>NC_064647.1:146450087-148950087 GCF_023864345.2 Schistocerca serialis cubense | reverse complement strand
AGATGTCAATGTAACTTCATATGCCTCCACACCTTTGATGTAGATGCAATTCCCTGACAGGTGGAACGGCCAGAAGAGTTGCATTAGAGATGTTCGTGTTTAGTTCTGTTACCAGGAGTGCTAGTGTGTATAAGGGCGTGAACACCATCAGCCCATCAGTGATCAGTGTTAAGTGCACGGAGATTCCACGTACTTGTAATAGCGTTGTCAGCACATGGCAGAGTAAGATAGGGGTCTCAGTGCGTACCTGTGTTGGTCTAAGTGGTCGAGGCGTGCTTTATCCTGATTTATGGAGCTTTCAGATACGATAGCGGCCCGATTTTGGAGTGCAAGGAAATGTGAGAGCAGGTATACGAGTCGTCAAGGCCCCGGTGACCATTTCTGACCTCGACATGGGAGTATTTCCGTGTTATGCAAAAGCATATCATAATGCATTTGCATCTGCATCTGCCATCAAGAACAAGTAATTGATTCCCTGCACCATTCTCTGTATTATCTCACAAAACTGGCTGGAGACTAGCCACAGCCAGAGTAAGGCGTTACCATCAAATGCACAAGGCATCACTAACGTAGTAACAGAAATAGCTGCGTTTCGCGTGTTCCCATGTCTGGGATGTGATGATGATGATGATGATGTTTGGTTTGTGGGGCGCTCAACTGCGCGGTCATCGGCGCCCATACACTGTCCCAGTCTTAATACAGTGCAATCTAGCCACTTTTACGAATGGTGGCGAAGAAATGATGAGGACAACACAAACACCAAGTCCCTGGGCAGAGAAAATCCCAACCCAGCTGAAAATCGAACCCGGGACCCTGTAATCCAGAGCTAGCAAAGCTAGCCACTAGACCATAAGCTGCAGATACATGTCTGAGAAGCTTGCACTGCTGATGCATGGTGTGTTATTTTGTCAACAATGAATAGCAATGCAGGTCTGCACTACCACTCATGACCATTATCGGCAAGTACGAAGGCAACCTGGAGAACAGTCCCATTCTTCCGGCGTTTCACAGAGGTTTGATGTTACTTTTGGGAGTCACAGTGTGGGAAGCCATCGGCTGTGATGTCAGATCTGACTTTTATTGACCGAGGGAACTCTGGCGGTACAACGATACGTCAAGGACGTCGTGTGTACCCATGTTTTACCTTGGATGCGACAGTTTCAGGGCGCTATTTTTGAACAGATCAATGCTCGTGTTACACGGCACATGTCTATGAATGGCCTACATGGTGCTGAGTTACTTCTGTGGCCAGCAAGGTCTGCAGTTTGTCCTCATTAGAACACATGTGGGATGAGTTCGGACATTAATTCTGTCCTATCGCCAGTATCCAGGATATCATGGACTAGTTGCAACAGTTCTAGGGCAGTTTGCCTGAGGAGAGGAAACAATAGCTTTAGCTTTATAACACCATTTTGTACTGAATCAGTGTATGCATTGAGGCCAGATAGAGTTCATACTGCCATCATAAATTTAAATCGATTTTGTAATCACTAAAGTAACATCATATACGCCTTCCAGCTGTGGAGTTACTTTTGGTTCCCTCCTCCCATTCTGGGTGCTTTACGTTTCTGTCAGACACTGTAATGAAAACAGTACAGACAGTTATCTTAGTGACATTACGAGAATCCTGATGGGAAATGTCACCACTTTGTTGAACCTTGAAGCAGCATAGATGTGACTAGTTTGCAGTGACGGCTCTTTTGAGTTGAGACTGTGTACCTGATAGAACAGCGGTGCTGCAGCACTAACAGCTGGTGTGGCAGCAGCAGCGAGGTACGGCGATGCGACAGCTGCCGCAGGCTGGTGGTACAGCTGCTGGGCCGCTGCCAGGTAGGGGGAGCTGGCCGACAGCGTGGTGGTGGCGGTGGCAGGCTGGCTGTAGGTGGCGTGGGTGGTGGGGGCGGCGGCCTGGGAGCGGCTGTAGTACACCTGCTGCACTGGGCTGTCCCCAGCTGCCTGCTGACTGCTGCTGTACTGCTGCGCCGCCACAGCTGTTTGCAACCACACAGCTGGCTTCAGCACAGACTCAGACATACAGGAATATAAGTCGAGGGTAGTGACACTGCACAGGCATATCCAGTATCGTGATGGAAGTAGGAGCTTAAAATTCCCTAACCATTTACCCACTATTTGCATTCCTTCTATATTGTGTGATGTGGCAGTATCCTGTTTTCCCCTATTCAGCCGTAAGTTTACGTAATTATCAAGCATCTCGTCAGAACTCTTTTTATGGTGTCCTTAAGTTTCCTAAGCTCGAAATTATTGTTAAGAAACAAATCCTTAAATATCTCCACCATTCTTTTGTACATTATTCTGGTACATGACATGGATGCCTGATGTGTAGATCTATAAATTTTCTGCACATGACACCTTCACCCTTGTGAGGTTGACATTCATATGAAAGTCCAAAGGTATGTCAACTCTCTCACACATCCTACTTATTAATAGTTTGTCACTTCTTATAATGATTTTAGATATTCGGTCGGAATTTTATCACTAGCTGTACCTGGCCATGCTTTGTTGTGCCTCAGTCTGTTTAAATGTAAATGGAAGAAAAGAAAAAGCGCACGTTTATAATATGTATGAAAATTTGATATACATCCTAATCTTCTTCTCTCCATTGTCTCTGTCCTTCTTCTCCTGTCCCCTTTCTTTTTCCATCTCCACCTACTTCCCCTCTCTCTCTCCACCACCTCCTCGCCCTCTCTCTGTCCATCTTCTCCACTCCCCTCTCTTCTGCTGCCCCTCTCTTTCCCTCTCTCTCAGCTCATCAAATTCTCCGCTCTCATCTCCTCCTGCCCCCTCTCTCTGGCTAACTACTCCTCCCCCCTTTCTACATCTATTTCCTGCCATCCCTCGCTCATCTCCTCGTCCCCCCCCCCTCTGTCTGACCTTGAGCCTTGTTTATTGTTATTGCACATTTAGATTGTGTAGTAGTATTCTAACCACAATGCAATAATCCAAAAATATAACTTGCTATCAGGAAGAGATTTTTGGTAACAATGTCTGCCCTATTTATATATTGCATATATAATAGGTATTAAAAATATGCATATATTAAAATTTAGGCAGCAAAAACCACGCCAGGATTTGAATTTAACGTTGTTTCAAAGCAATCGGTCAAGAACATTCAGATATACATTATTTTGAACAAACCAACATTTACGTTTTTGTTAATGTATTTTGTGTTGATTACAAGCCATCTAAATCTCTGTCACACTCTGACTTTAATACTGGATCCCCGTGGTATGCAAATAGATATACTTCTAATTTCTATCATACCTGTCTCACAAGATGCTCAACGTATAGTTTCCATCTGTACCTTCTGTCCATAGTATTTGATGTTTTGAATTTCGTTGTGTCTAATGTTTGCTGTTGCCCGTTTTAGACATGGTCATTCCACTACTGCGGTATTTATTATCACAGGATGTACAGCATCAGAGAACTTTGAATGTACGTCATCATTAATCAAAACCTCAGTTACACACTTGTATTTACATTGGCCTTCCCTGAAGATACGTTTACACTTGCAATGAATCAGCCAGACGACGTGCTCAGCCAGACCCAGACAATGTGTGGGATAGAGAGAACACCTGCCACCCAGAGACACTCGCAAGAGCCAGGGGAACAGCCGCATTGCGCCCCAACCACCTAGAGACCTGTCTGGAGGCTTGTGCCACAGACACAATGCTCACCCCCCCCCCCCCCCCCCCGTCTCCTCCCTCACGGAATGGATCAAAAGTGGGCATTGAGATTGGCGACCACACATCTGGGCTACAGTACGGACAAATGTGGATATAAGCGAAGGACATTAAAAGTGAAGACCTGCATATACATCTCTGTAGCCATGGCCATGTGGGAAGTGTGGATTAAAATTCTTACTGTCACGGCGTTTACAATCCACTGTGTCTGGATTTGGATGGCTGTAGGCACGCTTGCTAGTATTTGGCCTTTGGTACAGAAAATTTAATGTGGTACGAAAACAAACATTAAAATGGTAAACCATCAATTACTTTATGGTAGAAGGACGGCGATGTACATTTATCTGCTGAATGACATAATGGGAACGTTTCTGATAAGCGTCTCTTAACAGCTGTGATACAGTTCGAGAATGACACAGCGACCCACACCTTCAGCTGCTGATTAAAGCCACTTCATTCACCGTGAGTTTCATTCTGTATGAACCCATCAGGTACGGAAGACGAAGTTCATATCTCTGGTCCGTAGTGCATCACTTCCAGACGCTGGTTACAGTCCATGAGTAACTTTATGTATACTCAACACTAATACGTTTACAGTACTACACACATTCACATACTATTGCAACAACTGCCACGTGCCTACACTGTTATCATAATCAACATATGTTCGGCAGTACAGGTAGATGACGGCTGGAGTAATACTGTGTGGAAGTGTACTCTACGAGTATGTTAGTGTTAAGTATACCGAAGCTTACTGCTGTACTGTAGCCGGCCTTTGCAGACACGCAGACATTATTTCAGTTGCGTACAGGCTGAAGTTGAATCGTTCAGGAGAATGGAAAGGAGTGGCGTGCTGCAGTACTGAGTAACGATGAAAGGCATTTGAAATTCTGAAAGGCCTTAGAGACTGCAGTAATGAATGTCACAATGAGCTGCTCAAAAGTAGAAGAATGGACATCTCTAAAATAGGCGATCACACAAGTTGAACATAGGTACAAGGAAGATATCTGAGAAGGCACCATGGGTAACAGACAAAATACCTCAACAAATCGACGAAAGAAGGAAGTAAAAAAGTTTAGGGGAAGACAGGAGTACGGGAGTATAGGTCTCTTACGTATATCAAACAAATAATTGAAAACTTAGGGGTCGGCACAAGGTGAGTGACTGTTCAAAAAAGATGAATATGATAATTTTGATTGGAACCGGTAGTGAATAAAGTTATTAAATGCAACACTCGAAATCTCGGACCAGGAAGGCTGTGGGAACATTTGGATACTGCAGATATATAATTCAGATGGTGTATATAAATGATGTGTTTCAAGGTATTGAACTGGTAGTTGGGTTATACGATTGGGTGCTTGAATTCGATATGTCATACATAGATTGTCTTGGAGCCTCCATTTGGAATGAGGCAGGTAGGGTAGGCCGTAGTTAATGGGATCAGTACGTCTCAAGAATTTTCTCACGGCCTCGAAGATGGAAGTTGCTAAAAGATCCCTAGAGAATTAAATGGCTGTATGGAGGTAAAAGAAAGATGTGATGTGCTGCGACAGGTGCGACGGCATCTGTAGATTGTAAATAATGGGGGATATGGGGAATGTGGCATGGGTGACATTGATCAAGGTGTTTTGATATGGTGCGAAAAACATTTGTGCCGATGCAGGATACTGATGGGAGAAGGTGGAAAGAAAGGCTAAGTCAATGACGTACAAGGAACTGGAGACAAGCTGAGATCCTTGCTATATTTGCATAAGTGAGTGTGGGGTGGATGAATGATGATCGTTCGTTGGTCCCAAACCGAGCGAGGTGGCGCAGTGGTAGCACACTGCACTCGCATTCGGGAGGACGACGGTTCAATCCCGCGTCCGGCCATCCTGATTTAGGTTTTCCGTGATTTCCCTAAATCGCTCCAGGCAAATGGTTCCTTTGAAAGGGGACGGCCGACTTCCTTCCCTATTCTGATGAGACCGATGACCTCGCTGTTTGGCCTCTTCCCCCAAGCAACCCCAACAACCAGTTCGTTAGTCCCAAGGTTTGTGTTCACCAAACTTTGTATCAATGTCCCAGACATCGTTTCATTGGGTAATGACAGGTGACGCCACATGATTTGACCCCCATTGTATGGAGACATTAAGCTGCAAGGCTCCTTTAATGTTTTTTAAGAGAAATATTTAAGAGGAAGGGTACACTTATTATCTTTGGGCATCACTGTCTTCCTTCATAAACACCACATTATACGCTACATGCATTTGTCAAGCCACCAGCACAGTGCAGTTGTGTACCTGACATAAATGTTCTCCAGCATATCTTGGGAAGCCGAACGTTGTGGCCGAGCGGTTCTAGGCGCTTCAGTCCGGATCCGCGCTGCTGCTACGGTCGCAGGATCGAATCCTGCCTTGGGCATGGATGTGTGTGCTGTCCTTAGGTTAGTTAGGTTTAAGTATTTCTAAGGCTAAGGGACTGATGACCTCATGTTAAGTCCCATAGTGCTCAGAGCCATTTGAACCATTTTATGTTGGGAAGACTTAATTCTCGGGCCCCATCGGTGGAAAGATCAACATGGTGATGACTCCTGGTCCTCGCCCCGAATGCCCGTGCCGCTTTAACTTATTAAGCGGGAGACGTGTCGACGTATTGTTCTTAATCAGTGCCTCACCTGCCGTGGACGTAGACGATCCCTTGGCGGTGCCTTGCGCCTGCAGCTGTTGGTAGTACTGCCTCAGCAACTGCTCCTGGTCGGGTTGGCTGCTCTCTCCTGCAAAAGAAGGACAAATCTGGTACCAGGTCTCTGGAACGTCGCTAATATTGGATAATTAATTACATAACAAGAACGTAAGGCCACGAACGACGAGCTCAGATAAAAATGGTATAGGGCAGAGATGTAATATTTCTTAAACCGTATACTACTTGCACATTGAAGAAGTAAGGACGGAAATAACAGGAAGTTCAGGAGTAGGATTAAAATGCACCGTCGAAGCATACCAGTGATAAGATTCGCTGATGACATTGCTATTCACATTGAAATCGAGGAAGAATTACAGCACCTGTTAAAAGGAGAACCGAAAACTTGACACATGACAAAGAAAGCGTGTAATCAGAATAACTGCTGAAGCTCAGCCAAGATCATCCTGCAGACACTTATTTAAAGAGCTAGAGATCTACACTGTAGCCTTACAATATATATATATATATATATATATATATATATATATATATATATATATATATATATATATATATTCACTTATTAAATTTGTTATTAACAATCTGAACGAATTCAAAAGTAAGCAGTGTACATGGCTACAACATTAGGACAAAGGATGATCTTCACTACTCAAGGTTAAATCTAACTTTGGCTCAGAAGGGGGTAAGTTATGCTGCCACAAAAGTCTTTGGTCACTTACCTAATAGCATCAAAAGTCTGACAGATAGCCGTATAGCATTTAAAAGGAAATTAAAAGAATTTCTTAATGGCAACTCCTTCTACTCATTAAATTAATTTTTGGATATAATGAGTGGGCGATTTCCCCAACCCACACAAAAAAAAACAAAAAAAATTAAAAATCTTAAGTATCATGTAATATTTTGTGTAATGTAATATCTTATATAGACACCTTTTATTAACCTGACACGTTCCACATCATTACGAAGTATCGTATTCATGATCTATGGAACAAACACTAATCTAATCTAATCTAATGGAAAATAGAGATGGAGGCAGAGTGAGGAAATGTACCTCTTGATGCAACAACCAACGATACTACAGGAGCTGAAGAGCAAAAGACTCCAGTAAAAAGCCAGGTGAAGAAGGCACGAGGGGAATCCAAACATGATATGCCCCACAGGACGCTGGATGGGCGACCTGGCAGCCCTGGAGATTGAAGACACGTGGAGGAACCGAGCACAAAACAGACCGGGATCGAGGCAATCTGTGTAAGAAGCTCATGGTCGGCAGAGCCTGTGACCGCTGGATATGTACGTATGTATTTAAGTATTATATGTTTGTATGTATTGCTGAATGAAAATAAAAAAGTAAAAAATTTGCGGATTTTTGTTTCTCCAAGTTTTGAAATAATATGCAATGAATAACAGTTGTATCAAAAACTCTGACATGTATTTTCTTCATATTTGAATTTCATCGTTATGTACAACCAAAAGTTCTGAAAATATAATTCCTTCTCATGTAGTAAATTTGTCAGTGCTATTCTTGTACCTTTTTAAGAGAAGAATAAAATATATTTCGTTTTCTTAATATTAAGAGAGACCATACTCGTATATAGAAAAGACGTCAGTAATCCTTCTAATAACATTATTTAAAACTTCCTATGTTGCTGTAAATCTACTGGTTCTGACGGTAATTTTTGTGTCATCTTCAGAAATACCTAATTCCTTTCGAATAAATGGAAAATGGTTAACGTATCTGACAAATAACAGTGGAGTCCATATTCAAAGTTGAGGAACGCCATTAATAATGATGCCTCCCCATTCAGAAAAATATTGACAGTCCACAGTTGATTAGCTGTGAAGATCTTTCTGTTGTGTATAAGTCAATCCATCTCTTACCTGTACTGTAAAATGTATTAAAACACAGTTTGTTGTAACACAATTATGTGATTTACAGCCACATTTTTTCAAAAGTTGACAGAAAATACCGACCGATGTTTTTTTATTAGTTAATTCTTGATAAATGTGCTGAGTGAATTTGTATCATCAATTTAGCAACCCTTTCTAAATCGAAATTGTGATTTGTTAAGTGTTTTACGAAGCACCCACTGCCATGCGCTGTACAGCGGTTTGCGGCGTTCTTTAAGTTTTCCCAGATTGTTGAATATTCAATGAAGCCTCAGCACTGCGCCCAATCGTGTACATCCGAGCACGATTTGAACTGGACAACGAACGTAACTCGCTGTTTCTCCGTCAGTGTTTACGGAGGAGAAGGTGCACTTAAGTCAGTAGCATTTAAAAAGCTTTTGGAGAAATTTTTACCATACTTTCATGGTGTGGCGTCTCGCACAAGATTTATTAGACCATCTGAATTCAATTGCTGGGAATATGTAATTCACCACGGAAACAGAAAATTATGGCTCTCTGCTATTCCTGGACGATCTGGTCAGAACGTGCAATGGTATAATACGCAGTTCACTGCGTAATATATCGATATTCACAAAGAGACAGCGTCCATCGCCTTTGAGCACGTAGCAGAGAAGATACTGTCGGAGAGATGTAGTTGAACGCTTTTTATGCGTATTGAGTCCCTAAATCATACACAAACCTTCGTCATAATGACGTCCATTCCAGCACAAAGAGATTAACTACGCTCCACCAACTCTTTCGAATATTAACGCCAGAGATCCATTCAAGTCTGAAGTTGATGAATTTATTGGTTGCTGAGGTATGGAAATTTACTTAAAACTAAATGAATGGTTGCAAATTGTCTCTAAGTAGCCAAATATAATCAGGACTTAGTCCAATCCATGTAAACACAGCCATTATGGAGACACCATCAGCTTGAACAGTTCATTGTTGACAACTCGTGTCTACGTCGTCGTGAGGTCAGTGCCACACACAAACCTTACTATCAGCTCTTACCAACTGAATCGGGACTCATCTGACCAGACGACGGTTTTTCTGTCGTCTAGGGTTCAACCGACAGGGTAATGAGTCCAGGTAAGGCGCTGCAGGCGATGTCGAGCTGTTAGCAAAGGCACTCGCGTCGGTCGTCTGCTGCCAGACCCATTGGGGCCAGGGTTTCGGAAACTGACTGCGCAAAAACTAAGACACATATACAAAAATACCCGTATCAGTGTTTACAGCATCTCTCCAAGTTCCGTTTCGTAATACGCACTATGATGTGGCTGCGCTATTAGGCAGGCGCGTCAGAACATGTAGACAAATCTTTTGCTCCATACTGTCTTATGGAATTAGTTCGCTCCTGCATGTAGAGGCAACCCAACGAACCGAATTGCAAACCGTGTTGGACTCGCACCTTTGCAGGCAATCATGTCAGCGACTTGAAACATTTCAACGCCCGTATTGACGATTGTCGAGGCACGAATGAAACCCATATTCAGCACCTGTAATCTGATTGAAAACTTGAGCAGATGCTCTGTTCACTGATATGCGTCCGTTTTCTGTAGGCCTTGCAGTTCTCGCACAGTCGCAGTTCTGAAACCCCTGAGGTACTCGTTAACAACCATGCGAAGTTGTTATGTTGTCAGAATGTGTGGAGAAATGAATGAAGAGTGTACATGAAAAAGTAATCCTATATTGTTAGTAATCAAGTATATATGAATGTGTATATAATGCTGTGCAACAGATAATGGAACACGTACAGCCGGCCGCTGTAGGCGAGTGGTTCTAGGCGCTTCAGTCTGGAACCGCGCTGCTGCTACGGTCGCAGGTTCGAATCCTGCCTCGGGTATGGGTGTGTGATGTCCTTAGGTTAGTTAGGTTTAAGCACTTCTAAGTCTAGGGGACTGATGACCTCAGATGTTAAGTCCCGTAGTGCTTAGAGCCATTTGAATCATTTTATCACGTACACCGGCTGAATGATATTTTGTGAAATAGTCGCTATTGATACGAAGGGAGCAAATACAGAACACTCAGTGTACAGTCCGTCAAAAACTGAACACAGATCAAGCATGAAAACATGGGCAAGTTGTACTGAACAGTGAAAACAAAACAAAATAGAAACAGTGAATGGTGCAAGAAGTGCAATTTTGAGCAGACGGGAGCAGAAATGATGTCGTGGTTATGTGGTTTCGGTGTTGGACTTCCATACGGACGACCTGCGTTCAGATCCCCGATGTGCCTTTTTTCCGCTGTTGGCTTTATTGAAATTTGTGTCTATTTCAGTGGTGTAACGTCCGTTTGCAACAGCAAGGTATAAGGAAGATACTTATAATGGCATCTGATTCTGCATTAGTACTCTATTAGCAGCCAAAAGGATGTGGCTTTCGAATGGGAACCCAAATGTTTGATGACAAGGCGACAAGTCAACAGAATCCTGCATTGGCAAATACGTTTGTTGTGTCATGCATGGCACTAGTTCAAATGGTTCAAATGGCTCTGAGCACTATGGGACTTAACATCTGTGGTCATAAGTCCCCTAGAACTTAGAACTACTCAAACCTAACTAACCTAAGGACATCACACACATCAATGGCTGAGGCAGGATTCGAACCCGCGACCGTAGCGGTCACACGGTTCCAGACTGAAGCGCCTAGAACCGCACGGCCACACCGGCCGGCATGGCACTAGTGACAGTACGTGTGTCGCACAATAGGAATCTGCTATCGATGCACCTAACCCTTACGAAAGGTAAGTAAGTGAGGTATACCTCCTTGTCGGATATAGATGTTCGTGTGAGTGTGAATGTGATCACTCGCAACGAAATGACGATAACATAATACTTTGTTACATAATCTGCAACAAATGAACGCAACGTTTTTATAATCACACAGTTTCTGTGCTCTGTCAAAACATATGCTTTTAACGTGTTTGAAGTTGCGTTCCGTTTTGGAAGTTTTGCATTCCTTTGTTGTAACATAGTTCACACCCGCTTATTTGTTGTTTTCATTTCTGTGAGACGTCTATGTGATATCTCGCGTACTCTCGCTATTCATCACATTTACTTGCGACGCTAATGTATTCTTACCACATGACGCATATTCTATAACAAATGTGTAGTATGAGAGCTGCCAAGACTCCAAGAAAGAGATCAAACATTTCAGTGACCAGATGGACAGTTCATAATGTTGTGAAAAAAAAAATTGGCAGTATGGAGTTTTGAACACGGATCGGGTCTGGGCAGCCCAAAAAGGCAGGAGCATTTACCCACGACGCCATTACTATCCCACGCTGTTCCTTATTGTCAGTCTCGTTCTTCAACCCTTCACTGTTTCTGTTATTTTTCATAGTTCAGTATACCTTCTTCCTGTTTCCATGCTTAATCTGTGTTCAGTTCTTGATGCACTATCCACTGCGCCATCTTACCACTAACAAGGGGAGGCCACGACGTTTACTTCAAACTTCGTTCACTTGTAGTACTCCATTAGGACAACAAAATGTGTAAGCAGTAGCGCGTACTTCTCAAGCGTTATTGAGAAAATTACAAGATAATTTCGATCGTCAAATATATACCTGTGCGTGGCCATTTTTACATGAAGCGGCACCAGGCGAGTGGGTAGCGTTCAAGCCCCGTAATCGCTGGATCGAGTCCCGTTCTTCAGTTTTTTTTATTTCTTACACAGTCATTTTCTTTACTATTTATAGTAAAATTGATATAATGGGAAAAATACGTGTAATCGGATAAAATTTTATTAAATTTACAATGTTATTTGACAGTCTACAAATTTTTATTATCACAAATATTATAATATTCCCAACTATCGACTAGTAAACGAGCAAACGCATAAAGTGATACTGAAAATATATGCTTGTCCGTGTCTTCAAAACTGTTCATATTTAATCGAAAAAGAACGAAAAATTGACTCTCGTGAAGACGCTATTAAAATACACTCGATACTGCGTGAGCAATTATCAGGGCCGATATTTGAGGAAATGCTGCGTTATGCATGGTTTGCTTCCAAATTATCGGCCGAAAGAGAGGTTTTTGAAGATGTGAACGAGGTTTGTTTTTCCACGAAAAACCTCAAAAGACCTTGCGTATTCGGAAACAGCATTTATTCAATGCAGCTGGTGCCATTTAACTTTATGTTTTCCATGTTTTTACGAAAAATACGATCCTGCCATTGTACTCGTAATGTCGAAAGCTACGATTAATTGTACATCTTTCGAAAGCCGTCTGTGCCGGTCAAAACTTGGTGGTAACAAACAGTGTCGGGCTCCTTCCAGGTATAAGGGATTTCTCAAATCACGGATAAACATTCATTTTCAGCATCACTTTATGCGTTTGGTCGTTTACTAGTCGATAGTTACGAATATTATATTATTTGTGACAAGAAAAAATTGTAGACTGCCAAATAACATTGTAAATTTAATAAAAGTTCGTCCGATTACACGTATTTTTCCAATTGTATCAATTGTAATATAAATAGTAAAGAAAATGACTGTGTTAAAAATCAAACTACGAACGGGACTTGATCAAGCGATTACGGGGCTTGAACGCTACCCACTCGGCTGCCGCCACATTCTGGATAGGTATACCGGGTGATCAAAAAGACAGTATAAATTTGAAAACTGAATAAATCACGGAATAATGTAGATAGAGACGTACAAATTGACACATATGCTTGGAATGACATGGGTTTTATTAGAACCAAAAAAATACAAACGTTCAAAAAATGTCCGACAGATGGCGCTTCATCTGATCAGAATAGCAATAATTAGCATAACAAAGTAAGACAACGCAGAGATGATGTTCTTTACAGGAAATGCTCAATATGTCCACCATCATTCATCAACAATAGCTGTAGTCGAGGAATAATGTTGTGAACAGTACTCTAAAGCATGTCCGTAGTTATGGTGAGGCATTGGCGTCGGATGTTGTCTTTCAGCATCCCTAGAGATGCCGGTCGATCACGATACACTTGCGACTTCAGGTAACCCCAAAGCCAGTAATCGCACGGACTGAGGTCTGGGGACCTGGGAGGCCAAGCATGACGAAAGTGGCGGCTGAGCACACGATCATCACCAAACGACGCGTGCATGAGATCTTTCACGCGTCAAGCAATACTTTGTTTGTTTTTTGTTCTAATAAAAAAGCTCATCTCATTCCAAGCATGTGTATTAATTTTTACCTCTCTATCTACATTATTCCGTGGTTTATTAAGTTTTCAAATCTGACTTTTTGATCACCCGGTATATTTGACGACCGAAAGTATCTTGCGATTTTCTCAATAACGCTTATTGAGAAAATTGCGCGTTCCAAACGTCGTGGCCTCTCCTTGTTAATCTGGGGGTGATGCGATGGGGCGTTTTCCTTGCGAGTATCGCTCGACCAATGTACGAAAGAGATTTGTACAAGTACCACGTGCCTACACAGAGACGCAACGGCGTGTGCGGACAGACTCACCCTTGTAGTAGTAGTGCTGGAACTTCTTGGGCTCCTGCTGGAAGAGTCCGCGGGCGTACTGCTGGTAGTAGGTCTGCAGCTGCGGGTTGAGGCCGAAGCCGCCCAGGGCGTTGCCGCCGCCGCCGTACGACAGCTGGCCCTCGATGGTGCGCTTGTCTTTGCTAGAGTCGTCGCTCTTCACCTGTCAACAGAGACTCCAGTCACCACACAGCATTTGTGCTTCCCTGTTGGTACTAAGCCGTGGTGTCATACTTTACTTCGGTTTGGTCTTGTCTGGCGGCACCGGCTCCAGTTTACTATCTATGTTAAAAATGACGAAATTCCTCCAGCTGTATTAAGGTGTTGGTTTTATAGGCGACTAGTTTCGATGTTGTTACAACATCATTTTCAGGCCAATACTTGTTGACGGCAACTGTATGTGTGTAACACTAGTAGTCAGTGGTGAGACAGGAGTGTTCCATCACACGCCTATCTCACGACTGACTACTAGTGTTAGACAAATACAGTTGCCGTCAACAAGTATTGGCCTGAAGATGATGTTGTAACAACATCGAAACTAGTCGCCAATAAAACCAACACCATAATACAGCTGGAGGAATTTCGTCATTTTTTAACATATATTGTACTAGAATGGGATTTTCACTCTGTAGCGGAGTGTGCGCTGATATGAAACTTCCTGGCAGATTAAAACTGTGTGCCCGACCGAGACTCGAACTCGGGACCTTTGCCTTTCGCGGGCAAGTGCGCTACCAACTGAGCTACCCAAGCACGAGTCACGCCCCGTCCTCACAGCTTTACTTCTGCCAGTACCTCGTCTCCTACCTTCCAAACTTCACAGAGGCTCTTCTGCGAACCTTGTAGAACTAGCACTCCTGAAAGAAAGGATATTGCGGAGACATGGCTTAGCCACAGCCTGGGGGATGTTTCCAGAATGAGATTTTCACTCTGGAAGGTAGGAGACGAGATACTCGCAGAAGTAAAGCTGTGAGGACGGGGCGTGAGTCGTGCTTGGGTAGCTCAGATGGTAGAGCATTTGTCCGCGAAAGGCAAAGGTCCCGAGTTCGAGTCTCGGTCCGGCACACAGTTTTCATTTACTGTCTGTTTATTTTCTGTCTTTGGTCGAAGTCGGCCTAGGAGGAAGTGCTGGCGGCATGTCTCTGGGAGGGAGAGACAGTTGGTCTTAGGCACCGGAGTTGCACGTTAGAGCAGAGTTATTTGTGACATCGGGTCGCTATGTGAGAGCTATGTTGGGCTGTTTGAGCCAAGTTGGTCAGCGAAAGGCGCATCCGTCCGACACAGGAAATTGGTTGTTGGACTTTGGCTGTGTGGGGCGTTTAGGTCGGTTGGTGGGGCTTGGCTTCCTCGTGTCCGCCAGCTAGTGGGGCGTCCGGCTGTGCAGAGGGGCTACTTCGGGGTCTTCCGATCGTTGGTTAGTGACACCGCAGTTCATCGGGTTCTACGGACTGCCGCTTCATGTTGCTCGCAGCCTGGTTCACCTGCTTCACCCTGGACCGATCTGCCGGATACTCCATCCGACTGTTTGTTTAAAAAATTACCATCTCAAGCCACCACTTGCGTCCATGCAGCGCCGACACCTTACTCGAGATGAGTATTAAGTGTGGCTTCGTTTGACTACAGTAGTCTGAAAAGAGTAACTTTGTAATCATATTAGTCCAAACTGTGGCCTTAAGATTTAATCTGCAAATTACACCTGAACTTTTCCTGTTATTATTATTATTAAAAAAGCATGTTATATTCCTCCAGACTCTGGCCTCAAGATTTAAACTGCAAATTTCACCTGAACTTTTACATATCTTCCTCTTTTCGTATTATAATTATTAAAAGTATGTTATATTTCTTTTAAAATGTGGCCTTATGATTTAAATTTCAGTAGTTATTTCTTTGATGTTAAGTTAAATTTTAAGTTTACTATCAAAAACAGTCTTGATCACAATTTATTTATTACGGTGATCGGTTTCGACCACTACTGTGGTCATCTTCAGACCAATGAGAAAGAACCTCCTACTCCTGGAGAATCACTACTGCTGATTCTCCACCAGAAGGACATTCTTACTCATTGGTCTAAAGATGACCACAGTAGTGGTCGAAACCGATCACCGTAATAAATAAATTGTGATCAAGACTGTTTTTGATAGAAAATATTTGTAACACATTGATCACTGTTCACTCCAACAATGTATTCAAAAGTAATAAATCAATAAATTGTTATTTACATGAAATAACAGCGAGTTGATTTGTGGGCGTGGTCCTTCCCATTTTCCTTAATTCCCAATTATCTGGGTCAGGTACAGCTTCAATTTCTGCGAGGGTGTCTCAAACGAAATATCGACAACAGTGTAATAAATAGCTAGGAAAACGGTGCTGAAATCTCGAAGGGCAAACTGGATACGATTGTGATAATTTTTATATTTCCGTCTGTAGTGTCACCTCTATGTCACAATTATCTTTGTGTGTACATCTGTGTTCATATCAATTCCGAAAGTTTATTCCTAGATGCAACAGCTATTTCACAGGACCAATTCTAGATGACGTATTATTTTATCACATCAGGCCCCCATGCCAGGGTCGGTTGTGACAGAGGTTGGGGTCATTAGTGGAATACTCAGATATGGCTTTAACTCAGCGGTAACTGTATATGAGGGGTATTCGGAAAGTAAGGTCCGTTCTGGCGCGAAATGGAAACCACTGTGAAAATCCGATGGAACTTTGGACAGATGTGTTGGGCAGTGTCTTTAGTGTGCCTGTCAATCGCTTCACGTCGCTCTTTTCAGTTCAGAGCGCCAAGTGATCACCCAGAAATGCCCAAAACAACAGTGTCTCCCGCCAAGTATGTGGATCTTGTGAGAAATTTCCCCTGAATCTATGCAGCCCACATAACATACATGTCATGCGTTTCTTTCTCCAAGATAATTTTCAGCCGCATTCTGCATGGGCAATGAAGGCGCTCTTGCAGGGTTTTCGATGGGAAATGTTCGATCACCCACAATACAGTCCTTAATTGGCTGCCTCCGTTGTTCATCTCTCCTCAGATCAAACGCTGGCTACGAAGACAACACTTTGGCACAAACAATGAAAGGCAGACCACTGCAGAGAATTGGCGGAAGGCACAGGCGGCTGCTTTATGTGACGACGGTACTGGAAAGTCTTTACAACGCCACGAAAAAAGTCTACGTCGAAGCGACAACTATTTAAGGGGGGTAGGACGTCAAATGGACCGACTTGGAGCAGAAGAGGCATCACACGACATTTTAATTTCCAGTGTCTATACTTTTACAAATAAGTTCATAAAACTGTGTCAGCATCACCAGGGAGGATTCAGGATTCACACTCATTGCAGTGGAAGTTCGAAAACATAACAAAATAAATTTTTTTTACATGCGAAATTTCATCATTTTTTTCACTTACTAATGGCTGCAGTTGTTGCTATAGGTACACTTTTCTTCATAAGTAAGAGAGATTCTTCGATGAATTTTGCACAGCATACATACCATAATTACAGGTGTATGAAACTCTAGAATTTATGTAATTTATGAAAAAAGAATGAGCTGTTGTATTTTAAACTTCATGTTTAGAAAAAACACAAATTTTGTAGTTAATTACCTCAATTTTTACCACAGTTTTTAATAGGTTTGGAAAATTCTAGAGTTTCATACATCATTAAGTATGGTTTGTATGCTGTGCAAAATTCATCGAAGAATCTCTCTTACGTATGAAGAAAAGTGTACCTATAGCAACAAGTACTGACATTAGTAAGTGAAAAAAATGATGAAATTTCACATGTAACAAAAATCATTCTGTTATGTTTTCGAACTTGCACTGCGATGAGTGTGAATTCTGAATACTTCCTGGTCATGCTGACAAAGTTTTATGAATTTATTTGTAAAAGTATAGACAGTCGAAATTAAAATGTTCTGTGGTGCCTCTCCTGCTCCAAGTCGGCCCGTTTGACGTCCTACCCCCCTTAAAGATGTAACTACAAGATGAAACTAATTTTCACTGTGGTTTCCACTTTGTGACCTATCGAATAGCCCTCATATTTATTGCTAAGGCCCATTTGGTAACGTATTTTTAATTATCTTGTAACAGTCTTCAGCATTAAAATGAGTCAAAAACACTTCTTTTAAAACTCAGTTTTACAAATCATCGATATAATCAATAACAAATAGGAAAAAATACACTATGTGATCAAAAGTATCAGGACACCACCCAGAAACATATGTTTTTCATATTAGGTGTACTGTGCTGCCACCTACTGCCAGGTACTCCATATCAGCGACCTCAATAGTCATTATACGTCTTGAGAGAGCAGAATGGGGCGCTCCGTATAACTGACGGATTTCGAACTTCGTCAGGTGATTGGGTGTCACTTGTGTCATACATCTGTATGCGAGATTTCACACTCTTAAACATTCTTAGGTTAACTCTTTCCGACGTGACAGTAAAGTTGTAAAGTGAAGGGGCATGTACAACACAAAAGCGTACAGGCCGACCACGTCTGTTGACTGAGAGTTGAAGGGGGTAGTAATGTGTAATAGGCAGACATCTATCCAGACAATCGCACAGGAATTCCAAACCGCTGCAACTACTATGACAGTGAGGCGGGAGGTGAGAATACTTGCATTTTATGGTCAAGGGGCTGCTCATAAGCCACTCATCACGCCGGCAAATGCCAAACGACGATCGCTCGATGTAAGGAGCGTGAACATTGGACGATTGAACAGTGGAAAAACGTTGTGTGGAGTGACGGATCACGGTACACAATATTACGATCCGATGGCAGGGTGTGGGTATGGTGAATGCCCGGTGAACATCCGCCAGGGTGTGTAGTGCCAATAGTAAAATTCGGAGGCGGTGGTGTTATGGTGTGGTCGTGTTCTTCATGGAGGGGGCTTGCACCCCTGTTGTTTTGCGTGGCACTATCACAGCACAGGCCTAAATTGATATTTTAACCACCTTCTTGCTTCCCACTGTTGAAGAGCTGTTCGGGGATGGCGACTGCATCCTTCAACACGATCGTGCACCTGTTCATAATGAACGGCCTGTGGCGGAGTGGTTACACGACAATAACATCGCTGTAATGGACTGGCCTGTACAGAGTCCTGGCCTGAATCCTATAGAAGATCTTCGAGATGGTTTGGGACGCCGACGTCGTGCCAGGCCTCACCCACCGACATCGATACCCCTCCTCAGAGCAGCACTCCGTGAAGATTGGGCTGCCATTCCCTAAGAAACATTCGAGCATCTGACTGAACGTATGCCTGCGAGAGTGGTAACTGTCATCAAGGCTACGGGTTGGCCAACACCAGATTGAATTCCAGCATTACCGATGGAGGGCGCCACGAGCCTTTAAGTCATTTTCAGCCAGGGGTCCGGATACTTTTGATCACATAGTGTATCTGCACATTATAACTCACTCAAGATCAAACACGAACTGATTACAGGTGTCAGTCCATAACGTTCCAAAATAACGTCTTTGTAGAAAATAAGAATTTGACACAACAGATACCGAAAAAGATGTCAGTTTCTCTGCTTTACAAGCTCAAGCAATTCAAGGTGATCAAGTATGCAGTAACACTCACCTCCGTTATGGCAAATATAGTAGCGACCGCCACCTGGGAACAGTTGACAGGACACATCCTGAGGGAACAAGCAATTGTCAGTATAGTAATGGATGGAAGCGTGGGGCTAAAAATTGTAGAGGGAGACCAAGGTAGATAAGGAGAGAAGAAACTTTCAGAGAACAGGCTAGCATGGAGACCTGTATCAAACATCAGACTGAGACAACAACAACAAAAAACGTGGAACTATTTCCAGTAAAACACTTTCAACGGCGGACAAACAAATAAAATTCTCCATCGGAAATAACGGTGAAGATTGTGCTAAAGGAAAGGAGTCTTAATTTAGTGGAAACGACCATAGGTCTGATACACTCACACCTTGGATGTGGTTCCTTAGAGGGTTTTCATCTGTCATTTAGGTAAATGATGAACTGGTGTCCAATCTCCTCCTCAGAAATTACGATGCATAAACAGTAAAAAAAAAAAAACGGTAATACACAGGAAAATATTTAGACGATTCTAAGACGGATGGCTTACATTGCTTGCGTTCCTCAGGTTACTAATGGGCATGCTGCCTCAAAGTTAAAATAAATTTCCTAAATCATAAAGAATAGCGGACTCCGTACAACTGGTAGATATAGGAAAGAGAGACTAATTTACAGAAGTACGGCAGAGCTCAGCATGAAGATTGATTCGGGTTGGATTGTTTTGGGGGAAGAGACCAACCAGCGACGTCATCGGTCTCATCGGATTACGGAAGGACGGGGAAGGAAGTCGGCCGTACCCTTTCAAGGGAACCATCCCAGCATTTGCCTGGAGCGAATTAGGAAAATCACGGAAAACCTAAACCAGGATCGCCGGACGCGAATGCGAGTCCAGTGTGCTAACCACTGCGCCACCTCGCTCGGTGGAACGATTCGGAGAAATTAGTCGTGTCAGTGTAATCGTCTTACCAAAGGCAGAATTACGCCGTAAGATAGAAACATATTTTGAGGATAGATTTTAACATGTCATCGTTACACTTGTGAAGCTGAGTGAGCGTCTATAGCGAGCAACAATTGAGAATGTCGCATATCTCTATGTGGCCGCAAGGTTTTCCACAACGTTTCACAGTTCACACCGTTAGTGGCAGAGGCGAAAGTGCAAACAAGCTGGGAACATCTTTCAAATCCCTCGTAACATACCGCTTCCGCACCTGTCGCACGTAAGCAGCAGACGTGATGTAATGCCATGAGAGCCGAGTTACTGATGTAGGAGCTCCACCTGTGCCTCTGAGATCAGATCTGTCCTCCGAACATAGCTTTTCATGAATAGTGTCCAGGTTTCATGGTTTCTATTGTGAATTGCTTGCTACGTCGTCTTACTTGTTACTTCTGAGATAATAATTTCCTGCGGCTCAACGGCGTGGTGCAAGCCCTTGAATTGCACGCCTGCTCTTCGATTAGTTCGTCCATGAACTATTAAGTTACTAGAATTAGAATCTCTCTCTCTCTCTCTCTCTCTCTTTCTCTCTCTCTCCGTCCAACAAGTTTCCGTGCTGAATTTGTGCCTGGTGTAGAAGCGGTGTCAGCGCGGTACTACGGTGTCAGTTTGAACTAGCCATTCCACTCAGTTGCGGGCAGGCTGTGTTAAGTAATAGACATGCGGCCGTAGTGTGTCAACGTTGTTACATCACAAATTGCAGTGGAGTAATATCTGTAAACGGAGCATTCAAGGCAGCCTTCAGAATGTGTTAAAGAATTGAGAAGTGTGTGCTAAGTCTCCTGGGCAAAAACAACGACGCGTGACGCATGTCTCAAATCGACTGAAATGCAAAACGTCGAGCAGTCTTTTGTGGAAAAAATCATCGCACATGATAAGATTTGGTCTTACCAATGCTATCCTGCGATAAAGGGTCAAAGTGCATAAAGTCACACGAAGGGTCAAGACTTTGATGACATGACCGGCATTGAAGCCAATGTGACAATCGAGTAGAACAACTTCCCAGAGAAGGACGTTCCTGACAGAATCACGTGGATGTGTGAGCGTTCTGCGCGTTATACTCAAGTGAGAGGGGACTAAGTAGAGCACCCGAAGCATTAAAACCACCAGCCTAACTTTTCTCTATCTTTAATAGACCCTGCCTCGTAGCTTTTTTCGTTCTGACGGGGCACCCCAGTCTCTGCCTCCTCTTACAGTTTTTACCTCCTATAGCTCCCTCTAGTGGGATGGAAATTTTTCCCCGATGTCTTTATACATTTCCTATCATCCTATCTCTTCTTCTTGTCAGTGTTTCCCACATATTCCTATTCTCGCATATTCGACAGGAAACATAATTTCTTATCATCCTTGTGTGGCACTACAGCCAAAACCCTTCGAATTTCATCTTTTCCAGTATTCACACTGTCCATCATTCTCTACCACACAATGCTATGCTTCAAACGTACGAGAATAGTTCAATAAGTACTATAACATTCCTTTTCTAGGCCAGTTTCTGTAAAAAAAGTTTTTGAAATATTCCTGCTTCAGCTCCTGTAGTTTTATGAATTTCCGATAGGTGGGGGCGCAGTATGTAGCATTCAAACTGCCGTCTGTGACAGAGGTGCGTTTCAAGGAGAGACCTGTCATTGAGTTTTGGTTCAAATGGCTCTGAGCGCTATGCGACTTAACTTCTGAGGTCATCAGTCGCCTAGAACTTAGAACTACCTAAACCTAACTAACCTAAGGACATCACACACATCCATGCCCGAGGCAGGATTCGAACCTGCGACCGTAGCGGTCGCCCGGCTCCAGACTGTAGCGCCCAGAACCGCACGGCCACTCCGGCCGGCCATTGAGTTTTCTTTTTTGGTCTTTGGCGTTAAACTAGAGCATCGCAGATGTTCGTAGGCGCTTACAGAATGTCTAAGGAGATCTGGCAGTGAAGAAAAGCACGATAAATCGTTGGGCGAGGCGTCTGTTCTCACCGCAACAAGGTCCCGCAGTCCTGTACATTCTCTCGCGTGCAAGCCCACCGCACACAGCCGTTACTCTTTCAGTGTTGGAACGTGCGGACACTCTCATTGGAAGTGATCGACTGATGACAATGAAACACATGGTTGCTGAAGTGAACGTTTCTGTTATTAGTGTTGACACACTCGTCCATCACTTGGAGTACTCTAAGGAGTGTGCCGAGATCTCGCACATTCCGACTTCCATATGTTCGGCGCAATCATGGATGCACTCGGCTGAAAGCAGTGCTGATGGGGAGGTTGTTGATGCAGCAAAAAGTTGGCTCTGACTTTGACCAGCAGAGTGGTACCATGCCGGCATATCGGCCTTCCCAGTAAGGTGGCGTAAGGATGTCGCATTCAATGGAGATTATGTTGAAAAATAGGGTTTTATAGCCGAAACAGTGGGGAATAATACTGTGGTGTCTTGGAATCCTGAATAAAATCAAGGTCCTTGCAGAAAAATGTGTTGCATTAATTATTGAATGCCACTAGTGCATTCTCAGACAATTTCTTTCTCAAACTACACAGAGTACGCGAAAGAACTTGCCCCCTTCTAACAGCCGTGTACCGCAAGTCTCTAGAGGAACGGAAGGTTCCAAATGATTGGAAAAAAGCAAAGGTAGTCCCAGTCTTCAAGAAGGGTCGTCGAGCAGATGCGCAAAACTGTAGACCTATATCTCTGACGTCGATCTGTTGTAGAATTTTAGAACATGTTTTTTGCTCGCGTATCATGTCGTTTTTGGAAACCCAGAATCTACTCTGTAGGAATCAACATGGATTCCGGAAACAGCGATCGTGTGAGACCCAACTCGCTTTATTTGTTCATGAGACCAAGAAAATATTGGATACAGGCTCCCAGGTAGATGCTATTTTCCTTGACTTCCGGAAGGCGTTTGATACAGTTCCGCACTGTCGCCTGATAAACAAAGTATGAGCCTACGGAATGTCAGACCAGCTGTGTGACTGGATTGAAGAGTTTTTAGCAAACAGAACACAGCATGTTGTTATCAATGGATAGACGTCTACAGACGTTAAAGTAACCTCTGGCGTGCCACAGGGGAGTGTTATGGGACCATTGCTTTTCACAATATATATAAATGACGTAGTAGATTGTGTCGGAAGTTCCATGCGGCTTTTCGCGGATGATGCTGTAGTATACAGAGAAGTTGCGGCGTTAGAAAATTGAAGCGAAATGCAAGAAGATGTTCAGCGGATAGGCACTTGGTGCAGGGAGTGGCAACTGACCCTTAACATCGACAAATGTAATGTACTGCGAATACATAGAAAGAAGGGTCCTTTATTGTATGATTATATAATAGCGGAACAAACACTGGTAGCAGTTACTTCTATAAAATATCTGGGAGTATGCGTGCGGAACGATTTGAAGTGGAATGATCATATAAAATTAATTGTTGGTAAGGCGGGTGCCAGGTTGAGATTCATTGGGAGAGTCCTTAGAAAATGTAGTCCATCAACAAAGGAGGTGGCTTACAAAACACTCGTTCGACCTATACTTGAGTATTGCTGATCAGTGTGGGATCCGTACCAGATCGGGTTGACGGAGGAGATAGAGAAGATCCAAAGAAGAGCGGCGCGTTTCGTCACAGGGTTATTTGGTAACCGTGATAGCGTTACGGAGATGTTTAGCAAACTCAGGTGGCAGACTCTGCAAGAGAGGCGCTCTGCATCACGGTGTAGCTTGCTCGCCAGCTTTCGAGAGGGCACGTTTCTGGATGAGGTATCGAATATATTGCTTCCCCCTACTTATACCTCCCGAGGAGATCACTAATGTAAAATTAGAGGGATTCGAGCGCGTACGGAGGCCTTCCGGCAGTCGTTCTTCCCGCGAACCATACGCGACTGGAACAGGAAAGGGAGGTAATGACCGTGGCACGTAAAGTGCCCTCCGCGACACACCGTTGAGTGGCTTGCGGAGTATAAATGTAGATGTAGATGTAGACCTGTGTTTAATAGTAGCAGATTTCTTTTGGACACCTGTGCCTCCTTTGACTAGGTTAGTCTACTTTTCGTGTCCTCCTTGGTTCATCCGCCGTGGGTTTATATCTCTTTTCTCTCTTTGTCCATGGTCTCGGATTTGTATTTTATCGCTAACATCATTTCTGTTACTCCTCACTACTTTCATCTTTCTTCGATTTACCACCTATCCATAATGTGCGTTCGTTAGACTGTTTTCCATCCGACAGGTCCAGCAAACGTTCCTGATATGAGGGAGTGAAAGGATAGAAATAAAGCAGTGAGTGACGTACCTCGACCTCGACGTCCTTCTCCGACTCGAGGGCGGTGTTGTCGGACACCGGCTCCTCTGGGACGACGGCCTCTCTCTCCTCGTCCGCAGCGTTCTCTGCAGGAGAGGGCGTCGTGGTGACGGCGTCCGCAGGGGTCGCCTCCGTGGTGGTGGGGGCGGCGCTCACCGTGGTGCGGGCACACAGGCAGGCGGCGAGCAACAGGAGCACCTGCAGCAGGGCACAATCCAAATGTTCAAAATGTTCAAATGTGTGTGAAATCTTATGGAACGGAACTGCTAAGGTCATCAGTCCCTAAGCTTACTCACTGCTTAACCTAAATTATCCTAAGGACAAACACACACACCCATGCCTGAGGGAGGACTTGAACCTCTGCCAGGAACAGCCGCACAGTCCATGACTGCAGCGCCTAGACCGCTCGGCTAATCCCGCGCGGCCAGGCCTCAGTCCCACCAAGTCAACACCAGCAGAGCAAGTGATAGCGTCTGACGTCCAGGGAGTGAGAGGAAGCTTGGGACGTAATGCTCAGCCTGCTAACGTATTATATAGCGCCAACATGCCTGCTCCAATAGTTCTCACTAGTAACCCCACCCAAGCCCGCCCGGTTAGCCGTACTGTCTAACGCACGGCTTTACGGGTGGGTGGGAGTGCCTGGTCCCCGGCGCGAATCCGCCCGTCTGCTTTATGTCGAGGTCCGGTGAACCGGCCAGTCTGTGCATAGATTTTAGGTGGTTTTCCATCTGCCTCGGCGAATGCGGGCTGGTTCCCCTTATTCCGCCTCAGTTACACCATGTCGGCGATTGCTGCACAAACAAGTTCTCCATGTAGGCGTACACCACTGTTACTCTACCACGCAGATATTGGCGTTACACTCGTCTGGTATGAGACGTTCCCTGGGGGGTCCACTGGGGGCCAAACCGCAGAATATTGAGCACTGCAGCTGCGGCAGGGACGGAGCCTCTCCGTCGTTTCTAGGTCCCCAATTAATATACAATACAACCCCACCCTGATTCCTTAAAAAACTCGATCACTGAATCAGTAAAAGCTGAGTACTTAGTCCTCCAGTTTAAGAAAAATCAGCTTTTCACTTTTCTCGACGTTGATGACGTCATATCTCCTAAACCACGAGGGCTATTCGGAAAGTAATGAACGACAGGTCGCGACATGGAAACCTCAGTGAAAATCTGTTTTATTTGCAACTGTTAGCTACACCTTCCAGCTACACAGTCGCCGCTCAGACTTAGATATTTGCCGTAGTGTTGTACCAACTTTTCAATTCCCTCGTTATAGACAGCCGCCAGTGCTTTTCGACAGTTTTCTACTCTCGGCTGCAGCATGTTGTCTGTGTCAAAATAGTGTCTTCACAGCCAGCGGTTCATTCACCTCAGGGGTAGCCAGTTACAGGTTGTACTGTGGGTGATCAAACAAGTCCGATCGAAAATGCTGCAGGAGCATCTTCATTGCCCCTGCAGAGTGCGGCCGAAAATAGTCGTGCAGAACGAAACCGCATGACAGTTATGTTATGTGGATGGCATAGCTTCAGGCGAATTCTTTCGCCAGGTCCTTATACTTGGTGGGAGACGCTACTTTCTAGCCATATTTTCGTTCGCACTGTGAGCTCAGAGCTGAAAAGAGTGACATGATGCGATGGACAGGTATACTAGTGCCCATTTTATCTGCGCAAAGCTTCATCAGATTTTCATTGCATTTTCCATTTCGTGATCGATCGTTCCTTACTTTTCGAATAACCCTCGTACATGCCGTACAATGATATAATTTTCCAGGTTCATTCAGTGTTACATGCAGATACTGTCTGGCAAAATATGTTATGGATAGAGTGAGTAATGAAGAAGTAATAAGCTAAATGTCATACATGATGCCAAAGGTTTAATTCCACATAGGTTGAACGGTTACCTTCTCCGTTACTATCTTTTTTTCTCTCTCTCTCAATCTATGTTAGAGCATGCCGGTTGCGTGTGTGCCAAGACATCTCATATACATGCTGCTTACCCAGTTGGTTCAATGCTTGGAAGGATTCATTGAAAGGGGCCGGCCTGAGTTTAGTATCTGATTGATTAGCTGATTATTATATTAATATTTCGCAATGGATAACGCGGGTGAGGGCTCAAGCAACCAAGTGGGCAAGTAATTAATCTGCACGCTCTAACATGATGTATATTCTCTATCCTGGTTAATTTTCATTCCCGTCAGATTATCATGACTTCATCTTAGTGCCAGCATTGTTCCCTACACAAGATGGAGTTGTTATGACGAGTCACTCAATCCATGAAATTAAGTACATATGACATTTTTAATTACTTACCCAGAAACTTTACAAATGTTTTAACCATCTCTTTTTACTCGCTACTTAAGCTATCTCATAATTGCAATTAACAAAGCAAAGACGAATAGTATTCAATGAACTGTGGATGAAGCCCGACCAACAAGCATTACACGCATTGATCAAAAATGATAGTGCATTGAGAACGGCTAGTTTATAGCTGAAATCTACATCTACCAATAAAGTTCCAAAAGGACTACTGATAGCTGAAATCTATTACTTACAAGTCAATATAATAGTCCCTGCGTGCAACACCCTTCTGAATCGAAGGTAACCTGATGAATAAATTCTATCTTATTTATAGCTAAGCGTGCCCATATTATCAGTAATCTATCCAACACTCTCTCGCACTGAATGTGCCTATACTATCAGAAGTCTGATCTCGTTTTTTTAGTATTGTGCACTGGGAAAGGATAGGGATCTACGTTGCTGCATCTGGTCTGCTTGGACAGTGATTGAAATTCGCACCCCATGTTATTACTTGGACCGAATCGTTATGAATTAATGAACCGCGCTTCGGTTCCTCAATGTTCACTCTCTCCATTACTTCTCAGCACCGTTCCCTTAGTCAAAATTATAGGAAAGATACTTGGTGGGAAAACGGGGGAACAAAGCAGACACAACAAACATCTCTCGTATACATAAAAAAAATTCTTAAGCTAAAACATACTACAAAATTTGGCACATGCAAATTAACAGTTAACAGCACACGCAAGCATCCTCACCGTAACTATTTTAAAGAACGAGCTGATAGCTTGCTGGCGGTGCAATTCGACACGGCGTGGGTGATCGACACCAACGCCTAATTTTTTGTACTCACCTCAATGTTCATTCTTGTTTTTCAATCTATGCAAATATTCACACGCACAACCTATTATTTACCAATTAGTTAGGACGTGGAGCATCGTCTAGGTTACTGCTTGCAAATGGGGGTTAGTCATGACTGAACAGATCCGTGCACAACATTTATGAATTTGCTCAATAAATTACGTCACACTCTTAGAGCCTTAAGTAACTCACACAAAAGACACGCATATCCTAGCAGGTTTCAGACGGAATCGTCGTCTAAATTTCTCATCAGCAGTTACGACCACGTGTTAAGCTAACTAGGCCGGGTGATGCCTATGTTACTTTAGCAACAGTAAGAAATTTCAAAAATGCAAAACGCTATTGCTAAAAGTGGAACTATATGATTTTTGGTACTATTGCTGCTCTCGTGTACTGAAGACACTAACTCATCGCTTTACTACAAATGGATAACTTGATCCCCCCATGCCCACTTCTGGAAAAGAAACCCTAACTGAAAATTCTAATTTTTTACAGGCAAAATTTCTCAAAAAAAGGAATGGTCGTAACGACATGCTAACTACTTCCATTCTGAGAAAGAGCTGATTAATAACAACATAATAATGGAAATGAGCGTATGGCGTCAGTGGCCGGGAATTCCCAGTCGGGAAGTTTGTCCGCCAAGTGCAGGTCTTATTGAGTGCGACGCCACACTGGGCGATCTGCGCGTCGACAGTGGAGAAGAAGTGATGATAAGAACAGCACAACACCCAGCCCCTGAGGAGAGAAAATCTCCTTTCCCAGCCGGGAATCGAACGCGGGCCCCCGTGCGTGGCAATCCAACTCGCTGACCATTCAGCTAATGGGGTAACAATATAATAAATTATACCTCATCCCACAAAGAAATTGGCGGCAAAGACGGAGATCGCCCTCGATTCCGCCCGCTCAGTTCAACAGCTTCTGCCAGAGTGACCCTGTCATGACGGCCCTCTCTTCCGCCCTGGACGGGAGGGGAATCTGTTACCAGCCCCGAACTACCCCTGGCAAATAAGTGCATCATCGCTGCCTTTACCCCAAATTTATGTTGAGACCAACCAACCTACAGAGCGACCACATCTCTGCCTTGCCACTACTAGCAGACGAACTCTTAATAAAAACTCAAAATTAATTAATCCAAGGGAACGTAGAAGCATTAAGGAAAGGAAGTGCATTTACGTAATTATGAATCAAATATGCAGGTAGTTCATTTCTTCACTCGAGTTATATCAGTTCTTAAATTTGAAAAAATGATGAAAATATCCCAAACATATATAGCATTCAACATAATGCGATGGAATAAGATAATTATAATGAGATGGAACAAGCTGGTCTCTCTCAAGGTGAATACGCAATATGCGATAATTTTTTTATCCTTTCATTATTTCGTTGGGGTTGTAAGTAAGCTGTTTAGGTTTTTATATTGGTAACGCCACGTAGCCCTCTGTATGAAAATCACTGACTGTACTGTGTGCAGTCTGTGGCTGGTTGGCATTGCTGGAATATTCGCTTTTGTAGTTTTGGGTAGTTGGATGTGAACAGCGCGTAGCGTTGGGCAATTGGAGGTGAGCCGCCAGCAGTGGTGGATGTGGGGAGAGAGATGGCAGAGTTTTGAAAGCGGACAATCTGGAAATGGGTCCGTCAGAAAAAGGAAATTTGTAAGACTGGATGTCATGAACTGATATATATATTATGACTTTTGAAAACTATTAAGGTAAATACATTGTTCGTTCTCTATCAAAATCTTTCATTTGCTAACCATGCCTATCAGTAGTTAGTGCCTTCAGTAGCTGGAATCTTTTATTTAGCTGGCAGTATTGGCGCTCGTTGTATTGCAGTAGTTCGAGTAACCAAGATTTTTGTGGGATAAGTGATTCATGGGAGATATAGGTTATTATTAGTCAGGGCCATTCGTTTGTAGGGATTATTGAAAGATTGCGTTGCGCTAAAAAATATTGTGTGTCAGTTTAGTGATGATCATAATAAGTAAAGAGAGAACTGTCTGAGTACGTCCAGTTTTGCTCAGCTGTTTGAAAATCAAATAACATAAGAAGTTTTCCAGCACAGTCATGCTTAATTTTTCCAAGGGGACGTTTCAGGATGTCAGGGTGAAAAAGTATCGAAAAGGCTTGAAATAACAAAAACATGCAAACACCGAAAACACGACACATTACGATCACTAATACGGTGTAGGAAAACCTCTCGCACAGAAGAAAGCTTCCAGTCGTCTCGAAATGAATAAACACAGATCCTGTATGGTTTTCAAGGGAATCCTATATAATTCTTCCTGCAAGATAGAGCCAAGTTCCACTAACGATGATGGAGGTGGATAGCTATAGCACACCCTTCTCTCAAAAGTAAAACATAACGGCTCTACAATTTTGAAATGAAATAACTGTGGTCGCCAGCGGGGATGCCACAATTTGTCCTTGTGCTCAAAAGACCGGTCGTGAACGATTCGGGGTGCGTGAACAGGGGTCCTGTCCTAATGGAACACAACATCAGCATTGGAGAACAAACACTACGCCGTGAGATTCACCTGATCCGCCAAAATGATCACATAATCATTGGCAGTAATGGTACCTCGCTGAGTAACCAGTAGGCCTATAGAAAACCTCGAAAAAATGGCTCTAAGCACTATGGGACTTAACCGAGCGAGGTGGCGCAGTGGTTAGCACACTGGACTCGCATTCGGGAGGACGACGGTTTAATCCCGTCTCCAGCCATCCTGATTTAGGTTTTCCGTGATTTCCCTAAATCGTTTCAGGCAAATGCCGGGATGGTTCCTTTGAAAGGGCACCGCCGATTTCCTTCCCCATCCTTCCCTAACCCAAGCTTGCGCTCCGTCTCTAATGACCTCGTTCTCGACGGGACGTTAGACACTAATCTCCTCCTCCACTATGGGACTTAACATCTGAGGTTATCAGTGCCCTAGAACTTCGAACTACTTAAACCTAACTAACCTAAGGACATCACACACATCCATGCCCGAGGCAGGATTGGAACCTGCGACCGCAGCAGCTGCGTGGTTCCGGACTGGGGCACCTAGAACCGCTCGGCCACAGAGGCTGGTTGAAAACCTCGACACCGATGTCGAAATCGAAACCGAATGGCTTCCATGTTTCATTCTTGGGATGTAAACTCGACCACAAGTTGGAAACAGTGTACAACAAGAATCATTCGACCAAATGACTTTCTTCCATTGCCCCAAAGTCCATATTTTTTGGTTTCTGCAACAGGTATGTGTGTTACTGATGAGTGGTTTTGCAATTCCAGGTTGACCCGTAGTTCCCTACCTATGGAGCTTCCTTCGCCTTTCTTTAGGGCGTATTCGAACATTATGAAGTACCTCAAAAAAATGATTTATTGACACATAGTCAGCACGGTTTTAGAAATTATCGTTCTCGTGAAACACAACTAGCTCTTTATACTCATGAAGTAATAAGTGCCATCGATAGAGGATGTCAGATTGATTCCATGTTTTTAGATTTCCAGAAGGCTTTCGACACCGTTCCTCACAAGCGTCTTCTTACCAAACTGCGTGCCTCAGTTGTGTGACTGGATTCGTGATTTCCTGTCAGAAAGGTCACAGTTCGTAGTAATAGACGGAAAGTCATCGAGTAAAACAGAGGTAATATCCGGCGTTCCCCAAGGAAGTGTTATATGCCCTCTATTGTTTCTGATCTACACTCCTGGAAATGGAAAAAAGAACACATTGACACCGGTATGTCAGACCCACCATACTTGCTCCGGACACTGCGAGAGGGCTGTACAAGCAATGATCACACGCACGGCACAGCGGACACACCAGGAACCGCGGTGTTGGCCGTCGAATGGCGCTAGCTGCGCAGCATTTGTGCACCGCCGCCGTCAGTGTCAGCCAGTTTGCCGTGGCATACGGAGCTCCATCGCAGTCTTTAACACTGGTAGCATGCCGCGACAGCGTGGACGTGAACCGTATGTGCAGTTGACGGACTTTGAGCGAGGGCGTATAGTGGGCATGCGGGAGGCCGGGTGGACGTACCGCCGAATTGCTCAACACGTGGGCCGTGAGGTCGCCACAGTACATCGATGTTGTCGCCAGTGGTCGGCGGAAGGTGCACGTGCCCGTCGACCTGGGACCGGACCGCAGCGACGCACGGATGCACGCCAAGACCGTAGGATCCTACGCAGTGCCGTAGGGGACCGCACCGCCACTTCCCAGCAAATTAGGGACACTGTTGCTCCTGGGGTATCGGCGAGGACCATTCGCAACCGTCTCCATGAAGCTGGGCTACGGTCCCGCACACCGTTAGGCCGTCTTCCGCTCACGCCCCAACATCGTGCAGCCCGCCTCCAGTGGTGTCGCGACAGGCGTGAATGGAGGGACGAATGGAGACGTGTCGTCTTCAGCGATGAGAGTCGCTTCTGCCTTGGTGCCAATGATGGTCGTATGCGTGTTTGGCGCCGTGCAGGTGAGCGCCACAATCAGGACTGCATACGACCGAGGCACACAGGACCAACACCCGGCATCATGGTGTGGGGAGCGATCTCCTACACTGGCCGTACACCACTGGTGATCGTCGAGGGGACACTGAATAGTGCACGGTACATCCAAACCGTCATCGAACCCATCGTTCTACCATTCCTAGACCGGCAAGGGAACTTGCTGTTCCAACAGGACAATGCACGTCCGCATGTATCCCGTGCCACCCAACGTGCTCTAGAAGGTGTAAGTCAACTACCCTGGCCAGCAAGATCTCCGGATCTGTCCCCCATTGAGCATGTTTGGGACTGGATGAAGCGTCGTCTCACGCGGTCTGCACGTCCAGCACGAACGTTGGTCCAACTGAGGCGCCAGGTGGAAATGGCATGGCAGGCCGTTCCACAGGACTACATCCAGCATCTCTACGATCGTCTCCATGGGAGAATAGCAGCCTGCATTGCTGCGAAAGGTGGATATACACTGTACTAGTGCCGACATTGTGCATGCTCTGTTGCCTGTGTCTATGTGCCTGTGGTTCTGTCAGTGTGATCATGTGATGTATCTGACCCCAGGAATGTGTCAATAAAGTTTCCCCTTCCTGGGACAATGAATTCACGGTGTTCTTATTTCAAATTCCAGGTTCAAATGGTTCAAATGGCTCTGAGCACTATGGGACTCAACTGCTCAGGTCATTAGTCCCCTAGAACTTAGAACTAGTTAAACCTAACTAACCTAAGGACATCACAAACATCCATGCCCGAGGCAGGATTCGAACCTGCGACCGTAGCGGTCTTGCGGTTCCAGACTGCAGCGCCTTTAACCGCACGGCCACTTCGGCCGGCTCAAATTCCAGGAGTGTATATTAACAACATAGGAGACAATCTGAATAACCGTCTTAGATTGTTTGCAGAAGATGCTGTCATTTACCGTCTTGTAAAGTCATCAGATGATCAAAACGACTTGCAAAATGATTTAGATAAGATATCTGTATGGTGCGAATAGTGGCAATTGACCCTGAATAATGAAAAGTGTGAAGTTATTCACATGAGTACTAAAAGAAATCCGATAAATTTCGATTACGCGATAAGTCACACAAATCGGAGGGCTATAAATTACCTAAATACTTAGGCATTACAATTACAAATAACCTAAATTGGAACGATCACATAGATAATATTGTGGGTAGAGCAAACTAAAGATTGCGATTCTTTGGCAGAACACTTAGAAGGTGCAGCAAGTCTACCAAAGAGACTGCTTACACCACGCTTGTCCGCCCTACTATGGAGTACTGCTGTGTGGTGTGGGATCCACATCCGATGAGACTGACGGATGACATCGAAAACGTACAAAGAAGAGCAGCTCGTTTTGTATTATCACGAAATAGGGTAGATAGTGTCACAGACATGATACATGAAGTTTTCTCCTTCGATTGCGAAAACATTCTGTTGGCACCCACCTACATAGGGAGAAATGATCATCGGGATTAAATAAGATAAATCAGAGCTCGCACAAAAAAATTTAAGGGCTCGTTTCTCCCGTGTGCCGTTTCAGAGTGGAAAGGTAGAGAGACAGCTTGAAGGTGGTTCATTGAACCCTCTGTCAGGCACTTTATTGTGAATACCAGAGTAATCACGTAGACGTAGACGTAGACGACAGGGTTTCCGAGTGCGACATTCAGTTCTGCTGTGATTTTTGCCGTTCGTTTCAAATTGTATCTATCTGATAGAGGTATACGGGTATGGAGACAACCTCATGAAGCCACGCACCCTGCATATGAGCAGGGTAGTCTTCAAGCTGTTGGAGGCTCTGTAATGGTATGGGCCGGAGTGATATGCAACCCCTGATACGTCTAGATACGACTCTGACAGGTAACACGTACATAAGCATCCTGTCTGATCACCTGCATCCATTCATTTTCATTGCGCATTCCGACGGACATGGCCAGTTCCAGCAGGTCAACGCGACACCACATACGTCCACAATTGCTACAGAGTGGCTCCAGAAACACTCTTCTGAGTTTAAACACGGCCGGTGGTCACCAAATTATTGAGAATATCTGGGATGCCTTGCTACGTACTGAAGAGATCCCCCCCCCCCCCCCCCCCCCGTACTCTTACTGACTTACGGCAGTCCCGCAGGATTCACGGTGCCAATTCCCTCCAGCATTACTTCAGACATTAGTCGAGTCCACGCAACTTCGTGTTGCGGCACTTCTGTGTGCTCGCGGGGACCCTGCACAGTATTAGGTAGGTGTACTAGTTTCTTTGACTCTTATGTGTAGATTCAAATGAAAACATGCAGTAAGAGAGGGACGGCCAGTGCAGAGTGTGTGCTTGTGTGTGTAACGCTACCTCTTGTGACCCGCGACATGCGGCAGTGGCCCCCACGCGTATCCTCTGGAAGTAACGGCAGGTGCTTCGCACCGGAGTGGCCACAACTTTCTCTCGCAAGCTCAGGTTACGGCCGCTCATCCGGGCAACAGCGGCACAGGTGTAGCGGGTTACTGACCCAAGTCAGTACGTAGTTACCCGTGGCCCCTGCAGACGACGCCTCGTTGCTACCTACGGCTGAGTATTCTACTCGGAAGTTTCCGGATCGCATTGTAACCCGTCGTTATATACCTGGTCTTACTTGAAACTAAAATTTATTCGAACTGGCCACGAGCTAAAATGGAAATGAGCGTACGGAATTGTGGGTCGGGAGTCCCCCGTTCTTGGGAATTCGGCCGTCGAGGGCAAGCACTTATTGCATTCGACGCCACATTGGGCGACTTGCGCGTCGGAGATGGGGATTAAATGATGATGAGGACAGCACAACATCCAGTCCCTGAGCGGAGAAAATCTCCTGCCCCAGCCGGGAATCGAACCCAGGCCTCTTGGCGTTGGCCACGAGCAATTCCTGTACTTTATTTAAAATCATGAATTCCGGTTCTAAAGTAGAGAAAATTAAATAAAATAAGAGCCAATGAAATAGAGCATCATATGCAAAGTAGCAAGGGGCTTTATTCAAGGAACGTGCCTTTTATTTCACAACTACTATATAAAACCCAACGGACGTTTTGTAACGTCTTTAGCGTTTGGGAGTATTTAGTGTCTAGCAGTGTCGGTGATCGAGATTTTAGTGTCCGAGTTTTTAGCGTTTGAGTCTTGAGTATTGGCGTCTCCTAAGTCTATGCTCCACTGTGTGAAACAGTTAACTTCACTGGAAACCGGGCTAATTGAAAGCAAATTTCTGTTCGTTAAATTTATTGCCGAAAACACGAAAACTGACAGAACTGAGATAACGTTAACATCTAGCGAACATCTCAATCGATAAAAGATCGATATCATTATTCCGCTACCATTCAAACAACGCGTTGCAACTTGACTTTCGATTACAGACCCTGTTTGGAAACTTGTTATCGAACTAAAGTGTGACCACTCATAATAGTAAATCATATCAAGGTAACTGTTTTAATTAAAACCGACTTAAGGAAAAACTGTAGTGTCCCACGATTTGGAACAGATATCACGAGAAGCGAACCGTGTACTGGATTGTCTCCGGACAATAATAATAATAATAATAGATGAGAATCACCCGAAACACAGTGGTCACTTTTGTAGATTTTAAAAAGGCCTACGACTCAATAGACAGAGTAGCGCTCTGCAAGACGCTGGAAGAATTCAGCATTGACAGAAAGGTAAGAGCAATCATTCGGGAAACATTAACTGACACAGTCTCCAAGGTTAAATTTATGGGGGATATCTCGGAACCACTTGAAATCCAAACTGGAGTGCGACAGGGTGACGGACTTTCACCATTACTCTTTAATATCATTCTTGAAAGAATCATCAGGACATGGGAAAAAGAAGTCAAAGGAATCCAAATTGGCATTAGAAAAGATAATAGATTCAATGTGAAGTGTTTAGCTTTTGCGGATGACCTTGCAATCCTCACAAATAATAGAAAAGAAGCCACTAACGCCATAGAGAAATTACACGAAATTGCACAAAGAACTGGCCTGCAAATCTCATATGAGAAAACCCAGTACATAGAAAGAGTGCCACAAGACAAATTGCCTATTGTGACAACCCATGGGAAAATCGTACAAGTACCACATTTTAAGTACCTTGGAGAAATCATCCAGCCATCAGGGATCAACCTGAAGGCCAATGAGGAAAGAATAAAAAAACTACAGAAAACATATAAACTCATGTGTAACTATTATAACAAAAAGTCCATATCCATTAACGCAAAATTGAGGCACTACAACACTGTCGTACTTCCGGAGGCACTGTATACATCTGAAACAACACAAATAGGTGGGCAAACTAAAATCAAAGAAATAGAGAAACAAGAAACGAAAATTCTAAGGAAAATTTTTGGCCCGATACAAGAGCAAGGAATCTGGAAGAAGAGACCAACATCAGAATTATATAAATACACAGACAAGATTACGGATACAATAAGGAAAAGAAGAATGCAGTTCTACGGACATATCCACAGGATGAATGAAAACAGAATTTCAAAGCGAATTCTTAAAGTCATCAACTCAGGCAGGGGAAAAACAAAATGGATGAAAGAAGTTGAAGAGGACCTCAGACAAGCACACATAACAGTAAACGATGCAGAGAATAGAACTGAATTCAGGAACATCATCAAAAAACATAAATTTGACACCACAACACAGAAGAGACCAGGATGAAAATGGACAGAGGAGCGAAAGAAACAACACAGTGAACACATGAAGAAAATTTGGGCTCAGAAAAAACATAAACAATCATCATAAAGGAATTCAAGTTCAAACACTCTCTTAAATGGGAATAATCGAAAATAATAATAAATAATAGTAGTTTATTCCACATTAATATTAAAGGGAATAACTTTCAAAGGTCAAAACATCGTGCTCTGTTATATAAACCCTGTGACTTTTGAAGAAATTAATTCGGTGTACTTGGGCTACGCAAATCAAATTTGTCAATTTATTTTGACACTCAAATCGGCCGCCTAGTAACTGTTAATGGGCAACTTTGACGGCAACCGCTAAACAACGCAGCTAGCCAATACTAATAATTCGTATTTAAACTTATTAAAGGAAGATACTTTAAAATATTTGTGTAATCCGAGTATATACTCAAATTAGAGCAAAGAGCAGACATTAGTAACAAATATTGACTGTAATAACAGTGTTGTATCGCCTCCCATTCACGTCGCTCGACGAGGTGAAGAATACTGCCTGGGCATAGGAAAAGGACATTACACTTTCGTTGATCGTGGCTGTGCCAGCAGGCAGCAATAGAAGGCATCACAGTATCCGCATGGTGAAGGTAGAACAAGCCAGTACCACGTTACAAGTTTCTGAAGTGTGTCACAAAATGGCTCTAAGCACTATGGGACTTAACATCTGAGGTCTACTTAAATCTAACCAACCTAAGGACATCACACGCATCCATGCCCGAGGCAGGATTCAAAGCTGCGACCGTAGCAGCAGCGCGATTCCGGACTGAAGCGCCTACAACCGCTCGTCCACAGCGACCGGCAAAATTTGTCACCTGGGTGTACTACAATAACTTGTCGGCCGAACATGAATGGGACCTTCTCATTTTTACTACAAGAACACGAAATGGGACGAACATCTGAAATCCTAAGCAATGATTCACTGAGAGGATTCTGAGAAGGTGCACTGCATCCAGGGAAGGAGGAAAGGAAGAGTTCAGTGTAACATATCATCGAAAATGAGGTCACCAACGTATGCTTGGGTAGCGAAAAGAAATCTTCAGCATTTTTTACACGGACAAGTCTTAAGGAATTTACGAAAACAATACAAACAGAAAATCTACATGGAGAGGCAGGAAATTGAATTGCACTCCTGAAAATCCTAATCACGACGGCATCTTGCTCGCCGTGGTGCACACGACATCAGAAGCCACGTCGTTCGCGGACATTGGTGCCGTATAGAGGAAAGTAGCAGTAACCTGCAGGGGACCAGCGCTTGGTGCAGCGATAGCAGTTGCCTCACGTGGATGTAAATGTAACGTATTTCTCATAGAGAGTCGGAAATACGCGTTGCAGATCGCAACATTGTTAGCCCCGGTCTTTTGTTTATTTTCTCAATAACACCAAATGATGGGCACTTAAGAACCCGAAACTGGTCGTGTTTTAAATAAAAAGAAGCTTACAAATGACTGAAGCGGTAGTTTCAAGCTCTGCTAAGGTAACAGTAGACGTACTCGAGGTCACGCTGAACTGACAGAAATTGTAGTTATCGCGCGCCGATTCAGGAGCACTAACGAGAGGGAAGTGGCAGTCATGGGCAAAGTATCCTCCGCCACTCTCCGCAAGGTGGATTGCGGAGTACAGATGTAGGGACTTAACTAGTGCTTCCCGCTTGCCGTATGATATCATTGTACCACACACGTTTTAATTTTGACGTTACCCATATACCTTCACTTTTATCTCACGCACATACACTACTGGCCATTAAAATTGCTACACCAAGAAGAAATGCAGATGATAAACGGGTATTCATGGACAAATATATTATACTAGAACTAACATGTGATAACATTTCCACGCAGTTTCGGTGCATAGATCCTGAGAAATCAGAACCCAGAACAACCACCTCTGGCCGTAATAACGGCCTTGATACGTCTGGGCATTGAGTCAAACAGAGCTTGGATGGCGTGTACAGGTATAACTGCCCATACAGCTTCAACACGATACCACAGTTCATCAAGAGTAGTGACTGGCGCATTGTAAGGAGCCAGTTGCTCGGCCACCATTGACCAGACGTTTTCAATTGGTGAGAGATCTGGAGAATGTGCTGACCAGGGCAGCAGTCGAACATTTTCTGTATCCAGAAAGGCCCGTACAGGACGTGCAGCATGCGGTCGTCCATTATCCTGCTGAAATGTACGGTTTCGCAGGGATCGAATCAAGGGTAGAGCCACGGGTCGTAACACATCTGAAATGTAACGTCCACTGTTCAAAGTGCCGTCAATGCGAACAATAGGTGACCGAGGCGTGTAACCAGTGGCACCCCATAACATCATGCCGGGTGATACGCCAGTATGGCGATGACGAATACACGCTTCCAATGTGCGTTCACCGCGATGTCGCCAAACACTGATGCGACCATAATGATGCCTTAAACAGAACCTGGATTCATCCGAAAAAAAAAACGACGTTTTGCCATTGGTGCACCCAGGTTCGTCGTTGAGTACACCATCACAGGCGTTCCTGTCTGTGATGCAGCGTCAAAGGTAACCACAGCTATGGTCTCCGAGCTGACAGTCCATGCTGCTGCAAACGTCGTCGAACTGTTCGTGCAGATGGTTGTTGACTTGCAAACGTCCCCATCTGTTGACTGAGGGATCGAGACGTGGCTGCACGATCCGTTACAGCCATGCGGATAAGACGCCTGTCATCTCGATTGCTAGTGATACGAGGCCCTTGGGATCCAGCACGTCGTTCCGTATTACCCTCCTGAACCCACCGATTCCATATTCCGCTAACAGTCATTGGATCTCGACCAACGCGAGGAGCAATGTAGCGATACGATAAACCGCAATCGCGATAGGCTACAATCTGACCTTTATCAAAGTCGGAAACGTGATGGTACGCACTTCTCCTCCTTTCACGAGGCATCACAACAACGTTTCACCAGGCAACGCCGGTCAACTGCTATTTGTGTATGAGAAATCGGTTGGAATCTTTCCTCGTGTCATCACGTTGTAGGTGTCGCCACTGGCGCCAACCTTGTGTGAATGCTCTGAAAAGCTAATCGTTTGCATATCAGGGAAACCGGTAACTTCTCGTTGAAATTATTTGCGATCGTGCTCGAAAACAGATTTTTTTTTCGTCGTTTCGAGGTGCAATGATGTCTCCGTTACAACCGAATTGCCATTTTATTTCCAGAATGTCAGCGATAATGTTTCCCAGTTGCCTCCTGAGAGTCCTGAGGCCACTCAGAAAGCGACAACGTCGATAGGTGCGCGGAGAAAGCTGGACAGCCGATTCGTCGCAGCGCAGGGAGAGATCGCGCAGGCGAGGGACGCGGTGAGTTCATCCGCACCGGAGTGGTGGCGCGTCCCCGTAAAGGACAGACCGCGCGAGAATGTCACCGGCCGCGGAGAACACCACCGATCACCGTAGATTTCTCTCGCGGCCCCACACATCTTCCACCGCTCAAGCAGCTTTCGAAGGAAGGCGTCGACATGTCTTCGTAACCAACTGATGAATGGATAGAAAGCCAACAAATGCTCAGAAGAGTGACGTGTTTTTCTCATAACTTGAGAATCTGAAAAGAAAGGTTACTTCTCAGGGGACACGTCCCTAGAAACGTACAACACCGCTTTTTCTTTTTTTTCTTTTTTTGACTCATCAGTTTTCTGACTTGTTTGATGCGGCGCGCCACGAATTCCTCTCCTGTGCCAATCTCTTCATCTCAGAGTAGTACTTGCAACCTACGTCCTCGATTATTTGCTTGACGTATTCCACTCTCTGTCTTCCTCTACAGTTGTTGCCCTCTACGGCTCCCTCTAGCGCCACGAAGTCATTCCCTGATGTCTTAACAGATGTCCTATCATCCTGTCCCTTCTCCTTGCCAGTGTTTTCCACATATTCCTTTCCTTTCTGATTCTGAGCAGGACCTCCTCATTCCCTACCTTACCAGTCCACCTAATTTTCAACATTCGTCTGTAGCATCTCAAATGTTTCGATCTCTTTTGTTCCGGTTTTCCCACAGTCCGTGTTTCATTACCATACAATGCTGCGCCCCAAATTCTCAGAAATTTCCTCCTCGAATTAAGGTCTATGTTTGACACTAGAAGACTTCTCTTGGCCAGGAATGCCCTTTTTTTCCAGTGCTAGTCTGCTGTTGATCTCTCCCTTGCTTCGTCCGTCATTGGTAATTTTGCTGCCTAGGCATCAGAATTCCTTAACTTCAAGACCATCACTCCGAATGTTATGTTCCTCGCTGTTCTCATTTCTGGTACTACTCATTACTTCCGCGTTTCTTCGATTTAGTCTCAGTCCATATTCTGTACTTATTAGATTGTTCATTCCATTGAGGAGACCATGTAATTCTTCTTCACTTTCACTCAAGACTGCAATGTCATCAGTAAACCTTATCATTGATATCCTTTCACCTTCAATTTTCATCCCATCCCTGAACCTACCTTTAATTTCTAACATTACTTCTCCGTTGTACAGACTCGACAGTAGGGGAGAAATACCACACCCCTGTCTTACACCCTTTTTAATCCGAGCACATCTTTCTTGGTCGTCCACCCTTATTAGTCCCTATCTCTCCCTATAGCTTACTCCTATTTTTTTCGGAATTTGAAACACCTTGCAGCATTTCACATCTAACGATGTTTCCAGGTCTGCAAATCCTATGGACGTGTCTTGATTTTTCTTTATTCCATTATCAACCGCAATGTCAGAATTGCCTCTCTGGCGCCTGTATCTTTCCTAAAACCAAAGTGGTTGTTATCTACTGCTGATAATTGTCTCACTTAGACGGAGAAGACAGTCCGCAATTTTCCTCAAGTATCCCGTATTGCATATGCCACTGTTCACTGATAGATCCCCTAGAGATACCAAACTAAGCCCATGTTGGCTGTTTCGCTTTGCCCACTGTTGCCAGTAATCCTAGACGTTTTAAGTAGGATGTTTAGATTTTTATGTTGGTGATGCCACGTAGCGCTTTGTATTAAAATCGCAGGCTGTGCTTTGTGCAGTCTGTGGGTGGGTGGCATTGTTGTAATATTCGCTATTCTAGTGTTGGGCTGTTGGCTGTTAACAGCGCGTAGCGTTGCGCAGTTGGAGTTGAGCCGCCAGCAGTGGTGGATGTGGGGAGAGAGATGGCGGAGTTTTAAGAGCGGGTGATATGGACGTGTGTCCATCAGACTGGATGTCATGAACTTTTATATATATTATGACTTTTGAACACTATTAAGGTAAATACATTGTCTGTTCTCTATCAAAATCTTTCATTTGCTAACTGTGCCTAGCAGTAGTTAGTGCCTTCAGTAGTTTGAATCTTTTACGAGGGGCGTTCAGAAAGTAAGCTCCGATCGGTCGCGAAATGGAAACGACTATGAAAATCCGATAAAGCTTTGCACAGATGTGTTGGGTAGTGTCTCTAGTATAACCCCAGTTAGCATCACGTCGCTCTTCTCATTTCTGAGCTCGCAGTGAGTGCGTAAAGATGTCTAGAAAGTAGTGTCTGCCGCCAAGTACGAGGGCCTGGTGAGAAATTTCGCCTGAAGCTATGCAGCTAACATTACATAACTGTAGTGCTGTTTCTTCTTCAAGACAATTCTCAGCCGCATTCTGCAGGGGCAATGAAGATGCTCCTGCATCGTTTTCAAATGGAAATGTGAGATTACCCACAATACAGTCCGCAATTGTCTCCCCCTGAGTTTCATCTCTGGTCACATGAACCGCTGTCTTTGAAGACAACATTTTGACACAGACAACGAGGTGTAGGCCAGCGTGGAGAATTGGCGGAAAGCACTGGCGGCTGCCTTCTATGATGAGGCTATTGAAAAGTTGGTACAACGCTATGACAAAAATCTAAGTCAGAACGGCGACTACGTAGAGAAGTAGCTGAAAGGTGTAGCTAATTGTTACAAGTAAAACATTTCTGATGTTCACTGTGGTTTCAATTTGGCAATCAATCGGAGCTTACTTTCTGAACAGGCCTCGTATTTAGCTGGCAGTAGTGGCGCTCGCTGTATTGCAGTAGTTCGAGTAACGAAGATTTTTGTGAGGTAAGTGATTTGTGAAAGGTATAGGTTATTGTTAGGCAGGGCCATTCTTTTGTAGGGATTATTGAAAGTCAGATTGCGTTGCGCTAAAAATATTGTGTGTCAGTTTAAGCACAGTAATTTATAATTTTTCTAAGGGGACGTTACAACGATTTCTATGCGATTAAGATATATTTATTTAGCCGACCTAAATGGCAGATATTGAGAGAGTGATCGCGGAACGAAAAAGTAACTACACTCGCTTTATAGTTGAAACGCATCATAAACAGGTGCGACGGCTGTAATCTTCCACAGAGGTTACGAGGAAGAAGTTGCTCCCCTTCTAAAAGTAGTTTATCGTAGATCGCTGGAGCAGCGCAGGGCCCCTAGCGACCGGAAAAAGCGCACTTTATTCCCATTTCCAACAATAGTCACAGGACAGATGCTCATACTTAAAGGCCTATATCGCTGATTTGACTAAAATTATGGGATACGTTCTACTCTCATTTATTGTGACGTTTAGGAGAGTGAAAAATCACTGAAAATCAAAATGGGTTCCACAAACTTGCGAAACAGAGCTCTGTCTGCGGGCCCGTGAGTTTCTCAGCGCCGTAAACATCGGCACCCAGCATGATGTCGCGTTCTTTCGGGAACGATTGCCGTTTGCAGTATATATAAATGCTGTTGTGCATAATGTAAAGAGGTCCATGAGACCGTTCGCAGTCGATGTTGTTGACTATAGCGCAGAACGCAGTTAACAGCAGGAAGGCATAAAGATGACTGTCGTATTTCTCATTCCAGGGCATGTGCGTCCGAAAAATTCCTACATCTACAGGGTGTTACAAAAAGGTACGGGCAAACTTTCAGGAAACATTCCTCAGACACAAATAAGGAAAAGATGTTATGTGGAAATGTGTCCGGAAACGCTTAATTTCCATGTTAGAGCTCATTTTAGTTTCGTCTACCTACGCTCAATGGAGCACGTTATCATGATTTCATACATGATACTCTACCTGTGCTGCTAGAACATGTGCCTTTACAAGTACGACACAACATGTGGTTCATGCACGATGGAGCTCCTGCACATTTCAGTCGTAGTGTTCGTACGCTTCTCAACAACAGATTCGGTGACCGATGGATTGGTAGAGGCGGACCAATTCCATGGCCTCCACGCTCTCCTGACCTCAACCCTCTTGACTTTCATTTATGGGGGCATTTGAAAGCTCTTGTCTACGCAACCCCGGTACCGAATGTAGAGACTCTTCGTGCTCGTATTGTGGACGGCTGTGATACAATACGCCATTCTGCAGGGTTGCATCAGCGCATCAGGGATTCCATGCGACGGAGGGCGGATGCATGTATCCTCGCTAACGGAGGACATTTTGGACATTTCCTGTAACAAAGTGTTTGAAGTCACGCTGGTACGTTCTGTTGCTGTGTGTTTCCATTCCATGATTAATGTGATTTGAAGAGAAGTAATAAAATGAGCTCTAACATGGAAAGTAGGCGTTTCCAGACACATGTCCATTCTTTCTTTGTGTGTCAGGAATGTTTCCTGAAAGTTTGGCCGTACCTTTTTGTAACACCCTGCATAAAGCCAATGCAGAAAAAGTATGCAACACCCTCGACGATGAGGTCATTTTATTGACAAGTGAGGCAAACGTGGTTCATGGTTGTAGAAGTATTTGGTAATGAACTGACATCTAACGTATTATACACGCCACAATAAAGGATGCCCGCCGTGCGGGGTAGCCGCGTCGTCTTAGGCGCATTGCCACGGTTCGCGCGGCTCCCCCCGTCGGAGGTTCGAGTCCTCCCTCCGGCATGAGTGTGCATGTTGTCCTTAGCGTAAGTTAGTTAGATTAAGTAGTGTGTAAGCCTAGGGGCCGATGACCTCAGCAGTTTGCTCGCATAAGAACTTACCACAGATTTCCAAAAAGGGTGCCCAAATCGTCGCAGCAGCACACTGGTGGCAACGCAGACGTATATTGTCGCATGCAAACGATCATAAAGGTGACGAATGACATCCTCCGATAGATTATCTCAAACATATTGCACCTTTTGTTCCAGTTTGACAGTAGTTCTGGAGAACGAGTAAGTTCCCATTCCATCATGTCCCGTAAGTATTTAATTGGTGGTAGCTGTGGTGATGTTGCTGGACAGGGCGCTTGCTGTACACGACGAAGGGCACCGCGTCTCGAAGCAGGAGGTGTTTCGTCGTGATTTTTCTTGTACATCACCTTCCTGTAGCAGCACGGCGTTAACGGCCTGTGCAAATGTAATCGTGAATTGTAACTGTTGTCCATCCCCCCCCCCTCCCCTCACCTACCCACACCCTAAAGCAGGGCCGGCCAGAAATTCTGCACGCGTGCGGTGCTCCTGCACATGTGCAACTTCCGGGCCACAGCGTGTACGCCGCAGCCGTCAGCGTTCATGTAGTGCGTGTTTCTACCCACAGATGTCGCTTTATCCACTTACTGGGATACTCTGTACCGGCGCATTCTAGGGCTCTTTCCACAGCTTGCAAGCCAACCATGGGAAGGTATTTCGCGTATTAAACATTTAAAATACTGTCACAGTCTACTCATTGGGATGTCTACTTTTATGTTAACAGTTTAACCCAGTAATACAAGTAATACAGTTAACAGCCGTGGGTTTTTATTGAGGCAGCTCGACTGACGGCACGTAAATACGCGTATGTTTTTGATCTAGTATTTGAGAAAGAGAGCACTTATCGACTTCCAACGAATCTTATTCATGATTTCAAATAACATTAAACTAATGCAGGGTTTCCGATAACTAATTCTCGGTGCCCTCAGTTACACTCACATAATTTCTGTCTCACTGACCTCTGAACAGAATGATAACCGCAGACCTCTCGATGATCACCTGTTATGTCAATACCATTATTGCTATATCTTTCATCAGTTGCGTCTGAAATCTGCATAATAACCGACAATTAGATGAATGTTATGTTTTATCGACTTCAGCTGAGCGTAGCCCCTCACACATTAAAAAAACCCCTAAATGTAAGTATACATTGGAACAATCGGTTTAACGACCAATTTTCCTGATAATAATGTAACATGGAGCAGAATGAGGCAATAATGCACAATTAGTAAACAATAATTTTTAATTATGAAAGGAGTAAATCCAAACACGTTTATCACTCGTCATGAGAAATGATATGGTTAAAATCGGGCGCAAAAGCACGGCTCATTGACAAACGCATGCAGTTGCGAAGATTTTCATCACTTATACTTGATCGAAACCTTGATTTATTCATTTTCATCACCGAGAAAAATCGTTCACAAACAAGCTCTTGCGTGTACCACATAAACCTAAGCCCGCATCTCGTGGTCGTGCGGTAGCGTTCTCGCTTCCCACGCCCGGGTTCCCGGGTTCGATTCCCGGCGGGGTCAGGGATTTTCTCTGCCTCGTGATGGCTGGGTGTTGTATGCTGTCCTTAGGTTAGTTAGGTTTAAGTAGTTCTAAGTTCTAGGGGACTTATGACCACAGCAGTTGAGTCCCATAGTGCTCAGAGCCATTTGAACCATTTGAACCACATAAACAGGGACGTGGAGCTGCCGCCGTTCATTTAAGACACATGTCTAATAACAGATGTCGCTGTGGCACACGTGCTTACATGTGCAGCACTTCCGCACGTCTGCACACTGTGCAGCGTTTGGCCGGCCCTGATCTAGAGACTGAGATGGCAACTGTGCGTCGTGGGCGAATGCACTCTGAAATGAGCCGTTTACCTGTCATACGCCATACATGTCTTTGTCCATTTAGGCGATACAGGCAGAACCTACTCTGATCACTAAAAACCATTCCACTTTCCAGTCATCTCTTCCACGATACCATTGTAGCCATGCTTGATCGTGTGATCTTAATCCTGCTGTAAATGCTTAAAATGGCTCTGAGCACATCTGAGGTCATCAGTCCCCTAGAACTTAGAACTACTTAAATCTAACTAACCTAAGGACGTCACACACATCCATGCCCGAGACAGGATCCGAACCTGCGACCGTAGCGGTCGCACGGTTCTAGACTGTAGCGTCTAGAACCGCTCGGCCACTCCGGCCGGCTAACATTTCTCCGAAGGTAGTCCGTATGGTGGTGCTTTGACCGTTTACGTCGCCGTACAGTGTTAAACGCGTCACGGAAATCTAGGAAGACGAAATCTACGTGTTCGCCAGCATCCACTGTTCGCAGGCTGTCGACTATGAATATAGGAGGCTGTCTAGCTTTATGCGAAATCACCTTTCTATCTCCTATGATTTCCGTCATTCTACAAGCGATGGAAAAAATTCTTGCGTGCTGTTTATTGTTGTCTCCTCTATATATCTTTGGTATGTGGTTACCCCATCCTCTAGAATCTAGATGACACAAACCTGAAGCGTTCAAAGAAAATGGCTCTGAGCACTATGGGACTTAACATCTGAGATCATCAGTCCCTAGAACTTATTAGACCTACTTAAACCTAACTAACCTAAGGATATCACACACATCCATGCCCGAGGCAGGATTCGAACCTGCGACCGTAGCGGTCGCGCGGTTCCAGACTAAGGCGCCTAGAACCGCTCGGCCACAACGGCCGGCTTCAAGCGTTCGAACCGCCACAAGAACGCGTCGTTATAGCTCTCGTTGATGAGCCAAAACGAACCAACGCGATATCCAGTTTGGGACACGTTGGCATCGGTCATTTAAAAGTGTCCTGTCACACTAGATATAGTTGTAGGGAAAGATATTTGGTAGTGAGTGGTTCGGTTCCTCTTCTAGTACGTACTTTTACTTGTGACTAATCTGCATTCAAAAAAGTATTACAGATCACCTGAACTGCAATGTATTTGCTACTAGAATTATTAAAGATGACGACAAAGAGGAGAAAGACAACAGGAACGATTACAGCCACGTGCTGAAGCGTCTTACGAGTGATGGACCAACTGCACGCTTCTTCCTTGCCAACAGTTTGAAATAAGTGCTGAAACATGCAGAGGTTGAAGAGACATGCAATGATTAAAGAAACTAAATGCAGGACATACGAACAAACGACTGTGTGATCGAGCTCCGTAGGTGGCGCATGCCCACTTTCTAAACCGTTTTTGCTCCAGGAATGGTCCCATTTTAGTTAAATACGATTGCACCTTCTTTCGACATCCTCGTGTGTTTCAAACTTCAGATCACAACAGCGTTTCCATGCTGCTCCATCGTAGCTCAGAGAAACGTGTTACCATTCAAACCGCTCTTCTCTTCATACATTCAGTTTGTTCTGTTAGATCTGGTATTGGTCCAACGCCTCTGAGCAAAATTCTACGATGGATCGCACAACAGCTTTGTAAGCAATTTTCTTTGTAAAATGATTGCATTTTCCCAGTACTCTACCAACGAAACAGTCTGACATCTTCTGAGCCTTTCTGTGATCCTTTCATTTCACATTCCTAGATATTAATATTCGCTGGAATTTGTCAGAGTATACTGATAATAAGAGTGACTCATTTGTACTGAAGTAACAGCAGTTCTGCGGTTTACAAAAAACACAATTCTACGTTTACGAACATTTATCCCTCCGGTGATAACAGGGGTGATGTTTGTTTCTTTCGTAAAGTTTTCTATTTTAGTTTTATTTTTTTGTCACCCCTATCTATTCCCTTGCCATAATTGCATAAATCAGTAACTGACCTGTAGTGCTACTAATCAGTTTCCTATAACCGCCAAATGAGATCATACAACCGTGAGGTTTTTTAAGTCACCCCTGTTACAATTTACGTAGCTGAAATTTCTTTGCTAGACTTGTAGCTTTCATAAGCTTTTCAAGTATGGAAGTTGTAAATGTGAATGATCGAAGGTTTGAAGATTTGGTGGGAAGTGGTTTGGAGGAAGGACGACAACAGTAGCAGTGGACATGACATTTTCAAACGAGGAAGATAATTTAGAAAGATAACGTGAACGCATTTCTGAGACCGAGGTTGCAACTTCAGGAGCAATAAAAGGAGGAGGCACCACCAAAGAACATTATCAACGGTAAGAATAGATTTTTATGAGCTATTGTAACAGCTAAGGAAAGTAAAAACGAAAGTCGAAACACTGTGAAAATTCCTAAGACTGCTAACTTTGCCAACAAAAACTGCAGACCCACGAAACTGCAATAGCAAGCAAGATGTCATTATTTGTGCTCCAAACATCATAAAGACAGAAAAACGAAAATAGCTCGTGCAAAATGCTCAGGCCCCTTTGCAGTGGCCATAGAAGAGAAATTTTCATATCTTCTTTCTCTTACAGCACAATACGCTAATTGTCGTCATTAGATTGCTCTAAAGTGTTTATATGTTAATAACAGTGGGCCTATTTCACTCTAAAAGTTTTGTAATGATGAAATTAATTATAAAGTAAAATAATGGGGTGACGAGCCACCCGTGGTCCCGCTGAATGCTGTACTATTCGTATTGTCAACGGAATGTTAAGGTAACTGGGCAATCTTTGCAGCAGTCTGAAACCTTTTCAACAAGTCAGTAGTTCTTATGTTTCTTTGCGATAACAGTTCATTACAGATATCTGCGTCATACGCAGAAAGTGTGGTCTTACTATTGACTCTGTCTGCCAATTCATCGAGCATTCCGTCCGAAAACGTTCCGAGAGAGATGTTATTCCTGGCGTATGTCGCCAGCGCAGTAACTACGGTGCCAGCTCGAACTAACAACTGTAAACAATAGGTGTGCATTCGACTAGTGAGCACGCATTGTTAGGTAGTGGACGTGCGGCCGTAATGATCATTGTTGTCGCGTCAGAAATAGCAATGGAGCAATAGCTCAAAATCAGCTGTTCAAGACATTCTGCAGAATGTTTTGAAGAAGAGAAGAGTGCAAGGTGAGTCTGAAAAGTTCGGTGAACGGCTTCAGGAAATAAACGAAAACCGAGCGAGGTGGTGCAGTGGCTAGCAGTGTGGATTCGCATTCGGGAAAACGACAATTCAATCCCGCGTCCGGCCATCCTGATTTAGGTTTTCCATGATTTCCCTAAATCGCTACAGGCAAATGCTGGGATGGTTCCTTTGGGCCCGCATCTCGTGGTCGTGCGGTAGCGTTCTCGCTTCCCACGCCCGGGTTCCCGGGTTCGATTCCCGGCGGGGTCAGGGATTTTCTCTGCCTCGTGATGGCTGGGTGTTGTGTGCTGTCGTTAGGTTAGTTAGGTTTAAGTAGTTCTAAGTTCTAGGGGACTGATGACCATAGATGTTAAGTCCCATAGTGCTCAGAGCCATTTGAACCATTTTTGTTCCTTTGAAAGGGCACGGCCGACTTCCTTCCCCGTCCTTCCCTAATCCGATGAGACCGATTACCTCGCTGTCTGGTCTCCTTCCCCAAAACAACCCAACCCAATAAAAGAAACAAGAGTTAGAAGCAAAATACCTTTACTGACCTTCAAAGTAATCGCCATTAGCTGTAGCACACTTCTGACAAAGGTTGTAAAGCTGTTGGAAACTGTCAGCAAACGCGTTTTGTGGAATAACTCGAAGTGTTGTGGTAACGCGTTGTTGGATATCCACATCATTGAAGGTAATGAAAACTGGTGCTGCCACTACGATCCAGAGACCAAGCGACAGTCAATTGGACGGTGTTCATCGTCTTCCCTGTATCCCTCGGGTTGAAATTCGTGATGCTTCGAGCCGTTGCTATCGAGATAGAGGAACAGCATCATATTGAACTTGGACTTTGTCAGGCGACGCTTTTTGGGAAGCAAGACGATGAGCGCAATGGCACTGTCTGTCGGTTTGCCTCAGAGTCGTGCAGGTAGCACCAGGTCTCATATTCTGTAATGAAGCGGATAACCAGTAGCGCGTGACCTCGGCGCTTCGAACGATTCCAGAAGACGCGTTTACTGACAGTTTGCAATAAGAATGAGATTTTCACTCTGCAGCGGAGTGGCAGATTAAAACTGTGTGCCGGACCGAGACTCGAACTCGAGACCTTTGCCTTTCGCTGACAAGTGCTCTACCATCTGAGCTACCCAAGCACGACTCACGACCCATCCCCACAGCCAGTACCTCGTCTCCTACCTTCCAAACTTCTCATAAGCTCTTCTGCGAAGGTAGGAGACGAGATACTGACTGAATTGAAGCTGTGAGGACGGGGCGTGCGTCGTGCTTGGGTAGCACTGTTTGTAGAGCACTTTCCCGCGAAAGGCAAAGGTCCCGAGTTCGAGTCTCGGTCCAGCACACAGTTTTCATTTGCCAGGAAGTTTCATATCAGCGCACACTCCGCTGCAGAGTGAGAATCTCATTCTGTATAACGTCATTAATCATAGAAAATGAAATTTGCGAATTAAATCTTAAGGCCACAGTTTGGAGAAATATTACAAGCCTACTCTTTTCAGACTACTGTAGTCAAACGAAGCCACGCTTAATACTCATCTAGTGTAAGGTGTCGGCGGTGCAGGATGCAAGAGGTGCCCTGAGATGGTAATTTTTTAAACAAACAGTCAGATGGAGTATCCGGTAGATCGGTGCAGGGTGAAGTAGATGAACCATGCTGCGAGCAACGTGAAGCGGCAGTCCGTAGAACCCGATGAATTTCGTCCCGAGTTCGAGTCTCGGTCCGGAACACAGTTTTAATCTGACAGGAAGTTTCAGTTTGCAATAACCTCACCAGCGACGTCAGAAGTTTGTTGTAGCTGCAATTGATCGCTCTGAAGGCCGGTTAAGCTACTTCGTTTGTAACTCTTGTTCCCTTTATTTTCTGAGACCATTCACCGTACTTTTCAGATGCACCCTGTACGTGCAAAGTTAATCCCATATTGCTTGACTCCCGAACAAACGGAACGACGCGTGGACGCCTGCCGCAACTTGATTAAAATGCAACACGTGGACAGTTCCTTTCTGGAAAAATTCAGCACCAGTGACGAGACTTGGTGATACCAATAAGAACCTGCCACAAAACGACAAAATGGAAAATTCGCACGAAAGGCTGACGCTTTCACAACAAAGCCGACATTCAAGCCGATGAGACACGCGAGTTGAACAGAATCCTGAAGAAGGACTTTCCTGACAGTTCCACGTGGTTGTGTGAACATTCTGTACGTTGTCCTCGAGTCTGGGGAAGACTATGTACAACATGAAGCATTAGAACCATCATCTTAACTTTTTTTTTAGTGTAGTCCCGATAAGCGATGGACAGCGAGGATCCCATCAGACTTCTCCAAATATTTTGTGAATAAACAATAAACGCTCCACATCACTCAATATATTGATTTTTGGACAACATGGTTGTGGAGATGAAGCAGCGATTAGTATGATTAATCAATTATTCAAAAACATCGCATTTATTATTATTGAACCGCCAACCGGCTTCAACCCGACATAGGCATCATCTTCTGGGCGTTTACACTATTGGTCGACTGCTGGTGGTGTCACTCCTGTCTACATAACGGCAGGAAACTATACTAGACAGGAGTGACACCACCAGCAGTCGACCAATAGTGTAAACGCCCAGAAGATGACCCCTACGTCGGGTTGAAGCCGGTTGGCGGTACAATAATAATAAATGCGATTAAGACTATTTTTGAATAATCGATTACTCAATATATTAATATAATATATTAACCGATCTATACTGATTGAGCCGGCCGCGGTGGTCTAGCGGTCCTAGGCGCTCAGTCCGGAGCCGCGCGACTGTTACGGTCGCAGGTTCGAATCCTGCCTCGGGCATGGATGTCTGTGATGTCCTTAGGTTGGTTAGGTTTAAGTAGTTCTAAGTTCTAGGGGACTGATGACCACAGATGTTAAGTCCCATAGTGCTTAGAGCAATTTGAACCATTTTTTATACTGATTGAATCACAAATATCCACAATGATCGCACTCACTGACGGTATCTATTTCCTTTATTAGCACTTAGCCGGAGCACACTCGAAGTTACTTCTAGCTCTGTTTGTGACGCTCCATCCAAGACAACATTCCGCTTCATTACTCCTCAGTCCAGTCACAAATTTTGTTTGATGGCTCCTATATTCCTACTTTCCTTAAAAATAAGCTTAGGTTCGGAATAGAGTAAAGTGCTTTTCGGAAGTAACAAAGGAGGTGGCTTACAAAACACTCGTTCGACCTATACTTGAGTATGCACATAAACTATGTGATCAAAAGTATACGGACATCCCAAAAACATACGTTTCTCACATTAGGTGCATTGTGATGCCACCTACTGCCAGGTACTCCATATCAGCGACCTCAGTAATCAAGGATCCTTTATTGTATGATTATATGATAGCGGAACAAACACTGGTAGCAGTTACTTCTGCAAAATATCTGGGAGTATGCGTACGGAACGATTTGAAGTGGAATGATCATATAAAATTAATTGTTGGTAAGGCGGGTACCCGGTTGAGATTCATTGGGAGAGTGCTTAGAAAATGTAGTCCATCAACAAAGGAGGTGGCTTACAAAACACTCGTTCGACCTATACTTGAGTATTGCTCATCAGTGTGGGATCCGTACCAGGTCGGGTTGACGGAGGAGATAGAGAAGATCCAAAGAAGAGCGGCGCGTTTCGTCACCGGGTTATTTGGTAACCGTGATAGCGTTACGGAGATGTTTAATAAACTCAAGTGGCAGACTCTGCAAGAGAGGCTCTCTGCATCGCGGTGTAGCTTGCTCGCCAGGTTTCGAGAGGGTGCGTTTCTGGATGAGGTATCGAATATATTGCTTCCCCCTACTTATACTTCCCGAGGAGATCACGAATGTAAAATTAGAGAGATTAGAGCGCGCACGGAGGCTTTCAGACAGTCGTTCTTCCCGCGAACCATACGCGACTGGAACAGGAAAGGGAGGTAATGACAGTGGCACGTAAAGTGCCCTCCGCCACACACCGTTGGGTGGCTTGCGGAGTATCGATGTAGATGTAGATGTAGATGTACATTATTGCCTTTATCTGTGGCTTTAAAGGTATCAGTAAAGGAATACGAACCTGACTTTGGAGAGGCACGTCATCAGGTGCACTGAGCGGTAAGCCTATGTCACGGGATACGGAGAAAGTTAACGGGGCAGCGCAGCTGTTAGAGACTCACCGGTATCTTCATGGCGTCTGGAGATGGGGCTGCGTCCACTGTGCACTGGCTGCGGTCCAGTGAGGCGCGCCTGGAGTCCAGGGACCGGTTATATAGCGGCCGGAAGGCCTCCCGCCGTGGTGGGGGCCGGGGGTGCTTCTCACGTCCGCGGCGTCCCCGCGAGATGCGGTGGGGGAATCCGAGCCGCAGCTTCGGACGCTGCCCGTAGGGCTGTGCGGCGATCAAGCCTGCAGCCGCGAGGTCGCCGTCACAACGAAGAGTAGCGAGCCACGGGAGAAAAACTCACACACATACACCGTTCCCGTTTTCTAGAAGGGTCGCCGAACCTATGCACATAAACTATGTGATCAAAAGTATCCGGACATCCCAAAAACATACGTTTCTCACATTAGGTGCATTGTGATGCCACCTACCGCCAGGTACTCCGTATCAGCGACCTCAGTAATCAATAGACATCGTGAGAGAGCAGAATGGGGCGCTCCGCGGAACTCAAGGACTTCGAACTGGGTGTCACTTCTGTCACACGTCTGTACACGAGATTTCCACACTCCTAAACATACCTAGGTCCTCTGTTTCCGATCTCATAGTGAAGTGGAAACGTGAAGGAACACGTTCAGCACAAAAGCGTACTGCCCGACTCCCCCTGTTGACTGATATGTGACCGCCGACAGCTGAAGAGGGTCGTAATGTGTAATAGGCAGACATCTATCCAGAGCATCACCCAGGAATTCTAAACTGCATCAGGATCCATTGCAAGTACTATGAGTTAGGCGGAAGATGAGAAAACTTGGATTTCATGGTTCAAAATAGTTCAAATGGCTCTAAGCACTATGGGACTTAACATCTGAGGTCATCAGTCCCCTAGAACTTAAAACTACTTAAACCTAACTAACCTAAGGACATCACACACATCCATGCCCGAGGCAGGATTGGAACCTGCGACCGTAGCAGGCGCGCGGTTCCGGACTGAAGCGCCTAGAACCGCTCGGCCACACCGTCCGGCGGATTTCATGGTCGAGCGGCTTCTCAAAAGCTGCATATCACGCCGGTAAATGTCAAACAACGGTTCGTTTGATGTAAGGAGCTTAAACACAGGACAATTGAACAGTGGACAAACGTGTGGAGTAGCGTATCACGGCCGGCCAGTGTGGCAGAGCGGTTCTAAGCGCTTCAGTCTGGAACCACGCGACCGCTACGGTTGCAGGTTCGAATCCTGCCTCGGGCATGGATGTGTGTGATGTCCTTCGCTTAGTTAGGTTTAAGTAGTGCTAAGTTCTAGGGGACTAATGACCTCAGATGTTAAGTCACATAGTGCTCAGAGCCATTTGGACCAATTGATTGCGGTATCACCGTACACAATGTGGCGATCCGATGGCTGGGTGTGGGAATGGCGAATGACTAGTGGACGGCATCTGCCAGCGTGTGTATTGCCAACAGTAAAAGTCGAAGGCGGTGGTGTTGTGGTGTGGTCGTGTTTCTCATGGTGGGGGCTTGCACCCCTTGTTGTTTTGCGTCGCACTATCACTGCACAGGCCTACATTGATGTTTTAAGCACCTTTTTGCTTCCCACTGTCTAAGAGCAATTCGGGGATGGCGACTGCATTTTTCAAAACGATCGAGCACCTGTTCATAATGCACGGCCTGTTTTGGAGTGGTTTCACGACAATAACATCCCTGTAATGGACTGACCTGCACAGAGCACTGACCTGAATCCTATAGAACAACTTTGGGATGTTTTGGAACGCCGACTTCGTGCCAGGCCTCACCGACCGACATTGATACCTCTCCTCAGTGCAGCACTCCGTGAAGAACGGGCTGGCGTTCTCCAAGAAACCTTCCAGCACCTGACTGAACGTACGCCTGCGAGAGTGGAAGCTGTCATCAAGGCTAAGGATGGGCCAACGCCATATTGAAGTCCAGCAATACCGATGGAGAGAGCCACGAACATGTAAGTCATTTTCAGCCAGGTGTCCGGATACTTTTGATCACATCGGGTACTAACCAAGTGGTTGTTATCGGATGCTCCATAAAGACTGTCGTGAAATATGGACTTGTCTAAAAGTAGCCAGCAACGCCAGAAGACTGCAGTGAAGTGGAGGAAACGTGCGGATATATGTTTGGTACAGACACTGGCTGTTGGTCATTGACGTACACAAATCTAACGCCCTGCACAGGGACCGACCGAACGACTCGTTACTGTTCGATTACACGGTGGAGATTAATCACATGGAGCGACTCCGATACGGCACGCGTGTGAACACCTTAGTCGGTCAGAACTAGCCCTGTGCGTTACATATGCATCATCCGCCTACTTGACGATGTCATTGCATCTTACGCCTAGTTATGTTGATTGCTCCCGGACAATTTCGTGGCGGCCACACCCTGTGTCTACTTCATCGACTCCTCACCGCGCAAGCACCCCAGCATATTGGATCAAAGATTACATACATCTCATCCCACAGTAAACGAAAGAGAAAGCCTACCTGCCGTCAGTTCCGCTTCTTTCTTTGTTCCCCAGTCAGCTATTTTGCCGCAAACTTCGTTTGTTGTTTTAAGTATGTTCCTCCTGCTCTCCTTCCTTTACCCCGTCTCTCGCGTCCATTGCTTTTAGCTCTCAAAGTTTAATATGTACCTTCCTGTCATTTGTCTTTATTCCTACATTTTCTCGAAAGAATATAAAACCAGATTTTTTCTGCTCTATTGATGTAATATCCAAATACTGAATTCTATTGTACATGTACGTTATAGCAATGAGTGAAATCTATACTAATATCAAATCTGTAAAACCATCGGACCTGTCTCTTGCTCTGTTTGAACGCGGTAATCTCTCTTTCACGCAGTTTTCACAGGTAGGTTGACAATAGCTTCGGGTACCATACAGGCTTTACCTCAGGAAAATCGGATAATGGAACAAATATATCGTAGCTATGATAATATTACAAATGCGATTGTAACTTTGTTTGTTACGTTTTCGTGACCAATCTGCCGAACCGATTTCGAGGAAACTTGGTATGAAGATACCTTGAACGCTAAGGGTGAACACAGTGTGTGGTTCAAGATATTTACTAATTTGAAGAACATTACGAGAACTGTGGAAAATATTTACGTTTTGAAAAAGCAATTTACTCTTTGACTTTGACGTCTATCATATTTGTGAAAGTTGTTTTACTATCTGATATGTGCTGTGTGATATACACTCCTGGAAATGGAAAAAAGAACACATTGACACCGGTGTGTCAGACCCACCATACTTGCTCCGGACATTGCGAGAGGGCTGTACAAGCAATGATCACACGCACGGCACAGCGGACACACCAGGAACCGCGGTGTTGGCCGTCGAATGGCGCTAGCTGCGCAGCATTTGTGCACCGCCGCCGTCAGTGTCAGCCAGTTTGCCGTGGCATACGGAGCTCCATCGCAATCTTTAACACTGGTAGCATGCCGTGACAGCGTGGACGTGAACCGTATGTGCAGTTGACGGACTTTGAGCGAGGGCGTATAGTGGGCATGCGGGAGGCCGGGTGGACGTACCGCCGAATTGCTCAACACGTGGGGCGTGAGGTCTCCACAGTACATCGATGTTGTCGCCAGTGGTCGGCGGAAGGTGCACGTGCCCGTCGACCTGGGACCGGACCGCAGCGACGCACGGATGCACGCCAAGACCGTAGGATCCTACGCAGTGCCGTAGGGGACCGCACCGCCACTTCCCAGCAAATTAGGGACACTGTTGCTCCTGGGGTATCGGCGAGGACCATTCGCAACCGTCTCCATGAAGCTGGGCTACGGTCCCGAACACCGTTAGGCCGTCTTCCGCTCACGCCCCAACATCGTGCAGCCCGCCTCCAGTGGTGTCGCGACAGGCGTGAATGGAGGGACGAATGGAGACGTGTCGTCTTCAGCGATGAGAGTCGCTTCTGCCTTGGTGCCAATGATGGTCGTATGCGTGTTTGGCGCCGTGCAGGTGAGCGCCACAATTAGGACTGCATACGACCGAGGCACACAGGGCCAACACCCGGCATCATGGTGTGGGGAGCGATCTCCTACACTGGCCTAACACCACTGGTGATCGTCGAGGGGACACTGAATAGTGCACGGTACATCCAAACCGTCATCGAACCCATCGTTCTACCATTCCTAGACCGGCGAGGAAACTTGCTGTTCCAACAGGACAATGCACGTCCGCATGTATCCCGTGCCACCCAACGTGCTCTAGAAGGTGTAAGTCAACTACCCTGGCCAGCAAGATCTCCGGATCTGTCCCCCATTGAGCATGTTTGGGACTGGATGAAGTGTCGTCTCACGCGGTCTGCACGTCCAGCACGAACGCTGGTCCAACTGAGGCGCCAGGTGGAAATGGCATGGCAAGCCGTTCCACAGGACTACATCCAGCATCTCTACGATCGTCTCCATGGGAGAATAGCAGCCTGCATTGCTGCGAAAGGTGGATATACACTGTACTAGTGCTGACATTGTGCATGCTCTGTCGCCTGTGTCTATGTGCCTGTGGTTCTGTCAGTGTGATCATGTGATGTATCTGACCCCAGGAATGTGTCAATAAAGTTTCCCCTTCCTGGGACAATGAATTCACGGTGTTCTTATTTCAATTTCCAGGAGTGTAATTGAAAGGTATAACTCCAATGCTTATGCAATTTTCAGTTTGTTTAATCCGCAGTTGCACACTATTTGTTGCATAATGTACACGGTGTATAGCTACTTCAATAGCACGATGCGTAGAAGTACGCCCCTGCTCGTCCCCCTCTGTGAGAATTGGTCGGCAGCAAAGCTGCGCCTGACCATGCATCGTGTGTTGGGACAGCTTCCGAGGAGGTAAAGTGGGGCGCACATCACGAGCTATGTTTATCCAGCAGGCAGACACGCGAACCGGCCGCTGTGGCCGAGCGGGTCTAGGCACTTCAGTCCGTAACTGCGCTGGTGCTACTGTCGCAGGTTCGAATCCTGCCTTCAGCATGGATCTATATCTACCTCTATATTTATACTCCGCAAGCCACCCAACGGTGTGTGGCGGAGGGACTTTACGTGCCACTGTCATTACCTCCATTTCCCCCTTTCCTGTTCTAGTCGCGTATGGTTCGCGGGAAGGACGACTGCCGGAAAGCCCCCGTGCGCGCTCGAATCTCTCTAATTTTACACTCGTGATCTCCTCGGGAGGTATAAGTAGGAGGAAGCAATATATTCGATACCTCATCCAGAAACGCACCCTCTCGAAACCTGGCGAGCAAGCTACACCGCGATGCAGAGCGCCTCTCTTGCAGAGTCTGCCACTTGAGTTTGCTAAACATCTCCGTAACGCTATCACGCTTACCAAATAACCCTGTGACGAAACGCGCTGTTCTTCTTTGGATCTTCTCTATCTCCTCTGTCAACCCGACCTGGTACGGATCCCACACTGATGAGCAATACTCAAGTATAGGTCGAACAAGTGTTTTGTAAGCCACCTCCTTTGTTGTTGGACTAAATTTTTTAAGGAATCTCCCAATGAATCTCAACCTGGCACCCGCCTTACCGACAATTAATTTTATATGATCATTCCACTTCAAATCGTTCCGTACGCATACTCCCAGATATTTTATAGAAGTAACTGCTATCAGTGTTTGTTCCTCTATCGTATAATCATACAATAAAGGATACTTCTTCCTTTGTATTCGCAATACATTACATCTGTCTATGTTAAGGGTCAGTTGCCACACCCTGCACCAAGTGCCTATCCGCTGCAGATCTTCCTGTATTTCGCTTCAATTTTCTAATGCTGCAACTTCTCTGTATGCTACAACATTATCTGCGAAAAGCCGCATGGAACTTCCAACATTATCTACTAGGTCATAGGTCATTTACATATATCGTGAAAAGCAATGGTCCCATAACACTCCCTGTGGCACGCCAGAGGTTACTTTAACGTCTGTAGACGTCTCTACATTGAGAACAACATGCTGTGTTCTGTTTGCTAAAAACTCTTCAATCCAGCCACACAGCTGATCTGATATTCCGTAGGCTCTTACTTTGTTTATCAGACGACAGCGCGGAACTGTATCGAACGCCTTCCGGAAATCAAGGAAAATGGCATCTACCTGGGAGCCTGTGTCTAACATTTTCTGGGTCTCATGAACAAATAATGCGAGTTGGATCTCACACGATCGCTGTTTCCGGAATCCATGTTGATTCCTACAAAGTAGATTCTGGGTTTCCAGAAATGACATGATACGCGAGCAAAAAACATGTGTGTGATGTCCTTAGGTTAAATAGGTTTAAGTGGGCAAGGACATGTGTGATATCCTTAGGTTACTTAGGTTTAAGTAGTTCTAAGTCTAGGGGACTGATGACCTCATATGTTACGTCCCATAGTGGTTAGAGCCATTTGAACCATTTGCAGACACGGGAGGGCAACTGATGTTGTAGCAGATGCAATAGTTTCCCTACTCACCATCACTAATCATAACAAAACCACTGATGTGTTAATGAAGATGCAGGCAATAGCAAGTACAAAATATGTGGAATACCTGAACAGAGGTAAGAGAGGGTCTGTTCGCCTTTATCTTGTCATAGTAAATAAATAAAGTGCAGATACACATAAAAGTACTGCGCATCAGACTGGAACCTCTACCAGGTAGGAGTAATAGAAAAGATACACAAGATGCAAAGAACGGCGCCACATTTGGGTACGAGTTTGATTACTCAGCGCCAGATCGTAGCGGGGTTGCTGAACAAACGCAATGATAAACGCTACAAGAGAGGTGTTGTACACTTACTACTGAAATTACTGGAGAAGACGTTGCAGCAACAGCCGTGAAAGATATTACTACTTCCGACACACGTCTTCTGGATGCAGAGGGAGATCAGACATTTAGAGGGGAAGCCGTAAAGTACATAGCGTCGCACAGACTCAGTGTCTTTATGAATGACGTTTTGCTTTCTTGTTTTGATACTCTTTGTGCAATAACGAAAGTCGTATGACACCTTGACCTGTAGATTAGTATCGTTTACGTGCCTTCTTAAAGCAGCCACGATTTCCGTGTTTCGTTCAAATGGATAACCTGCAATACCGTGAACGACGTCAGCTTCATCTCGTCACATTTACATTATGAGCATTAGTCGCAAACTGTTAATTATCACCCCGAAAAACTTAAACTGCGACCAAGGAACTTGGCTATGGTACCTGCCCAGGTTGACTGTCCATGAAAGGTTCCACCTCGAAAGTAAGTTCCCTGGTACTCTGGAGCTGCCTGCCACGCAACAGTTTCTTAGTCCAAGGAAAGAGGAAGAAGTCATTCGCTACCATATCAGGAGAAAACGAGAGCTGAGGGAAAATTTGGCAGCCCAAAGAAGCAGAGACCCTGCAGAATGAGATGATGCAATGTAGCGGAGCAAAAACACCGCCTTGGACACATTTCCGCTATTTTTCGGCTTGACAGCCCGCATAAGGAGATTTCGGTAGAATGTTCCTGGCCTCTTGCGAGCATAATCTTAGCACGACACCATTGTTTTTTCAGTCATCAGTCTTCCGACTGCTTTGATGCGGCCTCCCGCAAACTATTCTCCTGTGCCAATTCCTCCATCCCGGAGTAAATGTCGTGTGACTAGGGCCTCCCGTCGGGTAGACCGCTCGCCGGGTGCAAGTCTTTCGAGTTGACGCCACTTCGGCGACTTTCGTGTCGATGGACATGAAATTATGATGATTAGGACAACACAACACCCAGTCCCTGAGCGGAGAAAATCCCCGACCCAGCCGGGAATTGAACCCGGACCCTTAGGATTGACATTATGTCGCGCTGACCACTTTGCTACCGGGGGCGGACATCGCAAGCTGCTTGCACACAACGTGATCAGTTACTCGTTGGATATGTTCTAATCTGTGCATTCACCTACAGTTTTTACCCTCAGCCATTGGCTGCCATGTCAGGAGAATACGAAAGCTGAGGGAAGTTATTACCCGATATCTTAATGCATGTTATACGACGCCCAATTTTTTTCAACCCCCCATCGCTCGCGAAATGGAAACCACAGTGACAATCAAAATAGTTTTAAATGATAATTAATTGAGGCCCCCAGCTTCCGACAGGTGTTGTTGAGATACCTTGATGGGGACAGCTGAAAATGTGTGCCCCGACCGGGACTCGAACCCCGGATCTCCTGATTACATAGCAGACACTCTATGCATCTGAGCCACCGAGGACACAGATAAAAAGCGCGACTTCAGGGACTTATCCCTTGCACGCTTCCCGTGAGACTCACATTCCCAAGTGTCCACAATCTACATACGTAATGTTCCTAATAGATACTTTGCCCATCCACTCATTACTCGCGCCCACTAAGGTGACGATTCCCGTAAGAGTTCGGGCAATCTGTGCACATTCGCACAGACGAAGATCAATGGCCGGGTAGCCATTTAACTACATATGAAGATAGTAACTGTTCTCGAAAGAACAGATATTAATTATCATTTATTAATTATCATTTATTCTAGAGAAGCTGCACGGTCATCAGTGGTATCTGTTCTTTCGAGAACAGTTACTATCTTCATATATACAAAAATTTTCAACAGCTATGCCTTCTAGTTGGTTCTCTAGATATCCCTCACTCAGACATTTGTTAACGTCCTCGGCCCCTCCCGAGGGAGGTTCGAGTCCTCCCTCGGGCATGTGTGTATGTGTGTGTGTGTGTTGTTCTTAGCATAAGCTAGTTTAAGTTATTTTAAGTAGTGTATAAGTCTAGGGACCCATGACCTAAGCAGTTTGGTCCCTTAGGAATTCACACACATTTGAACATTTTTTTGTCAACGTGCTAACAGCCTTCCAATACCCTCGTCATAGAAGGCAGCAGCCTATCATTTCCACCTATTACCTTTTCTGGTCTGCAACTCGCTGTCTGTGCGAAAATGCTGTTTTCACATTCTGCGGTTCACGTGAGCGATGAGATGATCGTCAGATGGAGCCAAGTCCGGGCTGTGTGGTGGGTGATCAAACACTTCCCATCATAAACGCAGCAGCATCGTCGTTGTTGCAGTGTGTTTGTACCCGGCCATAATCATGAAGAAGGAACTGCATGACAGGTTATGTGGGCTGCATGAATTCAGGCGAAACCGATCAGCAGGATTCCGCACTTTGCACTACATTCTATATCTGCTGACTATGCACGCAGAACATAAAATTCAGTGTGACGCGACAGAAGGGCATTCTAGTGACACTGCCCAACACACCTGCACAAAGCTTCACCGGATTTTCCCTGTGGTTTTAATTTCGCGACCGATCTATGGTTGAAATAAAAATAGCCCTCTTATCATCCTGCCTCTTCTTTTTCCCACACTTCTTTTCTCGCCGATTCTGCGAAGGCTCTCATTTCTTTTCAGTCCACCAAATTTTCAACAACCTTCTACACCACCAGTCCTCTCCGCTTCCGGTTTTGCCCCATTCCATAATTCACTTCTATACATTGCGGTGCTCCAAAGATACATTCTGAGAAATTTATTTCTCTAATTAACGCTGTTGTTTGATACTAGTAGACTTCTGGCCCACTAGCACTTTAATTGGTTAATAGTTCCCCCACCCTCATTCTCCTGTTGTAGGTTACACCTTGATTGATTGATTTTAACAGGAGAGCTAAAACAGCTTATGTCTAACCCGCCACTGCACACGCCGAAGCTAGGTTTATCGTGCGGTATCGCACCCTGTATATCTAGTAAAGCCAACCAGTGCCCTTAAATAGTGCAAGGAGTCCCTCTACCAGTTTTTTGTTACACACAATTTCTTCAGGTCTAGTTGTCCCGAAGATTCTGTATCTTTTACTCTCCAATGCCATGCATTCAAAGATTAGGTGTGATGCAGTTTCTTCACCCTCATCACAGATCCTACATTTAGGGTCCTCTTCCATTATACCCATTGTGTGTAGGTGTTTTTTGAAGTTCCCATGGCCGGTCATCAGTCCAGTCATGAGTTTGATCTCTTTCCTGTTCAATCCCAGGATTACAGAGCTTCTTTTAAAACATGGCTTGGCCATGTTTTTGTTTATGGACCTTTGTCCAATATCCTACGAGCTGAGTCCAAAGCCAGTTCCGTAGTTCTAATTTGATCATAGCCTTGATGATTGTCAAGACAGTTTCCGGTCCAATAAATGGAGCTGTTGCCCCAATCCTAGCCAATCTGTCGGCTTGTTCATTGCCACAGATCCCTGAGTGGCCAGGGAACCACCCCCCCCCCCCCCCCTATTGCTTCCCCCTAGCTCCACCAGAGCCCTGTGGCAATCTGCAACAATCTTAGATCTTGTTGCAGGAGCCGCTAATGGTTTCAGGACTGCCTAGCTGTCTGAATAGATGTAGATGCTACGGCCATTGTAGCACCTACTCATATTCTCCTCCACACATGCCCTGATTGCAGTAATTTCGGCCTGGAATACAGAGGCCAGTTTCCATAGAGAGATGCTGCTCTCCAGTCTTGGCTGAACCCCGTACAACCCTGACCCAACGCCTTGATCTGTTTTCGCCCCATCGGTGAACCAAACGATGTCTACACCTTAGTACTACCCTCTGGAATTCTTCACTTACAATCAATATCCCTAGCAAACGCATGAATCGTGAAGTGGCAGTTGGAATAACCAAACCACTGGAGAGTTGACTGCGGGATGTCTGGGAGGCGGGGGGCTAGGAGTAGATTAGTGTTTAACGTGCTGTCGACAACGAGGTCATTAGAGACGGAGCACAATCTCGGATTAGGGAAGGACGGCGAAGGAAATCAGCCGTACCCTTTCTGAGGGACCATCCCGGGATTTGCTTGAAGTGATTTGGGAAAATAGTGGAAAATCTAAATCTGGATAGCTGGACGCTGGTTTGAACCGTCGTCCTTCCAAATGCGAGTCCAGTTTGCTAACCACTGGGATGTCTGGAAGTGGACGCCACAGACTGTATCACTGTCCAGTTTTGTGTAATCAGTAGTTTCTCCCTAAGTGATGAATTACCCGTTGTATATGACTTCGTACACAATGAAAAGGAGAGGCGGGCTGCAGAGTGATGCAGCAATTGTTGTCGTAGGAAAACTCGACAGGAGCAGAAATGTTCAGCGAAAACGTTAACATGGTAAACAGAAGGTTCACTTAAATTTTATTTTTTCAAGCGTACGAAAACTCATTACAAATAACGCATCAAGAAATGGAGTTTAGCTCTCAATGTCAACATGGAAGAGGCTCTGTGAACTAACGCATTAACGATGGTGCCAGAGCCGCGACTAGGCAGAGTCTGCATAGTGTCCCACAGTGCAAGTGGGCCAGTCTAGCTGCCGCCGGTCGTCCTATATCCCAGCAGCAGAGGCTGCTCCTGGTCCAGAGCTGCTGGAGCCGTGGCTCAGCGTGCATGCTCCATTGGGTCCGCCGGATCCCATACGACTACTGTCCGTGTATGACGGATATTTGTGTTGGCTTTCCCAACTTTGTGACGCCCTTGAGGTGGTTTCGATACATGGTACTACATTAACTCAAAAAATTATACTTTAAGGGATGGCACAAGGCCTGACCGCCGAAATAGAAACAGTATATCAAAAAATGACCCTACGGCTTATCTTAGAAAAGAGATTGAGGAAAGACAAACATACGTTTCTAGCATCTGTAGACTTAGAGATAGCTTTTGACAATGTTGACTGGAATACTCTCTTTCAAATCCTGAGGGTGGCAGGGGTAAAATACAGAGAGTGAAACGCTATTTACAATTTGTACAGAAACCAGATGGCAGTTATAAGAGTCGAGGGGCATGAAAGGGAAGCAGTGGTTGGGAAGAGAGTGAGACAGATTTGTAGCCATTCCCCAATGATATTCAATCTTTATATTGAGCAAGCAATAAAGGAAACAAAAGAAAAATTCGGAGAAGGAATTAAAGTCCATGCAGAGGAAATAAAAACGTTGAGGTTCGCCGACGACATTGTAATTCTGTCAGAGACAGCAAAGGACCTGGAAGAGCAGTTGAACGGAATGGACAGTGTCTTGAAAGGAGGATATAAGATGAACACCAACAGAAGCAAAACGATGATAATGGAATGTAATCGAATTGTCGGGTTATGCTAAGGGAATTAGATTAGGAAATGAGACACTTAAAGTAGTAAAGGAGTTTCGCTATTTGGGGAGCAAAATAACTGATGGTGGTAGAAGTAGAGAGGATATAAAATGTAGACTGGCAATGGCAAGGAAAGGTTTCTGAAGAAGAGAAATTTGTTAACATCGAGTATAGATTTAAGTGTCTGGAAGTCGTTTCTGAAAGTATTTCTATGGAGTGTAGCCATGTATGAAAGTGAAACGTGGACGATAAGTAGTTTAGACAAGAAGAGAATAGAAGCTTTCGAAATGTGGTGCTACAGAAGAATGCTGAAGATTAAATGGGTACATGATGTAACTAATGAGGAGGTATTGAATAGGATTGGGGAGAAGAGAAGTTTGTGGCACAACTTGACAAGAAGAAGGAACCGGTTGGTAGGACATGTTCTGAGGCATCAAAGGATCACCAATTTAGTATTGGAGGGCAGCGTGGAGGGTAAAAATGGTAGAGGGAGACCAAGAGATGAATACACTATGCAATTCAGAAGGATGTAGGTAGCAGTACGTACTGGGAGATGAAGAAGCTTGCACAGGATAGAGTAGCATGGAGAGCTGCATCAAACCAGTCTCTGGACTGAAGACCACAAGAACAACAACATCAATAAATGAAAGAGGTTTCCTAAATTCTCAATTGTTTATACTGATAACGATCTGAACTGTAAATGACAAGTTACAGAGCTCACTGAACGCATTAGGTCTGAAACTTTTGCGTTACCAATAATGTTAGATATTGGAGGTAAAAATTTAAGAAAGCTGACTTCGTTTTGCTATCTCCAATAACTGATGTTTTACGGCATAATATTCTGGGGTCACTCGTCATTGAGGTAAAAAAGGGTTTATTACACAGAAGCGTGTAATAAGGATGACATATTTTATACATTCTAGAAAGTCTTGCAGACAGCTTTTTAAACCGTTGGACATGCTGGCAAAAGTCGCACAGAACATTTCCTTCCTTGTGAAGTTTGTTCTCAAGGATCGCGGTTTGAAATCAACAGTAACATTCGTATTTTACGAATGGAATAATACTGGAAGGAGAAATGATTTACATTATCCATTACTCAGCCTTAGTGCGACTGAGAAAGGAGTGAGGTATTCAGCTAGAAAAATCCTTGACCATCTGCCTACCAGTGATAAAAGCAATTAAATGGACAATACAGTTAACTTCAAACGCGAACTGAAATCATATCTGCCTACCAAATTCTTAGACGAAGAGAGAGAGAGAGAGAGAATATATTTAAAATAGATACACTCACCGTAGTTAAATACAAATCACTGTATGCATGGAGAAAAAACAGTTCAAAATCATAAAAACGATCAGCATGTAGCCATAATCTTCATTGAGAAAGTGTAGTGGAATTGTCCCGCATCACGACGAGAGATCGCAATTATGACTCACGGAACGTACAAGCAATTTACGATGTAACTGGTGTGAAACTTGGCGCGAGGTCAGTCTGCGACAAAGTACGAATTGAATCTGTTTCACAGTACGTGATGTTCATTCGCCCCAGCATAACGGATGATTACGAGTCGTTCCGTAACCTGCCTGTACAGGCGAAATGGGACTAATATCATCCTGCACATGAGTTTAGAAACCTCTTAAGATTTGACAATCAGCAGCGACAAACAGCATAGGATGGAGAAATCAGGGCGAAGCATTTAACTAAAAAGTCGACGAAGAGCGTTATTGTTCTAATAATTCCAGGGCATCTATCTTTAGTAAAAGGTTTTAGGTCTAATCTCCTGAAAAAAACTATCGTGTATGCGATTGGAAAATCAAACGTTTACTTATCGAAGATGGAATGCTTTGTAAATGAATATAATGCAGTTCCTCGAAAATATCAAGAGGAAATTGGGCCTACAGATTGGTCAGCAACTGAATTACGTGTAGGTAGACGCTATGTTGTAGCACATCCGTCCACAGAAGTTCATCGAAGACTGGGTTATACTCTAAGTTTACAATGTCTTACGTCACTGATTCTGTGACAATGAAAGCGTCTCGTGCTTCAAGAACTAAATTTGACAGATAATGTACCGAACCACTGATAGGTATCCACTTAGTTCTTTGAAGTTATATTGCTTTGATACTTGAACGGCAAGCAAATTTCATTTTACATCCATAGTACATCTTCTTATATTATTGGTATGGGAATGGATCCGACATTTTCAATACAACGATCTGATATTAAACCTTCACATAATTAAATCCAGAGTATTCAACGAGTTATCATAACAAATAACTACAGAATATTCACACAAAAGTTAATTCCTGTTCAAATGATATTATGTTAACCCTGAAAACTGCATATCAGCAGAAATAAGCAAGAAAAATGCCACATTAATGACTCTCGAAATAGATAGACGGAATGAACTCTGGAAAAACTTACGAATTTTGATGAAATCTATAACACTTTGTTTCCTTTCAGAATTCTAGCTCTGATCACTTCAATGAATCAGTTGCATTACTTTCATTTCTCCTGTTTTAATAAGTAATTTAAGTCTCCCTCTTGTCAGGTTTTCAATTTATACACGTTACAGTCTTACGCGGTTTCGGCTTTGTCATCACCAGAATCATATCAAGAGGTTCAAAATGGCTCTGAGCACTATGGGATAACATCTGCAGCCATCAGTCCCCCAGAATTTAGAACTACTTAAACCTAACTAACCTAAGGACATCACACACATCCATGCCCGAGGCAGGATTCGAGCCTGCGACCGTAGCGGTCACGCGGTTCCACCTAGAACCGCACGGCTACAGCGGTCGGCTCATATCAAGAGGTAATCGTTACACAGTATCTCGCCAGAATTTCCATTGTACACGCGTATCCCGTGCTAATGTAGCACTAGTCCATTGTATTCATATACAGCGAAATTATCGATGAGATACTTTGTATCGATGACCTCTTAATATGGTTCTGGAAAGGGCTTGAAGCTGAAACGCTTAAAATTGTTTAGCTTGCAAATAAAAAATAATCAAGTGATTGGCCAGTCGAATTATGATCACCGACTTTTTTCATGATTTTGTCACGCATTGACTATTTTTAATGTTCAATGATGTGTGTTTGTCCACGTACATTTTTTGGGTTTGCTGCTTAAGTGTACGACTGGATGAATGTGGGAAATCTTCCAAAACCACATTCGTCGATAGCAGCCTTGGACTGAACCATGACAGTTTGCGTCTCCACAGTTTGTCGCATGCTGGTCAGCCATGCCATTTGGACTGCAGGGTTTATAGCTCACAGCCTTCATCTGGCGCCGTGTTACATCCCGTACACTTTGAGAAGATTTCAACTGTTGGAGACGATATCTTTTCAACCTTATAATTTCGGGGTGCACTCGGCCCTTGTGAGGGCAGTTGAGGAGCTGCTTTATTGAGAAACAGCGGCTCCGGTCACAGAAAATCACAACGGCCAGAACAGAGTTGTGGTGACCATATGCCACTCCATATCCGCATTCAGTGACGCAAAACGTCTAAGGATGACATGGTGGTCGGTCGGTGCCATTGGGCCTTCCATGGCCTGTTTGGAGGGAGTTTTTATTGTATCGTATAAAATGGTATTTTCCATTTTTGTCTGATGTATTTGGATTCATAAATACAGTATAGATGTACGCATCTATATTGGCATGTTCTTTGGAGCATACAGCGTAGAATGACACTGCCATGTAGGGAATATAACCACCAAGCCTTCACGGATCACTTGCATCCACTCTCGAATCATACACTACTGACGGATTTAACTTGTTACGTTGGGGGAGGTGGAGTGGGTGTGGGAGAAGGGGGAGGGGGGAGGGGACGCTGTCTTTGAGAGAACTGGGGAGGTGACGAGAGGCACAGCTGTAGCTCTAAGGGGTGCCGCCTCCTACATATGCCGCGATGATGTACTCCACCGGCTGTGTATTCTCTTTCTTGGCACAATATAAATAATTATATGCTTTTCTATCTTCAGTGCCACGGGTTTGAGCGCCCGTCACTGCATAAATGCAGATGAGATGAGCCGGTTTCCTCTGTATATAACTGAGTGCTGTTTTCTTCCTTCGGACGGATCAGAAAATAATTGACAGCTTCTTTCTTGGATATAACTAACCGTGACAATCCTCAGGACAACAACTGATGCGTATACTTCTTCACATTACTCTGTGTTCTAATTGAAGGAGAATGGATTCGTATCTCTTCCTATATTACCACTATCGATTAGTCTGCTTAGCCGAGAAGGGACTGCTCCTAAAACGTTATGTAAATCGCCACCGTACGGCAAGAACTGTCTTAGTTATTTGCGGCCGCGGTGGCCGAGTGGTTCTAGGCCCTTCAGTCTGGCCCTTCAGTCTGGAACCGCGCCACCGCTACGGTCGCAGGTTCGAATCCTGCCTCGTTCATGGATGTGTGTGATGTCCGTAGGTTAGTTAGGTTTAAGTAGTTCTAAGTTCTAGGGGAATGAAGACGTCAGATGTTAATTCCCATAGTGTTTAGTGTCATTTGAACCATTTGACCCTTAGTTGTTAACCAAAAGAATGACACGTCGCGCCGTAGAGCCTCGATCAGTCACAGATACTGTCTGAGTATGCCGCCGAGTAATAATTAAGTATATCGCTTCAAGCTGGTTTTGTACCAAAATTCGGTGAGGATTTGGGATCTGTTATTCTTTTAACTGTCACTTTGATCACTTAAACGCAGAACCCAAATCGAATATTAAACTGTTATTGAGAAATTACCATAGGATCTTTGACCTGAGACGAAGTCCTTGTAACCGTGCTATTCTGATATAAACTCTTGAGTTACTACCAAATTAAATAATTAATCGAAACTATTTCAATGGTTTGTTCAAAATTAGTCACTAAAGAAATTAAGATTTTTCTCTTTCTATTTTTCCAGATTTGTAACGCAAACAGTTTTCCTCGAATTAGTTAGCTTTTACTTGCTATCCATAGATCTAATCCTTCAGTATATGTTTCGATTTTCCAAAAGTTTTAAAAATAGACAGCCCCAAAGGAGCCATAACTGATCAACAAAAGTCAAATTTAAAGTCCTTTTCTGTAAAAATATCAGTATTACATAAAAAACCGTAGAATTGAAAAATTTCATTGATTGTTGGTAGGATCGCTGCGCTACTCAACGTATGTAGTGAATACATATTTAAATTAACACGCTATTTATTAATAAGACATGTTCAAGATCTCTTGTGAACCGAAACATTATAAATAAATCAGCACCAAATATCCATTTGATAGGAATGCGCAGAGAAGGTTTGGCACCGATGGCGCGATGTTCTCGCCGTCGCGAACCGCAGGCGCCATTTTGTTTAGTGACCCGGACTGCCGGCTGCTGCTTCAGTAGAATCGTTGGATCAAAATGGTTCAAATGGCTCTGAGCAATATAAGACTTAACTTCTTAGGTCATCAGTCCCCTAGAACTTAGAACTACTTAAACCTAACTAACCTAACGACATCACACACATCCATGCCCGAGGCAGGATTCGAATCTGCGACCGTAGCTGTCGCGCGGTTCCAGACTGTAACGCCTAGAACCGCTCGGCCACCCCGGCCGGCATCGTTGGATCACTTTGCCACCATCTTCCCCGTGTGACACGAAACAAACAGAAAAAGCAACATTCCAGTACACACGTAATACGCAAGGTAAACTTTTGTTGCCTATCTTACGTCGCTCCAGCGGAAACTGAGGACTCTTCTGCTCACTAAAACCCGGAGCAACACACTCGACAGGGGCCGCACGAGGACGTGGCGGACGAAATATTGGGGGCGATATTGCGCATCCTTCTGGACTGTAAAATAGTGCCGAAATTGGTGATCCACCAAGAAAAAGAAGGTTATGCACTCTTCAATAAAGATACAGTGTTCACATTTTCCCTACTGTTGCCGTACAGCATCAGTGAGCACACTAAATTTGGCTATAAAGGCTATCAGTAAGGTGGGCTGACGTGGAGTCGTAATACAGGGGGGGCGCACGAAATGTGTTACCGTTTTGTTTTTGAATATAAACTTTATTGTCAATACAATCTGAAAGGAACATATACTACAATGAAGAGCCGTCCATGGAGATTTGTTCTAACTCAGCACATGCTCAATATGTCCACCATTTCGTTTCCTACCTTCCTTCAAACGAACGCTGAAGTTAGTGATTACGCTACGGCACATGTCTTCCGTAATTTCACTGCAAGCTTGAAGAATAAGTCTTCTGAGCTCCATTAAATCACGTGGACGTTTCGGGAAAAGAAAAAAGTCACATGGATTGAGGTCTGCACTATTGGGGGGCCAATTTTGTCCGTCATTGAAGCGAGCTGGAAACCTGAGTGAAATGATCCACATGTCGAAATGCTCGTGTAAAAACTTGAACACAGTGTTTGCAGTATGTGGCCTTGCTCCATCTTGCATGAACCACTGCGTGTTGAAGGGCAAGGCAGTAGCAAGAAGCTGTGGAATGAAGCTATTGCGAAACATGCTCAAATAACGCTCGCTGTTCACAGTTTCTTCAAAGAAAAAGGGTCCAATAAGTCCGTGACTGGAAATTGCTGCCCACGCTGTAATCCTCGGATTGTCGTTCATGAAGTACTTGTGGGTTTTCAGTGGCCCAAAAGCGTACATTTTATTTGTTGACCACAACATCTAAATGAAAATGCGCCTCGTCTGAAAACCAAACGTAGTTGAGAGTTTCAAAAAAATGGTTCAAATGGCTCTGAGCACTATGGGACTCAAAATCTGAGGTCATCAGTCACCTAGAACTTAGAACTACTTAAACCTAACCAACCTAAGGACATCACACACATCCATGCCCGTGGCAGGATTCGAACCTGCGACCGTAGCTGTCGCGCGGTTCCAGACTGAAGTGCCTAGAACCGCATGGCCACCGCGGCCGGCTGTTGAGAGTTTCTTCCCCATCTTCCGCCCGCTGAGCAAACAGTAGTCTCTGGTGCTTGTGTTCTTCAGTGAGCTTCTGTGCACAGGTTATCTTGTATGGGTACATATGGAGGTCACTTTTAAGAATGCGTTGAACGGAGCGTCTGGATATTCCCAGTTGCACTGCCGCCTTTCTACACGATTTCCCGGGACTTTTCTGTACAGCAACTCGTACCGCTTCAATATTCTCCGGCGAACAAAACAGGCTTAGGCCGAGGTCGCTTCGCTTCCAATACTGATCCTTCCTGTACAAATTTATCGTACAACTTATGGATTGTCTTCTTGCAAGGGACCCATCGCGTGTTAAACTGTTGTCGAAAACGCCTCTGAGTCGCAACAAGGCTTTTCGTTTCATGAAAAAGTAAGACAATTGCCGATCGTTGCTGTGTCGTCAGTCTTCCATTGTCAGCCATTGCTGCTTACTAGTCTCCTAGCGGCAGTATCGTGAATTAACTCATTTATTTTTCCAAGCTCTGCTGGTGTTGCTGTAGAGATCCCAGCGGGATATCTAATGTGCGTCGTAAATTGTGAAAGAAACAATTGGTAACACATTTCGTGCGCCACCCTGTAGAATGCCAGAAAAGAGCTGTAGTGTTTGGACGGGCCCCTGACCGCACTGTGAGTGAAGTTGCCCAATTTTTTGGTGTATCAACGCCGACTGTCCAACGTGTCTACAATGAATGGTGTACACTTGCAGGCCGCAAGACACGGCAAAAGAACAGCGATAGAAAGTGAAGAAATTAATTAAAATTTGTCCCACAGACAGGTCTTGAACCCATGTGTCCTTCTCACCAGACAAATGTGTTAGCCATATCCCCACCATAGCACTATAGATAAAACACCTGCACAGAGTACCCTAGCCCAATGCTTTCTGCATGATAAATTTCAATACATATCTTCAGGCTACTTTCCCCTTCTTAAATCCTCAGCATTGCCGAAGCTCTCCGTTATCGGAATAGCATCCCAGCTTTGTATGCAATGGGGAAATCCTGCCTGTGCCTCAGGTGTAGGTGATTTATAGATCTTACATAAGGCTGAAGGCTTCAGTTGGTGTTGGCATGGGCACTGACTTGAGTTGTTCGTGTACCTATATTACCTTTGTTGCTGTGGTGATCCATTGGCTAACACATCTGCCTCCTAAGTAGTAGACCTGGGTTCAAGTCCTGCCCATGCCGTTTATTCAGGTTCTATCATTATAGTAGATAAAGATGAGACTCAAATGCCCCGAGGAAAGTTAAAAACAAAAAAGAACAATGCTTGCAAGAAGATACTTACTGACAGGGGCTGGGGACAAGTGTCACATGTTGTCAGTGACAATCAGTTTCAGACCCGACAGGTGCTGCTATTAGTGAATTAAAGATCATTACAACAAATTTCTGTCAGAAAACTGCAGAGAAATATGTGTAGGTGGGCATTTGGAGTCGGTCACCTTGCATAAAGCCATTGCTGACAGCGGTGTAAAAAGCTGCACTCTTCATTGGGCCGCACAACAGACAAAGCGAGTAGTGTGGTGCGGAAAGTCCCAGCATTTTTTCCTCAACTGATGCAAGGCTTCTTAAACTTAAGACTGCTATTTATTGAAGGCAGGACAGCTTTAAATCGACGGGAGCAGAGCGCGGCTCTGCGCAACGTATCACAAGCTTTACAGAGGGTTTGCTAAAGTTATGCCTCCGAATTTCTTATTCTGTTGTCGATATCGGATAAGGTATTACATGCCATGCATATTACTCGGTAGACTTTCGAGCTTCGCTGACGCAAGTTGCAACCGTTTGCAACCAGACGTCTCCGAATGGTACCGTGTAACATCGCGATGTGTAACGTATCTATGTCGTTGTAATCGAGTTTCTAGCCGCAGAAAACGTGCCTCCAATTGATAGTGATAGAAGAATGAAAGCTGTGTACGGCGATGATTGTATCGACAGCAGTAACGTGAGACGCTGGGTTGTTCGCGCTCGTACTAGAGGAAACTGTCGTGCTTACCTCAACGTGTGTGACACAGCTTGGAGTGTTTCCAGAACTTAAGTAAGACCTTCGAGGACATCGCTTTGATAGAGATGAAGCAGGGGAAGCAGGCGTGATGTTGTGGCACCCTCAACAAAGTCAAAAGATCTACAGTGGCGGAATCAACTAAACGGCCCCTCGTCGGAAGAAACGTGTTCGTGATCTGTGTGACTATGCGTAGAAATAATTACGTAAATTACGTAATTACCCCCCCATGAACCATGGACCTTGCCGTTGGTGGGGAGGCTTGCGTGCCTCAGCGATACAGATAGCCGTACCGTAGGTGCAACCACAACGGAGGGGTATCTGTTGAGAGGCCAGACAAACGTGTGGTTCCTGAAGAGGGGCAGCAGCCTTTTCAGTAGTTGCAGGGGCAACAGTCTGGATGAGTGACTGATTTGGCCTTGTAACACTAACCAAAACGGCCTCGCTGTGCTGGTACTGCGAACGGCTGAAAGCAAGGGGAAACTACAGCCGTAATTTTTCCCGAGGGCATGCAGCTTTACGCATGGAGAGCTGCACCAAACCAGTCTCAGGACTGAAGACCACAACAACAACAACAACGTAGACATGAAGAATGAAGACGTAGATTACTAATAAAGTTCGTTATTTTTGAAAATATTTCAATGATTCTCACATAAAAATTTCGGAGGCATTATTTTTTAGCACGCCCTCACGTTCACTCAGCTACGGTATTACGGTACCACTAATATTCAAATGGCTGACTAATGTGGAATTTTGTTCTCGTTCGAGTTCACTACGCTAGAATTTATGTATGAATACAGCAAACGCCCGCTGTGTACACACACGTACAGCCGTTTTGTAAAATACGAAGGATATGGTAACAAACAATGCTAGTCACTTCAGTAATTACCTCAAAATTGCACGTCGCTAAAATCGACTAGTATTCGAAAATTAATTTGAATACAGTCTAAGTGGAATCTGTGCCTCTAAACAATTTGTGACAGCGGCACGTGATAAGGCAGGACGAAGTTCTTGCTTTCGTACCTCCTTCTAGTCCGTGGTAGCACACCAAAACTACCTCCTCTCTCTCTCTCTCTCTCTCTCTCTCTCTCTCTCTCTCTCTGTCTCTTTATCACTCTCTCCGTCACATACACACACACACACACACACACACACACACACACACACACACACACGTACACGCACACACGCATAAAGAGAGAGAGACGAACACAGCTGCAACTTTTCCTGAACACGCTCAGGTCGCAGATCGCTTGCCTGGGAGCCTGTTACTGCCCGTGCGTCAGCATCGACGGCGGTGTGGCTGACTGGAACCTCCTGAGTGGCACATCAAACGCGCCGCCACTGATCAGCTTACTGCCTCGTTTTCCACTGCCAATAGGTGTTCCCTAATTGGTCACGCATTTTAACCCAATGGCGTGATCGCTTTGCAGCGATACCAACATCTAAAGAGAAATTGCGACGTCTAGGAGGCAGTTGTTAGTTTTTGTAACTGTATAAATGAAAAAGCCCCACAAAGTTCTCATACCAAAAGCGCATACAGTGTTTAAATATGCTATTCGTTTTACTAGGTGTATTACATATAACGTCACCATGTAATGTGGTACTGAACTTGAAATCGAAAATGCTGTTTCTCAAGCAGATTCTGCGAAAAAACATAAAATTAGACATGTGATATAGCAACATCGCGTGTTAGACAGTACCTTGCCAGACAGTATAATTTTAGTGATGTGATGGGTCAGAATGAAGGTTAGAGCCATCTAATTTTTGAATTCGTGGAATTCGCATGAGTCTTTCGCCCTTGCGCTTAAAGGCTGCAGCAAATTCTGCAAAGAAAAAATGTAGCGTAAAACCATAAATCGAATAGAACACATAGTCTGAAAGTGCTATATAAACGTACCGTCAAGAGCGGAAAACAAGAGAAAGAAAGATTTGGGTGAGGAAACAAATTCATTGAAGGAAAATGTGACGTCACCGGATGTCTGAGAAAGTTGATGAAAAGATTGATCGAAGTATGTGTGTTTCGTACACTGGGAAACAGTTTGTCATGGAATAAAATGAAAGATAGTGATTAAAATCTGTAAACAAAAAGGAACAGTCTAGAAAAGACAGGAGGCTAATAACGTACCTTTACTTAAGAGAGAGGGCTTCGGTGAACGTAGCAGAGAAAGAAGTGTATCCGGTGTCTCTTACGACTAGTGGATGTAAAGGTTGTGGCATTCCTCCAGCGGTGTTCAAATCTGCCGTGGCAGACTTGTGGATGTAAACTTAAGCACTATCAGCGGAATAAAAGTTGAAGGAGAGAGAGCAAAAGCTTTCGTTTTTTAATTTCCAGGCGATTGAACGGTCCTACTAGCAACTAAAGACTTTCACAAAATGATGGAAGCAATAAGAAAAATAAAAGTAACGGAGATAGCAACGAAATACAGGTCGGTAAATGTACACTACTGGCCATTAAAATTGCTACACCAAAAGAAATGCAGATGATAAACGGGTTCTCATTGGACAAATATATTATACTAGAACTGACATGCGATTACATTTTCACGCAATTTGGGTGCATAGATCCCGAGAAATCAGTACCCAGAACAACCACATCTGGCCGTAATAACGGCCTTCATACGCCTGGGCACTGAGTAAAACAGAGCTTGGATGGCGTGTACAGGTACAGCTGCCCATGCAGCTTCAACACTGTGGTGTCACCGCCAGACACCACACTTGCTAGGTGGTAGCCTTTAAATCGGCCGCGGTCCGGTAGTATACGTCAGACCCGCGTGTCGCTACTGTCAGTGATTGCAGACCGAGCGCCACCACACGGCAAGTCTAGAGAGATGTCCTAGCACTCGCCCCAGTTGTACAGACGACTTTGCTAGCGATGCTACACTGACAAATACGCTCTCATTTGCCGAGACGATAGTTAGCATAGCCTTCAGCTACGTCATTTGCTACGACCTAGCAAGGCGCCATTACCAGTTTATATTGAGATTGTAATTATGTATCATCAAGAGTGATGTTCTCCAATTATGGATTAAAGTTAAGTATTCCAAGAGCTTCGTACTTTATTTATTAGACTCAACTCCTTTAATTGTTCCAGACCTCACGCCAGTCTGTGTGAGCTTAAACGCGTGCATTTCGGCCTCCTCTAGCAACACGGTGTTGGCTCTTCTGCCAACACATCATATGGCGCCGAGGATTTTTCGTTCCTAACTATATTACCGTAATTTACTTGTGTCATGGCTTCGCTTCAATCTCCATATGTACTGTCCGAATTTTATCGCTTACAGAATCAGCAGACGCAGGCCTTATTGGATGCCCTTCGACAGCTCGTCCAGGGTCAACGTGCAATGCAAAACGATGCGGCAGCCGCCGCTCCACCGCTACCGCAGCCACAACACGCAGTTGCACCGCCTTTTCGTCCTTTTGATGCGGCACTGGAAAGCTGGACGGAGTGGTCACGCCAATTTGGATTCCATCTCGCCGCCTACAGAATTCAAGGTATTGAGCAGCAGCCTTTTTTGCTTTCTTGTGTAGGAGTGTCCACCTACCGTGTGATAGTGAAATTGTTTCCCCGACGCGACGTAGCAACTCTGTCCTACGACGAAATTTTGTCTGCATTAGATGTATATTTCAAAGAATCAGTCAATGTAGTTGCAAAACGGTATACTTTCTTTCATACAAAACGTACGGCCAGTCAAACGAATCGGGAGTGGGTTGCAACTTTGCTAGGCCTTACTAGGGATTGTGCTTTTGATTGTGAATGTGGGCTCCCTTATTCAGATACTATGGTGTGTGACGCAATTGCACAGAACGTTTCTGATGTTCGTATAAGGGAACAGATTTTGAAACTAGTCAGTCCCTCCCTTCAACAAGTGATGGACATATTGGACAGGCAAGACACACTTGACTTTGCTCAGGAATAATTACAAACTTTGCCAGCTGTGTGTCACGTTAACCGGCCTGCCGGGCGAGCTGCACGGTACGGTAAACAGCCCTCGCGCCCGTCCGCGCAGCTGCCGCCAAGCTCTCCGCTGCGTGTGCCGCGCAAGCAAGCAAATGCCCGTCACGCCAAGCTATTTGCTTTTTCTGTAATAAAAAAGGGCATGTTCAAAGTGTTTGCCAGAAAAAGCTCAGAACGGACACTCACAACCATTCCAGGCCCTTTGCTTCGCGCCGGAATCGAACCAAGAATACTCAGGCTCGTGAACCTTCACCCATGGAAATCCATGGAGTTCATTCCACTCCGCCCAGTGCCACACTCTCTAACAGTGACTGTGTTCGTCCCACAAATAGTGTGCGTCGACATCGCAGGAAATCCCGTCAAGTAGCAAGTGATTCTGTACAAGTGTCGGCTCACGTTGCACGAGACAGTCGCTCTTGTCGTCAGCAGGACAATAAACTTTTTGTAGACTTGGACATTAATGGCAACGTGGTACCATTCCAGCTCGATACCGGAGCTGCAGTTTCATTGATCAATAAAGACACGTACAAACAACTGGGCACACCTCCATTGCGTGCCACAAATGATAAGTTAAGTAGCTATTCAGGACAAGCTACCCCTGTGTTAGGACAGTGCAGCCTTCTTGCAACATACAAGGGACAAACAAAACTTGTGTCATTTTACGTTCTTCGTTCTTCTTCTGCTGTGAACTTGTTTGGTTTCGATTTATTTCAGTTGTTTAACTTGTCTATAGTCAATCAGGTTTTATCAGTGAACCAGACTGTGCCTTCAGACAGTGTTTCTCGTCTATGTGAAGAATTTGCAGACATTTTTGCACCGGGCCTTGGTTGCGCTAAGAACTACACTCCTGGAAATGGAAAAAAGAACACATTGACACCGGTGTGTCAGACCCACCATACTTGCTCCGGACACTGCGAGAGGGCTGTACAAGCAATGATCACACGCACGGCACAGCGGACACACCAGGAACCGCGGTGTTGGCCGTCGAATGGCGCTAGCTGCGCAGCATTTGTGCACCGCCGCCGTCAGTGTCAGCCAGTTTGCCGTGGCATACGGAGCTCCATCGCTGTCTTTAGCACTGGTAGCATGCCGCGACAGCGTGGACGTGAACCGTATGTGCAGTTGACGGACTTTGAGCGAGGACGTATAGTGGGCATGTGGGAGGCCGGGTGGACGTACCACCGAATTGCTCAACACGTGGGGCGTGAGGTCTCCACAGTACATCGATGTTGTCGCCAGTGGTCGGCGGAAGGTGCACGTGCCCGTCGACCTGGGACCGGACCGCAGCGACGCACGGATGCAAGCCAAGACCATAGGATCCTACGCAGTGCCGTAGGGGACCGCACCGCCACTTCCCAGCAAATTAGGGACACTGTTGCTCCTGGGGTATCGGCGAGGACCATTCGCAACCGTCTCCATGAAGCTGGGCTATGGTCCCGCACACCATTAGGCCGTCTTCCGCTCACGCCCCAACATCGTGCAGCCCGCCTCCAGTGGTGTCGCGACAGGCGTGAATGGAGGGACGAATGGAGACGTGTCGTCTTCAGCGATGAGAGTCGCTTCTGCCTTGGTGCCAATGATGGTCGTATGCGTGTTTGGCGCCGTGCAGGTGAGCGCCACAATCAGGACTGCATATGACCGGGGCACACAAGGCCAACACCCAGCATCATGGTGTGGGGAGCGATCTCCTACACTGGCCGTACACCACTGGTGATCGTCGAGGGGACACTGAATAGTGCACGGTACATCCAAACCGTCATCGAACCCATCATTCTACCATTCCTAGACCGGCAAGGGAACGTGCTGTTCCAACAGGACAATGCACGTCCGCATGTATCCCGTGCCACTCAACGTGCTCTAGAAGGTGTAAGTCAACTACCCTGGCCAGCAAGATCTCCGGATCTGTCCCCCATTGAGCATGTTTGGGACTGGATGAAGCGTCGTCTCACGCGGTCTGCACGTCCAGCACGAACGCTGGTCCAACTGAGGCGCCAGGTGGAAATGGCATGGCAAGCCGTTCCACAGGACTACATCCAGCATCTCTGCGATCGTCTCCATGGGAGAATAGCAGCCTGCATTGCTGCGAAAGGTGGATATACACTGTACTAGTGCCGACATTGTGCATGCTCTGTTGCCTGTGTCTATGTGCCTGTGGTTCTGTCAGTGTGATCATGTGATGTATCTGACCCCAGGAATGTGTCAATAAAGTTTCCCCTTCCTGGGACAATGAATTCATGGTGTTCTTATTTCAATTTCCAGGAGTGTATAAAGCACATTTGGAACTGAAACGCGCAACCGAAATTTTTCAGAGCGTGCAATGTTCCCCACGCATTGCGTGATGAGGTCGCACGAACGTTACACGATTTGGAATCCCAAGGTGTAATTGAACGTGTGCAGGCTTTTCTCTGGGCCTCACCCTTAGTAATTTTGCCAAAACCTTCCGGATAATTGAGACTTTGTGTGGACTTCAAAGCTACAGTGAATCCACAACTAGTGATTGCAACTTTTCCTTTACCCCGCCCGGAAGATCTTTTTGACAAACTGTGCCCGGGTAAATATTTTTCGAAGTTGGACCTAGCAGATGCGTACTTGCAAATACCGGTGGACGAAGAATCCCAGCGCGTTTTGGTGGTTAACACGCATCTTGCTTTGTATCGCTTCAAACGACAGCCATTCGGGTGTACATCCGCCCCTGCATTGTTTCAGCAATATCTGCAAACTCTTTGTGCGTCGGTCCCTACTGCAGCAAACTATCTGGACGATATTGTGATGTCCGGAAAGACGGAAGAAGAACATTTAGCCAATCTCAGAACATTATTTCAGTTCTTGCGACAAAATGGTCTTCGCTTGCGGAAGGACAAATATGTGTTTTTTGCTCGTGACTTAACATACCTGGGACATGTACTCAATGCCCAAGGCACACATCCCAGTCCAGAGCACCTCAGTGCCATACAAGACTTGCCTTCGCCGCAGGATTTGAAGCAGCTACAGAATGTGCTGGGAAAAATCAATTATCATCGCTATGTGCGCCATGCCTCTTCCATTTCAGCTCCGCTTCATCGCTTACGCCGTAAAGGTGTTCCATTCGTCTGGACGACGGAATGCGAACGCGCCTTTCGCCAGTTGAAATCGGCGTTGCTTTCAAATACTTGCCTTACGCCATTCGATCCCCAGAAACCCCTTTTGTTGATGGTAGATGCATCGGATTTCGGGACCGGTGCTGTGCTTGCGCACAAAGATGGATCGCATGATCGCCCTATTGCCTTTGCGTCCAAATTGCTCTCGTCTGCGCAAAGAAATTATTCACAAATAGAGAAAGAAGCTTTGGCTCTCGTGTTTGGTGTTACAAAGTTTCATGATTTCTTGTATGGTCGTCACTTCACCATCATCACATACCACAAACCTTTGACATCTCTTTTTCATCCGAACAAGCCTGTACCTCCACGTACAGCGCAGAAATTCATTCGCTGGTCTATTTTCCTCTCGCACTACCGCTACGATATCTTGTATCGGTCCACTGCTAAGCACAAAAACGCCGATGCCTTGTCCCGTTTGCCTGTTGCTGAGGATAGAGCATTCGATTCTTCCGAACTTGCTTGCGTGTTCATTGATGCGGAAACTGATGACGTGGTCGAATCGTTTCCGATTGATTTTCGTTGTGTAGCTACAGCCACAGCTTCTGACCCTGTCCTTGCTCCCATTTTGCGTTTTGTTGCTACGCAATGGCCCTTGTCAAAGTCACGGATCGAGGATCCGTTGGTTCGCCGATTTTTTGCTCACAAGGAGAGACTTTTTGTTCGACGTGGTGTCTTGCTGTTGCGTTCTGATAATGATCAGTCCAGGGTCGTGGTCCCACGTTCATTACAGTGCTCTGTCTTTACGGCTTCTCCACCAAGGACATTGGGGAATAGTGCGAGCGAAACAACTTGCTCGTCAGCACTGTGCTTGGTTCGGAATCGATGCTGCGATTACGAATATTTGCTCTTCTTGTATGGCGTGTGCCGAACAACAATCCGCCCCACCGCGGAAATTCTTTGCATGGCCAACAGCCACTTCCCCTTGGCAACGCGTACACATCGATTTTGCTGGTCCATTCTGGAATGCTCGATGGTTGGTTCTGGTCGATTCATTCAGTAATTTTTCTTTTGTTGTCCGGATGTCTTGCACGACGTCATCTGCCACCATCCAAGCGTTATCTGCTATCTTTTGCATAGAAGGTCTTCCACAGACTATTGTTTCCCACAATGGCCCACAATTCATGTCCACAGAATTTCAGTCATTCTGCAAGGCCAATGGTATTCGCCATCTGACATCCGCGCCGTTTTCGCCTCAGTCAAACGGTGCCGCTGAACGATTGGTCCGGACTTTCAAGTCACAGATGTTGAAGCTGAAAGAGTTGCATTCTCGGGAGGACGCGTTGTTGCTCTTTTTGTCCTCGTATCGCTCTCAGCCCCGAGATGGACGCTCGCCGGCTGAGTTGCTCCACGGTCGTCCTCATCGAACCTTGATGTCTTTGCTACATCCGCCGCATCAGGTTCCTGTGCAGCGGCAGCCACATGATTTTGCTCCAGGCGACGTTGTATACTATCGCAACTATCGAGGTTCACGGCGTTGGCTCGCAGGGCGCATTCTTCGCTGCCTCGGCCGCGCTATGTATCTGGTTTTGGGGGCCTCTGGTGAGGTGCGTCGGCATCTCAATCAGCTGCGCCTCTGTCGTCGCACGGGTTCTGCCACTTCCCGTCTGCTTTCAGCGACGGTGCCGTCCGGTCAGCGCCCTGGGGACCCATCTACTGGCTCACCTCATCCCCAGGTGTTACCGACGCTGCCTTCCGTTTTGCCCCATGGCGACGCGCCGCCGCCGCCTGTTCTCCCGCCGGCGACGCCCGCAGTAGACGCGTCGCTGCAGCCGCCAAGCGCCTCCCTGGGTCACGCGCCGCCGATCGCTTCCCGTGACCAGCTGTCCTCCGATATGGAACTCTTGTCCATTCCGGACCAGATGTCGTCTTCGCCCGTCGGGTGCCCCGTTCTGATGGAGGTCGACCATTCGGCCCCTCCTGTCTCTCTGCGGGCGCATACACCGCATGTTGGCGTGCACCCTGGACTAGGTTTTCAGGCGTTTCCTAGCTCCCCTCGGACCGAATGGCCGGGTGCGGGTGGCACGGCCTCGCCTGTTGTTAGGCTCCCCACCTCGTCGCATACGTCAACATGGGGTCCTCCTGACGGCGGGCGGAAGCCTTATAACACAACCGTACGCCGATTTGCGGGGGAGGAATGTGGTGTCACCGCCAGACACCACATTTGCTAGGTGGTAGCCTTTAAATCGGCCGCGGTCCGGTAGTATACGTCGGACCCCCGTGTCGCCACTGTCAGTGATTGCAGACCGAGCGCCACCACACGGCAGGTCTAGAGAGACGTCCTAGCACTCGCCCCAGTTGTACAGACGACTTTGCTAGCGATGCTACACTGACAAATACGCTCTCATTTGCCGAGACGATAGTTAGCATAGCCTTCAGCTACGTCATTTGCTACGACCTAGCAAGGCGCCATTACCAGTTTATATTGAGATTGTAATTATGTAACATCAAGAGTGATGTTCTCCAATTATGGATTAAAGTTAAGTATTCCAAGAGCTTCGTACTTTATTTATTAGACTCACCTTTAATTGTTCCAGACCTCACGCCAGTCTGCGTGAGCTTAAACGCGTGCATTGCGGCCTCCTCTAGCAACACGGTGTTGGCTCTTCTGCCAACACATCAAACACAATACCACAGTTCATCAAGAGTAGTGACTGTCATATTGTGACTAGCCAGTTGTTCCGCCACCATTGACCAGACGTTTTCCATTGGTGAGAGATCTGGAGAATGTGCTGGCCAGGGCAGCAATCGAACATTTTCTCCAGAAAGGCCCGCACATGACCTGCAATATGTGCTCGTTCATTATCCTGCTGAAATGTAGGGTTTCGCAGGGATGGAATGAAGGGCAGCTTTAAATCGACGGGAGCAGAGCGCGGCTCTGCGCAACGTATCACAAGCTTGACAGAGGGCTTGCTAAAGTTATGCCTCCGAATTTCTTATTCTGTTGTCGATATCGGATAAGGTATTACATGCCATGCATATTACTCGGTAGACTTTCGAGCTTCGCTGACGCAAGTTGCAACCGTTTGCAACCAGACGTCTCCGAATGGTACCGTGTAACATCGCGATGTGTAACGTATCTATGTCGTTGTAATCGAGTTTCTAGCCGCAGAAAACGTGCCTCCAATTGATAGTGAAGGAATTATAAGAATGAAGTTCTAATGATTAAAAATTGTATGTAGATGGCTGTATGGGCAGACCCCAAGAGTCAATAGCAAATGAGTAAAACTGTTTAGAAAAAAAAAGTAGTATTTCTGCTAAGAACAGCATAAGGAATTATCCCAAGAAGGAGATTTGCAAAATGATGTTTCTGAGTGTAATTGCACTTGGCTCAAAAAACTGGACACTAAGAAATACTGTGGGTGCGCCATGCAAAAATTTATTAAAAGCCAGTTCCATTAACCACCTTGGCTGTGTAACGTTCACAATGGAAGTGGGATCCACAATCTGAAAATGTCTTTTAGCACACTCATAGCGATATCAGTGCACTTTCAGGCCTACTATCAAGGGGCTGGGGTACTTTAAGCCCACCCTAAAAAATTAAAAAAATGCAAATTTCGTAAACTGTTGTTGCGTTTTATTCACAACACACTTTTCAGAGAGATATTTACGTGTAAGTAACGTACTGAACCTGTAAATGTTTAATATGACATTCATTGGGGAAAGTAACATCTACCACTAACATTTAAATTTTTGGGTGAAGTTGTACTGAAAAATTTAAAGCATTTGTGGAATCTGGTAGAAGAATTCATTAAAAACAATAAATACTTTTTACAAAATTTTAAAATTTAAAATAACTGACTAGATTACAATATTTCCAAAAGGAGCCATAAAATATCCTCCTCCCCCTGAGTCCTTGGTATTGCGAGGGTTAAGTACACACTGCACACAGCCACACAGGGTGACTACAAAAAACCTCGAGGATATGAGTGAGCGCTTGAAAATGGCATCTCGCCTAAACGGTGTGATCGTGTGAGTAAATGACTGTGATCGTTACACAGCCAAAGTGGTAAGTGGAATTGCGTTTTAAGAATGGAGAAAATTTAATTTCGTGGCAATGCAAGGAGATCCCAGTGAGGGACTACATTACCTCCCGAATATTTTACCGATGAGGGTGCCACGATCTTTAAGCCACGGTGTGGACCATCGCGGTGAGATCAGGCAAATTTCATAGTCGAAACGTCAACGTGAGTTGACTATCATGCTCCTCAAATCACTGCAGCAAGATTCTCGCCTTGTGAGACGGACAGTTATCCCGCTGGACGGTAGAATCGTCGTAAAAGGAGACATCTGGCGTGAAGGTGTGCAGTGTCGGCAATGATGCACGCCTAGTGCATAGCTGGCATGGTGCCTCCAGTTACTGTTACAAGTCCCACACAAGCCCAGGTGAATGCCGCCATAGCAATAACACAGCCTCCGCTAGCTTGCGTGTTTCGAGCACCGTTCACTTTGTTGACAGGGTAATCAGACACGACCTTTGAACTGATGCAACAAAAAACGTAATTCACTCGACTGGGCCACTCGTTTTCATTGGCCCACTATCCAATCTCGGTTATCACGCACCTGTTGCAATCGTAACTTGCAATTTCTTTGGATCAATATGGGAACACGTAGGGGTCGTCTGCTGTAGAGACTCAACAACGTGCGCTGAATGGTGTGCTGCGAAACACCAGCGCTTGCGCCAGCAGTGGCATCTGTCGTCACAGCTGCCCCAAATCGTGGCCTATTATGTTTCACAGAGAGACCATGTCCTGCACCTCCACCTACCGTGGTGCGGATGGACAACATATAGACGTCTCACTGCCCTCAGCCTACAGTAGCACACGAACAGCTGACCAGTTTCACTGTTTCGGAATCGCTCGATTCAAGGCGCCGGGTCACTACAATCTGCCCTTTATGTGGTGTTTGTTCTTGATAGACGCGGATGGGTATCCAACCCGGTGCCACGCGACCAAATAACCAAGGGAAGGACTGGGCCGGTTTTTGTTCATTTGCACATAGTTGATGGGTAGGTAACGCAGACTTTATTTAACGTTAAGTTAGCCTTGCCGGCACACGCTCGTGACCTATAACCTTTTATCTGGTAACAATCTAGCCACATAAAATGTTTCACACACATCCTGAAGGACTAATATAAAAAACAGACTAAGACGGAAATACAACAAATGGCCAAAGCGAAACGCCAGAAGGGTTGATTTTAAGAAATTGCCACTACCACAACAAATAACTCCTGAAGGGCTGCAGTAAAGAAATTCTCGCTACCACAACAAATAACGCCTGAAGGGCTGATTTAAAAATATTGCGACTAACAACCAATGACGCCTGAAGGTCTAATTGAAGAAATGCAATTTAAAACTCAATAATTAACTAGTAATTGAAAGGTTAACTTTGAAACAGGCCTGAAGGGCTATCTTAAACCCACGCTATTTGACAATAAGGCATTTGACTGAATATTTAACAAGATACTTTAAACAGAAGGAAATTCTTAACAAAGGAATCACAGTAATAGGTAGACTTTAAAATTTCCAAAGATGATAATTACAATCGGCGATAAAATAACTGAAGATTTGGTTCTCAGCTTTAAATTAGTGCGAGCTCATACATGACCTGGCTGGTACACTACAGCCTGTTCGCGAACCACCAGATCAGCGTTGGAGTGTCCATGAGTCTACAAAAGACAAAAACATACAATTACCAGCCGGTACTGACAATTAAATACAATAATACCAGAAATGATAGCCTAAACTGAATTATGCTGGCCCCACGTTAATAATTTGGCTCCACAAGAAAACATTTTGTTACTGAAATACAAATTCGCGGCCCCAGCCGCCAATTAAACAAACACACGTGAGATACCAACACGCCAGACAAATCATACACACCAAATATTCTCTCCGTGAAGTTGTTTAGGAAACAGAGCATAAAATATTTTAATATAGGGAGGGGCAGACTGAGCCGGCACATAGATCAGCTCCAACAAGCACAGTCAGGCAATTCAAATTGCGTAACGACTAACTAGAACGGCTGGCGATAGAGGAAGAATCTTGAGGAGGTAGCACACACTATCATAGTAGCCTGTAGAAGCAAATAATAATTATGCTCACCATAGCAGCATTGTCACGATGATTTCTCCACTGGCAAAAGATTGCGGAATAGTCCCCCATTCGGATCTCCTGGAAGGGACTGCCAAGGGGGAGATGACCATGAGAAAAAGACTGAATAATCACCTAAACGATAGCGTTGTACGAGTCGGGGCGTGGAATGTCAGAAGCTTGAACGTGGTATGGAAACTGGAAAACTTGACAAGGGAAATGTAAGGGCTCAATCTAGATATAGTAGGGGTCAGTGAAGTAAAGTGGAAAGAAGACAAGAATTTTCAAGTCAGATGAGTATAGGGTAATATCTACAGCAGCAGAAAGTGGTGTAACAGCAGCAGGATTCGTTATGAATAGGAAGGTAGGGCAGAGAGTGTGTTACTGTGAACAGTTCAGTGATAGAGTTGTTCTTATCAGAATCGACAGTAAACCAACACCGACAACGATTGTTCAGGTATACATGTCGACGTCGCAAGCTGAAGATGAACAGATAGAGAAACTCTATGAGGATATTGAAAGGGTAATACAGTATGTAAAAGGATATGAAAATCTAATAGTCATGGGAGAATGGAATGCAGTTGTAGGGGAAGAAACAGAAGAATAGATTACAGCAGAATATGGGCTTCGGGCAAGGAATCAGAGAGGAGAGAGAGACTAATTGAGTTCTGTAACAAGTGTCATCTAGTAATAGCGAATACTATGGTCAGGAATCACAATAGGTTCAAAATGGTTCAAATGGCTCTGAGCACTATGCGACTTAACTTCTGAGGTCATTAGTCGCCTAGAACTTAGAACTAATTAAACCTAACTAACCTAAGGACATCACACACATCCATGCCCGAGGCAGGATTCGAACCTGCGACCGTAGCGGTCGCTCGGCTCCAGACTGTAGCGCCTAGAACCGCACGGCCACTCCGGCCGGCAATCACAATAGGAGGAGATATACTTGGAACAGGCCGGATGATACGGGAAGATTTCAGTTAGTTTACACCATGGTCAGACAGAGATTCCGAAATCAGATACTGGATTGTAAGGCGTACCCAGGAGCAGATATAGACTCAGATCACAATATAGTAGTGATGAAGAGTAGGCTGAAGTTTATGACATCAGGAAAAATCAATACGCAAAGAAGTGGGATTCGGAAGTAGTAAGGAATGACAAAATACGGTTGAAGTTTTTTAATGCTATACATACAGCAATAAGGAATAGCTCAATACGCAGTACATTTGAAGAGGAATGGACATCTCTAAAAAGGGCCATCACACAAGTTAGGGAGGAAAACATAGGTACAAAGAGAGTAACTTCGAACAATCCATAGGTAATTTAAGAAGTACTTCAATTGATCGAGAAAAGGAAGAAGTACAAAAATGTTCCGGGAAACTCAGGAATACAGATATACAAGTCGCTCAGGAATGAAATAAATAGGAAGTACAGGGAAGCTAAGACGAAATGGCTGCAGGAAAAATGCGAAGACACCGAAAAAGAAATCATTATCTGAAGGACAGTCTCAGCATACAGGAAAGTGAAAACAACCTTCGGTGACGTGAAAAGCAAAGGTGATAACATTAAGAATGCCACGTGAATTGCACTGTTAAATGCAAAGGAGAGAGCGGATAGATGGAAGGAATACATTGAAAACCTCTATTAGGGGGAACATTTGTCTGATGTGAAAGAAGAAGAAACAGGAGACGATTTAGAAGAGATAGGGGTTCCAGTATTAGAATCAGAATATAAAAGAGGACTTAAGATGAAATAAGGCAGAATGAATCGGTAACATGCCATCAGAATTTCTAAAATCATTGGGGAAAGAGGCTACAAAATGACTATTCACGTTGGTGTGTAGAATGTGCGAGTCAAGCGACATACCATCTGACTTTCGGAAAAGCATCATCCACACAATTCCGAAGACGGCAAGAGCTGATAAGTGCGAGAATTATCGCACAATCAGCTTAACAGCTCATGCATCCAAGTTGCTTACAAGAATAATACAGAGGAGAATGGAAAAGAAAATGGAGGATATGCTAGATGACGATCAGTTTGGCTTTAGGAAAGGTAAAGGCACGAGAGGGGCAATTCTGACATTGCGATTAATAATGGAAGCAAGACTGAAGAAATATCAAGATTTGTCGATCTGGAAAAAGCCTTCGACAATGTAAAATGGTGCAAGATGTTCGAAATTCTGAAAAATGTATGGGTAAGCTATAGGGAGAGACGGGTCATGTACAATATGTACAACAACCAAGAGGGAATAATAAGAGTGGACCGCCAAGAACGAAGCGCTCGTATTATAAACGGTGTAAGACAAGGATGTAGCCTTTGGCCCCTACTGTTCAATCTATACATCGAGGAAGCAATGATGAAAATAAAAAAAGGTTCAGAAGTGGAATTAAAATTCGAGGATAAAGGATATCAGTGATAAGATTTCCTGATGACATTGCTATCCTGAGTGAAAGTGAAGAGGGGGACTGATGACCACAGCAGTTAAGTCCCATAGTGCTCAGAGCCGTTTGAACGATTTGAAAGTGAAGAGGAATTATATGATCTGCTGAATGGAGTGAACGTCGTATGAATACAGAGTATGGATCGAGAGTAAATCGAAGAAAGACGAAGGTAAAGAGAAGTAGTAGAAATGAGAACAGCGAGAAACTTAATGTCAGGATCGATGGTCACGAAGTTGGTGAAGTTAAGGAATTCTCCTGCCTAGGCAGTAAAATAACGAGTGACGGACGGAGCAAGGAGGACATCGAAATCAGACTAGCAATGGCAAATAGGGCATTCCTAGCCAAGAGAAGTCTACTAATATCAAATACCGGCCTTAATTTGAGGAAGAAATTTCTGAGAATGTACGTCTGGAGTACAGCATTGTATGGTTGTGAGACGTGGTCTGTGGGAAAACCGGAAGAAAAGAGGATCGAAGCATTTGAGATGTGGTGCTATAGACGAATGTTGAAAATTAAGTGGACTGATAAGGTAAGGAATGAGGTAGTTCTGCGCAGAATCGGAGAGGAAAGGAATATGTGGAAAACACAAGGAGAAGGGACAGGATGATAGGAGATCTGTTAAGACATGAGGGAATGACTTGCATGGTACTAGATGGAGCTGCAGAGGGAAAAAACTAGAGGAAGACAGAGATTGGAATACATCCAACAAATAATTGAGGAAGTAGGTTGCAAGTGCGACTCTGTGGTGAAGAGGTTAGCACAGGAGAGGAATTCGTGGCGGGCCCCATCAAACCAGTGAAAAGACTAAAGATTCAAAAAAATAAAAAATAAAAATAAAATAAATAAATAAATAAAAAAGCTGCAGCAGGCTGCTGATTTCAGTGCTTATCTAGAAAAATCGGAATGGATAGCCTCTAACGAATCCCGCCTGTGCGTCTCACACCAACACTGAGGCCGTCATTCCGTAATTCTTTACGGACTGCAAGTAGCACGTTGCACCGTGCCAACAGCCCGTACTGAAACCTCCAGAAACAGCGGCGTACTGCGCACTTGTTCCTCTCCAGCAAGGCCGGGCGTGTTTACTTCCTCATACAAACCACTACTTCCTGCTAAAAGCACACGCCGTGCAACCTACACGCTATCACGTGCCAAGCCAATCCATAACTGACTGCACGACCGTTCCCATTGACAGCCAAGGCGCGACTCTCTACTTGAGGCACAAATTTTTAACTCAAATCTTCAAATGTGTGTGAAATATTATGGGACTTAACTACTAAGCTCACACACTACTTAAGCTAAATTATCACACACACCCATGCCCGAGAGAAGACTCGAACCTCCGCCGGGACCAGCCGCATAGTCGATGACTGCAGCGCCTTTGACCGCTCGGCTAATGCCGCGCAGCAATTTTCAACTTTCCTCATTGATTTACATCAGTGCCCACTCTCAGCCAATGTCTGCAATTACTTTGTGTCTTAACCCGCCGTTTGTCAATGTCACTTATGGCAGTGGAATTTCACATCTACGGGCCGTATCGTCGCTAGGATGGTTCCCAAGTCGTCTCTGCTCCTTTTACCTACAGTGCGTTCGTAAAATACACTCCTGGAAATTGAAATAAGAACACCGTGAATTCATTGTCCCAGGAAGGGGAAACTTTATTGACACATTCCTGGGGTCAGATACATCACATGATCACACTGACAGAACCACAGGCACATAGACACAGGCAACAGAGCATGCACAATGTCGGCACTAGTACAGTGTATATCCACCTTTCGCACCAATGCAGGCTGCTATTCTCCCATGGAGACGATCGTAGAGATGCTGGATGTAGTCCTGTGGAATGGCTTGCCATGCCATTTCCACCTGGCGCCTCAGTTGGACCAGCGTTCGTGCTGGACGTGCAGACCGCGTGAGACGACGCTTCATCCAGTCCCAAACATGCTCAATGGGGGACAGATCCGGAGATCTTGCTGGCCAGGGTAGTTGACTTACACCTTCTAGAGCACGTTGGGTGGCACGGGATACATGCGGACGTGCATTGTCCTGTTGGAACAGCAAGTTCCCTTGCCGGTCTAGGAATGGTAGAACGATGGGTTCGATGACGGTTTGGATGTACCGTGCACTATTCAGTGTCCCCTCGACGATCACCAGTGGTGCACGGCCAGTGTAGGAGATCGCTCCCCACACCATGATGCCGGGTGTTGGCCCTGTGTGCCTCGGTCGTATGCAGTCCTGATTGTGGCGCTCACCTGCACGGCGCCAAACACGCATACGACCATCATTGGCGCCAAGGCAGAAGCGACTCTCATCGCTGAAGACGACACGTCTCCATTCGTCCCTCCATTCACGCCTGTCGCGACACCACTGGAGGCGGGCTGCACGATGTTGGGGCGTGAGCGGAAGACGGCGTAACGGTGTGCGGGACCGTAGCCCAGCTTCATGGAGACGATTGCGAATGGTCCTCGCCGATACCCCAGGAGCAACAGTGTCCCTAATTTGCTGGGAAGTGGTGGTGCGGTCCCCTACGGCACTGCGTAGGATCCTACGGTCTTGGCGTGCATCCGTGCGTCGCTGCGGTCCGGTCCCAGGTCGATGGGCACGTGCACCTTCCGCCGACCACTAGCGACAACATCGATGTACTGTGGAGACCTCACGCCCCACGTGTTGAGCAATTCGGCGGTACGTCCACCCGGCCTCCCGCATGCCCACTATACGCCCTCGCTCAAAGTCCGTCAACTGCACATACGGTTCACGTCCACGCTGTCGCGGCATGCTACCAGTGTTAAAGACTGCGATGGAGCTCCGTATGCCACGGCAAACTGGCTGACACTGACGGCGGCGGTGCACAAATGCTGCGCAGCTAGCGCCATTCGACGGCCAACACCGCGGTTCCTGGTGTGTCCGCTGTGCCGTGCGTGTGATCATTGCTTGTACAGCCCTCTCGCAGTGTCCGGAGCAAGTATGGTGGGTCTGACACACCGGTGTCAATGTGTTCTTTTTTCCATTTCCAGGAGTGTATATCCATAGCAGCAAGGGCCGCGTGTCTCGACTTTCGGGATGCGTGAAGTTGTCGGTACATTCGTGTCGCTGTTTAGACTAGATGCTGGTATTCAGTGCTAGTGGCTGCAGGTATGTCGGGAGATGGGTTCAACGTTATTACAATTAAAACAGTGAACTTTAGTTACATCAATTACAATTAAATACACTGTAGTCATCAATGTCACAGTGGGTGCTGCAATTGTTTTCCTCTTTCTTGAAGGCGTAGGTCATCACGTTTACATTTATTTGCGAAAACCAATTATACTAATGTTTCACGAGTAGTTGAATTCAGATAACCAATTACGGCTGTCTTCGGTTAATCTATCGTCTCTGGGTTATTTTCATACACAAATGTTTTAGCCGCACCCCGGGCGCAGACTGATCCGGTGAGCGCGGGGGCCAGAGACCTTTCGTAATTACTCTGTCTCCAAAGGTTTCATCTGAAAGTCGCAGGTACTGGTGTGCTCTTTGGTCAGCAGCGTTGTTTTATTGCAAAAATGAGTGACTGATCTTATTTTCAGGAAATGGATAAATTATCTGGGAAAAATAGACATCGAATGCCGAAAAAATCGGTCCTGTAATTCGCGCTCGCGTTATGGCAACCTACACTCAAATTTTCTCTGAGTGCCATGGCGTTTCTTTTAACGCATGTGGATTTTCTGATGACGAGATGCGTGAATTCTGGGAATTAATGTAGCCAGATTGTGAAGCCAAGCCTCACCAATGAAAAAGGTCCGAATTAAAAGGACCAACTCCACGTTGGTTAACAAATCGCTGAAACCATTCACAATACGGGATTCGCTTCTCACGGTCCATACTGTGTAATTATTGCACAGCAGTAGCTTTATACGGATACATCACAAGTTCTTTTCTTACTGCTTTATGTACCGTTGTAGCAGAGACTTCAGCCTGTTGTGATAATCTCCTCACTGATTTTGTTGGACTCCGCAACATGATGCCCGAAGTGTCTTCAAGCTTCCGTCCTGTAAAAATTGTGAGCCTAACAGCTCGTGGTGCTTCATGAACTGAACGTGTTCTCTGGAATTTGCCGATTAAATCGTGTCACGATGTGGGCACATCGGAGCAGGAGCACGCAATATAAATTGTCAGCTCACATACTCCGTCACGTTTGCCCCTGCACGGAAAACCTCTTCCACTAAAATGCTCTCTCTGTGATTATAAGCATTCTCACTGCACTCAGCTTACACAAGAACTAGACGGTAACACAATTAACAGCTGCAATGCACACGCAACACTGCTACCCCTGTAGTGTCGGCAGACTTGCCAACACTACGTACACTAATAGAAAGAGGCGGCCAAGATGCACGCGCTAACTCACGCAGGGAGGCGTGAGGTCTGAAACAGGATACGTAATGAATGCTATAAAGAAAAGTACGTAGCTGCTGGAATACTTAACTTTAATCCATCATTTGTATACAGCGTTCTTGATGATACAAGTGAGACTCTCTCTAGATAAATGCAATGTAATGCTAATGGCGCCTTGCTAGGTCGTAGCCATGGACTTAGCTGAAGGCTATTCTAACTAGCTGCTCTGCAAATGAGCGAGTCTTCGTCCGTGTAGTCGCTAGCAAAGTCGTCCGTACAACTGGGCGAGTGCTAGTCCGTATCTCGAGACCAGCCTTGTGGTGGCGCTCGGTCTACGATCACTGACAGTGGCGACACGCGGGTCCGACATGTACTAATGGACCGCGGCCGATTTAAAACTACCACCTAGCAAGTGTGGTGTCTGGCGGTGACACCACAACCCCCATCCTACAACTGCAGGTTCTAACAACCCTACCGCAACAAAGGTAAAAAATTAATTATGATTGTAGTGTTGCTCACGCTGCTAAATATTGCATTTTCGGGCAACAACAATGTTATATTATGTGGCAGCCATCATTAGAGCACAGTTAATAAAGTCATTTCTTGAAATAACGGATAAACTAGGCACTCATCTTTTCGTGTTCCCCACGCTGGTCTCTACATCTACATCTACATCTATACTCCGCGAGCCACCTTACGGTGTGTGGCGGAGGGTACTTATTGTACCACTATCTGATCCCCCCTTCCCTGTTCCATTCACGAATTGTGCGTGGAAAGAACGACTGCTTGTAAGTCTCCGTATTTGCTCTAATTTCTCGGATCTTTTCGTTGTGATCATTACGCGAGATATATGTGGGCGGTAGTAATATGTTGCCCATCTCTTCCCGGAATGTGCTCTCTCGTAATTTCGATAATAAACCTCTCCGTATTGCGTAACGCCTTTCTTGAAGTGTCCGCCACTGGAGCTTGTTCAGCATCTCCGTAACGCTCTCGCGCTGACTAAATGTCCCCATGACGAATCGCGCTGCTTTTCGCTGGATCCTGTCTATCTCTTCTATTAATCCAACCTGGTAAGGGTCCCATACTGATGAGCAATACTCAAGAATCGGACGAACAAGCGTTTTGTAAGCTACTTCTTTCGTCGATGAGTCACATTTTCTTAGAATTCTTCCTATGAATCTCAACCTGGCGCCTGCTTTTCCCACTATTTGTTTTATGTGATCATTCCACTTCAGATCGCTCCGGATAGTAACTCCTAAGTATTTTACGGTCGTTACCGCTTCCAATGATTTACCACCTATGGCATAATCGTACTGGAATGGATTTCTGCCCCTATGTATGCGCATTATATTACATTTATCTACGTTTAGGGAAAGCTGCCAGCTGTCGCACCATGCATTAATCCTCTGCAGGTCCTCCTGGAGTACGTACGAGTCTTCTGATGTTGCTACTTTCTTGTAGACAACCGTGTCATCTGCAAATAGCCTCACGGAGCTACCGATGTTGTCAACTAAGTCATTTATGTATATTGTAAACAATAAAGGTCCTATCACGCTTCCCTGCGGTACTCCCGAAATTACCTCTACATCTGCAGATTTTGAACCGTTGTGAACTCATGGCTCCACCGTCGAAAATCTAGGTAGTGATGATTCCAAGCTCGGATGCAAAGAGGCCTAGGTGTTATTCTGCGATATTCAAAAGTTTTATAGATGTGTTTCATAAACCATTCTTGAAGATTAAACTTTTGCAAGTTAAGACAATGGTGATGTAAAAAGTAATCAGCACTCCGAATTTAAGTTACACTTCTTTATTATTACTTTTGTTGCAACGTCACTTCACAATATAAAACATACTTGAAAATATCTTCCTCACTTTTGAAGTTCACATTTCATAAACTGACTACAGTTTGCGTCTTTTCAACATTACGACCAAGACTTGACTCTCTAATAACCGCTTACGCGCCCAAAAATCAGAGTTACAAGTACGTCAAAGATCATAGTGACAAAAGAAAGAATATACGTAAGAATAATATCACTGCAATATAAACATATCGAAGTACCTCTACATTAATAAAATCAAATCTGAATGTTGTCACAGAAATATGTTAACTATTTTACAGAAACAAAGTAGCATATTGCTGGTATCGAGAGGTTGAGGTGAGGTGCCGTAATGGTTACGTAATTCAAGCACCATTACAAAGTCCTCGGAACAAGAGCAGGTGAGACTTGAATGTGCTGCCACCTTACGCGGCCGTCAAGGCGAACACGTTAGGCTCGATTCTGCGAAGACACTTTACGAACGCACAGTACGACGGCGGCGCGTAGCATGGCTGGACAACTGTCGACTAATTATAAAATTCGGTATAAGTGCCAAAAATAAAAATAAATCGTTTTATTTTCAAAATATGGGCTATGTGCCCAACCTTCGTCAATAAAAACCGGGCTACCTAGTAATTAGTGTGGAAGTGGTTTAAAACATTGCCACCAAACGCGCCACGTACTAAGTGCCACCTGTTCTGAAACAAAACCGGGCTATGTTTCCGTGCTGTTGTTCTTGGTTTGAAGTTCGATTGTGTTCAAGTTGTAGTGATTAGTCCTGTCTGCTGTGTTCACTGTTGTGGTTTATGTGATGCATGAAACGAGAAAACGTCGGAAAAGTAATGAAGATGGTGTTTCCCAAATGAATAAGAAGCTAACAGCCGAGGGAAAACCATATGGGAACAATAAGAAAGTTACTGTACCTCAAATCCAACCTCCATCTGAGGAGGTAAGTGTATATGGGAACTTCAATGCCTTTGGATTAAGGCTGTTTTGAAGAACTTCAATTGGTTATGATTTTGCTGTGGCGTTTTAAGCTAACTTATGTTTAGATTATGCAGACCACGTTAGGTTTTGTTTGACTTGGTTCCTGGACTATGGACTATAGTAGACCAACTGACTGTGCAAGGAGCCGGCCGGAGTGGCCGAGCGGTTCTAGGCGCTTCAGTCTGGAACCGCGCGACCGCTACGGTCGCAGGTTCGAATCCTGCCTCGGGCATGGATGTGTCTGATGTCCTTAGGTTAGTTAGGTTTAAGTAGTTCTAAGTTCTAGGGGACTGATGACCTCAAAAGTTAAGTCCTATAGTGCTCAGAGCCATTTGACTGTGCAAAGTAGCAAACAAACAGATTATTCATGGCAGTCACAAATTAGTTAATGCCTTTATTCCCGTGTTTGTTTGGCGTAGGTTTCATGCTGCGCCACTATCAATGTAGAGGCATTGCATTGGAACGCAAATTAAACATTCAATCAGTTCTACGAACTAGATGATAATGTTAAGTAAAACTCTTATTTGATGGGAAACGTAAGTCTATGCAGTGTTAGAAGAAGGCGTCACGGTTCTTACGAAGAACCCGAGGAGAGTCGCAGACAGGCTAATGTTTCTTGTACAGTTCCTGATGAAGGCGGACATTTTCAAGTTTGCAAAGAAACCTTTCAGAAAATTTACAAAATTACCAGCCGAAGAGTGGAAACGTTGATGAAAGCAGAACAGAGTGGTGATGTTACCTACATTGAACATAGGGAAAAAAAACAAAGAAAGGAAACACACAGCTGCTGATGTAAAACGCATTGTTGAACACATCAAAAGATTCCCCAAGGACGAAAGCCATTACACAAGGGCTGAAAGCTCCCTTCCATTTCTAAGCCATCGTACTTCATTAAATTTCGTCACAGATATGCTGAAAAAGCTGGAGAAGAGACGAAGCGTGATCATGTATATTCTACCACTCTTACAAGTCATACATGCAAGTAGTTTCCAGATTTTTGTAATAGTAAAATTATTATTTTTATCCTTTCCACACCCCTTTATTTACAGATATAAGTGGTAGACTTAGCCCAGTTTTTATGTTACAGCGGTTGGCACATAGCCCTGTTTTTGTTTTGTTCCATCAACAATTATTTTGTTGTTGTAAAATGTTTTACAGTAACTTTACTCTAAAAATGTTTCTAGATTAACTGTCTTCATTTGTTTAGGCTACAAAAAATAAAGATATCAAAAAGGAATATTTTCTGGAATTTTTGCGATTTCCTCAAAACAGCAGTTGTGGCACTTACCACGGATTTTATGATTAGTCGACAATGTCCATGTAATTTGAGAGTCTGGTAGACTGTGCCTAATGGCCTTCAGTCTAAAATAAAGAGGGAACAGGATGGTTCCAATTACATGTGTTCTATTTCGTGTATTTGATTTTGTGTGTAGTGTGTTAATGTGTGTGTTCCTAGAATGTAGTGCATGTTATGCTCGGAACTGGCGAGCAATAATGTTTCCAGGGCGTTTGTAATTAATGTGATTTAGGTCTGCACCCAGTGATGAGATGAGATGAAATGGAGATGTGACTGTTTTGTTGTGTAGTGATTGTGTGTGCTTTTGTATGGTTGCAGTGACGGATGGCATGATTGTGTCTTGGTGTACGTGTGTGTTGGGAACGAACCAGGGTGCATCTGTTATGATCTTAAGTGCTTTATTTTGGAGCACTTGCAGTTTGTGGAGGTGTGTGTCAGCAGCCGTGCCACAGACTCACAGCCATATAATATAGCAGGAAGGACTATGGCCTTCCAGATTAGTAGTTTGGATTTTGTTGTCAGCCCATTTCCCTTGAGCAGTGGGTATAACTGCTGAAATCTACCCAAACCCCGATTACATGCATCGGTAATGTGTTGACGCCAGAATAGTTCTTGATCAGTTTTGAGGCCTAAATGTTTTACCGGTCTGTTTATACAGTTTACGTGGTGGATAAAGTTGGAGTTCCTAAGTGGTGCTTCTTGCCTGTAAGAAGGCTGCGACACCAGAAGACACTGACGAAATGCAGGTAGACATACAGAGGATCGACGGTAGTACAGGGACTGTAGATTGGTTCTGAACGTAGATAAATGTACGTCGCGTCAGTAGGCGAGGAGATCCCCTACTGTTCGATTAGGCTATTGGCGATGAATCACAGGAAATAGTAACAACATCTCTCCCAGCAGTGCCAGTCCCGCAAGGTATGCAGAACAGTGAAGTTTGGTAGGTAGCAGACAAGGTACTCACGGAACCAGGTCTGTCAGCTGCTTTTGCACCTCAGTCAGTAGAGCACTCGCACGCGAGGCGGAGGTATCAACCTCGGGTCACGATCCGGCGCGAAGTTCTGACAGGAAGTTGCGAAACTTAAAATACCTGCAAATAAGTCCAGAGCGACCGACATTGGAGTGGCCACAGAAATGTAATTATATGGAAATGAGATGCACGAGAAAGATTAACTGATGCAGTCTCGAAGAATGTACGAGCTCGACCAATTTTGGTTGACAAAGTAAGGACTGTTGTTAGACATTGTCGAATATTACCGTTTCAGCCACTATAGTTTCATGAAGTTCCGAAAGGTGGCAACGCTATACGTAAGCTTCAAAATGGCTTCTGTGACGGAGATGCGTTCCAAGCAGAGACCTGTCATTTAGTTTCTTTTGGCGGGAAACCAGAGCATCGCAGGTATTCATAAGCAGTTGCAGAATGTCTACGAAGACCTGGCAGAGAACAAGAGCAAGATGAGTCGTTGGGCTAGGCGTCTGTCATCATCACAACAAGGTCGTGGAAACATGTCCTGCATGCCGGGCGCCACCACACAATACAACACACGTAACCTTGCAGGCGTCTCTTAAGTAATGGCTGTCACGGGCCGTTGCAATTGAGCGAGAACAGAAAAGTGGAGCAGACATTCGCTACAAAAGCCAAAAGGCAAAAACAAGTTATCTGTTTAGCATTCATTTCACCTCGTAATATTAGGTCTTCAGGGACCGTCTTATCTGCAATGTTGCAATGCGCGGACACATTCGACGTGATAGACGGATCACTATCAAATACTTCGCTGCACAACTGGACGTCATTGTTGATATTGCTGACACACTCCTGTTCCACTCAGGGAACTCAAAGCTGTGTACCCTCTTGGTTCCTCGCCGCCTAACAAACGACCTTAAACAGCAACGAAGGACCGCTGTGCGGAACTACTTGCATTCTGATCGAGGCAATTTTTTGTCGAACATTGTCACAGATGATCAAACATGGATTCATCATTTCTAATCGGAAACAAAACAGCAATCCATGGAGTGACACCGCGCCACTTCTCCTCCGAAGAAAAAGTTCAAAGCGACGGTCTTTTGGGACTCTGAAGCGGTTACTCTGTTTGATCCTTCATGGCGCAACGATCATGTCGAACATGTATTGTGATATCCTCAGGAAACTGAAGAGACGACTTCAGCATGATCGTTGACTTGAGAATCGAAACGAACCTATACTTTCCCATCACAACACATGGTCTCTTACAAGTCTGCGCGCCGGCCGCTGTGGCCGAGCGGCTCTAGGCGCTTCAGTCCGCAACCGCTGCTACGGTCGCAGGTTCGAACCCTGCCTCGGGCATGGATGAATGTGATGTCCTTTCGTTAGTTAGGTTTAAGTAGTCCTATGTCTAGGGGACTGATGATCTCAGATCTTAAGTCACATAGTGTTTAGAGCCATTTGAACCATCTGAACAAGTCTGCGCACCAGAGAAGAGCTCACAAATTTTATAGGACTGTTCTTCCCCATTCACGGTACAGGTCGGATCTCGCACCTTCGAACTTCCATCTGTTAGGCCCAGTGTATATGTAATGCGCAAGAAGCATATAGCGTCCCCAGTGAAATAATAAGAAGAGACTTAAAAAACAGTATTTATAAAGAACAGACATTTAAAAATTGAATAATATACATTTTTCTCATGTATCCGTATTATAATAATTTCTCTGTGTAAGTTTCGAGGTCAAAGAAATATAACAAAATGATCTAAAGAGACGACAAGATACGCTCTTTTGTTAATTTTTTAGTCGTCTTCTTCTCTTGTCTTGATGCGTGTAGACAGACATCTTGCGAGTGCTGGCAAATGTAAGCATATTTGTACTAATTAAGCATATAATATATTGATTTAATATTATTGTCCACTTTTAATTTGTAAGAGGTGATCCCGATTTCATGTCCGCCTTCCTTGAATTAACCTGCATTCGAGTAATTTACAGTGCAACAATCGCGGCGGCCGATGCAGCCGACCCCATTACGTGGCGATATTAGCTTATAAAATTTAGCGGAAGCGAAAAACTCTCCCACTATTCACATAATATACATTTTTCTCCACAGTCGCCCGAGCCTGCAGAAAATAAGTAGCTTTAAGATTGGTTAACGGAAGTAAGAAGAAATACTCTCGCACGTGTGTGGGCCGCAGTTGTAATTAATAACTAAATATTTTTTGGTTTAAAGTGAGCTGATTCATCTAGGAAATTAATATGAAAAGTTTATTCAATTCCAGAATGAGATTTTCACTCTGCAGCGGAGTGTGCGCTGATATGAAACTTCCTGGTAGATCAAAACTGTGTGTCGGACCGAGACTCGAACTCGGGACCTTTGCCTTTCGCGGGCATTTCCATTGTTCAACTTATATGCTCATGTTTTAAGATTCAGCGAGTCTAACGTTCATTAACATAACAAATAATGTTTACTGAAGTTTACTATTCTTAAAAAAAGAGAACTTCACAAATGCATTTAGTTGTAAATCAAAATGGAATGAAATATCATTTTGATTAAGGCCCACCACGTAAGTCGGCAATAATCAACATTACCAATAAATAATAAATTAAATTACGACGACCGACGGACGCGAGAAGCAGTACGTGGATGATGGGGAGGTTATTGATGCAGCGAAATGTTGGTTTCGACGTCGACCAGTGGAGTGGTACCATGCGGCCAGAGGCGCTTCCGGTAAGGTGGTGTAAGGGCGTCGCGTTATGTTGAAAAACAGGGTTTTGTTGCCGAAAGAGGGGGGAATAATATGGCGTACCGAAATCCTGAAGAAAACTAACTTGCTTGCAGAAAAAAAAGTGTTGCATTACTTATTGAACGCTCCTCGTCAATCTTCCACGGAAGTAATGGCATACCAATCCGTCCTTGACTGCTCATCAGTCAGGGAGCCTTACCAAGTTGGTTTAATAGAACAGGTAGACAGCATCCAGCGAAGAGTGTTGGGATTCGTCACGGGTTCGTTCATGCGCAGACGCTACAAGAGAGCCGTTGTGCATCATGGAGAGGCTTACTGTTAAAATTGCGATAGCATACGTCCCGAAAAAAATTGGACTTTGCATTGCTTCGTAGCATGTACGTCCAGCGAAACGACAATGACGATGAAACAAGGCAAATTAAAGCTCACATGGGACTTCCCGACCCGTTGTTCGCAGTCGCCATTTTCGACTGGAGCAGGGAAAGCCTGCAGAGTACAGTTCTGGTTTACCCACATGTGTTTTGGAGCACACCGTTCAGGGCACATTGTTGAACATAGGTCTCCACTGCAGACGAACCGTACGCATTCCCATGTTTACGCAACAATATTTCTATTACAGCGGGCGTGTGCTCATGGGCATCGGACTGTGCGTCAGTGGAACCATGTCGCCCGGTCAGATGAATCACGATTCCTTTCACATAACGTCGATGGTCGCGTCCAGATACGGCATCATTCAGGCGAACAGCTGCTGAAAATAAGCATTGCGGCACAGACGCAGGTCGCTGGGTGCTGTATTTTGCTATAGGGAACATTCACCTAGGCGCCAAAGGAGGACCATGACAGCTCTATACTGTGTCAGTATTATTGTAGACCATCTACATCTCTTCCGCCGGCCGGGGTGGCCGAGCGGTTCTAGGCGCTACAGTCTGGAACCGCGCGACCGCAACGGTCGCAGGTTCGAATCCTGCCTGGGGCATGGATGTTCGTGATGTCCTTAGGTTAGTTAGGTTTAAGTAGTTCTAAGTTCTGGGGGACTGATGACCTCAGTTCTTAAGTCCCATAGTGTTCAGAGCCATTTTGCTAACTGGGAAGGTTACTGTGTGTCCCCAAGTTGTTCAAGCGGTTCGCTAACCAAGAAGAGCCTGTTGTCAGTAATCAATACCAAAAAAAATCATGACGTTGCACCACAAGCAACACACGCGAAGTAAGGTCGAACCAATTATTTTGCAGTTAGTGAGTGAAGTTAATTGGCCCAAATCATTAACTATCAACAAGATTCCATCGTTTCATGAAAAAGTCGTAAGTGAAAGAAATAATTAACAGAAGATAAATCCAATTAATTTTGTAGTTAGCTTCCATTCGAATAATTGTTTGAATCAGAGGTGGTAGTAACTATAGGTCTTCATACGGTGTTGCACTACCACTGCAGGCTATCAATCAAACCAAAAGCGATTTAAAAACTACTTATATTTCAATGGCAGAAGTATGTTGACAGTATTGCAGCCAAAGAAATTTTATAGTTTTATGTTATGTTTTACGAATAATTTCATGTGCTGACGAGGATATCGTGATAATACTGGCTTCACCAAATGGATATTGCTATAAATGTAACCATTTACGTCCTTAATTTGAGAAGTAATCATTAAGAAGTAGTAATTAGGTTTGATCATGTTTTTGTACATTTCCAAACAGGCAGCATTACCGTGACTTACGTAATTTAGTACAGTTTCCATAAAGCGTTGCTGGTTATTATCCTTAACTGGTGTTCCTAACTACAAATAATAACAATGTATTCCAAATTAACACGTGTGTTTGACATCTAAGCTCACGCGAGTGCATTTTGTTGAGTAGTTGCATTATTATTCACTCCCAGTTATTACGTGATTTCCAGGCCAAGTCAGTCATTCACTAAATTTAATTTTTGTTCGGTTTTGAGCTGGCGTCCGCAATTATTCTGCAGCCTGAATTTATTCAACTAGTTAATTATTCAAAACTATTCCTATGTACAGCGAATCATTAACTTATTACCATCCTGTGTTTCGATCGCTACTGTACTTTTCAAAATACCGTTCACTTACCATTATTTTCGTTCAACATTGTTCCTCGGAACTGATGCCTAGTTTCCATTAGTTGTGGAATATTAGATACACGTGTCACAGAACTTTTTATACGAGGTGTGGCTATAAAATAAATGGATTCATGCTGTCTCAAAGCACGCTTGGACGAAAGATGAAAAACCATCAGCTGTAAGGCATGAAGCTGCGTCAATCAAACGCGGCATCTCTGCTGTCTGTAAACAAGTAATTGTGGCCCGGCCCACAGTTTTTGTAAGAGTTGTTATTTTATTTTGAGTAAAAATGGTAAGCGTGATAACAGCGCGACGAATTCACATGAAACTTGGAAAAACTACTGAAACCTACATTTTGCTAAAACAGTGCAGGGCGAAGACTTTATCATGCGCTTCTAAGATGGCCGAGAAGACGTTGAAAGAGTAGGTAATCTAATTCGCTCTGACACTCAGTGGAGTATTCCATCGATTGCTGAAACTGTAGGAATCGAGAAAGAATGCGTAATGCAAATTTTACATAACCAAGTTAACATGAAAAAAGTGTGTGCGGCACAGGTGCCCACAATTCTCACAATCGAACAAAACCACGCTCGTGAAAATGTTTATACTGACATGACACTGAAAGTGTTCCTAGTTTGTTGGAAACGAATGCGAAGAGTCTTGGTTTTTCAGTTACGATCCAGAAAGTAAGAGCCAGTCTGTGTATTGGAAGAGCACAACGTCAACGAGAGCGAAAAAAGCTCGAATGAGAAAATCGAGGTAGCCATAGTGTTGCCGGCCGGTGTGGCCGAGCGGTTCTACGCGTTACAGTCTGGAACCGAGCGACTGCTACGGTCGCAGGTTCGAATCCTGCCTCGGGCGTGGATGTGTGTGATGTCCTTAGGTTAGTTCGGTTTAAGTAGTTATACGTTCTAGGGGACTGATAACTTCAGAATTAAGTCCCATAGTGCTCAGAGCCATTTGAACCATAGTGTTTTTTTTTTCGACATTCATGCAACCTCGTATCTTCACTGGGTCTCTGGAGGTAAAACTATTAACCAACATTGCTACATTGAGGCTCTTGCTCAACTTCGTAAGAAAATAAGGAAAAAAGACCTGAATTGTGGAAGAAATGGTTCAAATGGCTCTGAGCACTATGAGACTCAACATCTATGGTCATCAGTCCCCTAGAACTTAGAACTACTTAAACCTAACTAACCTAAGGACAGCACACAACACCCAGTCATCACGAGGCAGAGAAAATCCTTGACCCCGCCGGGAATCGAACCAGGGAACACGGGCGCGAGAAGCGGGAACGCTACCGCACGACCACGAGCTGCGGACCCAATTGTGGAAGAACAAGTCATGGGTTCTAGGCAACGCACCGACTCATACCGCAGGCTTCTAGCAACGCACAGCACGTTTCAGGCCACCCACCTTATTCGCGTGACATTGCACCACGTGACTTTTGCCTATTCCGTACGGTCAACCTGCATTAAAAGAAACAATTTCAGTCCGTCATCGAAGCAGTGAAAGAAAAAGCGGCACGCGTCATCAAGGAGCTCACAGAGGGAGACTTCCAGCATTCTTTCCATTGAGGGAAAATTCCCGTGGAGCGTTGTAGGGATAGAGAAGGGGAACATATTCAGGGTGAAAATAACGAAATATTTATGTTTTTAAAATAAAATGTTTTACCCCGATAGTCCCGTTGTATTGTAGTCACACCTCGTACAACGGAGAGTATAGGTGCGTCATAACCTGTCCGTCTCGCATGCCCAGAATCGAGGTACATCTTGGCCACTAAATTCACTTCATGTGAACACGGTTGAACACGACTGGGACGCTATCGGGCGCTTACCAGTGGACGGTAGTTTACGGGAATTGCTTGAACTGTGCTTAGAAATCTGGTGAAATGTACACTACTGGCCATTAAAATTGCTACGCCACGAAGATGACGTGCTACAGACGCGAAATTTAACCGACAGGAAGAAGATGCTGTGATATGCAAATGATCAGCTTTTCAGAGCATTCACAGAAGGTTGGCGCTGGTGGTGACACCTACAACGTGCTGACGTGAGGAAAGTTTCCAACCGATTTATCATACACAAACAGCAGTTGACCAGCGTTGCCTGGTGAAACGTTGTTGTGATACCTCGTGTAAAGAGGAGAAATGCGAACCATCACGTTTCCGACTTTGATAAAGGTCCGATTCTAGCCTATCACGATTGCGGTTTATCTTATCGCGACATTGCTGCTCGCGTTGGTGGAGATCCAATGACTGTTAGCAGAATATGGAATCGGTGGGTTCAGGAGGGTAAACGGAACGCCGTGCTGGATCCCTACGGCATCGTATCACTATCAGTCGAGATGACAGGCATCTTATCCGCATGGCTGTACCGAATCGTGCAGCCACATCTCGGTCCCTGAGTCAACAGATAGGGACGTTTGCAAGACAACAACCATCTGCACGAACAGTTCGGCGACGTTTGCAGCAGCATGGACTATCAGCTCGGAGACCATGGCTGTGGTTACCCTTGACGCTGCGTCACAGACAGGAGCGTCTGCGGTGGTGTGCTCAACGGCGAACCTGGGTGCACGAATGGCATTTTTTCGGATGAATCCAGGTTCTGTTTACAGCATCATGTTGGTCGCAATCCGTGTTTGGCGACATCGTGGTGAACGCACATTGGAAGCGTGTATTCGTCATCGCCATACCGACGTATTACCCGGCGTTATGGTATGGGGTGTCATTGGTTACACGTCTCGCATTGACGGCACTTTGAACAGTGGACGTTACATTTCCGATGTGTTACTACCCGTGGCTCTACCCTTGATTCGATCCCTGCGAAACCCTACATTTCAGCAGGATAATGCACGTTGCAGGTCCTGTAAGGGTCTTTCTGGATACAGAAAATGTTCGACTGCTGCCCTGGCCAGCACATTCTCCAGATCTCTCACCAACTGAAAACGTCTGGTCAATGGTGGCCGAGCAACTGGCTCGTCACAATACGCCAGTCACTACTCTTGATGAACTATGGTATCGTGTTGAAGCTGCATGGGCAGCTGTACCTGTACACGCCATGCAAGCTCTGTTTGACTCAATGCCCAGGCGCATCACGGCCATTATTACGGCCAGAGGTGGTTGTTCTGGGTACTGATTTCTCAGGATCTATGCACCCAAATTGCGTGAAAATGTAATCACATGTCAGTTCTAGTATATTATATTTGTTCAATGAACACCCGTTTATCATCTGTATTTCTTCTTGGTGTATTAATTTAAATGGGCAGTAGTGTACTTTCGCAAAATTACGAAGAAACCGTTGAACCCAGACTACGCAGAATCATTCCAATACTTCCTTCCAAATTTTGACCATCACACTATTAAGCAGGTGCACATAATGTCTTAGTTCTTTACAGTATGTCTATTTCTACACTGTTCCTTAATTGTTGTAGTGCTATAAATAATGACTAGCCTGTCGAAACTGGTACAGTACTCTGTGGTGTACGTGAGCATTGACTGACTTTTGCGGTATAGTTGGAACACATCTCGGGAGGTGCTGAGTGGTGGAGACTCGTCAGCGGAAAGTGAGAGGGTTTAGGGGAAGGCAGCATCAGCTACCGCAGAAAGGCGCCCGGAGCCCACAGTGTCTCCTGTCGCCAGGCTTTCAATAGGCACGTCGTGCTCCGTGAGAGGTCGGGGCCAGGGCCCGAGAAATCGCTTCGAAAGTCGCCGTCCATTCCGTACGACGCCGGAAGACCCCAGCGACCGAAAAGCTCGCTTTCCACCGTGACGCGCTGTTGTTGTGTCTGAGATGGGACGGAAGTGTTGTCCTTGTACTTCATAGATATGTTTCCGTGTAGAAAAATGTTCAAATGTGTGTGAAATCTTATGGGACTTAACTGCTGAGGTCATCAGTCCCTAAGCTTACACACTACACAACCTAAATTATCCTAAGGACAAACACACACACCCGTGCCCGAGGGAGGACTCGCGCCTCCGCCGGGACCAGCCGCACAGTCCATGACTGCAGCGCCTGAGACCGCTCGGCTAATCCCGCACGGCTTTCCGTGTAGAAACAAAACATTTTTCAGGTCCTTACAGGAGACCACTGGTCGCTTTGGAGGACTGTAGGCTGTGTACAACTGGCACCAGGCGGTCATGTCGTCCTCCAGCGCTGATGTGAGTCACGGCTGTGCTGTTTAGTGTATGTAACCATCCTGTGGTGCAGTTCTTCTCGTCGTGCCCGTGTTTGCTACGAAACTGGGATCAGAAGTTCCGCCTTATGCAAGACACCTTTTTACTGTTTTGTTTCACACATGCATGTTTCAGCACTTTTGTGCTATCATCAGTTGGTTTAGTTTTTATTTTTAACTGTTAAATTGTTGCTACATATTAATATTTGCGTCGTTTATAACATTATGTCAAACTTTCATTTATAGCTTAATCGGGGGAAAGTGGATGTACGCATTAGTTAACATACCTTACATGATGTTATTGTCTATTTTGGCCGCTATTCTGCTACACGATATACAACTTGTCATTTGCAAACAGTAAAACGTAATTTATTTTTCTGTTTGTAATGCATTTACGAACGGAAATGAGTCAGTATTATGTTTTTTTGTGTGTAACTTACAGTTTTCAAGTTGTGGTGCGTTCTGCTGTGTTACTGGCGAAGTGAATAGGGTTACTTGGTCGCTTGGCACTTCACTTTTTCGATTTCTCAAAACATAGGCGGAGGTTTCGCTACAATTCGGTGTTGTTGTGTCTATGTGGTGTTCATTTGTTTCGTAGCGTGTCTGGCTGGGTGAGGCGCGCGAATATGAATTGTATTTGGCGGCAGTAGTGAATGCTATGTGTGGGTTTGCGTGTGTGTGTTAAGTACTGGGGTAGAGAGAGAGAGAGACATAGAGAGAGAGACAGATAAACGACACACATATTAATATGTAGCAACAATTTTATAGTCACAAATAAAACCCACTGATGATAGCACAAAAGTGCTGGATGGCGGAACTTCTCAACCTATTTTGTGTGTGTGTGTGTGTGTGTGTGTGTGTGTGTGTGTGTGTGTGTGTGTGTGTGTCTGTATGATAATTGGTTGGTTGGGGGAGGGAACCAAACAGATCATCGGTCCAATCTTGTTAGAGAAGGACCGCGCCTTGTCAAAGGAACCACCCCGGCGTTTTCCTGTAGCGATTTAGGGAAGTCACGGAAAACCTAAATCAGGAAGGCCGGATGCGAGTTTCAACTTTGTCCTCCTGAGTCCGAGTCCAGTGTGTGTGTGTGTGTGAGAGAGAGAGAGACAGAGAGAGAGAGACAGAGAGCCGCGTGTCCGGATTGACCGCAGTAACATGGCTCTACGTCGAGACGTGATACAGTGCCAGAAATGCGCTATAGTGTTTGGGCGTACCTATGACCACACTGTAAATACACGAGGCTTGTTCAATAAATAACGCTCCACCTTTTTTTTTTTTTTAAAAAAAAAGCCATTAATATACATGGCCAAACGTGCGACGGTGAAATTTCGAACCGTTTTCACAGATGGCAGAGCCGTAGTACAGCGTCAGAATGCCATCTACGTACGACCCAAGTTACAAGCAGCATGCTGTTATTGGATCCTTGTGTGCAGAAACAGAAACCGTGATGAACATCCATAAACGTTTGTGTGCTGTGTATGGCGATGCTGCAGTTCATAGGAGTACAGTTGGGCGATGGGTAAAGAAAGTCACAGCCTCAGGGAATGCAGAAACAGAGCTCCCTGATCAGCCACGCTCGGGACGTCCTGTCACAGCCACTGCTCCAGACGCGCTGAATCGTGCGGATGCCATTATTCGTGGCGCCCGGCGCATCACAACTCGACGATTGCCGCTACAGTTGTCGGTCAGCATTGGCAGTGCGTCTGCAATGATCGAGATTTTTGGATATTCAAAGAGGTGCTCACGATGCGTTCCACGAATGCTCACAGCATACTACAAGATTTAAAAAAAAAAGGCCATTTCATCTGAATTGTTGGAGCGTTTTGTGACCGACGGAGAGGTCTGGATCGTTACGGGGGAAGAAAGCTGGGTGCACAACTTCGCGCCGCAAACAAAACGGCAGTCCATGGAGTGGCATCGTCTCCATTCACCACAAAAGAAGAAATTCAAGACAACCCCCTCTGCCGGAAAAGCCATGGTGACAGTCTTCTGGGATTGTGATCGCGTCATTCTCGTGGATGTGATGCCAAGAGGGTCAGTCATCAATTCAGAGGCATACGTGAAGACCCTGATTAAAGTCAAGAACCGTTTCCGACGTGTTAGATCGGACAAGAATCCAACAAAAATCTTGCTCCAACTCCATAATGCACGGCTACACACAAGCTCGAGAACCCTGAAACACAAATTGGGTTGGACATCATTGCCTGATTCACACTCAAATCCAGACCTGGCACCCTCGGACTTCCATCTCGTTGGGCCGCTTAAAGATTATCTACGGGGAACACACTTTGAAAATGACGAAAGTGTAAGTCATGCAGTTAAAACATGGCTACGCCTAAAGGGGAAGAGCTTTTACCAGCAGGGAATACATGCTCTTCCGCAACGTTGGCGTACGGCCATAGAAGGTGATGGAGACCAAGTAGAAATATAAGACATGGACAAGACATGTTGATGTGTATTGTCACCAAATTATGATTCTTAACAATAAATACGTTCTGAGAAGAAAATGTGGGGCACTACTTATTGAACGTCCCTCGCAATTTCCCCATTTTTTTTGTGTATCAGCGTGGACTCTCCAAAGTGTCTACAAGAAATGGTCTGCCATCTGCAGCCACACAACACGGCGCACGGACAGTAGACATAAAAAGATCCTAACGGAGAGGCACCTGTGAATGACAGTTCTCTTGAAACAGACCAGAAACGCAGCTGGCTTTGAATGCAGGTACATCACAGTTTCCGAGTGAGCACTCTTAAGGGAACTGCTTGGATCTCGAGTAGGCTACTTAACAAAAAGCCTTTGCCCACAGCAACACATAAGCCGCACGTGTTTACTGCATCAAACAACACAAATTGCGAAGTAGCTGCCTGAGGGCGCGTAGTATGGATCTCGCTCGATGTCTCCTAGGGATTACAACAAAAACTCAAATTATGTACGTAATGAGCAGATAAAATGTACGAGTATCTTAGTTGTAAACTTGTTTATTCGTGCCACCTCCCTAGCGAGGTGTCGCGAACATGAACCATGAAACACGCAAAAACAAAAATCGTTCAAATGGCTCTGAGCACTATGGGGCTTAACATCTGAGATCATCAATCAACTAGAGATTAGAACTACTTAAACCTAACCAACCTAAGGACATCACACACATCCATGTCCGAGGCAGGATTCGAACCTGCGACCGTAGCAGCAGCGCGGTTCCGGACGGAAGCGCCTAGAACGGCTCGGTCACAGCGGCCGCCCACGCAAAAACAATTAACCATTCTATCTGGTAAGTATCTTTTTCCTTAAGTCATTTAAATGTTATTGCACGATAGCTCCACAGCATCTGGAAACCTTTTTATTTTTTAACATATTAGTGGTTTACATAAATTGTAGCCACGTCTAATTCTCCTCAAATACGAGGGGCGTTCAGAAAGTAAGCTCCGATCGGTCGCGAAATGGAAACGACTATGAAAATCCGATAAAGCTTTGCACAGATGTGTTGGGTAGTGTCTCTAGTATAACCCCAGTTAGCATCACGTCGCTCTTCTCATTTCTGAGCTCGCAGTGAGTGCGTAAAGATGTCTAGAAAATAGTGTCTGCCGCCAAGTACGAGGGCCTGGTGAGAAATTTCGCCTGAAGCTATGCAGCTAACATTACATAACTGTCGTGCTGTTTCGTCTTCACGACAATTCTCAGCCGCATTCTGCAGGGGCAATGAAGATGCTCCTGCATCGTTTTCAAATGGAAATGTTAGATTACCCACAATACAGTCCGCAATTGTCTCCCCCTGAGTTTCATCTCTGGTCACATGAACCGCTGTCTTTGAAGACAACATTTTGACACAGACAACGAGGTGTAGGCCAGCGTGGAGAATTGGCGGAAAGCACTGGCGGCTGCCTTCTATGATGAGGCTATTGAAAAGTTGGTACAACGCTATGACAAAAGTCTAAGTCAGAACGGCGACTACGTAGAGAAGTAGCTGAAAGGTGTAGCTAATTGTTACAAGTAAAACATTTCTGATGTTCACTGTGGTTTCAATTTGGCAATCAATCGGAGCTTACTTTCTGAACAGGCCTCGTATTGCTCACGCGTCACGTTCAGGTACACGCAAAGTGTTCAACGAAACTCGCCGTCGGATACTTTGAAACTTTAAATATGTAGTTATGTCACATAAAATGTTTTCAGCAAACCTATTCTTGCCTTGGAAGGAGCTAACATGAATTATTGCGTGAATAATAATAGACCCTTATTTGTCGAATAATTCGGTTTAAGGAAAGATAAAGACATCAAAGAGGAAGTTCTGTCGTTAAAACTGATAACACAAACAAGACTTTGTAAGATTTTTCGGCCTGAAAAATGCGTTCCACAATGTACAGATTTTTGAGATCCCCAGAAAAATCGGTATTCGTTATAGGATGAGTACGTACAATACACAGAAGAATCAAGAGGGAACAGTAACAATGAAGGACCGGGAGAGATGTGTTCGGATTAACAAGCGCTTAAGGCAGCGATGACATTTTTCCATCTTACTGTTAGATCTGTGTATCGAAACAGGAGTGACGCAAATAAAACACACGTCGGACAGCAAGAAGAATAACTGGGGTCAAAGGATTACAATGGTAAGGTTTATTGCTTACATTGCTGGTCTGAGTGAAAGTGAGGAAGAATGACAGCAGCTGTCGAATAGAATGTGGAGCCTGCTGAGCTCAGAATACGGATAGACTGTAAACCAAGAGAGACGAAAGTAATGAGAAACACCAACAGGGTAATTAGCATTAAAGCATTAAGATGGATAACCATTTAGTAGACGAAATGAGGGAATTCTGTTAACTTGGAAGCAAATTAGCGTGTGATGGACGAAGCAGACCAGCACCGGCAAAGACAGCATCCTTCGCGAAAAGAAGTCTACTAGTATCAAATATGCACTACAGGCCATTAAAATTGCTACACCAAGAAGAAATACAGATGATAAACGGGTATTCATTGGACATTATACTAGAACTAGAACATGTGATTACATTTTAACGCAATTTGGCTGCATAGATCCTGAGAAACAGTACCCAGAACAACCACCTCTGACCGTAATAACGGCCTTGATACGCCTGGGCATTGAGTCAAACAGAGCTTAGATGGCGTGTACAGGTACAGCTGCCCATGCAGCTTCAACACGATACCATAATTCATCAAGAGTAGTGACTGGCGCATTGTGACAAGCCAGTTGCTCAGCCACCATTGAGCAGACGTTTTCAATTGGTGAAAGATCTGGAGAATGTGCTGGCCAGGGCAGCAGTCGAACATTTTCTGTATCCAGAATGGCCCGTACAGGACCTGCAACATGCAGTCGTGTATTATCCTGCTGAAATGTAGGGTTTCGCAGGGATCTAATGAAGTGTAGACCCACGGATCGTAACACATCTGAAATGTAACGTCCACTGTTCAAAGTGCCGTCAATGCGAACAAGAGGTGACCGACACGTGTAACCAATGGCACGCCGGGTGATACGCGCGCGTGATACGAATACACGCTTCCAATGTGCGTTCACCGCGATGTCGCCAAACACGGATGCGATCATCATGATGCTGTAAGCAGAACCTGGATTCATCCGAAAAAATGACGTTTTGCCATTCGTGCACCCAGGTTCGTCGTTGAGTGCACCATCGCAGGCGCTCCTGTCTGTGATCCAGCGTCAAGAGTAACGCAGCCATGGTCCGAGCTGCTAGTCCATGCTCACACAAACGTCGTCGAAGTGTTCGTGCAGATGGTTGTTGTCTTGCAAACGTCCCCATCTGTTGACTCAGGGATCGAGACGTGGCTGCACGATCCGTTACAGTCATGCGGATAAGATGCCTGTCATCTCGACTGCTAGTAATACGAGGCCGTTGCGATTCAGCACGGCGTTCCGTATTACACTCCTGAAACCACCGATTCCATATTCTGCTAACAGTCATTGGATCTCGACCAACGCGAGCAGCAATGTCACGATACGATAAACCGTAATTGCGATAGGCTACAATCCGACCTTTATCCAAGTCGGAAACGTGATGGTACGCATTTCTCCTCCTTACACGAGGCACCACAACAACGTTTCACCAGGCAACGCCGGTCAACTGCTGTTTGTGTATGAGAAATCGGTTGGAAACTTTCCTCATGTCAGCACGTTGTAGGTGTCGCCACCGGCGCCAACCTTATGTGAATGCTGTGAAAAGCTAATCATTTGTATATCACAGCATCTTCTTCCTGTCGCTTAAATTTCGCGTCTGTAGCACGTCATCTTCGAGGTGTAGCAATTTTAATGGCCAGTAGTGTAGGCAATGAGAAAGAAAGTTTTGTGAACGTACGTTTGCAGAACAACATTTGATGGATGTGAATCACAGACTGTGCGAAAACCGGAAAAGAAAAGAATTGGTACGTTCGATATGTGTTGTTGCAGAAGCTTGCTGATAATTATTAAGTGCTCCGATGCCGTAAGAAACGAAGAGGTTGTTTAGAGGATCGGACAAGGAAGCAGTATGTAGGAAACGTAGACTAGAAGATGAGATAGGATGACAGGATATATCAGAAATAACTGGCATGGTACAAGAGGTAGTTGTAGTGGATTAGAAATGCAGGTTTGAACAGGGACTGGAATACACCGTATCGAACTAATAACTCAGAACGTTGCACACAAGTGTTACTGTGAGGTGAAGCAGCTCGCACAGGAGAGGAGCCGGCCGCTATGGCCGAGCGGTTCTTGGCGCTTCAGTCTGGAACCGAGCGACTGCTACGGTCGCAGGTTCGAATCCTGCCTCGGGCATGGGTGTTGTGAGGTCCTTAACATCTGAGGTCTCAGTCCAATAGAACTTAGAACTACTTAAACCTAACTAACCTAAGAACATCACACACAGCCATGCCCGAGGCAGGATTCGAACCTCAGATGTTCCCATAGTGCTCAGAGCCATTTGAACCTTGTTGAACAGGAGAGGAAGTCGTAGTGGGCTGCAGCAAACGAAACACTCCCTCTCCCCCTGCCGCCCCCCCCCCCCATACATTTTCACACCCCACCACCGCAATCAACAAAAAAGTGACGAATTAATAACAATTTCGGCAACATAGAGTGTGAAATATTTTCAGTACGTTTTTGGTAAGTGTCATCTGAAAATAAATAACAATAAGGAAGAAAACGGGTTTACATTACATATATTCGCAGTTTCGAATAAGGATAACCATTAGTTGTGTAATGGATGATGACGATCATTTGTCCGGGCCGGGACTCGAACCCGTATTCCCCTCTTATCGTTAGCGTCGCCTTATCACTTGGCTATCAGAGTACGACTCACGACCACAACCAAACTTCCATATATCGTCAACACGTGTCTACAACGTGTACTCGTACTTCCACTATGTATATTCCCGTAAAGGTGAGACATTTTACTTTAAAGTCCGTTGCGTCCATGTCCGAAGAAAATTTGCATTGTAATTCGCAATAACACGGGAACTGCAATATCGGAAACAGGTTTTGTTAATGCTAGGATTAGTACCATAGCAAGGGAATATCCTCCCGTTTACTAGATATCAGGCCCACTTTCCGGTTCAAATCGATAAACATATCACTTTCTTCAGCACACACTGTACGCCATGAAAATTAAACAATTAGCATAAAGATGCTTTGACATACGAACACATTCCAGGACATCACAGGAAATATACAGGGTGTAATGGGTATAAACGCAGGGATTTTTACATGTGGTTCAAATGGTTCTGAGCACTATGCGACTTAACGTCTGAGGTCATCAGTCGCCTAGAACTTAGAACTAATTAAACCTAACTAACCTAAGGACATCACACACAGCCATGCCCGAGGCAGGATTCGAACCTGCGACTGTAGCGGTCGCTCGGTTCCAGACTGTAGCGCCCAGAACCGCACGGCCACTCCGGCCGGCTTTACATGTGGTGCCTTAAATGTTACACATCTCTACGTCAAAAGGTGTGCCCACAAATACATCAAACTATACGACCTGATATTTTCTACACGGTCACACTGCACCGCTAAGTGGCCTACACGTGTCAATATAGACTAACGGTTTTGCTTCCTGCTGCTGCGTGGAGGAAAGTAAGCATTAATGGCTTGCTCTTGCCACACGTACTTGGATGTACTAGCCAACCTAATAACATATGATAGTCTGCACATGACGTAGATATTGATGTAATGTTTTCAGTACGACGTCCTCAGTCACCAGACAACCGTACTATGCCTCATGTAAGAAGGTGAAATATCTGCCAGTAAGTGGTGGGATTCTAGAGTGGTAGCATCCTGACCTTATCGAAATTGCGGTGTATTGTTCCGCGATAATTTTTCTCGCCTTGGTCGGGATCTCACGAGAGCAACGGGTTAAGGAGGACTATAGCATCATGCAGGCTTTCAATGCCGCCACTTGAGTAGCTACAAAGAGGACTAATTTGTCACTCGTCCATACAGGGATTGTACAGCTACGTCGTTTACCTTATTGTTGGAACATGATGTCGTTTAGAGCAATGAAGTATCAGCAGGGACAGCGCTCCGATTTCCAGAGCGGCACGGACTGTCAGAACGTCGACCATTGATGCAGCAGCAGAGAGATGCGTGTAGACAGGTGTGCATCCAAAGGCAACATTGGACACAGGAGTGGCGCCACATTGCCTTTTCAGACGATAGCTCTACATAAAGCACCACGTTGGAACAATCCGTGTGTGGAGGCTGCGAGGTGGACGAACATTGTCAGATTTCATTCTTGATTGACATGCAGCTCCAGTACATATTGTGATGATATGATTCCGTACGCGACACAAATGTCTCTGGATCACACAGTGGCAAGTTGGTAAAGCAAACCTTAGATTTCTGATGTTTTAAGGCCTGTTGCTGTGCCCTCCCTTTGAGGTCTCCATGAAGCTATCTTCCAACAAGATAACGCAAGACCGTCTGTCGCCCGTGCTGCCCTTATCTTCGTCGATACAGAGCGTATTTTACCATCGCCCTCGCCAGCACCTCCTACACACCTCTCAGTCTAGTCACGAGCTACGGACTGACTATCACTCCATCTATCCCCAAAATGAACTGAAGCATAGAGTTCAAGCAACATGAAATGACGCACCCATTATCTGTCACCTGAACTTAGTTCGAATCGATTCCGAGTCGGGTTAGAAGCATTGTTACTAGCAGAGCTGGCAGGCCTGTGCACTGCATATCGTACTCCGTATAAATCCGAACATCTACGAATTTACTCATGTATTCCGTCGTTATTTTTTTCCATAGTGTAGTAATTTTAACAACCTCCAGTGTACACTTCGCCTAATTACCGGAATGGTAAAATAAGAGAATTTCCACGAATAAAATGGGAAAGAGATATACGATTTTGATACGAACTGTATCTATCCTGCACCACACACAAAGCACAATAGCTTGAGCAGCAATGTGTCAAGTACAGGGGGTGGCTAAAAAAATTAAAATACCACAAAACAACACATTACCAAGCTAAGTATGGTGTGGAAAAACTGTTGGTATTCAAAACATCTTCCACTCGCCACAGGTCCTCCATGGTTTTCAGAATTGTATTATACCATTCTTCCTACAAAAACCTTTAGGTAACGATGATGCAGGTGAATACCAGTCGTCTACCTTTGTATCCAAAGTAGACCACGAAGGCTCAGCAATGTTGAGGTCTGGTGACTGAGCGACAATTCATCCACGTGCTCACAAAACCAGTTCTGGACGACGCGAACATGGAACCTGTCGTCTTGGAATGCAGCAGCCACATTGGGGAACAAACATTGCACCACAGGATGGACCTGATCAGCGAGATTGGTCACACATGATCCTTGGCAGTAATGTAACATTGCAAGGTAACCATGTAGTGGTGGTGGTTAGTGTTTAACGTCCCGTCCACAACGGGGTCATTAGAGACGGAGCGCAAGGTCGGGTTAGGGAAGGATTGGGAAGGAAATCGGCCGTGCCCTTTCAAAGGAACCATCCCGGCATTTGCCTGAAACGATTTAGGGAAATCACGGAAAACCTGAATCAGGATGGCTGGAGACGGGATTGAACCGTCGTCCTCCTGAATGCGAGTCCAGAGTGCTAACCACTGCGCCAGGTAACCATGTGGATCATGGAATACCACAATATGGCTACTCAACTCCCTTGTTGGTTATGATGCCGACAGGGTTCATAAGTGCGACACGTAGTTCTGCAGTGACCTATGTAGCTATTGATCTCCAATTTTTGTCACAGATTTCAATCACCCTCTGTCATGAGCACTGAACACACACTTTCGTCCGCGATGTGACTTAGCGGATGATGTTTTTCCGCTTTCCCTGCGTGCAGTACAAAGCTTCGATTCCGTGCTTCTTGAAACACTAAACATTTCGGTCACCTTGTTTACGGAAGCGCTGACCATGCGAGTACCAACAATTAGCGCACGATCTATTTCACCTACTTCCGACATAATGCATTCACAACTACAGAAAAAGGGTTCAAATGGCTCTGAGCGCTATGGGACTTAACTTCTGAGGTCATCAGTCCCCTAGAACTTGCCGGCCGCGGTGGTCTAGCGGTTCTAGGCGCTCAGTCCGGAACCGCGCGACTGCTACGGTCGCAGGTTCGAATCCTGCCTCGGGCATGGATGTGTGTGATGTCCTTAGGTTAGTTAGGTTTAAGTAGTTCTAAGTTCTAGGGGACTGATGACCACAGATGTTAAGTCCCATAGTGTTCAGAGCCATTTGAACCCCTAGAACTTAGAACTACTTAAACCTAACTAACCTAAGGACATCTCACACATCCATGCCCGAGGCCGGATTCGAACCTGCGACAATAGCGGTCGCTCGGTTCCACACTGTAGCGCCTAGAACCGCTCGGCCACACCGGCCTGCACAACTACGCACAAAACTGTTCTTACCACTACTGTCACCTGCAAACTTTGTAAGGGGTCACCACCCTGCTGGAGCAACTGTAATTTGATTGTATTGCTCACGCGCTGCCTGCGACAGAAAATTACTTTGCTGCACCATAGTCGCAGGTCAGAGCAGTCTCGGCAGTAGTTGCAGTCGCTCGCTGCTACAGGGCAGTTGTAGTCTGTCGCTGGTTCAGCGCACTTCATAGCCATGTATTGTTAAGGTAAATTTTATTATTTTTATTGGCATGAGCGTAGTTTAGTCACTTGTCTCAGATGTTAATATGAATTTGTTTCAATTCGTCGGCACTATTTGACCCAGATTTGTAATATTCAATTTTTCATATAATGGATTGCAGATATTTATCAATAATGTAAAGGATTTTCAGAATATAACTTTTACCAGTCTACGAAAAAGGAAGGAATAATTTTGCCTTAAGTCATTACCAGTCCCGATCCAGTCATTTATTTGAATTTAGATATTTCAGAAATTTTCTCAGTTCACAGTTATGCGTTCTTTAGTAATCAGACGACCAGCTGTGCATCTGTGTCAGTAAGCAGTCAGTTTTTCTAATAATTCAGATCTCAGACAAATGTTGTCCAGTATTAGTAGACAGACCAGCATTGCACTAAGCTGTGTCATTTACCAGCAGATATATAGACAGCGTTATCCGGCGACACCATCAGGAGGTAAGAATTTTTCAGATTGATTTCACGGGGCCATGGCGTAGCGCTGCTTACGTCAAAATTTATCATTTTTCATGAGTTAATATACCGGGTGATCAAAAAGTCAGTATAAATTTGAGAACTTAATAAACCACGGAATAATGTAAAATAGAGAGGTAAAAATTGACACAAATGCTCGGAATGACATGGGGTTTATTAGAACAAAAAACAAAGTAATGCTAGACGCGTGAAAGATCTCTTACGCGCGTCGTTTGGTGATGATCGTGTGCTCAGCCGCCACTTTCGTCATGCTTGGCCTCCCAGGTTCTCAGATCTCAGTCCGTGTGATTATTGGCTTTGGGGTTACCTGAAGTCGCAAGTATATCGTCATCGACCGAAATCTCTAGGGATGCTGAAAGACTACATCCGACGCCAATGCCTCACCATAACTCCAAACATGCCTTACAGTGCTGTTCAGAACATTATTCCTCGACTACAGCTATTGTTGAGGAATGATGGTGGACATATTGAGCGTTTCCTGTAAATAACATCATCTTTGCTTTGTCTTACTTTGTTATGCTAATTATTGCTATTCTGATCAGATGAAGCGCCATCTGTCGGACATTTTTTGAAGGTTTGTATTTTTTGGTTCTAATAAAACCCCATGTTATTCCTAACACGTGTGTCAATTTGTAACTCTCTATCTACATTATTCCGTGATTTATTCAGTTTTCAAATTTATACTGACTTTTTGATCACCCGGTATTAACAAAAAATTATCGTTTTTATTTTTATACGGGAAGGTTACAAGTTATTTAGGACAGTGCTCAGGTGTCGTTTGTGGCCAAAAACAACAACGCAACTTGCATTCTCGGCTGGCATCTGTATTTATGTCCAAGGTGCATTTCTCTCGATGTCTCCATATTTTTGTTGAACCCCTGCATGTGTGCAATATTCACAGCCTAGGAGAGATGTCAGTGTACGGAGAAAGCATATTTTAGAAACGTGTGTTGGAGGCCCGCCGCTGCGTCGGCAGGTGTCCGCGCGGTGACCCTGACCTCCGGGGCTTTCTCCGGGGGCCCTCCGTGGACAGACGGTCCAAGGTCAGACGCAGGCCGCCCGGCCGGAGAAACCTCACGCCAGCCTCTTTCTGTCTCGACGCCCTCTGACCGTAGGCCACAGACACTGTTCTGAGCGTAAGTAAGAGACGGACGACCCATCTTGGCGAAAATAATGCTTTTTAATACACTAGTAGACAGTAGCTACTAACCTTAATCTTTCAGGTGGGTATAAGTCAGCTTGATGTGACTGAGGAACCGACAGAAAGACAAAGAGAAGGATTTCAGTATAGCGTTCGAAGCCATCGACTTTCATACTAGTCAAATTCACAAATCAAAATTTTCTCTGCAGTATTTCCACCCATATCTTACGTCCCGCGAACAGTGTTGGTTGGTTGGTTGGTTGGTTTAGGGAAGGAGACCAGACAGCGTGGTCATCGGTCTCATCGGATTAGGGAAGGATGGGGAAGGAAGTCGGCCGTGCCCTTTCAGAGGAACCATCCCGGCATTTGCCTGGAGTGATTTAGGGAAATCACGGAAAACCTAAATCAGGATGGCCGGACGCGGGATTGAACCGTCGTCCTTCCGAATGCGAGTCCAGTGTCTAACCGCGAACAGTGTGTAATGATCCGAACAGATGGGTCAGAATGGAGCGATGTAGTTCGGCAGGTTCCACAAAATCGCTACTTTTCTCATTATTGTGAATCATGTGGTGATTTTCTGTCCCACTGCAAATATTACTTACTCGATGTCGACTTTCAGTTATCCTTGAGCGCAAGTCCCCCAAACCTTTACACAGCCATTTAGTTCAAATGGCTCTAATCACTATGGGACTTAACATCTGAGGTCATCAGTCCCCTAGACTTAGAACTACTTAAACCTAACTAACCTAAGGACATCACATATCCATGCCCGAGGCAGGATTCGAACCTGCGACCGTAGCAGCAGCGTGGTTCCGGACTGAAGCAACTAGAATCACTCGACCACAGCGGCCGGCTACAGCCATTTAGTACTAAAATGTTGATTTATCGCAGTGGGTGCGAAACATAGGTATGAAACGTAATCCATCTGAAACAAACGCAGTCGTAATCGCTCTCAAAAGACTTATTACCCCTCAGTTCACGGTTTCTATTCCAATTTTGCACACTTACTTTGTCAAGTTAAATGTTCTCCGAGGAAATCGTTAAAAAAGTTTTTCTTGTTTTGGCGACATTGTGTACAATGAATAGCGGCAGTAGAACACGAACATATGAGGCAAACAACGTAGGACAGTACAGTATCGTTCAGGGAGTTGGTAACAGCCCATATTGGCAAATGTATTGATTGCAGTGTTAACTTTACATAACTGGAAAATAACAGCCAACCAGTTACAGAACTAACAGGTTTATTAACCATTTACCATGGTTTCCATCCCCCCCATGAACCATGGACCTTGCCGTTGGTGGGGAGGCTTGCGTGCCTCAGCGATACAGATAGCCGTACCGTAGGTGCAACCACAACGGAGGGGTATCTGTTGAGAGGCCAGACAAACGTGTGGTTCCTGAAGAGGGGCAGCAGCCTTTTCAGTAGTTGCAAGGGCAACAGTCTGAATGATTGACTGATCTGGCCTTGTAACATTAACCAACACGGCCTTGCTGTGCTGGTACTGCGAACGGCTGAAAGCAAGGGGAAACTACAGCCGTAATTTTTCCCGAGGGCATGCAGCTTTACAGCTTTACTGTATGATTACATGATGATGGCGTCCTCTTGGGTAAAATATGCCGGAGGTAAAATAGTCCCCCATTCGGATCTCCGGGCGGGGACTACTCAAGAGGATGTCGTTATCAGGAGAAAGAAAACTGGCGTTCTACGGATCGGAGCGTGGAATGTCAGATCCCTTAATCGGGCAGGTAGGTTAGAAAATTTAAAAAGGGAAATGGATAGGTTGCAGTTAGATATAGTGGGAATTAGTGAAGTTCGGTGGCAGGAGGAACAAGACTTCTGGTCAGGTGACTACAGGGTTATAAACACAAAATCAAATAGGGGTAATGCAGGAGTAGGTTTAATAATGAATAGGAAAATAGGAATGCGGGTAAGCTACTACAAACAGCATAGTGAACGCATTATTGTGGCCAAGATAGAAACGAAGCCCACACCTACTACAGTAGTACAAGTTTATATGCCAACTAGCTCTGCAGATGACGAAGAAATTGAAGAAATGTATGATGAAATAAAAGAAATTATTCAGATTGTGAAGGGAGACGAAAATTTAATAGTCATGGGTGACTGGAATTCGAGTGTAGGAAAAGGGAGAGAAGGAAACATAGTAGGTGAATATGGATTGGGAGACAGAAATGAAAGAGGAAGCCGCCTGGTAGAATTTTGCACAGAGCACAACATAATCATAACTAACACTTGGTTTAAGAATCATGAAAGAAGGTTGTATACATGGAAGAACCCTGGAGATACTAAAAGGTATCAGATAGATTATATAATGGTAAGACAGAGATTTAGGAACCAGGTTTTAAATTGTAAGACATTTCCAGGGGCAGATGTGGACTCTGACCACAATCTATTGGTTATGACCTGTAGATTAAAACTGAAGAAACTGCAAAAAGGTGGGAATTTAAGGAGATGGGACCTGGATAAACTAAAAGAACCAGAGGTTGTACAGAGATTCAGGGAGAGCATAAGGGAGCAATTGACAGGAATGGGGGAAATAAATACAGTAGAAGAAGAATGGGTAGCTTTGAGGGATGAAGTAGTGAAGGCAGCAGTGGATCAAGTAGGTAAAAAGACGAGGGCTAGTAGAAATCCTTGGGTAACAGAAGAAATATTGAATTTAATTGATGAAAGGAGAAAATATAAAAATGCAGTAAGTGAAACAGGCAAAAAGGAATACAAACGTCTCAAAAATGAGATCGACAGGAAGTGCAAAATGGCTAAGCAGGGATGGCTAGAGGACAAATGTAAGGATGTAGAGGCCTATCTCACTAGGGGTAAGATAGATACCGCCTACAGGAAAATTAAAGAGACCTTTGGAGATAAGAGAACGACTTGTATGAATATCAAGAGCTCAGATGGAAATCCAGTTCTAAGCAAAGAAGGGAAAGCAGAAAGGTGGAAGGAGTATATAGAGGGTCTATACAAGGGCGATGTACTTGAGGACAATATTATGGAAATGGAAGAGGATGTAGATGAAGATGAAATGGGAGATATGATACTGCGTGAAGAGTTTGACAGAGCACTGAAAGACCTGAGTCGAAACAAGGCCCCCGGAGTAGACAATATTCCATTGGAACTACTGACGGCCGTGGGAGAGCCAGTCCTGACAAAACTCTACCATCTGGTGAGCAAGATGTATGAAACAGGCGAAATACCCACAGACTTCAAGAAGAATATAATAATTCCAATCCCAAAGAAAGCAGGTGTTGACAGATGTGAAAATTACCGAACTATCAGCTTAATAAGTCACAGCTGCAAAATACTAACACGAATTCTTTACAGACGAATGGAAAAACTAGTAGAAGCCAACCTCGGGGAAGATCAGTTTGGATTCCGTAGAAACATTGGAACACGTGAGGCAATACTGACCTTACGACTTATCTTAGAAGAAAGATTAAGGAAAGGCAAACCTACGTTTCTAGCATTTGTAGACTTAGGGAAAGCTTTTGACAATGTTGACTGGAATACTCTCTTTCAAATTCTAAAGGTGGCAGGGGTAAAATACAGGGAGCGAAAGGCTATTTACAATTTGTACAGAAACCAGATGGCAGTTATAAGAGTCGAGGGACATGAAAGGGAAGCAGTGGTTGGGAAGGGAGTAAGACAGGGTTGTAGCCTCTCCCCGATGTTGTTCAATCTGTATATTGAGCAAGCAGTAAAGGAAACAAAAGAAAAATTCGGAGTAGGTATTAAAATTCATGGAGTAGAAACAAAAACTTTGAGGTTCGCCGATGACATTGTAATTCTGTCAGAGACAGCAAAGGACTTGGAAGAGCAGTTGAATGGAATGGACAGTGTCTTGAAAGGAGGATATAAGATGAACATCAACAAAAGCAAAACAAGGATAATGGAATGTAGTCTAATTAAGTCGGGTGATGCTGAGGGAATTAGATTAGGAAATGAGGCACTTTAAGTAGTAAAGGAGTTTTGCTATTTGGGGAGCAAAATAACTGATGATGGTCGAAGTAGAGAGGATATAAAATGTAGGCTGGCAATGGCAAGGAAAGCGTTTCTGAAGAAGAGAAATTTGTTAACATCGAGTATTGATTTAAGTGTGAGGAAGTCATTTCTGAAAGTATTCGTATGGAGTGTAGCCATGTATGGAAGTGAAACATGGACGATAAATAGTTTGGACAAGAAGAGAATAGAAGCTTTCGAAATGTGGTGCTACAGAAGAATGCTGAAGATTAGATGGGTAGATCACATAACTAATGAGGAAGTATTGAATAGGATTGGGGAGAGGAGAAGTTTGTGGCACAACTTTGTAAGTAGGCTGTTTAGGTTTTTTCATTGGTAACGCCACCTCTGTATGAAAATCACTGGCTGTGCTGTGGGCAGTCTGTGGCTAGATTGCATTGTTATCTGCCATTGTAGTGTTGGGCAGCGGCAGCTGGATGTGAACAGCGCGTAGCGTTGCGCAGTTGGAGGTGAGCCGCCAGCAGTGGTGGATGTGGGGAGAGAGATGGCGGAGATTTGTAATTTGTCATGAACTGCTATATTTATATATGATGATATCAAGGTAAATACATTGTTTGTTCTCTATTAATATCTTTCATTTGCTAACTATCCCTATCAGTAGTTAGTGCCTTTAGTAGTTTGAATCTTTTATTTAGCTGGCAGTAGTGGCGCTTGCTGTATTGCAGTAGCTTGAGCAGCGAAGATTTTTGTGAGGTAAGTGATTTGTGAAAGGTATAGTTTAATGTTAGTCAGGGCCATTCTTTTGTAGGGAATTTTGAAAGTCAGATTGCGTTGCGCTAACAAAATATTGTGTGTCAGTTTAAGGACAGTCGTGTATAAATTGTTCAAAGGGGACGTTTCATATGTCGACCCTTAGCCTAGGATACCTCACTGGAATCTTCTGATTTTTTCTTGTAGTTTGTGTATTTAGTGTAGCTTTTGTTTATTGCTAGCGCCTAATTGTAGAGAGAATCTCCTTTGTAGTTGCAGTCTTTCATTGTTGTACAGTAAAACAGTTGTGGCATGCATGTAGATTTGCACCAAGTATTTAGCAGCTGCAATTAACTAGATATTATTTTCAGTGTTATGTTAATGTGTTCTCTTATTTTTGCTCTTCAAATTGTGCTTTTCTGTGTTATCGTGAAATATTGTGACAATAATGGCGTGTGAAAAACGTAATACTAGGCTCCAAAGTAAACTGAGAAATGACAGTGAAGACGAAAGCAGTGTGTTAGCGCCGCAGAGTAATGAATTAACAGACATTCAAAGTAGTAATTTGGTAACTGTGCATAGGGAAATGGAGCGGGCGGCAAACAATGGTGTAGACATTGAAACATGTAGAGAACAGGGAAGCATTATCGATCGATCGGTCGGCAACAGCTCGCCTCAGGAATCCGAAATGACAGGAAACAATCTCGCAAATACTGTAGATTCAGGTTTTGGATCCTCACCGTTTTCTCAAATAAGTCAAGACACATTTTCTGCTTGTCAAAATGTGAATGTTGCCGGTGCAAATTCACTGCCGAAAAGCACTGAGGAACATGTTCCAGACACCAGTGCATTGTTATTACAATTAATACAGCAAATGGGACAAACACAGCAAAAGCTTCAAAAGTTAGACACAATGGAACAACATCAGAGACAAACACAGCAACAGTTAGACACAATGGAACAAAATCTTCAAAAGTTAGACACCACACTTGAACAAACACGTGAAGATTTAACTACTGAGTTACATAACATTGAATCTAAATGTCAAAAAGTCTGTAATGACGTAAAAACACAAATTTGTGAGCATTTTCAACCTATTTTTTCGCGGCATGAAAATGCATTACAGAATCACGAAGCAGCCATAAAAGAACTGCAAATTATTGTTCATGAAAATCATGAGACCTTGCAAGCTAAATTTGACTCAGTTGCATCTACCGATTCGGTTACGCAACTTGCAAAAACTCAGGATAACTTAAAGGACACAGTAGATTCGATTTCAACACAAATGGACAATCTGAAACTTGGTTCAGAAAAACACACTGAGGAAATGTGTTCATTATCAGAGAAAGTAGTTGAACTTTCGGATCAGCTAAATAATTTATCTACGAAGGTAGATGATAATCTGAATGACGCAAAACCGGTAGTCTTTAATGACACAGAACAGAGCGAACAAATTAGGAAACTGAAACAAAATCTGAATCAAATTGATACGCAACACCAAAGAGAAATCCGGGAAGTACAAGATCAGCTGACACAGGTAATACAAGAATTACGTATTTCAGAAGACACTCGCGCTCCAACTCGGGAAGAGGAACTTAGAAATACGCAAAAGCCACAAAATAATAACACAGGGCATTTCGGTAATTATGAAAGAAATTGGCAAGGTACACCGAATTTTGAGATGGAACCGCTGACACGACGTAACTATGACCGAGATGCTACTCGCCGACACGATGATTTTGACTATAAGCTGTTCATTACTACACGCAAATTCAAAACGTTTAAGAATTCTGCCAACGACATTCATCCACAAGCGTGGCTCCATCAATTCTCTCATTGTTTCCCTCCCAACTGGTCATTGGAGCACAGGTTAGAATTTATGTGTGGCTACTTAGAGAATGAACCAGGTGTAAGAATGCGATCGGTCATTCACGATTGTCACAGTGAAGGAGATTTTTATCATGCCTTCCTCTCAGCGTATTGGTCTCAAGCTACACAAGACCGTGTAAAACATAACATCATAATGATGAAACACTTCGAACAATCTGAATTTTCCAGTCTTGTGAAATATTTTGAAGACATGTTGCACAAGAATCAATACCTGTCAAACCCATACAGCCCCTCAGAACTCATCCGCATTTGCTTAATCAAACTGCCTAAACATTTGCGACATATTATTTTAGCAGGACGTTGCAAAGACGACATTGAAGCTTTTCAGGGACTGTTACAAGAATTAGAAATTGACACAGACAGTCGCCGGATGCGAAAACAGGAAAACAATCACTACAGGTCACATACGTCACAATTCCGTGATGACAGAAACAATAACTGGACACGAAAAGGCTATTCTTACAACGCAAATCGTGACCAAAACAGACACCACCCATATGACAACCGCTGGCAGAGTAATAATAGTTACAGAGAAAGATCGCATTTCCGTAGTAATGACTATCACAGAGACAATCAGAGAAACAGACAATATGGGAACCAAAACAATTATTATCAAGGGAGGCAGAATAACTTCAGACGCAACAGTTCGACGCACAGTTACGATTCAGGGAGAAATTCTCCACCACATGACGGACAAGGAAGAAACTACGGAACCTACCGACATGACGACAGACGATATGATCGTAACGACAGACCTGAATTGCATCAGAACTGGCGGGATTCAAACAGAGTAGGGCCCTCTCGAGGAGGTGAATTTGTAGAAGTTAGGTCTCCAAATCCCAATAACGACGCGCGCCAACAAAGAGACAATAGGCAATGACTCGCACAGCAGGCAGCCGCGTGCGCCCGCTGGCTCCGAGAAAAATAACATAAGACGCTAGCCTTGAGAAAAATTTTAGCATTCTTTACCGATGTATACCACATGATAATTGCGTTGAAGTTGAAACTTTGCGTACTAGGAAGAGTAAAGGTTTACACCACATTTCTCATGTAAAACCATTTATTGACAGATAATCTGCCTTTTAACTTTGTCTTTGCCATAAAACGTTTCACTTCACGTTACTAGTATGCTTTAGAAACTGTTACCATGCAACAATGTTTGAAGTTAAATATCCAGCCAAGAACCAAGAGAAATTATTTAAACAGAAATTACGAATGCATTGTTATTGCGAACAGATGACACAGTGTAATTGTGTGTGCACATTCTTGCTTGTTAGTTGCACGATTAGAACATTTACCAGTACTGCTAATGAAATTTTAATGCAACATTTTGGTTTACTTGAAAATACATTCCGGATTTAAAGTACTTTCTGTGAGATACCAGATGAGACAATAGTTAGTTTATGTGACAGCTACACGATTTTATCACGACGCTACTAATGAGTGACAATTTACAATGTTGATTTTGCGGTGTTTCTGTTTTATATCTGCACAGTTTTTCTGTATTATTCTGGAAAGTAAAACATGTTTTAGTAGTAACTTTTATGGTATAGCTACAAGGAGACAGCCTTTTCTGTAGCACAACAATACGTTACAGCACAGTACTTTCTTCATCACGGCAATAAGCGTAATAAGTATGATATCTATACGCAAAGCATTTCACTTTGTTTATCATGAGGTCAGTACATTGACTTCTGCAGAACTTAGCTTTGGGGGACGATAACTACGACACTTCCACAGAGATTACCTTACAGCAAGACGCATGTTTAGCGCTACAGGACACGTATTTGAGTGATCAATTTTGTACTAAAAACATTTATTTTCAAAGATATTTGAAATACAATGATACAAAGTTTTTCCGTGATACATTTCATTCCATTGCAATAATCTGTAGCACCTGAGGGTATAATTACATTAATCCTCAGGGGGGTACACGCTTACTTTGTGTACCATGTGTGTGGCAACCACAAGGAACCCTAGCTAATATGGTATTTGCTTATACAACTTTACACATCGGTACCATATTTCTCCAACACACAAATTACACAGCTATCTGATCATGTAACTGAGAGATAAACTTTTTTATTACATCAGTGACAGATGTTTACGCAATACACAGTTGGGTAACTTCACACTTATGAAACTGTATTTTGTCTGTACTTTGTAAACTGTTCATATTTTTTCGGAACCATTGTGATACTATGAGAGCTTTGAATGATGTATTTGGTATGAGAGCATGATTTTAAAGTACGTTTGAGGCAGATGACACTTTTGACATGAGCAGAGAATTTTTTTAATTATTGGAGGAAGCTACGACGATTTTGAGATTTGACTGAGGTGTTATGATGTTATTTTTACGACGACGATGTGTATTATGCTGCTGAGGTATGTTTACGATTAATAGGCTGAGGCTATATGAGTTATTTGATTATGCTTCATATTTATAATGACGAAATATTGACGAGTGTCGATGGATACGTATATGTGTAATAAGGTAAGGAGTAATGAATAGTGGGTAGGGACTCTTGACTTGTGAAAAAGGATGTTGGAAACCAAGAATCGTACTTTAAGAGTTATGACATGTGTGAATCATGTGTGAATGTATCACAATGCCACTGAACATTTTTTGGACACTGTTATATTCATAGGATTTTGTTTCTACAGATTTGCAACGCTAATTCTTGACCTGTGAAATATTTTTATGTGAGACTGTCACTGTAGCGGTAAATATTTCTGTAAGAAAGTTAAGTGACCACCTGCACGTAATGCGTCGCGGGCACCCAGCTGTGTCAGACGCCTGGAGAAAAAGCCATTATTGCGAGCCCTTTTCAGCGGCACAGGTAGAAAAAAAAGGGGACGCCATTAACCTCGCTTCTGACATTCCTTTGTAGAAAGCATCGCAAAAACGACACGGTCGAACTTGAAAACATATGATTTTTGTAATGCGTTGTGGGCACACAGCTGTGTCAAACACCTAGAGAACAAGCCATTAGGGTGTGCCTTTCATCGCTAATGCGACACCCTCGTTACTTGAAAACATATGATTACTCGCACTTTGTGCTAATTACTGAAATGCTTATGAATTGATGGGAAATATTCGTACATCTGCACACCTGATAATGACAAGTGTCTTTCTACGAGAGTTGAGAGCTGCTGACTTATGAAATGTCACATGACTATTGAATGATATTTTTATGCTTTGTACATAATTGCTTATTTCATTTGATACCTGTTTTCCAGCTGTGTTGCAGCATTGCTTTTATAAAATGAAATGCATTTGCTAATGTGAACACTTTCTGTCAACAGATCTATTAAATAATTATTTTATGATCCACATTCTTTAAAAAAGGAGCACTTGGAAAGGAAAGAACAATAAGAAGGAACTAGTAACAGTAACAAATAATTTTCTTTTCAAGTACATGGTAATATTTCTTTTTACAATCAGTTGTTGTGGTGCACCACTTTAATTACATAGACATTAACATGTGAATAGACATTTCTCTTGTCTGCATTGTTGTTTTTATTGTAATATTTTTCCTGCTTGAGCTATGTCATGTATAGATATAAGTTAATACTTCTGCTGCTGCTGTTTGCCAGGCATAGTGTTATTGAATTTGACTTTTGCTAATTTCTTAATGCTGCTTGCTTCGCAAATCTGCGTTTTTTTTATTGCTGTTTATATTAACTGTTTTATGTGCTGCTGCATTGCCTCGTTCCTTAGTTTAGCATCTGAGCTCAGTAGATTTAAGTTAGCTTAAGAGGGGGTAGCTTCTAAGAGAATGAGTTGCGATGAATTGGAAGAAATGCATTGAGAAAACAGATTTAGGTAGGATTTTCTTGGAAATAAATGTTGAGGTAAGAAATGTGTGAACATATAAATACAGAAAGCATGCTTAGATAGAATTTTTTTGGTGGAAACAAAGGATGAAATAAGAGGAAAGATATATGAAGTTTTGGGTTGGACTGCAGTACCAAATGTTACACTGAAAACGAACCCTGTCCTTTCCTATTGGTGTTATCCCACTATGTGTTTGTGTACCCTTGTGTATTTGTTTTCTTCCTGTCTCTGTGTAGTTTCATAGAATTTTTTTCTTCTTTTAATATTAAGCTACATTCACTATGATGAGGAATACTGTTATCCTCGAATATAATTGGCATTAATAATATGTTATTTACTTTGTAAAGATGTTAGACATTATTAATTCTGTTCTGTTCAATGCTCATGTGTGAAGTTGATGTTTCAAAAGTTATTGTGATCCTTTATGTATGTACTCATGTCATAATTCCACTGATGTATATGTTTATTTCTATTCTTTTGTAAAGCCTGTGTTACTACAAATGTTATCTGTATTATTATGTTTTTAATGATGTATTTTGTACCTTTGTTATTGTATTCTTATGTTATAAAATTGTAATTGTCACCAGTTCATGTTATTATTAACTTGTTAGTTACATTTCACTGCACACGTTTCTGTTGGTCATAGTATATGGACAATATGTGAGAAGTAGGGACTGTTAGTGTTTGCACATGTGTTAATAATTCCGCAAGGGACTGGATAACAGCATTGCTGGTTCTAAGGACATGTCAAACAAATTTTTTGTGAGTGGACAAGTGGTGGTTTATGGACTTGCTATATTCTCCGCAAGACTCTTCGATGGTGATTGTGCACCTGCACAGTCGCAACAGATGGCTGCTGGCCATCTCTTCAAGGACTACAGTGGGTCTACATCTTTGATGATCCATCAATACCATTATCTCTACAAGGACTGCAGTGGGTCTGCACCTCTGGTGGCCCACCAATACCATTATCTCTACAAGGACTACAGTAGGTCTACATCTTTGATGATCCATCAATACCATTATTTCTACAAGGACTGCAGTGGGTCTGCACCTCTGGTGGCCCACCAATACCGTAATCTCTACCAGGACTACAGTGGGTCTGCTCTGTGATGACCTACCAATATTCATCAAAACTTCGACTGACTCTGCAGTGGGTTTGCTCTGTTGTGACCCAATACTTGTCTGCATGTCGAGAGTCAGCACTGTCTTTCCGTTAGAAGGACAACACTACTTCTTCAAGACTGCATGGAAATCCACTACTTCCGTGTGCATTTTCTTCTACTGCTCAGACTTTGAGAAAAACACTATATTTTACCATAATGAATGATCAGGACTGTCTTTATGGACTGTGACAAAATTTTAGCTTTTGACCAACGTTGTATAAATAAGTGTGTGCATTTGATATCTTTGTTATTGTAATTATGAAAAATTTTTTCAAATCATTATTGGCCACTGCCCAAAAATATTTTGTAAAATTTTTTTGTGGGGAGCATGGGGGCTATGTAAGTAGGCTGTTTAGGTTTTTTCATTGGTAACGCCACCTCTGTATGAAAATCACTGGCTGTGCTGTGGGCAGTCTGTGGCTAGTTTGCATTGTTGTAATACTCGCCATTGTAGTGTTGGGCAGCGGCAGCTGGATGTGAACAGCGCGTGGCGTTGCGCAGTTGGAGGTGAGCCGCCAGCAGTGGTGGATGTGGGGAGAGAGATGGCGGAGATTTGTAATTTGTCATGAACTGCTATATTTATATATGATGATATCAAGGTAAATACATTGTTTGTTCTCTATTAATATCTTTCATTTGTTAACTATTCCTATCAGTAGTTAGTGCCTTTAGTAGTTTGAATCTTTTATTTAGCTGGCAGTAGTGGCGCTTGCTGTATTGCAGTAGCTTGAGCAGCGAAGATTTTTGTGAGGTAAGTGATTTGTGAAAGGTATAGTTTAATGTTAGTCAGGGCCATTCTTTTGTAGGGAATTTTGAAAGTCAGATTGCGTTGCGCTAACAAAATATTGTGTGTCAGTTTAAGGACAGTCGTGTATAAATTGTTCAAAGGGGACGTTTCAACTTGACCAGAAGAAGGGATCGGTTGGTAGGACATGTTCTGAGGCATCAAGGGATCACCAATTTAGTATTGGAGGGCAGCGTGGAGGGTAAAAATCGTAGAGGGAGACCAAGAGATGAATACACTAAGCAGATTCAGAAGGATGTAGGTTGCAGTAGGTACTGGGAGATGAAAAAGCTTGCACAGGATAGAGTAGCATGGAGAGCTGCATCAAACCAGTCTCAGGACTGAAGACCACAACAACAACAACATGGTTTCCATAAATACAAATTTGCTTTCTTCAGAAGGGAATGTATCTTTTGAACAAATTATTACAACATAGTTACAAACGTCAACCAGAAATTAAGCACTAATCGATAAACAATAAATTACTTTTCTTCTTAAGAAGAACACAGTCACTAGCAGAATCAGATACTGAGACGAACTGATGTTGGAGCCAGAAGGTTCTTGTCCAGTACAATATGCATGTCAACGGCAAATATCAACAGTTAAAAAGGCATAGGTGAATACAGTAGTCCAGTGCTATAGGGCTTCGTATTAAAACTTTTAAAATAAAATACGATTGCCATTGGGGCAGCTGATATTTGTTATGGCTTTGTCATAAAACTTTTAAAACATAACACGCTTCAGTATGTGATCTACGAGTGAGCAGTCTCTTTTTTATAAAAAAGATTGTAATTTATTGTTTATCGATTTCGGTTCCTTTTCTGGTTGACATTAGTAACTATTTTGTAAAAATTTGTTCAATACGTCTATTCCCTTCCGAAGAACACAAATTTATATTTGTCGAAACGCTGTTGTTTTGCTATCCTATCACGTTTCTACGTGAATCGTTGCTGAAGAGTAGTGATGTTTAACATTCTAAAATGTGTAGCGTTAGGTAAGTATTTGTAGAATCTATAATGAATCTGAAGAAATATCATGAGGTTTTCGGGAAAATATCATCCATATAACCCCTGCGGTAGTAAGGGCAGGTATCTAGGAGACTATTTGAGAAAAATAACATCTCACTCATCCAAGTTTCTGATAAGGATAATATATAGAAGCATGGAAAACAAAATTGAAAACCTGTTAGATGGCAATTAGTTTCGCTTTATGAAAGATAAAGGTACCAGACAGTTGTGACGTTGCACTTGGTAATGGAAACAAGACAGATTTCATTTGATGATCTAGAAAAAGCATTACACAATATAAAATGGTGCAAGATGTTCGATATTCTCAGGAAAACAGCTTAAGCCATAGGCTAAGACGAGTAAACAATAAGAATGGGAGACCAAGAACAAAGTGTTCAGATTAGAAAGGTGTAAGACAGGGATGCACTGTTTCCATCCTATTGTTCAATCTATACATCGAACAAGCAATGATAGAAATAAAAGGAAGGTTCCACAGTGAGGTGAAAACTTGGGGTAGAAGGATGTCAATGGTAAGATTCACTGACCACATGACTATCCTCAGTGAAAGTACGATAGAACTGCAGTGTCTGTGGAGTGGAACGAACAGTCTAATGAAAACACACACTATGGACTGAAAATTAACCAAAGAAAGATAACAGTGATGGAAGTAGCAGAAATGACATTAGCGATAAATTTAATATCGACACTGGTGACCATGAAGTAGATGAACTGAAGCAGTAAATTTAACGTCAAAATCTGTGACCACGAAGCAGCCAAAGTGAAGAAACTGAGCTACCCTGGAAGCAAAATAACACATTACGGACGAAGGAAGGTGACTGCCACAGTCCAAGATGACATTTCTGGCCAAAAGAAGTCTACTAGTTCCCAATATTGCCTTAACCTGGCAAAGAAATTTCTGAGAATGTGCGTTTGGTGCACAACATTGTTTGGTAGTGAATCATGGACTGTGGTAAAACCGGAGCAGTAGAGAATTGAAGCGTTTGAGATGTTCTGCTACAGAAAAATGTTGAAAATTAGGTGGACCGACACGGTAAGGAATGAGGAGATTCTCCATAGAATTGGTGAGGAGGGGAACGTGTGGAAAATTTTTAGAAGAAGAAGGGACGGGATAGTAGGTCGTGTTTCAAGACATCAGGGAATACCTTCCGCGCTACTAGAGGGTGCCGTAGAGAGTAAAACTGGTAGAGGAAGACAGGAATTGGGAAACATCGAACAAATAACTCCGTGCCCGTTGGGTGTAAGTGAGGTTGGCACAGGAGTGGAATCGACGTCTAAAAGAAGAGAAAAACAATTTTAGTTTTTCCTTGAAAGCAGTCGACTCCACATCATACTAGAAAAGGAGAGTTTGCCTGAAAACGAAGGAGAGAGAAGGGAAATTGTCGACAACAAATGGGACTTACATGGGGAGCACAGGTTAGACTTTCCAGGAGGAGAAATTTTTATAGCTTCAAGCTGAAGCATCAGGAACAGTGATGTCCAAAACAAGTCCGATTGCCGACTAATATGGGCAAAAGTTTACAGTGTCGGTGGACTTAAATTAATACTTACGTCTTCCTGCCGACCACAAGGCGCTGACGATGGGTTGCACAGTCATTCAAAAATAGCCTAAAGTCAGTGGCACGGAAACAGCCGCGGATAGGGTAGTAATACCTTGGAACTTTAACTTCTGCAGTATCGATTGAGAGAACTATGCAATCGGCTTTAGGAACTACGAGTCTTGACAAGTACGATTGAAAAGAATACTGATAAAAAGAAAAAGAAATTTAAAAAAATATTAAAAATGTGTAGACACACACGTACATACTTAGATACAAGAGTGTAGACACACCAGCGCATACACACACGCACGAACACACACATGCTCGCGCAGACACACATACATATAAACTTACATCAAGACATATGAGCATACAGTCAGAGAAAAAAGAAGTGAAAGCATAAAGTCAGAAAAGTTGAAAACACTTACGAAAACTAATAAGACTCTAGATGTGGAAAATGGCAGTTGAAATGTTATGTTACGAAACGACAGTGACTTCAAGAAAAAGGCAGAGGCTTTCCTTCAGTTTTCCAATCAGAGGAAACTGTATGGTTTTCGAATAATGAATTACGCGGGTAATGGGCATGTCTTTCCATTTTAGTACAAAAACCATCAAATAGCTGGTTTTGCATGACTAGCCAACGTGTGATAAGGAAAAAATCTTGTAATATTGCAGTATAAGCACTAAAGACCCTTATTAAAAAGTCTCTGTAAGTTCATCTGTATACAGGCTGGTTGTGGGACTTCGGCTGGTCAATTTAAAATGTTAAATCAGAAACACCTTGGCAGTCTCTATTTCTAATTTATTTTTACTTTTTACACCGATTTCGGCGTTTCGCTACGCCATCTTCAGGACCCTGACCGACGTATGGGAAGAATCCTAACTCACGTACCATCGAAATATTTTTCTAGCTGTCTGCAACTGATGCATAAAGGGATCGCGTTGTCAAAAGAAAGTCTACTGATACCAGTGACTGTGTGCTGACTCCTATTTTGATTTGACAGCTTACTGAGAAGGCGAAACATGTCTGGGTGTATAAATAAAATGATGACTCAACGTGCTGTAGGCACAGGGCGTTTTGCTTATAAATTATTGCGGTTCAATTATCTTATGTTCAGTTGCGTTCGCAGTCCTGCAGTAATTTAGAAGTGACAACATTTCCCTGATGCTCTGTTATATATTTATAGTAAGAGTAGAGTGTTTGCTGTTTATATAAAAGAACAGAGCACTTCATGAAATAACTGACACCGAATCCATGCCATCTGCGCACATCATTATGCGATGATACGCTTCTCAGCATGGCACAATAAGTCGAAATGGCGATTGAGGCGAATGAATACGTTAATAACAGTCCAGGCGAAACGTATTGTCATTTCTATAATACTGAAAACTGCCCAGTTGCCTTCAACACCTAGTCCGACAACCCACACCTGAAAGAAATACTTTAGACTTACTAATTACAGACAGCCCCTATCTTTTCGAGCCGGCCGGAATGGCCGAGCGGTTCTAGGCGCTTCAGTCTGGAACCGCGCTACCGCTACGGTCGCAGATTCGAATCCTGCCTCGGGCATGGATGTGTGTGATGTCCTTAGGTTAGTTAGGTTTAAGTAGTTCTAAGTCTAGGGGACTAATGACCTCAGATATTAAGTCCCATAGTGCTCAGAGCCATTTGAACCATTATCTTCTCGATACTATGAATAACGACCCAATCTTTTCGAAAGTGTTACCAATGAGAATATGAGATTACCAACCATGACGATATTTCAGGAACAGTGGCCATCAAAGGCAAAACTAATCATCAAAAAAATCCAGGAGAATATTTGTGTACTAGCATCTTATGAATAGGGAAGTCTGAGAATATTTAGTCACAATCTGGAAACAGCAGGGTAATTGCGGTTAATGGCTACAGGCATTATAATATACGATCTAAGTAAGAACGTCCAAACTAAAGTAATAAGAGACGGCGAAGGCGGACCATGTTTTAATAGTGCCGTTCCGAGGATGTTGCGTACACATAGACCACTGCCTCTCGCTACGGAAGTTATTGCAGGGATACTAACAGATTAGAGTTAATAACAAATGGCATTATTATTAGTAGCCACGTGTGAAGCCCAAATTGTTTTCACAGTCAATTGTTGGTGAAATTCAATGAGTAAATTATAAGAAGTTCTAGTCGTGGCGAAATAAATAGCTTGAGGCAAACATTCCATTGAATCTGTCGAGCATTCGTTTGGCGTCGAAATGGCCAGATAGAAAAAAAGAAACATTAAATTCTGTATTTAAAAACGGATTTACGCAAGAGGATAGTACCACAGCAAAGTTTCACCATCGCATAGACTCACAAATGAGAAATACCGATACTAGCATACGCCGCATTGAGAAGACGTTTTCATTAAGGCGAATAAGGCACCAGACTCTGATACAGTTCCATTAAGGGTTCACAGTGATTAAGCCACGAAATTACCTCCTTCTCATAGCTCATATACAGGGTGTACATTTTAAGTTGACAAATCAGAATAACTCGAAAAATAAGCTTCACACGAAAAAATGTGTAGAATCCAAAGTTGATGATTTTCGAGGGTGACCTGCTGGTGCTAAAATTAACCCGCCACCCCAGCCCCCTGGGGGTGGGGCGGGAGGCAACTTTAAAGTTTCAAATGGGAACATCCATTTTTTATTGCAGCATCAGATTCTTCATAATAAACTACGTACATTTCGTTTTAAACATTTGTTTTGCTTCTTGGTGGTTGGTGCTGTAATTCAAGAAAATCCATGTTCTCATTTTTGCGTGAAAAATGGTTACGCATAAATAAAAAATACTTACTTCGTAAACTTTGATTCGCTAAAACTAAATCTCTCCCTCTCTACACATAGGGTGGGGTTCGAGAGAGAGGAATTAGAGTTTTATAAATTTTGACGCACATATTAATTTTTTCCGCATATTCGGATAAGTTTTGTTTGTTTCGTGGTCATGAGGCCACACAACTTTTAATTATCAAACAAATCATCTGACTAGCTAAGTAACTAACCAAACATCCTACTTACTAACGAATGAACTCGTGAACTAAAAACTTTTCTCCGATGATGCAACATTCACAAACCACGGCGAAGTTAATGGCCATAACATGCATTACTTGAGTGAACAGAACCCACACTGGATTCGAGAAGTCAACCATCAGCGACCTTGGTCAGTTAATGTTTGGTGTGGCATAACTGGCGATAAACCGTTCGGTTTATATTTTATCCCCGGTAATTTGAATGGCAACAAATATCGAAACTTACTTGAAAATGAACTGCCAGATTTATTTGAAGACCTGAGCATCGAACTTCGACAAAACATGTGATTTCGACATGATGGTTGTCCAGTGCATTATTCATTAGTAGCGCGCGATGTACTAGATCGACTTTACCATGGTCGCTGGATCGGCAGGGCAGGTCCTGTGAATTGGCCGGCCACATCGCCTGAACTTACCTCTCCAGATTTTTTCTTATGGGGTTATCTAAAAGATATCGTTTATCAGGAAATGCCTACCACTCGCGAAAACATGATGCAAAGAATAAGAGATGCTTGCGCTACAATTACACCAGACATTTTTCAAGATGTATGCAGGGATTTACAGCACGAGTTAATAAATGCATCGAAGTTGGAGGTCATCCCTTTGAACATTTGATTTCATAAAACGGATTTCATCAAAGGGGTTTACGGACAACAAGCAGATCGAAATTGAGAGGCTAGGGGACTCACTGAAACAAGCACCCCGAATTTCACTTGCTTGCAAGTATTTGCAAATAATCAACAATGAAACCAATCGTTCCTGTTCAGGACCACCAAATCTTAAACGGGAATACGTTCACCTTTAGTTAGCAAGTGGATTAGTCTTTTCCACAGTTGGTCTTTCACTTTGTTTACTCTGTTAGTTAATGAGTTGTTAGTAAGTAGGATATTTGGTTAGTTAGTTAGCTAGTCAGGTCATTTTTTTGATAATTCAAAGTTGTGTGGCCTCATGACCACGAAACAAACAAAAGTTATCCGAATCTGCGGAAAAAATTAACATGTGGTTCAACAGTTGTAAAACTCTAATTCCTCTCTCTCAAACCCCACCCTGTGGGGAGAGAGGGAGAGTTTTAGTTTTAGAGAACCAAAATTTACGAATTTAGTATTTTTTATTCATCCGTAACCATTTTCCACGCATAAATGAGTACACGGATTTTCTTGAATTACAGCGCCAACTACCAAGAAGCAAAACAAATGTTTAAGACAAAATGTACGTAGTTTATGTAGAATCTGATTATGCAATGAAAAATGGCGGTTCCCATTTGAAATTTTAACGTTGCCTTCCGCCCCACTCCCAGGGGTCTGGGGTGGCGGGCTAATTTTAGCACCAGCAGATGTCCCTCTCGAAAATAATCAACTTTGGATTCTACACATTTTTTCGGGCGAAGCTTATTTTTCGAGTTATTCTGGTTTGTCAACTTAAATTTACACCCTGTATATCGGGAATTGGTAGTGCAGCGAATAGTCTTGTGTGACTGGAAACGAACGCAGGTCATTCCTCTTTACATAAAGGGTAAGAGATCGGGGTGTGCAGAACAGCAGAACCGGTACTGCTAACGTCGATCTATTGCAGCATCCTGCAGCATATATTCATACAAGGCATAACGAACACGATATCTGCTGGTAGACAGGTAGCTTCCGTCTTCATAGATTTCTCAAATGCGATTCGACTCTGTACCACATCGTCTACAGCTAAGGAAGGTGGACCAATACAGACATCTATAAAGATGTGATGGATTCGAGGAATATTTTAGTAACAGAACACACCTATATTACACCAGAGTCCACAGAAACGAAAGTAATAACGAGACTGTCAAATGAAGCGTCCACTGTTTTCAGCGTGCATATTCGATTTATCAAACAGGATCGGCAGCACAGCAGGCACTGCACTGATAGCGCTGTTGTGTACAAGCAGGTAAGGACGGTCGTAAGAAATTGCAAGAAGACCTGGACATACTACCCCCTCGGTGTAATGAACGGCAGCTCTCCTTTAATGTGAGCTAACGTCTGCAACAGAGAGAGGAAACCCGATAGCACCAGATTACGAGATTAGTGGTGGACACGTTGGTCATCGAAAAGAAATGTTTTGGAATGTTTCGCTTCCGCATTAACAGAAACTACAGCATTTTTCCTTGAGATGAGTGTCACTATCCATAAATAACGAAGAACCAGTGGATGCAAGAACTTTATTTTATGGTGGACGTTATGTCTCATATAACTGAGCTTCATCATAAGTGACAGGGTAAAGAAACAAAATTTCTTCCATATTAGAAGAATCTATTTCATTCGTAAAAAATTATCTTTTCTTTGCTCAAGATTTTGAAGCAGAGACTTAGATTCACGTTGCAAATCGGTAGCAACATATCAAGAAAGTAATTCTTGTACTGACATTTCCAAACGACACCCTTAAATATGAAGGAAAAATTTTTGGTCCGGTTTCAGAAATGCATAAACAGTAAAGGTACATTAGCCGTTGTTTAAAAATACTTCTTAATTCTACGGTAAGAGAATTACTTTTTTCTTCTTTTAATATTGACATTGGCAACTTTGAAATGCAGTTTCTGGATTTAAAAAAACAAAAAAGTTGCAGATGTCCACATTTGAACGTCTTTTCGCTTAAATGGTAGTACTGCAGAAGCCCAAAGGTGACCTTGTTCATGTGGTCTTGTAACCGCTCTTTAGAGAGTGGATATTCAGAAACGAATATTAGATTGAATTCTGTAATTTAGATTAAATTCTGTAATACGAAGTGACCCAAGATCCAGAAAACCGTAGTTTGTTAATATTTTACCTTTCAAGAAATTTCACATGACTATGAATCCCAGCTGCGAAAAGTTAATTCATTTCACAAGTGTACATGAATATCAGGAATCCGGTGAAACATCAAATCTCCGACATCACTGCGGCCGGAAAAGACCAACGCCGACTAAAGAGAATCATTCACCGTGACAGAAGTGCAACCCTTCCGCAAATTGCTGCACATTGTTGGGCCGCCAACAAGTGTCAGCGTGCGAAACATTCAACGAAATGTCATCGATATGGGCTTTCGGAGCCGAAGGCCCACTCGCGTACCCTTGATGGCAGCTGGACACAAAGCTTTACGCCTTGCCTGGACCCGTCAACACCGACACTCGACTCTTGATGACCGGAAACATGTCGCATGGTCGAACGAGTCTCGTTCAAATTGTATCGAGTGGATGGACGTGTACGAGTATGGACACAACATGATGAATCAATGGACGCTGCATGTCATCAGGGGACTGTTCAAGCTGGTGTTCGTACTTTTGAACTATTCTGTGCCGTTACACCCTCCATATCAAATATTTTGCAAACTACCTCTGTTCTCTTGTTTCATTACAGTAGCCATTTCTCCCTGTGTAAACGGGAGTTAGCAAAATACTTTGGCATTCAGAGAAAGTAGGTGAATGTAATTTCGTGGGAAAGTTTCGCCGCGACGGGAAAGGCCCCTTGTTTCAATGTTCGCCACCCAAACTTGCTTATTACATTCGTGATACTCTCTCCACTATTTCGAAATGATATAAAACAACTTGCCCTTCTTTTTAGACGTCTTTCTTCAGTCCTATCTGTTAATGATGACACATCGCAAAGTAATACCCCAGAGAAGCATCGACGATCGCAGTGTAGGCAACCTCTTTACTTGGCTTCTTGCAACTCCTAAGTATTCTGCCAGTACAGCGCAGTATTTGGTTTGCCTTCTCCGCAACATCCTTTGTATGATGGTTCCAATTTAAACTGTTCGTAATTGTAATCCGTACGTTTTTAACTGAATCATCAAATTTTAAGTTTACGTGATTTATTGTGTAACTGAAATTTCAAGGAAGTATTTTAGTACTCATGTACAAGACCTCACACTTTGTTTACGGTCAATTGCCAGTTTTCGCACCATACAACTATATCGTCTAAATCATTCTGATCTTATAATGACCTTCCTAGGTGATAACCGGTACCATTACCAGAAACTAATCTAAGAGGTGTGCTCAGTAAGTCTCTTTAACTGTTCACGTAGATTAAGAGCGGCAGAAGACCTATGACACCTCCTTGAGGACTCCTGGATATCGCTTCTCTTACACTGCATGATCATCCTGTCAGTTAGTACGAACTTTGACACTTCTGACATGAAATCACGAATCCAGTCAAGCAACTGAAAGAATACTCTGCAGGCACGCAATTTGATTACAAGGCGCCTACGAGGAACGATATGAAAAAACGTTCTGTAAATATAGAAACAAGGAAAAAACATGAAATACAACGTCGATAGCAGTCATTCATTTTTGTAAAGAACCAGTTGTTTTCGACAAGTACGATGTTTTCTGAATCCGTGTTGGTTATGCGACAGTAGTTCGTTTTCTTTCAGATATTTCGTAATGATTTTATTTGTACCTGTTATTTCGGCAAAATTCAGTCGTGAACTACACAGTTTGAGTATGTATTCCATTTTCTGGTTTCGCCATAATAATCCGTCATCTTCGTGAATCAATAGAATTTGGGGTAATATAAATAACTGGAACACGGCGATTCGTATATTCAAAGTGTAAGAGGGTGCTAAGGCAACATTAAGTACGGTTTTCTAATACGCTTCTTGTACTTCACACACATTTCTGGCCGTGTTCTAATGGTATACATTTTCCTAAATTTAGTAGATTTCCGAAACCGGGCCGGCCGGAGTGGCCGAGCGGTTCCAGGCGCTACAGTCTGGAACCGCGCGACCGCAACGGTCGCAGGTTCGAATCCTGTCTCGGGCATGGATGTGTGTGATGTCCTTAGGTTAGTTAGGATTAAGTAGTTCTAAATTCTAGGGGACTAATGACCACAGCAGCTAAGTCCCACAGTGCTCAGAGACATTTTGAACCGAAACCGGTTGTTGTTGTTGTTGTGGTCTTCAGTAGGAAACCAAGCGGCTCTCCTGCTACTCTATCCCATGCGAGCCTCATAATGTCAGAATAACTACTGCAACCGACATCCTTCTGAATTCACTTACTGTATTCATCTCTTGGTCTCCATACTAAGTTAGTGATCCCTTGACGTCTTAGAACGTATCCTGTCAATCCATCCCATTTTTTAGTCAATTTGTGCCACAAATTTCTTATCTCCCCAAATCTGATCAGCACCTCCTCGTTAGTTTCGTGATCAACTCATCTAATCTTCAGTATTCTTCTGAAACACCACATTTCAAAAGTCTAAACTGTTTACTCCCAATGTTTCACTTCCATACATGGCTACACTCCAGGCAAATACTTTCAGAAAAGACTTACTAACACTTAAATCTATATTCGATGTTAACAAACTCCTTTCCTTCAGAAATGCTTTTCTTGCTATTGCCAGTGTACATTTATATCCTCTCTCCTTCGGCCATCATCAAAATGGTTCAAATGGGTCTGAGGACTATGGGACTTAACATCTAAGGTAATCAGTCCCCTAGAACTTATAACTACTTAAACCTATAACTACTTAAACCTAACTAACCTAAGGACAGCACACACATCCATGCCCGAGGCAGGGTTCGAACAAGCGACCGTAGCGGTCGGGCGGTTGCAGACTGAAGCGCCTAGAACCGCTCGGCCACACCGGCCGGCTCGGCCATCATCAGTTACTTTGCTGCCCCAATAGCAAAACTCATTTACTACTTTAAGTCTCTCGTTTCCTAATCGAATACCCTCAGCATCGGCTGATTTAATTCGACTTTATTCCATTATCCTTGTTTTTCTTTTGTTGACGTTCGTCTTATATCCTCCTTTCAAGACATTGTCTATTCCGTTCAATTGCTCTTCCCTTTGCTATCTCTGACAGAATTACAATGTCACCTTTAAACCTCAAAGTATTTATTTCTTCTAACTTCATTTCGTATTCCAGATTTTCCTTTCATTTCCCTTACTGCTTGCTCACTGTAGAGAGACCGGTTAAGTGACATAAATATTGGCGTTGTGCAGCTGGAGATTGAATTTTATATTTAAAAAAAATTCGTTATGTTGCATCGTGGTTAACGGACAAAAATCGTATCTACTCGATGAGGGGCAGAAAGTACAGCGACGGTCAGCTGAGAAGATCCTCTCACTTTCCTGTAGCAGCCAAAGTACCGGGGAGACTTAATTACTGGCAGAGTGAAATGGACGATCTCCGGCGTTTGTTGTCGGCGGTCTCGGAAACAGAGTGGCCCGCTGCAGCGGACGCGCGTGAGAACGTGAATGGAGAGGGAGGGCCCTTCTCCCTGCCTCTACCTCCAGCTAATGGAGGCCCGGGAGGCCGCGACAGACGGGCGAGGCAGACAGTGAAAGCAGCCGGAGTGAGGAATGCGTTCTCCACCTGCTTCCCACGAGACAGGACCTCATCGGCGACGGCACTGGACATTATGCTGCGTCGCGGACCACTGCACCCATGCGCCAAAACATACTGACCACATACGAGACCTGTTCAAAAAAACTCCGTAATTTCATCTACAAAATTTTTATACTTTTAGCTTTTACTTATTGCGCATGGTCTTTGAGACGCACTGCTAAGCCCGCAGGACAGAATAAGTAGTAATTGTGGAAGGGGGGCCAGAATGAGCGGCTGTCAGTTACGCTCCAAACACAACGCATTATTTAGTTGTCCGAACATTACAGCCCAACTTCTAAGCTTAACTACCGACAGAAAACATCTTCAATTCTAAAACGGCTGAAGGCCCATGAATTAAATGCTACTGCTATAAATATTTTTTTTTGAGACAGAAGGCTCTAGGCTTTAACCTTAAATAGTATTTAAGGTCAGTCTGACTAGTCAGATTAAGTTTTTTTAAAAGCGGCTGAAGGCCGATAGATTTAAAACAACATAACTACAATAACCTTTCAATAGGCAGAGGGCCCAAGCTTTATGACCAATAACAAACGTCACTCCAAAACAGCTGAAAGCCTTTGCTAAAAAAAAAAAAAAAAATCTGCAACCAATTTTCCAAGGCAGAAGGCCCAAAGCTTTTAACCTTAAATAGTATTTAAGCCCAAGTGATGTAAGACTTGATAAGTAAGAATCCAAAATTTTAAAGCGGCTGAAGGCCCATCATTTTAAGAATAATACTTCGATAAATTTCCAACAGGCAGAAGGCCCACAGCTTTATCTTGAAATAATGTAATACTTGATAAGTAAGAACCTTAAAACTTAAAACGACTGAAGGTCGGTGCTTTAAAAACGGTACAACTACAATAAATTTTCAACAGGCAGTAAGCCCACAGCTTTATCTTCCAAAAGGTAATATTTGATAAGTAGAATTCTTAAAACTTAAAGCAGCTGAAGGCCGATGCTTTAAAAACCAATACAATAAATTTTCAACAGGCAGAAGGCTCAAGTTTTATCTTCAGACAATGTAAGACTTGCCAAATTTAGAAAATCTTACTTTTAAAACGGCTGAAGGCCTTTGTTTTTAGAAACACAATTACAAGCATACAAATTCCAACCGTCGGCTATGAACCATTAAAAATACACAGTTAAACGCTAACAAGAAGGCAGTAGATGCAACGGCGCTCAGAAGTTTCCAAGGGGCTCGGTGTGCCCTTGAAATCTTAACGTTCGCTTAGGTGAGACAAGAAGTTGGCCCAGCTATACTCGATCCGCCGGCAACACAACCAAGAGACAAATGGTTCAAATGGCTCGGAGCACTATGGGACTTAACATCTGAAGTCATCAGTCCCCTAGAACTTAGAACTACTTAAACCTAACTAACCTAAGGACATCACACACATCCATGCCCTAGGCAGGATTCGAAACTGCGACCGTAGCAGTCACGTGGTTCCAAACTGCAGCGCTTAGAACCGCACGGCCACACCGGCCGGCAACCAAGAGACAGTCAGGGACCCACCGACAAGACGACTTGCTAACCACCGACCAGTATACGAGAATTCCAACGCCAAAGCGTTACAGACATATCCGCCCACAACCAAAAATACATTAAGCTGTCAAAAACTACACACCATGTTGGACAGCAACAACAGGTGAGCCGGCCGGAGTGGCCGAGCGGTTCTAGGCGCTACAGTCTGGAACCGCGCGACCGCTACGGTCGCAGGTTCGAATCCTGCCTCGGGCATGGATGTGTGTGGTGTCCTTAGGTTAGTTAGGTTTAATTAGTTCTAAGTTCTAGGGGACTGATGACCACAGCAGTTAAGTCCCATAGTGCTCAGAACCATTTGAACCATTTTGAACAACAGGTGAGGAAAGGACACTGCTTGAATTTCCGTTAGCGACCAGGACAGGTAACCGGAACACTAATGGCCACAAGGCAGAAAATTCCGCTGGTGCACTTGAATTTCAAACCGACAAATATAGTTAATTCCACCACACGGCGGCTAAATCTTCACCAACTCGAACACTCGCTGTTGCTCCCAGGAATACAGCCAACAGCGAACCACCAACCAAGAGGACAACGTGAACAGATGTGGCTTCGGTAATAAGATCACCACTCAACTTTGATGTCCTGGGTCGGTGAGCCACGAACCTCGTAGCACTCGGAACAGCCCGCGCACGCTCTGACACTACATAGAGACCGCCAGCGGGCCCGGCCCACTGCACCATGCGGAGACTTGCTTGGTGATCCGCTGCACCCAACCGACTGGCTGCACACCAAGTTGGAACTATAAGCACCAGACCAAAGATAGTATACGGTGCAAATATCGATACACACCGCTGCTGCCACACGTAGAAAGACGGATAACCACGGCATAGCTGCAATGAGCGCGGGAAACCAAACACAGAGTAACAGCCAAGTTTTAAAGCAACACATAGGCCAGGGTCAGCACGGCTCGGTCTCCCTCGAAATACTCTCCTCCACAGTTGACACTCCGCTCCCAAGGCTGTTTCCACTTCCTGAAGCAGTCTTGCTGGGTCGCGCGAAGCGCTGCCTGTGAATTTTCTTTTATCTCGGCTATCGTTGCAAATCTTCGTCCTTTCAACGAGGTTTCCAACTTCGGAAATATAGAAAAATCCGCAGGGCTCAGGTCTGGAGAGTACGGAGGATGAGGCAGCACAGTCATTTCGTTTTTTGTGCAGTAGTCACGCACGAACTATGGTGAACGTGCGGTTGCGTTGTCGTGTTGCAAGAGCCATGAATTGTCTCGCCACATTTCAGGCCGTTTCCTTCTCATATTTTCTCGCAGGCATCGCAGCAGGTGCCGACAGAACCATCGATTACCCGTTTGTCGCTGTGGCACGAATTCATGATGAACTAATCCTTCAAGGTCAAATGAAACAAGCAGCATGGCTCTGACATCAGACCTGACCTGTCGAGCTTTTTTTTTTGTTTTGGAGAACCTTTTCCTCCCCGTTGTGAATGAGCCTTGGTCTAAACCTCATAACCATAGACCAACGCCTCATCACTAGTTATGATTCTTTTAAAAAACATCTCGTTGTCATGTGTCCCATCCAATAGCTCTTCGCAGATTGCGAGGCGAAGGTCTTTCTAGTCTTCACTAATGAGCAGTAGGACGAACTTGGCGGCAACACAATACATTCCAAGATACTGTGTCAGCATTTCATGGCATGAGCCAACTGAATTTTTTCGTTCCTCTGCAACCTCTACGACAGTCTTCGATTGGCAGGCACAATTTCGTTGACGTTCCTGACATGAAAGTCATCGGCAGACGTCGAAAGGCGTCCTGAACGAGGGTCACCTTTAACTTGCGTCCGGCCATTTTAGAACCATGTGAACCATTCTTAACACCGCGTACGGCTTAAGCACTCATCACTGTAGGCTTCCTGCATCGTTTGGTGTATTTTCATCATGGTAGCAACACCAGCAACTGATAGAAAATTGTCTCGAATGAAAAATAGCCCACAGTTGCACTAATTATGCTTATTCTAAATCTTGACCATGGTTCCAACTATAATACACTCCTGGAAATGGAAAAAAGAACACATTGACACCGGTGTGTCAGACCCACCATACTTGCTCTGGACACTGCGAGAGGGCTGTACAAGCAATGATCACACGCACGGCACAGCGGACACACCAGGAACCGCGGTGTTGGCCGTCGAATGGCGCTAGCTGCGCAGCATTTGTGCACCGCCGCCGTCAGTGTCAGCCAGTTTGCCGTGGCATACGGAGCTCCATCGCAGTCTTTAGCACTGGTAGCATGCCGCGACAGCGTGGACGTGAACCGTATGTGCAGTTGACGGACTTTGAGCGAGGGCGTATAGTGGGCATGCGGGAGGCCAGGTGGACGTACCGCCGAATTGCTCAACACGTGGGGCGTGAGGTCTCCACAGTACATCGATGTTGTCGCCAGTGGTCGGCGGAAGGTGCACGTGGCCGTCGACCTGGGACCGGACCGCAGCGACGCACGGATGCACGCCAAGACCGTAGGATCCTACGCAGTGCCGTAGGGGACCGCACCGCCACTTCCCAGCAAATTAGGGACAATGTTGCTCCTGGGGTATCGGCGAGGACCATTCGCAACCGTCTCCATGAAGCTGGGCTACGGTCCCGCACACCGTTAGGCCGTCTTCCGCTCACGCCCCAACATCGTGCAGCCCGCCTCCAGTGGTGTCGCGACATGCGTGAATGGAGGGACGAATGGAGACGTGTCGTCTTCAGCGATGAGTCGCTTCTGCCTTGGTGCCAATGATGGTCGTATGCGTGTTTGGCGCCGTGCAGGTGAGCGCCACAATCAGGACTGCATACGACCGAGGCACACAGGGCCAACACCCGGCATCATGGTGTGGGGAGCGATCTCCTACACTGGCCGTACACCACTGGTGATCGTCGAGGGGACACTGAATAGTGCACGATACATCCAAACCGTCATCGAACCCATCGTTCTACCATTCCTAGACCGGCAAGGGAACTTGCTGTTCCAACAGGACAATGCACGTCCGCATGTATCGCGTGCCACCCAACGTGCTCTAGAAGGTGTAAGTCAACTACCCTGGCCAGTAAGATCTCCGGATCTGTCCCCCATTGAGCATGTTTGGGACTGGATGAAGCGTCGTCTCACGCGGTCTGCACGTCCAGCACGAATGCTGGTCCAACTGAGGCGCCAGGTGGAAATGGCATGGCAAGCCGTTCCACAGGACTAAATCCAGCATCTCTACGATCGTCTCCATGGGAGAGTAGCAGCCTGTATTGCTGCGAAAGGTGGATATACACTGTACTAGTGCCGACATTGTGCATGCTCTGTTGCCTGTGTCTATGTGCCTGTGGGTCTGTCAGTGTGATCATGTGATGTATCTGACCCCAGGAATGTGTCAATAAAGTTTCCCCTTCCTGGGACAATGAATTCACGGTGTTCTTATTTCAATTTCCAGGAGTGTATAATAATATAGCCTTCTTCAGAAGTCATAAGCTTTTAAAAATGAAAAACGATGGCTAAGACGTTTTTCATTTTTAAAAGCTTATAACTTCTGAAGAAGGCTATATTATTATAGTTGGAACCATGGTCAAGATTTAGAATAAACATAATTAGTGCAACTGTGGACTGTTTTTCACTCGAGAGAATCTCTGTAAATGTTTTCTCGAGTTTCACGCAAAATTTAAGACAGACGTGTTGGTCCTCTAGCTCTACCGCTACGATATTCGCTAACTATGCGACACAGCGTTCTGCTCGGTACAACTCTGAACAATAACTAACAGACATACAACAATGAAACTTCCGGCAGTTACACACTAAACACAGACGTGTGCAGGGATGCCAACCGCATTTCGCTCCAACACACCACTGGCGCGAAATGTCGAATATGGCAGAATTGTTTGAGGACACCTCGTATTTAACAGCGCGTCGGTCCACATTTGGAACACAACATACCATTGATTGTGCGTGGAATGGACTCACCAAGACCTTGGTAGGTTTCCTGAGGTACATGGCACCAGAGGGCTACTCGCAGGTCACGCAATTCCCGTGAATTACGGGTCAGTGGTTTATGGGCGATTCTGGCCTTGTGACCGGGGCACTTATGTGGCTGGAATATGGCAGTCCTGTAAGCGAAGTCATCAAGTTCGAAGGGAAGCAGGTGGTCCACAGTAATGTGCGCAGCTGTCATGGTGGCCTCTACCTCGACGGGCTCCATGGGAACCCATGCCTATGCCCCATGTAGCATAACACTCCACCCACCGACCCGCTTACCTGGGGTGGAACGTGTTTCGAGGCGCAGTTCTTGATGAAGGCTTATCCACACAAGACCATTGTCGTCTTTTAATAAGTTGTTGTTGTTGTGGTCTTCAGTCCTGAGACTGGTTTGATGCAGCTCTCCATGCTACTCTATCCTGTGCAAGCTTTTTCATCTCCCAGTACCTACTGCAACCTACATCCTTCTGAATCTGCTTAGTGTATTCATCTCTTGGTCTCCCTCTACGATTTTTACCCTCCACGCTGCCCTCCAATACTAAATTGGTGATCCCTTGATGCCTCAGAACATGTCCTACCAACCGATCCCTTCTTCTGGTCAAGTTGTGCCACAAACTTCTCTTCTCCCCAATCCTATTCAATACTTCCTCATTAGTTATGTGATCTACCCATCTAATCTTCAGCATTCTTCTGTAGCACCACATTTCGAAAGCTTCTATTCTCTTCTTGTCCAAACTATTTATCGTCCATGTTTCACTTCCATACATGGCTACACTCCATACAAATACTTTCAGAAATGACTTCCTGACACTTAAATCAATACTGGATGTTAACAAATTTCTCTTCTTCAGAAACGCTTTCCTTGCCATTGCCAGCCTACATTTTATATCCTCTCTACTTCGACCGTCATCAGTTATTTTGCTCCCCAAATAGCAAAACTCCTTTACTACTTTAAGTGCCTCATTTCCTAATCTAATTCCCTCAGCATCACCCGACTTAATTAGACTACATTCCATTATCCTTGTTTTGCTTTTGTTGATGTTCATCTTATATCCTCCTTTCAAGACACTGTCCATTCCATTCAACTGCTCTTCCAAGTCCTTTGCTGTCTCTGACAGAATTACAATGTCATCGGCGAACCTCAAAGTTTTTATTTCTTCTCCATGAATTTTAATACCTACTCCGAATTTTTCTTTTGTTTCCTTTACTGCTTGCTCAATATACAGATTGAACAACATCGGGGAGAGGCTACAACCCTGTCTTACGCCCTTCCCAACCACTGCTTCCCTTTCATGTCCCTCGACTCTTATAACTGCCATCTGGTTTCTGTACAAATTGTAAATAGCCTTTCGCTCCCTGTATTTTACCCCTGCCACCTTTAGAATTTGAAAGAGAGTATTCCAGTCAACATTGTCAAAAGCTTTCTCTAAGTCTACAAATGCTAGAAACGTAGGTTTGCCTTTCCTTAATCTTTCTTCTAAGATAAGTCGTAAGGTGAGTATTGCCTCACGTGTTCCAGTGTTTCTACGGAATCCAAACTGATCTTCCCCGAGGTTGGCTTCTACTAGTTTTTCCATTCGTCTGTAAAGAATTCGTGTTAGTATTTTGCAGCTGTGACTTATTAAGCTGATAGTTCGGTAATTTTCACATCTGTCAACACCTGCTTTCTTTGGGATTGAAATTATTATATTCTTCTTGAAGTCTGAGGGTATTTCACCTGTTGCTCACCAGGTGGTAGAGTTTTGTCAGGACTGGCTCTCCCACGGCCGTCCTTAGTTCCAATGGAATATTGTCTACTCCGGGGGCCTTGTTTCGACTCAGGTCTTTCAGTGCTCTGTCAAACTCTTCACGCAGTATCGTATCTCCCATTTCATCTTCATCTACATCCTCTTCCATTTCCATAATATTGTCCTCAAGTACATCGCCCTTGTATAGACCCTCTATATACTCCTTCCACCTTTCTGCTTTCCCTTCTTTGCTTAGAACTGGGTTTCCATCTGAGCTCTTGATATTCATACAAGTCGTTCTCTTATCTCCAAAGGTCTCTTTAATTTTCCTGTAGGCGGTATCTATCTTACCCCTAGTGAGATAGGCCTCTACATCCTTACATTTGTCCTCTAGCCATCCCTGCTTAGCCATTTTGCACTTCCTGTCGATCTCATTTTTGAGACGTTTGTATTCCTTTTTGCCTGTTTCACTTACTGCATTTTTATATTTTCTCCTTTCATCAATTAAATTCAATATTTCTTCTGTTACCCAAGGATTTCTACTAGCCCTCGTCTTTTTACCTACTTGATCCTCTGCTGCCTTCACTACTTCATCCCTCAAAGCTACCCATTCTTCTTCTACTGTATTTATTTCCCCCATTCCTGTCAATTGCTCCCTTATGCTCTCCCTGAATCTCTGTACAACCTCTGGTTCTTTTAGTTTATCCAGGTCCCATCTCCTTAAATTCCCACCTTTTTGCAGTTTCTTCAGTTTTAATCTACAGGTCATAACCAATAGATTGTGGTCAGAGTCCACATCTGCCCCTGGAAATGTCTTACAATTTAAAACCTGGTTCCTAAATCTCTGTCTTACCATTATATAATCTATCTGATACCTTTTAGTATCTCCAGGGTTCTTCCATGTATACAACCTTCTTTCATGATTCTTAAACCAAGTGTTAGTTATGATTATGTTGTGCTCTGTGCAAAATTCTACCAGGCGGCTTCCTCTTTCATTTCTGTCCCCCAATCCATATTCACCTACTATGTTTCCTTCTCTCCCTTTTCCTACACTCGAATTCCAGTCACCCATGACTATTAAATTTTCGTCTCCCTTCACAATCTGAATGATTTCTTTTATTTCATCATACATTTCTTCAATTTCTTCGTCATCTGCAGAGCTAGTTGGCATATAAACTTGTACTACTGTAGTAGGTGTGGGCTTTGTATCTATCTTGGCCACAATAATGCGTTCACTATGCTGTTTGTAGTAGCTTACCCGCATTCCTATTTTCCTATTCATTATTAAACCTACTCCTGCATTACCCCTATTTGATTTTGTGTTTATAACCCTGTAGTCACCTGACCAGAAGTCTTGTTCCTCCTGCCACCGAACTTCGCTAATTCCCACTATATCTAACTTCAACCTATCCATTTCCCTTTTTAAATTTTCTAACCTACCTGCCCGATTAAGGGATCTGACATTCCACGCTCCGATCCGTAGAACGCCAGTTTTCTTTCTCCTGATAACGACATCCTCTTGAGTAGTCCCCGCCCGGAGATCCGAATGGGGGACTATTTTACCTCCGGAATATTTTACCCAAGAGGACGCCATCATCATTTAACCATACAGTAAAGCTGCATGCCCTCGGGAAAAATTACGGCTGTAGTTTCCCCTTGCTTTCAGCCGTTCGCAGTACCAGCACAGCAAGGCCGTTTTGGTTATTGTTACAAGGCCAGATCAGTCAATCATCCAGACTGTTGCCCTTGCAACTACTGAAAAGGCTGCTGCCCCTCTTCAGGAACCACACGTTTGTCTGGCCTCTCAACAGATACCCCTCCGTTGTGGTTGCACCTACGGTACGGCTATCTGTATCGCTGAGGCACGCAAGCCTCCCCACCAACGGCAAGGTCCATGGTTCATGGGGGGAGGCTTTTAATAAGAAAAGTGATTAATCCGAACCTGGCGACACTTTTCCACCGTTCCACGGCCCAATCTCGATAATTCCGTGAAAGATGCGTGTATGATGAGACGTGGCTGTAAATATGATAATCTTTGTGGTTCTCTACCGCAGTCAAAAAGTTTAAATTTCATAACGTGGTTATGATCCAACGGCCTTGCCGTAATGGTAACACCGGTTCCCGTCGGATCACAGAAGTTAAGCGCTGTCGGGCTGGGCTAGCACTTGGATGGGTGACCATCCGGTCTGCCGAGCGCTGTTTGGAAGCGGGGTTAACTCAGCCCTTGTGAGGCAAACTGAGGAGCTACTTGATTGAGAAGTGGCGGCTCCGGTCTCAGAAACTGACGTACTGCTGGGAGAGCGGTGTGCTGACCACATGCCCCTCCATATCTGCATTCAGTGACGCCTGTGGGCTGAGGATGACACGGCGGCCGGTAGGTACCTTTGGGCCTTCATGGCCTGTTCGGGAGATTTTTTTTTTTTTTATTAAGAGTGGCTATGAAACGAGATGACACCTTCTTGGAATATCTTCTAATATCATGTCGAATCCTATTCCCTGGTACACTGTAGCAACTCGACCTGCAGAACTATTGAACCATATTGCCACAATAACCGTCTGTAGGTGTGAAAGTGTGGCCGGTGCAAGGTTTTATGTACGAACTGACCTCAGGTTTGTCCCATGAATGTCCTGTGGGATTCATGTCGGCTGGTCTTGATGGAAATATCATTTACTGAAATTGTTGTTCAAACCAATCTCAGACAATTGTGGCCTGTTGACATGGCCTATTGTCACCCTTAGAAATTCCAGTGTTTTTTGGGAACATGAATGGCTGCAAATGGTCTCCAAGCAGCAAAACATAGCCATTTTCAGTCAATGATCGGTTCAGTTCGACGAGAGCACCCAGTCCGCTCCACGTATACACAGCCCACACCATTATGTAGCCAGCACCAACTTTTAAGTGCCTTGGGTCCATGGCTTCGTAGGCTCTGCGCCACACTCGAACCCTAGCATTATCTCCTACCAACTGAAATGAGGACTCATCACGCCATGGCTTTACAATCGTCTTGATTATAATCGATATGGTCACGAGCTGAGGAGACGAGCTATAGGCAATGTCGTGCTGTAAACAACGGCGCTCGCGTTGGTCGTCTGCTGCTAACGACAAATTTCGCAATACTGTCCTAATGGATACGTTCGTCGTACGTCTCACATCGATATCTGCGGTTATTCAACGCAGCGTCGCTTGTCTGTTGGCACTGAGAACCACAAGGATAAGCAGGTGGTCTCGGTCGTTAAGTGAAAGCCGTCGGCCACAACGTTGACAGTGGTGAGAGGTAATGCCTGAAAATTGGTTCTCGGCACACTCGTGACACTGTAGATCTCGGAATACTGAATTCACTAGCGATTTCCGAACTGGAATGTCCAGTGCGTCTAGCTGAAACTTCCATTCCGTGTTCAAAGTCTGCTAAATTCGCTTCGTGCGGTCATAATCACTTTGCACACCTTCCCAAATGAATCACCTGAGTAAAAATGACAGTTCCCCGAATGCTCTTTTATACGAGATGCTCTCCAAAATTTTCGGGACTCGTGCTGCCATCTGTTGAAAACCTTACCTTTGGACTAATGGTGACCATCACCCTCGAATCAGTTCCCATCCGCATGTACACACCGGTCGCAGCGCTTCTGCCACTGGTCAAACGTTTCCTGTTCTTTGAGGGTGTTTATCACCGCCAGCGATGCTTCTTGAATCCTGTCTAGAGTGTCGAACCAACGGCTTTTCAACTATTTTTGGGAATAGCGCGAAGTCGCAAGATGCCAAATCTGGCGAGTACAGTGGATTGGGTACAACCACTACGTTGCGTTTTGCCAAAAAGGTCCTGGTGAGAAAAGATGTGTGACAGGGCGTGTTGTCGTGATGCAGCAGCCAGCTCCCTTTATGCCAAAGTTCGGGCCGTCGTGGCCGCACGTTTTCACGGAGCCATCGCAAAACGTCACAGTTGTTCACGGAATACACTGTTTGGTTGGGTGGGACGAATTCTTTGTGCACAATTCCCTTGGTACCAAAGAGAACGATGGTCATGCTCTTCACTTTGCTCTGCACCTGTCTTACTCTTTTGGGTCTTGGAGAGCCCGGGCTCTTCCACTGGGACGATTGTTGCTTTATCTCTGGGTCATAACCGTAAATCCAGTTGAATCACTGCAAGGGTCTTCGTAGCACTTTTCCCGAGATTCGCACAGCATTTGATACAACACGTGCCATTCTATTCACGGATCCATGCTAAAATCGCCACACACCAAACACAGAGTATTACGGAAATCACTGTGGACACGCAACACGTCCTCCCATCTGAATGCCACTCCCCACACTGACTCATCAGCAAGGATCTACCACTCATACTTTCCAGATGGCAGCACTACTAATATGAAACATAGGCCTTATTTTGATGAAGAAATTTCTGAGAATGTACGTCTGGAGTACAGCATTGTTCGTAGTGAAACATGGACTGCGGGAAAACCGGAACAGAAGACAATCGAAGCATTTGAGATGTGGTGCTACAGATGAATGTTGAAAATTAGGTGGACATAAGGTAAGGAATGAGGAGGTTCTGCTCAGAATCGGAGAGGAAAGAAATATGTGGAAAACACTGACGATGGGAAGGGACAGCATGATAGGACATCTGCTAAGACACCAGGGAATGCCTTCTATGGCACTGAAGGGAGCTGTAGAGGGCGAAAACTGTAGAGGAAGACAGAGATTGGAGTACATCCAGCAAATAATTGAGAACGTAGGTTGAAAGTGCTACTCTAAGATGAAGAGTTTACCACAGGAGAGGTATTCGTGTCGGACCGCATCAAACGTCAGAAGACTGATGACAAAAAAAAAAAACCATACTTCTACGGATCTCGCTCGGTCTGCGCACCCATAATGGCGGAAACAGCCTGAAGATGGTGCGAGGAAAGGGCCGAAAGCGCTTGATAACAAATAAAGAAAAAAAAATCTGAAAACGCGATCGAGACTGTTTTCATTTGATTTCTAGCATGTTATAACTGTAATTGCAACGTTACATGTTAACTGAATCTCCACAAAAAGATTAACACTGTGTCGTTCTACCAGGGTGCAAAGTCTTACAGCAATCTTCAGAATCCAGAAAGAAATACTCAGTTTCGGATTTCTGTCCAACCTTTGATTCGTGACCTCGAGTTAATGTAATTAGACTATTTCTGAATAAGAAAATTAGCTTCGAGAATTGCCAAACATGAAACGGTACCGAAATTCCTAAACATGAAGCTGAAAAATTAAATCTAGCAATTCTGAAAATAAAATTAGTAACTGTAAGTAATTTACGTTATGTAATGATCATTGTTGTCTTACCGCGATACGTGAAGTTCAGACACAGCACATTTGATTGTCAGACACAGCACATTTGATTGTCTATTGTGTGGAATTTAATTCCATTGAACTAAACTTGGTACTCTGCAATGATTACTAACTGAAAACAAGCAGTAACTGTTCATGATACACTCTACCACTACCATATCAATAATCGTGATTTGAAACTGCTAAATGTCGTTTGTAAAATCTGAATATACTTATTGCAATCCTCGTACATTGTGAAACGCGATACTACAACCATATGCATATGTGTATACCACCACCCCGTGATTTTTGTCACCTCAGTATAGATCCCTATACGTCTGCCACGTTTGAGGAAAATTGAACTGCCATTTTCCCTGGGGTAAATGACACTGGGAGCATGTCACACCATCGGACGCTGACGCGCATTGATATTCGATAGTCGGTCGTTACTTACATTGCAGAACTATTGTCAAAAGGTAATGGATAAAATTTTCAAGGGGACGTGGCATACTATGCCTCAGATATAGTGGACGTAAAGCAACTCTATGAACTTTAACCTCTTTGATTGAAGACAAGGATGATATCATTGGTTACCAGAAGTAACGGGCAGGTAACGTCTGTATCGTCTTGTCGTGAGTCTTCCTCCGTCCAATTCTGTTGGCAGTCACGGTTGGTAGGAAAGTGATTATTAAAAATGCTTCTCTGTGTGCCTGTGCTCTTGAAGTGAGGTAATATGTATCAGAATTTGTATATTTGCTGCAACTAGTAAGCGTAGTACTCGCGCAAACTCGTTGGCGTCATCATTCATTCCGTCAGTTATTTCTGTATGAAAAATGAAACTCCATTCAATTCTTTCTACTTTAGCATACAGTTCATGATCATCAATTGTATGTTCAGGGAACTGGTAAATTATTCTTCACCTGCTCGTAAATGCAGTTTGAAAAATAATGTGTACTTTCATTAAAATTATTTACAGACTTCTGTTTGGTTCACGATCGCATCTGTTTCATTGTTTGTGACAACGCTTAAAGCAAGATCCAAACTACCGTACTAACGTTACTGAAATCATTCATCTGGTTCTGAATTAGAGTATGATTTTAGTTTGAAGTTGTCCCTTTTAAATCGTTTAAGCGTGACACGTCATATTTTCTGTTAATGATTGTGCTTAAACTTAGCATAATCTTGTTGCACTGTCGTGTGATATGCTAACTGCATTCTTTACGAACGCTTTAAATTTTGGCAAGCAGAGACATTAATTTGAAGTACAGACGCTGCTCAGTGGTTTCTTTCTGCTACATGCGGCTTAGTGATTTATTCCAGGTACTAGGTCAGAGCACAGCAGCATTTCCGTTATTCAGGTAAGGTTAGCGCCAAGACGAACAGTTTCTTGTCGTGATTAGGAAACAGTGAGCATTTGTGATTCTTTTCTACCTAATCCCGAAGTTGCTTCAATAAGTATATTCAGATTTTACAAACGACATTTAGTAGTTTCAAATCACGATTATTGATATGGTAGTGGTAGAGTGTATCATGAACAGTTACTGCTTGTTTTCAGTTAGTAATCATTGCAGAGTACCAAGTTTAGTTTAATGGAATTAAATTCCACACAATAGACAATCAAATGTGCTGTCTCTGACAATCAAATGTGCTGTGTCTGAACTTCACGTATCGCGGTAAGACAACAATGATCATTACATAACGTAAATTACTTACAGTTACTAACTTTATTTTCAGAATTGCTAGATTTAATTTTTCAGCTTCATGTTTAGGAATTTCGGTACCATTTCATGTTTGGCAATTCTCGAAGCTAATTTTCTCATTCAGAAATAGTCTAATTACATTAACTCGAGGTCACGAATCAAAGGTTGGACAGAAATCCGAAACTGAGTATTTCTTTCTGGATTCTGAAGATTGCTGTAAGACTTTGCACCCTGGTAGAACGACACAGTGTTAATCTTTTTGTGGAGATTCAGTTAACATATAACGTTGCAATTACAGTTATAACATGCTAAAAATCAAATGAAAACAGTCTCGATCGCGTTTTCAGATTTTTTTTCTTTATTTGTTATCAAGCGCTTTCGGCCCTTTCCTCGCACCATCTTCAGGCTGTTTCCGCCATTATGGGTGCGCAGACCGAGCGAGAGCCGTAGAAGTATGGTTTTTTTTTTTTTTTGTCATCAGTCTTCTGACGTTTGATGCGGCCCGACACGAATACCTCTCCTGTGGTAAACTCTTCATCTTAGAGTAGCACTTTCAACCTACGTTCTCAATTATTTGCTGGATGTACTCCAATCTCTGTCTTCCTCTACAGTTTTCGCCCTCTACAGCTCCCTTCAGTGCCATAGAAGGCATTCCCTGATGTCTTAGCAGATGTCCTACCATGCTGCCCTTCCCATCGTCAGTGTTTTCCACATATTTCCTTCCTCTCCGATTCTGAGCAGAACCTCCTCATTCCTTACCTTATGTCCACCTAATTTTCAACATTCATCTGTAGCACCACATCTCAAATGCTTCGATTCTCTTCTGTTCCGGTTTTCCCGCAGTCCATGTTTCACTACGAACAATGCTGTACTCCAGACGTACATTCTCAGAAATTTCTTCATCAAAATAAGGCCTATGTTTCATACTAGTAGACTTCTCTTGGCCAGGAATGCCCTTTTTGCCATTGCTAGTCTGCTTTTAATGTCCTCCTTGCTCCGTCCGTCATTGGTTATTTTGGTTATTTTACTGCCTAAGTAGCAGAATTCCCTAGATCCATCTACTTCATGACCATCAATACTAAGTTTATTGCTGGTCTCATTTCTGCTGCTTCTCGTTACTTTGTTTTTCTTCCATTCAATCCATATTCGGTACTCACTAGACTGTTCATTCCATTCAGCAGATCATGTAATTCTTCTTCACTCTCATTCAGGATAACAATGTCGCCAGTGAATCGTATCATTGATATCCTTTCACCACGAATTTTAATTCCAGTCCTGAACCTTTCTTTTAGTGTCATCGGTCGGCCGAAGTGTCCGAGCGGTCCTAGGCGGTACAGTCTGGAACCGCGCGACCGCTACGGTCGCAGGTTCGAATCCTGTCTCGGGCATGCATGTGTGTGATGTCCTTATGTTAGTTAGGTTTAAGTAGTTCTAAGTCCTAGGGGACTGATGACCACAGCAGTTGTCCCATAGTGCTCAGAGACATTTAAACCATTTTTTTTATTGTCATCATTGCTTCCTCGATGTACAGATTGCACAGATGGGGCGAAAGACTACATTCCTCTCTTTTTAAAACGTGAGTTTCGTTCTTAGTGGTCCAGTCTTATTATTCCCCCTTGGTTCTTGCACATATTTCATATTACCCGTCTCTCTCTATAGCTTACCACTATTTTTCTCAGAATTTCGAACATCTTGCACCATTTTACATTGTCGAACGGTTTTTCCGGGTCGACAGATCCGTTGAACGTGTCTTGATTTTCCTTTAGTCTTGCTTCCATTATTAACAGCAATTTCAGAATTGCTTCTCTCGTGCCTTTACCATCCCTAAAGCCGAACTGATCGTCATCTAGCGCATCCACAATTTTCCTTTCCATTCTTCCGTATATTATTCTTGTAAGAATGTGGATGCATGAGCTGTTAAGTTGATTGTGCTATAATTCTCGCACTTGTCAGCTCTTGCCGTCTTCGGAATTGTGTGGATGATGTTTTTCTGAAAGTCAGATGGTTTGTCGCCAGATTCATACATTCTTCACACCAACGTGAATAGTCGTTTTGTTGCCACTTCCCAAATGATTTTAGAAATTCTGATGGAATGTTATCTACCCTTTCTGCTTTATCTGATCTTCTCCATAGCTCTTTTAAATTCTGATTCTAATAGTGGATCCCTTATCCTTCTAAATCAACTCCTGTTTCTTCGTCTATCACATCAGACAAATCTACCCCCTCATAGAGGCTTTCAATGTATTCTTTCCATCTATCCGCTCTCTCCTTTCCATGTAACAGTAGAATTCCCGATGCATTCTTAATGTCATCAACCTTGATTTTAATGTCACCGAAGATTGTTTTAACTTTCCTGTATGCTGTATCTGTCCTTCCGACAATCATATCTTTTTTGATGTCTTCACATATTTCCTGCAGCCATTTCGTCTTAGCTTCCCTGCACTTCCTATTTATTTCATTCCTCAGCGACTTGTTTTTCTGTATTCCTGATTTTCCCGGAACATGTTTGTACTTCCTCCTTTCATCAATCAACTGAAGTATTTCTTCTGTTACCCATGGTTTCTTCGCAGGTACCTTCTTTGTACCTATGTTTTCCTTCCCAACTTCTGTGATGGCCTTTTTTAGAGATGTCCATTCCTCTTTAACTGTACTGCCTACTGCGCTATTCCTTATTGCTGTATCTATAGCGTTAGAGATCTTCAAACGTATCTCGTCATTCTTTAGTACTTCCGTATTCCACTTCTTTGCGTATTGATTCTTCCTGACTAATGTCTTGAATTTCAGCCTACTCTTGACCACTACTGCATTGTGATCTGAGTCTATATCTGCTATCGGGAACGCCTTACAATCCAGTATCTGATTTCGGAATCTCTGTCTGACCATGATGTAATCTAACTGAGATCTTCCCGTATCACCCGACCGTTTCCAAGTATGACTCCTCCTCCTGTGATTCTTGAACAGGGTATTCGCTATTACTAGCTGAAACTTGCTACACAGCTCAATTACTCTTTCTCCTCTTTCATTCCTTGTCCCAAGCCCCTATTCTCCGGTAACCATTTCTTCTACTCCTTCCCCTAGAACTGCATTCCAGTCTTCCATGACTATTAGATTTTCATATCCTTTTAATACTGTATTACCCTTTCAATATCCTCATATACTTTCTCTATCTCTTCATCTTCAGCTTGCGACGTCGACATGTATACCTGAAACATCGTTGTCGGTATTACTTTGATGTAGATTCTGATAGAAACGACCCTGTCACGGTAACACACTCTCTGCCCTACCTTCCCATTCATAACGCATCCTACTCCCGTTATACCATTTCCTGATGTTAGTCTTTCTCCTCTGACCAGAAATACTTATCTTCTTTCCATTTCACTTCACTGGCCCTCACTATATCTAGATTGAGCCTTTGCATTTCCATTTGCAGTTTTTATAGCTGCCCTATCACGTTCACACTTCTGATATTCCACGCCCCGACTCGTAGTACGTTATTCTTTCGTTGGTTATTCAATCTTTTTCCCATAGTCACTTCCGTCTTGGCAGTCCCCTCTCGGAGATTCGTACAGGGGACAATTCCGGAATCTTTTGCCAATGGAGAGATCATCATGACACTTCTTCAAATACAGGCCACATGTCCTGTGGATACACATTACGTGTCTTTAATGCAGTGGTTTCCATTGCCTTCTGCATCCTCATGCCATTGATCACTGCTGATTCTTCCGCCTTTAGGGTCACTTTCCCACCCCTAGGAGAGTGCCCTGAATCTCTGTCTGCGCCCAATGCTGATTATTAGACAGAAATTAAGAAGCGCCGGTATTCGAACCCGGGACTGAAAAAATCGAGAGGTATGTTTAGTGATAATTAACATTGGCAACAATAGTAGCTAAGAAATTTGTGAGTGTACATATTATTGTATTATAGTTACACTCATGGATGGCTAATCCAGTTCGTTCACTGATGACGAAGTATTAAGTATATTTTTTTTCCGATCTCGCCCCGTCTGTCGCCGCCAGCAGCCATAATGGCGAAAATGCCTGAAGATGATCCGAGGAAAGTGGCGAAACCGGTTGCTGACCAATTTTTAAAAAATTGGAAAAAGCGATCGAGACTGTTTTTATTTGATTTTTAGTATTTTATCCCGATCGCTGTGCTGTAGCTACAAAATGCTTTCTAAAACAGTTATAACTGTTTTTTCTGTGTTTTTGTTTTGAAACATTACGCAATTAGAAAAGCGTACTGAAGCGCTACACAGAGAGAAGAATAAAATTAAAGATTACACATCTATTACAGGATATATGTTGTACCGCAGTTATGATAAGAAGGACTCTAAAGTAGGATGTCCACACAGGTCAGGAGGTTACTTGTCAAACAACAAGCTTTCCCAGAAGGAATCATAAATAACAAGTATTCAGCTGTGCCAACTGCTGTGTTAACTGTCGATGTCGTTGGGTCAACTTGGGAACACGTAGGGCTGGTCGGCTGTGGAGGCACCTATGTTCAAAAATGTCCACTCAACGGCGATCTCCGAAACTCTTGTGCCTGCACTAGCGCGAGATCTGCCAGAGGAACCCATCTACCCTACTTTGCAGGGTTGGAAGGACTCCGACCTCCACGTTGTGTGAAACGTCTTCACGAAAGAAGACGAAGTAAATATTCCAGAATTCGAATCAAGAACAGCTGCCAACATGAGTAACATAGAAGTAAATATCCTCGGAGTAGTGAAGCAACTTAATCAACTAAACTGAATCAACTAAACAAAGCAAGTCTACTGGTCCAGACTGTATATCAATCAGGTTCCTTTGGAGTATGCTGATGTAATAGCTCCATACTTAACAATCATATACAATCTTTCGCTCGACGAAAGATCCCTTCCCAAAGGCTGGAAAGTAGCACAGATCACACCAATATTCAAGAAAGGTAGTAGGAGTAATGCTGTAAATTACAGGTCCATATCATTAACGTCGATATGCAGCAGGGTTTTGGAACATATATTGTGTTCGAAAATTATGAATTACCACGAAGAAAACGGTCTATTGCCACACAGTCAACACGGATTTAGAAAACATCGTAATTGTGAAACACAACTAGCTCTTTACTCGCATGAAATGATGAGTGCTATTGACAAGCGATTTCAAATTGATTTTGTATTTCTGGATTTCCAGAAGGCTTTTGACACTGTACCATACAGGCGGCTTGTAGTGAAATTGCATGCTTATGGAATATTGCCTCAGTAATGTGACTGGATTTGTGATTTGCTGTGAGAGAGGTTACAGTTCCTAGCAATTGACAAGTTATCGAGTAAAGCAGAAGTGATTTCTGGTGTCCCCCAAGGTAGTGTTATAGGCCCTTTGATGATTCCTATCTATATGAACGATTTGGGAGACAATCTGAGCAGCCCTCTTAGGGTGTTTGCAGATGACGCTGTCGTTTCTCGTCTAATTAAGTCATTGAAAGATCAAAACAAATTACAAAACAATTTAGAAAAGAGATCTGTGTGGTGCGAAAATTGGCAATCGATGGTAAATAACGTAAAGTGTGAGGTCATCCAGATGAGTGCTAAAAGGAATCCGTTAAACATCGGTTGCACGATAAACCAGTCGAATGTAAAGGCTGTAAATTCAACTAAAGAATTACAATTGGGAACAACTTGAATTGGAAGGAACACGTGGAAAATGTTGTGGGGAAGGCTAACCAAAGACTGCGTTTTATTGGAAGGACACTTATAAAATGTGGTAGATCTACTAAAGAGACTGCCTGCACTACGCTTGTCCGTTCTCTTTTAGGATACGGCTGCGTTGTGTAGTGTCCTTAGCAGATAGGATTGAAGAAGTATATCGAAAAAGTCCAAAGAAGGGCAGCACGTTTTGTATTGTAGCGAAATAGGGAATATGGTGTCGCCGAAATGACACAGGATTTCGGGTGAACATCATTAAAACAAAGGCGTTTTTCTTTGCGTCGGAATCCTCTCACGTAATTCTAATCACCAGCTTTCTCCTCCGAATGCGAAAATATTTTGTTGACGCAGGCCTACACAGGAATAAACGACCACCATGATAAAATAAGGGAAATCAGAGCTCGTACGGAAAGATATAGGTGTTCGTTCTTTCCGCGCGCTACAACAGAGAATTGTGAAGGTGGCTCGATGAACCCTCTGCCAGGCATTTAAATGCGAGTTGCATTCAGACAACACTGAGATCTCGCGTTATATTCTAGGACACATGTTCCCCTTATTATATACTCCACAAGTCACTGTGTAGTGTACGGCAGAGGGTTCTTTGTAGGTTGTCTCTTCCTTTCTTATTCAAACACACAAATAGACTTATAACGCTGCCCATAGATTTGAGGCAGTCTCAACTGAAACAAAATAGCGGCCTGAGATTAGTTCATGACCATTGATAATGAATAAGGATGATCGGTACTGAAAAGGAAATGTTACAACGGTACTTCAGCACTGCCTGCTAATGGTGAATGAATTCAGGTTCGACTATGGCAGTCGCTGTTGAGTTTTAACGTAGGCAAGTGTATTCTGTGTAAAAATATAAATATGAGTCAGTCACGGATTCATCTCTTACAACTGATGAATCTTCTATAAGGACCAAATGTGAAGTATTTAACCTCACATGCCTCTTTGATGACACACACGCTGGTGCAATACTTTTTTATGACGGGAGTAAGTGGCGTACAATGTGTCACTAACAAGAAACATACTGTAGATCTACATCTACATGAATACTCTGCAAATCTCATTTAAGTACCTGGCAGATGGTTCATCGAACCATCTGCACAATTCTCTGTTATTCCAACCTCGTATAGCGAGCGGAAAGAATGAACACCTGTATCTTTCCGTACGACCTCTGATTTCCCTTATTTTATCGTGGTGATCGTTTCTCCCTATTCAGGCCGGCGTCAACAAAATATTTTCGCATTCGGAGGAGAAAAGAGGTGATTAGAATTTCGTGTGAAGAATCCGCCGCAACGAAAAACTCCTTTGTTTTAATGATGTCCACCCCCAAACCTGTATCATTTCGGTGACACTCTCTCCCCTATTTCGCGACGATACAAAACGTGCAGCCCTTCTCTGAACTTTTCCGATGTACTCCGTCAATCCTATCTGGTAAAGATACCATACAGCGCAGCAGTTTTCTAAAAGAGGACGGACAAGCGTAGTGTAGGCAGTCTCCTTAGTATGTCTGTTACATTTTCTAAGTGTCCTGCCAATAAAACGCAGTTAGCCGTCCCCACAACACTTTCTATGTGTTCCTTCTAATTTAAGTTGTTCGTAATTGTAATTCCTAGGTATTTAGTTGAATTTACGGCCTTTATATTTGACTGATTTATCGTGTAACCGAAGTTTAACGGATTTCTTTTAGCACTCATGTGCATGACCTCACACTTTTCGTTATTTAGGGTCAACTGCCAATTTTCGCACCATTCAGATATCTTTTCTAAATCGTTTTGCAATTGTTTTGATCTTCTGATGCCTTTATTGGTCGATAAACGACAGCGTCATCTGCAAACAACCTGAGACCGCTGCTCAGATTGTCTCCCAAATCAATTATATAGATAAGGAACAGCAAAGGACCTACAACACTATCTGGGGGAACTCGACCTGTTGTACTCGATGACTTTCTACATCTACATCTACATCCATACTCCGCAAGCCACCTGACGGTGTGTGACGGAGGGTACTCTGAGTACCTCTATCGGTTCTCCCTTGTATTCCAGTGTTGTACTGTTCGTGGAAAGAAGGATGGTCGGTATGCCTCTGTGCGGGCTCTAATCTCTCTGATTTTATCCTCATGGTCTCTTCGCGAGATATACGTAGGAGGGAGCAATATGCTGCTTGACTCCTCGATGAAGGTATGTTCTCGAAACTTCAACAAAAGCCCGTAGCGAGCTACTGAGCGTCTCTCCTGCAGAGTCTTCCACTGGAGTTCATCTATCATCTCCGTAACGCTTTCGCGATTACTAAATGATCCTGTAACGAAGCGAGCTGCTCTCCGTTGGATCTTCTCTATGTCTCCTATCAACCCTATCTGGTACGGATCCCACACCAGTGAGAAGTATTCAAGCAGTGGGCGAACAAGCGTACTGTAACCTACTTCCTTTGTTTTCGGATTGCATTTCCTTAGGATTCTTCCAATGAATCTCAGTCTGGCATCTGCTTTACCGACAATCAACTTTATATGATCATTCCATTTTAAATCACTCCTAATGCGTACTCCCAGATAATTTATGGAATTAACTGCTTCCAGTTGCTGACTTGACCTGCTATATTGCAGCTAAATGATAAGGGATCTTTCTTTTTATGTATTCGCAGCACATTACACTTGTCTGCATTGAGATTCAACTGCCATTCCCTGCACCATGCGTCAATTCGCTGCAGATCCTCCTGCATTTCAGTACAATTTTCCATTGTTACAACCTCTCGATATACCACAGCATCATCCGCAAAAAGCCTCAGTGAACTTCCGATGTCATCCACAAGGTCATTTATGTATATTGTGAATAGCAACGGTCCTACGACACTCCCCTGCGGCACACCTGAAATCACTCTTACTTCGGAAGACTTCTCTCCATTGAGAATGACATGCTGCGTTCTGTTATCTAGGAACTCTTCAGTCCAATCACACAATTGGTCTGATAGTCCTTATACTCTTACTTTGTTCATTAAACGACTGTGGGGAACTGTGTAGAACGCCTTGCGGAAGTCAAGAAACACGGCAACTACCTGTGAACCTGTGTCTATGGCCCTCTGAGTCTCGTGGACGAATAGCGCGAGCTGGGTTTCAGACGATCGTCTTTTTCGAAACCCATGCTGATTCCTACAGAGTAGATTCGTAGTCTCCAGAAAAGTCATTATACTCGAACATAATACGTGTTCCAGAATTCTACAACTTTCCGTAAATTACTACGTACTGTGAGCTCTCTGACAGGAAACCACAAATCCAGTCACATAACTGAGAACGACCGAGACGTACTGTTTGGGAGAGAGGGATGACTCACGCCGAAGCGGGCAGAAAAACACAGGCAATCGCGTCATTGACTTTATTACATCAAACGCAGACAGCTGGCCTTTCGCTGAACTCGGAGATGGCGCTGCGGAGCTCTGCAGCGTTGGCGTCCGGTTGCCCAGCCGTGTGGACGTAGCGACCCTGCTCGCGCCACGGGTAAAAGTGGCCGCCGCGTGCGTTAACTGTGTCCGTGGCCCGGAACACGGCTGATTGCTCCCTCAGGCGCAACTCGTGGACCCCATGTAGAGCGCCGAAGGGAAGCAGCCGACAGTAATCGTTGTGGTGAACCTTAGCAGCTCCGGCCGTCCGCCCAGGGCACCTCAGTAAGCGCCCGCAAACAGCTCTGCACTGGGAGGTCGCGAGTTCGCGCCCCGGCCCCGCCCCTGCGAACAGCAGCATGCAGTCCGCCGGACGACGCCACCCAGAAATCTGCCACTTCCTCGGAGGTGCGACACGCCGCGCAACAACTGTTACGCGTCCGATCAGAGGAAGTTGGTAGTAGTTTCAGCTGGCTGGCCGATTTTCGCCGATATCCATCACCAAAAGGTCATCGAGGTTGGCCTGCAACTTCAACAATCTACATCTACATCTACATAATTACTCTGCAATTCACATTTAAGTGCTTGGCAGAGGCTAACATCGAACCACAATCATACTAACTCCCTACCATTCCACTCCCGAACAGCGCGCGGGAAAAACGAATACCTAAACCTTTCTGTTCGAGCTCTGATTTCTCTTATTTTATTTTGATGATCATTCCTACCTATGTAGGTTGGGCTCAACAAAATGTTTTCGCATTCGGAAGAGAAAGTTGGTGACTGAAATTTCGTAAATAGATCTCGCCGCGACGAAAAAGTCTTTGCTTTAATGACTTCCATCCCAACTCGCGTATCATATCTGCCACACTCTCTCCCGTATTACGTCGTCATACAAAACGAGCTGCCCTTTTTTGCACCCTTTCGATGTCCTCCGTCAATCCCACCTGGTAAGGATCCCACACCGCGCAGCAATATTCTGACAGAGGACGAACGAGTGTAGTTTAAGCTGTCTCTTTAGTGGACTTGTTGCATCTTCTAAGTGTCCTGCCAATGAAACGCAACCTTTGGCTCGCCTTCCTCACACTATTATCTATGTGGTCTTTCCAACTGAAGTTGTTCGTAATTTTTACACACGGGTACTTAGTTGAATTGACAGCCTCGAGAATTGTACTATTTATCGAGTAATTGAATTCCAACGGATTTCTTTCGGAACTCATGTGAATCACCTCACACTTTTCTTTATTTAGCGTCAACTGCCACCTGCCACACCATAGAGCAATCTTTTCTAAATCGCTTTGCAACTGATACTGGTCTTCGGATGACCTTACTAGACGGTAAATTACAGCATCATCTGCGAACAGTCTTTCCGGCATTAGAAAAAATGGCGACACGACTGCCTGCTTCGAACCTCCGGGCTCGCTTCTTTATACCTCTTATTGCCTATACCTCTAACATAGTTTCTCTGGAGGAGACAAGTGGAGTGCTCTTTGCTGATAACGTCAGGTTTCCTCAGCCCGCTTCGGCCACGAGACACAGGCCGCTTCGCGCCGTCTTAGATTGTTTGCAGATGATGCTGTCATTTACCGTCTTGTAACGCCATCAGATGATCAAAACGACTTGCAAAATGATTTACATAAGATATCTGTATGGTGCGAAAATTGGCAATTGACACTGAATAGCCGGTCATGTTGGCCGTGCGGTTCTAGGCACTTCAGTCCGGAACCGCGTGACTGCTACGGTGGCAGGTTCGAATCCTGCCTCGGGCATGGATGTGTGTGACGTCCTTAGGTTAGGTAGGTTTAAGTAGTTCTAAGTTCTAGGGGACTGATGACCTCAGATGTTGAGATCCATAGTGCTCAGAGCCATTTGAACCATTTTTTTTTTTTTTGACCTTGAATAAGGAAAAGTGTGAAGTTATTCACATGAGTACTAAAAGAAAACAGCTAAATTTCTATTACTCGATAAGTCACACAAATCTGAAGGCTGTAAATTCAACTAAATACTTAGGGATTACAATTGCAAATAACCTAAATTGGAACGATCACATAGATAATATTGTGGGTAGAGCAAACCAGACTGCGATTCACTGGCAGAACACTTAGAAGGTGCAACAGGCCTACTAAAGAGACTGCTTACACCACGCTTGTCCACCCTATTCTGGTCTATTGCTGTGCGGTGTGGGATCCGCATCAGGTGGGACTGACGGAGATGACATCGAAAAAGTACTAAGAAGGCAGCTCGTTTTGTATTATCGCGAAATTGGGGAGATAGTGCCACAGACATAATACGTCAATTGGAGTGGCAATCATTAAAACAAAGTTGTTTTTCTTTGCGACTGGATCTTCTCATGAAATTTCAATCACCAGTTTTCTCCTCCGATTGCTAAAACATTCCGTTGGTACCCACCTACATAGGGAGAAATGATCATCACGATAAAATAAGAGAAATCAGCTCTCGCACAGAAAAATTTAAGTGCTCGTTTTTCCCGCGTGTCGGTAGAGAGCGAAACGGTAAAGAGACAGCTTGAAAGTGGTTCATTGAACCCTCTGCCAGGCAATTTATTGTGAATAGCACAGTAATCACGTAGATGTAGATGTTGTAACTGCAACGTACGAAATCTTCTCAGTACGTCATTGCCCTGCGCTGTTCTGATAACCTCACACAAGTATACCGAGCCGGCCGAGCCGAGCCTTCTCGCCTGCAAGCGGTGTCTAAAAGCTGCCTCGCAGAATCGTTTGCAAAATATCAACATCGCCCGAGCCTGCCATCCTATCTGACAGTTTGTCCCTTAACTACTACCTTCCAGCCATAGCTGCGCGAAATTTCCAAGAATTTCCCAACTCCACCCCTCTACTTATTGTGTCGTAGCACGTAGTTCAATGAAAGTCGGACCGTACATAGAAAGTACAGAAGGTAGCCGAAAGAAATAAATAATGAGACTGGAACCTGATAGTGAAGGGAAAGCAGGATTCGGTTACTATTGTGGACGCGACCGTAATCTGTTACTACTGGTTGTCTTTTACAGTTGCACACTATTTTAAATCAGTAATTGCAGACACAACAACAAATAAAAAAATAGCACACGTTATTAATGAATAAATAAACAACAGTGAAAATAATAGTGTATTCAGTGAGTTACAATTTAGCAAAACACCATTAAATACAGACTCAATGGCTAATGTTTTAAAAGCAAGCCCCTGTGATCTGGGCAGAAGGCCTTACACGCCAGGAGTGGCAATAAATTAAGAACTGTTCAAAACTCGCTGCAACTTACAAATTACAGGTATTGAAATATTAAGGTAAGTCGCCACAAACACAGTAGAAGGCATCAGACACCAGGAATGGCAGCAAATAAGGTTTTAAGGATTACTGTTAAAATACAAATACCAAATTACACTCCTGGAAATTGAAATAAGAACACCGTGAATTCATTGTCCCAGTAAGGGGAAACTTTATTGACACATTCCTGGGGTCAGATACATCACATGATCACACTGACAGAACCACAGGCACATAGACACAGGCAACAGAGCATGCACAATGTCGGCACTAGTACAGTGTATATCCACCTTTCGCAGCAATGCAGGCTGCTATTCTCCCATGGAGACGATCGTAGAGATGCTGGATGTAGTCCTGTGGAACGGCTTGCCATGCCATTTCCACCTGGCGCCTCAGTTGGATCAGCGTTCGTGCTGGACGTGCAGACCGCGTGAGACGACGCTTCATCCAGTCCCAAACATGCTCAATGGGGGACAGATCCGGAGATCTTGCTGGCCAGGGTAGTTGACTTACACCTTCTAGAGCACGTTGGGTGGCACGGGATACATGCGGACGTGCATTGTCCTGTTGGAACAGCAAGTTCCCTTGCCGGTCTAGGAATGGTAGAACGATGGGTTCGATGACGGTTTGGATGTACCGTGCACTATTCAGTGTCCCCTCGACGATCACCAGTGGTGTACGGCCAGTGTAGGAGATCGCTCCCCACACCATGATGATGGGTGTTGGCCCTGTGTGCCTCGGTCGTATGCAGTCCTGATTGTGGCGCTCACCTGCACGGCGCCAAACACACATACGACCATCATTGGCACCAAGGCAGAAGCGACTCTCATCGCTGAAGACGACACGTCTCCATTCGTCCCTCCATTCACGCCTGTCGCGACACCACTGGAGGCGGGCTGCACGATGTTGGGGCGTGAGCGGAAGACGGCCTAACGGTGTGTGGGACCGTAGCCCAGCTTCATGGAGACGGTTGCGAATGGTCCTCGCCGATACCCCAGGAGCAACAGTGTCCCTAATTTGCTGGGAAGTGGCTGTGCGGTCCCCTACGGCACTGCGTAGGATCCTACGGTCTTGGCGTGCATCCGTGCGTCGCTGCGGTCCGGTCCCAGGTCGACGGGCACGTGCACCTTCCGCCGACCACTGGCGACAACATCGATGTACTGTGGAGACCTCACGCCCCACGTGTTGAGCAATTCGGCGGTACGTCCACCCGGCCTCCCGCATGCCCACTATACGCCCTCCCTCAAAGTCCGTCAACTGCACATACGGTTCACGTCCACGCTGTCGCGGCATGCTACCAGTGTTAAAGACTGCGATGGAGCTCCGTATGCCACGGCAAACTGGCTGACACTGACGGCGGCGGTGCACAAATGCTGCGCAGCTAGCGCCATTCGACGGCCAACACCGCGGTTCCTGGTGTGTCCGCTGTGCCGTGCATGTGATCATTGCTTGTAGAGCCCTCTCGCAGTGTCCGGAGCAAGTATGGTGGCTCTGACACACCGGTGTCAATGTGTTCTTTTTTCCATTTCCAGGAGTGTAATTAATGCAGAGTAATGAAGTTTTGGGAATACGTTTGTCTAGGTAAAATATATACATGATTAACATTGAAGATCACAGTTTAATATAAGCGCGAGATGATCCATTGCAAATGTGGTACATTAACCCGGTGCGAGCACCAGAATATTGAAAGCGAGCATGCAAACGTCGATGTATTATACTGAACGAAATCCAGATGCCAGTTCGTGCGCTGGAGTTCCACGTCTGTTGCATGTGGTCGCTCAATATAGGATCTGTTAATGCTGTTAGTGGATGACGCTGGAATTTTAATCCCATGACGTCCCGTATCTACTCATCTGGTGATGGAGCAGACCAAGGCAAAGTGTCGACACATTGTAGAGAATGTTGGGTTACAACAGCGGTATGTGGGCCACCGTTATCCTGTTGGAAAACATCCCCTGGAATGCTGTTCATGAAGTGGAGCACAACATGTCGAATCGCCAAACTGACGTGAAAATTTGCAGTCAGGATGCGTGGGATAGCCACGGGAGTGCTCCTGCTGTCATACGATATGGCACCCCAGACCATGACTACAGGTGTAGATCCAGTGTGTCTAGCACGCAGACAGGTTGGTTGCAGTTCCTCAGCTGGCCTCCTCCTAAACAATTCACGACCATTATTGGCAACGATGCAGGACCAGCTTTCATCAGAAAATAGAACATACCTCCAACCTGCCCTGGAATGAGATCTCACTGGACACCTTTGAAGCCACAAATGGTGCTGGTCTGAGGTCACCGGAATGCACGCTACAGGGCATTTGTCTCGGAGCTTTCCTTGAAGTAACCAATTACGCTTATACGAGGTGCGGCTAGAAAAAAACCGGACTGATGCTTGAAAAAACATTTATTTACAATTATTTACAATTTCATGTTATCTCCTTCAATGTACTCTCCTCCTCGGTCTCTACACCGCTCCATACGAATTTTCCACTGTTCATAGCAATACTGCAGATCATTTTCGGTAAGTCCATACATTACTTCCGTCGCTTTTTCTTTTACTGCTTCAACAGTCTCAAATCTAGTTCCTTTCAAAGCTGACTTGACTTTAGGGAAAAGAAAAAAGTCACAGGGGGCCAAATCAGGTGAGTAGGGTGGATGATCTAAAATGGGAATGTTGTGTTTTGCCAAAAACGTCTTCACTGACAACGCACTGTGAGCTGGGGCATTGTCTTGGTGAAGGATCCATGACTTTTTTCTCCACAAATCGTTCCGTTTTCTCCGTACTCGCTCACGTAGGGTAGCCAGGACGCTAATGTAGTAATGCTGATTCACTGTTTGTCCCTCTGGTACCCAATCAATGTGCACAATCCCTTTGATGTCAAAAAAACAATCATCAGTGCCTTGAATTTCGATTTTGACATTCGTGCTTTTTTTTGTCGTGGAGAACCAGGAGTTTTCCAATGCATCGATTTTGTAAGAAGGTGGGATCACTTTCAATGTTTTCCAGGATGTCAGAACAAATCATTCTTTGGCGTTCCTTCTGTTCAATTGTGAGACACTTTGGAACCATTTTTGAACACACTTTGTTCATGTTGAAACTTTCATGAAGAATCTGCCTAACACTTTCCTTGTCAACTCCTGTTAACTCAGACACTGCTCTGATTGTTAAACGGCGATCTTGTCGAACAAGTTTACCGATTTTTTCAATGTTTGCATCAGTTTTTGCTGACAATGGTCTGCCAGTGCGAGTGTCATCACTGGTGTCTTCGCGGCCATCTTTAAATCGTTTAAACCACTCAAACACTTGTGTTCGCGATAAACAATCATCGCCGTACACTTGTTGTAACATTACAAACGTTTCACTTGCAGATTTTCCTAGTTTGAAACAAAATTTGATGTTAACACGCTGTTCTTTCTGTACACTCAACATTTTCCGACGCACAGACAAAACGTCAACTACTTAAAACAGACACCACAGGCAGACTGAGTGCAGGAGGCAGATGAAACTCGAGCAGTAGGCGGAGCGAGAGTCACGTGACAGGCCACGCGACTTTCAGCCTTATTGCATTCGTTTTATTGTTTCACCAGTACTAGTCCGGTTTTTTTCTAGCCACACCTCGTATATTCGTAGTGTCACCGTTGTGCCAAATGCTGCTCAGATTGCTGTTTCAGATGCAGTTCTTTGCGCCAGAGCCAAACGCCGAAGACGATGATCTTCGTACTCGGTAATGCCACGTGGCCGTCCGGAATTCGGTCTTCTTACGACCGTACGTTCTCGTGACCACTGCTGCCAGCAGTCCTGTATAGTGGCTACATTCCAGCCAAGTTTATCTTTAGTATCGCAGAAGGAACATTCAGCTTCTCGAAGCTCTATTACACGACCTCCTTCTAACTCGTCATAGTATCGCTCGCTACTGACACCACTCTTCTGCGATTGGCACGAAATGTGAACAGACATGTTTCAGATGTAGAAACAGGCCTACCAACTTTTGTTTATGCCTCACAACTCCTCCTTGATGTTGCGATTTTTTTCCATTAGTGTATTTCCGGAACCAGTTTCATTTCGCCCATGCTGTAGGTAGTAACGCTGTAGCTGAGTGACGCTATCTTTCAACAATACTTCCTGCAATAGTGAGGCTGGAACAGCTGAGCGATCTGTCGAGGCGCTAAGTACCCCGTAGCGAAACAAGTAGCTGACTCTCTCGCACCTGCCAGCAGCTCTCGTCACGTAGAGAGCTGGTATGCACCAGTTTCGCCGTACATTTTTTTCGGGCAATAAGCACACGCGACTCGCGGTCGGGACGACGCTTTCGCCTGACTGGCACGTCGCTGGCGCCATCGATACCTGATTATCGGGTCTGCTGAGCTCCGCGGATTTCCCTCATCAGCTGTGAGAAATGCACCGTGACGCTGCGCCACCACATCGACAATTCACGGGCGTAGGTCGGCTCCCGGTCACACAGATGCCACCGCAACTTCAGTACTCCGTCTCACTTCGAGAATGGTAGATACGGAGCAAATTAAGGAGTTAAGTAACGACAGTCTGCAAAGAACAATGCTGTCGGTTGTTGCATTGGAGAGTAAACACTCCACTCTGTGCTTTTCTGTCCTTCCCATGAGCGACCGTATGTTTTAGTACATGATCTTTCGAAGGTGATGATTTGTCGGCCGGAGTGGCCGAGCGGTTCTAGGCGCTACAGTCTGGAACCGCGTGACCGCTACGGTCGCAGGTTCGAATCCTGCCTCGGGCATGGATGTGTGTGACGTCCTTAGGTTAGTTAGGTTTAAGTAGTTCTAAGTTCTAGGGGACTGATGACCTCAGAAGTTAAGTCCTATAGTGCTCAGAGCCATTTGAAGCATTATTTGATGAGTTACTCTCGTTATCAACGAAAATGAAGAAACAATAAACTGACTCCTTCCACGAGCGTTAAAAATTTTTCGTCTCGATCCCGTATTCCGATTTACCCACTGCACTACTCAGAGCTTGTTATGCCACGTGAACTAAAGCCCGTCCCTTCTAGCCTGCACACTGATAATACCAATGGTATAGAACATTACACACTCTGAGACAAAAAAAGAAAATTGAGAGTGTGTTACATGACGATCAGTTTGGCTTTAGGAAAGGTAAAGGCACCAGAGAGGCGATTCTGACGTTCCGGTTGATAATGCAAGCAAGACTAAAGAAAAATCAAGACACATTCATAGGATTTGTCGACACTGTAAAATGGTGCAAGAGGTTCGAAATTCTGAGAAAAATAATGGTAAGCTGTAGAGAGAGACGGCTAATATGCAATACCTACAAGAACCAATGGGGTGTAATAAGAGTGGACGACCTAGAACGAAAGACACCTATTAAAAAGGGTAAGATAGGGATGTAGTCTTTTGCCTCTACTGTTTAATCTGTAAATCGAAATACATGAAATAAAAGAAAGGTACAGAAGTGGAATTAAGACTTAAGGCGAACGGATATCAATGATACGATTCGCTGATGACATTGCTATCCTGAGTGAAAGTGAAGAAGAATTACACGATATGCTGAATGGAAATGAACGGCCTAATGAGTACAGAATATGGATCGAGAGTATTTCGAAGAAAGATGAAAGTAACGAGAAGTAGCAGAAATGAGAATAGCGAGGAACTTAATGTTGTGACTTGGCAAGACAGCCAAGCCACTAGGAGGTAGCCGAAAGGCACGCGTTTAAGCTCACGCAGGCTGGCGTGAGGTCTGGAACAGGTAAAGTAATTATACTAACAAAAAAGGTACGTAGCTTCTGGAATACTTAACTTTAATCCATAATTGGTGAACATCGGTCTGACGGTACATGCATCACAAGATAAATAGCAATTGATAATGGCACCTTGCTAGGTCGTAGCAAATGACGTAGCTGAAGGCTATGCTAACTGTCGTCTCGGCAAATGAGAGTGTAATTTGTCAGTGAACCATCGCTAGAAAAGTCGGCTGTACAACTGGGGCGAGTGCTAGGCCGTCTCTCTAGACCTGCCGTGTGGCGGCGCTCGGTCTGCAATCACTGATAGTGGCGACACGCGGGTCCGACGTATACTACCGGACCGCGGCCGATTTAAAGGCTACCACCTAGCAAGTGTGGTGTCTGGCGGTGACGCCACACTTAACATCTCGATTGATGGCCACGAAGTAGATGAAAAGGAATTCTGATACCTAGGCAGCAATATAGCCAGTAACGGACGGAGCAAGGAGGACATGAAAAGCAGATCAGCACTGGCAAAAAGGGCATTCCTGGTCAAGTCTCTTAGTATTAAACATAGGCCTGAATTTCAGGAAGAAGTTTCTGAGGATGTACATTTAAAGCATTGGGTGGTAGTGAAACATGGACTGTGGGAAAACCGGAACAGAATTGAAGCATTTGAGATGTGGTGCTACAGACGAATGTTGAAAATTAGGTGGGCTGATAAGGCCAGGAATGAGGAATTTCTGCGCAGAATCGGAGAGGTAAGGAATATGTGGAAAACACAGTCAAGGAGAAGGGACAGGACACATGTTAAGACATCAGGGAATGACTTCCATGGTAACTGAGCTGTAGAGATGAAAAAGTATAGAGGAAGATAGAGATTGCAAACCATTCAGCAAATAGTTGGGGGCGGAAGTAGCAAATGCTTCTCTGAGAGAAGAGTTCCGCATAGGAGCCAAATTCTTGTCGAGCAGCATCAAGCCATTCAGAAGACTGATGAAAAAAGAAACATAGAAAACGACGTACCATCAAAGTATTACCGGAATGGGATGGTAATCGGTGGATGTGATGTACACTGACTTAGCGAATGTTACGGATAGAGCGGCAGAGATGGTGGAGGTGCGTTATATGCGCACCACACTCCCCCGTGTGGCAGGTGCAGTTGTATAGGAGACCTCCTGACAAATGGCTGTGCAAGTGATTTGTGTAACATGGAATGTCGTCGTGAGTTGAGGCAATTCGAAGGGGCTATGGTAGTCGATGCCCGACAGACGGGAATTTCGGTTTAGGCAATGGTGCGGGAATACTGCTCTACACGTTCAACCGTGTCCAGAGCGAATCGTGAATGAGTGAATGCGATTGTCATAGTCAATACCAGACCAAATGCCGACCGTCCAGCCACTCTCGACGACCGTGACTGCAGACATCTGAGACGCATCGTCAATAGAGAGAAGGACAGCTGTGGCCGAGCGGTTCTAGGCACTTCAGTCCTGAGCTGCACTGCTGCTACGGACGCAGGTTCGAATCCTGTCTCGGGCATGGATGTGTGTGATGTCCTTAGGCTCGTTAGGTTTACGTAGTTCTAAGTCTAGGGGACTGATGACCTCAGATGTTAAGTCCCATAGTGCTTCGAGCCATTTGAACCATTTTGAACACAAGGGCAACAGTGCAACAAATCACGGCTCAGTTCAACACAGGACGTGCTAGACACGTCTCCCAGTGGACATTCCGTAGGGACACTGGTTCCATGGGATACGGGATCCGGCGCCGCACACGGCTGCCGCTGTTAACCCGACGTCATCGGGTACAACGACTTGCATTTGTCGCCAGTCATCAGGGTGACCACTGGATTTATAGCGTAATATGAAATGGTCGGACGAATCACGACTTCAACTCCACCGTGCAGATGGGAGGTACCGTGTGTGGCGCAGACCGCCACACGAATCGATGGAGCCTGCCTGTTAAGAAGTTGTGGTCCAAGGCGGTGGCTCTCTGTTGTGGTCTGGTGTGCATCTGCACCCATTTTTGGCCTTCCAACATCCTGACGGTTATATGGTGTTTCAAGATAACGCGCCGCCACGTTGCTCCCACGTCACCCGTGAATGGTTCCAGAAACACGAAGGGGAGGACAAAAGACTGAAATGTCAACCGCAGAGCCCAGATTCGAACCCCAACGAGCATATCTAAGATGTGGAATGCATGCTCCGGGACATGGATCCCGAACATAAGAAAAGACCAGAATTGGCTGCCAATCTGCAAACAATTTGCTGTCGGCTGCTTCCAGAGGAATACCAGGGACTTTTAGACTCATCTCCACGGCGTAGCACTGCAGTTCAAAGACCAGAGAAAGTCTCACACGATATTAGCTGCCAATTCCAAGACATGTAATCAGTGCACATGTACAGACAATAAATGATTACAGTTTCACAAAAATTCGATGATTTATGCAAGTGAAAGACCTTCACAAATTGAAGAAGTCAGTATGCGTTGGTCCACCTCTGGGCCTTGTGCAAGCAGTTATTCATCTAGGCGTTGATTGATGGAATTGTTGGATGGCCTCCTGAAGGATATCCTGCAAAATTCTGTCCCTTTGGGTGGTACATCATCAAAATCCCGATTTGGTTTGAGGGCCCTGCCCATAATACTCCAAAAGTTCTCATTTGGGGAGAGATATCTCCGTATCTCTCCCCAACTGAGAACTTTTGGAGCGTGCAAAGGTGGGGTTTTGCAAGCACGAAGATAAGCAGCAGAATCTCTGGACGTTTCCAGTCGTGTATTCTCTTGCTGAAAGACGATAGCTTGCCATGAAGAGCGACAAACAGAGGCGAACAACATTGTCGACCTGTTGCTGTGCTGTTAGGGTACCGCGGATGGCAACCAAAGGGTTCCCGCTACGAAAAAAAAAAAAAAAATGGCACCCCAGACCATCACTCTGTACGGTGGAAGACAGTCACGTTGGTATCCCAGAGCTGTCTGGGGCGTCTCCAGAAAGGTCTTCTGCCTGAATTCTCGTTGACTGGAGTAGAATTGTCTTCAGTGATGAGTCCTGCTTTGAACTGAGCCCCGATGACCAGCAACGGTCTGTCAGGATACTCCCCGGACGAGATGTGGTGCTGTCGGAGAATGTTGAAAGTTAAATGGAGAGATAAGATAAGGAGGTTCTGCACAAAATCGGTGAGTATAGGAACTTACAGAGAACACTTAAAAAAAGAAGTGACAGGATGTTAATGAAACATGGGACTTAGGGAAAGGCAGGATTCGGTGTGGACAGGGCCTTACTCAGTTACCGTTGGTTTCTCAGTTTTTCTTTTTAAATCATGTACCCTTTATTTGGAACCAACCGCAAATAAGGTTGACAATAAGGGACAGTTACCAAATTTGACTGTTAAGATACAATGTCCAAAAAAAAAATTCTTAAGCAAGTTCCACTCACGGCTGAAGGCCTAATTCACAAAAAATTCAAATTATTTGTCCGCTAAAGGTCCCAATAGTAATAACTCAAAACAATTTGACGGCTGAAGGCCTGGATAACAGTTCTTAAAAGCAGTTAAACTTCCTTAAACTTCTCCAAGAGATACTAAAATATTTTTTTTAAAAAAGACAATCATCAAAATTTCACTTTTAAGAGACAATATCCAATTAAACATTCTTAAGACCAATTGCAATCACGGCAGAAGGCATTATTGACCAGAAATTCAAATTATGTGTCGGCTGGAGGCCCCAATAGTAATAACTCAAAATTAAAATACTTAAAAAAAAAACAATCATCACAATCTGATCAAACCAAGAGAGAAGTGGGCCTCAGACAGTGCTCCAAGGATCGGCCTGGAAAAGTCGTTTAACTTCGTAACCGATGATATTGCGAAGAGTTTTACTCACTTAAGCGGATGGCAACTCAAACTAGTGACAGTTTAAATGCAGACCAACACGCTTGCAAAATCTACCCAACGTCTGATAACCAATACAACGATGGGATAGCCCAGGCAAGGCGGGACCGGCAAACAGTGCTGCGTCTTCAGAATCCGGCGTTTAGAACGTACAGAAGCAGAAGGAACCACTAAGACCAAAGCAGTCCAACAGAAACAACGTATCCAAACCACAATCAAGAAGGCCATCTAACTACACACCTTGCCGGACAGCAGCGGCAAGGCGAGGAAAGGTACACTGCTGCGAAAATACGCTAACCTCCAGGACAGGTAACTGGGACCTTACGGAATCGTTGAACTTCACAAATAAACACAAGGATCTCAACGATTAATAATAGAAGCAGAGGACGGCTAACTAATGTCGCCAACTCCAAACACTCCACTCATTGCTCTTCGTCTCAGCCACCCTGCCAGCAGCAACGCGCGAAGAAATGGCTTGATCTCAAAATAGTGGATGTTTCACTACTGGGTTAATGTTCACTCAGCTCAAACGTCCTGGGTCTGGTGGACAACGAGGTTGTGGCCTGCAGTCCCAGCATGTCCTCGCGCTGCTGGACCTCACTGCTGCACCGTCCTAATCGAACTACCCAACACACTCCGACTGGGAAAAGAAGGATCCTTTATTGTATGATTATATGATAGCGGAACAAACAAAGGTAGCAGTTACTTCTGTAAAATATCTGGGAGTATGCGTGCGGAACGATTTGAAGTGGAATGATCATATAAAATTAATTGTTGGTAAGGCGGGTACCAGGTTGAGATTCATTGGGAGAGTGCTTAGAAAATGTAGTCCATCAACAAAGGAGGTGGCTTACAAAACACTCGTTCGACCTATACTTGAGTATTGCTCATCAGTGTGGGATCCGTACCAGATCGGTCTGACGGAGGAGATAGAGAAGATCCAAAGAAGAGCGGCGCGTTTCGTCACAGGGTTATTTGGTAACCGTGATAGCGTTACGGAGATGTTTAATAAACTCAAGTGGCAGATTCTGCAAGAGAGGCGCTCTGCATCGCGGTGTAGCTTGCTCGCCAGGTTTCGAGAGGGTGCGTTTCTGGATGAGGTATCGAATATATTGCTTCCCCCTACTTATACATCCCGAGGAGATCACGAATGTAAAATTAGAGAGATTAGAGCGCGCACGGAGGCTTTCAGACAGTCGTTCTTCCCGCGAACCATACGCGACTGGAACAGGAAAGGGAGGTAATGACAGTGGCACGTAAAGTGCCCTCCGCCACACACCGTTGGGTGGCTTGCGGAGTATAAATGTAGATGTAGATGTAGATGTAGAACGTCCTTCCAAAGATTTTACGACAGTACTAGGTATCTGCAACCACTGTTGCTGCCACTCGCAGACAGACAACGCCAGCAAATGTAGTGGCGCCAGTAGACACAAGAAGAAAACGAGACGCCACTATCCCTATTACACGATGCCAACCTACCAACTGCACAAATGCGAGCCGCAACACGGCTCAGTAAAGACACCAGGGAATAAATTTCATAGCGCTGGAGGGAGTTCTACAGACAAAAAATTATAGCAGAAGGCAGAGAATGAAACATATGCGACACATATTTGCAGACGTCGGGTGAAAGTGCTCCTCTGAGATTATACACTCCTGGAAATTGAAATAAGAACACCGTGAGTTCATTGTCCCAGGAAGGGGAAACTTTATTGACACATTCCTGGGGTCAGATACATCACATGATCACACTGACAGAACCACAGGCACATAGACACAGGCAACAGAGCATGCACAATGTCGGCACTAGTACAGTGTATATCCACCTTTCGCAGCAATGCAGGCTGCTATTCTCCCATGGAGACGATCGTAGAGACGCTGGATGTAGTCCTGTGGAACGGCTTGCCATACCATTTCCACCTGGCGCCTCAGTTGGACCAGCGTTCGTGCTGGACGTGCAGACCGCGTGAGACGACGCTTCATCCAGTCCCAAACATGCTCAATGGGGGACAGATCCGGAGATCTTGCTGGCCAGGGTAGTTGACTTACACCTTCTAGAGCACGTTGGGTGGCACGGGATACATGCGGACGTGCATTGTCCTGTTGGAACAGCAAGTTCCCTTGCCGGTCTAGGAATGGTAGAACGATGGGTTCGATGACGGTTTGGATGTACCGTGCACTATTCAGTGTCCCCTCGACGATCACCAGTGGTGTACGGCCAGTGTAGGAGATCGCTCCCCACACCATGATGCCGGGTGTTGGCCCTGTGTGCCTCGGTCGTATGCAGTCCTGATTGTGGCGCTCACCTGCACGGCGCCAAACACGCATACGACCATCATTGGCACCAAGGCAGAAGCGACTCTCATCGCTGAAGACGACACGTCTCCATTCGTCCCTCCATTCACGCCTGTCGCGACACCACTGGAGGCGGGCTGCACGATGTTGGGGCGTGAGCGGAAGACGGCCTAACGGTGTGCGGGACCGTAGCCCAGCTTCATGGAGACGGTTGCGAATGGTCCTCGCCGATACCCCAGGAGCAACAGTGTCCCTAATTTGCTGGGAAGTGGCGGTGCGGTCCCCTACGGCACTACGTAGGATCCTACGGTCTTGGCGTGCATCCGTGCGTCGCTGCTGTCCGATCCCAGGTCGACGGGCACGTGCACCTTCCGCCGACCACTGGCGACAACATCGATGTACTGTGGAGACCTCACGCCCCACGTGTTGAGCAATTCGGCGGTACGTCCACCCGGCCTCCCGCATGCCCACTATACGCCCTCGCTCAAAGTCCGTCAACTGCACATACGGTTCACGCCCACGCTGTCGCGGCATGCTACCAGTGTTAAAGACTGCGATGGAGCTCCGTATGCCACGGCAAACTGGCTGACACTGACGGCGGCGGTGCACAAATGCTGCGCAGCTAGCGCCATTCGACGGCCAACACCGCGGTTCCTGGTGTGTCCGCTGTGCCGTGCGTGTGATCATTGCTTGTACAGCCCTCTCGCAGTGTCCGGAGCAAGTATGGTGGGTCTGACACACCGGTGTCAATGTGTCCTTTTTTCCATTTCCAGGAGTGTAGATCAGTGCTGCTCTACGATTCCATAACCACTTTTACCGGGTGTAGAAGTATGAAACCGAAATTTCCCTCTATATGGTGCCAGCCAACAGTATACGGCCAGTGGGACGGCGCCTGTAGCGCCATCTGCTTCCTGTAACGGCTGACGACGAATGTCAACACACAGTAACCCAAGTTCCATCATCGGTATTTGTTTCAAACCCGCAAACATGTCTAGTTTTGTGCCTACGAACTACGATTTGCGGACAGCATTGGTTTTCTATTATGATTTGAAGAAAACTGCTGCAGAATGACATCGAATGCTTTTCGAAGCTTTCGGCGAACATGCTCTTCGGGAGACAGTGTTTCGGAGGTTCAAAAAGTTCAAACGCGGTGATTCTGACGTGAGGAACGACGAGCGCGGGAAACCACCGAAAAAGTTCGAAGGCAACGAATTGAAAGCCTTATTGGATGAAGATGATACTCAAAGTAAACAGGAAGTTGCGGAACAATTGATGCAGAAAGCGATTTCTCTTCGGCTGAAAGGTATGGGAAAGTTGCATAAAGTCGGAAAATGGATTCCGCATGAACTGAATGAAAGACAGCAAGCAAATCGAAAGATCACTTGTGAAATGCCAGGTACGAAAGAAAGTCGTTTCTCCATCGAATAGCGACAGGTGATATGGCCTTATCACTTTAGGACATGGTGTATAAAACATCTGAGGATGGTCATTACGGACTGAAACCGGTCATCGTCTAAAGAACTGATATTGTGATCGAAGACTGAAATAAAAACATTTGACAGGTGAGAATCCTAAGCGTCGTAAATCATGGGCGAATATAGACAAACCATCGACATCCACTGCAAGATCAAATCGCTTTGCAAAGAAGACAATGCTGTGTGTTTGATAGGATCAGAAGGGTGTCATATACTACTAGCTGCTGCTGAAACCGTTAGCTACCAACAGAAAATTATCCATTGCAATCGAGCACTACGTGAAAAACGACAGGAATATGGAAAAAGGCAACACAAAGCCATATTGCTCCATGATAACGCCCCATCACACCCAGTGAAACAGGTCAGGGAAACGATCGAGGCGTTCAGTTGGGAAATACTGGGGCATGCGACTTATCCTCCAGTCTTGGCTCCCTCCGATTATCATCTATTTGCCTCCCTGGAACACTCTCTCGCTGAACAACGCTTCGAATGAAAATGTACGAAAATGGCTCGCTGACTGGTTCGCTTCAAAAGGAGTACTGCCTTTTTTTGGCGTGGCATTCATAGCATGCCAGAGAGGTGCGACGAATGTATAAATAGCAGTTGAGATTATTTTGAATAAAATATTATTTATCAGTTTCAAACAACAGACGTGTAATTACTGCAATCAAATTCCGGTTTCGTACTCCTAGACCTGATATGGTACTGTTGATTAATGTGCGCACTGTACAGCCAGCACTGCTAGAACAGTTGTAGATCCAACGGTTCAAACAAATTCATGTATTTACATAAAGTGTACACAGCAGATGACATTACACCATAATAATACACTTCCTGTCAAAAAAGTGAAGTATCCAAAGATGGATGAATTTGAAATCGTTGGATGCCAAGCAAGGTGGTCATCAGCGCCATTTCTCATGGTCGTATGAGTAGTTACACTTGTTGGAAGGTTAAGTAATGGTCGCATAACTAAAACCACAATCATAAAATATTTCACATATAACTTGCAGTTCATCTAGACATACCATTGTCATATGTTAATAACATTAATAAAACGGTGGATGGTATAAAAATGGCTGGTTGATCGTGGATCAGTAGGATGAACCAGCCTCCCAAAAACAGTTTTAAGTCTTTGCACAATTACAAAATATCATCAGTTTCCTTACTATTGTTTCGTTATCGCCTAATAGTTAGGATCAGTCCTCGGTAGACCAAACGGTTGTCTTGTACCAGCGTACAAGATACACGGTGTTAAAATATGGTGTGCTGTGAACATTACGCTACAAACACTACGTTCCAGTGGATCTGCATGCCGCGAGAGATAAGCATGGATCACCTGGCAGTGTCCGATACGAAGGCGAGTGAGGACCACTTTCCTCCCTTGTTTGAGCTATAATGGAAGTGGTTTGTCCAACTGCAGCTTATTGTTGGTCACTTCCGGCCACTGTCTTTCCCCACTTAGCAAACGCTCTCTTTGTCACTCACGACAGAAGAGCCACTGTTGGAACGTGAAGCTGAAGGCAACCGTTTGGTCTACCGAGAACTGATCCTAACTATTAGGCGATGACGAAACAATAGTAAGGAAACTGATGATATTTTGTTATTGTTCAAAGACGTGAAACTGTTTTTGGGAGGCTGGTTCATCCTACTGATCCACGATCAACCAGCCATTTTTATACCATCCAACGTTTTATTAATGTTATTAACATATGACAATGGTATGACTAGATGAACTGCAAGTTCTGGCAGAGTTCGCAGCTCGTGGTCTCGCAGTCGGGTTCTCACTTCCCGAGCACGGGGTCCCGGGTTCGATTCCAGGCGGGGTCAGGGATTTTCACCTGCCTCGAGATGACTAGGTGTTTGTGCTGTCATCATTTCATCATCATTCATGAAAGTGGCGTGACTGGACTGAGCAAAGGTTGGGAATTTGTGCGGGCACTGATAACCGCGCAGTTGAGCGCCCCACAAACCAAACATCATCATCGTCATCATCATCATTACTGGCAGACCTCTTTCGCTGCTCTGTCAGCTTCCTCGTTCCCATCGATTCCTATGTGTCTAGAGACGGAACAGAGGGTCACCTCACCTCTGTCTACTGCCTTCTCAGGATGAATGTGTGTGTGTGTGTGTGTGTGTGTGTGTGTGTGTGTGTGTGTGTGTGTGTGACACAGCGCCTCAAAACCTGCGCAGGCACTGAATAGCAGCCTGCACCATCTGAACTACCATATCAGCCGGGAACATTTGTCGTGTAGCCTGCAGAGCACTAAGAGCGTCCGTGCAGATGAAAAACGTCCCTGTACCAAGAACTCGCAATTGCTCCAGAGCCTTCTTGACCGCCCACAGCTCTGCGTAAGATACAGAGAAGTGGCTAGTGGAATGGGACTAGTTCGGCAGGAGTAAAATTATAATATTTCTGAGCCTCTACTGGTCTAATACAGATCTGATTTTATGTATATAGACTGAAGCGGAGAGTGACAATTTGTACCAAGACCGAAAATTGAACCCAGGTCACTTGCTTACTAGGGATGTGCGCTAGCCAGTAAGACACCGCATGACAGCAATTCACACAACCCTGGCGTGCCTCCCTCCTCGATCCAAATTCTCACTGCCGCCGCAGTCTACAGTGTCTCCTATTCAAACCTCCCTGATTTCAAAGATCCAAACCCGTAGTAGATATGACAACGAAAAATGCACCACATTGCAGAGCATCTCAAAGAATTTATTTATTTATCATCAATACACCTCTACATGTGAACCATTTGTAGCACGAATAATATCGAGTCTATGTTCAATTTCTTGCCAACTTCTTTGTAACATTTCCTCTACTGTTGTTGCAATCTCATTAGTGATACGATGTTGCAACGCAGTAATATTGTCAACTTTCGTCGCATACACGCTGTCCTTCATGAATCCCCACATGAAGAAATCGAGTGGCGTAATGTTGGGTGAACATAGTGGCCAGGTAATGGGTCCTCCGCTTCCGATCCAACGATTGAGAAATTTCATATCCAGGAACTTGCGAACAACCGTTGACCAATGCGGCAGAGCTCCATCTGGTTGAAAAACGATGGGTTGCAAGTCTTGTATCTGAGGATACACAAACAACATGTTTGTTCCGCAAAGAAGAACGGTCCAACAATCCTGTTGTGTATTAGCCCACGCCAGACATTTAGTTTAGGGCTATCACGAACATGTTCAATGACAACCCCAGATCCGAACATTCTGGCTATTAACCCTTCGTGACAGATTAAAGGTTGCCTCATCTGAGTATAAACATCTTTCCAGGAGGCTGCCATCCATACCAATACGCTGCAGCATATCAACATAAAATTGTTGTTGGCGTGGTTTGTCGTTCGGCGTCAGATGTTGCAAAATTTTCACTTCGTAAGCACACATAAAAAGACGCTGGTGAGCTACACGATGCAATGTTGATCGAGTTACATCAATTTGTCGAGATGCTTGACGAATTGACTTACGTGGGCTTCTGAAAAACTTTTTTCTGTTGTCCTCCACTGTCTCTTATGAAACTCTGTAACGTGCACCACCAGAATGTTTCAGAACACTTCCTGTTGCCAGAAACTTCCTATACCATTCCGTAATTGTTTTCACATCATGTGGATCACATTCATACACACGACGATAATTTTTTGCACAGTAATCGGCGATTTTTTTTTCTGCAAACCACACTACTGTTTGTGCGCTGCTGTGGAGTCGCCATTTTCACTTCATGCTACCGTGCTGCACTCTGGCGACGATACTTAGCAGTTCTGAAGCGGGAATAAAAATTCTTTGAGATGCTCTACTATGTGGTGCAATTTTCACTGTCGTATTTACTGTGATTTTCCTCTCCTGGGACCTTGAAATGAGGGAGGTCTGAGTGGGACACCCAGTTCTTAAAAATCATGTCTGTATGAGTCCAGTAAAATCTCTGAAATTGTCTCATCTCATTTGTATAAGCACACGCACCTGGGTTTCAGGCTGCATCCGCCATTTCCGTTCGATGCTGAGATGCTATTCCAGAACATGGACAGCCTCGGCAATCCCGTTCGTGTGTAACGGGTAATTAGACTGCGGCGGCAGTGAAGATTTGGATTGACGAGGGAGTCGTGCCACGGTAATCCATGCAGTTGTTTGAACCGCTGCCGCGAGGTGGCTTAGTGACTGACGCACTTGCTAGTAAGCAGCAGACCTGATTTCGAGTCTCGGCCTTGGTACAAATTTTCATTCACCGTTTCAGTCCGTACACATAGCTCGGCAGGCTTCAGTGGCACTTCTAGTGCCTTTGTGGTTGACAAAGTCTAACGTCTTACAGCAGAAAGACCTAGCTAAGCCACACACCATGCTGCCAGTCAAGCCACAAGCATACGAATGTTCTACGGTATACAGTATCAACAGCTGGACTGATGTGCTCCCACATCCTTACCGTTAAGACATTTTTAGATGTTTAATGCCTTCAGACATTATCAAGTTAAATCATGTCAGCGTGGCAACCACATTAACCTATGTCCAAATGTGAGTCTCAAGGTGGTGCCACTCAGCCAGAGATCTGCGAAGCAGTCAGACGTCATGGTGGCATCTTAATGTAACTTCGTACACGTGGGCACTATATGAGGTAGTGTTACAATTCTCTGTGACGGGTATGTCGCCCACTCTAGTGCTCTAGTGCTACCCATGTTTAGTGTTATCAGGCCTGATAGGGTATAAAACGGACGGGAACAACGTCAGATGTTGAGTGACCACTGTGAAGAACGCCTGTCAACCTACCCCTTATTCCAGCCACACAGTGTCAAAATTTTCGTCCTGTAGTCTATTCAGCACGTCTTCGTAGATATCTGAGATACCAATCTAATCTTCAGAAGCCGTTTTCAGTGTTATTTACTATGTTATCAAAAGTATTCGGACACCCCCAAAAACATACTTTTTCATTTTTCATTGTGCTGCCACCTACTGGCAGATACTATCAGCAACCTCAGAAGTCATCGTGAGAGACCAGAATGGGGCGCTCCGCGGAATTCACGGGCATCGGTGATTGGGTGTCACTTCTGTCATCCGTCTATACGCGAGATTTCCACATTCCTAAACATCCCTAGGTCCACTGTTCCTGAAGTGATAGTGAAGTGGAAACGTGAACGGACACTTGCAGCACAAAAGCAAACAGGCCGGCCTCGTCTATTGACTGACAGAGATCGCCGACAGTTGAAAAGGGTCGTAATGCGTAATAGGAAGACATCTATCCAGACCATCACACAGGAATTTCAAACTGCATCAGGATCCACTGCAAGTAATTTAAGTGCTCGTTTTTCCCGCGTGCCTTTCGAGAGTGGAACGGTAGAGAGACAGCATGAAGGTGGTTCATTGAACCCTCTACCAGGCACTTTATTGTGAATAGCAGAGTAATCACGTAGATGTAGATGTATTATGACAGTTAGGTGGGAGGTGTGAAAACTTGGATTTCATGGTCGAGCGGCTGCTCATAAACCACACATCACGCCGGTAAATGCCGAAGGACGCCTCGCTTGATGTAAGGAGCGTAAACGTTGGACGATTGAACACTGGAAACACGTTGTGTGGAGTGACGAATCACGGTACACAATGTGGTGATCCCATGGCAGGTTGTGGGTACGGCGAATGCCCGGTGAACGTCTTATGCTAGCGTGTGTAGTGCCAAGAGTAAAATTCGGAGGCGGTGGTGTTATGGTGTGGTCATGTCACTGGACAGGCCTACACCGTTGTTTTAAGCACCTTCTTGCTTCCCACTGTTGAAGAGCAATTTGGGAATGGCGATTGCATTTTTCAACACGATCGAGGACCATAATGCACGAACTGTGGCGGAGTGGATACACGACAATAACATCCCTGTAATGGGCTGATCGGCACAGAGTCTTGACCTGAATCCTACAGAACACTTCTGAGATATTGTCGAACACCGACTTCGTGCCAGGGGGCCTCACCGACCGACATCGATAACTCTCCTCAATGCATCGCTCCTGGGGGATGGGCTGACACTCCCCAAGAAACCTTCCAGCACCTGATTGAACGTATGCCTACGATAGTGGAAGCTGACATCAGCGCTAAGGACGGGCCAACACCATACTGAATTTCAGCATTACCGATGGAGGGCGCAACGAACTTTCAAGTATTTTTCAGGCAGATGTCCGGATACCTTTGATCACACAGTGTATTCCAAAACTTCTATTCTCTTCTAGCCTGAACTGTTCATCGTCACGTTTCACTTCTATACAAGGCTGCTATCCAAACAAATGCCTTCAGAAAAGACTCCTAACACTTTTTTATTACATGTCAAGATATTTCTCTTTTCAGAAACCTCCTTCATTCTTTTCTCAGTCTGTATTTTACAACTATTTCGTTTCGTCTGTCATCAGTTATATTGTTACTTCAACAGTTACCCAAATCTACTAGTTTTAGTTACTAATGCAATGCTCTCAGCATTGTCTACTACAATTGTAGTGCTCTCAATCGCCCTTATTTTAGCCGGCCGGTGCGGCCGTGTGGGTCTAGGCGCTTCAGTCTGGAACCGCGTGACCGCTACGGTCGCAGGTTCGAATCCTGCCTCGGGCATGGATGTGTGTGATGTCCTTAGGTTAGTTAGGTTTAATTAGTTCTAAGTTCTAGGGGACTGATGACCACAGATGTTAAGTCCCATAGTGCTCAGAGCCATTTGAACCATTTTTAGCCCTTATTTTGTTTTTGTTGATATAGTCTGATAACATCTTTTCAAAACAATCTAATCCTTTCAGATACTCTTCCAAGGACTTAGCCATCTTTGACGGAACTACTGTGTCATCAGGATACCTCAAAGTTTTAATTCCTTTTCTCTCGGCTTTCAATCCTTTTCCCAAATTCACAGATTGGTCAGTGTACAAATCGAGCAAGACCCTGTCTCACTCCCTTTTGAGCTACCGCCTCCATTTTAAGACTCTGAACTCCACTCCGGTTTCTGTACACAAATTTAAAAAGGGAAATGGATAGGTTAAAGTTAGATATTGTGGGAATTAGTGAAGTTCGGTGGCAGGAGGAACAAGACTTCTGGTCAGATGACTACAGGGTTATAAACACAAAGTCAAATAGGGGTAATGCAGGAGTAGGTTTAATAATGAATAGGAAAATAGGAATGCGGGTAAGCTACTACAAACAGCATAGTGAACGCATTATTGTGGCCAAGATAGATACAAAGCCCACACCTACTACAGTAGTACAAGTTTATATGCCAACTAGCTCTGCAGATGACGAAGAAATTGAAGAAATGTATGATGAAATAAAAGAAATTATTCAGATAGTGAAGGGAGACGAAAATTTAATCGTCATGGGTGACTGGAATTCGAGTGTAGGAAAAGGGAGAGAAGGAAACGTAGTAGGTGAATATGGATTGGGGCTAAGAAATGAAAGAGGAAGCCGCCTGATAGAATTTTGCACAGAGCACAACTTAATCATAGCTAACACTTGGTTTAAGAATCATGATAGAAGGTTGTATACATGGAAGAACCCTGGAGATACTAAAAGGTATCAGATAGATTATATAGTGGTAAGACAGAGATTTAGGAACCAGGTTTTAAATTGTAAGACATTTCCAGGGGCAGATGTGGACTCCGACCACAATCTATTGGTTATGACCTGTAGATTAAAACTGAAGAAACTGCAAAAAGGTGGGAATTTAAGGAGATGGGACCTGGATAAACTGAAAGACCCAGAGGTTGTACAGAGTTTCAGGGAGAGCATAAGGGAACAATTGAAAGGAATGGGGGAAAGAAATACAGTAGAAGAAGAATGGGTAGCTCTGAGAGATGAAGTAGTGAAGGCAGCAGACGATCAAGTAGGTAAAAAGAAGAGGGTTAGTAGAAATCCTTGGGTAACAGAAGAAATATTGAATTTAATTGATGAAAGGAGAAAATATAAAAATGCAGTAAATGAAGCAGGCAAAAAGGAATACAAACGTCTCAAAAATGAGATCGACAGGAAGTGCAAAATGGCTAAGCAGGGATGGCTAGAGGACAAATGTAAGGATGTAGAGGCTTATCTCACTAGGGGTAAGATAGATACTGCCTACAGGAAAATTAAAGAGACCTTTGGAGATAAGAGAACCACATGTATGAACATCAAGAGCTCAGATGGAAACCCAGTTCTAAGCAAAGAAGGGAAAGCAGAAAGGTGGAAGGAGTATATAGAGGGTCTATACAAGGGCGATGCACTTGAGGACAATATTATGGAAATGGAAGAGGATGTAGATGAAGATGAAATGGGAGATACGATACTGCGTGAGGAGTTTGACAGAGCACTGAAGGATCTGAGTCGAAACAAGGCCCCCGGAGTAGACAACATTCCATTGGAACTACTGACGGCCTTGGGAGAGCCAGTCCTGACAAAACTCTACCATCTGGTGAGCAAGATGTATGAAACAGGCGAAATACCCTCAGACTTCAAGAAGAATATAATAATTCCAATCCCAAAGAAAGCTGGTGTTGACAGATGTGAAAATTACCGAACTATCAGTTTAATAAGTCACAGCTGCAAAATACTAACACGAATTCTTTACAGACGAATGGAAAAACTAGTAGAAGCCAACCTCGGGGAAGATCAGTTTGGATTCCGTAGAAATACTGGAACACGTGAGGCAATACTGACCCTACGACTTGTCTTAGAAGCTAGATTAAGGAAAGGCAAACCTACGTTTCTAGCATTTGTAGACTTAGAGAAAGCTTTTGACAATGTTGGCTGGAATACTCTCTTTCAAATTCTAAAGGTGGCAGGCGTAAAATACAGGGAGCGAAAGGCTATTTACAACTTGTACAGAAACCAGATGGCAGTTATAAGAGTTGAGGGACATGAAAGGGAAGCAGTCGTTGGGAAGGGAGTGAGACAGGGTTGTAGCCTCTCCCCGATGTTATTCAATCTCTATATTGAGCAAGCAGTAAAGGAAACAAAAGAAAAATTTGGAGTAGGTATTAAAGTCCATGGAGAAGAAATAAAAACTTTGAAGTTCGCCGATGACATTGTAATTCTGTCAGAGACAGCAAAGGACTTGGAAGAGCAGTTGAACGGAATGGATGGTGTCTTGAAGGGAGGATATAAGATGAACATCAACAAAAGCAAAACGAGGATAATGGAATGTAGTCGAGTTAAGTCGGGTGATGCTGAGGGTATTAGATTAGGAAATGAGACACTTAAAGTAGTAAAGGAGTTTTGCTATTTGGGGAGCAAAATAACTGATGATGGACGAAGTAGAGAGGATATAAAATGTAGACTGGCAATGGCAAGGAAAGCGTTTCTGAAGAAGAAAAATTTGTTAACATCGAGTATAGATTTAAGTGTCAGGAAGTTATTTCTGAAAGTATTTGTATGGAGTGTAGCCATGTATGGAAGTGAAACATGGACGGTAAATAGTTTGGACAAGAAGAGAATAGAAGCTTTTGAAATGTGGTGCTACAGAAGAATGCTGAAGATTAGATGGGTAGATCACATAACTAATGAGGAAGTATTGAATAGGATTGGGGAGAAGAGGAGTTTGTGGCACAACTTGACCAGAAGAAGGGATCGGTTGGTAGGACATGTTCTGAGGCATCAAGGGATCACCAATTTAGTATTGGAGGGCAGCGTGGAGGGTAAAAATCATAGGGGGAGACCAAGAGATGAATACACTAAGCAGATTCAGAAGGATGTAGGTTGCAGTAGGTACTGGGAGATGAAGAAGCTTGCACAGGATAGAGTAGCATGGAGAGCTGCATCAAACCAGTCTCAGGACTGAAGACCACAACAACAACAACAATTTTGCCATTGATGAATTCAATGTTTCAAAAAGTATTCTCATTGCACATTCAGTTAAATAATATTCAGCAAGCATCCACAACCTTGTCCTACACCAACCCGAGTAGCACAGGACGTTCCAGTACCACTCCACACGCCATTGATGGATCAGTCTGCACTACTATAAAGTATATTGGGCAGCGATGGACAAGTTTTTTATCCCTTTGGTGTAGTGAACCATACTGCCAACAGCTTTTTACACACTACCCGTAGCCGGCCAGAGTGGCCAAGCGGTTCTAGGCGCTACAGTCTGGAACCGCGCGACCGCTGCGGTCGCAGGTTCGAATCCTGCCTCGGGCATGGATGCGTGTGATGTCCTTAGGATAGTTAGCTTTAAGTAGTTCTAAGTTCTAGGGGACTAATGACCTGAGAAGTTAAGTCCCATAGTGCTCAGAGCCATTTGAGCCACTACCCGTAAAATCATGTATACAGAGAAACCATAATATTAGGTTGCGGCATAAGTTCGTAGCGATTTTCCATCAGTTTTTAGTAAACAAAACAGATACAGATAATACACTTTAATCATCAGTAATATAGTCTCTCTCACAATATACAACAGTCGGTCAACGCTGGGGTAACTTTCCGATACTGAGATATTAAAGATCTTGTTGTTTTGTGGCGAAGAACTAATTGAGGCATATTCGGAGCGCATATTTATCCGAAAAGGAAGGTCCTTGATGGCTGTTCGGTCGAGAGAGGAAAAGCTGAACATTTGTGGCCTCAAGATCAGGTGAATATGGGTGGGCGCGGAATGACATCCCAACCTAACTCCGGTATAGTACGAGGTGCATTCAAGTTCTAAGGCCTCCGATTTTTTTTCTAATTAACTACTCACCCGAAATCGATGAAACTGGCGTTACTTCTCGACGTAGTCGCCTTGCAGACGTACACATTTTTCACAACGCTGACGCCATGTTTCCATGGCAGCGGCGGAGGCTTCTTTAGGAGTCTGTTTTGACCACTGGAAAATCGCTGAGGCAATAGTAGCATGGCTGGTGAATGTGCGGCCACGGAGAGTGTCTTTCATTGTTGGAAAAAGCCAAAAGTCACTAGGAGCCAGGTCAGGTGAGTAGGGATATTAGGAATCACTTCAAAGTTGTTATCACGAAGAAACTGTTGCGTAACGTTAGCTCGATGTGCGGGTGCGTTGTCTTGGTGAAACAGCACACGCGCAGCCCTTCCCGGACGTTTTTGCTGCAGTGCAGGAAGGAATTCGTTCTTCAAAACATTTTCGTAGGATGCACCTGTTACCGTAGTGCCCTTTGGAACGAAATGGATAAGGATTACGCCCTCGCTGTCCCAGAACATGGACACAATCATTTTTTCAGCACTGGCAGTTACCTGAAATTTTTTTGGTGGCGGTGAATCTGTGTGCATCCCTTGGGCTGACTGCCGCTTTGTTTCTGGATTGGAAAATGGCATCCACATCTCATCCATTGTCACAACCAACGAAAAGAAAGTCCCATTCGTGCTGTCGTTGCGCGTCAACATTGCTTGGCAACATGCCACACGGGCAGCCATGTGGTCGTCCGTCAGCATTCGTGGCACCCACCTGGATGACACTTTTCGCATTTACAGGTCGTCATGCAGGATTGTGTGCACAGAACCCACAGAAATGCCAACTCTGGAGGTGATCTGTTCAACAGCCATTCGGCGATCCCCCAAAACAATTCTCTCCACTTTCTCGATCATGTCGTCAGACCGGCTTGTGCGAGCCCAGGGTTGTTTCAGTTTGTTGTCACATGATGTTCTGCCTTCATTAAACTGTCACACCCATGAACGTACTTTCGACACATCCATAACTCCATCACTACATGTCTCCTTCAACTGTCGATGAATTTCAATTGGTTTCACACCACGCAAATTCAGAAAACGAATGATTGCACGCTGTTCAAGTAAGGAAAACGTCGCCATTTTAAGTATTTAAAACAGTTCTCATTCCCGCCGCTGGCGGTAAAATTCCATCTGCCGTACGGTGCTGCCATCTCTGGGACGTATTGACAATGAACGCGGCCTCATTTTAAAACAATGAGCATGTTTCTATCTCTTTCCAGTCTGGACAAAAAAAATCGGAGGTCTTAGAACTTGAATGCACCTCATATCATGTCAGTCTACCACACGTGTGCAGGCGTTATCGTGAAGTAGAATCACTTCATGCAGTCTTCCTGGTCGTTGTTCTTGGACTATGTCCGCAAGACATCTCAGATGTTAACAAATGCCGGCAGTGATCATTACACCTTGGGGAAGGAACTGGTAACACACCGCACCGTCGCTGTTCCACCAGATGCATAACATTATCTTTTATGTATTCGGTCAGGTCTTTGCATGGAGAGTTACTGAATTTTTTTTGGGGGGAGGGGATCAACTATTGCTTTGTTTTTCTTATGTCTGCATGAAGATACCATTTCTCGTCATCAGTAACGATACGGTGTAGGAGTGATTGGCGTAATTCAAGAGCCCTTTGATGATGACCAAGCAGAGATGCACGTATGGCCATCCGCTGACTTGTGATTTCGACTCAGAACATGTGATACTCATACACCCATTTTTTCAACCTTCCCCGTTTCATGCATTTGTCGCCCGATGGTCGAATGATCACATTTTCCAGTTCTCGAGTACGCTAACGTAGATCATTGTAGATTAATGCATTTAAACAGTCTTCATGGAACTCCGAATGTCTTCCTGGACGTCTTCCTGGACATCTGAATTCTTCCGCTCACTTGACGAAAGGTTTGTTCCTAAAGACTGAAAAATAGCACAGGTCACACCAATATTCAACAAGGGGAATAGGAGTAAGCCATTGAATTACAGACCCATGTCACTGAACTCAATTTGTAGTAGGATTTTGGAGCATATACTGTACTCGAACATTATGAATCACCTTGAAGAAAATGACTTGTTGATACATAACCAACACGGATTCAGAAAATATCGTTCTTGTGCAACACAGCTAGCTCTTTATTCCCATGAAGTAATCAGTGCTGTCGACAAGGGATATCAGATGGATTCCATATTCCTAGACATCCAGAAGGCTTTTGATACCGTCCTCACAAGCGACTATTAATCAAATTGCGTGCATATGGACTATCGTCTCAGTTGTGTGACTGGATTCGTGATTTCCTCTCACAGAGGTCACAGTTCGTAGTGATAGACGGTAAATCATCGAGTAGAACAGAAGTGATATCTGCCGTTCCGCAAGGCAGTGTCATAGGCCCTCTGCTGTTCCTGATTTATATAAATGATGTAGGTGATAATCTGAGCAGCTCTCTTAGATTGTTTGCAGATGACGCTGTAATTTACCGTATAGTAAAATCAGCACACGATCAATTCCAATTACAAAATGATCTAGAGAGAATTTCTGTATGGTGAGAAAAGTGGCAATTAGCACTAAACAAAGAAAAGTGCGAGGCCATCCACGTGGGTACTAAAAGAAAGCCGATAAATTTTGGTTATACGATAAATCGCACAAGTCTATGGGCTGTCAATTCGAGTAAATAACTGGGAATTACAATTAAGAGCAACGTAAACTGGAAAGACCACATAGATAATATTGCGGGGAAGGCGAAACAAAGACTGCGCTTTGTTGGCAGAACACTTAGAAGATGCGACAAATCCACTAAAGAGACAGCCTACATTACACTTGTCCGTCCTCTGCTGGAATATTGGTGCGCCATATGGTATCCTTACCAGGTAGAATTGACGGAGGACATCGAAAAAGTGCAGAGAAGGGCAGCCCGTTTCGTGTTATCGCGCAATAGGGGTGAGAGTGTCACTGATATGATACGCGAGTTGGGGTGGCAGTCACTGAAACAAAGGCGGTTTTCTTTGCTGCGAGATCTATTTACGAAATTTCAGTCAGCAACTTTCTCTTCCGAATGCGTAAATATTTTGTTGACACCCACCTACGTAGGGAGAAATGATCATAATAATAAAATAAGAGCAACCAGAGCTCGAACGGAAAGATTTAGGTGTTCCTTTTTCCCCTTTTTCCCACACCCCATTCGAGAGTGGAATGGTATAGTATGAAAATGGTTCTATGAACCCTCTGCCAGGCACTTAAGCGTGAATTGCAGAGCAACCATGTAGATGTAGAATGTCAACACGATCCTCCTCAAAACTATAAAACATTTTCTTGCCGTGCTCTGTCCAACGGCGTTATACTCGCGCACAGCGCAAACGTGTCTGATTGCCTCCGCTGCTGTCACCCGTCTAATAAGTTCCAACAGAAGAATATATCAGAAATGTTGCTCCACATGACACTCCATTTTCTATCGTCCACAGCTCCACTCACTATCTCCAAAAGACATAATGACAACAAGTAAACTCATATAGCAAAAGTGAAATACAAACAAAAAGTGCTAATCTATAAATAAATTCATAGCAACCGGAATACCAACACGCAAACGAAAACGCAACTAACTTATACATCGACGTACTATAAATACTCTGAACAATGATTTAAGATTATTTTACGGTGTCCACTTGGTAGAACGCTTGTAACTAAAGAATACTGACGTGATGTCAATTATAGTAAAAATAGGACCTAAAAAACGAACCCAACAGACGTTGAGTGGTATACACAAGAAGATTAGAGTGTAGTACCTGCATCAAAGTTTTCATAAAAACACGTTAATATCTCATATAAAATAATCAAGAATTTTGTATCATTGACCGTCTTGATGATACAATGAAACGGCAGCACTTTTTGGGTGGGGCACCGACTATTTTACAAGATTTTGCAGTAAGCGCTTTATCTGGGATTCGAAAAAACCACAGCAAGTGGTTTTGTCTTTCGACAGTCGCAGATGCTTACCGATGGAAGTGGAAAGGAGTTGAACCACGTACTGCTGTAGTTATGAGCTACCTGCTCACTTGAAATTTTTGAAATCTGAAGGAGCTTACTAATTACTGGTTGGATCTCGGCGTCGTATTGACCTTTATCGCAATTTGAAAGGCGCCAATCATTTGGCCATTGGTCCACGGCAACATGTCGCATGCGTGATTTGAAACTGGAGGATTGTATACTGACATGCACCAAGTTCATTCACCACCCGTTCGACCTCGTCATTGTACACCATTCCTGTACGATCTAGAAGCCATAACAAAATGATTATCACACCTCTTGGTTTGATTTGCAATGACTGTCATATCTTGTCCAGTGTTTCGATACCTATTTACTGTTCCACTTCCAGCACAGGTGTTTGTAGGCAGATAATGCATAACTGCTGAAGAAAGGGGAACTGCAGCACTCATAACATGACTGAGGCTGGGGAAATATCACCATAATCGCGCGTGCTCGTTTGTCGCTATGTCAAGGATCTACATCTACATCTACGTACGTACTCCGCAATCCACCATACGATGCGTAGCGGAGGGTACCTCGTACCACAACTAGCATCTTCTCTCCCTGTTCCACTCCCAAACAAAACGAGGGAAAAATGACTTCCTATATGCCTCTGTACGAGCCCTAATCTCTCTTATCTTATCTTTGTGGCCTTTCCGCGAAATATAAGTTGGTGGCAGTAAAATTGTACTGCAGTCAACCTCAAATGCTGGTTCTCTAAATTTCCTCAGTAGCGATTCACGAAAAGAACGCCTCCTTTCCTCCAGAGACTCCCACCCGAGTTCCCGAAGCATTTCCGTAACACTCGCGTGTTGACCAAACCTACCAGAAACAAATCTAGCAGCCCGCCTCTGAATTACTTCTATGTCCCTCAATCCGACCTGATAGGGATCCCAAACACTCGAGCAGTACTCAGGGATAGGTCGTATTAGTGTTTTATAAGCGGTCTCCTTTACAGATGAACCACATCTTCCCAAAATTCTACCAATGAACCGAAGACACTATCCGCCTTCCCCACAACTGCCATTACATGCTTGTCCCACCTCATATAGCTCTACAATGTTACGCCCAAATATTTAATCGACGTGACTGTGTCAAGCGCTACACTACTAATGGAGTATTCAAACATTACGGGATTCTTTTTCCTATTCATCTGCATTAATTTACATTTATCTATATTTAGAGTTAGCTGCCATTCTTTACACCAATCACAAAACCTGTCCAAGTCATCTTGAATCCTCCTACAGGCACTCAAGGACTACACCTTCCCGTACACCACAGCATCATCAGCAAACAGCCACACATTGCACAGGATGCCAGTTTTCTGCAGTGCTTCTCGATAAGTACTGTATACGGACAAGTTCTTCTGTCTTAAATTTTTAGAGTGTGGTTTCATCAGCTGTACGCGTACACTTCGTTGCCTCATCGGCATAACTTGCTTCTGATCAGCCGGATGGGACAACACCGGTGTCCCGGTCACTTTCTTCGTGAGTGATTTCAAGACCAACCTGTGTTACCACCTTTTCCCAGTTCCTGTTCCGTTAAATCTCCACGGCGCGGAGCCAGTGTTCCTCTCGAATATTTTAAGCGCGTCCACTCGCTTTCGCCGAGCCTACGCATTTACTGTTTTTATACAGGTTTTTATTGGGCCCTTTAATGTCGTGAGAAACGTTCTGTAGATATTTCTTCCTGATACACTAACACTTCGTTCAATAACGCTTCATTCGATACGTTTCAGTGGCACAGAAGTAAACAAGAAGCAGGAAAGTCATTTTCTTATCTCATCTGTCTGCGGAGCACATAGCATTACGCTTATTTGCAGCAGTATTTAATAGTTCTCACTGATCAAGTCTTCCATCACTGGGATACCGGTTTCAATACGTTTTTATTAGGTCTTTTTCTTGTCTCTCTGTTGCCGGCCGTCGTGGCCGAGCGATTGTAGACGCTTCAGTCTACATCTACATCTACATTTATACTCCGCAAGCCACCCAACGGTGTGTGACGGAGGGCACTTTACGTGCCACTGTCATTACCTCCCTTTCCTGTTCCAGTCGCGTATGGTTCGCGGGAAGAACGACCGTCTGAAAGCCTCCGTGCGAGCTCGAATCTCTCTAATTTTACATTCATGACCTCCTCGGGAGGTATAAGTAGGGGGAAGCAATATATTCGATACCTCATCCAGAAACGTACCCTCTCGAAACCTGGCGAGCAAGCTACACCGCGATGCAGAGCGCCCCTCTTGCAGAGTCTGCCACTTGAGTTTGTTAAACATCTCCGTAACGCTATCACGGTTACCAAATAACGCTGTGACGAAACGCGCCGCTCTTCTTTGGATCTTCTCTATCTCCTCCGTCAACCCGACCTGGTACGGATCCCACACTGATGAGCAATACTCAAGTATAGGTCGAACGAGTGTTTTGTAAGCCACCTCCTTTGTTGATGGACTACATTTTCTAAGGACTCTCCCAATGAATCTCAACCTGGTACCCGCCTTACCCACAATTAATTTTATATGATCATTCCACTTAAAATCGTTCCGCACGCATACTCCCAGATATTTTACAGAAGTAACTGCTACCAGTGTTTGTTCCGCTATCATATAATCATACAATAAAGGATCCTTCTTTCTATGTACTCGCAATACATTACATTTGTCTATGTTACGGGTCAGTTGCCACTCCCTGCACTAAGTGCCTATCCGCTGCAGATCTTCCTGCATTTCGCTACAATTTTCTAATGCTCCAACTTCTCTGTATACTACAGCATCATCCGCGAAAAGCCGCATGGGACTTCCGACACGTCCGGAACCGCGCGACTGCTACGGTCGCAGGTTCGAATCCTGCCTCGGGCATGGATGTGTGTGATATCCTTAGGTTAGTTAGGTTTAAGTAGTTCTCAGTTCTAGGGGACTGATGACCTCAGATGGTAAGTTCCATAGTGCTGAGAGCCATTTGAATTTTTGTCTCTGTCTTTCTGTTCGGCACAAATTTGAAGTAGGTTTTACACCAACTTCCCCATGAACTAGAAACCAGATACTCTGAAGTAGCTCAGAACTGGATGACTGTAATGTTAACTCGTTTCCTTGTTCCGTGTGTGGCGGACGGTGCTATGTTTACTACTGTCATTTCCCAGTGGGCTAGAGACTTGGAACTTTCGACATAGCTCTGAACTGGATTAGACTGCAATATTCACTCGGCTTTTTGTCTAGTTTACGGCGGAGGGTACTTTATGTACCACGACCGTTTCCCCTGTTCCGTGTTCCATTCGCGAATGGTTCGTGGGAAAAATAAATGCTGATGAGCTTCCGCGCAGGCTCGAATTATTCTTATTTATATGTTAATAGTCTTTTCGCGAGATATATGCAGAAGAAAGTAACGTATTAGTTGACTCAGATATAAAGAAACTGTGTCTATGTCGATAGGTAAATTATTTGTTCTACAGTGTTTATTGTCTGTATTATTGGATATACACTATATACTGAAAAATAAGCCTCACGTTACACCTATATTTCTATTCATTTTTATGTTTTCCTTGAATTTTGCCGCTCACTGTTACTAATAATGTTCGAACATGCTTATCAAATAACAGCAGGAGTTTTGAGAAAACTTCAGATCCATCAACGATGTCTCTTTGGTGTGATGAACTTAGTAATGCAGAGGAGGATCTCATCTTCTCTGATGGCTATGAAGGTGAAGAAGACAGCGCAGTGCTCAGTGACCACCGTTCAACTTCTGAGAAAGAGGGCAGGGGATGAAGAAGAGGATGTATTAAGTAACGATGCAAATGAAAGGCATTTCTTGGATAAAGACAAGACCACAAAATTGCTGAAACGGAAGACCCAACCAACATACGTACTCGGGCTTGCAATAAATCACAAAAAAATGGCTCTAAGCACTACGGGACTTAACATCTAAGGTCATCAGTCCCCTAGACTTAGAACTACTTAAACCTAACTAACCTAAGGACATCACACACATCCATGCCCGAGGCGGGATTCGAACCTGCGACCGTAGCAGCAGCGCGGTTCCGGACTGAAGCGCCTAGAACCGCTTTGTTTTTTTTTTTTTTTAATCTAATGAACCGCTGCAGGAGCAGGACGACGGGTAGGGCAGGAGTCGACACCCGAAGCCTGGCCATCCCGCCGCCACGCCCAAGCAACGTGTTCGAGTTCGAGGATCGAAGGATCAGGATGAGGATGGCTGGCTGGTTCAAATGGCTCTGAGCACTATGGGACTTAACTACTGTGGTCATCAGGCCCCTAGAACTTAGAACTACTTAAACCTAACTAACCTAAGGACATCACACACATCCATGCCCGAGGCAGGATTCGAAACTGCGACCGTAGCAGTCGCGCGGTTCCGGACTGCGCGCCTAGAACCGCTAGACCACCTTGGCCGGCAAGAGGATGTAGTGGGTTTGTCGATGTTCTTTCATTTATTTATTTCTTTAATTTTTATAACTTTTCTTTTGTATTATAGATTTATTTTTGTTTCATTACAAAGAAAGATCCTACAACTGCCGTAGCCGAGCGTCCGAGTCGTCTTCTCGTCTGTTGGGAGGGGTTCCCCCCTATTCCGTCCGTAGAGGATCAATATGCTCCAGGATTCTTCTTCACTTTCAGCGTCTCATACCCGGAACGCCACAGTGAGCAGGAGGATCCGCAAATAATGAACCTAAATAATTTGCGAAACGAGTTCTGTACTTCGGGTGGCGGCTGAAAGCTGCATGTGTCGTCATCATTAGGGACCAAAAGTCGAGTGTGCCTTTGGGAGCATCGCAATATATGTAGTAAACGGCCATGCCTTTTAGCCAGTTAACGGCGTTCGTTCTGGTTGATGGAAAGTATACGCCGTCGGGGCGCAATACGTCATCAGGGGAGATAGACTCCGGCAATCGCCGCAAGAGTAACGCCAGCATGCGCTGCGTCAGTAGCCAGCAGTCGTTGGTCACGGCACACGTCAGACGGTGTGCATCCGAGTCAGCGACTGAGCATGTCGGACACAAGGGGTCGTCCGTCAGATGTATTGGATGTAGCCTCTGACGAGTAGCGAACTTCCCATTCACAACCACGTACCACAATGAACGCACCGTCGTAGGTAGAAAAGGCGTGTGCACCGCTCGCCACTCCGTGTTCCAGGCAATTTCAGGATGTCTGTGGGTGACCGTATTTACAGGTTGCCGCTGCTGATAGAGGCGATAATAGTCTTTTGTGCTGGGCTACCGTGTCGTCGGAAGTTCTGACCGTAAGTAGCTGAAGTCAATAAAGAAGTCTCTGATGTGGGTGAGTGCCGGTGAAATGTGTCCTACAGAAACCGGGGGATGCAGAGAGTGTGGTGCCACTTCCGCTATCAGGGTGCCCGTCAGTGGCGTGGGCAGAGGTCCACTTGCGACGCATAGTGTTGAGATAAAGCGATCGCGCACGGTTATATACGTGAATTAAACCGATACCGCCCGCCCGCTGCGGCAGTGTCAGGGTGGCGTATCGGACTTTAAAAACCAGACCGGTGCTTACGAAATGTCCATATGCTGCTTGAAATCTGTCGGCCAACGTAGCTGTCAAGGGAAGGATATGCACAAAATAGTTCAGTTTTGAGAGACGATAGGTGTTGACATAACATGTCTGAGGATCATATCCAAGCGACGCAGTTTGTTGTCCTGCAGCAGAGCACGTGTCTGGTGTAGGAGCCGGCGGTACGTAGCCGCCGCCGTGCGGCGGACATTGCTATAGAATTGCACTCCTAAACACTTGAGTACGGGCACCTTGTCAAAGGGCACCGCCGTTGTGTGGGAAATCCCCCCTCCGACATCCATGTATTTTGTCTTCTCCACGTTGATGACGCTCCCAGCGACCGCCCCGTACTGGTGTAGCCACTGTAGCGCCATATGCATTTCATCCTCTGATCTGGCCAGGAACACCACGTCATCGGCGAATGCACCACAACGAAAGGTCACGTCCCGCAAGGAGATACCAGTTAATCGCTGCCGTAGACCATGTAAAGCTGGTTCAAGCGCTGCAGCAAATAATATGCCCGACAGGGGGCACCCTTGTCGCACTGACCGTCCAACAACAATGTGACCAGACTGATAACCGTTGACCATCATGCGGGAGCGCGCTCCGTGGACCAGTCGAAGGACCACCTGTGCAGACTCCGGAGAGAGGCCCATGTGTTGCAAAACTGCGCGTAAGAAGCCGTGGTCGACGCGGTCGAATGCGTGGTCAAAATCTACGGCGACAAGGGCGCCTCGTATTTTGCAGGCCGCCGTCAAAGCAATTACGTCGCGGTATGCTCCTAACGCCGTATGAAAGTTGCTGACACCACCTAAACATGTCTGATCGGTGTGGATGGCTTTCCCGATAGCGGTGTGGAGACGCGCGCGGAGGATACGGGCGAAGATCTTGTAGTCGTTGTTGAGGAGTGTGAGTAGGCGAAAATCCTGCCACCTACAACCACCATTCGGTTTCGGAACTGGGATCAAGACGCCTTCTGTGAATTCTGTGGGGACAGTGAAATCAGGGCGGATCAGGTCTTGAAACATTTGGAGCCACTTGTCACCCATAAGGTGGTAAAAAGTGCGGTAGAATTCCAGGGGTAAACCGTCCGGTCCAGGCGACTTGTTCGGTGCACCACGTGCCAAGGCCGGTGTCAGCTCATCGGGTGTAATGGGCAACAGCAGACTATCATCGGGTGCCACGTCCCGAGGGGCGGGAAAATCGTGCAACAGCTCGTCATAATCACGTACATTTCGCGGATCTTCCATGTACAAGGTCCCATAGTGTCTGGCGAACGTGTGCGCGATGTCCGTTTGTGTCACTGCGCGGCCGTCCTCCTCCGTGTTTACCGCCGTAATGAGCTGACGTTTGCGGTGGCGCCTCTCGCGCACAATGTGATACACTGACGCTGTTTCGTTGGGGATACAGTCTTGCACTCGCGCACGGATGCGGACACCGTCTAGCTGCTCTGTCCTGATGCGAAGTAGACGAGCTTTGATGCGTTGTACGGACATTTGACGTTCGGGAGACGGCGGTTGCGTCGCCAGCTCACGTAACGCTGTATAGTAAAATTCCGATGTTGCCCTTTGCCAGTTCGATCTGTGACGCCCGTAGGTCTTTCGGAGTGCAGGTTTGACACATCCCAGCCACCACAGCAACGTGGAAGCATACATGGGCAGGCGCCTGATACATCGACGCCACGTGTCAGTGACTGCTCGCCGACACGCTTCCTCGCGAAGGAGGGAGACGTTCAGCGTCCACGGGCCCCTGCTGCGTCTTGTGAGTTGTCGGGGTAAGGTGACAGTGCAGATGTACGCGAGATGGTCCGTGAAGGCCGTCGGCCAGAGTTCTGCATCACGGGTTGCTGTGCGGAGGGCACGCGAGACGTATATCCGGTCCAGACTACTGGCAGAATGGCTGGTAAAGTGCGTATATCCACTCTGGGTCCCATGATGTAAGAGCCATGTGTCGTGGAGCGCGAGGTCACGTATCAATGCTTGTAGAGCCGGGCATGTGACGTAATGCGGTATCTGGTCCTCGGGCCGCAGAGCACTATTAAAATCGCCGTCCACTATGTAATGGTCCATATTTCCTTGCAAAAGGGGAGCTACCTCCTCCGAATAGAAGACATGCCTGTCACCACGGTACGAATTACCGGAGGGATCGTAGATGTTAATGAGGCGGACTGCGCCAAGTGTGAGTGCGATGCCTCGCCCGTTCGGCAAGTAGGTCGCGTCCGTCGCGTCTATGCCACCTCGGAGAAGGATGGCCGTTCCTCCTGCGCCATCACCTACGGGTGGGCTGTACGCGGTGCAGCCATACAGGTCTAAACACAGCTCGGGACGGACCTCCTGGAGAAGGGCAATGTCCAAGTCTGCCGCTCTGATCATGTCGTGTAACATGCGGGTCTTGATAGTGGAGTGGACACCATTTACATTGACTGTTCTCACACGGTATGACTGAGACATATCAAGTGGCGAAGGCAGTGTGCCGGTGCAATCCCACGGTGATCTCACACACCACACACCACACAGCCACCCATCTGCATGCTGTGCATTACTGTGCCGTAGGAGTCCCTGACTGGCAGAGCCCTCCGGGCTCAATGTCAGCCATGGGCTGGGTGGAGATATCGATGTTTGCTGTGCATCATCTGCCTCCATATCGTCTGCCCAATCACCAAGAGACGATTGTGATGTCATTGGGGGCTGGTCGCTTTCACAGGAGCCCACATTTTGGGAGTCGACGCAGTGCGCCTCGTTTTCTGGGCCACCAGATTTAGGAGAGTGTTCCTTGTCTTCAGGCACCTTCTGGTGAATGATGCCACTGGAGTCCGTTGCAATTGTGGGCGAGTCAACGAAGTCGATGTCTTCCGCCGGCTTCACATCCCTGTCCTGTTCTTCAGCTGACAATCGCCTCTTCTTGTGTCGCTCGGGTGATTTTTGCTTTCGGGTCCGAGATTCGACATCCACTGCAGGGCGGGGCTCGACACAGTCTCGGTCGCTAGGAACCCCTGTGTTTGATCCCGACAGTGACGGTGGCTGGGTGCCCACGACGCTGCGGTGGGTAGAGGTTGTAGGAACCTCTGCACCGTTGGGCTGGGCGTCTTCGACGGCGCTGACTCTCCAACGGAGCTGGCAGCGGCTTGAGGAGGTAGCAGGTTTTGATCATCCATCACATCATGTCGTGCCGCCTCCACATATGTTAGCGGGAGAGAGGTCATAGTGGATCGTTGGGGAAGTTCATTGCGGGGCACCTGAACGAGGCGGCGCTGCAGACACTCAGTTCTAACATGGCCCTCCTGGCCGCAGCCCGAGCAGGTCCTCGGTTGTCCATCATATATAACAATTGCGCGGCAGCCACCAATGAAAACATATGATGGAACGTGCTTCTTAAGTTCTATGCGCACTTGTCGTACCCAGTTAAGGACAGGGTACGTTTCGAATGTGTTCCATTTGTCCTCTGTGTGGTTCAGGACTGTGCCGTATGGCCGCAGCGCATCAACGACTAGGTTGGCAGGAACTCCGAACGGTAGTTCAAAGATGCGCACGGTACGCACCCCCAGACCAGCATGGTCAACTCCTACCACGCTCACGTTACCGTCTGCGTGACAGAAGCGAAAGCCGTTTGCAGATCGTTGGAGTAGTCTGTCGCAGGCCGCTTCGTCAATCAGTTTGAGGTACACTGTGCTGGTTACAATAGACAGATGAATTCCTATCAGTTCTTGTGGTTCGATGTGCATGATGTCTCGTAGAAACCGTTCAATTTCATGAGCCTTCGGTCTCGTGTACGATGCGTTGAACGTTAGTTTGATTGTAGCTTTTCGATATGAGAACGCCATGTCTGGTCGGTACAGGTACTATACGGCAATACAACGATGCGACCGCGCGCTGGCGGGTAAATAACAACACCTGCGGAGCACTGCCCGGCGCGCCGAGCCCGTCCGCACGGTAACACGGCTGAAAGCCGACTGCTTTTTGTCTAGTTTACGGCGGAGGGTACTTTATGTACCACAGCCGTTTCCCCCGTTCCGCGTTCCATTCGCGAATGGTTCGTGGGAAAAATAAATGCTGGTGAGCTTCCGCGCAGGCTCGAATTATTCTTATTTTTACGTTAATAGTCTTTTCGCGAGATATATGCAGAAGAAAGTAACGTATTAGTTGACTCAGATATAAAAAAACTGTGTCTATGTCGATAGGTAAATTATTTGTTCTACAGTGTTTATTGTCTGTATTATTGGATATACACTATATACTGAACAATAAGTCTCACGTTACACCTATATTTCTATTCATTTTTATGTTTTCCTTGAATTTTGCCGGTCACTGTTACTAATAATGTTCGAACATGCTTATCAAATAAAAGCAGGAGTTTTGAGAAAACTTCAGATCCATCAACGATGTCTCTTTGGCGTGATGAACTTAGTGATGCAGAGCAGGATCTCATCTTCTCTGATGACTATGAAGGTGAAGAAGACAGCGCAGTGCTCAGTGACCACCGTTCAACTTCTGAGAAAGAGGGCAGGGGATGAAGAAGAGGATGTTTTAAGTAACGATGCAAATGAAAGGCATTTCTTAGATAAAGACAAGACCACAAAATTGCTGAAACGGAAGACCCAACGAACATACGTACTCGGGCTTGCAATAAATCACAAAAAAAATGGCTCTAAGCACTATGGGACTTAACAGCTGAGGTCATCAGTCCCCTAGACTTAGAACTACTTAAACCTAACTAACCTAAAGACATAACACACATCCATGCCCGAGGCGGGATACGAACCTGCGACCGTAGCAGCAGCGCGGTTCCGGACTGAAGCGCCTAGATCCGCTCGGCCACAGCGGTCGGCAATAAATCACACATCCGCCTGGATCGCGATACGGAGTCCGAGAAACAAATTCTGAAGCTGGCCCGTTTCGGCTTTCTTTGATGATAATGCCATTATAATAATAACCAGTTGTAGAAACATGCACGTACAAACCGTCAAATCACATTTTGTCAGGATCTGAGATGCTCGTAATAAGGATGGGTTGTTGGGTTTACTGTATGTTAGGGGCACGATGACGAAAAATACTCGTCATATGTGGACCAATTCCAAAGGAAATGGTCTAGAATCATGTTGCTTATGAATGAGTGAACAAAGATTTCACTTTCTTTTACGATGCTTACACTTGATGAGATAGGAAATTGATAAGTTAGCTCCTGTAAGAGATTTGCTTGTAATAACAGCACATAATTTTCAGAAAACTTCTCGCAAAGCGACTACCGTGCTGTAGATGACCAACTGTTCGAGTTTAGTGGTAACTGTCCTTTTCAGAATACCTTGCAAACGCACCAAATACGGGTTGAAAACATTTGCTTTAGTGGATGCTAAGACAGCATATACAATAAACGTAGAAACTTAAGATGGTTCGTAGTGCGATGGACCTTGAAAGATAGACATATGTAGACGGACTAGATATTTATTTGCGGATAGTTTGAGAGTCTATGGAAATTTCATGTTACTAGAGCGTAGCAGTCGCGCGTAACATCTGTGGAATCGTCGACGTATGGCAGTGAACCTGTGTCCCTTTGGCTCAGTGGTAGAGCGGTCGGCCCCCAGGAGCTGAATGGTCAGCGCGACAGAATGTCAATCCCAAGGGCCTGGCTTCGATTCCCGGCTCGGAGATTTTTCTCCACTCAGGGACTGGGTGTTGTGTTGTACTAATCACCATCGTTGCCGGCACGGTAGCTCAGCGTGTTCGGTCAGATGGTTGGCAACCGTCTGTAACAAAAAACTGAGTGAATGGATCAACGAAGAACCTAAATGAGTGTCATCGGACGTCCACCCAGAACAAATTCGATGAACAATATAGAACAAAATTAGATAAAAAAAGGGCCCGGTTTCGATTCCCGGATGGGTCGGAGATTTTCTCCGCTCAGGGGCTGAGTGTTGTCATTTCATTCCCATCGACGCATAAGTCGCCGAATTGCCGTCAAATCGAAAGACTTGCACCAGGCGAACGGTCTACCCGACGGGAGGCCCTAGTCACATGACATTTACATTTAGTGGTACAGCGGAGAATAGTCGAGTGATGCACATGGACTAAGCTGGCAGAACTTTTAGCGTGGTGCAAACTGGAGGAGTATTTTGCTCAAGAAAATAATTAGGAATCATTAATCCGATATAAGAAATTACAAACGTGGCATTTATGGAACAGAAAGCATGGATTTGCATTATGGATATTTTTAAGGTAATAATTAATGCTGGCGCGTATTAATAAAGTTAGGACAGGACAGTCCACCCTCCCCCCATCCCCCCCCCCCCCCCAACCCCCTCGGCTATGGTCATTTCAGCTTAATTCATTTCAGTCTGAATTATTGTAATAACTTTGTCCTGTAAAACTTTTGTAAAGGAAGTAAAGTTTTTGGTCTTGTGTGAGTTTTATGATCTTGTGAAATAACAGTTTAAAATACAATACTGTAATTATAGTGAACAGATTAGTATTTTCATTTCAAATAAGAAGTTTATTTTTAGTAAGAGAAAATCATACCTATCTTTCTCCCAGTAGTTTTACGTTAGCACATTTTAGTTGGTGTGATTTCTCCATGCTATGCCGTTGCTGCCGATTATGCTGTGATTTTTCAGGTGAGGTTCTTTTCATATTTTGTTGGTTCTTTCGTTTCTCATCTTAAGTTTCCAATGCTTACATTCTAAGAATTTTCTTTGTAATTTAGATTTTTAGTGGGCCAGTGAACAGTGTGTGTTTCATAATGTTGCTATGTAATTTCAGTGTTTAAATTTTTTGGGCAGTGCACAGTTTGATTTTGGTAGCGGTTTTTGATTAAAAGCTTTGATTTAATTTCCTGCACAGTGAACACCAGTTAGTTTTGTCTTTATGTAAATGTGTGCACTGAGACACGCTGTTCGTAATGGTAATTTAAATTCAACCGTATTATAACAGAGGACAGTACATTCAGTTTTGAGTAAAAAGCGTAAAAACATTTTAATGCTCACGAACGAACGAACGATCGAGTCCGAGCCAGTAACCTTCAACTTTATAAACAAGCAATATTCAAAATTATGTAGCAATAAGAATGGTGGAGCAAATTGTGGTCTCTAGCAGAAATGTAACTCAATATGTGATTTTCGACGCATTCTCTTACCGAAAATGTCAAAGATACGGGCGCTGCTTACGTGAGACTACATCACAGAAATAAACGCACATTACCTTTGGAATTTATTCCACATAAACAAAGAACAGAAAAATTTTCAACATTTGCCTTTGAAAAGGCAAGAAGAGTAAAGATGTCCTTGTAATTTCTACAATGCACAGTGACCAAGTTATCGACAGCGATACGGGAGATGCGGAAAAGCCCGATGGTCAAAACATTTCACAACATGACCAAAATTGGCGTGGACTTGATAGGCCAGCCATGTAAAAAAAAAAAAAAGGAAAAACAAAGAAAGAAAACGTTGTGACTCGATATACAAGGCGGTGACCTATGATATTGTTCCACAATCTACTAAACTCAGTTGCAATAAATACATTTAGCATTTATTTATTCAATAGAAATTAAGATAAAGTGCTAAAGAAATCTTGTTTCCTAACCGGTCTTGCATGGGAACTTATATAGCCCCAAACGGAAAGGACATGTCAAGCAGCACAGGTTCCTAAGAGGACCATGAGGCGTTGACTTTCACTACTTGGACTGGAAGAGACTGTTAACAGGTAACAAGAAAAAAGAAAGGGAAAACGAAGGTTATGTGTGGATATTATAATACATACGTCGCACTGAAGTATGTTTCTGAAAGTATTTGTATGGAGTGTAGCCATGTATGGATGTGAAACGTGGACGATAAATAGTTTGGACAAGAAGAGAATAGAAGCTTTCGAAATGTGGTGCTACAGAAGAATGCTGAAGGTTAGACGGGTAGATCACATAACTAATGAGGAGGTATTGAATAGAATTGGAGAGAAGAGAAATTTGTGGCACAACTTGACTAGAAGAAGGGATCGGCTGGTAGGGCATATTCTGAAGCATCCAGGGATCACGAATTTAGTATTGGAGTGCAGCGTGGAGGGTAAAAATCGTAGAGGGAGACCAAGAGATGAATACACTAAACAGATTCAGAAGGATGGAGGTTGCAGTAGGTACTGGGAAATGAAGAAGCTTGCACAGGATAGAGTAGCATGGAGAGTTGCATCAAACCAGTCTCTGGACTGAAGACCACAACAACAACAACAACATCTTCATCAATCAAGAGTAAAACAATTAGCTGGATCTGAGATCAATTTCATTATGTAACAGTTTTTTCTGCTCACGAGGTGGCCGTTCTAATAACATACTCCATGTAATGGTGAAGTCGTGCCCCGTTGCTGTACGCACGATCTCTAATTCTTCATTCCGATAATTGTGATTGTTAAGCATTATTACTGAATAGATACTTTTTCAGATTTTAAGTTATTCAAAATTCCTTTAAACGTTTTTTCTGTTTAAATTCTGTGTTGTCAAAGTAGGGAAGGACACAACATGACTACAGAAGAAACTTGGCTAAATACAGGGCTATAATGTGCAGCACAGTACTCTAATATTCTGCTAGGCACTCCATCATATCCATGAGAGTCCTTAGTCTTCAGTGACTTAATTATTGACTCAACCTTCCCTTTGTCTGTATCACAGAGGAGTATTTCAGACAATCTCGGAAAGGCATTTGCCAAGAGAGTTAAATGATTCCATGTAGATACTAAATTTTAATTTAATTCACCAGCAATGCTCAGAAAAAGATTGTTAAATACTGTACATATATCTGATTTATCAGTAACAGAAATACTGTTACTACGAACTGACTTTATATGGTCAACCATGTACTGCTGACCGGACACTTCCTTCACAACTGACCGTATGGTTTTAATTTTATCCTGTGAATTAGCTATTCTTTTTGCCTACCATCTACTCTTTGCCTTCCTAATAACAGTTTTAAACACCTTACAGTACTGTAGCTTGATTTCCCACTTTGTTCTACATGATATCCTTATGCCGCTCGTCAGCCACCCAGGCTGCCTGTTACTGCTAGTACCCCGTTTAGAACATCCTGCCAGTCCCGTTCCTTTACGAGGTTTAAGGAACTCTCTTTTGCTATTGTATTAACTTTCCTACATAGTTTGTAATTACATGTGACAATTGATTGAGTACAAAAGGTTTCTAGTGTTAAATTTTGTGGATTGTGGTCTGAAAGTCCATCACCCTTTTACTAACAAAATGCCTACCTAGTAATGAAGAATGAACAAAAATATTGTCTACGGCTGTGCTACTCTTCCCCTGCACCCTAGTTGGAAAAAACACAGTCTGCATCAGGTCATATGAATTTAGGAGCTCTACCAACATCCTTTTCCTTGCACCATCATATACAGAATTTATATTGAAGTCACCCACGTAAAACTGATTTCTGGCACATCCCATAATGTGTATCAAGAACCCTCTCTAACTTGAGCAAAAACGCTCTGAAATCAGAGGTAGAGAATCTATAAAGAACAACAATTAAAAGTTAAGTTTCTGTAAATTCAACTGCCCCTTCACAACAATTCAAATATCAGTTCAGTGTTTACGTACATGGCCACGCCCCCACCCCGCACGGAACTCCTTGAAAAAACAGCCAGCTAATCTCTATCCTGGTAAAGGAAACCTCTGAATTGTCGAATTATTTACGTGGTGCTCCGATATACCTATAGTTTCAGAGTCAACATATATAAGCAGTTCACTATCTCTAATACCTCTTATGTTTTGATGAAGTATGCTAATTCCTTCTCTACTTGGAAACATGACGTCCTCTGAAGGTGAGTCCTTGGTTAGAGGGACTTCCTTTAAGCAGGTATATCCATCAGCTGACTTCAATGTAAAAGAGGTGCAGCTCTAACACCAACTACTGCAGCAATTTTTCCATGAGTGATCCCACCACCACCCACTACACTGTCACCTATAAGGTTTGCCAGCCTTCCCTTCCCAAATCTATTGAGGTGCAGGCCATGGCTAGTGAAACCGAGATCTACCGATAGACCCAAATGGCACCGCTGAAATGTGACCCATGCCCTCTGCCATTAGCACCCTCTCCAGCCCCATGTTAACGCGTCTACCAGCTGCTTAAGATGAGGCCGATCATGACACTGAAACAGTTGCACGAAATCCACATTACTGCCACCAGTTTGAGTAGCTATCTTTACCAGGTCACCAGCTACATCGTATTCCTCGCCCCTATCGAGACTGTTCCCTGCTTCACCCACTACCACTACCTGATCCCCCATCGTAAAATTCCTACATAACTCGCATATACTTTCAGTCACCTGAGCCAACCCTGCACTAGGCTCTACAATGCTGTTGACCTGGTACTCACTCGCCAACACTTCCTGCAACTGCTGGCCCACACCTCTACCGTGGGAACTACCAAGCAACAGAACCTTCTTCTTTCTGTTATACTTTGCAACTGACCTAGGCCTCCTAATTGCTTAGGACTGCTGCATGTTCCCTACACCTACAGCTACAAGAGGCTCCTTTCCACTAAACTCTGACAATTGGTTAAAAATGGCTCTGAGCACTATGGGACTTAACAGCTGTGGTCATCAGTCTCCTAGAACTTACAACTACTTAAACCTAACTAACCTAAGGACCACACACACATCCATGCCCGAGGCAGGATTCTAACCTGCGACCGTAGCAGTCGCGCGGGACAATTGGTTAAATCTATTGTATTGTAACCTCCCCACAAAATTCTTTCTCATTTTAGTGTAACCTCAAAGCAGTAAAAATTATAATTATGTCGTTCACATTCAGTGTAATGTGCCAACAAAGAAAATAAATTCAATAACCTGGTAATAATACAATGTAACTAACCCCTCAATTAAATTGTCGCTCACTTATGACCTTTCAATAATTGACTGTGAATTTAACCTGGTAAATTTTGGACGTCAGCAGTGCTGCGTCATGGCCCTGAAAGATCATTCTGAATAAAAAAGAGAAAAATTCTTACTTCAATGAAGCCGCCGGATAACGCATATATATATATATATATATATATATATATATATATATATATATATATATATATATATGCTCTTACAATAAATTTTTCTGGCACAGCCCTGTGCAATGCTGGCCGATAGATTTGTCATTTATGAAAGGGAAACAACTGATATTTCTTTTGCAGTAATCGGGATGATCATGGATTGGAGAAATTAGTAAATTCTTTAAATTGAAATGAATGGTTGTTAAAATTTACTTTATATGACAAAGATTATTATTAGGACATTTTTAAAACATTTACATGGAACTTGAGATAACATTACTACATATGCGCGAGGCTGCTTTTTACCTTATACAATAATGCTCAGGCTCCGGCATCGCTGCACCACGACCGGCCCAGCCAACACGATACACCAGACCAGACCAGAGCAGACTGCAGACTAGCAACAACTTACTGCTACAGCTACACAGTTCCTACTGCAGTCAACACTGCTCTCTGGTCAGAGATTCTCTTATACCTTGCATATCGCAGGCAGCGCATGAGCAATACATCGAAATTACATCTGCCCGGACCTCTTACAGCATGTATGCAAAGTAAAACTGTCTCAATACCTCCTCCTCCGAGCTGCCTTCTTGCCAACTGCTAGTTCCCATTCCCCAGCAGCCTTCACCCTCCTTAACCTACCTAGTTCCTTCTTTGTGTGTTGTAACTGCATCTGAAGGACACAGATCTTACGCTCCTGCTCCTCTATCAGCTTATTTCTACTACAGATTCTGCATTCCCAGGAGAGGATCTCGCTAGAATTCCCACTGGCTTCCCCACTGCATCCACCCCAATGAAAATACTTTGAGCAAATCACTCACCGTAACGCACTACTCACAAACCTACGACAGAGCACACACATTTCACTCATGGAAAAATTTTACAGTCAACGGAAGCATCCGATTCCACCCGTCTGCTTTGACCCATGACGTAAGGGTGTTGTGGTATGTGACGTCATTACGGCACGGACTTGGTTGTTTTTGTAGGTGTCGTCTTGTGTTCGATGGCGTCCTCTGTGTGTGTGTGTGTGTGTGTGTGTGTGTGTGTGTGTGTGTGTTTGTGGTAAGTAATTGTTTTTTTTGTCTATTTCGCTCGAGTTGTAATGTTTTGTGTTTTTATTGTGTATTGAATGTGATTTAATTTACTTAGTGATGTTTTTAATTTTTGAGGTGTCGTGGTTGTGGTTTTGTTCGTAGCAGTAGGTGTTGGTTTTTTCGTATAAGTCGTTATAGTTGACCCCTATATATGTCAAGGGAAATGACCGATTCCAATTTTCGTATTGTTATATATAGGTATAGGTGTTTTGTTACCGTCAGCTGTGGTAAAGGGAAATGTCCGATTCCAATTTCCGTAGTTTTTGCTGTAGGCGTTGGTGTTTTGGTATCGTCAGCTGCCGTTAACCTATATAGGTCAAGGGAAGTGTCCGATTCCTGCAGATTTTTGTATTTTTTTTTTTTCGTCGTCTCCTGTGTTTTGGGATTGTGGTGTGTTTTTCTTACTGTTATATTTAGCTTGTCCCCTTCCTAAAACCCGCAATTTCCCGCGGTTGTCCCGTTAGTTTGATTTTATTTTTGGAAGGAGAAGTTATTGTCTTATTTATACGTATTTTCATGATTCAGTTACACGTAGAACTACTTATAGAATTAACAATAGCGGTCTCGAAATTCTCTGTCTACTAAGAAAGCAACTACTTGTATTAATACTACTAAACCACAGCTAATACAATACCAAAAAAACTTCACAAAATTGATTAGCTAAAACCAAAAATTCAAGCGGCCACTGTATCACTCAACGAAATTAAAATACTGCATGAAAATTTTGCTGCAGTAGTTCACTAGAAACAATAAGAAACGTCAGCTGAAAAGTAAAGCACGAAGTTTACTAAACGACTTCGAACAGAAAACACAGCTAGCGAACGTTTCCAAAAGTACATTAAACCGTTATTTCGCCACAAACAGCGCGAAACACCGGTGAAAACTATTAAATTTAATAACTGTATAACAGTGCACAAATAATTTGTCAGTACTTAGCAACTGCACGCCACAAAATGTAAATACACTACTGAGGCGTGAGGCTTGGACGAACGATGTAAGCACTGTGGTGTCACCGCCAGACATCACACTTGCTAGGTGGTAGACTTTAAATCGGCCGCGGTCCGTTAGTATACGTCGGACCCGCGTGTCGCCACTATCAGTGATCGCAGACCGAGCGTCGCCACACGGCAGGTCTAGAGCTTCGACCATAGATATTGGTAGACTGATCATGACGTATATTTCGTGGCACCAACATCTCTACTGCTATACCACGTGACTATTGGCAAAACAATGGTGGTATCCAGTTGTGCTTATGGTTGTACCGAGCGTTTTGTGAAGGGAAGTAACATTAACTTTCACGTGTAAGTATAATTTAGCGGTATTTCTTGAATACTGATAAACTATTGTGTGTATCATATCCTTACCCAGAACGCCACAGTTACGTAAATTGGCGGTTTGAAGTGCTGTGTGTGTTTCCAGGCGTACATTGCAATCGTATATATTTCTTGAAATGGTAAGCTACAAAGCTGCTTTTTTTCTTTCGTATAGGTTTCCAAAGGATGAAGGGCGCAGGCAGATGTGGATACAGGCAGTGAAACGAAAAGATTTCAAGCCTACTGCGCACACACGCATCTGTTCGAAGCACTTTGAAGAAGATATATATATATATATATATATATATATATATATATATATATATATATTGTGTGTGTGTGTGTGTGTGTGTGTGTGTGTGTGTGTGTGTGTGTGTGTGTGTGTGTGAGAGAGAGAGAGAGAGAGAGAGAGAGAGAGAGATTTATTACCAATAACCTTTCCCACTCTAAAAGCAATGGCAATGTGCATTGCTACTACATAAGAAGAAAGGATGATTTTTACTATCCTGGATTAAATCTGACTTTGGTACAAAAAGGGGTGAATTATGCTGGTATTATTTTAGAGAACAATTTGCAAAAACAAGTTAGGGGTTTGATTTCTCATCAGGGTTTAGTTTTATTTTGTACTTCCCAGTTACAAAACATACAAATATCAGAAACAAATACTGAATACCATTTGCAAAAAGGTAGTTGTATGGCCTATGTTAGTTTCCAGATAATAAGCTGTAATGTATGGGATAAATAATATGCTGCTACAAAAATCTTTGGTCCTTTACCAAAAAGCATTAAAAGCCTGACAGATAGCCAACCAGCATTTAAAATCAAACTAAAAGAGTCCGTGAATGACAGCTCCTACTCAGTAGACGATTTTTTAGGTATAAATAAGTGATTGGAAGAACTGTCATGTAATAATAGGTCTACCTTTCATTAAACTGACACATCATTGTGAAGTATCGTATTCATGATCTGTGGAACAAGTATTCATGTAAGTAGGTACTGATTTTGTAGATATATTATTTGATACATCTACGAAACAAACTGTTTAAACCAAAAAAGAGCTTTCAAATTAAACTGCTTTACGTTTTGTGGGTGAACGACACAATTGAGTTCGTTACATTCGATGTGAACACGTGTGTTTACGTTACAGGTTTTGTTGTTTATGCCGATTTATGAAGTCTATAACACTTTCTACAACCAAGGCACTAAAAGATACACACGCAATATTTACATTTTATGCAGTGCATAACGCGTAATGTGAGTAGAGAATGCATTTCATACTTGGTAACACTGAAATACTCGCGGCGAATATATTGCCGAACATCGAAAGTGTTTCAGCAGTTCACAAAGTTCATTGTGAAGTAATGGCTGTAAAACTAAATTTGTACAGTGGTTACGCAATCATTTATCACTTCTAGCTGTGTTTACATAAGCTACATTTAATGTGATGAAGTTAGGAGGAAATCCACTGGGAAATACTGGAAGTGAAATCAGGAATCAGAATGCTGCCTTGAACTCCCGCCGACGTTCTGCCAACAGTCACGTGATTCTATGTTGCAGCCACGCCAGACGTATAGCCGCTGCACTGCTTGCCCAGTCTATTAGTATCTATGGTCGAAGGTCTAGAGAGACGGCCTAGCACTCGCCCCAGTTGTACAGCCGACTTTGCTAGCGATGGTTCACTGACAAATTAAGCTCTCATTTGCCGAGACGATAGTTAGCATAGCTTTCAGCTACGTCATTTGCTACGACCTAGCAAGGCGCCATTATCAACTGCTATTTATCTTGTGATGCATGTACCGTCAGACCGATGTTCACCAATTATGGATTAAAGTTAAGTATTCCAGAGGCTACGTACTATTTTTGCTACTATAAAGACCTTGTCATTTTCCAGACCTCACGCCATCCTGCGTGAGCTTAAACGCTTGCCCTTCGGCCTCCCGTCCTAGTGGATTGGCTGTCTTGCCAGTCCACAAAAAGCACACTCACAAATAACATACCACTCGAGTTAATAACACAGGAAAGAAGAATGAGATTAATGAAAATCCACTAATAAGCTACTTTTACAGCAAATATTAACACAAATAAACTTTAAAATAAGTAACTGAAGACTAAAATATTTACGAGCCATTTCAACAGCATGCGTGACGCCACACCAAAGATCCTGGATACCCCTTTATTAATTTAGATGATAATATTTTTCTAAACTTCTCCGATTAAAGTAAGTTTCTTGCTGATACTGTGATAGCGATAGCTACGATGCCACGACGTAAGTGCGCTCTCTTAGGTTGGCACTACGAGAGCGGACGAACAACGCCGACCACAGCGCCCTCTGGCCGACGCTGTGAAGCTCCACGAACGCCGCTCCACATTCAGCCCATTTGATCAAGAGCAGACGACCAAGCAACTTGGCATATACTTGTAGGGTGGCTAGCCATTATGGACTTTGTAACTTCTAGTAACTGTTAGCTTCGATAGATGAACGGCTTCGAACCTACGCCCTCATCTGTGCCAAAAGTTAATTAATGTGTTTGTATCTGTTTATACACCAGTAAAGGTGCTTTGACTTTACTTGTAGTACCGTGGTACTTCACCTTTTCCTGCTCTTACTCGCGTCCTTCACTCTCGGCCTATTTTGCAGAAGCAGTTCACAGGAGCAGATCCACGCGCCTCCACTCCAGGTGGGTTACAAAAGATACTAATTTTATGGCTCAAATGGCTCTGAGCACTATGTGACTTAACTGCTGAGGTCATCAGTCCCCTAGAACTTAGAACTACTTAAACCTAACTAACCTAAGACGTCACACACATCCATGCCCGAGGCAGGATTCGAACCTGCGACCGTAGCGGTTGCGCGGTTCCAGACTGTAGCGCCTAGAACCGCTCGGCCACCACAACCGGCTACTAATTTTATAGTCTTATATTAACACGCGTCTACTCTTCCTTAACTAAAATAAGATTCTTGGGGAATAATATACAGGAGGTCCGATTTACCTTGACCACTGCCAGCATATCTTTGTCCAATTTTTGATTTTCCTTCTGGAGTAGAGGTTATTTAGTGTGGTCGCGATACGAGGAGCGCTGAGTAAGTAATGCAATACAATTTTTCTGAAAACAGGTTGGTTTTACTCAGGATTCCAATCCGCCGTATTATTCCCCGCTCGTTTGGTTACAAAATCGTATTTTTCAACATAATCTCCGTTCAATACGGCGGCCTTACGCCACCTTGCTGGGAGGGCCCGAATGCCCGCATGGTGCCACTCTACTGGTCGACGTGGGAGCCAGCGTCTTTCTGTATCAATGACCTCCCCACTACCAACAGAAACGCCCCGTTGTGCAGCGAGGTGTCTGATTGTAATCTGCCGAGCACCTCGAATGAGAGTGTCCGCACGCTCCAGCAGTGCAGAAATCCCAACTGTGTGCGGCCTGCCGGCAAGCTGGTGAAGGGACAGGTTTGCGCGACATTGTTGACATTATTACGGATGCCACGCCCAACGACTCACCGTACTTTTCTTCGCTTCCAGGTCTCCATAGAATTTCTGTAAGCGCCTATGGATATGTGCGATGCTCTGGTTTTCCGCCAAAAGATACTCGATCACAGCTCTCTGCTTAGAACGCGCCTCCGTTTCAGACGTCATTTTGAGGATTACGTATAGCGCCACCACCAATCGCAACTTCATGAAACTATAAGGGCCGGTGTGGAAATACTCCTAGAAGTCTCACAACAAATTCCGAATTTTTCCAATCGAAGTTGGCCGAAAAAATCTCTTACATTACTTACTGAATTCCCCTTGTAAATGGGACAGCCTCTATAGGAGATTTTATGAAAAACATGTTCCTACCTTTTCAACAATATGTTTCATAATGAGGCAAACTTAAGAAATCTTTGAACACTTTTTTTTATTACTGTGTAGCCAGCATCTCCGCTTGTTCTCTAATATATCGTGTGCGGTCCAGTATGATCCTTTTCATTTGAGATAAAAGCGGCAACCTACGAGGTGCGACAATAAAGTAATGAGACTGATTTCCTTTGCAAGATGTGGCAACCCTGCAGACTTGCGTAGGCACAATATCTTTGACCTTGGTCTATAAGCTGCTTCTAGTCCAAGCGGCACATCGATTCAACTGCTCAGTCGTGAGTTGTGCTGTGATAAGTTAACACATGTTCGTGTCTCTCGTCACGGAAATGGAACCACATAATATTGTACAGCGGTATGCCATTTCTTTTTGCGTTAAATTGGGTGAAAATGCGACGAAAACTTACGGTCAGCTTCAGAAGGCTTTTGGAGAGGAGGTTATGTCAAGAGCTCAAGTTTTTTGTTCGCATAAAATGTTTAGTGAAGGCAGAACGAATGTTGAAGATGAAGACCGCAGTGGACGACCATCAACCTCACGGACGGATGTCAACTTGGCCAGGGTGCATGAACTGGTACGATCTGATCGAAAATTATCTGTGAAAATGACTGCAGAAGATCTGAACATCAATCGAGAAACGGTTCGTCTGATAATAACTGACGATCTTGGTGTGAGAAATATTTGGCTTCTGCATCACGATAATGCACCATCCCATGCTGCTCTGTCAGTACAGCAATTTTTAACCTCAAAACAAATTTCAGTACTACCACAGGCACCTTATTCACCCGATAACGCTCTCTACGATTTTTTCTATTTCCAAGAGTCAAAACGGCGGTCAAGGGACACCATTTTCAAACAACACAAGATGTCCAAACAGCTGTGACGAGGCAGAATATTACAGAAGATGAGTTCCAGAAATGATACCATCAATGGCAGATGCGCTGGAAAAAGTGTGTGCAATCAGAAGGGAACTACTTTGAAGGAGACAACGCTAAACTTGACTAAAACGATAAGCAACATTTTTTTTCACATCAGTCTCATTACTTTATCGACGCAACTCGAATTAACCTAGTGTGACCGTCATTTCAGCCCTGGGAAAATGCAGCTGTGATATCAAGACGTAGCGCCCAAAACTCATTTGCGAGACTCGTTTCCGCAGCAGCCGATCAAGTGTATGTGCGACGCATTTTACCGTTATTACTTATGTTTCTAAGTAGCAGTAGTAATAACAAGAAGATTGCGCCGTGTTTACCAAGTAAATGCGGTCACCGGGAGAACACGTGTAGCTTGCGCAGGGCGGTTGCCTGGTCGCTAGCTGTACACGTGCCGAAAGCCTTCGCTTCTCGGAGAAACGCGCTCGTATTGTCCCGACAGATTCCGTTCACTATAAAACACTGTAAGTATATGGCGTTTTGTTAACGTCGACAGACATCACATTCATTGACGTTACCTGGTACAGACGTGCTCGATGTTAAATAAGAGTTAGCGCCGACCTCAAGCGGGCACTGGCACGTCTGCAAAGCTCGGTTTGAGCAGCACTTTCTCTGCTGTCAGTCGGAGTTTAATATTACTCATTGCTTTGCGTATTTGAATAGACGTGGTGTAAAACAGTAAGAAAGAACTGGCCCCCAGTCTGCGCTAGTTTCGACACCACATGACATGACATAGCGTTGTGCTTATCTTCGCTATTCCGCCGCAAGAAGCCCTCGTTGTATAGTGATTATTTGATATTCTGAATGATAATAGGTAAATATCACAAATTGTGTTCATTTTCTACAATTTTTGTTGCTTGCAACTGTGTATTTAGCATATAATTCTGCTGGACAGCCACGTGGTCTAACACGCTGCTTCCCGATCGGGAGGGCGTGCCAGTACCCGGCACAAATCCGCCCTGCGGATTACCCGGCGGATTAGTGTCGAAGTCCGGTGTGCCTACCAGCCTGTGGATGGTTTTTAAGGCGGTTTTCCATCTACCTCGGCGAATGCGGGCTGGTTCCCCTTATTCCGCCTCAGTTACAATATGTCGGCGATTGCTGCACAAACACCGTTCCTATGTACGCATGCATCATAATTATTCTACCACGCAAACATTTGAGGTTACACTCGTCTGGAATGAGACGTTCAGGGAGGGGGGGGGGGGGGGGGGACACGTCCACTGGGGGCCGAACCGCCCAACAATAACTCTGGCCTGGTGGACTGCTGTGGCCTGTTGTGGGATTGTGTGTGAACCAGTGAGGGCTATGGCGGGACTAAGCCTCTCCGTCGTTTCTAGGTCCCCAGTTTAATACGTACATACATACATAAACAAGTAGAGCAAGAAGAGAAGAATTAATAAAATACTCTTGGGATTCAATGATGATATTTGGTTTGTGGAGCGCTCAACTGCGCAGTCATCAGCGCCCGTACAAATTTCCAATCTGTACAGTGCAATCTAGCCACTTTCACGAAAGATGATGGAATGAGGAGAACAACACAACCATCCAGTCTCCGTGCAGAAAAAATCCCCAAGCCGGCCGGGAATCGAACCTGGGACCTCGTGATCCAGAGGCAGCATCGTGATTCAAGCCGCGTCAAGTAGTTTACTGCCCACGAGATCTCCCATTGTCAAGTGGCTGAATGTCGCTGCCGTACTTATACAGGGTGAAAAGTATTTAAACCGACAAACTCTGGGAGGTTGTAGGGGACATAAAAAAAATATTTTTCCCTAATGTCATTTTTTCCTATGAGGATTATTTAAACAGTTGGAGGCCGTATTACGCTCTTCAGTTGTTAGAGGCTGTATTACGATCTTCAGTTGGAGGCAACTGCTGTCCACCAGTGTAGTAGTGCATTGTGTCTGTTTATTAATGGAGCGTTGCACCTGGAGTGAGTACACTGATATGGTTGGTGCGTACTACGTAGCGCACCACAACGGATGAGCTGCACAGCGTGTTTATCAACAACAATATCCTAATCGCCGTATCCCGCATCACACGACCTTTGCTGCTGTGTACCAACGTCTGATGAGACCGGGTCATTTACCAGATTACCTGGACAGGGACGCCGTCGCACGGTAAGAACGCTGCAATTTGAGGAAGCTGTCATGCAGCATGTGGAGCGGAACCCTTCAATCAGCACTCGTCAGTTGCACGTAACATGGGGACGAATCAGACGAATGTAAGAACAGTCCTCCGAGAGCAATTGTTACAACCATTTCACTTACAGCGTGTCCACAACCTGGAACCAGTTGATTATCGACCCAGAGCACAGTTTTCGCAGTGGTACCTGGAACAGTGTGAAATGCATATTACATTTCCATCCTCTGTGTTGTTTACCGATAAACCAAAGTTCGGGCGTGATGGAGTCTTCAACATGCACAATTCGCATGTTTGGAGTGAGGATAACACACATGCCACAGTTACTAGTGTTCATCAAGGGCGGTTCTTCGTTAACGTGTGGGTCAGTGTTGTTGGGGACTGTTTAATTTGGCCGTATCTGCTACCTAGGCCATTAAATGGCAGGCACTATTACAATTTTCTCACCAGAGCATTCCCGCCCCCTACAAGACAAGGCATGTGGTTCGAACATGACGGGGCGCTGGCACATTTGTCGTCTACCTAGGCCATTAAATGGCAGGCACTATTACAATTTTCTCACCAGAGCATTCCCGCCCCCTACAAGACAAGGCATGTGGTTCGAACATGACGGGGCGCTGGCACATTTGTCGTCATGTGCGTCGATTCCTGGACCGACGGTTCCCAGAAACGTGGCTTGGCGGAGGTGGTCCTCTACGATGGCCTGCTCTATCCCCAGATATGTCCACTCTGGACTTTTTTCTGTGGGGAGAGATGCACAACCATGTTTACGCAACCTCTGTTGCATCAGAAGAGGATCTGGTTGCCAGCAGGAACAACTCAGGATACTCCTAGGGTTTTTGCCCGTGTCAGACAGAACATGATCCGACGGTGTAACCTTTGTTCATGTGTCAATGGAGGCATTTTTGAAACTCTACTGTAATTGAAATTGGGTTGTGTTAATGTGTTGTCTCTTGCTCCTAAAAATAGAAAATTGTTTGTTCGTTTTATTGATTTTTCCACCAGAGAAATCTTCCTCTACCGGTTTAAAAGTCCTCATAGGAAGAAACGACGTTAGTGAAAAATATTTGTTTTGATGTTCCCTACAACCTCCCAGAGTTTGTCGGTTTAAATACTTTTCACCCTGTATAGCTTCGCCGCAGCCAGTGCCGTCACTGGAGCCCAGTCCCGCACCATATATGGTAATGTTTTGGTTGCGCGACTGCCGCGTCAGCTTCAACTCCTCTATCAAAGGATCCCAGACTGCACTCAGCTGCAGTCCATCGTCTTTATTGAGGGTGTTGTCCGATATTTCGATCTCTAATGCTTCATTTATTACGCTATCCCAGAGGCCGTTTGCACGATTAATAAAAGAGGTTTCGCCGAATGCCATTCGTTTTCCAGTGCAAGCTACGCTACAGCTAACTTTTCGGGATAGCATAGGCGGAAACATCTTTCATGTTCTGTGTGGTGCCGTTCAATAGTGCGGACAGTGTGACCGACATAAAACTGCCCACACCCTCACGGTATTACATATATTAGAGCAGTAAGGGGGCTATATCGTCTGTAACAGGCTTCCTTAGCTGCCGGATCTTTGGCGGGGGCTTAAAGGCTGTGTCGATTTTATGTTTTTTTCTTGAGCCGGATAGTCTTCCCTTTTATTGAGCTATGAAACGGGAAAACGCAATTTTCTTCTTGTCTTCTTCGGTGGCCTTCTGCTTTCGCGGCTTAAATGAAACTGCTTGTGAAATTTGTCTCGTGTTGTAACTGTTTTCTTTGAAAGCTTCACGCCAGTCGCTAAGTTCACCCAGGCGTCCGAGACGATTTCAGTGCCGGCTGCTGTGGCCGAGCGGTTCTAGGCGCTTCAGTCCGGAACAGCGCTGCTGCTAAGGTCGCAGGTTCGAATTCTGCCTCGGGCATGGATGTGTGTGATGTCCTTAGGTTAATTAGGTTTAAGTACACTACTGGCCATTAAAATTGCTACACCAAGAACAAATGCAGACGATAAACGGGTATTCATTGGACAAATATATTATACTAGAACTGACACGTGATTACATTTTCGCGAAATTTGGGTGAATAGATCCTGAAAAATCAGTACCCAGAACAACCACCTCTGGCCGTAATAACGGCCTTGATACGCCTGGGCATTGAGTCAAACAGAGCTTGGATGGCGTGTACATGTACAGCTGCCCGTGCAGCTTCAACACGTATACCACAGTTCATCAAGAGTAGTGACTGGCGTATTGTGACGAGACAGTTGCTCGGCCACCATTGACTAGACTTTTTCAGTTGATGAGAGATCTGGAAAATGTGCTGGCCCGGACAGCAGTCGAACATTTTCTGTATCCAGAAAGCCCCGTAAAAAACTGCAACATGCGGTCGTGCATCATCCTGCTAAAATGTGGGGTTTCGCAGGGATCGAATGAAGGGTAGAGCCACGGGTCGTAACACATCTGAAAAGTAACATCAACTGTTCAAAGTGCTGTCAGGTGACCGAGACAGGCAGCCAACGGCACCACATACCATCACGCCGGGTGATACGCCAGTTTGGCGATGACGAGTACACGCTTCCAATGTGTGTTCACCGCGATGTCGCCAAACACGGATGCGACCATCATGATGCTGTAAACAGAACCTGGATTCATCCAAAAAAATGACGTTTTGCCATTCGTGCGCCCAGGTTCGTCATTCAGTACACCATCGCAGGCGCTCCCGTCTGTGATGCAGCGTCAAGGGTAACCGCTGTCATGGTCTCCGAGCTGATAGTCCATGGTGCTGCAAACGTCGTCGAACTGTTCGTGCAGATGGTTGTTGTCTTGAAAACGTCCCCATCTGTTGACTCAGGGGTCGAGACGTGGCTGCACGATCCGTTACAGCCGTGCGGATAAGATGCCTGTCATCTCGACTGGTAGTGATACGAGGCCGTTGGGATCCAGCCGAAGTTCCGTATTACCCTCCTGAACCCACCGATTCCATATTTGCTAACAGTCATTGTATCTCGAGCAACGCGAGCAGCAGTGTCGCGATACGATAAACCGCAATCGCGATAGGCTACAATCCGACCTTTATAAATGTCGGAAACGTGATGGTTCGCGTTTCTCTTGCTTATACGAGACATCACAACAACGTTTCACCAGGCAACGCCGGTCAAGTGCTGTTTGTGTATGAGAAATCGGTTGGAAACTTTCCTCATGTCAGCGCGTTGTAGGTGTCGCCACCGGCGCCAACCTTGTGTGAATGCTCTGAAAAGCTAATCATTTGCATATCACAGCATCTACTTCCTGTCGGTTAAATTTCGCGTCTGTAACAAGTCATCTTCGTGGTGTAGCAGTTTTAATGGCCAATAGTGTAGTTCTAAGTCTAGGGGAGTGATGACCTCAGATGATAACTCCTATAGTGCTTAGAGCCATTTGAACCATTTGAACGATTTCAGCTCGATGCACCAAGGTACTCAGAAGAGAACGGTTGTGTGCAGGACGGTGGTAGCTGATGGTATGCAGGCGTCCATTAGTATGGATGGGCTTTCGATAAACGCTATCTCCGAGAGACCCGTTGGGTTTGCAGTGGACAAGGATGTCCAGCGACAGTAAGGAACCGTCCTCTTCTTTTTCCATCGTGAACTTTATGTGTTTTTGGATGTTGCTGATATGTTCCAGAAACTTTTGTAGCTTTTCACGTCCACGACGTCATAAGACGAAGGTGTCATCGATGTAGCGATAAAAAGAACTTGGCTTTTCAGGAGCCGCGTCCAAGGTGATGTCCTCAAAATGGTCCGTAATAAGGTCGGCTACAGCTGGAGCTTATAGCCTCCCGACTGCGACGTCGTCCGTCTGGTTGAAATATTCTCCACCACGTAAAACGTACGATGACGTCAGGGTATCTTCACTTGAAAGTTCCGAGCTCATAGTCTGTGGTCGATGTATAAAACTCTCCCCTGACTCTTCGACTGCGGAAGACATCCTCCAAGGTAAAGCGGCAGATCGCCAATTTACCACGGAGGATATCTCCCGCAGTCGGAGCGAGTTTTGTACATTAACCACGGCCTACCAGCCCGGAAGTCTTAAGTGAAGACAATACCGGCCGTGAAAGCCTGCACTGTATGACGTCAGGGTATGTCGTCAAAGAGCCGGGGCAGCAAGGCTGTGTGATGGCCACGCAGGTGAATAGGGAAACCACAAGAAAACTAAGAATAATATAACCTTCACCAAGCCACAGACGTTTAATTCGACCGATGAAGTCCGCCATATTCTTTATACGATGCTCACAATGTCTAAAGTATTTCGAGAGGAGCCTGGAAAAATGCTTTTCAATGCAAACCAATAGTTTTGACTGTAGGCTTTAGTGGTGTATCCTTCTTGTGCACCTTTGGCAGACTGTAGGACGTGTGTGGTCTGCGTGTCTGGGTGAGGAAGTTTTTAATAATAATCTCTTCCAGAGAAGACCGTTTGGGGAGCTCCGAAGACTTCCTCACTGTTCTGGATATCGGGTCCCGAGGCAGTTTTTGGTGAGTATCTTCCTCAGCGTCATAGCCGGCTCGTTCCATTAGGACGTTAGCATTGGCCTTTCCAGCTGGTAGGAGGCCGATGAGGGGACCGTTCAGCTCTAGGTGGCAGCACCCACAGGAATCTTCTCAAAAGACGATAAACTACGCTGTCAAACCGCACAATACGCCTTTGCAGAATGAAGTTGTACCGTCTGATGTGCGTGCGCATTTTCCGTTGCCCATATTCTGTTATTCTGCGTATTGACGTGTCCTCGGAGGTGGAAATGGGCTTCATCTGTCCACAGAATGTTACATGGCCATTCATTTTTCGCCTCTAAGCGAGCAAGAAATTCCAGAATGAAGGTTTTGCTTTCTGACAAGTCAGCAGGAAGCGACTCCTGAACATGAGTAATTTTGTGTGGGTCGCTATACAGGATGTTTCGTAAGATTTTATGCTCCGTCCTCGCAGCCATGTCAAACGTTTGGGCAACTGCCGATGCACTGCATTTCGCACACCACTTCTCGTCCCCTCCTGCAGTGGCGTGGTCATATCTTCGACAGCTGTGCTTCCCGGAATAAGGATAGATAATAAGGATAGATTTTTAATATCGATAGCGAATCTTATTTTGGAAGTTGCATGCTTTTGGTGAGTGAACTTTTGTAATTATTTTTTTTATTTTTATTTTCGGTCTTGTCGTGTATCGAAAGCATGCCTCTCCTGTCACTCTTGGTGTTCTTTTAATTTCAACCGCAGGTATCTGTTGATGGCAGCAGCAGACAAGGCGCAACAAAGTTCAGAATATGACGAAGAGAATTATGTTATGCGGCTTGCGAATATAGTCGTAACACCGAAAAGAAAGAAGGAGGTCTCCCCTACCAGGTGACCACTGTTGCCGAGTAGACGTCGACCACAGGCAGCGGAGAATTCCGCCGGTGTAATTACGACACCTCTCTCAGTCCTCAACTGTCGTTCCGCCCATCAGAGTGGCTCAGGTGTGGACTGACATGAGAGCGAAACGCTAAGAGCAAAACGATGCGCTGAAACTGCCGGACGTGGCGTGCAGATTTTGCGCCGGTGTCTCGCTTCTCCGTCGCCGACGGCGTTCCTGTAGAAAGCAGCCGCGCCGCGTCCTTGAACAGTAGACGGCAGGCAGCTGTAGCTGACCGCCTGCTCTGGCTTTCCTGACCGCCTCTGTCCACTCCACCAGCACTCTCTCCTCTCCTGATAACATCTCCACTAACCCCCCCTCACTGCCCGCCTCTACGCAGCAGCGCGGTCAACGCGCGCTCAGGGTCGACGATCTCTACCGCCGTCTCTCTTCTCCACAAGGCCCGCCGCCTTTTGCACGGAGGCCATCCGGCCGCCCTCTACCACTAATACCGCGAAGTCCAGGTTTACGTGCCGAACCCACGAAGATATGGGATGAAATCCAGAAAATGGCAGACCCACACGCATTCTCACGATTCATTCAACTCTCTCAAGCCTGCAAAGCATGCAGTGTGAAATGATGGAACAAGCATCACCGTATTCTGGAAGAGCTGTGCTATATTTCTGTGGTGGGTGTACTGTAAGACCTGCGTTACACACACCATCAGATTATTCGACTTGTCGCTCTAACGAAGTAGGCGAGTGTCAGCAATATGTCTCGTGGTCTTATCGTGGCGTGTTTATCTTCTGCCATTAGGACAGACGATAGAAATGCCACTCGCATGCTTAGAGTAGCAGATTGACAGTGACCAACTTTAAACAGAACTTGATTAATTTTCACACACATTTATTAAAATAACAACAAGCATAAACCTTACTTAACCTGGTTCTGGAAGCTATTTACAATTGACAATCTGAAGTTCCTTTGGTCTTGGTATGTTAATCTTATTCTCACATATCTCTGATACTGACAAAGTGTCTATACATTTATCTTCATGGCTATGTACAGGAATATGATAATCTTCTTAGGTGCAGACTGAAACTTGACTATAGACTGGTACAGACAAATGCAGACTGGTACAGACTGGTGCAGACAAATGCACACTGACTAATCGGAGGTCTGTACACTCGTTATAATACCTCGCGCATTCTGGTATCACTGTGAGAGTGTGATCCGCAAGGAGAAAGGGTTCTACATTAGCAGCAATCTCATTGGCTGCGTTACATATTAATACACAGATCGGTGGAAGCAGAATTTGGTCCGTCTCTAAGGCAGCGCCATCTCGTAGTGCGGAGACTGACAGGCGCTGCGCCTGCGCTGTTGTGCTTAGCGGGGCGCGCTCTAGTGGGAAAGTCGTGTACGCGCTGACTACGCGGAACTATGTACACAACAGTTTCTGAGCCATGGTCACTCCCAAGTATGTGTTTTCGTGAACTTCACTGTCTATCTTTGTTTGGTTTACCGCCCTTGTTGCGGTTACGTCATGGTTCTTCTTCCTTCTACCTGCAGCAGCACTGATGTGTATCGATATTTGCGCCATGTACCATCTTTGGTTTAGTGCATATAGTTTCCGGCAAGGGGGTCTGCAGGCAGTCGGTCGGTTGTTGCGGACGTGGTAAGTTATCTCTGCGCGGTGCAGTCGGCTGAGGCTGCTGGAAGCCCCTGCGCAGTGTCGCAGCGTGTGTGGAGCTGTCCGATCGCTACGAGCTTCCTGGTTCGCCGACCCAGGACGTAAAAGTTGAGTGGTGGTTTCGACTACCCAAGCCACGTCTATTCATGTTGTGGTGGTTCGTTTCGGTGGTTTCCTGTTGGGGAGGTTTTCCTATGAGCAACACCGAGTGTTTCTACTGCTGATATTTACCCGCCATGCGGTGCAATTAACTGTTTTGGTTGACTACAATTCGAGTGCACCAGCGGAATTTTCTGCCTTTTGGACGTTAGTGTTCTGCTTACCTGCCCTGGGCACTGACGTAAATTCAGGCAGTGTTCTTTTGGGTGAAGTTAACTATAATACCGTGTTTCAAATTCAAGTGTACCAGCGGAATTTTCTGCCTAGTGGGTGTTAGTGGTCCAGTTACCTGCCCTGGCCACTAACATAATTTCAGGCAGCGTCCTTTCCTCACCTGTTGTCGCTGTCCAACATGGTGTGTAATTTTGACAGCTAATACATACTGCATTCTAGATTATCACGTTTGTAACCTTTTCTGTTTGAGTTCTCATGTACTGACTGACGGGAAGCAAGTCGTTGGGTCTGTCGGTCCGTGGCTGTCCCCTGGTCGGGTTCCGAAGAAAATACTTAGGACGATCAAGTTAACTCAACGAAAATGCATTTCGTAATGGCGCTACCGAATTTTCTCCACGCAGGAAACTTTTTTATTAATGAACTTAGGTGAACACGCAGCCATTAATCACAGCCAAATATATATTCCGTCGTTCTATCTAATGATTACGGCATGTGCGATCCACATTCGACTTATCGAACTCTTCTATCTCTAATACTTCCAGAGTGGCTATAACTATGCCTTTTCCAGACTAACTTCATCTCTGGCGAAGTTATGTGCGCTAACTGGAACCATGTATTCCTCATTCACATTACTAGCGTGCACTCTGTTACTGCGCACAAAATAATGTGAACCATCGAACTCTTCGTTCGTGGAAATTGGCACATCTGCAAACAAAGTCCCAAAAGGTAAATCGTTACCCACTGAAACTCAAAGTTTCCAGTATTACACTTTTTTTTAATGTCGTGTGACTGGTGTGCAAGTCTTTCCATTTGACGCCACTTCGGCGACTTGCGCATCGATGGGGATGAAATGATTACGATTAGGACAACACAACACCCAGTCCTTGAGCGAAGAAACTCTCCGACCCACCTGGGAATCGAACCCTGGCCCTTAGAATTGACATTCTATCGCGCTGACCACTCAGCTACCGGGGGCGGACAGTATTACACTGAAGAGCTAAAGAAACTGATACACCTGCCTAAAATCGTGTAAGGCCCCCTCGAGCACGCAGAAGTGTCTCAACAAAACGTGTTTGGATTCCACTAATGTCTGAAGTAGTGCTGGAGCGAACTGACACTATGAATCCTGCAGGGCTTCTGAATAGCACGTTGCATCCCCGATATGCTCAATAATATTGACGTCTGGAGAGCTTTGTGGCCAGCTGAAGAGTTTAAACTCAGAATAGTATAGCTGGAGCTACTCTGTAGCCATTCTGGACGTGTGAGGTGTCGCATTGTCCTGCTGAATTGCCCGTCATAATGCACAATGGACATGAATGGTGAAGGTGATCGGACAGGATGCTTACGTACCTGTCAGAGTCGTATCTAGGCGTATCAGGAGTCCCATATCACTTCAACTGCACAAACCACACACAATTACAGAGCCTTCACCAGCTTGAACAGTCCCCTGCTGACCTGCAGGATCCATCGATTCATGAGGCTGTCTCCATACCCGTACACATGCATCCCCTCGATACAATTTGAAACGGGACTCGTCCGACCAGACAACATGTTTCCATTCATCAACAGTCCATAGTCGGTGTTTTACTGGCCCAGACGAGGCGTAAATCTTTGTGTGGTGCAGTCATCAAGGGTACACGAGTGGGCCTTCGGCTTCGAAAGCCCATATCGATGATGGTTCGTTGAATGCTTCGCACGCTGACACTTGTTGACGGCCCAGCTCTGAAATCTGCAGCAATTTGCGGAAGGGTTGCACTTCTGTCACGTTGAACGATTCTCTTCAGTCGTCTTTGGTCCCGTTCATGCAGAACCTTTCTCTGGCCACAGAGATGTAGGAGAGTTGATCTTTTACTGGGTTCCTGATATTCAGTACATCCGTGAAATGGACGTACAGGAAAATCCCCACTTCACCGCTAGCAAGGAGATGCTGTGTCCCATCGCTATAACAGCAAGTTCAAATTCACTTAAATCTTGATAGCCTGCAGTAACCGATCAAAGAACTGCCGTTGACACTTGTCTTATATAGGCCTAGCCGACCGCAGTGCCGTCTTCAGCCTGTTTACATACCTCCGTATTTGAATACGTATGCCAGTTTCTTTGGTGCTTCAGTGTATATCCTGCTGATCAACTTTCACGCCAAGTGAGCCATGCGACATGGCTTCGTTTCCAACTGTATCACCGAGAGAAACCAAGTTTCATTGACCTCAACCATGCATTGCCAAAGGTCAATCCTAGCACGATGTTTGTCGAGAATATCTAGTCCAAGAATCACTGAATATCCTTCACCCTCATACACTGGCGGAAAAAGATCGCAGTATCAAATAATAATTAAATATAGAACAATGAAATTTCGGGAGTACATTTGTCTAGGTACGATACACGCAAGCATGCAAACTTGTATACATTGTGTTGTACTGGTGGCGCATGTCAGTTTGTGGGATGGAGTTCCATGACTGGTCGATCAATACGGATACGGTTAATGCTGTTTGTGGATGCCCCTGGAGTTGTCCGATGATGTCCCATACGCGCTCGATTGGAGACATCTGGAGCACGAGCAGGCAAGGGTAACATGTCAACGCTCTGTAGGCATGTTAGGTTACAACAGAGATATGTGTTCGATCGTTATCCTGCTGGAAACGTCGGCCTGTCATCACTTCTATCTCTAAGCTGGTCGTGGGTTGTGTTCCAAAAATGAACAGCACAGAGACAGAAGTGATGACACTTTCTGCAGGACCTGACCATTATTTGGCAGGACAATGCTCAACCACGTACAGTGCATGCTGTTACTGATCTGTTTAACTATTGGGGCTTCTAAGTGCTATACCACATACTGCACTCCCCTGGCTTAAGCCCTCGTGAGTTCATCTCGATTTCTAAACTGAAGGAAACACTTCACGGCATTCGCTTCAGGACTGCTACAAATTCGTCGGGAAATAGACCGCGCCGCTCGAACTGTCAACACAACTGGCACTGCTAAGAGTATCCTACGACTTCCACATCCCTGGCAACGGGTTATACACAATGCTGGTAACTACTTTGAAGGTCTATTTCGTACGAGCTGCAAATAAATAATTGCCACTATTAAAGTTCAAACCCTCATACTTCGTGTACCCGATACTATAGCCATCCTTATATGTGCACATTGCTATCCAATGACTTTTGTCTCTTCAGTACATGCCTTGGTTTTCGCTGTTAAATGCAAATTAGCTTCAGGAAGGGTTAATTCGTTTGATCAACCGGTCATTGCAATAGTAGCTGTAATATCATTAGTGAAATCTGACACATTTTCCGTTGTTTTACCTGAAAAGGGTTGTTTCTGTCTCAGGCTGGGACTGAACCTGACCGCCTTCGAAAGCCTCTAATCAACGAAGGAGGTCCTCACGGTTCTGTTTTTGACGAAAAATTTCCTCTATTAATGTCCACAGTTGCTCTGTTGGTGAAACAACAGTGTCTGCAGTAACAGCAGCACGTGTGTTACCGTTTTGCGTACTTTACCTCCACTGTAATTAAAACCAGAAACGCAAATAATCCATTAATACACCGAAAAAACTCACATATTGCTTTTCCCCACATGTCATCACCGATCTACAATCTGAACAATTGCACGCCGAATGACGAACACGTTTGCATAAAAATGTCTACTACAGCATTAGTGCATGGCAATTCGTGCCCTTCAAGACTGTAAAACTGACACCTTACTGGCACTAGATTATCGGATCTACCAATACCGTTAAACACTGATAAATCCTCAACTTCACGTGGCTTCGCTAATGTAGCCGTAAACATACTCTATCCAGTACTCCACGAATTAGGTCTAATAACGGAGAAGAAATACTGAATTAAACAAAGTGGGACTCACTGCAATCCCATTGTGCTTAGCCGATGCTGCCGAACTGGAGATAAGCCAACTACCACCGCTCGTACTAACTTACTGAAGCACCCTTTCTTACTGCTCCACGCCAAACTACAGTGTTTGGGTGTCAAGAATTACCCAACAATCACTTCTCTCACCAGCGTCTGGACGTTAAACGAACACTTCCCAACACAACTGGTATTTTTTATTTTTTTTATTTTTTAAGACATGCTCCATTACAATATTTGTAATACTACTTGTATATACTTTGTGTGTGTGTGTGTGTGTGTGTGTGTGTGTGTGTGTGTGTGTGTGTGTGTGTGCGCGCATGTGCTGCTGCTGTGTGTGGAGTGTAATATAATGTTTCTGTTGTACGATGATGGTGATGATGATGATGAACAGTGGCAATGAATTTTTTTTCCTGCCATCAGAAATCGAACTGGTTTACATCCGAGGACATAACCCGCGTCGTGAAGTGTAACGACCACTTGCTGACACAGACTGTAACGACCCAGCCTGTTCCAGGCTGCTACAGGCCTGGATGGGTGAGAGAAATAGTGAGGGAGAGGTCAGATTTACTTCGCCATGTACAGAATGGTGGAATCGCTGAATGCTTCGAGATCCTAAGCTCGATTATTTATATCCTCATAGCTACGCTTCAGAAGTAGTCGTAACGGAGAGGGGCGAGTGAGTTTGCTTCCTATTAATTGTCCCGTCAGTTTTCCCTGTGAGTTTCTCAGTAACTCACAAGCGTCCGAGTTACAAAATATTACTGCGCTCGAGATCACACTGTGTTACCTATTCCGTCTCCTAGACTGTTGACTGGTGTCGTAAACCCCGGTCAGCCGGGAGTGTTCTGTCGTAATGTCAACAATGCCGTGCAGTGACTTACTTGGTCGGCACATCGGCAAGGGCTGGCCTCTACTAACTGGCTGCGGCAGGAATAAAACTTTCAAAGTTCACAATTCGCAGCAGTGCTTAAGGAAATTTTAAGAATACAACAGTGTCCGTCACGAGATTATTTGGGCAGAATGTGATGCGTGATGCTGCGCTCGTGCGTCATACCTCAGCAATCGCCCGTCTGGTTTCATTGCGAGAAACAGGCCACTACGTTTACAATTAAAACTGTTGTTATGTTTTCTGATCAGGCTTTCTGCTTATTTGCAACATAACAGAAACATTAGTTGCTATTAATCTAGAGGAGGGAATGTATATTATTCGTTTGTAAAAAAGGAAAATAGTGGAATAAAATGCAGTACCTCATTACTGGAGCCCTTAAAATGCAAGCAGTCGGAGGGACTGCTTTTGTGCAATTAATTCTGAGTCCCGAAGGTAAACTTCTTTCGCACTGAGCTGCTGATTTAATTCTGCTAAGCCATTTCTTCTTGTCTAAACTGTTTATCCTCCAAATTTCACATAAACACACTCCATACAAATTCCTTCAAGAAAGACTTCCCGACATATTCGAAGTCAAGAAATTTCTCATCTCCACCAACGCTTTTCTTGCCATTGCCAGTCTGCATTTTATATCCTTTCTACTTCGGCCGTCAGAAGTTTTTTGCTGCCCAAATAACAAAAGTCATCTAATACTCTCAGAGCCGCGTTTTCTAATCTGATTCCCTCGACATTACCTGATTTAATTCGGCTACATTCCATTATCCTCGTTTTGCTTTTATCCATGTTCATCTCATATCCTTCTTTCAAGACACAATCCATTCCGTTCAACTGCTCCTCCAAATCCTTTGCTATCTCTGACAAAGTTAAAATCCCATCGGCAAACCTCAAAGTTTTTATTTTTTCTCCCTGGACTTTATTTGCTATAAGAAATTTTTCTTCAGTTTCCTTTACTGCTTGCTCAATGTACAGATTGAATAACATTGGGAATAGGGTACAACTCTGTCTCTGATGTGTTGGCTGAAGAGCCAACACCGTGTTGCTAGAGGAGGTCGAAATGCACGCGTTTAAGCTCACGCAGGCTGGCGTGAGGTCTGGAACAGTTAAAGGAGTTGAGTCTAGTAAAACATGTACGTAGCTTCTGGAATACTTAACTTTAATCCATAATTGATGAACATCGGTCTGACTGTACATGCATCACAAGATAAATAGCAAATGATAATGGTGCCTTGCTAGGTCGTAGCAAATGACGTAGCTGAAGGCTAAGCTAACTATCGTCTCGGCAAATGAGAGCGTATTTGTCAGTGATCCATCTCTGGAAAAGTCTGCTGTACAACTGGGGCGACTGCTAGGACGTCTGTCCAGACCTGCCGTGTGGCGGCGCTCGGTCTGAAATCACTGACAGTGGCGACACGCGGGTCCGACGTATACTAATGGACCGCGGCCGATTTAAAGGCTACCACCTAGCAAGTGTGGTGTCTGGCGGTGACACCACAGTCTCACTCTGATCACAGTCATTGCTTCCCTTTCATGCACCTTCACTCTTATAACTGCCGTTGGATTCTTCACGAACACAGGGAAAGAAGAGAATAGAAGATTTTGAAGTGTGGTGCTACGGAAGAACGCTGATGATTAGATGGGTGCATCAAGTACCTAACGAGGAGGTGCTGAATATAATTAGAGAGAAGCGAAATGTTTGGCGCAACCTGACTAACAGAGCGGATCGGTTGATTACTCGGACATGAAGAGGGTTGCACAGAATAGGGTAGCACAGGGAGCTGCAACAAAGCAGTTATACCGATGTCTCTTCTTTTCTTGTTTCTTGATCCCGGCTTCTTGAGATCTCTTGTGAAGAGTCACGATAGAAGTTTAGTAGTGGCGTGGGATAATCTGTTGTGGGTGAATTCGTTTCCGACTAATAATCTGTCCAGCTGATGTAAATTAATAATTCCACCTGGTACAGTTTACCCTAGAACTGAAAGCTGATTGCTCTGTTTTAATGAAGTAATGCCCGTTCAGTTATATTGGTATTTATTACTGGTTGTGACGTGAACTGCTGCTTGGCAGTGTTGGTAAGCATTCAAAATCTACTTGCATTTAATGTTCATTTATTAATAAGAATAGTGTTCGTCAGTGAAATGCAATATCAATGAAGTTATACAACAGTTGGTAATTTCACTTTAGAAACTGCTGGTTTATTGGCATTTCTGGAAAAGAACACTCTTGTACTCTCATTCGATGAGCAAATTCCGTATTTGTATGTCGCAAATCGTTCTAATGAATGAATTGATTTGCATTACAGTGTTGCTAAGCAACATGATCACAGGTGATATGTATCCTAATTAAAACAGAACCTCGGTATTTTGAATAATTTTCCTGCTCGTTTTTATCAAAAATCAATATTTGTCTCAAAAAGTAATTTCAAACATCGTACATTAAGTCCAAGCAAATTTGCAATTATTATACACAATTTAATGGAAAGCTCAACCACGCGCTAGCGTATAACGTGTTTCAAATCGAGGGCGCAAGTTTCAATTTTTCTTGATAGGCTAAACGACTTTTTGCAATAATGCGATATGTCTATCTCACGAAAAGTCTAAACGGAACTGGATTTGTCTCTATTCGGCTCAAAATCACAAAATGAAATTCATCGCACAGGTCAGCGAACTGTGCATGAGCATTTTTAGCACTCTATTTGGTAACTCGTCTAAGAGTAAAAGCCGCACATAGATTCACACTTTTTACGTGTATACACAATTCAAAACAACTTTATATTAAACAGATAAATTATGGCATGCGATTGCTAATTCAACATTTCCTATTCTAAATAAACTTCAAGAACTTGTATTTTGATAATCAATAAAATTTTATCCTGTGAAAGAAACTATTAGTTTGCTAAAACGGATTCAGATAACTGTCAATTCTTGTCTGGACGATGACAACAGGAATTTATACTTGCTTGGAATGAACCAAACACCTGTACTGAAAAATACTAGCAGTTGGGTAATTTACGGACTTTTATAACAAATATGGTACCCCTTGCATCGCTACACAGTCTTCGGAGTGAAGAGTACAACAACGGCCTACCGTTCCTATGTTGCACTGCGCATGATTGATGGTTCTCTTTCAGTCATCGGAGGGTGATTTTTCTAAAAGCTTTCTACCTGACTGTCGCGACTGCAGACAGTGTATTTTCTTTTATTATTGCTGCACTGTAAATATTGATGTAGGCACTTATCTATTCTGTTGTGCGGGAATGGCAGTGACAAGATGGCAGCCTAAGTAATTAACACCCACAATTGCTTTTGGCAGGTCGTCGATTTCATACAGGCCCCATGGGAAGCTGTGGTTTATTGAGAGATACCGTAGTCACAAGGCTAATCTTTTTCAATGCACCACTTACCTCGACGCTCGAAAGTTGACGCCAATCAGCTCCTCCTTTCTCTTCCCTGTATTACGTGGCTTGTTTCAAACAAGAGAATGATTGGGGGCATTATCGGGAACAATCGTTGACGGTACAGGGGCGAAACGAACAAAGCATTCATCTCGAGTGACCTCGTAGGGCAGTCAAGTGAGCGACGTCGAAATTGTCCACAGAATAGCATTTGACGAACTTGCTTCTGACACACTTCAGTATCGTGTAACACACGATAGCAATAGCAGTTAAAATATTAGTTCTGCAGCTATACTGAGTGAAAAAGAACAAAATCTCAAGCGCACAACGAACGATCGATCGCACACGACCTGCATAAAGCTACAGCACTGGGTGAGAAGCTCGTTCTTGCAGCGGTGGGGTGGGGGTGGTTACTGTAGCCGCAGGGCTTGCATCTGAACCTCCACACACTGTTCCCTTCTTAGCCGTCAACCCTAAAGTTGTTTTGAACAGACTATAGTATTGTTGTCCACCAGCAGACACTTCTGAATAAACGTCCACAGTAGTATCCTTCTCCCCGGAAAGTTCACTAGTTCACAAACGTTAGATCCCACAGCAGAACAGAAGGAGACTGGCTACCACGTGGACAATGGAGCGATACTACAGAGACGTAACAGCTAATGCAATAAATTAAACTGCAATGAATGTATGCTTGAACCTGCTTAAATTTCTAGACACGTACGTTATTTTCGATGGTATCAGAATCACTTTCTCACATGAATACCGACAAAAAAACAGAGGACCAACTGAAACACCTGTTCCGTATGTCACGGGTACAATGGGCAGCCAGTCACCGTTTACCGCCAAGTGCAGGCGACACAGAGAAAACTGAAGTGCCTACTCATAGGCGATGCGTACTCTTGTCCGAACTTCCGTTATTCAAGATACACAAAGCACACGAAACTCTTAGCAGAGTTTCTGTTGAAGAACTTGACAGTTTTCATAGAATATCAGCATTACTCTTCCCTGTATGCTCGAATTAAAGGGCCGCCAGCTGTGGCAGAGCGGTTCTAGGCGCTTCAGCCCGGAACCGCGCTGCTGCTACGGTCGCAGGTTCGAATCCTGCCTCGGGCATGGATGTGTGTGATGTCCTTAGGTTACTTAGGTTTAAGTAGTTCTAAGTCCTAGGGGACTGATGACCTCAGATGTTAAGTCCCATTTGAACGAATTAAAGCGATAGAATGTCAAACCAAACACCTTTCAGTCGTATAAATTTCGAAACCGTTATTTCATCGGGCTACCAGTTTCGGCGATATATTACACCATCTTCAGGCTCCCTGATCGACGTATAGGAAGATTCCAACCTCGATTCCGGTCAAAATAGGGGCCAGGATTCAAAGACTGCAATTTTTTTGGGACAGCGATCACTTCCATCATCACCTTCTGGCCCCCATTTTGACCAGAAGCCAGATGAGAATCTTCCTACAAGTCAGACAGGAGGCCTGAAGATGGCGTAATATATAACCGAAACTGGTGGCCCAACAAAATAACAATTTGGGAATTTAGATGGCTGAAAGGTATTTGATTTGTCATTCTGAACAGAACTGCTGAAGTCTCAAACCATCTCTGAAAAAATAGACTTACAGAGAATTAAAGCGATAGTTCTTTCTTTACTGTGGAGCGATCTTCGCTGGTAATAGAAACTGTGAGGCCAAGTTCCAACGAAATGTTTCTCAAGCTGGCCTCTGCTTGAGGCGGGGCCAATGACATATACAGACCCTGCGGCGTACGTCACAGCACGTGACACTACACGTCCTACGAGTCCCAGCAATCACCTACAGCAGGGAGCGAGCTACTATTTCAGATGAATTAAATAATTCTTAATTGCCCATTTAAATATGTGCAAGCACTCGACAACACATGGCGAAGTTAAGATCTTTTAATGGGTACCTTTTCACTGACATATCAATTTCCCTTGGGCCCACACAGAGCCGAGGTTCGTGATGTATGTTGGGCAAGGCAACTAGTGTGACATCGCAAGTTCTTTGTGGGGCTGTATATCATGCGTCCCGGCTTCCAGTCTGTGACATTAGGATTCTTGATTGACCAGCTCAGGTAACACTGAAACAACTTTACAAGGAAGACAGCCTGAAAATGTGTGAAGCATCTTGTAGGCAAACATATATACGAAGCATACTCCTATATCTGCTGTGTTAAGGTTTGAAACCAACATCTGAGCCACAGTTTGAAGACATATAAGATATTGCAGTGCCTATGTTGCTAACAAGAACGATGCAAAGTTCCTTCTGACATGAGTGTATGTTTCCATTGTGGTCACTCCCTTATATAGCTGATGGTTGTTCGTACTGCAGTACATATTGTACATGTGATGGAGGGCAAAAGACCGAGTTACTGTCATCACCTCCTGTGTGAAGTGGAGTCAACAGTTACCGTTTTTCTCAGTTGTAGCTAAAATCAAGAATACATTTTAACAATTGAACAACTTGTAATAGACTTAAACAAGTTGTAGTACGGTTTACCTAACTGCTCCTAAATTCGCAATATTAATGCTATGGTTATCGTTTTTTACATTTGGCCATGTGAAAGGGCAAGTAACAGTTTCAAATATTGTATTGAGAAGCGACAGAATTTCAGTTCTTCACATATTTCCTGTTTTTGTTTCTTTGTGAATGAATCCGTTCACTGTTTCCAGGGGATTATAGGAGCAGCCATCAGTTTGACAAGAAGAGCTTAATTTTCTGACGTTTCGTTAACAATACACTATGAAGTGATTTATTATGCTTCCATAAGAAATATCATTCGTTACTATCTATAATTCCCGCATTTTACACAAAATAAGCGTTTGTGTTTTATGACTTCCGCCTAATGCAATAAACTCAGATACTGCAATAACGTCAATAAAAAAAGCATAATGTGAAGGAAAACGCTGATTGAGAAAACTCTTTTGGTGAGTTAGATATTAACATTTTGTCATCTCAACATATTGGTCATTCGTCGATATACATATCTGAGAACCAGCGTACTTTCAATATGTAAGTATTTCATCCGCCATATCATTCAATTCGTATAATAGTTTATTACCTCAAGATCGCTAAACAATTAATGTTCACATTAACATTTTTGGCAACTGTTTGTCATCTTCACATGCAATTAATTAATCCACTAACAGCTTCATCGTGATATTTACCAATTTGAACAATTTGAATTACATACTCTGAACATCACGAAGTATTAAGTACCTCAATGATATATACGAGTACATCATGCTGACATATATTAAAAGACACTAAAATTAAAATATTACTAAATGTTTATATTTGCTACATGCATTTTTAAATAGTACCTTAAGTATAGATGCAGGTGGAAAAATAATGAAAGTTATAAGATCTGGAAACAACAAAAAATTTACACCTTTTTAAGAATAAGCAATATGAGAAAATAAGTAGACAATAGTGGCTGTAAAATTGCAAGATAATAATAAGTATAGGCTACTCGCATCTAAGGGGTGAAATTCTACAAGCATTTGGTGTTTCAAACTACCAAACTACAAGTGCTCACATTTCTCTTATTCTCATTGTTTCATGGATGGGAGGGGGGGGGGGGGGGGAGAGAGAGAGAGAGAGAGAAGGGTGTGTCTATCACCATGCAATGAACCTGCTCTTCAGAAAAAGGATATGCAGTAAATTAAAGGTAAGATAATTGCAAATGTTTTAAAAATGTGTAAATATGAAATTAATGAAGGAGCTATGTAAAAGAAATTTGATTTTAGTCATTGTTAATTTTAATGGTTTCAGTACCAATGCATTTTCAATAATTTGTATTGCCCACCATATTTTATGAATACTCAAACAATTTTTAAATAAAATTTGTTGATATTGTTTTATATTAAAAACATTCTTTATAAAGAGGACTGATGTGTATGTAGGTTCCAGAACATGAACATAGTACCCTAATCGCAATATGAACACTCTTTAAATAATGTGTACCATCAATAGGGGGCACTTTATGTTGCACATTTCATTTGCTTATTACGTTTTAGAATCGCCTTAGCTTATCTGTTCCCTTTTTCATAAGCCATGGGCGATGTCACTCATTCACTTTTTCTATATATTAGCAGTTTTATATGCTATAAAATTTTGAAAGCCAATATGAGCTTACAATAAAGGCTTTCACTACCGGATGTTTCAGCTGCTGAGAATTTTTCAAGGTTGTATGGCCGTGGTCCATGGAACTCTTCAATTCATGATGTTTGGTCCAAGGCCGGCCGGACCGGCCGTGCGGTTCTAGGCGCTACAGTCTGGAGCCGAGCGCCCGCTACGGTCGCAGGATCGAATCCTGCCTCGGGCATGGATGTGTGTGATGTCCGTAGGTTAGTTAGGTTTAATTAGTTCTAAGTTCTAGGCGACTGATGACCTCAGAAATCTTGCCGACTGAGCACAACCAGGAGCACCTCCGAAAATGTCCAAAGTAGCATTGGACCAAACATCAGGGATTGAAGAGTTCCATGGACCACGGCCATACAACCCGGAAAAATTCTCAGCAGCTCAATATGAGCTTTTTATTCATGGCCCAAGAGTGTAGCGTTTTCCTTTCATAAAATTCTTTCAGCTGAATCCGAACATTTGGAGCTCCCTCCTACTTTTATACCTGCTAATGTTAATTAGTTTTTATGGCTTAAAAATCCTTTTGTTAAGGTAAATGTACACCTGATTTATAAATAAAAAATATATTTAGATAATATAATTTACAAGGGTTTCAAACATGTTTTTCTTATCTACTAGTATTCAATTCTTCTAATCGTCTTTGTTATCCAGAAGTACTTATCAATAAAAGAACTACCAGCAGCATGACTCAGTAATACCCACAGAGAAGTCTCTTGAACTTCCATCCATATAGAGAAGAAAATTATGGATCTGTACATATATATGTATGTTCTTTGTTGTCTGGCGTAACTTCTCACGCTATGATTCAAATAAACCATTGCCTTACTGCAACAGTACCAAGATGTCATATTACCTTTAATATTAATTTATCCACAGTACCACAAAGGCCACAGAGTATCTCCCATTGGGTTCACCTAAAGTTGGGTTCACGAACCAGTACTGACTGCCCCACAACTATCATATAATCATCATGGACACATAAATACCATTGCAGTTAATACTTGTCTGCTAATACCAGACATCTCTTCCATCTAAGGTCAGTACACAGTAGTCCCCTTCGAGTACTTATATTCCAGTACTACAATCAAATACTCTTAACATGACATCCATAGGGCATTATCCGAAATAGTTTGTTATTGAATAATAGGATAGGGCTTTTTTTATTGATGGGATAGGCTTCCTTCAGGCAGCGTCAAGACTATCTCAAGAGAATCAGTCTACATTAACTGCCACTTTTTATTTTTCTATAAATAAAGAGAGGATTTATAGTGAGTATTTAAAAGTACACACTCACTCACTCAGTACTTCTGAGGTTGTCGTAAATTCTGATCATAATAGGCTTTTCCTAAAGTCACCCTTTCACCAACCAAGTGAAATCAGTTGGCATGTGTGAAGTGAAATAAAGCCGAAGATTATTCACAATCTGTTCAAATATGCCAAGAAATTCAACCCACTTCATGTGATTGTTATGTTCATAAGTTCTTATGAATCTGTCAAATTTATGGAATTCCCTTTCTATCAGACTGGTTTCTGGGTAAAATATTTAAATTCGTTTTTTATTCATCTGTTGTTCAATTAAGAATTCCCTCCATTTCTTGCTCGTTAAATTAGAAACATTGTCTGATAGCCATTGACAGGCTTTCCGACTGTTGATATACAGGGTGTCCATAAATTTCCTTTACGACTTCAAAATTTTATTAGAAAGGCAGTTGTTGAAATATTTTAGCAACATTGCTTTTATTGTAATCAGTGTTTATAAAAGTTTTTTGACAGTGTTTAATAGGCCTCTATATGTGCGCATGTAGTTACACGAACGGGTTACGATATTATATGACTATACTGTTAAATGCAGAGGAGAGAGCAGATAGGTGGAAAGAATACATTGAAAGCCTCTATGAGGGTGAAGAAGAAACAGGAGTTGATTTAGAAGAGATAGGGGATCCAGTATTAGAATCGGAATTTAAAAGAGCTTTGGAGGACTTACGATCAAATAAGGCAGAAGGGATAGATAACATCCCATCAGAATTTCTAAAATCATTGGGGGAAGTGGCAACAAAACGACTATTCACGTTCGCGTGTAGAATATATGAGTCTGGCGATATACCATCTGACTTTCGGAAAAGCATCATCCACACAATTCCGAAGACGGCAAGAGCTGACAAGTGTGAGAATTATCGCACAATCAGCTTTAACAGCTCATGCATCGAAGCTGCTTACAAGAATATTATACAGAAGAATGGAAAAGAAAATTGAGAATGCGCTAGGTGACGATCAGTTTGGCTTTAGGAAAAGTAAAGGGACGAGAGAGGCAATTCTGACGTTACGCCTAATAATGGAAGCAAGGCTAAAGAAAAATCAAGACACTTTCATAGGATTTGTCGACCTGGAAAAAGCGTTCGACAATATAAAATGGTGCAAGCTGTTCGAAATTCTGAAAAAGTTGGGGTAAGCTATAGGGAGAGACGGGTCATATACAATATGTACAACAACCAAGAGGGAATAATAAGAATGGACGATCAAGAACGAGGTGCTCGTATTAAGAAGGGTGTAAGACAAGGCTGTAGCCTTTCACCCCTGCTCTTCAATCTGTACATCGAGGAAGCAATGATGGAAATAAAAGAAAGGTTCAGGAGTGGAAATAAAATACAAGGTGAAAGGATATCAATGATACGATTCGCTGATGACATTGCTATCCTGAGTGAAAGTGAAGAAGAATTAAATGATCTGCTGAACGGAATGAACAGTCTAATGAGTACACAGTATGGTTTAAGAGTAAATCGGAGAAAGACGAAGGTAATGAGAAGTAGTAGAAATGAGAACAGCGAGAAACTTAACATCAGGATTGATGGTCACGAAGTCAATGAAGTTAAGGAATTCTGCTACCTAGGCAGTAAAATAACCAATGATGGACGGAGCAAGGAGGACATCAAAAGCAGACTTGCTATGGGAAAAAGGAATTTCTGGCCAAGAGAAGTCTACTAATATCAAATACCGGCCTTAATTTGAGGAAGGAATTTCCAAGGATGTACGTCTGGCGTACAGCATTGTATGGTAAAACCGGAACAGAAGAGAATCGAAGCATTTGAGATGTGGTGCTATAGACGAATGTTGAAAATTAGGTGGACTGATAAGGTAAGGAATGAGGAGGTTCTACGCAGAATCGGAGAGGAAAGGAATATGTGGAAAACACTGATAAGGAGAAGGGACAGGATGATAGGACATCTGCTAAGACATGAGGGAATGACTTCCATGGTACTAGAGGGAGCTGTAGAGGGCAAAAACTGTAGAGGAAGACAGAGATTGGAATACGTCAAGCAAATAATTGAGGACGTAGGTTGTAAGTGCTACTCTGAGATGAAGAGGTTAGCACAGGAAAGGAACTCGTGGCGGGCCGCATCAAACCAGTCACAGTAGATTGATGACCAAAAAAAAAAAAACTTATTTTTAACTGCACGTTTAAATACACGCAAGCTCTTGATAACACACGACAAAGTTCAGATTTTTAGTGGGTACTTTTTCACTGAGCAACTGATTTTTCGTAGGCCCTGTTCGGAGCCGAGCGTTCGCAAAGTTCGTTGCGGGGTCCGTGTTTCTCGTGAGGCCCGGTTTCAATATAGTGACGTCATGCGCTATCCGTACCGTTTTTACAGTAGTCCAAGAGGCCAACAGCGCCTGCTTGGATGCTGTCATGTGAACCATCAACATAAGCTCAGAGCTGATCTCACTCCGGGCGACATGTGCTCTGCGGTGCTTGTGCGAGGTGAAGCTCGGAACCAGAAGAATCATATTGCTCTCTGTAAGGAGAGACGTGGGAGGGGGGAGAGAAGCGGAAAATTGTGGAGGGAGACCGAAGTTGGTCTATAGCGAGGAGGTTCAGGTGGAAGTTAGACTGGAAAAGGCGCAAATATTTACGCGTTAGCTGAGTTTGACGCATACACTGGAGAACCGTGTTATGAGAAGGACATCATTTCCATATACACACGTTTTAAGCAGACCGTAGTTTTCATGAGGACACTCAAATGAATAAAGACACTTATCATGAATGGCAAATGGCACGTTCCACTCGTAGGAGAACTTTTGTAACGAACACACTATTCGATGGTAATACTATTCGATGAGAAACGAAAATGCTCGAAACAGGCAACAGATCAATAAATACCCTAACACTACTAAAGCTGTAATGTTATGTGAGCCTCACTGCCCTTTTCATAACTAATTTGTGCCTGATTTTATTCTGAGAAACTCAGTAATGTATGTAAATGCCGTAAATGTAAATTTGATTCAAAAAACACTTGAAGTGAAGTGAGGCGCAGCTAGACAGCAAGAAACACGTTAGCGTGCAATCCCCGTAACGACAGTAGTTGTGAATCTCCAGTCTCGACTCTAAAGGAGAAAAAAGGAAAAAAAAGGAGATCTGTTAATCTGTATCTTGTGGAAGAGGACGTATTGTTGGGCTGCCGCTCAGAACGTATTGTTACATTTAATGAAAAATGCGAGTTGCCAAACATTTATGGATACAAATTTTCTGGAACTGAAGAATAGAAACATCTTGTATTTCGAAAAGAAGCTGAATTGTCGTCGCTGGCTATCAATCGACAGAATTGTAAGTGTACAAAGTTCACTAAAATACATGAAATGGAAAGCATTCTCTATAGTTTTCATTCAATACGTAACAACATCTCATAATTTCTTAATTGCAGTAATTGGATTACGTTCTTGTGTAACAGTATGGTGCTGAACTCCACTGACCAATTTTGATGCAACAGGACGTGTAGTTTGACAGAAGTTTGTGTGCCAATCAATCTCCTTTTCTCCCGAAAAGCAGATTGCTGCTTGATCTTATTTACTTACAACAGTGGTCCCTTAGGTACGAAAAGCTACGAAAACTTGGGCTCAAAGCCATCCGGAATATTGCCAAGTAACCAACAGAGTCGTATTTTAAATCTTAAAGAATAATAACTCCCCCCAAATTATAATACGTCACCAAATGATGCGTATGCAGATCATTCAAGGAGGCAGCAATCAAAATTCAGGTACCAGTTAAGACTTAAAGAAAATCTCAAACAATCAAAAAAAAATCAATCTCTCTCTCTCTCTCTCTCTCTCTCTCTCTCCAAACACATATATAAATATTCATACTATTAAGATAAGTCATTTCATAAGGCGACTCATTACTGTATATATCAGAAAATAATAATAAAGAATAACACAAGACTTTTGCACTTACTTTCTTTAAACTTTGATAATGTAGACCGACTGTTACTGCTTACCCAACCTAAATGACATAATTTTGCTGCCGTTTGTACTTTCTTCACATTTCGCCTAACCTTCTCCTGTAGCACATTTATTTTTTTTGCACTCATTAAGTTTTTTGCATTCCGTCAACTCTCTAATCAGTTTACTTTTGTTTAATCACGGATCTGCTGTATCAAGCTCATCACAGATTGACAATGAACTGTTACAACACACTTTTAAAGTTTTATTAGCAGCGCCTGTACTAACAGGAGGCTCCGTTGAGGTGAGTGTTTTCTGAAAATATGGTGGATACGAACACAGATGAAACAAGCTCCTTCCCCAAGTCTCCTCGCCTGACCAGTTACATCCATGTCTTCCTCACAAAAGGACTGGGAATTGCTTACAATCATTCATCAAACTACGCCTGTTAATACTAGATTTACTACAACCTTTAAAATATACATAAACTGGAGATACTTCAGGTACATCTACATCTACATGGATACTCTGCAAATCACATTTAAGTGGCTTCACAATTCCCTATTATTCCAATGTCGTATAGCGCGCGTAAAGAACGAACACCTATATCTCTCCGTACGAGCTCTGATTTCCCTTGTCTTATCATGGTGATCGTTACTTCCTATATAGGTCGGTGTCAACAAAATATTTTCGCATTTGGTGGAGAAAGTAGGCGATTGGAATTTCGTGAGAAGATATCGTCGCAATGAAAAACGCCTTTCTTTTAATGATGCCCAGCCCAAATCTATATCATTTCAGTGACACTCTCTCCCCTATTTCGCGATAAAACGTGCTGCCCTTCTTTGAACTTTTTCCATGTATTCCGTCAGGATCCCACACCGCGCAGCAGTATTCTAAAAGACGACGGACAAGCGTAGTGTAGGCAGTCTCCTTAGTAGATCTGTTGCATTTTCTAAGTGTCCTGCCAATAAAACGCAGTCTTTGGTTAGGCTTCCCCATAACATTTTCTATGTGTTCCTTCGAATTTAAGTTGTTCGTAATTACAGTTCCAAGGTATTTAGTTTCTACGGCCTTCAGATTTGTGTGATTTATCGTGTAACCGAAGCTTAACGGATTCCCTTTTAGCACTCATGTGGATGACCTCCCATTTTTCGTTATTTGGGGTCAACTGCCAATTTTCACACCATACAGATATATTTTATGAATCGTTTTGCAATTTGTTTTGATCTTCTCATTACTTTATTAGTCGGTAAACAACTGCATCATCCGCAAACAACCTAAGACGCCTACTGAGATTGACTCCAAAATCTATTATACAGATAAGGAACAGCAAAGGGCCTATAAGCACTACTGTGGGGAATGCGAGGTAAGGCAAGTTGTGAAGTAATTACTTAGGGTTATATACAGTACAAAAGCAGATACAAGCAAAGTGTTTCTACTTACGCGTGCATTGCCACATGTTCTTTCCTTCTATCTTCCGCATGCTGCATGAAAAATTACAGCCAAACACGACGCGCATATTGACAAATATGTCAAAACTCTAAAGGTAACATAGTTACATTAATTTATCCCTATTTCTTATGACCGTTTTATCAATACACAAATAGTTGTTTAAGCATCCTTTGGAATCGTACATGGCGGCGAGAGCAAAGTGTTGGCTCCAGTTATACCGTATACCGTATTGCCAGTCTAGTAATGTACTCGTATGTTTGTGCACAACACACAAGAGTGGTACGCTGTGTCAAAGGCTACAAAGATTCCAGAATTTTATAAATTACTCATATCCACTACCGTTCGAAGTAAAAAAAAAAAGGATATCGTTCAGTATTTCGAGCATCGCTGTTGTGAATTTAACCGCTCCCACCCGTTTGCCAGTATCTAACGTTATTATCCTTAAATAACCTTTACAATTTATCGACAATCTATGAAATATTCAGGACAGAGAGAGAAAGAGAATCAGAAAGCGGTAGAGCGGCTTAATATGCCGGAGAGATCGTGTTGATGTAACGGCCGCTACGTCTGCATCGTTAAATGGAGTACGTTTTACTGCATGAAAGTCTTGTTTCTGACTTTCTTCACCCGCCTGTAATCAAATCAATTTCTCGTTAAAAACTGTCTCGCGGCGTATGAAAGACATTGAAATTACACCGTCACGAAAATATTTGACGGTTTCTCTTTCGATTTACTCTTCTAGAGAGATGTCTTTACAGATTTAGAACGAGCTGCATTTTTTTTAGCATTATCCACATGAACAGCCCTCTGTTCAGTCCATCTACGTCGGTGTTGTTTGTTAGGATCCTGCATGAGTTGATATTTCTGTGATTATCTAACAATTTCTACTACTAGATTGGTTAGTGAACAAATTCCGTATGACTCTGGAACAATATCCTGCCTCAATGTAATGTAATTAAGATATATACTGTCCCTATATAGCTGTAGGAGGACTAACAAGCCACTACTAACCTATTATTAATCCTGTAAAACATTTTTATAGAATAAAACTAAACTTTTTCGAGTAGTGGGCTCATTAATTTGTGTAATTCCTAAATGTGCATAACCTATTTTTGTTGTGTATTTACACTGCTTGATTTTGCTTGCTTACTTTCCATTAAATTTACATTACACTCACGTCGTTACATTTACAATGATGGGTTCATTTATGTAACTAGTTAACAATGCTGGGTACAGGTTTAACGTGGATTCTAAAACAATATCTATTAGCGGACTATTCTAGATACTTCTACTTTTCTTAGAATCATTCATAATGAAATATAAACTGCAATCTTTCATCAATGTTCACGTGAGTAGTTGTACATGTTTTACGCGTTTATGTTATGTACATTTTGTGTGTCTACGTTATGTGAGTGTTATGTCAGATTTACAACAGTTAGAATTTAACATTGACAGTTTTATACAAAATATTTTGTGTACGCTAAAGAACTGATTAAATGTGAAATTGTGATCGGCCAAATAAAACTTCTCTCTCTCTCTCTCTCTCTCTCTCTCTCTCTCTCTCTCTCTGTGTGTGTGTGTGTGTGTGTGTGTGTTTTTTAGTTCTCTGCGGAATAGCAGTATTCTTTGACATAAAGAATACGTTGACAGGTAAAAGTGTGCAAACAGAAATTTGATTATAAGGCAGTACCGCTTAACAGCCTGTGATGGTGGTGGTGGTGGTGGTGGTTAGTGTTTAACGTCCCGTCGACAACGAGGTCATTAGAGACGGAGCGCAAGCTCGGGTTAGTGAAGGATTGGGAAGGAAATCGGCCGTGCCCTTTCAAAGGAACCATCCCGGCATTTGCCTGAAACGATTTAGGGAAATCACGGAAAACCTAAATCAGGATGGCCGGAGACAGGATTGAACCGTCGTCCTCCCGAATGCGAGTCCAGTATGCTAACCACTGCGCCACCTCGCTCGGTTTAGCAGCCTGTGGCACTTGTCAATTACGATGCTAAATTTCTCACACGCGCATCTGTCCTGCTTCTTATGTATGTCATCATCGTCTCCTAAGTATTCAACACAAATTCTTCTTCGTCCATCTCCGTTTTTTTTAAAGCCGCTATATGCACGACCCATCTACATTTGTATTTACATCTACACAAATTCCACAAACCGCTGTGAAGTGCATGGCAGAGGCTGGTTAGCATGGTACCACATTTTAGTGGATCTTGCGATCCATTCTTCATTGTGTGTGGGAGGAGTGACTGCTTAGACACCTTGGTGTGTACTGCAATCAGTCAGAAGTTGTCATTATGCTCACTACAGAATAGTTATGTTGGTGGTTGAAGAATGCCTACATTCTCCACTTAATACTGGTTCTTGAAATTTGTAAATAGGCGTTCGTCGGATAATTGCCTTTTATCTTGAAGAATTTACCAGTTAAGATGTTTTGCCCTTTCTGTGACCTTTCCTGTGAGTCAAAAAAACCTCTGATGACACATGCCCCCTTCTTAGTATGCGTTCAGCCTCCCGTGTTCGTCCTATTTGGTAGGGGTCCAACACACTAGAACAGTATTCTAAGAGGCGACATACAAGAGATTTGTAAGCAGTCTACCTCGTACATTAACTGAACTTTCCCAGCATCCTGCCAATGAACCGAAGCGCGTCACCTGTCTTACCGAGTACTGAGTCTATTTGGCCATTCCATTTCGTTTGCCTACAAAATGTTACACTCGGGCATATGTATGATGAGTTGACTGATTCCAGTGGTGAATGACTGCCGTTTCTTCGTCTTGTGAAATGCACAGTTTTACATTTCTGAACATCAAGTTTCCAATCCTTGCACCGCTTTGAAATTACTGAACTTTGGTGAACTTTTTTTCAGGCAGCTTTTCTTATGGATAACTATACTCTCTGCAAAAAATCTGAAGTTGCTGTTGACCTTGCCTACCACATAATTAATATAGAACATGAACAACTAGGGTCCCAAAAAATTTCTCTGGGGCGTGTGTGAGGTCAGATCTCCTTCTATTGATGTCTCTCCATTCAAGATAACATGCTGCTTTCTTCTTAGCAAGAAATCCTCAGTCCAGTCACAAATTTTGTTTCACTCACCAGATAACAGGACATTTGTTAATAAACGTTGCTGTGGAGCCGACTCAAACACTTTTCTGAAGTCAAGAAATACTGTGTCCACCGAATTGGGTTTTAGGATCTCACTCAAGAAAAGCGCCAGTTTCCTTTCACATAAGCGATATTTTTGTAATCCATTTTGGCTAACATGGAGGTAATTCTGTTCGAGATACCTCACTATGCTTGAGTTCAAAATATGTCCTTTTTTTTTTGGTCATCAGTCTACTGACTGGTTTGATGCGGCCCGCCACGAATTCCTTTCCTGTGATAACCTCTTCATCTCAGAGTAGCACTTGCAACCTACGTCCTCAATTATTTGCTTGACATATTCCAATCTCTGTCTTCCTCTACAGTTTTTGCCCTCTACAGCTCCCTCTAGTACCATGGAAGTCATTCCCTCATGTCTTAGCAGATGTCCTATCATCCTGTTCCTTCTCCTTATCAGTGTTTTCCACATATTCCTTTCCTCTCCGATTCTGCGTAGAGCCTCCTCATTCATTACCTTATCAGGCCACCTAATTTTCAAAATTTGTCTATAGCACCACATCTCAAATGCTTCGATTCTCTTCTGTTCCGGTTTTCCCACAGTCCATGTTTCACTACCATACAATGCTGTACTCCAGACGTACATCCTCAGAAATTTCTTCCTCAAATTAAGGTCGGTATTTGATATTAGTAGACTTCTCTTGGCCAGAAATGCCTTTTTTTGCCATAGCGAGCCTGCTTTTGATGTCCTCCTTGCTCCGTCAGTCATTGGTTATTTTACTGCCTAGGTAGCAGAATTCCTTAACTTCATTGACTTCGTGACCATCAATCCTGATGTTAAGTTTCTCGCTGTTCTCATTTCTACTACTTCTCATTACCTTCGTCTTTCTCCGATTTACTCTCAAACCATACTGTGTACTCATTAGATTGTTCATTCCGTTCAGCAGATCATTTAATTCTTCTTCACTTTCACTCAGGATAGCAATGTCATCAGCGAATCGTATCATTGATATCCTTTCACCTTGTATTTTAATTCCACTCCTGAACCTTTCTTTTATTTCCATCATTGCTTCCTCGATGTACAGATTGAAGAGCAGGGGCGAAAGGCTACAGCCTTGTCTTACACCCTTCTTCATACGAGCACTTCGTTCTTGATCGTCCACTCTTATTATTCCCTCTTGGTTGTTGTACATATTGTATACGACCCGTCTCTCCCTATAGCTTACCGCTACTTTTTTCAGAATCTCGAACAGCTTGCACCATTTTATATTGTCGAACGCTTTTTCCAGGTCGACAAATCCTATGAAAGTGTCTTGATTTTTCTTTAGCCTTGCTTCCATTATTAGCCGTAACCTCAGAATTGCCTCTCTCGTCCCTTTACTTTTCCTAAAGCCAAACTGATCGTCACCTAGCGCATTCTCAATTTTCTTTTCCATTCTTCTGTATATTATTCTTGTAAGCAGCTTCGATGCATGAGCTGTTAAGCTGATTGTGCGATAATTCTCGCACTTGTCAGATCTTGCCGTCTTCGGAATTGTGTGGATGATGCTTTTCCGAAAGTCAGATGGTATATCGCCAGACTAATATATTCTACACGCGAACGTGAATAGTCGTTTTGTTGCCACTTCCCCCAATGATTTTAGAAATTCTGATGGGATGTTATCTATCCCTTCTGCCTTATTTGACCGTAAGTCCTCCAAAGCTCTTTTAAATTCCGTTTCTAATACTGATCCCCTATCTCTTCTAAATCCTGTTTCTTCTTCCATCACATCAGACAAATCTTCACCCTCATAGAGGCTTTCAATGTATTCTTTCCACCTATTTGCTCTCTCCTCTGCATTTAACAGTGGAATTCCCGTTGCACTCTTAATGTTACCACCGTTGCTTTTTTTAATGTCACCAAAGGTTGTTTTGACTTTCCTGTATGCTGAGTCTGTCCTTCCGACAATCATATCTTTTTCGATGTCTTCACATTTTTCCTGCAACCATTTCGTCTTAGCTTCCCTGGACTTCCTATTTATTTCATTCCTCAGCGACTTGTATTTCTGTATTCCTGATTTTCCCGGAACAAGTTTGTACTTCCTCCTTTCATCAATCAACTGAAGTATTTTTCTGTTACCCATGGTTTCTTCGCAGCTACCTTCTTTGTACCTATGTTTTCCTTCCCAACTTCTGTGATGGCCCTTTTTAGAGCTGTCCATTCCTCTTCAACTGTACTGCCTACTGCGCTATTCCTTATTGCTGTATCTATAGCGTTAGAGAATTTCAAACGCATCTCGTCATTCCTTAATACTTCTGTATCCCACTTTTTTGCGTATTGATTCTTCCTGAGTAATGTCTTGAACTTCAGCCTACTCCTCATCACTACTATATTGTGATATGAGTCTATATCTGCTCCTGGGTACGCCTTACAATCCAGTATCTGATTTCGGAATCTCTGTCTGACCATGATGTAATCTAATTGAAATCTTCCCGTACCTCCCGGCCTTTTCCAAGTATACCTCCTCCTCTTGTGATTCTTGAGCAGGGTATTCGCTATTAGTAGCTGAAACTTGTTACAGAACTCAATTAGCCTTTCTCCTCTTTCATTCCTTGTCCCAAGCCCATATTCTCCTGTAACCTTTTCTTCTACTCCTTCCCCTACAACTGCATTCCAGTCGCCCATGACTATTAGATTTTCGTCCCCCTTTACATACTGCATTATCCTTTCAATATCCTCATACACTTTCTCTATCTGTTCACCTTCAGCTTGCGACGTCGGCATGTATACCTGAACTATCGTTGTCGGTGTTGGTCTGCTGTCGATTCTGATTAGAACAACCCGGTCACTGAACTGTTCACAGTACACACCCTCTGCCCTACCTTCCTATTCATAACGAATCCTACACCTGTTTTACCATTTTCTGTTGCTGTTGATATTACCCGATACTCATCTGACCAGAAATTCTTGTCTTCCTTCCACTTCACTTCACTGACCCCTACTATATGTAGATTGAGCCTTTGCATTTCCCTTTTCAGATTTTCTAGTTTCCCTACCACGTTTTTGCCCGCATCTCATGGTCGTGCGGTAGCGTTCTCGCTTCCCACGCCCGGGTTCCCGGGTTCGATTCCCGGCGGGGTCAGGGATTTTCTCTGCCTCGTGATGGCTGGGTGTTGTGTGCTGTCCTTAGGTTAGTTAGGTTTAAGTAGTTCTAAGTTCTAGGGGACTTATGACCACAGGAGTTGAGTCCTATAGTGCTCAGAGCCATTTGAACCATTTGAACCCTACCACGTTCAAGCTTCTGACATTCCACGCCCCGACTCGTAGAACGTTATCCTTTCGTAGATTATTCAATATTTTTCTCATGGTAACCTCCTCCTTGGCAGTCCCCTCCCGGAGATCCGAATGGGAGACTATTCTGGAATCTTTTGACAATGGAGAGATCATCATGACACTTCTTCAATTACAAGCCACATGTCCTGTGGATACACGTTACGTGTCTTTAATGCAGTGGTTTCCTTTGCCTTCTGCATCCTCATGTCGTTGACCATTGCTGATTCTTCCGCCTTTAGGGGCAATTTCCCACCCCTAGGACAAGAGAGTGCCCTGAACCTATATCCGCTCCTCCGCCCTCTTTGACAAGGCCATTGGCAGAATGAGGCTGACTTCTTATGCCGGAAGTCTTCGGCCGCCAATGCTGATTATTTATCAAAATTTGGGCAGTGGCGGGGATCGAACCCGGGACTGAAGACGTTTTGATTATGAATCAAAGATGCTACCCCTAGACCACGGGTCCTACGGTTCTACAACAGGTGCACGCCAGTGAGGTTGGACAGTAGTTTTGTGGACCACTTCTGATACCCTTCCTGTACACAGGCGTAATATATGCATTCTTCCAACAAATAGCTATATATTTTTGGTCAAGGCGACTTCGTTATGTTACAGTTAAAATGGGAGAAACCTCAGCTGTATACTCAGTACAGAATCTGACAGGGGTCCTATCAAGCCCAGGATCCTAGACTAATTGAGCGATCTAAGATGTATCCCAATGTCACTAACAGCATGCTTTCGATGCAGCTTCAGTGTGCTAGAGGGACCTGCGAATGCTGCATCCCAACTTATTTAATGCTTCCCTCATATCGCTTCACCAAAATATTCACTGCAATAACTTTCAGAATTAGTCACAGTTCTCCGAATAGTTCCTACTAAAACTCAAAAACCGATACGGCGAGTCTATGGAGCTTCATACTTACGAATGAAGCATAGTTGACAACCACTGACAAATCAATCTTCGCAGTGGATACATAGTGTTATTCAGGTAAATTGTTCACCTCGGATATTTCCTGTATCGTTTTAGGTACTGTAATTCTTTATTCATCCAAATGAATTGCGAAAAAGTCCTCACGAGATAATACATACTCTCTTCTCATAAGTATAGTAATTACAGAGATGACCTCACCAAATACGCTACTTTAGATAGAACTTTAGTTATTTCTACTGCTAATATCATAGTTCTAAAAGAGAGAGTTCGCTTACTTCTTCAAAATCTGATTAGCAGTTTCGGAGTAATTCCAATATTTAGAACATAGAATTTATGTGTTTTGAAGATTAAACTAACTGCTGTCATGCGGAAGTTCGTGTTGTTGTACGAAAGTGTCGCGTCAGGCTGATGGGGTACTGTGGTTTGATGAACTGAAAGTTATTTGCTCTGACTCGATCGTTCGTTCGTTCGTTCATGAGCATTAAAATGTTTGCATGCTTTTTACTCAAAACTGAATGTACTGTCCTCTATTATGAAACGGTTAAACTGAAATTGCTATTGCGATTAGCGTATCTCAGTGCACACATTTACATAAAGACGGAACTATCTGGCATTCACTGCGCAGGAAATTAAATCAAAACTGTTACTCAAAAAACCACCACGGAAATCAAACTGTGCACTGTCCGGTAAAACTGAAATACTAAAATTACGTAGCAGCGCTATGAAACACACACTGTTCACTAACCCATTAGAAATCTCAATTACAAAGAAAATGCTTAGAATTTCCGCAATAGAAACGTGAGATGAGAAACAAAAGAACCAGAAAAATTTGAAAAGAATCTCACCTGAAAAATTACAGCGTGATCAGCAACAAAAGCATAGCATGAAGAAATAGCACCAGATAGAATATGCCAAAGTAAAACTAAACTACTGGCAGAAATATAGGGATGATTTTCTCATACTAAAAAAAGAAAATTTCTTACTTTAAATGAAAATACTAATCCATTCATTATAAAGACCAATCTGTATTGTAAACTGTTATTTCACAAGACCATAAAACTCATAGAAAACCAAAAACTTTACTTTCTTTACAAAATACTTACAACGCAATGGTTTCACGATTACGCACATTAAAATGAATTAATCTGAAGTGACCTACACTGCGATGGGGAGGTGGAACGCTCTGTTGCAAGAAGCGCTAACATTATCAGTAGGCGTCCGAAAAGATTACTGCCTTAAAAATATATCCATAGAGCAAATCCGTTCCCTCTGTTCCATAAATTCTGCGTCTGTAAGTCCTTCCATCAGATTAATAATTTCTAACAATTTTGTTAAGCAAAATCCCCCTCCAGTATGCACGACGCTAAAGTTCTGTCAGCTTACTCCACGTCCAACTCTCGACTACCCCATGCTCTACAACAGAGCCAAAGGTACACAGGTTCAGAGATACTACCGTCACTACCGTTAAGTCGACGATTCCACAGATGCCACACTCGACTACTTTGCTGTCGTAACATGAAATTTCCGCTCATTCTGAAAGTATCCGAAAATAAATGTCCAGTTGGGTTTTATTTCTTCTCCATGAATTTTAATTACTACTCCCAATTTTTCTTTTTGTTTCCTTTACTGCTTGCTCAATATACAGATTGAACAATTCGGGGATTGGGTACAACCCTGTCTCTCGTCTCAACCACTGCTTCCCTTTCATGCACCTCGACTTTTATAACTGCCATCTCGTTTCTGTACGAATTGCAAATAACCTTACGCTCCCTATATTTGAACCCTGCCTCCTTCAGAATTTTAAAGAGAGTATTCCAGTCAACATAGTTCGCAGTTTCTTTGCTTAGTGGTGGCTTTCCGTACGGCTGTGTCCCATTCTGGAAAGTCATCTGCATATTGAGCAAGCAGTAAAGGAAACAAAAGAGAAATTGGGAGTAGGTATTAAAATCCATGGAGAAGAAATAAAAACATTGAAGTTCGCCGATGACATTGTAATTCTGTCAGAGACAGCAAAGGACTTGGAAAAGCAGCTGAACGGAATGGACAGTGTCTTGAAAGGAGGATATAAGATGAACATCAACAAAAGCAAAACGAATATAATGGAATGTAGTCAACTTAAATCAGGTGATGCTGAGGATATTAGATTAGGAAATGAGACACTTACAGTAGTAAATGAGTAGCAAAATAACTGAAATCGTTCAATTTTTTACTTGCACCTCTCGTTTAAGATTCTGGCAGAAACAACGGTAGAACTGTTACCGTAGATAATGGGTGAATCATCCTTGGATAACATGTCCTTCGCTTTCTAGTGGATGTAACGGCAATCTAAAAATATGGAATGTTCCTCTTGCCCTTCACCCATGTTGTGTGTTGTGGTCTTCATTCCAGAGACTGGTTTGATGCAACCCTCCATGCTACTCTATCCTGTGCAAGCTTCTTCATCTCCGAATACCTACTGCAACATGGGGTGCCTACAGATGAACCATACCTGTACTACATGTCCATATTTCAGCTGCTAAGAGAGTCTCCTTACGAAAGCGGAATAGTGGGAAAAGTTCACTTTAAATGTGATACTAATCACACTTGACTACATGTGACTGGACAGATACATCCACTAGAAAGCAAAGGACATGTTATCCAAGGATGATTCACTCACTGTCTACGGTAACAGTTCTGCTGCTGTTTCTGCCAGAATCTTAAACGAGGGGCACAAGTCAAAAATTGAATCGGTTTGTAAAACACGCTGCTGAGGTATAAATATTGTTAAATAAAAACTCGGCGTCACGACTTTAATGCCAAAACACACAGCAGCAATGCTGTTAGGTCATGAATAGCAACGAAAACAAATCACGAAAGTATGTGATCGTTAACACTTCGTTAAAATTCCGTTTATGTCATCAAGTTTTCGAAATACCCACCATCTATTGCATTACAGGTCTGCAGTCGCTGGTACAAGAAATTTTGGGCAGACTGAACAGATTCATTCGATATCGCTGCAGTTGCTGAACGATGAATTATTTCAAGCATTCTTTGGTCGTCAGAACTTGTGCATATAATTCACCTTTAAGTTTACCCCTGTGAAAAACATCCAGTACCGTTAAATCATGTAAACAATAGGACAACTCCAGAATGAAATTTTCACTCTGCAGCGGAGTGTGCGCTTATTTTGAAACTTCCTGGCAGATTAAAACTGTGTGTCGAACCGAGACTCGAACTCGGACTTTGCCTTTCGGGGGCAAATGCTCTACCAACTGAGCTACCCAAGCACGACTCACGGCCAGTCCTCACAATTCCACTTCGGCCTGTACCTCACCTTCTACCTTCCAGACTTCACAGAAGTTCTCCTGTGATCCTTGCACAACTAGCACTACTGGAAGAAAGGATACTGCGAAGACATGGCTTAGCCACAACCTGGGGGATGTTTCCAGAATGAAATTTTCACTCTGCTACGGAGTGTGCGCTGGCTTTGAAACTTCCTGGCAGATTAGAACTGTGTGTCGTAACCGAGATTTGCTAGTCCTGCAAGGTCCGTAGGAGAACTTCTGTGAAGTTTGGAAGGTAGAAGGCGAGGTACTGGCGGAAGTAGAATTGTGAGGACAGGTTGTGAGTCGTCCTTGGGTAGCTCAGTTGGTAGAGCACTTGCCCCGCGAAAGGCGAAGGTCCCGAGTTCGAGTCTCGGTCCGGCACACAGTTTTAATGTGCCAGGAAGTTTCAATAACTGATGATGCCTTCAGGTCCTGTACAGCGACCAGGGAACAGCTGGGTGATAGCTTTCCTAGTCATGACCAAAGAGTGATCTGCGCACCCACTGTGCTTGTAACACGAACTGGTACTTCCTCTAAGAGTCCCTGTAGCGCTTTCGTAAGAAAGTGTGCTTATTTTTACCCTCAAAGATTTGTACAGTGAGGTGAGTGCCAGTCATCCAGTCTCCAATAATCTCGCACCAAACATCCACACCGCACCGTCTGTTATATCCGACCTGCCTCAGCTAGTGCGGATTCTCACTGGCGCAGTATTAGCCTTCCACAGTTTATAAATGTGGCTTCATCGGTGTCGTTTGTAACTTCGTAAACAATGATAAGGAGAGGTGAGCTAGAGAGTGTCGTGGCAACTGTCGTTGTAGGAAAGCTGGACAGTAACAAAAATTGATTAGCGAACAAATTAACACAGTAAATAAAAGATTGTATTTCTCCAAGTGTACCTAGAATCAGTACAAATAATGCAGCAAGAACTAGAGTACAGCTGATAGAATAGCAACAAGGATGAGGTTCTCTGAGAAGCACGAACGATGGTGTCGGAGCCGCGACTAGCCGATGTCTGAGTAGCGTCACCCATCGGAGAGGCTCCAAGCTGCCGCCGGCGTCCTATACCGGGGCGAGAGAGGCGCTGGTGGCGCAGAGCTGATGGGGCGTGGCTCAGCGGGTGCGCACCATTGGGTCCGCCAGTTCCTGCTCTATCGGTATTGGCGTCTGACGAAAACTTCCCGTCGCCAACTTTGACGCCAGTAGGGTGCTATCGATATGTGACACTACAATCGGTAAACAGAATTCTTTCAAGAAAGGACCTATTGTCCTGATGTCGCATTAGAACCAAGCGTATAATTCCATAGATCTTATGCAACACCGCTGGTTAATTTGTTTGTAGATGGGTACATGAAAATGGATTGAAACTTTCTGTGCACAAAATGTGAACAACACTGGGCTGACTGATTACAGAGACACTCGCAGTTCGTCATGTTAGCAGCAGCTGCCACAATATCCGTTTCGTCTGCTCTGCTCTTTACAGGCTTGCTCCTTATCACCTGCATAGTGTTCCAGTGACCTTCCAATAGTAATAAACCGCACGTACGATGATTCAAATGGCTCTAACCACTATGGGACTTAACATTTGAGGTCATCAGTCCCATAGACATAGATCTACTTACACCTTCCTAACCTAAGGACATCACACACATCCATGCCGGAGGAAGGATTCGAACCTGCGACCGTAGCAGCAGTACGGTTCCAGAATGAAGCGCCTAGAACCGCTCGGCCACAGCAGCCGGCACATTCGATGAATTGTTATTCTCATTTCGATAGCTATGTGCACACAACTCAACTATTCTCTTCATGTTCCTTCTACATTATCTGTAAAATAGTAGGATATTTAGTTTCTCTTGGTTTATGAAGGACATTTCTTTCTTAAAACTAAGCAGCACTTGACGCACGTGGACGGCTCAGATACAACGAGATCACATTTCCTCCTTCCCCCTTTTTTGCCGTTATCGATGTGGTGCAACGCTCTCTTTCCTGCTTGTGCAATGTGGCGTATTTCCTTATTATGAAATCGCGGTCTTCCTCATAGAACAGCAGTCAGTTTCACGTTGAAAACAAATTCTAAGCTCTAAATATTGTAATTAGTCCGAAACTGCTCATTGGGTTTTGAAGAGTTAAACGCCGTTGAATTCATTTGTTTTAAAATTACGTTGCCAGCAGCAGAAATTACTGTAGTTCCATTTGAAAAAGTGAAATTGAGAAACAGGGTGGAACGGGCACATGTGCAGATATTTTTATATGTGGTACCTTAATATGTATACACATCCGTGTGTTGGTTGTTTTTTTCTCTGCATCGAACAGTCTTCCCACAAACAAGTCATAAACTTTACAATCTGATGTTTTCTGCACGGCTATAACTCAACTACTAAGTGTATTACACCTGTAAGTGTAGACTAATCGTTTCACATCCGCACGTCCAAACCTCAATACGTGATCTGTTGCTCAGGTGAAAACAAACATTAATGGCTTTCTCTTGCCGCGTGTGCTGGGAGGTACTAAACATACAACTTGTAATGGCAATAATTATTTGTCTGCAAATGAAGAAAATAGTGATGTTATGTCCTTCAGTAAACCGCCTTGATTCAGCACTGGAAATATCTGAAGTTATACCCGTTACAGCCTGTATATACGAAACGCTTGCAAACAATTCACAAGTCCGTTCTGATCACACAGATTTCGTACACTTTATTACCGGTTTCGACATACTTCCATGCTCAGATCTGTTACAAAGATAAATATTGTGTAAGAGACAGGTTCAATAAATTAACACTAAATCTAACAAATCTAAGTGATACAGAAAATATAAAATTATAAAATGCTTATAGCCACGTATAGCAGCCATACATATGATTAAAATATTCTGATGTTAATCATCGTCAAGTTAAACATGTGAGTACGTGTTACGTGCTGGTATTACTCATATTGCGTCTGGTATTTATACGAGGGACTAATGCCAGCAGAGGGGACTTTAGCTAGAGCGCATATTAAACCAGTGTCGCCAATGTGATGATTAAACTGCGGCATGCACAGCCACTAGTTAAATTTTTTTTAAAAAATTACTTCCCATAGCAAAACGAGCGCCTAACAATGAAACATAACAGATGTGAAATTGGATTCAAACTTAAAAGACCATAAAAAGAACAAATACTAATATAATCCAGCCACCAGGCAAAACATACAGCTTGTATAAGCTAGTGAAAAATGTGTGACAATAAAATAAAATATCTAAAAAATCTTCCAGCCTGACAGATCAGTTACCATAAATGTAATTTTAATACGATTAATAGAATAATAACTATACATCAGAAGTCAAAAAATCGATAATCGATATTATATCCAGCGTGTCGTAGTATCCTTGTTTTCCTGCGCACGCCAGTCCGCTGGGTGCTCTACGCTAGTGAACTCATTCTGTTTATTGGGCAGTAATTTCGGTTGTCGTTTTCTGTACACATAAATCGCCATTTCTTCTGGTAAGTTGAGTAACTGTCCCTTTCACGCCCTATGCAGTGTCTTAGAGAGAGACATTTAGTAGGAAGCATAGACAATAATATGAAAGTGTTGCTTATGGCGCCAAAGGGGCATTTTAATTTCTACTGTCTATACTTTTCCAAATACATTCATAACACTTTGTCAGCATAACAAAACAAATTTTTTTTTACATGTGAAATTTTACCATTTTTCACTTACTATTGGCTGCATTTGTTGCTATAGGTACACTTTCCTTAATAAGTAAGAGAGGTGCTTCTATGAATTTTGCACAGCATACAAACCATACTTACAGGTGTATGAAACTCTAGAATTTATTTAATTTATGAAAAACTAACGAGGTGTTACTTTTTAAGCTTCATGTTTAGAAAAACTCATATTTTATATTTAAATATATCAATTTTTACAGATTTGGAAAATTCTATAGTTTTGCATTAAGGAGATAGTGTTTAATAAGCATACCAAGTTTGAAAGTAAGAGGATATTTATTTTGGATGTCACATGTACCGAAGTACAGAAATTTTTGTTTTGCGGAAAATGGCCGTTAAAGTTTCTGTTTGTATTTGACATTCTTTTAGAACTATCCAGTATCATAAGCAGGTTCTTTTTCATTTTCTAAATAAGTTTTCTTTCTTTTTACATTCCTATGATGCACTATTCTTAATTTTATCACCTCCAGAAATGATTTATCTGCTTTCACTGCCCGCTCTCTGTCTATCGCATACAAAGATTTGATGCAGTCCGGGCTTAATTCCTATTTTCTCTGAAACAAATTTCCTGCTTTGCACACCATCATTAAAACATGTAACTGCATCATAAACACCAATAGCAAGTGCATTCCTTCCCACGAAAATGGTTTTTGGCACTCTTTCCCATACACATTGGTTAAAACTTTCATTTGGGTTCTGGATACCGCCATGAAGACATTTCTTCAATAAGTTTTCATTTGCAAGGTCCCCGAATATGGGTTAATGGTTTCCGTTACAGCAGTTGGTAGAGATATTTCCTTTTTAAAGCACTCGGCGGTGGTTTGTTTACCAGCTCTGAGCGCTTGCAGTCTTGAGCCACTGGTGTAACATTTGTTGCAGCACCCTTTGCTGTGTATCTGTTGCCCTGGTGACGTTGGTTTACGGTTGAAGCAACGAATTCTAGGCATTTTGTGCGATAATACGCTACAAATGAACACAAAACAACACAACCAAATGAAAATCGTTTCGAATATCACGGCACCACCCTGCAAGCCTTTCAAAACAGAGAACAAACAAAATCAACGATCAAAACAACGCACGTCGATAGCAGCAGAGAAAGTATCGATATCAATAGCCTTTGTTTCGCGTATGACAGTCTCTGTCGCAGATATAAACAATCGAATTCTACAGAGCTAAATACACTTATGTATGACAGAAGAATGCTGTGAAAAGGGGTGTAGCGCTGCATCTTGGTACACTTCAGACCAAATAACGTGCCTCATAATCTCTCAAACACATATGTTTTATACATCAAACTATTCTGGGACATTTTCGCTAGAAAATAGGCATATTTTTGAAAAATCGAATTTTTTTAAAAATTTCGGCAACCTATCCCCCTTAATGTCTAAACTTTTTTATTTTTACTTTTTTTTAATTTTTTACATACAATCCTCTGCCTGTTCAGGCAGTGGGCAGTGTGACGCTACTTTTCTCGCAACGTGACAACGAGCAACAAGTCACCTGTTTTACAGTTTTAGAACACCCTAAAGAAATGTGCACTTTTCTCTTGCTGTTTCCACATTAAACGTCCCCTCCGACACGGTGAAAGAACTTACAAGTGCTGTCGCGGCTGCTTTCCACCGCGAGGCCGGCTAGGGGAAACCGCGACCTGGCCGCCGCTGTGGCTCGCCCCGTGATGTCAGCGTCGCTCATCCAGCCCACCGCTAACGGCCTTCTAGAGTCGCCGGCGGTGACCAGCTCGCCGTAATGAGATTCCAGAGAGAATCCGACGCAGTGCCGGCAGGTTTCTCCTGCGCCTACCGGCAGAGAAACCCGTTCTCAGCTCTCCTCCTGTCTCCATAGTCGCTATGATGCTTTTCTTCGTTCTCTCCCATTTAGCAATTCGCACACAGGGAAAGACAAATAACCGCGAATAAGGAAATTAAAAAGCCATTCCAGAACAGGACGCAGCTGCACGGAAAGCCACTACTAAGCAAAAAAACTGCGAACTATCAGTGACTACGCGCAGACTTAGAAAAAGCTTTTTGACAGTGTTGACTGAAATACTATCTTTAAAATTCTGAAGGAGGCAGGGGTCAAATAGAGGGGGCGAAAGGCTATTTACAATTTGCACAGAAACCAGATGGCAGTTATAGGAGTCGAGGGGCATGAAAGGGAAGCAGTGGGTGAGAAGGGAGTGAGACAGGGTTGTACCCAGTCCCCAATACTATTAAAAAATGTTCAAATGTGTGTGAAATCTTATGGGACTTAACTGCTAAGGTCATCAGTCCTTATGCTTACACACTACTTAACCTAAACATCCTAAGGACAAACACACACACCCATGCCCGAGGGAGGACTCGAACCTCCGCCGGGACCAGCCACACAGTCCATGACTGCAGCGCCCTAGACCGCTCAGCTAATCCCGCGCGGCCTCGATATTATTCAATCTGTATATTGAGCAAGCAGTAAAGGAAACAAAAGAAAAATTGGGAGTAGGAATTAAAATCAACGGAGAAGAAGTAAGAACTTTGAGGTCTGCCGACGACGCTTTAATTCTGTTAGAGACAGCAAAGGACCTGGAAGAGTAGCTCAGCGGAATGGACAGTGTCTTGAAAGGAGGATATAAGATGAACATCAACAAAAGGAAAACGAGGATAATGGAATGCAGTCGAATTAAATCACTGAGCGAGGTGGCGCAGTCGTTTGCACACTGGCATCGCATTCGGGAGGACGACGGTTCAGTCCCGCGTCCGGGCATTCTGATTTAGGTTTTCCGTGAATTCCCTAAATCGCTACAGGCAAATGCCGGGATGGTTCCTTTGAAAGGGCACGGCCGACTTCCTTCCCCGTCCTTCCCTAATCCGATGAGACTGATGACCTCGCTGTTTGGTCTCCTACCCTAAAACAACCTCCCCTCCCCCCCCCCCCCCAAGAGCCGAATTAAATCAGGTGATGCTGAGGATATTAGATTACGAAATGACTTACAGTAGTAAATGAGTTTTGCTACTGGGGGAGCAAAATAACTGATGATGGTCGAAGTAGAGAGGATATAAAATGTAGTCTGGCAATGGCAAGGAAAGCGTTTCTTAAGAAGAGATATCTGTTAACATCGCGTATAGATTTTACTGTCAGGAAGTACTTTCTGAAAGAATTTGTATCGAGTGTAGCCATACATGGATGTGAAACATGGACGACAAACAGTTTAGACAAGAAGAGAATAGAAGCTTTCGAAATGTGGTGCTTCCGAAGAGTGCTGAAGATTAGATGGGTAGATCATGTAACTAATGAGTAGGTACTGAATAGAATCGGGGAGAAGAAGAATTTGTGGCACAACTTGACTAGAAGAGGGATCGGTTGGTAGGACACGTTCTGAGGCCTGAAAGGATCACGAATTTAGTACTGGAGGGAAGCGTGGAGGATAAAAATCGTAGAGGGAGACCAAGAGATGAATACACTAAGCAGAGTCTGAAGGATGCAGGTTGCAGTGGGTATTCGGAGATGAAGAGGCTTGCACAGGATAGAGTAGCATGGAGGGCTGCATCAAACCAGTCTCTGGACTGAAGACCAAAACACACAACATGGGTAAGGGCAACAGGCAGACTCCATATTTCTAGATTTCAGAAAAGCGTTTCACACGGTGCTCCATTGCAGGCTGTTATAGAAGGTACCAGATATGCGAGTGTCTCGAAGATTTCTTAAGTTATAGAACCCAGTCTGTTGTTCCCGACGGCAAGTATTCATCAGAGACAAAGGGTATCGTCAGGAGTGCCTCAGGGAAGTGTGACAGGACGGCTGATATTCTTTGTATGCATAGATTATTTGGTGGACAGGATGGGCAACAATCTGCGGTTGTTTGCTGATGACACTGCTGTGTACGGTAAGGTGACGGAGCTGAGTGACTGTAGGGGGATATAAGATGATTTTGACAAGATTTCTGGTTCGTGTGATGAATGGCAGATAGCCCTAAATGTGGAAAAATGTAAGTTAATGGGGATGAGCAGGGAAAACAAACCCGTAATGTTCGCAAAATGGTTCAAATGGCTCTGAGCACTATGGGACTCAACTGCTGAGGTCATTAGTCCCCTAGAACTTAGAACTAGTTAAACCTAACTAACCTAAGGACATCACAAACATCCATGCCCGAGGCAGGATTCGAACCTGCGACCGTAACGGTCTTGCGGTTCCAGACTGCAGCGCCTTTAACCGCACGGCCACTTCGGCCGGCGTAATGTTCGCATACAGTATTAGTAGCGTCCTGCTTGGCACAGTCACGTCGTTTATATATCTGTGCGTAACGTTGCAGAGCGATGTGAAATGGAGCGAGAATGTGAGAACTGTGGTAGCGAAGGTAAACTGTCCGTTTTATTGGGAGGACGCTAGGAAAGTATGGTTCATCTGTAAAGAAAACCGTGTATAGGGCACTAGTGCGACCTGTTCTTGAGTAATGGTACGGCTCGAGTGTTTGGAAGCCGTTCCATGTCGGATTAAAGGAAGATATCGATACAATTCAGGAGCGGGCTGCTAGATTTGTTGCATTCGAACATCACGTAAGTGGTACGCAAATGCTTTGGAAATTCAAATGGGAATCCTTGGGGGGGAAGGCTGCCATTCATCACACGAACCAGAAATGCTACAGAGAGCATTTGAAGCTGACTGCCAAACCATTGTACTGCCACGAACATACAAGGCACGTAAGGACCACGAAGATGAGATACAACAAATTAGAACTCATACGGAGGCATATAGACAGTCGTTTTTCCATTTCTCTATTTGCGAGTGCAACAGGAAACGACGACTGCAGAGTATCTATATAAATGTGAAGGAAAGTTGGAAGGAATATATAGGGGAACATACAGGAAGAACAGCAAATATTTTGAGAAGCAACAGTATACGAGGATTGTTTGATAAGTCTGGGAAAAAAGCTAGAAAATATGTTCGTTTCCTAAACAGCCCACCTTACTCTTGGCATAGTCTCCTTTCAGGGATATACACTCGGTCGATTTGTTATTGGTGATGTGTGGGATAGTGCATTATCCTGGTGAAAGAGCACATTTTTGGTGCTAGCCTTGGTCTTCTTTCAGCCAACGCAAGTTTCAAACGGTCAAGCAATGAAGCGTAATAGGGACCAGTTACGGCCCAGCGTTTTTCCAAGTATTCTTGACGATTACTCCTTGCAAATCCCAAAAAAGTGCCCATCACTTTACCAGTTGACAAAATGGTCTTTGCTTTCTTTGGTGCACTTTCACCACCCTCTGTCCATTGTTTTGACTGCTTTTTGAATCTGGTGTGGAATGATGGGTCCGTGTTTCATCAAAGGTCACAAATTGGCTCAAAAAGTCTTGCGGACGTTGCGTTGAAATGTTCCGCTTTGGTCGACAGTGAGCAGATGCGGCAGTCACCTCGCACACAGCTTCTTCATAGCCAGTTCTCCACGCAGAATGTTATTTACTCGCTCAACTGAGATGCCTACTTTCAACTGTCGGACACACATGTCACGCGTGGTTATCGGCCCTTTGTGTCTTGCTGAGGCGAGTTCATTTCGAGGCACAGTTCGGACTCTGCCTGCTGTTAATTTATTCCGATGTGGTTATACAATCAATTTAATCACTCGTTCTATCAATGAATCTTTGTAACTACGCTCTAAGATAAAAAAGATATCGCAGCACTAAGATGCTTTCCAAATGGGACGAAAGTCGGTAGATGGGACGTACATGTACAGACAAACAAATGGTTACATTTTCAGAAGAAGTGGATAACTTATTCCAGAGAAAGAGCTTCACACATTGAGCAAGTTAGTAACGTCTTGGTCCCCCTCAGGCTCAATGCAAGCAGTTATTCGGCTTAGTATTGATTGATAGAGTTGTTTGATGTTATTCTGAGGGACTTTTTTTTTCCTTTTTGAGTCATCTCACTGGTCTGATGCGGTCGACCACGAATTCCTCTCCTGTGCCAATGTCTTCATCTCAGAGTGGCGCTTGCCACCTACGTCCCCAGTTGCTTGCTGGATGTATTCCAATCTCTGTCTTCCATTGCACTCTTTGCCCTCTACAGCTCCCTCTAGTACCATGGAAGTCTTTCCCTGATGTCTTCATAGACGTCCTATCACCTTCGCCTCCATGTCAGTGTTTTCCACATATTCCTTTCCTTCCCGATTCTGCGCAGGTCATTCCTTACCTTATCTGGCCGAGTGGTTCTACGCGCTTCAGTCTGGAACCACGCGACCACTACGGTCGCAGGTTCGAATCCTGCCTCGGGCATGGATGTGTGTGATGTCCTTAGGTTCGTTAGGTTTAAGTAGTTCTAAGTTCTAGGGGACTGATAGTCCCATAGTGCTCAGAGCCATTTGAACCATTTGGACCTTACCTTATCAGTCCACCAAATTTTTAACATTCATCTGTAGCACCATTACTTCGATTGTCTTCTGTTCCGGTTTCCCTCCAGTCCATGTTCAGTACCATACAATGTTTTGCTCCAAACGTACATTCTCAGAAATTTCTTCCTCAAACTAGCTCCTATGTTTGATACTAGCGGTGCTACTCTGCTTTTGACGTCCTCCTTGCACCGTCCGTCAAGGTAGTATATTCCCGTAACTTCATCTATTTCGTGACCAATAATCCTGATGTTAAGTTTCTCACTGTTCTCATTTCTGCTACTTCACATTACTTTCGTCTTTCTTCGATTTATTTTCGATCCATATTCTGTACTCATTAGACTGTTCATTCCATTCAGCGTATAATGTAATTCTTGTTCACTTTCAATCAGAATAGCAATGTCATCAGCGAATCGTATCATTCATACTCTTTCACCTTCAGTTTTAATTCCACGCCTGAACCTTTCTTTTATTTCCATCGTTGCTTCTTCCATATACGGATTGAACAATAGGGACGAAAGACTACATCCCTGTCTTACACCCTTTTTCGTTCTTGATCATTCACTCTTATTACCTCTTCGTTCTTGTACATATTGTATATTATCCGTCTCTCTCTATAGCTTACCCCTTTTTCTCTCAGAATTTCGAACATCTTGCACCACTTTACACTGTCGAACGCTTTTTCTAGTCGACAAACCCTATGAACGTGTCTTGACTTTTATTTAATCTTGCTTCCATTATCAACCGCAACGTCAGAACTTCCTCTCTTGTGCCTTTACCGTTCCTAAAGCCTAAATGGTCGTTATCTAACACATCCTGAATTTCCTTTTCCATTCTTCTGCATATTATTCTTGTCAGGAAGTTAGATGCAAGAGCTGTCTTCGGAATTGTGTGGATGATATTTTTCGGAAAGTCGGATGGTATGTCGCCAGAGTCATACATTCTGCACACCAAGGTGAATAGTCGTTTTGGTGGCAAATCACCTAATGATTTTAGAAATTCGGACGGAATTTTATCGATCCTTTCTGCTTTATTTGATATTAAGTCCTCCGATCCCCTATCTCTTCTAAATCGACTCCTGTTTCTTCTTCCATCACATCAGATTAATCTCCCCCCCCCCTCTCCCCTTAGAGACCTTCAGTGTACTCTTTCCTCCTATCCTCGCTCTCCTCTCCATTTTACAATGGATTTACGGTTGCTCTCTTAATGTTACCACCCTTGCTTTTAAATTCACCGAATGTTGTTTCGACTTTCCTGTATGCTGAGTCAATCCTTCCAGCTATCATATTTTTCATTCAGCCATTTCGTCTTAGCTTCTGAGGGATACCGTGCCAAAATCCCCCCTACTGGCGCCTAGATAGAATCCATTTCTGGTTGGACGGTCCTGCCTATAATGCCCCAAACGTCGTGAATTGGGAAGGGATCGGACAATTTTGCTGGCGAAAATAGAGTTTGGCAAAAACGAAGCAGTATAAACTGTTGCTGTATGCGGGCAGACATTATCTTGCTGAAATGAAAGCCCAGATGGCTTGCTACGAAGGGCAACAAAACGAGTCGTGGAACATCGTCCGCGTACCGCTGTCCGTAAGGTTGCCCTGGTTGACAACCAAAGGCTTACTACTATGAAACGAAATGGCACCGCAGGTCATGACTGCCTGCTGTCAGGCCACATGGCGGGCGACAGTAACGTTGGTATCCCGCTACGGTTCGGGTCATCTACAGACACATCTTCGCTGTTCATCGAGGCTCAGATCGAAGCGGGGCTCATCACTGAAGACAATTCTGCTCTAATCAATTACATCCCAGGCCAACGGCGTCTCTGGAGATGCCTCAGAGAATGGTGGGGCATCAATTCTTTCCTGGTGTGCTGATTTTTAATTTTTACTTTTCGTTTTTTGGTCTTAGACCGCTCTCTTGAATCTATATTGGATCATACTTTGTTTAATACCCGAACATTTAGTCTAGCTGTGTGCCACGTGTTCTCCAGGTGCGAGTAATACTTGTGTCGTTCCTGAGAAAAGTTACATGAATTTATATTTAAACTCTTTCTACAACCATTCTCCTTGCTTCACACATCCTATTTAAATGAACTCGCCCAATTACTACTTAACAGTTGATAAGTCATAAGGATTTGCCGTCTGTTAACTTACACTGTGAGATCAAAAGTATCCGGACACCTTGCTGAAAATGACTCTCAAGTTTGTGGTGCCCTCCATCGGTAATGCTGGAATTCAATACGCCTTGATGATAGATTCCACTCTCGCAGGCATACGTTCAGTCAGGTGCTGGAAGGTTTCTTGCGGAATGGCAGCCCATTCGTCATGGAGTGTTGCACTGAGGAGAGTTATCGATGTCGGTCAGTGAGGTCTGGTACGAAGTCAGCGTTCCAAAACATCCCTTAGGTGTTCTTAGAATTCAGGTCAGGACTCTGTCCAGTCCAGTGCATTACAGAGATGTTATTGTCGTGTAACCACTCAACCACAGGCCGTGAACAGGTGCAATCGCCATACTCGAACTGCTCTTCAACAGTGGGAAGGAAGAAGGTACTTAAAGCATCAATGTAGGCCACACCATAGACCACACCATAACAGCACCGCCTCCGAATTTTACTGTTGCCACTGTAGTGGCAAATGACGTTCACTGCTCATTCGCCATATCCACACGATGCCATCGGATCGCCACGTTGTGTACCGTAATTTGTCACTCCACACAATGTTCTTCCACTGTTCAGTCGTCCAATGTTTACGCTCCTTACACCAACCGAGGCATCGTTTGGCTTCTACCGCCGTGATGTGTGGCTTATGAGCAGCCGATCTACCATGAAATCTCACCTCCCACCTAACTGTCATAGTACTTGCAGTGGATCCTGATAAAGTTTGGAATTTCTGTGTGGTGGTCTGGACAGATGTGTGCCTATTACACATGACGACCCTCTTCAACTGTTGGCGGTCTCTATCAGTCAACAGACGAGGTCGGCCTGTACGCTTTTGTGCTGTACGTGTCGCTTCACGTTCCACTTCAATATCATATCGGAAACAGTGGACCTAGGGATGTTTCGGACTGTGGAAATCTCGCGTTCAGGCGTATGACACAAGTGACACTCAATCACCTGTCCATGTTCGAAGTCCGTGAGTTCCGCGGAGCGTCCCATTCCGCTCTCTCACGATGTCTAATGATTAATGAGGTCACAGATATGGAATATATGGCAGCAGGTGGCAGCACAATGCACCCAACGTGAAAAAGTATGCTTTTGCGTGTCCGCATACTTTCGATCACATAATGTGTATCTATTGCAGGTGGACTGCATTCCCTGACATTTCTTCCAAAGAACCTCAGTCTGGTATCTCCCTTACCTACGATTAGTTTCATGTAGTCGTTACACTTTAAATCGCTGCTTATAAATAGTCCTGTACATTTTATGAATGTGACTGCTTCCCGTGGTTCTGCTGTAGTCGTATAATGATATAACAATGGGTATTTCTATTTATAATATTATATTTGCTTACGTCGAGGGTCCACCGCCAATCCCTGCCCCACGCGTCGTTCCGCTCCAGTTCTGCCTGCATTTCGGTACAGCCTTCTGGCGTCGCAACGTCTCTGTATAAAACAGCATCATCTGCGAAAACCCTCATGGAACTTCTGACGTTATTTAGTACGTCATTTATACATTATATATAAAAGTAATGGTCCAATAACACTATCTTTCGGCGCCCGAAGTTACTTTTACGTCTGCCTTTGTTGTGTTCTGTTTGCATGGACTAGAGCACCAGCCTCTAGCAAACTGGAAGCAAGAGCAACTTATCCTTTGGGCACAGTGTGTGTACATCGTTTAGTTTAGTGGTATTCTAGCTTACTTCTGAGTAGAGGTGAAGAGCAGCTCATTATTTACCTGTTTTTAGCAGTGCTATTTCCTTTGTTGTCGGAGTTTGCGCATTTTCAGATTGTTTATTTTGAGTGAGTTCGGTTTCCTGGGTGAATGGTGCATTGTGTGAGTTTCAGGCAATAATTTTTTAAAGATGGATAGGGACCGTACCCGTTGTGTGTGGATGCAAGAGGATTTGGCCACAGTCCGTAAAAAGCTTGAAGCTGTGCTTTCTAAGATCGACAATCTTCACACTGCTGACCTGGGTTGCGGTGGCGTTGGTGCATCTGGGAAGCATGGTATCGCGCCTCTGGAACTTATTGCGTCGCTTGGGATCGCTGATTCAGCTGCGGCCTCCGATTCGAACGTCCCAGACTGTCGATATTTACCTGACGGTGATTGGAGAACAATATCAGGTTCGCGAATCTATGGCCGGAAGGCGAAGGTGGGTACCAGCCGCACGGTTGTCTCCTTCCGTATTAAAAACGAGTTTGAGGTGCTGCCTGTTGCTGAAAGTACATCGGAACGACTCGCCTGTTGGGGCTGTAGCCGGTCTTCCTGAGAAGTCCAGACAAGCGCATGGGGTATGTTGCTTGTCATTGGGAACTCCAATGTTGGTTAAGTGATGGAGCGTCTCAGGAAAGAAAGCCAGTGTTTGTTTGCCAGCGTCTTAGGAGAGAGGGGATGTAGGGAAGGCTCTACCAGCAGTGACTGAGAGCGCTGGGTGCACCTGGCTGCAAAACGTGGCTCATGTTGCCGCGAATGGCGTCTGTCGCTGGGGTTCAAAGGTCATCCTTGTTTTCTACTGGGGACAAGCTGATTTGGCGAAGGCCATTAGCCTCGCCTGCTCGCCTGCAAGGTAAAAGCAGAGCTGTCGTTTTGGGATGGTGGTTCTCTGTCTGCAGCAGAGTGGAGTGGCTAAACCAGCGGCTGAGGCGATGCTGCGACGGTACTGGATGCAAATTTCTCGACCTCCACTACTGGGTGCAGAACTGTAGGGTTCCGCTTAATGCGGCGTGCACTACACGCAGTAAGCGGCTACTAGGGTGACGCAGTACGTGTGTCGTGCACATGTGGGGGTTTTTAGGATAGAAAAATCTTTCCACAGGCCCGATAAGATGCTCTCTAAGTCCAGACAGTGTAGAATTCATCATAGCAGAGACAAAGAAAATGTAAATGTAGTATTAGGAGCCTCTAAGGTAGCTCCCGAAACTAATCGCACTTATAAACTATGGTCACACAGTAATAGAGGCAGAAAGCTTGCTGAAACCAGACGTCAGCAGCAATGAAATTCTAAAATCCTATTGTAAAGTGCATCGCTAAGATAGGTTGATCACTAGAAGTGGAGGTGTATTTATAGCCATAAAAAATTCGATAACATCTAGTGAGATTAGTAGAGATTCTGAAAGCGAAATAATTTCGATAAAGACAGATAAATATGGAACAAACATGGTTATCGGTTACTTTTACAGACTCCCCTCTGCCTAAACAGCAATAGTGGGGGAAAAGCTCAGAGGAAATTTCGAGAATATTTCGTGTAAATTTGCTAGTCATGTTATACTTGTTAGCGGAGACTTCATCTTAGCAACTGTAGACTCCGAAACTGAGATGACTAGGTCAAATAGCAGGGATAGATGTGAAATTGTTCTGAGTGGCTGATCCGAAAATTACCTTCAGAAGTAAAACAGAGAACAGGTTCGTGAAGATACCATCTTAGACCTGCAACTGACAAACAGAGTCGAACTTTTCGGCTCACTTAGCGCAGAACAGGGAATTAGTGATCAAGGTTAGAAAACGACTGAAACAACTCACTAACGGTTGCTAACAAATAGGTGTGTGAATAAGAATGCAAAGAAAGGCAGTAAGGTCTGTCTGCTTAGCAAGAGCGACAAGGAACAGATTTCACATTACCTGAACGAGCATCATGAAAAGTTCATCTCCAGCACTAACAACGTTGAGTGTCAGTGGACAAAGTTCAAGAGCATTGGACAATATGATTTAGACAGGTACATGTCGAACAAAGTGTTGTGGTTGAGCTCTCTTGTAATGTTTTGTGGTTCCTGGCTGGATGAGGAGAGGGTGGTATGATAGGTGGGTGGTCGCTTTCCTCTCACTACAACGCAAAATGCACACGTGGTTAAAATGCATATAAATGGTGATTCACGAAGATATGCAAATATTTTAATATGTTATTCTACAAGTAAAACCAAAGAAAAAAGTCCATATAAACGTAGGTCCGCAAATGTTTAGTTACGGTGTTACAGCAAATAAAAAATTTTGTCTCAAATTTAGCAAATTCGCTAATATGAAGCCATCGCAAGACTGTACGAGGTTAAAGTAAAGCACGATTTCCATTTATTTTGTCGTTATTGATCTGGTGAATCTAATAAAACGTGTCCCCTACGTGTATCTGCAGTAGTCTCCCGTAACATTCGAAATACTCCGTTAATGGTCCGTGCATTCGCAATCCTCCGAGTTGGATAACGTACGCGATATTCGTTAACTGCACCCGCAGAATTACCATCACATTTGCCATAAATAAACACCATATCGGCGTATTCCTCCGGCGTAGATGTGAAAGGCATCCCTATTTCATACATAATTTACAACCTACAACAGTTACTATGTGGTTTCACTTAAATACACTGTTTTTACTATGTTCATTCACTGAACAATCAAGGAAACTAACTCGTTTCAAGGTTAGGAAATGACTGAAACAAGTCACTAACTGTTGCCAACATTGACATAAACGTTTCTACATTCTTAATGTGAAGTAAACAAATTCACTCCTACAATAATCTTTGCTTCTCTGGATGTTCTGGAAAACTACTGCAGATACACGTCTGGGACATGTTTCATTAGATTCACCAGACCAATAGCCACAAAATAAATCTAAATCGTACTTTAACCTCGTACAGTTTTGCAGTGGCTTCATATTAGCGAATTTGCTAAATTTCAGGCAAAATCTTTTAGTAAGTCTAGTTTACACGACGACATAGGGTTGTGCAACTCGTTGCGTGGAATGAGTTGCACGCAAATGGTTTCATATTTGACTGTAGACACGGCGAAACCAGTATACAGTTCAGTTTCATCGTTTTGTGGGTTCCTGAGTCGTGTCTGAAATGAAAGTTTTCGCAGCTGCACGTCGCACGAGTTGTGATGAAGTTAAAGCTTGTTGCGTGGAATCGCTGCATAAGAAAAAAATAAGAAACGTGTTTCGATTCGTGACTGGATGAAACAAAGACGTCATCTCGGTTGCTCAGCATCCTTGCTGAAATAATGTATAATGGAAGACACAAGAATTTCTTTTAATTATCTTAGAAAGTCAAGCCGGCCCTGGTGGCCGTGCGGTTCTAGGCGCTTCAGTCCGGAACCCCGCGACTGCTACGGTCGCAGGTTCGAATCCTGCATCGGGCATGGATGTGTGTGATGTCCATAGATTAAGTAGTTCTAAGTTCTAGGGGACTGATGACCTCAGATGTTAAGTCCCATAGTGCTCAGAGCCATTTGAAGCTTTTTTTTTTTTTTTTTTTTTTTTTTTTTGAAGTCACGAGAAATGTTCACGTTTCTTTTAAATAGAGTTCCTTATGCGATAAGGAATAAAGATTAACGCATGAAGCACTGTCGCCAGAACTGAAATTACACATCACATTGTGTGCATTACATCCGCGAACACTCGGCATGCTATAAGATGCGGTTTTAGTGGTGATCACGCTTTTTCATTAGCACCAATAATTATTAACATTAACAGCAATAATTATTCGAAGCAGGCCGCATTAAGAAGAGAATGGTTTGCAAACTTCTCTCTTGAAAATAGATTTGTACAGTGGCAATATTTCAAAATTCAAACATATGTGAATGGGGAGCACCGCTGCTTCGTTTTAAATAGATGAATACTGAATAAAGAATGCAGCTTCTTGATTTGTGTAGCCTTCCCTCCTGACAACAATATTCCTTAAAAAAAAAAAAAAAAAAGAAAGAGTTGGCGAACTCGAACGATGGGATTTTAGACTTGTAGACGAGACCATTTCCACAGATAGAATTACATTTGCTTGTATTTTTCTTAATTCAGTTGTATACGTGCTCCTAATTCAATAAATTTTGCCCTGCAGCTCAGATATTGTCAAACCATCTATGTTATGATCGCACTTGACGGTCTCAGCGGCAGCAATATGTTGCTTATTTTTGTAATCAGCATCACTGAAATCCCACAAACACCTATGCAAAGCATAGATATCCAAAAAGCGAACATTATTCTCCGTTCCCCACGTCGTATTTCAGTTTGTCTACACTCTACAAAGACGCATAACGTCAAAACTCATGCAACCAGTGTCACCAATGTTGGAACACGCAGAAAGTGCTTAGTTTCACCGACTAGTCGCGCAACCGCGCGGCGCGCATGCGCAGTGGCCGGTAGCGCAGTTGCCTGCAACCTAAGGCTTTAGCTGGAACTCCGTAACTAAGCATTTGCGGACCTTTGTTTATAGGAACTTTTTTCTTTAGTTTTAGTTTTAGAATAACATGTTAAAATATTTGCATAACTTCGTGAATCACCGTATACAGGGTGTTACAAAAAGTTACGGCCAAACTTTCAGCAAACATTCCTCACAGACAAAGAAAGAAAATATGTTATGTGGACATGTGTCCGGAAACGCTTAATTTCCATGTTAGAACTCATTTTAATACTTCTCTTCAAATCACATTAATCATGGAATCGAAACACACAGCAACAGAACGTACCAGCGTGACTTCAAACACTTTGTTACAGGAAATGTTCAAAATGTCCTCCGTTAGCGAGGATACATGCATCCACCCTCCGTTGCATGGAATCCCTGATGCGCTGATGCAGCCCTGGAGAATGGCGTATTGTATCACAGCCGTCCACAATACGAGCACGAAGAGTCTCTACATTTGGTACCGGGGTTGCGTTGACAAGAGATTTCAAATGCCCCCATAAATGAAAGTCAAGAGGGTTGAGGTCAGGAGAGCGTGGAGGCCATGGAATTGGTCCGCCTCTACCAATCCATCGGTCACCGAATCTGTTGTTGAGAAGCATACGAACACTTCGACTGAGATGTGCAGGAGCTCCATCGCGCATGATCCACATGTTGTGTCGTACTTGTAAAGGCAAATATTCCAGCAGCACGAGTAGAGTATCCCGTATGAAATCATGATAACGTCCTACATTGAGCGTAGGTGGAAGAACATGGGGCCCAATAAAGACATCACCAACAATGCCTGCCCAAACGTTCACAGAAAATCTGTGTTGATGACGTGATTTCACAATTGCGTGCGGATTCTCGTCAGCCCACACATGTTGATTGTGAAAATTTACAATTTGATCACGTTGGAATGAAGCCTCATCCGTAAAGAGAACATTTACACTGAAATGAGGATTGACACATTGTTGGATGAACCATTCGCAGAAGTGTACCCTTGGAGGCGAATTAGCTGCTGATAGTGCCTGCACACGCTGTACATGGTACGGAAACAACTGGTTCTGCCGTAGCACTCTCCATGCAGTGACGTGGTCAACGTTACCTTGTACAGCAGCAACTTCTCTGACGCTGACATTAGGGTTATCGTCAACTGCACGAAGAATTGCCTCGTCCATTGCAGGTGTCCTCGTCGTTCTAGGTCTTCCCCAGTCGCGAGTCATAGGGTGGAATGTTCCGTGCTCCCTAAGACGCCGATCAATTGCTTCGAACGTCTTCCTGTCGGGACACCTTCGTTCTGGAAATCTGTCTCGATACAAACGTACCGCGCCACGGCTGTTGCCCCGTGCTAATCCATACATCAAATGGGCATCTGCCAACTCCGCATTTCTAAAAATTGCACTGACTGCAAAACCACGTTCTTGATGAACACTAACCTGTTGATGCTACGTGCTGATGTGCTTGATGCTAGTACTGTAGAGCAATGAGTCGCATGTCAACACAAGCACCGAAGTCAACATTACCTTCCTTCAATTGGGCCAACTGGCGGTGAATCGAGGAAGTACAGTACATACTGACGAAACTAAAATGAGCTCTAACATGGAAATTAAGTGTTTCCGGACACATGTCCACATAACATCTTTTCTTTATTTGTGTGGTGTCACTGCCAGACACCACACTTGCTAGGTGGTAGCTTTAAATCGGCCTCCTCTAGCAATATAACAAATGGCGACGAGTCTTAAAAGAGGATTTTGCTTTCGTATTGCACTAATTTACTTGTCATGGCTTCGCCACAATCTCCAGATGTACTGTCCGAATTTTATCGCTTGCAGATCAGCAGACGCAGGCGTTATTGGATGCCCTTGGACAGCTCGTTCAGGGTCAATGTGCAATGCAAAACGATGCCGCCGCCGCTCCACCGCTACTGCAGCCACAACATGCTGTTGCACCCCCGTTCCGGCCATTTGACCCGGCTATGGAAAGCTGGACGGAGTGGTCACGCCAATTTGGATTCCATCTCGCCGCCTACAGAATTCAAGGTAACGAGTGGTAGCCTTTTTTATTGGCCTGTGTAGGTGTGTCCACCTACCGTGTGATAGTGAAATTGTTTCCCCGACACGATATAGCGACTCTGTCTTACGAAGAAATTTTGTCGGCGTTAGATGCCTATTTCAAAGAAACAGTAAATGTCGTTGCAAAAAGGTATACGTTCTTTCATACAAAACGTATGGCCGGTCAGACTAATAGAGAGTGGGTTGCAACATTGCAAGGTCTTACTAGGGATTGTGCTTTTGAGTGTGAATGTGGACTCCATTATTCAGATACAATGGTACATGATGCAATTGCACAGAACGTTTCTGCTGTTCGTATATGGGAACAGATTTTGCAACTAGTTAATCCCTCCCTTCAACAAGTGATAGACATATTACATAGGCAAGACACACTTGACTTTGCACAGGAATTATTTGAAACTTCGCCAGCCGTGTGTCACATTAACCGGCCCGCCGGGCGCGCTGCACGGAACGATAAACAGCCCTCGCGCTCGTCCACGCAGCTGCCGCCTAGCTCTCCACGTGTGCCGCGTAAGCGAGCAAATGCAGTGAAATCATGCCCGCAGTGTGCGACTAGACATTCGCATGAACATTGCCCGTCACGCCAAGCTATTTGCTTTTACTGTAATAAGAAAGGACATGTTCAAAGTGTTTGCCAGAAAAAGCTCCGATCGGCCAATCACAATCATTCCAATCCCTTTGCTTTGCACCGGAATCGAACCATGGACAATCAGGCTCGTGAACCTTCGCCCATGGACATTCATGTAGTTAATTCCACTCCGCCCAGTGCCACTTTCTCTAACAGTGACTGTGTTCGTCCCACAAATAGCGTGCGTCGACGTCGCCGGAAATCTCGTCCGGTCGCAAGTGCTTCTGTACCGGTATCAGTTCAAATTGCACGAGAAAGTCGCTCTTGTCATCAGCAGGACAATAAACTTTTTGTAGACTTGGACTTTGAAGGCAAAGTGATATTCAGGACAGCATATCCCTGTGTTAGGACAGTGCACTCTTCTTGCAACATACAAGGGACAAACAAAACTTGTGTCATTTTACGTACTTCGTTCTTCTTCTGCAGTGAACTTGTTTGGTTTAGATTTATTTCAGTTGTTTAACTTGTCTATAGTCAATCAGGTCCTATCAGTGAACCAGACTGTGCCTTCAGCCAGTGTTTCTCGTCTATGTGAAGAATTTGCAGACATTTTTGCACCGGGCCTTGGTTGCGCTAAGAACTATAAAGCACATTTGGAACTGAAAGTAAACGCGCAACCGAAATTTTCCGAGCGCGCAATGTTCCCCACGCATTGCGTGATGAGGTCGCAAGAACCTTACACGATTTGGAATCACAAGGTGTGATTGAACGTGTGCAGACTATTGTTTCCGACAATGGCCCACAATTCATATCCGCAGAATTTCAGTCATTCTGCCCGGCCAATGGTATTCAACATCTGACATCCGTGCCGTTTTCGCCTCAGTCAAACGGTGCCGCTGAAATATTGGTCCGGACTTTCAAGTCACAGATGTTGAAGTTGAAGGAGTCGCATTCTCGGCAGGACGCGTTGTTGCTCTTTTTGTCTTCGTATGGGTCTCAGCCCCGAGATGGTCGCTCGCCGGCTGAGTTGCTCCGCGGTCGCCCTCATTGCACCTTGATGTCTTTGCTGCATCCGCCGCATCAGGTTACTGTGCAGCGGCAGCCACCTGCTTTTGCTCCAGGCGACGTTGTATTCTATCGCAACTATCGTGGTTCACGGCGTTGGCTCCCAGGGCGCATTCTTCGCTGCCTCGGCCGCGCGATGTATTTGGTTTTGGGGGCCTCTGATGAGGTGCGTCGGCATCTCAATCAGCTGCGCCTCTGTCGTCGCACGGGTTCTGCCGCTCCCCGTCTGCTTTCAGCGACGGTGCCGTCCGGTCAGCGCCCTGGGGACCCATCTACTGGCTCGCCTCATCCCCAGGTGTTACCGACGCTGCCTTCCATTTTGCCCCATGGCGACGCGACGCCGCCGCCGCCGCCGACGCCGCCTGTTCTGCCGCCGACGCCGCCCGCAGTGGACGCGTCGCTGCAGCCGACAAGCGCCTCCCTGGGTCACGCGCCGCCGATCGCTTCCCGTGACCAGCTGTCCTCCGCCATGGAACTCTTGCCCGCTCCGGACCACATGTCGTCTTCGCGCGTCGGGTACCGCGACGCGATGGAGGTCGACCCTTCGACCCCTCCTGTCTCTTTACGGGCGCATACACCGCATGTTGGTGTGCACCCTGGACTAGGTTTTCAGGCGTTTCCTAGCTCCCCTCGTACCGAATGGCCGGGTGCGGGTGGCACAGCCTCGCCTGTTGTTAGGCTCCCCACCTCATCGCATACGCCAACATGGGGTCCTCCCCATGGCGGGCGGAAGCCTTATAACACGACCGTTCGCCGATTTGCGGGGGAGGAATGTGGTGTCACCGCCAGACACCACACTTGCTAGGTGGTAGCTTTAAATCGGCCGCGGTCCATTAGTAAATGTCGGACCCGCGTGTCGCCACTGTCAGTGATCGCAGACCGAGCGCCACCACACGGCAGGTCTCGAGAGACTTACTAGCACTCGCCCCAGATGTACGGACGACTTTGCTAGCGACTACACTGACGAAGCCTCGCTCCTTGGCCGAGCAGATAGAATAGCCTTCAGCTAAGTTCATGGCTACGACCTAGCAAGGCGCCATTGCAATTGATAGTTATCGTATGAAGCATGTCTCATCAAGAACGATGTATACAAATGATGGATTAAAGTTAAGTATTCCAGAAGCTAAGTACTTTTCTTTATAGCATTCATTACGTATCCTGTTTCAGACCGCACGCCAATCTGCGTGAGCGTAACGCGTGCCTTACGGCTACTTCCGAGTGGCGTGGCTGTCTTACTACGCCACAAAAATTTGTGTGTGAGGAATGTTTCCTGAAAGTTTGGCCGTACCTTTTTGTAACACCCTGTATATGCACGCTGTCAGTGCGTAGCTTGGGGACCTGTCTCGGTCTTCTCTTGTGATAGACGCACCTAGTTCAGCGCCTGCTATACAATGTTTCCTAGTGACGACCTGCACTGGCGAAGGCGTACACCAGCACACGGAGGGGTGGAAAAGACCCGCCGTGGCTACTGAGTCACTTTATAAAACTGCTACAAAACCAAAGAGAGCCTTCTCTGAAGAAGCACCATTTCACACGTTCGTATGTGTGTACGCACTCATTCTCCCGTCCTCAGTATTTGATCCCTATTTGTTCTGAGCAGTCATTGTATTCACAACCAATAAATATAGGCGAGGTGTAACCCTTGCAACTGTACTCTTACAATAACTGCTAGCCCCATCACTACTGAGTAATTATTATTGTTTAAGCAGGTCACACAACTACAGTGCACGTGCTAGGGCCAACCCTTTCCTTCCGTTTCCGTGCGCACAATTCCTTTACATACACATGGACTGTAGTGGGGACTTGCACCTTGAGAGGGAATATTCAATGCACTACAGTGGCAAAACGGATTGGCTAGAGCCTTACCCCAGCGGCACCTCGCAATGGTCCGCGTTTTATCGAGCTACCTTATTTGGCTGTGACACATTGTGCGGAAAATCCTTTCGTGCTTAAGTTTTGCACGTCAGTGTATATCCAACATGGAACGTGCACCTTAGAAACACACGGGGGAATTCTCAACGCCCTGCTGATGTAATGAAATCATGTCTAATTTCTTGCTAAGAAATCTCTCCAAACTTTTCTGTATCTTTTCCACAACTTTCAGTATGACAATAGCGGTTAGCATTTTGCGAGACAGTGGAAAACGCCGTGGCAAAAACTTTGCTCACACAGCGAGCAGGTTAAGTGGCAGAGACGCGCGACTATCCTAGGAAGCGTTGTAGGCCGACCACATTAAGGACAGCGGAGCTTAGAGAAAGTCATCTTCGCGGGAAATTAAACAGAGAGTACTTTGTTGTCCACGGGTCCATTACATTACTGTTTTATTAACGGATACTCAGTAAAAAATCTTACAAATTTAACTGCACTGGGTGCTTAAAGGAAGAGGCATTTGTCAACGCGCCGGCCGGAGTGGCCGTGCGGTTCTAGGCGCTACAGTCTGGAACCGCGAGACCGCTACGGTCGCAGGTTCGAATCCTGCCTCGGGCATGGATGTATGTGATGTTCTTAGGTTAGTTAGGTTTAAGTAGTTCTAAGTTCTAGGGGACTGATGACCTCAGCAGCTAAGTCCCATAGTGCTCAGAGCCATTTGAACCATTTTGAACCATTTGTCAACGCAATGAAAGCGTTCGACAACACAGTGCTGCGAGGCGTTTCAAATATCCATAAAAATAGCCGTGTGCTTGAGGAGGGAAGCGGGGGAGGGGAGGGGGGTGGGCCTGCACAGTGCGTCAGAGAAGCCCTCGCAGTCCTACATCAACACACTGTACTAATATACGGAAGCAATGCGCACAGCGGGTATGTGTGTGCAACGTCGTGCCTTAAACACAGATCTCTGCGTCTCCATGTGCTGCTCGACATCTTACGGTGTATATGAGCTGTTACGCTTCGACAGGCTTCCTCAATACTTTTGCACAGTTCATCATCAGACTTGTACCGACGTTGAACCTGTAATGGATCATTCTCCTGTAATATTACCTTTTTTTATAGAGATAACCGATACCATGTAGAATCTCGAATCACGCATAGTTTAAAATTATCTCAGCTGTTTCATTAACAGAATTCGTATGAATTTGTATACTATGTATTATATTTCAGGTTAAAATGCGTAAAAAAGAAATTAATGTGGAACAATCGATATGTACTAACAGTTAAAAATTACTCTTCTATTAAGAATAATTGAAATTACAAAATTTGTGGCATACTTAAAATTCATATCATTAGTTGCAAACTCTAGCACTAATTATTAAATTGATTTCTGGATTAATTTATAAAATAAACATATATTTAAGCAATAATTATTCTTTTGTTTTGCAAACTCTTTTGCTTTGTAAACACTTTGGAAATTGTGAGTACCGCAGAATGTAAGCAGTGGCGGGCCCGCCTCTGATGGAAACGCACGTATTTTGCTAAACTTGTCAACAATAACGTAACTATCGGTTTTTTCAACGTGGAAATTGTAAAGTCAATGTTATTTAGAAGAATGGGATAAAATAAAAAGATATTCATATCAACAGCCAACTCTTCATCAGTTATTTCGTCAGCAAAAACCTAAGAAATCGAAATTTTCAGCTGCAAGAATATACTCCTAGACAAGACTTTGCGAAATCGACAACAACAGCAAGATAATCAAGATAAGTAAAAAGTTCTTCTTTCGTAATCTTACTCCTCTCGTAATTTTGGAAAATTTGTGCAATGAGTGGGAACTTTAATAGTCATGTGTGGGAGGGTAAGATTACAAGCCTCGTTCTATATTGCGAAAAGTAATGATTTGCTAACTCTCCCTAGTGGTACACACTAAGTTATTCTTACGTCTGAATGTTTCTCTCCGTTGACAATGATATGCTGCTTTCAGTTAGCTAAGAACTCTTCACTCCAGCTGTGTGATTGGATTGAAGAGTTCTACATTCACACCTACATCTATCTACAACTGACCTTGTGGTGCGTGGCGGAGGGTATTTTGCGTACTAGTGTGACTTGCCCCTTTTCCTGTTCCACTCACGAGTAGTTCGCTAGAAGAGCGATTGCCGGTAATCCTGCACCTGAGCTGGAACTCCTCTAACTTTATCTTCATGGTCTTCCAGCGAGATGTACGTAGGAGGAAGAATTATATTTGTTGGCTCACCTAGGAAGTTGGTCTCTCGGAACTTCGACTTTCCTGAATATTTTATGTAAGTAGCTGCTTCCAGCCTCCAGTGATTGTTCTGTAATAGTGAAATCGTTCAGTAAGGGGTCTTTCTTCTATGTATCCGCAATATGTTAGATTTGTTTGCGTTGAGGGTCAATTGTCGCTCCCTGCAGCAAGCATTGCTCCTCTGCAGGTCCCCTGCATTTCGCTACAACTTTCTAGCGGCGCAGCTTTCTGTACACAACAGCATCATCCGCGAAAAGCTTTATGGAGCTTCCGAAGTTACCTACAAAGTCACATATGTATTGTGAAAAGCAATGGTCCTGTGAGCCTCGCTCTGGGCGCGCTCCAAGTTACAGAAGACTTCTGTCTGTTCAGAACGACATGCTGTGTTCTGTCTGCTAGAAACGCTTTGATTCAGTCACACAGTTCGTCTGGCATTCTAAATATTCGTATTTTGTTCACAAGGCGACAGTGAGGAACTATGCCTTCCGAAAGGCAAGGAACACGTCATCTACACTCACGCTCATAAATGAAGGATAATGCTGATACATGGTGAAACAACGCTCTGGTGGACGGTTTGCGGGTTTAAATCACCTCGGGGTATCATCATGCGGTGCATCTGACCTGCGGTCGTCGCACTGTGGCGCTGGCAGCAGTCCACATACGCAGAGGTGTGTTGGTGCATGTCAGAGTACGGTGCAGCAAATAAATGTGCAGACGTTTTCAGACGTGCTAATGGTGACCGTGTGTTGAAAATGGCTCAAAGAACACGTATTGATGACCTTATGAGGGGTAGAATACTAGGGCGACTGGAGACTGGTCAAACACAGCAGGTCATAGCACGCATCCTCCGTGTGCCACAAAGTGTGATCTCAGGATTATGGCAACGATTCCAGCAGACAGGAAACGTGTCCAGGCGCTACAGTACGGCGCGTCCACAGTGTACAACACAAGAAGAGCGATATCTCACCATCAGTGCCCGCAGACGGCCACGAAGTACTGCAGGTAGCCTTGCTCGGGACCTTACCGCAGCCACTGGAACAGTTGTCTCCAGACACACAGTCTACAGACGACCGAACAGTCATGGTTTATTCGCCCAGAGACCTGCAAGGTGCATTCCACTGACCCCTGGTCACAGGAGAGCCCGTAAAGCCTGGTGTCAAGAACACAGTACATGGTCATTGGAACAGTGGTCCCAGGTTATGTTCACGGACGAGTCCAGATATAGTTTGAACAGAGATCCTCGTCGGGTTTTCATCTGGTATGAACCAGGAATCAGATAGTAACCCCTTAATGTCCTTGAAAGCGAGCTGTACGGAGGTCGTGGTTTGATGGTGTGGGGAGGGATTATGATTGGTACACGTACACTCCTGCATGTCTGGCAGAGAAACTGTAACAGGCCAGGTGTATCGGGACGTCATTTAGCACCAGTATGTCCGCCTTTTCAGGGTTGCAGTGGGTCCCACCTTCCTCCTGATGGATGATAACGCACGATCCCACCGAGCTGTCGTTGTGGAGGAGTACCTTGAAACAGAAGATACCAGGCGAATGGAGTGGCCTGCCTGTTCTCCAGACCTAAACCCCATCGAGCACGTCTGGGATGCTCTCGGTCGACGTATCGCTGCACGTCTTCAAACCCCTACGACACTTCAGGAGCTCCAACAGGCACTGGTGCAAGAATGGGAGTTTATACCCTAGCAGCTGCTCGACAACCTGATCCAGAATATGCCAACCTGTTGTGTGGCCTGTGTACGTGTGCATGGTTATCATATCCCATATTGATGCCGGGGTACACGCGCATGAAACAGTGGCATTTTGTAGCACATGTGTTTCGTGACGGTTTTCTCAACTTATTACCAATACCGTGGACTTACAGATCTGTGCCGTGTGTGTTCCCTATGTGCCTATGGTATTAGCACCTGTTTTTTTGTAGTGCCACGTTGTGTGGCACTACATTCTGCAATTATCCTTAATTTTTGAGCATGAGTGTATATGGGGGCCTGTATCTACTGATTTCCGGGTATTTGGTCGAAAAGACTGGAACCCATATTGGTTCCCACAGAGGAGATTTTTGGCCTCCAGAAATGTCATATTACGCGAGCTTAAAACACGTTCCAAAATTCTTCCATTCGGCCATCTTTCTTAAAAGTTAGAATGACCTGCACTTTTTTCCAATCACTAGAAACACTTGGCTCTTCATAAGACTTACGGTATCCTGCTGATTGAAGGCAATAAGTTCTTTCGCATACTCAATTTTGAATAGCACTGGTAACCCGTGAGGTTCAGTGGCCTTCCCTCTCTTCACCGATTTCAGTTGCTTCTCTACGCCGTCATTTCGATATCAGCCATTTTTTTGTTCTTGTTATGATGTGAAGGAGGCTCTACAGTGCGATATTCCTGTCTGAAACTGTTTTGCAAAAATACTTTTCTTTCTTCGGCCTTTTCTGAGTCATTCCCTGTTTGAATGCCACTATGATCGCATGCTTGGAGAAATAACTTCAGTCCGTTTACTGATTTAACAAACGGCTCAAACGTATTCTGATTTTCCATCAAGTTGGCAGTTTTTAATTCGTTCAATGCTTCACACAGGGCTCTCCTTACGCTGTGAAGCTCTCTTTGCTTTCGTAGCAGTTTTCCAACATGGCTGTGTAGTCACGGCCGGTCTTTTCCGTTCGTTCCATATCATTTCCATAAATTAATCGTTCAAATCATCTAGGAGCCATGTAAGTAACTAAATCCCAACTTTGCTCGGCGCATACCTGTCTAAAGCGTATAATGAAATGCTCTTGAACTTTGTCAAATGGTTCAAATGGCTCTGAGCACTATGGGACTTAACAGCTGTGGTCATCAGTCCCCTAGAACTTACAACTACTTAAAACTAACTAACCTAAGGACATCACACACATCCATGCCCGAGGCAGGATTCGAACCTGCGACCGTAGCAGCGTCGCGGTTACGGACTGAAGCGCCTAGAACTGCTCGGCCACAGCGGCCGGCGATAATTGCGAATCTTCAGAGGTAAATGAAAGGAAAATTCCTCATTAAAGTAGGCCGAACGAAAAAAAAATCGTGTTAACTGACTGATAATCACGAAACTGAAGTGTTGGTGATGATTCAATCAGAAGGTTAGTGAGTAAAAAGGACTAGAACCCCGAAAGAGTGAATACATGGCCGGGAGGTCGCTAGCCGGTGAGTGATTGATTAACCTGAACCAACACACCTAGCGCGCTGAACGAACTTCGTACGGCGTTGCTGCGACGCTTAACGCCATTTGCGGGAGACGAGACGCAGTGAGGCAGAGGATGGGGACAAACGCTGTCGTTCCAGGTGCGTTCCTCTCTCGCGGCGACCAGTGTGTTCTCTACGGCTCCCAACGACGAAGTCCCTTGATAGTTTGCTCTCGTGAGCCTTCCGAAACTGCGCTTTTGGCCAATGTGAAACTGCATCTTCAATTTCTCCAATACGAAAACTCCGAACAGTATCGTTCTGGGACATTAGCGGTCGCTTTTTGGAAGATTCCAAACGCTGCCCTATCCCATCTGCTCGTTCCAAAAGCTTCTCATTGCCGTCCTATGGTGTATCGCTGTTCCCAAAGATTCCGAGGCCCGAATTACACTACTGGCCGTTAAAATTGCTACACCATGAAGAAATCCAGATGATAAACGGGTATTCATTGGACAAATATATTATACTAGAACTGACATGTGATTAGATTTTCACGCAATTTGGGTGCATAGATCCTGAGAAATTAGTACCCAGAACAACCACCTGTAACCGTAATAACAGCCTTGATACGCCTGGGCGTTGAGTCAAACAGAGCTTCGGTGGCGTGTATAGGTACAGCTGCCCATGTAGCTTCAACACGATACCACAGTTCATCAAGAGTAGTGACTGGCGTATTCTGACGAGCCAGTTGCTCGGCCACCATTGACCAACTTTTCAATTGGTGAGAGATATGGAGAATGTGCAGGCCAGGGCAGCAGTCGAACATCTTCTTTATCCAGAAAGGCCCGTACAGGACCTGCAACACGCGGTCGTGCATTATCCTGCTGTAATGTAGGGTTTCGCAGGGATCGAATGAAGGGTAGAGCCACGAGTCAAAACACATCTAAAATGTAACGTCCACTGTTCAAAGTGCCGTCAATGCGAACGAGAGGCGACCGAGACGTGTAACCAATGGCACCCCATACCATCACGCCGGGTGATACGCCAGTATGGCGATGGCGAATACGCGCTTCCAATGTGCGTTCACCGCGATGTCGCCAAACACGGGTGCGACCATCACCATGGTGTATACAGAACCTGGATTCATCCGAAAAAATGACGTTCTGCCATGCGTGCAACCAGGTTCATCGTTGAGTACACCATCGCAGGCGCTCCTGTCTGTGATGCAGCGTCAAGGGTAACCACAGCCATGGTCTCCGAGCTGTTTGTCCATGCTGCTGCAAACGTCGTCGAACTGTTCGTGCAGATGGTTGTTGTCCTGCAGACGTCCCCATCTGTTGACTCAGGGATCGAGACGTGGCTGCACGATCTGTTACAGCCATGTGGATAAGATGCCTGTCATCTCGACTGCTAGTGATACGAGGCCCTTGGGATCCAGCACGGTGTTCCGTATTACCCTCCTGAACCCACCGAGTCCATATTCGGCTAACAGTCATTGGATCTCGACCAACGCGAGCAGCAATGTCGCGATACGATAAACCGCAATAGTGATAGGCTATAATCCGACCTATATCAAAGTCGGAAACGTGATGGTATGCATTTCTCCTCCTTACACGAGGCATCGCAACAATGTTTCATCAGGCAACGCCGGTCAACTGCTGTTTGTGTGTGAGAAATCGGTTGGAAACTTTCCTCATGTCAGCACGTTGTAGGTGTCGCCACCGGCGCCAACCTTGTGTGAATGCTCTGAAAAGCTACTCGTTTGCATATCACAGCATCTTCGTCCTGTCGGTTAAATTTCGCGTCCTTAGCACGTCATATTCGTGGTGTATCAATTTTAATGGCCAGTAGCGTATCAAAGGGCATCGCACCAAAAAGTTTCCACTCTCATCGTTGATGCTCAAGGCGTCACCAGCACGTCGGCACTAGATAAAGGACCCGCCTCTGCAGGCGCCCTTTGTCTACTGCGCAGCGCTGCGGTGTTGCTGTACGAGACATGACAGTTGCGTGGGTGGTGTCTGTCCTTTGGAGAAACCCCTGTACTCATATTTGACAGCTGGCGAGATCGTTGAACTCAGCACCCAAGTGCAGTCTTCGCCGAGCTTTGCTAATCTGATCAGAGACGGACGTCGCCTTCTGCCGCGGTGAGTGCGACATCCGGTGGCCGCTCACATGTGATTGGGTGTTACCCCCTGGCAAAGGAGGGCGGAAACTGTAAGTTTTCACTCTCAGTTAACAACCGGAATCCTCAACAAGCACTTTAGAATTAAAAGAAACCAAAGGAAAGACTGCAAGCGTCACCCACTTCCACTTTTGCATACACATCGCAATTTATTGGTTAATTAGATCTATCATATCGGTGGATTAAGCGTTCTGAGTGAAAAAAGGATGGAACACGAGACTGGGTGCAGTGACACGCGTTTCATTACCTGCCAACCCGGCTGAAAGAGTTGCGCTGAGGCTGTCGTACGACGACTTGGTGAAGTATGACAAACTCAATCAAATCTAAATTTTTCCGGAATCACGTCCCTAATATGTTGTAGGAGGTTAGATGGGGCGGGAAGTGGGGAGCTGTGCTTTACGGCTTAAGTATCTCTATTATTGTTTGTGCCTTAGCCACTGGCCAAACCGCCGGCCGGAGTGGCCGAGCGGTTCTAGGCGCTACAGTCTGGAACCGCGCGACCGCTACGGTCGCAGGTTCGAATCCTGCCTTGGGCATGGATGTGTGTGATGTCCTTAGGTTAGTTAGATTTAAGTATTTCTAAGTTCTAGGGGACTGATGACCTCCGCAGTTAAGTCACATAGTGCTCAGGGCCATTTGAACCAACCATTGGCCAAACCAATTCTTTCTATCATACATGGCTCTAAGCACTATGGGACTTAACATCTGAGGTCTTCAGTCCCCTAGAACTTAGAACTACTTAAACCTAACTAACCTAAGGATATCAGACACATGCATGCCCGAGGCAGGATTCGAAGCTGCGACCGTAGCGCTCGCGTGGTTCCAGACTGAAGCGTCTAGAACCGCACGGCCACACCGGCCGGCCTTTCTATCATACGAAGTTGTCAGAATTTGTACTTTACATACAGATTTGAGCAAGGTACCAACACAACCACACACATATCTTTCTCCTGGAGCTCAGCTGCGGGACACACACACTCCAGCCAAATGAGGATATAAAAACTCACTCACTTACTCTAACTCAGACACGTGCATTCACGCTAGAGGTGGCTTTCTCAACTAAACATTCAATTCTCCGAAAGATCAAAGTACATGTGACAAAATGTAGGCCGGTCGGGGTGGCCGAGCGGTTCTAGGCCCTACAGTCTGGAACCGCTCGACCGCTACAGTCGCAGGTTCGAATCCTGCCTCGTGCATCAGTGTGTGTGATGTCCTTATGTTAGTTAGGTTTAAGTAGTTCTAAGTTCTAGGGGACTGATGACCTCAGAAGTTAAGTCCCATGGTGCTCAGACCCATTTGAACCATTTACATCTACACGTCCATGGATATCTTGCAAATGACATTTAAGTGCCTGGCAGAGGGCTCATCGTACCACCTTCACAATAATTCTCTGTTATTTGTTATTCCACTATCTAACAGCGCGCAAAAAAAAAAAAAAAAAAAAAAAAAAAAAAAAAAAAAAAATTTGAGCTCCGATTTCTCTTATTATAATGATCGTTTCTCCCTGTGTAGATCGGCGTCAACAAAATATTTTAGGCTCCTGAGGAGAAAGTTGGTGACTGAAATTTCGTGAGAAGATCCTGCCGCAAAGAAGAAAGCATTTGATTTTGCTGTGTCGTCGAACAAGACACAGCCAGGGCAAAAGCACCACAGGCCCATAGATGCGAGCTGGTACCAGTGCCATACAGACTCGCCACTTGTGTGAGTTTCCCCAGCGCCACGGGCGGCGCTGAGGATGAAGATATCGACTTCGCCTCGGCCAGCTGCCGGCCGAATGCAATCCGCTAATGACCTGACGACAACGAACAAAAGCCTACTTCGAAGATAGAAGAGCAGCTCTCGCCCAATTGATCATCGTCCAGGGATGACTTGGACAGGGAACGTCGTTTAGTGAACTCTTAGAAGTGAACAGACACTTGTAACTGCGTTCGCTATGTACTGTGAAGTTTACCTACGATTATTTGCACTTAGCCATTGCTTATATTACATGCAGTGTTGCAGATTTTGCTATTCGACAAGTCACAAAGGTAAGCAAACCCACCGAGCGAGGTGGCGCAGTGGTTAGCACACTCGTATTCGGGAGTACGACGGTTCAATCCCCAGTCCGGCCATCCTGATTTAGGTTATCCGTAATTTCCCTAAATCGCTCCAGGCAAATGCCGAGATAGTTCCTTCGAAAGGGCACGCCCTACTTCCTTTCCTAATCTGATGAGACCGATGACGTCACTGTTTGCTCTCCTACCCCAAACAAACCAACCCCAACCCCTAACCAAACCCTTTTAACTCATTTGTGTCACTTTACCACAAATTTGTTGAGTGTTGTAGAACCTATCCTGCTACCTCACCCTGGGCATAGCTGTGTAATAGCGACAGGGAGAAATTGTCTTAGCGGTGTACTGCACCAGGAGCCGTTTTACGAACTCAAAAACTCGGCCTGCCGTAACAACAGTGGAAACCCGGCCTTTAAAATACTGGCGACGAGGGTTTAGAAAAGTTTTAATGATATCCACCCTAAATCCTGAATCATGTTGGTTGGTTTATCGTGTAACCGAGGTTTAATGGATTCCTTTTAGTAGTTACATGGATGACGTCACTCTTGTCTTTATATAGGGTAAATTGCCAATTTTCGCACCATACTGGTACACTTTCTAAATCGTTTTGCAATTCATTTTGATCTTCAAATGACTCTACTACTCGATGTACGACATGATCGTCTGGAAACAACCTAAGACGGCTGCTCCGATTGTCTCCCAAGTCGTTTATATATATAAGCAACAGCAGAGGGCCGTGAGGAACGCCAGAAATCACTTCTGTTTTACTCGAAGACTTTCCGCCAGTTACGACGAGCTGACAGGAAATCACGAATCCAGTCACATAAGCGAGGCAATTTTCCATATGCCGGCAATTTCACTACAAGCCGGTTGTGTGGTACAGTGTCGAAAGCCTTCCGGAAATCTAGAAATACGGAATCGATTTGAAATCCCTTGCGAATAGCACTCAACAGTTCGTGTAAGTGAAGAGCTTGTTGTGTTTCACAGGAACGATGTGTTCTAAATCCGTGTTCACTATGTGTCAATAGACAGTTCCTTTCGAGGTAATTCATAATGTTCGAACACAATATATGTTCCAAAAACGATCCACGTCAATGATATGGCCCTGTAATTTAGTGGATTACTCCTGATGTCTTTCTTGAATATTGGTGCGACCTGTGCAACTTTAAAGTCTTTGGGACGGATCTTTCGTCGAGCGAGCGATTGTATATCTTTGTTAAGTGTAGGGCTATTGCATCAGCGTAATCTGAAAGGAATCTAATTGTTATATACTCTGGATCGGAAGATTGCTTTTATTAAATGATTTAAGTTGTTTCAATACTCCAAGGATATCTACTTCTGAGTTACTCATATTGGCAGCTGTTCTTCGTTCGAAATCTGTAATATTTACTTTGTCGTCATCGGTGAAGGCATTTCGGAAGGCTGTGATTAGGAACTCTGTTTACGCAGTACTTTCGTCGATAGTACATTACTGGCCATTAAAATTGCTACACCGAGAAGAAATGAAGATGATAAACGGGTATTCATTGGCCAAATATATTTTACTAACACTGACATGTGATTACATTTTCACGCAATTTGGGTGCATAGATCCTGAGAAATCAGTACCCAGAACAACCACCTCTGGCCGTAATAACGTCCTTGATACGCCTGGGTATTGAGTAAAACAGAGCTTGGATGGCGTGTACAGGTACAGCTGCCCATGCAGCTTCAACACGATACCACAGTTTAAGAGTAGTGACTGGCGTATTCTGACGAGCCAGTTGCTCGGCCACAATTGAACAGACGTTTTCAATTGGTAAGAGATCTGGAGAATGTGCTGGCCAGGGCCGCAGTCGAACATTTTCTGTATCCAGAAAGGCCCGTACAGGACCTGCAACATGCGGTCGTGCATTATCCTGCTGAAATGTAGGGTTTCGCAGGGATCGAATGAAGGGTAGAGCCACGGGTCGTAACACATCTGAAATGTAACGTCCACTGTTCAAAGTGCCGTCAATGCGAACAAGAGGTAGCCGAGAAGTGTAACCAATGGCACCCCATACCATCACGCCGGGTGATACGCCAGTATGGCGGTAACGAATACACGCTTCCAATGTGCGTTCACCGCGATGTCGCCAAACACGGATGCGACCATCATGACGTTGTAAACAGAACCTGGATTCATCCGAAAAAATGACGTTTTGTCATTCGTGCACCCAGGTTCGTCTTTGAGTACACCATCGCAGGCGCTCCTGTCTGTGATGCAGCGTCAAGGGTAACCGCAGCCATGGTCTCCGAGCTGATAGTCCATGCTGCTGCAAACGTCGTCGAACTGTTCGTGCAGATGGTTGTTGTCTTGCAAACGTCCCCATCGGTCGAGACATGGCTGCACGATCCGTTACAGCCATGCGAATAAGATGCCTGTCATCTCGACTGCTAGTGATACGAGGCCGTTGGGATCCAGCACGGCGTTCCGTATTACCCTCCTGAAGCCACCGATTCGATATTCTGCTAACAGTCATTGGATCTCGACCAACACGAGGAGCAATGTCGCGATACGATAAACCGCAATCGCGATAGGCTACAATCCGACCTTTATCAAAGTCGGAAACGTGATGGTACGCATTTATCCTCCTTACACGAGGCATCACAACAACGTTTCACCAGGCAACGCCGGTCAACTGCTGTTTGCGTATGAGAAATCGGTTGGAAACTTTCCTGATGTCAGCACCTTGTAGGTGTCGCCACCGGCGCCAACCTTGTGTGAATGCTCTGAAAAGCTAATCATTTGCATATCACAGCATCTTCTTCCTGTCGGTTAAATTTCGCGTCTGTAGCACGTCATCTTCGTGGTGTAGCAATTTTAGTGGCCAGTAGTGTATTTCTTCTGCTTTCGCGCATAATCTTGATTGTGTCTTCCCGCTAGCATACTTTACATATAAGTAGACTATTTTTGGATTTTCTGCCAGGTTTCGGCACAAAGTTTCGTTGTGGAAACAATTATAAGCACCTCGCATCGAAGTCCGTGCTATATCGAGCCCTGTTAAAAATATCAGCAATGTTGAGGACTTTGCGTTCGTTTAAATTTAATATGCTTTTTTCGTTGTTTCTGCAACAGTGTTCTGACCTGTACCAAGGAGGATCAGTACCAACGTTTGTTAATTATTTGGTATATTATATCACACAAGTTATAACACAAGCCAGCCGCTGTGGCCGAGCGGTTCTATTCGCTTCACTCTGGAACCGCGGTGCTGCTACAGTCGCGGGTTCGAATCCTGCCTCGGGCATAGATGTGTGTGATGTCTTTAGGTTAGTTAGGTTTACGTAGTTCTAAGTCTAGGGGACTGATGACCTCAGATGTTAAGTCCCATAGTGCTTAGAGCCATTTGTACCATTTTTTAATGCAAAAAACATCATTACAGGAAGCCGATACGTAGGTTCCAGTCATTTCCTTATAACAAATCTTAGTAAACACACGTGTTCTCGACATATCCTCTGTTTGCTGATGCTTTGAAACAGCTTATATTCATACCAAGTACTCTCCTATAACGAAAACCCACCATACACAAAGTTTAGCTCCATACAATATGACGGTTTCTAACTTCTACCTGTGAAGTAGGAACGATGTCACATCTCAATGGGGACGTCCATGTCTACGAGACAAAAGTCTGTTATGTCATTCTTCCAATCCATATGTGGCATACAGCAAACCAGTGGTTAACAGTATTGGTTAAAAACAGTCTTGGTTGCAATTTTAGTTTTTTATTTTTCAACGACGCGTTTCGTCTTATTTAGGCATCTTCAAGTTATCTACATAGAAAACAGAGAACAAATACATCTATTTAAGAATCGCGATCGCGTTGTGCAGTCTTGGATAACCTATAAGCATGTATGAACAGATCACCTATTGAAAGAGCAAATACCTTGCCGGCCTGAGTGGTCGTGCGGTTCTAGGCGCTACAGTCTGGAACCGAGCGACCGCTACGGTCGCAGGTTCGAATCCTGGCTCGGGCATGGATGTGTGTGATGTCCTTAGGTTAGTTAGGTTTAATTAGTTCTAAGTTCTAGGCGACTGATGACCACAGTAGTGCTCAGAGCCATTTGAGCCATTTGAGCAAATACCTTAATTTGGTGTTTCTTAGATGAATCCTTTAGCCAGTGTAGCCAAAGGGCATCGTCAAATATATCAGGCCAACATCGCCTTCGTTAAACTCAGTAAAAACAAGAAATATAAAATAGTAAAATCATTACCTTTTCTAGATGGACGCAAGAGGAACCAAGATAACTGCATAACTCGCTCCTGTGAACGGAACGCGTTATGCAGATCTTGGTTCCTCTTGTGTCCATCTAGAAAAGGTAATGATTTTACTATTTTATATTTCTTGTTTTTACTAACGAAGGCGATGTTGGCCTGATATATTTGACGATGCCCTTTGGCTACACTTACTAAAGGATTCATCTAAGAAATGCCAAATTAAGGTATTTGCTCTTTCAATAGGTGATCTGTTCATATATGCTTTTAGGTTATCCAAGTCAGCACAACGCGATCGCGATTCTTAAATGGATGTATTTGTTCTCTGTTTTCTATGCACATAACCTGAAGGTGCCTAAATAAGGCGAAACGCGTCGTTGAAAAATAAAAAACTAAAATTGCAACCAAGACTGTTTTTAACCAATACAATTCTGATATGACAGATTCTTTATTTCAAGCTCCGCAGTGCAGTGGAAAGTAGAATTGTACGCTGTGACGTCACCAGCTCTTCGTCGACGGCCGTTTTCACGTCTCGTGAGAGGACGGCTTAAGGCCTTCGGTCCGCCCAAGCGAAGGTGGGCGTTACTGGGGTGGCGCCAGGCTTCTGTCCGGTGTCCCCCAGCGCAACCGTCGCCTCGGCGTGGATTTTTGGAACCAACGACCACTGGATCTTCCGCAGTTTTACATCAATTTGAGGAATTTATGAATTAACTGATAGGTTGTCAGACGTGTATATTTCTATTGTCTATTGTCAAACCACAATTTATGAAAGATGTTTATATTTTATTAATAGGATTAAGTAGGAATAATTAATATTTGGCATGTTGGAAATAATTGGGTTAGCAGGGAATGCCTGCACCAAAGTATTGTTGGCAAGAGCGACCGCACATTGTTATAATTTTAAAAAGGGCGGAAGAGACAACGTATGGATACATTTTAAGAAAAGAGCGGGAAAGACCGCACATTGATACATTTTGCAATGGTAGCAGGGATTGTCTGCACCGGAAAGCATTGTTGGTGGGAGAGACCGCACTTTTGCGTTCGTAGGAAGTCAGTAGTCAGCGAGAAGTGAAGCGACTCGGTAGCAGGTCTGAAGCGAGAGGTTGAGAGAAGCAGTGTGACTGCCAGCCACCAGCTATGATTTACAAGAGATTATAAACGGATGTGCAGAGACTACTGAAGGTGTGTTTGCGCATTGCTAGTTGTAAGATTATTGTAAAAATTAAGTCCCATTTGAACGTTTTTAAAATCATTTCATTCAGAATATAATTAATTTTTGCCAGCAATATTGCATTACCGATAATAATCCATCTCAAAAACCATCAACGTAAAACTTCGCAAAATTTTATTGTTGTCAAGAAAAAGTTTAACTAAAAATTACGTAACGTCAGTCAAATTAATAAAAGAATAACGTCAGCTTTCCTATTAAAGATTAATGTCAGTTTTGGTGATAAATACAGCCACTTATTATGACAGCCCACCAGCAGCTAATAGAGTATAGTAAACCAGAGTAAGTATATTCATGTCGCACTTCGATGTAGCAGGCAGATAGCGATCCAGTAACAGCGAAAAAGGTAAGGAACAGTTTTGGGTTATTGCAGGTAACGACTGAGGGCCATGACGACGACACATTCTACGTTCCGTCGAAATAATCAGAAAATAACTTTTAATAAGCAGCATTTAAATTTGTATGCGAAGACTGAGAAAGAGGATTAATTTCAAAGGGAAATTTTCATTTGTTATTATTAAGCAAGAGGTAGAAATCCTAAGGGAAGGTTTCATAGGATATTGTAGAAGGAAGGTTGCGTAACAAAAGAGGTATAGAGGAGACGGGAAGGTTTCAAGATCAACCCAAACATTTCTACGTACCCGCTATCTGACAGCCCTGTGTTCAACTATGGTTACAGATGGCTTGAGAAAACGCGTAACTAAGAAAACTAAATTCGTTGTATTTTTAATAAAAGGACGTGTAGCCCTGTCCGTACTACCACTGAACTGGTGGTGGTGGTTAGTGATTAACGTCCCATCGACAACGAGGTCATTAGAGACGGAGCGCAAGCTCGGGTTAGGGAAGGATTGGGAAGGAAATCGGCCGTGCCCTTTCAAAGGAACCATCCCGGCATTTGCCTGAAACGATTTAGGGAAATCACGGAAAACCTAAATCAGGATGGCCGGAGACGGGATTGAACCGTCGTCCTCCCGAATGCGAGTCCAATGTGCTAACCACTGCGCCACCTCGCTCGGTACCACTGAACTACTAACTGTATAAGCCAACCGAATCAGTGATTGGAGCAGCAGTTTTATTTTGCACTTTTTCTGTCTCCTTGTCTAGGGACTGATCTGGACCGCTTATAGACTTCGATACCTGCTCTAAACGTCTGTGGAAAGTATGTTACAGTATGCGCATCGTAACAATCTTGCATTTGACGCTGAAAATGAATCTGCCTGGTTACTTTAGGATCAGTGTTGCACTTTATTTCCGAAGAACAGTGTTCGGGTTTGTCCAAAATTCTTCTTACATGGAGTAGTTATGACGTCATATCGCGCGAACTATTGTACGAGAGATATTCGGAAAGTAAGTTCCGATCGGTCAGGAAATGGAAACCACTGTGAAAATCTAATAAATCTTTGCACATATGTGTTTCACAGTGTCTCTAGTAGGCCTGTCGGTTACATCACTTCGCTCTTTTCAGTTCCGAGTGCATGGTGAGCACATAAAGATGCGTAGTAAATAGTGTCTACCGTCAATTTTGAGGTCCTGGTGAGAGATTTCGCCTGATGTTATGCAGCCCACATTAAAGAACTGTCATATGGTTCCTACTTCGTGACAATTCTCGGTCGCACTCTGTAGGGGCAAAGAAAATGCTCCTGCAGCGTTTTCGATGGGAAGTGTTTCATCAGTCACAGCCGTAATTGGCTTACTCTGTGTTTCATCTCTGCTCACATTAACTACTGGCTATGAAGACAATATTTTCGCACACACAATGAGCTGTACATCAGCGTAGAGAATTGGTGGGAGGCAAAGGCAGCTGCCTTCTATGACGAGGGTATTGGAAAGTTGATACAACGCTACGACAAATGTCTAAGTCGCGAGTGATGACTATGTAGAGCAGTGGCTGGTAGCTGTAGCTAACTGTTGCAGATAAAATATTTCTGATTTTTAACAATGGTTTCCATTTCGCGGTCAAGCGGAACTTACTTTCCGAATCGCCCATATATGTTATAGAATTGTATAATACTGCAAGTACTTTCCGTGTCATGTACGGATACTGTCTGAAAAGTGTGTTGCTGATAGATTTTGTAGTAAAGAAGGAAGAAACTCAAACATCATGTATGATGCGACAATTTTACTGCATGAAGAGCGAAACTGTAGTCAGCGACAATAAGTTTCGTAAATATTTGAAATTACTTTTAAAGTTTCCTGGGAGTCGCTAAGTGCTCTCTCATTCTCTGGATGAATACATTTTAGAAATTTGTGGTAAGTTCCTATGGGATCAAACTGCTGAGGTCATCGGTCCCTAGGCTTACGCACTACTTAATCTAACTTAAACTAACTTACGCTAAGGACAACGCACACATCCATGCCCAAGGAAGGGCTCGAACCTCCGACTGGATGAATGTAGTCTGGGTATTTGCGCGCTGTGAGTTGCTCTGCCTCAAGACATAATCGAGGGTTGAAGAGTAATGCTTCTGATTGTTTATTCGAAAACTGTTAAAGCTTGTTGATGAACACAAACGTTACTAACATTCTGTATCTTTATTCTTCATGTCTACATATTTTCAGCCCCCTGCCAGTAGCAGGCTCAGAATTATAGCGTGTGACATGGCGGTTTGCAACGTAACTATGTCACTGCGTTAGAAACAGGGTACTGTGACTGAATTTTGAATTCGAGGGGTTCGTCCACACATGAAGCACTCTCTCCTTCAGCCTGACAATGCCAGACCACACACGAGTGTTGCAACATCTGCAACAATCCGACTTCTTGGGTTCACTGTTATCCATCAGTCTCCATACATTCCCAACTTGTCCCCATCTGATTTGTTTGAAAAACTTAAAGAATACCTTCGAGGACTTCACTCTGATGGTAATGCAGCAGGGCAAGCAGAGCTACCTTCTGGTTCTGTCAACATAGACACTCTGTGGTGACAGTATCAGCAAACTGGCCTCGCGTTGGGGGAAATGTGTTCGTCGCCATGTGACGAAGCTGAGCAATAAACATGTAGATATGAAGAATAAAAATGCAATATTTTAGTAGCGTTTCTTTCATTCAAAAAGATTTAAGAGCTTTACCATAAAAGATTTTGAGGCAGTACTTTTCAGAACGACCTCGTACACAGTTTCTGACTCTGATGCTTGCCTTATTGCATTATATCTGCAATGTAAGATTGTACCTCTGAAGGGGAGAGAGAACGCAATTTTTATCCCTATTCTGCCAATGATATTTTACCCTTCGAATAGGTACACTTTTCAAAAGAACTATAAATGATAAAAAAAGAAATTTTTACTGCATATATATTTTTGCCTTAATTTGCGAGTAAAATGAACATTGTAACCTCCCTACAAAAATTTTAAAGATATTATTTTAAATGTGAATAGTCATTGAGCTATGTGTAACCTCCCAGAGAAATTTTGAACACAATAATTGAATGTTAACTAGAATACAACTTAATGTAACCTCCCAGCAAATAAATTTAAAAACAATGACAATTAAATGAAAACTAGCTATCTGACCCAAGTATAAGTTCCTCACAAAAAAATGAAAGTCAGTTCAGTGATAATAAAATCTCAGTGACAATGAAAACACAAATAGACCGAAATGTCGATCTTAGGCCCTGTTCACTAATTAAACTGAAATTCTTACCTTAGTAAAACTGCATCTGCTCTTATTTTTCGCCATAGCTTGGAGGAAATTCATTGCAAAAATTTTGAATTTAAGGGAAACTTTTCTTTAAGGAATAGCAAGGGAATATTTCTCTCATTAAAGGATTCTTTGTTAAAAAATTGCTTTGAAAACAAAATTATTATTGGGGCGATTCTTGCACAAATTAGTTACAGTTAATTTACATCATTAGCTGAGCGCAAAGCTGCTTCATTACCTTATTTAAAAATAATATACCTTGTCCTGAATCTTGACCAGAACGCCATGTCGACGCCCGCCGACTGCTCACACACAACTGCTAACCCGCAACTGAACTGTCTCGTAACTCGACTGCCACTGAACTGAACTCTCGCGCGGTCAAGCGCAGACTAGGAACGACAAATAGCTCTCTGGTCAGAGACTCTGCAATGCCTCGCCATCGCCGCCACACAACATACGTGTTTCATAACCCTCCACTGGGGGGGGGGGGGAGGGGGGGCAAAAATTTGGCAGCGATGGTGAGTCATTTGGACTTGCCAAGCACGGCAAAATTTTTTCTTTAATTAATCAATTTTTACAATTTACAGAATATCCAAATGTAGTACATAAATGAAATGTGGTGTACATGCACTGAGTACAAAACATTTTAGACAAAGACAAGATAAGAGTACAAAACATATTAGCAAACCAGAAAAATGTATATACAAATTATTTGATAGATAGCAAAGTGCACATGCACTGAAAAAATTCTTTAGCATTTTCAGAACAAATAAACAGAATGGCAAAAAATCATGTTGACAAGTGACATGAGTGCACATGCACTGCAGTTGAGAACATATCAGCAAATGACGAAATGTATATACAATGAGTAACAAATGACATAAGTGCATACGCACTGAAGTAATGAACATATCAGGAAATCATAAAAAGTATACAGAATGAGTACAAATCACATTGAAAAATGAGAAAAGCGCCCAGGCACTGAAGTTCAGTAGAAAACATATTAACATATAACATAAGTGCACATGCACTGAAAAATTCTTCAACGTTTTCACAACAACTAAATGTAAAGACAAAAAATCATCAAATCACAAAATGTATATACAATATAAATAACAAGAGTGCACATATACTGTTCTTCAGAATATATCAACAAATCGGAAAAAATGTCTTTAGCATTTTCACAACAAATAAACATAATGGCAAAAAAAATCGTGTCGACAAGTGACATAAGTGTACTTGCACTGGAGTTCAACAAATCGAAAAAAATGTATAGGCCATGAACATAAATGAAGTTAGCAAAAAATGATTTTCACTACTAGGATAGGAAAGGGAAGGATTGTATCATGGTTGTAGCACTTTATATTGCACACAGCTGCTCTGAAAGTCCATATCTTTCCACAAAAGTACAACACCAAGTGACACAATTTGAAGTTCTTTTCCCATTAGTATTTATCAGTGTAGCCAAGACACTGAAATGTCGTAGTAATCTTCCATGTTATCATTTTGGGCAGTACATCAGGTACACCAAACAGTGGGACTATAATAACGTCTTCATCGCTCACGGCGGTGGACAGCATGTCGTGTCAACACCACGCTCTTACAAGGCACACCAACGTAGAATTAGTGCAAAAACCAAATATAGCGCTCCATGATCATGAGGATGGACAAGACAAATGGATATTACAGTACTTCCAGGTAGTTAGGTCAGAAGGTGAAGGACATTAAGTCACATAGTAGTCTTCATTGAGAATTACATTAGTAGTTTGCGGCATTCATAGCCCAGTTATTGAACATTTCTGTACCATGTATTTAGTATTACAGAATAATGTTCATAAAATTAAATTATTGGCATCATGGGTAATCGTATTACAATAAACGGCGGCAGTCTTTGGCCAGTAACAAAACATATTTAGTATGACAGAATAATGTTCATCAGAAGTCTTCATTGAAAAAAAAGTCAATTATTGGCCTAGCATTAACATAATACCTTGAGTTATACAAATTATTGGCACTCATTGGCCAGTTACCAAAACATGAAAAGTCATAATTGAAAACAAGAGCTAATTAATGGCATAATTATTAACATAATTCATTTAGTGACATTAATTATTGGCACTCAGTGGCCAGTTATAGAACATGAAAAGTCATCATTGAAAACAGGAGCTAATTAATGGCATAATTAATAACATAATTTATTTAGTGACATTAATTATTGGCACTCAGTGGCCAGTTAGCAAAATATGAAAAGTCATCACTGAAAACAGGAGCTAATTAATGGCATAATTAATAACATAAGTCATTTAGTTACATTAATTATTGGCACTCAGTGGCCAGTTACCAGAACATGAAAGGTCATCATTGAAAACAGGACCTAATTAATGGCATAATTAATAACATAATTTATTTAGTTACATTAATTATCGGCACTTAATGGCCAGCAAGTATTGAATAGTATAAAACATTGTTCATCATACAGTATTATTCAGAACTCTCTTAAATGAGTAGCATTATTTGAAACTGGTGATACACACCATTAAGAAGTCATGATTAAAAATCAGTTACTTACAATCATAGCATTAATAATCATGGGCATTATAAGTAGTCTCATTACAATAAACAGTGGCAGTTATTAGCCAGTTACAAAGCATTATTTTATATTTATATATATATATATATATATATATATATATATATATATATATATATATATATTTTTGTATCCTTAAGAAGTCATTACTGAACTGACATACTATTCAGAGCTGATCAGTATTATTCAGAATTCTCTTAAACTAGTAACATTATTTGGGACTGGTAATACATTTTTTTGTTAGCAATGCATTGCGTTAGGTAATTACAGCGGAAAGCAAGAGAGAAGAATTTGCTTCTGGGTTGTTGGTATAAATGAAAATGTGTAACGTCATCTGTCATAAGTCAGCTGTAGCAAGGTTGTGAAACAACTGGGTAAAAAAAAAAAATGCAAGTACTAGTATAGGTTTAATAAGTAACAAGTTTAGTATCTATCATGAAAGGCTTCTCCTGGAAAAAATACAAAATGGATTATTGAGCTGAAAGAAGAAACACAGACTATGCTGAAAAGTAGTGAACTTCGAATTAACAGGTAGTGAAATGTGTATAAAAATGTCTTCCATAGCTGTCCTTTCCAAAACCTTCAGTCATCATACCATACGATATAAAACATACTGTCAAAACAAACTCCAACAAATACTTAAATAACTACATAGCATAAATACATAAACTTCAACATCATCCTCATTTGTAAAGAAAAAACTTCATTATCCATATTATCATAACTTCATTATTATCATCACCTGTAAAGAAAAACTTCATTATTCATAGTAGCATATTCTTCATCATTACTCTTCATCAGTATTCATTATCATCTGCAAAAAATCACTTAATTACTCATTACACAACAATATCTCTAGCATATTTCATCACTAAAACTAAGATGTGTAGTTCTCTCTGACAGCCTGCATCAATCGCCTTGTATTCTGAAAGAAAAAATTAGTTAAGACTGCTATTCTACGATGTGTATAATATATTCTTGTTAGTGCTTGTTAATTCTGATCCATTTACTCTTCCTCATAAGGTGTTTGCATCTTCTTTCATCTATTCCATAGGTGAAATTCCCATTTCTGTTTAATTTATTTCCTTTACGCATCATTTCTCTCTGAAATTGATGAACAAAGATTAATGCCTTGCATTTATATCATATACCCACTAAATAATGACTGGTTAATGGTGACACAATTAAGCATACAGCATAACATGACAGAAAACGTAATATATCAAAAGCATAGACAGTGTTCAAAGGCAAAAATGTACAGAGAATATCACAATGCAGCAGAAAAAAAAGAAAAATGTAAAATAGTCACGATGTTGAGATATCACAGGGCAAAAAATGTCGAAGTCAACTGGTGTGTTATACCTTAACTATTTCACAGTGCATACAAACAAAACATGAAAACAATCGTACATACATAAAAAAGACAAAATGTGACGTTCGTTGTGTTCAGCTTGTATGTAGTGTAGTTAATAGAGGCGAGAATTAAAGACTTTAACGGAGAGAGAATTTGATAAAATTAATACGTCACTACATAGAATTGCATAATTATTCATAAAATGCGTAAGTTCATCTGGAAAGTATGCACGGTCTGATGTGTAACGACAAGAAGAGCGAACTGCTAACCTTACCTTGCTGGGCACTTGCCAAGAAAAAATACGATAATCATCAATAATTAGTCATGTGAATATAATTGCATAAATGATCATAAAAATTAGTAAATAGCATTACAGTGTGATAAATCGTAAAGTATGTTCACTCAATAAAGGGTTTTATGTTGGATAAGTGGTGGTTTCCTTTCGACTTTCTGGTTCTCAGAGTTTCGACGTGTACTACATTGGGGTGAGGAATACTGCGAATCCGATATGGACCTGCGTGTAGAAGTTCAAATTTACTGCACTTACCTTTTAATTTTCTGGATAAATAGTGTGTTCGTACTAATATATTCTGTCCAATGTGAAAGTCTCGGCGCTCTGCGGCACGTTTGATGTTGTTCAGCGCAATGTCAATTATTTCGTGGTGTCTTAGTCGACGACAGGTAGGGAAGTTTACTAATTCCTTAATTTTGTTTGGTGGTTCAACGTTTTTCAGTATAACAGACGGAGATAGCATAGTGGATTCATTTGGAATGGAATTAATTACATCTTAGAATGAGAATATGTGTGTGTCCCAATTAATGTGTCTTTTGTGGCAGTATATTCTACACAGTTTACCAATTTCTTTCATTAATCGTTCACAAGGGTTCGAAGAAGCGTGGTACTTGGATATATAGATCGGAGAAATGTTTCTAGCTCGTAACATATTGTAACACTACCGCCCTGCTCGGACGTACGTTAGCTCTATAAAGCCTGTACTGTAATAAGTTCACGGGCTTCACCTTATAAACAAGGATTTTAATACATAAGTTGACCGCGTGTACCTAATAGAAGCAAGATCGGACTTATACTCAGTCAATAACTACAGTGATGCATCAAGCAAATGTAAAGTATAATTACTCTTTCGCATGGACAAGAAGTACACACAGTAGATGCTACCTATAATTAATAATTCGGTCGCCAGCCTACTTAGGCAATGAGTGAGTTTTCCCTTGTACAAGTGGGTGCATGTACAAGCATAGTAACACGTAGTAATGATGCGTTATATGGCAAAGTTTGGAACCAAAAAAAATCCACTGAACTAAAGTTTTCTCTTTTTTGTACTAATTTGGACGAGCTAAATTTACACAACACCACACAGCAATGATTATTACAAACTGCATTTTGTATATTGATCAGACTGAAATCGGGCATAGATTGCCCTAGCATTGACAATCTTGAAAACACACACAATGTCACTATTAAGGATGGAAAAACACTAATACACTTAGGATTAATATAGAATTTAGCTTTACTAGTCAAATCTGTTCAGCACATTTCAAGGTTTGAAAGAATGGACAAGAGAAGGGGGGGGGGGGCTGAAACTGTTATGGTCGTTATACTGAAACTATTAAGTACTGAAGGCAAATTTACACTCAAATTTAGCAATCTATGGATAACTACTCTTTTGCCTTACTTCTGAATAATTTAACTGTCATTATTTCTGTCTCAAATTAATTAAATAACATCGCTAACTCAATTAAAAAAAACTCTCTTCCAATTTAGTCATACCTTTGTTCTTTACCAACATTTGCAATAACACACAGGACTTTAAACTTCTTTATAGCATAGATTAATCTATTGATAATTTTCGTTAACACTAACACTAAACTTTCAGTTCGGGATACTCGGGTTGCACAATACGAGGTAAGGATCCTGTCTAGGTCAGTGATCAGGATAAGTCATGGCTAAGGCAATGCTGGTAAAAGTCACGTTATTATTGAACAGTCAGAAACATTTTCGACACTGGTCCACACAGATACACTTCTAAAGATGAAATAAATGTTTGACCTGTGCAAGTCGGTGCGGCGGATGGCGGGCAGCGAGATAGTGGGCAGCACGGCACACATGCAAGCACGGCTAAGGCTCACACTACATCGGCGCTTTCCATCTTCTTAGCGTCGTAATCTTTCCAATTTTGTGCCTCAGAATATAGCCATGCCAAGTAGTCGTCGGAATCGGTTCATCCGAGGCTCAATGGAATCCACTTTTCCTGGGTAGCCTCCTCGGTACAGTACGTGTTCCTCTGACCGATTCCCAACTCCGACTGTTGCTCGCCTCCGACTGTCATACTGTGCCCGTTGTGCCGAACCGCGCCAGTGTGCGTTTTCCCGCCTCGCCTGCCTCCACCTTTTCCCGCTCCCCTACAGGTAGGGTATTCACCACAGGTTTTCTACTACACATATCCTAATGCATTACCTACGTATGGACCAAGTGTATAAATTACAATTTTCACATCTTACAATAGTTTTAACATTAAATACACTTTCCTTTGATTACCACATTATTTGAAATCTAACATAAATAATAATATTCATTTCAAAAGTTGCTCACAGTCTCTTTAACATAACGATACGAACCGAAAAAAAAAGTTCAAAACATTGCTTACATTAATTTATCTAAATTCATAAAGAAAAAAATTATTATATGTACAGTTGTCGTTACAATATAGCAGAACGAAATTGTGATCCATTATCTGAAATTACTCTCATCACATGCCCTACATGAAATAGAAAATGTTTTACAAATGCTTTAGAAACAGTTTTAGCAGTAGCTTTGTGTAACGGAGTGAAAGTAACAAATTTTGAAGTGAGTTCAACAGCGACAAAGATGTAGATATAACCTCTATTAGTTCTGGGAATCGGACCAAAAATGTCTACTGTGGCCATATGTCTTAATTTAACAGGTATAATGGGATATAATGGAGGAATATGTGAAGTGGTGTCTGACTTAGCTTTCTGGCAAATTTTACATGACGTTAAAACTCGTCGTATACGTTTTTCCATATTCGCAAAATAACAGTTCTGTCTCAGTATAAGAAAACATTTTCTGGGTCCGTAATGTGCGTAACTTAAATGAGTGTACCAGATTAATTTGTTAACAAGTTCGTCAGGAATGCATAATAACCAATTGTTGCTGTCTGGATGAGAGCGGCGAAATAGAATGTCATTGCGTACAGTGTAGTGGTTCCTAATCGTAACATTATTCCTGTCTTGCCAAAGGTGTTTAATTTCTTTCCACACGTTGTCTTTATTTTGCTCTTTTGCTGTGTCCTGTAATGACGACGAAATAAAATTTTCAAATGCCGCTTGCTGAATGTACATGACACTGAAATTTGCTTTGCAGAAGTTGGTTGCTACGTCTTGCTGATTGTTGCTCAGAGAACGCGATAGTGCGTCTGCTATAACATTTTGTGTGCCGGGAATGTGAACAATCGTAAAATTAAATTCCTGTAAATAAAGTTTCCATCTGCTTAATCTGTCGTGAGTGAATTTAGCCGAAAGTAAAAATTGTATCGCTCTGTGATCTGTGTAAACGGTGGTATGTCTGCCATAAAGGAAGTGCCTAAATCTCGTGAAAGCCCATACAACACCTAATATTTCCAGTTCTGTAACGGAATAATTTCGTTCAGCAGGTGACAAAATGCGGCTTGCAAATGCGATGTTTTTGATTACTGTAGAGCCATCTTCTTCAATTTCCTGAAAAATGTGTACGCCTAAAGCGGTGTTGGAACTGTCGGTGGCAATGGAAAAATTTCTGGTAAGATCTGGGTGCGATAAAAGTGGAGCATTCAACAAGGCTTCTTTCAAGTTCACAAATTCAGAATGTGCTTGCTTATCCCATGACCAAATAGTGTTTTTACCTGTTAATTGGCATAATCTAGGTGTGTCTAAAGCAGAGTGATGAATAAATTTACGAAAAAAGTTAATTAAGCCCAAAAAACTGCGTAATTGCTTCTTCGTTGTAGGAACAGTAATGTCACGTAGAGCTTGAAGTTTTTCCGGGTCAGGCGCAATGCCTTCTGCTGAAATTACATGTCCAAGAAATTTTATGGAAGTTTTGCCAAAGTGCGATTTACTGAGATTAACTGTGAGTCCTTGTGCATGAAAAGTTTGCAACAGTCGTTCTAAAATCACATTGTGTTCAGACCAGTTAGCTTCTGCGATAAGAATGTCGCCTACGTACGTCGTAATTCTGTCCTTAAGTTCTGTCGGAAGTATAGTGCTCAAACCGCGAATAAAAGCTGCAGAAGAAATAGTTAAGCCGAACGGTAATTTACAAAATTGATAACAGTCGCCAAAACAGAGAAAAGCTGTATATTTTCTGCAATTCGGATGAAGCTGAATTTGCCAAAATCCCGATTTCAAATCTAATGTGGAATAAATAGCTGTACCGTGAAATTTCTGCAGTAGTTCTTCTAATTTCTGTGGTCGATCTGTTTCATTAATAATTATGTCATTGATGTGACGTGAATCAAGTACGAGGCGAAGTGAGCCATCTTTTTTCTTAACAATATGTAGCGGGTTTATGTACGGACTAACTGCTGGTTCAATAATTCCTTGGTCGAGCATATCCTGCAATTCTTTTTTAACTTGTTCTCTATGAATATACGGAATAGGATAATGCTTAGCTTTAAATGTGTCGTGCTGTTTGACTTGAAATTCATACATAAATCCGGACATAGTACCAGGAATGTTGTCAAAACCTGGAGCTTGCTGTAAAAGACTTTTGTGTAATTGCGTTCGTTCGTCGTCTGTATTCGCACTGCTTTGTTTAACTTTATCGGAAATCATCTGCATTACGTCGTAGTCAGCTTCGTCTGGAGTATAATAGTTATGTTCGTACGTATCCGTGAACAATGTGGGATTACAGTCTATGTTACGTGTTGCGAAAATGACCTCTGTGCGGTTAATTGTTTGTTCTTCCGTAGATAAAGAATGCTGAAATTCTAAAGCCAATTGGACATTTTCATCTTTTAACATTAAATAAGAATTCTGAAAATCAACCACTGCGTCGTGTTGTACCAGAAAGTTCGTGCCTAAAATAACGTCTGTCGTCAATAAGGGAACAATCCAAAAATTTGAATGAAAAGTATGACCTCCAATACAAAATGATAAATGCGTCTGTAATTTCACATCCACTCCTTTAGTCGATACTGCTCCTTTCACTTTCGTTTTGCCTAATGGTAATGTGGGATAGGTATTCTCTTTGTTACACTCGTTAAAAGTTTCTTCATTTATTACTGACATAGGTGATCCGGAATCGATTACTGCTGAAAATTTCGATGAACCAATTTTAATTTCGATGACAGGATGTGAAATGGTTCTTTGAACAACTGGTTTTTCCTGCAAAAGAGTGTCTCGGATGTCGTCGAAAGTAATAACATTTTCGTGAACAACATTTTGCGTGTCAAAAGTAGTGCTTGTGTTACTTGAAGATGCGATCTTTACTGTATCTAGTCAAATTCTACCTGACGTGTTACTATTTTCAGGAGGATGCTGTGGCATTTCTACTATTTGAACAGTTCTATTACTTCTTCCAGACGTGTTACGCTCTGGATGATACCTACTGTCGGGTTCATTCATGAGAATATGTTCTTGCGGATGATTTTGCTGTTGGTAAGACCGACTGTTATTATATGTACGCTGATAATTGTGCTCATCGTTTTTATGTCTGTCATGATGGTCATTTCTATACGGTGCATTGCGATAGGAATTGAAATACTGTGTTTTCTGTACGTAGTTATTTTCTTGCTGCCGTGCGTTACTATTTGTTGTACCTGCGACTGTACGTGCACGCGGCGAAACATTAAAGTTTGGTTGACCTTGTGCATTACATTGTTGGTTAGGTATTCTAACCGCTTGACTGTCATGCTGTTGTGGTGGGAAACGTCTATTGTTACAAAAAGGTGGTTCCTGTTGCTGAAAATTTTGACGATATTGATAGTCAGAATTTTGTCTGTGATTTAAGTTCTGGTAGTTGTCGTTCCTAAAGCGTCTGTTACTTTTCCTATTGAAATTACGTCCCTGATCATAATTACTGTAAGTTTGTTGACCTTGGTTATTATACGAAAAGTTTTTGTTTACAAAAGAATAATCTGATTGCTGCACTTCTAAAAGCTGCAAAAGATCTCTGAATGCCGAAATGTTTTCTTTTTGCTGACCTGTTAAAAGTGACACTTTTAATGACCGTGGTAATTTAGAGATACATAATTGAATGAATGCGGATTCACTGTACGGTTCACTTAGGTACTGGTTCTGTTGCACCATGTGCTCAAAAAATTGCGTCACACTGGGAAAATTGGAGTTCTCATAATTCGGTAAACTAATTAACTGATCTTTAATTCCGCGCTGTGTCGTCTTCGACCAATACGCAGATAGAAAAGCATTCTGAAATTCCTCTACTGAATAACATTGTCTCGCGATCGGCCTCATACGAGTTGCCGGTTCGCCTTCCAAAAAGCTGCAAATAAATTCCAGTTTGTGCGTTACGGGCCAAGTCGGTGGATAGAATAGCTAAGTCTCAGGATAAAATTAAAACCATATGGTCAGTCGCAAAGGAAGTGGCTGGTCTGCAGAGACAGGTCGAGAATATAGAATCAGTGCGTAGTGGGGATGTCCGTGTTACTGATAAGTCGCAAATATGTACAGTACTTAATAATCACTTTCTGAATATAGCAGGTGAACTAAATAGAAACCTAGTCCCAACAGGGAATCATATAGCGCTCTTAGAAAAAAGTGTTCCGAGACTGTTACCTGAAATACTCCTCCATGATACTGACAAGAGGGAGATTGAGTTAATAATTAAATCACTAAAGACCAAGAACTCTCATGGATATGACGGGGTATCTAGCAGAATACTGAAGTATTGTTCCACGTATGTTAGCTCAGTACTTAGCCATATATGTAACTTTTCCTTTAGGAGTGGTCGGTTTCCTGACCGATTAAAGTACTCGGTAGTGAAGCCACTTTATAAAAAGGGAGACAGGGATAATGTTGACAATTATAGACCTATTTCTATGCCATCGGTGTTTGCTAAAGTTATCGAGAGGGTTGTATATACAAGGTTACTGCAGCATTTAAATTCACATAATTTGCTGTCAAATGTACAGTTTGGTTTTAGAAATGGCTTAACAACTGAAAATGCTATAGTCTCTTTTCTCTGTGAGGTTTTGGACGGATTAAATAAAAGGTTGCGAACGTTGGGTGTTTTCTTTGATTTAACGGAGGCTTTTGACTGTGTTGACCACAAAATATTACTGTAGAAGTTGGAACATTATGGAGTAAGGGGAGTAGCTTACAATTGGTTCGCCTCCTACTTTAAGAACAGAAAGCAGAAGGTAATCCTCCGCAATATTGAGAGTAGTAATGATGTTCAGTCCCAATGGGGCACTGTTAAATGGGGCGTTCCCCAAGGGTCGGTGCTGGGGCCACTGCTGTTTCTTATTTATGTAAATGATATGCCTTCTAGTATTACAGGTGATTCAAAAATATTTCTGTTTGCTGATGACACCACCTTGGTAGTGAAGGATCTTGTGTGTAATATTGAAACATTATCAAATAATGTAGTTCATGATATAAGTTCGTGGCTTGTGGAAAATAATTTGATGCTAAATCACAGTAAGACTCAGTTTTTACAGTTTCTAACCCACAATTCAACAAGAACTGACATTTTAATCAGACAGAATGGGCATGTTATAAGCGAGACGGAACAGTTCAAGTTCCTAGGCGTACGGATAGATAGTAAGCTGTTGTGGAAAGCCCATGTTCAGGATCTTGTTCAGAAACTAAATGCCGCTTTATTTACCATTATCACAGTATCTGAAATAAGTGACATTTCAACACGAAAAGTAGTATACTTCGCATATTTTCATACGCTTATGTCATATGGTATTATTTTTTGGGGTAATTCTTCTGATTCAAAAAGGGTATTTTTGGCTCAAAATCGGGCTGTTCGAGCTATGTATGGTGTAAGTTCGAAAACCTCTTGTCGACCCCTATTCAATAGTCTGGGAATTTTGACATTGCCCTCACAGTATGTATTTTCTTTAATGTCGTTTGTTGTTATCAATATTAGCTTATTCCCAAGAGTTAGCAGCTTTCACTCAGTTAATACTAGGCAGAAATCAAATCTGCATGTGGAATGCACTTCCTTGACTCTTGTGCAGAAAGGAGTGCAGTATTCTGCTGCATCCATTTTCAATAAGCTACCACAAGAACTCAAAAATCTTAGCAGTAGCCCAAACACTTTTAAGTCTAAACTGAAGAGTTTCCTCATGGCTCACTCCTTCTATTCTGTCGAGGAGCTCCTGGAAGAGCTAAAAAATTAAGCAAATTCCAGTGTTACATTCTTGATTTTCTTTATTTAAACTAACGACTTGTCGCCTGAATATGTTTCTTATATTTCATTTTATCTGTTTCTACAATCGTGTTATAATTTCATGTATTGACTCGTTCCATGACCATGGAGACTTCTCCTAAATGTGGTCCCACGGAACAATAAATAAATTAAAAAAAAAAAAAGCAAAGCTAAATTGTTGGATCCAATCCAGTGGGTGAATCTGTGATCTGTCATTCTTAAACACTTTAAATTTTCTTACTGACAGAAAATGTTTGTAATCAAAATTATCGTCTCTGTATGTTGGAACAGGTTCAGGATTGTAAGAGAATCTATTGAACTGTGATTGTTCGGAATCTAACTCCCGTACTCTCTGTAGATTACCCAAATTATACGCGTTGCGCGAGTCTGACAAATGTTCGCAAAGTGGCGTCTGCTGTGATGTGTTATTAACTGGAATACTTTTCATCTGTTACTTCTTGTTGTAAACTTGACAACTTTCTACTCAACGTGTTATTAGACGAATCGATCTCATTAATTGTCTGCTGTAAATTTTGAAATTCAGGTGTTTGATTAAATGAAACCGGTGCAGTATCGTCTGATTTATTGTCATTACTACTTTCGATAGCATCAATACGACTGGCCAATTCATCATATTTTTCAGTCAGTATTTTTGCCTGATCATCGGTTTTAGAATCAGAGGCACTAATCTGTTTTTGCAACTTACGTGTAGTTTCGTTCAGTTTTTTAACGTCAGCTTGAATTACATCGGAATCCTGCGTTAGCTCTATTGTTCGAGTCTGTCGGTCACTGTTTGAAAATCGGTTGTGTATGTGTCTGTTTTCGATTTAAGATCAGAAATCTCATCACGTAATTCCGCGTTCAACTGTTTGATGGAATTAATTTCATCGGATACTGTAGCAATATTGTTGTCTACGTATGTTTTTGCTTTCGCAAACATTTTACGTTTGTCTTCTTGTCTCTGAGCAGTGATTGTTTCCATGACTTGACGTTTGACTTTATTTTGATCCTGAATAAATTTGCGGAAACGCGTATCACTGTTTTGTATGTGAAGACTAAGACGTTCGTTAATCTGTGTGTTCTGTTGGTCGAATTTCGCATCTATCTTAGCATCCATTGTCTGCGAAAGTTCTGCTGTCATTGCTTTAAACTCGTCGCGCAATTGTGTAGCCTTTTCAGAGCATTGTTTAGCGACTCGGCTAATTTCGTCTCGAAGTGTTTCTGTTGTAGCTGTTTGCATTTCCCTTAATTCTTTCGCAACAGATCTAATTTCTTCTCTACTTTTTCTTGAACAAGCCTCAATTTCCTCGCGCAACTGTTCCTTAGTATCATGACATTGCGCAGCAACGTCTCTAATTTGTTCACTAAGCTGTCTGGAATTGTTATCTAATTTTTCATTAAGGTATTGTTTGAGTTTTTCGTTATCTTGTTTGTTATCTTCACTCTGTTGTCTGACCTGTTCACTAAGTTGTTTGAGATTCTCGTCATTGTTGTCTAATTTTTCACTCTGTTTGTCTAATTTTTCATTAAACTGTTTAGTCATTTGTAGCAACAATGCCATAATTGGATCCGATACAGAATTAGCATTTCTATTCTCTGTGCTGTTTAATGGTGGATCTGGAATTGTCTCGCTTTCTGTAACCATTTGGTTATTCTGAGGTTTACAAAAAGGTTTACCAGTCGGATGTACACTGTCAGACACTATTTCGGAATTAAACAAATCCGTCGTACTTTCAGTACATTGTCCATTTTCATTAGAAAAATTTGCCTGTACGGTACTTGAATTTTCCAAACTGGGTGTGTTAAGCTGGGCAGCGCTCATTACAATAGTGCGCCCCGCATCATCAATTGTCGTCAAATCAACAGAGGACATAACCGAGTTCGTTTGTTCATCATTAAGACAAAAATCATCATGAGTGGTTGGAACGCACTGATTGTCAGTGAACGCATGATTGTCATCATTACACTGCGTGTCACTAGTACTATCGGTCACGTTGTTTAAGTCGTTTATTTCGTTCATAATACCTCTGGATACACTATTCACAGTCTTTCGCGGCATTTTCACAGTAGTCACAATTGTTCACAAAAGAAATAAGCACAGATGCAAAAGCAACAAACACAAATACAACAGAGCAAAAAATTGCCGATGATCTGAGGAAAGAAAGTCACAAAATTAGTAAAAGCGTTGCGCCAAGTCCTAATTATATTTAAGCAAATAAGAGCAGATATCTGACTGTTTTTCAAAAGATTCTCAACGAAATACGATCCTGGACTGGGTGTCGCCAAGTGTAACCTCCCCACAAAAATTTAAAAGATATTATTTTAAATGTGAATAGTCATTGAGCTATGTGTAACCTCCCAGAGAAATTTTGAACACAATAATTGAATGTTAACTAGAATACAACTTAATGTAAACCCCCAGCAAATAAATTTAAAGACAATGACAATTAAATGAAAACTAGCTATCTGACCCAAGTATAAGTTCCTCACAAAAAAAATGAAAGTCAGTTCAGTGATAATAAAATCTCAGTGACAATGAAAACACAAATAGACCGAAATGTCGATCTTAGGCCCTGTTCACTAATTAAACTGAAATTCTTACCTTACTAAAACTGCATCTGCTCTTATTTTTCGCCATAGCTTGGAGGAAACTCATTGCAAAAATTTTGAATTTAAGGGAAACTTTTCTTTAAGGAATAGCAAGGGAATATTTCTCTCATTAAAGGATTCTTTGTTAAAAAACTGCTTTGAAAACAAAATTATTATTGGGGCGATTCTTGCACAAATTAGTTACAGTTAATTTACATCATTAGCTGAGCGCAAAGCTGCTTCATTACCTTATTTAAAAATAATATACCTTGTCCTGAATCTTGACCAGAACGCCATGTCGACGCCCGCCGACTGCTCACACACAACTGCTAACCCGCAACTGAACTGTCTCGTAACTCGACTGCCACTGAACTGAACTCTCGCGCGGTCAAGCGCATACTAGGAACGACAAATAGCTCTCTGGTCAGAGACTCTGCAATGCCTCGCCATCGCCGCCACACAACATACGTGTTTCAACATAGTGCCTCTTATGGTATTGCAGAAAAATGTTTCTGATTGTTTGGTGGTTCTCAATTTACTTGTAATAATTTATTACCATCTGCAGTACAAACTGACCAAATTTCATGTTTCTAACACCAGTAATTTATCAAATAATGGTACCTGAAAGTAAAAAAAACTGTAGTTTTGGGAAAAATCCATTTAAAATTTAATATTGCATTTCTAGTACAAATATTGATGAGAATTACTTACCACTAATATTTTCCTGTACCATACTGAGCATCATCTGAATCATGCTGATCTTCTTTACTTCTCTTGGTCCCTCTTCTTTTCTGTCTGGCATATTTTGTGCATTTTAAATTAGCAATATCTGCTTTGCAGATCCTCTCTTGATCTATTTGCACCAAGGATTTTGCAGTATTTCCACTAGTTTTTATGCCCAGTAATTCGAAAACACCCAGTTGTCTCATTACACCATCATTGAAGCATAAAATAGCATCATAAACACCAAATTTGAGGGTTGTAAGCTGAACAAATACAGTTTTCGGTAACCGGTTCCAAATGATAGATTTCACACATTCATTTAAATTTTCGGTTTTCTCATGAAGACATTTCTTCAACAAGGTATCTTTACAAAGGCCTCTAAAAATGGGTTTAATTTCATTCATTAGTGATGAAGGTAAAGAATGTTTGTGGTCATATCTGGCGCTTCTCCTGTACTTGCACCAAGTGTCAGGATCATTCGGGTAAAGACCGTGCACTGGATTTTCATTTGTGGAAAGATTATGGAGAAAGATAGCCCATACAGCTTTTTTCATGTGTTCCAAATTCCCTACATTTTTTTCTTATGGCCAAGCTATAATAATTCTGTAATCTATCTATTTCAACATTTGCCAGGCGACCTTTACCACCTATCCTCTTACCATCTTTCAATACTATTTTGGACTTTTCTTTCAATAATCTTCTCAACCTGGACCCCATTCTCTTCTGGACATGCCCAATGCACTCTAATTTAGAAATTGTGACATTAAGACCATAGGGTTGTTCTACACATACCCGGTCATAAGCCTTGCTGTCATCGTCCCGAGATTGCACAGAGTGTCAGGAAAACCATCATATCTCACTACAAAATTGTCGTATTTATATAAAACAAAAACTGTTTCACGCAGGAAAGACCAGGCCTTTCAATCTAAAAATCGAATTTTTGAAGCCCTCTTGCCTTCCGTAGTAGATTATGACAGTATTTTAGTTTTTAAATGCGGTTAATAGCGGCATGAAATATTGAAAACTAATTTTTGTTGCCTCTCCAAGCCGTTCGATAAGCAACCAGCAAATGGATGCGTGCAGGTTAGCAAAGAAATCTGAAGCACCCCATTTCGTCATCAGTGTAGCTAATCCCTAAAAAATTAACACCACAACTACTCTCGGTCGAACAAGGATGTGAATTTTCGCTTGTTAACCCACTCACGCTTCTTCCCCGTTTAGTTTCCCAGTCATTCGTGTCCATTTTTTTGTTCCTCCTTTCTTAATACTTGTGTTTCAGCGCGTTCCTCGTTATTTCCGTGCAGGTGTGCACGGTTAGCAGACTTCACAGAAGATGCACGTAAGTAATTACGTGACGTCACCAACAGGGTGCAGCTGCCAGCGAAAGAGCCGAGGACGGCGAGACGCCGCTCCTCCGCTGAGGGGGATCCCCCCGAGGCGACAAGCTGACGCGCATGCGCGCCGCGCCGAGTAATTGCAGCTTTCACCGCAGCATCACTACCGCCGGCCGCACTGTACTCTGTAATCCCGCCGAAGCGTCCACTTTCCCCGGCACTGGCCGGCGGCCGCAGCGGCCATAGGCTACACACCGCACCCGTTTACACCAATAACGCACTTTCATCGTCCCTATGCTCCAACCGTAGTCCTATCCCTCTTTCCCTTTCTCAGACACCTTAACGGCGAAGAGGGCACGTTATGCAACTCTCTGAAAATTGCACCAGCTGCCATTCACACACGGAAAAGCTTTAGGCGAGAATCAGTAGGACAGAATAACACCTACACGGAAATAATGTATAAGAAACTATCAGCCTAGATTGCGGCAATGAAACCAACTTTTACCTAGGTTTCAGCCCAAATAATTGAGCCTTCTTCAGAAGATATACCTGATTCTATAATTTGTCTAAGTGGGCATGGTCTACAAATAAAACTAAAACAGCCGGAATAGGCGAAGTCACATTTTAAAAATGCGGTACATAGGTACACTACTGGCCATTAAAAATGCTACACCACGAAGATGACGTGCTACATACGTGAAATTTAACCGACAGAAACAAGATGCTTTAATATGCAAATGATTAGCTTTTCGGAACATTCATTCAAGGTTGGAGTCGGTGGCGACACTTACAAAGTGCTGACATGAGGAAAGTTTCCAACCGATTTCTCATACACAAACAGCAGGTGACCGGCGTTGCCTGGTGAAACGTTGTCGTGATGCCTCGTCTAAGGAGGAGAAATGCGTACCATCACGTTTCCAACTTTGATAAAGGTCAGATTATAGCCTATCACGATTGTGGTTTATCATATCGCGACATTACTGCTCGCGTTGGTCGAGATCCAATGACTGTTAGCAGAATATGGAATCGGTGGGTTCAGGAGGGTAATACGGAACGCCGTGCTGGATCCAAACGGCCTCGTATCACTAGCAGTCGATTTGACAGGCATCTTATCCGCACGGCTGTAACGGATCGTGCAGCCACGTCTCGATCCCTGAATCAACAGATGGGGACGTTTGCAAGACAACAACCATCTGCACGAACAGTTCGACGACGTTTGCAGCAGCGTGTATTATCAGCTCGGAGACCATACCTGCGGTTACCCTTGACGCTGCATCATAGACAGGAGCACCTGCGATGGTGTACTCAGCGACGAACCTGGGTGCACGAATGGCAATACGTCATTTTTTCGGATGAATCTAGGTTGTGTTTACAGCATCATGATGGTCGCATCGCGACATCGCGGTGAACGCACATTGGAAGCGTGTGTTCGTCATCGCCATACTGGCGTATCACCCAGCGTGATGGTATGGTGTGCCATTGGTTACACGCCTCGGTCACCTCTTGTTCGCATTGACGGCACTTTGAACAGTGGACGTTACATTTCAGATGTGTTACGACCCGTGGCTCTACCCTTCATTCGATCCCTGCGAAACCCTACACTTCAGCAGGATAATGCACGACCGCATGTTGCAGGTCCTGTACGGGCCTTTCTGGATACAGAAAATGTTCGACTGCTGCCCTGGCCAGCACATTCTCCAGATCTCTCACCAACTGAAAACGTCTGGTCAATGGCGGCCGAGCAACTGGCTCGTCACAATACGCCAGTCTCTACTCTTGATGAACTGTGGTATCGTGTTGAACCTGCATGGGCAGCTGTACCTGTACACGCCATCCAAGCTCTGTTTGACTCAATGCCCAGGTGTATCAAGGCCGTTATTACGGCCAGAGGTGGTTGTTCTGGGTACTGATTTCTCAGGATCTATGCACCCAAATTGCGTGAAAATGTAATCACATGTCAGTTCTAGTATAATATATTTGTCCAATGAAACACGTTTATCATCTGCATTTCTTCTTGGTGTAGCAATTTTAATGGCCAGTAGTGTACTAAGTCAACACCAAGACTTAAGCTCTGGCGTGCGCCTCGTCTCCATGGACGCCGTGCGGTGGGCCGCGGGAGCTCACGTGAAACTAAGTAGGACCAGATGACGCGCTGCAAATCAGCATGGCGGGGAACACTGCGCATGTCTAACTGAGACCATGACTGTCAAAGATAGAAGACCAATGCAGTTATATCTTAAAACAAATAACTTACGGAAGGTTGAAAATCTTAAACATAAAGCTTCTGCACCAGGTTGTGACTAAAATGTAACGAACTATGCAATAATCTCGGCTAACATGTACGCAAATGGTCGAGTAGGTGTATATCTACATCAACTGATAAAAACATCACTCGACCATCTGTGTACAGGTTAACCGAAATTATTGCATTATGGCGTTTACATAATACAGTTTCGCTGTTTTATGTCCTATGACATCTTTCATTAATAACGATGGGTGCGTTATGCAGCATTCGTTGTGAAAGGGCCGACATATTCTAGTAGTGTAAGTCGAGGTAGTGTGTTCGAACTTATATAAATCCATGCATAGTTCGTTACATTTTAGTCATAACCTGTTGCAGAGACTTTATGTTTAAGAAAATGGCTCTGAGCACTATGGGACTTAACATCTGCGGTCATCAGTCCCCTAGAACTTAGAACTACTTAAACCTAACTAACCTAAGGACATCACACAAATCCATGCCCGAGGCAGGATTCGAACCTGCGACCTTAGCGGTCACGCGGTTCCACTGAAGCGCCTAGAACCGCACGCCCACACCGGCCGGCTTATGTTTAAGATTTTCAACCTTTCCGTAAGTTATTTGTTTTAAGATACAACTGCGTTGGTCTTTTATCTTTGACAGTCATGGTCTGAGATAGACATGCGCAGTATTCCCCGCCATGTTGATTTGCAGCGCGTCATCTGGTCCTACTCAGTTCCACGTGAGCTCCGGAGGCCCACCACACGGCGTCCATGGAGACGAGGCGCTTGCCAGAGCTTAAGTCAAGTCTTGGTGTTGACTTAATACTTATGTACTGCATTTTTAAAATGTGACTACGCCTATTCAGGCTGTTTTAGTTTTATTTGTAGACCATGCCCATTTAGACAAATTATAGATTCAGGTATAACTTCTGAAGAAGGCTCAATTAGTTGGGCTGAAACCTAGGTAAAAGTTGGTTTCATTACCGCAATCGAGGCTGATAGTTCCTTATATATTAGATTGTCACGATTGCTGACAACTGCAAAATTGAAAGTACAAAAACCTACACAGAATTGTACGGCTGGTGGATGGATATGACGTAGACATGCTTTAGAGGGCGTTGAATTATAAACCTCAGATCTTCACGGACAATAATTATTCAAATAAAGAACCTTTTAATGTAACACATTTTTAAAATAGACTAGAAAGTATAAAATACTTTCAACTAGCAGCATGTAGATTCCTAGCCCCAGACTGACAGTCCCGACAATTTATGCTCGTGAATTTTTAGTAGCTATGACAACACTTGTAAAATTTGAAACGAAAACGGTGGAGTGCATACAATACATAATAAGTGCATGTTCACCGAAGTCACTAACAGTTTTATTGTATTGCAGATGAGATGAATTATTGTGTGATTTTTCTCAACGATAGCTAAACTCCTTACTATTATCCATTGTACGCGCCTCACATTTTTTCGTTTTAAATTTCGCAAATAATTTTTTTCTGGACTGTATGTATATCTATGCCTTTTAGGATTTTCATCGGGTAGGATAAATGTATAATTTTTTAAGTCTGTTTTAAAAACGTGTTACATTAAAAAGCTTTTTATTTAAACAATTATTTTATGCTTTTTAATCTCGTGTTTGTGAAATTTTTCTGTTAATTTCAAACATTTTGAGGTATCTGCATCAGATACATGTGGTAAATTTCAGGTTTGCTTCAGTTCCACTTCTGCTCAATTAATCAATATATTGTTTCCTCCTACGCATATATCGCGAAAACATCGTGAAGCAGAAGAGAGATAAGAGCCCACAAGGAGGCTTACCAGCAATCGTTCTTAACAGCGATGCATTCGCAACAGGAATAGGGAAAAAAAGGGAACTAGTTGCATAAGTGCCCTCCGACACGCACTAGGCAAGAAACCGATCTAGTATTGCACTGACGTCCGGTTTCCAGGTGCTGAAACTTTCAGACTCTAGCTCAAAATCAATTGCAAAATTTCTACCTAACTGACACACAAACAACAAAGCGACCCAACGAAAGCGGGTTAAAAAGAAAGTTTATTCGGTGTTCGGAACAGAAATGTGCTCGCCTGGAAGTTTGTGAAGTCTTACGCAGTCATGGCGCTCGTAAACGTGAAGACAGACATCGAGAATTTCAACACTGACCCTTCTGCACCATCAAAATGGACTCAGAATAAACGGCTACAGATGAACCCAAGCAAAACCCAAGCGATCCTGGTCGATCATTCTTGATTCATTGCTCCTAAATATGGGGAATGCCTATCATCTTTACCTCTAAACGGGACAAACATCAACTTGTCTCCCTCACCAAAGAGTCTAGGAGTAGTAACAGATTGTAATCTAGTGTGCGAGAAGGCATCGCTATCCCTCCACGACCCACGAAAATATAAAAAGCCCTTACTTACTAACACGCAAAAGAAACTTGTACAAACGCTTACACTTACAATTAGAGAAGCACTTCACCAAAAGTACTGTTTGGTAGTTTTGGTCCAACACATAAATCACGTAGTAAATAGTAGGTTTGGCTGTAGTATAGGTCTAAGTGGGCTGCTTCTGTGTTTGTAGCGCTGTGTAGCGCTTTGCATTGGATCTCTGACTGCACTTTCTTTGTAAGAGACTCCGTGGCTGGTTGGACTCGTTGTTGCTAGTTAATCGCCAGTAGCTTTGGGCAGTTGGAAGTTAGTCGCCAGTAGTTTTGGGCAGTTGGAAGTTAGTCGCCAGTAGTTTTGGGCAGTTCGAAATTAGTCGCCAGCAGTGATGGAAGTACTGTTGGGCATCGGAGGTGAACAGCCAGCAGTGATGGATGTTAGATGTGAGAAGTTGGCACTGATGGAGGGTAGAGGTCTGAAGGGTTAGCGTAGGCTAACGATCTGTACATGTTCGACTTGGAGACTGAATATTATTTATGATTATATACCTTTGTACTAGATGTCAATGACGATTTATATTCGTGTTTGAACTGGATGTCACATTATTAAGGTAAAAAACACATTATTTGGTTTGCAGCAAAATCTTCCCCTTGTTAACCACATGCCTATTAGTAGTTAATGGCTTTAGTAGTTAGAAACTTTTATTTAGTTGGCAGTATTGACGCTCGCTGTATTGCAGTAGTTCGCGTAATTAAGATTTTGTGAGGTAAGTGCTTAATGAAACGTATAGGTTATTGTTAGGATTTCTTTTTAGTCAGGGCCATTCTTTTGAATTAATTACTTAAAGTCAGGTTGTAATTTTTTTGAGCTGTCAGATTGCGTTGCGCTAGAATATTGTGGGTCAGTGTTGACATGATAAGAAAAAGTAAAGAGAAAGTAGGCTCGGTACGTTCAGTTTTATTCAGCTGTTTCAGAAGCAAATAACGTAGAAGTTTCAACTTCCCGTTTCATTCAGCAATAGAAGCAGAAAAGAATTTTAATAAAGACGTTTCATAGGTAGCATTAGTAGGGAAAGAAACGTAAGTGAATGTGTAAGAGAGAAGCTGAGAGCTGAAAGCTTTGTTTCTCTGTTCGTTAGTTTGTTTGTTTTGCACACAATTAGAAACGAATGTCAGTCGGTCTTAGTTTATTGCCTAGTTTATGTGCTTACAGAATGTAAGTTGAATTTTATAAGCAATGAAAATTAGTTGATTGCTTACCTTCTTCGCTTTTATGAAACTGGGGCAATTACTTTTGAATAAATTACAATTTACATGCACAAACATATAATAAATATAATTATTGTTGTTATTTTGTACTCAATATTACTCATCATGATCAAAGGCAAGAATTCTTGTTGTTAGTGATAAATGCGACAGTCGTTCATGAGTTACAGGGAATATGTGTTATACAAGTTCGACGTAATTCCGAAGCGATGTTTGATGTATTTTTCTTTTCCCATTTCTTTTTATTTTGCCTTTTTTTTAAAAAAGAAATTGCGTTTTCTAGCGCAGTATGACAAATCTGCATTGTGTTCTTTACTTTTGCAACATCCCTCTGTTTCACGATACAGATCAAAAATTTTCGAATAAAAACTAATTTGAACACTGACAAATTCAATTTCGCTATAGATACCGTTAATTTTTACGTAACAGCAGGCGGATAATTATGTAGACCAAAAATGTTCCGTAGAATGCGCTTCCCTTTATGTATGTTTTCGGTTCGTAGACTGTTCACTGCTCCCGGATTCTAGGGGAATCTACAGAGCTATTCGGAATGTAAGGTATGATCGGTCGCGGAATGGAAACCACAGTGAAAATAGCAACTGTTTTATTTGCTACAGTTAGGTACACCGTCCTGCTACCTATCTACGTAATCGGAGCTCTGACTTAGACATCTGTATAGCGTTCTACCAACTTTCCCATACCATTGTCACAGAAGGCAGCCTCCTTTGCTTTTTGACATTTTCCTACGCTGTACTACAGCTCGTTGTCTGTGCCAAAATTTTGTCATCACAGCCAGCGGTTCATTTGAGCAGAGATGAAAATCAGAGGGAGCGAAGTCTGGGCTGTATTGTGGGTGATCAAACACTTCCCATCGAAAACACTGCAGGATGAATTGCTATGATAATAATCATAAAAGGTGGCAATTTTATTTACTTACTGTCTTTTAAATAGATATGGTGGTATCTGATACTCAAGTACTAATGCAAAGAAACGTAATTATGCTAAAATGCTTTAAAGTCTTGCTATGATTTAATCTTTAAAATTTAATAATTCTCTTCCTATTAATATTTAATTAATTGACTTACGTCGTTCAGATTTCGTAACGCTGACGGCGTTAAAATTTAAAGTTGTTCAGTCCCTGTTTTGTTTTCTTTCAATTGTTGCGAGCCAGCGATGGTGCAATGCTGTTCGCTTTCAAGTCTACACATTTATAAAAATCAGGTCCAGGAAACACTTTTGTGATCATGCTTGCGATTTAGACGGTATTCGCGTAATTGTACTGATTAAGAGTTATCGTTTCCGAAAGATGCAGGTTCGATTAAAGCTGTGTGCACTTTTGCACGTATAATGAAATTTTCCTAACACGTCACGTAACAAAATATAACATGCGAATCACAATCGTGGTCAAACGAAGAAAATATATGATGACATAAATGTTCTTCGCTGTTATTCAGGACAGGTTTAGATTAATCACCGCAATTTTCAGTCTTTAGAAATCACAAGACGATACACTTTAGAGATACTTGTTTTGAGTAACTTGTATTTACCTTTTCTTATACAACATGGTGATTGTCACCAAGGATTATCTCTCTCTCTCCTTTTTATAGCCTTTATACATTCACAATTAGATACATTGATTAAGGAACTTCTCTTTCTCTACCGACCAGTACGAGAACAAAATCCGCCCAGACAAAATGTCTTACATAGAATCAGTTCTCACTTAACAATCATATAGAGTTTCGTAGTACAAACAGTGCTAGTTTATTCCGTGCACTATAAAGTCTTTGATTCACTGCGCACAAAAATTAAAATAATAAAATTATAATTACATTTTTAATATCGTCAGTTCTTCTTTATATCATGAAAATAAGGTTTGACATCGTCGTAATATTATTTTTTATCGTTGTAGCACTACAAGGAGCGTCCTCGTTGCCCCTGAGGTGTGCAGCCGAGAGGGAAAAGCATGACAGCCACGTTATGTGGGTTGCATGAAATCAGGTGAAATCTCACGGCAGGCACTCGTACTTAGAGGTAGACATTACTTTATGCGCTCGCTGTGCGCTCAAAAGAAAGAAAAACGACGTGATGCTATCTGCGGGCATACTAGAGACACTGTCCAACACGTCTGCGCAAAGCTTCGTTGGATTTTCAGTGGTTTCCATTTTGCTTCCGATCGTTTCTTGCTTTACGAGTAGCCCTCGTAGTAAGGCACTGACTGCATTCGTAAGGAAAGCGATGCCACACACTAACGTACAGGTAATACAGGCTACTATCTTAACTAATTATGATAGTTTCCGCTAGCCTAGAGTGGTTTTATAGCTCTATTTACAATAAATGTTGATTAAAGCGACATTATTGTACAAGGCGTTTGTCAGGAAAGCTAACAACACCTGGAGCAGAATATGAACACCTGCGTCGGTTATATCTACTTCTACATCTACATGGTTACTCTGTAATTCACACTTAAGTGCCTGGCAGAGGGTTCATCGAACCATTTTCATACTACTTCTCTACCATTTCGCTTTCGAATGGCGTGTGTGAAAAAGGAACACCTCAATCTTTCCATTTGAGCTCTGATTTCTCTTATTTTATTATGATGATCATTTCTCCCTACGTAGGTGGGTTCAATAAGATATATTCGCATTCAGAAGAGAAAGTTGGTGATTGAAATTTCGTAAATAGATTTCGCCTTTGCTTCAGTGACTACCACACCAACTCATATCAGTGACACTCTCACCCCTATTGCGTGATAACACGAAACGACCTGCCCTTCTTTGCACTTTTTCGATGTCCTCCATCAATCCTACTCGGTAAGAATCCCACACCGCGCAACAATATTCCAGCAGGGGACGGACAAGTGTATGTAGACTGTCTCTTTAGTGGGTTTGTCGCATCTTCTAAGTGTTCTGCCAACAAAGCACCGTCTTTGTTTCGCCTTCCCCACAATATTATCTATGTGGTCTTCTAACATTCTGCATGGTGTCTGTTTGTTCTATATCGTGTCTCCCTACCACTTTCGCGCAACGACGCTCTGAGCGTGTTTTTTAGGGAATTGACTAGTTTGAACCTGGGACCTGTTGCTGGTAGAAGAATTCAGTGAGACTAGCGATGATATAACCAAATACTTAATGATTTCAGTGTCAGCTCCACTGCACTCCCTGTAAAAGAATCTTAATACTAAATTTAGTGGAAGGGGTTCAAGGCTTTCCTATTTTTAGTTAGCTGATAAAATAACGTCAAAAAGCAGTTAAGTTTACCATTGGAAATTTTATTCTACTCACAAAACATTGTTTATAAATTGCACTATTGATAAAAGGAAATGTTTTAACACAGGATGGTAAAAACCAACTGCGTTCAACGAAAATCTGAACGAATATTCCCTGAATGGGTTTCCAAGTTCTACAATGGATCGAAGGATGACCTATGCCATATCACATCTATAATCTAGGTTTAAATTAAGTTTCACAAAAGAGAAAACTATCAAAGTGGTATACAGTGATCCTCAATTATCTTTAATTACTTGTCTAACTTGTCTTAAATTACAGTGGCTGATGTGGCTTCTCAATAACTATATAACAGAAAAATCACTGCGTTTCAGATTTTTACTTCAAGTGGCAAATGTGAACACCATGAGCTTTAATTGACGATCGACACTAGTATTACGCAAAAAGGGGGTGTAACAGATGAGACTTCTGCAGTTCTGTGTAAAGCCTTATGCGCTGCTATGCTGCATTGCGTGCGTTCATTACCTTGTCAGTGATCGTCAGGGGGCGGCGACCGGTGCAGCTCAGTCCAGCTCGCCGTCTCGAAAGCAACTCTCTCCTAACTTCTCCTTACTACAATTTACCGAAATTGGTTAAAAAAAACTATCTGGCTGTGTTTTCATCTGACCAATCAGGGTCTCAATGTTAACCTTAAGCTCCGCCTACAAAAATTATGTCTATCCAATGAGAAACGTTATACTTTTCGTGGTGGGGCAATGTTTTTAAAGTTTGAAACGTAAAAGAGACGCGAAAAAGTCTCACGCTTAAACTTGTGGGTGGTGTGGTCCTAGCGGTTAGCTGGCGACGTGGGTGTCCGTCCGTCCCTTATCGTAGGGCCTTCCAGTTTAACACGGTTCTGCTCTCGGCTTCTGCATTTAGGCATTCTTGTGTTAGTCTGTGGTATTCCATTTGTTCACTCGTTACTCGTATTACTTTGGTTAATTTAATGTCTCGATTTATTCGGAGCTATGTGACATACTACTGGATTTGCTTATCATGTCAGGGTTTTCAAGGAAGGTGTTGGATTTGCCTGACACCTTAGTCTTTCCAATTTAAGTTGCTCGTAATTGTAATTCCTAGGTATTTAGTCAGCCCTTAGATTTTTGCGATTTATCGTATACCCAAAATTTATCGGATTTTTTTTTTAGTACCCATGCGGATGACCTCGCACTTTTCTTTGTTTAGTCTCAGTTGCCACTTTTCGCACCATACAGAATTTCTCTCTAGATCATTTTGTAATTGGAATTGATCGTCTGATGATTTTACTAGACAGTAAATTACAGCGTCATGTGCGAACAATCTATGGGGGCTGCTCAGATTATCACCTAGATCATTTATTTAAATCTGGAACAGCAGAGGGCCCATGACACTAGCTTGCGGAACGCCAGATATCACTTCTGTTCTGCTCAATGACTTACCATCCATCACTACGACCTGTGACCTCTCTGAGAGTAAATCACGAATCCAGCCACACAATTAGACGATATTCCATATGCACGCAATTTGATTAATAGTCACTTCTGAGGAACGGTATCAAAAGCGTTCTGGAAATTTAGGAATATGGAATCGATCTGAGATCCCTTGTCGACAGCACTCATTACTTCATGGTAATAAAGAGCTAGCTGTGTTGCACAAGAACAAAATTTTCTGAATCCGTGTTGATTATGTATCAATAAGTCATTTTCTGCAAGATGATGTTCACCTCATGAAATTTCATCATCATATTCACACCTGTCCTGGCTGTGGGCAGACAAATGCAGAGATTTCCACACCCTCTGTCGCCTCTACTGTCTTATCAATGAACACTGTTCCTCATATCTCTCCTCAATCTTAATGCTGCTGTGTGGACAATATTGCAGAAGGAGCCATTGCCATTAGAACAAAATTCTTTCTGTCCCACTCCATCACTCAGTCGCTTGCTCCAAGTCCTCTTCAGTAGCAGCAACCTGCCTCTGGAATAAACTCCTACATTATATCAGAAAACCGAATAACGTTTCCAGTTTGAAACGACAGCCATGTACTGCAGCAACAATAATGTCAACCTTTATCTCTGCACACACTCATTACCCCAATACATCTCTCTTTCCAAACACATCTTTATCATTTCCCCGTGTTCTTAGCTGATGTAGTCCACTTGAACTGAAGACATGCGCAGAAAAACGGGCTAATCGTCAAATGTAAAAGCTTAGAGGTAAGTGTTAACATCTGTTTCTGGGTACTGGAACTATCAAAACGGACTTCGGTCTCACCTGTGAATACACTATGTGATCAAAAGTATCTCGAAACCCCCGAAAACGTACGTTTTTCATATTAGGTGCATTGTGCAGCCACCTACCGCCAGGTACTCCATATCAGCGGCCTCAGTAATCATTAGACATCATGAGAGAGCAGAATGGGGCGCTCTGCGAAACTCACGGACTTGGATTGCGGTCGGGCGCCACTTACTTCATACGTCTGTACGCGAGATTTCCACACTCCTAAATATCCTTAGGGCCACTGTTTCCAATGTGATAGTTATGTGGAAACGTGAAGGGACACGTACAGCACAAAATCACACAGGCCTTTCTTGTCTGTTGAGTGACAGAGACCGGCAACAGCTGAAGAGGGTCGTAGTGTGTAATAGGCAGACATCTATCCAGACCATCACACAGGAATTCCAAACTACATCAGGATCTACTGCAAGTACTATGACAGTTAGGCAGGAGATAAGAAAACTTGGATTTCATGGTTGAGCGGCTGCTCATAAGCCACACATCACGATGGTAAATGCCAAAAACGCGGCCTCGCTTGGTGTAAGGAGCGTAAACATTGGACGATTGAGAAGTGGAAAAACGTTGCGTGGAGTGACGAATCACGGTACCCAATGTGACGACCCGATGGCAGGGTGTGGCTATGGCGAATGTCCAGTGAACGTCATCCGCCAGCGTGTGTATTGTCAACAGTAAAATTAGGAGGTGGTGATGTTATGGTGTGGTCGTGATTTTCATGGAGGGGGCTTGCACCCCTTGTTGCTTTGCGTGACACTATCACAGCGCTGGCCTATACTGAGGTTTTAAGCAACTTCTTGCTTCCCATTTGAAGAGCAATTCGGGGATGGCGACTGCATCTTACAACACGATCGAGCACCTGTTGATAATGCACGGTCTGTGCCGACGTGGTTACACGACAATAACATCCCTGTAATGCACTAGCCTGCACAGACTCCTGACCCGAATCCTATTGAACACCTCTGGGATGTTTTGAAACGCCGACTTCGAGCCAGGCCTCACCGACCGACATCGATAGCTCTCCTGTGTGCAGCACTTCTTGGAGAATTGGCTGCCACTCAATAAGAATCCTTCCAGCACCCGACTGAACGTATGCCTGCGAGAGTGGAAGCTGTCATCAAGGCTAAGAACGGGCCAACACCATATTGAATTCCAGCATTACCGACAGAGGGCGCCACGAACATCTAAGTCATTTTCAGCCAGGTGTCTGGATACTTTTGATCATATAGTGTATGTTAGTTTTGATATCCATTAATTTCGTTCAGTTTCAGTTCCATATTCTTTTTTCTTTTATTTTCTTCCAGCACTTTCTCACCTATTAACTATGATTTTCTTCCTGCCTTCTGACCTCTTCATACCAGTTTTCTACATTGGAACCTTTCGATATTCATACATTTTTCCTGAACACTTCTTTGGGTTGTTTCTTCAGCTTTTATATTATTTTCTTCTAAATCCATTTTTGCTTCTTGGATCCAATTTGTAGTTGACTTCTTACTCGACAAATATTCGAAGATTTTTTCCTTTATCTGCTTTCTTGCATTAGAGATTCCCAAAAACACTAGTTTACTTTTTCTCATTACTTCTGATGTATTTTCTATGTTTCAAATAAATTTCATCATTGTAATATAAATTTCCAACCTTCCACAATTTTTCTGGGCCTAATTTTTTGCTAATGATTTGCCTTTCTAGTATTTATAATTTTTCTAAATTATAGTTTAATGCTAGATATTAGCTTGCATATAGACACTACGGTATAGTAAGCCTAAGTTTTGAACTTCTAGAAAGTCATTTTTTATTGTAAAAGTGTTTAGTTACAGCATACACCTTCCCATTTTATGTATCCTTTGCTCTGCAGCAGCTGTTTTCCAAACCGTTTACTTGAATTAACGCCCCAAGGTTCAATTTGAACAAAATTTCTGAGAATTTTGTTGTTTGTAAAAAATTTGATTTTCTCTGCAGGAATTGTCCTACTGGCTATTTCTTGTGAAAGATAAGTTAGTGTCACAGCAGATGATATATTTTCAGAAAGTTTAGCAAAGTATCTCCAAATGTGAGACAAATTATTGCAGCATTTTTGTTTCGTCTTCAAAATTTTTTGGTGAAATCTTCTATTCATTCAGCTTTTTTTCCAGATTTTTATTATTTTCTGTAGAACACAGTCACTGGTCATAGGTCACCATGTTCCCATAGACTTGTGCTTGTTTCGAGGGGTGGAGATATTTGTAATTAGTGACAGTGACAGCAACTCTACTAGCACTACGAGCATTAACTTGATTAGTTCTTGCACAATACTGTTTATTCATACCGTCTTTGCATGCATTCAAATCATCTGTCATTCTGCTATGCTATTTTGTTACTAACTGTGATACTAAAATTATCGTTATTTGTTAGGAAACTACGAGGTAGTAAAGGAATACTGTCAGTGCGAAACTCTAGTCCCACGCAAGGGAGGTCAGATTAAATAAATAAACCCATACACACACACACACACACACACACACACACACACACATGTATATGTGTATGTTCCACATGTCCTCCTAAACCACTGGACCGATTTCAACGAATCTTGGTATACATGTCACTTACCGCCTGGAAAGAGGTGCTGTGGTGTGAAAACCACTTATCTATCAAAGGAGTGGGGATGAAAAAGAACTGCAGCCCACTGCTTCTTCCGTGGTTAGCGTAAATAAACGATTCTTAGTAGGTAAAGAAACAAAGTTTATTTGCTGGCAGTAATCCCAGGTCCATTTTCAGCTGTGGTTACCGTGGTTAAAGGCCAAAATAGGAGACAATAACTGGCTCATGGTCGACTTTGAACAAGAACAATGCTTTTTGGCTAAGTTCTTCTTGGCATAGTGCCAAATTTAATAGAACAACAGCTAACACATCCACTAAATCTATCGGAATTCCGGTGTTGAAAAGTACTTAAGCCACCTTAAAGTATGCTGTCAACATAATTCATAAATAACCCAAAAATGTCAATGATGTTTTCTGGAGTTGAACTTCAGTCACTGACTGTCAATGCCCACAATAGGTGAGAGGTTTAGAGTTCGGTGTAACCAAAGTCAACAATCAGTAAATTTTACAGATCCAGACTGCTGATGCGGCGTCGTAGACCACACGTCGTTTCGTAATGGTCTGGAGGCTTTTGGTTCATCCGGGAGGACGACTCAGCGCCGTAAGAGGGGTGGAGTGCAATGCAACAAAAGCAAACTACGAGAGGCGTTCAGAAAGTAAGCTCCGATCGGTCGCGAAATGGAAACGACTATGAAAATCCGATAAAGCTTTGCACAGATGTGTTGGGTAGTGTCTCTAGTATAACCCCAGTTAGCATCACGTCGCTCTTCTCATTTCTGAGCTCGCAGTGAGTGCGTAAAGATGTCTAGAAAATAGCGCCTGCCGCCAAGTACGAGGGCCTGGTGAGAAATTTCGCCTGAAGCTATGCAGCTAACATTACATAACTGTCGTGCTGTTTCGTCTTCACGACAATTCTCAGCCGCATTCTGCAGGGGCAATGAAGATGCTCCTGCATCGTTTTCAAATGGAAATGTTAGATTACCCACAATACAGTCCGCAATTGTCTCCCCCTGAGTTTCATCTCTGGTCACATGAATCGCTGTCTTTGAAGACAACATTTTGACACAGACAACGAGGTGTAGGCCAGCGTGGAGAATTGGCGGAAAGCACTGGCGGCTGCCTTCTATGATGAGGCTATTGAAAAGTTGGTACAACGCTATGACAAAAGTCTAAGTCAGAACGGCGACTACGTATAGAAGTAGCTGAAAGGTGTAGCTAATTGTTACAAGTAAAACATTTCTGATGTTCACTGTGGTTTCAATTTGGCAATCAATCGGAGCTTACTTTCTGAACAGGCCTCGTATGATTGTGGAAGAGCGGTTTACCTGCGCCTGGTCCTGCGCGGCTTTAAATGGGCTGCCCACGGCAGAAAACGCCGAACACTATTTTCAGTCACGTGTCTATGCACAGTCTGTGTAGATCGCGATCTCTATGGCGTATCTGACGCCTTCTAGCGGCTGCCGGCTTCAGTGGACTCTGCTTGACTGCTGAGAGGCTGGCCCCTATTCGGTCCAAAACCCGCCTGATGGATACGTTGTGCAGGTAGCAGACCCATGTAGGCGCTCGGCCGAGATATATCACCGAAGACGTACAAATAGCTAGATTTTATTTGTCCAGACAGTATTTCAGAATGACAGCACTTACTGACTCGCAACAAGCTTTACACATAATTTTGAACCTTTCCTAATATCTTACTGCTGCTAACCCTCGAAAAATGAAAGGAAAAAAAACTTTGTTGCTTGCTGCATTTGCGTTGTCCACCCAACAAAACTGTCGCATTAGGCACTTAACTTCTTTAATGCTAACTCTACTCGTGACACTTCTTACAGACATTATCCACAAATATTGCTCAATGTACTTACAACATTATACCACTGTAAGACGTATAGGTCAAGAGGTTGGAAGTCATAAACAGTGAGTTGCGCGGAAACGAAACTACAGGGCGAAATTCGCGGCAGATGCAGGTGAAATATGTGTGTAACTATGTGTGAAATACGTTAAATACACAAAAGTGCCGTCAATGTGAACAAGAGGTGACCGAGACGTGTAACCAATGGCACCCCATACCATCACGCCAGGTGATACACCAGTATGGCGATGACGATTACACGCTTCCAATGTGCGTTCACCGCGATGTCGCCAAACGCGGATGCGACCATCACGATGCTTTAAACAGAACCTGGATTCATCCGAAAGAATGACGTTTTCCCATTCGTGCACCCAGGTTCGTCGTTGAGTACACCATCGCAGGCGCTCCTCTCTGTGATGCAGCGTCAATGGTAAACGCACCCATGGTCTCCGAGCTGATAGTCCATGCTGCTGCAAATGTCGTCGAACTGTTCGTGCAGATGGTTGTTGCCTTGCAAACGTCCCCATCTGTTGATTCAGCGATCGAGACGTGGCAGCACGATCCGTTACAGCCATGCGGATAAGATGCCTGTCATCTCGACTGCTAGTGATACGAGGCCGTTGGGTTCTAGCACGGCGTTTCGTATTACCCTCCTGAACCCACCGATTCCATATTCTGCTAACAGTCATTGGATCTCGACCAATGCGAGCAGCAGTGTCGCGATACGATAAACCGCAATCACGATAGGCTACAATCCAACCTTTATCAAAGTCGGAAACGTTATGCTACGCATTCCTCCTCCTTACACGAGGCATCATAACAACGTTTCACCAGGTAACGCCGGTCAACTACTGTTTGTGTGTGAGAAATCGGTTGGAAACTTTCCTCATGTCAGCACGTTGTAGGTGTCACCACCGGCGCCAACCTAGTGTGAATGCTCTGAAATGCTAATCATTTGCATATCACAGCATCTTCTTCCTGTCGGTTAAATTTCGCGTCTGTAGCACGTCACCTTTGTGGTGTAGCAATTTTAATGGCCAGTAATGTATCAAAGGTTGATGAAAACCTAATGATAATGTTTTTGAGACCTCTAAGGCCTACCATCATGGAAACTGGAACTCCCACTGGCAAGTGTTAGGGACCAGGTCGTCTGCCACTCCTCTAGATGGAAATAGGTCCCATCCGACGTCAGTCTGTTGTTTCTGCGGGTCGGCTGCTATAAATTCCAGCAAGCGCAAGGCGAAGGTTTGTCGGCCAACCTTACCTCCCACTTTCGATTTCTGTGCGAGCTGCAATTTGTGTGGGTGGAAGTGAAGCTTATCACTTGAGTTGTGCTCTGCGAAATCTACGGTTCGGTAGTTTTGGTACACTAGTAAAATGCTTAAAATATATTTTGGACTCACCCTTAATTTTTTTTACTTGAAGATTTAATTATTGGGTGTACTTTGTTGTAGTATACCACCCGTCTGCTTTGACTCCTGACGTAGCTGCGCTCTGCCCCGATATGTTGTGCGACGTCATCGAGCCGCGGTGTGTGTGTTTTGGAGTGGAGGTGAGAGGTTGCTGTAGAGAGCGCGGCGTATGAAGAGATGTGCTCTGGCGGTTTACTTGTGTGGTGGCGATGTCTTTGTGAGCAGTGTTAGTGTGTCATTTTGGCGTACTACAATCGTCGTGATGTGGAGTGTACGAAATTATGCGGCGGCACGATGGAACATATTATGCAGTTTGTTGTCATGTAAAACGGAATGTCGTACAATTTAAATTTTATTCTTAGGCGCCAGAGTAACCAGTAAGTAAGAGGGTCAATGTTTTTAATTACATTACGTGAGATGGTAGGTTGATCAATGCTTATTAACATATCGAAAATGCGACTCTAGTATTAACAAACATTGATACCTTCTCCCATCATTTAATCAAAGACATTGATCCACCTACTTTTGCCCATGATTTAATTACAAACAATGATTCACTTGCCTTCTCCTGTTATCTAATTAAAAACATTGATACACCTACCTTCTCCCATGATTTCATAAAAACATACATTGAATCATCTTTCTTGCGTGTATTGACTCCGCCGTCCTGTGCTCTCCGCTTCAGTGTCGTATTGTTCACTTCCATCACTCAACGCTCATGCAGTTATCAACTGCAAACCGCAATATAAAATGATTCAAATGGCTCTGAGCACTATGGGACTTAACATCTGAGCTCATCAGTCCCCTAGAACGTAAAACTACTTAAACCTAACTAATCTAAGGACATCACACAAATCCATGCCCGAGCGAGGCAGGATTCGAACCTGCGACCGTAGCAGTCGCGCGATTCAGGACTGAAGCGCCTAGGACTGCTCGGCCACCGCGGCCGGCCCAAACCGCTATATAAAAGCTGCCAACTTCGTAAATGAACTTTACTGTAGGACTGAGGCGCATAGATGGACTCGAGATTGGGGTACCGGCTTTAGTAGCTGTGCGGAGGGTTTACTGGTACAAGTGGAGTGGAGACTGGGAGCAAGTCTTTCGATTTGACGGCATTTCGGCGACTTGCGCGTCGATGAGGATAAAATGATGATGATTAGGACAATTTTGCAGTGCTGCCATTTCAGCATTCCACGCACTTGATGATCCCAGATTCGTTTGGTCCAATCCATTACTGTGTCATTTTACCGTAAGTCGTTTTTACCTTATCTTTTTAATTTGTGTCTTCCGTAATTTAGTTCCTGGGACACCGTATGTCCTCAAAGTGCTAGAAACATTTACGTGGCCATCATAGAGACTTGTCCCCTCTTGGATAATTTCTACATCCACCCATACATCAAGGTCATTTATTTGTATAATTCTACTCTCGTGTGTAGTCGAATTGGTGAAAAAACGATATCGTGTAACAATTATAACCAGTACATTCACAAAAGCCGTAATTGTGGGTATTATTTGGCTAAAGAGCGACAATTCCATGAAAGAAGAAGTGTTCTAAAATGCAGGAGTTACATAGTCATATTCTCCAATATTGATGCCTCTGTGATTGCAGCTCCCTCCCCTTCACCAAAACTTCTTGTGCAATTTATTCTTAGCTTCCCTCCAATTTGCTCTTTGCTACTAATCACAGTGATAAAAGTTTATTCTTAAATGCCTCCACTTAAATCGAAGCTGCTCCATTTGCAGATTTTCCCTCCCGTTCGTCGGTAAAGCACTTTTGTAAGTGCAATGAGCGTTCAGTAAGTAATGCAACAAATTTCTTTGTCGGCCAGTTTGGGTGGAAAAAACGGAGCTTCTTGTGGAACGTCACGGAATATTCCACCTTCAGCCCACCTTGTTTCATGAAATTCCGATTGATGGTGACACCTTACGTAGCCTTCAAAATGTTCTCTAGATTTGGAGATGTTCGTAGACGCTTGTAGACCGTCTACGGAGACATGGAAGTCAACAAAAGCACGATGAATCGCTGGGCGAGGCGTCTGCCATCGCAGAAGCGAGGTCACGCAAACCCGTCCGATCTCCCGCGTGCCAGACGGCCTCACACAGCTGTGACTCCTGCAGTTTTGGAACGTGCGGACACTCTCACTCAAGGTGATCAGTGGATCACAGACATCCCGCTGTTCAACTGGAGATCTCTGTTGGTAGTGCTGACAGCCTCGTCCACCAGTTGGGGTACTGCTGCTACAATGGGAGGTTATCGAGATTGAAGTGAGTTTGAACGTGGTTGTTATAGTCGGTGTACAAGCAATGGGACACAGCAGCCCCGACCCTGAGATGGAAGTGGCGATTTTCAAGTATGACCACTTCAGGAGTGCACCGTGAATATTAGGAACACGGTAAAACATCAAATCTCCGACATCGTTGCGGCCGGAAAAAGGTCCTGCAAGAACGGGACCAACGACGACTGAAGAGAATCGTTGAAGGTGACAGGAGTGCAACCCTTCCGCAAACTGCTGCAGATTTCAGTGCTGGGCCATCAACAACTGTCAGCTTGTGAACCATTCAACGAAACTTGATGACTGCACAACACAAAGCTTTACGACTCGTCTGGGCCTGTCAACACCGATATTGGACTGTTGATGATGGAAACATGTTGCCTTGTCGGAAGAGTCTCGTTTCAAATTGTATCAAGCGGATGGACGTGTACAGGTATGGAGACAACGTCATGAGTCCATGGACCCTGCATGTCAGAAGAGAACTGTTCAAGCTGGTGGAGGGTCTGTAGTGGTGTGCCGCGTGTGCAGTTGGAGTGATATTGAACTACTGATACGTATAGATACGACTCTGACCGGTGACACGTACGTAAGCATCCTATCTGATCACCTGCATCCATTCATGTCCATTGCGTATTCCGACGGACTAGAGCAATTCCAGCAGGACTATGCGACACCCCCCACGTCCAGAGTTGCTACAGAGTGGCTCCAGGAACACTCTGCTGAGTTTGAACACTTCCGCTGGCCACCAGACTCTGGAGACATGATTATTGAGCATATCTGGGATGCCTTGCAATGTGTTGTTCAGAAGAGATGTCCACCCGCTCGTAATCTTATGGATTTATGGACAGCCCTGCTGGATTAATGGTGTCATTTCCCTCCAGCACTACTTCAGACATTAATCGAGTCCATGCCACGTCGTATTGCGGCACTTCCGCGTGCTCGTGGGGGCCCTACGCGGTTTCAGGCAGGTGTACCAGTTTCTTTGGCTCTTCAGTGTATTCTGAAACGCTGGCAAGACGTGCAGATATTATTGTTTATGTGTAGTGTTTGTTCTTTCCGACATGTCCTAAAGAACAGACACCACACGTATAATAATACGAGGGCTATCCACAAAGTACATTACGTTTTGGAATTACAAATAAATAAAGTATTGGAAATTTTTTTTATTATATACAGATGAAAGCCACACTTAAATACAACTTTTCTACATAGTTGCCATTTAAATTAAGGCACTTACCGTAGCGATGGACGAGCTTGGAAATTCCTTCGTCGTAAAATGCGGCCGCCTGCGCCTTCAACCACGTGGTTACCTCTTCTTGAAGCTGTGCGTCGTCATCAAAACGGTGTACAGCCAACCACTTCTTCATTGCTGGGAATAAGTGGAAGTCGCAAGGTGCCAGGCCGGGACTGTACGGCGGATGAGGAAACAACTCCCACTTAAAAGATTCGAGAACTTCACGAGTGGCATTTGCCGTGTGGGCCCGGGCGTTGTCGTGAATCAGCAAGATCTTTGAGCCCAACATTCCCCTGCGCTTGTTTTGTATTGCTCTTCTGAGGTTGTGCAGAGTTTGGCAATACCTTTGAGAGTTTATTGTAGTGCCTCTTTCCAGGAAATCCACAAAAATCGTATTTCTACCCGGTTACTGATTGATCACGTGGTTGAAGGCGCAGGCGGCCGCATTTTACGACGAAGGAATTTCCAAGCTCGTCCATCGCTACGATAAGTGCCTTAATTCAAATGGCAACTATGTAGAAAAGTTGTATTTAAGTGTGGCTTTCATCTGTATATAATAAAAAAAATTGCAATACTTTATTTATTTTTAATTCCAAAACGTAATGTACTTTGTGGATAGCCCTCGTATTTTACAATCGTGTATGTATACGATGTCCTTAATTAAAGTTCCAGCTTCAGAACGCTGTACAAAGAGAACAACTGCTCAGAATGACATAAAATTTGATCAGCATATTACTGACGCATGAGGAAACGTCATGGAACAAAAAAAAGCTTTAACAAAAATTTTACCGATACATAACACTGTAAACATCTTAACGTAAATAGAACCGACTACAAATGACAGAGGAGTCGCAATACTACGGCTATGGTTTGAGTTGCACATTACACCATACGTACTAAAGCACAAGTTCGTAGTCCACAGTTGTGGCACTGCTAGCCCATCCACCCCGAACAAGGCCGTACCATACCAGATGAGAAAAATCGCTTTTTAATTACCATGAGGCGAAAAACTGCATAAAAGGTCAAATAATATGGCTTTTAATTGTCTTGGGCCAAAGAACCGTATAAAAATCAAAATCATATGTGTTTCTCACTGTTGTGAGACTGGCGCAAGATGTGTTCAGATTGTTGTCCACCATTTCCTGCTACAAGTTGAAATCGAGAAACAGCTTGTTCCATAACCGATCGGAGCGTCTGACGGATCACGTTCAGCATGCGTTACGCAGTGCGTGCCTTCAATTCAGCTTCGTAAGCGGCGCACTGAACATGGCACCTTTCAGATAACCAGACAGCCAGAAGTGACACGGATTAAGATCAGGTAATCTGGACGGCTAGACTGTAGGGAAATGGCGGCTGATAATTCTAGCGTTTCCGAAATGCCTATGCAGTAGCCGCTTCAGTGGCTGTGAAATGTGGGAAGAAGCGTCATGTTGCATAAAAATGATCCTACCCTCACATTCATGCTGTTGAAAGATTGGAATGACGCTGGTGCCCAAAACACCCTCATAGCGCTTACCAGAGACCCACAGGACTCAACTCCGTGAAAAAATTCAGCCCTACGATAAATTTTGCCGTTAACCCGCGCAACACGGTCATCTTTGCATAATGAAGTGGTACAGAGTGATATGCTGGCAGATTTCCGTTGCCTATATTCTACAACTCTGTGTATTGACATGTCCTAGGAGATAGAAATGGGATTCGTCTGCCCACAGAATGTTCCTGGACATCCATGCGAGCAATAAATTCCGTGAGCAGGAAGCAACTCCTGAACATAACTGATTTTGTATGAACAGCAACGCAGGAAGTTTCGTAGGATTTTATGCACCATGTTCGAAGGCATGTGCAACGTTCGGGAAATTCCCCGTGCACTGGACGTTTGCACACCACCACTCGACCCCTCCTGCTATGCTGTGGTCACGTCTTCGAAAACATGGAATTAACTGCATTCCTCTCTTCTCTACGACATTTCATGTGAGCCTGTCTTTTTTAATTTCGTAAGCACTTTCTCGAGACCCTTAGCATACATTGGACCAATGCCTTTCTTCATACCGTTGAGTGTCCGGAACTTCTGAGGGTTACCGGCGACATCCACTATTCTTGTAAAGAGCTTTGTAAGTAACACGCCATCCATCTACATCTACATATAAACTCCGCTAGCCACCAAGCGGTGTGTGGCGCAGGGCACAATTCGCGTCAAAGTTATATTCCCCCCCCCCCCCCCACCCCCCCACCACCACCACACCTCTCTGTCTCACTCGCGGATCGCGCGATGGAAAAACGACTGAACGCCTAAGTACGAGCTGTAATATCCCTTATCTTTGAACAGTGATCATTGTGCGATTTGAAAGTTAGTAGTAATAATATATGCTCTACATCCTCGGCGAAGAACGGATTCCGGAGCAGCCGCTTCCGCTTAGCGCGTCGTCTATCTGCAAGTGTGTCCCACTTCAAACTTTGTATGAGATTTGTAACGCTCTCGCGATGGCTAAATGTACCAGTCACGAATCTTGCCGCTCTTCTTTGGACCTTCTCAATCTCTTGCATCAGACCCAACTGGTAAGAGTCCTTCGTGGAGACAGCCAAGATGGACGTCTCGGACGCAAAGTAAGGAACAGGCATGTGCCGCTCTTCAGCTGGTGCACACGTTCTGACGCTTACAGCGCCGTCTATTGATAAACTTGTTGTTAAATTTATTTTTGTTCCACGATGCCACTAATATATTGTTCGAATCTGCCGTCATTCTGAGCAGTGGATCTCTTTTTATAGCGTTTTGAAACTGGAACTTTGATTACGGACGCTTCTATAATTGCGTAGGCTTCCGCGGCCAGAGTCAGTCGACACAAAAGTTTACTGGGTGTGGTACCGCTCCATAATGTATAAAACGACTGCTGCTTTTTATACATTATACATTACGACGCGGTACGACACCCAGAAAACTTTGATGTCTACGGACACTTTTTATACTGGAAACATTAAAGACACTCTTAACGATACCTGGTGGTTAAAGGCGAGCGATAAACAAAATTCAGCCTGTCGCGTCAACAGCCCAGCCATAGGATTTATTACGATAAATTAATGATGATCTTGGCAGTTGAATTTCTTGTGGAGCGCCTTACTCCGCAAAACATTCCTTCAGCGCCATCTCCACGAGGAAGTCACAACCACTTTCACCGACGGCAACTCTCTCGCCATCTCTTGCGAGGCAAGGCAACTTGTGCGTTTACAAGGGCCTTGTTTACGGGAACGTGAGGCGTGTGTTGGTGTCAACATAACTGCGGAGTGGCTGCTGTGCACTGCAACATTGCTATGTGGCCGGCAGTATTACCGGGCTCTTATAAGTAGTTGTCAAGGCGTAGCCAAAGAGTTGCCCAGCAAGAACGGAGAACATTTCGTGTGACAGGGATGAATCCACTTCTGTCCTTCTCCGTAAATACGACCGCCACACTCTCTGCATTGCTTCCTATTTCTTTCTATTTCCTTTTCTTTTAATGGGCTCCGACCCAAGGATCCCTACACCCGACTACGGGAACATTTTGTAAAACAAAACCTTAACGTCGGAATAAAGGGGCAATGCATTTACTGTCGAGGTAATAAAAACTCCGCAACATGACAAGATAAAGATGAATATATAAACGTAGCAGACATTTGAGTATAACAATGACTAGTTTGTATCTAAATTTTAAACAATGATGGGTTTGGAAATATCTGACAACATCCTTCATTATTATAAAGAAGAGCAAACTATTTACAATGATGTTTGAGCTGTAACATAGATGCTCATGTAATTATAATGTTTTTGGAGCTGTATGTCAGCCTCATTTTGTGTTGCTGACGAGGTGCGGTACAAACTTTGGACAACATGTTTGTGCGGGTCATGGATGTCGTATGCAGATAACTAACGAATTAGTGTGTTGGCTCACTAGGAAGCTTGGTGTAAAAGCTTTTAGACACGGAGTGGATCGCTTTTTAACAGTTTTTATTTTGAAATCATTGTGGACTGTTGACATTCTAACGAATCATGGAGCATTTAATATTATTCGCGTCGTTATCGTCTTACTTTGGACAACCTGAAGTTTGTTAATATCTGTAGACCCAACATTTTCGTACTGAGAATCTACCTTCTGTTTACTACGTTTATTAACCCTCATATCGGCAACGGAAGGGGAGGGAGTTAGGGGCAGGGTACGTTGAGTCCATTTTTGAAAATATCGTAAGCTAGCCTGGTACTTTATATTTTAAAATTTTGAAAAAATATAGTTATTGATTTTAATTGTTTCTTATGTCAGATTCCGTAACTATTTTAATTTTGTCACTAAAACCTAACACAAAAATTTAAGGGTTGGGTTGTTTGGGGGTGGAAGAGACCGGACAGAGAGGTCATCGGTCTCATCGGATTAGGGAAGGATGGGGAAGGAAGTCGGCCGTGCCCTTTCACAGGAACCATCCCGGCATTTGCCTGGAGCGATTTAGGGAAATCACGGAAAACCTAGATAAAGATGGCCGGAAGCGGAATTGAACCGTCGTCTTCCCGAATGCCAGTCCAGTGTGTTAACTATTGCGCCACCTCGCTCGGTAAAATTTAAGGTTCAGTAGGGGATATGACTTTTCGCAACAAATGCCAAATTCATATTTTATGGCTCCGGACTCTTCTTAGACATCTGTAAGACTTTAGAAAGTATGTTGTGAGGGGAAATCAGCGACAGTTAACGAAATATGTGCATTGTTTAACTCTTTGTGGTGGTCATAAAGTACCCCTCCAAACAGTGTAAACGTTAAAGAAAATCTGTTGGTGTTGCTAAGAGTGTGCTAAAAGGCATTTTCGGGTCCTGTACCCCACTTATACATCAGCACATACTTGAAAGGTACATAGTTAATAAAAGTTCAAGACCTTTAAGCAAATTTGGTTCTCTTTTTAGTTTTTTTGGAGGTAGGCACAAAGTACCCTCCCCTTAGTATTACACTTTATGGAAAATACGCTGATATCACTATGGTTAAGGGATACAAGACGTGCAGCCAACACGAATTTTGTTTTATTCGCTACGGCTCGTACATCATTGAGGACGGCTTTCTGGATGCCCAAGTAAACACCAAGATATTAGGCGAACTCAATGCAAAAAATACTTTCACTGAATATCCATGTCTTTTTCCCGTGTAAAACGTTACTTGACTTTTGCCTACACTTATTTTGACCAATTCTTCTGACAATATTTTTACAAGCGTAGAAGAGTCCGTTGGAATTTGTCTTGAATTTGTGGCACTCAGTGTAACATATCTGTATCACCAGCCAAGGAAGTTCTGTTAACTAGATGTAACTCTGTTATGTCAGATAAGCACTGCTTCTCCTTTCTCACGCTGACAGCGCTGCGGTACCAAGTCACGAAATCTGAGTGCAACCTCGGTTATCGATCTCTAATGAATGTTGATCTCCCATTCATCCGGATGTTTCTTTCACTACACTGGCTGTACATTATTTGATACTGGCGTTACAGCGACTACAATCTACGACGACAGTCACTACATTTAAATTCAGCCGCGCATCTCGGCGCGGTGTCAGCGGCTACGCTGTTGTCCCCCGTTGGTTGCGAGTGTAAAATGAGATCAAAGAGAATGAAGATAGTAGTTCCCGTGGACGAAAAGTTAGATACAGTGCATTAGATCGTTAAAGGAATACATTGTTGAAAAACATTTTCGCTGAATTTGATATTCAAGCATTCTACAGATGCCAACCAACAGGTTATAAATTTATACCCACAACCATCGAAACGTTTAATCACCCCCCACAACGTCTTGAACCAATGCAGGTCCTTGAGATCCTTAGTGAGCGCGCAGTGCTTCTTTTTAACGAACATCGCTACTCTTTTTCAAGTTTTTAAATGACCGTTTTGTCTTTTTATCTTCACCTGTTACACCTGTCGGAAAAGACGGACGAGTCTAGTGTTGGGTGGGGACTTGGCAACAGGAAAGGAAGGAAGACAGGGGAGGGGGGGTTTGGGGGGGGCACCCCTGTTGTATAGTGTAAATAGGTTGGAAACGGCATACACAGCTGTTCCTTTTTGGGGGGGGGGGGGTATGAGTCTTCTGACTGGTTTGATGCAGCCAGCTACGAACTACTCTCCTGTGGCGACCTCTTCATCTCAGAGTAGTACTTACAACCTACGTCCTCAATTATTTGCTGGATGTATTCCAATCTCTGCCTTCCTCTACAGTTTCTGCCCTCTACAGCTCGCTCTAGTGCCATGGAAGTAATTCCCTCATGTCTTAACAGACGTTCTATCATCCTGTCTGTGATGTCACCGTCAGACACCACACTTGCTAGGTGGTAGCTTTTAAATCGGCCGCGGTCCGCTAGTATACGTCGGACCCGCGTGTCGCCACTATCAGTGATTGAAGACCGAGCGCCGCCACACGGCAGGTCTAGAGAGACTTCCTAGGACTCGCCCCAGTCGCACAGCCGACTTAGCCAGAGATGGATCACTGACAACTACGCTTTCATCTGCCGAGACGATAGTTAGCATAGCCTTCAGCTACTTCATTTGCTACGACCTAGCAAGGCGCCATAGCATTTGATATTGAGATTATAACATGTACCGTCAAGAGCGATGTACACCAATTGTGGATTAAAGTTAAGTATTATATCAACTACGTACTTTATTTGCTGCTATTAATTCCCTTAACTGTTCCAGACCTCACGCCAGTCAGCGTGTAATTAAACGCGTGCATTTCGGCCTCCTATAGCAACACAGTGTTGGCCCTTCTGCCAACACTTCACTGTCCTTTCCCCTTGTCAGTGTTTTCCACATGTTCCTTTCCTCTCCAATTCTGCGCAGAACCTCCTCATTCCTCAGCCCACCTAATTTTCAACATTCTTCTGTAGCACCACATCGCAAATGCTTCGATTCTCTTCTGTCCCAGTTTTCCTACAGTCCATGTTTCACTACCACACAATGCTGTACTCCAGACGTACATTCTCAGAAATTTCTTCCTCAAATTAAGGCCTATGTTTGCTACTAGTAGACTTCTCTCGTCCAGGAATACTGTATTTGCCATTGCTAGTCTGCTTTTGATGTCCTCCTTGCTACGCCCGTCATTGGTTATTTTGCTGCCTAGGTAGAAGAATTCCTTAACTTCAATCCTGAAGTTAAGTTTATCGCTGTTCTCATTTCCGCTACTTCTCATTACTTTTGTCTCTCTTCGATTTACTCTCAATGCATATTTTGTATTCATTAGATTATTCATTTCATTCAGCATATCGTGTAATTTTTCTTCACCTTCAGTCAAGTCAGCAATGTCATCAGCGAATCGTATCATTAATATCCTTTCACTTTGAATTTTAATTCTACTCCTGAGCTTTCTTTTATTTCCATCATTGCTTCTTCAATGTACATATTGAACAGTAGGGGGGAAAGACTACATCCCTGTCTTACACCCTTTTTAATCCGAAAGCTTAGTTTTCGGTCGTTCTCTGTTATTATTCCCACTTGGCTTTTGTACATATTATATATTACTCATCTCTCCCTATAGCTTACCCCTATTTTTCTCATAATTTCGAACATCTTGCACCATTTTACATTATCGAACGCTTTTTCCAGGTCGATAGATCCTGTGAACTCTCTTTAGTCTTGCTCCCATTACCAACGGAAACGTCAGAATTGCCACTCTGGTGCCTCTACCTTTTCTGAAGCCAAACTGATCGTCATCTAGCACATCCGCAAGTTTCTTTTCTTTTCTTTTGTATATTAGCTCAATATTACATAGCTGTTAGAATGGATAAATATCGAAGCGGATTTCATTGTCTGAGAGCGGGAGTCGGCTGAACTTGCGGTGGTTTAGCATAAAGAGTGTGTGTGTAGGTGTAGGGATGGTGGGATGTGTTTATAAAGGGGCGGCAGTCAAATATTGGCCTGAAATTCAGGTTTTCAAGACATAAGTTCTTGTAATCAAAACAACTAACTCACGAATTTTAACATAAACTACAGGAGTTACCGTCTGTCCCCTTGCTGCCTGTTCTGATCGGTACATATCGACACAAGCTGGTAGTCTTCGTGACTATGACGTCATGTTTTCAACTGCTGCCAGCCGCAACGTTCCAACAGTAGCATTGTAACTGCTCGCATAACGCGTGTCCCGTATTACCTAACAAAGCATTTAGAGATGAATGGCAATGAACACAGATGAAGATATTCCTGACCCACATACAGTTCCGACTTCCCAAAGAGTTAGGAGAAACAAAACACGATGTGACATGGGACACTGAGTTGAATGTTTAGTAAATACGTTAAATCCCATTTGTTTTCTGCCAATTGAGCTGTATTCCAAGTGTATTGACTTCTTAATATTCATTACTACTAACAAGGAACATATTTTGTAACATCCCCACTATATTTGTTTGTGTCTGAAATTTAACCAACTTAGTTCTCACTCTATAAAAATTGACGTATTAGCAAAAGTATGTCCCCACAAACTGTTATCCAACTTAAAACTCGTATGCTAATCTTTGGCTAAACAGAACCTAATTTCAATTGAACTGTAGCTGAGCTGAACGCAGTTTGTCTTTATATTAAATGCGCAGCTGAAGTAAAACAATGGCCCGAATCAAAATTTCTTGAAAACATCGTTGCAGATTTCTCGAAACCACAACAGCAAGCAGACAGCGGCTAAGATATATTTCTGTTTTTAAGTAAAATTTCCAAACTATACTCAAACTGTTTCATACTACATGGTAGCGCGTAAGAATAAACAGTGGGATGGGGAGAGTAACTATTCCTATGAAATGATATTTCAAGACAACGATTTTAGAATGAAGTATGTATTCAAAAAGACAGGGTAAAACTTCGCGTGATCTTCACACATAACACAGGTCTGAACAATACCATGCTCAACAAAGTGAACAATGTACGAATGCATGCTTCCGCGGCAATATCCGTTAACAAAACATTCTCGGGTTTCAAGCTGTGTCAAGTTGTTTACTGCCCACGAGCTTTCGATAGAGATCTCCTCTGCCATTGTCAAGTGGATGACTTGACAATGGCAGAGGAGATCTCTGTCGAAAGCTCGTGCGCAATAAACCACTTGACGCAGCTTGAAACCCGAGATTGTTTTATTTAAGTGAACAATGATTTTAAAAGGGTACAACATTAACCATGAATTTATATAAAAATCAAACAGCTTAATCTATTGATTTGTCAATGCATGCCTTAAGGAAGTGGGCTGGTCTTTCTCTCAGCTCTGAGCAAGTTAGCTAGCTGACAATAATTATTATGACGAACTAGCTGTGCAGTGCTGCAATTCTTACCTCAAACTTCTTCTCTTCAAAAATAATAACGTCGTTCAAAACATATATTATCATCGCTTTCTAATATATACATCGTATTCATCCTTGCTGTCCATTCACAAGTCCACACAGCACTACTAAATACATGCCTCACCTACCACACTTTGTAATATTAGTAATTTTCGTCTCACAAACATTAATATACGCTCAATAGTACACGCCTGATGGCCTAAAGTTATCGAACAATTGTAAAGTAAAAGAAATGAACGATCGCATAGCAGCGACAGAATCTATTATTCTTTATCTTTGCCGTTCTTGCGCGGTGCCTGTAAATCTCTATGTACATGTGTCGATTAATGGTATAAAAAAGAATTCTGTTGTTTCAAGACAAATGAGGCATTTGGCGCCTCACCTTTTACTGTTTGTATTCTATGAAAGGCGGACGCGGGCTTGCTGCGTTCCGCAACTGTATTTTATATTTTATGTGAATATATTGAGTGAATATGCTAATTGTTATTTTTTCCAATCAGAAAACATGTAGTTTCTTGCAACTGATTACGAACAGACAGCATTAAGAGGACATTTTGACTGTTATGTATAAAGTATTTAACCACAACGGTCATCTATTGTAATTTAATATGAAAAGGTACGTAGCATTAAAAAAAACGTGTGTTAAAGATAAGTGTGCTTATTTTAGTAAATTAACCTTGATGATTTCCATCTCCTCATTTACTTGAACGATAATTATTTTGTGTTACTTCATCATCAGAAATTACGATCACGCTGATAGGCCGAACGTAGCATGGGGCAGAAGGAACATTACCGTTTTCCTATTATTTCTGAACCAACTTTTTTTAATTGTCTAGTGTTGCGTTTCTTTTAAAGTGTATAAATCTTCTGGTCCCTTAGTGTTGATCCGGGTATGACTACACCGCGACTATAAAAATGCACAGAAATGATAATGTTTCTTCCGAACGATCTCAAATATATATCAATATGCTGCTCTTATTCAGGTATTTAATGCTCAATGTATGTTGTTATAATAGTGTAATCAATCCCTGATTCTGTTGCCATGTGGCCCACCAAAATATTCAGTTTTTCGACATTAAAAAAATTGCAATTCTTTTTTATTTTCGTCCCCCAAGAGCAACGCTACAACTTCAACTAATTATAAGAATCTATCAGACGGCGCAGAGGCGAAGATCGTGCCACGATAAGAGCAAAGATTGTTTAGCAGTAACTTAACTGCTCTCTCTCTATAGTGGCCATCGATAACGTACAAAAATCAAAATGACATGACCACCTTACAGTTTGAACACGAACGTCCCTATAACACGTCTCAGTGGCAACTTATACCGGGTGGTTATAATTAAACTTCCCTATTTAACACTTTATAACACGTAAACTGATTACTGCACAAGGACCAAACTTGGTAGCATTAATGTCAAGGATACAGGGAAATAATGCATAATCAAGTCAACTGAAACCCTTTTAATGTGCTGCTACGCTACACCATACCACTACATATCGCTACAAACTGCTACAAAATGGGCTCAATCTGGCGCCCATCGGTGAAGATCCCCACACTCCACAATTCCGTGTGTTCACCTCACCTGTCAGAGAAAAATGAGCTTCGCCTGTCCATAGGATGGTCCAGAGCCAGCTCTCGTCAACTTCAGTCCTTGCGAGAAAATAGAGAACGAAGTCAACACGTCGTCGTGCGTCCTGTGGTGCAAGCTGCTCTATGATACGGATCTTGTACGGATACCATTTGAGAATGGTTCGGAGTACCTTCCGAGTGCCTTCCGAACACTGGACTACAAAATATTCAAATGTCGTGACACAGAACAGGCGCTGCCTGACGATCGGGAATTGCGCTCTGCGTTGTCTGCCATACCAACAGCGATTTCATCAACCACCTGTGGTGCATCCGGTCGTCGGCCTCTTCCCGGGGCGACGCCCAGTTCTCCAGTCGATTCGAACTTCTTCATCATGCTCCGCACAGCAGGTGGAGAAAGAGGACTCATCCGTAATCTTTTCAGTCGGCGATATTCTAGAAGTGCAACTGCATTATTACTGTAGTTTTGGCAATAGAGCTTCATCAATAACGCCCTGCTCCTTCTGTCAGAGCTCATGTTGACACGTCAACAAGTGCACTGCGACTGGTCAGGTGTGTGGGACTATGAATCACGATGACTGATCACGGTACCTGGTGGCTATAGTTGGAACTGTACCGTGGCGCTGTGATGCAAGGAAATCATGCACCCCATACTCTGGACATTTATGTTACCAAGTTTCGTACTCGTACTGTGATTAGTTTCCGTGTAATAGGGTGTTCAATAGGGAAAGTTTAATTATAACCACCTGTTAGTTAGTTTAATATATGTGTACTATTTTAAATCTCCAACTAGTTGTGGCGAGTAAAAAATAAATTCCCTGAGAGGTACCGAAACTCCATTCCGGCACGTTGCGGTCGAAATTAAGCCCTGATCTCGATTGCTGCGGATAGTATAGGAGATGAGGTTGTGTTCGATGTGCGTGAGCACAGATGGGAATTCGATGAGATGGTAGAGGGTGTGAGGGTTTGGTGAGACTTACAGAGCTTTGGCGGAGCAGATATCTATGCAGCATTTGCATAGAAGAGGATGGGTCGGATCAAGGTTTTGTAGATGTGAAGGACAGCGGATGGGTACAGTCCCGGCGTTCGGCCAGTTAGTACCTTTACTTTATTGTGGGCTTTCTGTTAGATGGTTAGGGGGTGAAGTTTCCATCTTAGACCCTGGTCGAAGGCTAGTCAAAGATATTTTCGTGTGTCAAATCAACTGGACGGGATGGTCGTAAGGAATAAAACAGAATTAATGGAGAGGGGAGTTGCAGGTGGTTCGTCCTATAATTATTGCTTGGATTTTGGAGGTGCTAGAAAGTTACATCAGCAAAGAGGAAAATGTACTGCGGACATTGGAAGTAATCTGCTCTATAATGAAAAAATATTGAGGATGTATTGCATTTCCTTAATACTACTTTTTCTGAACATTATGTGAAAGTTGGCCTTGATAAATCGATTCTCTCATAATTAATACTGATCTTTGCGATGTAATTACGTGCCCAACGCGTTAAACTGCAGTCCATGATGGCAGCGCCATCTCTTCAGTGAAACCACACTCACTTTCTCGGACTCCAACTCTCACGCCATCTGCAGCTTGGCTTAGAAACTACCAGGTGACGCGACAGGCATTCTCTATGCCTGTATTTTACTACTGAATAACCGTTCTTTTCCGGTATTTATTTGGTCTCAGTGATAACAGGTGTTGTTTCTTTTTTATTAAAATTTTTCTTTCTTAAATTATTATTTTTTTAATAAAAAACAAGGAGTAGTTTCCTTTCGTGAAATTTGCAATGGTTCAAAATATTGCGTTACTATAGAAAATGGAAAAACTGTCACCGTTATTTTAATGGCAATACCGACAGAACGGAGCAATAAACACATGGCATACAAGTTGCTACAGCATTTCCCTGTTTCCGTGCGTCGTGGCTTAAGGTAAGCGTGTAGGTGCGGTGTGCAGGACTTACCCCCACCTGTTAGGTCTGTACAGAAGATTTTTGCTTTCGTCTCCAGACAGCCGTTCTACTGCAAAATAGCACCAACGTTAGTCTGGAAATATTCTTACAAACTGACGAACCAATGAAGTACAACGCTTCATTTCTCTTCAAAGATTAAAAGATTTTTCTGCCATTTCTGTGAAATAATAAAAGAGGAAGGAAATAATGGTAACTGTTCTAAATTAAAAACTTAATAACAATTCATTCATGGTACACGATGAAAACAGGAAGTAGCTGATATGCTGCTTGTATCTACAAAATATGATTTTATCTGCTTGTAGCTCTTGAAAACGGACAAATTAACACGGAAAACGAGTCCTTCAGCCTAAGTTTTCACACTTTGGCATTGACTATTCGTAATGCGCAAATACTGGTATGATCCTCGATTACAACATGATCTTTGAGCAGAGTTTCAAAGAAATTACCATCAATGTGAGAATACAGTTTTTTGCATAGTATTTAACCATTTCTCATTTTTCGTGAAAAGAAGCAAACAGTGTTCGGACTAAGTCTTATTTTATTTACCTATTCAATTTAATATTTTGATTCTATGTATCGAAAATTTTTGCAACCTTTGTTCGATTTTTATTAAAGAAAATGATGGAAATAAAAAAGCGAAAATCTATTTCACTAAGTGGTTATTTTGAATATTTTTGTCAGGTTAAACACGTGGGAAAACAAGCTGAAACCGAAAACCGGTTGTTTCAGCGGTAAATGGCGTCCCTATTCTTTTCCTGCAACAAGTGGAGTGTGGTGCGGGTGTGGAGATAGAACAGTGTGCATCGAGCAAATTTCAGACAAAATATTATTGTCTTCTCTATTTTCAGTTCAGCTGAGCGCCACCATATAACCAAACGAATTAATTTTTATAGGTCTTACTTGACTCATGCAGTAGCTTAATAGTTATTTAATTTTTTATACGTTTCCCTCATCACTGGACATCTTCATAACATACTACACAAGGCAGCTAGTCAAGTTATCTGTTGTGCTCTGAGGATAACTAATGAATGTTTGACTGCAACCAGTAAAGGCACCATAAAATTTTATACCAGTCACGAACCTGTTCAATTCATCATTAAGTCTGTATTTTCAAAACAGTAGAGTGTCACGTTGTGCGTTTGCCTGCTCTGAGTTAAAAATTACGTGCGTCACACATGCACTTGCCGGACGTCTTTGAAAAATCTATTCTGACACGTCGCCGATGATGTAGGTCCCAATGAATGATGGCAATACATCTAAAAGGAGATAAATTTGTCGAATGCCCGTTACAAAATGGCAGACGCAAATAATAACCCCAAATGCCTTCGTCGTCACCTGCATAGCATAAAATAAATTTTCAGTACATTCCAAATATTCAACAGCCTAACCCGATCAGACGCTACAACGTGCGGCAGACCACATAAACGAATGGAGGTTTTTTCCTTGAAACGTAATCAACAGGTGCAATGTAGTCCCCTAAACCATATCACTAGCTGAGCGATTGGTAATTTCTTTGAGGTAAGAAAAAATACACGCTTCACTCTTAGGGATTCCATTCGTTATTATTTTGGTCTTAATTGAACATAAAAACTGTTGCTCAGTTCTTTAACAGATTTCAAAAAAATTATTGGTGAGGGTAGCAATATTCGGGCACCTCTAGAGAAAGACTTGCAGAAATCTGTGGATATGATCATCCCTTTGAAAAGATCTGTAGGATGCTACAAAAAAAATGTTCTGATTGGACTTAGCATACCATACTGACTACGCTGCAGATGATAATGTATTACGCCGAAACGCCGTCAGCTACGTCGCATAATATTTCCATGGTTGGGTATGTTGATGCGTTTTCGCTTGTAATCGTTCAAAGAAATTTCCCACGTAATAGCATGCAGTTTTTGCGTGACGTCATGTTTCCAAGACTGCAGACCCTAGAACGAGATTGTCTCCGGGACTCCCACTCGACGTAACGCATGGCATAGCGATATGCACTGTCACCCTCAAAAAGCAAGTACCCCAAGAAATCTAATAGAGTTTCAGGTATTTCCCAGATTGTTGTCGTCGGCTACATTGCCTGACAAAGAAAGTGAGGTTCCCTGAAAGCGTGGTCGGATGTCACAGCAACTTCGTATCGGCGGGTCCGAAAATGAGTAGAGTTTCAGTTTTCTGTGGCATATAGAATGGCCTCTAGAGCACAAAAGTGATGTTCGTGTTTAATGTTTTAACCAGGCCTGATAGCGTTTACAAGGGTTGTGAACAGTGTCAGATGTTGAATAATCACTGCGAAGACCACGAAGGTTCCACGTAATTGTGTGAGACAGTGTCATCAGCACCGAACTGCATTAGGTGTTGAATGATCACAGTGAAGGCCGGGAAGATGCCACGTAGTCGTATGAGACAGCTTTATCAGCACTGAACCAGATGTTGAACGATCACGAAGGTGACACATAGTCATGTGAGACAGTGTTATCAGGACTGAACCATGTCAGATGTTGAATGTTCACAGTGAAGACAGAAAGATGCCACGCAGTCGTATGAGACAGCGTTATCAGCATCGAACTACATCAGATGTTGAATGCCACATAGTCGTGTAAGGCAGCATTATCAGCACCAAACCACATCAGATGTTATCTGTGATGGCCACGAAGATGCCACAAAGTCGTGCGAGACAGCGTTATCAGCACCATACCACGTCATATGTTGAATAATCTTGTGAAGGCCACAAAGATGCCACACGGTTGTCTGGGGCAGCTTTATCAGCAGCGACCCGTGTTAGATGTCGAATCATCACTGCGATGGCAATGAAGACGCCATATAATCGTGTGAGGCAGCGTTATCAGCACCGAACTGTGTTAGATGTTGAGTGATCACTATGAAGGCCAGGAAGACGCCACATAGTCGTGTGAGGCAGAGTTATCAGCACCGAGCCACGTCAGATGTTAAATGATCTTGTGAAGGCCACAAAGATACCACATAGTTTTGTGAGGCAGCTTTACCAGCAGCGAACCGTGTTAGATGTTGAATCATCACTGCAAAGGCAATGAAGATGCCACGTAAACGTTTGAGACAGCGTTATCAGCACTGAAGCATGTCTGATGTTGAATGATCACGAAGATACCACATAATTGTGAGAGACAGCGTCTTCAGCACTGAACTGCATTAGGTGTGAACGATCACAGTGAAGGGCAGGTAGATGCCATGTAGTCGTATGAGACAGCGTTATCAGCATCGAACAGCATCAGATGTTGAATGATCACTGTGAAGGCCCTGGAGTCGCCAAGGAGTCGTAGAGACAGTACTGAACCACGTCAGATGTTGAATAATCACTGTGAAGGCCTCGAAGATGCTATGTAATCGTATGAGATAGCGTAACCAGCACCTGACAAGAGTTTGACAGGGGCCGCATTGTGGGTCTCCATTTGCCTGGCCGGTTGAAACATGCAATATCCAGATTTGTGGGGTATTTGGACTTGACAATGGTCCAATGTTATATTTTGACAGCAGGTGTACTCTCTGCCAAAACTGTCAGTCTCATCTGACCACCACAAGAGGATCGCAATACTGTGCACCAAACACACTGTAGCCCCTTCACATGTGTGCTGGCCGTCCAAGAACAGGTAATGCACTCCATGCTGTATTCCGTGTATTCCTGCACCATTGGCCAGAGATTAGTAGCAACCGGATTACAGAATTACCGACCCATGCATAGGTAGGCCATAGAACAGAATTAAGCGACTAATGAAATGAGAACATAATTAACCTCTTTACGTTTGTTTTACTGTCGTAACTTGTTGCAGTTAAAGTACATTTGAAAGCTAAAGAACTGAGTCAACGATTCAATATCTGATATTCCTTGATGTAATGAAATAGCAATTTCAGGAGTAGTAACTAGAATTCGCACCACTCTCGATAATTCAGAAGACTGACAACTGCATGAAGAATTTACAACAAGCGCCGACACATGGATCTCAGCAACAATATATCTTTGTCATCACGACTCGCGAAGTTAGTTGCAGTTATATAATTTCTTGGTAACACTACAATAAATTAAATTAAGCGTTTCAAAATGGATCGTATACTTGTCGTCTGGAATCAATATACACACGTCAAATAAAGTTTTGCATCACCTCGGTTCGTAGAGTTTTGGAACCTGTACAGAAATAGAAATCAACATAAAGATCATTTTCGCCCTTTTTATTGCTCATGGAAAACACACATTGTATGCACCATACAGCGAGACCTTCACAAGTTCATCAAGGCACTGTTGGTCCAGATTGTCCAACTCCTCAACGGCGATTCGGCGTAGATCCCATAGATTGGTCGGTGGGTCACATCGTCCACAAACAGCTCTTTTTAATCTATCCCAGGCATGTTCGGTAGGGATCATGTCTGGAGAACATGCTGGCCACTTCGATTGAGCGATGTCGGTGCCCGCTTCAGTCTGGAACCGCGCGACCGCTACGGTGGCAGGTTTTAATCCTGCCTCGGGCAAGGATGTGTGTGTGGTGTCCTTAGGTTAGTTAGTTTTAATTAGCTCTAAGTTCTAGGGGACGACCTCATATGTTGAGTCCCATAGTGCTCAGAGCCATTTGAACCATTTGATATCGTTACCCTGAAGGAAGTCATTCACAAGATGGGGGCGCGAATTGTCGTCCACGAAGACGAATGCCTCCCGAATATGCTGCTGATATGGTTGCACTATCGGTCGAAGGATGGCATTCAGGTATCGCACAACTGCTATGGCGCCTTCCACGACCACCAGCGGCGTACATCGGCCCCACATAGTGTCATCCGGAAACAGCAGGGAACCTCCACCGTGGTGCACTCGCTGGCCAGTGTGTCCAAGGTGTTCAGCCTGACCGGGTTGCCTCCAAACACGTCTCTGACGATTGTCTGGTTGAAGGCATATGCGACAATCATTGGTGAAGAGAACGTGATGCCAATCCTGAGCGGTCCATTCGGCTTGTTGTTGGGCCCATCTGTACCGCGCTGCATGGTTTCATGGTTGCAAAGATGGACCTTGCCATGGACGTCGGGAGTGAAGTTGCCTATCGTGCAGGCTATTGCGCACGGTTTGAGTCGTAACACGACGTCCTCTGGCTGTGCGAAAAGCATTATTCAACATGGTGGCGTTGCTGTCAGGGTTCCTCCGAGCCATAATACGTAAGTAAATTAACTTACGCTAAGGACAACACACTCACCCATGCCCAAGAGAGGACTCGAACCTCCGACGGGAGGAGCCGCACGAACCGTGACAGGACGCCCTAGACCTCGCGGCTACACCCGACCAGGCAAAATCTTTCCAGTCATCAACAGTGCAATATCGGTGTTGACAGGCCCACGTGAGGCGTAAAGCTTTGTGTCGTGCAGTCATCAAGAGTACACGAGTGTGTCTTCGGCTCCGAAAGCCCATATTGATGATGTTTCGTTGAATGATTCGCACGCTGACACTGTTGATTTCCCAGCGCTGAAATCTGCGGCAATTTGCGGAAGGGTTGCACTTGTGTCTCGGTAAACGATTATCTTCACTCTTCGTTGGTCCCGTTCTTGCACGATTTTTTTCCGGCCGCAGCGGTGTAAGAGAGGTTTGATGTTTTGCCGGATTCCTGATATTCACGGTACAGTCATGAAGTGGTCGCACGGGAAAATCCGCACTTCATCGCTACCTCGGAGATGCTGTGTCCCATCGTTCGTGCGCCGACTCAAATCTTGATAACCTGCAATTGTAGCAGCAGAATCCATCTGACAACTGCACCAGACACTTGTTATCTTTCATAGGCTTTGGCGACCGCAGTGGCGCATTCTGCCTGTTTACACATTTCTGTGTCTCTCATATCACGCCTATAACAGTTTCGTTGGCGCTTCAGTGTATAACTTGTATCGAAGATGTTATGCTCTTTTGCAGGATGAATTTAAATGTGTTTGTACCCTACACAGAGTCGTTTTACCAAGAGTATTTCGCTGTTTGCAGGGCAGTAGCAGTGTCGAAAATAAGTGCAAGTGGTAGAAATCGAGACTTCGTGATTGGTAATATGGATGCATAGTCTCTTTATGTATGTGTGTAGAGCTGTGAGCGGCGGACGGTTGCGGTTCGAATACATAACTTGCTAACTATTCTTCTATACATCACGCTGGCGGGGAGAGACGCACACTGTAGGTAGGGAGAGGGGAAACCCGTACGGCCGAGGAAGCTAAGTGCAGTCGACGTACTGTCAACTAACGAATAACTTATTACTAGGGTAAAGGAACCCAGAAATCTACAGTCTGTAGATGTCCTGACAGGGTTGTGTGAATGTATCAGAAGTAGCGAAACTCATCTGGTAAGCAATAAGAGCATATACTTATGGGAAAACATCTGAGTTGCAACAGAGATCAACTCTGTACACACGTCAACTCCCTCTTGCAGATCCTTACATGATGGAGCGGAAATCAGGTGAACATGTAGAACTGTTTCCAGGCTACATGAGTCCGCAGACAAGCTCTCTGATGTGTCGTAGCAGTCCACGGAGTTGTTTGTAGACTTCGAGTTTCCAATGTACCCATCATCTGCAACACTCTCTGAGCTTAATCTAGGTACGAAGCCAGTGTCACTATACTTTTCATGACCATACTATCCAAAATGAAAGCATGCAGATCATCGGGAAGAGGGTAATTCTTAGGATTTTTAGTAGGCTGGCGAATAAGAAACGCAAATATGCTCGTATAAAATCAAACGATGCATAGGTGTGTCAGCAATATGACCATATACATATGGAAAACTATCGAGAAAACATGAAAAATGACATAAAATCGGTGATAATCGGGGACAACCAGGTATAATTACGACAAATTTATGGGAAATACATAAAATTGAGGGAAATGTGACGAAACATGTAAAACCGCTGAAACCTAGCAGAATTACGTAAATTAGAGAAAACATACCATGAAATGCGGGGAATTGAGGTAGGGTGAAGGTACCCAGAGCTCAAGACCGAAACAAGCTTAAAATCATGCTCTGTCTGCCGTTAGTTTTGATTCCCTCCCTCCCCCTGTAAACTAAGTGGGTTTTCTTAACACATACTTCAACAAATGCGAGATAAGTGTTACACAGAAGCATTATGTTTAAGCAAGCGAAACATACACTCCTGGAAACTGAAATAAGAACACCGTGAATTCATTGTCCCAGGAAGGGGAAACTTTATTGACACATTCCTGGGGTCAGATACATCACATGATCACACTGACAGAACCACAGGCACATAGACACAGGCAACAGAGCATGCACAATGTCGACACTAGTACAGTGTATATCCACCTTTCGCAGCAATGCAGACTGCTATTCTCCCATGGAGACGATCGTAGAGATGCTGGATGTAGTCCTGTGGAACGGCTTGCCATGCCATTTCCACCTGGCGCCTCAGTTGGACCAGCGTTCGTGCTGGACGTGCAGACCGCGTGAGACGACGCTTCATCCAGTCCCAAACATGCTCAATGGGGGACAGATCCGGAGATCTTGCTGGCCAGGGTAGTTGACTTACACCTTCTAGAGCACGTTGGGTGGCACGGGATACATGCGGACGTGCATTGTCCTGTTGGAACAGCAAGCTCCCTTGCCGGTCTAGGAATGGTAGAACGATGGGTTCGATGACGGTTTGGATGTACCGTGCACTATTCAGTGTCCCCTCGACGATCACCAGTGGTGTACGGCCAGTGTAGGAGATCGCTCCCCACACCATGATGCCGGGTGTTGGCCCTGTGTGCCTCGGTCGTGTGCAGTCCTGATTGTGGCGCTCACCTGCACGGCGCCAAACACGCATACGACCATCATTGGCACCAAGGCAGAAGCGACTCTCATCGCTGAAGACGACACGTCTCCATTCGTCCCTCCATTCACGCCTGTCGCGACACCACTGGAGGCGGGCTGCACGATGTTGGGGCGTGAGCGGAAGACGGCCTAACGGTGTGCGGGACCGTAGCCTAGCTTCATGGAGACGGTTGCGAATGGTCCTCGCCGATACCCCAGGAGCAACAGTGTCCCTAATTTGCTGGGAAGTGGCGGTGCAGTCCCCTACGGCACTGCGTAGGATCCTACGGTCTTGGCGTGCATCCGTGCGTCGCTGCGGTCCGGTCCCAGGTCGACGGGCACGTGCACCTTCCGCCGACCACTGGCGACAACATCGATGTACTGTGGAGACCTCACGCCCCACGTGTTGAGCAATTCGGCGGTACGTCCACCCGGCCTCCCGCATGCCCACTATACGCCCTCGCTCAAAGTCCGTCAACTGCACGTACGGTTCACGTCCACGCTGTCGCGGCATGCTACCAGTGTTAAAGACTGCGATGGAGCTCCGTATGCCACGGCAAACTGGCTGACACTGACGGCGGCGGTGCACAAATGCTGCGCAGCTAGCGCTATTCGACGGCCAACACCGCGGTTCCTGGTGTGTCCGCTGTGCCGTGCGTGTGATCATTGCTTGTACAGCCCTCTCGCAGTGTCCGGAGCAAGTATGGTGGGTCTGACACACCGGTGTCAATGTGTTCTTTTTTCCATTTCCAGGAGTGTATGTGTCCCAATCCAGGGCAGTATTCTCACATGTACAGTCGAATATAGATGTCACCGAAATAGGATTGGTTCTCACGTTGTTAAGGAAAAGGAGCAGAATCAATGTGTTTAACAGACTTAAGCCATTCCATAGCCTCTTCTGTAGGAGAGTCAACTGATGCCACATATGTCTGCCGTAATAGTGTGAGGAGGGGGTACTCTAGAGAGCTGGTATGAGGATGAAATTGCTACTGCTACTAATAAGCACGACTGTCACGGGAAACGTATTGAGGGTACTTACATTTTGTACTTAAGAAAGACGTATAAAATCCATCAGGTTCGTAAGCGACAGGATAGCAGTCTCCTTCGTTCAAGTTGGTTTATAAGCAGTTAGAACGGCCGATATACGCCTACGATGCCCTAGTAGTGAGAACACCACAATAGCGTAGAAGGAAGTAGTTTTATCATCTTGAAGTTTGTCAACTTAGTTATTTGGGTAGAAAACTTGCAGGATGGTTGAATGTCAGGGGTTGGATATATTTGTCCTGCGTTAGGATATCAAGAGCATTGCATTCCGCACAGGTAATACTTCGGAAACCATATGCATTTAACATTATAGCATTAATAAGTGGAGAATCGTGTAGCCATAGGAGTGCTTCTGTTTATGTTCTATGATCATTTCTCTCTTGCCTGAATCTTCATGGTACTGACTCCAGGCATTGGAATAATACTGTAGAACTGATAGCACAGTTGATTTGTGTAAAATGTTTCAAACTCTATCTGTCTGGAGCTCCATCATAAACCACACGTTTCTCCTTAACTGTCGGCTATACCACCACAAAAATGTCATGTCTACCCTCCACCGATAAGGGGTGCTAACTTCCTCGACATCACAAACTCGACATCCTAAACTCGCTGCTAGCGGAACACGGGTGCGCATCCACGTGAAGACAGAGGGGGCACACATACGCGCCGACCGCCCACTGCAGTCAGTTCTGCGGAAAACAGAGGAATGAAGAGAAGAAGAGGTGGTGTGTGTGTGCGCGCGCGCTTCCTGAAAACATAAGGAGTGTGGGGAATGGAAATTCGTCAAAGAATGGCGCAAGTGTACGGAGAGCACTGCAAATCCGCTGCAAAGGTCATGTGGCACAAGCGATTACACACTCTAACACATGAAGAAGATGATGAAGAAGAAGACGACAACGATCGAACTGCTAATAGTCATGATGCTACAGCTCTAGCCTATAAAATAAATAAATGCTACTTATATGATAAAAAGCTTGAAACTTCTAAAATGTCCTACATAACAAATACATTTTTTGTGTGCTACATGACGTAAATATCTCTGCAACAATGTTGAAAAAATGTACACTTGTGAAAGCCCATAGTCATGGAAAATCATGTGTGTCAGAATCAATTATGAGACAGATCCACTCTTAAGAATCACAACTGGATTAAAAATGCACTGCAGAGAAAATTAACGCTTTATTATAATGTGGCCCAAGTAGTGAAACTTAAGTTGCAATTTTATGTTACGGTGGGCATGCAGCATAAAATGTTTCGCCTTAACTGGCATTGTCAAGTGAACTGCGAAAATAATATTGGTAAGATTGTCTATTCATGAATAACGGCTGTTTTATGCTTACGTTTGAATTTTCATAGGGTAATAAAAACAAAGAATTATAACATCATCTCTGGCAAGCTGTATATATTTTTAAACATATATCATCGTCGTAAAGAATTTTTAAAATATTGAACTGTCAAAATATCTGTCAAAAACGTACTTCTTACGGTTTGAAACTTCAAAAAATGTTATACTTGCCACGAGCTCACCTCAAAAATTTACAATAAATGGAATATGGTCGCCGCTTGCAGCTAGACGTTAGTATCAATGCAAATGTAAACATAAAACAGTCAAGATTTACGTACAGATAATTTTACCAATGCTATTTTCGTAGGTCACTTGATAATGACAATTAAGCCGAAACAGGCTTGTCATGTAAAACGTTAAATATATTATCTTACTGCTGCTAGTTTTGGAGCTTTCGTTTTATTTAAGTTGGAGGATTCGCAATTTGTAATCAAATGGTTCAAATGGCCATAAAGACTATGGGACTTAACATCTGAGGTCACCAATCCCCTAGACTTAGAACTACTTAAACCTAACTAACTTAAGGACATGACACACATCCATGCCCGAGGCAGGATTCGAACCTTCGACCGTAGCAGCAGCGCGGTTCCGAACTGAAGCGCCTAGAATCGCTCGGTCACAGCGGCTGGCAGTTTGTAATCCAAAAATATTGCTCATCACGGAAGATTTGCTAACAACATTATTCAGATACATGATTTGAGTGGAATGTGAATTTCATATAAGGCTTTAAATGCATTGAATTGTTAGATGTACAGTTAAACATTGCTTACCGTGAAAATGGGACAAATCAAATAATCGTTGGCAAATTTAATTGGTGGGAAGTGTAATTTGCAAAACATTATGTCCCTTTTCCTAATGAATTTACCGCAGACTGCCTACGTATTAATAACAGTGACTGTGTGGCTCAAAAGACAAACTGAAGTTATCCATATAACTGTGACTGTATTTTTGAACATGGGAAGGCTAAATCGAAAATAATGTTGAATCCGTAAGTTCTCTCCATCCTAACGTGCCGGCGCCTGAAGTTTTTCTCACCATAGTCGTCGATGTAACGAGAGGAGACTGCTGACGGCCTGACTGGCTGCCATTACGTGAGTACGTAGAACTGATCTGCTGTGGACTCGAACGTGGACAATATGGCACCCCACACGTCCAGAACTGTTACAGAATGGGTCCAGGAACACTCTTCTAAATTTAAACATTTCCACTGGCCACCAAACTCACCAGATAAGAACATTCTTGAACATATCTGGGATGCCTTGCAGCTGTCACTGGGTAACCTCTTTTGACGCTAGTCAGTTGTCAGGATGAGCATTACTGCAAAGGGCATTTGATTCTAAAGCATTATGTCAGGGTGAAAAACACTAAATAAATTACTTTTTCTCTCTTAACAGCATGTGGGCAGGGTGGGTTCTTCCTTGGCTAGGGTATGAGGTAGAATGAAACAGCGTTTTTACATAAGATAACTTTTATTGGAAGATTTGTACAATGGTTTCCTTATTGGATTGTTCTGACTGGGAGAGCGGCAGCTGTGTCGTATGCGAAGCCTTCTGCTGCGGCAGCGGCGGCGTCTGATTACGCGTGGCAGTGTGTATCTCGTGTCGCCGTCTCGCCCAGTTGACTGGAGACGCGCATCGTGGTGACCCGTTTAATTATTGAGAACGAAGTCGTGAATCGGATGGTGATACCTTGGATGTGGCGTCCCAGTGTTTCTCTTCTCTATGCAGCCGGGTATGTCAGTGTTGTGGGTCGCCAGCGGAGCGGCGCGGGGCGGGGATTGCCAGTGTCCCGGACTCGAGCAACGGACTCCCGCTCGCCAGTCTTCGGCTGTCAGATCTTCATCCCAGCTCACAGGTGACTACTGATGTGAGGCCGTCTCCTTCCCATCCTCACGAGTCACCAGGGTACGTAAAAATATGTCTTCATATACCTTCTAACTTCTGTATTCTGGCGATGAGGCTGCTGCTTTCTAGTCCATTACAGCGGCGGACTTGGTGCTTCTGTGTACGATGTAGTCTCTTCCTGCATGACGGTCTTCAGCACCGACTGAACTGTACTGGAACTGAACTCGAACCAAAACTGAACTGAAAACTACCTTCGGGCCCACTGCGTCTCGCGTATTTATTTACTGCAGTTCACTGGAGGTGAACGACTTCACGGTCATTGCCTCTTCTGTCACACTGAAAAGCTTCTCGAAGAATCTTCTTAACGTCGGTCATTGGCAGTTAGAATGTAGGCGAGGGTCTTTGATCACATGTGACAACTGAGAAACACGTGAGCCGGACGGGCAATGCCCTGACGCCTGAATCGACAGCTTCCCTTATGTGGGGGAGAAGGGGGGGGGGGCGATGGCTTTTCCTGACCATGCTGACTTGCAAGAGCCGGCCGTTTCCACTGCTCCTCTGCCCACTGATTGCCAGTGTGTAGCTCTTCTAAACTAATTAAGTTTTTCATTTATTTTCTAATTTCTACTTCACTTCACATTGACTTCACTAATTTATTTACCTATCTTAAGTACCACTCAACACAGCGTGCTGTTCAGAAGAGATCTCCACCCACTAGTATCAACAGGCCTTCGGGATTCACGCTGTCAGTTCCCTCCTCCACTACTTCAGACGTTAGTCGAGTCCATGCCACGTAATGTTGCGGCATTTCTGCGTGCTCGCGGCGTCCCTACACGATATTAGGCAAGTGTACGAGTTTCTTTGGATAGATATTTGACGATTTCCAACATTTAAAAAAGAATACTTGCAGCGCGTGTTAGCAACTAATTTTTTTTCTATTCGGTGATTCTTCCCCTATAAAAATTTCAGGACAACGGCGCATTCCGTTCTGGTTGCAGTGGCCGTCGACAGCAGCTCGTGTTTTTAGGAAAGAGCATTGCGATCCTTTCATGACTCATTCCTGGCTCATTTATTTCTGACCGCACCTCATAGACTGATTGAATTTCGGTAGTATCTTACCAATGACCCAGTCTGCCGTCTGTTTTATTGACGACTGAGCCTGTGTGATCATTCCATCACAAATTCCTGTGAATTGTTGCACGCAGGTATTTGTACGAGTTGGCTGATCCTAGCCGTGACTCGCTGATACTGCAGTCATAGGAGCCTATGCACTTTCATTTTCTGATGTACAAAATTTTACATATCTGACTAAGGAAAGCGAGTTGCCAGGCTTTGCACATCTCTGAAACATTTTCAAGATTTGACGGAATATTTGTGCAGATTTTCCAAAAGTTGACAAAGACAGCATCTACTGACTGCGAACTCGATAGCTTTCAGGATTTCATATAACAAAACTGTGAGTTGCATTTCACAGGTACCAGAAACCAACAATTAGGGACGGCGAAAGCGCTGTTCAAGTCTCGTACGAGGAGCTTTCAATAAGTAATGCAACGTATTGCTTTCCTCGACGAACTTCTGTTAAATGCGAAACTTGTTATGGGACATCGTGCAATATTTCCGCTTCAGAATCTATAGCTTCATGAAGTTCCGATAGATAGTGGCGCTATACATAGCCTTCAAAATGGCGTCTGTAATGGAGATGCTTTCCAAGCAGAGCTGTCACTGAATTTCTTCTGGCGATAAACCAGAGCATCGCAGATTATCATAGACCTGGTAGTGAACATAAGCAAGGTGAGTCGGTGGGCTATGCGTCTGTCATCATTCTAACAAGATCGTACAAATCTGACCCGATCTCCCACGTGCCGGCCGGACACAAACGCCCTCGTTCTGTTTGATAACACAAGGCTTCAGATAAGTCTGTGATCCCTAAAGGAGCTTACAAAACCACAGTGCACTGTTCTTCCTCAGCCACGACGTAGCATCTTCCGACTTCCACCTGTGTGGTCCAATGAAGGATGGACACCGTGGGAAGCAGTACGTGGGTGGTGGGGAGGTTACTGATGATTGCTGTAGCAAGACACTGGCTCCGACGTCGACCAGTAGGGTGGTACCATGCGGGCATACAGGTCATCCCAGAAAGGTGGCGTCAGGCCGCCGCATTCACCGGAGATTATGATGTAAAATAGGGATTTTTAGCCAAAAGAGCGGGGAATAATATGGAGTGTTGGAATCTTAAATAAAATAAACCTGCTTTCAGAAAAAATGTGTTGCATTACTTTTTGAACTTCCCTTGTATTTCCTTAGCTATAAGTTGCGAACTGTCTTCCACCAGCTAATAACCAAAACAGTCCAGTTCTTTGATAGTCTGTCTATTAATGAACATCATTAAGCGATTTCAAAATCATATGAGTACCACCCTTTACAGTTCTGAATCCTATTGAAACTGTACCAACATCTACTGATAGCCGTGGGTTACTTATCTTCTCAGAGGAAGGTACGAAACTTAGTGCCGGCCGCTGTGGCAGTCTGGAACCGCACGACCGCTACGGTCGCAGGTTCGAATCCTGCCTCGGGCATGGATGTGTGTGATGTCCTTAGGTTAGTTAGGGTTAAGTAGTTCTAAGTTATAGGGGCCTGATGGCCTCAGAAGTTAAGTCCCATAGTGCTCAGAGCCATTTGAACCATTTTTAACGAAACTTAATCTCTCTACATGTCAGATTCATCAAACATGGTCCCTCTTATAACTGAAGTCTCGTTACTTGCAAAATAAACAGCACTCCTATTGTCCTATAAAATTATTATACAAATTTAAATAATTATATACACATATCAAAAAAAGTTTTGCATCACCCCAGTTCCCAGAACTGAAGGTAGACGTTGACTGTGGATGTTGTATCACAGACACAGTCCCTTTGACTGTTCAGAGATGTCACTAAAGCCGTCCAAAGATGTAAACAACCATGCATGAGCAGCGCCTATTAAACGGAGGGGGTCCGACAGCCGATCAGTTCCAGTGATTGCAACAGGAAGGAGGTACACGGCTCGTGTTGCCTGTAGTTCAACCACTTCTAGACAGTCAATACCGCGATTCGATCACGTCCGCGTTGTTACTTTGTGCCAGGAAGGGTTTTCAATAAGGGAAGTGGCCAGGCGTCTCGGAGTGAACCAGCGATGTTGTTCGGACATGGAGGAGATGCAGAGAGACAGGAACTGTCGATGACATGCCTCACTCAGGTCGTCCAAGGACTACTACTGCAATGGATGACCGCTACCTACGGATTACGGCCCGGAGGAAAGATGACAGCAACGCCACCATGTTGAATAATGCTTTTCGCACAGCCAAAGGACGGCATGTTGTTGGGCCCATCAGTACCACGCTGTGTTGTGTCGTGGTTGCAAAGAAGGACCTCGCCATGGACGTTGAAAGTGAAGTTGCGCATCCTGCAGCCTATTGCGCACAGTTTGAGTCGTAACACGACGTCCTGTGGCTGCACGAAAAGCATTATTCACCATGGTGGCGTTGCTCTCAGGGTCCATCCGAGCCATAATCCGTAGGTAGCGGTCATCCACTGCTACAGTAGCCCTTGGGCGGCCTGAGTGAGGCATGTCATCGACAGTTCCTGTCTCTCTGCATCTCCTCTATGTCCGAACAACATCGTCTTGGTTCACTCCGAGACGCCTGGCCTTTTCCCTTATTGAAAGCCCTTCCTGGCACAAAGTAACAACGCGGACGTGATCGAATCTCGGTGTTGACTGTCTAGAAGTGGTTGAACTACAGACAACACGAGCCGTGTACTTCCTTCTCGGTGGAATCACTGGAACTGATCGGCTGTCGGACCCCGTCCGTCTAATAGGCGCTGCTCATGCATGGTTGTTTACATTTTGGGTGGCTTTAGTGACATCTCTGAACAGAGGGACTGTGTCTGTGATGCAATATCCACAGTCAACGTCTACCTTGAGGAGTTCTGGGAACGAGGATGATGCAAAACTTTTTTTGATGTGTGTGGATGTGCGTTGGACGGTGGGAAACAATCCTTCGTGAGTATTATTCTTATATACGAGGTAGAACAGAACATTAGTCGGACGGTACTCGAATGTTCAAAAAAATGGCTCTGAGCAGTATGCGACTTAACTTCTGAGGTCATCAGTCGCCTAGAACTTAGAACTAATTAAACCTAACTAACCTAAGGACATCACACACATCCATGCTCGAGGCAGGATTCGAACCTGCGACCGTAGCGGTCTCTCGGTTCCAGACTGTAGCGCCTAGAACCGCACGGCCACTCCGTCCGGCTACTCGACTGTACCCAGCCACTTACAACTATATAATCTACAGATGCAGTGCATTTGCTCTATTTGCTTCTTTGTGTAAAACTATCAGCAAGAAGCCCCATGGAACTTCTGATATTGTCTACTACGACATTTATGTATATCGTGAAACGTAATGGACCTATAACACTTCCTTTGGGTACCCCCGAAGTTACTTTTACGCTTGTACACTTCTCTCCGTTCACAATGACGTGCTGTGATCTGATTGCTAGAAACTCTTGAACCCAGTAACGCACCTGGTCTGATATTACGTACGCTCGTATTTTGTCCGTTGGGCGGCAGGTCGGAACTATATCGGATGCCATACGGAAGTCAAGGAACGCGGCACCTATCTGGACGCTGGTGTTTGCTGCTTTCTGGATCTCGTGGGCGAACGGAGCGAGCTGTGATTCAAACCATCGTTGATTCCTGGAGAGGAGATTTTCGGTCTCCAGAAATGTCATAATAAGCGAGCATAAAACATGATCCAAAATTCTACAACAGACCGACATTAGAGATAGAAGCCTATAGTTCTGAGCGTCTGTTTGACGAGCGTTCTTGGAAAATGGATTGGCAAGTGCTTATTTCCAATCATTAGGAACGCTTCGCTCCTCCAGAGACCTACGTTACGCCGGCAAGTTCTGTCGTATTCTCTGTGTACAATCGTAGTGGTAGCCGATGAGGTTCAGGCCACACACGTCCTACCATCCTGTTCCATATTCTTGTCAGTGTTTTTCATATGTTCCTCTACTCACCGATACTGCCATGAACCTCCTCGTTCCTTAGCTTATCAGTCACCTAATTTTCTATGTGCTTCAAAAGCACCACGTCTCAAACACTTAAGTCCTTTTCTTCCCCGGTTTCTCCACAGTCCATGATTCACGACTACACAGTATTGTGATCCAAATGTATATTCTCAAAAATTTCTTCATCAATTTGAAGCCAATTTTTGATAGTAGTAGATTTCTTATGGTAAGGAATGCTCTCCTTGCGTTTGTTAGACAGTTTTTTTAAGTCCTTCCTTTGTCCGTCGTGTGTGTTTTTGCTTCCAAGGCAGAAGAATTCCGTCACTTCGTGTATTTCGTGGCCCCCAGCTTGGATATTAAGTTTGTAGCTAATCTTATTTCTAATACTACTCATTAGTTTCGCCTTTCTTTGGTTTATATATACCGCACTTTTTAAAGTTTTCATTGTATTGAACAGATTGTAAATTTGTGGAAGATGTTATGGGACGAAAGTGCGTAGATCATCGGTCTCTAAGCTTACACACTACTTAATCTAACTTAAACTAACTTACGCTATGGACAACACACATACCCATGCCCAAGGGAGGGCTTGAACTTCCGACTGGGGAAGCCGCGCGGACCGTGACAAGGCGCCCAAGACCGCGCGGCTACCCCACGCGGCTATTCAACACATCTTTTAATCCTTCTTTACTTTCGCAACGCATAGAAACTTCGTCAGCGAATTTTATCACCCATATCCTTTCACCCTAAATGTTAATCCCACTCTTTAACCTATTTTTAATTTGTATCATTCTTTTTCGATGAATAGATGAAAAATAGGGGCAAAAAACTTCATCTCTGTTTTATAATGTTTTTACTCCAAGGACTTCGTTCTTGGTTTTCCATTTTTATTTTTCCTTTTTCGTTCTGCTGCATACTGAGAATTATACACTGAAGCTCCAAAGAAACTGGTATAGGCATTCGAATTCAAATACAGAGATATATAAACAGGCAGAACACGGCGCTGCAGTCGGCAATACGTATATACGTAAGAGAACAAGTTTATGGCGCAGCTGTTAGATCGGTTACTGCTGCTACAATGGCAGCTTATCAAGATTTAAGTGAGTCTGAACGTGCTGTTATAGTCGGCGCACGCGCGATGGCATACAGCACCTCCGAGGCAGCGGTGAAATGGGACTTTTCCCGTGCGACCATTTCACGTTCAACGTGACGGAAGTGCAACCCTTCCGTAGATTTCTGCACGTTTCAGTGCTGGGCCATCAAGACGTGTCAGCATGCGAACCATTCAACTAAACACCATAGATTGGGCTTTCGGAGCCGAAGACCCACTCGCTGATAACTGCTCGACACAAAGCTATACGCCTCGCCTGGACTCGTCAGCACCGACATTGGACTCTTAAGGACTCGACACACATTGCCTGGTCTGACAAGTCTCGTTTCAAATTGTATCGAGTGGATGGACATGTACGGATACGGAGGCAACCTCACGAATCCATGGAACCTGCATGTCGGCTGGTGGGGGCTCTGTAATGGTGCGGGACGTGTGGAGTGATATGGGACGCCTGATAGGTCTAGATACGGCTCTGACGAGCGACACGTCCGTAAACATCCTGTGCCGTGCTCCGGCTCGTGTTTGTCCCGTTGACAGATTGGTGTCGTGTATTCAGATTATGACCTTTCGTTTTCTTAGTGCGTTCACTGGTGCCACTATATTTGCTCGCTTTGTCTGTCCGTGAGTGGCGGCAGCAGCGTTTATCGATAGCGAGTACTGTGGTACTATCTGTGGAGCGACCTCTAGTATTTCCAGACCTTCGTGTGTCGGAGTTGAGTTGGGGCGGAGCAGTAGTGACGTCAGACAGCGGCAGTACTCGCCAGGACAGCTGGCGATACACGCAATGACCGATGGAAGGATGTGGTCGCGAGAGTTCACGACCACGTCGAGGTCCGGATTCAGCGAGTTTAAGTTGAATGGATCGATATATTCGAGTACTGCAACCTTCACTGGTGTGTGTGTGTGTGTGTGTGTGTGTGTGTGTGTGTGTGTCCATCCGTCGAAGTGACCTCATGGAATAAGGTGTTAGTCGACTGGGACGTTTGCCTTGCCTGACTTGATCGAGAGCGACCGTTGGTTGATCCTTCGGTCGGTCGTCCCAACGGACGACGTATATTTGGTCTTCCGATCACTTTTGGGTTCTCTGTGTTGTGTCGACTTGTAATTCGTCCTTGATGCTCCACAGCGAGTGGTTTTAGTACTGTTTGAGTTGTTTGTGGTATTGTTTTCGGGGATCCGTGTGTAGTGTGGTTACGAATGAGCAGTCATTTTAACGCTGTCTGCGTACTGGATTCGTGGAGGCAACTTGTTGTGATTACCTCTGATGACTCTTGCGTTTGGACATGTTCTCTTGTATAATGTTTGTCGTTTTACGATGTCAAGAATGTAGTCCACCAGTCTGCCTGGCATGGGTTATTCTGTCGTGTGTTGGGCATCGGACGTTGGGTAGATTTTGCTAGAGTGTTGGTCTTGCATTTAAACTGTGACTGGTTTGAGTTGCCATCCTGTTAAGTGAGTATAAATAACACTGGGCTGCCTGTCTCACCGCTTACGCAGCTGTAGGGACTTTTCTCAGGTCCACCCTTGGAGCACTGTCTGTGGGTCACTCCCTATTTTATTTGCTCTGATCGTGTCAATTATTTAAGAATAATATTTTGTTTAAATTATTCCTATTGCTTGTGTCCTTCAGCCAACAAATGAATTCTTCATAATAAGGCCTTCAGCCGTCAGTGTAGTTTTTTTAATGACTGTTTTAAAAATTATTTTGGTATTTCCAACGTGTAGTTGTCTTCCTCACTTGTAATTCAGACCGTCAGCCGCTAATTGTTCTAAAGTATTGTTTGTGGCCTTCAGCCTACAAATAAGAATTCTTTCGTAATAAGGCCTTCAGCCGTCATTGTAATTTGTGTTACAGTCAATTTTTTTTAAATGATTGTTTTTAAAGAAATTATTTCCTTAAATAAAGTGTACGTGTTTACTGTGGAACCAGTGGTAACTGATTAGGCACTGTTGACACCTTTTCCTGCCTTCCCTAAGTCCCACGTCTCACCTGCATCCATTCATGTCCACTGTGCATCCGACGGACTTGGGCAATTCCAGCAGGACAACGCGAACCTCACACGTCCAGAGTTGCTACAGAGTAGCTCCAGGAATACTCCTCTGAGTTTAAACACTTGCGCTGTCTGCCAAGCCCCCCCAAACATGATCATTATTGCGCATATCTGGGATGCCTTGCAACGTGCTGTTCAGAAGAGAACCCCATCCCCTCGTACTCTTACGGGTTTATGGACAACCCTCCAGGATTCATGGTGTCAATTCCCTCCAGCAGTACTTCAGACATTAGTGGAGTCCTTGCCACGTCGTGTTGCGGCACTTCTGCGTGCTCGCGGGTGTCTTACACGGTATTAGGCAGGTGTACCAGTTCCTTTGGCTCTTCAGCGTATTTGTTCAGCGTATTTGTTCAAATGGTTCAAATGGCTCTGAGCACTATGGGACTTAACATCTTTGGTCATCAGTCCCCTAGAACTTGGAACTACTTAAACCTAACTAACCGAAGGACATCACACACGTCCATGACCGAGGCAGGATTCGAACCTGCGACCGTAGCGGTCGCGCGGTTCCAGACTGAAGCGCATAGAACCTCTAGGCCACCCCTGCCGGCAGCGTATTTGTAAAGAAGTCATCAAGCCAGTCACAAATCTGCGAACGTATGCTGTATGATCGGACTTTCGTTAATACTCTACATTGAGGTGCAGTGTCGAACACTTTCGGAATCTGCCTGTTGTCCTTCATCCACGGTTCGCACGATGTCGTGCGAGAAATGAGCGAATGGACACAAGCTTTTCTGCCTCAAGAAAATTAATTATATTCCTAGCCGAGAGGGGCCACAGACATATGTCGTTCCTTATTAATGACAATCGTTCTCAAATAAGACGTGTCTTGTTGCTGTCAGTGAATGTAGTTTCATATGAAGCAGTTTCATGGAGAATATTGTGAAGGTCGAAATTTGGAGTCTTTTAATGCACTGGACGTCTTCGGTGGGCCAAACGACGCAGCAATTGCACTGCAGCAGACGAGGCGCATCGTATGGCCCGACGAGTTGCGGTATCGTATTCTTCAAATACTGCGAGGCGTAGAGAATGCGCAGAGGATGTTGTGCAGGCCGGCGTTGGTCGACGGGGAAACGTCTGTTCGCTTATCGGTCGGACATCCTTGTGTAACAGGATACCATCATATTTGATTGGCTAGTAACTGCGAGACTAATAATGCGCAAACAATGGTTGATCCCACAACGGACACATCGTATCTTTACGTGTTTGTCGCGCAGTAATTGCTTTGGCTGTGACATCATAGTATTAGTGTAGGCGCACTCGCATGGTCCTTAGGAGTTAACTTTGTGTAGAGATGTAAGTTCGTGTAGCTTCGAAACTCATTTGGATAGCACATTGATTCAGGTATCACTGCGTAGAAGTACTAGTACCCAAAGTGAGACAAATTCGTATTAAATTGAAAATAACAAAATAGAGAAATATGTTCTCATATGACTTGTAAATAGGCTGGGAACTGTAGGAAACGCAAGGCAGGGGAATCTCGCATAGAAAGGACCAAAAAGCCTAGAAAGTCCAGCACTGAGCGAATGCGAGAGCTACGGCAGCGACGCAAAGGAAACGAAAAACCGGCGTGTGATGTGTACGTGTGTTACTTTAGCTACGAGGGGGCCTTGGTACACGCGAAAAACGTAGGGTTCATTTATTCTGTAACCATTACACTATGCTGTGTAACCACTGTATTGAAGAGACTGAACCGGCCGAGGTGGCCGAGCGGTTCTAGGCGCTACACTCTGGAACCGCGCGACCGCTACGGTCGCAGATTCGAATCCTGCCTCGGGCATGGGTGTGTGTGATGTCCTTAGCTTAGTTAGGTTTAAGTAGTTCTAAGTTCTAGGGGACTGATGACCTCAGAAGTTAAGCCCCATAGTGCTCAGAGCCATTTGAACCATTAGAAGAGATTGATAATTAAATTACATGTTAATACGAAACACTTTTAACGATTTTAACTCTAATTTTTAGGGGAAGTTCTTTGTGCGACTTGGGACCACTCATTCAGATTACCACGAACATGAACCAAGATCAGCATAACAAAAAACAAATACAAAGTTGCAAATTTCACTTTTTTTATTCAGTCGGTGTCTAGTTTCTGACCGGGGCCCATTTTCAGATCATCGTAACATAGTCAAAAACGGCATTTTCGAAAATTCAAAAACCATGTCAATAATGTGCAAAGGAACAGTTACAGCGCATACAGATATTCCACCTTGCTGGAGGTTCGTTCCTATAAACTGGGATGTTGATTTCGACATTCTCGGTGATGAAATGTAGCGCTTCTACTTACTTTTGATGACTATGTCGTGTACACTCCCGTCTTCCAGCATGACAACTTTTGTGCTTACAGGGCTACACACGAGACGTTCCTGTTTAGACGAAGGCTCAGGTAGGCTGCCGCACTTCGAATGGCCCACTAAATCACCCGATCCTAATACCGCAGAAAATGTCTACCACGGCGGGTAAAACGTAGCACCCAACATCTCCACCGTTTTAGTAGCTCTGAGGCATCTAACCATCATGAGTGAATTCAGTTGTAGTGCACGGTACATGCATGTCCCAAAAAGTCTCGCAGAAAAATGCGATTTTTCGGGTAGTCACAACTCGTCTTCTACTGACCTTGGCCTAGCAACCTTTTGTATACCTATCGGAACAACGGGCATACCATACTACCCCACAGTACAGGGTCAAATTTTAAACATTATACGCTTCCTTCGGCACAGACAATTTGACCAAATCAGCTGGGTTTTTTTTTTTTTTTTTTTTTTTTTTTTTGCCTTAGGTGTGGTCTACTGTGGACCTTAGGAGGCCTATAAATGCACCATTTCTTTATGGGCAGGTCCTCAAAAACCCCCTTTTGGGCACAAAAGTACCAGTTCTGGGGATTACCACTTCTGTAATTTGTATTTGTGGCGGGTTGTAGAAATTTTACCATACCTTCTTAAGATGGTATTCTCGGGGAACTTCGAAACTTTTTCCGATATCATTATTCTTTAACGAGATCCAGAGCTCCAAAGTTATACTTACGCGCATAGTATCCGTCTGCAGCGAAACTGTAGTTTAACTGACGTAGTGAACACCTGGCAAGAGTTTACAGACATAGCAAGTATTCTGAGGTCACCAACCCACGCTTTTAGTCAGCATTATGTCACCTATGAAACTTTACAACAAGCTGTGTTTGTATAATGGACACTTTACAACTATAAAAATATGCCAAAACTGCTACTGCAGTGACAAAAAATGGGTTAAAAGGGTCTTAAAATGCCTGAAAAGAACTCAAAATGACTGCAAAAAATCATAAAAAACTGCGAATACTGTAAATTCAGTAAAATATTTCTACTGAGATGTTTACTCTTTTTTAAGAAACAAATCACAAACCGGGTGACCGAGCGGGGTGGCGCAATGGTTAGACACTGGGCTCGCATTCGGGAGGACGACGGTTCAGTCCCGCGTCCGGCCATCCTGATTTAGGTTTTCCGTGATTTCCCTAAATCACTCCAGGCAAATGCCGGGATGGTTCCTCTGAAAGGGCTCGGCCGCCTTCCTTCCCCATCCTTCCCTAATCCGATGAGACCGATGACCACGCTGTCTGGTCTCCTTCCCCAAACCAACCAACCAACCAACCAACCAACAAACCGGGTGTTCTCGTTGAAATATATGATCGACGAGAAATGTATCGAGAAAAATTTAAAGCAAACGGTTTTATATTGATGTTGTATTATGTAGTCTCGTTTGTTGTTTATATGTGTCAAAGTGAATGTCGAAGTACAGAAATGAACTGTCAAAGCTTTACTGACCTACGGAATTCGTTTTATGTGAGCAGCACACTCTGCTGTAGCAGGGAAAGGAAGGGAACCAGCGAAAGTGTACTCCTCTCGGAACACAAGAAAGGCGAATGTGTTCCTATTTAAAAGATCCTGACAGTAAATTGGGGAAGCAGCTGCCTAATCTTCATTCGTCCTTCCTCACCAAAAATTTTGGTATGGAAACATAATCGTGCTTTTTGGAGCTGAAAGAGAGTAGGAGAGAGATGACCATGGAAGATACAGGAGACTGTGCGAGTGCGAAATAAATAGAGAGAAAGTGGCAGTGAAGGAGAAAGAGAGAAGACGAAGAGAGAGGAGTAAGAGAGGCAAGTAAGACACATTGTCAGTAAAAGAGAAAGACAGATTGATGGAAATAGAGGCAATGGGAAAAAAAGAGAGAGGAAACAGCGGAAATGAAAAATACAGATGAGTGGATAGCATAAGTAGGCTTGGGAGGGTGGAACGGGTGGTAGTTGGTTACCCGGTCTCTGTCAGAGGCTTTTAAGAAACAGCATATCTGCCTGTTATGTGCTATGGCAGAAACATTTTTCCTCTGTGATAGGATACCTGGAGAAACATGAGGACTCTGTTCCTACATCTACATCTACACAGATACTCTGAAAATCACATTTATGTGCCTGGCAGAGGGTTCATCGAACCACCTTCATAATTCTCAATTATTCCAGTCTCGCATTGCGCGCGGAAAAATCGAACTGTAGCGTCCATTAGGCGATTTTTACGGACACTGTATGTGCAATTCATATAAAAAACGTGAATAAAATAAAACAAATAAGACTTAAAAGGCATTTGTGAAGAACTGTACAATTAATATTTGCAAAAAACTGTAACGCAAACACTCTGATGAGAAAAAGACCTTATTGCTGCTAATCAATATCGCAGAAAAAATATATTGAAATAAAATATTTGTACCTTTGTGTAACTATATATAAGATGAAGAAAACAAATCGGTGTTCTTCTGCTTCCTTTGTTATATGGAGATTGTGTGTAGCGCCTAACGCTTGCAGATGTTATTATTGTTTCCTCTTCTAGACGATGTTAAGGTGTGTATGTAAATTATTGCTTAAAATAGATGTATAAAAATAGCTCATGTTATTATTTCGAAATAATGCAAGCACCTCATCTAAATGTTTCACTTGAAGAGAGAGATTAATTAGTATTTTTCTGCTGCTACGACGCCCAAAAGCCGTTATCGCTGACCGGTAACAATTGGCCGCCATTACGCGTCAGATTTAAATATTATGTTATTTTGCAATTTTTATTCATAGCAGAGGCTACGAAATCATTTCAAATCCTTATTTAATTTGAGTATTTCAGTAATTCAAATTTGCGAGAGGTCATATATTTTCAGCGATACCATTGGGGGCAGATAGGTGAATTCTGGCCTGGACTTTATTTCGTGAAATTGTAAAGTTGTAGGGAGCCTGGCGCTCATCTAATATAAAATGAAACATTTATTTGGCCTTCTGCAAAGTATTCATCTTATAATGTTCTTACCTACGCAATGAAAATAATTAATGTTAAATTCTCATCGTACATAGTTTAAAGTATGGAAACATCATAGAACACCTAGCTTCTTCTAGCTTCTCGCCGAACTGAGGCCGTTACGAAGTACAGAGGCGGTGTTACACAGTATTTCCGTGATTTATTCTGTGGCTGACATGCTTATTCGGCATGCTCAATTTATGAAGCGAAATTCTGTTTATCCGGGACATGCATGGGTAAACACTGAACATCCGAGAAGGAAATGTTTTATTACAAAAAAGTACAAATAGGTAAAATACAGTGCAATCATACATATTTCATACGAATGTAAACATAACAGGAAAGCACGTGGAGCTACATCTTATGAGCTCCTAAACAATAATGAAAGACAAGCATTTACATGCGTCAGAGACAAGCACCTACAGAGTCCAGCTCCCAAAATGATGTGAGAATTGTTTATGGGAGAACGAAACAGCATTTCTCTCATTCAGACTATTCAACAACTCCCAACTGTGCATTATGCCCTTACTTTTCATTCTTGAGTGCAGTTCCATTGTCAGGATGGTCCAATTAATGAAAAATGATGTCGAGAGCACTTACAGTTGGAACTTCTTCTGGCTCTCTAAGTGAAATGAGTTAATGGAATGAAATCTGTGATAATGAAAAAACTCTTTTAGTAAGCAAGCTTTATAGTTCACTCGTGAAATATTAATCTGCAGGATGTTTCATGTAGTAACATCACTAGCAGCTACAGGATCATTTATGAAATGTGATGGTGATCTATGCAGTGGTGTATGAGACGATGTTTACGTGTGTGCAGTTAGAGTACTATCCTAGTGAATATTTAGAAGCTGTGTTCTTTACGACTCAAGATATTCTAGACGTCGCGAATGGCAATGAATGGTGCTGATACTTCGTGATATGTGGACCAGTAGCAAAGCGTGATCGATGAAGTGACGTGATGCAGAAACCGATGAATTGTGTACATGAATACTGATTACAGGGATGGCAATCTTCTTTATACAGATTATTAAGCCTACGCCTTGTATGCAAACGGAATACGTTAACATCTAATCTATGTCTACTCTGATGAGTTGCTGTACAACGATGGTTAGTTATAAAATTCTATGATCGTGAAACGACATGAGGAACACAAATGCCAGTTAATAATTACTACCATAACTCTCCTGGGAATGAAAAGGTTACACATACTTCCGAATATGAAGCCTTATCCATAGTTTAATATACTTTCCCGGATTATTATTTTTTTATCTGAATGGGAATAAAACATGGACTTAATAAAAAGCAGATAAAGATTACCTTTAATGACGCGCATGAATGATAAGTGGCAATGAATGGTGTAAGCGATATGTGACAATAAAATTTAGTCTTATTTTAAACCGTTAAGATAGTTCACTCACTTTTGTGATTGAATGAGGTTCATAGTTCCTCACAAAATCTAGCGATGATGGACAATGTGACAGTTAGGTGCAGGTGAGTGCGTGGTTTGTGAGGTTAATTGTGCTGATGAATGGATACTGCGATGCTATTTGACTTGGATATGTACATGATGCAGTGGCAACTACAGAATATGTGTTGGGTGACGGATGCACAGTTGATATAGCCGAGACTGTTCGCCCGGTAGTTAACACAAGAAAACAGATTCTTGTAAGTTTGTGTCCTCCGCCGTTTTGACACACTGTGTAGTAAAAAGTAAACAGTGTTTTGCAGAGAAGATTCACCTTTGTTACGAATATCCTCTGTAAAGCTTGGATTATTTATTAGCGCCACTGTAATTGACAATAAATTTCACACATCCCAATTTTGTGCACTATCAAAGAATCTCATGGTTTTTGGCTATCGTTGTATGTAAGCATGATGCTGCAATTAATGATGGATTATGAAGCCCAACTCCCTATTTGCAAGCAACAGGCATTGTATGATTAGTTAGTTTGTATGATTAGTTAGTTTGTATGATTAGTTAGTTTGTGGCGATACGAGATAACAACTGCGTGATGTGTGAGGTGATTGTGGATTATGAGCAAAGGCACTACTCTACATATGAGATGTTTCCTTTCAAGGTTTGTAGATGGGAAATGTAGCTATGATGGTTGGCCCCTGTTCTCACACTTACCATAGTAAGACACTAAAATATGTTAATTGTTGAGACTTCTAATTGTTTAGGTCCTGAATACACAGTTATTGTCAGGGATGCAGTTTGGACGTGGTGATGTGGCATGGCTAGAGCAAATGTTATTGTGAAGTATATGATTGTAGAATTAGAAATGGTATACGACAGGTGATGTGAACTCGGGATTTCGATACATTATCTTCCACCAGTGGTGTAGGACACAAGTAACATGTTTTCCTGAGTCTCTTGATTGGTGAACCCATCTGAGGTAGCTGTTCAGTTTTCACATGGTCACCATAGCACTTGTGTCTTCCAAAAACACTGTCGGCCCTAACAATCGATTGTGATTTGATAATGTGGATGAGTGGAGCAAATGCTATGATGAGACATATGATTGTGGAGTTAAAAGTGACGTATGATAAGTGAAGTGAAGCCACTGACAAATAGATTAAGACATGACACAAGTAATATATTTTCCTGAAGCACCTTGCTTGGTGTACCCAGTTATAGTGATGGGCCAGTTATTCATTTTGTCAACACAGCACTGGTATCCATTAGCAATGCTTTTGTGTATACCAATGGACTCTCGGGATTTTGTGCCCACATAGGCTTGTAATGCACAGTAGTGTTGCGTGAAGTGATGCATCTTGGAACTGAGCTGGGCCCTTGATGGGAAACCTCAGTGGGGGACCACTGTGACCTTAAGCACCCTGGCGGTAGTGGCTGAAGCTGACCCCCCTGCCTGGGTGCCTCAGGGTGGGGGCCTGGATGGGCACGAAACCGCTCTGGCTCTGCTGCTGCTGCTTGGCTGGAGGGGCAGCCGTGGATTTGACGTGCGCGCTCTTCAGGTGCTGCTGCACCTGCTGCTGGGCGAGCGCGTTGTAGTCGGGCTTGGCCTGCTGCTGCAGCTGCTGCTGCAGCTGCTGCTGTTGCAGCTGCTGCTGTTGCAACTGTTGCTGCTGCAGCTGCTGCTGTTGCAGGAGGGCGCTGTAGTCGTACTGCACCTGCTGCTGCTGGGGCTGCTGGTACTGCTGCAGCTGTTCCGGGGAGATGTAGAACTGCTGCTGAGCCGCAGCTGCAGGGGCGGCTGCTGGAACCTGCACACAGAGCACAGCTGTAGTCTGTCCCGTGCCCAACTTAATTACGAGGGCTATTCGGAAAATGAAGCCAGATCAGGCGCGAAATGGAAACCACAGTGAAAATCGGATGAAGCTTTTTAGAGATGTGTTGGGCAGTGTACTAGTATGCCTGTGGATTGCGTCAATTTACTCTTTTCAGTTTTGAGCACACAGTGAGCATGTAAAGATGCGTAGAAAATGGTGTCTCCCGCCAAGTACGAGGGTTTGACAAAAAAATTCGCCGGCTGTCATATAGCCCAAATAACATGCATTTCCTTCTCCTGACAGTTCTCAGCCACAGTCTTCAGGTACAATGAATACGCTCCTGCAACGTTTTCGATGGGAAATGTTTGATCACCCACCATACATCCCAGAGCTGGCTACCCCTGAGTTTTATCTCTGCTCACAAGAACCGCCGGCTATGCAGGCAACATTTTGGCACAGACAAGGAGTTGCAGAATAGCTTACAGTATTGGGGTAAAGCACAGGCGGCTACCTTCTTTTAGAAGGATATTGGAAGTTCGTACAATGCTACAACAAATGTCTAAGTTGGACAGACAACTATGTAGAGAAGGAACTGGAAGTTGTAGCTAACTATTCTTTTTTTTTTGCAATGTACTAATATTTAAATAATAATTTGTCCAAATGATATGTGATTAGAAATGATATGTGATTAGACTTAAAAGTTGCTTTGCTACTTGTCATACATGTTATGTTATTGGACAATGACAAATTTCTTTTCTTTCTATATGTACTGAGCCACTGACAACTTTAAGAGTGCATAATGAAGCTTTGTTCTTCTTATAGTGTTATAGATATGGGCATCAATTGTCTTGTCAAATTGTGATTGATTACGTAAGATGAACTTCACTTGTGAATGTACAGGATGTCTGTCCTAAGAGTTGTCACACGCTTTTTCTCTGACGTTTCGACAGATACCTGCGATTTCGCATTTGCAATGTATAGATGCAGTCGGTCGAAACAAATATTGCTCGTTGCGGTACCGGCTGCAATCCAGTCGGCCACACTTTCAAATACGCGCGCCGCCAGTTTACACCGCCGAGTTTTCAACAGCCACCACCGCGGCACGGCGGCGCTGCCGGCCACGAACGATTACGCCGCTGCCAATCAGATGCAGGCATCCCCTCTCCAGAGCTCCAGCAGCACGTCTACTTAAGCTCGAACATCCATCCACTTAGCCCATTTTGTGTGTTTGCCAGTTGAATAACATTTACTGGGGCTAACGATCGGCTGACTGATTTGTAAGCCTTCGGTGTCTCTCTATGTTTCAACAGTCAAAGCTACTGTTAGCAACGGATGCTGCAACCACAGCAGCAAAGTTATTTTTTTTTCTATTTGATACCAGATGTAGAGTAAATTAATATCTGAATTCTCTGTTCATGAACAGCATCATTTCCTTCCTCCTGTCTCCACTAAAGAACCATACAGCATGAAGTTATAAGACTTGTTTCATGTGACATCCAGTTTCAACAGTATACATATGATTGTCTTTTGGGACAAGCAACATTACTTTAAAAGCGCAGTTTTAAGCACCCATTTGACAGAACGGCCCCAAAGTAGTCTAGTGTGATATTCAGTTTAGTGATATGTGCTAACAGGGATGGTAAAACACCATGGAATAACCAGTACTCCAACGGCGACTGATCAGCGCTGTCGCAGGGCGGTAGCAGGCAGTGTTCGGCAGGGGAGCACTTCAGTCCCTAGTGGAGTACTGGTTATTCATTCTTGTTTTACTGACAATGTTGCCACTAAACCGAATATCACACTAGACTACTTTGGGACCGCTCTGTCAAATGGGCACTTAAAACTGCGCTTTAGAAGTCCTTTTATTGGGAACAGAAAGCGATTCAGCGCTTCCCGTTGCCATTAGGTGTCGCATGGAGCAATATTTGTCTAGGCTGACTCCAGCTGCTTATTCCACAAATGAGACTGCAAATATTTGCTGAAACAGCAGAGGAAATGCGCTCGACGTCTCTTAGGAGAGACTGCAGGTATACTACTCATGTCTGTTACAAAGGTGAGATTACAACGCCTAACTCCTTCAAGAGGCATCGACAAGATGACTGCAGGTGAATACTACACATTATTCTTACTGCTTGCTTTTTTGCAGTGCTTTATTTCTAAATGATGAGATACCACAAAAAAATTATTTACTAATATATTATGGAGTGAAAATATGCAACATACATTATGAGTTTGAGATGTTTATTACAAACACTAGCACTTATAAGAACAGGAAAAGTAACTGAATTTTTTGAGCAACTTAGCAAAATACTTTTATCAGTTCAAGTTTTCATCAATATGTACACCCAAAACTTTGGAGCATTGTACTCAGTTTATTAACTGCTGTTCATGTTCTACACTAACTATTAGTGTCACTCTGTTTCTGGTACAGAACTGAAATAGAGTGTTTTCTCAAAATTCAGGGAAATTCATTTTCATAGAACCACTTAATAATTCTATGAAAAGTACCATTACCAATTTCTTCTGTTGCGTAATCTCTAATGTGATACATAGTAACACTGGTATCTTCTGCAAAAAGTACCAAACGTGTTTGGTGAATGTTAAGTGAGGTCATTCACATAAATAAGGAATGAACTGAGTGTTGTGTAGCTACTGTGAATCTTGCGTTGCTACTGTAGGCAAATTCCTGAGTGAGAAGGTTTACCATTGTCAATCGTTTGGCTGTTTTGGGTTGTATCCCTTGAGTACAATATCAGTGGGTCACAAGTGGAATCGCTCAACCCATACAAATTCACATGTCCTCGTAGGAATATGAAATGGAAAAATCACATAGGCTCAGTCATAGGCAAAGTAGGGAGCAAACTGGTTCGTTCATAGAATACTGGGTAAATGCAATCAATATACAAGTCACTGCTGAAGATTGCTCACAAAGCACTCGTTTGACCCATTCTAGGATAACGCTCAAGTCTTTGGGGCCCATACCAAACAAGAGTAACAGGAGAAAATGAACGTACTCACGGTTACAGGCTGGTTTCACCTATGGGAGAGCGCCATGGTGAAGAAGCCTAACTGGCAGACTCTTGAAGAAAGCCTTCTTACAAAGATTTAAAAAACAGCGTTAACTAAGGAATCTATGAATATACTCCAGCTCGCAGCATTCCAGATTAATTACAGTGTGCACAAAAGTGTTTAAGCAATCAATCGTATCGCTCTTCATAAATGATTGGATACGAAAGAAACCCTAAATATGGTAAAATGAGAAGCTCACTCTGCCAAACCCTTCACATTGATTTACAGAATACTGGTGTAGATGTAAATGAGTAAGCTGAACCCAGCCTGGAGAAATAGGCTGCTCTTCCCAAGTAGCATTTAGACCACAGATTACCATAAACAGTGTCACATCCCCTCACTCTCAGGGCACTGGCACACAGATTATCAGAAGCTTTATCCCACCTCCTGTCCTACCATATAAGCCAAATGTTGTTCTTGTTGTGGTCTTCAGTCCTGAGACTGGTTTGATGCAGCTCTCCATGCTACTCTATCCTGTGCAAGCTTCTTCATCTCCCAGTACCTACTGCAACCTACATCCTTCTGAATTTGTTTAGTGTATTCATCTCTCGGTCTCCCTCTACGATTTTTACCCTCCACGCTGCCCTCCAATACTAAATTGGTGATTCCTTGATGCCTCAGAACATGTCCTACCAACCGATCCCTTCTTCTAGTCAAGTTGTGCCACAAACTTCTCTTCTCCCCAATCCTATTCAATACCTCCTCATTAGTTACGTGATCTACCCACCTTATCTTCAGCATTCTTCTGTAGCACCACATTTCGAAAGCTTCTATTCTCTTCTTGTCCAAACTAGTTATCGTCCATGTTTCACTTCCATACATGGCTACACTCCATACAAATACTTTCAGAAACGACTTCCTGACACTTAAATCTATACTCGATGTTAACAAATTTCTCTTCTTCAGAAACGATTTCCTTGCCATTGCCAGTCTACATTTTATATCCTCTCTACTTCGACCATCATCAGTTATTTTACTCCCTAAATAGCAAAACTCCTTTACTACTTTAAGTGTCTCATTTCCTAATCTAATTCCCTCAGCATCACCCGATTTAATTTGACTACATTCCATTATCCTCGTTTTGCTTTTGTTGATGTTCATCTTATATCCTCCTTTCAAGACACTGTCCATTCCGTTCAACTGCTCTTCCAAGTCCTTTGCTGTCTCTGACAGAATTACAATGTCATCGGCGAACCTCAAAGTTTTTACTTCTTCTCCATGAATTTTAATACCTACTCCGAATTTTTCTTTTGTTTCCTTTACTGCTTGCTCAATATACAGATTGAATAACAACGGGGAGAGGCTACAACCCTTTCTCACTCCTTTCCCAACCACTGCTTCCCTTTCATGCCCCTCGACTCTTATAACTGCCATCTGATTTCTGTACAAATTGTAAATAGCCTTTCGCTCTCTGTATTTTATACCTGTCACCTTCAGAATTTGAAAGAGAGTATTCCAGTTAACATTGTCAAAAGCTTTCTCTAAGTCTACAAATGCTAGAAACGTAGGTTTGCCTTTTCTTAATCTTTCATCTAAGATAAGTCGCAAGGTTAGTATTGCCTCACGTGTTCCAACATTTCTACGGAATCCAAACTGATTTTCCCCGAGGTCCGCTTCTACCAGTTTTTCCATTCGTCTGTAAAGAATTCGTGTTAGTATTTTGCAGCTGTGACTTATTAAACTGATAGTTCGGTAATTTTCACATCTGTCAACACCTGCTTTCTTTGGGATTGGAATTATTATATTCTTCTTGAAGTCTGAGGGTATTTCGCCTGTCTCATACATCTTGCTCACCAGATGGTAGAGTTCTGTCATGACTGGCTCTCCCAAGGCCATCAGTAGTTCTAATGGAATGTTGTCTACTCCCGGGGCCTTGTTTCGACTCAGGTCTTTCAGTGCTCTGTCAAACTCTTCACGCAGTATCTTATCTCCCATTTCGTCTTCATCTACATCCTCTTCCATTTCCATAATATAGTCCTCAAGTACATCGTCCTTGTATAAACCCCCTATATACTCCTTCCACCTTTCTGCCTTCCCTTCTTTGCTTAGAACTGGGTTGCCATCTGAGCTCTTGATATTCATACAAGTGGTTCTCTTCTCTCCAAAGGTCTCTTTAATTTTCCTGTAGGCAGTATCTATCTTACCCCTAGTGAGACAAGCCTCTACATCCTTACATTTGTCCTCTAGCCATCCCTGCTTAGCCATTTTGCACTTCCTGTCGATCTCATTTTTGAGACGTTTGTATTCCTTTTTGCTTGCTTCATTTACTGCATTTTTATATTTTCTCCTTTCATCAATTAAATTCAATATTTCTTCTGTTACCCAAGGATTTCTATTAGCCCTCGCCTTTTTACCTACTTAATCGTCTGCTGCCTTCACTACTTCATCTCTCAGAGCTACCCATTCTTCTTCTACTGTATTTCTTTCCCCCATTCCTGTCAATTTTTCCCTTATGCTCTCCCTGAAACCTCTGGTTCTTTCGGTTTATCCAGGTCCCATCTCCTTAGATTCCCACCTTTTTGCAGTTAAGCAAAATACTGGTGACGAAAAATTCTTTTACAGTCGAGGTTCAAACCGGAAAAAATCTTTCTCAAATGAAAGCATAATAATGTATTGACAAGAGATGGAGGTAAAGTATTAAATGATGACACTAGGTAACCAAAGTTATGAATCAGAATTTTTCAAGTATTGCAGAGAAATTACAACAAAAATTCCTAGGAACAGATAAAACACATGTAAAGAAGTATTTACTAAGTATAATGATGGGATTACCAACCATAGCGCACGAAGTATCAATAAGTGTGTATACACAGCATACAAGTTCCCTTAGGAAAACTAGTTAACGATTCATTCCCACTAGGAAACTTTGCAGACTATTTAAAATAAACAAGAGTTGTGCCTGATCTAAAGAAAGGTAATGCAGAAAACCTAGAGAACCGAGAAGAACTATTTTGTTGCAGTCATCATTCTAAAAAATACAAGAATAAATTATGAAAGGTATGTTAAGAAATTACTTGAATGAATAGAACTCCGTAAGTACATTACACATTTATAGAAATAAGAATCAACCGTAGTAGAATTTACAAAAGTGCTACTTGATTCTCTTGACGAGGGTGAGTGTCTCACGTGCATATTCTTAGAACTGCACATGATTTTTGATACTCTTGACCATGAGATTGTACAGAATAATATAGAATCTTTAGGAACAGGACGTGCAGATAATAACTGATTTTGATCAAATGTAGCATACAGGGTACAAAGTGTGAACCTAACATAAACCTCAAACTGTTAGTGAAACACTTGCGAAAATCAATACAGATTAATATAGGAGTTCTTCAGGATAGCACATTATGATCAATATCGTTCCCCGTATGCATAATTCACTTTCTGAATAATGGACGTCATGGGCACAACTTTTCTTTGTGGCGATAGTAACATTGCACATCTACTTGACTCATTACAAGTGCTTCGTGAAAGCATTGGACTGCATAAACAAGTTTTTTATTATGAAATAACATTTTTTGCTGCCTGGCAGGATTTTCCTTCATTCATATCCTCTGCGACGCATTTAGGGAAATAATACCCGTTCTAAAGTAAGGTTTTCGTGTGTTATGGTATTTCTGCGTGATGGTTGCGATGTGTAGAGCGAAAGTTTCTTCATTGTTCTCGTACCTGTACTGTTACGTAAAGACGTGAATTTTTGTAACTTTTATAATGTATCTCTCTCTGTGGTGAATGACAAATTGGGAAATATGTATCACGGATTTCTTGTTCTTTTCTTATGCCGAAACACTCGCGTATTAAGCATCAATCACACAACTTATAGTTCACAGACACATTGAAAAAAGAAACGTTCAGTAACAAAGAATGAAAAAGGTATCTTACATATTGTCAACGAAGATACGACGTTACAGATAGTTCACAGAGTCAGTGCACTGTTCTAGAGTGCCGACTGTATTTATCATATTTAATATAAATCATTATTTGATTATATATTAGATACAAGTGCGTTTATAAGTACCGGGTGATCAAAAAATCAGTATAAATTTTAAAACTTAATAAACCACGGAATAATGTAGATAGAGAGGTAAAAATTGAAACTCATGCTTGGAATGACATGGGTTTTTATTAGAACAAAAAAAAACACCTTCTGGAACGTACGATGTTTATGCAAGATGGCGCTCCACCACATATTGCTAGATGCGTGAAAGATCTCTTGCGCACGTCGTTTGGTGATGATCGTGTGCTCAGCCGCCACTTTCGTCATGCTTGGCCTCCCAGGTCCCCAGACCTCAGTCCTTGCGATTATTGGCTTTGGGGTTACCTGAACTCGCAAGTGTATCGTGATCGACCGACATCTCTAGGGATGCTGAAAGACAACATCTGACGCCAATGCCTCACCATAACTCTGGACATGCTTTACAGTGCTGTTCACAACATCATTCCTCGACTACAGCTATTGTTGAGGAATGATGGTGGACATATTGAGCATTTGCTGTAAAGAACATCATATTTGCTTTGCGTTACTTTGCTATGCTAATTATTGCTATTCTGATCAGATGAAGCGCCATCTGTAGGACATTTATTGAATTTTTGTAGCTTTTCCGTTCTAATAAAACCCCATGTCATTCCAAGCATGTGTGTCAATTTGTACCTCTCTATCTACATTATTCCATGATTTATTCAGTTTTCAAATTTATACTGACTTTTTGATCACCCGGTATTTATTTGCTTATTTAAAGGTATTACAGAACAAAGAAAAGCATGACTTTAACGGCAAGTGTTATTTTACAACGAATGAAAGTAATGTCGTAGCAAATTAAACAAAAACTTCTTGCAGAGAAAGCAAATGAAAACCTGAAGGAAGTTTGTAACTGGCCAGTGAGGTGTTATAGTACAAGAGAACCACCTGATTTTATCGTCTGAGACATCACATCAGCTGCAGCGAGTAAGACTCAGTGTGAATAGACAGGCAGTGCTAGACACAATGCTACGTACCTTGTACTGCGCCCTCTGTGCCGGGATGTTGACAACGGGCGCCTGTGCGAACTGCTGCAGGTACTGCTGCGGGTAGGCGGCGCCTGCCAGCGCAGCTCCTGTAAGATAGGAGGGAGGGAGGTGCTTCAGCTGGTCCAGGCCGGAAGGAAGGCAGAGCACACGCTTAAGGCGCGATCTGACTTCGTTACAAGTAAGTGAAGACTAGAGGTGGAAAGAAACAAATCTGCCAGTGTGTGTGTGTGTGTGTGTATGTGTGTGTGTGTGTGTGTGAGTGAGTGAGTTTCCTTTGAGATTATTGGTTAATTTGTTAATAAATATGCATATAAAAACATTGGACGCAACATATGTCTTTTGTCTGTCAAATATGTGTCAAATACCATGGCTACATGTGTGGCGTATTTACACTGTGTCAAGATGAGATTGTGTAAATAATGTGAGGACAATAAAATAATTAACATGCAACTCGTTCATAGAAGGAGCGATCAAGGAAATCAAATGAAACTGTGAACGTACAAGATTCCAAAACACTGTCGTTTAAGTCATCTTATTAACAAGAACTGATGTTTACGTTAAAACTAAAAAACTGCTGGGAAGTGATGAAGGACCTTAAAAGGCCAGTAACACAAAAATTAGGCAAGATGCGCAACAAGAAGGCAAACTCAAAAAAGAATTTTAGGGGTTGATATGTGATGCCACAGAAGGATGCCGAAAATTAAGTGAACTGATAAGAAAAACGAGAAAGGTCTCGGTGAAATAGGCGACTAAAAGAATTCGTGGAAAATACTGACTATAAGAAGAAACAAGAAGATAGGACATGGATGAAGACCTGAAATATTCGTGGCAGTACAGAATGAGGGTATAAACTGTTGGGGAGATACAGATTGGAAAACATCCAACAAATAATAGAGGACAATGGTGCAAGTAAAATGAAATATCATGTGGATAGGGCTTCCCATCAGGTAGGCCGGTCTTTTTAGGTGATGCCACTCTGGCGTCTTGTGTATCGATGAGGATGAAATGATGAGAAAGACAACACAACACCCAGTTCCTGAATGGAGAAAATCTCTGACCTAGCCGGGAATCGAACCTGGGCTCCTCGCATGGCATTCTGCCACACTGACAATTCAGATAAGGAAGCAAAGAAGGTGTAGGTGATACTCTAAGATAGGCCAGGCAGCCACAGGAGCAAGTGGCCATGGGTGGGCAAATGTCTGACGCACATGCAGTGTAGTAGCTGAGTCGCAGCACATGCACTCAAACACCATGTGCAGGGGCTCCCAGTTAGCTCACTCATGAGTAGGACATGTTCAATAGGGTCATCTAGCGAGTAGCCCACACTAGCTGCCCACGAGTCCCATGAGGAATGTGGAAGGATGCCCTGCCCCGTGGGGTAGTCCCAGAACAGCCTACTGAATGATGAAGAGGTTCGCACAAGAGAGGAAGTGTCATGGAGTCCATCATGCCACTCAACTGATGACCCAAAAAAATGAGAAGATCAATGACAAGATGCCTTTCTAAGACTAAAAAAAGTCAGTGAAAAGATGTGAGATTCAATTCGTGATATTTCTGGTATGTCCGCTCGGACCCACCTGGGATAGCAGCAGCTGGCTGGTACTGGAGAGCGGTCACAGCTGCAGCTGCCGGCTGCTGCTGTGCTTGGTAGAACGCAGACACGGGGAGGCCGGCACCTGCCGCCCCACCCAGCAGCTGCCGTTGTGCCTGCAGCTGTAGCTGCTGTGCCTGTGCGGGCGACACGTAGAGTAGCTGCTGTCCTGGCAGCTGCGGCGCCTGTGCGGCCGCTGCAGCGGGGACGTGTTGTGCCACCTGCGGCTGGTAGGCGGCCGCCAGCTGCTGCAGTGTGGCTGGGCTGAACAGCTGCTGCTGCTGCTGCTGCAGCTCCGCTAGCTGCGCGTAGCCCAGGGGGATCTGCTGCTGCTGTGGCACCTGCTGGACCTGCCAAAAGGAGCATTACTTGTGTACACATGTGGGGCTGTGCGATGTTGTAAAGCACTGATGCTGATTTTTATTTTATCATCAGTATCTAAACATCAGTATCTGACAATTATAACTAGGAACATCGATTTTCTTAAGAATGGTGACAAATCATAAATTTATAGTGGCGTAAATAGCAGTATACAAATATATCTCATATCATACTTGTTAATCAAGACATACAGCAAGAATAGAGGTTACAGAAACCACTCCTTTTTGTCCACCTACTGTAAAAATAATACTCTTGAGAGAAATTTCATCTTCACTCTTTAGCGTTGATGACACAAAATACCTGTCAGCTCAAGGCATAAAGTCTAAAAATGAGTCCGTGATCATTTGTTTGCCACTTTATTTTACAGGTCCGTCTTGATCACATAAATTTTTACATTTCACTAGGACCGGTTTCAGCTACTGCGATCTTCAGATCATAAAATATTCTGATGTAATATCAACGTCAAACTAAACATGTAGGTACATAGTAAGTGTTCAAATACCTGCTTTTGAGAATAATCTTTCATAAGCCGATTATGCAGCTTTACAGTTGATGTATTTAAGAGTAATTTCTTGCAGCTTTTGTAGCTTTATATAGTTACAACACGCGAGTGATTCCACACTTCTAATGGATCTTGCTTAAGATATAGGACATCTTCGAGCTATTAAATGAACTGTGATGGTAGATCTGTATCTGTTCCTGTTTTCAAATTATACTTTTCTTGTCCTTTTTTTGGAATGCTTAATCCGTAAATCAAATTTGATTTCTCTGTTTACCTGTGTTGCCACACTAGCTGACACCATGAAAGCATGAACTGCATGATAGGGATCAGTGAAGTCTTCACTACAAGAAAATTCATTCAAAAGTAATTCTCGTCTCCCCCTCCCCCCTCCCCCCCCCCCCCCCCGGTTATCTCCCATCGTCACATTTGACAAGTCGTAAACGTGTTGCACTGGTGTCATATGATGCGATAAGGAAACATAGTGTGTAAATTACGAAAAACTTAGTGATAGCGGCAGCAAGCAACTTGCATATTGTTGCATGTTGATGAATTCTTCTCGCGTAATCAGCTGTGTGGTGGCGTAGTCTTCTCGCAACGTTTCAGTGAGTTTCGTACCCAACATCTTCTGGAGAAGATGGGTACGAAACTCACTGAAACGTTGCGACAAGACGACGCCACCACACGGCTGATAATCTGAGAAGAACTCATCAGTGGAATACACCGAGAAAGACTGAAATCGCGTATAACTTGCATATTTTTTTATTTTTTTGGCAACATTGATGGTCACTATTTTTTTATAACACTGATGATACGATGTTTCAGAGACTTTAGTATCGTTACTGACAGATCGCTGTTTAAACTCCCAACATTATGCAAATATCAGTAATTGTTAGAGACTTTTAGGGGTTGTAGAGGGGACTTGGTAGATAAATTACTTTCAGACGCCCCGCTTCATGGTATGCACACAGCAGAGGCAATGAGCCCTGATCTGTGTACTCCACAGGAGCTGTTCCACGTGCTGACTCTGCAGTTATTTGCACAGGTTGTATCTGTGACACATGCTGCCATGACACTGTCCACAAACGCTGGTGCACATCTATGCAGCACCACAGTCAGCCCTCCAAGTTGGTAATGTACCAGTTTTCCACAGTCATTGTTGCAGTTGGATAATAATGACATGTGGGGGACTGAGGCCATCCTGAACACCTCCTTGAGCCGGCCGGAGTGGCCGAACGGTTCTAGGCACTACAGTGTGGAACCGCGCGACCGCTACGGTCGCAGGTTCGAATCCTGCCTCGGGCATGGATGTGTGTGATGTCCTTAGGTTAGTTAGGTTTAAGTAGTTCTAAGTTCTAGGGGACTGATGACCTCAGATGTTAAGTCCTATAGTGCTCAGAGCCATTTGAACCATTTTTGAACACCTCCTTGATACGTGCTTTGTGCAACTCTGTCATTAATTAACCTAGTCTTCAACTATACAGGGTGTCCGAAAAGTCTTTCCCTGATTACATGAATTGATAACTCAGGCTGGAAGTAAGATACAAATATGAAACTGGTGTCTAATTGTTTACAAACCATCAAAGTTTTTTTCGCACATCAGTAAACTTCCACTTCCACTGATGCTCAATGACAGTACACGTCGATATGACTTTGAGGTCGAAATGCTATCACGTATTGGGACCGATGATGGTCATCTCAGACGAATTGCCTTTTCTGACGAAGCGACCTTTATCTTCAGTGGAGTAGTGAATAGCCATAATGTGCGCATTTGAGGTTCACAACCTCCTGGCGAGGTCATGGAGTGCACCAGAGGCAGTCCAAAGGTGAATGTTTGGTGCGCGCTATTGCACGATCGAATTATCAGGCCATTCTGCTTCGCTGAGGCTACCATCACATCTGCAGTGTATCTGGACATGGTGCAACTGTATGCTGTTCCTCAGCTGCTTCAGTATCACTCCGATCTCTTGTTTTAGCAAGACGGTGCACCGCCTCATTGGGGTTTGGACGTCCGTGCCTATCTCGATATGACCTTTCCTGGGCGATGGATTGGTCGTGATGGGCCAATGGTTTGGCCTCCACGCTCTCCTGACATAGCCCCATTAGACTTCTTTTTATGGGGTTATGTCAAGGACGAGGTCTACCGAACACGTGTACCAGATCTCGAAACCCTGCGGCAATGGATAACCACAGTCGTTGAATCGATCCCTCCAGTTATGTTGGCTAATGTGTGGACGGAAACTGAATATCGCCTAGATGTGCTACGTGCTACCAAGGGTGCTCATGTGGAAGTTTACTGATGTGTCAAAAAACTTAGATAGTTTGTAAGCAATTAGACACCAGTTTCATATTTGTATCTTACTTCTAGCCTGAGTTATCAATTTATGTAATCTGGGTAAGACTTTTCGGACACCCTGTATTTCATGTTGAAATGGGACACTTCTGGAAATGAATTCCTTACCAAAAGTGAGCCTACTAACAAGGGAACATCCCCATCGCACCTCCCTCAGATTTATAAATTGGCACAGTGGATAGGCCTTGAAAAACTGAACACAGATCAATCCAGGAAACAGGAAGAAGTTGTGTGGAACTATGAAAAAATAAGCAAAATATACAAACTGAGTAGTCCATGCGAAAGATAGGCAACATCAAGGACAATCGGAGCTCAGGAGCACCGTGGTCCCGTGGTTAGCGTGAGCGGCTACGGAGCAAGAGGTCTTCGGTTCAAGTCTTCACTCATGTGAAAAGTTTAATTTTTTTTATTTTCAGACAATTATTATCTGTCCGTCCGTCCGTCCGTCCGATGCGAGAACTACGCCGAAGTATGGGGACGCTACACCTAAACAAACATCGAAACACACGACGTCAGTCGGCAACAGCGCACGGAAGAGAGAGTATTTCCGCTAACGAGGCTCCCTGGCTGGCAGTTGACTGCTCGTTACTTTGGACGAGAGTGCATTAAATACGTGAGATGTATTCCGTGGGCAATATGAATCCAGCAAATATAGCTCCCGACTTCAATAACAATCGCACGGTTTTGCGGTGCGGTCGCAAAAACACAAACACTAAACTTATTACAGTGAACAGAGACGTCAATGAACGAACGAACAGAACTTTGCGAAAATAAGGAAAGTAAACTTTTCACTCAAGGGAAGACTTGAACCAAGGCCCTCTCGTTTCGCAGCCGCTCACGCTAACCAAGGGACCACGGCGCTCCTGAGCTTAGACAATCCTTGATGTTGCATATGTTGCGCATGGACTACTCAGTTTATATATTTTGCTTATTTTTTTCATAGTTCCACACAACTTCTTCCTGTTTTCTCGATTGATCTGTGTTCAGTTTTTTAAGGGCTATCCACTGTGCCAGCTTATAACTAAATCTGAGGGGGGTGCAAAGCGTAGGTTCCCTTGTAAGTTCCCTTCCTAAGCTCGCTGACAGGTGAGGGAGAGTGTACAGCTGGGAGGGCGGGAGCTGACCTGCTGCTGCGCGTACAGCTGCTGCTGCTGGGGCTGCGGCTGCTGCTGCAGCTGCTGTCTCTCCTTGGCGCTGCTGAGGGTGTCGCGCTCAATGTCCTCCAGCCGGATCTGCCTCTGCTGTTCCTCGGCAGCTGCCGCCAGCTGCACCACCAGGCAGGCACACACCGCCACCCAGCACACCACGCCGCCGCTTGTCCTCATCTGCAGAACCACAGATACACGTATCCTCTGTTAGGCTGTTCCTTGTCAGTGAACTCTGCTACTGACTATCATAATTACAGTGATCTGCTGCAAGTCTTTCATCTGGACTTCATGGCACTGGTGAAAGGAGACCTATAATTTAACATTGAGCCTGAAATACATGGCGATCCTGGTGAATCTTCGCATCATTGGGAGTTAAAGGCTAGGTTATGGGTAGACTGAAACATTTTGTGGTCAGTACTCGATCCTCCGACCTTTCAGTTTCTTGGCACCAGATCACCAGCCATTACAACTGCTGACTAACCAGTTCAACTTCCCTGACAATCTTTCTCCCTTTTCTTGTAAATGATGCAGAGTCGGCTGTGGGTATGATGGACTCTTCTTCTGTAACGCCAAATTTCAAGAGGTTCTGTTTTGATCTTACCTGAATAGCTTATTGTTTCACTTGCGTTCAAGGCTATTCTCCAGGCAAACACCTTCATAAAAGACTTCCTAACACTTAAATTTATATTCCATGTTCAAAAATTTCTCTTTTTCAGAAACGTTTTTCTTGCTACAGCCAGTCTGCATTTCACAACATGTCTACTTTGGCCATCATCAGTTACTTTACTACCAGAATAGTAAAACCTGTCTACTACTTTTATCGGCTCATTTCCTAACCTACATTGCAAAGCATCCCTCTGATTTTTACTATTAAAAACAGTCTTGATCACAGTTTATTTAGTACAGTGACCGATTTCGACCACTACTGTGGTCATCTTCAGACCAATGAGTAAGAACCTCATTCTGCTAGAGAATCACTAACAGAAGGAGGTTCTTACTCATTGGTCTGAAGAGAATCACTAGCAGAAGGAGGTTCTTACTCATTGGTCTGAAGATGACCACAGTAGAGGTCGAAACCAGTCACCGTGCTAAATAAATTGTGATCAAGACTGTTTTTAATAGTAAATATTTGTAACATATTGATCACTGTCACTCCCATAATGCATTCAAAAGTAATCTTCTGATTTAATTGGACTACGTTCCATTAACTCTTTTTTTTACTTTTGTTGATATTCATTTCATAACATCTTTTGAAGACTACAAACAATCCTGTTGACAGAACGGCCGCAAAAATACAAATACATATGATTTACAACTAAAGCGGTATTTTCAACCTCTGCTATAATGCTCAGTTGCGGATGTTATTGTCGTCTAACCACTCCGCCACAAGTCGTTCATTATGAACAGGTGCGGTGAAAAATACTTCAGGGGATAATCAGCTACAAAAGAGGTCCTGGACGAAGACGAATATCTTGATTTGACCACCTTAGATGCTGGTTCCCCGAGCGCCGCAATAAACGAAAACCAACGATGACACAGTTTTAATCCGCCAGGAAGTTTCATATCAGCGCACAGTCCGCTGCAGAGTGAAAATTTCATTCTGGAAACATCCCCAGGCTGTAGCTAAGCCATGTTTCAAAAATGGTTCAAATGGCTCTGAGCACTATGGGACTTAACATCTGAGGTCATCAGTCCCCTAGACTTGGAACTAATTAAACCTGACTAAGCCTAAGGACATCTCACACACCCTTGCCTGAGGCAGGATCGGAACTTGCGACCATAGCAGCAGCGCGGTTCCGGACTGAAGCGCCTACAACCTCTCTGCCACAACGGCCGGCTAAGCCATGTTTCCGCGCTGTCCTTTCTTCCAGGAGTGCTAGTTCTGCACGGTATGCAGGATAGATTCTGTTAAGTGTGAAGAGTAGGAGACGAGGTGCTGTCAGAATTAAAGCTGTGAGGACAGGGCGTGAGTCTTGGTTGGATAGCCCAGTCCGGCACACAGTTTTGATCTGCCAGGAAGTTTCATTGTGGTCTGGTTTGGAGAGAAGAGTTCGTGATCACTATCCACCTTCACCACATCGCCTGAACTTGCTACTACTGTTCAGGAAGAATGGTAATAACGTTGCTTTAAAAACAGTACAGGGCCTCTATTTATCCATTCCGAGACTACTGGCAGGGCTGGAAGCTGGTTTGAATGCAATTATTCAACATGACAGTCACAATCCCATTACTTATTTTACCGCCAACCGGTTTCAACCCGCGATAGGGTCATCTTCAGGGCAATTTACACCATTTGGTCGCTCGCTGGAGTCGTCACCCTGCCTGTGCACGGCTGGTAACTATGCCAACCGTGCACAGGTAGGGTGACGACTCCAGCGATCGACCAAATGGTGCAAATTGTCCTGAAGATGACCCTATCGCGGGTTGGAACCGGTTGGCGGTAAAGTAAATAATGCGATTGTCACTGTCATGTTGAATAATTGATCATAAGTAAATTGGCCGCTGTTATCTCCACACAACTATGTTATTTAAAAAAAAAGTTTTGAATTCCTTGACCGTATTAGTTATGGTAATGTGACTCGGTTTTGGTGTTTTCATATTTTCGTCCACCTCCCGTCTGTACGTGTATCACAAATAGGAAAACATTATTGTAAATACTTCTTCTGCTAATTTACATTCTCCGTAGATGAGTAGCACTGTGTGCTAGCCGAGGAGATCAAAGTCGATTACGGGTTGCGTTTTTAATAAAGACGTACCACTGTTGATATCCTCGTTAAGGAACAAAGTTACAAGGGAGGCAAATATGCTGGTTAATGTTTCTGTGGCAGCTAAACAAACCTTGTTTGAAACATTTTTTATTTTATTTATGAAAAAGAAGTTACTCGAGGTGATCAGGCAGAAGCATCGCAAATCGAAAGGTCAGAATTGCTTTCGCGATGCCTTCACCGGCAGCCATTAACAACAGAGACGACGCTTCCGCGGTGAACGCCGAGTGCAGACGGCGGACTATCGCGCCCTCTCGCCCAGCTGCAGCTAATGTGTGGCCCGATGTAAAAAAGAAAACTAAATAATAGACAGTCTGCGCGGTGGTCCGGGGTCAGGGCGTCCAGCGAAAGTCCAGCCGAGACTCCAGCCCGGCCCGGCCCAGCCGGTCCGGCGACTTTCGTCCTCGATCCGCTGGAAAGGAAGTGACAGGAGCGCGCTGGAGCGACCGGTCACTCCAGCCGCTGCCTTTCTCCCGCTGGAGAGGAAAAAACCCAGAGGCTGACGCATTCTTCTCGGGGGCAAATGAATGTGCTTTAATGGTACACACTGAGTAGCACGACTATGGCTACGCACCGGATAATCACGTGAAACTTGCACCCGTTTTAGATTGTGAACGGTTCAAGATATCGAAACGAGGTTTCGCCATACGATAGCGGCGCCCTCTGTTACAAAACGCCTTTTCCGTACTTTATCTTTACGCAAGTTGTAAGTTGCTGGCGAGGTGTGAAGACTCTCTATGCACTGTTTTCGTCTTCTAGAGAAGTCACAAACTTTGGCTACATAGCGAAACCATGTCCGTACGCTGTACTTTGGAGGCTTCACTCTACTGAGCTACATCTACATCTACCTCAGTACTCCACAAGCTACCTGACGGTGTGTGGCGGAGGGTACTTCTGTTACAACCGACTGGTGCCCCCTTCCACTCGCGAATGGTGAGTTGGAAGAATGATTGCCGGCAAGCCTCCATATTAGTTCTAACTTATCGAATTCTCTCACCGTGGTCATTTTGAGAGATGTATCTGGGAGGAAGTAATATGCTGTGCGATTCTACCCGGATAATAGTCTCTAAAAATTTCAGCAGTAAACTTCACGTGATACACAGTGCCTCTTTTGTAGCGTCTGCACTGGAGTTTCTGGAGCATCTCTGTAGCGCTCTAGTGCCTGCAAAATAGGCCTGTGGTGAAACGCTCCTCTCTGACCAATCCGGTGATAGGACGACTGTGAGTTGGGTCAACTTGTCTGTTTAGACACAGAGACAGAAACCACAACTACAGCTACCAACGTCACGTGGAAGCTGTGCGCATCTTCACGGTACTATTTGTTCAAATTCGACAAGTTTGTCTAACGTTTTCGGCGATGATCATTTCTACATTGGATCATACAAAAACAGGTATTTATGTCTGCATGCTAGCCGCCTCTGTCGTAAAATTCTATTGTACATGATTTTCAGTTTTATATATGTGCTTTCCTTGTGAACAAAGCGAAATGTATTGTTCCCAGTTAGAGACTTTGTTCCATGTAGAATTACCAATATGGACCTTTCAATAACTATATTTTAACTAAAGTTCAGACTGAACTTTAGTTAAAATATAATAATCTATTGATCACTGTATTCCAAAAACGGTTACCAAAACCTTCAATAACTCATCTTGAAGGTAGGTCATGTTACACGTTTCTATCCCACTTAAGCTAGATAGTAAATGAAGTTCCTTTTACTTCCAGTTTTGACGAACCGTGATCTTATATTTCACATGGTCCCATGGAGGACATACGTAATTTAATTACATTAATTTTGTACTTATTTCTTGAATAATAATCAGAAGTGATTTCAAATTCACTTCTATTACTTTTTCATCCGCAATCCACTCGTAACTTATCACGTTCCAATGGTCAGATCTCATGTTATCACATATCCTTTGTCTAAAATCACAATTGACGCACGCACACGTCTCTGAATACATTCTGCTTTGAATGGAATCGTTATTTAGATAAACTGCCATCGGCATATAATATATTTATCCTTTTCCATTCATATTATGATAATTACTACTCTAATATAAACCCAAAGAAATAAATATTTTCTTTGTCGATGACAGGTTACTTGATTTGAGAGATTAATGCTTTTCCTGAATAGGTGTTGGACTATACAACGTATAGTCTACATCTTTATTGAGTGATTGTTCTGTATGAGGAGCGGTGCAATATACTTTCAGGTTGTGATAACAGCTTTTGGACTTCTGGTTATAATTACGAGTTATGTTCAAGATCCCCTATACCGTTTTTTTTCCTTCCCATTTCCGAATATCTCATAAATAGAACCCACATCAAGCTATAATTCATTCATCGAACAAAACTTTGTATACGAAGGGGAATATGTCCAGGGAATTAACACTGATGTCATACGAGCCATGTACTCAGACTGAATTTAGGAAGGGAGTACGGGGCTTACAGGAGTAAGCAGAGAAGAACGTAATGTTGTTCCGTGCTTAATCCTCCTATCTCTTCTATCAACCGAGATAGTGAACCAAGTATAGTTCTTTAACGGATCAATGTACTGTTTTAATCGAATTCAATAGGCCTTCAAAATAAGAGTACAGTAATATAACACTTGGTAATGTTGATGTTGAAGTGTTTCTCAAAAGCTCCCTAAACACGCACTAATAAAGGTCTCGGGGTCAGCCAGTGAGGTGTAAACATCACCAAGTGGAGCTCTCCAGCCAGGCGCCATCATCGATGCAAGTCTTGCCATTGTTTACTTGTTTCCGCAAAAGTTGTTTACTTAAACATGAGAACATACACAACATCTCAAATAGTTTTCTCGAGCACTTTGTGACACCCTAGAAGTTAGCACACACTTCAATTCACAAGAGTCGTAGCTGACTCCGTATCTATCTCACATCAAATACTGCCCAATGAAAATACGTTTCACCTTAGTAGCACTAAGTGAAGCAGTGCAAAAACAAGAACAGAAGATATGTAAGTAGTCAAAACTAAATATGCATGACAACACTTCACAGTTGACGAAGACGAGTATTATTATTTTCTGCACCATCTGATGGTGCAGTTATTACTCAAATGTATCCAGTTAATGAAATTCGCTTCACTTCTTAATAGATAATTTATTAAGCGTTTACAATCAAGCCATTTCCAAGTGAATCTGAAAATTTTGCTGTTGAGGAGCAACGTATTTTATATGGTCCCTACCTCTGCTAGCCTCGCTTGTTTTGCTATCCAAAGAACAACAATCATCTTCTACTTTTAAAGGCTTTCTAATGTAATACCCTCAACATCACCTGCTGAGATTCTATTGCACCCCATTATTCATGTTTTCATGATATTCATCTTACACGTGCTTTTCCAGACTATCTATTCCATTCAGCCACTCTTCCAAATCTTTTGCTGTCTCTGAAAGAGTTACAGTGTCATCGTTAAACCCCAAAGTACGAGAGCTATTAGGGGAATAAGTTCCGATCGATCGCGAAATGGAAACCAATGTGAAAATCAGATAAAGCTTTGCACAATTGTGTTGGGCTGTATCTCCATTAAGTCCATCGACAGCACGACGTCACTCTTTTCAGTGCTGAGTACGTAAAAATGCTTTGAAAATAGTGTCACCCGCCAAGTATGACTGTTTGGTGAGAAATTTCGCTTGAAGTTATGCAGGCCACATAACATAACTGCCATGTGTCTCCTCAAAAAAAGTGGTTCAAATGGCTCTGAGCACTATGGGACGTAACTACTGAGGTCATCAGTCCACTATAACTTAGAACTACTTAGCTAACCTAAGGACATCACTCACATCCATGCCCGAGGCAGGATTCGGACCTGCGACCGTAGCGGTCGCGTGGTTCCAGACTGTAGCGCCTAGAACAGCTCGGCCACCCCGCCTGGCATGTGTTTCCTCCTTCAAGACAATTCTCAGCCGCGCCCTGCAGGGGCAATGAAGATGATACAGCGTTTGATCAGCCACAACTGGCTCCCTCTGAATTTCATCTGTGCTCACATGAACCGCTGGCTATGGCGACAAAATTTTGGCACAGGCAACGAGCTAGAGACCAGTATAGAAAAATGGCGGAAAGAGCTGGTGGCTGCTTCCTGTGACGAAAGAATTGGTAAGTTGGTACAAAGCTACGACAGTGTCTAAGTCGGAGCGGCGACTATGTGGGTAAGCGGCTAACTGTTACTAATAAACAGTTTTTGATTTTCACAGTGGTTTCCATTTCGCGGCCGAAAACCACTTGTATTAATTTCTCCTTCCTGAAATTTAATCCTCCTCCAAATTTTCTTCTTGGTCACAACTTACTCAGTGTACTGATTTCATGACATCTAAGTCATACTACGGTTCTGTCTCACTCGCTTGTCTTTACAAACAATCCTGTTGGAGGAACATCAGCAACCGAGCATTATGCTAGAGGTTGAAAATACCGTTTCAGTTTTAAAGTTCTTTTATTATCACACGACCGGTTTCGGGCTCTTATAAATCCATCCCCAGGTGTATAAGAGGCTTATAAGAGCCCGAAACTGGTCCTGTGATAATAAAAGAACTTTACAACTGAAGCGGTATTTCAGCCTCTGGCCCTTGTCTTTAATATTCTTCGATTCTCTTAGCTGTAACCTGAAGTCTGTCTAAATTGTAGGTACTATTTTGCTACCTGTATTTTATTCCTCCTACCTTCAGAATTTCAAAAAGTGCTTTTCTGTCAATATTGTCAAAAGCTCTCTACAACTCTACAAATAATATAAAAATAGCACTACTCCAGTCTGTCACCTACAGAGTCAGTATTGGCGCGTGTATTCCTGCCCCTGGAAAGAAGGCAACCCAAAGTGTACAACAGATATTCCGGTAGCATAAGAGGCATGGGTAAATAAAGGTAAAACCGTGTAGGAGTGAACAACGAAATAATGATAACTGTTCATGGGTCATGAACCTCTGTACAACCACAAGCTTCTTACTGAAAAAGGTGACGAAGTATTTCACACGCAGAACTCAAGGAACTAAAAAGGGCCCTGTGCTGGGGACACCTACTGCTGAAAAGATTCATAGAGCTCTTCGAGCTTTATTTTCGAAAAAAAAGGAAAAGGACACAAACCTAATGAGGCATTATTAACATTTTTGTCCATAAATTTCAACTGATCTACGTACGTTTCAGCACCTCACTCTGCGGATTACTGCTAATATTTATGTTCCTTGATGTACCAAAAGCACTCTTCCTATGCTTTCTTTTCACCCAATAAGCTCGACAGGTCGCACACAGGCTCCATAGTCACACACTGTGGAGTCACAGAGTCGCCACTTTCACTCATACCACTGCGTCTGCTATGGCTCGCTCTCGATATACACAAAAAAATGTGCCAGACAAAGTCAGTAGTGCTATATGATTACATCGTAAGGGTGATGTGGTACGAGAAAGTATCGTCGTTGTACTGTTGTAAAAAAATAGAGAATATTAGGCCAAGATTTCTACTTGGTGTAATGAATGACAGCTCTCTTTAACTGTGGATAAAATCAACACCCGTAACAAAGGCATAGAGGAATTCACCAGCCGATAACAACCTTACTGATGAATATCTTTAGCGCAGCACAACTAACAAGTGTATATGAGTAATACTAGGAAGCCATATAAAGTGGGAAAACACATAAAAGAAGTTCCAAGGAAGGCAAATCGAAGACCTTGAGTTTAGCTGAAGTGCATTCCTCTGTAACGGAAATCTCTAATACAACCCAATTTACAGTGCTGTCCCAGCATTTAGGCTCATTATCGAGTAGGCATCACAAATGACGTCGTCCTACTATATTGAAGTCTAACAGACATACTCGGTGAATGTCAGTGTTAATCTTTGGAAGAAACGTGGCACAGTTCTCGAAAAATCCTGTTGTCAAAATATAAAGGATCTGTATTTGAGGAACGTTGTGCGTCCAGTCTACTAACAGTGCCTTATATTTTGCGAATGGATAGTGAACATGAGATAAAAGACATTATGGCACATATAGAGGCACATAGGCCAATCATTCTTTCCTCGCTTAGTATACCACTGGAATTCGATGGTAAATTTGTAACATCGGCACGAATAGCCCTCTAGCATGCAGTGCTTAGTATATACGTGTTGATATAGAAGAGTCCATCTGTTTTATCATACTGATTGTTGTCGTAGACAAGAAAACTTTACTTCTTCGTGGGAGTAAATTCTCGTTTTCCCACACACGAGTGGATTCGAGTTCGGTGGCGCACACGTTACATTTAAGTAGTTATAACTGCATTTCTAACTTATATTCTGTAGCGATGTTAAATTTTGAACTGTTTTAGATAATTTACGTTTGACATTACAGCAGCACGGGCCAGAAGTAACTAATAATGCAGAAATAAATGGGTACGTAATTTTTTATCTATTCCCAATAAACTGCCTAGGGTGCATAAAATGGTTTCATCTTTCTCCTACCTGTCCTCATTCATGCTCTTTTGCTTCTTTTCAGATGAAATCCTGCAATAAACAGTACAGGTCGTGTTATGGCCAGAGGCAACGATCGTAAAATCGTCTATTATGTGACGTAGCAATAAGTAATTAGAGAATGTATAATCATTACTACACAGTACTAACTGACTGTGTAGTTATATACTGTGTGGAGATGTACCCGAATAAAACCAAACTATCAACTGATCTGTGATTTTATTTCCGTCTTTTATCGTACACCGATTGTAACAAAACCCTACACAACACTGTAAAGTATTAATAGTAGTTCAGAACTGAAATTTCAAGTTGAAAATTTTAATTACTGTATATAAAAAGCTCTGCTAAAAATCCAAATATTTCGGTTTGTCATAGGAAATACCTTTGTGATATAATGGTATGACTTTTGTTAAATGTCTTTAAAATCCGCCTGTGTACGTAATGAAAAATGTGTATTTAGGTCGACAGATGTGTTTCATTTTATTTGTGTAAAACATACTCAGTGGTCTGCAATGAACAATACTTGCAATATTTGTTCACGTTCTGTCTCTCAAATCAGTTAGTGACATAAAATACTGAGGTGAGATTTTTTCTTACGGAAGTGTTTGTTCGATTTATGCTTATGTCAAGAACTGATTTAAGATCTTGGAACCAAACAAAAATCGCAAGTCTCGTTCATTGTAGACCACTGGCGGTCTTTTACATCAATAAAATGAAAAACGTCTGCTGACATAAATACGCATTTTTCAGTAATTGCACTGGTATATTTTAAATACCCTTGCAACTGTAAGGAAAATGCCACCAGTATGAATATACGAATGAGATATGATATAACACACACATATCGTAGAAAATATCGAGGTGAAACACCTTGCCGGCCAAAGTGGCCGTGCGGTTAAAGGCGCTGCAGTCTGGAACCGCAAGACCGCCACGGTCGCAGGTTCGAATCCTGCCTCGGGCATGGATGTTTGTGATGTCCTTAGGTTAGTTAGGTTCAAATGGCTCTGAGCACTATGGGACTCAACTGCTGAGGTCATTAGTCCCCTAGAACTTAGAACTAGTTAAACCTAACTAACCTAAGGACATCACAAACATCCATGCCCGAGGCAGGATTCGAACCTGCGACCGTAGCGGTCCCGCGGTTCCAGACTGCAGCGCCTTTAACCGCACGGCCACTTCGGCCGGCGGTTAGTTAGGTTTAACTAGTTCTAAGTTCTAGGGGACTAATGACCTCAGCAGTTGAGTCCCATAGTGCTCAGAGCCATTTTTGAAACACCTTATCGTCAAACAGTTAAAATACACCAGAAGTATCAATACCATAAATATTACGGTTTAAGTTGTTTTTGTTAATAATATATAGTTGTTATGCAGTAATACTGTGTGGTGGAGCGAATGAAGAACGTACGCTAAGAATCAGTGTAAGTAATTGTGTATGAGCGGATAGATAATGTTGTGCATTCATGTAGCGGGCTATATAGTGTCTGCAAGAAAAGCATCATGTAAAAGTGCGGGGGTTTGTATCAAGAAAGTAATACGTCTAACTCACCCTTGCCAAGTAAACACACCATCATTTAAATTATGTCTGGCTTTCAGTGGAACCACAATTCGGCAGACTATGTGAATTAATTACCAGTTTATGATTGGTTAAGTAGGAGAAGGTATCTACAACACCCTCATTCCGTAGTCTGTTCAGCCAAAACCATGTTGGAAAATTTAATAACGTTCGTTTGTAGCATGAGAGTAAAAATGTACATCTGACTGTTTCCCAGTGAAGAGCAAGAATGCTTGCAGGAGGTATTAAGGAGGTAGAGAAGAGCTACCGGAAAGATCGAATGGAAGTGTGATGGAGTAAAGACGAAACTTTTGTGAGGAACTAAAAAAGAGGAAGTTTAAAAGAGGCAGAGTACTATAAAAATAAAACGATAATTATAAATATTTACGCATTGATTGAAGTGTTTACAATATGAGGTCTTATTTGTGTAAATTTCTTGCGTGATAGAACAAAATGAAAATAATTAATTCCAGAACATCTATTTTTAGAAATCATCTGACAAAATTTTAAAATACAGGCTTGTATAACGAAGCAGATGCCATCTTAAACAGTTGCTGTACCACCCATCAACCAGCAAAAGCCTCTGTGTCGTCCGCAGCCAGTTCTGTTCCCGCACACCGCATGTCACTTTCATTTCGCGTTCCTCCAAGGTGCTGGGAGTATTTTGGGACCGCCCACGAAGGAGTCCCGGCTTTCCCTTGCCATTTTCATGTGGCTCCCACAGCCATATTCTTCTGCTTTCTCCGCGCGACATTTCAAACCACCTTCCCCGAGACCAAATGCCGACGTGTGAAAGTCATGCCACTCCCATAAAATTCTCTAATGTCATCCGCTCCGCCACGCCTTCCCTATCCATTTACCCTCTCACACTCAAACCCTGCATTTACTCGTCCTTATTGATTTACATACTACTTTGAGGAGCTGACCTTTTATTTTATTTAAGACACCAGCCTTCTGACTGGTTAAATACGGCCCGCCACGAATTCCTCTCCTGTGCCAAGCTTTTCATCTCACTAATAAAACCCGCGTCCCGCCATCCTGATTCAGGTTTCCTGTGATTTCCTCCGGCAGCTTCCGTGGTAAGTTCCTAAATGTACCACGAATATTTGAAAAGAGCGAGTTTTCATGTATAATGTCCATTGACGGCAGCACTCACGTGTGGACAGGTTTGTTGTAATGTTCTGTTTTCTAGACGCTCTCTGTATTTCGCTTACGAAACAAAGGAGGTGACGCGAGAGGAACAGAACGGTGGAATAAAGTTCTGTGTTGTTTAAACCACACAGCCACTAAAACTTACGAGAAGCTGCAGTAAGCGTACGGTGAAGAAGCACTACACCGTGCAACAGTGTTAAGGTGGTTCAGGGACTTCAAAGACGGCGACCTGTCTGTGGTAATTTAACAAATAAAAATAAAATAAAATAATAATATAATAATAATAATTGTTGTTTGGATAAGTAATTGGGAGATAAAAGTTTGTTTCGCCTTTAAGATTGGAATTGAATTTCTTAATGTTTCATAAAATCTTACGTAGCATTGTTCATTGAGGTCACACAATAAAGAAAAAGCAATTTACGCCGTGAATTTATCGAGCTTCGCACGTCCGAAGATGTACGGAACGTAGCCAGGGCTCATTATATATTTTTTGTAGACAAAGTCTGATATCTGACCTCAGCTTCAATCATGACAATGGGGTGACTAAAACTACTAAAACAGAGAAAAACATACGATTAAATAAAACATGAATTCATTTCAACACATATACTACGATATGAATGACACTTACGTAAAATTCTAGGTAAATAATTGCAGATAATTCACAAATGAGAGCGACTTATTAATTCTGCGCCTCTTTTCTGTAAATAAGTATCAACATGGCTAACTGTGGAGCCACACAAAATATTACATCCTTCTAGGACAACGAATGACGTAAGAGAGTGCTGATGCCTGCTGGCCGCGACAAGAGAGCGGTGTTAATTCCTTTGTTTTGCTTTCTCTTGTCTTAAAACATCGATACATATAATCTAAGTTCAGTAAATTAAATATCGTCTGTGCTCGAGTGCAAATGGTTCCTTAAAGTAAGCAAGGTGGGCCTGGTGTTTAGGCTTCCGCTGTGACTGAAGTCAACATCAACACAGCTGCTGTGATTGTCCGTGAGGATCGGCGGGTAACATTACGTAACCTCAGTGAAGCGTTAATAATTTCATATGCCGCTGTCTTTACGATTATCCATGACCATCTCCATACGATCCGTGTTTGTGCCTGTTGAGTGCCACGCCTATTGGCTCGCGAAAAAAATAGGCTGTGCGAATGGAGACAAGCCGTGAGCTGCTGCTGATAGAGGAAGTGCGTCTCTAGTATCGATTATCGACGGTGGTGGGTTATGACTTCATAAATAAGCCAGCACAGTGTGGAAATCGCCAGATTCTCCAACACCAAAAACGGCAGTCGTAAGTCCATCTGCAGAGAAAATAATGTTTTTTTACGGCGATGGAGTGATTTACCAGCACGCAGTTCCCACCTGACACAATAATTACAGCTGCGTACTGCACGTCAGTATTGACTAAACTGAGGTATCACGTTGGAAGGAACGACCAAAACTTTTTCGGACTGGGTGGCGATTTCATCATGACAATACGCGGCATTACGTCGCAAATCTAGTCTTGCCGTTTCTGCATAAGTCCAACATTACCTGTACCGCATCCGCGTTGTAGCTCCAATCTGGCACCCCGTCTCTGAAGCAGTGCCCACGAAAAGTGCGGCGATTCTCAAGCACCTGATAAAGACTGCACTACACCATGTTTTCGAGGTCTGGCAGAGGCGCTATAAAAAGTGCATTCACGTAGGAGGGGAATGCTTTCAAAAATATCATGTAAACATTTAAATGAAATAATAAACGTATGTGAAAACAACCAGCCGCTGTCGCAATTGAGCAGCCCTCGTAACATGCAAGTTGTTCTCTGATGGCATAACACATGTCCTGTCCCTTGTTCTTGTCAATGTTTTAGACATACTTCCCTCCTCGCCGATTCTACGAAGAACATCTTCGTTTCTCATCATTCTAGTCACCATCCTTCAATAGCACCACATCTCATACACTTTCACTCTCTTTTTCTCCAGTTTTCCCAGAGTGCGTGATTCACTCACATACAATGCTGGACTCCACATGCACATTGTCAGAAATTTCGTCCTCAAATTTAGACCTTAGTTTGATACTAGTAGACTTCTTTTGACTCGGAATGCCGTATATGCTTGTGTTAGCCTGAAACTTACACTGAAGGGCCAAAGAGATTGACACACCTGCCTAATATCGTGTAGGCCCGCCACGGCCAAGCAGAAGAGCTGCAACGCGACGTGGCATGGACTCAAGTAATATCTGAAGTTGTGCTGGAGGGAATTGTCCTGCAGAGCTGTCCATAACTTCGTAAGAGTACGAGGGGCCGGAGATGTCTTCTGAACAGCATCCCAGATATGCTCAATAACGTTCATGTCTGGGGAATTTGGGGGCTCACAAGAGAGTTCCTGGAGTCACTCTGTAGCAATTCCAGACGTGCCCGGCGTCCCATCGTCCTGCTGGAATTACCGAAGCCCCTCAGAATGCTCAATGGACATGAATGGATGCAGGCAATCAGACGGGATCCTTACCTCCGTATCACCTGTCAGAGTCGTATCTAGACCTATCAGGGGTCCCATATCACTCCAACTGGACACACCCCACACCCTTACAGAGCCTCTATCAGCTTGAACAGTCCCCTGCTGACATGCAGGGTCCATGGATTCATGAGGTTGTCTCCATACCCGTACACGTCCATCCGCTCGTCACAATTTGAAACGAGACTCGTCAAACCAGGCAACATGTTTCCAGTCATCGACAGTCCAATGTCGGTATTGACGGGCCTAAGTGATGCGTAAAGCTTTGTGTCGTGCAGTCATCAACGGTACACGAGTGGGCCTTCGGCTCCGAAATCCTATATCGATGATGTTTCGTTGAATGGTTCGCACGCTGATACTAGTTGATGGCCCAGCATTGAAATCTATTGCAATTTACGGAACGATTGCACTTCTGTCATGTTAAATGATTCTCTTCAGTCGTCACTGGTCCCATTCTTGCAAGATGTCTTTCCGGCCGCTGCGATGGAGATTTGATGTTTTACCGATTCCTCATATTCACGGTACATTCGTAAAATTGTCGTACGGAAAAATCCCCATTTCATCGCTGCCTCGGAGATGCTGTGTCCCATCGGTCGTGCCCGACTATAACATCACGTTCAAATTCAGTTAAATATTGATAACCTGCCATCGTATCAGCAGTAATAGATCTAACAACCGCGGCAGACACTTGTCTTATATAGGCTTTGTGGACCGCAGTGCCGTATTCTGCCTGTTTACATATCTCTGAATAAGGATATCTATACTAGATTCTTTGGTGCTTCAGTGTATATCCCCTTTTTTTGGACAACATGGTTGTGGAGAGAAGCAGCGATTGTATGATTAACTAATAATTCAAAAACAGTCTTAATCGTATTTATTATTATTACTATTATACCGCCAACCGGTTTCCACCCGACGTAGGGGTCATCTTCTGGGCGTTTACACCATTTGTCGACTGCTGGTGGTGTCACTCCTGTCTACATAACGGCACGAAACCAATGGTGTAAACGCCCAGAAGATGACCCCTACGTCGGGCTGAAACCGGTTGGCGGTACAATAATGATAATAAATACGATTAAGACTGTTTTTGAATTATTGATATATCCCCTTTGCCTCGCCATTTTGTTTTCAAGCTAACAGCATTGCTTCACTTCGGCTGTTTCGAGGTCCCCAGCTTTGATGTTAATTTTATCGCTAATTCATTTTCTCTGCTCCTCATTAGAGTTTCTTCGGTTTACTGCCAATCCATAGTGCGTGCTGATCAGTCCATTCATTCAACATGTCTTGAACTTCTTCATCACATTCACTGAGCTTAGCGACGTCATCGGCGAATCTTAGTACTGACAAAACTTTTAATGATTTGAAACTTTTAAAAATTCATGATATGGCGCAATCGCTGTACGTCATATGTTACGTGAGAAGCGCACTACCTGTTCCTTATGGACTACCAGATCATCCTCAGGCATTAAGAACCACATTAATTGCATGTTATGCGTCCAGATGCGATTGTTTATATCAAAATCAGCATTATTGCTGTATCATGATTGCGATGGGTGAACACGAATTCCACCCACAAAATTTTGGAGGTTGTTCTGAGATATTTTGGGAGAGTGTTTTGGAATACAGAAGCCGTGGACTGATGGCTAGCTGCAGCGTAATTGTATCTCATTTCATTTCTAATCATTTTACTTAGTACCTGTACTGTGATGTAAACGTCGGCGCAACAGTGCTGTCGCCGACGGTATTATGCCGGAGCCAAGGTAGCCCCTGAGGGCCGGCAGCCCATATTACACCACAGATAACGGCGTTGCCTATGTCCAAGGCGTACCAAAAGCACAATGGTAAACACCGGCTATTTTCATACAAGATAATAGACAGTCCGAGCACTTCCTCCTGCAGGGGGAGCTCGAGCCACGGCATGCAGGAAGTATCACTACGCCAAAACCTGATCGGCTGGAGACAGCTATTTAGGGGCTAGAACCAGCCCCAAAGTTCAGTACACTCCGGATGCCGACCTCGTGTACTTCGACTGCTGAAGATTACGTCTTCGTATCGGAATTAGACTCTTACTAGTGTTTATGTTGCCACGAACCTTTGTGGAAACTTAGAACTTTCGTTTGCCTCAGTTAGGAGACTTTTACTGGCATCGTTATTGTTACTTTTTCGTTTGTTGTTCAGTCATAAACCTAGTGAACTTGTCTCAATAAAAGTTGTGTCTGTGAAAAATTGCGTATTGTCTTTCACAACAGATGGTACAACTCTTCGCCCTCCAGCTTGCATTCATTGTTGCTCTATTCTGTCTGGGATTTGCTCTTCCGGCAGTGAGAGCTGTACGTTAACAGCGGTACACAGCAGTACTGTGGACAGATTTACTGTCAGGGTTTACACCGACTTGCATCTAGTGTATGAATTCACTAAATATTTATCCCATACATTCTAACTCCTATCTCCCAAATCACTTTATTGGAATGCAGAGATGATTTCTAAAACTGGCCATGGCCGCTAGTTTTTGCATCCTTGATTGACTGACTAGTGTTCTGTTTCCAGCGACGTGGACCTTGACGGACCATTAAATTCTAACCATCTCTCCTTCCATTCATTTCTACTTCATTACGTCTTCCAGCAATCCTAGCATCTCTGCTACGGACAAAACGAAAAAACAAACTTATTCTCAGTAATAATCCGTGGTTTACGTTCCAGTCTCCTTCGTCCTCAATTTCCCTCCCAGCTGCCCCATTAACTTGTTCTCAATGTCACGGTACATTCTCCAGCAACAAGTTCGTTTTACTGCTGTGCGAGTTACGAAGATTTCTCTACTCGGATTTTACATCTGAAGTCTCTCAGTTTCACACTTTAACCACAGGATTACAAATGCCCCCACTTTATTTTTTCCAACTTTCTCTATTATCTACACTTCAGTTTCCTACTTTGCTGTGCATGAGACGTTCAGACTCCTTTCACAGTTCCACGGCAATGCCGGCAGTAGCAAATTTCTCCCCTCTATTTCCATTTATAGATGTGGAATTGTTTCGTGGTTTAGAGCGTGGAAACAGCTAATTATTGTTCCTCGGACATCGCACCAAATACTTTCAGACTTTACGCACACGCACAGATTTCTTTATTGAAAACCTATAGTTAGCTCCCACTCGTAGTGTAGCCTGTATGAAAGTCACTGTGCGATTAACTCTGTGAGCTGAAACCTTGCTTAATGCGGGCGACATTTTTAAAGACTGTTTTATTGTGTCAGGGAGTTATTCTGCACCAATTTCGTCATAATCTATTCTCGTCGAAGAGCCGACTCAATACAGACATCGCCGATTTACTTCTGAAATTTGTCCAAAGCCGTACTGAGGCACAGCTTCTGTGTACTCATGTCGCAGAAATATGGACCCTTTCTCAATGAACAAAAAAGTGTAGATCGCGTTTTTATTAACTATATTATCGGCTTCTCCTGTATTACACTATATTCAGATTTAACACTAAAATACGTGGTCGCAACTGACGACGCAGACCAGCTAACGTCGGTGACAGCAACACTCCTGTATCATAGTGCCAAATCAGAAGACGATGATTTAATTCGGGTGAAACCCGTAATGTTGTTATTTCTTCTTTTCGCTAATATTTATCCCGCCTAGTACGGGATCTGCGTTTTAACGATTTGACAATTTTTTTTTATTATTTAGCTTCGTGGCCGGATGGGCTTCCTGATGCGTCTCTCGTTAAGCCTACCTTAGGGAGGAAGTCGTTATGTGTCGTCTCTCTATGAATCGTGTAAACTCCGCTTTGTGTGTCATTGTGTTTGAACTGTTTGCGTACCGAATCCTCTAATATGGAAGTTGAGAACCAGCTCAGCATTTACCTAAACGAGCGTGGGAAACCGCCTAAAAGCCACCATCAGGCTGTATGGTGTACCAGCAACGGCGCTTAATTCGCCACGCTACTTCAAGTCGTGTATGGCTAGGTAGCGCGCTGTGCGTTACGCTGTACGACCAGGTACGCCGAATCCGGTAGTAGCAGTTACTATCACGTGATCCAGGCTGGTTTGTTCAATAAGTAATCAAAGACACCACACACTTCACCCGCAACAACATGTCGCCTGTATGTAAATATAAATCTGTATGTGTTTCATGAGACCGACCAAAAAAATGGAGTAGTGGACAGCCATTAGGTTATTTTGTGACGGTTCTTATGTCTTTGAGGCGCTTACTATTCTTGGGAGGTTGGGGTTTGTCAACCAATTGCCCTGTAGGAGCACGAATTATCGACCCCAGGGAGATACCACATTAATGTTAGGCCTTTCTAATTATCCCCGTAGTATTTACTGTCTCGCAGTAGTAATCCTACCCTGGATTAATAACACTGTCTGACAGCTCAGAAATAGGCAAGGACGGACTTGAGTACTACAATTCTTGGGTAAAAATCAGAACTTTCTAAGAATAATTCGTCTGGAGAGAATAAATGAAGTCATTTGCGAAAAATGCCGTCGGCACTCTAAGCAGGTTGATTATAAACAAACTAAATTTCCACTGCAGTAGCAGGACATCACTACATTTCAAGAGAGTAAAAACATCAAGAGTGAAACTACAAATCCCTAAGCAGGTTGATTATAAACAAACTAAATTTCCACTGCAGTAGCAGGACATCACTACAGTTCAAGAGAGCAAAAACATCAAGAGTGAAACTACAAATCCCTATTAACAGTAATTAAAGTCGAGGCCACTGTATTTCCTTGTAATATACAGGGTGGTCCACTGATCGTGACCGGGCAAAATATCTCACGAAATAAGCATCAAACTACAAAGAACTAAACTTGTCTAGCTTGAAGGAGGAAACCAGATGGCGCTATGGTTGGCCCGCTAGATGGCGCTGCCATAGGTCAAACGGATATCAACTGCTTTTTTAAAAATAGGAGCCCCCACTTTTTATTACATATCCGTATAGTACGTAAATATGAATGTTTTAGTTGGATCACTTGTTTCGCTTTCTGATAGATGGCGCTGTAATAGTCACAAATATAGTCACGATTTTAGACGAACAGTTGGTAACAGGTAGGTTTTTTAAATTAAAATACAGAACATAGGTACGTTTGAACATTTTATTTCTGTTGTTCCAATGTGATACATGTAAATTTGTGAACTTGTCATTTCTGAGAAAGCATGCTGTTACAGCTTGATAATGCTCAAAATGATGTCCGTCAACCTCAGTGCATTTGGCAATACGTGTTACGACATTCCTCTCAACAGCGAGTAGTTCGCTCTGCATAATGTCCGCACATGCATTGACAATGTGCTGACGCATGTTGTCAGGCGTTGTCGGTGGATCACGATAGCAATTATTCTTCAACTTTCCTCACAGAAAGAAATCCGGGGACGTCCGATCCGGTGAACGTGTGGGCCATGGTATGGTGCTTCGACGACCAATCCACCTGTCATGAAATATGCTACTCAATACCGCTTCAACCGCAAGCGAGCTATGCGCCGGACAGCCATCATGTTAGAAGTACATCGCCATTCTGCCATGCAGTGAAACATCTTGTAGTAACATCGGTAGAACTTTACGTAGGAAATCAGCATACACTGCACCATTTAGACTGCCATCGATAAAATGGGGGCCAATTATCCTTCCTCCCATAATGCCGCACCATACATTAACCCGTCAAGGTCGCTGATGTTCCACTTGTCCCAGCCATCGTGGATTTTCCGTTGCCCAATAGTGCATATTATGCCGGTTTACGTTACCGCTGTTGGTGAATTACGCTTCGTCGCTAAATAGAACGCGTGCAAAAAATCTGTCATCGTCCTGTAATTTCTCATGTGCCCAGTGGCAGAACTGTACACGACGTTCAAAGTCTTCGCCGTGGAATTCCTGGTGCATAGAAATATGGTACGGGTGCAATCGATGTTGATGTAGCTTTCTCAACACCGACGTTTTTGAGATGGTCCAACTAAAACACTCATATTTCTTTACGTACTACACGAACACGTAATAAAAAATGGCGGTTCCTATTTAAAGAAAAAAAGCTGTTGATATCCGTTTGACCTATGGCAGCACCATCTAGCGGGCCAACCATAGCGCCATCTGGCTTCCCCCTTCAAGCTAGACGAGTTTCGTTCTTTGTAGTTTTTTTTTCGTTTGACGCTTATTTCGTGAGATATTTGGCCCGGTCACTATCAATGGACCACACTGTATACAGCAAGATGCCACTTAGAATCTCTAATTAGTCTTTAAAGTCAATCGTTAAATTGAAGAATGCAATGTCCTGCTTGGCGCGATAAAGTGCATTGAAAATTCACGAACAGATTGCAACAGAAGTTTCTTTTTAATACTGTACATAATTTCAATCAGTGCTGACGAGGTTGTGGACTCTTTGAGGACTGCCCCATTCTCGCCTGGATATCGGCCGCACACTGCTATCTGGTCCAGGCTATCAATTTTTATTAACACATAGGAAATCCACCTTCTACGGACAGTGACTGCCCCCCTCCGATGAGGGTTTATAAGCACCGACATGTAGACAAAGGGTCAGTATTGTCTTCGAACGGAATCTTTTTGATCGCCCTTATATTCGCATCATTTCCAGGGGCTAGGTTCTCCTTAGAAATCCTGCCTGTTTTCTAGATCTACTTCAATACTTCGCAAGCCGCCAACGGTGTGTGGTACGATTAACTGAAGCCTCTTTTCCTGTTCCACTCGCAAATGACGCGTGAGAATGGCTGTCGGTAAGCGTACGTATTGCTTCTAATTTCTCGGAATTTCTCGTCGTGGTCATTTCGTGAAATGTGTGTGAGAGAGAGGAAGTATTATATTTTCCGACTCTTCCCGGGAAGTGCTCTCTTGAAATTTCCGTAGTAAACCTCTCCGTGCTACAGAATGCCTCTCTTCTAGAGTCTGCCTCTGGCGCCGTGACAAAACGCGCCGCTCTTCGTTAGATCTTCTCTATCCGTTTTGTCACTCCTACCTGGTAAGATTCTCAGATTGATGATGAATACTCAATAGCATAGTGTTCGTTTGTGACGTGTGCAGTGGTTTAAGTGACAAAGGCTGACACGAACCATAGAAGCTCACGTCATTTTTATTCTCTTTATTAATGCTGACGACTACTGTATTTTCAGCACCTCTAACAACTTGACAATGGCCCGAAGTTGAAATTTTAGTGATGGATATTGCAATATATAGTACAGTTGCTGGCGGATACGATGTTATTAAAAAATATAGCCTTGCGATTTATCACCTTACTCAGTACAGGAATGGAACATGATAGAAAATCGATAATACTGTTACGGTTTCCTCCACCATGCAGTCCACCCTGGCCTGGGGATTATACTGGAGGAATGGTCAGTATTCATGAATATTACAGGAACGCTCATGCGATGCAAAAAATACTAGTAAACGAGTGCTCTAAAATGCATACCTTAATAACTACGATTACTTATTCACATTCGAAACGAAGAAATCTCTTCTACTGCAATCTCTTTGCTTTCCGTAATCGGCAGGGGTTAGGGAGCTACTATGTCACATAATATGGAAAGTAAAGAGCTTGCAGTAAAAGAGATTTGTTTCACAGAATCGAAGGTCAATAAGTACTGATATCTATTAAGGTATGCATTTTAGAGCGCACATTTACTAGACCTGTTTTGCACCGAATAATTGTTCCTCTCATATCCCTGAGTATTCACATTCCTCGTGGTACGGCCGTCTGGTGTGGCCGAGCGGTTCCAGGCGCTTCAGTCCGGAACCGCGCTGCTGCTGCGGCCGCAGGTTCGAATCCTGCCTCGGCATGAATGTGTGTGATGTCCTTAGCTTAGTTAGGTTTAAGTAGTTCTAAGTCTAGGGGACTGATGACCTCAGATGTTAAGTCCCATTGTGCTCAGAGCCATCTGAACTACCCTCGTGGGACATCCTGTATGTGTAGATGTAGATGCGGCCCCTGTGCGTAGCTGCTCTTTGCAGCCCGCATTGTGTGCCGTGTGGTGAATTATCTCGAACTCAGGTAGGGTGTAATTACGAAGTGCCGTCCGTATCCGGTAGGAAGAGAGCGTTGCTTTCAGCTCCCGTGCGGCGGATGTGCGAAAGTGCGGCGCCGTTCCGGCCTGGTACGGAGCGACGTTTCGTACCCCCGCGTGACGTCGTCCTCAGGCGAGATTTTACGCCGCGCCAGTTCTGCACGTCCGCGGAAATCTCGCGCGCCTGTAACCCCGCTTTGACTGGCGGTTCTGAAGCGATCTCACTGGGTGAAGGGTCACATCAAGTCTCGTCACAAAAGCTAGCGCCACACTTCTTCCGCAAAATGTTTGAAATGACGACATTCACACCAGCTGTCAGCAGAACGAACGTCAGCGTTGCGTCGGTCTTCCGTTATCTTGAAGTCGATGTTACGATCAAGTTGTAAGGCGCCCCATATTTGCAGATAAGGGTTCATTTTACTTTATTTCCAGTTTTGCTATTCCACATACGCGAAGTATGTACGGAGTAAGGGTTCCCACGCTGGCTGGCAGAGGTGGTTGGCCATCTGGCGCTTTCAGAGCCAGTGCGATGAGAAGCCGATGCAGGAATCTCTTGTGTCGTCAGCAAAGAGATAAGTAGGGAAAATACATTTATTCTGGCGCAAATCAACTAATCGTCAGCAAAGAGGTATGTAGGGAAAGTACATACATTCTGGGGCGAGTCAGGTAATTGTTATTAGCAAATATTTGCTAACAAAACTTGACTTTTGCCACTCAGCCATTAGGAGTGTGTGGGACATAAATACTATCTCAGTAATTTTACAATGCCAGGAAACGCTGATGTTAATAAATAAATGAGTAACTTTGGCATAACCGAAAATGTACGATTTTATACGAACTGTACGGATCGTACGCTCAAGTTACAGACTGTGTTTCCATAGTCGGCAGTCGGCGATAAGATGCCTTTCGATCTAGTCATGCGGTAGACCGTACTTTCGTACCGTTAACAGTTAACTTATAACCAGTGTGAACGAGTTCACTTTACAGTGTTTCTTATATAAACGGGCCATAATCGCAACCTGCGTAAAATCATTTGCAATCCCGCTTCATTACATAAAACATAGACAGTATACTTGCACTTTCAGAATCCGACGGCACTGCTATGGCTCTACAAGGGGACATAAAAGTAGGAGAGCATTTCAGCACAACAGGCAAGAAGAATCCCTAAGCAGCGGCTCACTTAGTCATCTCAAGGACGGACTGGCTTTATTACCACAAAACTCGGGCGGGAAAGCTTGGCCAGTTATACCGTACGATCCTTATACCACCACGTACGGACTCACCGGCCAAACGAGGACATTTCCGGAGGTTTAGTGCGAGTGGGGGCTTCTTGCAACATTACGTCACAGGTTCAAATGGCTCTGAGCACTATGGGACTCAACTGCTGTGGTCATCAGTCCCCTAGAACTTAGAACTACTTAAACCTAACTAACCTAAGGACATCAGGCACACCCATGCCCGAAGCAGGATTCGAACGTGCGACCGTAGCAGCAGCGCGGCTCCGGACTGGAGCGCCTAGAACCGCACAGCCACCGCTGCCGGCTTACGTCACAGGTGGTCGCGTCCCAATGCGGTAAGCTCCTGAGTACTAATGGTAAGCTACGCTAGAAGCCGTGTAAACGACGCCAGTGGTTGGCAGAAAATAAGTGGGTCGGAGCGACATAGCAGCAGCAATCTGCTGGAAGGGTTTGGGACCGGTAGCTGCCTGCAGAACGTTGCCTGCCGTCATGTGTGAAGACGGAGGGCCTAGTGTTTGGTATTATGGCGTGAGGTTGTCTCCCGTGATTAACGTGTTGTCGCCTTACAGTGCAGCTGAATGCGAGGGATGTGAACATTTATTGTGCAGTGTGCTGAGTGCAATAGAGGAACAGTTCGGAGAGGATGACTGTCATTAAACAGCATCTGTGAGTCAATGGTTTGTGGACGGCACTGTTCCTGAAATGCACTGGCCCTCCCACAGCCCCGACCTCGTCCAAAGGCAACACCAATGGGATGACTTAGGACGTTGTCTTCGATGCAGATCCCAGAATCCAAAATCACTATCTTTTTAGAATGAGATTTTCACTCTGCAGCGGAGTGTGCGCTGATATGAAACTTCCTGGCAGATTAAAAATGTGTGCCCGACCGAGACTCGAACTCGGGACCTTTGCCTTTCGTGGGCAAGCGCTCTACCATCTGAGCTACCGAAGCACGACTCACGCCCGGTACTCACAGCTTTACTTCTGCCAGTATCTCGTCTCCTACCTTCCAAACTTTACAGAAGCTCTCCTGCAAACCTTGCAGAACTAGCACTCCTGAAAGAAAGAATATTGCGGAGAATATCTGCCAGTTAGTTTCATATCAGCGCACACTCCGCTGCAGAGTGAAAATCTCATTCTGGAAACATCCCCCAGGCTGTGGCTAAGCCATGTCTCCGCAATATCCTTTCCTTCAGGAGTGCTAGTTCTGCAAGTTTCGCAGGAGAGCTTCTGTAAAGTTTGGAAGGTAGGAGACGAGGTACTGGCAGAAGTAAAGCTGTGAGTACCGGGCGTGAGTCGTGCTTCGGTAGCTCAGATGGTAGAGCGCTTGCCCGCGAAAGGCAAAGGTCCCGAGTTCGAGTCTCGGTTGGGCACACAGTTTTAATCTGCCAGGAAGTTTCACTATCTTCTCGTTTTGGCTCTTGCGACAGAATGAGCTAGATTCCTCCATATACATCAAGACACCTCATTGAACGTGTCTCCAGCAAGCCCTCACAGAAACAGACACGAGTCACGTTAATGTCCACTATTAAGTGTCCGGATGCTTTTTAGCAGATGATATTTACTCTGTAAGACACCCTATGGTACTTTCTACACCATTGGCCCTTCCTCCCTTGTCAGTCGCGAACGGTGCGCGGGAAGAACAGCTGTTGTGTGCTCCAATCTCTGTAATTTCATCTGCATGGTGTTTTCGCGACATGTTCGTAGGTAGAAGTGATACAGTATGGTTGAAAAGGTTGCCTTCAAATCGAAGGAAATGACAGAGGAGTCGAAACACAACTACTTTGGTGTAGGTGAGGTGCTTATAGTCTTGGAAGTAAGATCTGTCCTGAGCAACAACAAGCACAGTAAATGAACACGAGCTTTCAGTTCAGAAGAGATAATGTACTGTTTACTTAAAATTGTTTAACACATTAGAACGTATTCAAAAAGAGTGTCACTAGATTCAAAACAGGCGTAATTTTTTGTAGAAAATTCTGGCGCACTATATCAAGTAGTCCACGCTTCAGACACAGCAAGTACCCGGCGAGAAGTACAGGGTGTACATAAACTGCGGAAGCACATTAAATTATTTATTGCGCAAGAACCAAAGATCGTACAGATATCATACATATGTCATTTTGAAGAGAAACCCTGAAAGTTGTTTTTTTTTTATATATACCGCCACACCGTAGTTTGGTAATTTGCCGACCGTCAGCGCGAGTTGCGAACATGGCGAGTTCAGGTGCGCAGCGAGCTTCCTGTGTGTTGGGAATTCATGAAATGGCCTCCCCGATCACCCGATGTCACTCCGTGGGGCTCTTTCTTGTAGGGGCACATTAAAGATCTGGTGTACGTACCGCCTCTACCACGTGATGTAGCAGAGCTCCGGGAGAGAATAGGGGAAGCGACTGCCACAGTCGACGATGCCATGCTGGGACGGGTATGGCAAGAATTTGATTAAATATATGGCATTTCAGTCTTTGATCGCTATTTTTTTATTTTGAATAACCGGTTTAAGGCTAGCTGCCCATCTCCAGATCATATATTGCAGTTACAGAGTAACCTGTCAGTACAGAACTACTGGTTCGCGAACCAGTAGTTCCGTACTGACAGGTTACTCTGTGTTGATTAGGAGGAGGCCAGCTAAGAGCCTGCAACCAACCTCTCTGCGTGCTAGGCACACTGGACCTATACCGGGAGTTAAAGTCTGCGGTTCGATTTCGTATGACACCAGGAGAACTCCCGTGGTTATCCCACTCATCCCGACTGCAAGTATGTACGTCAGTCTGATGATTGACATGGAGTGCTGCTATTCATGAACAGCATTCCAGGGAGTGGTTTCCAACAGGATAACACTCACACACACATACCACTGTTGTAACCCAACATGGTGTACAATTGTCGACGGGTTGCCCTGGCCTGCTCGACCACCGTATCTGTCTCCAATCGAGCACATATGGGACGTCATCGGACAACAACTCCAACGTCATACTCTGCAAATCACATTCAAGTGCCTGGCAGAGGGTTCATGGAACCACCTTCATAACTCAGTATTATTCCAATCTCGTATAGTGCGCTGAAAGAACGAACACCTATACCCTTCCGTACGAACTCTGACGTCCTTTATTTTATCTTCAACATTTCACGGCCCTGTCAGCAACTGTATAAATATTAATTTTAATTTTAAAAACCAACAGCCTCAGTTGCAAAGTTCACCCTGATTTACCTAGGTTTCAGTCGGGATAACGCAACCTTCTTCAGAATAAAAGTAACTACCGATTGTCAATAGTGGACATCGTCAAGCTAAAACTACAAATCCATAAATTATCATAATACTGTAAAACTCATCTGAAACTGCTTCGGTCCCACTTCACGATTGTGATGAGGCAGCCACGAGTGCTGTACTGGAACGTTATCCCGACTGAAACCTAGGTAAATCTAGGTAAACTTTGTACTGAGGCTGTTGGTTTTTAAAATTAAAATTAACCTTATTTTATCAGCTTGGTGTGGCAACGGGCTTGCCACAGTGGATACACCGGTTCCCGTGAGATCACCGAAGTTAAGCGCTGTCGGGCGTGGCCAGCACTTGGATGGGTGACAATCCAGCCGCCATTTTTCGGGGCGCACTCAGCCTCGTGATGCCAATTGAGGAACTACTCGACCGAATAGTAGCGGCTCCGGTCACAGAAAACCATCATCGAGACCGGGAGAGCGGAGTGCTGACCACACGCCCCTCCTATCCGCATCCTCATCTGAGGATGATACGGCGGTCGGATGGTCCCGATGGGCCACTTGTGGCCTGAAGACGGAGTGCTTTATCACCTTGGTCGTTTCGTCCTATATAGGTAGGCGTCAACAAAATATTTTCACATTCGGAGGAGAAACACGGTGATAGAAATTTCGTGAGAAGATTTCTCCGCAACGAAAAACACCTTTTTTTTAATGATATCCATCCCAAATCCTGTATACAAAACGTCCAGCCCTTCTTCGAACTTTTTCTTTGTACTCTGTCAATCCTATCTGGTAAGGATCCCACACCGCGCAGCAGTATTCTAAAAGAGGGCGGACAAGCGTAGTCTCCTTAGTAGATCTGTTACATTTCGTAAGTGTCCTGACAATAAAACGCAGTCTATGGTTAGCCTTCCGCACAACATTTTCTGCGTGTTCCTTCCAGTTGTTCGTAATTGTAATTCCTAGGTACTTAGTTGAAATTATGGCATTTGGATTTGACTGATTTATAGTGTAACCGAAGTTTAACGGATTGCTTTTAGCACTAATGTGGGTGACCTCACACTTTTCGTTATTTAAGGTCAAATGCCAATTTTCGCACCATACCTTTATTAAATTTGACCCCTCACAAGATGTTTGTGGACGGTCTCTCGGGGTATGTGATATCCAGTAAGGGCGGTCATGACCGTGCTTCTGGAGACTCTAGGTCCCGCATCGCCACCATAGGGGGTCCCAGGCTGTCCTGCGCAGGCAGAGTGTGCGGACTCACCTTGTCTGGAAGGGCGCCTCTAGTCTGGCTGTGTCCGCTGGTGGCAGCTCCTCCTGTTGACCCTCTCCGCGACCGACCTGGATCACGTCTGGGCGCCCGATTCGCCTCGCCCCCCTTATATACACGGCGGCTACTGCAGGCGCGGGGGAGTGGCAGGCCAGAGAGAGAGAGAGAGAGAGAGAGAGAGAGAGAGGAGGCCCGTCACGCGACGGCAAAAGAGCGGAGAAACGTAGGGGGTAGGGGGAGGGGGAGGGGAAGGCAGGAGGAGATGCAGTTCTGCAGGCGGCGGCAAGAAGCCGCGGCCACAGCGGGGCGTAGCGGGCCAGAGCAGGGCTGAGCTGGACTGAGCACTTTCGCTCTGGATGGCGGCAGCAGCCGCTGCATCGTCCGCGGACCGGTCGGTCAGCAGCGGAGAGCCGCCGCCCACCGGAGTCGCCTGGGACCGCGGTGGCTCACGAGCGCAGCGGCGCGGTCTGCTCCAACATCACATTTTTTTTTTCTCACAACATATTTATTCTCTAGAGTCGTACTTTGGTAACGATATACACTACTGGCCATTAAAATTGCTACACCAAGAAGAAATGCAGATGATAAACGGATATTCATTGGACAAATACTAGGACTGACATGTGATACATTTTCACGCAATTTGGGTGTATAGATCCTGAGAAATCAGTACCCAGAACAGCCACCTCTGGCCGTAATAACGGCCTTGATACGCCTGGGCATTGAGTCAAACAGAGCTTGGATGGCGTGTACATGTACAGCTGCCCATGCAGCTTCAACACGATACCACAGTTCATCAAGAGTAGTGACTAGAATATTGTGACGAGCCACGTGCTCGGCCACCATTCACCAGACTTTTTCAATTGGTGAGAGATCTGGAGAATGTGCTAGCCGGGGCAGCAGTCGAACATTTTCTGTATTCAGAAAGGCCCGCACACGACCTGCAACATGCGGTCGTGCATTATCCTGCTGAAATGTAGAGTTTCGCAGGTATCGAATGAGGGGTAGAGCCACGGGTCGTAACACATCTAAAATGTAACGTCCAATGTTCAAAGTGCCGTCAATGCGAACAAGAGGTGATCGAGACGTGTAACCAATGGCACCTCATACCATCACGCCGGGTAATACGCCAGTATGCCGATGACGAATAGACGCTTCCAATGTGCGTTCACCGCGATGTCGTCAAACTCGGATGCGACCATCATGATGCTGTAAACAGAACTTGGATTCATCCGAAAAAATGACGTTTTGCCTTTCGTGGATTCAGGTTCGTCGTCAAGTAAACCATCGCAGTCGCTCCTGTCTGTGATGCAGCGTTAAGGGTAACCGCAGCCACGGTCTCCGAGCTGACAGTCCATTCTGCTGCAAACGTCGTCGAACTGTTCGTGCAGATAGTTGTCGTCTTGCAAACGTCCCCATCTGTTGACTCAGGGATCGAGACGTGGATGCACGATCCGTTACAGCCATGCGGATAAACTGCCTGTCATCTCGACTGCTAGTGATACGTGGCCGTTGGGATCCAGCACGGCGTTCCGTATTACCCTCCTGAACCCACCGATTCCATATTCTGCTAACAGGCATTGGATCTCGACCAACGTGAGCAGCGATTTCGCGATACCATAAACCGCAATCGCGATAGGCTACAATTCGACCTTTATCAAAGTCGGGAACTCGATGGTACGCATTTCTCCTCTTCACACGAGGCATCACAACAACTTTTCAACAGGCAACACCGGTCAACTGCTGGTTGCGTATGAGAAATCGGTTGGAAACTTTCCTCATGTCAGCACGTTGTAGGTGTCACCACCGGCGCCAACCTAGTGTGAATGCTCTGAAAAGCTAATCGTTTGCATATCACAGCATCTTCCTCCTGTCGGTTAAATTTCGCGTCTGTAGCACGTCATCTTCGTGGTGTAGCAATTTTAATAGCGAGTAGTATACATCAACATGTCTTTTCCATCTCCTATTTTTCTAGCCCGTACGCCAACGTTGTGGAAGAGCATGCATTACCTGCTAGTAACAGCTCCTGTCCTGTAGGCGTAGCCATGCAACACTGACACTCTCGTCATCTTCAAAATGTGTTTCCCGTACACAATCTTTAAGCGGCCCAAAGACATGGGTGCCAGGACTGAACTGTAGGGTGGATGAGGCAATGATGTCCAACCCAATTTGGCGATGTATTCCCACTTTTTCAGACTTGTGTGTGGGCGTGCATTATCGTGTTGGAGCAAGATTTCTGCTGGATTCTTGTCCGATCGAACACGTCGGAAACCATTCTTGAGATTATTCAGAGTCTTCATGCGTGCCTCTGAATAGATGCTTGACCGTTTTGGCATCCCATCCACAAGAGTGACGCAATCACAATCCCAGGAGATTCTCACCATGACTTTTCTGGCAGAAGGGGTTGTCTTGAACTTCTTCTTTTATTGTGAATGAGGACTGCCTTTTTGTTTCCGGCTCAAAGTGGTGCACCCAGCTTTCGTCCCCCGTAACGATCCGTGACAGAAAGGCCTCTCCGTCGATCTCAAAAAGCTCCAACAACTCAGATGAAACGGCCTTTCTTTGGATCTTGTGGTCCGCTGTGAGCATTCGTAGAACCCAGCGTCAGCACCCCTCTGAATATCCGACAGTCTCGCTTACTGCAGACGCACTTCCAATGCTCAAAAATGGATCAAATGGCTCTAAGCACTATGGGACTTAACGTCTTAGGTCATCAGACCCCTAGACTTACTTAAACCTAACTAACCTAAGGACATGATGTTACTTTAAATCCGTCTTGATTGCAAATTTTTTTTTTATTATTCATATGACCGGTTTCGGTTCATTCAGAACCATCTTCGGATCTGTAAAAATAATTATACTAATTTACTATTTCACGAAAGCAAATCTTTTTCATCCTATCTAATCAACCTCAAATGTACCAGAACGTACCTGATATTTAAGTTACAGGAGTAACCCGTCCAATTCAGCAACTTTCACATGCTACGTCACATAAAATTGGTTGCAGAGTGCACGTCATTTATATTAATTGTAACACTATTACCGACAGGTGGCGTCTGGTACATTTGTTACATTCCATTTGCACATACTGTATTCAGTAGATCGTTTTATATTAAAAATATTTAATTAAAATATGTTGATGTCAAAGCTAAAATCTGTACTTGTCAGGATTAAAAAACAGTAAAATTATCATTTTTATACGATCTAAATGGCATAGGGCGATTTATATATCTATGGTGCTGGTGTGAACTTGTTTTCTTCTACGGTCTGCTTCCGTGGTTCCCGCCACTTTGGTGTTGTGCCGCGGTCCGCTCAGTCGTCTGCTGTCCATCGCCGCGGGCAAGAGGGCCGCACAGGAGGGCCCCGTCAACGACGCCAGGCGTTGCACGCGTCTTCCGGCTTCTCCACCGCGCACCATCTCTCATCCCTCGGCCTGGATCTCCATACGCAACAGTTGTCATCTTAGTAGGTCGTCATAAATGCTAAAATAGGCGTTATGATTGAATTCGCTTTGTTCGTTGAGGATTAAATCCGGATCTTTATTTTTGTGGGTGTATATTTCGATCTCTTCTAAAATGTTAAGAAACCGTCATAGAGCTCACAAGGGACGGTTTCTTAGTAGGTCGTCATAAATGCTAAAATAGGCGTTATGATTGAATTCGCTTTGTTCGTTGAGGATTAAATCCGGATCTTTATTTTTGTGGGTGTATATTTCGATCTCTTCTAAAATGTTAAGAAACCGTCATAGAGCTCACAAGGGACGGTTTCTTAACATTTTAGAAGAGATCGAAATATACTCAGTGTCCCCTCGACGATCACCAGTGGTGTACGGCCGGTGTAGGAGATCGCTCCCCACACCATGATTCCGGGTGTTGGCCCTGTGTGCCTCGGTCGTATGCAGTCCTGATTGTGGCGCTCACCTGCACGGCGCCAAACACGCATACGACCATCACTGGCACCAAGGCAGAAACGACTCTCATCGCTGAAGACGACACGTCTCCATTCGTCCCTCCATTCACGCCTGTCGCGACACCACTGGAGGCGGGCTGCACGATGTTGGGGCGTGGACGGAAGACGGCCTAACGGTGTGCGGGACCGTAGCCCAGCTTCATGGAGACGGTTGCGAGTGGTCGTCGCCGATACCCCAGGAGCAACAGTGTCCCTAATTTGCTGGGAAGTGGCGGTGCGGTCCCCTACGGCACTGCGTAGGATCCTACGGTCTTGGCGTGCATCCGTGTGTCGCTGCGGTCCGGTCCCAGGTCGACGGGCACGTGCACCTTCCGCCGACCACTGGCGACAACATCGATGTACTGTGGAGACCTCACGCCCCACGTGTTGAGCAATTCGGCGGTACGTCCACCCGGCCTCCCGCATGCTCACTATACGCCCTCGCTCAAAGTCCGTCAACTGCACATACGGTTCATGTCCACGCTGTCGCGGCATGCTACCAGTGTTAAAGACTGCGATGGAGCTCCGTATGCCACGGCAAACTGGCTGACACTGACGGCGGCGGTGCACAAATGCTGCGCAGCTAGCGCCATTCGACGGCCAACACCGCGGTTCCTGGTGTGTCCGCTGTGCCGTGCGTGTGATCATTGCTTGTACAGCCCTCTCGCAGTGTCCGGAGCAAGTATGGTGGGTCTGACACACCGGTGTCAATGTGTTCTTTTTTCCATTTCCAGGAGTGTATCAGGTACGTTCTGGTACATTTGAGGTTGATTAGATAGGATGAAAAAGATTTTCTTTCGTGAAATAGTAAATTAGTATAATTATTTTTACAGATCTGAAGATGGTTCTGAATGAACCGAAACCGGTCATATGAATAATAAAAAAAAATTTGCAATCAAGACGGATTTAAAGTAACATTATAAAATCACTGATTGCTGTTATCCCATAAGACATTATGTCTGTTTTTGCTAAGGACATGACACACATCCATGCCCAAGGCAGGATTCGAACCTGCTACCGTAGCAGCAGTGCAGTTCCGGACTGAAGCGCCTAGAACCGTTCGGCCTTCCAATGCTGACCGACAACTATAGAGCTAATTATCGAGTTGTGATGCGCCGGTCGGCATGAATAATGGCATCCGTACGATTCAGCACGTCTGGAGCAGTGGCTGTGACAGGACGTCCCGAGCGTGTCTGACCATGGAGCTCTGTTTCTTCATTTCCTGAGGCTGTAACTTTCTTTACCCATCGCCCAATTGCACTCCTATAAACTGCAGCATCGCCATACACTGCATACAAACGTTTATGGATGTTTCTTTTTCTGAACACAAGAATTCAATAACAGCACGCTGCTTGTAACACGAGTCCTATGTAGACGCCATTTCGACGCTGTACTACGGCTCTGCCAGCAACCAGAACGGTTCGAAACTTCACCGGCGCACAGAACAAACATCAGATGTGAAGCACCAACGAGGACGTTTGTCTGTCTATATTAATGGCTTTTTTTTTTAAAAAAAATGTGAGGCTTTACGACTCTCGTAACAAACGTCCTCGAGGGAGAAAACTGGCTGAACATTTGGTACAAAACATAATGAGCACATCAGAGCGTGTAAATACAACACGAACCACTCAACATTTCTACTCAAGCTTGACAAGAATACCATACACCAAACACAATGGAAAACACGTCGTATTGCGATTTTAAGCTCTGTTGCCGTGCTTGGAGAATAAAAATAATGAATTAACCATCTGTCCGTCTTTTTGCAGGTACACAATTATTGTTTTGCATGAGTAACCAAACATGTTTCACCATAGCTGTGGCATCCTCAGTGGGCTTTTACTTTTCCCTGAAATCAAAAGCCAATCTGTGAAACAAACGACTGTTAAAAGGGCATCATAAACGTTAATTGTACAGAGAAACGTCTGTCCAAGTCACAGCGCCAGACGCAGATTCCACTGACGATCTGGAGAAAACTAAACGCTGTTAATATTCCAGACATAATCCATGAGTAACAAACCACACCAAATAGTTCTCCGTACCTAAACGTCACATAAAATGTTTACATATGTCCACAAATCATTCTACACATGCAAACAACAACGAAACATTTCTGGCATGCAAATTAAAACCAGTGACAACGCAGGAAAGCCAAATACAGCAATGGCAAGGTTAAGAAGGGGCATCCGACGTGATTTTACCGGAATATGTATTTTAAAGAATATGTGCAGTCGATTCCCTAACCTCCCTTATTTTTGCAGATGACATGCCGTATTAATTTACACTTGGGGTGGATTTCGATTTGTGTCCAAGCTATGTAAGTAAATGATAAAGCGCATAAGTTATTTAAATAACAACAAAATCCGATGTGACATATTTCTTACCCTAAATAAAATCTTTTTTGTACGTATTTCAGCAAGAATCACTTAGGATACTATAACTGCTGTGAGAAATGTTTGGGTATTAACACAAAATAATAACTGTGTACATGCAAATAGGCGGACCCATATTTAATTCATTAATACAACAGAAAAAGATATGAACATCATAAAAATCAGTAAGCGAGGCACCTCCTCCCTTTTCAAGAAAATTACCATATACACAAAGCATTAACCTACAAGAAACGGCGATCACACAAATATTGCTAACCAAATACTATAGAGCGTGTCCCAGGAGAAATGGTCAATATAAAGATATATGACACGAATGATTAGTTGAAGCATAAAATTGTAGTAAATGTGGACTCTAAAATGCATTCGTAAAGAGCTATGAACACTTGCTCAGTACAGCAGATTTGGTTTAAAGTAGTGAAGATGAACAGCTCTGAGGATATGCACTTCAGAGTAAATGCTAACTGAATATTTTTATCATTTTTTGTCGGTATTGCCAAAAATATGGAAGGCAAAGAGCTTGAAGTAGAAGAGATTTGTTTCAGTGTCGAACATGTCTTAAAAAATGCATTTTAGAGCCCTTGTTTATTGGACTTTTTCGATTCGAATGATCGATGTTCTTATATACCTGAATACTGAACATTCCCAGTAGAACGCCCAGTGTAAAATAACTGAGAAAATCACGTAATGAGAAAAAGGGTTTTCTTTTCCCATCCCTTACTTTCTCACACTTTACCTCTCCCCGTTTCATTTCACCTCTTGTTTCTCATCACTTTTGCTCGAACACTCCCTCCATTCGACTACTTTTGCATTCATTATTCACTCATCCTTGCCCCTCACCCTCCCCCAACCCCCTCGCCCTGACTCATCAAGTGGTTCAAATGGCTCTGAGCACTATGGGACTTAACGTCCGAGGTCATCAGTTCCCTAGAACTTAGAACTACTTAAACCTGACTAAGGACATCACACACATCCATGCCCGAGGCAGGATTCGAACCTTCGACCGTAGCGGTCGCGCGGTTCCAGACTGAAGTGCCAAGAACTGCTCGGTCAGTCCAGCCGGCCCTGACTCATCCACATCCCCCTACCATAATTCCACATACTCACTTTATGATTCTTCAACTGAAACACTGCACTTTCATGTCACACTCTTCCACACATAACAAATATGGAGTAATGTAATGAAACGCCAAAAAAATATAAGACGGACAGGAAAAGAACCTTTTTAGATCAAAGGAAAATAAGCTCTAAATTGGTAACTCTGCACAGAGCACATGTGGTGTGTTTCACAAGAAATGCATACATCTGCAAAGTCAGTGTCGGATTAGGGCAGAATCAACAACACCGAAGGAATTAATACTTCGACAACGTGTAACCAGACGGCATTCCTGATGTGAGCCAAAACCAGGCAACAAATACCGTAGCCAACGGCCTTGCCGCATAAGTAACACCGGTTCCCGCCCGATCACCGAAGTTAAGCTCAGTCGGGCTGGGCTAGCACTTGGGTGGGTGACCATCCGGTCTGCCGAGCGCTGTTAACAAGCGGGGTGCACTCAGCCCTTGTGAGACAAACTGAGGAGCTACTTGACTGAGAAGTAACGGCTCCGGTCTAACTGACATTCAGCCGGATGAGCGGTGTGCTGACCACATGCCCCCCCACATGCACATTCAGTGACGCCTGTGTTCTGAGGATGATACGGCGGTCGGTCGATACCGTTGAGCATTCCAAGGTCTGTTCGGACGGAGAAACCCAGACAGATAATACCATAAATGAAATTAATGTTTCTTATAAAGAACGGTTTTTTGATCTAGAAAGTATTAGAGACGAGCAAAGTCGTTCATCGTTGGGAGCTAGTTCACTGGTGATCGCTCTTTGTTGTGGACCGTTCATTCTTATTTGTTCACCGTTCATTGTGCTTGGTACATGGTTCTTAAGAAAAACTGAAAATTAGTAGCTTAGGTAATCCATTAAATTTCGGGCATGCAGCCGCGCAAATAAAATTTCTTCTACTGATATTTCGGCCGCGTATCGTCCGGCCATCTTCAGAGCGAAGATGGCCGGACGATACGCGGCCGAAATATCAGTAGAAGAAATTTTATTTGCGCGGCTGCATGCCCGAAATTAAATGGATTATTCATTACGCCGCGAGATGTTGAAAATGCACATCTAGTAGCATAGGTGACTGAAGATGGAAGGTGCCAAGAGGGGGCACTTGCCTCCGCCCTGGAGTACAGAGTTTTTATTCATAACAGATTTCTCACACACTTGTAATTTTCGTGATTCTGCAAAACACCTCGTTTAACCAACTGTAGCGTCATGTGTCTGATCGCAGTGAAATAATATAAGGTGGCGCGCGAAAAACCGGCCCCGAATACAAACTGCTCGCGAATTACGCACGATTCGTTGACTGCTACGAGCAGAACAGGTAAACATGTAATAGTTAGGCAGTGAAGAAATAACAAATAAGCTAATGCAAACAACTTCGAAACAATAGACGAGAATTGGTAAACGACAATGAGCAGTCTAGTACTCGGGGCCGATTTTTCGTGCGCCACCCTGTGCCACTGAAATAATATTGTGGGAGTTATCATATTCTCTTTACAAAATGTGACACCATACACGCGATTACGAAGCGCGGGCTTCACTCGGTAGTATGTCGGTCTACCTTCCATAACAATGAATGTGCACTTTTACCTTGGATCAAAAAAAGACGTAAAATGGGCGCTCGTGTGTTCCGTGCCGACGTCCTTTGCATGTGTAATAACAAAAAAATCTTGCCTTTTTACAAGTATTTCTTCTGATGTTTATCGAAATAGTGAAGTAAGCTGGTACGCCGCTTGTTACTTGAAAAGATGTATGTATTACATACCACGTAATTTTTATGTATTTTAACAAAAAAATCTTGCCTTTTTACATTTCTTCTGATGTTAATCGAAATAGTGAAGTAAGCTGGTACGCCGTTTGTTACTTGAAAAGATGTATGTATTACATACCACGTAATTTTTATGTAGTTTACGTAATTATAAAATACATTTTAATTAGCGGTCGTGGACGCTGAATATAATACGAAAAGAATCAGAAGTTCAGAGTTAAAAAAAAGGTTTGAAACAGATCTAGAATGTGGTTCGAAGCGAACGAAACGAACAACAACACCAACTCGATGCTGAACTAACTATGAGCAGTCGGCAGTGGAACTGCGTCCACCCCCAGTAGCTGAGTGGTCAGCGCGACAGAATGTCAAGGACCCGGGTTCTATTCTCGGCTGGGTCTGAGATATTCTCCGCTCTGGGACTGGCTGTTGTGTTGTCCTAATAATCATCATTTCATCCCGATCGACGCGGAAGTCGCCGAAGTCGCGTCAAATCGAAAGACCTGCACCAGGCGAACGGTCTACCCGACGGGAGGCCCTCGTCCCACGGCATTTACATTTTTAGTGGAACTGCGACGAGTGGCCACGCGGAGAAGGACGAGTGCGGCCGAGACCGAGACAGAGACAGACGGGAACAGGACCGAGGCTGGAACGAGACCGGCCGACGTGCCGTTGCGTGAACGAGACCGACCGTTTCCCGTTCCCGGGAACTATAAGTAGAAAGCCGCGACCGAAGTGAACTATGAAAGACCGTTCCTTAGAATTCGTTCCTCGCTCGTTCCGTTCATCTTGGTGAACCGTTCCTTTGGACCCGTTAGTTCGCGAACGACACATCTCAAGGAAGCATACCAAATACAAATATCTCTCATTACACTTCACTGATGATACTTTATTTCACAAAAACGAAAGTCGCTGCCGAAAAAAAAACGAGCATTTTCCTGTAGCTACGAAGACGGAATTTAGGTATCTTCGGCAGCTGAAGACCAACTACTGACAACATGACCATACGGCTAAAGAAAGAAAAGCCTCTGTCCAGAAATCAGCACGGATGTAGAAAGCACCGCCCGTGCGAAACTCGCACGATATCCTGGGAGCAGGCATGAAGGGCAGCAGGCACACGCCATATTCCTAGATTTCCGGAAAGCGTACGACTTAGTGTCGCACTGTTGACTCTTAACGGAGGTTCGAGCACAGTTTTTCAGATACGTGAGTTGTATGGACATTTTATATACGTTGTCGCGGACGGCAAATGCTCATCAGAGACAAAGATACCGTCAGCTACGCCAGTGGGAAGTAGGAGAGGACCGCCCTTGCTCTCTACAAACTATTTCACATTTCTGCTACAGTGTTGTGAGGTTGTAGAGGGCACTTAGTAGGTAAAGTATTGGCAAATATTCGTGTCCGGATACGTACCGTATGCGTATAACACAAGTTTGAAGATAAGGCCGCTTTCGAATCTCGGTCGTCAGAAAGGGAAGACGATGAACCCTGTGACCTGTGTGCTCCACAGGAGCCCATGGGATGGACCATGTATCGAGTACTCGGTCGAGGTGTCTTCTGCGTGACAAACGACGTTCTCTTACAAAGGTCAGTGGAACCACAAAGGTCGGTGGAACCACCTTCGCGCAGCCGTTGTTGTTAGTGTGTGACATCATAATCACGACAAGGACATACAACATCCCCCTCTTCGCAGTGTGTGTGCGGACGTGCGTGAAGGAGGAGGTTTCAAACTAATCCTATCTTCAAACTCGTTTTATATCCAAACGGTACTTCTTTGCAGATCGGTCCAGTTCATCAGAGACAAGGCTATCAAGAGCGCCACAGGGAAGTGTGATAGGTCCGCTATTGTTCTCTGTATACACAAATGATTTGGCGGACAGAGTTGGCAGCAATCTGCAGTTGTTTGCTGACTATGCCGTGGTGTACGGTAAGGTGTCGAAGCTGAGTAACTGTAGGAGGGTACAAGACGACTTAAACAAAATTTCCAGTTGCTTTGATGAACGGCAGCTAGCCCTAAATGTGGAAAAATGTAAGTTAATGCGGATTAGTGGGAATATCAGACCTGTAATGTTTGGATACAGTATTGCAAGTGTCCTGCTTGGCACAGTCAAGTCATTTAAATATCTGGACGTGACGCTGCAAAGGTGTATGAGGTGGAACGAGCATATGAGAACTGTGGTTGGGAAGGCGAATGGTCGGCTTCGGTTTATTGGGAGAATTTTAGGAAGCAATGGTTCACCTGCAAAGGAGACCGCATAAAGGACGCTGGTGCGACCTATTCTTGAGAACTGTTCGAGTGTTTCGGATCCGTACCAGGTCGGATTGAAGAAAGGCATCGAAGCAGTTCAAAGGTGTGCTGCCGGATTTGTTACCGGTAGGTTCCAAGAACAAGTAACTGTTATGGAGATGCTAATGGAAAAATGGGAAGCCCAGGAGGGAAGGAGACGTTCTCTTCGAGAAACACTGTTGAGAAAGTTTAGAGAACCGGCATTTGAAGTTGACTGCCGAACGATTCTACTTCCTCAAAGATACACTGCGCGTAAGGACCACGAAGATACGATACGAGAAATTAGGTCTCATACAGGGGCCTATACACAGTCGTTTCTCAAATGGTTCAAATGGCTCTAAGCACTATGGGACTTAACATCTGAGGTTGTCAGTCCCCTAGAACTTAGAACTACTTAAGTCTAACTAACCCAAAGACATCACGCACATCCATGCCCGAGACAGGATTCGAACCTGCGACCGTAGCAGCAACGCGGTTCCCGACTGAAGCGCCTACAGCCGCTCGACCACAGCGGCCAGCCAGTCGTTCTTCCCTCGCTGTGTTTGCGAGTGGAACAGGAAAGGAAATGACAGGCAGAGGTGTAGGGTACCCTCAGCCGCGCACCGTACGGTGACTTTCGGAGTATCTGTGTAGAGGTAGCTGTTGACGTTACCAGACTTTATTTACTAAATGCCCTGTACAAGCTTTTAATAGCAATTCTTGAACATTCTGTGTATACATAACAATCTGACGGACAGGCTGAGCAGCCACCTACGACTGTTGGCTGGTGACGTTGTGGTGTAGGAGAAAGGCACGGCCAGACTGTGGATGGTTTTTAGGAGGTTTTCCATCTGCCTCGGCGATGGCGGGCTGGTTCCCCTTACTCCGCCTCAGCTACACTATGTCGGTGATTGCTGCGAAATCAAGTTCTCCACGTACGCCTACACCACCTTAACTCTACACCCAAACATAGGGGTTACACTCGTGTGGTGTGAGACATTCCCTGGGGGTCAACCAGAGGCCGCACCGCACAATAACCCTGGGTTCGGTGTGGGGTGCCGGAGGAGTGAAGTGGACTGCGGTAGTCGTCGTGAGGTTGTGGACCACTGCAGCTGCGGCGGGGACGGAGCCTCCGTCGTTTCTAGGCCCCCGTTTAACATACAACTTCAACAGTGACTTTAGGAGGATACACAATAACTGAGACGTATACTCTGCTTGGTGTGGATATAGCGGCTTGCTCTAAATGTGAAAAAATATAAGTTGGTGCAGGAGAGTAGGAAAAACAATTCCTTAGTGTGCGAATACAGCATCAGTTATGTGCTGTTAGGTGCAGTCACGTCGATATGAAATGGGATGAAAATGTAAGGTTGGCAGTAGGGAAGCCGTCCTCGGTTTCCTGGGAGAACACGAACCTCATCTATAAGGCTGCGTATAGAAGACTAGTGCGGCCCATTCTTGAGTACTGCTCGAGTATTTGGGATACCCCCCCAGGTTGAGACAGAGGAAGAAATCGAAGCAACACAGAGCCGTGCTATTAGATCTGTTACCCGTATCAGGGAAATGCTTCGTGAATCCAAATGGAAATACCTCGAGGGAAGGAAACATTCTTTTAGTAAAATTCTGTTAAGAATGGATCTTAAATTAAATTTTCCCTGAGACATTTAAGTCTCTAATTTTTCTACGATAACGTTGGAAGCTGAAGAAGTGAATTGAAATTTGTGCTGCAGCCGGGACTCGAATCCGGGTCTTCTTGCTTACTAGACTTAAATGTCTCAGGGAAAATTTAATTTAACATCTATACGATCACATGTAGTACAGCACTTACCAATTTCGTCCAATACTGGGGTGCTGTTCCAATGTCAGAGAGCCCTGGTAATAGTGACAATATAAGGGGACATGTGAATTAGAGTTTGTGTTGGGGAGGGTATTTGACTTCGGTAGTTCCTGTAGCTCTGTTGAGCATAACGCTGTGGTGGTGTAATGGTTAGCAAATCTGCCTAGTAAGCAAGAAGATCCCGAGTTCGAGTCTGGGCTGCAGCAGAAATCTTAATTCAATTATTCAGCTTGCAATGTTATCTGTTGAGAATTTGTAGAGAAGCGGCATTTGTGGCAGACTGCAAAACTGTCCCCCTGCCGCCAACGTACATCTCGAGGAAGGGCTGAGAAGATCAAAGATGGCATGGATGGAGGAATACAGACAGTCGATTTCCCGTCGCTCCATTTACGAGTGGAACAGGAAACGGAATGGCTAGCAGTGATGCAAGGTACCCTCCGCCATGCACTGTACGGTGCATTGTGTAATATGTAGATATGAGAAAAACTATCACCACAGCTGTATCTTGAGAATGTCTTTATTCTATCACACGATAAATTTCGGCGGCACATTACCGCTATTCTCAAAAAATGGCTCTGAGCACTATGCGACTTAACTTCTTAGGTCATCAGTCGCCTAGAACTTAGAACTAATGAAACCTAACTAACCTAAGGACATCACACGCATCCATGCCCGAGGCAGGATTCGAACCTGCGATCGTAGCGGCCGCTCGGCTCCAGGCTCCAGACTGTAGCGCCTAGAACCGCACGGCCACTCCGGCCGGCGCTATTCTCACGTCGCGCTGCTGCCAAGCGAGTATTTGATTTCCTTGGCGCATTTATTGTGGGATCCTTGTTACTAGCGCACGTGGGCTAGCTTTTATCAGAAGTAAATAGCCTACATCATGTTGTCTCCAATGTGTGTAGATGTAAACATGGATAGTCTGCTGTGAAATCTGTTACGGTCTGAAAGTTGGAGCGACATTAACGCCGCAATGTTATGCAACACACATCTCGGAAAGAAGAACATTTTAGTCGTACTGGAGACGTGGGAGTCTGCCTGTTTCGTAAAGAGTTTATTTCTGGATCAGTCAGAAGAATTTCAGAACGAAATTACCGCTTAGGGACGTGAGCAGCCATCTTCAGATCCCTCACATAACCACTGCCCACCGACAAAGTAAACGCAGCGTGCCGGGGTTCCGTCACGTGACGCGATAAGGAAAGTCTACAACCAGAGCAGAGACGTGTAGGCAATAATCCTGGCGATGATACGAGCCCCAAATGGGGAGGTCCACTGACATGAGTGACTTTGCCAGATCAGATTGTTATATCCCACAGCCTGAGAGAAAAATAAAGCGTAAGTCCACCCGAACAGGCCTCGGAAGGCCGAACGGTACCGACAGACCGCCGTGCCATCATCCTCAGACTCCAGGCGTCACTGGACGCGGATATCGAGGGGCATGTGGGCAGCATACCGCTTTCCCAGCCGTATGTCAGTTTCCGAGACCGGAGCCGCTACTTCTCAGTCAAGTAGCTCCTCAGTTTGCCTCACAAGGGCTGAGTGCACCCGGCTTACCAAGAGCGTTCGGCAGACCGGACGCTCGCGCACCCAATTTCTACTCCAGCCCCACAGCATTCAACTTCGGTGATCTGACGGGTACCGGTTTTACCATTGTGGCAAGGCCGTTGGCGCATCTCAGAGACGGCAAAGCCATTTTCGTGCTGCTGTTGTGAGCACCTATGGAAATGGTTGAAGGACTGCGAGTAGACAATAAAGTGGTGGTCGTTCACACCTCATCATGGAACACGGAAACGGAAGGCTTGCGCTCTCTGTAAAGCAGGATACGCGGCAATCTCTGGTAGGTCTGAGGAAATTCAGATGTGTTTCCGAGCACACCGTTCTGAAAGTGGGTCTGTGCAACAGGCGATCAGTACAGGTTGAAATTTAACTCTTTTTTGCAGAGTTAAACGGTTAGCCTTCGAATAAGGCATTCGTCAAAATCATGCGGTGGCTCGGGAGTGGGTGCTGCCTGCCTACCTCATTTACGACTTCACCATCGAATTTCAAGAGGAGCGAGTGCGATGATTGTCTTGTATTGTATGTTAACCGTGGGCCTAGAAACGACGGAGAGGCTCTGTTCCCGCCGCACCCGCAGTGGTCCACAACCCCACGACGACTACCGCAGTCCACTTCACCCCTCCGCCGCCCCACACCGAACCACTCTTTCAGTGACGAGTGCAATCCCTATGTTTGCGCGGTAGAGTAAATGGTGGAGTATGCGTACATGGAGAGCTTGTTTGCACAGCAATCGCCGACATAGTGCAGCTAGGCGGAATAAGGAGAACCAGCCCGCATTCGCCGAGGCAGATGGAAAACCGCCTAAAAACCATCCACAGACTGTCCGGCTCACCGGACCTCGACACAATTCGGGGACCAGGCGCTCCTTCCCACTCCGGAAAGCCGTTAGTTAAACCGCACGGCTAACCGGGCGGGTGAGTGCATTGATAGTTATTCATTAATTTGCACAAATTCATGAAAATCTCGGAAGCGTGCGCATCTGTATTGCAACGGAAATTCTGTCACATTAGACAACTAACTATAAATACAAGTGATTAACTATATTTATTATTTATGGCCGGTCTAGTTATGATTACTTGTAGGAAGGATTTATAATTGCAAAACAAGAATGCTCTGATCTATATTTATTGTGAACAAAGTTATTAAGCAGCTACTATCATCAGAATAATCAGATCTTTGAACACTGATGGCAAACAGTGGCGCACTATAAGATGTCCATCCCCCAGTAGCTGAGTGGTAGCTGCCCTCTGTAATAAAAAACTGAGTCAACGGCTCAACACTCTTGAACGGATGTCATGGGACTTCCGCACCGAACAAATGCAACGAACAAACTGAGAACAATTAAAAAAAATGGTCAGCGTGACAAAATGTGAATCCTAAGCGACCGGGTTCGATTCCTCGCTGGGTCGGAGATTTTCTCCGCTTAGGGACTGGGTGTTGTGTTGTCCTAATCATCATCATTTCATCCCCATCGACGAGGAAGTCGCCGAAGTGGCGTCAAATAGAAAGACTTCCACCCGGCGAACGGTCTACCCGACGGAAGGCCTTAGTCAAATGGTTCAAATGGCTCTGAGCACTATGGGACTCAACATCTTAGGTCATAAGTCCCCTAGAACTTAGAACTACTTAAACCTAACTAACCTAAGGACATCACACACACCCATGCTCGAGGCAGGATTCGAACCTGCGACCGTAGCAGTCCCTCGGTTCCAGACTGCTGCGCCAGAACCGCACGGCCACCGCGGCCGGCTAGGCCCTAGTCACACGACATTTATTTTACCATAACCTTATTTGTAATTTTAATGAGCCCGTAACACATTGGTGGATACGTCAAATCAAACTGGAAGGCTACTTGGGGAGCCTAACACACTTTCGTAATCTACACGGCTCACAAGTGCAAAGTAATCCAGTGCAAGACTCGGGAAAAAGACAAGTAATCATGCAACCGTAGTTGCACTGCAAGTCCTGCAAATTGTAGGCTGCTCAGATGATGGACAGCGCTAACTGCGAAGTGCGATACTTACTTAAAACTCTGCGAACGTGGGCCCCAGCAGATAGTGCAAAATGGCTGAGAGGGCGGCCGAGAATAGCTGAAACCGATGTTAGGACAGGTCTAGACATCCCGAAACGGAACCCTCGTCTTGTCCTAACTCTCTAATTCCATAAAAATTCAAACTAGAAGGAAGGGACTCCAGGCACTGCCGCAGTGACCAGCCAAAACTTCGCTTTCTTCTCCAGAGTACCATTCTTGGCTCACCCAATGCATCTTAGTATGCAGAAGGTTCGTATTGACACCTAGCCAGGTTACACTCATTGGTCGAGTCCGCGCAAGAGCTCGATAACGAAAAAAAAATACGAGGTTTGCTCAGAAAGTAATACACTGCTTTTTTTTCTTCAGCCGAAAACAATGCTATGAATGCGAAACGCTACGTTATGTGTTATTTGCAGTCTCCTGAGTGAGCGCACCAAGTTTCCGTCACTTCCGACAGATAGCGTAGCTGCAGGACAGTTTGAAAATGGCGCCTGTAGGTGATGTAGGTTACAAGCAACATGCCGTCATTGAATTTCTCACTCCAGAGAAAGAAACTCTGCGGAATATTCACAAACGCTTGTGCAAAGTCTATGGAACATCTGCTGTCGACATAAGTAGAACTAGTCGCTGGGCACGGAGGGTGAGGCCATCAGAAAGCGGTTCGTCTGAACTCCACGATTTGCAGCGGTCGGGGAGACCATCCACGGCTGTCACACCTGACATGTGGCACCGAGCTGATGTTGTCGTTCGCGAGGATAGACGCATTACGTTGGCACAGCATCTGTCAATCAGCGAAGGAAGTTCACACAGTGAACCACTGTCTCCGCCTCCAAGACAAGGATTGGTTCCGACACAGCATACACTCCCTTGTTTCGCGCTAAAGAAGGCCCTAGAACAGGATGGAGATTACGTGGGAAAATAGTGTATGTAGATAAAACGGCGTTTTTTCGTTTGTGTAATGCTTATTATGTTCTATAAAAGAATTGTTGAAGAAAAAATGCGGTGCCTTACTTTCTGGGCAACCCTAGTACATGACTGGATAACCCCATTTTGGAGTGAAGGCAACGAGTTTTCCCACGGTAGGCTAGCACATATGCCAGTTCTCTGGGGGCCAGTCGGCAACTCCTTTCAAAGGAGAAAACCGCATTCTTAGCCGAAATGGACGCGCAGCGGGCTCACAGCTGATGCTTCTGCGACAAGCAGCAGCCATGTTTTGAGGCCTCCTTCCAGCAGAGCCTTTGTGACAGACTTGTGGTCGTGTCGGGACCGTTACGTAGACACTCAGCCAGCTCGCTTTCCACCAAGGCAAACTGAAATCTTCGTCCGTACTTGCGATTGCTAGGTCACGTTGTTTCTGTAACGGCCCAACTACATCGTCAGTTACGACAGCAGTGGGCACATGATTTTCGGGCCTGTAGTATGAAACGTGTCACCTGATGGAGTGACTCACGTCTCTTGTTACACCAAATACCTGGTCGTGCCCTGAGACACCGTCATCTAGGCTAAGTGTGCTCCAAACACGTTCTGCGGCGCAGACTGAATTCGGTGAGTGCAGCATTAGTCTATGGGGAACATTGACCTGGGCTGCAATCGGACCTGTGGTGGTAGTCGAAGGCAACATGACAGCTTTGGACTGCGAGAACATTATACGGACCACCTGCATCCCTTCACGCTTGACGTCTTCCCAACAGCGGCGGCATCTTTCAGGCGGATAACTGCTCGTGTCACAAAGCCCGAATTGTTCTACAGTGGTTTGAGGAGCTTGATAGTGAACTAAGGTTGATGTCTTGGCTGCCAAATTTGCCTGTAATGAACCCGAATGGGACACGTCTGGAATGCTACTAGCCACCAGTTCCTATATTCCTTTCACCATAAGTATAAACCTGATGAAAAAAACACAAATGCAATGATTGGTCAGCAGCCGTAGCTCTCCTACGCTGGTGTTGTTCCCCTCTTGGAAGTAGGTCCAAATAATGCATTAGATATCTTACTACTATTGAAACTTCCCCTTAGAAAAATTTAAAAATGACAGTGATGGAAAACCTCTTACCTTATTTGATTTTCAAACAGCTGAGCAGAACTGAACGTAGTCAGACATTTCTCTATTTACTTATTCTGACACACAATATTTTTAACGCAACGCAATCTGACTTTCAATAATCCCTTCAAAAGAATGGCCCTGACCTATACCTTTCATGAATCACTTACCTCACAAAAATCTTTGTTACTCGAACTACTGCAATACAGCGGGCGCCAATACTGCCAGCTAAATAAAGGATTCTAACTACTGAAGGCACTAACTACTGATGGGCATGGTTAGCAAATGAAAGATTTTGATAGAGAACAAACAATGTATTTACCTTAAATGGCTCTGAGCACTATGGGACTTAACTTCTAGAACTTAGAACTACTTAAACCTAACTAACCTAAGGACATCACAAACAATGTATTTACCTTAAATGGCTCTGAGCACTATGGGACTTAACTTCTAGAACTTAGAACTACTTAAACCTAACTAACCTAAGGACATCACACATACATCCATGCCCGAGGCAGGATTCAAACCTGCGACGGTAGCGGTCGCGCGGTTCCAGACTGTAGCGCCTAGAACCACTCGGCCACCACTCTTTCTGATGGACACACGTCCAGATCGTCCGCTCTCAAAAATCTGCCATCTCTCCTCCCACATCCACCACTGCTGGCGGCTCACCTCCAACTGTGCAACGCTACGCGCTGTTCACATCCAGCTGCTCAACACTACACTAGCAAATATTCCAACAATGCAAACCAGCCACAGAGTGCACACACCACGGTCAGTGATTTTCATACAGAGCGCTACGTGGCATTACCAACATAAAAACCTAAACAGCCTACTTACACTATGTCTCTGTAAATGAAAGTTTAAAACCTTCTACTGTGTTAACAGCCATCAACGTTTTTCTTAATCATACTTCAGCTATCCCCTCCCATGAAGTACGGACCTTGCCAACGGTGGCGAGGCTTGCATGCCTCACCGGTACAAATAGCCGTAACGTAGATGCAACCACTATGGAAGGGTATCTGTTGAGAGGCCAGACAAACGTGTGGTTCCTGAAGAGGAGCAGCAGCCTTCTCAGTAGTTGCAAGGGCAACAGTCTGGATGATTGACTGATCTGACCTGGTAACAGTAACCAAAACGGCCTTGCTGTGCTGGTACTGCGAACGGCTGAAATCAAGAGGAAATTACAACCGTTTTTTCTCGAGGCCTTACAGCTTTACTGTATGGTTAAAAAATCATGGCATCTTCTTGGGTAAAATATTCCGGAGGTAAAATAGTCCCCCATTTGGATCTCCCAGCAGGGACTACTCAGGAGGACGTCGTTGTCAGGAGAAAGAAAACTGGCGTGGAATGTCAGATCCCTTAATCGGGCAAGTAGGTTGGAAAATTGAAAAGGGGAAATGGATAGGTTAAAGTTAGATATAGTGGGAATTAGTGAAGTTCGGTGGCAGGGGAACAAGACTTCTGATCAGGTGAATATAAGGTTATAAATGCAAAGTCAAATAACGGTAATGCAAAAGTTGGTTTAGTAATGAATAAAAAAATAGGGACGCAGATAAGCTACAACAAACAGCACAGTTAACACATTATTGTAGCCAAGCTAGACACGAAGCCCACGCCTACCACAGCAGTACAAGTTTATATGCCAACTAACTCCGCAGATGATGAAGAGATAGAAGAAATGTGTGATGCGATAAAAGAAATTATTCACATAGTTAAGGGCGACGAAAATTTAATAGTCATGGCGGACTATAATTCGGTAGTAGGACGAGGAAGAGAAGGAGAAGTAGTAGGTGAATATAGACTGGTAGTAAGGAATGAAAGAGGAAGCCGCCTGGTAGAATTTTCCATAGAGCGTAACTAATCATACCTAACATATGGTTTAGGAATCGTGAAAGAAGGTTTTACACGTGGAAGACACCTGGAAGATATCAGGTAGATTATATAATGATATGACAGAGATTTAGGAACCAGGTTTTAAACTGTAAGACATTTCCAGGGGCAGATGTGGACTCTGACCACAATTTATTGGTTATGAGCTGTAGATTAAAACTGAAGAAACTGGAAAAAGGTAGGAATTTAAGGAGATGAAACCTGGATAAACTGAAAGAACGAGAGGTTTTACAGAGTTTCAGAGAGAGCATTAGGGAACTGTTGACATGAACAGGGGAAAGAAATACAGTAAATGAATAATGGCTAGCTTTGAGACACGAAATACTGGAGGCAACAGAGGATCAAGTAGGTAAAAAGACGAGAGGTAGTAGCAATCCTTGAGTAACAGAGGAGCTATTGAATTTAATTGATGAAAGGAGAAAATATGCAGTAAATGAAGCAGGCAAAAAGGAATACAAACGTCTCAAAAATGTGATCGACAGGAAGTGCAAAATGGCTAGGCAGGGATGGCTAGAGGACAGATGTAAGGATGTAGAAGCGTATATCACTAGAGGTAACACAGATACTGCCTACAGGACAATTAAAGAGAGATTTGGAGAAAAGAGGACCACCTGTTTGAATATCAAGAGCTTAGATGGAAAACCAATCCTAAGCAAAGAAGGGAAAGCAGAAAAGTGGAAGGAGTATGTAAAGAGTCTATACAAGGGCGGTGTACTTGAGGGCAATATTATGGAAGTGGAAGAGGACGTAGATGAAGGAGAAATTGGAGATATGATACTGTTTGAAGAATTTGACAGAGCACTGAAAGACCTGAGTTGAAACAAGGCCCCAGTAACAGACAACATTCCACTAGAACTACTGACAGCCTTGGGAGTGCCAGGCATCTGGTGAGCATAATGTGTGAGAAAGGCGAAATTCCTTCACACTTCAAGAAGAATATGATAATTCCAATCCTAGAGAAAACAGGTGTTGACAGGTGTGAAAATTACCGAACTATCAGTTTAATAAGTCATGTGTAAGGTAGCAGGTCAGACTCACACCATACATGAGAGCTTTGTACATCGTAATGGGAAGATGAATATGACACCTAACTTAATTTGGCGGAAATGAGCAAATCTGGCTATCAGTATGTAATGCAAAAAGGGATGATAATCAATGGTAATTAACACACCATTCCTACAATTCATGTTTGAGCAGACGGTGAAACAAGCAGCAAGAGGCATTTTTGTTTGGAATTCAGAGGGACGAAGGCAGAGGCAAGGCTGTGCTACAGGGCATACCACAGAAACCACTTAAAGGGGTGTCCCAGGCGGAAAGTCTCAATGACCGACGAGGTGAATCAGACGGGGAGAGCAAGTATAATGGCCAATCTGCGGAAGGACAGGAAAGAAAGCTTTTACCAAACTGCGTTTCAGAATTCCAAATGGATATGAAATAAGGCCAGTAACGCATTTTCGATCACGTGTCCAGCTAGTGGTTCACACATGAGAGCGTCAATGTATGCATTTAGGCATCTGGAACAGGCACAAAACGTTCGATTGGAGGAAACGTGCTAGCAATGAGAAAAGAGCAAAAGTTTTGACGCAATTTAATGGTAGGGATCTTGCGATTGGTAGAGAAAGTTTCCACAAAATAAGAGGAACGATCCTATTGGTCGAAAAAAGCCGTGACGTGAAGAACGAATGCACCTGGCTGATGAGACAGTTCGGCTATGAGTAATACAAGATGGTTATTTTCAAGGACTCTTCTCTGAAATGGCGTCAAGAGCATAGCGAAGCTCATAACGGTCTGTACGATGCAGAGGAGTCATTTGCGTGAACACGGCGTTCACAGCGACTGCTATCCATATAGAAATTAGCTGTAACATCGTTTAGCTCCAACTGTGGAGAAACGAACCAGCCAGTCAGTTAATTATTGTTGCGAGAACTGAGAGGGCATTATAATAAGCACGCTGCTCCAACCATGCATGTGTATATTGCCACATTCTAAGACTAGGGATGAGTACATGTTCTCTTGCATAACGAGAAGCATAGGGAAAGTTTCTGCTGGAAAATTCAGCACAGGTGTAATTAGTTTTATAGGAATTTCAGCGGAAGAGAGCGGCCTAGCAGACGACTGCTCATTGCAGCTTAAGGTAAACACCGCGTGCAGAGGTGTAAACTTGTTGGTTCACCAGCTTGCGTCCACTGCAAACTCGAGCGACCTTGGGCGATCTCTCGCTCCAATTGTCACATAACTAACCATCCACTGTAGACTTGATTGTCATCCTAACAATAGCACCGAACTTTGAACCGGAATCGGACGATTTTCGTAGTACTGACCAACATCATAACATAAGTGTAGGAACAATTTTGTAAAGAAACTTCTATTTAAACTTTAATATTGTCGTATTTAGGATAATTTAATCTTCTGAGAGTTAATATTTAATATTGTTGTGTTTAGGATTATTTCAGTTTTTGATGTTGCCGAGATTTGTTATTATGACAACTGTTTTCTTTTTTTGTCACATAGAAAACTGTGTAAAAGCGTGCATTTCCGTGCTAATGTTGCGACGTAAAACATGTCATTTCAACCGGGCGGACTTCTGGTGTCGAGGTCTGGTGATCGGGCCAGTCAGTAGATGGTTTTTAGGTGGTTTTCCATTTGCTTCGGCGAATTCGGGCCGTTTCCTATTCCGCCTCAGCTAAACTGCTGTTTAAAAATTAAATGACATTCAAATCTGTATTGTTCTGTGCTCGTCCGTTTTTACTTCTTTAGTGCAACTATTCACATTACTGACGGTCAGTTGGATCACTTGCCTGTTCCGTGCTGCCCAAGTTAAATGCGCCGGTAAAGCAGTTGTCATGTATCAGCACTGAGTCCATAAGCGTGACGCACAGGATGACACGTATCCTCGTTATCGAACTTGACTGTAGTCGGGACAGCTTTGCTTCTGCTCTACGTGAAACGAAATCGAATGAGTTCCAGCAAACGCGCAAGAACTCATAGTGTAATGTTTACATGAGGTTTATTCTTGTGATGAACAGACCAGAAGCAGCGGTTCGTAATTTACGGGAATTGCGTGACATTTGACTAGAGTTCTGGTGCCACACACCCCCTTAACTCTTTCAAGTACTTGCCACAGCCATGCATGCATATCACTGCTACGTTCTGTTCCGGCAATGGACCCACAGGTTATTAAGCAGGTGGTAATAATGTTCTCTTTCTACACTGACGTGATAGCGATATGCAGACATAGAGAAGCCGGTAGTACCACGTACACAAGGCATAAAAAAGGCAGTGCATTGGCGGAGCTGTCACTTGTACTCAGATGATTCACGTGAAAAGGATACCGACGTGATTAATACATTATGAAGCCCGCCCGGTTAGCCGTTCGGCCTAACGCACGGCTTTCCGGACTGGGGTGCGCCTGGTCCCCGGCACGAATCCGTCCGGTGGACTTGTGGTGTCGAGGTCTGGTGATCGGGCCAGTCAGTAGATGGTTTTTAGGTGGTTTTCCATTTGCCTCGGCGAATTCGGGCAGTTTCCTATTCCGCCTCAGCTACACTATGTCGGCGACTGCTGCGCAAATAAATTCTCCACATACGCGTACACCACCATTACTCTACCACGCAAACATAGGGGCTGCACTCGTCTGGTGTGAGACGTTAGCCGGCCGGAGTGGCCGACCGGTTCTAGGCGCTTCAGTCTGGAACCACGCGACCGCTACGGTCGCAGGTTCGAATCCTGCCACGGGAATGGAGGTGTGTGATGTCCTTGGGTTAGTTAGGTTTAAGTAGTTCTAAGTTCTAGAGGTCTGAACGGCACAATAACCCTGAAAGAGTGGTTTGGTGTGGGGCGGCGGAGGGGTGAAGTGGACTGCGGTAGTCGTCGCGGGGTTGTGGACCACTGTGGCTGCGGTGGGGACGGAGCCTCTCCATCTTTTCTAGGCCCCCGGTTAACATACAATACAATACACTTAGAACGCGGAATCGTAGTTGGAGCTAGACGCATGGTGCATTCCATTTTGAACATTGTTAAGGAATTCAGTATTCCGAGATCCACTGCGTCAGGATTGTGCTGAGAATATCAAATTTCAGGCATTGCCTCTCACCACGGACAAAGCAGTGGCCGACGGCATTCAATTAATAACTGAGAGTTGCGGCGCTTGCGTAGAGTTGTCAGTGCTAATAGACAAGCAACACTTCGTGAAATAACTGCAGAAGTCAATGTGGGCCGTATGATGAACATATCTGTTACGATAGTGCGACGAAATTTGGCGTTAATGACCTGTAGCAGCAGACGCCCGATGCGCGTGCCTTCGCTAACATCACGACATCGCCTGCAGCGCTTCTCCTGGGAGGCTGGACGCTAGACGACGGGAAAACAGTGGTCTGATCACATGAGTCCCGATTTCAGTTTGTAAGAACTGACGCTAAGGAAGCCACGAACCAGGTTGTCAACAATGCACTGTGCAAGCCGGTGGCGGCCCCATACTAATGTGGGCTGTGATTACAAGGAATGGACTGAGTCTTGTGGTCCAACCGAACAGATCGCTGACTGAAAATGGTTATGTTCGGCTACTTGGAGACCATTTACTGCCATTCATGACTTCATGTCCCAAACAACGATATCATGTCACCGGGCCACATTTGTTCGCTACTGGTTTGAACAATATTCTGGACTACTCGAGTGAATGATTTGACCACCCAGATCACCCGACATGAATCCCATTGAGAATTTGTGGGGGATAATCGAGAGGTCAGTTCGTGCACGACATCCTGGCAGAAAACCCAAAGAGATTCTGGTCATACATAAAGAACACCAGTGGCAAGACACAAATACCTTCACTGCGCGATAACAACGGTGAACTCATTGATGACAATGCCACTAGAGCAGAGTTATTAAAAGCGATTTTCCGAAACTCCTTCACCAAAGAAGACGAAGTAAATATTCCTGAATTCCATTCATTGCCAAGATGGGAAACATAGGAACAGATATCCTCGGTGTCGCAAAGCAGCTTAAATCACTTAATAAAGGCAAGGTCTCCGATCCAGACTGTATACCATTCACGTTCCTATCAGAGTATGCTGATAAAATAGCTCCATATTTAGCAATTATATACAACCACTCGCTCACAGAAAGATCGGTACCTAAAGACTGGAAAATTGCTCAGGTCACACCAATACCCTAAAAGGGAAGTAGGAGTAATGCGTTGAATTACAGGCTCAAATCACTAACGTCAGTTTGCAGTAGGGTTTTGGAACATATGCTGTATTGGAACATTATTAAGTACCTCGAAGAAAACAATTTATTGACACGTAGTCAGCACAGATTCAGAAAATGTCGTTTTTGCGAAACACAGCTAGGTCTTTATAGTCATGATGTAATGAGTGCTGTCGACAGGGGATGTCAAATTGATTCCATACTTTTCGATTTGCAGAACGCTTTCGACACCGTTCCTCACAAGCGACTTGTAATCAAACTGCGTGTCTATGGAAAATCGCTTCAGCTGTGCGGCTGGATTCATGACTTTTTGTCAGAAAGGTCACAGTTCGTAGTAATAGAAGGAAAGTCACCGAGTAAAACAGAAGTAATACCGAGCATAACAGTGTTTTGAAAAGCTTGTTGCACATTTTTGAGGATTCGGGAATCACTGCCAACTTAGAAAACTCAGAGTTGGGAAAAACAAGAGTAAAATTTCTTGATTATATAATTTCATCAGAAGGTACTGAACCAGACCCAGAGAAATTTGAACCACAAAACGCCAAATTCGAAGCTTCCTCGGTTTAGCAAATATTTATAGCCGTTTTTTAAATATGAAAATTCTCGCCACTCCTAAATTCTCTTCACTTACTTGAATAAAATACCATATGGCCCTGGGGCGAGCAAGCACAATCAGCGTTTCAAACTCTGAATGACGCACTTTTAATTCTTCAATACTTGTTCATCCTGGTTTATCACGAGACTTTGGCGTATCAACGGACTCGCGGAAGACTGGGCTGGGCGGTAATCTATTCCTACAATTTGAAGAAAAGGATGTAACTGTCTTGACCAATCGTATCTTGTCTAAATCTGGAGAAAATTATGCTGTGACCGAGTTGGAAGCATTGGCAATTCTTTGGGCATTTTCCAAATCTCGGTTCTTCTTATTTGGGAAACATACTAAAGTGTACATCGACCACTCCAATTTTTAAAGTCATTTAAGCTAAACTCTGATCGTCTAAAACGATGGGCTTTGTATTTACGAGAGTGTTGGTCACATTCTTGGTACTCAGAATGTTGTAGCGGATACTTTATCATGTGCCACTGTTGATTTTGTCAAGAACACTTCCGAAAATGATTTAGAGGAAAATTTCAGTTTGTTGTATGTACGAAAAGTAGCCTTTGAAATCTCTATCTCTTCTTTTTTACGACACATACCGCAGGAACAGGATAAAGAACTTTTTACATCATTGCAGATGTAAAAAGTAAATGGTATGACAAAACAAAAGCTGCAATAAGACAATTTTATTTGGTACCTAACAACATTTTTTTCAAAAGATGTATAGCCAACGACTCTCTTTGGGTTGTGTGCATACTCCATGATTTTGTACATAAGCTTATTTGGTATACACATCTTAATTATGATCACTTTGCTCCGGAAAAATGCTTTCACAAACTTGTTACAACTTGATACTTTAATAACATGCAGAAAAGAACGCAGAAAGTTTTAGCAAAGCCAATCCATCAACCATTACATATCGAGCACCATTATTTCCTACAATACAGTTGGATGCAGCAGACCTGTGAGGACTTCTTGTGAGATTACTCAATGGATTGTCATAAATGTTTGTTGCTGTTGAAATGATTTCAAAATTCGTTTCATTTTTTGAAATTTTTGAAAACATATTCAGCCATCTTAAAGCTTTATATTGCGATCAAGACTGTTTTAAATTTTAATTCGTTTCATTCACTCCTATACGCAAAGCTACTGCCAAAGTTGTATCCAAAGCCTTTGTCAATAATTTTCTAGGAGAAACTGGTCAGATTGATAAAGTCACTTCCGACAACGATCCACAATTTCACTCAAACATTACTTTACTGCGTCACAAAATTAGACTTGTGTCTTTGGACTCTATTGGCTGCAATCCAATCCTTCAGATCGTATTATGCGAGAAATTAACAAGCTGTGCAGAATATACTGCCATCGCCAATACCAGAATTGAGACAAACACATTTACACAGTCTAAGAGATTCTAAATGAGTTACCATACGATTCTACATTACTATCTCTGTTATTTGTGCTCAGAAATCAACAAACACCCGATCCTATCCAGCTTCGAAAAAATAAGGTCATCAGGAAGTAGTAGATGTGGCGCCAAACAACATCAAGAAAGCTGCAGAAAGAAGAAAGGAATCTCAGCAAGGACAAGTAAACATCAAAAAGCAAAACGTTAGGAAATCCTTTATCTTGTAAAAGAAACCATCTTAGTCACAAGTTCTTTCTTGTATGTAAGGTACTTTATAGGATTCGTAGAATTGTACACGACAGTGTTGTAGAAACAAACAATTCGGACACACAAGAGCGAGGAACGTCATCATATTTCGGGTATCAAACCATATAATAATTCTGTTTACTAACTTGTATCCAGATGATAGAACTACATGTCACCTATTCCGAAAATATTTCTTGCATTATAGCACAGGAACAGTTAGCGATAAACAATGCTATTGCTTCGCATGCCAGAGCGACTCCGGTCTGGCGGCTAGCAACTTTTGATAAGTATCATTCGACTTTCGTTGCGAAACAAACTTCACAGTCAGATTATTTTCTGTTGTACTTACTTCCTAATGATTGCATTGATGAGAGACCATTAATACTTAATCAAATTCCTGTTTGAATTTTTACTTGAGATATAATAAGTAACGAAGTCGTAAGTTTTGGCGCTCATGCAGCATTCCAACAGCCAATCACAGCATAGTATCGTTCGGTGCCGCGTCAGCTAAGTATGGCGTCGAGCAAACTGTGACGCTGTGTGCAAATAAATGGTTGCCCTTGATGGTCGCGTAACCCGTTCAAAACTTTCTAATGACGTCAGCTGCCAGCTACAACATACAGGATAATAATAATTATGGTGGCTGCAAGAGCCAGACTTCATTTACTATTGCTTCAATCGCTCAGAACATTAGGAATTATAAAATGTATGTAACCTTGGCGTTAATATAATCTGATGTTTGTGCTTCCGAAAATGGTACAAGTTTTTATTTATTCATTTAATTCTATTCAACCTGCAGCTTATTTTGTTCAACAGAACGTTCATTTATTGAATACAGGAAATTGATACTGTACCAAAGGTGAATATAGAGTGTAATGAACAATAGAAACTGTCTTGCCTCCCCAGCTCTGAGAATTGAGAACGGCAGCTGTGAGATTTTTGTTATGGACACATTTCTTCCACTCAACTGTGTTCACTGTTTTAATTTATCTTCGGGAACTTAATCGGTGAAATCGATAGTATTGCTTCCTTTTAATAAGAATAGAACACTGAGACAGAAGTATTCTGATTGAAAAGCGTTTAACGCAGGGTTTTGACGAAAACATTTCTGAGAATGTACCTTTGGAGCTCAGCATTGTACGATAGTGAATCATAACAGTGGGAAAACCAGAAGAGAAGAGAATCGAAGCGTTTGAGATGTGGTGCTACAGAAGGATGCTGAAAATTAGGAGGACTGATGAGAAATGAGATTCTCCGCAGAATCAGCGAAGATAGAAATATATGGAAAACACTGGCAAGAAGTAGGGACAGAAAGATAGGACATGTGTTATCACATTTGTTAAGGCATCAGAGAAAATCCACTATAGTTCTAGAGGGAGTTGCAGAGGGTAAAAACTATAGGGGAAGACACAGACTGGAATACATCCAAGAAATAACTGAAGACGGAGAGTTCGAATGCTCGTCTGAGATGACGAGGTTGGTGCAGGAGAGGAATTCGTGGTGGACCGTATCGAACTAGTCAGCAGACTGTTGAAAAAGAAAGAAAAGTCTGTTTCTCGCATAGAGAAAGAGAACATTGTAAGATAAACTGAACACCGAATCTAGTGCGTAAGTTGGCAACACCAGACGTACGAAATACACAGACGTAACACTATTGATAGAACAGTAAATGAACATTTAACTGGAATAGTGGTGCAATATTTAGCCGTGCTGTACACAATGATAACTGTAACGCTGCAACTTAAAGTTAAAAGGACCGTGCCTAAGTCAGGAATAACTAGAAAAGGTACGTGGAGGCGATTTGTCAAAATTGACGCAGACCCAGTAAGTCAAAAAATTGTATAGCTTAGATATGAAGTGATTGTAAATCTATGTCGTAACAAAAATTGTAAGCTATGTTTGAATTTAAACAACTGATTACAGCTGTATAGTATTTTTACTTCTTTCCTTGCCTTAGTAATGTTCTACCCCTAGATATCTGTAGCATGGTAGATACACTGCATGCACAACACACGTATGAACATTCAAACGCAAAGCATCTGTAAGTACGCTGTTTAGGTTTTCTTATTAGTAACGCCACGTAGCGCTCTGTATGAAAATCACTGACTGTGCTGTGTGCAGTCTGTGGCTGGTTTGCATTGTTGTTGGCTATTGTAGTGTTGGGCAGCTGGATGTTAACAGTGCGTAGCGTTGCGCAGTTGGAGGTGAGCCGCCAGCAGTGGTGGATGTGGGGAAGTGAGATGGCGGATTTTTGAGAATGGATAATCTGGAGGTGTGTCCATCAGAAACAGTACATTTGTAAGAATGGATGTCATGAACTGCTATATATATATTATGACTATTAAGGTAAATCCATTGCTTGTTCTCTATCAAAATCTTTCTTTTGCTAACTGTGCCTATCAGTAGTTAGTGCCTTCAGTAGTTTGAATCTTTTATTTATCTGGCAGTAGTGGCGCTCGCTGTATTGCAGTAGTTCGAGTAACGAAGATTTTTGTGAGGTAAGTGATTTGTGAAACGTATAGGTTAATGTTAGTCAGGGCCATTCTTTTGTAGGGATTTCTGAAAGTCAGATTGCGTTGTCTTGCACAATTTTTCTAAGGGGACGTTACATATATCAACCCTTAGCCGAGGATACCTCACTGGAATCTTCTGATTTTTTCTTGTAGTTTGTGTAATTGGTGTAGCTATTGTTTATTTCTAGCGCGTAATTATAGAGAGAATTTCCTTTGTAGTTGCAGCTTTTCATTGTTGTACAGTAAAACACTTGTGGCATCCATGTAGATTTGCACCAAGTATTTAGCAGCTGCGCTTGCAATTAACTAGATATTATTTTCAGTGCTATGTTAATGTGTTTTCTTATTTTGCTCTTCAAATTGTGCTTTTCTGTGTTGTCGTGTGAAATATTGTGACAATAATGGCGTGTGAAAAACGTAATACTAGGCTCCAAAGTAAACTGAGAAATGACAGTGAAGACGAAAGCAGTGTGTTAGCGCCACCGTGTAATGAATTAACTAATGTTCAAACTAGTAATTTGGTAATTGTGCATGGGGAAATGGAGCGGGCGGCAAATAATGGTGTAGACAGTGAAACAAGTAGTGAACAGGGAAGCATTATCGATCGATCGGTCGGCAACAGCTCGTTTCAGGAATCCGAAATGACAGAACACAATATTGCAAATACTGTAGACTCAGGTTTTGGGTCCTCACCGTTTTCTCAAATAAGTCAAGACACATTTTCTGCTCGTCAAAATGTAAATGTTGCCGGTGCAAATGCACTGCCGAAAAGCATAGAGGAACAGATTCCAGACACTAATACATTATTATTGCAATTAATGCAGCAAATGTAACAAAATCAGAGACAAACACAGCAACAGTTAGGCACAATGGAACAAAATCTTCAAAAGTTACACACAATGGAACAAAATCTTCAAAAGTTAGACACAATGGAACAACACCAGAGACAAACACAGCAACAGTTAGACACAATGGAACAAAATCAGAGATAAACACAGCAAAAGATACAAAAGTTAGACACAATGGAGCAAAATCAGAGACAAACACAGCAAAAGCTTCAAAAGTTAGACACCACACTTGAACAAACACGTGAAGATTTAACTACTGAGTTACATAACGTTGAATCGAAATGTCAAAAAGTCTGTAATGACGTAAAAACACAAATTTGTGAGCATTTTTAACCTATTTTTTTGCGGCATGAAAATGCATTACAGAATCATGAAGCAGCCATAAAAGAAATGCAAACTATTGTTCATGAAAATCATGAGACCTTGCAAGCTAAAATTGACTCAGTTGCATCTACCGATCCGGTTACGCAACTTGCAAAAACTCAGGATAACTTAAAGGACACAGTAGATACTCTGAAAATTGGTTCAGAAAGACACATGGAGGAAATTAGTTCACTATCAGAAAAAGTAGACGAACTTTCGGATCAGCTAAATAATTTATCTACGAAGGTAGATGATAATCTGAATGACGCAAGACCGGTAGTCTTTAATGACACAGAAGAGTACGAACAAATTAGGAAATTCAAACAAAATCAGAATCAAATTAATACACAACACCAAAAAGAAATCCGGGAGTACAAGATCAGCTGACACAGGTAATACAAGAATTACGTATTTCGGAGGACACTCGCGCTCCAAAATAGGATGAGGGACTTAGAAATACGGAAAAGCTACAAAATAATAACACAGTGCATTTCGGAAATTATGAAAGAAATTGGCAATGTGCACCGAATTTTGAAATGGAACCGCCGAAACGACGCAACAATGACCGACATGCGACTCGCCGACACGATGATTTTGACTATTAGCTGTTCATTACTTCACGCAAATTCAAAACATTTAAGAATTCTGGGAACAACATTCATCCACAAGCGTGGCTTCATCAATTCTCTCATTGTTTCCCCCCCAACTGGTCATTAGAGCACACATTAGAATTTATGTGTGGCTATTTGGAGAATGAACCAGCTGTAAGAATGCGATCCGTCATTAACGATTGCCACAGTGAAGGAGAATTTTATAATGCCTTCCTCTCAGCATGTTGGTCTCAAGCTACACAAGACTGAGCAAAACATAGCATCATAATGATGAAACATTTCGAACACTCTGACTTTTCCAGGCTTGTGAAATATTTTGAAAACATGTTGCACAAGAATCAGTACCTGTCAAACCCATACAGCCCCTCAGAACTCATCCGCATTTGTTTAATCAAATTACCTGAACATTTATGACATATTATTTTGGCAGGACGTTGCAAAGACGACATTGAAGCTTTTCAGGGACTCTTTCAAGAATTAGAAATTGACACTGACAATCGCAGAACGCGAAAACAGGAACACAACAATTACAAATGGTTCAAATGGCTCTGAGCACTATGGGACAACATCTGAGGTCATCCGTCCCCTAGAACTTAGAACTACTTAAACCTAACTAACCTAAGGACATCACACACATCCATGCCCGAGGCAGGATTCGAACCTGCGACTGTAGCAGGTGCGCGGTTCCGGACTGAGCGCCTAGAACCACGAGACCACCGCGGTCGGCCAACAATTACAGGTCACATCCGTCGCAATTCCGTCATGAAAGAAATAATAACTGGACACGACAAGGGTATTCTCACAACACAAATCGTGACCAAAACAGACATCACCCGTATGACAACCGTTGGCAGAGTAGTAATAATTACAGGGAAAGATCACCTCTCCGTGGTAGTGACTATCACAGAGACAATCAGAGAAACAGACAATATGGGAAACAAAATAATTATTATCAAGGGAGACAGAATAACTTTAGATGCAACGGTCCAGCGTGCAGTTACGATTCAGGGAGAAATTCTCCACCATGTGACCCACAAGAAAGAAACTATGGAATCTACCGACATGACGACAGATGATATGATCGTAACGACAGACCTGAATTGCATCAGAACTGGCGGGATTCAAACAGGGCAGGGCCCTCTCGACAAGGTGAATTTTTAGAAGTTAGGTCTCCATATACCAATAACGACGTGCGCCAACAAAGAGACAGACAATGACTCGCACCGCAGGCAACCACGTGCGCTGGCTGGCTCAGAGAAAAATAACATTGACGCTAACCTTGAGAAAAATTTTAGCATTCCTTACCGACATATACCGCATGATAATTGCATTCAAGTTAAACCTCTGTGTACTAGGAAGAGTAAAAGACTGCACCACATTTCACATGTAAAACCGTTTATTGAGAGATAATCTGTTTTTTTAACTTAGTCTTTGCTGTAAAATTTTTCACTTTCCATTTCTAGTATGCTTTGTCTGGCTTAAGAAACTGGTACCATGCAACAATGTTTGAAGTTAAACATCCAGTCAAGAACCAAGAGAACTTATTTCAACAGAAATTACGAATGCATTGTCATAGTGAACAGACGACACAGTGTTGTTATTTGTACATTATTGCTTGTTAATTGCACGATTACGTAACGGCTATAAGGCTTACATACTTAGAACATATACTGCTAATGAGATTTTAATGCAACATTTTGGTTTACTTGAAAATACATTCTTTATTTGAAGTACTTTCTGTGCGATTAAAGATGACTTAGCATTTGGTTTCTTTGACAGCTACACGATTATATCACGATGCTACTAATGTGTGACACAATTTTCATTGTTGCTTTTGCAGTGTATCTGTTTTTCTGAATTCTTCTGGAAAGTAAAACACGTTTTAGTAGTAACGTTTGTGGTATAGCTACAATGAGACAGCCTTTTCCATAGCACAACAATATGTTACAGCACAGTACTTTCTTCATCATGGCAACAAGCATAATAACTAAGATATCCATAAGCAAAGCATTTCACTTTTGTTTATCATGAGGTAAGTACATTGACTTCTGCAGAACTTAGCTTTCGGAGGACGATAACTACGACACTTCCACAGAGATTATCTTACAACAAGACGCACAGTTTAGCGCTACAGTACACGTATTTGAGTGATTAATTTTGTACTTAAAACATTTATTTTTAAAGATTTTTGAATTACAATGATACAAAGGTTTTCCCTGATACATTTCATTCCATTGCTGTAATCTGTAACACCTGAGGGTATAATTACATTCATCCTCAGGGGGGTACACGCTTACTTTGTGTACCATGTGTTTGGCAAGCACAAGGAGCCCTAGCTAATATGGTATTTGCTTATACAACTTTACACATCGGTACCATATTTCTCCAACACAGAATTACACAGCTATCTGATTATTTAACAGAGAAACAAAAATTTTTTTAATATGTCAGTGACAGATGTTTATGCAATTAGACAGTTGGATAGCTTCACACTTATGAAACTGTATTTTGTATTTACTTTGTGAACTCTTCATATTTTTTCAGAACCATTGTGATACTATGAGAGCTTTGAATGATGTATTTGGTATGGGATCATGATTTTTAAAGCATGTTTGAGGTAGATGACACTATTGAAATGAACAGAGAATTTTATTTAGGTATTGAAATTAGCGCAGAAAGCTATGACGTTTTAGAGATTTTACTGAGGTGTCATGATGTTATTTTTATGACGACGATGTGTATTATGCTGTTGACGTATGTTTATGATCAATAAGCTGATGCTATATGAGGAAATAAAAAAAGATTATGCTATGTATTTATTATGATGAAATGTTGAAGAATTGTCGGCGAATGTGTATATGTGTAATAAGATAAGGAATAAGGAGTAGTGGTTAGGGACTCTGACTTGTGAGAAAGGATGATGGAAACCAAGAATCGTACTTTAAAGAGTTATGAAATGTGTGTAAATGTGTGAATGTATCACAATGCTACTGAAATTTTTTTGGACACTATTATATTTAAAGGATTTTGTTTCTACACATTTGTAACGCAAATTCTCGACCAGTGAAATTTTATATGAGACTGTCACTGTAGTGCAAACTGGTGTCATAAATATTTCGGTATGAAAGTTAAGTGACCACCTTCACATAATGCGTCGTGGGCACCCAGCTGCGCGACAGTCGCTTGGAAAAAAGCCATTAGTGTGTGCCTTTCAGAGGCACAGGTGGAGAAAAAAGGAGGCCATTATCCTCGCTATTGGCATTTCTTTGTAGAAAGCATCGCAAATACGACACCCTCAAACTTGAAAACATATGATTACACTGTGGAGCTCATAATTTATGATATTTAATAAAATGCCTAATGAAATGATGAGAAACATTTTATATCTATTGTCTTTGTAGTTGAGAGATTGCTCATTTTGTTTAATATCTAGTTCCTAGCTGCACTGCAGCATTGGTTAAAATAAAATTTAATAGATCTACTAATATCACTATTTTCTGTCTACAGACCCAGTAAAGAATAATTTTATGATCTACTTCCAAAAAAAACGACATTTCCACTTCACAGGAATTGCGCACATAATTTTTGTCAGTGACTTGGTAACTTGTCTGCTAGAGTAAGTTACAGTGGTGCATCACTCTAGTGTTAAGATGTGACATAGGTATTAGACATGGTCATCTTTACTATAATATTTTTTATGCTTGAGCTTTGTCATAATTAGATATAAGTTATTGCATTTGCTGCTTCTGCTGACTTTGCCAATTTGCATTTTTTTGTCATTGCTGTTTGTGTTAATTGTTTTGTGCTGCTACATTGCCTCATCCCTTAGTTTAGCATCTGAGCTCAATTGATTTAAGTTAGCTTAAGAGGGGGTAGACTATAAAAAACTGACTATGGAGAATAGGGAAAGAATGCATTGAGAAGTTATATGAAAAAGATTGGGCCAAAATGAGTATTATACAATGAGAAATAATTATTTTGAAAGAAATATGAATAGAATACAGAAAGGAGGTATAGATAGGACTTTTTGGAAATAATGAAGAACGAAGGGAGATCTCCAAGAAGTAAAGAAAGTTTTGTTTGCAAAATACTGCAGTAAAACAAACTCTGTCCTTTCCTTGTATTATCCCACTATGTGTCTGTGTACCCTTGTGTATTTGTGTTTTTCCTGTCTTTATGTGTTTAGATGATACGAGTTATGTTGTGGAATTTTTCTAATAATATTAACTTTGTAAAGATGTTTAGACATTATTTATCTGTTCTGTTTTGTTGCTCATGTGTGAAGTTGATGTTTCAAAAGTTATTCTGATCTTTTATGTATGTACTTATGTCATAATTCCTGTAACACTGATGTATGTGTTTATTTCTATTCTTTTGTAAAGTCCCTATTACTACAAAAGTTATCTGCATTGTTATGTTCTATAATGATGTATTTTGTATCTTTGTTATTGTATTCTTATGTTATAAAATTGTAATGGACACCAGTTCATCAAATTAAGTAACTTGTAAGTTACATTCCACTGCACACGTTTCTGTTGGTCATAGTATATGGACAATATGTGAGAAGTAGGGACTGATAGTGTTTGCACGTGTGTTAATAATTCAGGAAGGGACTGGTTAACAGCATTGCTGGTTCTAAGGACAATTAAAAAAAAAAAAAAAACTTTGTGAGTGCACAAGTGGTGGTTTATGGACTTGCTATATTCTCCGCAAGACCCTTCAATGGTGATTGTGCACCTGCACAGTCGCAACAGATGGCTGCTGGCCGTCTCTACATGGACTACAGTGGGTCTGCATCTTTGATGGCCTACCAATACCATTATTTCTACAAGGACTGCAGTGGGTCTGCACCTTTGGTGGCCCACCAATACCATAATCTCTACCAGGATTACAGTCGGTCTGCTCTGTGATGACCTACCTACCAGTATTCTTCAAAACTTCGAATGACTCTGCTGTGGGTTTGCTCTGTTGTTGCCCATTACCTGTCTGCACTGTCTTTCCGTTGGAAGGACAACACTACTTCTTCAAGACTGCATGGAAATCCATCACTTCCGTATGCATTTTCTTTTACTGCTCAGACATTGAGCAAAACACTGCTATTTTACTGTGATGAACGATCAGGACTGTCTTTATGGACTGTGAGAAAATTTTAGCTTTTGATCAACATTGTATCAATAAGTGTGTGCATTTGATTTCTTTGTTATTGTAATTATAATTATGAAATATTTTTTTCAAATCTGTGTTGGCCAGTGACCAAAACATTTTGTAAAATTTTTTGTGGGGAGCATGGGGGCTATGTAAGTAGGCTGTTTAGGTTTTCTTATTAGTAACGCCACGTAGCGCTCTATATGAAAATCACTGACTGTGGTGTGTGCAGTCTGTGGCTGGTTTGCATTGTTGTTGGCTATTGTAGTGTTGGGCAGCTGGATGTTAACAGCGCGTAGCGTTGCGCAGTTGGAGGTGAGCCGCCAGCAGTGGTGGATGTGGGGAAGTGAGATGGCGGATTTTTGAGAATGGATAATCTGGAGGTGTGTCCATCAGAAACAGTACATTTGTAAGAATGGATGTCATGAACTGCTATATATATATTATGACTATTAAGGTAAATCCATTGCTTGTTCTCTATCAAAATCTTTCTTTTGCTAACTGTGCCTATCAGTAGTTAGTGCCTTCAGTAGTTTGAATCTTTTATTTATCTGGCAGTAGTGGCGCTCGCTGTATTGCAGTAGTTCGTGTAACGAAGATTTTTGTGAGGTAAGTGATTTGTGAAACGTATAGGTTAATGTTAGTCAGGGCCTTTCTTTTGTAGGGATTTCTGAAAGTCAGATTGAGTTGCACTAAAAATATTGTGTGTCAGTTTAAGCACAGTCATGTATAATTGTTCAAAGGGGACGTTACACATCGAAATCGGTGAAATTTTACAACATATGACAGCTATCTCTAACCAAAATTGTAATATTGCGTGCCGATGAATGGTATATTGTTGTTGTGGTCTTCAGTCCTGAGACTGGTTTGATGCAGCTCTCTATGCTACCCTATCCTGTGCAAGTTTCTACATCTCCCAGTACCTACTGCAGCCTACATCCTTCTGAATCTGCTTAGTGTATTCATCTCTTGGTCTCCCTCTACGATTTTTACCCTCCACGCTGCCCTCCAATGTTAAATTTGTGATCTCTTGATGCCTCAGAACATGTCCTACCAACCGGTCGCTTCTTCTCGTCAAGTTGTGCCACAAACTCCTCTTCTCCCTAATTCTATTCAATACCTCCTCATTAGTTATGTGATCTACCCATCTACTCTTCAGCATTCTTCTGTAGCACCACATTTCGAAAGCTTCTACTCTCTTCCTGTCCAAACCATTTATTGTCCATGTTTCACTTCCATACATGGCTACACTCCATAGAAATACTTTCAGAAACGTCTTCCTGACACTTAAATCTATACTCGATGTTAACAAATTTCTCTTCTTTAGAAACACTTTCCTTCCCATTGCCAGTCTACATTTTATATCTTCTCTACTTCGACCATCATCAGTTATTTTGCTCCCTAAATAGCAAAACTCCTTTACTACTTTAAGTGTCTCATTTCCTAATCTAACTCCTTCAGCAACACCCGATTTAATTCGACTACATTCCATTATCCTCGTTTTGCTTTTGTTGATGTTCATCTTATACCCTCCTTTCAAGACACTGTCCATTCCGTTCAACTGTTCTTCCAAGTCCTTTGCTGTCTCTGACAGAATTACAATGTCATCAGCGAACCTCAAAGTTTTTATTTCTTCTCCATGGATTTTAATACCTACTCCGAATTTTTCTTTTGTTTCCTTTACTGCTTGCTCAATATACAGATTGAATAACACTGGGGAGAGGATACAACCCTGTCTCACTCCCTTCCCAATCATTGCTACCCTTTCATGCCCCTCGACTCTTATAACTGCCATCTGGTTTCTGTACAAATTGTAAATAGCCTTTCGCTCCCTGTATTTTACCCCTGCCACCTTCAGAATTTGAAAGAGGGTATTCCAGTTAACATTGTCAAAAGCTTTCTCTAAGTCTACAAATGCTAGAAACGTAGGTTTGCCTTTCCTTAAATTTTCTACTAAGATAAGTCGTAAGGTGAGTATTGCCTCACGTGTTCCAATATTTCTACGGAATCCAAACTGATCTTCCCCGAGGTCGGCTTCTACCAGTTTTTCCATTCGTCTGTAAAGAATTCGCGTTAGTATTTTGCAGCTGTGACTTATTAAACTGATAGTTCGATAACTTTCACATCTGTCAACACCTGCTTTCTTTGGGATTGGAATTATTATATTCTTCTTGAAGTCTGAGGGTACTTCGCCTGTCTCATACATCTTGCTTACCAGATGGTAGAGTTTTGTCAGGACTGGCTCTCCCAAGGCCGTCAGTAGTTCTAATGGAATGTTGTCTACTCCCGGGGCCTTGTTTCGGGCCGGCTGGAGTGGCCGAGCGGTTCTAGGCGCTACAGTCTTGAACCGCGCGACCGCTCGGGCATGGATGTGTGTGATGTCCTTAGGTTAGTTAGGTGTAAGTAGTTCTAAGTTCTAGGGGGCTGATGACCTCAGAAGTTAGGTCCCATAGTGCTCAGAGCCATTTGAACCTTGTTTCGGCTCATGTCTTTCAGTGCTCTGTCAAACTCTTCACGCAGTATCATATCTCCCATTTCATCTTCATCTACATCCTCTTCCATTTCCATAATATTGTCCTCAAGTACATCGCCCTTGTATAGACCCTCTATATACTCCTTCCACCTTTCTGCTTTCCCTTCTTTGGTTAGGATTGGGTTTCCATATGAGCTCTTGATAGTCATACAAGTGGTTCTCTTTTCTCCAAAGATCTCTTTAATTTTCCTGTAGGCAGTATCTATCTTACCCCTAGTGAGATAAGCCTCTACACCCTTACATTTGTCCTCTAGCCATCCCTGCTTAGCCATTTTGCACTTTCTGTCTACCTCATTTTTGAGACGTTTGTATTCCTTTTTGCCTGCTTCATTTACTGCATTTTAATGTTTCCTCCTTTCATCAATTAAATTCAATATTTCTTCTGTTACCCAAGGATTTCTACTAGCCCTCGTCTTTTTACCTACTTGATCCTCTGCTGCCTTCACTACTTCATCCCTCAGAGCTACCCATTCTTCTTCTATTGTACTTCTTAACCCCACTGCACAACCTCTGGTTTAGTCAGTTTTTCCAGGTCCCATCTCCTTAAATTCCCACCTTTTTGCAGTTTCTTCAATTTTAATCTGCAGTTCGTAACCAATAGATTACCGTCAGAGTCCACATCTGCCCCCAGAAATGTCATACAATTGAAAACCTGGTTCCTAAATGTCTGTCTTACCATTATATAATCTATCTGATACCTTTTAGTATCTCCCGTATTCTTCCATGTACACAACCTTCTTTTATGATTCTTGAACCACGTGTTAGCTAGGATTAAGTTATGCTCTGTGCAAAATTGTAACAGACGGCTTCCTCTTTCATTTCTTACCCCCAATCCATATTCACCTAGTATGTTTCCTTCTCTCCCTTTTCCTACACTCGAATTCCAGTCACCCATACTATTAAATTTTCGTGTCCCTTCACTATCTGAATAATTTCTTTTATCTCATCATACATTTCATCAATTTCTTCATCATCTGCAGAGCTAGTTGGCATATAAACTTGTACTACTGTAGTAGGGGTGGGCTTCTTGTCTATGTTGGTATATTACTATTACTTTTAATACATCGCGATCTACACACTACCGTGGCAGTTATACAGAGTGAAGCGGAATTCGCGCTTTCGGGCTTCGCAGCGCGACTCCTCACATGCCTGCTTCAAAATTTTGTCCGGCGAGTACATCTGGCAGAAAATGTACGTTACAGACTGGCAATGTAGCAATACTGTAACCACATGTATGGTAACTACCTCTGTCAGCACATAATACTCGTGCTGTACAGTTGGGGCAGTGGATAGAGTTCTGGGTTAGCATGCAGAAGATCGATGGTTGAATTCTGGGTTGAGGAATATGTTTTTTTTTATTTGGTAAATTTAGTCAAGGTGGTAGGGTATCTGGCATCTTAATCGTCAACAGCGTTTGCACTTACATACCACATTCATAGAGATGGAAGATTGGTCAGCTTTGAAAAACGACCTTTCTATGTCCTGTGCGTGAATTTATTCGCACCACTTCACTTACTAGATTCGAAACTTGTTTTCTTTTTACCCTCCTCCAATGGTCCCATAGACTAGTACCAACTATTAATCTTGCCTCGTTCAGGTCCATTACATTTCGTTAGTGCCCTATGTTACCAGTAGGACTAGCAACGTACTTTGCGAATAATGTCCAAACTCAGTTACTATTTGTATGTGTGATCAACATGTTCCCACTATTTATGCCTTTCAACATTGAGTCTGGTAACGGCATGCTGCTTAGTATGTATCTCAATGCATTATTATTACTATTATTCTATCAATGGGATTGTGGATGGCAAATGGTTCAAATGGCTCTGAGCACTGTGGGACTGAGGTCATCAGTCCCCTAGAGCTTAGAACTACTTAACCTAACTAACTTAAGGATATCACACACATCCATGTCCGAGGCAGGACTCGAACCTGCGACCGTAGCGGTCGCGCGGTTATAGATTGAAGCACCTAGAACATCTCGGCCACACGGGGGATTGTGGAAACATCACGTCTATTACCGTTAGGGAAACAGTGTAATTCTAAACCGAACATTTGACAATTAGCGGTGTTGAGATGAATCATACAGAACAATATCTGTCAGAGGTAAAATGCTATTTAGGTGGAACAGAGCGCAGGACTGACGGCGTGTTTATACTGTGTACGCTGTCCTCCAGACAGGGACTAGTTGTGAGCAGAATAACGCGCCCTTGACAGACTCCAGTGTACATGTGTACAAGTGTCGAATTTTCTTGTTGTAAATCTCTAAACCAGTGTGACAGACGTATGGCATACATAAACCATGAATATGTGGATATGCTTCTGGTCCTTGGTGCATCTGATAACCGGGCTGGTGTTGCCGTTCGAGAAAATGCTGCTACACTACTGGCCATTACAATTGCTACACCAAGAAGAAATGCAGATGATAAACGGGTATTCATTGGACAAATTTATTATACTAGACTGACATGTGATAACATTTTCAAGCAATTTGGGTGCATAGATCCTGAGAAATCAGTACCCAGAACAACCACCTCTGGCCGTAATAACGGCCTTGATACGCCTGGGCATTGAGTCAAACAGAGCTTGGATGGCGTGTACAGGTACAGTTGCCCATCCAGCTTCAACACGATACCACAGTTCATCATGAGTAGTGACTGGCGTATTGTGACGAGCCAGTTGCTCGGCCACCATTGACCAGACGTTTTCAATTGGTGAGAGATCTGGAGAATGTGCTGGCCAGGGCAGCAGTCGAACATTTTCTGTATCCAGAAAGGCCCGTACAGGACCTGAAACATGCGGTCGTGCATTATCCTGCTGAAATGTGGGGTTTCGCGGGGATCGAATGAAGGGTACAGCCACGGGTCCTAACACATCTGAAATGTAACGTCCACTGTTCAAAGTGCCGTCAATGCGAACTAGAGGTGACCGAGACGTGTAACCAGTGGCACCCCATACCATCACGCCGGGTGATACGCCAGTATGGCGATGACGAAAACACGCTTCCAATGTGCGTTCACCGCGATGTCGCCAAACACGGATGCGACCATAATGATGCTGTAAACAGAACCTGGATTCATCCGAAAAATGACGTTTTGCCATTCGTGATGTCTATGATGCAGCGTAATGGGTAACTGCGGTCATGGTGTCCGAGCTGGTGTCTATGCTGCTGCAAACGTCATCCAACTGTTCGTGCAGATGGTTGTCGTCTTTCAAACGTCCCCATATGTTGACTCGGGGATCGAGACGTGGCTGCACGATCCCTTACAGCCATGCGGATAAGATGCCTGTCATCTCGACTGTAGTGATACGAGGCTGTTGGGATCCAGCACGGCGTTCCGTATTACCCTCCAGAACCCTCCGATTCCATATTCTGCTAACAGTCATTGGATCTCGACCAACGCGAGCAGCAGTCGCGATACGATAAACCGCAATCGCGGTAGGCTACAATCCGACCTTTATCAAAATCGGAAACGAGATGGTACGCATTTCTCCTCCTTACAGGAGGCATCACAACATCGTTTCACCAGGCAACGCCGGTCAACTGCTGTTTGTGTATGAGAAATCGGTTGGAAACTTTCCCCAAGTCAGCACGTCGCAGGTGTCGCCACCGGCGCCAACCTTGTGTGAATGCTCTGAAAAGCCAATCTTTTGCATATCACAGCAGCTTCTTCCTGTCGGTTAAATTTCGCATCTGTAGCACATCTTCGTGGTGAAGCAATTTTAATGGCCAGATATCCTCGTCGACGCCATCCAGGTAAAGATGTATTTCGTCTTCTGCAGGTGAGTCTTCAGGACTCAGATTCTCTCCTTCCACCATCGCGTGACAGAGACCGTTCACGGAGTCGCCGTACTCCAGCTACTGAGGAAGCTATTCTGGAGGTCATACCCCAAGAACCTCAGCGAGGAACACGTAGCGTAGCACGGCAGCTGCGCGTCTCGCAACGCGCGGTCGTTAACGTGCTGCACGAGCATGGGCTGCACCCCTATCGTTATGCTTCCACGCAACACCTGCATCCTGCACATCGCCATCAGGGGATGCAATTCTGTGAATGGTCCCAACAACAACAGAAAGTCAACGATAACTTCGTGAACACCGTAATATGGTTGGATGAAGCAGCATTCACTCGTGAGGGTGTCTTCAATATGAACAATGCCTACCATTGGTGTGAGGTTAAGCCGCACGTTACCCGCTGCTGTAGATATCAAGTTCGTTTTGCTATCAATGTCTAGGCCTGAATACTGGGCGACAGGTGCTTGGGCTCCCGCATGTTGCCTGACCGGTTGACTGCACGAAGATATCATTCGTTCCCCTCAAACTATCTCCCTCATGCTCTGGAAGATGTTCCACTACATGTTCGGCAGAGGATACGGTTCCAACATGACGGTGCACCTCCACACTCTGGAATTAATGTGCGACAGTATTTGGACAGAACATTTCGAGGAAAATGGCTCAGGCGTGGAGGCGCAGTTATATGGCCACCGCGTTTACATGACCTAAATCCCCTGGATTTCTTCCTGTGGGGACACCTGAAGAAGCCGACGAATGTGCAAGAATTGGTAGCGCGTTTTCATGTTGCTCTTGTTACTGTTGACGCAGCTTTTCTGCGAAGAGTCCAGAGCTGTATGATCCGGTGGGTTGCGCAATGTTTGGACGTGCAAGAAGGTCGCTTTGAGAATCTGTTATTCTGAGGACAACGTGTTCTGTTGTGAAGGTCATGCGTACATTAACATGGACATTATTATTGTCACTGGTTGCCAACGCGCGACATCTGTGCGCTCGTATTACATGTAGCATAAATGACAAGTAGATGTTGTATTGTTGTACTGTGCTATAATCTTTAGCATCTCGAAACTGATATTTTTTTTGTAGTTATTCTGTCCTATGACAGGTCATTTGTTTCAAGTGTCTATTTCTTGGCCGGCCGAAGTGGCCGTGCGGTTAAAGGCGCTGCAGTCTGGAACCGCAAGACCGCTACGGTCGCAGGTTCGAACCCTGCCTCGGGCATGGATGTTTGTGATGTCCTTAGGTTAGTTAGGTTTAACTAGTTCTAAGTTCTAGGGGACTAATGACCTCAGCAGTTGAGTCCCATAGTGCTCAGAGCCATTTGAACCATCTATTTCTTGTTTGCCTAACCACGTATTTGTCATGTTCAGCGTTACAAAATGTTGCAAAATTTAGGATACATGTTAACTAATAAACGGTGTATACTACATTGTGAAATGTCAGAATGGAATTAGTAAATAAAAAAATGAACCTCACACTAGGACTTGACCCTCGACCACCTGTATGCTAACCCAAGGCTCTTATTTTTACGTTGTATCTGCTCGGAGCGGACGTCGCAAGACACCCGTTTCAGTTCGTTCAAATGGCTCTGAGCACTATGCGACTCAACTTCTGAGGTCATCAGTCGCCTAGAACTTAGAACTAATTAAACCTAACTAACCTAAGGACATCACACACATCCATGCCCGAGGCAGGATTCGAACCTGCGACCGTAGCGGTCATGCGGTTCCAGACTGAAGCGCCTTTAACCGCACGGCCACACCGGCCGGCTTCAGTTCGTCGTTGATCCATTAACTCAGTTTTTTATTACAGAGGGCAGCTAACTCTCTGACCGAACACGCTGAGTTACCATACCGGCAAGGCTTTAGCCACTGTACCGACTCTACAAGATAGCTTATAAATGCTTACAGAGTTACTTACCCTGTATGTGGTTACAGTGTTTCCAGATTGTCACTCTTTAATGTCCTTTTTCTGCCGAATGTACTCGCTGGGCGAAATTTTGTAAGAGACATTTTTTTATCGCTGGCATGTGAGGAGTCGCGCTGCGAATCCCGAGTGCGCCAGTTTCGCTTCACTCTGTATACTCTCACTGTTACTAGCTTAATTAAAATCCGTTTCTCCGTAAAACTAATTAAATACGTGAACCGTCCAATTAATTTCGCCTGAGAGGTTGTATCTATTTTTTTTTAACTGTATGTTGGTTCTTGTTACGTACGCATGACTGTGTTGTTCACTTTAACTGTCAATTTTTTTCTCCTTGTGGTGTATGAAGGCGGGAATGCAGCGAGGCTTTGCTAGTACAATCTGTGCCTCCGGTGATTTTTGGTTTTCCTAGGATGGCGCAGTAAAATGATTATTTGACATATAAGTTTGGATGACGATTTTTCTGAAAATAACATATAAATTCGGAGCAGTATGCATCCAGTTAGTACCAATATTTTCAATTTGCCTCACAATCGACCACTTTCATTATTTTTTCGCGAAGCCCGATATATAATTGTAGAACCGGGACCCTTTATTTAAACAGCAAATACACATAAAGCAGTCACTTGTACTAAGCCTTCATAAAAGTATTCTTTATTAATCAGTCATCCTTCACAGTAATTCAGTAATAAGCAAAATTTCCTCCGTCGTTTATAGCCCACACATTAACTACTCTATGTTCATAAATCGCTTGCAAATCTCAATAACTTTAACCAGTTAGTGTCACACGTTCTTCACTCCAAGTGTATACACCCATTTAAGTAAATGTTAGTCTTTAGTCGTTGAGATCTTTATTTTGATACATTCGATCTCTAGAAAATCCCACGACAACAGTGCTTTTTCTTTCCCTTCTCCCACCTTTGTCCATCTGTCTGTTAGATGTCATTAATCTCTCTGGACATGGCAAAGAAATATATTATTACCTATGTTATCTGAATATACCGGGTGATCAAAAAGTCAGTATAAATTTGAAAACGTAATAAACTACGAAATAATGTAAATAGAGAGGTAAAAATTGACACACATGCTTGGAATGACATCAAGTTTTATTAGAACCACCCCATATTGCTAGACGCGTGAAAGATATCTTGCGCGCGTCGTTTGGTGATGATTGTGTGTTCAGCCGCCACTTTCGTCATGCTTGGCCTCCCAGGTCTCCAGACCTCAGTCCGTGCGATTATTGGCTTTGTGGTTACCTGAAGTCGCAAGTGTATCGTGATCGACCGACATCTATAGGGATGCTGAAAGACAACATCCGACGCCAATGCCTCACCATAACTCCGGACATGCTTTACAGTGCTGTTCACAACATTATTCCTCGACTACAGCTATTGTTGAGGAATGATGGTGGACATATTGAGCATTTCCTGTGAAGAACATCATCTTTGCTTTGCCTTACTTTGTTATGGTAATTATTGCTATTCTGATCAGATGAAGCGCTATCTGTCGGACATTTTTTGAACTTTTCTATTTTTTTGGGGTCTAATAAAACCCCATCTCATTCCAAGCATGTATGCCAATTTTTACCTCTATATCTACATTATTCCGTGATTTATTCAGTTTTCAAATTTATACTGACTTTTTGATCACCCAGTATATAAAAGTAATATCAATCAAGAAGCTCAACTACATCAAATTTCCTACGAAAAGATTCTGTTTATTTTTAGTGAATATGAAATATATATATATATATATATATATATATATATATATATATATATATCAGACATTCATATTCTCTCGCTTCTCACAGGCAAACTACTAGTCCTACTGAAAAAACGGACAGGACTTTCATGTGGGAAATTTAATGTAGCTAAATTTTGTAGTGAGATACGCTTCTCCTATAGGCCGTAGTTTTCGATTACTCAAGAAAAACTTACAAAAGTATCTTCAAACGTGTTTCTGATTAATAATTCGAAAACCATGGACTCCAGCGATAACGTATCCCAGTTCAATATTGAACTACATTAAATTTGCTTCGAAAAGGTACTGTTCATTTCTTCTGTAGGACTAATAGTTTGCACATAGAGAGCGAAAATCTCATGCATGGTTTTTGAAGGCGTCACTAGTTGCATAAAATACTATACATAATAAACACTCTGGGAAAATTTCTACCTCAAGATGATGTTTTAATCAAGTAAAAACTAATGCTTGCTACTAAATAAATACGCATATTTAGCAGTTGCAGAGACGGATTTAAAGTACCTTTAACTATGGCTGAAGGTCTTTTGTGTGGGTTTAGCACAAGAATCGATCCCTGTGGGACGTCTCAGGTTCTGCTACCTCATTTCTGTCACACGTCTGCCAATGCGGTTCCCTGCTTTCTGTTGTGAAGGTAAGACTCCACCCGTAGAAAGGGAATCACACCAAGAAGTCTAAATGCGTAGAGCCTTTTAGGCCGCACACAGGGAATGGGAGGAGCAGCATCGAGTGAAGCCTCGTTCCAGTTGGCCACCGAAGCGAGGAGAGCTCGCATTCCTGTCGTAATGGGCCGCTCTGTCACCTGACGGCGGGTGAAACTCTTTTAGGGGCGCGGCGCCCGGCCGGTGTCACGATCAATAGGTCGCGCCTGGCAAAACCGTGTGTCGGCTGGCCTTTCACCGCCCGGTATTAACACTGAGCGACCGGGGGACCCTTCTGTTAAGCGGCGTGACGGCCAGAGAGCGGGAAAGCCAGTGGCTCGCCGTTAGCGGCCACTTTGCCTCCAGATACGAGGCGCGTCTCTCCAGCCATTACAGCCAGCGGCGACAGCTGTCTGTGGGACGGGACCAACCAACACCACCTAGACAACAGGCCCGCGCGCACACTTGTGACGTCACATACTGATGGCCGGGTCTGTATCGGAACGCTCCTGTTAAGCACTCTGCAGCTATACGAACTTTACGAGTTTTAGAGGGATTCTCGTGCTTTCCTCTTCTACATGGACTTGTAATGAAAGTATGGAAATTTATATCATTGCGTAAAGTAACTGAACAAAACTGCCCTATGTTATTTCAAGGTGTAAAATTATTTTGACGATTTGCATTAAATGAGCGTTTCTAAGCTTGAATACAAACTGTAATTTTAAATTCTGTCTCTTACCTCAGGAGCTACGCTTTCTTGCAGTAAAAAATCGGTAATATGCAACAACAAGCAGACGTTTTCGGTTTTAAATAAAGCAGCTGGAGCTCCTACAGAATTTAAGAATTTGTTTTCCTGGTTATTTTCGTAAATTTTCCTCTCCACTTCAAATTTTGCTGACCTCACACGAAACTCAAATCATTCGACGAAATGGAACACCTCCTGACATAATGTTTAATAAATCAAAAAACCCGAAAAAATATTTTATTTCCCTGTTTCTCCAGAACTTTAGAAACTTAAACATGAAAAGATTGTTTCTCCTATATCCTTGATTGAAATTCGTGTCACAGAGTACTGTTAATTTAATCATAATGCACTTACCTCGTAATTCTGCGTTCTATACTGCTTAATCTGTCGAATACTGAATTCATAAAAGCAATTTTCTAAGGCAGTTTACTCAAATTCAAATTATTTCCAAATAGCTGTATATGTAAAACTGAACAAAATCTTTCTGTAGCTCTTCCAAATAAAAGTACAAGAAACTCAATAATCTGATAGGAATGATAAGGAATACTAAACGTTTTTGAGTCACACTAATTAATATAACTTTTCTGTGTGGTAATAGTTGCAAATATGAGAGACATTTCACAGCCAGCTTTGTATTAACCTCGCAGCAATGATCCAGAATTAAGAAACAAATGATACTGGTACATGATACATAACTGCTTTTAAAAACAATTGGCAAATGTGATGCAATGGAAACAAATAACACGCTACAAATTTTTTGTTATTTACTTACCCTTGAATGATGCGTAGACGCAAAATCCTGTCTGGGAATAGTTGCAGTCCAACGATTTCTCAACTTCACACATTTGGGAAATCGAAACATGTGCACTTTCATGCCTTTTTGGAATTTATAATTTCCCTGGCAAAAGGGAACGCAGCACTTGTATCCCATACTTCGAACAACTGTAGGCGAATACCGTACGAAATATATATCACTTTGACGTGTCACACACTTTCAACACAACATTCACGCCAACAGGACTGCCGACTGAAGATAAGATGGCCAACAGTTTGTAACGTCATTTGCCAATGTGGCCGCTGTGCGTAGGCCTTGTATCTAGAAGGCTTTGGACCCATTCGGGGCACTGCCTGACTCACGGACGCATACAGCGGGAGCCAACAACACACTGACATCTACAAATGGTTCAAATGGCTCTGAGCACTATGGGACTCAACATCTTAGATCATCAGTCCCCTAGAACTCAGAACTACTTAAACCTAACTAACCTAAGGACATCACACACACCCATGCCCGAGGCAGGATTCGAACCTGCGACCGTAGCAGCCTCGCGGTCACTGACATCTACACTCACTTCCTGAACTGATATTTTTTAAATCATCGGTATTGCGATTGGGTTGATGTTGTATTCCATTTTCTCTTGTTATTGTTGCCTTCAGTCATAACGCTGGTCTGACGTATTTCTCCACGCTGGTCTGTGCAATGCAAGCCTTTTCATCCCTGCGTAACAACTGCAACCTATGTTAAACCAGCAGTTGAGAAAATTTGTTTGTAGACCTTATAAATTAATTTTGCTCTAGACATTGAAGTCTCATCTGTATCTACGATAATGATGGAAACTGAATAAATGAGTTAAAATTTATGCCATGGCCGGGATTTGAAGCCAGGTATCCTTGCTTACTAGGCAGGAATGTTGATCCTTTCACCACCACCGCATTGAAGTTCGTATTGGGGTGGGCACTGGAGGTGGGTAGTCCATGCAGCAGTATCAGTCGTAGGGCTAAGGCGGTGTGGTCAGCAGTCATACCTAGGAAGCAAGGAGACCTGAGATCAAATCCTCACTATAACACAAATATTAGTCCATTTATTCAGCTTCCATCCTTATCATAGATAAAGATGGGACTTAAATGTCTCGAGTAAAATTTAATTATAAGATCTATATGATCACCTGAGCTACAGGATTTCCCCATTACGTCCAGTGCTGGGACGCTATTCCAATGCCGAAGAGCCCTGGCAATAGTGACAATTTAGGAGCAAAATATGAACTGAAGTTTCTGTTGGAGAGGGCGTTCGATCTGGATAGTCCATGCAACAATGTTAGATCCTGCTCTGGTGCTGTAGCGGCCAGCACTCATACCTAGTAAGCAAGGAGACCGAATTCAAGTCCCGGCTGTGGCATAAATTTTAATTCACTTATTCAACTTCCATCATTACCGTAGATTTGTTTATTATGTCTCGTTTTGGCTTATGTTAACTCCATCCCCACTTTTTGCGCACCACATAAAAACAGAGGAGCCTGCAATACCAGCCATAGGGGGCCCAAAAAATCTGAGGATGGCTTTAACATAAGCCGAAACTGGTCATGATAAATGTTATTGTGATCCCGTCTGTTGATTTGACGTAAGTATAGCACCAGATAGCTACACTCCACGGACAGTGTTATCTAAATTTATGAACTGCAACCTACATCCTCATTCTACTACTTCATCCCTTCACCCGTCCCCTCCGCTCCCCTGCCCCCTACACGCACTTTCCCCCATCGTCTTGATGCCTCAGTATGTGACCTGTCAATCTATGCCTCCTTTTGGTGAAATTATGTAATAAAGCTGTTTCCTCCTCATCTTTATGCGGTATCTCGTCATTAGTTATCTGATCTACCAATCCATTCTTCATTTCTCTGCCGCTCCACATTTCAGTAACATATATTATGTACCTGTATAAACTGTTATCAGTCACGTTTCGCTCCTGGATAAGTCTACTCCCGCGACGAATGTAAGGGACAGTCGAATGGAAACGAGCCAGATGGAAAAAGTAACTAAACTGCTACGGTCGCAGGTTCGAATCCTGCCTCTGGCATGGATGTGTGTGATGTCCTTAGGTTAGTTAGGTTTAAGTAGTTCTAAGTTCTAGGGGACTGATGACCTCAGATGTTAAGTCCCATAGTGCCCAGAGCCATTTTTTTTAACTAAACTGTTTATTATTTCAAAAGTAACCGCTATAACTGTTATTACATTTACCCCACTGCGAGATGGGAAGGTCAGTGCCTTCATGGAATAGAATTAGTTACTTGATACATAGATCATCTGAATAATTGTTTTATCAAAATAATGTGGAACGAGTCGGTTTACAGGATACGCATACATGATTAGTATTAACGTTAATGAACACTTATTTTTCATGAAAATGAATGCTCCAGACCACCTGCAATAAAGCAATATCTTTTTAATATTGTACACTGTACGTCTGTTTCGGCTTATTGCCACTATCAGAGACCTGCGAAATAACATTAGTAAGATTATCTGTACATAACTTGTGGCTGGTTTACGTTTACAAATGCGCTGGTATTTGCGCCTAGTTGGAAGTGACAACCATATTGCATCTATACTAGAGTCTTTCTGTCACGTCTCGGCAAGTACAGTAGTTCTTGTAGTTACAAAACGTGAAAAAGAGTTTTTGCCAGATATTTTGACAGTTCAAAAAATATTCAAATGTGTGTGAAATCTTATGGGACTTAACTTCTAAGGTCATCAGTCCCTAAGCTTACACACTACTTAACTTAAAGTATCCTAAGGACAAACACACACACCCATGCCCAAGGGACCAGCCGCACAGTCCATGACTGCAGCGCCTTAGACCGCTCGGCTAATCCTGCGCGGCTTGACAGTTCAGTTTTGATAGTTATTTACTATGATGATATATGTTTACAAAGTATGTACAGCTTACCACAGATCATGTTACCTCTCGTTGTTCTTATTTTCCTTTAAATTTTATCTTTGGCCCGTGTAACTTTTGTTTGCCATTTGGTTGTGTCTTTTCGTATTCTATTATCTCAATAAAGTTTACTAGGTAGTATTTACGTTTACAATCTGGGTGTTCATTTAGAATTACGTGTGGATATTTCCTAGTATGAATATATATTTCCATTTCTTCGATAATGTTCATGGTAAGTCCTGGTATTTTGTGTAATATTTCTAACGCAGTTTCAGTTTAAAGGATTTACCTGCTACTGGATTTTGAAGAGTGAAATGCACATGAATTTTTCTCTAGCGACAGATATTACTACCTACAGTTCTATTTCAAAAAGCGAAGGCGATGCCGCTGTCTCGGTAATCACTACAGAAAAAACTTTGCGTCCTTCAGTAAAGACTTTTTCTCAGTTAATTAGTGTGGAAACAGAATTACAATATCTTAAACGGATCCGGGAACACTTAGTCTGAATAGCTCAGCTGAGTCACCCTGCAAATTTCCATTAGCACCAGCTAATTCCACTACACCCTATCATATTTCTTGAGTCTTTACTTACATTCATCTTAAATACGGATTCAGCGCGTGCCACGACTAACTTCTGTGGAATTATAAAATGAGGCATACCGAAAGGCCAGCCACGTTCCAGCCTCTTTTTATTAGGCGTTATCCATTCCAGTTGATCTTCCTAGTGTTTGCCGCCTCTGGCAGGACGACAGATTCCTAGGCATACCTCATGTGTTTCCTCCAAAAATTTGAATTCCCTTTCCAGTTTTATGTTAGATTGCATTTCTGCTTGTTCCATATCCAGATTGAATAACATGGGGGATAGGCCAAAACCCTGTCTCACTCCTTTCTCGATCTTCGACTCTTATGACGAAAGTTTTTTGTTCTTTTAAAAGTTGTAGTATCTTTCCACGTCATATTTTTTATCTCTGATAACTTTAAAGCACGGCCGTACTGGTGACATGGCGAGATCGCCCCCCCCCCCCCCCCCCCTACAGTACAGGTACAGAGGGGGTCCAAAAGATGACTGATCTCCACTCCCCGCCGAAAAAAAAAACAAGAAATACGATTTCGGAATTAACCGGTAGCAGTAGGCGCGAGTTTGCCTGCCCTAACCTGCGAGAAGAAACCTTTCCCTCGGCCTGATACTGTAAACGCACGCTGCTGTTATCACAATGTACTTTCATCCGAGCGGCATCATAAAGGAGCGACTGACACCGAACGTGCATCCCATGGGTCATATGTCAACAGTTCACTTGGTTCATTCAGCTGCCGACTAAGCAGCTACCTCATATTCAACAATTGAGTTTTTGCAACAACTTCGCTAATGTACTGCAGAATCTCAAAGATTGGTTTGTGGATGGTGAAGCTAATGTTCTATTTGGCCGAGGGTTTCCGACTTTTGCCGATTTATGCCAGTCGACGACGGAATGATTCTATTTAAACTAACGTGCTTCAACTTATTTCATACAACAAAAAGTGAAATAGGAACAGATCGCACATGCAAGATAACATTTCATCTCACATTATTTTCCTGTTAGCAACATCTTAAGTGAAAATTCTATCTATACCTTTTTTTGAAAAATATGCAGCAGATTTTGATGTCAAATATAGCAGAAATACTGAAACAGCTGAACTAGTTAACAAACAACTGTTTTCAAATTCCTGTAGAAAGAGGTGATGAAGAGCATTGACACAGATTCTCGCTTGGATATTTCAAAATTTGTTTTTCAAAGTACAGGTTACAAGATGCATATCCAAACATCGAAATAGTTTGAGGATATTTATGACAACTCCAGTGACAGCAGCATTTTGTAGACGCAGCTTCAGAAAAAAAAAACTGCTTATGATCAAGTATAGGTAAAATAGACTGTCAAATTCAGCTATCTTGTCGATAGAATACGGCGCAGCTGCTAAATTTGGTGTCAGTAGCATAACCAATCAGTTTGCTCCGGTCAGAGCACGACTTTTTTATACGGTCCGCCACGAATTCATCCCTTGTATCAACATTTTCATCTCAGAGTTGAATTTGTTGGATGTACTTCAGTCTCTGTCTTACCCTACAGTTTTTGGCCTCTACAGCTCCCGCTAGTAGCACAGAAGTTATTACGTGACGTCTTAACAGACGTGCTTTCATTCTGTCCCTTCTTCTTGTCAATCTTTTCCATAAACTCTTGATTCCTTACCATATCAGACAACCTAATTTTCAACATTCTTCCGCAACACCATATATCAATGGCTTCGATTCTGTTCTGTTCCGGTTTTCCCGCTGTCATGTTTCACTACCATACAATCCTGTGCTACAAACATACATTCTCAGAAATTTCTTCCTCAAATTAAGCCCTATGTTTGATACTACTAGACTTCTACTGGCCAGGAACGCCCTTGTTGTCTGTGCTACTCTGATTTTATGTCCCCCTTGCTCCGTCCATCATGGTTATTTTGCTCCTTGGCAGCAGAATTCCTTAATTTCATCTACCTCGTAGCCACCAACTCTGATGTTAAGTTTCTCGCTGTTCTCATTTCTGCTACTTTTCATTCGTCTGTGTTTTTTTTTTCGATTTACTCTCAATCCATATTCTGTACTCATCAGACTGTTCATTCCATTCAACACATCCTGTAATTCTTCTTCACTTCCGCTGAGTATAGCTATGTCATCAGTGTTTATCATTGATATCCTTTCGCCATGAATTTTAATTCCACTCATAAACCTTTCTTTTATTTCTGTCATTGCTTCTTCGATGTGCAGATTGAACAGTAGGGGCGAAAGGCTGCATCCCTGTCTTACACCCTGTTTGATACGAGCATTTCGTTCTTTGTCTCTCAGTCTTATTGTTCCTTCTTGGTTCCTGCACATACTGAATATTACCAGTCTTTCAGTAACTGAAATTACAATAGAAACATAATTTTTGGAAAGGAGTTTATTCTACACTCTTATTTATAGCCTTTTTTAAATTTCCAGTTAACAGTTTATGCACAATTGAGCAGAAAATGAAATCTGGTGTTTATTACACATTGACATAAAAAATAAGACATAGATTTTGTTTTACTTTTAATTTTCTGGAGAAATTTCATACGATTTGCATTTTATTTACAACAATGATATATTTAATTACTTGTCTGCAGTAATTTTCTGAAGAAATGTTATACAATTTGAAACGGTACAGTAGTTTCCGTTCTATAAGAAGCAGGTTTCGCTGCTCGCTCGCACCGGGAATTAGCAACAGAGGCGGCTCCGCAGTGAATTTTATTACACGACGCGGCAGGCCGCGGGTGCAACAGAACCCATGTGGACGGGTGGAAAGAAATGTGTCAGGCTTCATAATACGTATTTATATGTGTCGTGTATTATGCGTTTCTTGTACGTGGATGTGAATCTGCACATGAATTTTCCTAATCCTCCTCACACCTTTCCGTAAAGCGTGGACAAATATTTGTTGGGAAGTAGTTCTGTAGTATAGTAGTGCCAACCTTACTCCTGGCTAGGGGATCAGAGAGACAGCACAGGCAGGTAAAAGTCACTTTCCAGTCTCACAAGATTTGGGGTGGAGAGGTTGGTCACGGCCAAGTGGTTCGACCACCCCCACCACCGGGGCCCAGGAAGACCTCCGGGTGCCCGCCATAGTCTTGGAGTGTGACAGAAGACGGGTAAGTGAGCAGACGTGCGCTCAGTGCGTCTGTCTCAATGTTCACGCATGGAAGAGAGGTATTTGAATATTTGTACTAATTCTTTTATTTCCAGCTTCGGAATGTGTAAGGTAATGAATGTGCTCGTTTAATTCCGGAAATTTGACCCCCTGTGTTAAAGTATCTGGTCCTCAGTTTGCCCGTTATCCTCCTCACATAGTGAATGTCCTATGTAAAATATGTAAAGACTTTGGTGGTATACATTTGGCCAACGCAATTCCGTCTTACCTGTAGAAATGTGCGTGCAGATTAGTATGTAATATACCCGAGCTATAAGTTGTAAAATTGAAATATCTGTAAACTGAAACAATTGCTGCTGTCGGTGTAAAGTCGAGTGATAATGCTTAAAATAAATAGGAAATCAACTGTCATCAGTCTTTAACATACCTTAAGGGGCTCCGGAAAGGCTCAAAATCATGAAAAGTTCAATTTTTTACTTTTTTGCGTTTTCTGAATCTGCAGACTATTACCTTTTAATAGATATATAATTTATTCAATTCCGAACACTACAACTATTTTTAAATTTTTTTTGAAATGTGTTCTACATGGGCATGACCCACTGTGGCGCTGTTAAACTGCTGTCAAATAGTCTTATTATTTACGTCCGTGTGCATCAGGTACATTTTAGTGATGTGAGATAAAGTATGTGTTGTGGCTAACCTGTGATGGTTCAATATATATCGTTGGTGTGATTGTCGATTGTTTCGTGTTTATTTACTCTGTCGTTATCTCGAAAATATTCGTAATTAATTCTGTTTCTTGAGTCTCTGTTTTGTTGAAGTATAATAATGAGTAAAAGTAAAGTTATTAGAAATCCTCTGAAGGCTTTTAAGAAAAGGAGAAATGTTGGAAAGCCAAAGGTATGTGTTATTACTGTAAACAATAAAGACGATAACCAAGTGAGTGAATCTAACCTCTCAAGTACACCTGCCCATAGCAGTCAAAGTGGGAAAGAAAATACTTCACAGAAGAAGCTTGGTTCAATGAGTGAAAACTATGAATGTTTTATGGGCGAATCGGATGTGAATGAAATATTTGATATGTAGGTTCTCAAAGGAATTTTTTCAAACTGTGTAAGATGTATTCATTGAAGTGAAGTTGGTCTGGAACTCTCCATAATAAAGCACGTAGGACTTGCTAGTGAAATACAACTGAAATGTGATAAGTGTTCATACATGTCCACCTTTTGGAACAGTGTTGCAGTAACTGCAACTGAAGAAAATGGTAGCAAAATCTACGAACACAACAACGAGCGATGCTTGCTTTAGACAAGGAACGCCTTCAGGCTGCAGACAGGGCTGTAAAGAGTATAGAAATACAAGCAAGAGTAAACAGGAGGAGAAACAAGAGGAAGCTGGAGGAAGAGTTTGCAGAGGATGAAGATAATCCATCCTATGGACCTGGAATGCACTAAAAAGTTAATCCAATCTTTGTCGCTCGATTCCCAAAACTTTTATTTTCTCATACTAATTACATGTGTTCTAAGGATCTTCCAAACATATTTGTTTCAAACTTTCAGTAAATGTTACACAGTACCTTCTGCATAATTTAACACAGCCTTTTTCCAAAAAACTGTATATTTTTGAATATATAAATAAAAAATTGCAAAAAATGTTGTGAATTTTCATTACAATTGAAAAAAAATCATCTTTAATAACTGAACTAAAATTTTGTAAAATCCCTGTGTTAAGTTGTAGCCCATATTCCAATAAATAATCTGTAAAAAGTTCAACTTACTACCTCAAAAACTTTGTGAGTAAAGATGTAATTTATAAGCGTTATTTTAACATTGCAAGTATAGGGCGTTCCGGAGCCCCTTAAAAAATCACAAGGAAGTCAAGTTAAAGGAATTCATTTAAAATAAAAGCTATAGAATGCAGGGACCCACACATCAGCGTGTGAGCCCTCCAGCCCCTTGCCTAGTATCGTACAGAAAGGGCACGCTCTCTAGGTAGCGCCCTCAAGCTCCTCTCTCAAGTTATCCGTTGCGTAATTTTGATTCAGGGCTTGATGACATCAACTTTCGTCTGGCGTCCCTAGGCAAGGAGGGAAGACGATAAACTTTCAAATTTTCATTTTATCTACAACAATGATGTGTTTAATTACGTGTCTGCCATATTTTTCATGTGTTGTTGTTTCTCTTCATTGCGAAGACTGGTTTGGTGCTGCTCTCCACATTCGTCTGTATCGTGCCCAGGGCCGGTTTAAAGCCCGAGCAACACAAGCCGCCATTTGGGGCGCCAAGCTGCGAGGAGAGCTCCAAATGCAAGATCTGTATACGCGGCGTATTTCAGTTCTTAACAAAAAGTGGGACAGGTGAAAGTGTACGAGGGAAGATGGGGAAGAAGGGAGGGCCGCCAAATGATGAGTCGCTCGTGTGGAAATACGTTCTGTAGCCTGCCCTGCCAGTGCAAGCCTCTTTAGCTCTGCCTAACTACCGCAGCCTACACTCATTCGAACCTGCTCGTCGGCATCAAACCTTGATCTCCCTCTACAGTTTTTACCGCCCAACATTCTTTCCATTACCAAACAAATAATTCCTTGATGCCTCAGGATGTATCCTACCGATCAATCCTTTGTTTGAAACTAGTTCTCATTTCGATTTATTTGTTATAGCATCTATTCATTTAACCTTTAGCATTCTGCTACAGCACGACATTTCAGATGCTACTGTCTTCTCCTTGTCTGAATTGCCTTTCGTTCACGTTCCATTTCCATTCAAAGCTACATTCCTGACAAATATCTTCCGAAAATACTTTCTAACAATTAGGATTATAGTAAAGGACGACCAGTGCCATTATTTCAGAAAAGCTTCTCATGATATTCTCGCTCATCAATTATTTTGCTACCCCAATAACAGAACTCACATACTACTCTTTGTGTCTCATTTCCTAATCTAATTCCCACAGAATCACCTGCTTTACTTCGACTTCATTCCATTCCATATTCAATTCATTTACTTTTATTGCTGTTCAACTCATAATCTCTTTTCATGACACTGTTCAATCCGTTCAACTTCTCTTCCAAGGCCTTAGCCATCTTCGGCAGAATTACAATGTCACCAGCAAACCTAAAAGTTCTTATGTCTCCTTCTTCAACTTTTATTCGCTTTCCGAATTTCTCATTGGTTATCTTCACAGCTTGCTTAGTGTACAGATAGGCTACACACCCTAAACATTCCTTTCTCAACTACTGCTTCCCTTTTATCTCCTTGGAGTTGTAGAACCTTTTCTTTTTTCCTTTATTGACTTTCAATTCCCCCCGAAGGGGGCGGGCTGGCAGCAGCTTAGTGTGCTGTTCTTCAGCCTACAGACTTTGTTAGAAAGATGAAGGGAATAAATAATAAAAACAGGTGATAAAATCGGAGACTTAAAGAGTAACATGGCGAAAAGAAATCGTGGAACTTAAGACAAAGAACAGAGCGATGATGATGCTGATAAAACACATATGAAGCAGACAGGTAAAACAATAGACAGACAATTAAAAAACACGGCGACAGTCTGGTTTCTGTTCGCAAAAGACATAAAGTTCACACCCAGCGACAGCATAGTTTCTGTTCGCAACACGAGAAAGACGATCAACACTGAACAGTCACTGGAACACTGCACTAAAAAGTTGGCAAATGTGACATACCACAGCCGAGAGCAGGTGGGGGGAAACTGGACAGATGATGGGAAAATAAGAAAAGGGGGGGAGCCGGGAAAGGAGCTGATGGAGGATGAGGACCCATAAGAGGGGTGGGGGGGGGGGGGCGTCGTAGAACTGCAGTATGATTTCTATATATAAGTTGTATTATATTTTCGTTTAGAGTACCTTCTCTCAGCTACCATCAAAATTTCAAAGAGTGTAGTCCAGTTCACACTGTGAAACCTTTCTCCAAATCTACAAATGCTATAAACGTAGGTTTACCTTTCTTCACCCTATCTTCTAGGATAAGTCGTAGGGATCAATATTTATCAATATTGCCTCGCGCGTTTCTACATTTCTCCGGAACGACCTCTGTTGTTCCACGTCAGCAACTACCAGCTTTTCCGTTCTTCCGTGAATAGTTCGTTTCAGTATTTTGAAACCATCACTTATGGTTTGGTTGTGCTTGCACCTGCCTTCTTTGTAACTGGAATTATTATTCTCTTCGGGAAATCTGAGTGTATTTCTCCTGTCTCACATATCTTGCACATCAGGTAGAATAATTTAGTCATTAATTCTGAGGGAATGTTGCCTAGTCCCGGGACTAGGAATGTCTCCACTTCGCCTTTCACTACTCTGTCAGACTCTTCTCGCAGTATCATATCTCCCATCTTATCTCCATCTGCTTCCTCTTCTCTTTCTATAATGTTGTCTTCAAGTTCATTTGTCTTGTATGGGCCCCATATATATTCCTCCCACTTTACAGCCTTCCCCTCTGTGCATATCATTGGATTGCTATCTCAGCTCTTGATATTCATTCAGATTCTTCCTGTAGGCAGCATGTATATTTTCTCTGTTTTGTATGCTTGTTTCACATTTTTTCTCCACTCCTCCTTGTTTAATCGCTTTGCACTTTCTGTTAATCTCATTTTTTTATGTCTGGATCCTCTTTCGTCTGTTTCATTTCCTTCATTTGCTATTTTTTTTTATTTTCTCCTTTCGTCAGTTCAATATCTCCTTAGTTATCCAAGGATTACTACTACGTCTCTTTTTATGTATATGTTCATCCCCTATCTGCACCATTTCGTCTCTCAAAGTCACCCATTCGTTTCCTGTTGCAATCCTTTCCCCTTCTTCAGTCAAACATTGCCTCTAAAACTGTCAACAAACTCTGGTTGCTTCAATTTATGTAGGTCCCACCTCCTTAATTTTATGTTGCTGTGCTTTCTAGTCCTACAATTTTGCAGTTTCTTCACTTTTAGTCTACAGTCCAAACCAATAAGTTATGGTCAATGTCCACATTTTCGCCTGGAAATGTCTTAGAGTTTAAAATCTGGATTGGAAACCTTACCAGTATATAGTCAATCAGAAACCTACCAGTGTCCCTAGGTCTCTCTCACGCATATAACTTTCTTACATGATTCTCAAAGCAAATATTGACAATGATTCAATTTTTCTTTGCAAAATTCTACCAGGCGGCTGACTCATTTTTCTCCTTGTCTATGTTCTTCTACTGTTTTGCCATCTCTTCCTTTTCCTACTACCGAACTCCAATCACTGTCATAATTAAATTTTAATCCCCTTTAAATCCCTAAATAATTTCCTTTACCTCATCATAAATTCTGTCAGTCTCTTCAACACTTGCGGAGGTAACCGGGTATAAATTCGTCTTATTGTGGTGGCCGTGGGCTTTGTGGCTGCCGTGGCTACGACAAAGCGTTCATTGTCCTATTACTTGCATTTCTATTTTCTTATTCATTATTATACTTATTCCACCATCACCCCTATTTCATTTTGTGTTGATAAACTTGAAATAATCTTACCAAAAGTCATGTTCTTCTTGCTGTTGCTTCCAGATATATCGAAGTTCAACCTATCCACTTTTCTTTTTAAATTCTCTAAGCTACCTACCCGATTAAGAGATCTGACGTTTCACGCTCCAACCCGTACATTGCCAGTTTTGTTTTGACTAATGACGTTATCCTCCTGAGTACTCCACATTCAAAGATCCGAATGGGACACTAATTTATCTCCAAAATATTTTACCCGAGAGTATGTCATCTTCTTTTAAGCATGCAGTACAGAACCATGCCTTTGGAAGAAAAGAATCATGACTGCAGTTCCGCCTTGCTCTCAGCAGGTCACAGTGCAAGCACAGCAAGGCTAATGCAACAAGAGCAGATCAGTAAATGATGCAGACTGTTGTTGCCTCCCCAGATACTGAAAAGGTTGCTCCCCGTCTTCAGAAACCACTGGTTAGTCTAGCCTCTCCACAAATACTCCTTCGCTGTGTGTCATCTACACGACTGCCATCTGTATCATTCGATCTATATAGTTCATTTAAGCAATAATTTCCAATAATGCTTCATTTATATTACTAAACCTACCTTATAGAGTTCAAAACTTCCTAAATCTGTGTAAAAAATTGTATAAAAAGTTAGTTTCTCCAGGGGGGGGGGGGGGAATCCTTGGAAATACTATCAAAGACGTAGGATCCCATTCGTAAGGCTCTGCTGTTTGGTTGGTAGAAGAGGGGGGAGAGGAGGGGGGGAGGGAGGGGGCAGGGACCAAACTGCGTGGGCATCGGTCCCAAGGCTCTGCTCTAGAATTTGATTTTATCTACGATGTATGCCAGCTCGGAGTTGTGAATATTATAAAACGGCTTGACAAAGCAAACTCAGAGCATGAAAAGATACTGAATAAATTAATGTGTGAGTAACAGTACGAAAATAAATGAGACTAGCACACACAATGTTAAGAGAAACAATTCTGCATTTCGGTGATATATCCCAGAAGGGAGCTAAAATTTTTAGACCATGTAAGCTTGAATAATGGTTCAAATGGCTCTGAGCACTATGGGACTTAACATCTTAGGTCATCACTCCCCTAGAACAGAACTACTTAAACCTAACTAACCCAAGGACATCACACACATCCATGCCCGAGGCAGGATTCGAACCTGCGACCGTAGCAGTCCCGCGGTTCCGGAGTGCAGCGCCTAGAACCGCACGGCCACCGCGGCCGGCTGTAAGCTTGAAGCCGTATTTAAATCCAACAACCCGTTACGATGTAAATTAAGGAATATTTTAACACAGGTCGTTCATAAATACAGTGAAGCGCTAAAGAAACCGAGAAACTGGTATAGGCATATGTATTCAGTTACAGAGATATGTAAACAGGCAGAATATGCCGCTGCGGTCGGCCGGCCGCGGTGGTCGTGCGGTTCTAGGCGCTCCAGTCCGGAGCCGCACTTCTGCTACGGTCGCAGGTTCGAATCCTGCCTCGGGCATGGATGTGTGTGATGTCCTTAGGTTAGTTAGGTTTAAGTAGTTCTGAGTTCTAGGGGACTGATGACCACAGCAGTTGAGTCCCATAGTGCTCAGAGCCATTTTGAACCGCTGCGGTCGGCAACATCTATATAAGATAACAAGTGTCTGGAGCAGTTGATAGATTGGTTACTGCTGCTATAATGGCAGGTTATCAAGATTTAAGTGAGTGAGAGTGGTATTATAGTCGGCCCACGAGAGATGGGACACAGCATATCCAGGGTAGTGATGAAGTACGACCACTTCACGAGTGTGCCGTGATTATCACGAATCCGGTAAAACATTAAATCTCCGACATCGCTGCTGCCGGAAAAAGGTCCTGCAAGCACGGACCAACGACGACTGAAGAGAATCGTTCAACATGACAGAAGTGCAACTCTTCCGCTGGCCACCAGACCCGCCAGACATGAATGTTTATTAATCATATCTCTGATGTCCTGCAATATGCTGTTCAGAAGAGATCTCCACTCTCTGGTACTCTTACGGATTTATGGACAGCCCTGCAGGACTCATGGTGTCAATTCCCTCCATCAGTACTTCATAGATTAGTTGAGTCCATGCCACGTCGTGTTACGATCCTACACCATAGTAGAGAATTGCCCAAGTCGGTCGCAACGCACAATGGCCATGAATGGGTGCAGGTGATCAGAGAGTATGTTTACGTACGTGTCAGCTGTCAGAGTCGTATCTAGATATATCAGGGGTCCCATGTCACTCCAACAGCACATGCTCCATACCATTATAGAGCGGAAGGGTTGCACTTCTGTGACGTTGAACGATTCTCTTCAGTCGTCGTTGGCCCTGTTCTTGCAGGATCTTTTTCCGGCCGCAGCGATCTCGGAGATTTAATGTTTTACCGGATTCCTGATATTCACGGTACACTCGTGAAATGGTTGTACGGGAAAATCTCCACTTCATCGCTATCTCGGAGATGCTCTGTCCCATCGCTCGTGCGCCGACTACAACACCACGTAAGAAGTCACTTAAATCTTGATAATCTACCATTGTAGCCGCAGTAACTGATCTAACAACTGCTCCGGACACTTGTTGTCTTATATAGGCGCTGCCGACCTCAGCACCGTATTGTAGCTGTTTTTATATCTCTGTATTTGAATACGCATGCCTATACCAGTTTTTTTTGGCGCTTCATTGTGTATAGCTCAAAAGAATTAAAGGGGTAGCTTTTTTGAAACACCATTATTTCCCCTGTCCCTCCCCCCTCCCCCTCCCTCTCCCAAATTACGATCCAGAAGGGTGAAATTTGGCTCACAGGCGCCTCCAACCTTCTTCTGTAATGGTGCAGAACTTTGGCCGCCTTGGACGTCACTGGTGGGCGCGGAAAGTGAGGGCTGAAAAATAATAAACCCACTTAGCTGCATCAGATCACATTCACACTTCGCCGTATGGTTCTGAATGGTCCCCAATTGTTCCATTCTGTATTCAAGAGCAAAAATTGTAGTCACGCCTCAATCCAAAATAGTCACACCATGCTAAATAGAGATGCAGCCCAAAGGTGTCTTTAGAGAAGGATTGAAAAGTCCAGATGGTGTCATAAGTGGCAAAGGATGTCAAGAACGTTGTTCCGTTTGCACATCGCACTGCAAACTGTCGCTTTCCATCACTAAATGTGTGTAAATGAAAGCTCCAGGGGATGGAGTAGTTCTGTTGACGCCCTTTGTGCCAATCCCTGAGGCCTTTCGTGTAAATTCTGAGCGATAGTGTGATAAAACTGTTTTCCTCGGCCATCCATAAGAAAACTGAGTGCTTTCAATGGTGGGCATCGCTGTTCTTGCCTCTCCATCGCAAGAGGCGTCAAAATGTGGATAGGAGGAGATGTGACGATGTTCCCATCGAAGGACACGTCCCCGGCGGCGCTGATCAGAACATTGATGCCAATGCGACACCACTAAACCACCTTGCACCTCACATGAAGTCCTGAGCTCTCGCCGTTTTTCTGCCTGTGTCGACAGCGGCTGTTTGAACCGTCGCCGAGCCAGAAGCTGACGTCACACCACGCCACGCGCTTGCACCGCAACAGAGGAAGGCTACAGGCACATTTGAGCGAAGTTTCAAACTTCTGTGTCGCAATGGGGGGGGGGGGGGGGGTTCAAAAAGTGACTAATTCTTTTGCAATAGCCACTTCGGCTACCCGTGCACGGCAGGCAGTCTGACCCAAATTCCATATGTTGTCGTTCCTCCATCACAAACTGTACTCGTACACACATTATTTGATTCCCGTACAGCGGAGGACATTTTAATTGGAAATCGCTGCCTGGTATCAGTGGACAAAGAGGATATTGCTGTGTTGTTAAGAAGAAAGACGCAATGTTTCTTTGCTCATACATGCATCCCTCTCCTTAACAACACAGGCATTGCAGTCACATATGCCCAGTCTGGAGTAGTTACTGTGTAGATTGTCTGGCTCAGCGGTTGCTGTTGCAGGACGCAGTCCTGGATAAAGGAGGAGGGTAAACGCAGAGAACAAACATCAAGAGGCATCTGTCAACCACAGAAAAGCATCAGCTGCCGTACTCTACGGCATTGGCCTCTGACGTATCTTGCATTTGTCGTGATCTCTCGCCCAGCACAAAGTCCCAAGTGAATAGTAAAAAGCGCAGGTGTCTACCGTATATACACTACTGGCCATTAAAATTGCTACACCACGAAGATGACGTGTTACAGACGCGAAATTTAACCGACAGGAAGAACATGCTGTGATATGCAAATGATTAGCTTTTCAGAACATTCACACAAGGTTGGCGCCGGTGGCGACACCTACAACGTGCTGACATGAGGAAAGTTACCAACCGATTTCTCATACACAAGCAGCAGTTCACCGGCGTTGCCTGGTGAAACGTTGTGATGCCTCCTGTAAGGAGGAGAAATGCGTACCATCACGTTTCCGACTTTGATAAAGGTCGGATTGTAGCCTATTGCGATTGCGGTTTATCGTATCGCGACATTGCTGCTCGCGTTGGTGGAGATCCAATGACTGTTAGCAGAATATGGAATCGGTGGGTTGAGGAGCGTAATACGGAACGCCGTGCTGGATCCCGACGGCCTCGTATCACTAGCAGTCGAGATGACAGGCATCTTATCCGCATGGCTGCAACGGATCGTGCAGCCACGTCTCCATCCCTGACTCAACAGATGGCGACGTTTGCAAGACAACAACCATCTGCACGAACAGATCGAAGACGTTTGCAGCAGCATGGACTATCAGGTCGGAGACCATGGCTGCAGTTACCCTTGACGCTGCATCACAGACAAGAACGCCTGCGATAGTGTATTCAACGACGAACCTGGGTGCACGAATGGCAAAACGTCATTTTTTCGGATGAATCCAGGTTCTGTTTACAGCACCATGATGGTCGCATCCGTGTTTGGTAACATCGCGGTGAACGCACATTGGAAGCGTGTATTCGTCATAGCCGTACTGGCGTATCATCCGGTGTGATGGTATGGGGGGCCATTGGTTACACGTCTCGGTCACCTCTTGTTCGCATTTACGGCACTTTGAACAGTGCACGCTACATTTCAGATGTGTTACGACCTGTGGCTCTACCCTTCATTCGATCCCCACGAAACCGTACATTTCAGCAGGATAATGCACGACCGCATGTTGCAGGTCCTGTACGGGCCTTTCTGGATACAGAAAATGTTCGACTGCTGCCCTGGCCAGCACATTCTCCAGATCTCTCACGAATTGAAAACGTCTGGTCAATGGTGGCCGAGCAATTGGCTCGTCACAATACGCCAGTCACTACTCTTCATGAACTGTGGTATCGTGTTGAAGCTGGATGGGCAGCTGTACCTGTACACGCCATTCAAGCTCTGTTTGACTCAATGCCCAGGCGTATCAAGGCCGTTATTACGGCCAGAGGAGGTTTTTCTGGGTACTGATTTGTCAGGATATATGCACCCAAATGCGTGGAAATGTAATCGCATGTCAGTTCTAGTATTATCCATATGTCCAATGACTACCCGTATATCATCTGCATTTCTTCTTAGTGTAGCAATTTTAATGGCCAGTAGTGTGAGAAGGTTGAAAGAACGAACCCTAAAAATTATAGACCAATACCCCTAAACTCTGTTTGCTGCAGAATCCTTTAACATATTCTCAGTTTAAATACAGTAAACTTTCTTGAGACTGAGAAGATTATGTCCACGAATCAGGTTCGTTTTAGAAAGCATCGCACACGGCAAACTCAGCATGCCCTCTTCTCATATGATATATTGAGAACTATGGATGAAGGGGAACAGTCACATTCCATGAAAGCATTTGACACGGTGCCCCTTTGCGGGCTGTTAACGAGGATACGAGAATGAGAACATGGAATAAGTTCACAAATATCTCAGTGGCTCAAAGACTTCTAAAATAATAGAATCCAGTATGTTGTCTTCCAAAGTGAGTGTTCGCCAGGGACAAGGGTATGGTTAGGAGTGCGCCACGAAGTCTGACGGGACCGCTTGTAACATATTACTATGTTTACGACGTTTCTCGTCGAGCCATATACATTATCTCGCATTTCTAGCTGCTTCTCTCACACAAATAATGATAAAAATTCAGAAATTCAGGGTCGCCACCAGCCCAAGCCCTTCCTAACCATTTAGAAAAAAACCGAGCTGGAAAATTATTACTTTATTTACTTTAATAATTTAATTACAAGTACGCAAATTTCTTTAAGTAGCCAGAGAAATAGCGCTCCATTTTATGCATGAAGCAACTTGATTAATTCAGGATTGGAAATCGCAGTAAGTGGGTACGATCAACACCACAGAATTTATCTTTAACGTAGATTATTTAATCTAAGTATTTGGTTGCACATACTAACTACACATAACTGGTGCCTGACTAGAAATATTTAAGTAAGAATTACGTGAGAATGTAACAGAGCACAATTTAACTACAACAAGAAGAAACACAGAAAACTGGGGTGGGAGACAATGATACTATAATCTCCTTTGCATTCATACCATAAAAATATCTCCGTGAGATTCGCATTACGATTCTACGCATCCACTATTCTGGACAGACGTTTAACCAATGCACGAGGTTGTGCGGTAATTATTCAACATACTAACTGCGTCTACTGCTTGCAAAAGGCCGAACTAGAGCACGTGGTGCATTCCGAACCAAACTGTTGTGCTGCTTTGTAGAAAGCGCACGAAAGAACAGATATTCTTGCAGAAATTATAGCTCATTAAACAAGCAAACTGTTAAAATAAAGCCTATTGCCGTGCCGTGGTGGACCAGAAGGGTCATTGATTACCAAACAAGTGGCACAAAATCGACACACCAAGCCAAAAGCAACTTCCACAAAATATAAGATTAAAAAATCATTAAAAATCACACTCGCTTCGACACAGTTTTACACTCACGTGCGGTTGAAGTGATCCTCACCAGCTTTTCCTAATCGGATTTCCCGTTTGAAATTCTACTTCATCACTGTTCAAAATGAACAAAGTAACTTCCACACTTTTAACTCAAACACCAAAAAAAAAAAAAAAAAAAAATTGCTCTGAGCACTATGGGACTCAACATCTTAGGTCATCAGTCGCCTAGAACTTAGAACTACTTAAACCTAACTAACCTAAGAACATCACACACATCCATGCCCGAGGCAGGATTCGAACCTGCGACCGTAGCAGTCCCGCGGTTCCGGACTGCAGCGCCTAGAACCGCATGGCCACCGCGGCCGGCCAACTCAAACACCCAAAAATCGTCTATTTAAAGAAGTATGATTATGGCACATTCGAAAAAATTACTCGCTGCAAACGCTTCTGTTAAGCTGAAGTTCTTAAGTATTTCAACAGTTAAACATAACGAAGTCCTAACTCAACCTGCTTCCTATCACCTGGACCCCCCCTTAAGAGGTATGATTCGTACTCACCAAGCGTTCACTGAAGAGTGCCGCTTTCCCTTTCGAGATTACCTAGCTCCTCATGCAGCGGGACCTACCAGAGGGGTAGCCCTCAGCCACCATTCTCCCACACAAAAACAGCCTTCGACACAGCCTTCGACTAAGATGGGTAAACCTCTCTGTTCAGGTATTGGAAACCTAAGTTGGTCATCCTGTGCTCTCCTTCGAACGAGAAGCTACATCGTCTGGTCCCAGCAGACGATGACCAACTCAGCGTTTCCCACAAAACAAAACCGAGACCCCACATTAAAACACACATATAATATTCAACAGGCCTTATTTGAGTGCTCAGTCTTTCTGGACGAGTTCATGAATTGAGCTAAAATCAGTTAGTAAAGTGAATAACTCGTACCGAATTCGACAAGCGTCTTATGAAACGACTTCACAGAGACGTTTCACGCTATTGTTCTATGTATACATAAATGATTTGGTGGACAGGGTGGGCAGCAATCTGCAGCTGTTTGCTGACTATGCCGTGGTGTACGGTAAGGTGTCGAAGTTGAGTGACTGTTGCAAGATACAAGACGACTTAGAAAAACTTCCGAGTTGGTGTGATGAATGGCAGCTAGCCCTAAATGTAGAAAAATGTAAGTTAATGCGGGTGAGTAGGAAGAACAAACCAGTAATGTTTGGATACAGTGTTAGTGGTGTCCAACTTGAAACATTCAAGTCGTTTAAATATATGGGCGTAACGCTGCAAAGCGATTTGAGGTGGAAGAGCATATGAGGGCTATGGTAGTGAAGGCGAATGGTCGACTTCGGTTTATTGGGACAATTTTAGGAAACAGTGGATCATCTGTAAAGGAGACCGTATATAGGACGCTTGCTGCGATCTATTCTTGAGTACTGCTCGAATGTTTGGGATCCGTACCAAGTAGAGTTGAAGGAGGACGTCGAAGCAATTCAGTGGCGGGCTGCTAGATTTGTTGCCAGTAGGTTCGATCAAAATGCAAGTGTTACGGACTTGCTTCGGGAACTCAGATTGGAATACGTGGAGGAAATAGAGAACCAGAATCTGAAGATGACTGCCGAACGGTTCTACTGCTGCCAACATACTTTTAGCGTAAGGACCACGAAGATAAGATGTTAGAAATTAGGGCTCATAGGAGGCGGATACAGTCATTTTTCCCTCGCTGTATTTGCGAGTGGAACAGAAAAGGAAATGACGAAGTAGTGGTAAAGAGTATCCTCCGTACGGTGGCTTGCGGAGTATCTATACAGATGTAGATGTAGACGTAGATGTATGGAGTAACTACGCTTAGGGCGACAGTCATTTGTTTATCTCACTTGCCTTTGGCTCAGGCCCACCACCTAAAATCATCAAAGAACTTGACATCATGGAAAGAAAAATGACAGTGTAACTACTCCAGGTCAAGGCTGAGAAGAACGAAGGAAATTCTCGTCAGTTGGATCCCGTGGGAACAGGACAGGGTGCTAGGAAGAGTCGGAACTTCCAAAAACTATTCAAATCCAAGAGAAAACACTTCATAGGAACTTTCAATCTACAAACGCTGACTAAAACAGGAAAACTGAAGATGCTGACGGTAATCTGTGAGAAACTCCGAATTAGCATACTAGCTGTACAAAAAACACAATTTCGTGGCTGTGATCGCCGGCCGGTGTGGCCTTGCGGTTCTAGGCGCTTCAGTCTGGAACCGCGTGACTGCTACGGTCGCAGGTTCGAATCCTGCCTCGGGAATGGATGTGTGTGATGTCCTTAGGTTAGTTAGGTTTAATTAGTTCTAAGTTCTAGGCGACTGATGACCTCAGAAGTTAAGTCGCATAGTGCTCAGAGCCATTTGAACCAACGTGGCTGTGATCGCTTTGATGCTGGTAGACATCGTATCTACAAAAAAAAAAATGTGGAACCCAGCTTAGAAATAATAAGTTACATACCTTGGGAATCGATTTTCTGATGCACAAAAGTATTAAGAATTCTGTGATAGATACCACATCAACCTCGAAATGTCTCTCCATACTCACAGTTAAATACGACAACAAGGTCTACTTACTGGTAAACGCACATGCCGCAGATAACAATGACGCTGGCAAGAACAAAGTAGAGAAATTCTGTGCACAACTTGACCGGGCGCTCATTAAGATCTCTCAGCACCATATCTAGATCTTGCTTGGAGATTCCAACGCACAAATCGACAGAGAACGGGAGCACAGGCACATCACTCAGAAGTTCTCGGCACATAAAAAGAGAAATGTTAGTGGGCATCGCCTAGTCAACGAATTTGGATTTGCCGAGCTGCAAGTAAGTCCATGCACTTTAAGAAGCCACCACGGAACTTGGGTATCACCAGTCAACCGAATATCAGACTCATGAGGCGATGAGCAAGAAATTATCCTTATAAATCATGAACTTGAGGATGCGCAGGGGTTTTGTGGAGTCCGATCACCACCTTTCACAAATCAAAATCCGTTTCATATCCGACAGAAAGGTGCCGATAGTCGAAATTCCCGCGCACAGACCCATAATTCGTAAAAGAACAAGCAAAGGTGATCACACCATCACTACGATCAACACGCAATCATGGAGCGTACGTCTTGAAACCGTTCAACAATTAGCAAGGAAAGTTGCTCAAGGGCCACGGACACGGGAACACAGATCGTGGACCCTGTAACATCCGCCCTCCTTCCCTCTTCCATCTATTGTCCAGCCCAAGTAGTTAATAACCAAAATCTTCATGAAGATTTGAGAAGAGCAAAGATTACAATGAACTTTCAGGTTTACTTAGCTTGTTATGTTGAGATTGCTCCAATTTTTCTTGTCTAGCGGTCTGATGCTTGAAGCTAAAAATGTAAACATCAGGTCCTCACGGTAGGTTTTGTTTCGTCCCATTGATGGCACACTTGAGATGAATACGCAGGCCTACTGTGAAATCCTGAAGGATTGCTTCGAGAAACTACACGACTGTGGACCATGTGCGGACATAACCGAATTTCATTTAACTGCAGCAGATCAGAAACTCTGTTCCACCAACAGACGAGGAAATACGAAACATAATTTTACACCTCAAAAATAACAAAACGCCAGGGGAAGATAGTATAATCGCAGAAATGCTCAAGATCGGGGGTGAACTCTTGACTGAGTGACTACAGTCCATCATCGCCATTATGTGCGGAAACGGCATCATAGCAGGAGATTGGATAAATGCTCTTATCCAGTCACTACATAAAAGGGAGGGACAAGACGGATCCAAACAATTACCGAGGTATATCGCTTCTACCTATTGCCTACAAAGTTTCCTCACGTTGCCTCCTTACCAGATTGGAGCAACGGACACAACATTTGATAGTGAGTACCAGGCAGGCTTCCGACTTGGGCGATCACGTGCAAAACATACCCGGGACCTAAAGATAAAGTCAAACCACGCAGTTGTCGCTTTCGCAACTTTCAAAAAGCCTACCACTTGGCAAGTCGTATCACCCTGTTTAACACCATATACTTCGCGAATACGGTGTGGACAGCAAAACAACTATGTTACTCGAAAAGACCTTGACAGACACATTTTCTAAAGTAAAATTCACGGGTGAAATCTCCGATTTTTTTCAAATTAGGAGTAAGACAGGGATATGGACTGTCCCCAATCCTGTTCAGTCTAGTACTCGATAAGACCACCAAACCGTGGGAGAAAGAGATACCTGGAATAAGCGTGAGAACAAAAGATAAACGAGAATGAGATTTTCACTCTGCAGCGGAGTGTGCGCTGATATGAAACTTCATGGCAGATTAAAACTGTGTGCCGGACCGACACTCGAACTCGGGACCTTTGCCTGTCGCGGGCAAGTGCTCTACCACCTGAGCTACTCAAGCACACGACTCGTCCTCACAGCTTCAATTCCGCGAGTACCTCATCTCCTACTTTCCAAACGTCACAGAAGATGGTAGAGCACCAGCTGGCGAAAGGCAAAGGTCCCGAGTGCGAGTCTCGGTCCGGCACACAGTTTTAATCTGCCAGGAAGTTTCATATCAGCGCACACTCCGCTGCAGAGTGAAAATCTCACTCTGAAAAGACTCCCGGGCTGTGGCTGAACCATGTCTACATCTACATCTACATCTACATGACTACTCTGCAATTCACATTTAAGTGCTTGGCAGAGGGTTCATCAAACCACAATCATACTACGTATCTCTCTACCATTCCACTCCCGAACAGCGCGCGGGAAAAACGAGCACCTAAACCTTTCTGTTCGAGCTCTGATTTCTCTTATTTTATTTTGATGACCATTCCTACCTATGTAGGTGGGGCTCAACAAAATATTTTCGCATTCGGAAGAGAAAGTTAGTGACTGAAATTTCGTAAATAGATCTCGCCGCGACGAAAAACGTCTTTGCTGTAATGACTTCCATCCCAATTCGCGTATCATATCTGCCACACTCTCTCCCCTATCAAGTGATAATACAAAACGAGCTGCCCTTTCTTGCACCCTTTCGATGACCCCCGTCAATCCCACCTGGTAAGGATCCCACACCGCGCAGCAATATTCTAACAGAGGACGAAAGATTGTAGTGTAAGCTGTCTCTTTAGTGGACTTGTTGCATCTGCCAATGAAACGCAACCTTTGGCTCGCCTTCCTCACAATATTATCTATGTGGTCTTTCCAACTGAAGTTGTTAGTAATTTTAACACCCAGGTACTTAGTTGAATTGACAGCCTTGAGAATTGTACTATTTATCGAGTAATCGAATTCCAACGGATTTCTTTTGGAACTCATGTGGATCACCTCACAGTTTTCGTTATTTAGCGTCAACTGCCACCTGCCACACCATACAGCAATCTTTCCTAAATCGCTTTGCAACTGATACTGGTCTTCAGACGACCTTACTAGACGGAAAATTACAGCATCATCTGCGAACAACCTAAGAGAACTGCTCAGATTGTCACCCAGGTCATTTACATAGATCAGGAACAGCAGAGGTACCAGGACGCTTCCCTGGGGAACACCTGATATCACTTCAGTTTTTCTCGATGATTTGCCGTCTATTACTACGAACTGCGACCTTCCTGACAGGAAATCACGAATCCAGTCGCACAACTGAGACGATACCTCATAGGCCCGCAGCTTGATTCAAAGTCGCTTGTGAGTAACGGTGTCAAAAGCTTTCCGGAAATCTAGAAATACGGAATCAACTTGAGATCCCCTGTCGATAGCGGCAATTACTTCGTGCGAATAAAGAGCTAGCTGCGTTGCACAAGAACGATGTTTTCTGAAACCATGGTGATTGCGTATCAATAGATCGTTCCCTTCGAGGTGATTCATAATGTTTGAATACAGTATATGCTCCAAAAGCCTACTGCAAACCGACGTCAATTATATAGGTCTGTAGTTCGATGGATTACTCCTACTATCATTTTTAAACACTGGTGCGACCTGCGCAATTTTCCAATCTGTAGGTACAGATCTATCGGTGCGCGAGCGGTTGTATATGATTGCTAAGTAGGGAGCTATTGTATCAGTGTAATCTGAAAGGAACCTAATCGATGTACAATCTGGACCTGAAGACTTGCCCGTATCAAGCGATTTTAGTTGCTTCGCAACCCCTAAGGTATCTACTTCTAAGAAACTTATGCTAACAGCTGTTCGTGTTTCAAATTCTGGAATATTCCATTCGTCTTCCCTGGTGAAGGAATTTCGGAAAACTGCGTTCAATAACTCCGCTTTAGCGGCACATTCGTCGGTAACAGTACCATCGGCACTGCGCAGCGAAGGTATTGACTGCGTCTTGCCGCTTGTGTACTTTACATACGACCAGAATTTCTTCGGATTTTCTACCAAATTTCGAGACAATGTTTCGTTGTGGAACCTATTAAAGGCATCTCACATTGAAGTCCGAGCCAAATTTAGCGCGTCTGTAAATTTTAGCCAATCTTCGGGATTTCGCGTTCTTCTAAACTTCGCATACTTTTTCCGTTGCCTCTGCAACAGCGTTCGGACCTGTTTTGTGTACCACGGGGGATCAGTTCCATCTCTTACCAATTTATGAAGTGTGAATCTCTCAATTGCTGTTGCTACTATATCTTTGAATTTGAGCCACATCTCGTCTACATTTGCATAGTCAGTTCGGAAGGAATGGAGATTGTCCCTTAGGAAGGCTTCTAGTGACATTTTATCCGCTTTTTTAAATAAAATTATTTTCCGTTTGTTTCTGGTGGATTTGGAAGAAACGGTATTGAGCCTATCTACAACGACCTTGTGATCACTAATCCCTGTATCAGTCATGATGCTCTCTATCAGCTCTGGATTGTTTGTGGCTAAGAGGTCAAGTGTGTTTTCGCAACCATTTACAATTCGCGTGGGTTCGTGGACTAACTGCTCGAAATAATTTTCGGAGAAAGCATTTAGGACAATCTCGGATGATGTTTTCTGCCTACCACCGGTTTTGAACAAGTATTTTTGCCAACACATCGAGGGAAGGTTGAAGTCCCCACCAACTATAAGCGTATGAGTGGGGTATTTATTTGTTACGAGACTCAGATTTTCTCTGAACTGTTCAGCAACTATATCATCGGAGTCTGAGGGTCTGTAGAAGGAGCCAATTACTAACTTAGTTCGGCTGTTAAGTATAACCTCCACCCATACCAATTCGCATGGAGTATCTACTTCGACTTCACTACAAGATAAACCACTACTGACAGACACAAACACTCCACCACCAATTCTGCCTGATCTATCTTTCCTGAACACCGTCTGAGACTTCGTAAAAATTTCTGCAGAACTTATTTCAGGCTTTAGCCAGCTTTCTGTACCTATAACGATTTCAGCTTCTGTGCTTTCTATTAGCGCTTGAAGCTCAGGGACTTTCCCAGCACAACTACAACAATTTACAACTACAATTCCGACTGTTCCTTGATCCAAGCACGTCCTGTATTTGCCACGCACCCTGAGATTGCAGCCCACCCCCTACTTTCCCGAGGCCTTCTAACCTAAAAAACCGCCCAGTCCACGCCACACAGCCTCCGCCACCCGTGTAGCCGCCAGCTGAGTATAGTGAACTCCTGACCTATTCAGCGGAACCCGAAACCCCACCACCCTATGGCGCAAGTCAAGGAATCTGCAGCCAACACGGTCACAAAACCGTCTGAGCCTCTGATTCAGACCCTCCACCCGGCTCTGCACCAAAGGTCCGCAGTCGGTTCTGTCAACGATGCTGTAGATGGTGAACTCTGCCTTCATCTCGTAAGCAAGACCGGCAGCCTTCACCAAATCAGATAGCCGCTGGAATCCAGAGAGAATTTCCTCAGATCCAAAGCGACACACGTCATTAGTGCCGACATGTGCCACCACCTGCAGCTGGCTGCACCCTGTGCTCTTCATGGCATCCGGAAGGACCCTTTCCACATCAGGAATGACTCCACCCGGAATGCACATGGAGTGCACACTGGATTTCTTCCCCTCCTTAGCCGCCATATACCTAAGGGGCCCCATTACGCGCCTATAATCTTTGTTCCAGGAGTGCTGGTTCTGCAAGGTTCGCAGAAGAGCTTCTGTGAAGTTTTGAAAGTAGAAGACGAGGTACTGGCAGAATTGAAACTGTGGGGACGAGGCGTGAGTCGTGCTTGGGTAGCTCAGATGGTAAATCACTTGCCCACGAAAGACAAAGGTCCCGAGTTCGAGTCTCAGTCCGGCACACAGCTTTAATCAGCAAGAGATAAACGAATCAACATTAAGTGCCTTGCTTTTGCTGATGACCTAGCGATAATTACCCAGTGACTCGAGAAAGCCAGCCTCGCTATCGAGAAGCTTCATGAGTCCGCCATCAAGACCGCACTCCAAATCTCTTACAAAAAAACACAGCGTGTGGACTATAAGAGCCTAAATCTGGCATCACTTGCAACCAAATATGGCAACATCACATAAACACTCCAAATATCTGGGTGAAGTTATTGGAAAGTCTACCAACGAAAGAGTAGCTAACAAAACACGTACAGAAAAACTGCATAAAGCCGACACATTTACCTGGAATATGTACAACAAAAAATAACGAGAGAATAGAGCATCAGATTCTCATTAAAAGTTTTTTTCATAATGTGGGGCCACAGTCATAATATATTTCTTTAAAGTCAGTACCGCCATTAGACTGTTTTTTATTTGCAGTGTTACATTTACACGATCATGATTTCGGCTTCAAAGTGCCATTATCAAGTGTTTTAATGTCATACAGTGCCTAAGATGGCACACTGTCGTACACTCCTGGAAATTGAAATAAGAACACCGTGAATTCATTGTCCCAGGAAGGGGAAACTTTATTGACACATTCCTGGGGTCAGATACATCACATGATCACACTGACAGAACCACAGGCACATAGACACAGGCAACAGAGCATGCACAATGTCGGCACTAGTACAGTGTATATCCACCTTTCGCAGCAATGCAGGCTGCTATTCTCCCATGGAGACGATCGTAGAGATGCTGGATGTAGTCCTGTGGAACGGCTTGCCATGCCATTTCCACCTGGCGCCTCAGTTGGACCAGCGTTCGTGCTGGACGTGCAGACCGCGTGAGACGACGCTTCATCCAGTCCCAAACATGCTCAATGGGGGACAGATCCGGAGATCTTGCTGGCCAGAGTAGTTGACTTACACCTTCTAGAGCACGTTGGGTGGCACGGGATACATGCGGACGTGCATTGTCCTGTTGGAACAGCAAGTTCCCTTGCCGGTCTAGGAATGGTAGAACGATGGGTTCGATGACGGTTTGGATGTACCGTGCACTATTCAGTGTCCCCTCGACGATCACCAGTGGTGTACGGCCAGTGTAGGAGATCGCTCCCCACACCATGATGCCGGGTGTTGGCCCTGTGTGCCTCGGTCGTATGCAGTCCTGATTGTGGCGCTCACCTGCACGGCGCCAAACACGCATACGACCATCATTGGCACCAAGGCAGAAGCGACTCTCATCGCTGAAGACGACACGTCTCCATTCGTCCCTCCATTCACGCCTGTCGCGACACCACTGGAGGCGGGCTGCACGATGTTGGGGCGCGAGCGGAAGACGGCCTAACGGTGTGCGGGACCGTAGCCCAGCTTCATGGAGACGGTTGCGAATGGTCCTCGCCGATACCCCAGGAGCAACAGTGTCCCTAATTTGCTGGGAAGTGGCGGTGCGGTCCCCTACGGCACTGCGTAGGATCCTACGGTCTTGGCGTGCATCCGTGCGTCGCTGCGGTCCGGTCCCAGGTCGACGGGCACGTGCACCTTCCGCCGACCACTGGCGACAACATCGATGTACTGTGGAGACCTCACGCCCCACGTGTTGAGCAATTCGGCGGTACGTCCACCCGGCCTCCCGCATGCCCACTATACGCCCTCGCTCAAAGTCCGTCAACTGCACATACGGTTCACGTCCACGCTGTCGCGGCATGCTACCAGTGTTAAAGACTGCGATGGAGCTCCATATGCCACGGCAAACTCACTGACACTGACGGCGGCGGTGCACAAATGCTGCGCAGCTAGCGCCATTCGACGGCCAACACCGCGGTTCCTGGTGTGTCCGCTGTGCCATGCGTGTGATCATTGCTTGTACAGCCCACTCGCAGTGTCCGGATCAAGTATGGTGGGTCTGACACACCGGTGTCAATGTGTTCTTTTTTCCATTTCCAGGAGTGTATTTAAAATACGCTATTAGACACATTGTCTAAGGGTCAATATTTCTGGTAAAAGCCTACTGCTTTCTTTTATCACAGAGTATACCATCTTGACTCAAGAAATATTGACTCTTAAACAATGTGTCTAATAGGGTATTTTAAATACGACTGTATGCCATCTTAGGCACTGTATAACATCAAAACACTTGATAATGGCATTTTGAAGCCAACATCATGATCGTGTAAATGTAACACTGCAAATAAAAAACAGTGTAATGGCGGTACTGACTTTAAAGAAAGTCTCATTAAAAGATTTGGATCCAAAATTCGGGACAGTAACTCTATGCGCAAAAGCTCGCTCACCGGCGACTCACCTCACTTGCACGGAAAATTCTACGGGCATAAAGCACGAATGGGCGACTCTCGCTTGACCAGGAAAATCTTCCACACCATGAACGTAACCCAACAACCCAAAATACGGTGGCTAGTAGACACCCAAAGTGACTTTACAGAAATCGGTATTGATCCACTAGCAACTACACGGCCTACTTACAGGCAGAAAATTCACATACATATCTTCATACCCGAGAATCCAACAGGAAGGAATCTGAAAAACGCGTGGACGCAAGAAAGATGGCAGGTCGAAAGTGAAAGAATGAGGAAGTTTTGGGAAGATAAGGAGAATAAATAAGTCAGTGCTACGTAATGGTTCCACATGCCCCTTAGAAGAAAATCTCAAAATATCGACTGGAGTTTTGAGTTCCAGAAGATTTCATCACAGGCGAGCTCAAAGAGCCAACAGACGCTGACCAGAGTACCGGTGGCTGCTGCACTGGCGTGTCTACATCTGCCCCTAACTCGGTTTTGGAGAAAATAATCAGAACATGGGACAAAGGAGATAGCGCGGTAAAGATGGGGAGACATAAGGATAGAACCGTCAACGTAAAATGTCTGGCGTAGGCTCATGATGTAGCCATCATAACAAATAACACAGAAGCAGCCGAAGAAGCTGTAGAGACACTACAAAAAATCTCTACCAAAACGGGACTACAAATCTCATATGAAAAAATGCAATACGTGGACAAAAAATCCACAGACAGACACTCACTGGTAACAAAGTACGGAAAGATAACGCAAGTAGATAGTTTCAAATACCTGAGAGAAAATACAGAAAACAGGACTGAACGCAACATCCAATGAAGAAAGGATCACAAAACTGCGAAAAGAAGCATGCAAACTAAATAAATGTGAATAGGGCCTGCCGGCCGGTGTGGCCGTGCGGTTCAAGGGGCTTCAGTCTGGAACCGCGCGACCGCTACGGTCGCAGGTTCGAATCCTGCCTCGGGCATGGATGTGTGTGATGTCCTTAGGTTAGTTAGGTTTAAGTAGTTCTAAGTTCTAGGGGACTGATGACCTCAGAAATTCAGTCCCATAGTGCTCAGAGCCATTTGAACCATTTTTTGACTAGGGCCTCCCATCGGGTAGACCGTTCGCCGGGACCGTTCGCCGGGTGCAAGTCTTTCGATTTGACGCCATGCGTCGATGGGGATGAAAGGATGATGATTAGGATAATACAACAATCAGTCTCTGAGCGGAGAAAATGTCCGACCCAGCCGGGAATCGAACCCGGGCCCTTAGGATTGACATTCTGTCGCGCTGACCACTTTTTTTTCCCTTTATTTTGTTCCGTGTTGTTCGTTGCGTTTGGTCTGGACGGACGCCACATGACATCCGTTCAACTTGATTGTTGATTGCTTTGCTCAGTTTTTTTTTTTTTATTACAGAGGGCCACCGCCTCTCTGACCGAACTCGCTGGGCTACCGTGCCGGCACCACTCAGCTATCGGGGGCGGACAGTGCAGAAACTTACACGGAACCATTACAACAAAAGAAATATTTCCATCAATGCCAAATTAAGACACTGCAGAACAGTAGTCTTACCAGAGGCCTTGTATGCCTCAGAAACAACAGTAATCAAGTGACGAACGAAAATTAAGGAGATGGAAAAACAAGGAAGGAAAAGTACTGAGAAAGATCCAAGGGGCAGTTCAGAAAGAAAGTATCTGGATAAAGAGACCGACAAAAGAACTGTACAGACAGACGATTACAAACAACATCAGGAAAAGGAGGGCAAAGTGCTACGGCCACATACATAAAATGAACGAAAATGGATTGAGCAAGAAAATTTTTAATGTAATGACAAGTAATACAGTGAAAACCAAATGGGTGAAGGAAACCTTTGGAAGATCTCAGGAAACTGAACATTTCCCCAGAAGACAGGACAGAAAGGAAAGAATGCAGTGAAATAATCAGAAAACAGAAATGTCAGCAAACACGAAAGCAGTGGACAGAAGAGAGGAACACGAAACAAATAAAATTTACAGGAGGCTTTTAGCAAGAAAAAAGAAAGAGACAGTAAAAAATGCCATGAAGATTGATTGTGTCAACAGGTAATTAACGTTAACAATAATATACAGCGAATTCGCCCCTGTAGTTTCATCTGCATTTTGAGGAAACTTTTAATTTCGTCAGTAACTGGTTGTCTACATTTATTAATGAACCATCATCTTTGACCTTGAAACATGCTGGCAAAATTATTCGATGGCTGGCGTGCTCATTCTCACGAAGCGTTTGCTTCATTGAACAACGCGAATAAGAAACAGGCTGCGCATCATACTTTTAAAGTAGTTTAAATCAGCTATAGGAAAGAAATAACAACAAATTGTTTTCGGATGTTTTTACATTGCAGCCCTTCTCATCATCAGCTCTGCCCCTTAGCGACAGTATGGGGATCTTACTGCCACAGTATTTTTATACAGATAATAAGTCAAGTATATGACAAATTTTATTGATATTGCTGAAGAAATTCCTGAGCTAATCTTCCACGTCACAGCCTTTTTACCACCACCTTTATAGGAGGTAGGCAATTCTTTCCCCCACAGAAACCTTTGCAGGCGTGCACGCAGCAACTTTCTAATGTTTCGTCGCCATCAGATGAATGGCATAGGAACGCATAGAAGTTGAACAAATAAACATTCATTTTTGTGTGTCCTAGTAGAATATGCACACAGACCTCGCAGTCGCGCTACACAAGCGATTTTTATCAGTCAGCTTTTACGGGGTGATCGAAAAGATGCGCCAAACAGCCTCACGAAGACTATACGAGGTGTGACAATAAAGTAATGAGACTGATTATCTTTGCAAGGCGTGGCAACCCTGCAGGCTTGCGTAGGCACAATATCTTTGACCTTGATCTATAAACTGCTTCTAGTCCAAGCGGCACATCGATGCAACTGCTCAGTCGTGAGTTGTGCTGTAATAAGTTAACACATGTTTGCATCTCTCGTCATGGAAATGGAACTGCATAATGTTTTGCAAAGGTATGCCATTTATTTTTGCGTTAAATTGGGTGAAAACGCGACGACAACTTACTGTAAGCTTCAGAAGGCTTTTGGAGAGGAGTTTATGTCAAGAGCTCAAGTTTTTCATTGGCATAAAATGTTAAGTGAAGGCAGAACGTATGTTGAAGATGAAGACTGCAGTGGACGACCATCAACCTCACAGACGGAAGTGAACTTGACCAGGGCGCGTGAACTCGTACGATCTGATCGAAGATTATCCGTGAAAATTATTGCAGAAAAACTGAATATCAAACGAGAAACGGTTCATCTAATAATAACTAAAGATCTTGGTATGAGAAAGATTTGTGCAAAAATGGTCCAAAAATCTCACACCAAAACAGCGAGAAACACGGGAAAATGTGGCGGCCGATCTGTTAAAGCAAACGGAAATCAATCCAGAATTGTTGAGCCGTGTTATCACTGGTGATGAAAGTTTGTTTTTTCAGTACGATCCAGAGACAAAACGCCGATGTTCGCAATGGTGCTCAAAGGGATCACCCAGACCAAAAAAGCTCGCATGTCAAAGTCAAAAGTGAAATGCATGCTTGTATGCGTCTTTGATTCCAAGGGAATTGTTCATAAAGAGTGGTGCCTCCTGGACAAACAGTTAACCAATATTACTACAAAGAAATTTTACAAAGACTTCAAAAAGAGTTCTTCGTGTCCGTGCCAACATTGCTGATAATTGGATTCTGCATCACGATAATGCGCCATCCCATACTGCTCTGTCAGTACAGCAATTTTTAACCTCAAAACAAATTTCAGTACTACTACAGCCACCTTATTCACCGGATATCGCTCCGTGCGACTTTTTTCTAATCCCAAGAGTGAAAACGGCGGTAAAGAGACACCATTTTCAAACAACACAAGTTATTCAAAAAGCTGTGACGAGGGTCTTGGAGGATATTACAGAAGATGAGTTCCAGAAATGTTACCATCAGTGGCAGAAGCGCTGGAAAAAGTGTGTGCAATCAGAAGGGAACTACTTTGAAGGAGACAACACTAAACTTGACTAAAACGGTAAGCAACATTTTTTTTTCCCATCAGTCGCATTACTTTATTGTCGCACCTCGTATGATGATTGTTGACCTCTTGGTGCACAGCACTGTGAACTGTAGTTTCAAAGAAAATAGGGCTCAATATACGGCTACGCGGTTAGACACTCCACACCACAACTTCTGACAGTGGAAGAAGTTTTGCTGGAGGACGTGTGGATTTTCAGCTGACGAAGTGTCCACTGAGGTGAAAGTACGCTTTAACAGTGAAACAACGTGGTCGAGTTCTGTCCACTCAAATGTAAAAAGCTTGTAACGCTAATGAATGAATATTCAAGCTGAAGACCAAATGAAGCAACTATTCTGGACTTACATGTATGGAATTTTGCGGAGAACGCGGAAATTAATTTGATCTGAAGAACAAATGTACCTTCTATTGTGGGCTGGAGAATGGCGAGGGGTTTTTTGGTTGTGTAACAGAAAGTTTGTGAAATATTTAGAAATGCGATGGCAATTTGAAGAGAGAAGAATTTTATTTATTTTTTCGTCAATACAATGAAAGTTCTGTGCCTCTCAAAGGCGATCTAATTGTTGCTGCAAACGACAAGTAGATTCGAGGTTCATCACACTCTTAACCCCAATTCCACTTAAGACGATCCTGCAAATGAGTGAAAATTGATATCATCTGTCAACGACGAAGCACACCACGTGAGACCCTGTATGAAAAAAAGTCGTTTATCAAAGTTGCGAAGCACGAGCGTAGGAATAATTTGTAGACTTTGAAGTTCGTCTTATTTATTTTCATCTTGGATTTTTCAGCTAGTGGGTCACTCATTTGGTTTACTGGAGAGTGTAACTCTTTCTCATCGTGTGTTGTTATTGCTATGTCGCCTGTAATATTTATTCTTTTGCAAAAATCCCATTTATTATGTATACTCTAAACAGAAGATACTAGCAACCACTTCGGAACGAGAAGCCGTTCTCAAAAGATATTACTCTTGATGGACTAAACACAGAACGTCCAAAGAAGAGCAGCACCATTCGTCACAAGTTCGTTTAGTAAGTGTGAAAGTATCTCGGAGATGCCTAGCCAGCTCCAGCGGCAGATGTTACAAGAGAGGCCCTGTGCATCATAGTTTCGTTTACTATTTAGGTTCCGAGCCGTATATTCATAGAAGAGTAAACCTATGCAGGGTGTTACAAAAAGGTACGGCCAAACTTTCAGGAAACATTCCTCACACAGAAATAAAGAAAAGATGTTATGTGGACATGTGTCTGGAAACGCTTAATTTCCATGTTAGAGCTCATTTTAGTTTCGTCAGTATGTACTGTACTTCCTCGATTCACCGCCAGGTGGCGCAATTGAAGGAAGGTAATGATGACTTCGGTGCTTGTGTTGACATGCGACTCATTGCTCTACAGTACTAGCATCAAGCACATCAGTACGTGGCATCAACGGGTTAGTGTTCATCACGAACGTGGTTTTGCAGTCAGGGCAATGTTTACAAATGCGGAGTTGGCAGATGCCCATTTGATGTATGGATTAGCACGGGGCAATAGCCGTGGCGTGGTACGTTTGTATCGAGAAAGATTTCCAGAACGACGGTGTCCCGACAAGAAGACGTTCGAAGCAATTGATCGGCGTCTTAGGGAGCACGGAACATTCCTGCCTATGACTCGCGACTGGGGAAGACCTAGAACGACGAGGACACCTGCAATGGACGAGGAAATTCTTCGTGCAGTTGACGATAACCCTAATGTCAGCGTCAGAGAAGTTGCTGCTGTACAAGGTAACGTTGACCACGTCACTGTATGGAGAGTGCTATGGGAGAACCAGTTGTTTCCGTACCTTGTACGGCGTGTGCAGGCACAATTAGCAGCTGATTCACCTCCACGGGTACACTTCTGCGAATGGTTCATCCAACAATGTGTCAATCCTCATTTCAGTGCAAATGTTCTCTTTACGGATGAGGCTTCATTCCAAAGTGATCAAATTGTAAATTTTCACAATCAACATGTGTGGGCTGACGAGAATACGCACGCAATTGTGTAATCACGTCATCAACACAGATTTTCTGTGAACGTTTGGGCAGGCATTGTTGGTGATGTCTTGATTGGGCCCCATGTTCTTCCACCTACGCTCAATGGTGCACGTTATCATGATTTCATACGGGATACTCTACCTGTGCTGCTAGAACATGTGCCTTTACAAGTACGACACAACATGTGGTTCATGCACGATGGAGCTCCTGCACATTTCAGTCGAAGTGTTCGTACGCTTCTCAACAACAGATTCGGTGACCGATGGATTGGTAGAGACGGACCAATTCCATGGCCTCCATGCTCTCCTGACCTCAACCCTCCTGACTTTCATTTATGGGGGCATTTGAAAGCTCTTGTCTACGCAACCCCGGTACCAAATGTAGAGACTCTTTGTGCTCGTATTGTGGACGGCTGTGATACAATACGCCATTCTCCAGGGCTGCATCAGCGCATCAGGGATTCCATGCGAGGGATGGTGGATGCATGTATCCTCGATAACGGAGGACATTTTGAACATTTCCTGTAACAAAGTGTTTGAAGTCACGCTGGTACGTTCTGTTGCTGTGTGTTTCCATTCCATGATTAATGTGATTTGAAGAGAAGTAATAAAATGAGCTGTAACGTGGAAAGTAAGCGTTTCCGGCACATGTCCACATAACATATTTTCTTTCTTTGTGTGTGAGGAATGTTTCCTGAAAGTTTGGCCGTACTTTTTTGTAACACCCTGTATATTGCTTGATATCTTGCGAAAGGGCCATGAAAGGAAAATTAGATTCAATCTCAAACGGAGACTCACCAGCAATCGTTCTTTCGGCGAGCCATCCGCTACTGGGACAGCAATGAATGGAGTTAAGAGTCGTCCACGAAGTACCCTCTGCCACACACAAAAGCACACCATAATGTGGCTTCTGAATGTAGAAGTAGCTATGGAAATAGGCCTGAGATGGCTGCTTCTAAACTAGAAACAGTCAATTCTCCAGTTCTTGAATCTAGAAGAAGATGGCGCATAATTCGTCTCTTTTTCTTTGTCTGTACGAGTACATCTGTGTCATTTCGTCTCAGCGCGAGACCTGCATCGCCCGCTACGCTTTACATGCGGTGCTTCGTTTTCAAGTTCACGGAAAGCCTAGACAATAGGACGCCCAGCTGCCGCTTGACCGGCGCAACGGCAGGACAATAGCCCGGCCGACCCACTTTCCACATATTTTTTCTTCTTTTCTTTTTGTACGAAGCGACTGCGTTCCCACGTGAGCAGCGGACAGGAAAGCCCATTCCGTGGACCGGCGCGTTACGAACAACGTCGTAAATTCGGTGCGTGTTGCCCTCCTGTGGCCCGGGATTAGTTTGTACGGCTCTGTTTCAGTTCAGGTGAAAACTTTCTCTCGTTACGGACGAACTTCGGAGCAGCAGGCAGTGAGGATGTGTTCCTGGGGCGTCCTTTCCCTTTCATTATTTACTGCCTAGCAGCGTCGCTGCTCCACTAAACATCGTTTTACGGCACAAGTCTTTTTTATGTAGCCTACTTGTCTTGCGTTGGAATTAATTAAAAGATACTCCAGTCTGCTCCATCTTGGCGCAAGTTGGAAAATGACACAGAGAAATTTCAAAAAATATACGATTAGCACATATACGCCAAAGCACTGATTGTACAATATACGCTACTAACCATTAAAAATGCTACACCAAGAAGAAATGCAGATGATAAACAGGTATTCAGTGGACAAATATATTATACTGGAACTGACAAGTGATTACATTTTCACGCAGTTTCGGTGCATAGATCCGGAGAAATCAGTACCCATAACACCCACCTCTGGTCGTAATAACGGCCTTGATACGCCTGGGCATTGAGTCAAAGAGAGCTTGGATGGCGTGTACAGGTACAGCTGCCCATGCAGCTTCAACACGATACCACAGTTCATCAACAGTAGTGACTGGCGTATTGTGACGAGCCAGTTGCTCGGCCACCAATGACCAGACCTTTTCAATTGGTGAGAGACCTGGAGAACGTGCTGACCAGGGCAGCAGTCGAACATTTTCATATCCAGAAACGCCCGTACAGGACTTGCAACATGCGGTCGTGCGTTATACTGCTGAAATGTAGGGTTTTGCGGGGATCGAATGAAGGGTAGAGCGCCGGTCGGTTGGCCGTGCGGTTCTAGGCGCTACAGTATGGAGCCGAGCGACCGCTACGGTCGCAGGTTCGAATCCTGCCTCGGGCATGGATCTGTGTGATGTCCATAGGTTAGTTAGGTTTAATTAGTTCTAAGTTCTAGGCGACTGATGACCTCAGAAGTTAAGTCGCATAGTGCTCAGAGCCATTTGAACCATTTATTTGAAGGGTAGAGACAGGGACGTAACACATGTGAAATGTAACGTCCGCTGTTCAAAGTGCCGTCAATGCGAACAAGAGGTGACCGAGACGTGTAACCAATGGCACCCCATACCATCACGCCAGGTGATACAGGGCGATGACGAATACACGCTTCCAATGTGCGTTCACTGCGATGTCGCCAAACACGGATGGGATCATCACGATGCTGTAAACAAAACCTGGATTCATCCGAAAAAATGACGTTTTGCCATTCGTGCACCCAGGTTCGTCGTTGAGTACACCATCGCAGGCGCTCCTGTCTGTGATGCAGCGTCAAGGGTAACCGCAGCCATGGTCTCCGACCTGATAGTCCATGCTGCTGCAAACGTGGTCGAACTGTTCGTGCAGATGGTTGTTGTCTTGCAAACGTCCCCATGTGTTGACTCAGGGATCGAGACGTGGCTGCACGATCCGTTACAGCCATGCGGATAAGATGTCTGTCATCTCGACTGCTAGTGATACGAGGCCGTTGGGATCCAGGACGGCGTTCCGTATTACCCTCCTGAACCCACCGATTCCATATTCTGCTAACAGTCATTGGATCTCGACCAACGCGAGCAGCAATGTCGCGATACGATAAACCGCAATCGCGATAGGCTACAATCTGATCTTTATCAAAGTCGGAAACGTGATGATACGCATTTCTCCTCCTTACAGGAGGCATCACAACAACGTTTCACCAGGCAACGCCGGTCAACTGCTGCTTGTGTATGAGAAATCGGTTGGAAACTTTCCTCATGTCAGCACGTTGTAGGTGTCGCCACCGGCGCCAACATTGTGTGAATGTTCTGAAAAGCTAATCATTTGCATATCACAGCATCTTCTTCCTGTCGGTTAAATTTCGCGTCTGTAGCACGTTATCTTCGTGGAATAGCAATTTTAATGACCAGTAGTGTATTGCAGTCCGTTAGAGAAACCCAAACACTAATAAATTTTAGATGTAACAGGTAATTAGTATTAATTTTAGCTAATACAGTTCAGAAAGTAGCATTTTGAAACACAAAGAGTGTTTATCACTAATCCTTATGTTTTGGTACGATCACTACCTTCACTTACGTTAATGATCTGAGGGACAGGGTCGGCAACAATCTGCGACTGTTCGCTGACGACCCTGTAGTGAACGGAAGAAGGCCACAGTGAAAGTGGAAACGTAATAAAAACGGAACACTTCGCAACAACACGCTCTTGACGACTCTAAGAGAACTGACACAGGACACACAACAGGAAGAACAGACAGACACGTGGGCTCTAGAATACGTATTTTAAGACCTATGAGCACGTGTTGATCTTCGATTCTGCGTAACACATCTCTTTTACTTCAAGTTCTTTGTTTCTCATATTTCTGGAGGCGGTAGAATGTACGGCTCCCCCCATCGGAGGTTTGAGTCCTCCCTCGGGCATCGGTGTGTGTGTTGTCCTTATCGTAAGTTAGCTTAAGTTAGATTAAGTAGTGTGTAAGCCTGGGGACCGATGACCTCAGCACTTCGGTCCCATAGAACTTACAACAAATTTACAATCAGCAGTAGAATGTACAAAACAAGAAAAAAGTGTCCAGCGAACAAGGGCTCTAAAATGTATAAGAGCTATGAGCACTCGTCAGTAGAAGAGATATGTTTCACAGCAGCGAAGATGAACAAGTGGTCATAGCTATCTATGTGTGCACTTTAGAGTCCACCTTTACTGGACATATTTTTCTTGTTTTGGCTCATACAAACAGCTGTGAAAGATACCTACCCTACAGTCGTAGCGACCACAGTATCTGTACATGTATTCCATTTTCAGAGATATCAGAACGATTTTCGCTTGTTACTTTCGACTCAACCGTTTCCAGACCACAGTCCCTCATCTTAGCCACCTGTTTAGCTCAGTGGTAACGTGTTTGCCTTCCATGCATTTGCCCTTCTCCATCTTACATGGAAGTTCATAAGACCACCACGGAATAATCCTGTAGAATTACCAGCTGAAAAAAAAAACAGAAGATCATGGATAGTTGGGTTGGGTTGTTGTTGGGGGAGGAGACCAAACAGCGGTCTCATCGGATTAGGGAAGGACGGGGAAGGAAGTCGGCCGTGCCCTTTCAAAGGAACCATCCCGGCATTAGCGTGAATGATTTAGGGAAATCACGGAAAACCTAAATCAGGATGGCCGGACGCGGGATTGAACCGTCGTCCTCCCGAATGCGAGTCCAGTGTGCTAACCACTGCGCCACCTCGCTCGGGTTCAAGGGTAGTCAAATGGCCAGATGAGAGAAAAGAGCTCATTCTGAGAAAATGGTTCTGGTGGTAAGTTCCTATTGGATCAAACTACTGAGATCATCAGCCCCTAGGCTTACAGACTACTTAGTCTAACTTAAACTAAGTTGCGCTAAGGACAACTCACACACACCCCTGCCCGAGGGAGGACTCGAACCTCCGACCGGGGCAGCCGCGTGAGCCGTGGCAAGGCGCCCAAGACCGCGCGGCTACCCCGCCCGGCTAGCAGAAAATTAACCGAGTCTTGGGAAAGATAAACGAAAAGAGAAATAAGTAGTTATCTTGACGTGGCCATTTGTTGACCTCAAATAAAATAACGAAACAGCTTGTAAGGCGTTCATTATATAAGAGGTTTACTTTTCACTACCCTACTGGAGCAAAAATAATTTCGATGTATTGCTCACGCACTGCCTGCGATAGAAAACATCTCTGCTGCAATAGAATCGCAGGTCAGGGCAGTGTCGGCAGCAGTAATAATCGCTCGCTCCAACAGAGCAGTCGCAATAGTTCGTTGTCATGAAGCAGTCGCAATAGCTCGCTGCTACGGAGAAGTCGTAGTAGCTCACCGTTACAGTACAGTTGCTAGCCGTGTAAGAGCAATACCAGTCGCCGCTGGTTCAAATGGCTCTGAGCACTATGGGACTTAACATCTATGGTCATCAGTCCCCTAGAACTTAGAACTACTTAAACCTAACTAACCTAAGGACAGCACACAACATCCAGTCATCACGAGGCAAAGAAAATCCCTGACCCCGCCGGGAATCGAACCCGGGAACCCGGGCGTGGGAAGCGAGAACGCTACCGCACGACCACGAGCTGCGTACTTGTTGCTGGTGCAGCGCAGTTCGTTGCCATGTAGTGTAAGGTAAACTGTGTTATTCTTCATCGCCATGCGTGTACTTAAATTTGTTGTCTGAGATGTTAGTATGAATTTGTTTCAATCTTTTTGTGATTTGCCAGCACTAATTAAGTCAGACTTGTAATGTTCAACTTTTTATGTAATGGTTTGCAGAAATGTTTTCAATAATAAGGTTTTTCAGAACAATCTTTTACCAGTCATTTACTTTAATTTAAATATTTTACCAATTTTTCCAGATCATAGTCATGTGTTGTTTAATAATCATAAGACCAGCTATGCAGCTGTGTCAGCAAGCAAAGTCAGTTTTTTTCTGATAATGCAAATATCAGACAAATGTTGTTCAGTAGTAGTAGATAGGCCAACACTGCACTAAGCTGTGCCATTTATGGGCAGATATGTAGATAGCGTTATCCAGCGACACCATTATGAGGTAAGAAGTTTTCAGTTTATTCAGGTTGATTTCACAGGGCCATGACGTAGCGCTGCTTACGTCCAAAATTTATCAGTTTCAATTATCAGTCAGTTTTTTACTGGAAATTTTTATATACGGGGACGTTACAACCTGAATAAGAGGGGTGAAAGTAAAAACTAAATAAAAAGTAACTTTCCAGAATGATATTTTTCACTCTGCAGCGGAGTGTGTGCTGATATGAAACTTCCTGGTGTGGCCGACCGAGACTCGAACTCGGGACCTTTGCCTTTCACGGGCAAGTACTCTACAGGTTGAATCTGCCAGGAAGTTTCATATCAGCGCACAGTCCCCTGCAGAGTGAAAATCTCTTTCTGGAAACATCCCCCAGGCTGTGGCAAAGCCATGTGTCCGCAATATCCCTTCTTCCAGGAGTGCCAGTTCTGCTAGGTTCGCAGGAGAGCTTCTGTGAAGTTTGGATGGTAGGAAACGAAGCACTGATGAAAGTAAAGCTGTGAGGACGCGTTGGGAGTCACGCTTTGGCAGCTCAGTAGTAGAGCACTTGCCCGCAAAAGGTAAAGGTCCTGAGTTCGAATCTCGATCCGGCACACAGTTTTAATCGCAAGGAAGTTTCAAGAAAGTAACTTTTTCATGGAATAAAGACGATTTCCAAAATAAAATGCACGTTTTTCGAAGTTATACATCTTAGCACATGTGACATGAAAGCCATCTGCTGGGTAACACTGAACACCTTATTGCTGCACCCCATACAATGTCTCTTCCTTGCGGCCTCTCCTTCGCCGTGCTGTCGTGGCGTAGCTACTACTGCCAGTACTGGGCCGCTGTCGGCAGAAGCCGCTGGCATTCCACGTGGCTGTCTCCTGCCTCGTGAGCGAAAGTGCCTCCGAGTGTGAGTAGGGTGCTAATGTATCTCTACATCTAGGGGGACGTAGGGCAGACTGATAAAGAAAAATTCAAACTGAAATTTCATGTGCGTCTTCGGAGTCTTTCACGGCAAGTCTGAGTAAAATCTTTCCGGTTTTCGAGCCGCGTCACTTCGAATAAAATTCGCGAGCCAAGACTCCCGATTTCTGAAACTGTATTTTGTATCCATTTCCTAGGCAATGCCTAGCATGGCCGACTTGTCGACCTTGCTCTGTTTAGTTAGCTCCATACTTAACAATCATCGCTCCACGAAATATCCGTACCCAAAACTGGAATGTTGCACCAATATTAAAGAAAGGTAGTACGAGTAATCCACTATATTAAAGGCCCATATCGTTAACGTCGATATGCAGCAGGATTTTGGAACATATACTGTGTTCAAACATTATGAATTACCTCGAAGAAAAAGGTCTATTGATGGACAGTCAACATGGGTTTAGAAAACATCCTTCCTGTGAAACACAACTAGCTCTTTATTCACATGAAGTGTTGAGTGCTACTGACAAGGGATTTCAGATCAGTTTCGTATTTTTGGATTTCCGGAAGGCTTTTGACACTGTACCACACAAGCGGCTTGTAGTGAAATTGTGTGCTTATGGAACATCGTCTCGGTTATGTGACTGGATTTGTGATCTGCTGTCAGAGAGGTCACAGTTCGTAGTAATTGACGGAAAGTCGTCGAGTAAAACAGACGTGACTCCTGGTGTTCCCCAAGGTAGTGTTATAGGCCCTTTGCTGTTCCTTATCTATATAAACGATTTGGGAGACAATCTGAGCAGCCGTTTTCGGTTGTTTGCAGATGACGCTGTCGTTTATCGACTAATAAAGTTATCAGAAGATCAAAACAAACTTCAAAACGATTTCGAAAAAATATCTGAATGGTGCGAAAAGTGGCAGTTGACCCTAAATAACGAAAAGTGTGAGATCATCCAAATAGGTGCTAAAATGAACTAGTTAAACTTCGGTTACACGATAAATCAGTCTAATCTAAATGCCGTAAATTCAACTAAATACCTAGGTATTACAATTACGAACGACTTAAATTGGAAGGACATAGAAAATGTTGTGGGGAAGACTAACCAAAGATTGGGTTTTATTGGCAGGACACTTAGAAAATGTAACAGACCTACTACGCTTGTCCGTCCTCTTTTAGAATACTGCTGCGCGGTGTGGGATCCTTACCAGATAGGACTGTCGGAGTACATCGAAAAAGTTCAAAGAAAGGCAGCACGTTTTGTATTATCGCGAAATAGGGGAGAGAGTGTCAATGAAATGATACAGGATTTGGGGTGGACATCATTACAACAAAGGTGTTTTTCGTTGCGGAGGAATCTTCTCACGAAATTTCAATCACCGAGTTTTACCTCCGAATGTGAAAACATTCTGTTGACGCCGATCAACATAGGGCGAAACGACCAAGATGATAAAATAAGGGACATCAGAGATCGCACGGAAAGACATAGATGTTCGTTCTTTCCGCGCGGTATATGAGATTGGAGTAATAGAGAATTGTGAAGGTGGTTCGATGAACCCTCTGCCAGGCACTTAAATGTGATTTGCAGAGTATCCATGTAGATGTAGATTAGTCTGTCTCTTGTGATCAGTACGACGCTCTGCAGCTGTCCCAATTGTCTGACCTACATAGATGCTGCCGCACTCGCAAGAGACACCGTACAGATGGGGCTCACGAAAAGCTATGTCGTGTTTCACAGGACGCAGCATATCTCGTATCTTGGGGAATGGGCCGGAACACTGGTGTCAGTCCGTGTCTCTGCAGCACACGTCCTGGCTCGCTGCTCGTTACCCCACAGTGTGACAGGAAAGCCGCCAGCTTGGCTTCTTCTGCCGATTAATAGTGAACCGTTTCTTTAAGCTTTGTTATAATATCATTCAATAAAAATACTTAAGTTACAAAAAAATGTATTTTACGCCTTGAGTAAAAAATGGGTTTTGCATCATTCTGCCACATATACGGGGCACACTGATACGAAGTGGAAATTATATGAAATTTGTTTCAGTTGCAAGGACTTGTATAAGAATTGTACTTTCATTGTGTACAAATCAAACATTCTTACACTTACAAGAAAAATTCAAATTACATATGAAAATTAAATTTTAAACGTCTTCCACAAAAGTTATTTTATAGTAAAATTGTTAACGAGTTGTCAACATTGAAAGGAATCTACTGGGGTAACCTTATATGTAGTGCCCGAATATTGCAATTATACTAATGTACGCTGTTATATTATAACGATGTATGTCTCTGAATGGCTTTACAAAGTGGATCGCTGACTATGTACGACCGCAGAGCCAAAGATGCTGCTTCTGGTCTGAGATTGTAGTGCTGGAGTAAGAGAGCGCCTGGCGCTCAGCAGTTGGTAGCTGTCTGTGAGCGAAAGAGGATGGAGTACGTAGTTTTTGTGGTGTGCTCTGTGAATCCACCCAGTGCAGAGTATGATTTAGGAATTACGAGTACAAGCATTATTGGAAATTGAAAAAAATGGTTCAAATGGCTCTGAGCACTATGGAACTTAACATCTGTGGTCGTCAGTCCCCTTGAAGTTAGAACTACTTAAACCTAATTAACCTAAGGACACACATCCATGCCCGAGGTAGGATTCGAACCTGCGACCGTAGCGGTCACGCGGTTCCAGACTGAACCGCACGGCCACACCGGCCGGCATTGGAAATTCAAATGTGGAAGCAGAAGACTTCTCGCAAGTAAGGTAAATATGTTAAATATTTATGCCTTTGGTTTGCCAGCGCGTTAGTATAGATGAGTAGGCTGATAATGGGCAATTGTTGAGTAATGCCAGGGTGTACGTAAACAGATGTGATGAAAAGGCCAGTTAGATATTTATCTTTTGTAATGTTTTCAAGATTTGTTAACACAGGTATATGTAATTTGATGATTTGTCTTAATGCTTTTTTAGTGAGGTTAGATAATAATTGCTATATAAATCTCATAGTTTGTGACTCAGTTACTAAAAAGAATGTAATTTTTCAGAGTACTGTAATGTCAGTTGCCAGTAAAACCTAACTTCGAATACAATTTCACTATTGAAAAGGTCAGTATTAGTAATTCACTCAAATCAGTACCACCTCCCTGTCCAGGTAAAATGTTCTTCAAAGAAATTGAATTTTTCTTAAATTGTAACGGCCAATATTGCCCACCACTGAGCTTGTAGCTAGTGTATTTTATTCTTCTTCATGAAAGACCAGAATATATCGCGACCCATGTATTTGTTATGTGCACAGGGACCAAAGCTACGAGTTTTGAACGGAGCCAGACGATTCAGTGCCTAAGGAACTGAATGTATTTTGCGGTGACTGTACTTCTTTATTGGTACTGGTAGTTGCATTGCCCAATCAGTTCGTATAAATTTTTTGCTAACAATACCACAGATTAAGTGGTAACTTGCAGTTACAACACGCTACACGATCACTCTAGTTTGTATGCATTCCCAGTTGAGGCATACATTCAATGTAATACAAAGAAGAGAGATTTAAAGAATGTTACACTTTCATTCACGTATTCCAAAGAAACTTATAAAGAACGTTACACTTGTCGACAGCACTGCCAGTCATTCGCTTTGTGAAATTTTTTGTATTAAAACTGTCAGATATATATATTCTGTACTCTCAACCACTCTGTAGCGATAATAGTAATTAGACATTTTTTTTGGCGCAACGCAATTTACTAACTTGTACTGAAGATTTCCAGAGTTCGTTGGCATTCTTATGCTCCGCCTTGTTTTCCATTGATTTGATTGTGAATATTTTTTTGTCTTTGGCTTGTACTCTGTATGTGAGTTACGATGCCGCGCAAAAGTGTTAAGTTTCCCGCGCGTAATCTGACAATTAAAGACACCGAAATGGACGATTGTCTGATTATTGACAACAGTGTTGAGAATGATAGTAGTCACTCTGCTGTGCAACAGTTGCAAACCCTGTGGCCGAGTGGTTCTAGGCGCTTCAGTCAGGAACCTCGCTGCTGCTACGGTCGCAGGTTCGAATCCTGCCTCGGGCATGGATGTGTGTGATGTCCTTAGGTTAGTTTAAGTAGTTCTAAGTCTAGGGGACTGATGACCTCAGATGTTAAGTCCCATAGTGCTTGGAGCCATTTTTTTATGTTGCAAACCACAACAGAAAACATGAGTTCCGTTTCCCAAAATAAAGTACAGTTTACTGACTGTATGATTTCACCTAGCTTACCATCTGCTCTGTCGATTCCGGCATAGCGGACAACGCTGCGGTAGATATAGCTAACACACAGGTGTCAGAGCGGGATTTTTTACCAAATCAGGTCAATGAACTTCCCAATTGCTGTGCAGAATGCCAATAGTGTGCAGACGACATAGTAGTGCAAAGTACTCAATCGTTTTGAAAAATATGCCAGATTCCATTAGCGGTAATTATGCAGATAATGCAACAGACGAGACGTCCATGGTTGTACATGGTGTCTCCACATCACAAAGCACAACACAGAGTACACCCGATGCATCAATTCAAAGGAATATGGAAGTTCTGCAGATCATGAAGAAATAGATGAAATGTATGACGAGATAAAAGAAATTATTCAGGTAGTGAAAAGAGACGAAAATTTAATAGTCATGGGTGACTGGAATTCGTCAGTAGGAAAAGGGAGAGAAGGAAACATAGTAGGTGAATATGGATTGGGGGGAAGAAATGAAAGAGGAAGCCGCCTTGTAGAATTTTGCATAGAGCATAACTTAATCATAGCTAACACTTGGTTCAAGAATCATAAAAGAAGATTGTATACATGGAAGAATCCTGGAGATACTAGAAGGTATCAGATTGATTATATAAAGGTAAGACAGAGATTTAGGAACCAGGTTTTAAATTGTAAGACATTTCCAGGGGCAGTTGTGGACTCTGACCACAATCTATTGGTTATGAACTTTAAGAAGAGGGGACCTGGATAAACTGACTAAACCAGAGATTGTACAGAGTTTCAGGGAGAGCATAAGGGAACAATTGACAGGAATGGGGGAAAGAAATACAGTAGAAGAAGAATGGGTAGCTCTGAGAGATGAAGTAGTGAAGGCAGCAGACGATCAAGTAGGTAAAAAGGCGAGGGCTAATAGAAATCCTTGGGTAACAGAAGAAATATTGAATTTAATTGATGAAAGGAGAAAATATAAAAATGCAGTAAATGAAGCAGGCAAAAAGGAATACAAACGTCTCAAAAATGAGATCGACAGGAAGTGCAAAATGGCTCAGCAGGGATGGCTAGAGGACAAATGTAAGGATGTAGAGGCTTGTCTCACTAGGGGTAAGATAGATACTGCCTACAGGAAAATTAAAGAGACCTTTGGAGAGAAGAGAACCACTTGTATGAATATCAAGAGCTCAGATGGCAACCCAGTTCTAAGCAAAGAAGGGAAGGCAGAAAGGTGGAAGGAGTATATAGGGGGTTTATACAAGGGCGATGTACTTGAGGACAATATTATGGAAATGGAAGAGGATGTAGATGAAGACGAAATGGGAGATAAGATACTGCGTGAAGAGTTTGACAGAGCACTGAAAGACCTGAGTCGAAACAAGGCCCTGGGTGTAGACAACATTCCATTAGAACTACTAACGGCCTTGGGAGAGCCAGTCATGACAAAATTCTACCATCTGGTGAGCAAGATGTATGAGACAGGTGAAATACCCTCAGACTTCAAGAAGAATATGATAATTCCAATCCCAAAGAAAGCAGGTGTTGACAGATGTGAAAATTATCGAACTATCAGTTTAATAAGTCACAGCTGCAAAATACTAACGCGAATTCTTTACAGACGAATGGAAAAACTGGTAGAAATGGACCTCGGGGAAGATCAGTTTGGATTCCGTAGAAATGTTGGAACACGTGGGGCAATACTAACCTTACGACTTATCTTAGAAGAAAGATTAAGAAAAGGCAAACCTACGTTTCTAGCATTTGTAGACTTAGAGAAAGCTTTTGACAATGTTAACTGGAATACTCTCTTTCAAATTCTAAAGGTGGCAGGTATAAAATACAGGGAGCGAAAGGCTATTTACAATTTGTACAGAAATCAGATGGCAGTTATAAGAGTTGAGGGGCATGAAAGGGAAGCAGTGGTTGGGAAAGGAGTGAGACAGGGTTGTAGCCTCTCCCCGATGTTATTCAATCTGTATATTGAGCAAGTAGTAAAGGAAACAAAAGAAAAATTCGGAGTAGATATTAAAATTCATGGAGAAGAAGTAAAAACTTTGAGGTTCGCCGATGACATTGTAATTCTGTCAGAGACAGCAAAGGACTTGGAACAGCAATTGAACGGAATGGACAGTGTCTTGAAAGGAGGATATCAGATGAACATCAACAAAAGCAAAACGAGGATAATGGAATGTAGTCAAATTAAATCGGGTGATGCTGAGGGAATTAGATTAGGAAATGAGACACTTAAAGTAGTAAAGGAGTTTTGCTATTTAGGGAGTAAAATAACTGATGATGGTCGAAGTAGAGAGGATATAAAATGTAGACTGGCAATGGCAAGGAAATCGTTTCTGAAGAAGAGAAATTTGTTAACATCGAATATAGATTTAAGTGTCAGGAAGTCGTTTCTGAAAGTATTTGTATGGAGTGTAGCCATGTATGGAAGTGAAACATGGACGATAACTAGTTTGGACAAGAAGAGAATAGAAGCTTTCGAAATGTGGTGCTACAGAAGAATGCTGAAGATAAGGTGGGTAGATCACGTAACTAATGAGGAGGTATTGAATAGGATTGGGGAGAAGAGAAGTTTGTGGCACAGTTTGACTAGAAGAAGGGATCGGTTGGTAGGACATGTTCTGAGGCATCAAGGGCTCACAAATTTAGCATTGGAGGGCAGCATGGAGGGTAAAAATCGTAGAGGGAGACCAAGAGATGAATTCACTAAGCAGATTCAGAAGGATGTAGGTTGCAGTAGGTACTGGGAGATGAAGAAGCTTGCACAGGATAGAGTAGCATGGAGAGTTGCATCAAACCAGTCTCAGGACTGAAGACCACAACAACAATGGAAGCAATGCTTCAAAATCTCATGCAAAGGATGGTTAAACAGAATAACAAAACTGATAAACAGTTCGCCAGCATACAAGAAAAACAACTTTTTATTTAATAAAATTGCAGCCAAAAACCTATATACAGTTACTTTGTTTAACTTTTTACATTTACATTTACATTTTACATTTTTGCATATTCATTTATAGATTTCACTCTTTTATCGCACAGTGCTGTGTGATATCGTTCACGGGCCTCGTTACACAGTTCACACACACATGTTGTGGTTGGGTCGTGGTAAGTTTTGTTCTTGCAAATTAGATAATGAAAGCCGTGAATAGATAATCTACACTCCTGGAAATTGAAATAAGAACACCGTGAATTCATTGTCCCAGGAAGGGGAAACTTTATTGACACATTCCTGGGGTCAGATACATCACATGATCACACTGACAGAACCACAGGCACATAGACACAGGCAACAGAGCATGCACAATGTCGGCACTAGTACAGTGTATATCCACCTTTCGCAGCAATGCAGGCTGCTATTCTCCCATGGAGACGATCGTAGAGATGCTGGATGTAGTCCTGTGGAACGACTTGCCATGCCATTTCCACCTGGCGCCTCAGTTGGACCAGCGTTCGTGCTGGACGTGCAGACTGCGTGAGACGACGCTTCATCCAGTCCCAAACATGCTCAATGGGGGACAGATCCGGAGATCTTGCTGGCCAGGGTAGTTGACTTACACCTTCTAGAGCACGTTGGGTGGCACGGGATACATGCGGACGTGCATTGTCCTGTTGGAGCAAGTTCCCTTTCCGGTCTAGGAATGGTAGAACGATGGGTTCGATGACGGTTTGGATGTACCGTGCACTATTCAGTGTCCCCTCGACGATCACCAGTGGTGTACGGACAGTGTAGGAGATCGCTCCCCACACCATGATGCCGGGTGTTGGCCCTGTGTGCCTCGGTCGTATGCAGTCCTGATTGTGGCGCTCACCTGCACGGCGCCAAACACGCATACGACCATCCTTGGCACCAAGGCAGAAGCCACTCTCATCGCTGAAGACGACACGTCTCCATTCGTCCCTCCATTCACGCCTGTCGCGACACCACTGGAGGCGGGCTGCACGATGTTGGGGCGTGAGCGGAAGACGGCCTAACGGTGTGCGGGACCGTAGCCAAGCTTCATGGAGACGGTTGCGAATGGTCCTCGCCGATACCCCAGGAGCAACAGTGTCCCTAATTTGCTGGGAAGTGGCGGTGCGGTCCCCTACGGCACTGCGTAGGATCCTACGGTCTTGGCGTGCATCCGTGCGTCGCTGCGGTCCGATCCCTGGTCGACGGGCACGTGCACCTTCCGCCGACCACTGGCGACAACATCGATGTACTGTGGAGACCTCAGGCCCCACGTGTTGAGCAATTCGGCGGTACGTCCACCCGGCCTCCCGCATGCCCACTATACGCCCTCGCTCAAAGTCCGTCAACTGCACATACGGTTCACGTCCACGCTGTCGCGGCATGCTACCAGTGTAAAAGACTGCGATGGAGCTCCGTATGCCACGGCAAACTGGCTGACACTGACGGCGGCGGTGCACAAATGCTGCGCAGCTAGCGCCATTCGACGGCCAACACCGCGGTTCCTGGTGTGTCCGCTGTGCCGTGCGTGTGATCATTGCTTGTACAGCCCTCTCGCAGTGTCCGGAGCAAGTATGGTGGGTCTGACACACCGGTGTCAATGTGTTCTTTTTTCCATTTCCAGGAGTGTAGTTACGACTTGTCGCAGTTCGAAGTTTGGTGCTGTCCATTAGCGGTTCGTCATTGCTTCGGTGCCATAGAACTCCGGCCATATTTTTCTCGTTTATCCTCTATGATCTTCAGCTGATTTCTGGAAGCCGTGGTGTGTGGCATCATACATCGAAGTTTGATGTCTTCTATTAGGAATGTTGCTAGCAGGGACACTAGTCTAGATCTTGTTGTCTTTGTGAGACCTTGTCCTCTTTTTAGATAAGTCAATTTTACCTTTTCTAGTGTTTCTAGATTTTTTTTTCTGTCAGGTGATCCCATATAACGTCCATCTCATAGGCCAGGATTAGCAAGATTTTTTCGTTGTATAATTTCATGGCCGCTTCTAGACTGAGTAGGCGGATGTTTTTGATGTCCTGTATTGCTATTATTGTTTAATCTGCACGTTCTGTTGTATGTTTTGCGAAGCATTTGCCTGTTGTTTGCAATGTCACCCCTAACAAAATGCCACCACTGCTCAGTCCAGTGAACAGTTTTCCCGCATACGAAAAAACAAGATGACTGCATTACTCAGTTCAATGAACGGTTTACTCAGTTCATTGAACGATGTAATAAAAATGAAAAAAAAATGGTTAAAATGGCTCTGAGCACTATGGGACTCAACTTCTGAGGCCACCAGTCCCCTAGAACCTAGAACTACTTAAACCTAACTAACCTAAGGACATCACACACATCCATGCCCGAGGCAGGATTCGAACATGCGACCGTAGCGGTCTCGCGTTTCCAGACTGAAGCGCCTAGAACCGCACAGCCACTCCGGCCGGCAATGACGAACAATTTTCCATCATACGTGATGAGCTTAAAAAGAACACAGAAACAACTGATAACCGTTTCAGACAGGTATACAGGATATTGAGGCACTCAAAAATGTCTTTGCGATAAAATTGAAGCCATAGTCAGGCAATGCGCAGACAGCACCAAACCTTTGTGAGATGACATTAACGCTAAAGACACCAATGTAGTGAAACCTATAAAAAGCTTACACATGAAATCCAATCAGTTAATGACAGAATAGATCAACAAAACACTCGGTTAGATGTACGTCTTAAAGTTCAGGCTAAGAACTCAGAAATGCGATACAAAGGTTTTCTCGGGAAACTCATAGAGAACAAACAGTTTTACAGGCAATTGCAGTACAAAGACAGGAAGTTGAACAGCAGTTGCTCAATAGTCTTACAACCGGTGTAGGCGCTAGTATAAGTCCCGTTACAGACAGGTTAACAGACAAAGCAGATATATGCAACAGGCAAGTGTCATGCTGTCCTTGAAAGCAGCAGCGGCGCTGTCAACAATAGCGTCGGCCAGCACAACGGCACGCCACAGCTTACTTCGAAGCAATGTAGCGCCACGCCGACCAAAATAAAACTCTGCTCCACATGTATCAAGCCCACTGACGTCAAAGTTACTACCTTTTACTCGCAACGGTAAACTGATTTAACAGTAGTGCACAGATCCTATCAAGTTAACCGGCAAGTCATCAGCAGCAAATCAGTCAACAATGAAATAACCAAAGTTCGGTATCATCGGCACCAAACTTTCAGGCATATTAGTGTGAAAACATCGATTTCCAAAACTAACCAAAAATATTATGCTAAGCTAATTGAGCCATGTCTGGCTCACGTTCATGCAGTTTGTTCTTTGGCATGTTGTCACATCGAGCAGCGTCTTGCTTCTTCCTTACTGTAGGCGCCCCGGTGGTACCAGTCGTCTACGGTGGACTGGGTGGCCACGCGGTAACCTGTCCAGTTGTCAGGATGCTAGGAAATGGTTGTAGAAGCGTCAGAAATGCCAAAGAAACATTATTAATTCATAACACCTTTATTCCTGCCGAGTACAATGTGGCTTGGTGATATCAACGACCTTCCCCGAGTCCTCGCTGACTCGTAGCAATGACATCAGATCCGGGCCGCACAGTCTTGCTTGAGCAGCGCCGCATGCTGTGACGTAGTGAAGGAATGTCCTTACTTCATACTTCGGGTGCGCGTGGCTGGTGGCGCTCTGCTGGCCGGCCGGCTCGGATGCGGACAGCAAGCTGCTGCACGTAGAGGCTCCGGGTTGGAGTCCCGATGCTGTCGGCACGAGAAGCGTACTCGCCCCTTAGGTGTTCTTGGGACAGAGTTACGTGTTGTTACGGCAGACTTACACGAAGTTGTGAAATGCAGTACAGCTGACGCTATACCCCGTCTTCTTCCCTGCTCCTCCCGGTGGCTCGTCCGCGGTAGACGGGCGGAACGGGCTGCAATCCCCCAGCGTCGTCGGCTCAACCAGTTGTGACGGTGGATGCACAGGGCCTAGGCCCCGCACGATCCGGGTTCCCGGGTTCGATTCCCGGCGGGGTCAGGGATTTTCTCTGCCTCGTGATGGCTGGGTGTTGTGTGCTGTCAAATGGTTCAAATGGCTCTGAGCACTATGGGACTTAACATCTATGGTCATCAGTCCCCTAGAACTTAGAACTACTTAAACCTAACTAATCTAAGGACAGCACACAACACCCAGCCATCACGAGGCAGAGAAAATCCCTGACCCCGCCGGGAATCGAACCCGGGAACCCGGGCGTGGGAAGCGAGAACGCTACCGCACGACCACGAGATGCGGGCTGTGTGCTGTCCTTAGGTTAGTTAGGTTTAAGTAGTTCTAAGTTCTAGGGTACTGATGACCATAGATGTTAAGTCCCATAGTGCTCAGAGCCATTTGAACCATTTGAACCTGCACGATCTCGACGACGGCTCACTGATGTGGTCAGCATTGGCGGCGAGCGAGTCTGCCGCGATGTCTGCTAATCGCCGGCCGCGGTGGTCTAGGCGCTCAGTCCGGAGCCGCGCGACTGCTACGGTCGCAGGTTCGAATCCTGCCTCGGGCATGGATGTGTGTGATGTCCTTAGGTTAGTTAGGTTTAAGTAGTTCTAAGTTCTAGAGGACTGATGACCATAGATGTTAAGTCCCATAGTGCCCAGAGCCATCTCTGCTAATCCTGGGTTGACGATTGACAGCGCCAGCAGAGAGGACCAGAGCTGGTACTGTCCCCTCACATCTGCTGCTGGATGGGCCGCCCTTACTGCAACATCTCCTTAATAAAGATTAACATGTCGATCACTGAGCTGAGCGCTACGCAGCGACCCAGTACACATCTAACTGCAAGTCTAACTGCGAGTGCCTTGTTGCTATCAAAGCTGGCGTATTTAAAGGAAGCACGAGTGACGTCCTGACGTCATGCTCGTTTGTAATGAATGCATTCGTTCCAGTTATACTGCTGATTCATCTGTTGTACTCGCCCCTTAGGTGTTCTTGTGACAGAGTTACTTGTTGTTACGGCAGACTTACGCGAAGTTGTGAAATGCAGTACAGCTGACGCTATACCTCTGTCGCACTCTACGCAAGTCTCCGTCAAACACAAACCCGCGTGCTAAGCAATTCTCTCTCGCCTGTTGTGTGTAACCAGGCCATTGCCCCTGCGTGACGTCACATTCCGATATACACTCCTGGAAATTGAAATAAGAACACCGTGAATTCATTGTCCCAGGAAGGGGAAACTTTATTGACACATTCCTGGGGTCAGATACATCACATGATCACACTGACAGAACCACAGGCACATAGACACAGGCAACAGAGCATGCACAATGTCGGCACTAGTACAGTGTATATCCACCTTTCGCAGCAATGCAGGCTGCTATTCTCCAATGGAGACGATCGTAGAGATGCTGGATGTAGTCCTGTGGTACGGCTTGCCACGCCATTTCCACCTGGCGTCTCAGTTGGACCAGCGTTCGTGCTGGACGTGCAGACCGCGTGAGACGACGCTTCATCCAGTCCCAAACATGCTCAATGGGGGACAGATCCGGAGATCTTGCTGGCCAGGGTAGTTGACGTACACCTTCTAGAGCACGTTGGGTGGCACGGGATACATGCGGACGTGCATTGTCCTGTTGGAACAGCAAGTTCCCTTGCAGGTCTAGGAATGGTAGAACGATGGGTTCGATGACGGTTTGGATGTACCGTGCACTATTCAGTGTCCCCTCGACGATCACCAGTGGTGTACGGCCAGTGTAGGAGATCGCTCCCCACACCATGATGACGGGTGTTGGGCCTGTGTGCCTCGGTCGTATGCAGTCCTGATTGTGGCGCTCACCTGCACGGCGGCAAACACGCATACGACCATCATTGGCACCAAGGCAGAAACGACTCTCATCGCTGAAGACGACACGTCTCCATTCGTCCCTCCATTCACGCCTGTCGCGACACCACTGGAGGCGGGCTGCACGATGTTGGGGCGTGAGCGGAAGACGGCCTAACGGTCTGCGGGACCGTAGCCCAGCTTCATGAAGACGGTTGCGGATGGTCCTCGCCGATACCCCAGGAGCAACAGTGTCCCTAATTTGCTGGGAAGTGGCGGTGCGGTCCCCTACGGCACTGCGTAGGATCCTACGGTCTTGGCGTGCATCCGTGCGTCGCTGCGGTCCGGTCCCAGGTCGACGGGCACGTGCACCTTCCGCCGACCACTGACGACAACATCGATGTACTGTGGAGACCTCACGCCCCTCGTGTTGAGCAATTCGGCGGTACGTCCATCCGGCCTCCCGCATGCCCACTATACGCCCTCGCTCAAAGTCCGTCAACTGCACATACGGTTCACGTCCACGCTGTCGCGGCATGCTACCAGTGTTAAAGACTGCGATGGAGCTCCGTATGCCATGGCAAACTGGCTGACACTGACGGCGGCGGTGCACAAATGCTGCGCAGCTAGCGCCATTCGACGGCCAACACCGCGGTTCCTGGTGTGTCCGCTGTGCCGTGCGTGTGATCATTGCTTGTACAGCCCTCTCGCAGTGTCCGGAGCAAGTATGGTGGGTCTGACACACCGGTGTCAATGTGTTCTTTTTTCCATTTCCATGAGTGTATGTGCAATCTTCCTACCTCTTGGCTAACGTACTGCCTCTGACTCTCGGCATAGGCAACGAAACTTTGACAATATTCCACGTTTCCAACTCTGTACTATTCCGCGACACAACTTTCTTCCTTACTTACTGATGCAACGAAGTTGCTGGTTTGCCTCCTTGAGTGGCAGCAGCAGCGCTTATCGATATTAGTATTGGCATACTACCTTTGGTGTGACCGCTAGTATTTCCGGGTGGTGGTGGGGTGTGAGGTGGTCAGTCGGTTAGGATGGAGCGGTGAGGAAGTCTCCGTGGCGCGTAGCCAGGCCGGGACCTCTGGCAGCGTGCACGTGTTGTCGGATCGTGAGGCGCTAGCTGTGAGAGCGACAAAGTTCGTTGCCCACCGAACCTGGACGCTGAAGATGAGTGATCAGTTAACTTGTTATCAAACCTCAACTACTGTGACATCTCTTCGTTCATTTGCTGGTTCTTGCTCTCTGGGCCATTCAGGCTAACAGCAATGTATGATGTGTTGGAGTCGGCGAAATCTTGCAGCCGTCTTCGTATATTGTGATTAATTATTAAATTGACTGTTACTTGCCAGTGAAGTGCACCAGCGTTATTTTCTGCCCTGTGGCCGTTAACACCCCAGTCACCTGCCCTGGTCGTTAGCGTAGATTTCCGGAAGTGTGCCTTTCCTCGTCGTGTTGATGCTGTCCGGCATGGCGTGTAATTCGACGGTCTTCTAAGTTGTTTGGTTCATATTTTGTTTAGAATGGTTGTTGTTCCCTTGGCTTTTCTTAGACGCCAATTTCTGAAGACGTAGTGCTGTTCGTATCCTCGTCCTCGGCCAATATTTTCCATCATTGTGCCGTTGGTCGAACGGAAGGCAATTGGTTAAATTGTTGTCCGCCCTTGGGCTGTCCCTAGTTTGGATCGCCATCCTATTACTTCAACTCTTGACTGCCTGTCCCACCTCACCTTACGTTTGAGCTACCTTCTCAGGCCGACCCTTGTAACACTTCTGAGCACCACTTGTTCTGTTTGTTTTAGATTGTGATTTTCATTTTAGTTTGAAGTATTTTGCGAGGCCTTTGGCCGTGCATTAATTCTGTTCTTCTTAAATTTTACATAAAGGCCTTCATCCATGTTAAATTAAAATTTTGAAGATTGATTTTATTTTAATTTTTTCCTTTAAAATATGTTTTATCTGGAATTGTTGTAATCCAGGCCCTAAGCCGTTAATTGTTCGATCTGTTATGTGTGGCCTTCAGCCGAGGATTTACGTGAACCCCTTTCAATAAGGCCTTCAGCCCTGTGTACTCTTTAAACGAGAATTTCTTATAAGAAGGAAGTGGTTTATTTTAAATTGTTTGTCTGACTTGGTGTTCAAGCCTTCAGCCATTGTTTCAAATTTGTTTGTAGCCTTCAGCCGTGCAGTCAGTTAATATTTCGTAATTAGGCTTTCAGCCATTCTCTTGTAAGTTTAAAATGAAATTTCTTGGCTAGAAAAAAATAGTTTATTAATGTGTTTTAATTTTAGTTGTCCTTCAGACATATAGTGTAGGCCTTCAGCCGCTAATTGTTTTCAATTCCTTTTTTTTTTTTTAATTTTTACCTTCTATATTTAAATGCCTTTGATTTCTAAGCCAGGCCTTCAGCCAGTTTTGTTTTGATATTGTTTTGGGCCTTCAACCCAGGAAGCATCTCAAGTTTTCTTTAACTAGCCCTTCAGCCGTATTGTCTAATTATGATGTTTTAAAGCAATGTGTTAATAAGTGGTTCTTAGAAAAATAAAGTTGTGTGTTTGATTGTTCAACTTACAGTAACTATTTACGACCCCATCCGCAAACGTAACCTCATCCTGTGCACTCTCTGAGTACCTTCCAACCAGGTTTCACCAACAACAGAGCTGGATCAATTATATTGTGCTATCTAAATACACACCCCCATGAACCATGGACCTTGCCGTTGGTGGGGAGGCTTGCGTGCCTCAGTCATACAGATAGGCGTACCGTAGCTGCAAACACAACGGAAGGGTATCTGTTGAGAGACCAGACAAACGTGTGGTTCCTGAAGAGGGGCAGCAACCTTTTCAGTAGTTGCAGGGGCAACAGTCTGGATGATTGACTCATATGGCCTTGTAACACTAACCAAAACGGCCTTGATAAGCTGGTACTGCGAACGGCTGAAAGCAAGGGGAAACAACAGCCGTAATTTTTCCCGAGGGAATGCAGCTTTACTGTATGGTTAAATGATGATGGCGTCCTCTTGGGTAAAATATTCCGAACGTAAAATAGTCCCCCATTCGGACCTCCGGGCGGGGATTACTCAAGAGGACGTTGTTATCAGGAGAAAGAAAACTGGCGTTCTACGGATCGGGGCGTGTAATGTCAGATTCCTTCATCGAGCAGGTAGGTTAGAAAATTTAAAAAGGAAAGCGGATAGGTTAAGTAAGATATAGTGGGAATTAGTGAAGTTCGGTGGCAGGATGAACAAGACTTTTGGACAGGTGAATACAAATCAGATAAATACAGAATCAAATAGGGATAATGCGGGAGTAGGTTTAATAATGAATAAAAAATAGGAGTGCCCGTATGCTACTACAAACAGCATAGACACGAAGCCCACGCCTACTACAGTAGTACAAGTTTATATGTCAACTAGCCCTGCAGATGATGAAGAAATTGATGAAATGTATGATGAGATAAAAGAAATAATTCAGGTAGTGAAAAGAGACGAAAATTTAATAGTCATGGGTGACTGGAATTCGTCAGTAGGAAAAGGGAGAGAAGGAAACATAGTAGGTGAATATGGAATGGGGGGAAGAAATGAAAGAGGAAGCCGCCTTGTAGAATTTTGCACAGAGCATAACTTAATCATAGCTAACACTTGGTTCAAGAATCATAAAAGAAGATTGTATACATGGAAGAATCCTGGAGATACTAGAAGGTATCAGATTGATTATATAATGGTAAGACAGAGATTTAGGAACCAGGTTTTAAATTGTAAGACATTTCCAGGGGCAGACGTGGACTCTGACCACAATCTATTAGTTATGAACTTTAAGGAGATGGGACCTGGATAAACTGCCTAAACCAGAGATTGTACAGAGTTTCAGGGAGAGCATAAGGGTACAATTGACAGGAATGGGGGATGGAAATACAGTAGAAGAAGAATGGGTAGGTCTGAGGGATGACGCAGTGAAGGCAGCAGAGGATCAAGTAGGTAAAAAGACGAGGGCTAGTAGAAATCCTTGGGTAACAGAAGAAATATTGAATTTAATTGATGAAAGGAGAAAATATAAAAACGCAGTGAATGAAGTAGGCAAAAAGGAATACAAACGTCTCAGAAATGAGATCGACAGGAAGTGCAAAATGGCTAAGCAGGAATGGTTAGAGGACAAATGTAAGGATGTAGAGACTTATCTCACTAGGGGTAAGATAGATTCTGCCTACAGGAAAATTAAAGACACGTTTGGAGAAAAGAGAGACACCTGTATGAATATCAAGAGCTCAGATGGAAACCCAGTTCTAAGCAAAGAAGGGAAAGCAGAAAGTTGGAAGGAGTATATAGAGGATCTATACAACGGTGATGTACTTGAGCACAATATTATGGAAATGGAAGAGGATGTAGATGAAGATGAAATGGGAGATAAGACACTGCGTGAAGAGTTTGACAGAGCACTGAAAGACCTGAGTAGAAACAAGGCCCTGGAGTCGACAACATTCCATTGGAACTACTGACGGCCTTGGGAGAGCCAGTCCTGACAAAACTCTACCATCTGGTGAGCAAGATGTATGAGACAGGCGAAATACCCTCAGACTTCAAGAAGAATGTAATAATTCCAATCCCAAAGAAAGCAGGTGTTGACAGATGTGAAAATTACCGAACTATCAGTTTAATAAGTCACAGCTGCAAAATACTAACGCGAATTCTTTACAGACGAATGGAAAAACAGGTAGAAGCCGACCTCGGGGAAGATCAGTTTGGATTCCGTAGAAATGTTGGAACACGTGAGACAATACTGACCCTACGACTTATCTTAGAAAGTAGATTAAGGAATAGCAAACCTAAGTTTCTAGCATTTGTAGACTTAGACAAAGCTTTTGACAATGTTGACTGGAGTACCCTCTTTCAAATTCTAAAGGTAGAAGGGGTAAAATACAGGCTACTTACAAAAAGCGAAAGTCTATTTACAATTTGTACAGAAACCAGATAGCAGTTATAAGAATCGAGGGGCATGAAAGGGAAGCAGTGGTTGGGAAGGGAGTGAGACAGGGTTGTAGCCTCTCCCCAATGTTATTCAATCTGTGTATTCAGCAAGTAGTAAAGGAAACAAAAGAAAAATTCGGAGTAGGTATTAAAATCCATGCAGAAGAAATAAAAACTTTGAGGTTCGCCGATGACATTGCAATTCTGACAGAGACAGCAAAGGACTTGGAAGAGCAGTTGAACGGAATGGACAGTGTCTTGAAAGGAGGGTATAAGATGAACATCAACAAAAACAAAACGAGGATAATGGAATGTAGTCGAATTAAGTCGGGTCATGCTGAGGGAATTAGATTAGGAAATGAGGCACTTAAAGTAGTAAAGGGGCTTTGCTATTTGGGGAGCAAACTAACTGATGATGGTCGAAGTAGAGAGGATATAAAATCTAGACTGGCAATGACAAGGAAAGCGTTTCTGAAGAAGAGAAATTTGTTAACATCGAGTATAGATTTAAGTGTCAGGCAGTCGTTTCTGAAAGTATTTGTATGGAGTATAGCCATGTATGGAAGTGAAACATGGACGATAAATAATTTGGACAAGAAGAGAATAGGAGCTTTCGAAATGTGGTGCTACAGAAGAATGCTGAATATTAGATGGGTAGATCACATAACTAATGAGGAGGTATTGAATAGAATTGGGGAGAACAGGAGTTTGTGGCACAACTTGACAAGAAGAAGGGACCGGTTGGTAGGATATGTTCTGAGGCATCAAGGGATCACAAATTAAGCATTGGAGGGGAGCGTGGAGGGTAAAAATCGTAGAGGGAGACCAAGAGATGAATACACTAAGCAGATTCAGAAGGATGTAGGTTGCAGCAAGTACTGGGAGATGAAGAAGTTTGCACAGGATAGAGTAGCATGGAGAGCTGCATCAAACCAGTCTCACGACTGAAGACCACAACAACAACATGAAAATACAACAGAGCAAATTCTGCTATCACATAAGTTACCTTTTTACGATTTCGCTTAGCCGGACTGCGACATTATACACGACTTTTTTGCGTCTTTTGTAGCTATGCGACACCTGAATGATATGTACTGAATTTCAATTTCCGTCGTATAGGAATAGTGGGAAATTGCTGAAGTACCAATAAGGTAAGTTTTAGCGCTAAGAATACGGCTGCGATTAAGAACGAAATTATAAGCACGCTTATTCAGCATCAAAAATTTCAGGAGAAAATTTTACGGCATTTATTGTATGAAATTTCTATGTAACCACTTACGTTATTTCACTACTGATATGCACTGATTTTGACGACATAAATTATTCCTTCAGTTCGACGTCTTGCATTCTGCTATTTTAAGACTTTTCCGCATGATATATATAAACTATTTTGGTACTTTTCAGGACGTATGATGTCTTGCATTACAAGTAAATCTCAACTAATGCTTATTTTGGTTCTACATTTGAGTCCACATACCTAGAAAAAACCACCAGACCTTTTACATGACACATTTCCCCTGCTTACACAAATTCTACCTTTTTTACACACGTCTTAGATTATTCAGCATTTTATTAGGTGGTGATGTGCCCGGTAGGCCCTGCACATTTTTCTGTTTTCATACGCATGTTCATGAAAACAACAACTGAATGAGTCACCATTTATTTTGACATGTGTCCAGCGGATCACATGCTTGACAGCTGCAAACTGCAATTGAAACTTTTTTTTTATAATAAGAATTTGTGTCCTTTTGTATATAGCCTCTATATAATGTTCATTTAGTTCTGCTGCTACTTGTCTTTACTGATACCATGTAATGCGCCATTTTTTTATGATGCTACTTTGCCATTATTGCACTCTGTATACAAGATCCTATTATTACTGACGTTTATGTTATTTTCTGATGAATTATTGTTACATTTTTTGTTAGGTTAGTCACTCTTTGTATTTTATAATGTTGCCATGTTTCATTTATGCCCAGTCTGGTGCTCTATTTTGTTACATATCATCTTATACTTGATGATGTCACTAGTTTCCTTGATTTGACCGATGTACCTTTAATAAATCAATGTACCCTGTGGCTCATGTTCCATGCATATAGTCATCCATTTCGTATATTTTGCAGAACCAATGTACCGAAGTGAGCCACTATGCTCATAAATAGAAGCACATGAAAGTGTGAAATGTGCCACACGTAAAGGCGTGCGGGAAATGCATTATGTAGAAAGCATGTCATAACCATTTTACATGGAATACTAAACGCAATTGACACTTCTCACCCTGTTTCCTGACAGGCCTTTATAACCATAAATTTGGCAGATAGCGTATAAAGATTCAGGATTCAGCATTTTTTATGTGCATTTTGTGTTAGGTATAAGAGTTTTGTTAGAATATTTAACTAGTGTTCATGGCCTGAGCTGCACCAGTATTTTTGAATAATGATGGAATATTGACGTTTAATGAATGTTCATACCATGAGCTACACTCTAGTAATGAAGATTATATTGATACATTTATGATTCTTCTATAATGAATGGGCGCTGAAGACCTTGCTGTCGTGCGCCCAAAAACCCCTCTACTTCTACTACTACTACTACTACTACTCTTCTATAATGAAGTTGTATGATGTTCATATCCATTTTTTGTATGTTGTGTCCTTTCCATAAAAATCTGTCTTACCTTGTGCCACATGATTGGAGGTGTTTGTAGGCGACTGTCACAGAAGCTTTGCAGTCAAAAAAATTTTCACCAATCCTTATGAGATTGTATATGATACTGCCTTCTTATGTTAGCATGCTTTTTTCCAAGTTAATAATCACATTTCCAGGTTCCACTATTTCTGCAATTCGCCCTCATATTTGCAATTTATCTCATGATTTACTGTGATATCTTACATTTAAATAGTCAGTAAGCTATATTGCACTTAGTACTCCTGTCTTTATGCTTGCATATACTATAACCACATTGTTTTCTTTGCTTTGACCATAGCAGTTCTTGACTCAAGATGAATGACAATTGACTCTTAATCATTTCATTTACTGATAAAGTGCACTGCCCTTATCATACACCCCCATTCCTTCCCTGTAGATATGCGCAGTGTTAAAGATATTGGTCATTTAGTACCCTGAAATTTATGAAGCTCTGAGGGTGCTATACAACCTACAAATATTGTGTCTTTACTCATACAATGCCATTCTTAGACTTTATGATGTTATTTGTCTAATATGTAATCATACAGTCCATACAGAACCATACTTCTATATAATAATGCTTTTTATGTGCTTTCTTCTTGTAAAAGCCATATCGAGTTACATATTTTAATAATGAATTATGCATCTCTGTGTGCCATGTAAAGTTGTAGGTAAATGATTTTATAATACTTTCTAAGCTCTAGTTTATGCTATGTAAGACTAGGCCACTTTGAGCCATAAAGATGATTTATGTTACATTTTTAGCCATTAAGGTCAGCATTTATTTTACGTACTAGGCCGTTCTGAGCCACAAAGATTATTTCTGTACAATTTTTTATCTATAAAGGTCAGCATTTATTGCATGTACTAAGCCACTTGTGGACTCCGATATTTTCTATTCAGTTGTTTTAGATATTAAGATTTGCATGTATTCCAGGTATAAGGCCCCCTGGAGCCATTCAATTCTTGATTTTACTGTTAGGTTCCCTTAAGTTATCTCTTAAGTAATTATGTCACAATATTGTGTATACAAGGCCACTGAGAGCCACAGTAAAATATTTCATGTTAGGTTATTCTATGTCTAATTGGCAGCCTGATGCCACACTTTTCGATTTTGTCTTATTCAGAGTTCAGTATTAATTTTGCCTATTCACTTTGATGTAAAGCACTGTTGCGTCATCCAGTCTCTAATTTCATTAGGACTCTGAACATTTTCTGGTCATATAGATTACTCGATGTTGACATAGCTAGAAATGGCTGTGTTCCACTACCTTGCCTTTCCTACCTTTTCATACCGTCTATTGTCTGGTCTCCTACTTCTGTTCATGGTACTGGAGCAATTTATTACTGATATTCATGCTTCAACATATGTGAGTATATACATGTTTTGGATCTCAGAAGAAGCTCCACTATGAAGAGCAGTGATGATGCTGGTCATCACATAACTTACATAATGATCGCCAGCTATGTCTGGTGGTAAGCTGTTGCCGAGTACCTATTGTATCTCTGAACATGACTGATGAAAATAATAAGTTCAGATATCTTTGTACACTTAATGCAACACACACCGGTCACTACTCAATTGTTGAACCTACAAAAAAAAAAGGAAGAAATGGACTTTGTAATGCAGTCCCTTGAACATGTTCATAGGCTTCAGCTATGACTCTTCCTTTCCCTAGCCCAATCCCATACCATTATCTCGATGATTAGGATTGCACCGATTGCTTTACATGATTTTCTAGTCAACAACCCTGTTTACGAGACAATTTACTCATATTATAACCAGATTAGGATTAATACTAGTGCACCTGAGCGTTCTGAATTCTGTCCAGTTTAATGATGTTATACCATTACATTTTTTTGTGCAATCATGGCATTACTTGCTATTGGTCCTTACGATAACACTGTAATTGGTCTGTACTACTCAAGACTTCTGCATATCAGTAATGAGATAAATTTAACGCACATTTGTTGTACAAGGTGTTTCCAAATATGTGCCAAATTTGTTAAGCCCCACTGGAGGGTTGTGAAAGGAGTCTACTGGGATACACTTATATGTGGCGACTAGATATTGTAATAATACTAATGTAAACTAAAATGGAACTGTTATATTATAAACGATGTACATATTTGACGGGCTCTAAAAAGTGGATCGTTGACTGTGCACGAATGCAGAGCCAAAGATACTGTTTCTGGGCTAAGATTGTAGTATTGGAGTAAGAGAGCGAAAGAGGATTAAGTAGGCAGTTTTTGTGTTGTGCTCTGTGAAGCCACCAAGTGTTACATTATAATGTACGAATTACGAGTGCATGTATTATTGGAAATACAAATGTGGAAGCAGAAGTCTTCTCGCAAGCAAGGTAAAGATGTTAAATATTTATGTCTTCGGTTTGCCAGTACGTTAGTATAGATGAGTAGGCTGACAATGGGTAATTGTTGAGTAATTCCAGAATGTATGTAAATAGATTTTATGTAAAGGCTAATTAGATATTTCCCTTTTTTAATGTTTCTAAGGGTTGTTAACACATTTATATGTGATCTGATGATTTGTCTTTATGCTTTTTTAATGAGATTAGGTAATACTTGCTGTATAAATCTCATAGTTTGTGACTCAATTACTAAAAAGGATGTAATTTTTCCAAGTAATGTAATTTCAGTTGTCAGATATTTTGGGAAACAAAATTTCACTATTGAAAACATCTATGTTAGTATTTTGCAGTGATTGCACTTATTTCTTGGTATTGGAAGTTGCATTGCCCAATCAGTTTGTATAAAGCTTTTGCTAACAGTAACACAGAGTAAATACACTACTTGCAGTTACAACTGGCTACACCATAACTCAAGTTTTGTATGCATTCCCAATTGAGATATTCATTCAAAGTAGTACAAAGCACATTTTTTTAAAGAAAGTTACAACATGACGTTAAAAAAATCACAAGGAAAGTAACGTTAATGGTAATTCCTGTTAGGCTAACAAACATTCATTGAGGGCATACGATGTCCTTTTTAAACATAACATTCTGAATAACAAGAGAAGCAACTTCTACTGCATAGTATATGCACTAAAATCAACATAAAAGCTCTAGATGTACCTTTTGAGAAATTTGTTGTAAGCAAGTGTAAAACTACATCTCTGAAATCGATAGATACTCTGTCTTCTACATTTGGAAATCCAAAAGAACAATATTGAGGTTTTTTCTGAGACATTACACTTGATAGTCAGTGAGATTGTATTTGGTAATTACTTGGGCCACATAATGAAATACAGACTTCATCTTCTCAAATCTGATAAGGAGAAAATCGCCAACAGTTATTTTTTCAGGACTGGGTGCAATCCCTCTCCACTTTGTGCGTCATATCGCCAGTCCAAATCTCCCCCTTCGTTGTCGCGTAATTCCAGCGACTTGTTTTGACTTGAATGGGAATCTGGTAGTGACCATAAATTTGGACAGACTCTATTCATTTTAAGCTTTCTGGTTTCTGTAAGTCCCAATAAGTTCTTTGCTGTTTTCAACTCCTTTGCTTTCTGCTTCATAAGTTTCATTTATCGTTTTCTTTACTTTTGTTTGTGTAACAATTTGGTCAATATTTTTCTGGCGTTTCCGTTTAAGTCCTAGATTTTTCTTTCTCTCTTCCTTTTTAGACGCTTTTTCATTAAAAACTTTTGCTGGGTATGGTCCTAATGGTTCTAGTAAACATCCAACGGAGAAACAACACACCCAGTTAATACATTTACCTAGGTTTGGACACCTCTAAGGGCATATTCATCAGAATGAAAATTTAAAAGCCGTCAACTTACATTGCGAGAAGGCAGTAGTCATAATTTAAAGCAGACATGCTCAAATCAAAAACTACAAATTAAAAATGTTCCAGCCTTTGGTACGTACACCTTGCAAGGAACAGAATCAGACTGCTTCTGGTGAAATGAATATAGTCTTAGAGCTTGACAGAACAAACTTCAGAGATGTAAAACCTCTGGAAGGTAGAATGGCGTTTGGCGATGCAATAGTATCTGATCGTCTGCCAAGATGTTCCACTCCGTGAGGTACTATTTCGTCTGCTTCACAACAATCAATAACTTCATCATTTCGACTTCTTGCCTTCTCCACGTAATCTACTTCCTGCCTTTCAATGTCTTTTCTACTTTCATAATTTTCTTCTAGAGAACACAAATTAAAAAATTTCTATAGGCCCAAAATCGTGGTCCCCAAACACAAACCTGTTAAACAGCCCAATTCCCGGCTTTGAGAAGCCATATATGATATTCTTTGGTTTAAAAGAATGGTGGAAGACCAATTTTGAAAGTTCGGCTATGTTATATACGGAGAAAGTCCTTTCAATGTTTCGAATGTGTCAATCATTGAAAACTATTTTTAGTTTGCGTTTAAATGGGCCTAAATCGCTGACAGCTTGTGGGAAGTGTGTGTGTTGAGACAGATACATAATTCCATTTTCTCGACAGAATTTGACTGCCTCGATCGAAACGCGTATTTCGTGATTGTCACAAACAATAAGAACTGGATTGTCCTTAATGCATGAAATGTGGTGCTGAAAGTGTTTCAGAATACGGACGAACAATTCTGTTTTCATCCAACCGCTTCTGTTTGCCAAACAGAGGCTTCCTTCTGGAGCACGATTTAAAAATTGATCTTCGAAATGCACACGAGGAACGACACAAACAGGAGCTAGTGCAACGTCTGTTCCTATTACCATTTAGAAAATTGCAACTAGCTCTCTTCGTTCGACTGATACAATTTGTCCTATATGCCTTTGTTTCTTCCCTGCCAACATTTTAGGCCTTGATAATACGGGGTTAATTCTTGTTCCGTCAAGATATATCGCACAACCTGGCTTAAATTTATGGGACAACGTTACCGCTCGTAACTGTCAACAAAAAAAAAAGTATATGCTGTTTTATTGTATGAAAACCTTCTTGCCGGCTTCTGTTTCCAGGTTTTCTGATACTAAGTTCCTGTTCTTTTCCTAAATCCTACTCCTCAGTCTTTTCCAGCACATTTATTTTCCATGATTCTGGAAATTTCCATCGCAAATATTCTGTGCATTCATAAGCTAATTCAAGAGTTCCTGCACGGAGACTCTGTAGTGCACTTAGATGCATGTCAATAAATATTCTGTCACGTCTTCTCTTGTTGTGTTGTAAATATCTGAACAACAGTATATTTTAACCCATATGACGTAGAAGACAATGGCTGCTGATTTTGTCGATGAATTTTTCGAAATTTTTGAATATGTTTCAGGCTTGATACTGTACTTTCCAGCTGCTTTTAGTATAGATAATATAAAGTGAAAACAAAACTATATTGCGGCAAAACTGTACTTTAGCGGCGCAGTTTCATACACAAGTAGGGTTCATCGGTACGTATCCGTGTGTCCCGTGCTTTATTTTATCTGTGTGCCCCAACGGAAATTTTCCTATGAAGGCTACAAATTAAACAATCTTATTGATTTCAAAAAATGCTTGAGATCCTTAATATTCTAACTTACTTTTGGTATACAGGATGTTCTTTTTAACTGAATATATAGAAATATTTCGAAACTTACACATCGGACCAAAAAAAGGTTATAATTCTTATTTGTTTGTCTCGGATGCGGACATTCAGCGATACCACAATCGACCCGCCATCCCACCCTGTGCGTGGGTGGTGGGGGGCAATTTTGAAATCTTCGGTCGGAACCCCTATTTTTTGTTGCATATTACGATCCCACAGAAAAAGCTGCATTCGTTTTGTCTGAAGCATTTTCTTCGTTTCGTCACAGACGGTGGACTAGAAAAGGCTACACAATACATTCTCTTTCCTTCTTTCACAAGGTTGAGGACGCCTTTACATCTTTCCAAAGAAAATTCCGCACTGGCTGTGTCAGTGATTTTTATTAAATCTGCGACCGGTTTCGCACCACTTATCAGTGCATCCTCAGGCAATCTATACAAAAAATAATATAATAAGAGCTCATATAAACTATTCGATCCCTCAATTCTGAGGTATAAACTGAACTTTTAAACAACCAGTTTTTTGAATGAGACAAGAAAGTACTCACATACGCTATTTATAACATGGTAACGTTGAATGTTGCCCTGTAGCCACTCCCCAACATTCACGTCCAATATACCGTCATCTGGTGAAAGCGGTAGTTAAAATTTAAAAATCCTTTTTTTAAATTTTTTAAATGACGGGAGCGGCAATGACATAGAAAATAAAAATAGAATACGATGCTGATAAAACTCCCCTAAACACGAACGACGAAGAGCGCAAACATTAGCATGAACAAACAGCGGAATTAGGACCATGTAAACATATCAGAACATACCGTGCAACCTGAGAGGAGACGCGCGGTAGCGGACTCGGCCTGACTGACTGGCCGAAACCCGGAAAACGCTCACGCAGTGATGGGTGCCTACAGACCGGCAAAAGCGAACGAATCAAACGTGTTACAGAAGAACCTAATCGAATGTTGGTACTAGCGGCAGTGCACCACAGCCCATGGATGAAAGCCCGGTAATCACATCGCGATGTCGGTATCGGTAGTATTGTCACAATACTGCATCGTTGTAAGTACCTCCGTGCCACATATCACTGCATCAGGAACTTCATGGCGTCGATTTCCATAACCGGCATGCCCACAAATGATAAGTGTACTGGCACTAAGCACTGCGGAAGTATTGTAATGTTTAGAGCCGCTATCTGTTTTACGTCTTCACGGTACGCGAGCTCTGATTGCAGTGTACTGCCCGTTACAATGCAGCATAGATCGCTACCCGACAACTGCAGCGGATCGAGTAGTCCGTTGTTCGGTTTGTCGGAGGAATACAACGTTGCGAATAGGATTTTCAATTAGAAGTTATGAAATACTGACCTGTCTTTCCCCCTCAGTGTCGAGGTGGGGTCCCACGTGCTATTAGATATTCAAGGGCCATTGAGCAGCAGGTCGTATTAATACAAATTTCTATTCCTCCGATTACAACGCCATCTGTGGTGAAAGGAAGAAAATGCTTCAGATAATACGTATGTAGATTTTGCTGCAGAATCGTAATCTCCAATAAAAAACGAGGGTTCCCCTTGAAGATTTCGACGTGACCACCCGCCACCCAAGCACTTGGGGCGGTGGGAGTTGGAGTGTGGTATCGCTGGATGTCCCACTTCGAGACAAAAAAATCGGAATTATAATTTCTTTTGAGCCAACGTGTAGGCTTCGTGATATTTGAGTATCTTCAATTAAAATGAACACACTGTACATCGTTCTTCATAAGGTGACACAGAAGATCGGTGATAAACTTTTAATTTCCACGCATCTTTTTGCGCGGTGGCGTTAGAAACACGTTTATTTCTGTCAGACACCATTTCCTAACAGGCAGTCGGCGCCGTCCCTGTTGTTGTCTTCACACACGCACCGATATGTTTTAGAATCGTCATCAATCGTTTATGTTTAACTGATTACGAAATATGCTTGTCTATCAAAAGTGTAGCCCCAGCTCTCCCTATACTCCGCAAGTCACCTTACGGTGTTTGGCGGAGAGTGCTTTGTGTACTACTGTGATTTCCCCTCTTTTACTGTTTCAGTCGCGAATGGCCTGCAATTGTCGGCACGCCTGCGTGTGAGCTCGCATCTCAATAGCTGTACCTCCACGGTCTTTCCGCGGGATATACGTATATCTTTATTTTAAAAACAAACAACACAATTATTAAATATTTGTTAGAACAAGAATACAAAGAAAAGGAGGCTGAAGAACAAGCAGGTTTTAGAGCTGGAAGATCAACAATTGATCATATCTTTTGCCTACAACAAATTATTGAAAAAAAAATGATTCGGGCACAATCTATACATTTAGTATTCATAGATATAGAAAAAGCCTATGATAGTGTGCCTTTATCCAGTTTATGGAAAGCTTTAATATCAATAGGAATAAATCCAAGAATAATTAAAGCAATTCAAAATTTATATAAAAATTGTATTTCAAAAATAAAAATTGGTAAATATCTATCACATGGATTCCAAGTCACAAAAGGATTACGTCAAGGATGTAGCATATCACCTACATTGTGTAAAATATATACAGAAGTAACTTTACAGAATTGGAAGAAAAAATGTCACACTATGGGAATACCAATAAATGATAGAACAATATACTCGTTACAATTTGCAGATGACCAACTGATTATAGCCCAAGACTATGAGGACATAGAGTATATGACCAGAAAATTGATTCAAGAATATAAAAAATCAGGTCTAAATGTAAACATGAATAAAACAAAGTACATGGTAATTGGTGGAGTGAATGGAGACTTAATATTAGAAGAAGGGATGGGAACAATAACAGCTATTGAGGAATATAAATATTTAGGTGTGAAAATTACAAATGATGGGAAACAGGACAAAGAAATTAGATCAAGAATAAATTCTGGAAAGACGACAATCTCTTTATTGAATGGAATTCTCTGGGACAAACACATAACAACTGATAACAAAATAAGGATTTTTAAAACAATAGGTAGAAGCATTATTACATATGGTTCAGAAGTGTGGACAACAAAATGGCAACTGAAATCAAAATTATTAGCCACAGAAATGGATTTCTGGAGACGTTCAGCAAGAATATCAAGACGAGAAAGAATAAGAAATGAAGTAATCAGAGACAAGATGAAATGTAAAAATTCAGTTATTGATTTCATCGAGCACAAACAACTTAAATGGTATGGACACATCAGACGAACGGAACAGGAAAGGCTACCAAAATGCATAATCGACTGGGTACCAATTGGAAGAAGAAAAAGGGGACGACCACCTGATACATGGATGCAGGGAGTTCAGTCAGCAATGAGGAAGAACAACATTCCTGAAGATTTATGGACAAATAGAGAAGAGTGGAGAACAATAATTAGTGACTTTCTGTAATCTAGAATAGGTGCTGGAAAAATGTACTCACATTTTAAATCCAGAATAATAATAAAAACAAACAACACGGAGATGCAGAAAGCCTCTCCCGCGGCGCCTGCAAGGGAGTCCCCTCAGCATCTTGGTGGTTCTTTCGTTCTTACTAAAAGAATCTCTTACGGAACTCGCTGCTATTTTTTTTGGCTCTTCTCTGTCTACTCTATCAATCCAGTCTTAGTACGGACCCCCATATTTTCGAGCAATATTCTCAATCATCAATCGAAAGACGGTCTCGTAAGCTTCGTTCTTTGCGAGTCGACTACATTTTGTAAGTTTTCCTCCAATGAATCTGTCTGACATCTGTTTTAACAGGAATCAGTGACACTCGAAGGAGAAACAGAAAGACGCATCAACAAGTAACTATCCAAACGGGACGTAAACGTACATGTACACAGAAACAAATGATTACAATTTCAGGAAAACAGGCTGTTTTATTCAAGAGAAAAACACAAACTGAGCACGTCAATATTGCGTTGATCCACCTCCGACTCTTGTGCAAGCAGTTATTCGGCATGGATTGGTAGGGTTGTGGGATATCCTCTACAGCGATACCCTGCCAAATTCTGTCCAATAGATGGTCAAAATCCCCAGCTAATTGGAGGGCCCTGCCACTGGTGACCTTGTTGACCAAGGCAGGGTTTGGTAAGCACGAACACCTGTAGAAACGCTCGCCGTGTGAAGGTGGGCATTACCTTGTTGAAATGTAAGCCCAGGAGGGCTTGCTACAGAGGCAACAAAACGGGACATAGAATATTGCCGACATACTGTTGTGTTGTAAAGGTGCCGCAGATGACAACCAACAGAGTCCTGCTGTGAAAATAAATGACGCCCCAGACAAGCACTTTTAGCTGTCGTGTTGTGTGGGACAGTCAAGTTGGTATCCCACTGCTGCCCGGGACATCTCCATATTTGTCTTCCATGGTCATCGGGGCTGGGTTCGAAGCGGGACTGAGCTGTGGCTGGCTTGTGTTGATGCCGTTTGTTCTTTGGCATTTTTGTCATAGTCCAGTGGCGTGTTATTTCGTCCTGAGTTACTACCATAACGAGTTGCTGACTTGCTTAGTCAGCGGCGCAGCAGCGCTTATCGTTACTAGTACTACTGTACCATCTTTGGTGTCACCGCTATATTTCAGTGTGGTGGCGTGTGTGGTGGTCAGTCGGTTGCGAGAGAGCAGCGAGGAAGTCTCCACGGTGCGGGGTCAGGCCGGGACGGCAGGCAGTGTGCACGCGCAGTCGGATTGTGAGGTGCTAGCTGAGAGCTACAAAGTTCGTTGCCCACCGAACCAGGACACTGAAACTGAGTGACCAGTTAACCTGTTATGAAACCTCAACTGCTGTGACGTTTCTTGTTCATTGCCGGTTGTTGCTTCCTGGGCCATTCCAGCTAGCAGCAACATATGGTGTGTTGGAGTTGGCGAAATTTTGCAGCCGTCTTCCTGCATAGTCTTTAACTACACTCCTGGAAATGGAAAAAAGAACACATTGACACCGGTGTGTCAGACCCACCATACTTGCTCCGGACACTGCGAGAAGGCTGTACAAGCAATGATCACACGCACGGCACAGCGGACACACCAGGAACCGCGGTGTTGGCCGTCGAATGGCGCTAGCTGCGCAGCATTTGTGCACCGCCGCCGTCAGTGTCAGCCAGTTTGCCGTGGCATACGGAGCTCCATCGCAGTCTTTAACACTGGTAGCATGCGTGGACGTGAACCGTATGTGCAGTTGACGGACTTTGAGCGAGGGCGTATAGTGGGCATGCGGGAGGCCGGGTGGACGTACCGCCGAATTGCTCAACACGTGGGGCGTGAGGTCTCCACAGTACATCGATGTTGTCGCCAGTGGTCGGCGGAAGGTGCACGTGCCCGTCGACCTGGGACCGGACCGCAGCGACGCACGGATGCACGCCAAGACCGTAGGATCCTACGCAGTGCCGTAGGGGACCGCACCGCCTCTTCCCAGCAAATTAGGGACACTGTTGCTCCTGGGGTATCGGCGAGGACCATTCGCAACCGTATCCATGAAGCTGGGCTACGGTCCCGCACACCGTTAGGCCGTCTTCCGCTCACGCCCCAACATCGTGCAGCCCGCCTCCAGTGGTGTCGCGACAGGCTTGAATGGAGGGACGAATGGAGATGTGTCGTCTTCAGCGATGAGAGTAGCTTCTGCCTTGGTGCCAATGATGGTCGTATGCGTGGTTTGGCGCCGTGCAGGTGAGCGCCACAATCAGGACTGCATACGACCGAGGCACACAGGGCCAACACCCGGCATCATGGTGTGGGGAGCGATCTCCTACACTGGCCGTACACCACTGGTGATCGTCGAGGGGACACTGAATAGTGCACGGTACCTCCAAACCGTCATCGAACCCATCGTTCTACGATTCCTAGACCGGCAAGGGAACTTGCTGTTCCAACAGGACAATGCACGTCCGCATGTATCCCGTGCCACCCAACGTGCTCTAGAAGGTGTAAGTCAACTACCCTGACCAGCAAGATCTCCGGATCTGTCCCCCATTGAGCATGTTTGGGACTGGATGAAGCGTCGTCTCACGCGGTCAGCACGTCCAGCACGAACGCTGGTCCAACTGAGGCGCCAGGTGGAAATGGCATGGCAAGCCGTTCCACAGGACTACATCCAGCATCTCTACGATCGTCTCCATGGGAGAATAGCAGCCTGCATTGATGCGAAAGGTGGATATACACTGTACTAGTGCCGACATTGTGCATGCTCTGTTGCCTGTGTCTATGTGCCTGTGGTTCTGTCAGTGTGATCATGTGATGTATCTGACCCCAGGAATGTGTCAATAAAGTTTCCCCTTCCTGGGACAATGAATTCATGGTGTTCTTATTTCAATTTCCAGGAGTGTATTAAATTGGTTGTTACTTATCAGTGAAGTGCACCAGCGGTATTTTCTGCCTTGTGATCCGTTAATGCCCCTGTTACCTCGTCCGCAGCTCGTGGTCGTGCGGTAGCGTTCTCGCTTCCCACGCCCGGGTTCCCGGGTTCGATTCCCGGCCGGGTCAGGGATTTTCTCTGCCTCGTGATGACTGGGTGTTGTGTGATGTCCTTAGGTTAGTTAGGTTTAAGTAGTTCTAAGTTCTAGGGGACTGATGACCATAGATGTTAAGTCCCATAGTGCTCAGAGCCATTTGAACCAACCTGTTACCTGCCCTGGTCGTTAGCGTACGTTTCTGGCAGTGTGTTTTCCCTCGCTGTGTTGATGCTGTCTGGCATGGCGTGTAGTTCGACAGCCTTTTAGTTGTTTGTTCATATTTTTGTCTTAGAGTGGTTATTGTGCCTGGCTGTTTTTAAACAGCAGCTCGAAGATCTAGTGCTGCTAGTATCTTCGTCCTTGGCTGATACTTTCCGTTGTCGTGCCATTCGTCAGGCGGAAGGGAATTGATTAGGTTGTTGGTTGGTCCTTCATGTCCAGTGTGTGGCCTTCAGCCGAGCTTTTACGTGAAATATTTTTAAGATAAGGCCTTCAGCCAACTTAAATTAAATATGGCTTTTAAGGGAATATGCAATTAAGTGGTTCTTAGGAAAATAAAAGTTTGTGTGTTTTGTGCAACTGACAGTAACTGATTACGGCCCCCTCCACAACCATAACTTGATCTGCTCTGTCCTGCAAAACCGGATTTCAGGGACTTACCATTGAAGCTAATTCGACTCCAGTCAATGAGATTCCGCGGCGAAGTATTAATTACAGCACTAGTGATATTTAGCATTCAGTACCAAAACAACGTACTACACAAATTACCTAGTAATGTAAGTCTCTCTCACACACTCACACACAAAACGAAACAGATGATTGTAATCACACACATGACTGTTCAGAACTAACACCATATGTCGACACGGATAAAAACAATTCTGAGACAAACAATGGGTCTCTTCTTCATGTATTTGTTGCTCGGTGCCGGCTGGAGTGGCCATGCGGTTCTAGCGCTACAGTCTGGAGCCGAGCGACCGCTACGGCCACAGGTTCGACTCCTGCCTCGGGTATGGATGTGTGTGATGTCCTTAGGTTAGATAGGTTTAAGTAGTTCTAAGTTCTAGGCATAGTGCTCAGAGCCATTTTTTGTTGCTCGGAGCGATTCGTTCACAATCGCCTTTCGAAATGATGTAGGGTAATTTCTTTTAATACCAAATTTCGGCGACCATTTTTTCCGGATAGGAGAAGACATGCAAGACGACTCTACACTCTCCGTGTTTTAAGATGTCACGGGGGCTTTTTTGGGCGGAGTAGAACGTATCTGTTTTCACTTATAGTGCTCAGTCATCATGTGTGATTGGAGTCCGTGATCCGCTAGTAGCTCAATGACGCAGCATCTGAACTTGCCACTTGGATGCAAAGAGGTCACGGCCGCCTCTAGAAAACCACTGTACCAGTAGCAACAGCACCTTGGTGGTCATGCTGCCTACTATCTCATTTACCGATAGACGGCCTTTACAAGAAGAAAATACGTTTGAGGTATCTGATCAAAAGCATTCCAACACCCTCAAGTAATTCGCAATCGAGCACTAGATATACGAGAGGCGGAGCCACTAGTGTGAAAGGAGGAGCGGATTGTTGCGTTGCCAATAGGAAAAGCGTAACTTCGAACGTGGACTAATCGTGGGATGCCACTTAAATAACAAATCCATCATAGCTGCCCAAGTCGACTGATAGTGTTGTGACAGTGAAGCGGCAATAATGTGAAGGATCAAGCGCAGTTAAATCAAGGCAAGGAAAATAACATGTACTGACGGACAGGGACCACCGAGAATTCCGCAGGGTGGTTGTGAAAATTCGCATAAAATCAGCGGAAAGGACCGCTCTAGAGATGTGAAGCGGTACGAGCAGACCAGTTAGCACAATGACTGCGCCTGGGGAGTTAAAACGAATAGGGTTCAGTGGTCGATCTGTTCTTAAGAAGCTGTATATATCTCTAGACAACTTAAGCGACGCTTGAGGTGGTGCAAAGAGCGATGCCATTGGAGAGTAGATGACTGGAAACGAGTAATCTACATCTACATGGTTACTCTGCAACTCACACTTAAATGCCTGGCAGATATGAGCCACGGTACTCCTTGTGGCAACCCCATGGAAGGGTTTTAGTTTGGCAAATGCCTGCATAACGTTTACCAGCCACCATGTGTAGTGCCAACAGAGAAGTACAGAGGAAGTGGTGTCATGGTGTGTGTGTGTATTCCTAAGGAACCAAACTGCTGAGGCGTTCAGTCCCTAGGCTTACATACTACTTAAACTAAATTACGCTAAGGACAACACACACACCCATGCCCGAGGGAGGACTCGAAGCTCCGGCAGGAGGGGCCCCGCAATCTGTGACATGGCGTCTTAAACCGCGCGGCCACTCCGCGCGGCAGTATTACGATATGGGGGTGTTTTTCGTGGTTAGCGTGTGGTCCCACTGTTGCCCTAAAGACACGTGGAAGGATAAGTGCACTTTGTATAGCGTTGTGTACAGCGTACAAGTGGAGGAACAGTTCGGAGACAATGAATGTTTCTCATAACATGACAATGCACTGTGAGGCAATGTTTTACGGTCGATAACGTTCCTGAAATGAACTGGTCTGCCCAGCGTCGCGACGTGATCCCAATGGAATACATAAATAATTCAAAAGCCAAGATCACTCAAACACTGTTTACTAGATGACCGGTTTCAACGCACTGAAGGTGCCATCATCGGATCTGTGAAGATATGACATGACAGGTTTGAGGTAGGGCTTACATGAGCTACACTATATACATTACTATTAGTACAGCACCACATACCTGAATGTGGCTTAACATGCATAAATCATTTCGATATAACGATACATGAGGCAGACCAGCTGATATAAAATCTGTTGTATAGCTAGAGAAGGCCGAAATGCACGCGTTAAACTCAAGCAGGCTGGCGTGAGGTCTGAAACAGGATACGTAATGAATGCTATGAAGTAAAGTACGTAGCTGCTGGAATACTTAACTTTAATCCATCATTTGAATACATCGTTCTTGACGGTACGTTATCAAGAATATTAACTGTAATGGCGCCTTGCTAGGTCGTAGCCATTGACTTAGCTGAAGGCTATTCTAACTATATTCTCTGCAAATAAGCGAGGCTTCGTCAGTGTTGTCGCTAACAAAGTCGTCTGTACAATTGGGGCGAGTGCTAGTAAGTCTCTCTAGACCTGCCGTGTGGCGGCGCTCGGTCTGCAATTACTGACAGTGGCGACACGCGGGTCCGTCGTATACTAGCGGACCGCGGCCGATTTAAAAGCTACCACCTAGCAAGTGTGGTGTCTGGCGGTGACACCACAAAATCATTGTCGCAGAAATAAAAATTAAAGAATTTTACATCACCTGGTCTGCCTCACGTATCGTTATATCCAAATGATTTATTCGTGTTAAGCTACATTCAGGTATGTGGTGCTATACTAATAGTAATGTATATAGTGTAACTCACGTAAGCCGTCCCTCAAACCTGTCGTGTCGTATCTTCACAGATCCGATGATGGCACCTTTAGTGTGTTGAAACCGGTCATCTAGTAAACAGTGTTTAAGCGATCTTGGCTTCTGAATTATTTATACAACAGAGTGATCGCCCACAACACACTATGTGTTCAGTCCAATGGAATACCTTTCTCCGCTCCACACCCCGGCGTCCAGCTCCACTACCTTCTCTGGTTTCGGCTCTTGATGAAGAATGGACCGACATTTCTCCATAGGCATTCAGAAGCCTCATTAGAGTGCCAAAGTAGGGCCTAATTTCGGCCGGAAAGGCGTTCCGACCCCTCCCAGGTATTCTTTTTCTCTAACTCACGCGAAAAAGTTGGCACCGGAGATTTAAAATAGTACACCTATATTAAATCGCAAAGTAACTATAAAAGTTGAGCTCCGTTCGTTAGTTATGATCGGTACATATTGCTAAACTTCATGTCGATTTCCTTTTGTTTAGGATCGTCAGCAACGTCAGAGATGTAGAGTATAAATGTGAATGTCGTGTGACAAGGGCCTCCCGTCGGGTGGACCGTTCGCCTGGTCCAAGTCTTTCCATTTGAAGCCACTTTGGCGACTAGCGCGTTGATGGGGATGAAATAATCATGCTTAAGATAACACAACACCCAGTCAGTCCCTGGGCGGATAAAATCTCCTACCCAGCCGGGAATCGACCCCGGCCCTTAGGATTGACATTCTGTCGCGCTGACCACTCAGCTACCGGGGGCGGACATGTAGAGTATAACCACCGTTAACTTGAGCTTCATTCGCGTTGCAGCGACGTTCGTGTTCGAATGTACTGCTTATCTGTACAAAATAAATATGAACTTAAGTCGATATAGTTGTAACACAACTCAATGAGTATGAGTAGAACGTAAATGGCATCTGAAGCACTTAATAACATCTAACTCTGGGTCTCATGTCATATGGTATTTTGTTTTGACTAATTCCTCGGGAAGTCGGAACTGTATGTGACCCCGATGGGTCAGGAGAATCTTCATATCCATTCATCACTAAATACTTTATGAATTAACATTGAATACGCGGTCACCGAGCAGCTGCAATGCAACTGTTTGATGGATGTGGCTGGCTGCATTTGAAAACATGACGTCATAGTCAAGTTATGTATCGATCAGAACTTGGGAGCACACACTGCTATGAAGACAGGCGGTAGCACCTGTTGTTTATATTACAACTGGCGGTTTTAATGTTTTGACTATAGAAAATTATGTCTTAAAAACCTGAATTTTAGAATAGCATTTTGTAAGAAGTGCTTTCACATTGTAGGTTTTATCAAATGTTTTCAAAAATTTATACATGATTTCTATGGCGGGAGGACGGAGGAGAGGGGAGGGGGGGGGCGACGAGACGGTGGGGGGGTGGGGAGGGACGCTTGTATTTGTATGGTTGGAGAAGTGCGTTTCGGCACCTAAAATAATTAGAAATTAAACACTGGTCCCCAGAAGAGGTCAAGCCGCTATAAAGGTGAAGGGTTGATAAATCCCATATTAGTAGTCACTGACAGTGTCCCGAAACTTTTGATTCAATAGTGTGTTTAAAACGTGTGGTTTGTTACTAAGAAGTCAACTCGCTCTGCTAGAATCCTTCGGCGTCTGTGAAAATCACAGTACAGGATGCATCTCACTTGTTCTGACTATACTGTACACACACAAATGAAAGCTGTGTCCAACCCGAAATGCTCTATTAGGCGTGGTCCTGTTGGTTGTTCGTCTGCTGTTGCCTTCCTCCGATCTTTGAAGTGACTTACGCTGGCTTTTATAAGGGGACCTACAGTATATTTTAAATTCTGAACTACAGTAGTGCGTGCTATTTTTCACACGGGCAAATATTTTTCAGACTACACAAGCTTGAACTAACGTAATATACCAGGAGCGACTAAGGACTCAGTTCTGGGGCTTTGGATGCCTGTCGTAAAAGGAAAGATGAACTCCACAAAAGTTAAATAAGAGTAATTGAAAGCTGTTGAATAAAATCAGGCGATTCTGAGGGAATGAGGCACTCTCAGTAATAGAAAATTGTCCAAAGTCGACGGGATATAAGAAGCAGACTAACAAATAAAAAAAAAAGTTACCAACTAATATCAGTGTTAAGAAGTCTTATACGGAAGTATTTGCCTGCAGTGTAGCCTTATTCAGAAGTGAACACGGTTCAGACAAGAAGAGAATAGAAGCATCTGAAATGTGATGCTGCAGGGGTACGCTGAAGTTTGGATAGTGTGTGGCATCGGTTCAGCTGTTTAAATTACCCCTAAGATCCCTGGTGACCTACAGGGAAGAGAAGCTTCACTTACGATCAGGCAAATTTAAGAAAATTTATGTCACGCAATGGAAACGTCTTACCGAAGGAAAGCTAATAGGGCTGCCCAACCAAGCATGAAAATACGGACACTGTACGACATTTGGCGATATTAGAAAGGGGCTCATTTGAACTACAAAAGAAACTGACGGGCACTACAGCAATTTGGTTTATTACCGTAAACCCTCGAACAAATGAATTACTCACTGAAGAAAGTATGTAAACATTTAATGAGTGGACAAGAGATTGTACAAGGTGTACAACTTTGCTTCCGCCGTTTTTTCCCCAACATTTGAGGCTTTAATGAAACAAACTGGTTACCCATGTATCATTCAAAGTATTTTCCATCGCTGGCCACTACTTTCTCCAAACTTTCGGGCAGTGTACGAATCCCGCGTCGAAAAAATTGTTCATCTTTTGAAGCGATCCACGAATCGATCCAATTTGTGACTTCATCATGAGATCGGAAATGTTGGTCAGCCAGGCCATGCGCCATTGATCCAAACAGGTGGTAGTCAGAGGGCGCAATGTCTGGAGAATACGGCGGGTGGGGTAGGACTTCCCATTTTAACGTTTCCAAGTACGTTTTGACCTCTTTTGCAACGTGGGATCGAGCGTTATCGTGCTGCAAAATCACTTTATCGTGCCTCTCGCTGTACTGCGGCCGTTTGTCTTTCAATGCTCTGCTCAGACGCATTAACTGCGTTCGATAACGAGCACCTGTGATTGTTTCACTTGGTTTTAACACCTCATAGTACACGACGCTGAGCTGGTCCCACCAAGTGAAGAGTATGATCTCGGAGCCGTGAATATTCGATCTGGTCGTCGACGTGGAAGCATGGCCGGGATATCCCCATGATTTTTTGCGTTTAGGTTATCGCAATGAACCCATTTTTCGTCCCCGGTCACAATGCGATGCAGAGATCCCTTCCGCTTTTGGATCTGAAGCAGTTGTTTACAAACACACAAACGCTGTTCAAAGTCTCTTGGTTTCAGCTCACACGGAATCCTAGTTCGTTCTTTCTGAATCATGCTCATAGCCTTGAGACGTTTTGAAATGGATTGCTTTGTCTCCAATTCTACATCTTCGAAAACATTCTGTCTTCCACCACTATGCCGGTCTACGATGTTAAAATCACTTAACATACGTACTTGAGACCATTCGATGAGACTCGGCCGCTGTTTTCAAACAAAACAGTAACACCTCCCGCAAATGACGAGAATTAGGCTCGTGAACTGACATTTTCAATCAAGAACAACTTTACGATGCAGACACAAATCGACTGATGTTTGAATGAGGTTATGTTGACCGAGGTCCAACCTAACTGCCTGACGTCTGCGATCTATTTCTTTCGACCGCTACTTACCGTTGTCGTCACATATCGGCAAACGGCGGAAGCAAAGTTGTACAGCTTGTAATTATGAAATCTAGCCTTGGCACATGAAAGCATAATCATGATACCCTTATCGTGGACATGGCTAATGACTTCGAAAATGAGTATTGGTTTAAAGAAAGAACTGGAAAAATAAGAAGGATGTTCAATGTGTAATGCAACGCTCTTTTTTTTCTGAAAGCAGGTTGTTTTTATTCAGGATTCCAATGCACCATTTTATTCACCACTCTTTTCGCTACAAAACGATCATTTGTCAAATATTCTCCTTTCAATGCAAGGGTCTTACGCCACCTTATTAGGAGAGTCTGTATCTCCACATGGTACCACTCTACAGGTTGACGTCAGAGCCAATGTCTTGCTACATCAGCATCCTCCCCATCAACCACGTACTGCTTCCCGCGTAGCTCGTCCTTCACTGTGTCAAAGGGATGGAAGGTGCGAGATCCGGGCTGTAGGGTGGATGAGGGAGAACAGTCCAATTGTAAGTAGGCTGTTTAGGTTTTTATGTTGGTAACGCCACGTAGCGCTCTATATGAAAATCACTGAATTCGCTGTGTGAAGGCTGTGGTTGGTTTGCATTGTTGGAATTTGCTATTGTAGGTTTGGGCAGTTGGCTGTTAACAGCGCGTAGCATTGCGCAGTTGGAGGTGAACCGCCTGCAGTGGTGGATGTGGGGAGAGAAATGGCGGAGTTTTGAGAGCGGTTGATCTGGACGTGTGTCCATCAGACTGGATGTCATGAACTGCTATATATATTATGACTTTTGAACACTATTAAGGTAAATACATTGTTTGTTCTCTATCAAAATCTTTCATTTGCTAACTATGCCTATCAGTAGTTAGTGCCTTCAGTAGTTTGAATCTTTTATTTAGCTAGCAGTAGTGGCGCTCGCTGTATTGCAGTAGTTCGTGTAACGAAGATTTTTGTGAGGTAAGTGATTCATGAAAGGTATAGGTTATTGTTAGTCAGGGCCATTCTTTTGTAAGGATTATTGAAAGTCAGATTGCGTTGTGCTAAAAAAAATGTGTGTCAGTTTGGTGTTGATCAAAATAGGTAAAGAGCGAAATGTTTGAGTACGTTCAGTTCTGCTCAGCTGCTTGAAAATCAAACAATGTAAGAGGTTTATCAGCACAGTAATTCATTAATTATTCTAAGGGGACGTTTCACAATGAAGTTTTGTGAGCTGCTTCCGGATGTGCTGCCTTGTCTGAGGTCCTGCGCTGTCGTGGAGAACCAGAAGTTCGATTAGACTTAACGTGGCGACGAGCACGCTGAGGACGCTTCTTCAATTTCCTGAGGGTAGCACAATACAGAGGTGGTCCTTGCAGAATGAGGGACGACATCAAACAGAATAACTCCTTAGAGCCCCCGAAGACCATCTTGATGACTTTACCAGCTGAGGGTGCGGCTTTGAACTTTGTCTTCGGAGGAGAGATGGTGGTGGACCCATTCCATGGATTGCAGTTTTGTTTCCGATTCGAAATGATGAACCGCGTGACGATGTTCGACAAAAAAATTGTCCCGATCAGCCTCGTAAAGCGCAAGCAGTGCCGCACATAAGGTCGTTCGTTGCTCTTTATGGTTTTCTGTTAGGAACCCAGTGGGCCCACACCTTTGAGCACACCAACTGGTGGACGAGTGCATCACAACTACTAACAGACACGCCCAGTTGATTAACGAGGTGTTTCATTGTGATTCGCAGATCACCTCCAGTGAGAGTGTGCGCACGTTCCAACATTACAGAAGTCCTAGATGCGTGCGGCCGGCGGCACCTAGGAGATCGGACAGGTTTGCGTGACCTTGTCGCGATCATGACAGACTGCTCGCCCAACGACTGACTGTTGTTTTGTTCACTACTAGCTGTCTGTAGACATCCTGAAAGCGCCTATAAATATGTCCAAAGATTATGATGATGATGTTTGGTTTGTGGGGCGCTCAACTGCGCGGTTATCAGCGGCCGTACAAATTCCCAACCTTCGCTCTGTCCAATCTCGCCACTTTCATGAATGATGATGGACAAACACTAGTCATCGTGAAGCAGGTGAAAACCCCTGACTCTGCTGGGAATCGAACCCGGGACCCCGTTCTCGGGAAGCGAGAACGCGATCGCGAGACCACGAGCTGCGGACCCGACGAAAGAAGCACTGTGGCAGCTCTCTACTTGGAACGCACCTTCGCTACACACACCATTTTGAAGGCTACCTGTCTGAACTACATGAAATTATAGTGGCTGAAGAGGGAATATTCCACGATATTTCAGTCAAATTCCGCATTTTTTCAACCGAAACTGGCCGAGAAAAAAGTGTGTTACATTACTTATTGAACGCCCTTCGTAACTACGAACACTAGAAGAATCGGGAAAATTCACGATGGAAGCGACTGCAAACGTTAAAACCGTGAAATTAAATGCTGATGTAAGACACTATACGCGCAAACAAAGTTGACACTCGGCGCGGTGGCTGATGGGAGCGACCATAAAGGCATTTCCCATTGACAGTCGCTCCCATCAGCCACCGCGCCGAGTGTCAACTTTGTTTGCGCGAACAATAACTAGCCTCGCGTCTCTCTCGATTCGGTAATGGCATCGCTGGCCCATTCTTGCCACTCCTGCAAGTGGTGAATGTGGGCGGCAGTAACGCTGGGAATTATGAGTGTAGTTCAACCTCTGTACTCACTTCTAATATTGGGACATCCTTCTGTGCAGTTCGTCGCCAGAAAGTATGTACCCTCCTCCGTCACCTGTCATCGAGTGTCGTCCGATTTGACTCCTCAAAATTAGGCTCTTTCCGCCAGTGTAGGAATCTCGCCAACCAATAATAATTTTGTAAATACACTACTGTTTGTAAAAATTGGAACACTCGGAAGCACTGGCCTACAACATGCCACGATTAGAGGACTTACAGAACAGTGGAACTACAATAAGTGATTTAAATGGCAGAGAGCTGGCTTGCACGTAGACCCAACAGCGCCCTGTTTTGTGTGGCCGGACAGGTAAATGTGAAATCTGAGTCTCGCAGGACAGAGCGGATCAGCTTGTGGAAAGGGGCCAAAGTCAATTACTGTTAGTTGTACAAGAACACACAACTTTATTCCTCGAACCAATGCACAGTTTTCCCTTTAAAACAACAAAGATCAATTCATGGCCGAAGGCCCAAGTAACTTTTCCAAAAGAAGTTCAAATGATTGCTTCTAAAACTCCAGGTTTTAGAGTAACGGCTGAAGGCCTTACTTAAGTAAAATTGCAATATCTTCTTGGCTAAAAGCCGAAATAATATTTCAGATCAGCTAAGGAAATTCTTTAAAAGACAAGAATTTACAAATTTCGGCTAAAGGCCATATTAAGGATAATTCAAATTAATTCTTCGGCTGAAAGCCCAATAATTTTTTTTACATAATAAAAGAGAGCCTTTAAAGATAAGCTTTTATGCAGTACAACAGAAAAACATCTTAAGAAAACTTGAAGTATCTTGTCGGCTGAATGCCCAAATAATTACTCAAGAATAATTAAAGACAACTTTAAGATATTTACAGAACGCGGCTGAAGGCCGTTTCAAGAATTCAAGATAATTAAAGAGAAACCTTACAGACACAGATTTATATACTAAAGCCACAGTTTATGAAACAAAAGCAGCTTAAGGTCTAAATACAGAGCAATAAAAAATTTTAATAAAACACGGCTGAAGACCTAATCTTAAAATAGTTGTCGTGGAGTTCGGCTGAAGGCCATATACTAAAGATAAAACAGACAATATTTATACACGGCTGAAGGCCTGGCACAGTACCTGCGACCAAATAAAATGACAATCGCAAACAACAACAGTGGTGCTCAGAAGTGTTCCAAGGGTCGGTCTGGGGAGGAAACTCTAACAACAGTTTATGCGATACAGGCAGCCAAGCGTAACACTAAACAATCGGGTGGCAACACGACCTAGGGATGGCTGAGGAACCAACCAACAGCCTAATCAATTCCCTTCCAGCCGACACAGTCGCTGCTCTATTTCAACCGACCGACTGACTGCTCCAGTACGCAGACAGCATTCATCTGCTCAGTGGAAATCACAGAAGCTACACACGGTCCCACTAAACACACTTCCACAAGAACTCGAACAATAATAAAAAAAACACTGTGGAACAACAAGGACGAATCAATTCGACACATGGAAAGTTTCCACAGGCGGTCGGTAACCAAATACACGTCGTCCGATAAGACGACCGACTGGGCGACCAACGTAGGACGTTCCCACTGAAGTTACGTGTGTCAGTAGCGGTCGGGCGAGTCTTGGCTGTCCGAAGCTCACTGCAGCTCCAACCTGTCTCAACTCGATGTCCATTCGGAATTCGGAGACACGGCGACCAGGGCACACTGGCTCTGACCCAACCATGCAGAGGTAACTCTTGCCCACTGGCCACGACATCTCTGCACAAGGTAGGAACCGACCCACGTCCGGCAAGGTGACCAACTGACGAGACCCAGAAACGGCCAAAAGACCAAATACACGTCACCCGATAAGACGACCAACCAATGGTACTCCCGCTCCAATCTCCTTCCGTCGGACAGTTCATGTGTGTTGCCAGCGGTCGGCGAGCACTGGCTGTCTGCGCCTCACCGGCGTTCCGTCACCGACTTCACAGCTGCTGCATCCCGACTGAGCTCCCAACTGAACTCCAGACGCACGACGACCCGGAAATACTAGCGGTCGCTCCAGAGACAGTACGACAGTGCACTTATCGATGAGCGCTGCTGCTGCCACTCACGGGCAAGCAAAACCAGCAACTCAGTGATGCCAGTAAATCGAATTAAAGAAAAACAAGGCGACCGAACTATAAAAATAAGATGACGAGGAATAAACGGAATGAGCGCGTGCTACGCGCGGCTCAAAATGCTACGCAACCCTTAGTCGGTGCAGAGCCGCTGTACAAAGTGGAAACGTGTAAACAAGTGCCTCTGTGCCAGGCCGACACGGCTCAAAATGCTACGCAACCCTCAGTCGGTGCACAGCCGCTGTACGAAGTGGAAACGTGCAAACAAGTGCCACTGTGCCAGGCCGACACGGCTCAAAATGCTACGCAACCCTTAGTCGGTGCAGACCCACTGTACGAAATGGAAATGTGTAAACAAGTGCCTCTGTGCCAGGCCGACATGGCTCAAAATGCTACGCAACCCTTAGTCGGTGCGCCGGCCGAAGTGGCCGTGCGGTTCTAGGCGCTGCAGTCTGGAACCGCGTGACCGCTAGGGTCGCAGGTTCGAATCCTGCCTTGGGCATGCATGTGTGTGATGTCCTTAGGTTAGTTAGGTTTAACTAGTTCTAAGTTCTAGGGGAGTGATGACCTCAGCAGTTGAGTCCCATAGAGCTCAGAGCCATTTCAACCATTTGAACCTTAGTCGGTGCAGAGCCGCTGTATGAAGTGGAAACGTGTAAACAAGTGCCTCTGTGCCAGGCCGACACGGCTCAAAATGCTACCCAACCTTCAGTCGGTGCAGAGCCGCCGTACGAAGTGGAAACGTGTAAACAAGTGCACTGTGCCAGGCCGACACGGCTCAAAATGCTACGCAACCCTTAGTCGGTGCAGACCCGCTGTCCGAAATGGAAATGTGTAAACAAGTGCCTCTGTGCCAGGCCGACATGGCTCAAAATGCTACGCAACCCTTAGTCGGTGCGCCGGCCGAAGTGGCCGTGCGGTTCTAGGCGCTGCAGTCTGGAACCGCGTGACTGCTGCGGTCGCAGGTTCGAATCCTGCCTTGGGCATGCATGTGTGTGATGTCCTTAGGTTAGTTAGGTTTAACTAGTTCTAAGTTCTAGGGGACTGATGACCTCAGCAGTTGAGTCCCATAGAGCTCAGAGCCATTTCAACCATTTGAACTTTAGTCGGTGCAGAGCCGCTGTACGAAGTGGAAACGTGTAAACAAGTGCCTCTGTGCCAGGCCGACACGGCTCAAAATGCTACCCAACCTTCAGTCGGTGCAGAGCCGCCGTACGAAGTGGAAACGTGTAAACAAGTGCACTGTGCCAGGCCGACATCACAAGGTGGAATATCGGCATGTGAGAGCGTACGAACGGGGCAGAGTGACTGGTCTCTGGTAGGTGAGTCTGTCCTGTTATATCACGGCCCTCACAGGGCACTCTGTTTCGACAGTGAGGCGTCTGTGGAAGCAGTGGAGAGGAGAGGGCAGTGCACAGCGCCGACAGGGTATTGGAGGACGCAAAGTGAACGCAGAGTGAGATGACCGCCATCTTGTTTGTTTGGCACTAACGCAAAGAACAGCTTCGTCCGAAGTGCTCACGTGACACTGGAGCACTGCAACAGCACCTCTGCGTCGACAGTTCGACGCCGGATGGACTGGTGGCACACATGCCACTGCGTCGGCTTCCATTGCCCAGAACCCACCAACGCCGCAGACTGAAGACGCGCGGCAGTGTATTCAGTATCCAGGCGCTCTTTGATTCCGTGCCACGACGTCTAGCGGCTCTGCTTGCAGCACTAGGTGGGGATACTCCACACTGAATTTCCGCAGTTATAGTGCATGTACAGGCCTTAAAATCTAATCAGTTGTGCAGTGTCACGTGCCTAGTCAGTGGAACAAATTTCATTGTGATCACATGGCTCGATCTTGGTATTTCATTTTCTCCAAACAGCACCATCAGACTTGCTCTGGCGGATTTTGTCATGGTAACCATTGATGATAGTATTGGGACAAAGCAGTACTGGCACACTCTGCATTGTTGCCAGATGTATCCAAGATGGCGGCGTGTAGACTTGGCAACAGCACAATACATCATCCGAGATGGCGGCCATGACGTCATTCAAGATGGCGGCTTTTGGTGGGAACTTTGAATTTTGGTGGTAAAGTGCCATGCCCTTCCCCCAGAAAAATGGTGGGAAGTTCAAATTCCAACAGGATAATGCATCACACCACAGTTATCTCCACTAGCCTAACCACCCCAGCTAGATAATTCTTTAGGGTTTGTAGCTCATTCTGTTTCGAGACCATATCAGAGGATATATTCACTGAGTTTTAGGCGATGACTGATTGAGAAGGAACACTATCAGTAGCCGTAGATGATGTGCCGATTGATGTCGTAAGAAACTGTACACTAGCTTCCCAGATCTCTAGTGTTACATTATCCGCTAGAAATGATGTCCATGATTTGGAATTGGGTCTTTCCATTCAAGCACATACCTGCATTTTATCGTATTGACAATTCCTTTAATGATTGCAACCACTACTCAATCATATTTCTGGAATTTTACTGTAGCAGCTAGGTTTGGGAAAGGTGACTCGTTTCGAGATATGATAGTGCCAGAAAGGAGGAAGGCAGAGAATCTCTCCTACTCCATGACAGGTTTCTAACCCCAGGAACCGACGGTCTTGGGCGTAGCCAGGCACGGGAAAGTTCGCCTTCTGCAGAAATTATTATTGCAAGCCTGTCGGCGTGATCGTTGCTAGGATTTTAAATGAACATTCTTTCGTAGTGTGACAACAGAGGAGTGGCCTCTCTCATGATTAAACGTTCTGGAGGCCACACCTGGCTTCACTCGTCATAATTCCAGAAGGATTCCTTCTAGCGTCTCGTACAATAGAGTTTGACAGCACAAAGGCCACCCCCAGTCGCCTGCGCTGAGACGTAGCGAATTCCCCATCTGCTATCTGCTCTGGAGGACATCTTCTCCGAACAAGTTTACAATCCTTCCTGGTCCTCTGAGGTAAACTGCTGCGGAGCACGAAGCAATTAGAAAGCTTTCAGGACTGTAGAAAATAACCCCGTCACTGTAGTAAAAAGAAAGGACGAGAACAAAAAAATTAGCTAAGCAATCAATGGCTGCAGGTGCAAGTTACGACGTAGCCATAAAGGGTCTGTATCTACATACATAAACCGCTAGCTACTGTGCGGTGCGTGGTGGAGGCTACCATGTACCACTACTGTCCGTTTGCTTTCCTGTTCCACTCCCAAATAGAGGGTGAGGGGAAAGCGTATGTCTACAGGGTGAAAAGTATTTAAACCGACAAACTCTGGGAGGTTGTAGGGGACGTCAAAACAAATATTTTTCCCTAATGAGTATTATTTAAACCGTTGGAGGCCGTATTACGCTCTTCAGTTGTTGGATGCCGCATTACGATCTTCAGTCGTTAGAGGGCGTAATACGCTTTTCAATTGTAGGCAACTGCTGTCCACCAGTGTAGTAGTGCACTGTCTCTGTTTACTAATGGAGCGTTGCACCTGGAGTGAGTACACTGATATGGTTGGTGCGTACTACGTAGCGCACCACAACGGACGAGCTGCACAGCGGGTTTATCAACAGTAATATCCTAATCGCCGTATCCCGCATCATATGACCTTTGCTGCTGTGTACCAACGTCTGCGTGAGACCGGGTCATTTAGCAGATTACCTGGACAGGGACGCCGTCGCACGGTAAGAACGCTGCAATTTGAGGAAGCTGTCTTGCAGCATGTGGAGCGAGATCCTTCAGTCAGCACTCGTGCAATTGCACGTAACACGGGGACGAATCAGACGACTGTAAGAACAGTCCTTCGAGAGAAATTGTTACGTCCATTTCACTTACAGCGTGTCCACACCTGGAACCAGTTGATTATCCACCCAGAGCACAGTTTTCGCAGTGGTACCTGGAAGCGTGAAATGCATCCTACATTTCCATCCCCTGTGTTTTTTTACCGTTGAAGCAACGTTCGGGCGTGATGGAGTCTTCAACATGCACAGTTCGTGTTTTTGGAGTGAGGATAACCCACATGCCACAGCTCATCAAGTGCGGTTCTTCATTAGTGTGTGGGTCGGTGTTGTTGAAGACTGTTTAATTGGGCCGTATCTGCTACCTAGGCCATTAGGCACTATTACAATTTTCTCGCCAGAGCATTGCCAGAATTGCTGGAAGACGTCCCGCTACCTAAAAGACAACGCATGTGGTTCCGAGATGACGGGGCGCCGGCACATTTCAGTCGTCGTGTGCGTCGATTCCTGGACCGACGGTTCCCAGAAACGTGGATTGGCAGAGGTGGTCCTGTATCATGGCCTGCTCGATCCTCAGATATGTCCCCTCTGGACTTTTTTGTGTGCGAAGGGATGCACAGCCTTGTTTATGCAACTCCTGTTGCCTCAGAAGAGGATCTGGTAGCCCGGATAGTAGCAGCAGCAGCAACAATTCAGGATACTCCTGGTGATTTTGCCCGTGTCAGACAGAACATGATCCGACGGTGTAACCATTGTTTACGTGCCAATGGAGGCATTTTTGAAAATCTACTGTAATTGAAATTAGGTTGTGTTATTGTGTTGTCTCTTGGTCAAAAAAAATGGAAAAATGTTTGTTGGTTTAATTAATTTGCCGCCAGATAAATCTTCCTCTACCGGTTTAAATACTCCTCACAGGAAAAAATGACATTTGAGAAAAATATTTGTTTTGATGTTCGCTACAACCTCCCAGGGTTTGTCGGTTTAAATACTTTTCATCCTGTATACGCCTCTGTATGAGCCCTGATTTCTCCTATCTTATCTTCGTGGTCCTTACGCGAAATGTATTTTGGCGACAATAGAACAGTTCAGTAATCAGGTTCAAATGCCGGTTCTCTAAATTTTCTTAGTGGTGTCCCTTGAAAAGAAAGTCGCCTTCCCCTCATTTGACTTCCCGATGCATCCTCGTAACACTTGCGTGTTGTTGGAACATAGCATTAACAAATGTAGCTGCCTTCCTCTGAACTGCGAAACACTAGAGCGGTGCTCAAGAACATGTCGCACTACCGTCTCCTTTACATGTGAATCACTGTTTCCTAAAATTCTCCCAATAAACTGAAGTCGACCATTCGCCTTGCCAAGGGCAATTCTCACATGCTCGTTGTATTTCATATCGCTTTGCAATGTTCTGCCCACATATTTAAACGATGTCAATCAGGACACTACTAATTCTGTATCTGAATATGTTTCTCCTATTCATTTGCATTAACTTACATTTTTCCACATTTAGGGCTACTTGCCATTCATTACACCAACTGGAAATTCTGTCTAACAATGGGACCCTCCATACGGTAAATCACTGATTTTGATGCTCTTCAAATATGCTGTAGGAAGCCGGCCGGTGTGGCCGAGCGGTTCTAGGCGCTTCAGTCTGGAACCGCGCAACCGCTACGGTCGCAGGTTCGAATCCTGCCTCGGGCATGGGTGAGTGTGATGTCCCTAGGTTAGTTAGATTTAAGTGGTTCTAAGTTCTAGGCGACTGATGACCTCAGATGTTAAGTCCCATAGTGCTCAGAGCCATTTTTCTCTTTTTTTTTTTTAGGGCCACCTATCCTGAATACCTCCTATCCGGTTTTTTAGCGACGGGCCTTGGTTTTTGAGAAAATCGATTTTGAAGTTCATTGAGTACTTTGTATATCCGTAACATTAAACACATTTCCAACAAGTCAGCGTGCCGCAGCGGTAAAGGTTCACGGCTACCGCGCTGGAGGTACCGTGTTCGAATCCTGCTCGTGTGTTTGTTATTTATTTTTTTCAAAATCGACCGAATTTTTCAATTTTATTTCATATAATATCAATAAACAGCGTAAGGTGTGCGAAATTATGAAGATATATTCAGTTATTAATTTTTCAAATATTCATTCCGCTTGTGATTCGCAGTTGTGGAGTTCCAAATGTTGGTAACTGAAATCGATCTCAGCCCATTATCGTCCCCTCTCCCGTAAATACCTTTAGCCGTACCGGGAACCCCAGCTCCCAGTTGTGGCAAAGGAGGATGGGAGTTGCAATCCTTTACATTCAAATCTAACTACAGCGTCATTTGCTCTCAAAGCGTCACTAGTGCCATGTGTTAGAAAAATTGCCGGCCGGAGTGGCCGTGCGGTTCTAGGCGCTACAGTCTGGAACCGAGCGACCGCTCCGGTCGCAGGTTCGAATCCTGCCTCGGGCATGGATGTGTGTGATGTCCTTAGGTTAGTTAGGTTTAATTAGTTCTAAGTTCTAGGCGACTGATGACCTCAGTAGTTGAGTCGCATAGTGCTCAGAGCCATTTAAACCATTTGTTAGAAAAATTCTGTGAAATGGAAGAACCAAATGTGCAAAATGGTTCAAATGGCTCTGAGCACTATGGGACTTAACTTCTGAGGTTATCAGTCCCCTAGAACTTAGAACTACTTAAACCTAACTAACCTAAGGATACCACACACATCCATGCCCGAGGCAGGATTCGAATCTGCGACCGTGGCGGTCGCGCGGTTCCAGACTGTAGCGCCTAGAACTGCTCGGCCACTCCGGCCGGCTGCTATAGTGCAGCCAGAAGAAGATCCACAAGAGTTGAATGAAGAATCAAAAGGCGAAATCACAAATGCCATTAAATGCGCCGAAAATCTACTCCGCGAGCAGGATTCGAACACAGTACCTCCAGTGTGATAATCGTGAACCCTTACCCCTGCGCGACGCTGACTTTCTCGGAACATATGTAATGTTACGGACATACAAAGCACGTAATGAACTTCAAAATCGATTTTCTCAAAAACCAAGGCCCGTCCCTAAAAGACCGGATAGTTGACTCAGGGTAAGTGCATCTACAACACATTTGAAGCGCATCAAAATCCGTGATTTACAGTATGGAAGGTCCCCTTGTAAGTCATCCTGTATTTTCGTACAGTCACTAAACTTCGACACCTTACAGTACACCACAGCACGATCAGTATTCCTGGAACAGTTCTGGACGCGTGGGGTGCCGCATTTTCCTGCTGGAACTGCCCATGGTGGTTCTGAGCAGTACGGGACTTAACTTCTAAGGTCATCAGTCCCCTAGAACTTAGAACTACTTAAACCTAACTAACCTAAGAACATCACACACATCCATGCCCGAGGCAGGATTCGAACCTGCGACAGTAGCGGTCGCGCGGTTCCGGACTGAAGCGCCTAGAACCGCTCGGCCACCCCGTCCGGCGGAACTGCCCATGTCCGTTGGAATGCACAATGGACATGAATGGATGAATGTGATCAGACAGGACGCTTACGTACGTGTCACCTGTCAGAGTCGCATCTAGACGTATCAGGGGTCCCATATCATTCCAACTGTACACGCACCACAGCATTATAAAGCGTCCACCAGTGTGCACAGCCCTGCTGGTCAGCGTGACGCATTGACGTCCCACGGGCCCGAGTTCGATTCCCGGCTGTGTCGTGGATTTTCTCCGCTCGAGGACTGGGTGTTGTGCTGTTTTCGTAATCATTCCATACTCATCAGGCGCGCAGGTCGCCCAATGTGGCGTCGAATGTAATAAGACCAGCACCAAGGCGGCCGGACCTGACCCGCAAGGGGCCAATGACGCCAAACGCTCATTTCCATTTTTCCTTGATGTTCAGCGGTTTAACTGACCTGGATTGGCAATGCACTCACCTGTGGCAGTTTTTGCTCCAGATGAGCCTCGACATCGAGTGGTGGCGACCTCGCGGCCTTTCCCACGGTCTGTCGCAGCTGTCGCGACCGCGCCTTTCCCCACGAGAAAGTGTTTTCCTCCGGCCACAGACACTGGAAACATTTCTCAGCCGGCGCTAGCCATTCCTGAACGTCCTTGAACGACAAACAGGTCCGCGTGTTTGCGACGGCGGCGGCGTCAACACTCGGTCGCCGGATAGCGAGGGAAAACGCGGTCGCCGCACTCCGCCAGCGTCTTCCTTCCATAACCGGCCGACCCCGGCGAGCTCCCACCGGAATCTGGGGCCGTACGTGCTTTCCTTGCCACCGTGCCGTAGTCCCATCCCTCTCCTACACTCCCACCCCCCCCCCCCCCTGAGGCTCGTGACGGAACATGAGAATATGTGTTCGCACCATTTTCCTTTCTATAACATCAGTACTGAAGATACATGTGCACCCTACCCAGGCGTCCTGCACTTGCTATTACTCTCTACACACATCGAATCGAAGTCTGTTCTGACGCTAGCAGTGAAGGAAACAAAAGAAAAATTCGGAGTAGGTCTTAAAATCCATGGAGAAAAAATAAAAACTTTGAGGTTCGCCAATGACATTGTAATTCTGTCGGAGACAGCAAACGACTTGGAAGAGCAGTTGAACGGAATGGACTGTGCCTTGAAAGGAGGATATAAGATGAACATCAACAAAAGCAAAACGAGGATAATGGAATGTAGTCGGATTAAGTCTGGTGATGCTGAGGGAATTAGATTAGGAAATGAGACACTTAAAGTAGTAAAGGAGTTTTGCTATTTGGGGAGAAAAATAACTGATGATGGTCGGAGTAGAGAAGATAGAAAATGTAGACTGGCAATGGCAAGGAAAGCGTTTCTGAACAAGAAAAATTTGTTAACATCGAGTATAGATTTAAATGTCAGGAAGTCGTTTCTGAAAGTATTTGTATGGAGTGTAGCCATGTATGGAATTGAAACATGGACGATAAGTAGTTTGGACAAGAACAGAATAGAAGCTTTCGAAATGTGGTGCTACAGAAGAATGCTGAAGATTAGATGGGTAGATCACATAACTAATGAGGAGGTATTGAATAGAATTGAGGAGAAGAGGAGTTTGTGGCACAACTTGACAAGAAGAAGGGACCGGTTGGTAGGACATATTCTGAGGCATCAAGGGATCACCAATTTAGTATTGGAGGGCAGCGTGGAGGGTAAAAATCGTAGAGGGAGAAAAAGAGATGAAAACACTAAGCAGATTCAAAAGGATGTAGGCTGCAGTAGGTACTGGGAGATGAAGAAGCTTGCACAGGATAGAGTAGCATGGAGAGCTGCATCAAACCAGTCTCAGGACTGAAGACCACAACAACAACATCTACATTTACCATCATTATAATGTTTTGCTTTAGGCACCCTTCTTTGCTCGAATTTCAAGTACACTGCAACCAATCTTTCCATGGCTTCTTAGGAAGAGCAATATGACATTCATATTTAAAGGATATCAAATATTAGTCTTCACACCATTTACAGTCAAAAAACTAGTCACGTCACGAAGGCATTACTCGAACTGGGCTGAAATCGATAGATGTCATGTAAACGTAGGCTTCCGCGGGCGTTGTCACAGTCAATAAAATTCTTCTGGGTTTGAGGCCGCATTGTCATCTATAAAACCCCGACGTTTCGGCGACTGTTGCAAGGCGCCTTCCTCAGGGTGTATGGCTAACTGCTGAATGGGCACTAGTTTAGTTACTAAACGGCTGTTTCGCCAGTACGCAGGCCTCTCGAAATTCGATCCTCATCCTGCACTGTTCGTGATCTTCTGCCACCGCCGATTTGTTGTATTGTTTGAGGCGGGTATATCTCTCGTGTTCAGATAACCTTGTGCTTAATGGACGTCTGGTCTCACCTACATACACCAGTCCACATTCGCACCCGATTTGATAAACTACGGCGGCATGAAACATGCCAGTTGTATCTTTCGTCCAGCCCAGAACGTCTTTTATTTTGTTGTTGCTAAGAAAAATCGGCTTAATACCTGACCGACGAAGAATTTTGCTCAGACGTTCAGTAACCCCTTGTACGTATGGTAGCAGGACGGTGTTCTGTGCTTCGTTCTGGATCTCCCTATTGCCCTCCTCCTTCGGCGACATGGTTTTGTGTATCATCATGTCGTAGCCATTAGCTCCAAAAATGGACCTGAGGTTCTGTAGGTCAGCTTTGAGATCATTGCTGATCCTGTAGGCTCTCTTAATTAAAGTTTGCAGGGCCGATTTCTTTTGAGCAGGATGGTGGTGGGAAGATGCATGCTTCCTATAAATTCTGTGTCCAAGCTTCCCTTCAGGCTTACGGTAAACTTCCACGTCTAGAAAGGCAATACCCCGTTCTTTTCTATCTCCGTGGTAAAGTGAATTTTGCTATGCTGCTGGTTGAGATATTGGTGGAAGTTCTTAAGCTGTTCTTCTCAGCGTGACCAGATAACAAAGGTGTCATCAACATATCATAGCCAGCATTCTGGGCGTAAAGGTGCGGACATGAGTGCTGTTTCTTCCAACGTTTGCATAAAAACGTCTGCAGCGGCAGGCGAAACATGGGAACCCATAGCTACATCTGCTCCGACGGCCAAGGTAATGAAATCGACGCAAGCGCTGCTGAAGCAAACTAGGATGAATTTTGACACTACCCGAAGAGTAATTCTACAAGTGCCACAGGCACCAAGTATATATATGGTGTACCAAAGATCCACAAAGAAGCCTTTCCTTTACAGCCGATAGTGAGTAGTATTAACTCACCGACCTACAAACTAGCGAAAGAATTGGCTCAGAAACTTAGACGTTTAGTGAGCCACACAGATTCATACGCCAAGGACTCCACCTATTTTATAGCACTTTTGAAAGAAAAGCGTGTCTTGGATACCGATCTGATGGCCAGTTCTGACGTAAAGTCTTTGTTCACGAATGTACCCGTGACGGACGCCATGAACATCTTATAGAAACGCATGGCACCTGGTATCTGCGAGCTAGTGCGCCACCGTTTGACAACCACCTATTTCACGTGGAAAGGGGATTTTTATGAGCAGACGTTCGTTAGGAAAATGGTCCAGTTGCACCTGCATTGACTGACAACAAATTTTCCAATACTGTTTGCGGTGGACTGTCACTGACAAGGAATGACACGCGTCTCCTGTCCGTTTCGATAAGCATCTTTCTACGGCTACTGGTCTACATCTACATCTATATGGATACTCTGCAAATCACATTTAAGTACCTGGCAGAGGGTTTATCGAACCACCTGCCAGTCTCGTTTAGCGCGCAGAAAAAATGAACACCTATGAGCTCTGATTTCCTTTATTTTACCTCGTGATCGTTCTTCCCTATGTAGATCGGTTTCAAGAAAATATTTTCGCATTCGGAGGAGAAAGTTGGTGATTGGAATTTCGTGAGAAGATTCCATCGCAACGATAAACACCTTTCCTTTAATGATTTACAGCCCAAATCCTGTATCATTTCTGGGACACTCTCTCCCATATTTCGCCATAATACAAAACGTGCTGCCTTTCTTTGAACTTTTTCGATGTACTCCTTTAGTCCTATCTGGTAAGGATCCCACACAGCGCAGCAGTATTCTAAAAGAGGACGGATACGTGTAGTGTAGGCGGTCTCCTTAGCAGATGTGTTACATTTTCTAAGTGTCCTGCCAATAAACCCCAGTGTTTGGTTAGCCTTCCCCACCATATTTTCTATGTGTTCCTTCCAATTTAAGTTGTTCGTAATTGTAATACCTAGGTATTTAGTTGAATTTACGGCTTTTAGATTAGACTGATTTATCGTGTAACCGAAGTTTAACGAGTTCCTATTAGCACTCATGTGGATGACCTCTCACTTTTCGTTATTTAGGGTCAACTGTCACTTTTCGCACCATTCAGATATTTTTTCTAAATCGTTTTGCAGTTTGTTTTGATCTTTTGATGACTTTATTAGTCGATAAACGACAGCGTCATCTGAAACCAACCGAAGACGGCTGCTCAGATTGTCTCCCAAATCGTTTATATAGATAAGGAACAGCAAAAGGCCTATTACACTACCTTGCGGAACGCCAGAAATCACTTCTGTTTTACTCAATGACTCTCCGTCAATTACTACGAACTGTGACCTCTCTGACAGGAAATCACAAATCCAGTCACATAACTGAGACGATATTCCGTAAGTACTCCATGGTTGCCAGTGGTGCTTGTAAACGGATTGGACAGTCCGTATTCGTACACCAACGAATCATGCTGTGGTCATGTGCACGTCCAAACACAATATCTTCTTTTTACTTCACGTCTCCTCGTCGATATGCTTATTCCATATAACTTGCTGTCACACACACAGCACTTCACCGACACTCGTCAGCCCTGGAGCCTCATGTGACAACCTGGTACCAGTTCCACAATATCTACAGCTCTTCGAAACAGTTAATATCATCTTTTATGGGTGTAACCAACACTATTATTCGGCGAGCTTGTTAGCAAAACTGATAAGCGAGGGGCGTTCAGTAGCTAAGGCAACACATGGCTTTTTCTGACAGCATGTTGGTTTTATTCAGGGCTTCAATAAACCATACTATTCCCTACTCTTTTGGCTGAAAAAACCTTATTTTTCAACACAATCTCTGTTCAATGCGACGCTCAGATGCCTTGGAGGATCGACGTCGGGGCCAACCTCTTGCTGCATCAATTCCTCCACACGTACTGCTTCCCACGATCGTTGTACCAGACAGATGAAAGTCGGAAGGTGCGAGATCCGGACTGCAGGCTGGATGAAGGAGAACACACCTTCGAGTATCCCAACTTGTGGACGAATGTGTCAACACTACCAACAGAGACGTCCGGTTGCAAAGCGAGGTGTTTGATTGTGATCCATCGATAACCTCGTATGAGAGTGTCCACACCTTCTAACGCTGCAGGAGTCACAGCTGTGACGGCACGTGAGAGGTCGGGCAGCTTTGCGCGACCGTGTTGCTATGATGACGCATACCTCACCCAACGACTCGCAGTGCTTTTGTTCACTGCTAGGTCTCCTCATAGATTCTGCAAGCACCTGTTGCTGGTTGTCTACCAAAGGAAACTCAATGACAGCTCTCTGCTTGGAACGCGCCTCCGTTGACGACGCCATTTTGAAGGCTACGTATAGCGACGCCACCTATTGGAACTGCATGAAACTGTGCTGCGTGAAGAGCGATTATTCAAAAATGTCCCACAACAAATTTCACATATTTTCAACCGAAACTGGCCAAGAAAAAACGCGTTACCTACTGAACACCCCTCGTATATTGCAAAGAATTTAGGTAGGCTCCAGTTGCCCTTTTTGTGGGCATGTCACTTCATTGCCTCTCTTGGGATCAGTAGTTTTTCATTATGCTTGCTTTTTATACTGCCATCCACGTTTGTGAGTAACGTTTCGGCATAGTCGTGGACACAAGTTGGTGAGCACAGCAAAGTCTGATATTGACAGAAGATAAAGACTGGCAATGGCAAGGAAAGCGTTTCTGAAGAAGAGAAATTTGTTAACATTTAAATGTCAAGAAGTCGTTTCTGAAAGTGTAGCCATGTTGTTGTTGTTGTTGTGGTCTTCAGTCCTGAGACTGGTTTGATGCAGCTCTCCATGCTACTCTATCCTGTGCAAGCTTCTTCATCTCCCAGTACCTACTGCAACCTACATCCTTCTGAATCTGCTTAGTGTATTCATCTCTTGGTCTCCCTCTACGATTTTTACCCTCCACGCTGCCAACCAATACTAAATTGGTGATCCCTTGATGCCTCAGAACATGTCCTACCAACCGATCCCTTCTTCTGGTCAAGTTGTGCCACAAACTTCTCTTCTCCCCAATCCTATTCAATACTTCCTCATTAGTTACGTGATCTACCCATCTAATCTTCTGCATTCTTCTGTAGCACCACATTTCGAAAGCTTCTATTCTCTTCTTGTCCAAACTATTTATCGTCCATGTTTCACTTCCATACATGGCTACACTCCATACGAATACTTTCAGAAATGACTTCCTGACACTTAAATCAATACTGGATGTTAACAAATTTCTCTTCTTCAGAAACGCTTTCCTTGCCATTGCCAGCCTACATTTTATATCCTCTCTACTTCGACCATCATCAGTTATTTTGCTCCCCAAATAGCAAAACTCCTTTACTACTTTAAGTGCCTCATTTCCTAATCTAATTCCCTCAGCATCACCCGACTTAATTAGACTACATTCCATTATCCTTGTGTTGCTTTTGTTGATGTTCATCTTATATCCTCCTTTCAAGACACTGTCCATTCCATTCAACTGCTCTTCCAAGTCCTTTGCTGTCTCTGACAGAATTACAATGTCATCGGCGAACCTCAAAGTTTTTATTTCTTCTCCATGAATTTTAATACCTACTCTGAATTTTTCTTTTGTTTCCTTTACTGCTTGCTCAATATACAGATTGAACAACATCGGGGAGAGGCTACAACCCTGTCTTACTCCCTTCCCAACCACTGCTTCCCTTTCATGTCCCTCGACTCTTATAACTGCCATCTGGTTTCTGTACAAATTGTAAATAGCCTTTCGCTCCCTGTATTTTACCCCTGCCACCTTTAGAATTTGAAAGAGAGTATTCCAGTCAACATTGTCAAAAGCTTTCTCTAAGTCTACAAATGCTAGAAACGTAGGTTTGCCTTTCCTTAATCTTTCTTCTAAGATAAGTCGTAAGGTCAGTATTGCCTCACGTGTTCCAGTGTTTCTACGGAATCCAAACTGATCTTCCCCGAGGTTGGCTTCTACTAGTTTTTCCATTCGTCTGTAAAGAATTCGTGTTAGTATTTTGCAGCTGTGACTTATTAAGCTGATAGTTCGGTAATTTTCACATCTGTCAACACCTGCTTTCTTTGGGATTGGAATTATTATATTCTTCTTGAAGTCTGAGGGTATTTCGCCTGTTTCATACATCTTGCTCACCAGATGGTAGAGTTTTGTCAGGACTGGCTCTCCCACGGCCGTCAGTAGTTCCAATGGAATATTGTCTACTCCGGGGGCATTGTTTCGACTCAGGTCTTTCAGTGCTCTGTCAAACTCTTCACGCAGTATCGTATCTCCCATTTCATCTTCATCTACATCCTCTTCAATTTCCATAATATTGTCCTCAAGTACATCGCCCTTGTATAGACACTCTATATACTCCTTCCACCTTTCTGCTTTCCCTTCTTTGCTTAGAACTGGGTTTCCATCTGAGCTCTTGATATTCATACAAGTCGTTCTCTTATCTCCAAAGGTCTCTTTAATTTTCCTGTAGGCGGTATCTATCTTATCCCTAGTGAGATAGGCCTCTACATCCTTACATTTGTCCTCTAGCCATCCCTGCTTAGCCATTTTGCACTTCCTGTCGATCTCATTTTTGAGACGTTTGTATTCCTTTTTGCCTGTTTCACTTACTGCATTTTTATATTTTCTCCTTTCATCAATTAAATTCAATATTTCTTCTGTTACCCAAGGATTTCTACTAGCCCTCGTCTTTTTACCTACTTGATCCTCTGTTGCCTTCACTACCTCATCCCTCAAAGCTACCCATTCTTCTTCTACTGTATTTATTTCCCCCATTCCTGTCAATTGCTCCCTTATGCTCTCCCTGAATCTCTGTACAACCTCTGGTTCTTTTAGTTTATCCAGGTCCCATCTCCTTAAATTCCCACCTTTTTGCAGTTTCTTCAGTTTTAATCTACAGGTCATAACCAATAGATTGTGGTCAGAGTCCACATCTGCCCCTGGAAATGTCTTACAATTTAAAACCTGGTTCCTAAATCACTGTCTTACCATTATATAATCTATCTGATACCTTTTAGTATCTCCAGGGTTCTTCCACGTATACAACCTTCTTTCATGATTCTTAAACCAAGTGTTAGTTATGATTATGTTGTGCTCTGTGCAAAATTCTACCAGGCGGCTTCCTCTTTCATTTCTGTCCCCCAATCGATATTCACCTACTATGTTTCCTTCTCTCCCTTTTCCTACACTCGAATTCCAGTCACCCATGACTATTAAATTTTCGTCTCCCTTCACTATCTGAATAATTTCTTTTATTTCATCATACATTTCTTCAATTTCTTCGTCATCTGCAGAGCTAGTTGGCATATAAACTTGTACTACTGTAGTAGGTGTGGGCTTCGTATCTATCTTGGCCACAATAATGCGTTCACTATGCTGTTTGTAGTAGCTTACCCGCATTCCTATTTTCCTATTCATTATTAAACCTACTCCTGCATTCCTCCTATTTGATTTTGTGTTTATAACCCTGTAGTCACCTGACCAGAAGTCTTGTTCCTCCTGCCACCGAACTTCACTAATTCCCACTATATCTAACTTCAACCTATCCATTTCCCTTTTTAAATTTTCTAACCTACCTGCCCGATTAAGGGATCTGACATTCCACGCTCCGATCCGCAGAACGCCAGTTTTCTTTCTCCTGATAACGACATCCTCTTGAGTAGTCCCCGCCCGGAGATCCGAATGGGGGACTATTTTTATTTTACCCAAGAGGACGCCATCATCATGTAATCATACAGTAAAGCTGCATGCCCTCGGGAAAAATTACGCCTGCAGTTTCCCCTTGCTTTCAGCCGTTCGCAGTACCAACACAGCAAGGCCGTTTTGGTTATTGTTACAAGGCCAGATCAGTCAATCATCCAGACTGTTGCCCTTGCAACTACTGAAAAGGCTGCTGCCCCTCTTCAGGAACCACACGTTTGTCTGGCCTCTCAACAGATACCCCTCCGTTGTGGTTGCACCTACGGTACGGCTATCTGTATCGCTGAGGCACGCAAGCCTCCCCACCAACGGCAAGGTCCATGGTTCATGGACCCCATGTATGGAAGTGAAACATGGACGATAAATAGTTCTGACAAGAAGAGAATAGAAGCTTTCGAAATATGGTGCTACAGAAGAATGCTGAAGATTAGATGGGTAGATCACATAACTAATGAGGAGGTATTGAATAGAATTGGGGAGAAGAGCAGTTAGTGGCACAACTTGACAATAAGAAGGGACCGGTTGGTAGGACATGTTCTGAGGTATCAAGGGATCACAAATTTAGCATTGGAGGACAGCGTGGAGGGTAAAAATTGTAGAGGGAGGCCAAGAGATGAATACACTAAGCAGATTTAGATGGATGTAGGTTGCAGTAGGTACTGGGAGATGAATAAGCTTGCACAGGATAAGGTAGCATGGAGAGCTGCATCATAGCAGGACTGAAGACCACAACAACAATGGGCAATTCACGTAACATTTTGTTGAAAATGTGTTTCTTGCGGCAGTGTTGTCTGATTTCAGACTGAATCCCCAATTAGTCCATTTTTTAAATTGTTTGGCTTCTTCTTCGTATTTTTAGGTTCACATACATCCCCGCCATGGCTCCATCCGATTTTCATCCGTTTCCAAAACTAAAAGAACGCCCGCAAGGATTTCACTTTAACAGTGATGAAGCGGCGCAAACAGAGGAGAGGTTGTTTCTCCGTGAGCGAAGTCAAACATTCTACAGTGACGGTATTAACAAACCCGTCTCTCGTTGAGAGAAATGTGTTCGTCCCCAGTGTGACTATGTTGAGAAATACACATGGAGTCATAAAGAATAATGATTTAGAATGTTAATAACGTTGTTTCATTTAATTATATTTAAGAATTACCACATATAAAAAATTGGGGGCATTACTTATCAGCACGTCCTCGTAGATTTTTGTATTTTGGTACGACCTTCCCCGCTACGCAACAATTCGAAATTTCGCTAAAAGTTCAAATGGTTCAAATGGCTCTGAGCACTATGGGACTCACCATCTGAGGTCATCAGTCCCCTAGAAGTTCGAACTACTTAAACCTAACTATCCTAAGGACATCACACACATCCATGCCCGAGGCAGGATTCGAACCTGCGACCGCAGCAGTCGCGTGGTTCCGGACTGAAGCGCGTAGAAACGCTCGGCCAGCTTCGCTAAAAGTCGTTTTTTATAGTTTACTTTTACGTTTTCTGAGTGAATGTACCATCTTCGTTACTTACCTTCTTCTGTCGAGTAAACCTCCTCTCATGTGTCAGAAAAATGAAGGTTTGTGCAATTCTGATACGAATAACAATTCAAACTTTATTTCAAGCTACGTACATTTTTTACCTGTATTTAAAATCACATAGCTGGAAATAAAGCTCGAATTGTGATTCAAAAACGAGTAAAATTTATTTAGCATTTGGTATGGTCACGTTTTTGCGACTACCGAAAACTGATTGGTTGGCGAACCGTGTGGCCTTCCTAAATCCCTCCTTCCAGCAGTATCCTGGATAACTTCTGTGAAGATCGGAACGTATGAGATGAAGTACTGGCAGAAGGTAAGCAGAGAGGGCGGGCCATGAATTGTTCTTGGTTAGTTTAGGCGGTTACTGTTCCTATATCCGAGAACTAGTCACCTAAGCAGGAAGAAGATTATTTCTTTCGCACAAGAAGACAAGTGTTCTGAGTTTATTAATCTATGGAATACATTTCTTTTGATACAGCAATGAAGCTCGCTTACGAAGGCTTTTTATGGAGACCGAAAGGAAAAGCTATAAGCGGAGTTGGAGGCCATTAGAAAGTAATAACTGCTAGCAAACGTGTCCGCGAAAGGTACAGATACGAGATTCGAGTCCCAGTCCGTCACACAGTTTTAATCTCACACGAGATTTCTATGTAAACTGAAAATTGCAAAATACGGATAGGCAAATGAACAAATTCTATTACCTGTCCCTGTTTCATTGTAATTGTATTCCGATACTCAGAATGGTTATCTTAGTTCAACGTACGCCTTTGTGACATCACAGTCATTGTGGTCTCCAGACCGAAGATTGTCTGTCCACTGCAAACCCCTTCATCTCTGCATAATTATACAACCTACATCCATCTGAACCTCATTAATCTAAAGATTCTATTCTTTCCTTGTTCAGTTTCCCTCCCACTCACCCACTCCCACACACGCTTCCCGCCGTAATCAAATCGACAGTTTCTTCATGCCTCAGGGTGTATTGTGTCAACCGATCCCTACCTTTAGTCAAGTTATGCAAAAAGACTCCCCTTACACACTTTTATTCAGTACCCCCACATTAGTTACATGATGTCCGCAGCTCGTGGTCTTGCGGTAGCGTTCTCGCTACCCGCGCACGGGGTCCCGGGTTCGATTCCCGGCGGGGTCAGGGATTTTCTCTGCCTCGTGATGACTGGGTGTTGTGTGTTCCTCATCATTTCATCATCATTGAGTCGCAAGTCGCCGAAGTGGCGTGAACTAAAAAGGACGGCGGCCGAACTTCCCCGCAAGGGGCCTCCCGGCCAACAATACCATACGATCATTTCATTTCAGTTACATGATCTGTCTACTGTTATGTCTCAGTTTATTCCCATACTGTCACGCAATATATTTTATAATGTAATATGCACATGCCCAGTAGTCAATGTAGGTACGAGCATATGGAGTAGGTTCCCAGGTATGTGAGTGACTCAAACACTTCTCAAGTTGTGCTCGACGGCGAGTGTTCATCAGAGACAAACGTATGGTCAACAGCGGCCAAGGGAAGCGCGACAGGACCACTGTTGTTCACTGTATACATAAATGATCTGGTTGGTACGTTGATATTTTGTCCATCGATCCCCCATCAGTGGAATCTTAGCCAACACTTTCTTGGACCATACAGAGAACACGGTATTCAATAACATTGTAAAACAAGGAGGGTACAAAATAATTTACTGGTAACGATATGTGGATGACATAATCCGTCTTGTAGATGAAACACATAGCAGGATAGAAGAGCTCCACAGTAACATCAACGCAGTACACCCACAAATCCACTTCACAATGGAAATGGAAAACAATAAGAAACTAAATTTCTTGGATCTTACAATCACAAGAAACAATCACCAACATGAATTCTCCATCTACAGGAAACCCACATCCACAAGCACTGTTATCCACAGCTCATCCAACCACCCGACAGTGCATAAATATGCCAGTTTCACACACATGCTCCACAGGATAAACAGAACACCTCTTAAACCAGGAAACTACACACAGGAACTAAACATAATCAAACAAATTGCTGTTGAAAACGACTAGAAAACAGACATCATGAACAAACTCAACAACGAGGTAAAACGGAAACATGCAGCACACACGGACAACACAGCAGACCACACCACTTCAGAAAAAAGAGAGAGATGGTACACACTAACATACAATAACAAAATTTCACATAGAATAGGAAACATCTTTAAAGAGCAAGGGATCCTAATAACATTCAGAACAAACAATACGGTTCAGAAAAGACTAAGACCAGTCAGAAATACCTCAGACAAATTCAGCAACGATGGAATATATCAACTCACTTGCAACTCTTGTCAGGCCCACTACATAGGACAAACAAGCAGAAATTTCCGAACGAGGTACATAGAGCACATGAGAGCTCTAAGAAGTGACAGCACACATTCAACTTTTTCTGAACATCTAATGAACAAAAACCATAACCCCACTAATATCGAAAACGATCTACGCATGTCGAAGAGCAAAGGCGGAAGTTCCGTCGGAAGGAAACAAAATTTCGATATAGACCTCCACGCGCGGTATGTCACAGGTCAGCCGGCCAGTCTGAAATCAAAATTGAGCTGACGTTAGTGAAGTATATAAGATTATTGAGGAGGTGTACCTCGCTTAAGTTATTTGGACCGTAGGAAACAAAATGGCAGCCATTTGAAAAAAATAAGGTTTTTTTAATCGATTTTTCGACTTCGTCGGCCATGCAAAAATATTTATAGTTGATGGATCGGAATAAAAGTGGTACAACTCCTAGACAATTTAGTTAGCTTCGTCGGAAACAAAGAATCATGCCAGTCGGTTCAGCAGATTTAAAGTTACCATACCGCGCGATAAAATAAAAAAAAGTCATTTCTAGAAAAACGCGTTTGACGTTTTGACTACATACGAGGGCAGTTCAATAAGTAATGCAACACATTTTTTGTCTGAAACAGGGGTTGTTTTATTCAGCATTGAAATACACCAGGTTATTCCCCAATCTTTTAGCTACACAACACTATTTTTCAACGTAATCTCCATTCAATGCTACGGCCTTACGCCACCTTGAAATGAGGGCCTGTATGCCTGCACGGTACCATTCCACTGGTCGATGTCGGAGCCAACGTCGTACTGCATCAATAACTTCTTCATCATCCACGTAGTGCCTCCCACGGATTGCGTCCTTCATTGGGAAAACATATGGAAATCCGACGGTGCGAGATCGGGGCTGTAGGGTGCATGAGGAAGAACAGTCCACTGAAGTTTTGTGAGCTGCTCTCGGGTGCGAAGACTTGTGTGAGGTCTTGCGTTGTCATGAAGAAGGAGAAGTTCGTTCAGATTTTTGTGCCTACGAACACGCTGAAGTCGTTTCTTCAATTTCTGAAGAGTAGCACAATACACTTCAGAGTTGATCGTTTGACCATGGGGAAGGACATCGAACAGAATAACCCCTTCAGCGTCCCAAAAGACTGTAACCATGACTTTACCGGCTCAGGGTATGGCTTTAAACTTTTTCTTGATAGGGGAGTGGGTGTGGCGCCACTCCATTGATTGCCGTTTTGTTTCAGGTTCGAAGTGATGAACCCATGTTTCATCGCCTGTAACAATCTTTGACAAGAAATTGTCACCCTTGCCACATGACGAGCAAGCAATTCCGCACAGATGGTTCTCCTTTGCTCTTTATGGTGTTCGGTTAGACAACGAGGGACCCAGCGGGAACAAACCTTTGAATATCCCAACTGGTGAACAATTGTGACAGCACTACCAACAGAGATGTCAAGTTGAGCACTGAGTTGTTTGATGGTGATCCGTCGATCATCTCGAACGAGTGTGTTCGCACGCTCCGCCATTGCAGGAGTCACAGCTGTGCACGGCCAGCCCGCACGCGGGAGATCAGACAGTCTTGCTTGACCTTGCGGCGATGATGACACACGCTTTGCCCAACGACTCACCGTGCTTTTGTCCACTGCCAGATCACCGTAGACATTCTGCAAGCGCCTATGAATATCTGAGATGCCCTGGTTTTCCGCCAAAAGAAACTCGATCACTGCCCGTTGTTTGCAACGCACATCCGTTACAGACGCCATTTTAACAGCTCCGTACAGCGCTGCCACCTGTCGGAAGTCAATGAAACTATACGAGACGAAGCGGGAATGTTTGAAAATATTCCACAAGAAATTTCCGGTTTTTTCAACCAAAATTGGCCGAGAAAAAAAATGTGTTGCATTACTTATTGAACTGCCCTCGTATAAATGCAATATTATGCAATGTACGTTCAATCTGCTATTCCGGGTCCATAAACTAGTCCTTCCTCTTCCTCATAGAGGGCGCTCAGCTCGATCTGGGCCATCCTGCGCTGCTCCAGAGCCACTCGTACGGCCGGTGACGAGCGGTTTTCGGCCGCTTGAATCCGGTGGTCGTCCAAATGCTTGTCAAAATGCGTCGAATAAAGTTCCAGGGTGACGTCCATCGTTTTCATGGTCTTCAGAATTGCTGAACACCCTTCGTTGAAGCTGCTCACTGCCAGGAAAGTCGCAATCTCCACAGTCTTCGCACCAGAATACGGATGCTTGGGGGCTGACTTCCAAACACACACGTTCAAACTTTCACATGAATTTTGTGTTTCCTCCCAAGCACCGGTACAGTAACTCGTCCTCCGAAAGAAAAAAACTGGTGAGTGAAGAAGGCCGATTTCAGACAGTTGCATTTTTTTGTTCAACCGCGTATAACAAATATTTACCTTCCGTATTCGGAAATACGGTTTCAGGGGTCGATTCTAAACACTTTTATGGATCCAGAAATGCAATTTTTAAAAAATCGAGTTATTGGACCAAAAGATAGTAAACCTCCCCTTAAGTAGCTGTTGGCCGGCCGAAGTGGCCGTGCGGTTAAAGGCACTGCAGTCTGGAACCGCAAGACCGCTACGGTCGCAGGTTCGAATCGTGCCTCGGGCATGGATGTTTGTGATGTCCTTAGGTTAGTTAGGTTTAACTAGTTCTAAGTTCTAGGGGACTAATGACCTCAGCAGTTAAGTCCCATAGCGCCCAGAGCCATTAAGTAGCTGTTGTCAACGTTGAGGGTACAGCTATTGACAAAAATACCGATGTATCGATATACCGATAATTTTTTCCAAAAGGAATCGATATGCTCCGGCGATGTTTTATCCCTCGATATAGGGATATAAAAATGGCATTATCGAGTGCCGATATTTATATTTTATATTATATTTTTGTCACAATTTTCGCCAAATTTTGAAACTGTAGCAGAACATAATTTTAGTTTCACTGTGTGAAGGAGTCGTACTACTTTTTGAGCTTTCATCACGTCGAATCTTTCTGTTTGACTGAGTGAAGCAAGTAATCTGGCACAAAACAAGAAGTCTGATTGCACTGGCGGGTGACGATGTGATTGGAATAAGATTTACGATGTGAAGAAATAGCTCACCAGTTGCGTTAAAAAAACAATTTTAACACAATTAGTCTGCTATTTCTCCACATCGGGATTCTTCAAAAACAATTGCTGAAAATGACAAGACTGGTCTTTGCGATGGGCGAAGACGTGTGAGGGGAAATGTTGACGTATTCGGTGCTCGGCGTTACACACAGAAAGTGCAACGTTTAGCTTCACCATGCAATTTTAACACTACAGCTACTAAGTCGCTGGTATTGCCAGAAATGAAAAAGAGGAAAAAAAGGGAAGTTTACATAAAACGTTCTAGAAAAATCCGATATGTGACGAAACCGAATAACGGACCAATCGGACACCTTTTATTATGTCACTTACAGGCAGTTACCGTCGTTAGCAAACTGGTTTTCGCCAAGCGTGAACGTTCATCGTTTTCCTTTCAATTCTTGCTCTAAGGGGGATAGGCAGCTTGCTACGTTGTTGATGTACAAAATATCTGATAATAAATCAACACTTAAGTACGAGTATATAGGTCTAAAACCGGCAGTATATTTACAATTAATATAGGACGGTATGGCGATATTTCTTCTGTCGATATATCGTACCAGTTTTTCATGTCTATATATCGATATAACGGATTCCCCATATTTTTAAGAATATCAACTGTCCTAGTTTAGGGCGATCACGGTGACATCGAAAAAGTACAAAGAAGGGCAGCTCGTTTTATATTATCGCGAAATAGGGGAGATAGTGTCACAGACATGGTACGTGAATTGGTGTGGCAATCATTAAAAGAAAGGAGTTTTTCGTTGCGACGGGATCTTCTCGCGATATTTCAATCACCAGTTTTCTCCTCCGACTGCGAAAGCATTCTGTTGGCACCCACCTACATAAGGAGAAATGAGCATCATGATAAAATAAGAGAAATCAGGGCTCGCACAGAAAAATTTAAGTGTTCGTTTTTCCCGCGTGCCGTTCGAGAGTGGAATGGTAGAGAGACAGCTTGAAGGTGGTTCATTGGACCCTCCCCAGGCACTTTATTGTGAATAGTAGAGTAATCACGTAGATGTAGATGTAGCCGATAAGTTGGAAGAGTGCCATACGCTCTCCACAGAGAGCAGGGCATCAATGAGCGATCGAGTATCGACGGCCTTCCAGACCTCACGGACCAGCTTAAGGTACTGAGTCTCGCAAGATCGCTGTTTGTAGGTCCTCTATTGACTCCTAGTTCATAACCGTCAGGAGATGGTTCTGCTTCCGCCACGCAGTCAGGTTCAAATGGCTCTGAGCACTATGGGACTTAACATCTGAGGTCATCAGTCCCCTAGAACTTAGAACTAATTAAACCTAACCAACCTAAGGACATCATACAAATCCATGCCCGAGGCTGGATTCGAACCTGCGACCGTAGCGGTCACGCGGTTCCAGACTGTAGCGCCTAGAACCGCACGGCCACTCCGGCCGGCCAGCAGGCAGGTCATGACGCATTTTGATGCTGGAGGAACAGCCCTGCGGTATTAATAAATTACCCGCGGAACGGTGGGTACACAGAGATCGGCATGTTGTCACTATACACTTCACCAAAGAGCTTATTGAAGCGAGGCCGTCCTTCTGTTCACAGTCTCGTAGGTTGTCATCTGCGTGGCCACATTCTGGTGGCGGTGGAGAACGTCCAGCGCCTCAGCTTGAGATCGCGGCTCATTTCCATGCGGGGGAAAGGGCGCAGCCGCGACCGATGTAGGGACTTTCCCGCTAATGACAGCGGGCGGTCCAAGTGAAGGCGGCCGGCGTGTTTCAGCGAGGCAGCGCTGGCTCCGTCGTATTGAATTACGTAAGGGAATTCAGTCGACGTGCGAATACTGAGAGGAACCAGTATAATTCGCTGACATTTATTTTATCCGTTTATTTATTATCTTTTCCTTACGTTTCATTGTGCTAACAACCTATGGCGTCGTAGAAGAAATGTTTAAAACAAATTAATTGTAAGCTTATGTTTCATGTACCTTTGTCATGGGAAGAACTCTAATAGGACTAGGTTTTGATTTCGAACCAATTTCTTTTCATGAACAGCACATGATTCGGACCGACCTAAGAGCACGGAAATGGACATTCATGTGGCGCATTGTGTTCTCAAAGATCGTTAGTGGAATCAGAAACAACAATATGTTATCAGGGACCGACAGATGGCAGCATCTTAGCTCAGTGTAAATCAGCGAAGTAAATGTTACAACTAAAATAATACACTGAGATACAAAGAATAATGTATATATTGTACGTAGATCTCTGAAATTAAAGATACAGTTTTATAAATATTAAAATTATAAAAAATTAGATATTTACGTTGACTGTTAATGTAGACTAAATTAATACAAAAGTTTTGACTGTCTCTCTCTCTCTCTCTCTCTCTCTGTGTCTATCTGTGTGTGTGCGTGTGTGTGTGTGTGTGTGTGTGTGTGTGTGTGTGTGTGTGTGTGTGTCTCCGATGTAGTTTTACGAAGAATGTAATATTACAAAAACTATATAATTATCCCTTGTAATAGTGTTTGAAAGAAAAGATTCGAGAAAGTACTCTGTCAAACGTACTCGATCCACATAATGTTTGTTGTCCTACTGCAGTGAACAGTGTAAAAAGTTTTGTAGAAGTAGGCAGAAGTGAAGCTTAACTGTATTTCTCCATTCCAAACAGAATGTGCTTCTCTTCCGGATATTATTTCAAAAATGAATAATCATATCCATTAGGTACCGTTCAGAAAGATAAAACTAATCAGATAAAGACAGTATAACATCGTGGCAGCGAACAATATTAGCAGACAAATAAAATAATAAATTATCTTTCCACATCGCACATTAATGGTAAAGGATCGATTTAAATGCAATAAATCACTTCACTGGCAAAGAAGAAAGGCATATGATCTTTTTATTATTTTCTTTTAGTGATGTTGGCCAAAGCCGCACACGAAAACATGTAGGTTCAGCTTTTTTCTACTCGACGGTGGCTTATCAGACACTCTGCCCGAATCTGAGGAAAAAATATGAAGTCGCAAAGTCTAGCCTCACAGTACTATCATTATCATCATCATTCCCCCCGTCGGAGGTTCGAGTCCTCCCTCGGGCATGGCTGTGTGTGTTGTCCTTAGCGTAAGTTAGTTTAAATTAGATTGAGTGGTGCGTAAGCTTAGGTACTCATGACCTCCACAGTTTGGTCCCATAAGACCTTACCACCAATTTCCATCATTCGTGACAGTAGCTGTGTTGTGCTGTGCAAAAAATGGGACTGTGCAAAAACTGGGACTTTATACGGGCACTGATGACCACGCAGTTGAGCGCCCCACAAACCAAACATCTGAAAATAATACTATCAAATGTATGCAGGAATATAAAAGTGAAGAACAACGAGGGGCCAGTGAAATAATTACACAGCTTCATCAAACTCAACAGTACATTAAATGCATTACTAGTATGATTATTATTTTTGTTGTTAATGTAGTAACTGAAAGCTGTTATTAATACAGTCCAAACATCCACGGTAGCAGTAACGTACAATCTAAGACGAAAAAGGACGACGCAACACTATGGAGTTATGCCAGCGTTTGATCAGAGATCGTGTAGTGGGACTCCAGTAGAAGTCAATGGCGAATCGTTCGATACTTCAGTAGAAGCTATGACACTATTCGACGGCGCTGGCAGAAATGCGTCAACCACAGCGTGAAGAAGTAAGCGGTCCACCTAGCGAAGCGACAGGGCCTGAGGAGTGAGGAATGGTCGAGAGGCACTCAGAGCTCCGGATTCATCATTATCAACCGGTGCTCCAGGGAGCGCTAGGGCCATTAATAGGCGGCCCACAGAAAGGGGGCTGAGCTCACGTCGCCCCCTTGTACCGACTGCCATTGACCTCTGTCCCCCAACAAGCCCATTGGCAGTATACTAGATTTGGCCACTGTTTCTATGTTTCGATACAGTGTATCGATACGTGGAACTGTTTCAGTGTTCCGGATCGGCTGTGGTTCACTGTTTCGAAACAGTGATGTTTCATTCCGCTCTGGGTCGGACGAGATTCGGGCTCGGCACAGGTACTGAAACACAACATACCACTTCGTGAAACACTTTCAAGAGTGTCGAAATCTTTTTGACAAGCAATAGCATGAACTTAAGATATCTGAAAATAAAGCTTCATTTCTATCTGACTGCCCTATTCCGAAATGGCGTAACATCTGCTTTATAAACACTAACCAAACAATAAAACAACGCATACTATTCACATTCAAAATGATAAATATGTGAAAATCATTCACTTAAATTACACTTTTTTATAACATACGTTTCTCTGGTCATGTACAGTAATCATATTAAGAAACGCAAGTAAGCCTAAAACATTTTGAATAAAAAAAAGGCGTAGAGTGACAGTTATTAGACATATACATAAATTTGATGTTGGTATAATTGCAAGCAATCTGTTTGACACATCACTTATAGTGTAATGGTGAACGGGAAGGACTGGGAAGCATGGTGAATTTATAGTAACGGTTCGAAACACCTTGAAAGACAAAATTTTTTTCTTTTATATTTTGTTATTTATTCGAATTATTTGGCGTTATTTGTGAGTCTATAGTCACTGTGCCTATTATCCACAATGATTCCCTTTGTGTGCATGGAAATTAGCAAGATGGGTGTATTACCCATACTAACGGAATGTGGGAATCCCAGTAGCATATCCGTTGTTTCTGCAGTTTGCTCCCACCTCCAGTTCCGTTCGTGGTGGCTCTTCTGTCTTCAGCTATGGCTGTCCTCAGCCAATTGAAAAGTATGAAAGTCAAACGACACGAAAGCGGCTTAATTGCTTCAGGAAATACGAAACTGCCAAGACGCCTAAGTGATAGTTTCATACTTTCTGCGACATGATTAGCGCTCTCGCACCTCATTTGTGTTTATATGGACATACTTATACAGTAGACATTCAAGATGATAAAATGTGTAGGTTTATTACATTACAAAACACAAACTGTTTCACTGTTTCGAAACAGCGTATCGAAACATTACATTGTACTGTTTCATTTGTTTCGAAACAGTTACGTGTTTCAGTTTGCCCATCTCTACAGTATAATATTATTTAAACTGGTTGTCACTCGACGGGCAACGGGCTGCAGGGCTCCCCCCACCAATAAACCAATGGCAGCCGGCGCTGTCGGCTGCCACTGCGTTGCCAGCCAGTCCTCAGCGAGCCGTTGTAGACGTGCGGGTGAGAGATCTGAGAGACTTGTAGCTTCGCATGTTTACGATGTCTGATGAAAGCAGTCGCAAGAGAGGGAGGCCGAGGCTGCACACTCCTCGGAAACCTCCAAAAAGGGGCGGACATGGCGTCGTTATACGGATGAATACGTGTGTTCCTTAAGGGAGTATTTTGAGAGAGAGAGGGATGCAGGAGGGCCTCTCGTTCCTTTGGATAAGGTGGTGGAGCGAACTGCCGCTGCTCTGCAAGTTAGCGAACTGTGGGGTGCGTACTGTAAGACCTTCGGTACACACACCATCAGATTATTTGACTGGTCGCTCTAACGAAGTAGGCGAGTGTCAGCAATATGTCTTGTGGTCTTATCGTGGCGTGTTTATCTTCTGCCGTTAGGTCAGACGATAGAAATGCCACTTGCACGCTTAGAGTAGCAGATCGACGGTGACCAACTTTAAACAGAACTTGATTAATTTTGACACACATTTATTAAAATAATAACAAGCATAAAAATCACTTAACTTGGTTCTGGATGCTATTTACAATTGACAATCTGAAGTTCCTTTGGTCTTGGTACGTTAATCTTATTCTCACATGTCTCTGATATTTGACAAAGTGTCTATACATTTCTGTTCATGGCTATGTACAGGAATATGATAATCTTATTAGGTGCAGGCTGAAACTTGACTACAGACTAATGCAGACTGGTGAAGACTGACTAATCGGAGGTCTGTACACTCGTTGTAATACCTCGACCGTTCAGGTATCACTGCGCGAGTGTGATCCGCGAGGAGAAAAGGTTCTACATTAGCAGCAATCTCATTGGCTGCGTTACATATTAATGTGTGGATCGGCGGAAGCGGAATTTGGTCCGTCTCTATGGCAGCGCCATCTCGTAGTGCGGAGACGGCCGAGCGCTGCGCCTGCGCTGTTGTGCTTAGCGGGGCGCGCTCTAGTGGGAAAGTTGTGTACGCGCTGACTACGCGGAACTATGTACACAACACGAACGATCAGTAATAAGAATCTGCCAGGAGAAATTCATGAAAGAAGGCTCAAGTGAATCATCTAAATTGGAGGCACCTGGGAAAAAGAGGCGACTAGAGAAGAGGGTCACAAAATTTGACTCTTTTCAGGAACATGCCACTCGTCGTCAAATACACGCATTTTATTCGAGGAAGGAGTATCCAACACTCAAAAAACTACATATTATCCTCACAGCAGCTGACCTGTTTCAGGGTAGTAAATCGTCTTTGTTACGAGTCGTGAAAATTTTAAGATTGCGCTATAAATCCATCTCTGGCAGAAAGTTACTAATGGAACGCCAAGATATTGCAGCCTGGCGATGCCGCTTTCTCAGAGAATTAGTGGGGACAAATTTTGATGATATCGCTTGGCTTGATGAAACGTGGGTGAATGCACGACACAGTTTAAAAAAAGGCAGCGGTAGTATGGCAGCTCCGATCGGCAGAGGAAAAAGGATAATTGTAACACATGCCGGAAATTCAAAAGGGTAGTGCCGGGCACATTCGGCCTGGAGTGCAGTTGAGTCCTACTTCGAACTGAGCCCCGACAACCAGCGAAGAAGTGTCTGGAGACGCCCCAGACAGCGGTGGGGTACCAGCCTGACTGTCGACGGTCGTACAGCCTGACAACCAGAGATGCTCATGATCCGTGGTGCCACTTCGTTTCATAGCAGGGCCCCCTTTGGCTGTTATTCGAGCCGCCCATTCAGCAAGGAGGTACTTTGACGTCATTCTACGCCCCATTGGGTTGCCTTTCATGGCAATCCATCTTGAGCTTACATTTCAGCAAGATCATGCCCGCCTGCACACGGCGAGAGTTTCTGCTGCTTTATTTCGTGCTTGTCAATCCCTAAGGTTACCGCATCTCTCCGCAATTGAGAACGTTTGGAACATTACGTGCATGCCAATATTAAAGTTCCAACCCTCGTATATAGAATTCTTCTTTTCCAGCTTTTCCATTAAAATCTCCCAGAAATATCATGATGTTTCTAGTTCGTGTCTTCTGAATCGTTTGTTCTAATTGATCATAGAACTTTTCCTTTTCCTCGTCTGTTTTATCTTCTGTCGTGGCGTGGAGACTGATAAGTCTAATATCTGATACTTAGTTTTGCAGTACTGTGTAGGGTACTCTTTTGTTAAAAGCTTTGAATTCTGTAACCGAATTTGCTACTTCGTCATATGTTACAAAACATGTGTCGATTTAGCTCCACATGCCCAACAACATCGTATACAAGGTGTTACAAAAATGTGCGGCCAAACTTTCAGGAAACATTCCTCACACACAAAGAAAGAAAATATGTTATGTGGACATGTGTCCGGAAACGCTTACTTTCCATGTTAAAGCTCATTTTATTACTTCTCTTCAAATACCATTAATCATGGAGTGGAAACACACAGCAACAGAACGTACCAGCGTCACTTCACTTTGTTACAGGAAATGTTCAAAATGTCCTCCGTTAGCGAGGATACATACACCCACCCGCCGTCGCATGGAATACCTGATGCGCTGATGCAGCCCTGGAGAATGGTGTATTGTATCATAGCCGTCCACAATACGAACACGAAGAGTCTCTACATTTGGTACCGGGGTTGCGTAGACAAGAGCTTTCAAATGCCCCCATAAATGAAAGTCAAGAGGGTTGAGGTAAGGAGAGCGTGGAGACCATGGAATTGGTCTGCCTCTACCAATCCATCGGTCACCGAATCTGTTGTTGAGAAGCGTACGAACACTTCGACTGAAATGTGCAGGAGCTCCATCGTGCATGAACCACATGTTGTGTCGTACTTGTAAAGGCACATGTTCTAGCAGCACAGTTAGAGTATCCCGTATGAAATCATGATAACGTGCTCCATTGAGCGTAGGTGGAAGAACATGGGGCCTAATCGAGACATCACCAACAATGCCTGCCCAAACGTTCACTGAAAATCTGTGTTGGTGACGTGATTGCACAATTGCGTGCGGATTCTCGTCAGCCCACACATGTTGATTTTGAAAATTTACGATTTGATCACGTTGGAATGAAGGCTCATCCGTAAAGAGAACATTTGCACTGAAATGAGGATTCACACATTGTTGGATGAACCATTCGCAGAAGTGTACCCGTGGAGGCCAATCAGCTGCTGATAGTGCCTGCACACGCTGTACATGGTACGGAAACAACTGGTTCTCCCGTAGCACTCTACATACAGTGACGTGGTCAACGTTACCTTGTACAGCAGCAACTCCTCTGACGCTGACATTAGGGTTATCGTCAACTGCACGAAGAATTGCCTCGTCCATTGCAGGTGTCCTCGTCGTTCTAGGTCTTCCCCAGTCGCGAGTCATAGGCTGGAATGTTCCGTGCTCCCTAAGACGCCGATCAATTGCTTCGAACGTCTTCCTGTCGGGACACCTTCGTTCTGGAAATGTCTCGATACAAACGTACCGCGCCACGGCTATTGCCCCGTGCTAATCCATACATCAAATGGGCATCTACCAACTCCGCATTTGTAAAAATTGCACTGACTGCAAAACCACGTTCGTGATGAACACTAACCTGTTGATGCTACGTACTGATGTGCTTGATGCTGTAGAACAATGAGTCGCATGTCAACACAAGCACCGAAGTCAACATTACCTTCCTTCAATTGGGCCAACTGGCGGTGAATCGAGGAAGTACAGTACATACTGACGAAACTAAAATGAGCTCTAACATGGAAATTAAGCGTTTCCGGACACATGTCTACATAACATCTTTTGTTTGTTTGTGTGTGAGGAATGTTTCCTGAAAGTTTGGCCGTACCTTTTTGTAACACCCTGTATATCCATCGTCTTTATGAGTTCCCTAATCCAGACATTTCGTCTCTTGTACACCTACCAATTCCAGTTTATATCGCTGAATTTCTGAGACCGTAATGTAGATGGTTCCTGCTCTGTAGAGGCTCTGAATGTTCCAAGATGGAAAATTAAAATTTCCAAATCGTAGGTTGAATTTCCTTTGCACTTTTCCGCTTCTACTGTCTCCATACGTGTTCGAAGCAAATCTGTATATCATAACGAAGAGCTTTTTACGGTAATGGGTCACTAGCACAGTGCCCAACCCTCCTCCTTCATCCGGGCTTAAGACTGGCTGTTGCAAGGCAACTAACACAGGTCGGAGTGAACAATAAGTTACACAACATTATATAATTATAGAAAACGAGTGAGAAGTCCCATATGTGTAGACAAATTATGCAATAAATTGACATAAAACTGGGTCGTACACGTGTCACAAAGGAAAGCCGCAACTACGGTCGCAGTGTTGACAGACTGTAGCGCCCTCCACGTCGTCGTGCTGTCACTGTGGAACGAAATGGTGCTGAAGGCCCGGAGTCCCCACCCGGGGAGGATCGGCCGCTGACTTGCAAGTCTTTCCAGTTGACGCCACATTGGGCCACTTGCATACCGATGACGATGAAATGATGATGCGGTCAAAACAGCATCCAATGCCCGAGCGGAGGAAATCTGCGACCCGAACGGGATCAAATCCGGGTCCAGTACATGGCAGTCATATCCGTTGGGCAGTCACCTAAGGCGGCGGACTTTCCACGTGCATAATTTCGCCCATGTCGTGACAGACAACGCGAGCAAAACTATCGTGGAACGACTCGTGCCACTACACACCATATTCTCACAAAACAAGAAACATTCAAGTGCGACTCTGAATGACAAACTCGCCCTGTAATCCTCACTTATAGGCAGAATGTAGATGGCTTTACTCGTATCTATTTTGTGAGGCTGCATTGATATGCTAATCATTTGCACATCCAAGCATGTGGCACACTTCGTGTCATTTTAACGTTTCTTTTATTCTGCCTAATGGCGCTGCAGTTTTAAGGGCTGGTAGTGTATTTTGCCTTTATTCATGTGTGATTATAATTTGCGAGTGGCAATGCTGTAGAAACATTACAATGTCCAACTTTACCAGAGACCTCTATGGTTCAAATGGTTCTGAGCGCTATGGAACTTCTGAGGTCATCAGTCCCCTAGAACTTAGAACTACTTAAACCTAACTAAGGACATCACACACATCCATGACCAAGGCAGGATTCGAACCTGCGACCGTAGCGGTCGCTCGGTTCCAGAGACCTCTATCATAAACGTCACAGATACTCCTCGCGCAAAACGATATTGCCACTTGTTGGAAAGTGGAGCGGTAAATATATATTTATCTACATCACTGACGTGGAATCTAAAAATGGTTATGCTGCAGAACGCAGTTAACGGTGCCATTCACGTATTACACGCGCAAACAAAATTGGCACTCGGCGTGGTGGCTGATGGGAGTGACCGTAAAGGAATTTCCCATAAGGACATCACACACATCCATGCCCGAGGCAGGATTCTAACCTGCTACCGTAGCGGTCACGCTGTTCCGGACTGAAGCGCCTAGAACCGCTCGGTCACACCGGCGAGTCCCATTTACAGTCGCTCCATTAGCCACCACGCCGAGCGCCAACAGTACCTAACGTGATAGACGTTACACTGCGAAGCGTATGCGCACAGTGGAACTAAAGTGTAAGAAGCCCACGGGACGAAAGATTTTTCATTCCTTAAAAGAGCGCACTGGTCTCTTTGGAGCTCTGGTTTCATTGCAGGCCATCACGTGATCGCTCACCACTCACGTGAGTCGTGGTAGAGGAGTGGTGCGCATGTGCCAGTCCGTTGTGTGGAATCGCAGCGGAAAGTTACGACGGCTGCCCAGAATGTACTGCACCGCATTTTTTCTTCAACAGTTCTTTACTGAACGTAATGAGAATTCCAAAATCGAAAGAATAGTGTTTTATCTACACACCCTATTTTTCCACGTCAACTCCATCCCGTTCTATGGCCTTCCTGCAGAGCGAAACAAGGGCGTGTATGCTCTGTCGGTACCAATCCTTGTCCTGGTGGCGGAGCCAGTATTTCACTTTGGGAATCACCTCCTCATCGTCCTCAAAATGTCTTCCACGGATGGCATGCTCTAATGGCCCAAACAAGTGGAAGTCCGAGGGTGCTGTGTCAGGTGTGACAGCCGTGAATGGTCTCCCCGACCGCAGCAAATCGTAGAGCTCCGCCGAACCGCCTTCAGATGACCACGCCCTTCGTACCCAGCGACTAACTGTACTTCTGTCGACAGCAGATGTTCCATAGACTTTGCACGAACGTTTTTGAATATTCTCCACGGTTTCTCTCTTTGCGTACACCACCTACAGACCCCATGTTAAAACTGCCTTGCAGCTAAGCTATCTGTCGGAAGTGACGGAAACCTGGCGCTCTCACTCAGGAGACTTCAAATAATACATACCTAACGTCTCGCATTCGTAGCACTGTTTTCCGCTGAGAAAAAAATATGCGTTGCATTACTTTCTGGGCAACCCTCATAGGTCGACGTAGACCAGGAAAGCATCATATTTGGACATGACCGTGGCCGCACCGTTCCACGATGTGTTGCTGTATCAACGCCCAACGTGTCCGCAGGGATTGTGTACTACTTGGACTGGTTCTAAAAACATCATAACCGACAGGAACCAGAGGTAAGTGTCACGCCTCGTCAATGACAACAGGTTTCAAACCCGATTGAAATTGCTGCTGTCAATATATACAGTAGTAGCCAATTTCAGAGAAAATGTTGGAAAAGCAACTGCACATAGTGGGCATTCAGAGACAGATACACCGCAAAACATCATTATTCGCTGCGGCACCTAGAACACCTCTTCAGAGCGTGAAACAACACAGAAACTGCAGGCGTGCAGTCCGAGCGGCGTGGCTCTATTCGGTCACGCTCAGGAAGCGGTCAAGATCCGCCCCAGGAGCTGCTATGGTGTGCTGCGGACCGCATTCCCACGCTGGACTCTGCGTGTGCCGCCTGTCGCATCTGCGCTCGCTTGCTGGCTGCGGACCCACTTAGAGTCACGCGCGCACGCTTTGCAGATCGTCAGAATTACAAAAAAAAAAGTTCAAATGTGTGTGAAATCTTATGGGACTTAACTACTAGGGTCATTAGTCCCTAAGCTTACACACTACTTAACCTAAATTATCCTAACGACAAACACACACACCCATGCCTGAGGGAGGACTCGAACCTCCGCCGGGACCAGCCGCACAGTCCATGACTGCAGCGCCCTAGACCGCACGGTCAGAATTACACACCAACCTGTGGATTAATCAACTCATCTGCCATACACCAAACGGTGTGAAATTTTATAGAGCCTTTCAGAACAAGAGTGGTTCACAGTTGTACGAGATTCACTTTAAAATCTGAAATAATTTAGGAAATAACTTAACAAACACTGTTTTTTAACCTTGTTTCACAATTTATTACCAGTGTTATTGCACAACATAGGTTAAGTTTTATAATGTATATGTAATGTACTTGAAAATGGGCTTATAACCCGAAACCTACGTTGTGCAATAACATTAATAATAAATTGTAAAACAAGGCCAAAAAACAGTCTTCGTTTACTTAATTTAGAATGCTTCACCATGAACCCACAGTTGATTCAACTAAAATGAATTTAGGAGATATTTAAAAATTTCGCACTACAGCTGTTTTTGGTTCCTTGGCACACTACTAGTTTGTCCCTTTTTGGACCATTTTCCAGTAACGTTTTGCGGTAGGAATATCTGCCACATGCATTAAAGTGGCAGTGATTTTAGGTTTACGTGTACTGTTCGTCATGGTTCACACATATCGCACTCTCGCTGTTTAAGTGACACAACGCAGAATGCTAGGTTTCCCATGGATCACGCAAAACGTTTTGGGCAACAATGAAATATTATGGAGACAAATTTATCAGCACTAATGAGATTGAATATAGCACCAGGATCAAATCTTGTTTCAGTCATTTCTGACATTAACATCAAAGAACTGCCCTTTCTTTTAGTTACGTCACTTTTACTGTCTTCGCTAGACATATAGCTGCTGATTGTTTACAGTTCTGACACTTTTCCAGATTAAAACATATACATTTGTCACTTATGATGTCCACTTTATGCTTATTAATAATGTTTTATTTGTAATTATGTTGCATGTTGGGTAGGATAAATTTGACTAACTGGTTTTTGGAGTCCAATGCTCCTTCCCACACGAGGTTCGAGTCCTCCTTCGGGCATGGGTGTGTGTGTTGTTCTTAGCATAAGTTAGCATAAGTTACTTTAAACAGTGTGTAAGTCTAGGGACCGATGACCTAAGCAGTTTGGTCCATTAGATATTCAAACACATGTGAACATTTGAGTCCATTACTGCAAACACATTGTTTCTATAAATTAGATATATTTAACAAAACCTCTTACAAACCTTTAATGAAAAGTTCAAATACCGAAAGAGGTGGCGCAGTAGTTAACATATTGTACTCCCATCCGGGAGGACGACGGTTCAAACCCGCGAACGGCCATCCAGATTTAGGTTTTCTGTAATTTCCCTAAATTGCCCCATGCAAATGCCGGGATGGTTCCTTTGAAAGGGCGCGGCCGATTTCCTTCTCCACCGTTCCCCAATCCGAGCTTGTGCTTTGTCTCTAATGACCTCGTTGTCGACGGGATGTCGAATCCAGTCTTCATTCATTCCTCCCAACAGTTCAAACATTCAACAAATATTGAGAATTTCTTTATAATAAGAATTACAATAACTTATTGTTATTTTCAGGCTGAGGCAATTGATTAGAATAAGGTTCAATCAATCCAGTTTCTGGTCTACATGCAACAGCATAAATGTCGCTTCTATCTCCTTCAGAAATTGCAGCGGTAGCAATTGATGCTATTTCATTACAGGATTTCATTATGAATGAAGCATTTCTATGAGAATGTAGCTCATGAAGTATTTTACTTTGTCGTTCGTTTGATGCCTCATCACTTGGATTTGTTACAGGGGCTTCTTTTCCATGAATACATTCCAGGTTAGAAAGACGTCCATCCGCTGTATTAACGTCCAATATGACAGCAGTAAAGGAAACGTATTATTATATACTTGAAAAGTGACACAACTCAAAATATCCTAACCTACTTCTTCAAAATCGACACTACTGAAAAAGAAAACAATTCTTCTAAAGTGAAGCAACCCAAAATAACAACACATCATCGCAAATAATACGATTCATATTATAGTCGAAAATATCGTGTTTAGTTGGCGAGCTAACAATGGTTAAATTAGAAAATTAGGAACTGTTTATGGCCAAAGTATAGAAATTGAACTTTTCAGTTTATTCATTGAAATTGACATAACTGAAATTTCTTGAAATGATCCTTCAAAATGGGCACAATCCATACGATTTAGCTGTTCTACGGTTACCATGATCGACTAAAGTGACACAATTAGAAATATCACGCTGCTTTTTTGTGATTACGGTCTAAAAGAACGACACAACGAAAAATAATATTGTTTTGAGCTTCTTAAGAACGATACGTTCGCCATTCGTTACTCAACTAGCAACGAAACGCTCTTGTTGTAAAGAGGGCGTCGCCACTCCAGACGGGTAAAGTGACGAAACACTCCTCTAAACATCAAACTATGAAATTATAGGAACACACTTTTGATTACTGCTCATGTATCGTTTCTTCAACTCTGTAACATTAAGAACTCAAAAGTGAAAAATTTTGAGCTGATTCACTTTCGTAGCAAGGATGCGATATGCTGTCCTGCTGGTGTGACAGATCGACATTTTAATAAAGCGCGAAATTTCTGCTCAGGATTGTAATTGAAAGTGGCCTAAATGGCAAGAACCAGTTAAGGTACCTTTACAAACACTACAGCAGAAGAGAGAAAATTCCACTTTCTTTTAATAAATTTCTTGCAGTTGTACAAACCCCAAACGAAAAACAAAATTTATAACTTCCCATTAGAATCTGCTTTCAGACACTTCATGTTCTTGAGAGTACGTCAGAAGATGACAAACTCTGTACTTAGTCACCAAAATTGTTAATTCAACAACATTTTGTTCAGAGCAGAGTAAGTTACATAATGTTTCACAAGTTGTAATGATTATTTCATCTGTTCGACACAATTATTTTGATTTGAGTACTTAACGGTTAGGTTAGTGTTGTTTTAACGTCCCGTCGACAACGAGGTCATTAGAGACGGAGCGCAAGCTCGGGTTAGGGAAGGATGGGGAAGGAAATCGGCCGTGCCCTTTCAAAGGAACCATCCCGGCATTTGCCTGAAACGATTTAGGGAAATCACGGAAAACCTAAATCAGGATGGCTGGAGACGGGATTGAACCGTCGTCCTCCCGAATGCGAGTCCAGTGTGCTAACCACTGCGCCACCTCGCTCGGTTGTACTTAACGACCGAAATAGTAAATTAAGTAGTGTTTTGTTCAGAACAGTGGAGGTTACTTAATGTTTCAGATTCACAAATAATAGCTATTATTTTCAGTTGTTTCACGTAATTACTTTGTATTGTTATACTGTCAGAGTGAGTGGGATGGTATATACAGCATTTATGTGATGTATCAGTCTCGAAATTTATTATAATTTATCGTGATTGAGTGCGTGAATCATGTTGTATAATAGAGCAGTGAGTCACATACATGGTACGGGGGGACTTCAAACAGTACGTTACAAAATTTTGCGGCAGGCCGAGGAACTCACATTGAATGCTGCACTGCACATCGAAGCGACACAGAAACATGACACTATTTTTCAACATAATCACCAGGTGTCTGAACAAGGGTCGGAGTGCAGAATGAGATTTTCACTCTGCAGCGGAGTGTGCGTTGATACGAAACTTGAAAGGCAAAGGTCCCGAGTTCGAGTCTCGGTCCGGCACATAGTTTTAATCTGACAGGAAGTATCAAGGGTCGGAGTGATATACTAATCGTTCGTGTCCTCGTTTTACAGAGCCATTCCAGAACCACCGTGTGAACGATAGCGTTGTTGTAAACTCTCTTTTGCCTGAGATGTTCTCTTACTTCCTCGCTTGTGGTTGAAACCGATAGGCTTCCTTCCCAATCACCATCACCCACGTCCGTGCGGCCTTGGTCAAATTGTAGGCACCATTTCACTCTTTCTGGACGTGACATAGCATTTGGTCCACATACCACCATAATTTCATGGTGAATCATGTGTGTAATTTTGACATTTCACTCACAAGTTTAGCTGCGGGCCTATGGCGTATCGTCTCAGTTGTGCGACTGGATTCGTGATTTCCTGCCAGGAAGGTGACAGTTCGTAGTAATAGACGGCAAATCATCGAGCAAACCTGAAGTGATATCAGGTGTTCCCCAGGTAAGCGTCCTGGGACCTCTGCTGTTCCTGATCTATATAAATGACCTGGGTGACAATCTGAGCAGTTCTCTTAGGTTGTTCGCAGATGATGCTGTAATTTACCGTCTAGTACGGTCATCCGAAGACTAGTATCAGTTGCAAAGCGATTTAGAAAAGATTGCTATATGGTGTGGCAGGTGGCATTTGACTCTAAATAACGAAAAGTGTGAGGTGATCCACATGAGTTGCAAAAGAAATCCGTTGGAATTCGATTACTCGATAAATAGTACAATTCTCAAGGCTGTCAATTCAACTATGTACCTGGATGTTAAAATTACGAACAACTTCAGTTGGAAAGACCACATAGATAATATTGTGGGGAAGGCGAGCCAAAGGTTGCGTTTCATTGGCAGGACACTTAGAAGATGCAACAAGTCCACTAAAGAGACAGCTTACACTACACTCGTTCGTCCTCTGTTAGAATATTGCTGCGCGGTGTGGGATCCTTACCAGATGGGATTGACGGAGGACATAGAAAGGGTGCAAAAAAGGGCAGCTCGTTTTGTATTATCACGTCATAGGGGAGAGAGTGTGCAGATATGATACGCGAGTTGGGATGGAAGTCATTACAGCAAAGACGTTTTTCGTCGCGGCGAGATCTATTTACGAAATTTCAGTCACCAACTTTCTCTTCCGAATGCCAAAATATTTTGTTGAGCCCAACCTACATAGGTAGTAATGATCATCAAAATAAAATAAGAGAAATCAGAGCTCGAACAGAAAGGTTTAGGTGCTCGTTTTACCCGCGCGCTGTTCGGGAGTGGAATGGTAGAGAGATAGTATGATTGTGGTTCGATGAACCCTCTGCCAAGCACTTAAATGTGAATTGCAGAGTAGTCATGTAGTGTTCCGCGGACTTCAACTTTGGAGTACCGGCACGTTTCCACCTGCCGACCCATCTCACTACCACACCGTGATGCATCTGTTAATCGGTTCCGCAAGAGAACGGTGTTTGCAGCAAACCCAGAAGGTGCACTCTCTTCTTACAATGCGCCCCTCTTTCTGCGCAATGGCCTTAGCGCGAGACGACACGATTGTGTAACTATCTTTGTGATAGTGCATAAGATGTGTTTAATTTACGGCAGCCGGCGTAAGATTCTTTATACGACGGTTGGAACTTGAATAGTGGCAAGTATTCATTTACAGCTCGTACAAAATAGATACGTGTTTCAAAGTTTTCCTGACCTTCAAAGTCACCAGCATTGTGCACAATCCGTTGCCAGTCGTAGAGTACTCTTAGCAGTGCCAGTTGTGTTGACAGTTGTAGCGGCGCGGTGTACTGCCCGACGAATTTGTAGCAGTTCTGAAGCGGATGTCGTGAAGTGTTTCCTTCAGTTTAGAAATCGATTTGAACTCACGAGGGAGGTATAGCACTTTGCAGTCCCATCAGTCAAACAAAACAGTAACAGCTTGCACTGTACGTGCTTGAGCATTGTCCTGCAAAATGATGGTCAGGTCCTGCAAAAGTGTCATCACTTCTGTCTCTATGCTGTTCATTTTTGGAACACAGCCTACGACCAGCTTAGAGACAGAAGTGATGACATTTTCTGCACGACAAGACCATTATTAAGCAGGACAATGCTCAAGCACGTACAGTTATTGATTCGTTTGACTGATGGGGCTGCTATACCACCTGCACTCCCCTGACTTAAGCACTCGTGAGCTCAACTCGATTTCTGAACTGAAGGAAACACTTCAGGGCGTTCGCTTCAGAACTGCTACAAATTCGTCGGGGAATAGACCGCGCCGCTCGAACTGTCAACACAACTGACACTGCTAAGAGTATCCTACGACTTCCACATCGCTGGCACGGCTTATACACAATGCTGGTGACTACTTTGAAGGTCAGTAAAACTTTGAAACACGTATCTATTTTGTACGTGCTGTAAATAAATAGTTGCCACTATTGAAGTTCCAACCCTCGTATCTATCCTTCAGAGAAGTAAAGATGAGCTGATTTTTCAGTTTGTTTGCATTTCGGGAAATACTAAGTTTAGCAACTGATTTAAGTAAATCTGGAACTGAGATTGCTCAAGGAGGAAAACTACTCTGATGAAGGCTGGAAAATACGAAGCTAATTAGTTACAGAATGATTCAGCCAGTAAGAAGGGAGGGGAAAGATTTTTCCTTAGGTGAGTCTCAAAGAGTCAGCAATAGTAATGCGTGGAACAGTGCTGAACTTCAAAGTTTCTTGTTATAATTCTACACTCGTGTTTGTGTCAGGTTGGTATCTGTGAAAGGTGTAAAACTATTTTGATATCGAAATATGTAAATCTCAGTCCAGGACAACAGAACTATGTGACAATTTAATTTTGTACGGAAAATATGTGTTGCTGACGCTACACGATGCGGAATCAGACCAGCCGGTACATCAAGTAATTCGTCTGCGAGAAAGAAATCCGTTTTCAATTAAATTTACTTCTGACTCTCTATTAAAACTGTTTGAAAATTCACAAGACAACACTTTCCTGAAATCTTTTACTGGTATTAAGCCTCTGAACTGATATGATATTATTTTCACTAATACTCTCTGACAGTCACTGTACGCTGCAGTGGACATGAAATTTGATGTAATTACATTTATTGGCATACCTGTGCGCACGGAACTCTCGTCTGTTCTGCAACCTGTCGCTATTAGGAACAGTGATGTAACCGTCAAAAAGCAAATTTCCTTTGCTGTGCTTATTACGTGCAATTCAAGACTGTATTTTGCCAGTTTTCATAGAAACGTTTCTCGGTACACAAATCGCAATGTGCAATGCGAGTAGTCACGAAAGTAAATGAAAATAGGGAAATAATCTTAACAACTGATAAAAGAGAACAAAGACTCCAGGTTTAATTACGGTTCAATGACAACAATTCACCTTTTCATGAAGTTCTCCCACCTAGACAAGTTATCAAAATATTTCTTAATAACTTCCCTGTGTTCGTTTAGCTTCCTTGACTCTTTTATCAACTAGTAAGAAAAAACCATACGTTTCATTATAAGATTCCTACGCAAAACTTCAGCCATATACAATGTTCTAACACTAAGAACCTACGTAGTTACAAAAATAAAAGGAACTGGAATACCTTAACAATTAGCCTTTTGACATTCTTCCATTAATATAATCTCAATTTCTTTCTTCGAAACGTCTTAGAATAAAATCCTTTTTAAATAATGTTCCTCTACTACATGGCAGGCCGGCTTCCGTCCTTTTCAAAGCAAGTACAATGTCACACTGACCAACACACACTGCACACTGCTACTCTCTGACTCACTCTAATATCTTTGGTCTCAAAACACAAACTTACAAAGAATATGACTATACCGATACTACAGAGATTGAGTACATTTATCAAATTCGCAACTTCTTGAAAATCGATATGGGAGATAGGACATTTCCCTTTCAACCTGTGCTAGTAAAAATGTTGTAACTTGCTTTGATTCATAAACAGAGTGGTTGCGACAGTGATGAGATAAGAGTAAACAACGTTTCCGGATGTTTGGGAAATTTTTGAGATTCTATTGGCTTTTTCGGATGGGCTTAAAAATTTCGCGAAGCGTGCTATGCACCGAATTTCTGATTGCTGAATTCGTATTAAGTGTGTAGTGCTGAAAAATGTATTAAAACAGACAATCATCGTTGGACTTTCAGAAAGTTTATAGACTGTTAAAATTTGTGGCTCATTAGACAACATACCACTAGATCTACCGTTACAAGTGCCAGAAACTGCCGCAGTTCTTTAAGGACGACAATCTCATGAACAAAAAAACCTTCAAACGTATGACTACTTTACTATTGAATTAACTGGTTCAATACTTGACGTTAAGCATGTAAAACCTTTATGCCTGAAGGCGGATGACACTAATTATTTTGGTTTTTTTAGTTCCAGATTATTCAAACAAAGACTAATAAATGGGTTTCGAAAAACTGTGAAATTATGGGTAGAGTTTGTTAACAGAGGCTGAGTGGATGAGTATATTCCGGATGAAATGAAATGAAATGTCGTGTGACGAGGGCCTCCCGTCAGGTAGACCGTTTGCCTGGTGCAAGTCTTTCGATTTGACGCCACTTCGGCGACTTGCGCGTCGATGGGGGATGAAATGATGATGATCAGGACAACACACCTAGTCCCTGAGCAGAGAAAATCTCCGACGCAGCCGGGAATCGAACCAGGGCCCTTAGGATTAACAGTCTGTCGCGCTGACCACTCAGCTACCGGGGGCGGACTATATTCCGGATAACTTCGCTACCTTTTAAGAAAAAGCTAGACCTTAACGCATCTCAATATTTATGCCGTCGTATCTTCCGATCCATGTGTCGTACAGCGATACGAATTCGCATGAACATTCAGTGGTATATTTAGTGACTGTATGCAAACTGTATTGTAAGCAGAGTTAGTACAGAGGAAATAATAAATTAAATCATCATGTTTGATGCTAGAGTTTCACTGCATAAGCTGTGAGATTATAGCGACCGATAAACTGGTTCCTTTCATTATTTCGTGGGGGCAAAGTGGCACGCACCAGCAGGTGCCTCGACTCAAAGAAAAAAGTCATCACAACTTTCCTGGATCTGCCGTGCCTTTTGTTTCGACTAAACTGCAGAAGTTTCCCTGGGAAGCCATTACACATGCTCCATAAATACCAGATCTTTCCCCATGCGATTTCCATGTTTTTGGAGCCCTGCAGAAAGAGATTCGATTCGTGGGTACAATCATGATTTCGTTAGCAAATGCAAACATTTTTACATAAAGACATTGGCCGTCCTGCCTCACAATTGGACGTGCTACTTCCCGAGCGGTAAGGCGTGCTGGTCCCCGGTACGAATCCGCCCGGTGGATTAGTGCCGAGGTCCGGCGTGCCGGCCAGTCTGTGGATGGTTTTTAAGGCGGTTTTCCATCTGCCTCGGTGAATGTGGGCTGGTTCCCCTTATTCCGCCTCTGTTACACTGTGTCGGGGATTGCTGTGCAAACACCGTTTCCACGTACGCATGCACCATAATATTATTCTACCACGCAAACATTTGGGGTTACACTCGTCTGATATGAGACATTCCCAGGGGGCTCCACTGGGGACCGAAACTTTAATAACCTTGCGTTCGGTGTGGAGCGGTCGTGGGGTGGGTGGACTGCTGTGGCCTGTTGTGGGGTTGTGAACCACTGAGCGCTACGGCGGGGCGAAGCTTCGCCGTCGTTTCTAGGTCCCCGGTTTAATACATACATACATACTAATAGTTAAGGCGATTACTTTTGATTCAATAAACAGTTAACTTACTTTTTTCCATCTGTCTCGGTTTCATTTGATTGCTCATTATAACTTTGATACCTGATTCACTGAGGTCACCATTAACGTAAGATTACACTTCTTAATGACAAAAGTTTAAATTTACAAATTCGGTTATTAATTACATGAAGTACTAAAAATCAAATTTTGTTGCCCGTCAGTGCCGCTAGATAGGGAACTTGCAACTGGAAGTGGGTCCCTTTAAGTGGGTTAGGCGTTTAGTAATAGGAGTGTAGATGCTGGCTACTGTTGAGAGAATGTGCTATGATCGTGAACGTTATTGTCATGTTATTTGTCATGTTATTTGTCAACAAATATGTGTTTCTTTTTTAGATAAAGGGCGGTGCATGCGTTATTATAATGAGAATAGGACCAACGTTTAGCGAAGAACTTACCTGTATTTGATTCAGCAACTTTAGTTTGGTTTATGATAAGGAACAATCTTTCAACAGGAAATGTTGTTTTGTGCACCCAACTGACACGTGTGGTGCAGCCTCTCTTTTAAACAGCTTTCCCAGGTTGAACTGTATTGTATATGCTTCAGGGCAGGCCGTAGTTGTAATGAAAGTCGCGGTGATAAGCGAGTAAATTCCAGTGGTGAGATGATACCAGCACCGTCGTCTATAGTCTGACGAGTCGCGATTTTGCGTCTTTTGAAATGTTGCCAGGCGTAGAGTGCATCAGTGAGGCAGAACGTGATGGGTGTAGCTGAAGCCGCACGTAGTTCTGTCATGTTTTGGGGATTCTTTTCGTACCACACGTTGCCCGCTCCTGCAAGTTACCGTGAACATCAACCAGGATGTTTATTTCATCGTCCTCGTTGACGAAGGGCTGCCGTTTGTTCTAAATCTTCCGCATCTTCCAAGACGACCGCAGCAGTGTCCACGGGGTTGCATGAATACGTTCTGTAAGTAAATGTAACTCCATTTTGCGTTCAGGAGCGTGTGACTGCACCTGGTCGATGAAATTTAATAATACTGCACCAATAGCCATATTTTGATTGTTTTGTTAGGCAGCCAGTTTAGACGCTACAGTCACTTCATCTTCAGGCTCTAACGCGACACCCTCCTCTAACATTACCTTTTTTTTTTACAGAAACAACCGATACCGTGTATGCTGTTGATTCTTGTATAGGCGAATTGAAACAATTTCATTTGATTTTGTATACGGTGTTAGCTGCTGCTAGGCATGAAGCAGCTGCAATATACTTGAAGCTAAAATGTATTTAAAAAATTAATTTGTTACGATCGATATTTACCAATGGTTAAAAATTATTCTTGTTTTAGAAATATTTGAAATTAGAAACTCTGCCATACTTAAAATTCATATTATTAATTGCACAATCTAACGCTATTTATTAAATTTATTTCTGGATTTATTTATAAAATAATAATGTAGCTTAGTGAAGTTTCTTCTTTTGTCAAGAAAGTATGTAAACTCTGCTGGTTTGTAAACTCTTTGGAATATTGTGAGTGCCGCAGAATGTGGGAGTAGTGGGCATGCCTCTGAAGGAGACAGTTTTTATATGTTCGACACTAAAAATGTAATTTGAAATATTAAGTGGTAATCGTAAGAACGGTGTGATATTTAATAATGTGGCAAAGAATAAAATTCAAGAAATATACAGGCTAATCTTCATCAGTTATTTAGTCATCAGGGACTCACAACGTTAAACCAAAATTTCAGCCGCAAGAGTGTACCCCTAGACGCAAGACTTGGAGCCAACAAGAAGAGAAAATGAAGACAAGATAAAAGTTTATCTTTAGTATATCATACGCCTGTGGAAGCTTTTGAAAATAATGAAGACACTAAGAAAAAATTAATGTTGATCTGTGGGAGGGTAAGATTACAATGCCTATACGATAAAGTTTCAAGACTGCAAATTAACACATAATACCGTGTCAAATAGTGTTACATAAACGAAACGGATGATACATATTAATATATATAAGTAGAAGAAGCCAGTCGTGAATAAAATATTCAAGTTATAATGAAACAGTATTAACTTATTGTTCGATAACCATAATTAAAAGAAGCAACATCAGTCACTTAACAGAAATAACAGTAAAACAGTAGCGTCAATGTAATGCAGACTTTGGTACTACACATTCATTGTCTACAAATACGTAAGGGTATAAACGACAAGAATTTGCTTTCTTATTTTTCATACATAGACTTAACACGAAGAATAGCGTCAGATATCTAAAGTAAAATTATAAGAAATATTTAAGTGCCACAAGTAACGTTACAAACTAATAACTGCATTAAAGATAACCGTGAAAGCTCAGAACCGCCAAACGACGTGTAGCAAAGGTGTCAATGCTACATAATATGAATGATGACTTGATGACTTGGTAACCTACAGCATTAGGTTTTTAGCCTTATCGCAGAACAAGCCGTGTGGTATAATTTGTCTATATACAGTTGCTACTCAAATGATTCCTATAGGTCTGTATTTCTTATTTTCATCTGTTGATTGACCTATTTACCAACGTTCGCCCTTTAACAAATGAATAAGGATATCATGATGACGCTGTTTCACGTTACCAGTATTACTCTTAGGCTAGTATTTAGCATTGAATTCATGAGTTATTTCTTATCTGTTGATTCATCAACAGGTGAAAAGATATCTACACACATTTCACCTTATATACTTCTAATTTACTTGTAGCTGGTTCACATTTTTACACATCCCTACTCTATTTATATTCAGATGGTTTATGGTACTAATGCCTATCTGACTTAATTTATTCACGTTATATTGTACTGACAGCTTTGCTATACGACCTTTGGTACTTATTACCAATCACGGTTATTTTTCAATACGCTTACTAGTTTCTATCACATTTATCGTGTCTTATAATTAGATACCTGATGCTATTCTTCAAAATAAATTCTTGTGGCTTGTACCCTAACAGCCGGCCGGAGTGGCCGAGCGGTTCCAGGCGCTGCAGTCTGGAGCCGAGCGACCGCCACGGTCGCAGTTTCGAATCCTGCCTCGGGCATGGATGTGTGTGATGTCCTTAGGTTAGTTAGGTTTAATTAGTTCTAAGTTCTAGGCGACTGCTGACCTCAGAAGTTAAGTCGCATAGTGCTCAGAGCCATTTGAATCATTTGTACCCTAACATATTTGTAGACAATGAATATACAGTACTAACTGTCATAATTTTACGCTCTGTTGGGCCTGCAGCATAGTAAACGTCAGTATAAGACATAATGAAAATGAATGCTCCAAGAGGGGTTGGGTTGTTTGGGGGAGGAGACCAAACAGCGAGGTCATCGGTCTCATCAGATTAAGGAAGGACGGGGAAGGAAGTCGAGCGTGCCCTTTCAAAGGAAACATCCCAGCATTTTCCTGGAGCGATGTAGGGAAATCACGGAAACCTAAATCAGGGTGGCCGGATGCGTGATTGAGCCGTCGTCCTCCCGAATGCGAGTCCAGTGAATGCTCCAAGACTAGATACAGTAAAGTAAATTGTTTATTACTCGTAAATATTTTACACGACAGACCTGTTTCATCTTATTGCCATTATTAAGTGACATGCGAAAATAACGCTAGTAAGATTATCTATACATAAATTATGGCTGTTTTATGTTTACAATTGCATTGGTACTTACGTCTGGCTGAAATCGACGACCATATTGCATCTATAGTAAATGTTTTCTGTCATGTATAGGTAAGCACATTATTTTTTCTAGTTACGAAGTGTAAAAATACGTTTTTGTCAGATATTTTGATACTTCAATTTTGACAATTCTTTAGTACGATGCTATATGTTTACAAAGTACATACATTTCGTTGTTCTTATTGATCTTTAGATTTTATCGATGGTCTGTGTAAGGAAAATACGAACACCGAAATGTAATGTCATCTCTGGTAAGCTGTGTACAAGCTGTAAACATACAGCATCGTATTAAAGAATTATCAAAATTCAACTGTCAAAACATATGACAAAAACGTATTTTTACGTTTCGTAACTACGAAAAGGGATATATTTACTAAGACAAATCAGAAAAAAATTGCTATAGATGCAATATGGTCGTCACTTCCAACTAGACGTAAGTACCAATGCAATTATTAACATAAAACAGCCGCGATTTATGTACAGATAATCTTACTAATGTTGTTTTCACATGTCACTTGATAATGGCAACAAGCCGAAACAGGCATGTCGTGTAAAATATTTAAAAAATATATTACCTTAGTGCAGCTAGTTTTGACACATTCGTTTTCATTATGTCTTATACGAGTGCAGGACTTTATGTGCTTGTTTTAATGATGCGTATAGTGTTGCACGTTCATAGTACGTCTGTCACTCGAATATTTTACTTCACAATTGGATTCTTTAGCTTATTTACGTTAATATGTTATTTTATCCATGTCTGTAATTTTCAGCAACTGTAGTATTACATTTTCAGTTACTAATAAATTTTATTTTGCTTCACCGGTTTCGACAAATTAGTTTGTCATCTTCAGGAGCCTACAAAGTTAGGCTGCTAGAACAAGATACATAGATGTGATTAGTTACAATAAATTGTCAGTCAGTTTTTAAAATAATCATATACAATATCTACATTTCTGGACATACCATCTTCTATGAAGAAGATATTGACATCTACTAAACCAATACTAAGTAAGTTTCTGTAACATATGTTTTATATTTCACATAATTGTATAGCCAAGGTCTAAAGATTTTTAATATACCTAATTTTGTAGTCATCTTAAGATGACAAAATAATTTGTCAATACTGGTAAAGTATAATAAAATTTATTTGCAACCCATGACTGAATGTTATCCTATTAGACATTAATATTGTTTCGTATATATAATACAATGTAACATTCTGTTATGCGTTTACCTGCTGTCTTGTAACTTTATTATAAACTCCTGAAGATAACGTTATTGGAACGCTGAAACTGGTTGACTAATAAAACAATTAAACTAACCGCTGTTGCTACGGTCTTATTACACTGAATCCGTTCTTTGTCTGACGAATGATGATGATTTTGATGATTTTTGGTTTGTGAGGCGCTAAACTACACGGTCATCAACGCCCCTACAAAGTCCCAATTGTTACAGAGTCCAATTTTTTCATAGTCCTATCTAACCACTGCCACAAATGTTGATGAAATGATAAGGACAACGCAAACACCCAAGCCCCGTGCAGAGAAAATCCCCAATCCGGCCTGGAATCGAACACGGGACACCGTGATCCAAAGGCAGCAACGCTAGCCATTGATGAACGATCAGGCACCACATCGCAAAAGTGGCGCGGTATATCACCCGACCTTGATCCCGCAGAAAATGGTTGGGACTAGAATGAGATTTTCACCCTGCAGCGGAGTGTGCGCTGATATGAAACTTCCTGGCAGATTAAAACTGTGTGCCGGACTGAGACTCGAACTCGGGACCTTTGCCTTTCGCGGGCAAGTGCTCTACCAACTGAGCTACCCAAGCACGACTGACGCCCCGTCCTCACAGCTTAGCTTTACTTCCGCCAGTACCTCGTCTCCTACTTTCCAAACTCCACAGAAGCTCTCCTGCGAACCTTGGAGAACTTGCACTCCTGAAAGAAAGGATATTTCGGAGACATGACTTAGCCACAGCCTGGGGGACGTTTCCAGAATTAGATTTTCACTCTGCAGCGGAGTGTGCGCTGATATGAAACTTCCTGGCAGATTAAAACTGTGTATGTCTGTAAAGTTTGGGAGTAGGAGAGAGGTACTGGCGGAAGTAAAGCTGTGAGGACGGGGCGTGAGTCGTGCTTGGGTAGCTCAGTTGGTAGAGCACTTGCCCGCGAAGGGCAAAGGTCCCGAGTTCGAGTCTCGGACCGCCACACAGTTTTAATCTGCCAGGAAGTTTCAGTGGCTGGGACTGTTTGGAAACATTGAGTGAAATGTAGCAACCCGCATCCCCACAGTGTAGTAGCGATATCTGCGCCAGGCAACTGCGGCTTGTAGGAAGGGTCTACTTGTCGGACAAAAAGAGTCCAGCGTGACGCTGATGAGGAAGTGAACGGCCCGGCCCGGCACACACAGTGTGTGACGCCAGTCCGGCTGGAGGTCGGCGATGAGGAGCAGAGGAGAGGCGGTGAGCGGCCGGCGGGCCGGTGAAAGTCTGATTGCAGTCGTCCTGTTAGCGAGCCCCGGAGCGGGGCGGTGCAGACCTGCCGGTCGAGACGGAGAGGTCGCGGTGTGCTATGTGTTGGCAGACGTGCACGTTCACGAGCCTCGAATCGGGCTGCGTTTAGTGCAAGGAGCGCAGTAGCACGCTCGTTCAGGAGACGCGAGTGCGAACCCATAGCGTATGCAGCAATGTAGAGCGAAACTATTGAGTTGGTGCCTAAGTTCGTAGCGTTTTTCCGTAAGTTTAATAAAGGCAACAGGTACTCATAATACAGGCTTTAGTCATCAATACCATATCCTCCTTCACGATTTACAATAGTCTGGCAACGCTGAGGAGGTAACTGTCCGATTGCGCGACTGCAGAAATCATGTGGTTGTGAGCCGAAGAACTCGTCATGTTCGGAGCGTATTTTCATCCAGAAAAGAAGTTCCTTGAAAGTTGTTCGATAGATAAGGAAGAATGGTTCAAATGGCTCTGAGCACTATGGGACAACATCTGAGGTCATCAGTCCCCTAAACTTAGAACTACACTCCTGGAAATTGAAATAAGAACACCGTGAATTCATTGTCCCAGGAAGGGGAAACTTTATTGACACATTCCTGGGGTCAGATACATCACATGATCACACTGACAGAACCACAGGCAACAGAGCATGCACAATGTCGGCACTAGTACAGTGTATATCCACCTTTCGCAGCAATGCAGGCTGCTATTCTCCCATGAAGACGATCGTAGAGACGCTGGATGTAGTCCTGTGGAACGGCTTGCCATGCCATTTCCACCTGGCGCCTCAGTTGGACCAGCGTTCGTGCTGGACGTGCAGACCGCGTGAGACGACGCTTCATCCAGTCCCAAACATGCTCAATGGGGGACAGATCCGGAGATCTTGCTGGCCAGGGTAGTTGACTTACACCTTCTAGAGCACGTTGGGTGGCACGGGATACATGCGGACGTCCATTGTCCTGTTGGAACAGCAAGTTCCCTTGCCGGTCTAGGAATGGTAGAACGATGGGTTCGATGACGGTTTGGATGTACCGTGCACTATTCAGTGTCCCCTCGACGATCACCAGTGGTGTACGGCCAGTGTAGGAGATCGCTCCCCACACCACGATGCCGGGTGTTGGCCCTGTGTGCCTCGGTCGTATGCAGTCCTGATTGTGGCGCTCACCTGCACGGCGCCAAACACGCATACGACCATCATTGGCACTAAGGCAGAAGCGACTCTCATCGCTGAAGACGACCCGTCTCCATTCGTCCCTCCATTCACGCCTGTCGCGACACCACTGGAGGCGGGCTGCACGATGTTGGGGCGTGAGCGGAAGACGGCCTAACGGTGTGCGGGACCGTAGCCCAGCTTCATGGAGACGGTTGCGAATGGTCCTCGCCGATACCCCTGGAGCAACAGTGTCCCTAATTTGCTGGGAAGTGGCGGTGCGGTCCCCTATGGCACTGCGTAGGATCCTACGGTCTTGGCGTGCATCCGTGCGTCGCTGCGGTCCGGTCCCAGGTCGACGGGCACGTGCACCTTCCGCCGACCACTGGCGACAACATCGATGTACTGTGGAGACCTCACGCCCCACGTGTTGAGCAATTCGGCGGTACGTCCACCCGGCCTCCCGCATGCCCACTATACGCCCTCGCTCAAAGTCCGTCAACTGCACATACGGTTCACGTCCACGCTGTCGCGGCATGCTACCAGTGTTAAAGACTGCGATGGAGCTCCGTATGCCACGGCAAACTGGCTGACACTGACGGCGGCGGTGCACAAATGCTGCGCAGCTGGCGCCATTCGACGGCCAACACCGCGGTTCCTGGTGTGTCCGCTGTGCCGTGCATGTGATCATTGCTTGTACAGCCCTCTCGCAGTGTCCGGAGCAAGTATGGTGGGTCTGACACACCGGTGTCAATGTGTTCTTTTTTCCATTTCCAGGAGTGTACTTGAACCTAACTAACCTAACGACATCACACACATCCATACCCGAAGTAGGATTCGAACCTGCGACCGGAGTAGCCGCGTGGTTCCAGACTGAAACGCCTAGAACCGCTCGGCCACTACGGCCGGCTGATAGATAACGGGGAAGGTGAAAATCTCAGGGTAAAAAGTCAGGTGAATAAGGTAGGTGAGGAATGACTTCCTAACCCAACTCACTTCTTTCTCTTTGTATGTGAGTGTAGTAGTATGTGGGCGTGCGTTATCGTGGAGTAGCATCAATTCACACAGTCTTCCTGTTCAGTGTTCTTTGAATGCGTCTGCAAGACGTCCGAGTTGTTGGCAATAGATGTCAGTAATGATGGTTACATATAGGGGAAGCAATTCGTAGTAGACCACAATGTGGGTGTGCCAACTGAGGCATAACATTTTTTGTGGATGTGCCCAAGTCTCTGTACGTGGAGTTGCTGCTTTGTTTGGGCTCACACATTTCTTTCTTTCCCTTGTGTTAGCATACAGACACCATTTTTCGTCGCCAGTCACGATACCGGATAGGAATGGTGTTGCTCACGAATCAATTGATGACGAGCAGACAGAGGTTCACGTACGGTTACCAGCTGATTTTATAATTAGAACATGCGGTATCCATACACCCGATTTGTTAACCTTCCCCACTGCATGAGAATGTCGCACGATGGTCGAATAAACACGTTTATCACATCTGCCACTTCTCGACTACACTGACGTGAATCATTGCAGATTAATGAGTTTAAACGAACTTAATCACACACTGAAGGTCTTTAGTGGACGTGGAGAATGACTAATGTCAAAACGATGCTCCTTAAAAGGTGCAAATTTTTCTGGCTGCCTCTGCCACTGTCATCCCTCTACTGTACTCGAACAGAAGAATATGTCGGAAATGTTGCGATTTCTCCAACTGGCCCTCCATTTTCTTGCGTTCACAACTCCATTCACTATATCAAAATGGCAAAATGATAATATGTAAACTGAAATAGTAACAGTGAATTACAATTAAAAACGATGATTGACAAATAAATCGATAGCAACCGGAATACCAACATGCAAAGCAAAAACAATACGAACTTACGCATCAACGTAATACGTTTCGTAGCTGGAGCAAGTTGTGTGTAATCAAAGAACACTACTATAGGATCCAGTCGAATGAAGCGACGCTGTTGTTAAGACACTGATCCCTTCTGATCCCATATTTGGAAGGGTGGATTTGCTCTGTCTAGCCATCTTGATTTGGGTTTGTGATTTTCCTAACTCGTTTTACACAATCGCTTCTTCATGAAGGTTGGCTAAGTGGTTCTAGGCGCTTCAGTCTGGAATCGCGCGACCGCTACGGTCGCAGGTTCGAATTCTGCCTCGGGCATGGATGTGTGTGACGTCCTTAGGTTAGTCAGGTTTAAGTAGTTCCAAGTTCTAGGGGACTGATGACCTCAGATGTTAAGTCCCATAGTGCTCAGAGCCATTTTCTTCATGGAGGGGAAGGCCAACCATCCTTAGAAAAGCTTCCTTGTATATTCTGTCTCTCTCTCTCTCTCTCTCTCTCTCTCTCTCTCTCTCTCTGCGTGTGTGTGCGCGTCTGTGCGCGTGTGTATGTGCGCGTGTGTGTGCATGCGTGTGTGTACGTGTATGTGCGTTTGTGTGCGTGTGTGTGTGTGTGTGTGGGTGGGTGGCTGGCTGGCTGTGTGTGATTTGACTGGGAAACATTGCAACTCTTTCCCCGTGTGAAATCTCATATTTGAAGATCTGAAGAAAGAGGTGTGGACGTCGGTTTCAGTTGAAACAGGAAGTGAAACAAACGTGTGAATTGCTAAGGGACCACACTGCTGTCATAGGTCCCTAGTCGTACACACTACTTTACCTTTAACTTACGCTAAGGACAACACAACACCCATACCCGCCGGAGGACTCGAACCGTGGCAAGACGACCGAGACCGCGCGACTACACCGCGCGGCGGAAGTGAAACAGTGTGCGCGGATGTGGATCCGTCAACGACCGACCGCGTTCTACGAGACAGGAATTGATCGTCTCATCTCCCAGTGGGGTAATTGTCTTAACGCATGTGGTGATTACTTTTGAATGGAAGTGTTCCAAGGTCCTGTTGTAGCGGGTGTTAGGTTTTCATTTGGCTGCCCCTTACAAATAAATCAAGAGGGAGCAGTAAGGATGTAAGAGTGTCAGGGGACACTCTGCCTTGCCTGGACACAATGTAACTTTTTTCTTTCCTTTTCCTTTCAGCTAGCGACTTTTGTAACGTAATGCGAATGTATTACGAATGAATATTCAAAAACATTATCAGATACTTTTTTTCTTTGATACGCACCTGCTGAGACAAAGGTGATAGAAATGTGTTGTTATTACACAATGGAGTCCGCAGCCGTCAGTCAACTATCCCTGTCTCTAGACCGCGGGGTCTCGGGTTAGATTCCCAGCCAGCTAGAGGATTTCCTAGATACTGGATGTTTGTGTTGTCCTCATCATTTCATCTGACCTTCGTCCGCAGCTCGTGGTCTCGCGGTCGCGTTCTCGCTTCGCGAGCGCGAGGTCCCGGGTTCGAATCCCGGCGGGGTCAGGGAATTTCACCTGCCTCGAGATGACTGGGTGTGTTGTCCTCGTCATTTCCTCATCATTCATGAATGTGGCGAGATTGGACTGAGCAAAGGTTGGGAATTTGATGGGCGCTGATAACCGTGCAGTTGAGCGCCCCACAAACCAAATATTATCATCGTCATTATCATATGACCTTCATCGATGCGCAAGCCACCGGAATGGCTTCACATAGAAAGACATGCACCAGGCGGCCGATCAATCCTAGATGGGTTCCCTTAAGTCAATAATGCCATATAATTACCTCACTAGACGTAGGAGTCACCCTCTGGATGAAACAGCACTCGGTTGGAAATCAGAATAACTGCCAACAGAGAATAGCAGCGGAACCAGAGAGAATAAGTCAGAGCTGAATTTTCGACTTTACGCAGAACAACGGTGCGCTCAAGAAATTTTTTTAAACAAATGTTGTTGTTTGGTTCAGGGACAGAAATGGACTTGTATAAAGACAGTACACTGATTAAAAAAAAAACACAATACCAAGGAGAGTTGTGCGACATAAACGAATGCTGGTAGGCGAGTTTCTACGTCAGAAAAATGATATATTTTCGGTTTTTGTGCCAGTCGCATTAAGAGAGGTACTAATAGCGACACTATGAGGATGCAAATCAGGTTTGCTTCAAATACACGCTGTATCGGTCGTGAGTGTTAGTTGCGTTTGACATTGGAAGTGGAGAGTTAATGTTCGTTAAGAATGCCTTTAAGGGGACAAAGAAGCCATTATCAACACCTCACTGAATTTTAACGAGGTCTTTAATGGATCTATGAGAAGCTGGATGCTCGTTCTGCGATATTGCTGAAAGACTTGGCGGGAATGCGGCCGCTGTACATGACTGGTGACAACGGTGATCACGAGAACGTACGGTCGCGAGGAGACCGGGCTCCAGACAGCCACATGGCTCTACCGAGAACGAAGACCACCTTGTTCGGCCTATGGCTCTGTCGTATCGTACAGCATCTGCAGCACCAGTTTTAGCAGTAGTTGGCACCACATTGACACAATGTGCTGCTACTGGTGTACCCCAACATGCTGTGCAGTGTCGACATGTTGCCTTGGGCTGCTAGATTACCAGATATGTCTCCATTCGAGCACATATCGGGCATCCCACAAACTGACATACAATACCTGTACAATACAGTGCATTCACGTTTGCATGCTTGCGTTCAACATTGTGGCAGTTACACCGGTTTTTAATGTACCAGCATTTCACAATTACAATGGCTTACCCGTGCTTACGTTAACCAGTAACCCTACAATGTTAATGAATAAATGGACTACTGTATTCTCGAAATTTCGTTTCCCCATATTAATTATTCTTTAATGTTGCGATTTTTTCCGTCAGTGTATTATAACAAAAGCTGAACAACGTGAAAGGATAGAGGGTAATGTGTTGTGAAAATATTAAAATCGTCTTGTAGATTTACTTAATTGCTTTATACATGTGAATTTTTTCATTAACAGCTTCGTTCTTGTTAGGAATAAATGTCAAATTATATGAATATATATATATATGTATATATATTCATGTTGTTTCAATACGGATCCATCTATTGAGTAATGCGTCCAACATATCAAAATTGTGCACTTTTTTTATTATGTCTAAATTCTGGAACAATTTTAGAAGCAATGCACTTTGAGTCTAGTGAACAGTTCAATGAAATACGTCTCGTTGAGGAATTACAGGTGTGTTATGAAGAATGTGCGATCACATTGCACCCTAGTATGGAAAATTCGAAATGATTCTAGTGCAACCGTGATTGTATAGATGTCGGTGCAAATATGGTAAAGAATACTTGCTTACATCTACATCTACATCTATACTCCGCGAGCCACCTTACGGTGTGTGCCGGAGGGTACTTATTGTACCACTATCTGATCCCCCCTTCCCTGTTCCATTCACGAATTGTGCGTGGAAAGAACGACTGCTTGTAAGTCTCCGTATTTGCTCTAATTTCTCGGATCTTTTCGTTGTGATCATTACGCGAGATATATGTGGGCGGTAGTAATATGTTGCCCATCTCTTCCCGGAATGTGCTCTCTCGTAATTTCGATAATAAACCTCTCCGTATTGCGTAACGCCTTTCTTGAAGTGTCCGCCACTGGAGCTTTTTCAGCATCTCCGTAACGCTCTCGCGCTGACTAAATGTCCCCATGACGAATCGCGCTGCTTTTCGCTGGATCATGTCTATCTCTTCTATTAATCCAACCTGGTAAGGGTCCCATACTGATGAGCAATACTCAAGAATCGGACGAACAAGCGTTTTGTAAGCTACTTCTTTCGTCGATGAGTCACATTTTCTTAGAATTCTTCCTATGAATCTCAACCTGGCGCCTGCTTTTCCCACTATTTGTTTTATGTGATCATTCCACTTCAGATCGCTCCGGATAGTAACTCCTAAGTATTTTACGGTCGTTACCGCTTCCAATGATTTACCACCTATGGCATAATCGTACTGGAATGGATTTCTGCCCCTATGTATGCGCATTATATTACATTTATCTACGTTTAGGGAAAGCTGCCAGCTGTCGCACCATGCATTAATCCTCTGCAGGTCCTCCTGGAGTACGTACGAGTCTTCTGATGTTGCTACTTTCTTGTAGACAACCGTGTCATCTGCAAATAGCCTCACGGAGCTACCGATGTTGTCAACTAAGTCATTTATGTATATTGTAAACAATAAAGGTCCTATCACGCTTCCCTGCGGTACTCCCGAAATTACCTCTACATCTGCAGATTTTGAACCGTTAAGAATGACATGTTGTGTTCTTTCTTCTAGGAAATCCTGAATCCAATCACAAACCTGGTCCGATATTCCGTAAGCTCGTATTTTTTTCACTAAACGTAAGTGCGGAACCGTATCAAATGCCTTCCTGAAGTCCAGGAATACGGCATCAATCTGCTCGCCAGTGTCTACGGCACTGTGAATTTCTTGGGCAAATAGGGCGAGCTGAGTTTCACATGATCTCTGTTTGCGGAATCCATGTTGGTTATGATGAAGGAGATTTGTATTATCTAAGAACGTCATAATACGAGAACACAAAACATGTTCCATTATTCTACAACAGATTGACGTAAGCGAAATAGGCCTATAATTATTCGCATCTGATTTATGACCCTTCTTGAAAATGGGAACGACCTGCGCTTTCTTCCAGTCGCTAGGTACTTTACGTTCTTACGTTCTTACGTTCTTACTTTACGTGTCCTGGTCACCAATCACCCTGCATTTAAAAAAATGGTTCAAATGGCTCTGAACACTATGGGACTCAACTGCTGAGGTCATTAGTCCCCTAGACTAGTTAAACCTAACTAACCTAAGGACATCACAAACATCCATGTCCGAGGCAGGATTCGAACCTGCGACCGTAGCGGTCTTGCGGTTCCAGACTGCAGCGCCTTTAACCGCCACTTCGGCCGGCCCACCCTGCATATTTCCAATAATCAGCCACATGGATTGCTTTGCATTTTGATACGATAAGGTCTTCCAATGTGCAAGTTTTGCCTATTTTTGGGCGTATCATTAGATGTGGATGGTCTTTTATTGCAACACACTCACCGGAGCACCATCTGCATGGACTGTATTGATTTAGTGTTTGTGTCCAATTATAATAGTGCAGAAGTCGTGGAGTCGCAGTAACAGTATCGCCAAGTTATTTTCATATTGTTCTCCCTAGCTGGTATGGATGGAAGCACTGCATAACAGCTACAACTGTCACAATTTCGGTAGAGACTTGATGGCCCCAAGGCACCCATATGGATACCGTGTTCCTTGAGTTCAGGGAGGCGTTCGATACTGCCTTACACTTTCGTTTGATAGATATATCGGAACAGATTTGCGAATGGACTGAGGTCTTCCTAGTAGACAGACAGAACTCAAAATGTCGCTCTTAACGGGGTGAAATCGACAGGTGTAAAGATTTGTAGAAGTGAAACACGGAACCGACCAACAGTTTCCCGTAACGTGCACGGACAGCGTCAAGTTCAACAAACAGTACTGCTGCCTGGACGTAACATCTGCGTACCCCACAAGCAAAAATGAAAGTGATTTCAAGACAGTCGCCTGATCGAAACTCGTTCGGCGTGAATAAATTGTTAAAGTGTCAGGATTGGCGAGAAAGAAAAAGCAGTGGGCACCCGTTGAGGTGAAGAAGTTAAACATTTTATCAGGGCATGGTGATTTAATGCAGTAAAAAAAATGGAGGCCTAGAGAAGCTGCCGAAACTGAATGGGCTGCTGCCCAAGAGAGCAGGAGACGAGTGCGTCTGGTTGGGTCAGAAGCTGCTAGCAGAAGAGAGCAGACGGCGTGTCCGCTCCCGGCGGCTGGCCGCGGCTCCACCCCCACGTGTCCGCCTCCAACACTCCCTACTGGACAGCCAAATTGTAGATGCGCAGTTCGGTAGCGTTACCTCGTCAGAGCGTAAGAGTAAATGAATGGTGTTCTTGTTTAGTGTTGTATCAGGCCTAACAGGGGTATACAGGGTGAGTCACCTAACATTACCACTGGATATATTTCGTAAACCACATCAAATACTGACGAATCGATTCCACAGCCCGAACGTGAGGAGAGGAACTAGTGTAATTGGTTAATACAAACCATACAAAAATGCACGGAAGTATGTTTTTTAACGCAAACCTACGTTTTTTTAAATGGAACCCCGTTAGTTTTGTTAGCACATCTGAACATATAAACAAATACGTAATCAGTGCCGTTGGTTGCATTGTAAAATGTTAATTACGTCCGGAGATATTCTAACCTAAAGTTGACACTTGAGTACCACTCCTCCGCTGTTCGATCGTGTGTATCGGAGAGCACCGAATTACGTAGGGATCCAAAGGGAACGGTGATGGACCTTAGGTACAGAAGAGACTGGAACAGCACATTACGTCCACATGCTAACACCTTTTTATTGGTCTTTTTCACTGACGCACATGTACAGTCGTGGACAAAACGAGCGAGACCCCTCGCCTTTTCGTTATGCTGATCCGCACAGCTTTGACGTCTGCTACACAGCATAACAGGCAAGGCGACGAAGTGCTACCAACATACTGTGCACAGGCGTGAAATTGAAAAACTATACGGCTGTTTTTAATCATGTGTAACACTACATTAACGCTGATTAGTGTATTAAACACGTAAATATAAGATATAAATGAAAGAATAAACTCTAATTAGTATGAACTGTACTAATAAAAATGAATTGCAGCTTATCGAGATAACACAACTGTTTTAGTAAGACAAAGTACCCCAAATCGTTACGAATTAGCAAAATATTACGCGCAGTCGGCCACGAAACGATCTGTGTCATCGTTCAGACCAGTCACACTGGATTACCATTGTTGAACTACCACGAAAGTGTGCAAATTTAGCAAAGCGCGAAGATTCATAACGAAATTCTATTAAAAATCAATCTTTGCCACAATTAAGTCAATTCAGTTATTGACAGAAGCGGAAAAAGTAGCAGTAACAAGTATGAAATTCTACAAGAGTTTCATATTGCCATCCACACAAGGCGCTGGTTCAGAATAAAGGTAGCAATAAAACGCATTGGGGAAGCGAGAATTTCTTAAAATGGCTTTACTGATAGTCTATCTGCCTCCATTGAGATTAGAAGCGAAACCAAACCAAACCAAACCTCCCTTGCAGTAGCTAACACCTTTCACTACACTAGCAGACAACCCAGGCAAACAGCCTTCTATTATTACTCCAGACATGAATAAGCCGGCAATTTCGCAATGAAAATGGCAATATGATCTGCAGTTTCTGTTGCATACAGCTTTCTGGACTAAAATAAATGAATTTTCTACCTTCATGTCACCGCTTATGTGACTGTTATTATCGAGTAAATTTAGTAGGATAATTCTGCACCACCCCAGGAAATAAACGGCGACATAGCAGCCAAACATATTCTACAATGTTGCGAATTCTCCATTAGACGCACCTCAGCCAGAAAACGTTCATTAGCCCAAGTATTTCTTAAGCTAGCTAGCAATGGGAATGCTTTCACTTTTAAAACGCGGTGGCATTAATACTGAGATCTGAATTACCACGTGTATAGGCAAATGGATTTTATTTGCATTCCTGTAAACGTGATTTGGATCGAAAGCATAGCTACGATTAACATGCTGATGTATCGACTGCAACTACAACATTTCGAATAAAGAGTAGGGTGAGTTATTCATTCGTTGTTAGGATTTCGTCACCCAAATCTGTAAAAATGGAACCCTACTAGTCTCACTTTCTTTACCGTCTGTCTGTCTACCCAACCCTTGAAACCCGTTTACCTCGAGTACGGGTAGACATAATAAGCGGAAATGTGTCGCACTTCCTGCGATATACGGTCCCTTGGTGGTGTAAAAAAGTGAGCTTCTATGTCAACGCAATCTAAAGATACGGCCGTTTATGTAAATAAAATTAACACAAAAGGTCAAAAAATGGCTCTAAGAACTATGCGACCAAACTGTTTACGTCATCAGTCCCCTAGACCTAGAACTACTTAAGCCTACCGAAGCTGAGGGCCTCACACACATCCATGCCCGAGGTAGGATTCCAACCTGCGACTGAAGCAGCCGCGCTGTTCGTGACTGAAGCGCCTAGAACCGCTCAGCCACCGCACCCGCTGAATCCCTTTTTACCATTAACAGAATTTCGTTATGAATCTTCACGCTTTGCTACATTTGCCCACTTTCATGGTAGGTCAGCAACGGTAATCCAGTGTGACTGGTCTGAACGATGACACAGACCGTTTCGTGGCCGACTGCGCGTAATATTTTGCTAATTCGTAACGATTTGGGGTACTTTGTCTTACTAAAACAGTTGTGTTATCTCGATAAGCTGCAATTCATTTTTACTAGTACAGTTCATACTAATTAGAGTTTATTCTTTCATTTATATCTTATATTTACGTGTTTAATACACTAATCAGCGTTAATATAGTGTTATACATGATTAAAAACAGTCTGACAAAGTTCGGATAGTTTTTCAATCCCACGCCTGTGCACAGTATGTTGGTAGCACTTCGCCGCCTTGCCTGTTATGCTGTGTAGCAGACTTCAAAGCTGTGCGGATCAGCATAACGAAAGGCGAGGGGTCTCGCTCGTTTTGTCCACGACTGTACATTACCATGAGGGGTGAGGTACACGTACACACGTGGTTTCCGTTTTCAATTACGGAGTGGATTAGAGTGTGTCCCGACATGTCAGGCCAATAGATGTTCAATGTGGTGGCCATCATTTGCTGCACACAATTGCAATCTCTGGCGTAATGAATGTCGTACACGCCGCAGTACATCTGGTGTAATGTCGCCGCAGGATGCCACAATACGTTGTTTCATATCTTCTGGGGTTGTAGGCACATCACGGTACACATTCTCCTTTAACGTACCCCACAGAAAGAAGTCCAGAGGTGTAAGATCAGGAGAACGGGCTAGCCAATTTATGCGTCCTCCACGTCCCATGAAACGCCCGTCGATCATCTTGTCAAGGGTCAGCCTAGTGTTAATTGCGGAATGTGCAGGTGCACCATCATGCTGATATCACATACGTCGACGCGTTTCCAGTGGGACATTTTCGAGCATCGTTGGCAGATCATTCTGTAGAAACGCGATGTATGTTGCAGCTGTTTGGGCCCCTGCAATGAAGTGAGGACCAATGAGGTGGTCGCCAATGATTCCGCACCATACATTTACAGTCCACGGTCGCTGTCGCTCTACCCTTCTGAGCAAGCGAGGATTGTCCACGGACCAGTAATGCATGTTCCGTAGATTCACTGCCCCGTGGTTTGTGAAACCCGCTTCATCGGTAAACAGGTAGAACTGCAACGCATTCTCTGTTAATGCCCATTGACAGAATTGCACTCGATGATTAAAGTCATCACCATGTAATTGCTGATGTAGCGACACATGAAACGGGTGAAAGCGGTGACGATGCAGTATGCGCACGACACTACTTTGACTCAGTCCACCGGCTCTCGCAATGTCCCGTGTGCTCATGTGTGGGTTCATGGCAACAGCAGCTAACACACCAACTGCACCCGCTTCTCCTGTGACGGGCCTGTTACGGACCCGTTTGCGTGCTACGACCATACCTGTTGCATACAGTTGGTGGTAGATGTTTTGCAATGTGCGGCACGTTGGATGCTCTCTGTCCGGGTACCGTTCTGCATACACCCTGCAGGCTTCAGCTGCATTTGGTCGACACTCGCCCTAGATGAGTATCATCTCCGCCTTTTCAGAGTTCGAATACACCATGGTCACAGTTCCTACAACACTACACTATCACAGACGTCTGGTAACACGGTGTACTACAGTTGGTCTGTGTGCGGAGACGAATGCAGAATAACAATAGCAGCACGCGCTACATGCGGACACTGCGATAGCTAGACCAAACCATAACAGTGCACTACAGCCACACTCGTAAACACGGTCGTCATCGTAAACATGTCCCTGCAGATGCTGCTCGCCGACAGTGGCCCGTGTTTGTTACAACACGCAACTGAACGTCGGAGGTTTCAAGCGTCAACTTTAGGTTACAATATCTCCGGATGTAATTTGTTTATATGTTCAGATGTGCTAACAAAACTAACGTGGTTCCATTTAAAAAAAACGTAGGTTTCTGTTAAAAAACATACTTCCGTGCCGGCCGTGGTGGCCGTGCGGTTCTAGGCGCTCCAGTCCGGAGCCGCGCTGTTGCTACGGTCGCAGGTTCGAATCCTGCCTCGAGGATGGGTGTGTGTGATGTCCTTAGGTTAGTTAGGTTTAAGTAGTTCTAAGTTCTAGGAGACTGATGACCACAGCAGTTGAGTCCCATAGTGCTCCGAGCCATTTGAACATACTTCCGTGCATTTTTGTATGGTTTGTATTAAACAATTACACTAGCCCCTCTCCTTACGTTCGGTCTGTGGAATCGGATTGTCAGTATTTGATGTGGTTTACGAAACATATCCAGCGGTAACTGTTGTGTCTAGACAAGACAGCCTAGACACAATGAGAGGAAGCCGAAAGGCACGCGCTAAGTTAAAGCAGGATTGCGTGAGGTCTGAAACAGGATATGTAATGAATGCTATAAAGAAAAGTACGTAGCTTCTGGAATACTTAACTTTAATCCATCCTTTTGGTACAACTGGAGATTGTGGCGATACAAGTGAGACTCTTTAGATACATGCAATGTTACTAATGGCGCCTTGCTAGGTCGTAGCCATTTACTTAGCTGAAGGCTATTCTAACTATTGGCTCGGCTAATGAGCGAGGCTTCGTCAGTGTGCATCGCTAGCAAAGTCGTCCGTACAACTGGGGTGTCTGGCGGTGACACCACACTAACGTTAGGTGACTCACCCTGTATAAGGCCTCCGAACAGCGTCAGGTGTTGAGTGATCGGTTTGAAAGAGACGGAGAGGCCACTCACTCGTGTGCTACAGCGTTAACTGCGCCTGGCCGAGTTTCATACGGGCCAGCTAACCGAATCGGACAGTAATCAGATTTGTCGGGCATTCGGATGAGACAGAGGCCCGGAGTTGGACGGCATGCGAACGTAAGGGCGGATATACGGGGTATTGAAAAAGTCTCTCCGCAGTGCCATATGATTGATAACCGCGGGTGCTGTATGGTTGTTCGCCTGCCTAAGTTACTTCCCTTCAAGCCTACTCTCCCAACATTCCACAGTTTCGTTTATCTCAGCCAGCGTCAGTAGTATCGTTGCTGTGTGTCGTTACGTGTTGACGTGAACAAAAAATGGTTCAAATGGCTCTGAGCACTATGGGACTCAACGTCTGTGGTCATTAGTCCCCTAGAACTTAGAACTACTTAAACCTAACTAACCTAAGGACATCACACACACCCATGCCCGAGGCAGGATTCGAACCTGCGACCGTAGCAGCAGCGCGGCTCCGGACTGGAGCCCCTAGAACCGCACGGCCACCGCAGCCGGCTTGACGTGAACATTTAAGTTTAGTTTCTTTGTTCGTTTGGTTCGTTTCTTTCATTGTTAAAATACTAACCATTGAAGAACGTGTGTTTTTATTCGAACAAGTGTTCAAAGCCGGCGGTAAATACACAGTTTCAGTTCATCAAACATTTAATTCAGTTTTCCCAGAGACAACACTCCCATATCGCAATACTGTGTGAGATTCGATTAACAAATTTCCAAGTACGGATTCAGTGAGAGATGCACCTACAAGTGGTCGTCCTAGCGTTTTGTCTGAGGATAAACTACTCCATATTTCCGATAAAATGTCCATGAGTCCGAACAAGTCAGTATGAAAACTCGCCCAGGAAATTGATATTAGTGTCGGAACGGCCCACACAGCTGTAAGGAAAAAATTAGAACTTTTCGCATACAAAGTGACAGTCGTGCAAGAACTGAAAAATGCTGATCATGGCAAGAGACTGCATTATTGTCAATGGTTCAAAAATTTCTTTCAACAAAATGGAAGGGATGTTCTTAATGAAACCTTTTTCACGGATGAGGCGTGGTTTCATGTATCCGGGCACATAAACTAGCAAAATTCTCGTATGTGGAGTACTGCAAATCCATTGTGTATTCATGAGGAACCACTTCATTCTGTGAAAATAGGAGTTTGGATTGCAATTTCTAGACGTCGGATTGTAGTCCCATATTTTTCAACGAAACAATAAACGCACAACGGTACTGCAGTGATTCTCTGTACCCATTCATAGGAGAACTTGTGTAAAGTGAAATACTGAACGGTTATTTTCAACAAGATGGTTCAACCGCGCATACAGCTCGCGTTTCAATGCAACTGCTTGCTGATGTTTTTGGTGATCGCATAATTTCACAGGGACTTTGGCCTCCACGATCGCCTGACCTAACACCACCTGACTTTTTCTTCTGGGGTGCAACCAAAGCAACTGTCTATAAAATTTATTATTTTTGAGCTTTTCCTCATTACAGAGGCTTATCTCCAACATAATAATTTACTTGGAAATTATAATACAAACAATAAACGTTCTTAAACTATACTCTCTAAATATTTCTCCAGGTGTTTCGATCTTGCGAGTCCTCTTCATCTGCGCCCATTCTCCTCATTGCGTGTTCTAAATTTTGGAGCCAGGTGGTCACAGGTCGTCCTCTTCTTCTTCTCCCCTCTGGTTCCCACTCCGGTATCAATTTTGGTATTCTGGCTTCCTCCATTCGTCGTACATGCCCGTACCACTGTAATTTCTTCCTATCCATTACGTCATGTATTCTTTCTTTTATTTCCATTCTCCTTATTACTTCGGTGTTCCTTATCTTTTCTTTCCTGGAGATTCTTGCCGATCTTCTCCAAAAGTCCGAGCTTGTAATTCTTTAATGTGCTTCATGTTAATTGTCCAGGTCTCCGTTCCATACAGAACCACGCTCTCTAATATGGATTTGTATATTAATTTTTTAGTTCAGCTCATTACTTTCCTGCTCCATAAGACTGAGTTAAGAATCCCAATGACCCTCCGTCCGCAACTAATTCTTTTATTGATTTCTGACTCTGATTTTCCCTCGATTTCTAAAATGGATCCCAAATAACAGAAAGTGTTTATCTTTTTGATTTTCTTTCCTTCAATGTATAGCTCATCTGAATCATTAGTCAAGTATTCTGTTTTTTGGTAATTAATCTTCAAACCCCAAGTTTTGTATGCTACTGCTAGTTGATTGCACATATAGTTAGCATCCTCCCCATCTTGTGCTACTACGACTACTTGATCATCAGCAAATAATAAATGATGTAGGTAAACTCCATCTCTTATTTCTAATCCCATACTATTACATTTACGAGACCATGTTCTAAGGCTAATATCTATATAGATTTTAAATAATGATGGTCTATAAAAACCGTCCAAAATCCACCGATGAACTGAAAACTGCAATATCCACTTTCACTGCTTCTGTTACAGAAAAAATGTTACAGCTTGTGTTTGGAAACATGATTAAACGAATTGAATTGTGTGTTCAACAACAGGGGGGGGGGGGTCACTTTCAACATTTGATGTGAAAATTTGTAAGTAAAAATGAATATTCAATAAATTAATAACTTGTATTTCACTGAGTTTCATTTCGGTTATCGACTGCGGCATACGGCACGCGCGGCTAACAATCATACGGCACTGCGGAAAGACTTTTTGAACACCCCGTACTTGTAGTCAATGTTCCAGTCGACTACCCCTGACCACTATAGGGGAGGATCGGCGTATTGTGCACAAAGCACGTACACTACTGGCCATTAAAATTGCTACACCAAGGATAAATGCAGATGATAAAGGGGTATTCACTGGACAAATATATTATACTAGAACTGACATGTGATTACATTTTCACGCAGTTTAGGTGCATAGATCCTGAGAAATCAGTGCCCAGAACAACCACCTCTGGCCATAATAACAGCCTTGATATGCCTGGCCACTGAGTCAAACAGAGCTTTGATTGCGTGTACAGGTACAGTTGCCCATGCAGCTTCAACACGTTACCACAGTTCATCAAGAGTAGTGACGGACCTTGCCGTTGGTGGGGAGGCTTGCGTGCCTCAGCGATACAGATGGCCGTACCGTAGGTACTGCGTACGGCTGAAAGCAAGGGGAAACTACAGCCGTAATTTCTCCCGAGGACATGCAGCTTTACTGTATGATTACATGATGATGGCGTCCTCTTGGGTAAAATATTCCGGAGGTAAAATAGTCCCCCATTCGGATCTCCGGGCGGGGACTACTCAAGAAGATGTCGTTATCAGGAGAAAGAAAACTGGCATTCTACGGATCGGAGCGTGGAATGTCAGATCCCTTAATCGGGCAGGTAGGTTAGAAAATTTAAAAAGGGAAATGGATAGGTTAAAGTTAGATATAGTGGGAATTAGTGAAGTTCGGTGGCAGGAGGAACAAGACTTCTGGTCAGGTGACTACAGGGTTATAAACACAAAATCAAATAGGGGTAATGCAGGAGTAGGTTTAATAATGAATAGCAAAATAGGAATGCGGGTAAGCTACTACAAACAGCATAGTGAACGCATTATTGTGGCCAAGATAGATACGAAGCCCACACCTACTACAGTAGTACAAGTTTATATGCCAACTAGCTCTGCAGATGACCAAGAAGTTGAAGAAATGTATGATGAAATAAAAGAAATTATTCAGATTGTGAAGGGAGACGAAAATTTAATAGTCATGGGTGACTGGAATTCGAGTGTAGGAAAAGGGAGAGAAGGAAACATAGTAGGTGAATATGGATTGGGGGACAGAAATGAAAGAGGAAGCCGCCTGGTAGAATTTTGCACAGAGCACAACATAATCATAACTAACACTTGGTTTAAGAATCATGAAAGAAGGTTGTATACATGGAAGAACCCTGGAGATACTAAAAGGTATCAGATTGATTATATAATGGTAAGACAGAGATTTAGGAACCAGGTTTTAAATTGTAAGACATTTCCAGGGGCAGATGTGGACTCTGACCACAATCTATTGGTTATGACCTGTAGATTAAAACTGAAGAAACTGCAAAAAGGTGGGAATTTAAGGAGATGGGACCTGGATAAACTAAAAGAACCAGAGGTTGTACAGAGATTCAGGGAGAGCATAAGGGAGCAATTGACAGGAATGGGGGAAATAAATACAGTAGAAGAAGAATGGGTAGCTTTGAGGGATGAAGTAGTGAAGGCAGCAGAGGATCAAGTAGGTAAAACGACGAGGGCTAGTAGAAATCCTTGGGTAACAGAAGAAATATTGAATTTAATTGATGAAAAGAGAAAATATAAAAATGCAGTAAGTGAAACAGGCAAAAGGGAATACAAACGTCTCAAAAATGAGATCGACAGGAAGTGCAAAATGGCTAAGCAGGGATGGCTAGAGGACAAATGTAAGGATGTAGAGGCCTATCTCACTAGGGGTAAGATAGATACCGCCTACAGGAAAATTAAAGAGACTTTTGGAGATAAGAGAACGACTTGTATGAATATCAAGAGCTCAGATGGAAACCCAGTTCTAAGCAAAGAAGGGAAAGCAGAAAGGTGGAAGGAGTATATAGAGGGTCTATACAAGGGCGATGTACTTCAGGACAATATTATGGAAATGGAAGAGGATGTAGATGAAGATGAAATGGGAGATACGATACTGCGTGAAGAGTTTTACAGAGCACTGAAAGACCTGAGTCGAAACAAGGCCCCCGGAGTAGACAATATTCCATTGGAACTACTGACGGCCGTGGGAGAGCCAGTCCTGACAAAACTCTACCATCTGGTGAGCAAGATGTATGAAACAGGCGAAATACCCTCAGACTTCAAGAAGAATATAATAATTCCAATCCCAAAGAAAGCAGGTGCTGACAGATGTGAAAATTATCGAACTATCAGCTTAATAAGTCACAGCTGCAAAATACTAACACGAATTCTTTACAGACGAATGGAAAAACTAGTAGAAGCCAACCTCGGGGAAGATCAGGTTGGATTCCGTAGAAACACTGGAACACGTGAGGCAATACTGACCTTACGACTTATCTTAGAAGAAAGATTAAGGAAAGGCAAACCTACGTTTCTAGCATTTGTAGACTTAGAGAAAGCTTTTGACAATATTGACTGGAATACTCTCTTTCAAATTCTAAAGGTGGCAGGGGTCAAATACAGGCAGCGAAAGGCTATTTACAATTTGTACAGAAACCAGATGGCAGTTATAACAGTCGAGGGACATGAAAGGGAAGCAGTGGTTGGGAATGGAGTAAGACAGGGTTGTAGCCTGTCCCCGATGTTGTTCAATCTGTATATTGAGCAAGCAGTAAAGGAAACAAAAGAAAAATTCGGAGTAGGTATTAAAATTCATGGAGAAGAAATAAAAACTTTGAGGTTCGCCGATGACATTGTAATTCTGTCAGAGACAGCAAAGGACTTGGAAGAACAGTTGAATGGAATGGACAGTGTCTTGAAAGGAGGATATAAGATGAACATCAACAAAAGCAAAACAAGGATAATGGAATGTAGTCTAATTAGGTCGGGTGATGCTGAGGGAATTAGATTAGGAAATGAGGCACTTAAAGTAGTAAAGGAGTTTTGCTATTTGGGGAGCAAAATAACTGATGATGGTCGAAGTAGAGAGGATATAAAATGTAGGCTGGCAATGGCAAGGAAAGCGTTTCTGAAGAAGAGAAATTTGTTAACATCCAGTATTGATTTAACTATAAGGAAGTCATTTCTGAAAGTATTCGTATGGAGTGTAGCCATGTATGGAAGTGAAACATGGACGATAAATAGTTTGGACAAGAATAGAAGCTTTCGAAATGTGGTGCTACAGAAGAATGCTGAAGATTAGATGGGTAGATCACATAACTAATGAGGAAGTATTGAATAGGATTGGGGAGAAGAGAAGTTTGTGGCACAACTTGACCAGAAGAAGGGATCGGTTGGTAAGACATGTTCTGAGGCATCAAGGGATCACCAATTTAGTATTGGAGGGCAGCATGGAGGGTAAAAATCGTAGGGGGAGACCAAGAGATGAATACACTAAGCAGATTCAGAAGGATGTAGGTTGCAGTAGGTACTGGGAGATGAAAAAGCTTGCACAGGATAGAGTAGCATGGAGAGCTGCATCAAACCAGTCTCAGGACTGAAGACCACAACAACAAACAACAATGGTGTCAGATGGCATTTGACTCTGAATAACGAAAAGTGTGAGGTGATCCACATGAGTTCCAAAAGAAATCCGTTGGAATTCGATTACTCGATAAATAGTACAATTTTCAAGGCTGTCAATTCAACTAAGTACCTGGGTGTTAAAATTACGAACAACTTCAGTTGGAAAGACTACATAGATAATATTGTGGGGAAGGCGAGCCAAAGTTTGCGTTTCATTGGCAGGACACTTAGAAGATGCAACAAGTCCACTAAAGAGACAGCTTACACTACACTCGTTCGTCCTCTGTTAGAATATTGCTGCGCGGTATGGGATCCAGGTGGGATTGACGGAGAACATCGAAAGGGTGCAAAAAAGGGCAGCTCGTTTTGTATTATCACGTCATAGGGGAGAGAGTGTGGCAGATACGATACGCGAGTTGGGATGGAAGTCATTAAAGCAAAAATGTTTTTCGTCGCGGCGAGATCTATTTACGAAATTTCAGTCACCAACTTTCTCTTCCGAATGCGAAAATATTTTGTTGAGCCCAACCTACATAGGTAGGAATGATCATCAAAATAAAATAAGAGAAACCAGAGCTCTAACAGAAAGGTTTAGGAGTTCGTTTTTCCCGCGCGCTGTTCGGGAGTTGAATGGTAGAGAGATAGTATGATTGTGGTTCGATGAACCCTCTGCCAAGCACTTAAATGTGAGCTGCAGAGTAGTCATGTAAATGTAGATGTAGATTTGTCTGGATGGTTGGCCCCCGGCGCGTTGGGGGCAACTCAGGATTCGTAGGGATTGTGCTGCTGAGCCATAAAAGGTGCGGCGATTGGAAGATGACCGCCAGGGTCTCAGGAAATTCTTCCTCGTCCTCCCCGAGGCTCATCTCCTCACTCTTTCCAGGTCGTAGGTGGGTGTTCTGCCGTGGTGAGTCTCGCTATCACGATGTAAGGCCTCTTCTTGATTGTCTTTCAACCATTTGCGCTTGCAGTTCATTGTCTTAAGTGTGTGGGAGTTCAGCTTACGCCACAACTCCTCATTCCTTATTACGTTATAGACTGTTGCATCTACAAATGTTGGCCGGCCGTTGTGGCCGAGCGGTTCTAGGCGCTTCAGTCTGGAACCGCGCTGCTGCTACGGTCGCAGGTTCGAATCCTGCCTCGGGCATGGAAATGTGTGATGTCCTTAGGTTAGTTAGGTTTAAGTAGTTCCAAGTCTAGGGGACTGAGGACCTCAGATGTTGAGTCCCATAGTGCTCAGAGCCATTTTTACAAATGTTGTGGGGAAGGCTAACAAAAGACTGCGTTTTATTGGCAGGACGCTTAGAAAATGTAACAGACCTACTAAGGAGACTGCCTACACTACGCTTGTCCGTCCTCTTTTAGAATAATACTGCGCGGTGTGAGACCCTTACCAGGTAGGACTGACAGAGTATATCGAAAAAGTTCAAAGGCAGCACGTTTTGTATTATCGCGAAATTTGGGAGAGAGTGTCACAGAAATGATACAGGATTTGGGCTGGACATCATTAAAAGAAAGGCGTTTCTCGTTGCGACGGAATCTTCTCACGAAATTCCAACCACCAACTTTCTCCTCCGAATGCGAAAATATTTTGTTGACACCGACCAACGTAGGGAGGAACGATCGCCACGATAAAATAAGGGAAATCAGAGCTCGTACGGAAAGATATAGGTGTTCATTCTTTCCGCGCGCTATACGAGATTGGAATAATAGAGTTGTGAAGGTGGTTCAATGAACCCTCTGCCAGGCACTTAAATATGATTTTCAGAGTATCCATGTAGATGTAGATGTAGAAATGCGACCCTGTCCTGGCCTGTAATCTGCTGTGTAGCGGCACAGTCCCAGACTTACAAAAGACAGCCAGGGCAAAAGCACCACAGCCGCAAAGATGTGAGCTGGTTCTAGTGCCATAGAGATTCGCCACGAGTGGCGCTGATGATGAAGCTATCGACTTCGCCTCGGCCAATTGCCGGCCGAGTACTATCCGCCATCGGACGACAACGGAGAGAAGCCTACTCGGAAGATAGAAGAGCAGCTCTCGTCCACCTGGTTATAGATCTTTGTCCAGGGCTGTCAGGGAACGTCGTTTAGTTGACTCTTAGAAGTGAACAGACAGTGGCTGTAAATTGCATTTGCTATATACTGAGAAGTGTATCTACGATTATTCGCATTTAGTCATTGAGGGCCTTTTGTTATGTTACATTATATGCAGTGCTGCAGACTTCTAAATATAACTAGTGACAAAGATAAGTAAACCTTTTAACTTGAAAGGAGTCTACTGGGGCACATTTTTATGTGCCACCCGAATATGGTGCTATAAACGATGTATGTCTTTGATAGGCTTTATATCGCAGACCCGGAGATACTGCTTCTGGTCTGAGATTATTATAGTGTTGGAGTAAGAGAACACTTGGCCCTCAGTTGTAGGTAGCTGTGTGTGAGAGAAAGACGATGGAGTAGGCAGTTTTTGTGGTGTACTGTGCGAAGCCGCCAAGTGTTAGATTAATTTAGGTATCTCAATATTGTTGAACTTCGAAGCGCAAGTCCTCATGCTAGCAAGGTAAAGATGTTAAATAATTATGATTTTTGTTTTTGCCAGCGTGTTAGTACAGATGAGTTGGCTAATAATTTGTAATTGCTCAGTAACCCCAGAATGTACGTAAACTGTTTTGATTAAAAGGCTAGTTAGATATTTCGCTTTTGTAATGTTTTAAGATTTGTTTACAGAGCTATGTGTAATTTGATTATTTGCATTTCTGTTGAATTAATGAAGTTAAATAATACTTGCTGTTTAAGTCTTATTGTTTGTGAATCAATTGTGAGTAACGTAAAAAAATAAAAGAGAGAAATCAGTATTAGTAATTCACCATAAACAGTACCGCCTCCATGTCCAGGTCATATGTTTTTCAAAGAAGTTGGATTTTCATAAATGTCTTGATTTATCAGCAAAAACAGTTTTATGTGCATTTCAAAGTATTGTAGCCAGCATTGCACATTACTGAGCCTGTAGCTAGCATATTTACATTTTTTGTTGAAAAAAAAATGTTCAAATGTGTGTGAAATCTTATGGGACTTAACTGCTAAGGTCATCAGTCCCTAATCTTACACAATACTTAACCTAAATTATCCTAAGGACAAACACACACACACACACTCATGCCCGAGGGAGGACTCGAACCTCCGCCAGGGCCAGCCTTAGACCGCTCGGCTACATCATTTTTTGTGAGAGACCAGAATATATCGCGTTACTCCGTTGCTGCTTTAGAGGTAAGACAATTTAATTTGTTTGTTATGTGCACAGGGACCAAAGTCATCAATCTTGAACAGGGCCAGAGGATTCAGTGCCTAAGGGACTGTATTTCTTTATTGGTATTGGGAGTTGCGTTGCTCAAGTAATTCGTATAAAAGTTTGCTAACTGTAACACAGACTAAGCACACCACTTGCAGTTACAACACGCTACACGAAAAGCCGAGTTTTGTATCCATTCCAAAGTTCAGACATTCATTTAATGTAATCATAAACATTTTTACATTTAAAAAGAACGTCACAAACTCATTTGTGTGAGTTTGTTACTAATTTGCTGGAGTGTTGTAGAATCTTCGTTCTCCTGTCCTGTTACCCGACCCTGGGGCATAGCTACACAGGGTGTTACAAAAAGGTACGGCCAAACTTTCAGGAAACATTCCTCACACACAAATAAAGAAAATATGTTATGTGGACATGTGTCCGGAAACGCGTAATTTCCATATTAGAGCTCATTTTAGTTTCGTCAGTATGTACTGTACTTCTCGATTCACCGCCAGTTTCCCCAATTGAAGGAAGGTAATGTTGACTTCGGTGCTTGTGTTAACATGCGACTCATTGCTCTACAGTACTAGCATCAAGCACATCAGTACGTAGCATCAACAGGTTAGTGTTCATCACGAACGTGGTTTTGCAGTCAGTACAATGCTTACAAATGAGGAGTTGGCAGATGCCCATTTGATGTATGGATTAGCACGGAGCAATAGCCGTGGCGCGGTACGTTTGTATCGAGACAGATTTCCAGAACGAAGGTGTCCCCACAGGAAGACGTTCGAAGCAATTGATCGGCGTCTTAGGGACCACGGAACATTCCAACCTATGACTCGCGACTGGGGAAGACCTAGAACGACGAGGACACCTGCAATGGACGAGGCAATTCTTCGTGCAGTTGACGATAACCCTAATGTCAGCGTCAGAGAAGTTGCTGCTGTGCAAGGTAACGTTGACCACGTCGCTGTATGGAGAGTGCTAAGGGAGAACCAGTTGTTTCCGTACCATGTACAGCGTGTGCAGGCACTATCAGCTGCTGATTGGCCTCCACGGGTACACTTCTGCGAATGGTTCATCCAACAATGTGTCAATCCTCATTTCAGTGCAAATGTTCTCTTTACGGATGAGGCTTCATTACAACGTGATCAAATTGTAAATTTTCACAATCAACATGTATGGGCTGACGAGAATCCGCACGCAATTGTGCAATCACGTCATCAACACAGATTTTCTGTGAACGTTTGGGCAGGCATTGTTGGTGATGTCTCGATTGGGCCCCCATGTTCTTCCACCTACGCTCAATGGAGCACGTTATCATGATTTCATACGGGATACTCTACCTGCACTGCTAGAACATGTGCCTTTACAAGTACGACACAACATGTGGTTCATGCACAATTGAGCTCCTGCACTTTTCAGTTGAAGTGTTCGTACGCTTCTCAACAACAGATTCGGTGACCGATGGATTGGTAGAGGCGGACCAATTCCATGGCCTCCACACTCTCCTGACCTCAACCCTCTTGACTTTCATTTATGGGGGCATTTGTGAGCTCTTGTCTACGCAACCCCGGCACCAAATGTGGAGACTCTTCGTGCTCGTATTGTGGACGGCTGTGATACAATACGCCATTCTCCAGGACTGCATCAGCGCATCAGGGATTCCATGCGACGGAGGGTGGATGCACGTATCCTCGCTAACGGAGGACATTTTGAACATTTCCTGTAGCAAAGTGTTTGAAGTCACGCTGGTACGTTCTGCTGCTGTGTGTTTCCATTCCATGATTAATGTGATTTGATGAGAAGTAATAAAATGAGCTCTAACCTGGAAAGTAAGCGTTTCGGGACACAAGTCCACATAACGTATTTTCTTTCGTTGTGTGTGAGGAATGTTTCCTGAAAGCTTGGCCGTACCCCTTTGTAACACTCTGTGTAATAGTGGCAGGAAGAATTGTCTTAGCGGTGTATTGCACCAGAAGCCGTTTCACGAACTCACAAGCTCGGTCTACCGTAAGAGCAGCGGCAATTCGACCTCCACAGCAGTAGCGAAGAGGTCTTTACAAAACTGGCGACGAGGGTTTACAAAGCAGACGATGTGCTCCGGGGTACCGATTGCTTAACATTCACAAGTGTCCGTGGTGCATGCAATGTAAATACGGCTATAACACACGCCAGTCCCTAATGAAACGAGGAAGCGGGCGATAGACAGTGGCGGCAGAAGTGCCCTCCGCCATACGCCGGGAAGCGGCTCGCAGAGTGCAGGTGATGTGAGTGTACTGCAGTGGCGGCTCGGCTGCGGCTGTGAAGCGAGTGACCTCGCAGTGGAAGCAGCTCGGTGCCCATCAGAGCGCGTCTGCGTGCACCGTTAATGAGCGCTGCCTGCTGCAGTCCCGCCTCTTTTCTTCCTGCAGAGGGAAACGGCCCCCCGGCCGGCGCATTCCCCGTGAAGGCCGCAGCCGGCAACTCCCTGCAAGAAGCCGTCCCTCCACTTCTGCCTGCCCCGGTCTCTGGTAAGGCGGCTGTACCCATTTCCCTTTCACGGGCGATCTCGTCCCGACGTGACAGCACAGCACTGTACGAGCCTCGCACCGACATGGGATGTATCCCACAGCAAAGACGTATCAAGTGTACAACTCCAGTGCGAGAACAGATGTCCAGGTAAGATGGGGACTGCAAGTAGGGTTGACGGTTATCGCTGAAACAACCGGTTTTTCTCCATGCCAATTTAACCTGACTTAATACCGCTCAAAATAACCGACTTCTGAAATAACCTATTTTCGTTATTTTTATTCCTATTATTTCCTGTACTAAACGTAGAAATCGAACAAAGGCTAAAAAATGACTCCCTCAGTTTCCATATACTTAGTGTAAACTACCCATTATATTTTGTTTCTGTACGGAATTTATGCCAACTATATCCCCCTCTCTACAAAAGAGTATGTATTACAAAACCTACATTACTGGCCATTAAAATTGCTACACCACGAAGATGACGTGATACAGACGCGAAATTTAACCGATAGGAAGAAAAAGCTGTGATATGCCAATGATTAGCTTTTCAGAGCATTCACACAAGGTTGGCGCCGGTGGCGACACCTACAACCTGCTGACACGAGGAAAGTTTCCAACCGATTATTCATACACAAACAACAGATGACCGGCGTTGCCTGGTGAAACGTTGTTGTGATGCCTCGTGTAGGGATTAGAAATGCGTATCTTCACGTTTCCGACTTTGATAAAGGTCGGATTGTAGCATATCGCGATTGCGGTTTATCGTATCGCGACATTGCTGCACGCGTTGGTCGAGATCCAATGACTGTTAGCAGAATATGGAATCGGTCGCTTCAGGAGGGTAATACGGAACGCCGTGCTGGATCCCAACGGCCTCGTATCACTAGCAGTCGAGATGAGAGGCACCTTACCCACATGGCTGTAACGGATCGTGCAGCCACGTCTCGGTCCCTGAGTCAACAGATGGGGACGTTTGCAAGACAACAACCATCTGCACGAACAGTTCGACGACGTTTGCAGCAGCATGGACTATCAGCTCGGAGACCGTGGCTGCAGTTACCCTTGACGCTGCATAACAGACAGGAGCGCCTGCGATGGTGTACTCAACGACGAACCTGGGTGCACGAATGGCGAAACGTCAGTTTTTTGGAAGAATCCAGGTTCTGTTTACAGCATCATGACGGTCGCATCCGTGTTTGGCGACATCGCAGTGAACGCACATTGGAAGCGTGTATTCGTCATCGCCATACTGGCGCATCACCCGGCATGATGGTAGGGGGTTCCATTGTTTACACGTCTCGGTCACCTCTTGTTCGCATTGACGGAACTTTGAACAGTGGACATTACATTTCAGATGTGTTACGACCCGTGGCTCTACCCGTCATTCGATCCCTGCGAAACCCTACATTTCAGCAGGATAATGTACGACCGCATGTTGCAGGTCCTGTACGGGTCTTTCTGGCCACAGAAAATGTTCGACTGCTGCCCTGGCCAGCACATTCTCCAGGTCTCTCACCAATTGAAGACGTCTGGTCAATGGTGGCCGAGCAACTGGCTCGTCACAATACGCCAGGCACTATTCTTGATGAACTGTGGTATCGTGTTGAAGCTGTATGGGCAGCTAGCTGTACCTGTACACACCATCCAAATTCTGTTTCACTAAATGCCCAGGCGTATGAAGGCCGTTATTACGGCCAGAGGTGGTTGTTCTGGGCACTGATTTCTCAGGATCTATGCATCCAAATTGCGGGAAAATGTAATCACATGTCAGTTGTAGTATAATATATTTGTCCAATGAATACCCGTTTATCATCTGCATTTCTTCTTAGCGTAGCAATTTAATGGCCAGTAGTGTATGTCCCCACAAACTGTTACCCAACTTAAACTCGTATGCTAACCTTTGACTAAACACAACCTAATTCGAACTGAAGTGTAACTGATCTGAATGCAACTCGCCTTTATATTAAATGCGCAACTAAAGTAAAACAATTATTTATCCCTAACCAAAATTTCCACTTACTTCTGGTCTTGGACAAAAGTGTTGCAGATTTGTCGAAAGCACAAAAGCAAACAGGAGGCAAGCGGTTGCTAAAATAGGTTTCTATTTCTAAATTAAATTTCCCACTTTTGCTCACCACGTGTGATAATGCAAAATGTAAACACTGGGATGGGCGGAGTAACTATTTCTACGAAATGATATTCCAAGACAACGATTTTAGAATGAAGTATACTGGGTGTAAATTTTAAGTTGACAAAGCAGAATAAGTAGAAAAATAAGCTTCACACGAAAAAATGTGTAGAATCCAAAGTTGATTATTTTCGAGAGGGACCTCTGCTGGTTCTAAAATTAGCCTGCCACCCCAGCCCCGTGGGAGTGGGGTGGGAGGTAACTTTAAAATTTCGAATGAGAATCCCCATTTTTTATTGCAAGAATCAGATCCTACATAAAAAAAACTACGTACATTTTGTGTTAAACATTTGTTTTGATTTTTGGTAGTTGGCGCGGTAATTCAAGAAAATCCATGTTCTTATTTTTGCGTGGAAAATTGTTACGGATAAATAAAAAATACTTATTCACTTCGAAAATTTTGATTCGCTAAAAACAAAACTCCCCTTCTCTCCCCATAGGGTTGGGTTTGATAATTAAAAGTTGTATGGCCTCATGACCACGAAACAAACAAAGCTTATCCGAATCTGCGGAAAAAATTAATACAATATTTGGGCCAAAATTTGTAAAACTAATTCCTCTTTCTCAGACCACACCCTATGGGGAGTGTGGGAGAGTTTTAGTTTTAGCGAATCAAAATTTGCGACGTAAATAAGTATTTTTTTTTATCCGTAAAGATTTTCCACGCATAAAAGATAACATGGATTTTCTTGAATTACAGCGCTAACTACAAAGAATCAAAACAAATGTTTAAGGCAAAATGTATGTAACTTTTTATGTAGAATCTAATTCTGCAATAAAAAATGTGGGTTCCCGTTTGAAATTTTAAAGTTGTCTCCCGCCCCACCCCTAGGGGGCTGGGTTGTTGGGCTAATTGTAGCACCAGCAGATGTCCCCCTCGAAAATAATCAACTTCGGATTCTACACATTTTTTCGTGTGAAGCTTATTTTTCGAGTTATTCTGGTTTCTCAACTTAAAATTTACACCCTGTTGTAGCATTGCTCTTGGGGTGTCGAAAAGAAAAATAATTGTTATTTTATATTTTTTGAAAAATGTCGAAAAAGTGAATATTTTGGTGGGTCACTTGGCAACAGAATCAGGGATTGATTACACTATTATAATAACATACGTTGAGCATTAAATACCTGCTTGGATTATTTTGAACAAGAGCAGCAGATTGATTTGAGATCGTTCGGAAGAAACATTATCATTTCTGTGCATTTTTATAGTCGCAATGTAGTCATACCCGGAACAACACTAAGTGACCAGAAGATTTATGGACTTCAAAAGAAATGCAACACTACACAATTAAAAAAGGAGCTGATTCAGAAATAATAGGAAAACGATAGTGTTCCTTCTGCCTCAAGCTGCGTTCGGCCCATCAGCGTGATCGTAATTTCTGGTGATGAACAAACACAAAATAATTAACATCCAAGTAAATGAGGAGATGGAAATTATCAAGATTAATTTACTAAGATAAGTACACTTATCTTTAACACACGTTTTTTAATGTTACGTACCTTTTCATATTAAATTACAATGGACGACGATTGTGGTTAAATACTTTCTACATAACAGTCAAAATCTCCTCTTGATGCTGTCTGTTCGTAATCAATTACAGGAAACTACATGTTTCCTGATTGGAAAAATAACAATTAGCTTATTTACTGAATATTTTCACATAAAATATAAAATACCGATGCGGAACTCAGCAAGTCTGTGTCCGCCTTTTATGGAATACAAACAGTAAAAGGTGAGGCGCCCAATGCCTCATTTGTCTTGAAACAACAGAATTCTTTTTTATACCATTAATCGATACATGTACATAGAGATTTACAGGCACCGCGCAAGAAAGGAAAAGATAAAGAATAATAGATTCTGTCGCTGCTATGCGATGGTTCATTTCTTTTACTTTACAATTGTTCGATAACTTTAGGCCATCAGGCGTTTTCTACTGAGCGTATATTAATGTTTGTGAGGGGAAAATTACTGATATTACACTGTCTATTCAAATAGACAGAGCAAAACTTCGCGTGATCTTCATACATAATATAGGTCTGAACAATACTACGCTTAAAAAAGTGAACAATTATCTAAAAAGGGTACAATCTTAACAGAGAATTTCTATCATAATCGCCGGCTGGAGTGGCCGAGTGGTTCTAGGTGCTGCAGTCTGGAGCCGCGCGACCGCTACGGTCGCAGGTTCGAATCCTGCCTCGGGCATGGATGTGTGTGATGTCCTTAGGTCAGTTAGGTTTAAGTAGTTCTAAGTTCTAGGGGACTGATCACCTCAGATAAGTCCCATAGCGCTCAGAGCTATTTGAACCATTATCAGAATCAATATATCAATGCATGACTCATGGAAGGGGTGGCCTTCCCCTCAGCTCTGAGCAAGGGAACAAAGTTAACTAGCTCCCAACAATCATTTCTACAAATTACGTGCGCAGGGCTGCAGTCTTATCTCAAACTATTTCTCTTCAAAAAATAATTACATTATTGAAAACTTACATTCCTTTCGCTTTCCAATATAAACATCATATTCAGTCTTGCTGTCCCTTACACTAAATCTTTCTTCATCTAACAAAAACAGCCACAAGTTAACGCAGCACTATAGAATACGTCCATCACCTACCACACTTTAACCAAGAATATATCAGACTGCGCAAGGGCAAAGACTGTGCCACGAGGAGACCAAAGATTGTTTAACAGTAAAGTAGCTTGCTCTCTGTCTCTGACATGCACATCGATAACATACAAAATTCAAAATGACACGATTGCCATACAATAGAATTAAAATACTAAATTAAGCTGGCAAATAAAAGAAAAATTAGTCCGCCAGTCGTTTGGCGCCTTTCTCGAAACATAATAAGTGGATGAATACTACAAAAAATCACCAGTATTCTCCTATTCGTTGTAATTTATTGAAACTCTGCTCATAAATAATGTTTTAATCAGGGATCATACCAGTGCTTGGGCATTACGAATAGTCAGTGGGAAAGCGCGAGAACCGAGGTTGAAAAATATTGGCCGTTTTTAGGGACTTAAAGTAGATAAAGGCATATTACGTAGACACAGGCAGTAGATCGGATACTTTCTGTTTTTATTGCTGTTAAGTTTTTAATTTATTACAGTTACCATAATTTCCCCTCTCTTTTATTATTTCATAGAAATGGCAGACAAGTCACTAATCTGTAAAAGCAAACAAAGCATTGTACTTCATTGAAAAGCAAATTCATAAACTACAGTTGCTGCCATACTGCGATACAACGGATATCCGACGACGACAGAGAAACTACCGTGAAGACAAGTGGGAGTAAGTGTTACACGCTGCACATACACGCAGACCTCAAGCCACCACACACGGCAGCAGGGACATTGTCTCAGCAATGCTGTACCAATTCATATGCCATATGTTTACTGTTCGTTTTGTCGGCATTGTTATTAAAATAACACTGATCACTTTTCTCATTTTCTATAATAACGGTATATTCCAAACCAACGCAGAATTTGCAAATAAAAATTACTCCTTCCTTCTTTAAAAAAGTTTATTGAGAAACGAAAAATTGTAGCACTGCTGTTATGGCTAATTGATATTTCGGTATTTTATTCGGTTATTAGTGAAAATAAAAATAACTTATACCAAACAAATACGGAAAGTACCAGTTACTCAGAACTGAGATATTTATTTATTTAACCTGACAAGATTAGGGCCATCAGGCCCTCTTTTACATCTAACCAGGCATTCTACTTATTTTGCTTTCATATGTTTTAGTAGATATGTTAAACTACATCTGGTACAAAAAGTGAAATAAACAATTACAAAGGTACACTTGAAAAAATACATACACATACAGTTTATATTCGTAAATGATAAGTACTGCTATAATTAGACATTATGATAGAGAGAGCAGGGGGTATGAAGGAGACTGACGGTGAAGGAAGGAGAAGAACAGGTATTTGATGAGACACAGTTAAGGAAATATAAAGGAAAAGAAGATTGCGTGGCTAATGGAGATAGATGAAGAGGAAGAACAGAAAGGATCAAGATAGGAGACACTAGCTTTGCTATTTGACAGAGGGGAGGATCGATCTTGTATATTAATTTTTCCGAAAACGTTATGAGGATGATAGTAGGAGCAGGGGATTGAATTTTGCGCAAGGTAAGGGGCAATTTGTTCCAGAGGCGGGCAGCAGCAACAGAGAAGGAGTTTGCAAATTTTATTTTTTTTTTTTTTTTGTGGTTGGGCACAGTTAGGATACCAAATAAAAGGGACCTCGTGTTTCGATTATGATGGCATGAAAGGTGCTCCATCTCTGAAGCAAGGTACTGGGGTGCTTGCGCGACGACGAGCCGGTGAAGTAGACATTGAGTGTGGTAGCCACGCAATTTGTCCGGCCGCAGCCACCCTAGCTGGGAGTATGAAGCACTAATACATAACTATATCGGAGAATGTTGCAGGTGTAACGCACATTTACATCACAATAGTGGAGGTTCAGTAGAACGAGTGCTTGCACGAGCTGGCGTTTCACGTCCTGTGGAAATACGTTCCGAAACTTTTTGAGAACATAGAGACAAGCGGACGTCTTCCGGCACACTGCGACTGTAATTTCCGCCCAGTTGAGATGCTCATCCAAAGTTACATGCAAGTTTTTAACTGTTTTCTGATATGATATTGGAATACCGTCGAGCAGAATACGAGGCAGCCGTCGCGGAAATCTGAACTTATTAATTTCTGATGATTACGATTACTTGTGTGTTTTTTGCATTTAGTTTAAGCCCCAGGTTTTTTGCCCATGTTACCACTGAAGACAGATCATCATTCATCTGAGCGATTGCAGTGTTTATATCTTCGGATCTGACGGTTAGGTAAAGCTGGAGGTCGTCGGCATAGAAATGGTATTTACAGGAGGACAGAACCGACGAAATATCATTGACATATAAAGAAAACAAAAGTGGCCCTAAAGTGGATCCTTGTGGCACTCCTCAGGAGACACGTTGCCAGGAAGATTTTTCATTTACACAGACAACGGATAGCCGTGTGTCTTTTAAGTATCTTTCAAACCATCTCATAGCACTATCTGAGAAATTAAGCTGTTACATTTTTCTGAGAAATATGTCAGTGTCAAAAGCTTTGATGAAGTCTAGTGGCGTCAATATTGTTGCTTTTCGGCTGTTCATGGCATATTTCAGGTGATCAGTTACTTTAATTGGAGCAGTGTTTGTGCTGTCGTGTTTACAGAACCCGGATTGAAATTTGTCATATAGGTTCAATTTGTGCAGATGTTCAGTGATTTGATCATGAACAATATATTTAAGTGGTTTGGACACATCAGGCAGTATACTAATTGGTCGGTAATCACTAGGCAGTTGCGGGTTTTCTATCTTAGGGATGGGTCGAATTATGCTTCTTTTCCATGCAGTGGGGTATATTCCGTTCACGAGAGAAAAATTAAATATGTCAGTTACGACAGGTACTAAGAAATCGGCAACATTTCTTAATCTTGGCAATACTGATACTGTCATTGCCTGTGGCATCAGAAGAGATTCTCATTATCGCTTTCCTTGCCGTATTTATTATTATGGGTTTTAGATGGAAGGTATCGTGGTTAGTTATCCAGTTAGGGGATTCTTGTGGACGGTTTCTCCCATCCCTAGCTGGACGTCTCGCAAGGCGACCGTACTGAACTTCTCCTCAGCGGTTTGATTCACGCTGACAGGGAGTGCAGGGCACCGCTAGGATTTCAACATATCTAAACTGGAAGCCAAAACCCTCAACCATTATCGAGAAAATCGAGTTTGAGAAGTTCAGGTATCCTAATATACGTCGTATGGTCGCTAGCATTGAAGAAGTTCCCAGCCGAGCCAGTAAAATACTTTCTTTCGTAAGTGCGAGGTTCTTGGTAGAATTTCGCCGTCTGTACCCTTTTCCATTCTCGCGCAGACTTCTCAAAATGGAGATAGTCTGCCAGCGTGATATATTAAAGTAATTCCTCCAAAATGTACTCCGGTGGTTCAGCGTTTGGACGTTTAGTTCTGCAGGCAGTCGATGAGAGATTTACAGAACGGCTACAAAACTGTACGTACATCGTCAAAGCTTCTATACAAGACTGCATAAATGTTCAATCAGTCGTACACCTTCTGTTGCCTGCAACAGCATTCTGTCATGCGCTTTGCCGAAATTTTGTGATGACAGAGAACCGTTTGTCAATGTAAACCAAATTTGTTTTGCAATGAAGACATGCACATTCAAAAATCTGGCGTTCATTGCACGAGCTGTAAGTTGTAATAATTATTGTTTTCCGTATTTCTGCGATCAATGTCATTTTCATCCGTGTAGTGCTCCATAGATTACACATTATACTTGCCACATGTGTAGATACAATAACATTTTAAAAAATGACAATACTGATTCATTTGAAAGTTTTCGTTTATCCGTTTTTTATATTTCCTATCGCCTTACGACAAAAGTTTCTCTTTTTCAGGATAAATATTACGAGAATAAACAATTAAGATAAACCTGGTGTTAGAACTACGTGGGAATGGAAAAAAATGCCAGCAGCAAGATTCGATCCAGAGATCCGGAGCTTATGCTACTAGGCTCTTAGTTACTCACTTTAATGAACTGTTCAGGTCGGAGTATGCTGAGCTCATTCGTCGTTGGTTGATTGACTGGCATGATGATTAAGCTAGAACTAAAAAAAAAATACGATCAGTCTTTACATAAACCTCACGGCGTCGGTTCGTGTGCAGAAACAGAGCGCAGATGTCCATTGCATTTCGGAGGTCAAGAGATTACGTATAGGCCAAATATTGTTATTGTTAGAAATTTACTCGCATGTTCAGAAAAAACAGAACACCTTGAACGACTCGAGACAGGAAGTTCGTATTCACAAGAAATGTACATTAGTATGTTCGCATGAGAGAATGTGATCCAACTGGTAAACTGCTGCCCATGTGGGACGAAGTGTTTCGGCAATGCAACGGGCGTGTGCAGAATGATTCACGGAAGGCCGTACATCACAACGAGATAGATCAGGCCGCACCACTCAGAACACCCTCCCGGGAAGATCAACACCTCACCAGCATGCCATTGTAGGAGAAATCTGTGTCCTCCTCGGCTCTGGCGCAGCAGTGCAACAGCGTGGCGCATCGTACACTATCAGGGGTGACAGTCCGTCGGCGTTTATGACGGCACGGATTACGTGCGCGTCGTCCACTTCTGCACCTACCTTTGACGAATGTGCAGAAACAGGCTAGATGGCAATGGTAAATGGAATGACGTCAGTGGGCACAAAAATGGCATCAGGTAAGGTTCTATTTGGCTGCTGGTAAACCTTTCGGGATGTGAGGTCGTGGTCCAAGAAAGTCTTCTGTTCCTTGCATTTCGTCCAACATTGGCTGGACATCTTCAGAGGCAAGATTGACCGGTCGAACGATCGAGACGACATATATACTGTAAGGAAGGGGGCGTGGTCGAAGTAACACGTGATGAGCAGAGATAATCCATTTTTTTTTTTAAATGTCTTTATTTGATACAACACAAGATAATGATACAAATGCAAACAGTGATAATGATACAATAATTCAAAACAACTAACACTAAAGCGCGCGTCATTTGTGTTGGCGGCCGAGTTTAGGTTCGTTCTGCGCATCTGACGTCACAAAACACAGTCAGCCAATGAACAGAGAACGACATTGCCACATCTCGACTGCAGTGCAGAGCATGGACGAGTGTCTTCCGTTTTAGAAACGTTCAGTCATAAATAAATAGAACAAAAGCAATGTCTTGATAGCAGACATTCTTTTATAGAAAGTTTGGAAAAAGCATTCTTTATACGAATTGCTTCATATTCTATTAATTAATTAAACCAAACAAGCAATAAGACTCCTAATTCAGGCGATAGCAAGGAAAGGTGTTTGTATCACTCTCACGAACCGCTTTTTCGCAATTAAGAACAGCGGTAATTGTTTATTTCCATTTTTGTGAGTAATTCATAGTCATACCAACAGTGATTGTCAGTATTTTGCGTGACGTGTTATAATCCTCATGGAGTTATGTATGTAGACGAGGTGCGTTAGCGTAACGGTTAAGGTGTTGGGCTGCTGCGCGAAAGGTTATGAGATGAAACCTTGTGCGGTGCTTAGTATTTTCATTATTTAAAAACAATATCGAAGTGCCTTACTTCACGAATTATATTCGTTTGAATGCAATTTTTTGAAATTTCTAGTGCTTTGTCTCTTCATTAACCCTTTCGCTGCTGTAGACACGTGCTCGCCGCATTCCACGCTGTGCGCTATTTTGTCATCACTGCACTGCTCGCCTGTGCAGACACATGGTGTTCCCACTGCTTTGACACACTTATCATTCGATTTCACAAAAACTATTTGGCCCAAGAAAGGCCAAGGCCAAGAAAGTGAACATGAGTACCATTGTGTACGTGCCATACCTTTCCTTGATTGAAGTGCTTTAAAATAAATCCAAACGCGCCTGGTCTAAATAATACTTTTATTACAGTCGCGAAAGACGGAATATTTCTCAATATTACATAAGACACCTATGTCGTACTTAAATTAAATGAGATAGTTATGCAGTAAATTTTATATGAAATTTAGGTATCTCGTCCACATTTCATTCTCAACATTGTGGCAACTAAAATCGACCATACGGAAAGTATACTCTATGGACTTTTACCTCTGCAAACTCTTCAAAATTTCGTGCAATGATTTACTATATTTAATGCTGCATAATAACTGCGTTGAACATCGAAACAAAATTAAGTCATTTATGGGGGAAAGGTATCAGTCAAGAAGATGTGTAAAAATCTAATTTTTGGGCCAAATAGTTTTTGGGGAATCGATTGATAAGAGTGTCAAAGCAGTCAGAATACGATGTGTCTGCACAGGCGAGCAGTGCAGTGACAAAATCGCGCACAGCGCGGAATGCAGGGAGCACGTCTTTGTAGCAGCGAAAGGGTTAATGCGGCCGTGGTGGCTTTACTTCATGAACTGCGCGCTCCCCCCTAAACGTAAGCTTGCGAACTATGCTATTCTAAGGCGCTGCTTCTATTGGCGCGTGCGTCGTATGCAACTGGCAACGCAGCAATCTCCCGCGTCTGGGCGGGCATGCGCGAGCCGCCAAGATAAAAGAATTGAACTATAATGGTCATACACAACAACCCACCACCTTATCTAATTAGTGGGTCCTTTTATTATACAATAGCAAAAGCAGCTTATACTTAAATTAGATTACTGGCACATGCTATGGACAAGGTTAATCTATCTTGTTAACTACACTAAGACTAATCTACTCTGCAGCGTTACAGTTGTGCCAGATGATGTACGAACCTACTTTTTTGTGGCCTGCTCACCAAGCTAATCCCAGTGAGCGTACCCCTGGCACTGGGCTGGCCAATTTACTTAAAGATCGCTGCAGTCCCTACCTGTGTTAGTGGTGTTAGTGTTCTAATCCTACACTGTAACTACTATAACTACTTTCTAACATGCAGTGCGAAATTCCAAAGTCGGGAATGACACACCTGCCTTCCTAGTCCTGCAGCGCGGCAGGTTCCGGCCGTGAGGGCGGACGGCCAATTCCGCGCTCGTCGGTACTAGCAGGTGTACCTCGGTCTAGATCGCTTCATCTCTGGTCTTTAACCATTTTGGTTGCTGATGAAATCCCTCGTAATCTTTTGGGATATTTCGTTTGCCAAACTGTTCAGGACATTGAGGGTCTCGGTACGTCGTATTATTGCATGTGTGTCTCTATTCGGTAACTGGGTCCTGAGTTTGTCCATTATACGATGATGTGACGCATGGTCATAGACGATGTGTACGGGTGTTCCTTCCGGAGCACTGTTTAGGATATTGAAGGTCTTGGCACGTCGTATTAATGCATGTGTGTCTCTATTCGGTAATTGGGTCCTGAGTTCGTGCGCCACATCATCGTATACCGTGCAGTCATATACGATGTGTTCGGGTGTTCCTTCCGGAGCACCACAGTCACACACTGGTGTTGCCAAATCGACAAAGCTATGTCGGATATGGCCCATGTCCTGTAAGAAAGTGCAGCAGACCCCTGCTCGGCTCAAAGTAGCCCATCTGTAGTCTCTCCCTGATGTTTGGAATACTCTTCTTCCCGTTTCCTCATTTTCCCATTGCTGTTGCATAATTCCTCGCCCCTCCTTCTAATTGCATACTTATCCCCTACTTGTACTCCCATGATTTCCCTAGTCCTTTCTGCTTTCCCCTTGGTGACCCAGTACCAGGCTGCCTTCTCTCGAATCTTTATGTCCAGAGGACATAACCACATTATTACCAGTAAGGCCCCCCCGGCAGTTGTACGGTATGCTCCGACAGAACGCAATAACGCCGGCCAGCGTGGCCGAGCGGTTCTAGGCGCTTCAGTCTGGAACCGCGCGACTGTTACGGTCGCAGGTTCGAATCCTGCCTCGGGCATGGATGTGTGTGATGTCCTTAGGTTAGTTAGATTTAAGTAGTTCTAAGTTCTAGGGGACTGATGACCTCAGAAGTTAAGTCCCATAGTGCTCAGAGCCATTTGAACCATTTTTGAACGGAATAACATATTCCGATGCACCCTTCTCACAGTCATGGCGGGCACCACCCCCGCTCGCATATCCTACTAAGGATGTCAGGATACTGTTGTGATAAAGTTTGACCAAGTTGGGAAGTAGGTGGAATCTTTTGTGGCCTATATTAATGAGATTGTTTAAAACTTCTAATGCTCGCTGCGTTATGATGTCTATATGTCAGGTGCAATTCCATTTTCCAAGCTGCCTTGCCCTCCTACACCGACGTCGCTTCTGAGGCACAGTCCAGAGCTCACGCCCCGCAATCGCCTTCTTCATCGTTCTGTCCGCCTCGCGGCGCGCGGGAAGCCAACTCGCCAGACATCAGCGGCGACCAGAGACTCCAATCCGATCTAGATATTGACATCGTGGCGAGTACTGAGAAGGCGGGTAATTTTAAATAAATAAATAAATAGCCAGCGTGCCAGCTCAGGTAGGTTAAAGTGTCCACCAACGAGTACTGCATAATCTGAGTATTTATGCACAACTAACAGTAGACTTGCTTTGAATGACTCTAAAACTGTCGCATCGGGGTCGGGTAGTCTGTGAAAACATCCAACAGTTAATGCGGTAATCCAAGATATGCGCGACCGCATAACTCCACTGTCACATTCAGTTTCCACCTCAGTAGAGACAATAATTTTGTCGACTGCACTGAACACTCTCCCTCCTACGGCGTCTAATCTGTTTTTCCGATAAACATTGTAAGACTCTTCAACTTTTGTGGTCCTGTCCTCCTCAGTTGCGCGTAATACTACGGTATATTGATAAGTTTCACTTATGGACCGTCTGACAGAACAGAACAGAACAGAAACCAAAACATTGCATTAAAACAAGCGTTCAGTGCATAGTGCTGTGGAATGTGGAAAAAACAGCAAACTGGCGCTCATAGGAAGAAGAACAACACCAAAAATGCAACAGGAGCGTAATATGTAAGAAACTGTCTACGCAACCTGCCACTGATGATGCCTTGCAGAAAATAAAGGCGAAACGCGTATGGCACTAAAATTGTGTTTTATTCAGTTGCTGTCAGACGGCCCATAAGTGAAACTTATCAATATACCGTAGTATTGTAAGAGTCGCTAAACATCTCAGAGCTTTTTACTTTGGGTTTTAGCCAGCTCTCAGCGCCGAGAATGATTTGAGGTTGAGAATTTTCCTGGAGCGCAGTAAATTCTGGAACTTTGTTACGAATACTTTGATAATTTGCTAATAAAAATTTTAGTCTGTCTTTACTCTGAAAGTGGTCTGATTTCCCTACATGTGTATCGACTGCCGAGAGTTCATCAGAGCACCGCCCATGTGCACTCCACAAGTACTCTACTACCCGAGTAGCTGCTTCCTTTGTCTAGTGCACCCCCGACCTGACAAGGAGAGTCCTACAAATCCCCACCAGGTAAAGCAGATCTAGAAAATACCCGCCAAGACCGTCACAGAGACAACGAAGTCTTTGGTTGAGACCTTCCATTCGGCTCCAAACCAGAGGACCCCGATCAACTCTGGGAACGAAGCTCCAAATTACGAGTTCTGTTTGCAAGCCGCGGACGGGGCCAGCAGCCTTCACCACCTCCGCCAGCCGCCTGTAAGAACTGAGGATCGCCTCAGAACCCATGCGACAGGCGTCTTGGTGCCGACATGAGCCACAACTTGCAGACGACTGCACCCTGTACGCTCGAAAGCCGCAGGCAAGGCTGCCCCCACCTCCCGGATGAGGCACCTACTGAGAACTCATTGGGTTTATTTCCAGCCCTGCACGCTGTCTTTCTAAGGGGCTCCATAATGCGGCCAACACTGGCGCTCCTAATAACTAGCGAACCTTGCCCACGTGTTCCTGCTCGGTCCCTGAAGGAGCGGCCACCTGTCCATTCACAGGGTGAGTCAGCGAGGCGGGCCTCAATACCGAGCGACGCGAACGCGGAACGCGTTACCACCCGACACTCACCCTTTACCGTCGCAGGCACAGCATATGTTTACCTGAGCCCTATCAAATGTGTAGCATTCCAGTACGTGTAGTATGAAACAGTTCCGAATTCAGGATATTTATCTGTGGACAGTTTCTACCATGATTTTGTCCGCCACGAGTGGTCAGCGTGACGGATTGCCGTCCTACGGGCCTAGGTTCGATTCCCGGCTGGGTCGGAGATTTTCTCCGCTCAAGGACTGGCGTTGTCTTCATCATCATTTCATCCCCATCCAGCGCGCAGGTCGCCCAATGTGGTGTCGATTGTAATAAGCTGCACCAAGGCGACCGGACCTGCCCCGCAAGGGGCCTCCCGGCCAATGACGCCAAACGCTCATTTCCATTTTACCACGATTTTAGCGCTAGGTGAGGGCACAAGCAGCGATGTTTTTCTAAAAGTAACGCGATTCATGCAATGGGAAAAACCTAATATGATCGTGAAAAGCTTCATGAATTTCAGTTGCTGGAGATCTAATAATACCTCTTCCTCTTTTCTTTTCTGGAGCAAATCCAATCATTTTTAGATCTCTGATTCTTCTGGACCGTTTCTCGCTGACAGAAAAGAATTGAAAGAAATGTTTTCATGCACAACTTCTTCCGATCACATCCTATAAGTATGTGGTAAGAGAGAGTGGCACTTGTGACTACTTTGGGATTATTTCTATCCTCTGGTCTTCTGTGTTTAACTTCGCCTAAATCAGTCAGGCCTTGTATTTACAAACCTTTACCATTCTTACAAGGAATATTGTAATCTTTGAGACCATGTCCAAGCAGTTGTCTTCCCCAGAATCTTAAAAGCACTTTCTTGTGCAGGTAATGAAAGAAAGGAAAGGAAAGAAACAAATGAGTAATTTTTGCTGCAGTAACAACAAATACACATTAATTAAGGATAACTACAGAACGTGGTGCCACACAAAGTGACACTGCACAGAATTGGCGCGAATGGCATAGGCACATAGGGAACACACACGACACAATCTGTAAGTCCACGGTATTGGTGATAACTTGAGAAAACCGTCCCGAAACATACGCGTTACAAAACGCCACTGTTTCCTGCGCAGGTACCCCGACATCAATATGGGATATGATCGCCATGCACACGTACACACGCCGCACAAAGGGTTGCCATATTCTTGATCAGAAGGCCGAGCAGCTGCTGGAGTATAGCCTCCCATTCTTGCACCAGTGCCTGTCGGAGCTCCTGAAGTGTCGTAGGGGTTTGAAGACGTTCAGCGATATGTCGACCGAGAGCATCCCAGACGTGCTCGTGGGGTTTAGGTCTGGAGAACAGGCAGGCCACTCCATTCGCCTGATATCTTCTGTTTCGAGGTACTCCTCCACCATGGCAGCTCGGTGGTGCTGTGCGTTATCATCCATCAGGAGGAAGATGGGACCCACTGCATCCCTGAAAAAGCGGACATACTGGTGCAAAACGACGTTCCGAAACACTTGACCTGTTACAGTTGCTCTGTCAAAGACATGCAGGGATGTACGTGCACCAATCATAATCCCACCCCACACCATCAAACCACGACCTCCATACAGGTCCCTTTCAAGGACATTAAGGGGTCGGTATCTGGTTCTTGTTCACGCCAGATGAAAACCCGGCAAGAATCACTGTTCAGACGATACGTGGACTCGTCCTTAAACATAACCTAGGACCACTGTTCCAATGACCATGTACTGTATTCTTGACACCAGGCTTTACGAGCTCTCTTGTAACCAGGGGTCAGTGGAATGCACCTTGCAGGTCTCAGGGCGAATGAATCATGTCTGTTCAATCGTCTGTAAGCCGTGTGCCTGGAGACAACCGTTCCAATGGCTACGGTAAGATCCTGAGGAAGGCTGCCTGCAGTACTCCGTGGCCGTCTGTGGGTGGTGATGGTGAGACATCGGTCTTCTTGTGGTGTTGTACACTGTGGACGCCTCGTACTGTAGCGCCTGGACACGTTCCCTGTCTGCTGGAATCGTTGCCATAATCGTGAGATGACACTCTGTGGCACACGGAGGGCCCGTCCTACGACTTGCTGTGTTTGACCAGCCGCCAGTCGCCCTAATATTCTACCACTCATAAAGTCATCGATATGTGTTGCTTGAGCCATGTTCAACACACAGTCACCATTAGCACAGCTGAAACCGTCTGCACACTTACTCGCGGCACCGTACTCTGACATGCACCAACACACCTCTGCGTATGTGGACTGCTGCTAGCGCCACCGTGCGACGACCGCAGGTCAAATGCACCGCATGGTCATACCCCGAGGTGATTTACACCCGCCAGCCGCCCACCAGAGCGTTGTTTCACCATGTATCAGCATTATCCTTAATTTATGAGCATGAGTGTAGTAAGGGAGGCGGCAATTGCATTTTTTTTCTTTTTTTGTCCTGAGCGGTGCCGCTGCCTGCTAAGAACTGGTCAAAACAGTTCCGACATCATCATTGTTCTCGGAGAGTTTAACAGAGGAAGCTCGTTCGGTTACTTTTTAGTAGAAGCTTGACTGATTTTCAGTAATCTCGTGTAAGGAAAGTCCTCTATGTTACTCCTGTTACCTAACTTATACTCAGGGGCAAACGTGTTTACCACATCAACGTCTTTTGACATACAAATGTTTCTTGTTATATTTTTCGCTTCGATAGCTTCAACTTTGTACCACTAACGCCCAAATGGCGTCCGATCGGGAAATTTGCACACTCTAATTGTCGGGAAAAGAGGCCACGTGCCCACTTCTCCCAAGAGTTAATTTCTAATCCGTTTGCTGCAGGAAGAGTGACATATATCCATGTGTCACACATAACACTACAGACTGACCTCTAAATCCTTTTACACACAAAGCTGTCATTCTAACTCTTTGTGATGACTTTTAATTAATTAATTTATTAAAGTCATTTACAACCATCTATGTTTTGTTTTATTTTGCCTAATACGAAAATCTGATCGAAAACGTTCTGCTGCAGCCACTTGATATTCTTTGTAATACTGGAGCATGAAGATGCCTAGAAAAAACGTCCATAAATCAGAACAGCAAACGTGAGACCGTGTTGCGACGGAAAATTTGATGCGGTAAACAATTATAAGGTGTCTTCTTCTACAGCAGCAAAGGAACTTCGCTTTCCACGTAATACACTGAAAAGAAGTCGCACAAAAAGAAGAAGAGATGCAGAAGGTGGTAAAAAGATCAGGGGACTCTTATGGAGCGTGTTCCATAAAGAACGTGAACAAGAAGGCCAAGAACAGGAGTGTTTGCACTTAATGGAAGACGCCATGTCGATGGCGTTCCTTCAGGGGAAAGATGATTGCTGTCCATTTTCGGAATATGTGTGTCCGCACTGGCCACTTTATGCTGTTAGGTTGGGAAATGTGGCCGCTGAGTAAGGTTCCAGTAAAATGCATACAGATACTGTTCATTTCATGTATTTGTTTTAGTTGCAAATATTTATTGTGACACCTTGTAATATGTAGATTCAAAATGTGTAAGGGGTAAATTTCTATCAGTATTCATTTTTCGGTCAAAATTCAGTTTCCCTTAGAGTCACCACTCTTCAGCTAGTTCTCAGGGACAGGGAGCCAACTATTAGAAACAACTTTAGTTGTCAATCAGTAGCATATTTATTAACTGTTTTGTTTATAAACATAGAGTATGATCTTGAAGCAAATTATATATATTGTCAACCTTCTTCTCTAAATATAAAAGGAAAGTCGTGACTGACTGACTCAGCGTAGACCAGCCCAATCCGCTACCGATAGAGGGTGTTGATATTTTATTACAGGCGTATTTTAACAAGGGATTTTTCGAAATTCGTCTCCTAAGGAGGTGATAAAGGGGATGAAAGCTTTTTTTTAAAAACATGTCGATATTAAGGTAATTTTGAAGCTAGAATTGCGGAAACTAGTATCTGGTTTCACGATCGGAAATAAAGAAATACGTATTCCAGCGTTTTTGAAAATTTAGCACCTATGGGGGTGAAATAGGGGATGAAATTTTTGCTGGAAGTATTTCGTTATCTCTAAACATATAAAAAGCTAAATCCGTTAAACTTTTTATTGACCTCCTAAAATATATGGGCTAGTGGATGAAAGTTTTTATGGAACCAGAACACTAAAAGCAGGATTAACAAAAACTTCCAACAGCAGCTAGTAGAATCATTTTCGGTGCTCCTATGACCTTAATTAGCGGGAAAAGTGTAGAAGATGCTGCAAGTTGCGTACAACGTAAAAATTCGATCAAAGAAAAAGAAAAAAGTCTGTCCGGACCATGCAGTCTATGCTAGCGAAGTAGCCTGCGCTACGCTAGTCATTAATACGAAAAACGGGATGATGGTAGGAAGATAGCTTACCAGCAAATTCACGTTTTTTCGCATCAAGGATCTGTGTTTAACATAACCTTCACCTCTGAGTCGGGCTGATTTCACTTTGGTTAGTTTATATAACGAAGATTACCCACCCCGTTTTCTTTTACATGATTTGTCCACGTTATCACCACTACACAAGCTATCAACATCACTCATTTTATCATATGATGCGAACTACTTGTAAACTGAACAGCGATAAAACAGAGCCTGTATATCAAAGTTTGGAAAATAAGCGGCAAACTGAAACAGCTGTTTACAGAGCTGCCAAGAGATATTTCTGAAGATGAGGAAGTCAGTGACATACCCCTATTGAAAAACAGGTGCAGTCATTGACCTGAGTTTTCCCTTCGACGGTAGGCATTATAACCTCCGTTCTGAAAGTAATAGGTAGGCCTAACTCAAGACTTTTCGAAACGACAAAAATCAGAAAATTGGTCAAATGATGAGTTCCGCCCTTTTAAAAAGATCTGTTGAGATACCCTGCTATCGTAGTTTAAACAACTGCGAAAAAGACCGCACCATTTTCAAACCATACCTATGGGCAGCTATTACTTATATATTGCTGTGTGTACAACTGTTGCTTGAAAAAGATGTAGCCTTTACACTGATGAGGCAAAAGTCATGTGATACCTCGTGATATCGTACTGGGCCTCCTTTCTTGCCGCGCGGGATTAGCCGAGCGGTCAGGGGCGCTGCAGTCATAGACTGTGCGGCTGCTCCCAGCGCAGGTTCGAGTCCTCCCTCAGGCATGGGTGTGTGAGTTTGTCCTTAGGATAATTTAGCTTAAGTAGTGTGTAAGTTTAGGGACTGATGACCTTATCAGTTATGTTCATAGGATTTCACACACATTTGAACATTTGAACGTCCTTTTTCCGGGAGGAGTCCTTTAACTCGACGTTTCATGTACTCGATAATTCGTTAAAAGTCCCCTTGCAGAAATACTGAGCCATGCTGTCTCTTTAGCCGTCCATAATAGTAAAAGTGTTGCGCTGCTGGATTTTGTGCACAAACTGACCTCTGACCTGGCAGAGGATGACGTGGCGGCCGGTAGACATGCCTTTTTTTTTTTAAGTGTATTATCTGAAAACTACCTTGAGCAGTTAAACAGATAACCGACTCGTGGCGATAACATATTAGACCTTCTAGTGACAAACAGACCCGAACTACTTTAAACAGTTAACGCAGAACAGGAAATAAGCGATCATAAAGCGGTTACAGCATTTGTGATTTCAGCCGTAAATAGAAATATTAAAAAAGGTAGGAAGATTTTTCTGTTTAGCGAAAGTGACAAAAAGCGGATTTCAGAGTACTTGACGGCTCAACACAAAAGTTTTGTCTCAAGTACAGATAGTGTTGAAAATCAGTGGACAAAGTTCAAAACCATCGTAAAATATGTGTTAGATGATTATGTGCCAAGCAAGGTCGTAAGAGATGGAAAAGAGCCACAGTGGTACAACAACCGAGTTAGAAAACTGCTGCGGAAACAAAGGGAACTTCACAGCAAACATAAACATAGCCAATACCTTGCAGACAAACAAAAATTACACGAAGCGAAATGTAGTGTGAGGAGGGCTATGCGAGAGGCGTTCAAGGAATTCGAAAGTAGAGTTCTATGTACTTACTTAGCAGAAAATCTTAAGAAATTTTGGTCTTATGTCAAAGCGGTAAGTGGATCAAAACAAAATGTCCAGACACTCTGTGAGCAAAATAGTACTGAAACAGAGGATGACAGACTAAAGGCCGAAATACTAAACGTCTTTTTCCAAAGCTGTTTCACAGAGGAGGACTGCACTGTAGTTTCTTCTGTAGATTGTCGCACAGATGACAAAATGGTAGATGTCGAAATAGATGACAGAGGGATAGAAAAACAATTATAAACGCTAAAAACAGGAAACGCCGCTGGGCCTGATGGGATACCAGTTCGATTTTACACAGAGCACGCGAAGGAACTTGCCCCCCTTCTTGCAGCGGTGTACCGTAGGTCTCTAGAAGAGCGCAACGTTCCAAAAGATTGGAAAAGGGCACAAGTCATCCCTGTTTACAAGAAGGGACATCGAAGAGATGTGCAGAACTCTAAACCTATATCTCTAACGTCGATCAGTTGTAGAATTTTGGAACATGTATTCGAGTATAATGACTTTTGTGGAGACTAGAAATCTACTCTTTAGGAAACAGCATGGGGTTCGAAAAAGACGATCGTGTGAAACCCAGCTCGCGCTATTCGTCCACGAGACTCAGAGGGCCATAGACACGGGTTCCCAGGTAGATGCCGTGTTTCTTGACTTCCGCAAGGCATTTGATACAGTTTAATGAACAAAGTAAGAGCATCTGGACTATCAGACCAATTGTGTCATTGGATTGAAGAGTTCCTAAATAACAGAACTCAGCATTCGTTCTCAATGGAGAAAAGTCTTCCGAAGTAAGAGTGATTTCAGATGTGCCGCAGGGGAGTGTCGTAGGACCGTTGCTATTCACAATATATATATAAATGACCTTGTGGATGACATCGGAAGTTCACTGAGGCTTTTTGCGGATGATGCTGTAGTATATCGAGAGGTTGTAACAATGGAAAATTGTACTGAAATGCAGGAGGATGTGCAACGAATTGACGCATGGTGCAGGGAATGGCAATTGAATCTCAATGTGCTGCGAATACGTAGAAAGAAAGATCCTTTATCATTTAGCTACAATATAGCGGGTTAGCAACTGGAAGCAGTTAATTCCATAAATTATCTGGGAGTAGGCATTAGGAGTGATTTAAAATGGAATGACCATATAAAATTAATCGCCAGTAAAGCAGATGCCAGACAGATTCATTGGAAGAATCCTAAGGAAATGCAATCCGAAAACAAAGGAAGTAGGCTGCATTACACTTGTTCGCCCACAGCTTGAATACTGCTCACCGGTGTGGAATCCGTACCAGATAGGGATGATAGAAGAGATAGAGAAGGTCCAACGGAGAGCAGCGCGCTTCGTTACAGGTTCATTTAGCAAATCGCGAAAGTTTACAGAGATCATAGATAAACTTCAGTGGAAGACTCTGCAAGAGAGACGCTCAGTAGCTCGGTATGGGCTTTTATTGAAGTTTCGAGAACATACATTCACCGAGGAGTCAAGCAGTATATTGCTCCCTCCTACGTATATCTCGCGAATAGACCATGAGGATAAAATCAGAGAGATTAGAGCTCACACAGAGGCATACCGACAATCTTTCTTTCCGCGAACAATACGAGACTGGAATAGAAGGGAGAACCGATAGAGGTACTCAAGGTACCCCCCGCCACACACCTTCAGGTGGCTTGCGGAGTATGGATGTACGAGGGTCACTCCGAAAGAAATGCACACTATTTTTTTAAAAAATCCATCTTTTATTCTACATGTTTGAAAGTTTTACAGTGTGTAGATGCATCCTTTAGGAATAATATTTTCATTTCTCCACATAATTTCCATCTCTTTCAACTGCCTTACGCCATCTTCGAACCAGCTCCTGTATACCCGCATGGTAAAATTCTGGACCAACCTGTTGGAGCCACTGTTTGGCAGCATTCACAAGGGAGTCATCATCGTCAAACCTTGGTCCACCGAGAGAGTCTTTCAGTTTCTCAAAGAGATGATACATGGAGACAGGTCAGGACTGTAAGGCGGGTTTTTCAGTGTTGTCCATCCGAGTTTTGTGATTGCTTCCATGGTTTTTTGACTGACATGTGCCCGTGCGTTGTCGTGCAACAGCAAAACATCCTGCTTTTGCCGATGTGGTCGAACACGACTCAGTCGAGCTTGAAGTTTCTTCAGTGTCGCCACATATGCATCAGAATTTGTATTGGTCCCACTTGGCATGATGTCCACAAGCAAGAGTCCTTCGGAATCGAAAAACACCGTAGCCATAACTTTTCCAGCACAAGGTGTGGTTTTGAATTTTTTTTCTTGAGTGAATTTGCATGGTGCCACACCATTGATTGCCTCTTCGTCTCTGGTGAAAAATGATGGAGCCGTGTCTCATCACCTGTCACAATTCTTCCAAGATATTCATCTCCACCATTCTGTAGTGTTCCAAAAGTTTTTGTTGTTTCTTTGTGAGCCACTGTCAACATCCTGGGAACCCACCTGGCACAAACTTTTTTTAACGCCAACACTTTCAGTATTCTGCAAACATTTCCTTCCCCTATCCCAACGTAGCGTGACAATTCGTTCACTGTGATGCGTCTGTCAGCTGTCAGCAGTTCGTTAACTCTCTGCATATTGTCTGGAGTGTGTGCAGTTCGAGATCTGCCGCTGCGAGGACAATCCTCAATGTTGCCGTGCCGGCTTTCATCACGTAACCTGCTGGCCCACCGACTAACTGTACTGCGATCGACAGCAGCATCTCCATACACCTTTATCAACCTCTTGTGGATGTTTCCCACTGTCTCGTTTTCACAGCACAGGAATTCTATGACAGCACGTTGCTTCTGACGAACGTCAAGTGTAGCAGCGATCTTGAAGACATGCTGTGACGGCGCCACTCACAGGAATACGTTGATCTAAGTTTGAAAACAAGCGGAAAGGATGTATCTACGCACTGTAAAGCTTTCACACATGCAGAATGAAAACTGTATTTTTACAAAAATAGTGTGCATTTCTTTTGGAGTAACCCTTGTAGATGTAAGATGTAGATGAAGAAACTGGAGGAGGAGCTCGTATAAACAATGGCAATACCATTCGTACTTTACAACGTTGAGACTAACGAGGGACGGATTGAGTGTGAGGTCGCAAAAGGCGAATTATGGAATCCTACGGGCTACGTTTTGTCTACCATCCAACTGCAATGTTGCTTCTAATTGCAACAGGGGCGGGACTGGTTGTATGAAATGGTGGTTGCGGTATGAGGCAATGGAGCGTAGTTGAACTGCTTAGTCGACGAGTAACTCACAACAGTGATACAGTGCTAATGGTGTTGATACAAAGCAGAGCAATGGCAACGATAAACAAAGCAAACACTTCATTATACCGACAACAACAGTTGCCGAAGTTGACATTTCGTCAGAAAGGAACCCAAGGAATTTCGCAGAGTGACAGAGATATAGGAGATGAGCTATTAGCGTCTCTGCGAGATGAGTCAATAGAATGTTGAACCGTGAATTTACTTTCAAAATTTTTTCTTAAGAATTTACTTTATTTACTAGCGATTCATCAAGAACATTAACACACTTAATCACACTATGTGAGCGTGGAAGTAGTTGCCAGTCGGTAACTGATGAAAACAAATCAAGCCGACCGCAGTGGCCGCGCGGTTCTAGGCGCTACAGTCTCGAACCGAGCGACCGCTATGGTCGCAGGTTCGAATCCTGCCTCGGGCATGGATGTGTGTGATGTCCTTAGGTTAGTTAGGTTTAATTAGTTCTAAGTTCTAGGCGAATGATGACCTCAGAAGTTAAGTCGCATAGTGCTCAGAGCCCATTTGAAAACAAATCAAATTTCTTTCAACAAATGGAAATTTTGTTCCTAAAAGCCTTTTTTTTTTTTAGAAACAGATCTAAAATTATAATCAGAAAACACCCTCTAAATATGAAGTTACAATTTATTCAGAAGCAGAAAGAACAAATTTTTGCCTGTATGAGCTTTCGGGCTGAGAACGTTGCCGCTCCCTTTTGACACGGCCGTAGTCACGACCGTTCACAACAACCTCTGAACGACTACACAGCTGCACATCTGCAACACACCAGATTACCTTAAAGTAAAATTTTTAACAATTCACACAAGCACACAAACTATGCACCTCGTAGGAGGGATGGAAATGGTGCAAAACACTAACATTAAAAAATTAACTTTCCACCGAAGTGCAACTTGATTAAAAAAAAAAACCTCTTACGTTGGAAGGGTGGCAATTTTATATACTAAAATGACCATTTAAATAAAACCCATGAAATGTAGTCTTACCTAAAATATACAAGGTTGGCCAAACATGCTCTACATTACACATATACCACCTCTCAAGATGATAGGCAAGATAAAAACACATTTCAGGAATTCGGCCGTTACACTTCAAGCAATAAATTCGTTAACACCGAATCCGACAAACATGACAGAGGCAGACTGACAGACAGGCAGAAACACACTAACTGCCTAGCAAATGCGGACGAGAGACAGACAAGCAAGCTGGGGACGAGAGACTGACCAAGAAAACAAGTAGAATTTATCAAGTAAATGAAACAACATATCACGAATCACTTAACTTCTAATAAACTGCGATGTCTGGCGAAGACCTGGCGCAGCACCCCCAAAACGCTCTCCCGAACCGTCCGCTGCCAGCCGCTTCAACGGACGCAGGAAGGCGCGCAGATCTCCCGTCTCACGGCGTCGCAGCTCGCATCGGCCAGACCGACGTCGTGGGTTGACTCCTGTTGCTCTCGTGTCGGCCGCGAAGCCACTACCCCTCGCTATACGGCGCGGCCCACTGGATTCACGTGGCGACCTCACATGCGCCGACGCTCAAGACGGACAAGTCATCTTGTGTCCCAGTGCGCGTCCGACCAACCGATCGATCCAACCGCCAATGACCATAGCCTGAACAAACTCGAGCAGACTGGCGGCCTAACTCATGCTAGCACTCCCGACGACTTCCCCACACTGACCCGGCTGACCAATTGACCCTCTGGCGAGCTCAAGGCGCCCCTTAAACGCACGTGAACAGGCAACCTTTCCCCTTCCCACCAGAGGGAGTCACCAAAGGTGCGACTGCCACAGCGGCGCCACCGCCAGAAACGGAGGGCGACTGCTTGACACTACGCGCTGCGGCGCGCTCTTCAAAACAGCAATTTTTACGACGGCTCAAATGTGTGGTGTCGGATACGCTCGAATGTGCAGACTATTACATGAGGAGTAAAATGATGACGATACGTGCTTAACAAGCGAAGTGATATTGAGACAGATGTCGAGTCATGTACTTCATCCTCCTTGTCGCACAAGGAGCCGCAAATCCCGTCAGCAATAATGCGAAGTAAAGGACAATAGCTGTCCAAGGAACGGGTACGGAAATAATTGCATTATGGACGATCAACCACGGCAGACTCAAAAAGGAATGATGAACAAATTTCGAATAAGTTCTCAGCAATATAGCTGTGTAGTGGATTAGGAAAACTACGGATATTGAAGGGTGGACAAGTCGCACATGTTACAGAAATTGGTTTTCGCAAGGATGTTCGATACATTTTATGGGATATGCATAATAGTGGCCCACAGCGTTATGCACATCATAGTTTACGCTCGTCATGGTTTACAGTGATTTCAAGAATGGTTCCATAACTTCTACAGTGTTACAGAATTGGAAGGTGTAAGATAACGAAGTTTCAAACAAAGCGTCAACTGGTCAGTGCACAGCAAACTGCGAAATCGGCCCGAGAAGTTGCAGATAAGCAAAACAGGCTTTCAGAATGAAATTTTCACTCTGCAGTGCAGTGTGAGTTGACATGAAACTTCTGGACCGAGATTCGGGTTCAAATGGCTCTGAGCACTATGCGACTTAACTTCTGAGGTCATCAGTCGCCTAGAACTTAGAACTACTTAAACGTAACTAACCTAAGGAGATTACACACATCCATGCCCGAGGCAGGATTCGAACCTGCGACCGTAGCGGTCACGCGGTTCCAGACTGAAGCGCCTTTAACCGCACTCGAACTCGGGATCTTTGCCTTTCACGAGCAAGTGGTAGAGTACTTGCACGCGAAAGGGAAAAATCCCGAGTTCGAATCTCGGTCCGGCACACCGTTTTAAACTGCCTAAACAAACTTATACCATCATTCAATAATGAATTTGGTTTCAACTCCAACCAATCGTGATTTGAGGAGGAAACACATATGAAGTCAAACCCGAAAATTAGAGGTACCATGAGGGTTGAAACAGCTAACATCAATGCCTTATCGCATTTGTATACAATTATGTCGACTGTTGATCTGGATGTTATATTGGTTGGAAAGCTGTTTATTATTCTGCGAGAAGTTAGAGCTGCTCTGCCCCCCACGATTCTTTCTCGTGCGCGTGATCTTGTAAGGGCAGTAGGGAAACTTTAAGCCACAGCAAACGAGGGAGGGGGGAAATGGGCGTAAGATAACTACAACTGTGGTATGAGCACTACTTTTGGCCAATAGCTGGTGAAAATAACTTGCTTTTTCTTAATTCCAGGTCTGCGTGTAAAAATCATGGTCTATTAGACCAAACTATCCCTCCTGAAAAAGTGTGTGACATTGCAATTGATACTACCTAGAACCACTGAACATATTAAATCTCTGGATTTTTTTCCGTGTCTGTAACACATATTACAGCACTATCTACAGTTAGGCCCTAAAGGATAACCAGTTTCACGAAAAAGCTCCACGTTACACTGTTTCGCATTCGGTTGCAGGTCATCACATTTCATCAGTTCTCATAACCCCATCACACCAATGTGATTGTGTACGCAGTCTTTAAGAGTGGATACCTACCTGAACGTCGTGAACTGTAACTCCTGAGGTGTTTGCCTTCGATCTTCATGCTGGGAGGCTTTCTGCAAGTCAAAAGTTTGTTTCAAACATTTCTTGAATGTCGACGATATCCATTTTGTGAAGTGTAATACATACATCCTGTAGAAGGTTGATCTCTGCACCTCCGGCACACTCATTTTCTGTCACCCTTCAGACTCACATCTTGAGTCATTAGGAGATAATATTTTTCGTGTCGTAATTGTTAACACAAAATTTTGAAACGAGCCTTACTATAGACTGAACTTGCGATCTCCCTACTCAAGGGGTTCCTTATTAGATAAAAGTGCTGGAAATGAACGAAGAATACAAGTTGTGGAAATAAGGTTTCTAAGAAGGGCGGCTGGCATTAGACTCAATCTGGGGGCGTGGCCACCCTCGGGAGCGAGGACAGTGTGGAGGGGGGAGGGGGAGTGGAAGGAAGCTCAGAAGAAAGCAGAAACATGCGGTCTGTCAAGTCAAAAATTTCATACTCTTCTTACAGTTAGAGAGTGCGCTTTTTGTAGAGCTGACAGCATTCGCATCACCTCGCACGTCACCAAGTCGCTGAACAACACGTTCTTGAATCAGCGTTCTGCATGATTAACTCAGCATTACGCATATTTTGCTCTGTAAAAGTAAACAGTATTTTTATTGCTTTTGTTCGCTGAGTGGAAGATTGTACTAAAAGAAGATTATATAACGAAGAACGTATCAACTATGGATTCACGATCATCGAAAAAGACAGTGTCCGACTGGGACAGTGTGTTGTGTGTCATAACGTCCTCAGTGACGACTCAGTGCCGCCTGTGCATCCGGAACGTCATCTCACGACAACCTACCCGGCATTCAAAAATAAACCAAACGAGTTTTTTTGTCGGAAGCAGAAAATCTTTCACTGGCATGAAACTGTACACTACTGGGAACTTTCAGCAGAAAAATGAGAAAGTTATTGAAGGATCATACGAAATTTGTCTCTTAACAGCAAAAACCAAAATATCTCATACAATCAAACCCTCTATTCTTAAAGCAGACAGAAATGATTTTGGAAAAGACAGTCATCGAATAAACAACAGTGTGCGACGTAGGATCGAAGAAATGACCCTGAATGTGAAAGAACAGCTAGTTACAAGACAGAAAATGTCTCCTTTTTATGCTTTGCAGTGCGAGCGTTCTACTCATGGCATACAGCTTAGCAATGCCATTTAATTTTACGCTACCGACTTGAGGAAGCAAAATGATTAGAGATGGAAGATGCAGAATTGCCCAACCAAAAAATGCCCCCGGTAAAAATAAGAAGACATTAACCCTCTAAAAGTAACAGACCACAAATCAGAAAGAGGTTTCTGAAAGCGTTTTGTAGCACTGTATGGCTGTCAAAACTCGACTCTTGACACTGAGGAGAGAAAAGGGCTGAATTTATGTAGGTGTGTGTGGTGTTATAGGCGCATCCTGGAAATCAAATGGTCTAATAACATCACAAATTACGAAGTCGAAAAAACAAGTGACGGAGAAAAGGAGACAATGTGACAATATCATAACATGAACACTTCAGATTATTGGTCATTTATTGAAACATGAGGGGGTCCTAAACACAATAATGGAGTGATACGTCACTGGGAGAGGAAGACCACGTCTGGAGTTCATCGATCAGATTATAAAATACGTCAGCTGTAGCTTCCACACGGAAATGATGAAGAAGACATGAAGACGCAGAGACTGTAAATCTGCTGCCGAATGGGCTATTGTCAACCAGATCTCGGAATGATTTGCACACTCCTTATTATCCAATGGATCTGTACTGGTGCTCGCCCTTCGGCAACCAAGAAAAGAATAACAGCACATTGGTTCTGTTTGGACGGATATGGTAATAATGCCGTCATAAATCATGTTTGCGCAGATACCGCAATCATGTCGGGAAGACACGAATCCCACACTAACCCCTAGCTTAGATGTCGGTGCTTATACAGGGTGAGTCACCTAACATTACCGCTGGATATATTTCGTAAACCACATCAAATACTGAGGATCGATTACACAGACCGAACGTGAGGAGAGGGGCTAGTGTAATTGGTTAATACAAACCATAAAAAATGCACGGAAGTATGTTTTTTAACACAAACCTACGTTTTTTTAAATGAAACCCCGTTAGTTTTGTTAGCACATCTGAACATATAAACAAATACGTAATCAGTGCCGTTTGTTGCATTGTAAAATGTTAATTACATCCGGAGATATTGCAACGTAAAGTTGACGCTTGAGTACCACTCCTCCGCTGTTCGATCGTGTGTATCGGAGAGCACCGAATTACGTAGGGATCCAAAGGGAATGGTGATGGACCTTAGGTACAGAAAAGACTAGAACAGCACATTACGTCCACATGCTAACACCTTTTTATTGGTCTTTTGCACTTACGCACATGTACATTGCTATTAGGGGTGAGGTACACGTTCGACGGGCGTTTCATAGGACGTGGAGGACGCATAAATTGGTCAGCCCGTTCTCCTGACCTTACACCTCTAGACTTCTTTCTGTGGGGTACGTTAAAGGAGAATGAGTACCGTGATGTGCCTACAACCCCAGAGGATATGAAACAACGTATTGTGGCAGCGTGCGGCGACATTACACCAGATGTACTGCGGCGTGTACGACATTCATTACGCCAGAGATTGCAATTGTGTGCAGCAAATGATGGCCACCACTTTGAACATCTATTGGCCTGACATGTCGGGACACACTCTAATCCACTCCGTAATTGAAAACGGAAACCACGTGTGTACGTGTACCTCACCCCTCATGGTAATGTACATGTGCGTCAGTGAAAAAGACCAATAAAAAGAGCATGTGGACGTAATGTGCTGTTCCAGTCTCTTCTGTATCTAAGGTCCATCACCCTTCCCTTTGGATCCCTACGTAATTCGGTGCTCTCCGATACACACGATCGAACAGCGGAGGAGTGGTACTCAAGCGTCAACTTTACGTTACAATATCTCCGGATGTAATTAACATTTTACAATGCAACAAACGGCACTGATTACGTATTTGTTTATATGTTCAGATGTGCTAACAAAACTAACGGGGTTCCATTTAAAAAAACGTAAGTTTGTGTTAAAAAACATACTTCCGTGCATTTTTTTATGGTTTGTATTACACAATTACACTAGCCCCTCTCCTCACGTTCGGTCTGTGTAATCGATTCATCAGTATTTGATGTGGTTTACGAAATATATCCAGCGGTAACGTTAGGTGACTCACCCTGTATACCTGCATCGTAGTCGCGCTAAGTTGCCTAAACGCTGCAGCCAAGACCCGAGACGGAAAGTTTTCGATCGTCGCTTGTATCAGAGAAGAACCTGTTCCATACGACCTCATTTAGCTGTTTGATGTATTTCCAAACTGTATCTTCCGTCTAGGCAGTGTCACGTGGCCGTTCGGAGCCCAGTCTTACGATTGTTCATTCTTGTGACGGCCGGCCGGAGTGGCCGAGCGGTTCTAGGCGCTACAGTCTGGAACCGCGCGACCGCTACGGTCGCAGTTTCGAATCCTGCCTCGGGCATGGGTGTGTGTGGTGTCCTTAGGTTAGTTAGATTTAAGTAGTTCCAAGTTCTAGGGGACTGATGGCCTCAGAAGTTAAGTCCCATAGTGCTCAGAGCCATTCTTGTGGCGTACACTGCCAGCATTCATGTACAGTGGCTACGTTCCTGCCAAGTCTTTCTTCATTGTATCAGAAGGAACATCCAGTTTGTCGTAGTCGTGGTACACGACCTTGTTCAAACTCAGTGAGATGTTGATAATGGCGTCTTTGTCGCCCTAACGGTATTCTTGACTAACCTAATTTCACCACGTCCAATCTCAAAGGTAATTAACGCTCACAACCGTTGCAACGTGGATTTAAAGAAATTCTGGTTTGCATCCTCATAGTCTACATCTACATCTACATGGTTACTCTGCAATTTACACTTAACTGCCTGGCAGAGGGTTCATCGAACCATTTTCATACTTCTCTACCATTCCACTCTAGAATGGCACGTGGGAAAAAGGAACACCTAAATCCTTCCGCTCGATCTCCGATTTCTCTTATTTTACTATGATGATCATTTCTCCCTACGTAGCTCAGTGTCAACAAAATACTGTCGCATTGGTGATTGAAATTTCGTAAACAGATCTCGCCGCAAAGAAAACCGCCTTTGTTTCAGTGCATGTCACCCCAACTCGCGTTTCATATCAATGACACTCTCACCCCTATTGCGCGATAACACGAAACGAGCTGACCTTCTTCGCACTTTTCGGATGTCCTCCGTCAATCCTACCTGGTAAGGATCTCACACCACGTAGAAATATTTCAGCAGAGGACGGACAAGTGTAATGTAGGCTGTCTCTTTAGTGTGTTCTGCCTTCCCCATAATATTATCTATGTGGTCTTTCCAATTTAAGTTGCTCGTAATTGTTATTACTAGGTATTTAATCGAATTGACAGCCCTTAGATTTGTGCGATTTATCGTATACCCAAAATTTATCGGATTTCCTTTAGTACTCATGTGGATGACCTCGCACTTTTCTTCATTTAGTGCCAATTGCCACTTACCGCACCATGCAGAAATTCTCTCTAGATCATTTTGTAATTCGAATTGATCGTCTACTAGCGCCACTTTTATGCGACTGGCGCGAAATTTGAATAGACATCATGTTTCAGCTGTGGGAAGGCGCCTACCAACATTCGTTATATACTTATATGGATATGGTGTCTGTTCTTTCGGACATGTCCGAAAGCACGGACACCATATCCATATAAGTATGTAGTTCTGGCTATACCGGCCGTGACCTTCTTCTTCTGTGCGGATGCACACATATTCCCTGAACTCTTACGGGAGTTGGTAATAATGTCTTCCACGAGTAATGAGTGTGTTGGGGCAGGACACTACGAAAGGAGTGTGTGGACATACATGGTGAGAATGTGGGTCTCGTGGGAGGCGTGTGCGAGATAGTCCCTGCAGTCGCACTATCCTCTGTGCCCTCGGTGACTCAGATGGATTACTAGCTGTGGTACAGGGGTATCGTACTTGGCTCTCAATTTTGCCGGCACGGTACCTCAGAGCGTGTTCGGTCAGGAAGCTGGTTGGCCTCTACAAGAAAAAAACTGAGTGGAAGGATCAACAAACGAACTTTAACGGATATCATGTGACGTCAGCAACGACCAAACCCAACAATCAACAACGGACAAAAATACAAAAAAAAGATGGATAGATCGTCTGCCATGTAAGCAGGAGATGCCGGGTTCGAGTCCCGGCCGGGGCGCACATTTTCACCTGTCCCCGTTGATGCGTATCAACGCCCGTCAGCAGCTGACGGTATTAATATATGATTGTAACATTCGTTATGTCGGAGAGCTCCTTCTTGATGTTGCGGTTTATTTCTTTTTCTTTCAGACAGTCTATATTACCCACCTTTCTCTACAGGTTATTCCCATTTTTCTTATGATTTCGAACATATTGTACCATTTTATATTGTCGAACGCTTTTCCTTTTGATCGATAAATGCTACGAAGATATTTTGATATTTTTTAAGTCTTACTCCCGTTATACGGGCAAACTCAGAACTGCCTCTGGTGCGTTTACCTTCACTAAAGCCAAACTTATCGACATCTAACAATACCTCAGTTCTCCTTTCGATTCTTCTGTATATTATTATTGTCAGCAACTTGGACCGATGAGCGGCCAAGTTGACTGTGCGATGGCTTTCACACTTACCTGCTACGGAACTGTGTGGATGATATTTTGCTAAAGTATGCCGGTATGTCATCGGTCTCTATGTATTGAGCACACCAGTTTGAACAGTTTTTTGGCTGTCACTTCCCTTAGTAATTTTAGAAATTCCAAAGGAATGTTTGCTATCCTTTCTGCCTTATTTAATCTCAACAGTTCCAAAGCTCTTTTAACCTCTGTCTCCAGTAATGGATCCGCTATAACTTCCATATCGACTCCCACTTCTTATTCTATCATCGGACAAGACGTAGAGGGTAATATAATCTGTTACTTTGTTGTTCAGTTTTGTGATGATAAACAGTACGCAACCACCTCTGATCCTCTTCACAGAAATTTTCACCAATAAAATTTTCGTCTGCAGCCGTCACAGGAAATGTTTGCTTCGGTGTCCAACACTACCGCGTTCTCGTGGATTTCGAGAACGATCGTTACTTTCTCAAATCGGCGCCCCGAACCTAGTCCACTCGCCTCGGGGCAGGTGAACGGTGGGTGCCTTCCCTCGCAGTCTGCGAACTTTCTCTGCGAAGTAAGCGGGTTCGCGAACCTGTAAGACAGCTGAATGTGGACGAGTGCACGGCACGTTTCTGCCGGAGCGGACGAGTGGCAGCGCGGATCCTTCAGAGATAGAGTACGCTGAGCCTTGAGCGAACGTCTACACCCTTAGGGGCTGCGCTGCCCTCGCAGATAATTAAAGTTGCGGCTCAAGTGTCCAGAAGGAAATCTGATTACTGCAGTCACGGCTGCGGAAGTTAGCAGACGGTCGTGAGTGGTTTTTGTTTTCAGCAGCCTTCTTCAGCCCTCGTTAGTAACTCTGGTCGACACAACAAGGCACTATATGTCTTATTTCCATCATGATGCACAGTTAATGGCAATAACACATGTAGCGCCTTTACAACCTTCAGACAGGTTCATACAAGGCAGGGAGGCTTATTGATGCGAACAGGGTATAGGAGCAGCCTAGAAATAGAATGGGATGAAGTGTACACAGAAAACGATTCTGATGCCAAATTCAATTTATTCCACCGTAAATTTGTCTCAATATTTGAGAGTTGCTTTCCAGAAACTTTATCCAAAAAAACCATTACAAAGTCAAGTAAGCCATGGATTACTAAGGGGAGTAAGATATCGTGTAAGAGGAAGAGGGAAATATATGGACAGGCCAGAATGAGTCAGGATCCGACGTTACTTGCCTACTACAAAAGATACTGTAATACTTTAAGGAAAGTCATTAAGAAGTCGAGAAGCTTATGTGTTCTGACTGAAATTAAGAAGCGGATAGTAAGATTAAAACTATATTGAATATTGTCAAACGGAAGATGGGACAGCCTGACAGTGCACAGCATACCATAGCAATAAAGCTAAATGATGGTGTGAATGATAATTCACAAGTTGCATGTAATTTTAACATAGGGTTAAAGGGTTCAGTTGAAGAAGCAAAAAAATATGTTAAAAATGTCATACCTCAGGACTTTAGGCCTTTAGAAATAGCACCAACATCCCCCACTGAAATTAAGGGAATTATAAATATACTGAAAGCCAAGAGCTCATGTGGTGTTGATGGAATCTCTAACAGAATTTTGAAGTGTTGTTCTAATTTAATAAGTGGAGTCCTTAGTGATAAATGTAATGCTTCGCTGGCACAGGGAATATTTCCAGACAGATTGAAATACTCAATTGTCAAACCTTTTCATAAGAAAGGGGACAAGAGTGACTTAAATTATTATAGATCAATCTCATTGCTGACTTCATTTTCTAAAATATTCGAAAAAGTTATGTATTGAAGAGTAGTCTAACATTTAAGTGCAAATAATTTACTCAGCATGTCACATTTCGGATTTGGGAAGAGTTTCTCGAGTAAGAATGCTATCTACACATTTACCCATCAAATTCTACAAGCCCTAAATAACAAATTATGGCCAGTTTGTATTTTTTGTGATCTTTCCAAGGCATTTAACTGTGTGGATCATGTCACATTTTTAGAAAAACTCAGGTTTTATGGAATTTAAGGTTATACACACAGCTGGGTTGAATCATACTTAACGAACAGAAAGCAAAAAGTTGTGCTGAATAATACAAATAACGTTGGGAGGGTGGTAAATTCTAGTGAATGGGGAGTTATCACGAAGGGTGTCCCACAGGGTTCAATTTTGGGTCCTCTGCTGTTCCTTATTTATGTGAATGATCTCTCACTTAATGTTCAGCAATCAGAACTAGTACTTTTTGCAGATGACACGAGTGTTATAATAAATCCCATTTCAGAGAAAGCAACTGAAGATATTGTTAAGGATGTCTTTCAAGAATTATTAAGTGGTTCTCAGAAAATGGACTCTCCCTTAATTTTGAAAAAACTCACTATATCCAGTTCTGTACACTGAAGAGAGTCATACCGACAATAGATTTAGCATATGAACAGGGCTCAGTTAACAGGATATATTTCTCCATATTTTTGGGTGTTCACATTGATGTTAACTTGAACTGGAAGAAGCGTATTACTGAACTTCTCAAGCAATTAAGTTCAACTTCTTTCGCTCTTCATATAATCGCTAGTCTCGGTAATAAACAGATCAGCCTCCTAACGTACTTTGCATATTTCTACTCAATAATGTCTTATGGAATAGTTTTCTGGGGTAACTCACCACTCAGATATAAAGTATTGATTGCACAAAAGACAGTAGTGAGAATAATTAGTGGTGTTCACCCATGGATGTCATGTAGGCACCTATTCAAGGAGTTAGGTATTTTAACTGCACTATCAGAGTACATATATTCGGTAGTGAAATTCGTTATAAATAATCCATTTCAATTCGAGAAGAATTTTCATATGTACAAAACTAGAGGGAAAAATGACCTTCCCTATCCGTTATTGAAGCTGTCAGTTGCTCAAAAAGGAGTACATTATTCAGCAATAAAAATCTTTGATCATTTGCTGAACAACATTAAGTGTCTTGCAGGTAGCAGATCAAATTTTAAATCTAACTTAAAATCATTTCCTTTGGACAACTGCTTTTATTCCATGAACGAGTTTCTGCTTCAGAACTGGTAAAAAAAATTACACCTCTAAATGTAGTTGCATGTGTAGAACTAAAAATTTCAGTAATATTAATATCAGGACTATTCATGTGTGTGGATATGTCTTGTAATCTGACTTGTTCCACATCATATCGATAAAATAATCGTGAAAATGATCTACAGAACATGACATAACTAAACTAAACAAAAGAAAACGAATGCATTACACTAAAACCAACGAATAGAGATCTGACGATTGCTTCAGAATGTCGAAAACGATCATGGTCATTTGTATCGTTTCCGAGGTGTCACTGAAATAACCAGCTATAACCTGGTCACAGCTGCTGTACCTGTGTACAGCTGTTTGTCGGGGTAGGTAACAGTCTCTTTTTCATATATACGCCAGGGTTGTACTGACCAGGGCCCTCGGTGGCATGCAGCCAGCCGCTGTTCTGGCGAGAGCCCGATGATCATTGTTCACTTTGATAAATTTTGATTTTTTGTTCATCTTTCATTCTCTCCCAGAGAGGAGAGAACTTTGTTCTTCTGAGCCTTTCCAGTCTACTTGGCACAGGGAATTCTACGGTACCTGGTACCACATGGCTTATTCTTGTGCTTGTTATGCCTCACTTCATCACAGCCTACCTGGGTGGATCTCATTTTGACATTAAATCCGTCTCTAACATTATATCGATATAACAAATAATTAACACAGATTCCAGTGTAAGGTATGGTTATAATATTGTTACCATATTACTATATATTCTTTACTTTCAAGTGTCATGATAAATAATAACAATAATAATAATAAGGAAACAGGAAGTTTGTATACAGGCAGATATGCTATTTTAGCATTTTAGCTATTTTAATGTGTTAGAATATGCACCATAATGTTATATCCACAATGCTATATCCATAATATTATTAAATGTAAAGCGATATTATGATTATCCAGCGCTTTCCTCAGTGTAAAGATCTACTATAAGTTTTTATCCTAAATGATTGTACTCTTCTGTTTTTAATGCCTGTGACTTTTTGCACGAAAATGATGGTACTTCTATGTAAGACCTTTAGTTGCACTACCACGCTAGAAATAAGCTATACTGCAAGCTGTCACTGCACTGAGATCTATATTCGCAGAAATGTGTATGACCTTGTGTATGACCTTGTATATTCTAACCTTAAAAAAGCAGCAACCATGTTGTTGTCTGCATAACATAAATAAATGTAGAACACATTTTTGTTGTGGTTGGTCACATACTCTTATTTATATCACATTTAATGTGCCTTACATTGCTTTGTATTTTTCTTTGTTGTAATGCAGCACTTATGCATGCACAGCCCAACATAGCAGAGTATAACTTGCATCTATCTATAGCAGGATTTTTAGGTAAGGCTCTGTCCAACCAGGAATTGTTCTTTATGTGTCACGCTGAGCCTGTATGTGTCTGCTGAGCCTGGACACTGTGAGTTTTGCTTCTGTATTGTCTGGGGGCCATGTTCCTCGGTCCTCCCTCTTGCCTGCGGTGGTGTGCTTGGGCGACTGTCACGTTTGCGACGACAACAACAATGTACTTTTTTTTCTTTATTGTGATTTCATTCCCCTGCCCCATATGGACAGGGGAGGGCTGTCAGCGGCACAATCCACCGCTCTTCAGCTGAGTGACATGACAGCTAATACAAGAAGAAAATGTTACATATAAGGCGATAAAAAAAGGGCAACATAAAACAGAGTTAGGAGAGATAATGGAGGTAAAAATACACTGACATGGAGATGTTCATGGGGGAACAATTTAAAAAAGTCGACATAAAGTTAAAAAACACAGTTGGCGATTCGTAGAACACAAAAAAGACACTGAAGTCACACACATAGGTTAAAAGTAGGCCACAGTATTAAAAATACTCCAGAACAACACACTTTAAACCCTTTTGGAGCACACACAATGAAGAATAAAACTGCCAGGTGGGACCTGCCGAGGGAGAGGCCTCACAGGATGGAAAAGGAGAGCAAGGTGCAGCAGGGGAGGGGAGGGATGAAAAGAGCAGGGGCGTCAGCGGGTGCACCAAGAGGCAGGAGACAGGTGGGGCAAGAGATGAAGAGGGAAGGCAGGAGGGAGTGCAGAGACATTAAAGGGGAACATAGGAGAGGGAGGAGGAATAGGAGGGGAAAGCCTCTCAGGAGAAGGGAGGGGGAGGAAAGGGAGCCCTGAGGAGGAGGCAGGATGAAGATGGGGTTAGAGTTGGTAGGAAGGGTAGACGTCAGGACGAAGCTCATCATCTGATAGGGGTAGATGTCGGAAGCTGCGTTGGGGAAGGAGGTAGAGGGTGTGGAGATGGAGAGAGGGCGGGACACAACGGTAAAGGCGCGGCAATGGGCTGGGGGTGGAGAGGAAGGAAGACACAAGGGGGTGAGGGGGATAAGGCGGTGAACAATATATAGGGTGCAGATTTATTCAAGGAAAAGGAGAAGGTGGGTGAAGGGGATGAGGTCGTTGAGAACGTGCGTGGGGGATGGAAGGCAGATGTGGAAGGTGAGGCAGAGTTCATGATGTTCAAGGATTTGGAGGGATTTATAGACACTAGGAGGGGCGGAAATCCAAACAAGGCTGGCATAACAAAGGATGGAGCGGATCAAGGATTTGTAGGTGTGAAGGATGGTGGAAGGATGCAGACCACATGTTCAGCCGGACAGGAGTTTCAGGAGGCAGAGCCTGTTGTGAGCTTTGTGTTGGATGGTAAGGAGATGGGGAGCCCAGGTGAGGTGGGGGTCAAGGGTGCGGCCAAGGTATTTGAGGATAGGAGTGAGATGGATAGGGCGGACATAAATGTTGAGGTAGAAATCATGGAGAAGTAAAGAGTGGGTGGTGAGGCCTATGATGATCGCCTGGGTTCTTGGAGGGGAACAACAACGTACTAAACCGTTGCTGAGTAAATATCTAAATTTTCCTGTTAAGCATGCAGTAATAAGAACGTGTAAAGGCGACTGTGAGAATTAAGTGTGTGTTTCAGGAGTTAGTAACGTACAGTTTTGTAATCACTAATATTCTCAAAGGCCTCTGACTAAAGTAATTAATTTTAGAGATGAAAAGAGAAGTATTTACAATCTGTTACATACTTAAGATGTAAGAGCCACATAGTGGCTGCAACATACCCTGCAAATGTTATCTTTGGAATAATACCTGTCAGTTGTTCCTTGTACGCCACTTAGAGAGTATTTGCACTGTTCAGTATGTGTCCAGTATTTGTAATCAGATGTGCCATTATGTACCTTGTTTTTATCATGTAACAAGCATCTGTGAGCAATATATATATGGACATTACCTTTTGTTGCGTGTTTTTAAATTTTTAAATATTTTAGCGACGGCAAACGTTTATAATTAGTGCTGTGTTTTACTCACTTGACATCTTGCGCATGAGATTAGCGTATAATGAACATGGTTTACTACAAACAAAATTTTTACAGTATTTAAATGTGCAGGTCCACTTCCGGTTTTTTATAATACCAAACTAAAACTGGTATATCAAATGAGAAATATTCTTTGTATTGTATTTCTTTATAGCTAAGACTGAAAGAACCGGTTGTCTTGAATATTTTGTGTGATCTTGGATTTTGAATGGCTTTTATAATTAAACTAGATCGCTCTTCAATAGACTCATAATGAGAAAATTCAATCGCTGTACTAATTCTTTTTTTACCTAATTTGATTTGGGGCACCAGCTGCAGTCTTCCGTTTGACAAGGGTTTCACACATACAGCATCTCTTACATCTTAGTTACCTAACAAACTAAGAATTTCAATACAACAACTAGTATTAAGATCATTTGAGTGTCTGAAATGGCGGTGTGAGTAAATTATGCCAATTATGAACTAACAAAGTTAACACAGGCATCACTTGTCTGAGGCACCTGCAGCCACTAATAGTGATAATAATAATGATATTAATAGTAGTAGTAGGAGTAAGATAATGACAGATATAAGATGAATTTATGGGTGTACAAAATAGATGGTTTCTGATCTAGCGAGTTCTGGGAAAAGGAAACTTAAGGAGATTACATCAGCTAAGATTACAGGGACAATAAAGAACTTATTGTTGCTTTTTAAGCTGGAGACGTTATTTATTTCTCTTTATAATGTTGGAGGTTGCTCACAGTCGAGTTCCTACTACTGAGAAGGACTGTGAGAAGGTGGGTGAGCGACTAAGCGGGACAGAAACGATTTTGATGGGAATGGGTGTCGCTGCCGTGATGTTCAGACAAGAGCGTTAAGGTCGAGGTGAGACATAAGGGACTGTGATCATTTATAAGACAGTACAAAGGCAGAGCGTACGGGAATCTCAGCATTTGTCCGCAAGCAGCCAGGATAGTTGTGCATATGATGGTGAAACGTGATCAATGAGTCCAACATCACAGATATAACAAATACACGCATTCGTAACCTGTTCCATTCACTGTGAGCTTTTCTGAGAAACGCATTGCAAGATAACGTCCCTGTAATCAATAATTTGTAAAGCAGCAAGTAAGTGGAAATGAATGGCATTTGTAAGTTTCATGCATGCATGAAGACAGAGGGTCTATGCAGATGAATGGGAGCGCTTCGGCATTGGGTGACAACGCCAGCATAGGTAGTAAGAACAGGAGGAGTATATGTAGTGCAGTCATAATGTAAGAGTAGAAGGCTTAGAGGCAAAGTTCACAGGTGTTGTGTAAAGAAAATAAGTTAATACTATGTGTTGTGTGCCAATGGCCTTGCCGATAGATTACCGAAGTTAGGCGCTGTTGGGCTGGGCTAGCACTTGGATGGGTGCATATCTGGTCTGCCAAGCACTGTTGGGAAGCAGGGTGCACTCAGCCCTTGTGAGGCAAACCGAGGAGCTGCTTGACTGAGAAGTAGCCACTCCAGTCTCAGAAACTGACATATGCCCGGGAGAGCGGTGTGTTGACCACATGCCACTCTACATCTGCATCCAGTGACACCTACAGGCTGAGGATGCCACAGCGGCCGGTCGGTACCGTTGGGACTTCATGGCCTGTTCAGGAGAAGCTTAGTTTTTATGTGTTGTGTGGAATGGGCATGTTGGCCTGTCATAGGGGTATACTTCCTTGTAATGAAATGTAATAATGTAATTTCCTCTGGAAATGAACTAAAATGGCTATTATGGAGAACCCTCAACCGCCTACGAACTGGGGTGGGCAGATGCAATGTAAACATGTGTAAATGGGGATACCGAGACGGGACGGACATGTGCCAGTGCGGACAGACCCAAACAGTGGACCACCTCCTGGAATGCAGCAACATGGGGGAAGTGTGCAGGAGAGAAGATCTGGCAAACGCTACAGCAGTGGCAGTTAAATGCGCTGAATTTTGGCGGGACGTGATACGATATACATACTATGTTTGTCTTTATATTGTAATGTGACTCCCCATTTTGGGTTTGTTTTACTTATACATATGTGTATTGTATTTGTATTTGTGTGTATATGTAATATGTGGGTTGTCTATGGCTTGGACACGATTAAATAAAATAAAATAGGGGTATACATGACAGGACATGGGACTAGCCCAACACTCACAAACCAGAGATACTAACACCAAATTTTTAAAACAATTGTAATTGTTAAAGATGTTATGTGCAGTCAATATGATAACATATAACATGTAACTCAAGGGATTATATATGCATTCATACTGTTTCCATTCAAAAAGCTTATTATTGGGTTGTTGTTTTATTCATCAGAAACTGTTTATTAAGAGCGTCGTAAAACCTTGGTGCTGAAACGTAGTACGAGGACTGTGCAGATGGATCCTATGCGACACCGTGAGGCAACACCCTGCGGTGACAATGACCATCTGGCAAGGAGAACGCCTGCTGTAGACGGCCCACAGACCTGCCATATGGAGGGCCGGTCGTCAGCACTGAATGAGAGCCGGACAGCTGGGGCTCAGCCAGCTGCCTTCGTAGCCCGACGAGAATTAAAGCGGTGGGGGAGTTACGCCACGCGCCGCGGCTGCCATAAACCAGCCTACCTCTGGTGTCTATGGATGGAGGTGGGACGCCAGACGAGGGTGGCCTGCCATTGGTGTCACGTGACTTCCTTCCAGTCTGGCAGACGGCCTGGCACCGAGTAAACGACAGCCGGCAGCAACCATCCACCGAGGGGCTGTGAGTGGGACCACCAGACTGGAAACTCGTCCCTGACGTCACGTCAAGTCCTCGAAGGACCCGTAGACGAGCCAGTACCACAACAAAGTTCAGAAGGATAGGGATACCCCACGCAGACACACCTCTCTACAGATGGCGCGAAGAATCACGTGGCCACAATGGGGACGAGTGCACTATGACGCAGATGGGCACTGCTGATGGTGCAGACATCACAAGCTATCCACTGACACAGTGAGAGAGAGGAAATCATCACTAGATGGGCTGCACACCAAATGCAATGCTATCCCATCACCTAATCCAACGGAAGACTGCACTCTTTCAGTTACCGGATCGAGAGACAAGACTGGAGCATAGACATCACTCCTGAGTTGGAGATGTTGGGCGCCCAGCAACCACATTGGTATCTCATTCCCCCTCACCAGGATGTCACGTCTCCCACACCTGACACCACGTCAGACTGTCAGGTCGTGATGCTAACAGCCCAGCTGCCTTACTGATTCTGACATGGGCTACAAGGGGGACCAGAGCCATCCACTGCTGCTCCTACATCAAGTGCAGAGTGAAGGGCGACCCTCATGCTGGTGCAACACCACTACGTCTTGATGCTTCAGCTAGTCCAGAGGCCATTTGTGTGTATGTTTGGTGCTGTGTTCTATCTGTGTAACTTTGTAAACGTAAATTGTCTCCTGAGGGACCCTTGTGGAAGGAGCTATAGGATATTTCATCGCTCTGATTTCATGTAATTCTGTATATTTTCTTCTGATTTAAATTTTGATGCAACCGATCTAATGAAGATAACTCGTCAAGTATTTATGTTAATCCTACTTGAAAAACATGATTTTCAAATGTCTTGTATGCAGAACAAACAATATTACATTGCCCTAGGAAGTAAGCACAACAGATAAAACATGCTACTTGCTAGTTTAGATTTTGAGAGTGACTGTGTTTCTTAACTTATAATTATTGTCTGTTTATGTATTATGGATGACTCAAATCTGCTGTATGACTGAGCAGAGTAAATCACTGAGGCACAGAACGGTTCAAAATCCGCAGAATTGTAATGCAGTTAGGGACATTAGTCGTCTCTGACCTCAGAAATTATACGAGTGAGTAAAAATACTGCTGCAAGACCTTTTTAACCGCTTAGTAATTGTTTATCTGAAGTCTGCGGACTAGCAAAGATCCCAGGATCCACACGAACCACACTACACTGAGCAATGTTCATCTGTACTTCTTGCAGGCATGCAGATTTGTGTGACTGAGTGACTCCTGAGGTGAATGGGGTCGTTAGGATGATTTTTTCTATGTGCGGTCTCCTTTGCCAAAGTCGCCCCCAACACTCATGTCACCATTGCGATATCTCAGTACTACACTCCTGGAAATTGAAATAAGAACACCGTGAATTCATTGTCCCAGGAAGGGGAAACTTTATTGACACATTCCTGGGGTCAGATACATCACATGATCACACTGACAGAACCACAGGCACATAGACACAGGCAACAGAGCATGCACAATGTCGGCACTAGTACAGTGTATATCCACCTTTCGCAGCAATGCAGGCTGCTATTCTCCCATGGAGACGATCGTAGAGATGCTGGATGTAGTCCTGTGGAACGGCTTGCCATGCCATTTCCACCTGGCGCCTCAGTTGGACCAGCGTTCGTGCTGGACGTGCAGACCGCGTGAGACGACGCTTCATCCAGTCACAAACATGCTCAATGGGGGACAGATCCGGAGATCTTGCTGGCCAGGGTAGTTGACTTACACCTTCTAGAGCACGTTGGGTGGCACGGGATACATGCGGACGTGCATTGTCCTGTTGGAACAGCAAGTTTCCTTGCCGGTCTAGGAATGGTAGAACGATGGGTTCGATGACGGTTTGGATGTACCGTGCACTATTCAGTGTCCCCTCGACGATCACCAGTGGTGTACGGCCAGTGTAGGAGATCGCTCCCCACACCATGATGCCGGGTGTTGGCCCTGTGTGCCTCGGTCGTATGCAGTCCTGTTTGTGGCGCTCACCTGCACGGCGCCAAACATGCATACGACCATCATTGGCACCAAGGCAGAAGCGACTCTCATCGCTGAAGACGATACGTCTCCATTCGTCCCTCCATTCACGCCTGTCGCGACACCACTGGAGGCGGGCTGCACGATGTTGGGGCGTGAGCGGAAGACGGCCTAACGGTGTGCGGGACCGTAGCCCAGCTTCATGGAGACGGTTGCGAATGGTCCTCGCCGATACCCCAGGAGCAACAGTGTCCCTAATTTGCTGGGAAGTGGCGGTGCGGTCCCCTACGGCACTGCGTAGGATCCTACGGTCTTGGCGTGCACCCGTGCGTCGCTGCGGTCCGGTCCCAGGTCGACGGGCACGTGCACCTTCCGCCGACCACTGGCGACAACATCGATGTACTGTGGAGACCTCACGCCCCACGTGTTGAGCAATTCGGCGGTACGTCCACCCGGCCTCCCGCATGCCCACTATACGCCCTCGCTCAAAGTCCGTCAACTGCACATACGGTTCACGTCCACGCTGTCGCGGCATGCTACCAGTGTTAAAGACTGCGATGGAGCTCCGTATGCCACGGCAAACTGGCTGACACTGACGGCGACGGTGCACAAATGCTGCGCAGCTAGCGCCATTCGACGGCCAACACCGCGGTTCCTGGTGTGTCCGCTGTGCCGTGCGTGTGATCATTGCTTGTACAGCCCTCTCGCAGTGTCCGGAGCAAGTATGGTGGGTCTGACACACCGGTGTCAATGTGTTCTTTTTTCCATTTCCAGGAGTGTATTTGATGATTTGCTCTGTTCCATGTCACACTATGACATTATAAAGTGAGACACTACACATGCAGAAATCAACTGTGGTGGGGGACAGGGAGAGAGGACGAGTCACTCTCTCACTGTTGTCCATAATCAAGGCTTCTCTTCAATGCTGATTTTACACCTAAGACTATTTCTGTGAAATTACAAGAGGTTATCAACATGAGTGGGCAGTGGCGGAAACATGTACATTGTTAATGTATGTGGGATATTTGTGGCGGCTCTCATACGAATGGTATATTATCTGGAGTTGAGAACAAGCAGGCAGTTTGGTAATTTAACAGTAAATCTTACAGTGGATGTTTGGGACTTGGAAGCCACTTGCGGCTAGTAGGAAAATTAACGACTCGAAGCACTCACCGGGGACAGAATGCTGGTCCCAAGAATTTCTCACACTGACGTGCGGACAATGCTTTCGGCCGAAAAGAAGGAAAAACTGGCCACCTGGTCCTACCTGTTAGGTGCCTCTAGTCACGGCAGGACCTCTAGCCACGGCAGAGAAACTTAGGTCGCCTCAACAAGCCGTTTCGACAGTGTCGTAAACGCCCTTTGTGAACAGCGATGGCGGCCATAAAAATTTGCGACTTTCCACGTTCATCGTCGCCCAGACGCTATCAAGAGAGTCGTCAGGTGATGGTGTACCTCTGCCCGCCGAGTTTTTAGGAAGCCTTAGTCCTTTGAAACAATTTTAAACTGGAATGGAACATTTACGGCAGCTCTGAAATGGTCAATGTTGGGACACAAAAGCCGAGGCTCCTGGTCGGACGTGCTGTAACATTTGGCCCATCAGGATAATCATTTCCATGATAAATGTGTTGCTCACTTTAGAGCTATACGGAAACTCAAAACACGCTGCCTAAAGTGGCCGTGGGAAAAAACAAGTTGGGAACACAACATCTTTTCCTCTCTGTGTGGCAATTTATGAGTCAGGAATTGGCCGCTTCTTCAGAAAAGAGAAGAATATTGTTAACTGTGATTTGGGTTGGCCTATGCGTAGAGCATATGATTTAGAGCACAGACGGAGCTCGTGAAGTCCTGTGATTGGCACGAAACCCTTGTGGGGGCGGTTGAGTGTGTGCTTTTGTGGTGTTTACCGAGGTTTTGATTGGAAGTGAGGAGATGAGAAACTTGGTCTTCTGATTCAAACTCTGATCTGGAGAGGATTCTGATATTCACTCTTGTTATGAGTGGGTTACACTTGGAACACTTGTCCTGCGCATGACTTCACACTAGCATTGGTCTTGACTGGGGAACCTGTGGTGAGGACTTAGCTGTACAGACAATTTAAGTCTCAGTCATCTTGAAGAAGTTGCTGTGCCCAGGGAAATCTTATTCATGACGTTTGATCTCCTAGTGAACACTGCCTTATAAGTGAGTCAAATTGGTCCATAGTATGACCGGCGAATGGAATCTGCCGAGATTTAATGTCTCCATTACAGAGTGTTGCAGTCTGTCTAACAGATCACCAGTTGCGACATTGTATATTTCGTGCCAGAGATACCGAATTACAGGCATTCCACATTGCTGCTCTGCAGGTACTTGGACCACGACCATCACCTGAGACAGCGATACACATCGAGATAGGGATATACAGCCATGCTCATAAACTAAGGATAATTGCAGAATGTGGTTCCACACAACGTGACACTACACAAAACTGGCGCTAATAGCATAGGCTCATAGGGAACACATACGACACAGATCTGTAAGTCCACGGTATTGGCGATAAGTTGAGAAAACCGTCCCGAAACACGTGCTACAAAACGCCACTGTTTCCTGCACATGTAGCCCGACATCAATATGGGATATGATCACCATGCACACGTACACAGATCGCCCAACGTGTTGGCATACTCTGGATCAGGTGGTCGAGCAGCTGCTGGGGTATAGCCTCCCATTCTTGCAGTGCCTGTCGGAGCTCCTGAAGTGTCCTAGGAGTTTGAAGTTGTGCAGCGATACGTCGATCGAGAGCATCCCAGACATGCTCGATGGGGTTTACGTCTGGAGAACAAGCAGGTCACTCCATTCACTTGAGATATTCTGGCAGCTCAACGGAGCCGTGCATTACCATCCATCAGGAGAGGTGGGACCCACCGCACCCCTGAAAAGGCGGACATACGGGTGCAAAATGACGTCCCGATAGACCTGACCTGATACAGTTCCTCTATCAGAGACATGCAGGGGTGTACTTGCACCAATCATAATCCCACACCACACCATCAAACCACGACCTCCATACAGGTCCCTTTCAAGGACATTAAGGGGTTGATATCTGGTTCCTGGTTCACGCCAGATGAAAACCCGGCGAGAATCACACTATACCTGGACTCGTCCATGAACATAACCTGGGACCACTGTTCCAATGATCATGTACTGTGTTCTTGACACCAGGCTTTACGGGCTCTCCTGTGTCCTGCGGTCAGTGGAATGCACCTTGCAGGTCTCTGTAGACTTTGTGTCTGGAGACAACTGTTCCAGTGGCTGCAGTAAGGTTCTGAGCGAGGCTGCCTGCAGTACACCGTGGCCGTCTGCAGGCACTGATGGTGAGATATCGGTCTTATTGTGGTGTTGTACGCTGTAGACGTCCTGTGCTGTAGCGCCTGGACACGTTTCCTGTCTGATGGAATCGTTGCCATAATGTTGAGATCACACGGAGGGCCCGTCCTACGACCTGTTGCGTTGACCAGCCTCGTAGCCCTAGTATTCTACGTCTCATAACGTCATCAATATGTGTTCCTTTAGCTATTTTCAACGCACAGTCACCATTAGCACGTCTGAAAACGTCTGGACACTTACTCACTGCACCAACAAATGGACGATTTCTCCGCTATGTGGTCTTGGGTACGTTCAAACACGATAGTTGCTCCTTGGCATTCTCTTTGTTTTGCACATCGACTCATCTGAGTGCACTCATCCCACAGAACCGACTGGCTAGTACATAGAGTATCGCTGACATGACTGGCATCAGCGCTGGAGGACCACACGTCATCGTGGTTCCAGTTCTACAACATCTACAGGACCCCAAAGCGACCTGCCAGTGATTTTAACGAGTCGACTAACGTTTCGTCCGATGATCTCAGTTTTCTTCCACACACACATTCCCAGTTTCCTTTCGGATTGTGTGGCTGCGTTCAGGTACCTCCTCCAGAGGGAGCTCTGTCCCCTAGAGCACTGGCAATGCTCAGCCTCAGAGGCGTGTCTGATGCCTTTCCCACTGCCCAGTCTATCGCCTGCAGCGAAACGAGAGGACGGCCGCCTTATCGGAAACTGACTTTCGAGCTGTTTGGAGACAGTGGGGCGGATCGCGGCACTTCCGCCGTTTACGCAGACCTCGGTTTCCGGTCGTCGTAAAAGTGAAACTGGGCACGTGCCATTCGAGGCACGAGGTGCCGCAGCACAGCGATCAAACTACAGTACTGGAGAAAGCATCGCAACTTCTACCCACTGCTCAGCTCATATCATGTGGGTTCTTGCTAATTCAGAAGCCGATTGAACTGTAAATTTACTTTCAAAATCTTTCTTAAAAAATTTACTTTATTTACTAGCGCTTCATCAGGAACATTAACACATTTAATCACACTAGGTGAACGTGGAAGTAGTTGCCAGGAAGTAACTGATGGAAAATAAAATTACTTTTAACAAATGTGAATTTTATTCCTAAAAACTTTTTCAAAACAGATTTAAAATTATAAGCAGAAAAGCACCATCGAAATAAGAAGTTCAATTTTATTTAGAGGCAGACAGAACAATATTAACAGTACGAGCCTTCGGGCTGAGAAGCTTGCTTGCTCCCTTTCAACACTGCCGTAGTCACGACCGGTAACAACAACCTCTGAAAAAGTACACTGGTGCAAATCTGCAACACACCAGATTACTTAAAATTAAATTTTTTTTAACAACACTTAAACTATGCACCCCGTAAGGGGGATGGAAATGGTACAACACTCAAATTATTTGCCACCGAAAGTGCAATTTGTTTCTTTTTTTGTTTTTTTTAAGGACTCTTACGGTGGAAGGGTGGCCACCTTATAAGCTAAAATGACTATTTAAATAAAACCCATAAAAGGCAGACTTACATAAAATGTACAACATGCTCTACATTACACATATACCACCTCGCAAGATGATAGGCAAGATAAAAACATATTTCAAGAATTTAAGAAATAAATTCGTTAACACCGAATCCGACAAACATGACAGAGGCAGCTATTAACGTGTGGTAGACCGACAGACATACAGACCGACACTAACAGTCTAACAAATGCGGGCGAGAGACAAACGAGCAAGCTGGGGACGAGAGACTGCCCAAGAAAACAAGTAGAATTTAAGAAGTAAATGAAAGAACATATCAGCAATCACTTAACTTCTAATAAACTGCGATGTCTGGCGAAGACCTGGCGCAGCACGCCCAAATCGCTCTCCCGAACCGTCCGCTGCCAGCCGCTTCAGCGGACGCAAGAAGGCGCGCCGATCTCCCGTCTCACGGCGTCGCAGCTCGCCCCTGCCAGCCCGATGTCGTGGTTTCCCTCCTGTTGCTCTTTCGTGAACCGCGAAGCCACTACCCCTTTCTATACGGCGCTGCCCACTGGATTCACTTGCGGACCTCACATGCGCCGACGCTCAAGGCGGACAATCATCTCGTGTCTCGGTGTGCGACCGACCAACCGACCGATCCAACCGCCAATGACCGTTGCCCGAGTAACTCGAGCAGACTGGCGGCCTAACGCGGAGAACCAGATGCCGGAACTCAGCCCCGACCGAGCGACCACTAGCTGAGTTCTGTTACTGGCGGAGTGGCAAGACTCTCATTTTCTGGCTTTAAAGTTTGATCCAAACGATAAACATAGTAGCACTCTGACGACAGACAGACACTAACTGCCGCACAAATGCAAACGAGAGACAGACCAGCAACTACTGATGCGAGACTGACCTAGCCTCACTCCGACTGACCTCCTGGCGAGCTCATAGCGCCCCTTAAATGTACGTGAACAGGTAACCTTTCCCACCAGAGGGAGACACCAAAGCTGCGATTGCCACAGCGGCGCCACCGCCAGAAACGGAGGGCGACTGCTTCACACTACGCGCTGCGGCGCGCTCTTCAAAACAGCAATTTTTTTAACCACGGTTCACTGATAAATTCCATAAAATGTAAAAATGCTTTGTGTCCTGGAGACATTTTACAAACGGAACCACTGCGATAGCAGATCGCCCGGGAGCACTACAATTCTAAGCGAGCAGCAATCTGACACTAGGTACTCACGTCACCCAGATTCATGGTCGATGGTCGTTGGTGCTTGTGGCCGTCCTGCAACCCGTCTCCCCAATGCATTCCACTAGTGCTCGACGGGATTTAATTCAAGGAACTGGACAGGCCAATCGATTCGCCCAATATCCTCCTGTTCCAAGAGCTCCTACACTCGCGCAATCCCATGCGTCAGCGCACTGTCACCCATAAAAACGGGCCAGGGCTGAATGGACCCTGAAAAGATGCACATGGGCAACGGGTGCAGTAGCAGAATAAATTTTTACCTTGATCAAAGATATGGAGATCATTATGACAGTCCAACGTTATGCTTTCCCACGCCATAGTACCTGGACCACCAAAAAGATCATGATCGATAATGTTGGACGTACCCCCATATGGCGAGAGATGTAATGCACCCAGGAAGACTGTGCAGCACAGGTCCAGGTGTTATGGTGTTATGGGGTCGAGAGGCTTAATGTGACATGGGTGTAATGACCTCCAAAGGTTTGACCACGGTGCACTCGCCATTCAACTTAATTGTGATACTGTGCCCCTTCCCCATGTGCGTCTTTTCAGGTGTCCTCTCGGCTGTTACTTCATTTTATGGATGACAATGCGCAGCCACATCGATATGTGAACGAACAGGCGCTCTGGAACGAGAGGATATTAAGGGAATAGACTGGCAAGCCCGTTCTCCTGACTTACGGGGGCAGCCCTCTTTGAGCGCATGAAAAATAGGTGACTTTCGTGATTTTTTCAAATAAAATGAAAAGTAATCCTAAATCTGATGACAGACTTTTATTCCTTACTCTTTTGTCTTGAAGAAATAATTTTTGAATCCACGTCGGAAACTCTGCACCAGCTGGAACCACGCCTTGCAGCCGGAACGTTGTTCGTCGGCGGGAATTTCCGAAGCCCTCCTATTGGACCTGTAACATAAAAAGTCTGCATAAGTTATTTTCAATGTATTGGCTATCAGCAGACAGTTGAAAAATATTCAGTTCTAACAAAATGGTGGCATTGATTGGCGACTCCATGGAGTGTTCTGTGCACCACGACCAGATAATGGATATAATTGGAAGGAGAAACAGCATTGGTCGTATTTTTTTGTTTTATTATCCGCAAAATCGATTTTCGGTCACTTAGTGACCATACTCAGTGCTGTAATATACAATTAAAATTGGTAGGCACAAGCTTAGAGCAATCACATAAACTCAGAAGGTAGCGATCACATAGCTCAGTTTATGTATCGCTCTAAGCTTGTTGATACCAGTGCCTACCAATTTTAATTGTATATTAAAGCACTGAGGGTGGTCACTAAGCGACCGAAAATCGATTTTGCGGATAATAAAACAAAAAAATACGACCAATGCTGTTTCTCCTTCCAAAATGGTGGCATCTTGAAACAAATGTCACTTTCTTTGCCTAAAAAATCGAGACAAAAGCATGCACCGAAAACAGGCTTTTGAAGATATCGCAAAACGGCTAAGTTCGCTGAAAGAGAATTCAGTGTAAAATGTCGGCATCAAGTTGGGACGAAAATCGTATGTACACTTTTCAAGTTATGTCTCCCGCCAATGTGAGAACTACGTTTTAATTTTTGGGTTACATTTCTTGCAGTTAATTTCAATGTACGTCTAGTCAGCGATTCCTGGACCATACAACAAATGCTTCCAGGTCCAAAAGGAGGTCCTCCCCCATTTTTTCTGTGTGCGTGGCGGCCCTGTGGTCCTCTTTGGCAGCTCTGCTCGCTCGATACGCTTTTCGTTCACTCTAGTGCAGAAGCTGTAACAGGTGGGTGCAATCTCAAGTTAGAACACGTTCATAATTTCCGTGACGCCGATCAGGCCGCCGATAAATTTACATGTCGACTATTTTCTTCCCGCTGTGAATGCTTTTCGGGGATATTTTTTCACTAATTGTCTTGTAACTCTGTTACGGAGTTTCTGGTGAACTTCAGACGAACACGACAATGAAATAACCCAGAAAGCATTTAAGCCAAAAAAATCGATTTCTTTAAATTTTAAAGGAGTTCTACCTCCTTAATTCTGATCGATCACTTGTACGCGTTGGTGGGACGTACTGCGTCATGTCCGCATCCACCAGCGACCATCCAGCAGCTGTCAAATGCGCAGCTAGAGGAATGGAACGCCCCACCAACTTACTGGCCAGCATGGGAGCACGTTGCCGTCTGTAGTGATCACACACTCTCTTAAAAACAATGTTCCGCCAGGGAACCATTATGAACCGCGATGACATCAACGTAATTACTGTCTTTGAATAAAACTATCATTTATGTTCGTCTTATTGCGTATTTCATTCGATTATCTTCTGTACTGTACTGTCATACACACATAAAGAAAATTGCATCACCCCGTTCCCAGAACTCCTGAAGATAGACGTTGATTGTGGTTATTATATCACAGCCACAGTCCCTTCGACTGTTTGGAAATGTCACTAAACCCACCCAAAGATGCAAACAACCATGTCTGAGCGGCGCCTATTAGACGGAGGGGGTCCGACAGCCGATCAGTTCCACCAGGGAGGAGGTACACGGCTCGTGTTGTCTGTAGTTCAGCCGTGCCTAGACGGTCAATACCGCGGTTCGATCGCGTCTGCATTGTTACTTTGTGCCAGGAAGGACTCTCAACAAGGGAAGTGTCCAGGCGGCTCGGAGTGAACCAAAGCGACGTTGTTCGGACATGGAGGAGATACAGAGAGACAGGAACTGTCGATGACATGCCTCGCTCAGGCCGCCCAAGGGCCACTGCTGCAGTGGATGACCGCTACCTACTACGGATTATGGCTCGGAGGAACCCTGACATCAACGCCACCACGTTGAATAACGCTCGTCGTGCAGCCACAGGACGTCGTGTTACGACTCAAACTGTGCGCAGTAGGCTGCATGGTGCGCAACTTCAGTCCAGACGTCCATGGCGAGGTCCATCTTTGTAACGACGACACCATGCAGCGCGGTACAGATGGATCCAACAACATACCGAATGGACCGCTCAGAATTGGCATAACGTTCTCTTCACAGATGAGTGTCGCAGATGCCTTCAATCAGACAATCGTCGCAGAAGTGTTTGGAGGCAACCCGGTCAGACTGAATGCCTTAGACACACTGAACAGCGAGTGCAGCAAGGAGGAGGTTCCCTGCTGTTTTGGGGTAGCATTATGTGGGGCCGATGAACGCCGCTGGTGGTCGTGGAAGGCGCCATAATGACTGTACGATACGTGAATGCCATCTTCCGACCGAGAGTGCAACCCTATCGGCAGCATGTTCCCGAGGCATTCGTCTTCATGAACGACAATTCGCTCCCCCATCGTGTGCATGTTGTGAATGACCTCCTTCAAGATAACGGTATCGCTCGACTAGAGTGGCCAGCATGATCTCCAGACGTGAACCCTATCGTACATGCCTGGGATAAATTGAAAAGGGCTGTTATGGACGACGTGGCCCACCAAGCACGCTGAGCTATCTACATCGAACCGCCGTCGAGGAGTGGGACAATCTGGACCAACAGTGCCTTGATGAACTTGTGGATAGTATGCCACGACGAATACAGGCACGCATCAATGCAAGAAACTGTGGCATAAATGGCTCTAAGGACTATGGGACTTAACATCTGAGATCATCAATCCCCTAGACTTAGAACTACTTAGACCTAACTAACCTAAGGACATCACACAAATCCATGCACGAGGCAGGATTCGAGCCTGCGACCGTAGCAGCAGCGCGGGTCAGGACTGAAGCGCCTAGAACCGCTCGGCCACAGCGGTCGGCCGTGCTTCTCACATGACCGGCAGTATCTTCCCGCTCACGGGGCGGAAAATCTTTTGATTTATTCGTGTACACACCAGTCGGTAAAACAGAAAATACTGTGGATATAAAAGCACTTCAGTAAAAGGATTTAACCACACTTTCCCCCTTTGAGTGGCATTAAAAAGGATGCTTGGTACTCGTTAGTGAGTTATAAAAGTGGGCCCACATGTTGCCAAGGTTGTTTCCACTATGCTGCAGAAGTATCGCTGGGAAACCCTTACACATCCTCCACACAGTCCCGATTTCTTCCCATGGTATTTCCATACTTTTGGTGCCCTGAAGAAAGACATTCAAGAGCGCCGATTTGCTTCAGATGAATAGGTGTGCGCCTGAGTACAATCATGTGTAGGCAACAGCAAACTTTTTCTGTGAGGACATTGTCCATCTTGTCTCACAGTGGGATAAATGTATTAGCATCTATGATGATTACGTTTGAAATAATAAACAGTTCACTTACTTTTTTCTTTTCGTTTTCCTTTGACTGCCACTTATGAGGGAGTGCCGAACAGCAATGCCTCCACATTTTATATTCTGTTCTCAATATCGGTTGAGGTAGTACATTCGTGCCTATTACTCGATCGACTTCCCACTTCATTGACGCGTTGCTGCCCTCTGTCGCTAGATGGCTCCGGGTTGTAGCGTGTAACATAGCAGGGCAATTTGGAAATTTGTGGTAAGGATTATGGGACCAAACTGCTGAGGTCATCAGTCCCTAGGCTTACACACTACTTAATCTAACTTAAACTAACTTATGCTAATAACAACACACACACCCATGCCTGAGGGAGGACTCGAACCTCTGACGGGGTGAGCCACATGAAACGTGACCAGACTCCCTAGACTGTATGGCTACTCTGCATGGCCATAGTGGGCTATAACACGACTATGTCGATACATGAGGAACAGCTTGCTGTAATCGAGTTTCGTTCGTCCACACATGAAGCATCGTCCACTTCATCATGACACTGGCAGACCACCCACCAGCACTGCGCCATCTGCAATGATGAGCGTCATACAGTCCAAACTTGACCTCATGCGGTTTACATCAGTTCCCAAAACTTAAAGAGTACCTTCGAGGGCTTGATAGTGATGAAACGTCGCAAGCAGAGGTGAGGTTGTCATTCCATCAACATAGTCAAACATTCTACAGTGATGGTATCAACAAACTGGTCTGTCTTTGGGAGAAACGTGTTCACCTCCAGGGTGACTAAGTTGAGAAATAAGTGAAGAATAGAGGTGTAGGATGTTAATAAAGTTTGTTTTATTTAAAGAGTTGTAAGCTTCTTCTCATAAAATATTCACAGGTATTATTTTTCAGTACGTCCTTGTATATGTAAGTTGTAAGGCATCCATGAGCTCGGTCCATAACAACAGTACGAGGTGCATTCAAGTTCTAAAGCCTCCGATTTTTTTTCTAATTAACTACTCAGCCAAAATCGATGAAACTGGCGTTACTTCTCGACGTAATCGCCCTGCATACGTACACATTTTTCACAATGCTGACGCCATGATTCCATGGCAGCGGCGAAGGCTTCTTTAGGAGTCTGTTTTGACCACTGGAAAATCGCTGAGGCAATAGCAGCACGGCTGGTGAATGTGCGGCCACGGAGAGTGTCTTTCATTGTTGGAAAAAGCCAAAAGTCACTAGGAGCCAGGTCAAGTGAGTAGGGAGCATGAGGAATCACTTCAAAGTTTTTATCACGAAGAAACTGTTGCGTAACGTTAGCTCGATGTGCGGTTGCGTTGTCTTGGTGAAACAGCACACGCGCAACCCTTCCCGGACGTTTTTGTTGCAGTGCAGGAAGGAATTTGTTCTTCAAAACATTTTCGTAGGATGGACCTGTTACCGTAGTGCCCTTTGGAACGCAATAGGTAAGAATTACACCCTCGCTGTCCCAGGACATGGACACCATCATTTTTTCAGCACTGGCGGTTACCCGAAATTTTTTTGGTGGCGGTGAATCTGTGTGCTTCCATTGAGCTGATTGGCGCTTTGTTTCTGGATTGAAAAATGGCATCCACGTTTCATTCATTATCACAACCGACGAAAAGAAAGTCCCATTCATGCTGTCTTTGTGCGTCAACATTGCTTGGCAACATGCCACACGGGCAGCCATGTGGTCGTCCGTCAGCATTCGTGGCACCCACCTGGATGACACTTTCCGCATTTTCAGGTCGTCATGCAGGATTGTGTGCACAGAACCCACAGAAATGCCAACTCTGGAGGCGATCTGTTCAACAGTCATTCGGCGATGCCCCAAAACAATTCACTCCACTTTCTTGATCATGTCGTCAGGCCGGCTTGTGCGAGCCCGAGGTTGTTTCGGTTTGTTGTCACATGATGTTCTGCTTTCATTAAACTGTCGCACCCACGAACGCACTTTCAACACATCCATAACTCCATCACCACATGTCTCCTTCAACTATCGATGAATTTCAATTGGTTTCACACCACGCAAATTCAGAAAACGAATGATTGCACGCTGTTCAAGTAAGGAAAACGTCGCCATTTTAAGTATTTAAAACAGTTCTCATTCTCGCCGCTGGTGGTAAAATTCAATCTGCCGTACGGCGCTGCCATCTCTGGGACGTATTGACAATGAACGTGGCCTCATTTTAAAACAATGCACGTGTTTCTATCTCTTTCCAGTCCGGAGAAAAAAAATCGGAGGCCTTAGAACTTGAATGCACCTCATACGATACAGTATGAGATCCTCAGAAAACTCTATTATCAACAAAAAGCAATTGCAGTAATCTCATGTACCGAAAACTAACAAAACAATAACTACGAATATAAGGACAGGGGCATGCAAAAATAAGTTAAAGTTAAATGCGTTTTTGAGACTAACTGAGCAGGTGGTTAATGTCATTGGAAAACCCTGACTTCACAAGAGAATGCCGAGCTTCAGTGCAGAAAGGGATAAGGCCAGAACAATACATTATTTCTTTTAATGTAAAAACGGCTGGGACCGAGGGTAAGTGGCTGTAAAGCTTTAACAGGGCTAGTGGCGACCCAGCAAGAAAAATAAAAATTTACCTCTAACGACACTGCATTTGGCTGAAGCGATACTTGGCATTTTTAGAACTAAAATTTTCTAGATTGATCTCGTAGCGAACCTCATAAGTGTGTGGACCACTGTGAGGGCACTGAGAGCTTTGCATCTACGAAGGGTGGATGACGTGCTTCACGTATCATGGCGACAGATAGCAAAGAGGTAGTTAATTATTCCTGTGGGAATTTTGTGGGTAATGCAATTGTACGTGTTGCTCCAACCCTTAGCAAGTGTGCAATAGCCATTATAACGACTAGGGAAACATTAACTTTCTACAGAATGCAGGAAAGTTGAGACTGAGTGAATTCAGTCAAGGCCAGAGTAGGGAATTAGCGTTTCAGATCCAGCACGGAGACAACGCCGTTGCATATCCCGATTGGTAAAGGACCATTGCGCTTTAGGCCACAGTAAATGTTGAGTCGAGATTTTGCTCACTCTAACGTGTGTACGCATTGACTATTGAACATCAAAAGCTAGGATACTAACCTGCCCTCACATTGAGTAAATGAGAGTTTTTTCATTGGTTTAAAAGGTAAATTCATTCTCCACCAACTTAGTGCATTCACCAGCTACGATATTGGAGAAGTAAATTTAATACATGAAGATTTTTGATCATTCTTGCCTGTGATAATATTTTCATTTGTAGAGATAACGATTTAATATTTGCCAATTCAGTATGTCCAAGAGTCAAATATTTTGTTATTAAGTGTTGAAAGTAATAGAACATGATTGTTGTGTATCACTTGACCCCTGAAAGCACACTTGGTAAGTTATACGTAGAATGAAAAAGGGAACAGCTGTTTTGTCTCTCTAGAACAGATGTCAAACTTTCGCTATTATTAATTCATGCATTCTAGTTTTAATTTTTTGTAATTAATTTGTTACAATCTGCACCTAATATGGGTTTAGAAAACATCGCTCCTGTGGAACACAACTAGCTCTTTATTTTATGCTGAGTGCTATTGACAAGGGATTTCAAATCGTTTTCGTATTTCTGGATTTCCGGAAGGCTTTTGACATTGTACCACACAAGCGGCTCGTAGTGAAATTGCTTGCTTATGGAATATCGTCTCAGTTATGTGACTGGATTTGAGATTTCCTCTCAGAGAGGTCACAGTTCGCAGTAATTGACGGAAAGTCATTGAGTACAACAGAAGTGATTTCTGGCGTTCCCCAAGGTAGTGTTATAGGCCCTTCGCTGTTCTTTATCTATGTAAACAATTTTGGAGACAATCGGAGCAGTCATCTTCGCTTGTTAGCAGATGACGCTGTCGTTTATCGACTAATAAAGTCATCAGAAGATCAAAACAAGCTACAAACGATTTAGAAAAGATATATGAATGGTGCGAAAAGTGGCAGTTGACCCTAAATAACGAAAAGTGTGAGGTCATCCACATGAGTGGTAAAAGGAACTCGTTAAACTTCGGTTACACGATAAATCAGTATAATCTAAAAGCCGTAAATTGAACTAAATACGTATGTATTACAATTACGAACAACTTAAATTGGAAGGAACACATAGAAAATGTTGTGGGGAAGGCTAACCAAAGACTGCATTTTATTGGCTACTAAGGAGACTGCCTACACTACGCTTGTCCGTCTTCTTTTAGAACACTACTGCGCGTTGTGGTATCCTTACCAGATAGGTCTGACGGAGTACATCGAAAAAGTTCAAAGAAAGGCAGCACGTTTTGTATTATCGTGAAATATGGGAGACACTGCCACAGAAATGATACAGGATTTGGGCTGGACATCATTAAAAGAAAGGCGTTTGTCATTGAGACGGAATTCCAATCACCAGCTTCATCCTCCGAATGGGAAGCGCTTGTCAGAGTAGTAGAGATATTAAAAAACAAGTCCTAGAAATCTGGCAAAGGGAGTGGGACTCATCAGAGACGGATAGACGAGTACATTGTTTATTACCTTCTATTCGAGAAAGATTAAAAATGAAAGATTTCCAGCCTACACAAGGCATAGTACACTTTCTAACTGGTCAGGGACTCAAAATGACAGGACCAGCACGTGATTGTGGAGCAGAGGTTGGCGCCCCACAACATATAGTCTTCTGGTGCCCAAACAACGCACAAGTTGCCAACGGGGAGAGGCAAATCATTGAGAAAAAAGGTACATAGAATGCTTTGTGTGTTGTAGAGAAATGCAAGATACTTTGCGATTTGACCGAAAACATCTCGGACCACGCTCAGCAAATCTATCAAAGAGCACTGCTGTAGCGTGGTTAAAGATAGGAGAGAAAAGCCGTCTGTGCTGAGAGACACACATTGGCAGCAACCAGACATGACTTATAGTAAATCAGTGTCTTTCGCCGACGAGGGCAGGCCGGCCTTTGGCCAGCTCTCCTCTCCTTGGAACGGATATAAATATTAGACTTTCTAGGAAGGTCATAGGGGTAGGGTTGAAGACGAATGAAGACTTCCCCACCTAGCGAAATCTAGGGATACGGTGAATATAGGAATGGACATAGATTATGGTCTGCCTCTTCCTGACCTTCCAACTTAACATAACCAGAATCAAATAGTGTATGGGGGTGCTCTTGTCGTGGGTTTGGTAACGTAAGCACCAGCAGGAAAAATAAATAACTGTTAATGTTAGAAAATAAGTATTAAAAGTATTTTATATAGTTGGCAGTAGTTTGTGCTAGGTGGAAAACCCTTCCTACTTTCACGTAGTTAGGGACGGGTACCGGCCCCCATCTGGGGCTTGCTAAGAGGCGGGATATATTGTAACCAGACACAGAGACACTAGATTGTAAAGCAAAACTACTGTAAATAAGAGGGTAAATCAATTATTATCCGCAAAGTAGTTACAAAATTTTATTGTAATGAAATAGGAAACTCTTCTTGTGTTTCAACGCACTTGATCCGTCGTTGTACAAGCTTACTGATGACCTCATAAAAGAAGGTTCTCGGTTGAGCTGCGAGCCAGGAATGCACCGCTTCTTTCACTGCTTCGTCCGAGGCAAATCGACGGCCCCTTAATGCCTGTTTGAGTGGAGGAGACAAGCGATAGTCAGAAGGGGCAAGATCGGGACGAAATGGCGGATGATCCAGTACTCCAAATTCGAGTTTCTGGAGCGTTTCAGCAGTGTGGGCAGCAGTTTGCGGACGGGCATTGTCGTGCAACAACACAACTCTTTTTTGACAGCAATGCCCGGCGTCAGGATCGAACTGCAGGCTTCAGCTTGACAATAAGCATCTCACTGTAACGTACACTGCTTATTGTTGTGCCCCTTTCCCCAAGTACTGAACCTTGCGCGTCTCAAAAAACCATAAGCATCACTTTTTCTGCGGACGGTTGCGTCTTGAACCTTTTCTTGTACGGCGAATTAGGATGTTTCCATTCCATACTCTGCCGTTTATTCTCCGGCTTGTAATGATGGATCCTTGTTTCGCCACTAGTAATGATCCTGTCTAAGAAGTTGTCCTGTTCGTTGCCATAGCGATCAAAATGTTTTTTGAAGATGTCCAAGCGCGTTTGTTTATGCATCTATGTGAGTTGTTTTGCGACCCATCTTGCACAAACTTTATGAAACTCCAGTCTGTTGTGGATGATTTCGTAGGCAGAACCGTGACTAATCAGCAGACGATATGCCACTTCGCCAACAGTTAATCTCTGTCTAAGAGAATCATTTCACGCGAACGCTCAATGGTTTCTCCATTTGTGGCGGTAAACGGTCGGTCGTCCGGCTCCTTCATCGTAGGTAACACTTGTGAGACCATTTCAGAATTTTTCCATTCATTCGTAGACACTCCGTTGTGGCAAAACACTGTTCCCGTACTGTACCGAAAGTCTTCTATGAATTTCGGCCCCTGATACGCCTTCGGACCACAAAAAATGGATCAGTAAACGTTGCTTCTTTGGTGCAAATAGACAGCGGAGCAGCCATGATTAACAGCACGGCAGCGATAACGAAACTAACCTAGCAGCTTGAAAATTGCAAAGATATAACAACAAATAAACAAAGCATACGCCATCACGTAAAACGACACTATTACCAAAATAAATAAAAATATAACTAAATTGCGGATAATAATTGACTTACTCTCGCAATTATAAAGAAGAAGAATCGTTTAGTCGTAGAAAGCTGAGGGTCTGTTCATTGTCTTGTAGAAAATAGACCAGCAGTGATTTGTAAGATGTCACTGTTGTGCCAAATGTTGCTCAGACTTCTGTTGCAGAAGCATTACGATACGCCGAAGCCGGCCGCTGTGGCCGAGCTGTTCTAGGCGCTTCAGTCTGGAATCGCGCGACCGCTACGGTCGCAGGTTCGAATCCTGCCTCGTGCATGGATGTGTGTGATGTCCTTAGGTTATTTAGGTTTAAGTAGTTCTAGGGGAATGATGACCTCAGATGTTAAGTCCCATAGTGCTCAGAGCCATTTGAACCATTTTGAACAGCACTCTTGTAGCCGAGTATATCAGGAAACTCGGGTCAGGCCAGAGTTTTATTGTTTCCTATACACCCTTCTAGGCAAGGTTTGTTACTGTAGAAGTTCCTCGTAGCAGTTGACAACTTTTCTCTCTAATGTCTTAGTCATTTGTACACTCTTTTCATACTTTATTTATTCCTTAATGGTTTTGTTTATTTAGTTTCTGATCAGTATTCTGTAACCCATATAGCGGGCAGTGTAGTACCTAGGAGATAGTGTACCTAGGAACACACGAAGTTTCTTGGTCGATCTAGTGACTGATTTTAGAATCACGTGGAGGAATGTGAACTAGAAACTGCTATAAGCAGTTTTCGCCATGTTCAAAAATTTTTGTCGTTTTTAGGCATTAGATTGTGTTTTGGACGTTATAATACATGAAACTATTAGAAATACAAGGGTTGTCCAGAAAGTAAGTTCCGATCGGTCGCTAAATGGAAACCACAGTGAAAATCAGAAACATTTTGTTCGCTACACTTTCCAGATACTTCTCTACATAGTCGCCGCTCCGGCTTAGACATTTGTCGGAGTGCTATACTAAATTTCCAACACCATCGTCATAGAAGGCAGCCGCCTGTGCTTTCCGATAGTTCTCTACGCTGGTCTACAGCGGGTAGCTTGTGCCCAAGTGTTGTCTTCGTATCCAGCTTTCATGTGAACAGAGACGATACTCAGGACGAGCCAATTAGGGTTGTGTTGTGGGTGATCGAACACTTCCCACAGAAAAGGCTGCAGGAGCGTCTTCACTGCCGCTGCTGAGTGCGGCTGAGAATTTCCATGAAGAAGAAAGTGCGTGGCAGTTGTGTTAGGTGGGCTGCATTCATTAAGGCGAAGCCTCCCTGCGGGCCCTCCTACTTGGCGGGAGACATCATTGTTCTAAGCATCTTTACTCGCTCACAGTGCGCTCACAACTGAAAAAAGAGCGTCTTGATGCGATCAACATTAATACTAGAGACACTACCCAACACATCTGTGCAAAGCTTCATCGGGTTTTCACTGTGGTGTCCGTTTCATGACTGATCAGAACTTACTTTGTGGCCAACCCTCCTATATTATTAATTCTTCAGGTACGGGAGTAACATGCTATATATATGCTATATATATTAGACCTATTTATACAATATGTGGACAGTTAAGCGTTAAATCGTCTTGCCTTGAAACAGTGGGAGGTGTTTCACTGCAGAACATGTGGTACTTGCACATATACTGAGTTTCTTTAATGCCTTTACAGTTTTAGCTGTCTTCAAAATGGACGTCTGTGTTAGTCCCAATAGCTTCTATTTCAAAATGTAATTGATTTTTGATGAGCCTTCTGCCTAGTTTGATTTGACTTACTGAGTATCGGGTGAACAGCCTTGCTGCAATGGTAAAACTGGTCCCTGTCAGATGACCAAACTTTAGCACTGTTGGGCTTGGCTAGAAGTTGGGTGAGTGACTGCACGGCTCTGCTGTACACTTTTGGCAAGCGGGTGCACTCAGCACTTGTGAGACCAATTGAAGAGCTACTTAATTGCGAAGTAGCAGCTACAGTCACGAAAACTGGCAACGACCGGAAGAGCGGGGTGTGCTGATCACATACCCTACCATATCCGCATTCAGTGACACTATCGCTTGAGGACGACACTGCGGTCGGTCGGTTCCACTGTGGCTTCCGAGTCATCTTCGGAAGGAGTTTAGTATTTACTGCTTATTATTGTATCAAAGTAATAGCGTAAGGGGTAGTCTATTCAATACAACTATGACAAGATTCTATTGATTGTAACGTTTCTAAATTTCTGTTGAATAACTAACCTTGCAACATGTTTTCACAGGTGGGAAAAGCTTAATTTTCCGTAGTAATTTCGGTAATCTCGCAAAAACACTGCAGCTTATACAATATGAATGCCACTATTTAAAAATGGAATATGAAGATGTATTTAACTTCCAGTACAGGGGTGTCTAGAGGTGAAGGTCTCTCCTACTGACTGGTTGTATGACCTCGTGGCTGCAGCTCGCATGACCGTAAGGAACTTGATAAATAACTAAATAACTCCGCCATAGCCGGTCCCAAGCCCGGTTGAGAAAGGAGGAGGGGGAGGAGTAACACCTCGTATAAAAACCTTGGTTCCCCTGGCCCGGGTGATAGAACCTCGTGAGGGCCCCTTGCCAGGGATACGGTGAAGACCTCAATGGCAGCGAAGGCGGAGAAGATGGACTTCCGTACGGCGGAGCTGGCGGAAGACGCAGCCTCTTGTCCAAGGCCAAAATGGACAGAGGGCACGACGGTTCCGCATGTTAGTGGCGGCACCCCGACAGCGTCTGTTCCACATGTTAGTGGCGGCAGAATAAATAATATTTCAGGCTAACAACCTGGTCTTACTTTGGGACTCCAGGGATGACCTTGGATCCCTGCTCTTTACAATTTACAGCTTAAAGTCGGAATATGGAAAGTTCGCACAATGGATGCTCTACCCCAGGTGGTAACTCTGATGAAGAATCCACCATTACATCATATAATGCAGTGGGACCTAGGATTCTGGAGAGTCCCAACATTTGTGGTGAAGAAAAGATGAAATATATAGAAAAGCCTTCCAAGTTTCAGTTCAAGAAGAAGTACTACTTTGGAACCCTAAATGTAAATTCTCTTCTGAAAACTGGGAAACAAAAGGAATTAGAATTATTTCTGCAGAAGGACGATATACAGATTATAGCAGTTCAGGAAACACGATTCTTAGATGAAGATGTAGCTGATGCACAACATTATAGAATTTATAAAGGGAAACCAGCAGTGAGAAACACGGAAAACATGCCGATGTTTAGAACAGCATTTTATGTAAACAAAAAAATCGTAGATAGTGTAACAGAATTTAGATCAATTCAGAAAGGATATCCATGTTAACAATGAAGTGAAAGAATAGAAGTTACACCCTCATAAACTTCATGCACCTATAAATGTTGACAACAGAAGAAATCTGTAGAAAGTAAGTAAATTCTGGGATCTTTTAGAATCTGAAATTTCTATCATACCTAAAAAGAACGTTAAAATACTTCTTGGTGACTTCAATGCGCAAGTTGGGAGGGAAAAGAAATTTAGAACTATTGTAGTGAATATCCAGCACACTCAAGAACAAACAGAAATGGTGAAAGACTGATCAACATGTGTAAAATGTTCCAGTTAAAACTCATGTCCACACATTTCCGCAAACTGCCAAGAAAAGCCAAAACCTGGAGACATCCAAATCCAAACCAAGGTGAATTTCAACTGGATCACGTAGCCATATCTAAAAGGTACATCACGGAAATTATGAATGTTAAAATAGTCAGAAATGGCGAATTCGATTCAGATCATTATCTCTTTACGATTAAAATAAAATGTGTCCCATCTAAACCAAAAACGGCGACCAAGAAAGTGATCAGATGCAATACCACTGCAGCTAATATTACAAAAGAAAATATAGAAAAATTTAGAGAAGAAATTGAGACAAGTAAAGAAGGTGATTGGCGTGAACTCCAGATGGAAATAACCCAAGCAGCAGAGAAAACTTTAGGATTAGCCAAGAAAAAAAGAAGACATGGTGGAATGATGAGTGTGAAGAATCACTGATACAAAGAGCTCAAAAATGGAGAAAATGGAGATGTTCGAAAAAAGAGGAAGACCTTGAACAATTCAGACAACAAAGAAAAGAAACATCAAAAATAATCCGCAAAATCAAAAGGAACTTTGAAAATTGTCAGCTTATTGAAATAGAAGAAAACTTCACCAAAAATAATTCTAGAAATTCTTACCAAACCTTTAAACACGTACTTAAAGGATATCAGGCACCAAGTATTTGTTTCAAAGATGAAAATGGCAAAATAGGATTAAATAATAAATGTGAAATTTTAGCAAATTTTTTTTGAAAAGTTGTTAAATTGCCCAGTTCCAACAGATAAAGTAGAATTTCCAGTGACACCCGAAAATCTAGAGGAAGATTTTCCGCCAACATTCATGAAACCATCAAAACACTCAAAAACAATAAAGCAAGTGGTGAAGACTCCATTACAGCAGAATTATTGAAGTGGTCAGTACCAGAAATCGTAAAGGATCTACAGCTGATTTTCGAGAACATTTGGAAAACTGAAAAGATTCCAGTTGAATGGAAAACAGCATTAATCCACCCGCTATATAAAAAGGGAGACAAACAAAATGTCAGTAATTACAGAGAAGTGTCACTTCTGCCAGTGGCATACAAAATATTATCAAAAATTCTCCTCAACAGAGTGGTAGATACTTTAGACAAACAACTAGGAGCATATCAGGGTGGTTTTCGACAGGGAAGATCCTGTGCAGAACAAATGTTTAACTTGAAGTCAATAACTCGCCATGGAATGTTAACCAGCAAACCAATACTACTGTCATTTATAGATTTCTAGAAAGTATTTGATTGTATAGACAGAGAAACGATAGATAAGGTCATTAGAGAATTTGGTGTTAAATCAAAACTAGCAAACATAATTCGTGAAACACTAACAGGTACAATATCTAAAGTCAAATTTATGGGAGAAGCATCTCAGCCTTTTGAAATAAAAACTGGTGTTAGACAAGGTGACGGTTTATCACCTTTACTGTTTAACAGTGTTCTAGAAAAAATTGTAAGGATCTGGAATTCGGAGCTAAAAAATCACAAAATTGAACCAATAACTCTGGGAAGGAAAACAAATGGAATTAACGTAAACTGCTTGGCTTTTGCGGATGATTTCGCAATACTTTCAGAAAACCTGACAGAAGCAGTTACTCAAATAAACATTCTGGAAAAATTAGCAAACAGAACTGGGCTCAAAATTTCAGCTGAAAATACAAAATTCATGACAAATATAAAAAATACACCAAAATTCATAGAAAAACAAGTTGGTAAAATAGAGCGAGTAAATTAATTTAAATATCTTAGAGAAACTATACAACAAAATGTACTAGAAAAATGTGCAACAGATGTAAGAATTAACAAAATGGAAAGAGCATATGGTTTGACCAAAAATATTTACAACAAGAAATGTATATCTAGAAAAACAAAACTAAAACACTACACCACAGTGGTACGACCAGAATGTTTATATGGATCTTAATGCCTAACGATGAACTATAAGATGGACAAACTAGAGCTACTGGAAAGAAGGGTTATTAGAAAAATAATGGGTGCAATAAAAACTGCAGATGGTTGGAAAATAACAAGTAATGAGGAGATCTACAAAAATATAGAGAAAATATCTGGAGTAATGGCCAAACGAAGATTAACCTTTTTTGGACATCTCTACCAAATGAATGGAAATAAACTAACAGCCGGCCTGGGTAGCCGAGCGGTTCTAGGCGCTTCAGTCTGGAACCGCGCGACCGCTACGGTCGCAGGGTCGAATCCTGCCACGGGCATGGGTGTGTGTGATGTCCTCAGGTTAGTTAGGTTTAAGTAGTTCTAAGTTCTAGGGGACTGATGACATCAGATGTTGAGTCCCATAGTGCTCAGAGCCATTTGAACCATTCTTAGACTAACAAAACAAATACTCCTATATTTCTGGATGAAGAAATCGACAATAGCATGGATTACAGAAGTAAGAAAAGATCTTGAAAGAAACAACATCAAAGAATCAGAAATAGCAGAAAGAAACCGTTTTAAAAACAAAATACTAAATTTTGAAGGCTTTCAAAGCAGAAGAAATAAATAATCGGGAACAACATGGACAGAAGAAAGGAAGAGACTTCATGGGGAGAAAATGAGGGAATACTGGAAAAATAGGAAACAACAAAGGAAGAAGAGGAACTGAAGTTGTTAACGTGATCGTAGTTGGTCAATACGATTGTAAAAGAAAAAAAATAACTAAATAAATGTTGTTAGTGGGGAAGGCTTCTGTCAGTCGCCGACGTCAGGTTCATCAAACTCCCGTCAAACTTGTTTATGAAGGTAGCCCTCTTCTTAATCCTAGACCTGATAATATATATTGCTTTATTCCGCACATTTTTGTCTTGAACAAATCATTTTTGGGTCCATATCGGACGCTCCCTGTAGCCACTGCACCAGCTGCTACACTTCATTCATCATAAGAATTACCTGATGTAAACAAACACAAACGCTATGATTGGTCAGGAGCTGTAGCTCTCGTACGCTGGTGTTGTTATGCTCTTTGATGTAGGCCAGACTTATATACCAGATATCTCATTACTATCTCACTTTAAATTAAACGTATGTCAACACTTATACAGGGTGGTCCGTCGATCGTGACTGGGACAAATATCTCACGAAATAAGCGTCAAACGAAAAAACTACAAAAAACGAAACTCGTCTAGCTTGAAGGGGGAAACCAGATGGCGCTATGGTTGGCCCGCTAGATGGCGCTGCCATAGGTCAAACGGAAATCAACTGCGTTTTTTTTTTTAAATAGGAACCCCCACTTTTATTACATATTCGTGTAGTACGTAAAGAAATATGAATGTTTTAGTTGGACCACTTTTTTCGCTTTGTGACAGATGGCGCTGTAGTAGTCACAAACATATGGCTCACAATTTTAAACAAACAGTTGGTAATAGGTAGGTTTTTTAAATTAAAATACAGAATGTAGGTACGTTTGAACATTTTATTTCGGTTGTTCCAATGTGATACATGTATCTTTGTGAACTTATCATTTCTGAGATCACATGCTGTTACAGGTGATTACCTGTAAATACCACATTAATGCAATAAATGCTCAAAATGATGTCCGTCAACCTCAATGCATTTGGCAATACGTGTAACTTTCCACACAATGCGCTGACGCACGTTGTCAGGCGTTGTCGGTGGATCACGATAGCAAATATCCTTCAACTTACCGCACAGAAATAAATCCGGGGACGTCAGATCCGGTGAACGTGCGGGTGGTGCTTCGACGACCACTCCACCTGTCATGAAATATGCTACTCAATACCGCTTCAACCGCACGCGAGGTATGTGCTGGACATCCATCATGTTGGAAGTACATCGCCATTTTGTCATGCAGTGAAACATCTTGTATTAACATCGGTAGAACATTACGTAGGAAATCAGCATACATTGCACCATTTAGATTGCCGATGTTGGTGAATGACGCTTCGTCGCTAAATAGAACGCGTGCGAAAAATCTGTCATCGTCCCGTAATTTCTCTTGTGCCCAGTGGCAGAACTCTACACGACATTCAAAGTCGTCGCCATGCAATTCCTGGTGCATAGAAATATGGTACCGGTGCAATCGATGTTGATGTAGCATTCTCAACACCGACGTTTTTGAAATACCCGATTCTCGCGCAATTTGTCTGCTACCGATGTGCGGATTAGCCGCGACAGTAGCTAAAACACCTACTTGAGCACCATCATTTGTTGCAGGTCGTGGTTGACGTTTCACATGTGGCGGAACACTTCCTGTTTCCTTAAATAACGTAACTATCTGGCGAACGGTCCGGACACTTGGATGATGTCGTCCAGGATACCGAGCAGCATACATAGCAGACGCCAGTTGGGCATTTTGATCACAATAGCCATACATCAACACGATATCGACCTTTTCCGCAATTGGTTAACGGTCGATTTTAACACGGGTAATGTATCACGAAGCAAATACCGTCCGCACTGACGGAATGTTAGCACGTACTTATACGCTTGTGACTATTACAGCGCCATCCATCGCAAAGCGAAAAAAGTGGTCCAACTAAAACATTCAAATTTCTTTACGTACTACACGAATATGGTATAAAAATGGTGGTTCCTATTTAAAAAAAACGCAGTTGATATCCGTTTGACCTATGGCAGCGCCATCTAGCGGGCCAACCATAGCGCCATCTGGTTTCCCCCTTCAAGCTAGACGAGTTTCGTTCTTTGTAGTTTTTTCGTTTGATGCTTATTTCGTGAGATATTTGGCCTGGTCACTATCAATGGACCATACTTTTGACACGATAAATAAAATTAAATAAATGAAACTTTAAAACATTTTAATGTATTAACGGTTGTCAACGTTTTTCTTAATCATACTTTAGCTACATAATTTTTATTTCAAAAATTGTGTACAGTCCCAGTCTCTGTGACCGCTACTTGTGCTCTGATTGTCTTGCTATCAATACGTACTGCGAAATTGGATGACATTACTCCCTGCTTCGTAGCAAAACACGTGGGCGGAACACCGTTAACAGGAAGAAACAAATTGTTCTCAAGGTTTTTCACAAAATTAGAGAGAAAAATCGTCAGTGGCGTTGTCGCAGTGGCAACACCAGTTCCCGTCAGATCACCGAAGTTAAGCGCTGTCGGGTTGGGCTAGCACTTGGATAGGTGACCATCCGGTCTGCCGAGCGCTGTGGGCAGGAGGGGTGCACTCAGCCCTTGTGAGGCAAACTGAGGAGCTACTTGATTCAGAAGTAGCGTTTCCGGTCTCGTAAACTAACATACGGCTTGGAGAGCGGTGTGCTGACCACATGCTCCTCCATATCCGCATCCAGTGACGCCTGTCGGTTGAGGATGACACGGCGGCCGGTTGGTACCGGGAGAATGTGGGCCAAATCGGAAAGCTAATTTTACCTAGTGTGGCTGTTTATTTTATAATATGAATACAGATTCGATTAAACGTTTTATTAGCTCAGACAGGCGGACAAGAATTGATTTGCTGTTTTCATTCGCCTTAAATGATACTTAGACGTGTTAATAGCTCCGATATCCGCAAAACTACTAGATACATATTTATTTAATTTATAGCAGTGTTACTGAAGTACCTGTCCCACATAGTACCTAGTAGAAAAGCAAGTACCTCGACAAATTCGAAGAAGCTAATAAAAGGTTACAACTTGACTTTTAGTCATAATCAAGAATGAATAATATTAAAAAACCATTTTGGTATTAGAAAGTTTCCATTGTAGCTAGTGCAGGATGGCGCAGATAAGAGTACGTTCTGTAAGTATAAAAGAAATGCAGTGAAATTACAGAAACGAAGAGCTGAAATCGACTTACCATTTACACTGATCAGTCAGAACATTACGAACGCTCAGCTACAATCGATACCAACATGTCCAGGGAACTGTCACCTGGCGAGGAATAACTGCTAGCCAGACACACGCACGGTGCATGTAGTATCAGTGAGCGTGCTGTCCGTGTATAGAATGGGGGAGGCGCGCCATCTGTCTGCCTTTGACCGAGGAGAAATTGTGATGCTACGGAGGCTCGGGACGAGCATTTCGGAAACTGCATGACTTGTCGGGTATTAAAGGAGTGCTGTAGTGAATGTCTTCAAGGTGAAACGACGTCCAGACGTCGTGATGTTGGCGCCCACACCTCACTATAGATGTCGGACGTCGTAGGCTGGGCAGACTGCTAGAAGAGGACAGGCGGCGAACTGTGGCGGAACCAACATCAGACTTTAATGCCGGGCAGAGTACAAGTGTGTGGGAACATTCGTAACGACGGGCCACCGCAGCCGACGATCCATGCATGCGTCAATGGCAACACCACGACATCGGCAGCTATGATTGAAATGGGCACGTGACCATCACCACTGGACGTCGGCGCAGTATGGTCTGAAAATTCTGATATCATCATGCTGATGGCCGATGGGAGGACGCGAGTACGTCGTCTTTCAGGGCAACAACTGCTTGATACCAGTACTGAGGGACGGAGACATGCTGGCGACGGTTCCATTCTGCTCTGGGGAGCATTCACGTGAGTATCCATGGGTCCAGTGGAGCTCGTGCAAGGCACCATAAAGGCCAAGAAGCATCGTACACTGGTTGCAGGTCACTTACACCCCTTCATGATGATCATCGCTTCCCGACTGCAGTGGCATTTTTGAACAAGACAATGCGCCATGTCAGAAGGCCAGGAATGTGATGTAGTGGTTCGAGGAACATTGTGGCGAGTTCCAATTGATGTGCTTGCTCCCAGCTCGCCAGAACTGAACCTGATCGAACACACCTGGGATGTGATTCAGATGGTTCAAATGGCTCTGACCACTATGGGACAACATCTGAGGTCATCAGTCCCACAGAACTACTTCAACCTAACTAACCTAAGGACATCACACACGTCCATGCCCGAGGCATGATTCCAACCTGCGACCGTAGCGGCCGAGCGGTTCCAGACTGAAGCGCCTAGAACCGCTCGTCCGCACCGGCTGCGATGTGATTGAAGTGGCGTCAGAGTTCATCGCCCCTCTGCCAGGAATTTACAGGAATTAGATGACTTGTGTAGGCAGATGTGGTGCCAACTCCCTCCAGTGACTTACCAAGGCCCCATTGCTTCCATGCCACGACGCGTCGCCACTGTTATCATTGCCAAAGGTAGACATACCGGCTATTAGATGGGCGGTCATGATGTTCTGGCTTTAGTGAATAATAAATTTGTAGAAGATATTGAAAGTTACCCGCTGCAGCATCAGTATACAGTTGTGCCCCTTCAGGCATATTCAGATACACCAGGAGTAAAGTTCGAATATCGATGGCGGCAACTTCACGGTTATTGTTATCTTCCAGTTCCTGTATTGTGTGTGGATTTGTTTCGTAGACCTTGCTCTTCAAGTGCCCCCACAGGGAAAAAACCACATGTTGTTAGTTCCGGCGAACGTGATCACCATAAATGTTTGCTGACAGTTCGTTCCTCAGTGAAGACATCGTGGACTCGTTACAGGGGTGCAGTATGTTGCCCCACCTTGCTGGAATAACCTGTATTGTCTTTCCTATTCAGTGAGTTGAGCACAAAATGTGTAAAAAATTTCCATATATGCATTTGTGTTGAGATTAGTGTCAGAAAATATCAGTCCAATGATGCGCATTCCTGTTACACTGCACCAAACGCCGACTTTTTCATCATGGAGTGGCTGCTTACAAAATGTTAGGGCTCTCCGTTGCCCACTACCTCGTGTTCTGTGAATTCACATGTCCAGAAAGATAAAACCGTGCTTCATCACTCATTATGTAAGGAAAAGTTCTAACAAAGCATCGGTGATGTTACTCAAAAGCTACGTGCAGTAATCTACACGTTTCTGACTGTCAATCTCCGTAATTTCTGAACAAGCGTCACACGATATGGCTTCATCTTAAGATATCTCAAAATCCGCTGGGAATTCCTCCAACTTTCATGCACATGTTCTGCCAATCTATGTATAGAATTCTTTGGTCTCTGAATAATTCTTCGGCGAATGCCTGCAATAACTTCTGGAGTGCCAACTGAGGGAATTCTTTCTCGTTCTCCATTTTGCACAGATCCAGACTCTGTGATGCTCTCTTTGCTTGTAGTCCTCTGTCATACTTGACCCCAAAAATTTCGCGAGTTTCATTAATCGAATCTGTTTTCACATATGCATCCACAATTTCAATTCTTTCTTGTATCGAGAAATTCATTTTGCAAACCACAAAGAGAAACGTGTATGTTCACTGATGAAATAAACTGAAATACTGAGAGAAGAATGCTAACAATCAATTATTGCCTACAACTGACCACTGTCGTACTACAGAGAGACCAGAATTTTCTAATAAACTCAAGGTACTGGAAGACACGGGAAGGTCACATTTTCTGTCAGCATTTCTGCAAATTTTGTATTTGATGACACAATAAAGGTTTAAATTAAAGCTTCTACAAAGATCAATGGAATGATTAGTCACTTTTTCTGGGCCTTCACTATGGCCCACTGACTGCAGGAGAACAACTGGATTATCTATCAGGAATCTACATCTACATCTACATGAACACTCTGCAAATCACATTTAAGTGTCTCGCGGAAAGAACGAATACGTATATCTTACCGTACGAGCTCTGATTTCCCTTATTTTATCGTGGTGATCGTTCCTCCATATATGGGTCGGTGTCAACAAAAGGAGAAAGCTGGTGATAGGAATTTCGTGAGAAGATTCCATAGCAACGAAAAACGCCTTGGTTTTAATGATGTCCAGCCCAAATCTTGTATCTTTTCAGTGACACTCTTTCCCACATTTCGCAATAATACGAAACGTGCTTCTGTTCTTTGAACTTTTTCAATGTACTCCGCTAATGCTATCTGGTAAGTATCCCACAACGCGCAGCAGTATTCTAAAAGAGGACGGACAAGCGTAGTGTAGGCAGTCTGCTTAATAGATCTGTTACATTTCCTGAGTGTCCTGACGATAAAACGCAGTCTATGGTTAGCTTTCCGCACAACATTTTCTGCGTGTTCTTTTCAATTTAAGTTGTTCTTAATTGTAATTCCTAGGTACTTAGTTGAATTTACGGCCTTTAGATGTGACTGATTTATCGTATAACTGAAGTTTAATGAATTCCTTTTAGCACTCTTGTGGGTGACCTCACACTTCCGTTATTTAGGGTCAATTGCCAATTTTCGCACCTTTCAGATACCTTTTCTAAATCGTTTTGCAATTTGTTTTGATCTTCTGGTGACTTTATCAGTCGATAAACGACAGAATTATGTGGAAACAACCTAAGACGGCTGCTCAGATTGTCTCCCAAATCGTTTATATAGATAAGTAACAGCAAAGGGCCTATAACACTACTTTGGGGAATCACTTCTGTTTTGCTTGATGACGTTACGTCAGTTACTACGAACTGTGACCTCTCTGACAGGAAATCACAAATCCAGTCACATAACCGAGACGATATTCCATAAGCATGCAATTTCACTACAAACCGCTTGTGTGGTACAGTGTGAAAAGCCTTCCGGAAATCCATAAATACGGAAGCAATCTGTAATCCCTTGTCAATAGCACTCAACACTTCACGCAAATAAAGAGCTAGTTGTGTTTCACAAGAACGATGTTTTCTAAATCCATGTTGACTATGTGTCAATAGACCGTTTTGTTCGAGGTAATTCATAATATTCGAACACAGTATATGTTCCACAATCCCGCTGCATATCGACGTTAATGATATGGGTCTCTAATGTAGTGGATTACTCCTACGATCTTTCTTGAATATTGGTATGACCTGTGTAACCTTCCAGTCTTCCAATCAAGTCTGGTACAGTCAAGGACTTGGAGAACTCTGACTTTGCCTGATGTACAACCACCTTCATTAGGCGAAATTTTGGTGTGACTTGCAAAGAACGACAGCCAAGACGACGAGAGAATGGACTTTCAAACGCTGATTATTGTTATACAATCATGCATGAGTATTGTGAATTATAGAACTGTACGTCTTATATTGTACGCAATCAAGATAATTTAAATGTCAGTAAAAAAAGTGTGCGATTTCAGCATCTTTCACGTGTAATTTTTTCATATCATCAGTTTCCAGCTGTTAATGATTGACTACAGTGCCAGATTTTAACATTAGACTTTCAAGCTCTTGTCTCACAACCACAATTGCCTCATACAATGCCAATAAAGATGTCCCTATAAAGTTACAACACAATTTAAACAGCTTTCGCAATTTCCCACATACGTGTGTTGGTTGACTTCAGCCCTTTTAAAAATATATGCTGATGCAATAGCTCCATAGTGAACAATCATATACAACCGCTCGCTCGACGAAATATCCGTACCAAAAGACTGGAAAGTTGCACAGGTCACATCAATATTGAGAAAAGGTAGTAGGAGTAACCCACTAAATTACAGGCCCATATCATTAATGTCGATATGCAGCAGGATTTTGGAACATATATTGTCTTTAACATTATGAATGACCTCGCAAAGAACGATCTATAAACACACAGTCGACACGGATTTAGAAAACATAGTTCTTGTGAAAGGAGCTCTTTACACACACGAAGTATTGAGTGTTATTCACATGGGAGTTCAAATTGATTCCGTATTTCTGGATTCCCGGAAGGGTTTTGACACTGTACCACACAAGCGGGTCGTAGTGAAATTGCGTGCATATGGAATGCCGTCTCAGTTAAGTGACTGTATTCGTGATTTCCTGTCAGAGAGGTCACAGGACGCATTAATTGACGGAAAGTCATCGAGTAAAACGGAAGTGATTTATGCCGTTCCCCAGGGCAGTTCCTTATCTATACAACCAATTTAGGAGAGAATCTGAGCAGCCGTCTTAGGTTGTTTGCAGATGATGCTGTTGTTTCTCGTCTAGTAAACTCGTCAGAAGATCAAAACAAATTGGAAAACAATTTAGAAAAGTTATGTGAATGGTGCGGAAATTGGCAGTTGACCCTAAATAACGAAAAGTGTGAAATCATACAGGTAAGTGCCAAAACGAATCCTTAAATTACGGTTACACGATAAATCAGTCTCATCTAAATGCCGTAAATTCAACTAAATACATAGGAATGACAATTACGAATAATTTAAATCGGAATGACCACGTTGAAAATGTTGTGGGGAAGGCAAACCGAAGATTGGGTTTTATTGGCAGAGCACTTAGAAAATGTAACAGATCTGCTAACGACACTGCCTACACTACCCTTGTGCGTGCTCTTTCCGAGTGCTGCTGCGCTGTGTTGGATCCTTACTAGACATAATCAACAGAGTCCACCGAGAAACTTTAACGAAGAACAGCTCGTTTTGTGTTATCGCGAAGTAGGGGAGTGTCACGGACATGATACAGGATTTTGAATGGCCGCCATTATTACAGAGGCGTTTCTCCTTGTGGTGGAATCTTCTCACGAAATTTCTATCGCCAACTTTCTCCTCCGAATGCGAAAATATGTTGTTAACGCCGAACTACATAGGGAGAAACGATTATCATAATTAAACAAGAGAGATCAGAGCTCACTCGGAAGTTCAAGGGGGGAATAATATAGTATTATAACGAAGGTGGTTCGATGAACCATCTGCCAGGCACTTACGTGTGATTTGCAGAGAATCCATGTAGATGTACGAGGGCAGTTCAATAAGTAATGCAACACATTTTTTTTTTCTCGGCCAATTTTGGTTGAAAAAACCGGAAATTTCTTGTGGAATATTTTCAAACATTCCCGCTTCGTCTCGTATAGTTTCATTGACTTCCGACAGGTGGCAGCGCTGTTAAAATGGCGTCTCTAACGGATGTGCGTTGCAAACAACGGCAGTGATCGAGTTTCTTTTGGCGGAAAACCAGGGCATCTCAGATATTCATAGGCGCTTGCAGAATGTCTACGGTGATCTGGCAGTGGACAAAAATACGGTGAGTCGTTGGGAAAAGCGTGTGTCATCATCGCCGCAAGGTCAAGCAAGACTGTCTGATCTCCCGCGTGCGGGCCGGCCGTGCACAGCTGTGACTCCTGCAATGGCGGAGCGTGCGAACACACTCGTTCGAGATGATCGACGGATCACCATCAAACAACTCAGTGCTCAACTTGACATCTCTGTTGGTAGTGCTGTCACAATTGTTCACCAGTTGGGATATTCAAAGGTTTGTTCCCGCTGGGTCCCTCGTTGTCTAACCGAACACCATAAAGAGCAAAGGAGAACCATCTGTGCGGAATTGCTTGCACGTCATGTGGCTGAGGGTGACAATTTCTTGTCAAAGATTGTTACAGACGATGAAACATGGGTTCATCACTTCGAACCTGAAACAAAACGGCAATCAATGGAGTGGCGCCACACCCACTCCCCTCCCAAGAAAAAGTTTAAAGCCATACCCTCAGCCGGTAAAGTCATGGTTACAGTCTTCTGGGACGCTGAAGGGGTTATTCTGTTCGATGTCCTTCCCCATGGTCAAACGATCAACTCTGAAGTGTATTGTGCTACTCTTCAGAAATTGAAGAAACGACTTCAGCGTGTTCGTAGGCACAAAAATCTGAACGAACTTCTCCTTCATCATGACAACGCAAGACCTCACACAAGTCTTCGCACCCGAGAGGAGCTCACAAAACTTCAGTGGACTGTTCTTCCTCATGCACCCTACAGCCCCGATCTCGCACCGTCGGATTTCCATATGTTTGGCCCAATGAAGGACGCAATCCGTGGGAGGCACTACGCGGATGATGAAGAAGTTATTGATGCAGTACGACGTTGGCTCCGACATCGACCAGTGAAATGGTACCGTGCAGGCATACAGGCCCTCATTTCAAGGTGGCGTAAGGCCGTAGCATTGAATGGAGATTACGTTGAAAAATAGTGTTGTGTAGCTAAAAGATTGGGGAATAACCTGGTGTATTTCAATGCTGAATAAAACAACCCCTGTTTCAGAAAAAAAATGTGTTGCATTACTTATTGAACTGCCCTCGTAGATACGATTCAGTTATGATACATTATGTACAAGTTATAATAAGTAGATATCTGTATCATTGTCAATAATAATAATAATAACAATAATAAGGAAAGTCGTCCAAGTGGTCCAGGCCCAGACGTCGTGTTGTTGACTACGCGCTCGCAGCAGGGACGTGTCTCCACGTGCAGCCCGCTCAGAGTTTCTGCCCTGCAGCTCCGTCCCTGCGTGTTGTGACGCCTGAAGCTCTTGGCGTGTTTCCCGGTGCATAGCGCCGCCTGGTGCATACCGGAAGCCCTGCTGGAATCCCTGGTTTCTCCACTGCTCTAAAACGAGTAACAGCCGTTCCTAGAACTCTCCAGCGGACGTTGCCACAGCCCGTATGAATTTCTCTCCAGGTTCGCATAACATTCGTAATGCATCCGCCCGTTTTGTTGCGACATGAATATGGAGGGTGACACTGTGATCACGTTACAAACTTTCATGGATGGAGAAGAGTAGATGTATCAATGGAAGGTAAGAGACCTTGGTCTGGAAACGATAAGAGTCGGAAGTTAAAGCCGAAAATCGTTCTGATCATCTAACAGTGGGATAAATGTACAGGTAGCATTGTTGCTAAGATTGTAGGGTATGGAAAGGAAAAACCTACCGGTTGTAACCGATATCGCAACTTTAGTTCTCAATAACTGCTGCGTTTCAGTATATGTTTGGTCTCGCTTATAACAGGTTGTTTTTCATTTTTTACTAGTAACTGGGTGAAAATTCGCATTAGCAGCAGTCCTAAAATTTTTGGTTTTTAATTAAATCTTTTTTTAAAAGCGACTTGTATTTATTCATAAAATACCCATTGCTTTAAAATATTTGATTGTTATAGAAACAAGGAAGAGCGATCACCACTGTTTTCATAACAATGGGCACGGTTAGAAACTATAATCCGTTCATTATAATAATAAACCTGATGTAAACATTGCACTACGTATTCTTCCGTGTTTGCTTGAACCTCATTGGATTTCCGTTTCACGTGGGACTGCAGCCGAACTGTCTCGAGTACTGTCAAGTACGATAATAAAGGCACGTTTGTGCTGTGCGCTACGCGCACATCGTCTTAGCAATAATACGGGACAGCAGCTTTGCCGGCACATTCAACTTGGACAGCACTGGCCGGTCAGCTGGTACAGCTAGCCTGCAGTGGCGTGGCCAGCTGCAGTTCACACGCAGAGACGAGACAAGCAGAGGAGCAATACAGCTTCGAATGTCATTTAATTTTTAAGCAGAATGAAATTACACACTTTAAATCTCCCACAATACGCACCTTAGACGACTAGACGAAAACCGCAACGCGTTATCGTTTTTATCTAACGCACTATTGTAATTAAAAACAAAAATGATGAAAATTCCTGACTTAACCACAGGGTAACTTTTCTGCATAAGCTGTGTCCAACGTAAGAGAGTATTGAAGGATTTCACCGTATAGTTACATATTGAAGCCACTGAAGGTATTACTTACAGTCAGTCGTCTGGTAATCTCTTAGCTGTTTCCTTCTCCGAATCCAGGAAATACGTTTCAAATCTGGAAGTGGTACCTACTTCGTTGATAATGAGCCTGTCAACAACAGAATCCACGAAACCAACCAGGCGCAGCATTTTCTATATTTCTTTTATGACGAGCCGTTCTATATCCCTCCAGCGTTTTGCAGTGACGTGTGGAAAATTTGCGTGCGTTAGTTGCAGAACGTCTTGTTATTTCTCGGGCCAAATCCCTCACAGCTTGGCTCCAGATCAGTTCGGGGTTCATATTGTAATGGTACAGTAGCAAATGTAAAAATGCAGGATTTGTATGACGTGCTCGATGCTGTGAAAATGTTTTTCGTGTTGCTACGACACTTATCTATCTCTATGGTATAAAACTGTGGACATAGTCCAAATAAAGATGATTTGGTTTCTCATTTTTGCCTTACAGAGTTAAATTGTAATGTTTTCTTAATTTAAACAATTTTTATGAACAGTCTTTCATAAAACATCGATAATTAAGAATTTGCATTTGAAATGAAAACAGGAATTTCGTGTCCAATATGTAATTAAAAACAAGAAGACGTGCATTATTCAGAAAAAATTATGAGTTTTAAAATTACACGATGTAGGTATTTCAAATTGAACGAGAAATAAAAAAATGACAACGTGGAGGTTTTTTTTATCTCATTTTGTTTGATTTTGTTCGTTGCAACTGCTCGGGGCGGACGTCATAAGACGTAAGACGACCGTTTAAGTTCGTTGTTGATCGATTAACTCAATTTTTTTATTACAGAGGGAGCTAACCCTCTGACCGAACACGCTTTTTTTTTTTTTTAATTCTCATTTTGTTCGTTTTCGTTCGTTGTATGTGCTTGGGGCGGACGTCGTAAGACATCCGTTTTAGTTCGTCTTTGATCAGTTAACTCAGTTTTTTTTATTACAGAGGGCTGCTAACCCTCTGACCGAACACGTTGAGCTACCGTGCCGGCAAGTTTTGAACCAACGCACGAATTACCACATTTGGTTTCCATTCCATTACCTTACCGATTACGCTGCACCTTCACTGTGTAATTATTGGTCAACTGCATTTTATACAAGGCTTAAAAAACTTCAAAGCAGAATATCTCCGTAAATTTATGAAAAACATTAAGAACAGCCTATTTCTCGGCACTTTTTAACCGTGTTCCACGCGCGTGTCTCACTACGGAACAGAAAGCAGCATCAGCCATTTTCATACTGCGCCTTAACAGCACGACAATCACAACACAGCCATGCACAGGTTGTGACGGTACACGATTTTTGAAATAGAAACTACGTAACTTAAGCGTGATTAAGAAAAACGTTCATGGCTGTTAATACATTTGAATATCTTAAAGTTTCATTTAACGTAACTTAGTTATAAGATACCTCTTATATAAATGGGACCTACTTCCAAGTGCGTAACAACACCAGTGTACGTGTGCTACGGCTTCTGACCAACCATCTCGTTTGAGAGTATTTACATCAGGTTGATTCTTCTGATGAACGGATTATAGCAACAAGCACATGACATAAGAATTGGTACAGCACTGCAGAGACTATAATGCACCCGTTGTCGTGTGGCGTGGCCTACTTAACGCTACGCGTGTAAGTGCAGCGTGCAAGACTTATCCGCACCTGATCTGTTGGATAGCCTCTAGCTATCATCAGTCGTACTGCAGAATGGTACCGCCCTCAGTTTGGAAGTATTCCACGAAGTGCGGTAGCAATGAAGTGCAATGCTCCATTTGCTTTGAAAGATTAAAAACGGGAGGAGGCGCAACAAACTTACATCATACAAGCAGAAAACATCCACACTGTTCCTTAGAAGAGAAAGTAAATTTAACGGACCTACTTATACCTGTACTGACGTGCTACAAACTCGTGCTAATAACTGGACCGTTAATTTTGTGGTCGCTTCATGGTGAAAAATTGACACTATCCGAAAGTGAAGGTGCAGTAGTCACAAACCTGTGAAATGTTGCTCTCGCTTTCTCTCCGCCAGTTTCCTCCACCTTCACTACTTTTGCTTGAGACAATGAGGCCGATTTCTGCCGCAGCCTCAACCGTACGTGATTTCCTACTTCGTCACCTTCGTTAGAAGTTTTCAATCTTTGTTCGAAATCTGTGTTTATTACTCGAATTGAAAACAAAACAGAAAATCGGTTATTTCACAAACCGGTCAACACGCACGGTTGTAACAGTCAGGTTAAACTGGACACGAAAAGAAACGGTGTAACGGAAAGCCAGTTGTTTCTATAATAAGCGCCATCTCTGCTGTAGAGCAGGCAATCCCGACAGTCACTTAGGTTTAGAGACCAGGATAACAAGTAATCGAATGCAGCTGGTGTGCAATGTACGTGAAGAATCATCCGTTTCCTGTCACATTTTCTCCTTTAGAGCAAATGTTTATCCATAATTGCGCAAGTGGCCTATGCGGATCGAAGACTCATTACGACTGACTAGTGATACAAAAACTCTGTGAATATCATGTGGAACATTATGTCTACTATGAGCTTACTTATTTCTGATTTACGCGGAGAGGAATAAGATGGTATTATCGCAACTGAACTGTAATTAGCGGCATTGTTGAATGATGCCGTTTTTAATACGAAACGTAATTTGATTAATTATGGTAATATTTCATCTCATACAAGACGACGGTGTACCCTGAAATGTAGCTATGAATCCCATTTATGGAAAAATATAATTTCATGAGTGGAAAAGGTATGTGTGGCACTGATATTTTTCATGTCTGGCGCAAAGTGATATCAAAAGTGCGCGAGAGTTGTTTTTTTTTTGTCATGTGTTGTTTTTTATCTTTGCCGTAAGACTATAAGATCTCCTAGTTTTTGTTACTTCTCTGTTGTTTTTTCTAGTTTCTTCTCATTGTGAGTTTTCACGAATAAATATGTTTTCGTTAACTCATGATACCGGACGGCTATGCAATTATTTGTTGTAGGCAAGTCGCCTACATAATTGGTGACCCCGACGTGATCTGAACACGCAACCTTCTGATCTGTGGGAGAGGTCCAACCAGGTCCACGTGAACGTATGCGAATCTAGCAGAGGTACCTTGAAAATCTCCAATATCAGCACGCACATGTCGTCCTACTTTACTCTGTTGACAAGGAATGCAGGAACGTACCCAAAGGCGCGCGTCTCTTTGCATAGAAGGCCGCACATAGCGGTCTGTCAGCAGCTTTGGTTATTTTAACTTCTCCCATGTCTGTGGCTCGGATCATTATTTAGTGTGTCGTAACTCGTAGGGAACTTGATCACGTGGGAAATCAGTAAAGCCGGTATCACTATCGTTTATGTCAGCCCCGTTAGGTGAGCGGTGCCGGCACGATAGCTCAGCGTGTTCGGTCAGAGAGCCGGTTGGCCTCTGTAATAAAAAACTGAGAGGAAGGATCAACAAACGAACTATTACGGATGTCATCGTGTGACGTCCGCAACGACCACACCCAACGATCAACAACGAAAAAGAGTGGTCAGCGCGTCGGAATGTCACGCCAAGGGGTCGGGGTTCGGTTACCGGCTGGGGTAGGAGATTTTCTCCTCTCAGGGACTGGGTGTTGTGTTGTCCTCATCACATTTCATCCCCAGCCCCGGCGCGCAAGTCGCCCAATGTGGCGTCGAATGCAATAAGTACTTGCCCTCGACAGCCGAACTTCCCCGAAAGCGGGACTCTCGGCCAACAATGCCGTACGCTCACTTCCATTACTGACGTTTATGCTCTATTTTGAGAGATTAATTTCTGGACTTTTATCGAAATTAGTACATAACTTGGACAGTGATTCCCATGCTGCAGAGTGAGTACATCATAGCACCCAAGACGGCTTCCCCACGGCGTACGATTGCGCCACCGACTGTTTTAAGAATTTGCAGAAGCTACGAGCGCCGAAATTCTGCACAAATGCACAGAAATGTTATTACAGGTGCTGACTTCAACATCGAGAGGCAGACAGAGTATGATTACGAACTGTAACTGCTGTTTGCATACTAATAACCATTTTGCTTTATAGACTTGAGAATTCAAACAGGAATTAAGTTAATTCCTGGGAGTGTGGGAGATATTTGTGTTAAAATATTGGAGAAGCAAGCTCTCTCGCCCAAAAGTTTCGATCCAAAAAACTAGATATTATCCAGTCATAATAATCTGACTTCAATTTAATGGGGAGCGAAGTTAAATACTGACATGAGAAATCCTGGTGTACAGTGCCTGTACTGCAGTAGACAGCAGCCCGTGTTTGAAAGTTGAAGTACTAATGCCGATCAACACTAATCAAATGGAGCTGTACCCGTTGACGGAACTTGCAGACATGATCTTCGTGTGTAGGGAAACAAAAAACAGCAGCAGAGACGAGGAAAGATTGTTCAGGACCAGAAATACGTGTAGAAGACCTGGCTCACAATTTCCAGTGAAGCAGAGCAACTGGTACCACATTAGAACGATCGTGGAGGACGACGGATTACACTGATTCCCGCCTCAGAAGATGCTGTGCTTCTGTTATTAGAAACTTTTTTAAGTGTTCTGCCAATAAATTGCAGTCTTTGGTTTGCTTTGCCCACAGCATTATCTGCATGAACGTCCCAACTGAAGTTATTCGTAATTATCATCCCTAAGTATTTAGTTCAATTTACAGCCTTTAGCTTTTGTGATTTATCGTGTAACAGAAATTTAGGGGATTCCTTTTAGTAATCATGTGGATGACTTCGTACTTTTCATTCTGTAGAGTCAATTGCCACTTTTCGCACCATACATATATCTCCTCTAAATTTTCTGCCTTTATAAGACGGTAAATGACAGCATCATCTGCAAACAGTCTAAGAGGGCTACTTAAATTGTCTCCTAAATCGTTTGTGCAGATCAGTGAAAGAAGGGCGCCTATAATACTTCCTTGGGGAACGCCAACTCAATGACTTTCCGTCAATTACTACGAACTGTGACCTTTCTGACAGAAAATCACGAATCAAGTTGCACGATTGAGGAGATACACCACAGCCACGCAGTCTGATTAGAAATCGCTTCTGGGGAAAGGTGTCAAAAGCGTTCTGGAAATTTAAAAAAATGGAATCAATTTGACATTCCCCGTCAAAATCACCCATTACTTCGTGGGAAGAAAGAGGTAGTCGTGTTTCACAAGAACTATATTTTCTGAATCCGTGTCGGCTGTTTGTCAATAAATCGTTTTCTGCGAGAGAATATATAATGTTCGAACACAGTATATGTTCCAAAATCCTACTGTAAATCGGCGTTAGCGATATGGGTTTGTAATTCAGCGTATTATGCCTACTTCCTGAAGTCCATAGAACACCTTTGGGATGTTTTCGAACGCTGATTTCGTGCCAGGTCTCACCGACCGACGTCGATACCTCTTCTCAGTGCAGCACCCCGTGAAGAATGGGCTGCCATTCCCGAAGAAATGTTCCAGCACCTGATTGAACGTATGCCTGCGAGAGTGGAAGCTGTCATCAAGGATAAGCGTGGACCAACCCCATATCGAATTCCCGCATTACTGATGGAGGGCGCCACGAACTTGTAAGTCATTTTTAGCCAGGTGTCCGGATACTTTGGATCACATAGTTTAGCTCCGCTAATGCTCTTCCCTTTTACGATGCGTACGCAATAATACCGCCATCTGTATATCCCATGACTTTTGTAACGTCAGTGTAATTCGCTCCTGTCTTTAGTTCGTAAACATAAATCGAGGTCAGTCTACTCGTCTTATCTATAGCCGGTACGGCGGGTCCTGCCTCATTCACAGACTACGGGACAACAAAGTTTGCTAGAGTGGATGAACCACCTGCATCCCGCACTATATCAGTTGCACGTGAAATGAATGTTTGGTAGCGTGCTGGCCGGCCGAGCGGTTCTAGGCGTTTCAGTCCAGAACCACGCATCTGCTACGGTCGGAGGTTCGAATCCTGCCTCGGGCATGGATATGTGTGATGTCCTTAGGTTAGTTAGGTTTAAGTAGTTCTAAGTCTAGGGGACGATCTCAGATGTTAAGTCCGATAGTGCTTAGAGCCATCTGAACCATTTGTAACGTACTGTTTGGCGAGTATTAAAGGAAATACAGCTATACCCTTACCATCCACAGGAAATGCAAGCCTTGACTCTGCCCTGACGACTTAGGACCTCGTGTCGTGTTCCGCCAATGGACCTCTCAGCGTATTACAGTCAATCCTCCATTTCCTGCATATATACTTTTCACAAACAAAAACTCTTTCACCAGAGATGAGATGCTAAATTGTCCCAATAGTTACGTTTGCGCCGATGGATGTCCCCACGCTGCAATTGTGAAGACCATCAATACAGATTATCATCACCCATAGTCAGTGATTACGTACTAGGCCCGTTTCTTCTCCCTGGGCACTGAAATGTGCCAAATGCGCCAGTGTACACGAAGTTTATCCGAGATTTATTACCCAGATCCCTGAGACATACCCGCATACTCGTTAAGGAGAGTGGCTTCAACATGATCGATTCCCGCTCCACTCTGCGCTGAGGGTTGTGAACACCTGGATCAGACATTCCCTGAAAGGTGGACAGGCAGAAGAGGTCCTGCGTCGTGGCCAGTACGTTCACCTGATCTCACCCCACTTGACTTCTTCTTGTGGGGCCAAGAGCAAAGTCTTGTGTACGAGACGTCTGTCCAGAGTGAAGAGGAACTCCTGGCAAGAATTGTAGCTGCCTGCGACACTGTTCAGATGACAGCGATGATATTATATCATCATCATCATTCAAGACTGATTATGCCTTTCAGCGTTCAGTCTGGAGCATAGCCCCCTTATAAAATTCCTCCATGATCCCCTATTCAGTGCTAACATTGGTGCTTCTTCTGATGTTAAGCCTATTACTTCAAAATCATTCTAAACCGAATCCAGGTACCTTCTCCTTGGTCTACCCCGACTCCTCCTACCCTCTACTGCTGAACCCATGAGTCTCTTGGGTAACATTGCTTCTCCCATGCGTGTAACATGACCCCACCATGTAATCCTGTTCACCCTGACTGCTACATCTATAGAGTTCATTCCCAGTTTTTCTTTGATTTCCTCATTGTGGACACCCTCCTGCCATTGTTCCCATCTACTAGTACCTGCAATCATCCTAGCTACTTTCAATCCGTAACCTCAATCTTGTTGATAAGGCAACCTGAATCCACCCAGCTTTCGCTCTCATACAACAAAGTTGGTCGAAAGATTGAACGGTGCACAGATAACTTAGTCTTGGTACTGACTTCCTTCTTGCAGAAGAGAGTAGATCGTAGCTGAGCACTCACTGCATTAGCTTTGCTACACCTCGCTTCCAGTTCTTTCACTATGTTGCCATCCTGTGAGAATATGCATCCTAAGTACTTGAAACCGTCCACCTGTTCTAACTTTGTTCCTCCTATTTGGCCCTCAGTCCGTTTATATCTCTTTCCCACTGACATTACTTTCGTTTTGGAGATGCTAATCTTTTTACCATAGTCCTTACATTTCTGATCTAGCTCTGAAATATGACTTTGCAAACTTTCAATCGAATCTGCCTTCACAACAAAGTCATCCGCATATGCGAGACTGCTTATTTTGTGTTCACATATCTTAATCTCACCCAGCCAGTCTATTGTTTTCACATATGATCCATAAATAATATGAACAACAGTGGAGACAGGTTGCAGCCTTGTCTTACCCCTGAAACTACTCTGAACCATGAACTCAATTTACCGTCAACTCTAACTGCTGCCTGACTATCTATGTAAAGACCTTTAATTGTTTGCAAAAGTTTGCCTCCTATTCCATAATCTCGTAGAACAGACAATAACTTCCTCTTAGGAACCCGGTTTCTAGATCTACAAAGTATAGATAGTTCCCTGTTCCACTCGTAACACTTCTCAATTATTTGCCGTAAGCTAAAGATCTGGTCCTGACAACCTCTAAGAGGCCTAAACCCACACTGATTTTCATCCAATTGGTCCTCAACTAATACTCGCACTTTCCTTTCAACAATACCTGAGAAGATTTTACCCACAACGCTGATTAAAGAGATATCTCTGTAGTTGTTACAATCTTTTCTGTTTCCGTTATTAAAGATTGGTGTGATTACTGCTTTCGTCCAGTCCGATGGAGCCTGTCCCGACTCCCACGCCATTTCAATTATCCTGTGTAGCCATTTAAGACCTGACATTCCACTGTATTTGATGAGTTCCGACTTAATTTCTTCCACCCCAGCCGCTTTATTGCACTGCAATCTATTGACCATTTTCTCCACTTCCTCAAATGTGATCCTATTTCCATCATCATTCCTATCCCATTGTACATCGAAATCTGAAACATTACTGATTGTATTTTCACCTACATTGAGCAACTCTTCAAAACATTCCCTCCATCTGCCCAAGGCATCAACAGGATTCGCCAGCAGTTTTCCTGACCTGTCCAAAATACTTGTCATTTCCTTCTTACCTCCCTTTCGAAGACTCCTTATTACACTCCAGAATGGTTTTCCAGCAGGTTGACCAAAAGTCTCCAACCTGTTTCCAAAGTCTTCCCAAGATTTCTTCTTGGATGCTGCAATTATCTGTTTGACTTTGTTCCTTTCTTCAACATAACTTTCTCTGTCTACCTGAGTTCTAGTATGTAGCCATGTTTGATACACCTTCTTCTTCCTTCTACAGGCTGCCTTGGCTGTGTCATTCCACCAAGCTGTTTACTGCATCCTACCTTTACACACTACTGTTCCAAGACATTCTTTAGCCATTTCTAGTACTGTGACCCTGTACCTTGTCCATTCCTTTTCCAATGACTGTAATTGACTACTTTCAACTAACTGGTACCTTTCTGAGATCACTGTTATGTACTTGTGCCTGATTTCCTTATCCTGAAGTTTCTCCATTCTTATCCTCCTACATATGGACCTGACCTCCTGCACTTTCGGCCTCACAATACCAATTTCACTGCAGATTAAATAGTGATCAGTGTCATCAAAGAATCCCCTGAATACACGTGTGTCCCTCACAGCCTTCCTGAATTCCTGATCTGTTATTATATAGTCAATGACAGATCTGGTTCCCCTGCCTTCCCAAGTATACCGGTGAATGTTCTTATGTTTAAAAAAGGAGTTTGTGGTTACTAAGCCCATACTGGCACAGAAATCCAAGAGTTGTTTCCCGTTCCTGTTGGCCTCCATATCCTCTCCAAATTTACCCATAACCTTTTCATACCCTTCTGTTCGATTTCCAATCCTGGCATTAAAATCATCCATGAGCAGAACACTGTCCTTGTCCTTTACTCTAACAACTACATCACTGTGTGCGTCATAAAAACTATCCATCTTATCTTGATTTGTCCCTTCACAATACGAATATACTGACACAGTCCTAATTTTTTTGCTAGACACTGTCAAATCTATCCACATCAGTTGTTCGTTTACATACCTTATTGCAACTACGCTGGGTTCCATTTCTTTCCTGATGTAAAGCCCTACACCCCATTGTGCTACTCCTGCTTTGACTCCTGACAGGTAGACCTTGTATTCTCCCACTTCCTCTTCTTTCTCACCCCTTACCCGAATGTCACTAACAGCTAAAACGTCCAACTCCATCTTACTTGCAGCCTCTGCCAGCTCTGCCTTCTTCCCAGAGTAGCCCCCATTGATATTAATAGCTCCCCATCTCGTTACCATTCCTTTGCCGAGTCGTATCTCAGGAGTCCCTGGTTTTTCAATTAGAGGTGGGACTCCGCCATCTCCAAAGGTCCGAGGCATTTTGCTCTGATTGTTGCCAGTATCATATTTAAAGTACCAGGGAAGCAGGTTGCTAGCCTTACTTGCCCCGGGTCCCATTGATATTATAACTGGAACAAAAGAAGTTGGCGAGACGATGCAATGCACGCGTTGAACCTGGGGACGCCAATTTGAAAATTGTTGTAAATGTAGCACTTTTTGAAACTAATGCACGTAAATGAATTTCGTCATTACTGTACCGTAGAGGTAGGATTTGCGGTCTCCCGGACATTTAATGACGTGTGCCGTTACTGGTTCATCAACAGGAGAAATTATCTGAGGGTACTGGACAGCATTCAGCGAGAATTCAGTATGTGATGATCAGGGTTCAGAAATTGTGGGCCTTAACCTGAGTGCTGCGCGACGCTAGGGCGGAAATCAATTACATATTCTGCTTCTTACTTTTCGACTCGGTCGTTTCCGGTGAAGGAAACCTTACCTCGTATTGAGGCGTTTACCCTTCTCCATTATCCCTGATAGTTTGTAACATCATCATGGAATCATCATGTACACTTCGGTATAGGACACATATGGTCGTAAACGTTAGTCGATATCTTAAAATTTCCAGTGGCGACATTGCTCTCGTTACATGTTTAAGCACTCTGAATTCATCCTGATCCGTGACAGTGGATCTATGACCACTTCTTTGGTCACTTAGACCTGTATCTACAATTAAATTCCGGCGATCTTGCTCGCCTAGGTAGGGTTTGGCAACCACGAAGGCAAGAAGCAGCATGTGCGGCCGAGCATTATCTTGCTGAAGTGTGAGCCCATTATGGCTTGCCATGGAGGGCAACAAAATATCGTCGAGCGTGGATGACAACCAAAGGGAGCGTGCTATGAAAAGAAGTGGCTCCAGAGTGTGGTTGTCAGGGCATATGGTTGGTATACCACTGCTGTCTGAAGCTTCTCCAGTCATGTCTCCGCCGGTCATCCGGGCTCAGTTCGGAGCGGGACTCATCACTGAAGACAATTCTACTCCAGCCAATGATATTCCAGGCCGAAGACGTGTCTGGAGACGCTCCAGAAAGTGACAGAATACCAACCTGAATGTCGTCCGCCGTACGGCCCGGTAGTCAGGAATGATGGTCGGGGGTGTCATTTCTTTTCATAGCAGGTCCGCTTTGGTTGTCATCCGCGACACCCTTATAGGACAGCCGTAGGTCGACAATGCGCTACGTCCCGGTTTGTACCCCTTCATGGCCAGCCATTCGGTGCATATACACTACTGGCCATTAAAATTGCTATACCAAGAAGAAATGCAGATGATAAACGGGTATTCATTGGACAAATATATTATACTAGAACTGACATGTGATTACATTTTCACTCAATTTAAATGCATGGATCCTGAGAAATCAGTAGCCAGAACAACCACCTCTGGCCGTAATAACGGCCTCGATACGCCTGGGCATTGAGTCAAATACAACTTGGATGGCGTGTACAGGTACAGTTCACGATGCAGCTTCATCAAGAGTAGTGACTGGCGTATTGTGACGAGCCAGTTGCTCGGCCACCTTTGACCAGACGTTTTCAGTTGGTGAGAGATCTGGCGTATGTGCTGGCCAGGGCAGCAGTCGAACATTTTCTGTATCCAGAAAGGCCCGTACAGGACCTGCAACACGCGGTCGTGCATTATCCTGCTGAAATGTAGGGTTTCGCAGGGATCGAATGAAGGGTAGAGCCACGGGTCGTAACACATCTGAAATGTAACGCCCACTGTTCAAAGTGCCGTCAATGCGAACAAGAGGTGACCGAGACGTGTAACCAATGGCACCCCATACCATCACGCCGGGTGATACGCCAGTATGGCGATGACGAATACACGCTTCCAATGTGCGTTCACCGCGATGTCGCCAAACACGGATGCGACCGTCATGATGCTGTAAACAGAACCTGGAGTCATCTGAAAAAATGACGTTTTCCCATCCGTGCACCCAGGTTCGTCGTTGCGTACTCCATCGCAGGCGCTCCTGTCTGCGATACAGCGTCAAGGTTAACCGCAACCACGTCTCCGAGCTGATTGTCCATGCTGCTGCAAACGTCGTCGAACTGTTCGTGTAGATGGTTGTTGTCTTGCAAACGTTGAATCAGGGATCGAGAGTTGTTTGCACGATCCGTTACAGCCATGCGGATAAGATTCCCGTCATCTCAACTGCTAGTGATATGAGGCCATTGGGATCCAGCACGGCGTTCCGTATTACCCTCCTGAACCCTCCGATTTCATATTCTGCTAACAGTCATTGGATCTCGACAAACGCGAGCAGCAATGTCGCGATACGATAAACCGCAACCGCGATAGGCTACAATCCGACCTTTATCAAAGTCGGAAACGTGATGGTACGCATATCTCCTCCTTACACGAGGCATCACAACAACGTTTCACCAGGCAATGCCGGTCAACTGCTGTTTGTGTATGAGAAATCGGTTGGAAACTTTCCTCATGTCAGCACGTTGTAGGTGTCGTCAGCGGCGCCAACCTTGTGTGAATGCTCTGAAAAGCTAATAATTTGCATATCACAGCATCTTCTTCTTGTCGGTTAAATTTCGCGTCTGTAGCACGTCATCTTCGTGGAGTAGCAATTGCAATGGCCAGTAGTGTAATTCAGCAATATAGTGTTCAGGGAAATTCAACAATACAGAAATACAAGTCGTTGAGGAATGAAATAAATAGGAAGTGCACAGTAGTCAGCACGAAATGGCTACATGGAAAATGTAAAGAAATTGAAAAAGAAATGATTGTCAGAAGGACAGACTCAGCATAAAGGAAATCAAAACAAGCTTCGTTGAAGTTAAAAGAAAGAGTAGTAACATTAAGAGCGTAATGGGATTTCCACTGCTAAATGCGGAGGAGAGAGCATGCAGGTGGAAAGAGTACATTGAAGGGTTATATCAGGTGGAACATTTGTCTGATGTGGTACAAGAAGGAACAGGAGTCGATGTAGAAGAGATAGGGGATTCAGTATTAGAATCAGTATTTAAGAGATTTTTGGAGAACTTAAGATCAAATAAGGCAGAAGGGATAGATAACATTCCATCAGAATTTCTAAAATCGTTGGCAGAAGTGGCAAAAAAAGTATTCACGTTGGTGTGCACAATGTATGAGTGAGTCTGGCGACGTACCATCTCACTTTCGGAAAAATATGATCATCAAAACTCCGAAGACTGCAAGAGCTGACAAGTGCGAGAATTATCGCACAATCAGCTTAACAGCTCATGCATCGAAGCTGCTTACAAGAATAATATACAGAAGAATGGAAAAGAAAATTGAGAATGCGCTAGGTGACGATCAGTTTGGCTTTAGGAAAAGTAAAGGGACGAGAGAGGCAATTCTGACGTTACGGCTAATAATGGAAGCAAGGTTAAAGAAAAATCAAGACACTTTCATAGGATTTGTCGACCTGGAAAAAGAGTTCGACAATATAAAATTATGCAAGCTGTTCGAGATTCTGAAAAAAGTAGGGGTAAGCTATAGGGGGAGACGGGTCATATACAATATGTACAACAACCAAGAGGGAATAATAAGAGTGGACGATCAAGAACGAAGTGCTCGTATTAAGAAGGGTGTAAGACAAGGCTGTAGCCTTTCGCCCCTACTCTTCAATCTGTACATCGAGGAAGCAATGATGGAAATAAAAGAAAGGTTCAGGAGTGGAATTAAAATACAAGTTGAAAGGATATCAATGATACGATTCGCTGATGACATTGCTATCCTGAGTGAAAGTGAAGAAGAATTAAATGATCTGCTGAACAGAATGAACAGTCTAATGAGTACACAGTATGGTTTGAGAGTAAATCGAAGAAAGACGAAAGTAATGAGAAGTAGCAGAAATGAGAACAGTGAGAAACTTAACATCAGGATTGATGGCCACGAAGTAGATGAAGTTCAGAAATTCTACTACCTAGGCAGTAAAATAACCAATGACTAATGGAACAAGGAGGACATCAAAGCAGACTAGCAATGGCAAAAAGGGGCATTCCTGGCCAAGAGAAGTCTACTAGTGTCAAACATAGGCTTCAATTTGAGGAAGAAATTTATGAGAACGTACGTTTGGAGCACAGTAATGGTAGTGAAACGTGGACCGTGGGAAAACCAGAACAGAAGAGAATCGAAGCATTTGAAATTTGGTTCCTCAGACGAATACTGAAAATTAGGTGGACTGATAAGGAATGAGGAGGTTCTGCTCGGAATCGGAGATGAAAGGAATACGTGGAAAGCACTGACAAGGAGAAGCGACAGGTTGATAGGATATCTGTTGAGATACCAGGGAATGATTTCCATGGTACTGGAGGGAGCTGTAGAATGCAAAAACTGCAGAGGAAGACAGAGGTTGGAATACATCCAGCAGACAATTGAGGAATTAGGTTGCAAGAGCTACTCTGAGATGAAGAGGTTAGCACAGGGGAGGAATCCGTGGCGGGTCGCACCAAACAAGTCAGAAGGCTGACAACTTTTAAAAAAAGTGTCCGCCGGCACACTGCTGGCATTATTGCTTGCCAAACCGTATCTTGGCTAGCAAGATCGCCGGTTCTCTCCGCAAATGAGAGTTTGGGGAATTTTGGGTCATGCCCCTCCAACCTGCTCAGGATTATGAAGATCTAACGCACCGTTTGAACAGAACGATATCCCTTATGAGGACATCCAACAACTTATCAATGACAAACCTTGTAACTGCTTCCATAAGGACCAGAGGTGTGCCAACGCGTTACTGATTTTCTCAATTAGTGAAGCTCTTTGTCTTGAATAAAGTGGCAGCTGACCATAAATAACGAAAAGTGGAAAGTCATCCACATGAGTGCTAAAAGGGAATCCGTTAAACTTCGGTTACACGATAAATCAATCTAATCTAAAAGTCGCAATTTCAACTAAATACCTAAGTATTACAATTACGAACAACTTAAATTGGAAGGAACACATAGAAAATGTTGTGGGGAAGGCTAAACAAAGTGTGCGTTTTATTGGCTGGACACTTAGAAAATGTAACAGACCTACTAACGAGACTACCTACATTACGCTTGTCCGTCCTCTTTTAGAATACTGCTGCGCGGTGTGGGGTCCTTACCAGATAGGACTGACGGAGTACATGGAAAAACTTCAAAGAAAGGCAGCAGGTTTTGTATTATCGTGAAATATGGGAGAGAGAGTCGCAGAAATGATACAGGATTTGGGCTGGACATCGTTTTTCGTTGCGATGGAATCTTCTCACGAAATTCCAATCACCAACTTTCTCCTCCGAATGCGAAAATATTTTGTTGACACCAACCTACATAGGGAGGAATGATCACCACGATAAAATAAGGGAAATCAGAGCTCGTACGAAAAGATATAGGTGTTCCTTCTTTCCGCGTGCTACACGAGATTGGAATAATAGAGAAATGTGAAGGTGGTTCGATGAACCCTCTGCCACGCACTTGAATGTGATTTGCAGAGTATCCATGTAGATGTAGATCCAGTTTTTCTGAAATTGTAACGATTTGTTTGTCTCTACATGTAAAACACATCTATCGATTCTCGTCTCATTCGGATAATTCCTTTGTGAGTGCGTCGTTGTTTCGCCTTAGAGTGTATATGTATAGCTCCCGTTTTTGTGAGGTTAGTGTCACGGTCATTTAGTGAGATGCATCTGCGAGCAGATGATACTGCCACGCCAGTCCACGAAGTACCACAGCTTGTCTTCACGAATTACTTCCAAATCGTTGGATTGGACGGAGAGGACATGTATCTTGGCCGGCACGTGCCGCAAATTTGTCGCCTGTAGACTTTTTTCTGTGGGGGATTCTAAAAGACTCTGTCTGCAACGACATACCAACTACACCTGACGGTATGCAACGACATTTTACTGCAGCCTGCTCGGACATCTCCGATGAAATGCTAACATGTGGGCAGCAATCGTTCCATTCCAGACTGCAAGCGTTTATTGCCGCTGCTGGGGTCATGTTGAACACAACCTGTGACGGTCAGTTGCCTCGTTACTGGTCGGAATCCACATAACTATTGTATGCACTTGTGTTGGTCTTCGGTGTGTGCTGCCACAGATATTGCACAAGTGTCGATGTGGAAACATTTAAAAATAAGATACCTCGTAAACGACTTGCACTAGAATCCTGCAACAAACACCACTGACTTTCTGATTTGCTCTACTTTTAACTTTTTGATGTGAAAAGGCATTGTTCCATCGACGTTTGGACCCATCTTCTGGGATCTTCCTCAGGATCTTCTGGTGTCCACTACTACAAGAACAGTATGGGCACCAGAAGATCCTGAGGAAGATCCGAGTGGTCGAAACATTGATCATTTTAGAAGAAATATTACGCGGCTTAATAACCCAGAAGATTTTATCTTCAGTGACAACGGCTACGAAAGCGTGCAGACTTACATTATTACAATCTGTTGACTGGTTAACAATACGAACCCCTACTTCCAAACCACTCCGTGAAAACCACACATCAATAGCACTTTCCATTTCCGGAACATTTGCGGTGCAAGTTTTATGCGATTCATCCTGTAGAAGGACGGCAGCAGTAACCGAAAGACAGTCACCACCTGAAGAATACTCGGCCGAAAACTCGTGGATTTTAAACCGCTTGACGCGGCTGGAAGCTCCAGAGAATTTCATCAATTTTGTAAACGTTAGATGCTTTGAAAAAATTCCCCAGCAAATCCGTCTCCGTTCAAGTGGTGCACCCGTACCTTTTTTACGGTCTCTTATTAAGGAGAACGTTTTTTTTCCAGTACAAGTCAACTAGAATCACTGGTGGTACCCCACAACAGAACTGCAGCTGACTCCCGATCTGGTGTTAACCGACGCAAGTGCATGCATTCATCGTGGACGACCTCGGGTGACGTAGGGTGACGACATCGCTCCACATCGTATAGGAAGCAATACGGATCCGGTGTAGGTGTAGCCTCAGAGTGGGCGTAACCGTGAATCACGGCGAGAGCCTCAGCGGGGGCGTGGCTCGCTTTCTCTCGCACCGCTGTTTACCGATGCGACGCGCCCGCAGACGCCTCCAGACAGCGGCCTCCCGAGAGGTCGCGGGCTCACACCGCAGTCGAACCACCGGCCCACGTGGCGCCAACCTGCAGCCGCCAGCCACTCGCCGCCGCAGCCGGGCCCTGCGGTCCGGCCCAGAAATGGAAATGGCTCTGAGCACTATGGGACTCAACTGCTGAGGTCAAAAGTTCCCTAGAACTTAGAACTACTTAAACCTAACTAACCTAAGGACATCACACACATCCATGCCCGAGGCAGGATTCGAACCTGCGACCGTAGCAGTCGCGCGGCTCCGCACTGAACGCCTAGAACCGCTAGACCACCGCGGTCCAGCCCACAGCAGCAGCCGGTGCCCCTTTGGGTCGTCCCACGGCGTCGGCCCGAGACGGTCTCGCAGAGGAATTGCTGGAATGTCCATGCGGGTTACTACACTACTGGCCATTAAAATTGCTACACCACGAAGATGACGCGCTACAGACGCGAAATTTAACCGACAGGAAAGAGATGCTGTGATATCCAAATGATTAACTTTTCAGAACATTCACACAAGGCTGGCGCCGTTGGCGACACCTACAACGTATTGAAATGAGGAAAGTTTCCAGCCGATTTCTCATACACAAACAGCAGTTGACCGGCGTTGCCTGGTGAAACGTTGTTGTGATGCCTGGTGTAAGAAGGAGAAATGAGTACCATCACGTTTCCGACTTTGATAAAGGTCGGATAGTAGCCTATCGCGATTGCGGTTTATCCTATCGCGACATTGCTGCTCACGTTGGTCGAGATCTGTTAGCAGAATATGGAATCGGTGGGTTCAGGAGGGTAATACGGAACGCCGTGCTGAATCCCAACGGCCTCGTATCACTGGCAGTCGAGATGACAGGCATCTTATCCGTATGGCTGTAACGGATCGTGCAGCCACGTCTCGATCCCTGAGTCAGCAGATGGGGACGTTTGCAAGACAGCAACCATCTGCACGAACAGTTCGACGACGTTTGCAGCAGCTTGGACTATCAGCTCGGAGACCGTGGGGACGGTTACACTTGGCGCTGCATCACAGACAGGAGCGCCTGCGATACTGTACTCAACGACGAACCTGGGTGCACGAATGGCTAAACGTCATTTTTTCGGATGAATCCAGGTTCTGTTTACAACATCATGATGGCCACATTCGTGTTTGGCGACATCGCGGTGAAGCACATTGGAAGGGTGTATTCGTCATCGCCATACTGGCGTATCACCCGGCGTGATGGTATGGGTTACACGTCTCGGTCACCTCTTGTTCGCATTGACTCTGGAAATCCAACTTAAGTGCTTGACAGCGAGCGTAAAAAACGACCGCCTTATCTTTACGTGTGAGCTTTGATTTCCCTTATTTCATTGTGCTGATCGTTTTCCCAGTGTAGGATGGCGTCTACAAAATATTTTCGCATTCGGAGGAGAAAGTTGGTGGTAGAAATTCGGTCGGAAGATTCCGCCGCAACGAAAAACGCCTTTGTTTTAATGGTGTCCACCCAAATCCTATATCATGTCAATGCCAGTCCCTCTCCTATTTCGCAATAACACAAAACGTCCTGCTCTTCTTTGAACTTTCTTGATGTACTCTTTAATCTTATCTGGTATTGATACCACAGCGCGCAGCATACTCCAAAAGAGGACGGACAAGCGCAGTGTAGGCAGTCTCTTTAGTAGATCTGTTGCATCCTCTAACTGTTCTGCCAATAAAACGTAGTTTTTGCTTCTCCTTCCCCGCGACATTCTCTACGTGTTCTTTCCAGTTTAAGTTGTTCAATAACTGAATTTACGGCCTTAAGATTTGACAGATTTATAGTGTAAGAGAAGTTTAAGGGATTTCTCTTAGCAGTCATGTGGATGGGCCGGCACTTTTCATTATTTGGGTCAACTGGTAATTTTCGCATTTTACAGATATCCTGTCTATATCGCTTCTCAATTCGTTTTGATCTTCTGATATGGAAATTCCGTGTGGCTAAGGCCTCCCGTCGGGTAGACCGTTGGCCGGTGCAAGGCTTTCGAGTTGACGCCACATCGGTGACTTGCACGTCGTTGTGGGTGAAATGGTGATAAGGACAACACAACAACCAGTCCCTGAGCGGATAAAATCTCCGACCCAGACGGTAATCGAACTCGGGCCGTTAGGTATGACATTCCTTCGCGCTGACCACATCTTCTGATGCCTTTACTCGACGATAAACGACAGCTTCATCTAAAAACAACCTGAGATGGCTGCTCAGATGGTCTCTTAAATCGTATGTGTAGATAAGGAACAGCACAGGGCCTAAACACTAGCTTGGCACAGCACTCCGTCTTCAGGCCACAACTGGCCCATCGGGACCATCCGACCGCCGTGTCATCCTCAGATGAGGATGCGGATAGGAGGGGCGTGTGGTCAGCACACCGCTCTCCCGGTCGTTACGATGGTTTTCTTTGACCGGAGCCGCTATTATTCGGTCGAGTAGCTCCTCAATTGGCATCACGAGGCTGAGTGCACCCCGAAAAATGGCAACAGCACATGGCGGCAAGGATGGTCACCCATCCAAATGCCGGCCACGCCCAACAGCGCTTAACTTCGGTGATCTAACGGGAACCGGTGTATCCACCGCGGCAAGGCCGTTGCGAACACTAGCTTGGGGAACGCCAGAAATTACTTCTGTTTTACTCGATGACCTTCCATCAGTTACTACCAACTGTGAACTCTCTAACATGAAATCACGAATCCAGTCGCATAACTGAGACGGTGTTCCAGAAGCACGCAGTCTTACTACAAACCGTTTGTGGGGCACAGCGTCAAAAGCTTCTGGAAATCCAGAAATACGGAATCGATTTGAATTTTTTGGGTCATAGCACTCAACCCTTCGTGTGAGTGGAGAGTTAATTGTGTTTCACAAGAACGATGTTTCCTTAATCCGTGTTCGCTGTGTGTCAATAGATCGTTCTCTTCGAGGTAATTCATAATGTTCGAACACAATATATGTTTCAAAACCCTGCTGCATATCGACGTTGATTATATAGTCCTGAATTATATATGCTTAAATTTTGGAGTGAACATTTCGGGCGAGCATATTTATTTCTCAACACAGTCGCCCAGGCAACGACCACTTGTCTCTCAACGTTAGACCAGTTTGTTGAGACCGTCACAGTAGAATGTTTGGCTTCGTTTGCACCGCTTCATCACTATGAAAGTAAAGTCCTTGGAGGTGTTCCTAAGTTTCGCAAACAGACGAAAATCGGATGCGGTCAAGTGTGGCGTGTATGTAGTATGATTGATTACAGTAAACCCACGGCGTCCCTTTGTTGAAGATGTCGCAACGCTCGTGTGTGCTCTGGCTTTGTCATGCTGTCATGCTGTAGCCAGAAACTCGATTACAGCACGCTGTTTCTCACTCACCGACATACACTCATGCTCATGAATTAAGGATAATTGCAGAATGTAGTGCCACACAACGTGACACCACACAAAACTTGCCCTAATAGCATAGGCACATAGGGAACACACACGACACAGATATGTAAGTCCACGGTATTGGTGATAAGCTGAGAAAACCGTCCCGAAACACATGAGCTACAAAACGCCACTGTTTCCTGCGCATGTACCCCGACATCAGTATGGGGTATGATCACCATGCACATGTACACAGGCCGCACAACGCGTTGGAATACTCTGGATTAGGTGGTGGAGTAGCTGCTGGTGTATAGCCTCCCAGTCCGCAGCTCGTGGTCGTGCGGTAGCGTTCTCGCTTCCCGCGCCCGGGTTCCCGGGTTCTATTCCCGGCGGGGTCAGGGATTTTCTCTGCCTCGTGATGACTGGGTGTTGTGTGTTGTCCTTAGGTTAGTTAGGTTTAAGTAGTTCTAAGTTCTAGGGGACTGATGACCATAGATGTTAAGTCCCATAGTGCTCAGAGCCATTTGAACCATTATAGTCTCCCATTCTCGCACCAGTGCGTATCGGAGCTCCTGAAGTGTCGTAGAGTTTTGAAGACGTGCAGCGATATGTCGACCGACAGCATCCCAGAACAGCTCGATGGGATTTAGGTCTGGAGAACAGGCAGGCCACTACGTTCGCCTGATATCTTCTGTTTCAAGGTACTCCTCCACGATGGCAGCTCGGTGGGTCCGTGCGTTATCATCCATCAGTAGGAAGGTGGGACCCACTGAACCCCTGAAAAGGCGGACATACTGGTGCAAAATGACGTCCCGATACACCTGACCTGTTACAGTACCTCTGTTAAAGACATGCAGGGATGTATGTGTACCAATCATAATCCCACCCCACACCATCAAATCACGACCTCCATAATAATGTTCATAATCTTGAGATCACACTTTGTGGCACACGGAGGGCCCGTGCTACAATCTACTGTGTTTGACCAGCCTCCAGTCGCCCTAGTATTCTACCCCTCGAAACGTCATCAATATGTGTTCTTTGAGCCATTATCAACACACAGTCACCATTAGCACGTCTGAAAACGTCTGCAGACTTACTCGCTGCACCGTATTCTGACATGCACCAACACAACTCTGCGTATGTGGACTGCTGCCAGCGCCACCGTGCGACGACCGCACGTCAAATGCACCGCATGGTCATACCCCGAGGTGATTTAAACCCACAAACCGACCACCAGAGCTATGTTTCACCATGTATCACCATTATCCTTAATTTATGAGCATGAGTGTAGTTACGCTCTAAACCGCCAAATTACACGCTACCGTTCGGAGCTCTGTAGCTCCAGGGGGTTGCAATCTGAATCAGCGAAGTGGGGAAGTCGACCGAGTAATCCGCATGACATTTTAACACCCCAACCAATATTGAGAACAGAATAAAAAATTCAGAGGCATTACTTGTCAGCCTGCCCTCTTACTTACACGTAGGATCCCTGACTACCCCTTCCCCCCCCCCTCTACAACCCTAACATACATGTTTGCGTTTCCACACGCCGAAAGTGGAAACACTACTTACACAACTTTCAAGGTCGCAACAACTGGTTAATACGGTTGCCAAGCTTTTAGCTGAAGAGCTTGTAAGTAGGCTGTTTAGGTTTTTTATATTGGTAACGCCACGTAGCGCTCTGTATGAAAATCACTGGCTGTGCTGTGTGCAGTCAGTGGCTGGTTGGCATTGTTGTAATACTCGCCATTGTAGTGTTGGGCAGCTGCATGTTAACAGTGCTTAGCGTTGCGCAGTTGGAGGTGAGCCGCCAGCAGTGGTGGATGTGGGGAGAGAGATGGCGGAGTTTTGGACAGGGACAGTACATTTGTAAGACTGGATGCCATGAACTGATATATGTATTATGACTTTTGAACACTATTAAGGTAAATACATTATTTGTTCTCTATCAAAATCTTTCATTTGCTAACTATGCCTATCAGTAGTTAGCGCCTTCAGTAGTTTCAATCTTTTATTTAGCTGGCAGTAGTGGCGCTCGCTGTATTGCAGTAGTTCGAGTAACGAAGATTTTTGTAAGTGATTTGTGAAAGATATAGTTTAATGTTAGTCAGGGCCATTCTTTTGTGGGGATTTTGAAAGTCAGATTGCGTTGCGCTAAAAAATATTGTGTGTCAGTTTGTATAATTTTTCTAAGGGGACGTTTCATATGTCGACCCTTAGCCGAGGATACCTCACTGGAATCTTCTAATTTTTTCTTGTAGTTTGTGTAATTAGTGCAGCCTTTGTTTATTGCTAGCGCGTAATTGTAGAGAGAATTTCCTTTGTGGTTGTAGTTTTTCATTATTGTACAGTAAAACAGTTGTGGCATGCATGTAGATTTGCACCAAGTATTTCGCAGCTGCGCTTGCAATTAACGAGATATTATTTTCAATGTTATGTTAATGTGTTTTCTTATTTTGCTCTTCAAATTGTGCTTTTCTGTGTTGTCGTGTGAAATATTGTGACAATAATGGCGTGTGAAAAACGTAACACTAGGCTCCAAAGTAAACTGAGAAATAATAGCGACGACGAGCGTAGCTTATCAGCACCACTGTGTAGTAAATTAACAGACATTAGAAGTAGTAATTTGGTAATTGTGCGTAGGGAAATGGAGCGGGCGGCAAATAATGGTGTAGACAATGAAACAAGTAGTGAACAGGGAAGCATTATCGATCGATCGGTCGGCAACAGCTCGCCTCAGGAATCCGAAATGACAGAACACAATATTGCAAATACTATAGACTTAGGTTTTGGGTTGTCACCGTTTTCTCAAATGAGTCAAGACACATTTTCTGCTTGTCAAAATGTGAATGTTTCCGGTGAAAATGCACTGCCGGAAAGCATAGAGAAACAGATTCCAGACACTAATACATTATTATTGCAATTAATGCAACAAATGGAACAAAATCAGAGACAAACATAGCAAAAGCTTCAAAAGTTAGACACAATGGAACAAAATCAGAGACAAACACAGCAAAAGCTTCAAATGTTAGACACAATGGAACAAAATCAGAGACAAACACAGCAAAAGCTTCAAAAGTTAGACACCGTGCTTGAACAAACACGTGAAGATCTAACTACTGAGTGACATAACATTGAATCGAAATGTCAAAAAGTCTGTAATGACGTAAAAACACAAATTTGTGAGCATTTTCAACCTATTTTTTCGCGGCATGAAAATGCATTACAGAATCACGATGCAGCCATAAAAGAACTGCAAACCATTGTTCATGAAAATCATGAGACCTAAAATTGACTCAGTTGCATCTACCGATTCGGTTATGGAACTTGCAAAACTCAGGAAAACTTAAAGGACACAGTAGATACTCTGAAAATTGGTTCAGAAAGACACATGGAGGAAATTAGTTCATTATGAGAAAAGTAGTTGAACTTTCGGATCAGCTAAATAATTTATCTACGAAGGTAGATGATAATCTGAATGACACAAAACCGGTAGTCTTTAATAACACAGAAGAGTGCGAACAAATTAGGAAATTCAAACAAAATCAGAATCAAATTAATACGCAACACCAAAGAGAAATCTGGGAAGTACAAGATCAGCTGACACAGGTAATAAAATAATTACATATTTCAGAGGACACTCGCGCTCCAATACGGGAAGAGGGACATAGAAATACGGAACAGCCACTAAATAATAACACAGGGCACTTCGGAAATTATGAAAGACATTGGCAAGGTACACCGAATTTTGAGATGGAACCGCCGAAACGACGTAACGATGACCGACATGCGACTCGCCGACATGATGATTTTGACTATAAGCTGTTTATTACTACACGTAAATTCAAAACATTTAATAATTCTGGCAACGACATTCATCCACAAGCGTGGCTTCATCAATTCTCTCATTGTTTTCCTCCCAACAGGTCATTAGAGCACAGATTAGAATTTATGTGTGGCTATTTAGAGAATGAACCAGCTGTAAGAATGCAATCGGTCATTTACGATTGCCACAGTGAAGGAGAATTTTATCATGCCTTCCTCTCAGCATGTTGGTCTCAAGCTACACAAGACCGAGTAAAACATAGTATCATAATGATGAAACATTTCGAACAATCTGAATTTTCCAGTCTTGTGGAATATTTTGAAGACATGCTGCACAAGAATCAGTACCTGTCAAGTCCATACAGCCCCTCAGAACTCATCCGCATTTTCTTAATCGAATTACCTGAACATTTACGACATATTATTTTGTCAGGACGTTGCAAAGACGACATTGAAGCTTTTCAGGGACTCTTACAAGAATTAGAAATTGATACTGATAATCGCGGAATGCAAAAACAGGAACACAACAATTACATGTCACATCCGTCGCAATTCCGCGATGAAAGAAATAATAACTGGACACGACAAGGCTATTCTCACAACACAAATCGTGACCAAAACAGACACCACCCGTATGACAACCATTGGCAGAGTAATAATAATTACAGAGAAAGATCACCTCTCCGCAGTAGTGACTATCACAGAGACAATCAGAGAAACAGACAATATGGGAACCAAAATAATTATTATCAAGGGAGACAGAATAACTTTAGACGCAACGGCCCAGCGTGCAGTTACGATTCAGGGAGAAATTCTCCACCACGTGACCAACAAGAAAGAAACTACGGAATCTACCGACATGACGACAGACGATATAATGGTAACGACAGACCTGAATTTCATCAGAACTGGCGGGATTCAAACAGGGCTGGGCCCTCTCGGCAAGGAGAATTTGTAGAAGTTAGGTCTCCTAATCCCAATAACGACGCGTGCCAACAAAGAGACGGACAATGACTCGCACCACAGGCAGCCATGTGCGCCGGCTGGCTCAGAGAAAAATAACATTGACGCTAACCTTGAGAAAAATTCCAGTATTCTTTACCGATGAACCGTATACCACATGATAATTGCGTTGAAGTTGAAACTGTGCGTACTAGGAAGAGTAAAGGTTTACACCACATTTCACACATAAAACCGTTTATTGAAAGATAATCTGCTTTTTAACTTTGTCTTTTCCATAAAACTTTTCACTTCACATTTCTAGTACGCGTTGTCCAACTTAGAAACTGTTAACATGCAACTATGTTTTAAAATTAACTATCCAGTCTAGAACCTCGGGAACATATTTAGATAGTAATTACGAATGCATTGTTATAGTGAACAGACGACACAGTGTTATTGTGTGTGTACGTTCTTGCTTGTTAGTTGCACGATTACGTAACGACTATAAGGCTTACATACTTAGAACATATACAGGTACTGCTAATGAGACCTTAATGCATCACTTTGGTTTACTTGAAATTAAATTCTTTATTTGAAGTACATTCTGTGAGATTAAAGATGACTTAGCATTTGGTTTCTTTGACAGCTACACGATTATATCACGATGCTACTAATGTGTGGCACAATTTACATTGTTGCTTTTATGCTGTATCTGTTTTATATCTGCACAGTTTTTATGTATTATTCTGGAAAGTAAAATATGTTTTAGTAGTAACTTTTGTGGTATAGCTACAATGGGACAGCCGTTTCCCTAGCACAACAATACGTTACATTATAGTACTTTCTTGATCACGGTAAGGTACGTAATATCTATGATATCTATACGCAAAGCATTTCACTTTCGTTTATGATGAGGTAAGTACATTGACTTCAGCAGAACTTTGCTTACAGACGACGATAACTACGACACTTCCACAGAATTATCTTACAGCAAGATGCACATTTAGCACTACAGGACACGCATTTGAGTGATTAATTTTGTAATTGAACCATTTCTTTTTCAAGATTTTTGAATTACAAAGAAAGTTTTCCGTGGTACATTTCATTCCATTGCTGTAATCCGTAACACCTGAGGGTATAATTACATTAATCCTCAGGGGGGTACACGCCTACTTTGTGTACCATGTGTATGGCAAGCACAAGGAGCCCTAGCTAATATGGTATTTGCTTATCCAACTTTACAGATCGGTACCATATTTCTCTAACACATAAATTACACAGCTATCTGATCATTTAACTGAGAGAGACAAACATTTTTTTTACTACATCAGTGACAGATGTTTACGCAATTACACAGTTATATAACTTCACACTTATGAAACTGTATATTGTCTGTACTTTGTGAACTGTTCATTTTTTTTTTCAGAACCATTGTGATACTATGAGAGCTTTGAATGATGTATTTGGTAACGGATCATGATTTTTGAAGTACGTTTGAGGTAGATGACTTTATTGAAGGTCTTGAAATTATTGAAAGAAGCTGTGACGATTCTGAGATGTGATTGATGTGTAATGATGTTATTATTACGATGACGATGTGTATTATGCTGTTGAGGTATGTTTATGATAAATAAGCTGAGAATCGTACTTTAAGAGTTGTGAAATGTGTGTAAATGCGTGAATGTATCACAATGTAGGCAAAAATTTTTTGCACACTGTTGTATTCATAGGATTTTGTTTCTACACATTTGCAACTCAAATTCTTGACCTGTTAAATTTTTTATATGAGTCTGTCACTGTAGTGCAAACTGGCATCGTAAATATTTCGGTAAGAAAGTTAAGTGACCTTCGCATAATGCATCATGGGCAGCCAGCTGTGCGACAGTCACCTGGAAAAAAGCCATTAGTGTGTGCCTTTCAGAGGCACAGATGAAGAAAAAAAAGGAAGCCATTATCCTCGCTATTGACATCTCTTTGTAGAAAGCATCGCAAATACGACATGCTCAAACTTGAATACATATGATTACACTGTGGAGCTCTTAATTTATGATATTTAATAAAATGCCTAATGAAATGATAAGAAACATTTTACATCTATTGTCTTTCTAGTTGAGAGATTGCTCATTTTATTTAATATCTAGTTTATCTTTGCACTGCAGCATTGGTTATAATAAAATTTAATAGATGTACTAATATCACTATTTTCTGTCTACAGACCCAGTGAAGAATAATTTTATGATCTACTTTCTTAAAAAAAATGAAAAAAAAGGAACGCAAATAGACATTTCCCCTCTCCGGAATTGTAAAAATAATTTTTTTAACGACTTGGTAACTTTCTTGCAGAGTAAGTTTTTGTGATGCATCACTCTAGTGTTAAGATGTCACATAGGTATTAGACATGGCCATCTTTACTGTAATATTTTTTCTGCTTGAGCTTTGTCATGATTAGATATAAATTATTGCATTTGCTGCTGCTGCTTGCCAGGCATAGTGCTACTGAATTTCACTTTGTATTACTCTGTTAAGCCAGTTTTACTACAGATTTATTTTTCTTGTTTGCTGCACATTGCCTTATATTAGTTGTAATATTGCAATTGCTCTGCTAATTTAGATTTACTGCTGCTAGCTTTGCCAATTTGCATTTTTCATTGCTGTTTGTGTTAATTGTTTTGTGTTGCTGCATTGCCTCGTCCCTTAGTTTATGCATCTGAGCTAAGTAAATTTAAGTTAGCTTAAGAGGGGGTAGGCTATATAAGAGAATGAGCTGCGATGAATTGGAAGAAATGCATTGAGAAGTTATACGAAAAAAGTGTGTAAAAAGAAAAGGTACTGTACAATGAAGAATAATTATTCGGAAAGTGGAAATGAATAGAATACAGAAAGCAAGTATAGATACCACTTTTTGGGAATAATGATGAACGAAGGGAGATCTTCATGCAAAATACTGCAGTAAAACAAACCCTGTCGTTTCCTTTTGTGTTATCCCTCTATGTGTTTGTGTACCCTTGTGTATTTGTGTTTTTCCTGTCTTTATGTGTTTAGTTAATAAGATTTATGTTGTAGAATTTTTCTAGTACTAAGCTACATTCACTATGATGAGGAATACTGTTATCCTCAAATATAATTTGCATTTATAATATGTTATTATCTTTGTAAAGATGTTTAGACATTATTTATTCTGTTCTGTTTCAATGCTTATGTGTGAAATTAATGTTTCAAAAACTATTCTCATTATTTTATTTATTTACTTATGTCATAATTCTTGTAAGACTGATGTGCATGTTTATTTCTATTTTTTTGTAAAGCCTGTTTCACTACAAATGTTATCTGTATTGTTATGTTCTTTAATGATGTATTTTGTACCTTTGTTATTGTATTCTTATGTTATAAAATTGTAATTGACACCAGATCATCAAATTAAGTAACTTGTAAGTTACATTTCACTGCACACGTTTCTGTTGGTCATAGTATATGGACAATATGTGAGAAGTAGGGACTGTTAGTGTTTGCACGTGTGTTGATAATTCAGCAATGGACTGGTTAACAGCATTGCTGGTTCTAAGGACAATTCCAAAAACTTTGTGAGTGCACAAGAGGTGGTTTATGGACTTGCTATATTGTCCGCAAGACTCTTTGATGGTGATTGTGCACCTGCACAGTCGCAACAGATGGCTGCTGGCCGTCTCTACAAGGACTGAAGTGGGTCTGCACCTCTGGTGGCCCACCAATATCATACTCTCTACTAAGACTACAGTGGGTCTGCTCTGTGATGACCTACCTACCAATATTCTTCAAAACTTCGACTGACTCTGCTGTGGGTTTGCTCTGTTGTGGGCCATTACCTGTCTGCATCTCAAGAGTCAGCACTGTCTTTCCGCTGGAAGGACAACACTACTTCTTCAAGACTGCATGGAATTCCACTACTTCCATGTGCATTCTCTTTTACTGGTCAGACTTTGAGAAAAAAAAAACACTGCAATTTTACTGTGATGAATGATCAGGACTGTCTTTATGGACTGTGAGAAAATTTTAGCTTTTAACCAACATTGTATCCATAAGTGTGTGCATTTGATTTCTTTGCTATTGTAATTATGAAAAAAATTTTCAAGTCTGTATTGGTCACTGCCCAAAACAATTTGTAAAATTTTTTGTGGGGAGCATGGGGGCTATGTAAGTAGGCTGTTTAGGTTTTATAAAGGCACATTTGCATGCCGAGCGTGAGTTTCCTCGGAAATGCGAGATATTAATTAAATAAATAATCAGTGACAAATAAATAAAGCCTATGGCACACAACTGCAGCGCTGTGTCGCTGATAAAACAAAAGCACAATTACGTTACTCGTATGTTTGATTAAGAAGGGAGAGCTCTGGTAGAAGTGGTGCGAGAAGCACGTATTTTAGTTTATTGTCTGGCACACCGCCATATTTCATGTTATAGAAAATTACTGCGAGTTGCAACCATACTAGGCACTCGATTCTGAAAAGAATTTATATTTATAAAAGTAAGTAGGATTATGAACTGTAGGCTTATTCATTGAATATATCTGATTTAACTAACTGTGTAATTTTTTGTTTAGTAGACAATCACCTCTGTACGACGTTTTGGCATGGCTGGCAAATTATTGTAATATTGAGATTTAGATTATGAGTCCGCACCTACCGCAGCAGTCTTTGGAAACGATTTAATTACGAAGTCCGATTATTTCAGTTTTATTTCACGGTCAACTACGAGTAACATTGCCTTTACGAAAAAGCCATTGTCAAGCGTCTGATACCGAATAATTAAAACCTGACGACTCATAGGAGAGACAATCATACAGATAAAATAATTAATATTTTTATTTTATTTAATTTATTTTATTAATTTTATATTGGCGACTGCGTGTCGGACTTGTTATTTTGTCATTTGTTACATTGTTCTCTTTGTTTCATGTGAAAAATCAACTTTCTGGACCTGGACTTGACTATATGAGAAATAACAAAAATCAGAAGATATTTTCCAATTATAAAATTTTGCGGGAAGACGCAAAGAAGCTTCCAGCAAAATAAGGTAAGACGCAGCATCTTTGCATTAGCAGGCTTGACCAGACGTATAATTCAGTGTATTAGCTTTTCAGTAGATTCTGTAGTGTTTCTTTTCCGCATAACAGTTTCAGTGATAAATTCCATTCTCAGTATTTTTCCTTAAACAATAACGTATACAACAATACCAATACACGAGTGTACAATATGGCCGACTTCTGTACGATATCATGTAACGTGGCCAGCAGCCATTACCAATAATCTCAAATTCAGTTTATATTTTTAAATTAACAGACAGCCATTGTTGCTACGACCGATTCATGCTCAACTGCATTTTATTTTAAAATCAGTGTCAAATATTTTCTTGAAACATATATCACGTGTGGCATGGTAATAACTAGAAAACAATACGCAAAAATGGAACAGCAAAGACGTACTATTCAGACGCAATCCGACTCGGACGAGAGACAAATGTTAGAAAATGACTTTACGACAGCAACCGGTAGTGACGATTCATCAAACATTGACGCGAGTGTTGACGAAAATTTTGACAATAGGCCTTCCACCACAAAAATTTCAAAGTCTCAATCAGAGCCCATGTTAGTGCATGACGTCACGTCTAATGACGCGGCGGGGGCAGAGACCTTGCAAACGGTAAACATTGCCGACATGTTACAAATGCTAATGAAGCAAAACGCCGAAAACATGGCAACCTTACAGACGCAAAATGAACAGTTAAAGACACAAAATGACGGAATCAAATCTGATCTCATAGCACTCAAGACAGGTAATGACACTTTATGTAAGCGTGTGGAACTTATAGACGCCACACTGACCAAACAGATGACTGAACTCAGTGCTAAATTTTCCCAGCTTAATACGAGACAAGAAAAGACTACAACTGACGTAGCACTTTTACAGACACAAGTAAAAAACCTTAATGTCACGTGTGAAGTTCTTACTGAACAAATTCAAACATATCCTTCAGTACATGACAATCTTGAAAAACGAATTACTGACGTACAGAATAAATTTGACAATGTTGAACAACACCTGACTGACATCTTACAATCTGATGCCACAGCTCATTTTCAAAATATTAATAAAGAATTTCATGATTGGGTAGTCAACAAAGACAAACATTTTGATAGATGCTTGCGTGAAAATTTACCAACAATTGTGCACGACTCCGTAGCGCAATACATTACTAATAACAAACAGCTGATCAGTGACGCAGTACAATCCGTCACTGCACCCATGAGACAATTCACCGATCGACCACAGTCTGAATGTAACGAAAATATCAGTCAAAATGCACAGTCCAGGAACCAATATACATTCGAGTATGACACACACATACCGCACACGACAAACACACAAGAACAAAACACACCACGACTACAACACATACCACGATGTGCAAACACAAACACAAGCTATTATCATGGTAAACCACAGCAACATTATCGTAATTACTCGCCAGCTGGACATAGCAGTAATTACAGTGGGACAAATCCATATCATAATGCAAAGGAAGACGAAAGCTTAATGAAACACAGGCAATTTCAGATTTTTATCCCAGAAAAACGAACCATTCATCCGGTGATTTTTCTCAAATCTTTTAGTAACGCATTTCCACGCACTTGGAGTGACCGGAAAAAGATTTCATATATTGTCGGTTACATCCAAGGCGATGCAGCTGTCTGGGCATACAGTCAAGCTGACGTATGTACCACGTACAGTGAGTTTGAGCGTGCTTTTCTGAACAAATTCTGGTCGCAATCCGTTCAGGAGCGACTCAGAAGACAAATTTTAGAACCTGAAGCTTTTAACAGTAAAAATGGTAACTTACGCAGATATTTTGAAAAATACTTGAACATGGGACACTTTTTAGACGAACCAGTCGCAACGCGAGATACACTCCGTGCGTTGAAGGCCAAATTGCCTTTCAACATTAAAGAAAAACTCCTACATATCCCGGATGACGATTCAGATTATTTTTTAACAGCTTTAGATTCGGTTGACATGTTACTTGAAGATCAGCGCTTCGCGCGGCAAAACAGCAGCCACAATGTTTACACTAGTGGTATGCAAAACATGCAGGCTTGCCAACACAATTCTGGCGCGCCCACAGTTGGATACGCGGTACAACAAAAACAGCAAACTCACATGCCGTCTCAGTACGGAAATCAAAATCAACACGCGTATTCCAATACAAACAATAGTTACAACAGTAATAACATTTCATGCGGCAATCCATACAAAAGGCACCGCGGTAATAACTACAACGGTAACAACGGATACAAAGGTAATAACAAAAACACAAACAGAAATAGAAATAATAATAACTACGAGCCAAGACAGCATCAAGGTTGGACTCGTAACGATCAGTACTTTCATTCAAACTCTGCTTTACCACAGCAGCCACCAGGTCAAAATTGGAGCATACCTTACGACCGACAGGTAAATTATAATGCGCAACAGCAACAACAACCGCAAAAGTTTGGAGATCATAATAGGCAATATCCGAATGTGAATATAATAGAAATGACACCTGATGCACAACCTCAATCTGTGTCAGTACCTAGTACAAATGCTAATCCAACAAACTAGAAACAGTCACTACTTTGCCCCAGGTCGTGGCTGAAGAATCCTTGGGGGGCGGCTTCAATGTTAATCAGTTATTTGACATCACACTTGAACAACGGAATAATGATATGCCGAGTAATTCTAAACAAAAACTACCTGTTTTATTTATAAGATACAACCACAATAACAATATATCAGATGAACTTTTACAAGACAGTACACAATGTCGTTTAAACACAAATGAAATCGTTTTAGCATCCACTACTGGTGTAGTAGGTGGGATTCCAACTACTATTATCCTAGATACAGGTGCAGCTGTGAGCGTTTTATCTTTTAATTTTTATAAAAAGATGTGTGAATTGGAACCTGTGCCTGAGTTTCCTGCCCAAAACTGTAAAATAACTACTGCACTAGGTAATAAGTCATGTAGGGTTACGAAGCAAGTTTTTGTAAACGTTAAAATAGGTAATGGAACCGTACAATGGCCATTCCTGGTTGTACAAAACCTTGTGACAAATTGCATATTAGGAATAGATATTATGAGCGAGAAGGACTGCATTATAGACTTCTCCAAAGGTAAATGTATTTTAAATGATAAAAGCAGGGTAATTATTATTGATTTGGACAGGAGAACTCTAAAGCATGACAAACACTGTACAGGGTACAAGGTTCAGTTAGTACTTGACAAAGACATTCAAGACATGCAAACACACTCATCTGACGCAGAGCTAATGGACTTGAAAACATTGCTTGATCATAAGATAAGTGAAGCTACAGCTCTCAGTGTACATGAACGTATAAAACTACAGGAAGTGTTATCCAAATATTTACAAGTTTTTACCAAACGATTAGGTGTTATCAACACGTATGTGTACAAGATTGAAGTTAAGCCTCACAAGATCTTCTACCATAAGACATATAACGTACCGTTATCTCAACGACCTGCTGTGTGGCAAGAATTAAAACAAATGTTAGACTGGAAGGTCATTGAACCATCCATCTCACCTTACTGTAGTCCTCTACTTGTTGTCAAAAAATCAAATGGAAGCATTAGGTTAGTGTTAGACGCACGAGATATTAATGAAATAATTTTACCGGTTCACACAAAACCTGAAAATTTAGAAGAGCAATTACAGAAATTTCTAGATGCAAAATATTTTTCCACAATAGATCTCGCTAATTCGTTTTGGCAGGTGGGTATCACTCCTGATTCTCGGAAATATACTGCATTTATGTTCGGGGGGCGAACCTATCAGTTTTGTGTTCTACCCTTCGGACTGAATGTCAGCTCTGGGGTATTCATTACAGCCCTGGATACCGTGCTTGGCGACGATTTAGTTGAGACAGTCACACACTATGTAGATGATATACTGATAGCTACACAATCCTGGAATGAACACGTTGACACACTTCAAAGAATTTTAGAAAAATTTGCACAAGCTGGAGTCACAGCCAATCTTAGAAAATCAAAGTTTGGTTGCAGTGAGATAAAGTATTTAGGACATATCATTAATTCACAGGGCATACGTCTGGATCCCAGTAAATTAGATGCTATCAGAAACTTTCCTAGCCCTCGAACTAAAAAGCAGTTAAAATCATTCCTTGGGCTATGTTCATTTTTCAGACGTTTTTTGCCACAACCACTTTTGAACAGTAAACATCTGCTAAATCTACTCAGAAAGAATCAAGTTTGGATCTGGTCGGAACAGTGCCAGAATGACTTTAATATAATTAAACATGCTTTAGTGAATGCTAACATATTGAGCCATCCAGATTTCAATTTAGATTTTTGTATGACATGTGACGCTTCACGTACTGGCTTGGGCTGTTGCTTATTTCAAGTTGTAAAGAATAAAGAGGAGGAACAGATAAGAATTATTGGGTTTGCGAGTCGCACTCTAACTGAATGTGAGCGTACATACTCCACTACTGAGTTAGAAACACTTTCCATAGTATGGGCATTCAAGAAATTCAATTATTATTTATTTGGAAAACATACAGTAATTTACACCGATCACCAGGCCCTGACATTTTTGTTAACTTGTAAACTTGTACATCCTAGACTATCATGATGGGCAGTTACACTTCAGAACTACTCTTTTGAAATTAAGTACATAAGAGGTAAGGACAACACCATTGCAGACACTTTGTCTAGACTTCCACAAGGTATGAATGATACCAACAGTGACTTAGAAAATATAAATGACTACAGGATTCTCTTAATGCAAGACAAGCAGTATCACCAATATTATATTGATATGTGCAGAAACATGGCTGAATTACAAAAATCTGATCCTCACTGGTATAAAATAATAACATTACTGGTAGAAAAACACAATCATCCTTTGACTAAGTATTACAAGTTACACAATGATGTGCTATTTTACCGCCGACATGCAAATGCTACTAACTGGTGTGTATGCATTCCCAAAGAGTCTGAACGTAATTTAATTTGGCACACACACTTAGTTTGGGGTCATTATGGGACAAAAAAGTGTTTAGCGAAGCTCAGTACATACTGTTATTTTAGCAATATGAGAAGAAAAATTTACAGGGAACTGAAAACATGTGTCATATGTCAAAAATCAAAAACCCAGAATTTATCCACAAAAACAGATTTACATTCTATTTTACCTAGTAAACCCCTGGAAATTCTGTGTACTGACATCAGTGGACCGCATCCAGCAAGCTCTGGAGGCGTCAAATATATCTTAGCTTTTTACGATATATTTTCTAAACATGTTAAACTTTATGCTTTAAAATCCGCCACTGCAAGTGCTATAATACGAAGATTCTCAAGTGATTACCTGACGCACGTGGGAAAACCTAAAGCAATTCTATCAGATAATGCAGCATACTACTCTGGGTACAAATGGAGAAATTTCTTGAAGGACAATAACATTAAAAGTATATTTATTTCGAGGTTTAGTCCACAATGTAACGCGACTGAGAGACTTTTCCGAGAATTAAATCGTTTCATGAGGACCTATATTTCATCAAAACATACTAATTGGGTGTCCTACCTAAGTCTTTTCGAAGACGTACACAATAACTTAAATATTTACGATACAAATTACACACCTAACGAGATCATGTTCAATTGCAAACAGAACGATCAGTGGATAGAACCATTACCTAAGTTGTCAGACAAGGAAATCACACCTGAACAGAAAATAAAAGAAGTATTGACTACATTGACACATCACGCACAAATACGAAACAAACATCACAGAAACATAATAAAAAGAAAACAAAAATTCGAGGTAGGAATGCTTGTACTACTTCGTACTCATCATAAATCTGTTGCACTCAAACAACGCAACGCTAAGTGGCGTCTGCTATATGAAGGACCTTATATAATTGTTAACATACCGCACCCTGGTGCGTATCTGTTACAACATCGTAGAACTAACAAAATTATTGGGCTATACGCACACCGAGATCTTAGAGCATTTCATGCTGAATAATGTCAAAGTCATACCCATCAAAATATTGCTAAGCAACTCGAAAAACTCTGTTGCTACAACACAGATAATAAGTAGTATAGAAATTTTCATTTCAGCGTTCCAGAGTCGCAGTTGAAGACAAAAGAACTTTTCTTTCAACGCCGCGGCTCCACCGAGAAGACTGAATATTAAAGTAAAATTTATGATTACGTAGCAGTGAATGACATGTTAATTTTTCACGGAACATTTGTTATTGTAGGTACCACTGACTTGGTATGACACCTGACGAACTGACAGACGTCATCTGTGAAGCGATCTTTTACTTTGAGAAATAGATTAGACGCACATCTCTCAACACGAAAAGCATCTATCAGTAGTCAAGGCCACACAGACAGTCTACACACACGCACAAAACGCGAGGAATCGAACATTTTCTCTCTCTTACTATTTTGAATATTTATTGAGTAGTGAAAACGCCTGGTCTTGCCTACTGATGTAATGAATGTTGTGTCTAACCTATCTTAATTTCAGATGACATCACAAAAAAAAAACATCGATAATATCCCGGCAAAACCGCTAAAGAGGATGTAAATATCTGCAATTCATGTAATCAAATGTGACACAATGTGATAACCTATAGCGATGTAATGATGATGTAAACATGTTTATGTGCAACTGTATTATGTTTATGCTAAGAAAATATGTGACGTGTGTATGTATAATTACTTATTTTCTTTTTAACTGATGTATCATGTAAAAATTTGAACAAAACGAGTGCCAAAAAGACATTGCATAGTGAACCTCTGTTCACGGACAGTAACGAACATTACTAACTCTGCAACTACGCAGAAACCTATGTGAAGGAAACGGTTAATGCCATTCATTATGCATCGTACCTATGAAAACGCGATGAACGATTTCCTTGATTAATAACTACGAACATTTAGGTGAGCTATATTCAGCAAAAAACTGAAAATGTGAAGCGAATAATTCGTGCATCGTCTAGTGACATTACTACAGTACCCAACTTCAAGATGTTAACTGGATTAAATGGACACAAAGTGCCTGTCCAGAAAACAACACGACGGGTGGAAGAATTTTGGTTGGAACTTCAGGGAATGAAATGTTCTCGAAATGTGACAGACACGCTTACCTGGACTGTCCAAGGATCGACGCCAGCTATGTGCCGTCCGAGGTTCTGCAACCAAGCTTCCACGGAATGTAAAAAAAACGAACTGCACGTGGACCAATTACTCGACGGGCCACGTCTGATCTGTAATAAGCAATGCTTTTACTCACTACGAACTGCATCACAACGACTATAATGGAAATAGGAAATGGACACGCTTATGTATTAATCACGTTGTTATACAACGATGTTACTGTGATCAAAAAACTTTACCACGACGATACTAACCTGTAAAAAATTATTGTGCAGCAGATGAATATGAACTGTAAAACGACACGATGTGTATAGGTCAACGCACCTGAAAAATACGGACATTTTTCTTTGAAGTATTTCAAAACAATACTATGTAACTAAGAACATTCAACAATCTAAGTTGTATTGTGTTATGACGAATATTGTAAATTTAAAACTAAGTTACCTGTCATAGAATGTAGTCTTCATATGTAATCTTGGTTGAAAATTTTCTTTGTGCAACGACTGAGAAACGCGCGCACACGAACAATATGAACTGCAATACTGTGCCGCGTGATCTAACTGTACGACATAACGGCAGTCACACAGACGCTTCTGCGCATGCGCGCACTCTATCTGCCAACATAAGAACTTTTACGGCGCACCCGCGTCATTCAAAGTTGTATATAATGTGTGTAATGTGTATAATGTAGGTCATGTAAATAGTTGTAGATAACTTAGATTTTCTTGTGCCTTTAGGTGAATTGCTCGCCTGCAGGTGTGTCCTTTCGCCTCGCAATTCAGGGGGCAATATAAAGGCACATTTGCATGCCGAGCGTGAGTTTCCTCGGAAACGCGAGATATTAATTAAATAAATAATCAGTGACAAATAAATAAAGCCTATGGCACACAACTGCAGCGCTGTGTCGCTGATAAAACAAAAGCACAATTACGTTACTCGTATGTTTGATTAAGAAGGGAGAGCTCTGGTAGAAGTGGTGCGAGAAGCACGTATTTTAGTTTATTGTCTGGCACACCGCCATATTTCATGTTATAGAAAATTACTGCGAGTTGCAACCATACTAGGCACTCGATTCTGAAAAGAATTTATATTTATAAAAGTAAGTAGGATTATGAACTGTAGGCTTATTCATTGAATATATCTGATTTAACTAACTGTGTAATTTTTTGTTTAGTAGACAATCACCTCTGTACGACGTTTTGGCATGGCTGGCAAATTATTGTAATATTGAGATTTAGATTATGAGTCCGCACCTACCGCAGCAGTCTTTGGAAACGATTTAATTACGAAGTCCGATTATTTCAGTTTTATTTCACGGTCAACTACGAGTAACATTGCCTTTACGAAAAAGCCATTGTCAAGCGTCTGATACCGAATAATTAAAACCTGACGACTCATAGGAGAGACAATCATACAGATAAAATAATTAATATTTTTATTTTATTTAATTTATTTTATTAATTTTATAGTTTCTTATATTGGTAACGCCACGTAGCGCTCTGTATGAAAATCACTGACTGTGCTGTGTGCAGTCAGTGGCTGGTTGGCATTGTTGTAATACTCGCCATTGTAGTGTTGGGCAGCTGCATGTTAACAGTGCTTAGCGTTGCGCAGTTGGAGGTGAGCCGCCAGCAGTGGTGGATGTGGGGAGAGAGATGGCGGAGTTTTGGACAGGGACAGTACATTTGTAAGACTGGATGCCATGAACTGATATATGTATTATGACTTTTGAACACTATTAAGGTAAATACGTTATTTGTTCTCTATCAAAATCTTTCATTTGCTAACTATGCCTATCAGTAGTTAGTGCCTTCAGTAGTTTCAATCTTTTATTTAGCTGGCAGTAGTGGCGCTCGCTGTTTTGCAGTAGTTCAAGTAACGAAGATTTTTGTGAGGTAAGTGATTTGTGAAAGGTATAGTTTAATGTTAGTCAGGGCCATACTTTTGTAGGGATTATTGAAAGTCAGATTGCGTTGCGCTAAAAAATATTGTGTGTCAGCTTAAGCACAGTCATGTATAATTTTTCAAGCTTACAGTGATGTTGACGGTTAACAAACTGACTCGCAAATGTTAGGCACAGAAATGGATGTCTCGTAGGAATCGTTTGGAGCATCCAATAACGCAGCTATCTGTCGACGACGAACATTAGTGCGAAAGTCATTTTCGAATGAGAAACATCAATTCTGAATTCCTTGTCAATGATATTTACGGCTCTTATGTTGTTGCTATTGTTGTTATGGTCTTCAATTTGAAGACTGGTTTGATGCAGCTCTCTACGCTACTGTATCCTGCACAGGCCTCTTCATCTCCAAATAACCAATATCTTTTGAACCTGCTTACAACATTCATCTTTTGGTCTTCCCCCATCCCACTATATAAACGAGCCCTTGACGTCTCCTTCCCTCTAGTCAGATCGGACAACAAATTTCTTTTCCCCCAAGTTCTGTTCAGTACCTCCCCATCAGTTACGTGATGTATCCATCTAATCATCAGTATTCTTCTGAAGCGTCACGTTTCGAAACATTCTATCCTCTTCTTGTCTAAACTGTGTATCGTCCATGTTTCACTTCGTTACATGCCTACACGACAGAAAAATATTATCAGAAAAGGCTTCCTGACACTTAAATCTACATTCGATGTAAACAAATTTCTCTTCTTCAGAAATGCTTTTCTTGCCATTGCCAGTCTACATTTATACCCTCTCATCTTCAGCCATCACAACTTATTTTGCTGCCCACATAATAAAATTCATCTGCTATTTTGCCCCGTTTGCTAACCCAGGACCTTCGCCTCATTTAATTCAGCTACATTCAATTTTTCTTGTTTTGCTTCTGTCGATGCTCATCTTATATCCTTCTTTCATGACAATACCCTCTCCATTCAACTGCTCTTCCAAGTCCTTTGCTGTCTCTGGCAGAATTACAATACCCTCGGCAAACACAGTTCTTTCTTCTCCTTGAACTTTTTCCTACTCCAAATTTTCCGTCCGTTTACTTTACTGTTTGCTCAATGTACACACTGAACAACATCGGAGTGGGCTACAAACATGTCTCTCTCCCTTTGCAACCAATGCTTCTGTTTCATGAGCGGACGGCCCGAGTGGCCGAGCGGTTCTAGGCGCTACAGTCTGGAACTGCGCGACCGCTGCTGTCGCAGGTTCGAATCCTGCCTCGGGCATGGATGTGTGTGATGTCCTTAGGTTAGTTAGGTTTAAGTAGTTCTAAGGGGACATGACCTCAGAAGTTAAGTCCCATAGTGCTCAGAGCCATTTGAACCATTTTTTTGTTTCATGAGCCTTGACTCTTATAACTGCCTTCTGGTTTCTGTACAATTTGTAAACGGCATTTCGCTCCCTGCTGTCTTCAGACTTTCAAACACAGTATACAAACAAGTCACCATTGTCAAACGCTTTCCCTAAGTCTACAAAGCTGTCTTCTAACGGAAGTCGCTGGGTCAGTATTGCCTCGTATGTTCCGATATTTCTCCGGAACCCAAGCATATCTTCCCTTAGGTCGGCTTCTACCTGTTTTTCCGTTCTTGTCTAAAGAATTCGTATAATTATTTTGCTACCGTGACCTGTTAAACTGATAGTTCGGTAATATTCACATATTTCAATATTTTCTTTCTTTGGAATTTGAACTATTACGTTATTCTTGAAGTCTGAGGGTATTTCACAAGTATCATACATCTGGTATACCAGGTGGAATAGTCTTGTCATGGCTCGCTCTCCAAATGCTATCAGTATTTCTGCCCAAATGTCGCCTAGTGCAGGGGCCTTATTTCGACTTAGGTCTTTCAGTGCTGTAACAAATTCTTCTCGCAATATCGTATGTCACATCACATCTTCATCTATGTTCTGTTCCCTTTTTATAATGCTGCGTTCAAGTTCACCTCCCTGTAAAGAGCCTCTATGTATCCTTCCACGTTTCAGTTTTTCCTTCTTTGCTTAGTACTGGTTTTCCATCTCAGCTTTTGATATTCATACACCTGCTTCACTTTTCTCCAAAGGTGCCTTAAATTTCCCTGTAGGCGGTATCTGTCTTGTCCCCAATGAAATATGCTTTTAAATCCTTTCATCTGTTCTCTAACCATTACTGACAGTCTCATTTTTTTAGATGTTTGTACGCCTTGTCTTCTTCCCTATTTGGTCCTTTGCTGGCTTCACTATTTCATCTCCGAAAGCTGTCCATTCGTCTTTCACTTTATTCCCTTCCTCTGCTCTAGTGAAATGTTGCCTAATGCTCCCTTTGAAATTCTCAACAATTCCCCGTTCTTTCAGCTTATCCAGATCCCATCTCCCTAATTTCGTAGCTTTTTTGCAATTTCTTCAGTTTTAATCTACAATTCATAACCACATCTGCCCCTGGAAATGACTTACGATTCAAATTCTGGTTCCGAAATCTCTGTCTTACCATTATATAATCAATCTTTAACGTGGTGTCTCCAGGTCTCTTCCAAGTATGCAACCTTCCTTCATGTTTCTTAATCCAAGTATTAACGATGCTCTGTACAAAATTCTGCCAGGGGTTTCCTCTTTCATTTTTTCCCCCAGTCCATATTCACCTACTATTTTTCCTTCTCTTCCTTTACGTACTAGTGAATTCCAGTCCCACATCACAATTAAATTTTCATATCGCTTAACTGACTGAATAATTTCTTTTGTCTCAACATACATTTCTTCAATCTATCCATTATCTGCGGAGCTGCTTGGCATATAAACCTGTACTGCTGTGATGCGTGTGAGCTTAGTGTCTATCTTGCTGTTCATAGTAGCTTACCTACATTCCTATTTTGTTATTTATTATTAAACCTACTCCTGCATTACCCCTATTTGATTCTTGTATTGAACTGACCCGAATTCCTGTTACTTCTGCCATCGAACTTGACTAATTCCCACCATATCTAACTTCAACCTACTCATTGCCCTTTTTAAATTTTCTAACCTACCTGCCCGATTAAGTGATTTAACCCGTGGAACGCCGGCTTTGTTTCTCCTGATGACGACATCCTCCTGAACAGTCCCTGCCTGGAGATTCGAATGTGGGACTATTTTACCTACGGAATATTTTACCCAAGAAGATGCCATCATTATTTAACCATACAGTAGAACTGCATGACCTCGGGAAAAATTACTGTTGTAGGTTTCCATTGTGTTCAGCCGTTCGCAAGTACCAGCACAGCAAGGCTGTTTTGGTTGATATTACAAGGCCGGATCAGCCAGTCATCCGGGCTGCTCTTTTAGCATCAATTAAAAATGGAACAGCCAATCACAGTGCAGATCTTTTTGCTTGACATTAAAATGAAACAGAGATGGCGCTGGTGAGAAATTTACAACTTTTTAGCGTCTATTGAAATGAAACAGTTAATCATAGTGCGGTATATTTAGCCATCTTGGCTGTGCTTAAAAGCATCTTAAATTTTTTAATCTGTTTTTTGTGTCAGTTTAAGAAGTATAGACACAAAGAAAAATTATGTAAAGGCTGTAACTTGCAGTACTTCCACATCTAGAAGTACTTTATAGATCATGAAAACGAAACAACCAATCACAGCGTTGTGCCAGAACAGTCATTTTGGCTGTGCTCACAAGTGCCTGAATGATACGAATTTTGTGCACCATGTTCGAAAGTATTTATCAAAAAAGGAAGAATTACGATATGAAAAACGTCAGGAAAGCGGGTGTGCGCGTGCACTCTCTCTCTCTCTCTCTCTCTCTCTCTCTCTCTCTCTCTCTTACACACACACACACACACACACATATCTGAATTTTTGACTACATTCAAAATATCCGAACGACTAGTATGTCACTTATGTAAAAATTAGCAACTGAATCCTGTTAAATCATACCTATTTCTCATAGAAATACAGTTATATGCACGTCAGAAATTAAGCACACATAAAATGCATACGTATTACAACTGTTGATATATACATATCTAACATTTACATATCGAAACTTTTAAAACATTTGTCCTCTTTTCTCAACATTAAATCTATTTGCTATTTTGGAAAGGAAAACATAGATATAAAGAAAGTAACCGCAAACAAACCATGGATTACAGAAGAAATACTTCAGCTGGTCGATGAAAGAAGGAAGTATAAAAAACGTTCGGGTACAGTAACACAAGTCGCTGAAGAATGAAATAAATAGAACGTGTAGGGAAGTTACGACGAAATGGCTGCATGAAAAAAGTGAAGAATTGAAAAAGAAATGATTGTTGGAAGGACTGACTCAGCATACAGGAAAGTCAAAAGAACCTACGGTGTAATTAAAAGACAGGGTGGTAACATTAAGAGCGTAATGGGATTTCCACTGCTAAATGCGCAGGAGAGAGCTGATAGACGGAAAGAGTATACTGAAGGGGAAGATTTGTCTGATGTGATAGAAGAAGAAACAGGAGTTGATTTAGAAGAGATAAGGGATTCAGTATTAGAATCAGAATTTAAGAGAGCTTTGGCGGACTTAAAATCAAATAAGGCAGTAGGGATCGATAACATTCGATCAGAATTTGTAAAATCATTAGAGGCAGTGGCAACAAAACGACTATTCACATTGGTCTGTAGAACGTGTGAGTCTGGCAATATACCGTCTGACTTTCGGAAAAATATCATCCATACAGTTCCGAAGACTGCAAGATCTGAAAAGTGCGAGAATTACCGCACAATCAGCTTAACAGCTCATGCATCCAAGTTTCTGACAAGAATAATATACACAAGAATGGAAAAGAAAATTGAGTATGTATTAGATGACGATCAGTTTGGCTTTAGGAAAGGTAAAGGCATCAGAGAGGCAATTCTGACGTTGCGGTTGATAATGGAAGCAAGACTGAAGAAAAGTCAAGACACGTTCATAGGATTTGTCTACCAGGAAAAAGTATTCGAGAATGTAAAATGGTGCAAGATGTTCAAAATTCTGAGAAAAATGGGAGAAGCTATAGGGAGAGGCGGGTAACACGCAATATGTACAAGAACGAAGAGGAAATTAAGAGTGGACGACCAAGAACGAAGTGCACGGATTAAATAGACACTTGTGAGCACAGCCAAGATGACTGTTCTGGCACTACGCTGTGATTGGTTGTTTCGTTTTTATGCTCTATAAAGTACTTCTAGATGTGGAAGTACTGCAAGTTTACATTTTTTTTTTTCTTTCTGTCTATACTTCTTAATGTAGTCTTTCGCCCCTACTGTTCAATGTTTACATCGAGGAAGCAATGATGGAAATAAAAGAAAGGTTCAGGAGTGGAATTAAAATTCAAGGTGAAAGGATATCAGTGATATGATTGGCTGATGACATTGCTATCCTGAGTGAAATTGAGGAAGAATTACATGATCTGCTGAATGGAATGAACACTGTAATGAATTCAGAATACGGACTGGGAGTAAATCGAAGAAAAACGAAATTAATGAGAAGTAGCAGAAATGAGGACAGTGAAAACTTAACGTCAGCGTTGATGGACGCGAAGTAGACGATGTTAAGGAATTCTGCTACCTAGGCAGTAAAATAACCAATAACGGACGGAGCAAGGTGATCATCAAAAGCAGACTAGCACTGGTAAAAAGGGCATTCCTGGCCAAGAGAAGTCTACTAGTATCAAACTTAAGCCTTAATTTCAGGAAGAAATTTCTGAAAATCTATGTTTGGAGTATAGCATTGTATGGTAGTGAAACTTGGACTGTGGGAAAACCCGAACCTGAGAATCGAAGCATTTGGAATGTGGTCCTACAGACGAATGTTGAAAATTAGGTGGACTGAGGAGGTTCTGCGCAGAATCTTAGGCCAAAGGAATTTGTGGAAAACATTGACAAGGAGAAGGGACAGGATAATAGAACATCCGTTAAGACTTCAGGGACTGGCTTCCATGGTACTCGAGGGACCTGTAGAGCTCAAAAACTGAAGAGGAAGACAGAGATTGGATTACATCTAGCAGATAATTGAGGACGTAGGTTGCAAGTGCTACTTTGAGGTGAAGAGGTAGGCACAGGAGAGAAATTCGTGGCGCGCCACATCAAATCAGTCAGAAGACTGATGACTCAAAAAAAAAGTGTTAAATTCTTTATTTATGGCATTCAGTCTATATATGCAATCTTGTATCGAGTTACTACCTGATGCAGAAATACGACCATGCGACTCGGAACCCACATAATCTTTGCGTTGTATTACGTATTTTACAATACGTAATATTTTTCATTTTACTAAATCTTCAATTTGATGACGATGAGATCAACTAAGAATTAGCAATACTAGAAAATTTAGCCACAGTAAATAATTTCAGAGCGCAAATAATTAAAGAAATGTGCAAACAGAAACTGGAAGTTAAAAAATCAGAATGAAATGAAATTACCTTAGAAATAGAGAAATCCAAATTCTGGCCTGTTATGGAATCATTTCTAATAAAGTAGACAAAGCTGCTAAAAATGAAAATATCATATTGGGTTCCGTCCTGAAAACAATTTTACCAGTACAACGGACCCATTTAATGAGTAGCGGATATACAAAATTGGACGTGACGATTGTAACAAGTTATACATCAGGCAAACTGGTAAAAACTTCCGGATACGTTTTAAGGAGCACATAAAATCTGACGACAACGGTATAGATGTCTTTGCGCTACGTCTCCTAAACAACAAATTTACATCTAAAAACATTAACTCAAAGCTCCAAATTTTGCATTATGCTAAGGAAGAGAAACAAATGAATATCTCAGAAGAAATCAAAATTTTTCCGTCGTGTAAAAAATCCATCAGATAGACTTTGTAATGAGCAAAGAGATATTCAGAACGAAACATTCCTCGATAACTTCAGTGACATTCGGTTAGTGACCAATCAGAAATCACCTGTACAATAAAATAAAATTTAAAATTTAATGTTATCTCACCATAAATTTTAATATTTATTTTTATTTTATTTTCCATGCTGTTTCATTTCTATCTTTAAGGTTTCTCAAATACACACATAAATATACAATCACAGTATTTGAAATTAGTGATGGCTCTGAGCACTATGGGACTCAACTGCTGAGGTCATTAGTCCCCTAGAACTTAGAACTAGTTAAACCTAACTAACCTAAGGACATCACAAACATCCATGCCCGAGGCAGGATTCGAACCTGCGACCGTAGCGGTCTTGCGGTTCCAGACTGCAGCGCCTTTAACCGCACGGCCACTTCGGCCGGCGATTTGAAATTAGTATTCCATTTATTCCACGCTTAGCATTACTCTTTGATTAATACAGTATCTTGTAACTGTTGATTAGTCAAGCCAGCAAGACAACATTTATGAAGCAACACGAATAGAAAACACGAATTTACATTCGCTGACTTTCAACGCGTAAGATGCAGTTTTCTATTGAAGGTAGAAGTATTTCAAGTAAGTTTACATTCGTGTTCTCATATTTCTATTCATAGAGGTAATATAATGATATATTCTGATTTGTACAGAACCACAAAATCACTTGAGGACGGCCTAGAAAGCTGAAAGCAAGTAGTGAAGTAAAAAAATTATTAGAGAAAAAATGGAAAATGTCACCCACTTTTAAATGGTCACTTGTAGACATGGGCAAACTCGTTCATCTTTAGGAACTAGTCCACTGGTGATCACTCTTTTTTGGGAACCGTTCATTTTTACTCGTTCACCGTTCATTTGTGCTTTGTATATGGCTTTCATGAAACATTGCAAATTAGTAGCATAGATGACTGAACATGGAAGGCGCCAAGAGGGGGCACTTACCTCCCCCCTGGAGTACAGAGTTTTTATTCATAACAGAATTCTCACACACTTGTAGAAGTAATCTTCGTGATTCTGCAAAACCTCTCGTTTAGCCAACTGTAGCGTTATGTGGCTGATTGCAGTGAAATAATATAAGGTGGCACATGAAAAACCGGCCCCGAGTACAGTCTGCTCGCCAATTACGCAAGATTTGTTGACCGCTACGAGCAGAATAGATAAACATGTAATAATTAGGCAGTAAAGAAATAACAAATAAGGTAATGCAAACAACAACTTCGAAACAATAGTTGACGATTGGTGGATGATAATGAGCAGTCTAGTACTGGGGATCGATTTTTCGTGCGCCACCCTGTACCACTGAATTAATATTGGAGAAGTTATCATATTCTATTTACAAAATGTGACACCAGACACTCTATTATGGAGCGCAGGCTTCATTCGGTTGTAAGTCAGCCTGCCTCCCATAATAATGAACATGCTGTTTTTCCTTGGATCAAAAAAAGACGGAAAATGGCCACTCGTGTGTGCAATGTCGACTTCTTTTGCATGTGTAACAAAAAAGAAAACTTCCCTTCTTATAAGCATGTCGTCTGCTGTTTATCGAAATAGTGAAGTAAGCTGATATGCCCTTTCGTTACCTAAAAAGAGGTATGTATTACATACCACGTAATTTTCATGTAATTTACGCAACTATAAAATACATTTTAATTACTGGTCATGGACGCTGAATAGAATACGAAAGTCCAGAGTTCAAAAAGGGTTTGTAACATATCTATAATGGGCGTACGCAGCGAACGAAAGTCACAGCTACTCGACACCGAACTAACTAGGAGCAACTCGTCAGGGGAACTGCGACGAGTGGCCACGTGAAGAAGGACGAGTCCGGCCGAGAGAGGCTGAGACCGAGACTGAGACAGACGGGAACGGGACCGAGGCTGGAACGAGACCGACCGACATGCCGTTGCGGGAACGAGATAGACCGTTTCCCGTTCCCGGGAACTATAAGTACACTACTGGCCATTAAAATTGCTACACCAGAAAGATGACGTGCTACAGACGCGAAATTTAACCGACAGGAAGAAGATGCTCTGACATGCAAATGATTAACTTTTCACAGCATTCACACAAGGTTGGCGTCGGTGGCGACACCTACAACGTGCTCACGTGAGGAAAGTTTCGCAACCGATTTCTCATACACAAACAGCAGTTGACCGGCGTTGCCTGGTCGAACGTTGTTCTGATGCCTCGTGTAAGGAGGATAAATGCGTACCATCACGTTTCCGACTTTGATAAAGGTCCGATTGTAGCCTATTGCGACTGCGGTTTATCGTATCGCGACACTGCTGCTCGCGTTGGTCGAGATCCAATGACTGTTAGCAGAATATGGAATCGGTGGGTTCAGGAGGATAACACGGAACGCCATGCTGGATCCCAACGGCTTCGTATCACTAGCAGTCGAGATGACGGGCATCTTAACCGCATGCATGTAACGGATCGTGCAGCCACGTCTCGATCCCTGAGTCAACATATGGGAACGTTTGCAAGACAACAACCATCTGCACGAACAGTTCGACGACGTTTGCAGCAGCATGGACTATCAGCTCGGAGAGCCCCATGGCTGCGGTTACCCTTGACGCTACATCACAGACAGGAGCGCCTGCGATACTGTACTCAACGACGAACCTGGGTGGACGAATGACAAAACGTCATTTTTTCGAATGAATCCTGGTTCTGTTTGCAGCATCATGATGGTCGCATCCATGTTTGGCGACACCGCGGTGAACGCGCGTTGGAAGCGTGTATTGGTCATCGCCATACTGGCATATCACCCGGCGTGATGGTATGGAATGCCATTGTTTACACGTCTCGGTCACCTCTTGTTCGCATTGACGGCACTTTGAACAGTGGACGTTACATTTCAGATGTCTTGCGACCCGTGGCTCTACCCTTCATTAGATACCTGCGAAACCCTGCATTTCAGCAGAATAATGCACGACCGCATGTTGCAGGTCCTGTACGGGCCTTTCTGGACACAGAAAATGTTCGACTGCTGCCCTGGCCAGCACATTCTACAGATCTCTCACCAATGGAAAACGTCTGGTCAATGGTGGCCCAGCAACTGGCTCGTCACAATGCGCCAGTCACTACTCTTGATGAATTGTGGTATCGTGTTGAAGCTGCATGGGCAGCTGTACCTGTACACGCCATCAAAGCTCTGACTCTATGCCCAGGCGTATCAAAGCCGTTATTACGGCCAGAGATGGTTGTTCTGGGCACTGATTTCTCAGGATCTATGCACCCAAATTCCGTGAAAATGTAATAACATGTCAGTTCTAATATAATATATTTGTCCAATGAATACCCGTTTATCATCTGCATTTGTTCTTGGTGTAGCAGATTTAATGGCCAGTAGAAAGTCACGACCGAAGTGAACTATGAAAGGCCGTTCGTTAGAATTCGTTCCTCGTTCTTTCCGTTCGTCTTGGTGAACCGTTCCTTTGGACACGTTAGTTCGCGAACGACCCATCTCTAGTCACTTTTTCATTTCTAGTGACGTGACGTTCAGTCAGGTTTACATCACGGTCGGATACCTCGTGCGCGGCTTAATGACGCATTTTTAGGACTACCCCCGGTGCATGTGTGTTTAGTTACGTCTCTTGCTTCAGCGGAGTGAAACTAGAGAGTAGTTGCGCTGCTGCTGCTTACAGGAGAAGAGGAGCAGCCACAGACTCACACCGCCATGAAGTGCAGAATACGGCGAAAGCGCGGCACTGTTCTATAAAGCAGCTGCCACCGGCTGGCTCTGCTCTCAGCTGTCCTGTAGACTCAGCACTCAGCAGTAGTGCCTGGCGGTCTCTGCTGGACAAAGGCAGACAGTCCGCCGACTAGCAGTCACACACAGCGCTGGTCTAATTTAAATTATATGTCGCCTGTCGTCGTCGCGACCAGCACGGGAGTCAGTCGGAAAGTAAAGATACGTTTTCCAAGCTGTGGGAATTTGTCACAGCGTCCTGCGGAATACGCTTACGTCTTTGTGCAATGCGGATCGCAGGGCGCGGCGTGAAACGTTTTCCTAGGCGTGGAGCGGTACGCGTCAGAACCGATTTTTTTTTTTTTTTTTTTTTTTTTTTTTTTTTTTTTTTTTTTTGAGTTTGGCAACTGGACCTGATGGAGAGATACCTGTTGATACCTTTTTTTTTTTAACTCAATGAAAATTTTGTGCTATTGAAATAGATAAGTATTTAAAGATTTTAAGAAAAATTGCTTTTTCGGAGTACTCGATATTTGTCACGCTGTATTTCCTAACAACAACATAACTTTATAGTTGCCTTCAATAGTGTATGTCGATAACGTTCTGGAGATAAAGTTTCTGAACAAGTTGTAAACGGCCTTTCGCTCCCTGATATCTTCAAACACAGTATACAAGTCATCATTGTCAAACGCTTTCCCTAACTCTACAAACCTGTCTTCTAACGGAAGTCGCATGGTCGGTACTGCCTCGTAAGTTCCTATATACTTCTACAGAACCCAAGTTTATCTTCCCTTAGGTCGGCTTCTACCTGTTTTTCCGTTCTTCTCTAAAGAATTCGTATAATCATTTTGCTATCAAGACCTGTTAAACTGATAGCTCGGTAATATTCACATATTTCAGAATTTGCTTTCTTTGGAATTTGAACTATTACGTTCTTCTTGAAGTCTGAGGGTATTTCACAAGTCTCATACATCCTGCATACCAGGCGCAATAGTCTTGCCTCGGCTCGCTCTCCGAATGCTATCAGTAGTTCTGCCCAAATGTCGCTTACTCCAGGGGACATATTTCGACTTAGGTCTTTCAATGCTGTAACAAATTCTTCTCGCAATATCGTATGTCCCATCTCATCTTCATCTATGTCCTGTTCCCTTTTTAACATACCGCCTTCAAGTTCACCTTCCCTGTATAGAACTTCAATGTACTCCTTGTTCTGGCTAACACGGTCGGTAGTAGTGAAGTAATAAATTAAAATGTAACGTCTGGCGCGGAATGTTCACCAAATCAACGTCCAAAATGTAGTAAGCGATAAACTTTTTCCCGTTACCTTTTTTGTGGGGGCGGGGGGGGGGGGGGGGTGAAAGCGAGAAAAAGTTTCGGGAAGGTTTGAAATAATTTTTACACCTTGTTGGAAGTCGGTGGGTGCTATAGTTTCTCCTAGACGAGAGACGTTTCGTGCGGTGCGTTGGTGCGATGTTATTTCCAGCGAACTGCGAGGAGATTCCTGCTAGGTTCGGGGCAATGCATCGCGACAGTAGCGGCGGAGACAGTGAAGGCCAAACATGCAGCGCAGTGTTCGAGCTAAAAAAACTGTTAATTTCGGTGCCCCAAAGTACATGGAAGTTAGGGAAGAGGAGGCTCGAGCGGCGCGGTCTATTGCCCGACGAATTTGTACCAGTTCTGAAGCGAATGCCGTGAAGTGTTTCCTTCAGTTTAGAAATCGAGTTGAACTGACGAGGACCTAAGTCAGGAGAGTGCAGTAGGTGGTATAGCGCAGTCAAACAAATCAGAAACAGCTTGCACTGTTAAGTGCTTGAGCATTGTCCTGTAAAATGATGGTCAGGTCCTGCAGAAAGTGTCATCACTTCTGTCTCTATGCTGTTCATTTTTGGAACACAACCTACGACCAGCAACGGGTTATACACAATGCTGGTGACTACTTTGAAGGTCAGTAAAACTTTGAAACAGGTATCTATTTTGTACGAGCTGTAAGTAAATAGTTGCCACTATTAAAGTTCCAACCCTCGTATATACGGCTGTGCCATTATTTCAGTAATATCGATTGTTATAATACAGTTTGCGCTGCTTTCCCATTGTTCCACTAGAATAAATGCTAATGTGCCGAACTTTTGTTACTTATATATGTAATTACAATGAATGCCCATAGCTACACACTGGCGTTGATATAAGTCAACGGGGATAGTTGAAAACATGTGCCCTGACCCAATCTCGACCCTGGGATCTCCTGCTTACATGGCACACGCTCTATCCATCTGAGCCACCGACGACACAGAGGATAGTGCGGCTGCAGGGATTTATCTCTGGCGCGCGTCCCGTGAGACCCAAATTCGCAACTTATTGTCTCACACTGTACTCATAGAGCCCCTGCCCATTATACTCTTTGCTCGCGGTTTTACTGCCGATTCCCGTCAGAGTTCGGGCACTGTCTGTGCATCCGCACACAAGAAGATGGTATATATATATATGAAGATGGTGTCTGTTTTTTCGGACGTGTCCGAAACAGGACCTATCAGGTGATCTCCAACTATACCCACCCACACGTTGATTGACCACCATCTCTGTGTTTGGTGATCTCGCTGCCAGCCAGTATTTGCTTCCGCGCTGTTGTTGTTGTTGTTGTGGTCTTCAGTCCTGAGACTGGTTTGATGCAGCTCTCCGTGCTACTCTATCATGTGCAAGCTTCTTCATCTCCCAGTACCTACTGCTGACTACATCCTTCTGAATCTGCTTAGTGTATTCATCTCTTGGTCTCCCTCTACGATTTTTACCCTCCACGCTGCCCTCCAATACTAAATTGGTGATCCCTTGATGCCTCAGAACATGTCCTACCAACCGATCCCTTCTTCTGGTCAAGTTGTGCCACAAACGTCTCTTCTCCCCAATCCTATTCAATACTTCCTCATTAGTTATGTGATCTACCCATCTAATCTTCAGCATTCTTCTGTAGCACCACATTTCGAAAGCTTCTATTCTCTTCTTGTCCAAACTATTTATCGTCCATGTTTCACTTCCATACATGGCTACACTCCATACGAATACTTTCAGAAATGACTTCCTGACACTTAAATCTATACTGGATGTTAACAAATTTCTCTTCTTCAGAAACGCTTTCCTTGCCATTGCCAGCCTACATTTTATATCCTCTCTACTTCGACCATCATCAGTTATTTTGCTCCCCAAATAACAAAACTCCTTTACTACTTTAAGTGCCTCATTTCCTAATCTAATTCCCTCAGCATCACCCGACTTAATTAGACTACATTCCATTATCCTTGTTTTGCTTTTGTTGATGTTCATCTTATATCCTCCTTTCAAGACACTGTCCATTCCATTCAACTGCTCTTCCAAGTCCTTTGCTGTCTCTGACAGAATTACAATGTCATCGGCGAACCTCAAAGTTTTTATTTCTTCTCCATGAATTTTAATACCTACTCCGAATTTTTCTTTTGTTTCCTTTACTGCTTGCTCAATATACAGATTGAACAACATCGGGGAGAGGCTACAACCCTGTCTTACTCCCTTCCCAACCACTGCTTCCCTTTCATGTCCCTTGACTCTTATAACTGCCATCTGGTTTCTGTACAAATTGTAAATAGCCTTTCGCTCCCTGTATTTTACCCCTGCCACCTTTAGAATTTGAAAGAGAGTATTCCAGTCAACATTGTCAAAAGCTTTCTCTAAGTCTACAAATGCTAGAAACGTAGGTTTGCCTTTCCTTAATCTTTCTTCTAAGATAAGTCGTAAGGTCAGTATTGCCTCACGTGTTCCAGTGTTTCTACGGAATCCAAACTGATCTTCCCCGAGGTTGGCTTCTACTAGTTTTTCCATTCGTCTGTAAAGAATTCGTGTTAGTATTTTGCAGCTGTGACTTATTAAGCTGATAGTTCGGTAATTTTCACATCTGTCAACACCTGCTTTCTTTGGGATTGGAATTATTATATTCTTCTTGAAGTCTGAGGGTATTTCGCCTGTTTCATACATCTTGCTCACCAGATGGTAGAGTTTTGTCAGGACTGGCTCTCCCACAGCCGTCAGTAGTTCCAATGGAATATTGTCTACTCCGGGGGCCTTGTTTCGACTCAGGTCTTTCAGTGCTCTGTCAAACTCTTCACGCAGTATCATATCTCCCATTTCATCTTCATCTACATCCTCTTCCATTTCCATAATATTGTCCTCAAGTACATCGCCCTTGTATAGACCCTCTATATACTCCTTCCACCTTTCTGCTTTCCCTTCTTTGCTTAGAACTGGGTTTCCATCTGAGCTCTTGATATTCATACAAGTCGTTCTCTTATCTCCAAAGGTCTCTTTAATTTTCCTGTAGGCGGTATCTATCTTACCCCTAGTGAGATAGGCCTCTACATCCTTACATTTGTCCTCTAGCCATCCCTGCTTAGCCATTTTTCACTTCCTGTCGATCTCATTTTTGAGACGTTTGTATTCCTTTTTGCCTGTTTCACTTACTGCATTTTTATATTTTCTCCTTTCATCAATTAAATTCAATATTTCTCCTGTTACCCAAGGATTTCTACTAGCCCTCGTCTTTTTACCTACTTGATCCTCTGCTGCCTTCACTACTTCATCCCTCAAAGCTACCCATTCTTCTTCTACTGTATTTATTTCCCCCATTCCTGTCAATTGCTCCCTTATGCTCTCCCTGAATCTCTGTACAACCTCTGGTTCTTTTAGTTTATCCAGGTCCCATCTCCTTAAATTCCCACCTTTTTGCAGTTTCTTCAGTTTTAATCTACAGGTCATAACCAATAGATTGTGGTCAGAGTCCACATCTGCCCCTGGAAATGTCTTACAATTTAAAACCTGGTTCCTAAATCTCTGTCTTACCATTATATAATCTATCTGATACCTTTTAGTATCTCCAGGGTTCTTCCATGTATACAACCTTCTTTCATGATTCTTAAACCAAGTGTTAGTTATGATTATGTTGTGCTCTGTGCAAAATTCGACCAGGCGGCTTCCTCTTTCATTTCTTAGCCCCAATCCATATTCACCTACTATGTTTCCTTCTCTCCCTTTTCCTACACTCGAATTCCAGTCACCCATGACTATTAAATTTTCGTCTCCCTTCACAATCTGAATAATTTCTTTTATTTCATCATACATTTCTTCAATTTCTTCGTCATCTGCAGAGCTAGTTGGCATATAAACTTGTACTACTGTAGTAGGCGTGGGCTTCGTATCTATCTTGGCCACAATAATGCGTTCACTATGCTGTTTGTAGTAGCTTACCCGCATTCCTATTTTCCTATTCATTATTAAACCTACTCCTGCATTACCCCTATTTGATTTTGTGTTTATAACCCTGTATTCACCTGACCAGAAGTCTTGTTCCTCCTGCCACCGAACTTCACTAATTCCCACTATATCTAACTTCAACCTATCCATTTCCCTTTTTAAATTTTCTAACCTACCTGCCCGATTAAGGGATCTGACATTCCACGCTCCGATCCGTAGAACGCCAGTTTTCTTTCTCCTGATAACGACATCCTCTTGAGTAGTCCCCGCCCGGAGATCCGAATGGGGGACTATTTTACCTCCGGAATATTTTACCCAAGAGGACGCCATCATCATGTAATCATACAGTAAAGCTGCATGCCCTCGGGAAAAATTACGGCTGTAGTTTCCCCTTGCTTTCAGCCGTTCGCAGTACCAGCACAGCAAGGCCGTTTTGGTTATTGTTACAAGGCCAGATCAGTCAATCATCCAGACTGTTGCCCTTGCAACTACTGAAAAGGCTGCTGCCCCTCTTCAGGAACCACACGTTTGTCTGGCCTCTCAACAGATACCCCTCCGTTGTGGTTGCACCTACGGTACGGCTATCTGTATCGCTGAGGCACGCAAGCCTCCCCACCAACGGCAAGGTCCATGGTTCATGCGTTATTTTCAGGAAGAACACGAATATGAAATGAATTTGACCTTGAAAACAGGTTTCAAGGTCATTTCGAGGCAACCACTCTATGATCGCCTTCAAACCTTATAACTTTTACTAGAGACTTTTTTGCAGAATCGTGCCGCTCCAGTGATATCCGCTGATATAGATTAATATGAAACACCCTGTATACCATAGATCTCTATAGCGTAATTAACCATGCCATATCTGTTTTTAATTGGGCCCGGCGTTGGTTAATACGTATATGTATTTTTAAACGTCCAGTCACATTAATGTGACTACCTATCAGAAGACTGAATAACCACCTTTTCCAGCACATGACGTGCAGGAAGACAGTCAACGACGTACTGGAAGGTACCGACAGGGATGTGAAGCCGAGTTAGGTTGTACACAATCTCATCCAAAAGCATCTGCTTTACATAAAACATAGCAAATGACAAATACTCAGGACAGAATCCTACAAATAGTCAACATACCGTACCCAGGCAGTTATATTTTGGTCTTTCTTAAATTTGAAAGAATTGAAGAACTGTATGGTCACCAGGAGCTGGAAAGATATCTGCAGGTGTAATAGTAATCACTTTGTTCTCTGGTCTGAGGAGGGATTAGATGTACTAACTTTTTTTACTAATGACATGCATTTGAGAACTGAGGTAAACAAAGAATGGATCCTACATTTTTATACTATGAACTCTTTATTAGTCAAACATATGTAAGAGAAGTTTAAGATAATCTTTCGCTTATACGTATGGGTATTTTTTATTATAGCGAATGCCTTTTTGTTTACTGAACAAATTGCTATGGGGCCAGAGGTTCTGTGAATTATTAAATAACACACCACACCTATAAAGAAATTACTTCCTGTAGGTACAGTATACTTAAATATGGCATGAACAGAAATCTGAGATGAAAAGCATTGAAGTTAAACTAGAAAATGTATTTATGAAGAGACTCACGATTTCTTTTAAAAAAAGGTCTAATAAGAAATCCTGACTTCCTCAATTAATTGCTACCTATTCATTTGTTGACATTTGTTGTGTGTATGTGTATATATTAGTTTTTAAGCTTTATTATGCAAAGAAATGCTCATTTAATCATGACCCTGAACTGATTGAAGTCAGTATAAGCTTAAGAAGAGTAACTGTGAAATGTAAATATTTCTGTAGGCATCAGTATCTTAAGGTGCTGCGTTTTACTAATTTATAAGGGGGGATGGGATGATTAAGGGGGACTAAACATTATAAGGTGAAATTCTTGAGCCTAGTTGAGGTGCTGATTCGTCAGTTTTAAGTATACAGGATTACTCACGAAGATACACAAATATTTTAATAGGTTATCATACTAATAAACCTAAAGAAAAAGTTCATATAAATACAGTTTCGAAAATGTTTAGTTACGGAGTTACGGCTAATAAAACATTTTGCCTAAAATTTTGCAACTACGCTAATATGAAGCCATCGCAAAACTGTACGACATTAAAGTAAAGCACGATTTCCATTTATTTCGTTGTTATTGATCTGGTGAATCCGATAAAACATGTTCCAGGCATGTATTTGCAGTAATTTTTCAGAACATCCAGAGAAGCAAAGAAGTAACTTCGTAAAATTTTATATTTATTAACTACTTGGCCCAGTTTGTTTTTTAAATTCCAGACACTTGCACAAAGTTGTAGAGAATTTGATTTTGGAAAAATGATGGTAATAACGTTAACTGAAACTGTAGGAGCGTATCAGATAATCAGCTTTTATTAATAACATAGCAGACGTGAATTCATGTTAAACAGGAAAAAACAAAGCTCAGTGTTAAGAAAGTCGTATAGTGTACATACAATTTCGCAATACATTCACAATAAATGTTCAAAAATGTCTCCACCGAATTCAATGCATTTAGCTGCACGTGTATGAACAGATTTTGTTGCTCGTTTCAGTTTCACAGGGTTGTTCTTAATTTCGTTTGCTTCTCTGGATGTTCTGGAAAACTACTGCAGATACACGTCTGGGACGTGTTTTATTAGATTCACCAGATCAGTAACAACAAAATAAATGAAAATCTTGCTTTACTTTAAGGGGCTCCAGAAAGGCTCAAAATCATGAAAAGTTCAATTTTTACTTTTTTGCGTTTTCTGAATCTGCAGACTATTACCTTTTAATAGATATATAATTTATTCAATTCCGAAGACTACAACTATTTTTAAATTTTTTTTGAAATGTGTTCTACATGGGCGTGACCCACTGTGGCGCTGTTAAACTGCTGTCAAATGGTGTTATTATTAACGTCTGTGTTCATCAGGTACATTTTAGTGATGTGAAATAAAGTATGTGTTGTGGCTAACCTGTGATGGTTCAATATATATCGCTGGTGTGATTGTCGATTGTTTCATGTTTATTTACTCTGTCGTTATCTCGAAAATATTCGTAATTACTTCTGTTTCTTGAGTCTCTGTTTTGTTGAAGTATAATAATGAGTAAAAGTAAAGTTATTAGAAATCCTCTGAAGGTTTTTAAGAAAAGGAGAAATGTTGGAAAGCCAAAGGTATGTGTTATTACTGTAAACAATAAAGACGATAACCAAGTGAGTGAACCTAACCTCTCAAGTACATCTGCCCATAGCAGTCAAAGTGGGAAAGAAAATACTTCACAGAAGAAGCTTGGTTCAATGAGGGAAAACTATGAATGTTTTATGGGCGATTCGGATGTGAATGAAATATTTGATATGTCGGTTCTCAAAGGAATTTTTTCAAACTGTGTAAGATGTATTCATTGTAGTGAAGTTGGTCTGGAACTCTCCATAATAAAGCACGTAGGACTTGCTAGTGAAATACAACTGAAATGTGATAAGTGTTCATACACGACCACCTTTTGGAACAGTGTTGCAGTAACTGCAACTGAAGAAAATGGTAGCAAAATCTACGAACACAACAACGAGCGATGCTTGCTTTAGACAAGGAACGCCTTCGTGCTGCAGACAGGGCTGTAAAGAGTCTAGAAATACAAGCAAGAGTAAACAGGAGGAGTAACAAGAGGAAGCTGGAGGAGGAGTTTGCAGAGGATGAAGATAATCCATCCTATGGACCTGGAATGCACTAAAAAGTTAATCCAATCTTTGTCGCTCGATTCCCAAAACTTTTATTTTCTCAAACTAATTACATGTTTTCTAAGGATCTTCCAAACATATTTGTTTCAAATTTTCAGTAAATGTTACACAGTACCTTCTGCATAATTTAACACAGCCTTTTTCCAAAAAACTGTATATTTTTGAATATATAAATAAAAAATTGCAAAAAAATGTTGTGAATTTTCATTACAATTGAAAAAAAAATCATCTTTAATAATTGAACTAAAATTTTGTAAAATCCCTGTGTTAAGTTGTAGCCCATATTCCAATAAATAATCTAAAACGTTCAACTTCCTACCTCAAATACTTTGTGAGGAAAGATGTAATTTATAAGCGTTATTTTAACATTGCAAGTATAGGGCGTTCCGGAGCCCCTTAATCTCGTACAGTTTTGCGATGGCTTCATATTAGCGAAATGGCTAAATTTCAGGCAAAATCTTTTATTAGCCATAACTCCGAAACTAAACATTTGCGGACCTGTGTTTACATGAACTTTTTTCTTTAGTTTTATTTGTAGAATAAAATATTTTCATATCTTCGTGAATCGCCCTGTGTAAGTATTCGTAAATAATGAGTGATGGACGAATATTTCGATGAGGAATTGTTCGTATTCTAAGATATAGCGCTTCTTAGTTTGAGCTATTCTTTAGTTTCTGTTTGCTGTACACATATTTTCACACGTAGATGTGCCTTTGTTCTGCAGTTGCCCAAACTTTAAGTAGTTTTGAGCTAGCAATGTCGAGAAATGTTGAAGCAAAATCGGCTTAACATGACCTGAACATTTGCTCATTAATTTCAAAGTCCGATGTTAATGCTCATATACAGGACAAGAAAATAGTATAAGAATCAATATGATGTACCACTTCCTTTACCTAAACATAATAAAAGACATTTGTTTTATTGACTAATAACAAGGTCTGCAGAGACAGGTCAAATGGTGTAATGTAAATGATAAAACTCTGAATTAGAAGTTCTCGGATTAAGTTACAGTGAAGTTTTAATCTGTTTGAACACCATTAAGTGTATGTGACTGAAATGGGAAATCTAAGAAAGACATTGTGTGAGTGAAATCCTGTGTTTCACAAGCGTTATTATTTCGCATCCACGGATGCACAAAAAGGAAATGTACACTTTCCTTGTCAAATGTACACTTTCCTTGTCTGGACTTGATTCTGCAATTATCTGGCTGGCTGTGGTTTAATGTGTGGAGGAGGGATGTCCCTGGAAGAACGTGAAAGACATTCTGCCTGAGCGCAGTCACGCGAACTCGTTATTCACTTTTTACCAGCACCGGTGGACTTTTTGTCGCACCCACGCGGTGCGGATTTCACAACGATCCCAGTTATGCAATACAGACTTGATAGTCAAGACACACTTGCCTACATCCCGTCGTTGTGAAAATTCAAATGTTGTAAATAAAAGGAACTTAAAATATAATCTCAATGCAGCAAGTACTGTGGCTCATGTAAATCGTCGTGACATGTTACATCACCTAGGCATTGTTCTACTGCGAAATTATAAGAAACTTACGTCCCTGAATGAAATCGATTGAATCTCTTAGAATCTCATAGAACTTCTTACTTAGGATTTATTAAAATGTATATTACTATGTGTACGTATCTATTTCCATATTGTTTTAAAAAAGTGGAAGTCTCGTACCATTTGTATTTCAAAACTTTTATTTCGCTACAACCGTCCTGAGTTGGACAAAAGGGTCACTGATCCTGTCGTACAATTGTTTCGTGATCCCTCCCTTTGTGAAAGATTAGACAACTACCTGAATGGCATCACGGTTGAATCGTGACATCCATCCTCCTAAGTAGAATTGTCCGTTACTCTCTGTCATCTCTTGTCAGCTGTTTTCCTTGGGCATATGATCACAGATACGTGATAAGACAGACTGCGTCAATAGATTTAATGACGTGGAACCCTGGAGCGCGAAAAGAAACGGTAAAACAAAAGTTTACTGAAAAGGACAAAAGAAAACTTTTTTCTGTGTGTGTGAACATCTTCTACCTAAACTGTGTGATCAAGAACTTTAAACTTTCAAACCGCTGTAGAAATAACACCACAGGTCAGAATGACGTCATATTGCAACTGAATATTATCGGAGAAGGGGGAAACGTATGGGAGAAGAAAAATAAATAGTTACAAAATGTAGATATAGATGGCGCTGTAAGCATCACAGTTTACTTGTGGTCGACTACAAATGACAAATGAATCATACAACAATGCCTAAGGTGTACGTCTGACGTTAAACAAACTTTGTTACTTAGTGTGCATGGGTGTACAGGTGTGATACTGCTAGGTACGTAAGCCCAGCCACCATGGCTAGATCATATCACATCCAATGGGAAAAATCGGTTTTTAATTGTCCTGAGGCCAAAAATCGCATAAAAATCATCACTCACATCGGTTTTTAACTGCCCTGACGCGAAAAACCTCATAAAAAGCATTAATCACATCGGTTTTTAACTGTCCGGAGGACAAAAATCGCTTAAAAAGCATGGCTCATATAGGATTTTAATTGTCCTGAGGCGAAAAACCTCATAAAAAGCATTAATCACATCGGTTTTTAATTGTCCTGAGACCAAAAACTGCATGAAATGCATCAATCACATCGGTTTTCAATTGCCCTGAAGCCAAAAAACAGCATTAAAGCAACAATAAAAATTAAATCGGATTATTAATTTCCGTGTGACCGGCGGAAAACATGTTCAATATACTGTCCACCGTTTTCTGCAACAAGTTGAACTAGTGAAACAGCATGTTCCACAACTGATTGAAGTGTTTCCGGGGTCAGGTTCACAATGTGATGCGCAATGCGTGTCTTCAATGCAGCTAAGTTTGGAATCGGAACACTGAACACAACATCTTTCAGATAGCCCCACAGCCAGAAGTCACACGGATCAGGTGATCGGGACGGCCAGGCTGTAGGGAAATGGCGGCTAATGATTCTAGCATTTCCGAAATGGCGCTTCAGCAGGTACTTAACCGCATTTTCAATGTTCGGACGTGCACTATGTTGGATAACAACCACGCTGGAATGACGTGGTTGTGCAAAAAACACTCATAGCGCTTACCAGTGACGGTACAGGTAAAATGACCGGAAGCACCTGTCTCTTCGAAAAAATATGGCCGTATAACAAATGTTACCGTAGACCCGCACCATACAGTGACCGTTTCAGTATGAAGTGATACTGGTTGGCTGCCCATATTCCACAATTCTGTGTATTGACATAGCCTGTCAGATGGAAGTGGGCTTCGTCTGTCCATAGTATGTTCCACCCCCAATCATTGTCCACTTCCGTGTGAGCAAGAAATTCCTAAGAAAAGTTATTTCATGCTGGCAGGTCAACAAGAAGCAACTCGTGCACATGGGTGATTTTGAAAGGATAGCAAAGAAGGATGTTTCGTAGGATTTTAGGCACCGTGCTCACGGGTATGTCCAATGTTCTGGCAATTCTCCGTGCACTACACGTTTGCACACCACCACTCGTCTCCTCCTGCATTGCTGTGGCCATTGCTTCCAATAGCATCGAATCAATTCGTTTCCTCCCTCTACCAGTTTGCAGACCAAAAGAACCCGTCTCTTCGAATTTCCGAATCGTTTTCTCCAGGCCCCTGTCCGTCAGCGGACTGACGCCTTTTTTCAAGCCTTTCAGTGTCCGGAACGGCTGCAGAGCGACGTGAGCACCGTCATCATTCTTGTAACACAGCTTTACAAGCAGAGCGCGATGCTGCATTGAGACAGTCATGGCGAACGTCGCAGACGCGAAAGGAGGAAAAGCCGTGTAGCCGACGTGTTTGTACCAAATTCAGTGGGTCGTGCGCGTGACAGGAGTTTTCATTGACGTACTCTGACACATACAGCGCCATCTATTGATCAATTTTCACACCACTTTTTTTCTTTTGCCATACGTTTTTCCCCTTCTCCGGTAATATTCCTTTGCAATTTGACATTCTGACCAGTGGTGTTATTTCTATAGAGTTTACAAAGTTTAATTATAATCACCCTCTACTTTGGTAATCGGCAATGCTCTTATTGTGAACCGAGCGAGGCGGCGTAGTGGCCAGCACACTGGACTCGCATTCGGGAGGACGACGGTTCAATCCCGCGTCCCGCCATCCTGATTTAGATTTTCCGTGATTTCCCTAAATCGTTCCAGGCAAATGCCTGGACGGTTCCTTTGAAAGGGCACGGCCGACTTCCTTCGCTAATCCGATGAGACCGATGACCACGCTGTCTGGTCTCCTCCCTGAAACAACCGAACCTTATGGTGAAATGGAATGGTCGTCTGACCCTGATGGCAGGGAGACTGCGCCTGGGGAAGTTCGGCTGCTGAGGTGTCGATGATGATGAAAGAATGATTAGCACAACACGACACCTAGTCCCAGCGGAGAAAATCACCGACCAGGTCGGGAATCGAACTTGGGCGCACTGCATGGCAGTCAGACATGCTTACTGTTCATCTAATGGCCCACACGCTCTTCTCTTTTTATTCTTGTTCGTAGTTTCAATACTTGTCGAAACTGAGAATGCTGTGAGTTAAATTCTAATAAAACCCTTTTGGTTGAGCATGCACGGCGGAACATAGGTAATCATAAATAACGTCCACCTTTTTGTGTAACCTACCGTCAGTAGAAATTGTCCATCTAGTATTCTCCTCATATTCTGTCGTACGTTTGTTATGGCTCCTACAATTTTTGCACTGTACTTCACTGATACTGCTCTTCGTAAAATACTTACAGACTAGGGATGGTCTGCTCTGTAACACAATAGATGTCCGACGACCACACTGGGCATCTGCCGAGAAGACCAGGTGAGGCAAGTCTTGCACACTGCATGTACAATGCGTGGTAACAGGTACTTTATTGTATCAAAAATTCTGTACCAATTCTTATACAATTAGTACAACACGACAACACTGGTAGCTTTTCCCATTTGTTATAGAACCGTCCCCTTAGAAAAACTAAGCATGACTGTGCTGGTAAACTTCTATGTTATTTGATTTTCAAACAGTTGAGCAAAACTCAACGTACTCAAACAGTTTGCTCTTTACTTATTCTGATCATCACTAAACTACACTACTTGTCATTAAAATTGCTACACCAAGAAGAAATGCAGATGATAAACGGGTATTCATTGGACAAATATATTATACTAGAACTGACATGCGATTACATTTTCACGCAATTTGGGTGCATAGATACTGAGAAATCAGTACCCAGAACAACCACCTCTGGCCGTAATAACGTCCTTGACACGCCTGGGCATTGAGTCAAACAGAGCTTGGATGGCGTGTACAGGTACAGCTGTCCATGCTGCTTCAACACGATACCACAGTTCATCAAGAGTAGTGACTGGCGTATTGTGACGAGCCAGTTGCTCGGACACCATTGACCAGACGTTTTCAATTGGTGTGAGATCTGGAGAATGTGCCGGCCAGGGCAGCAGTCGAACGTTTTTTGTATCAAGAAAGGCCAGTACAGGACCTGCAACATGCCATCGTGCATTATCCTGCTGAAATGTAGGGTTTCGCAGGGATCGAATGAAGGGTAGAGCCACGGGTCGTAACACATCTGTAATGTAACGTCCACTGTTCAAAGTGCCGTCAATGCGAACAAGAGGTGACCGAGACGTGTAACCAATGGCACCCTATACCATCATGCTGGGTGATACGCCAGTATGGCGATGACGAATACACGCTTCCAATGTGCGTTCACCGCGATGTCGCCAAACACGGATGCGGCATCATGATGCTGTAAACAGAACCTGGATTCATCCGAAAAAATGACGTTTTGCCATTCGTGCAGCCAGGTTCGTCGTTGAGTACTCCATCGCAGGCGCTCCTGTCTGTGATGCAGCGTCAAGGGTAACCACAGCCATGGTCTCCGAGCTGATAGTCCGTGCTGCTGCAAACGTCGTCGAACTGTTCGTGCAGATGGTTGTTGTTCTTTCAAACATCCCCATCTGTTGACTAAGGGATCGAGACGTGGCTGCACGATCCGTTACAGCCATGCGGATAAGATGCCTGTCATCTCGACTGCTAGTAATACGAGGCCGTTGGGATCCAGCACGGCATTCCGTATTACCCTCCTGAACCCACCGATTCCATATTCTGCTAACAGTCACAGGATCTCGACCAATGCGAGCGCATTGTCGCGATACGATAAACCGCAATCGCGATAGGCTACAATCCGAAACGTGGTGGTACGCATTTCTCCTCCTTACACGAGGCATCACAACAACGTTTCACCAGGCAACGCCGGTCAACTGCTGTTTGTGTATGAGAAATCTGTTGGAAACTTTCCTCATGTCAGCACGTTGTAGGTGTCGCCAGCGGTGCAAAACTTGTGTGAATGCTCTGAAAAGCTAATCATTAGCATGTCACAGCATCTTCTTCCTGTCGGTTAAGTTTCGCGTCTGTAGCATGTCACCTTCGTGGTGCAGGAATTTTAATGGCCAGTAGTGTAATACACATTATTTCTAGCGCAACACAATCTGACTTTCAATAATCCCTACAAAAGAATGGCTCTGACTAACAATAACCTATACTTTTCATGAATCACTTACCTCAGAAAAATCTTCGTTACTCGAACTACTCCAATACAACGAGCGTCAGTAGTGCCAACTAAATAAAAGATTTTAACTACTGAAGGCAGTAACTACTGATAGGCATAGTTACAAAATGAAAGATTTTGATAGATAACAAACAATATATTTACCTTAATAGTGTTCATTCATGACACCCATCTTTACAAATTTCCTTTTTCTGTCGGACAAAATGGTTCAAATGGCTCTGAGCACTATGCGACAACTTCTGAGGCCATCAGTCGCCTAGAACTTAGAACTAATTAAACCTAACTAACCTAAGGACATCACACACATCCATGCCCGAGGCAGGATTCGAACCTGCGACCGTAGTGGTCACGCGGTTCCAGACTGGATCGCCTTTAACCGCACGGCCACGCCGGCTGGCACTCTGTCGGACAGACGTCCAGATCGTTCGCTTATATTCTCAAAACTCTGGCATCTCTTTTCTGTATCGATACGTGGATGATACACTTGTGGTTTGGTCACATGGCAAAAAAAGCTTTAGGGGAAATCTGTGTGTGTGTGTGTGTGTGTGTGTGTGTGTGTGTTGGGGTTTATGGGCGCTCAACATCGAGGTCATCAGCGCCCTGACACACATTAAAAGGAACGAATGTGGAGAGACCTAATAAAACTGAAAAACACATTCAAAGAAAACAGGAAAAGAGGGAAATTACTACATAAGAAAGTATAACCGAAGGGAAGGGAAAACATAGCAACAAGAATGACACAGGAATGTGTCATTGGCTGGCCACTTACAGAAAAGATGGGCGAGCTTGTCACACAGTGAGCAAATTAAAATCCGCTCCCTAAAATCTTTGTAAAAACATCTGACAAGGCACAGAACTTTAAAACTTTAACCACATTCGTCCGAGTGTTGCCTAAAAGAGTTGGCAGGTCCGCTGGCAAATCAGCCGAGGCCCGCTGGTCAGAAAATAAAACACAATCCAGTAAAATGTGGCTCACAGTGACCTGGACGCCGCAAGCACCACACAATGGAGGGTCTTCTCGCCGGAGCAGGAAGCCATGCGTCATAGGGCTGTGGCCTATTCGAAGCCGAGTGAGGAGAACCTCGTCCCGTCGATGGGGCTGAAAGGAAGTACACGACACACGCGTTGTGGGCTTGACTAGACGGAGCTTATTGTCAGTCACTTCCAGCCACTCATCCTCCCACCGACACATGACTCTGGAGCTCAACAGCGAGGTGAGTGCGTGCAACGGGATAGCACACTGAGATACGTGTGGATCAAGACACGCCTCCTTGGCTAAGAGATCTGCCCGTTCATTCCCAGCAATGCCGACATGCCCCGGAACCCAGCAGAAAGCTACAACCTTCCCTAGTCGCTGTAGTCGGAGGAGGGCATCCTGGATGGTCTGGACTACTTTATCCGCCGGATACAAACGGTGCAAGGATTGAAGGGCACTGAGTGAATCGGAACAGACAAGAAATTTAAGAGAGGAAGAAAGTCTCATCGGCTCCAGTGCCCGCAAGATCGCAGACAATTCTGCATCAAAGACAGTAAAAGTCTGAGGCAGGCGGACCTTGAGGACACGATCCGGAAAAACAACTGAGCAACCCACGGAATCCCCTTGTTTCGACCCATCCGTAAAAACAGCTACATAGCCGTGGTGCTCAGATAAAATAGCAGAAAATGCTGCATTAAAAACGGTGGCAGGAGTGCAATCTCTCTTGTACTGCAATAAATCTAAAATCACACGTGGCCTCTTCAGTAACCAGGGTGGCAGGCGGTTAAAACCCAGGATTTGGGGTTGTACAGACTCCACACCGAGGGACTCAAGCACACGGTGCACTCTGATCCCAAACGGCAACGTAGCCCGGGGACGGCGGGAATAGGGGAAATCTTTTGTTGTTAAAATAGTATAAATCCTAAAATCCAGTTTACCATGGAAATGGCGTAAGACAATGCAGTATCCTTCTTGGATGTCTTCCTTATGAGACAGACTGATGGCAGCTTGAAACATAAAGTCTTTCGGAAGGTTACACTTAGCGACAGTTACTTGCATAAGGATTCTAATCATCATGGGCGTACCCAGCGAGGGGCAGGGGGGGGCAACTGCCCCCCCCCCCCCACACCAAGAAGATATTCGCAGTTTTTCACTAGTTTACTGTTTTATTTAATAAGAAATGCTGCATGTTTTCGCGGATTGTACAAATGCCTTCTTGTATTTAAAATGTTTATTAAAAGCAGTTTTTCACTGGTTCACTGGTTTATTTAATAAGAAGTGTTGTACGTTGTCTCGAGTTCTTGCTTCCTGAGACTAGTATGACCTGCCCCCCCCCCCCCCCTTCTTTAGTTCAGATCCTGGGCCCTTGCCAATCATCATCCACAACATAAAAGAGGTGTAATTAAAAGTCTAGTGGACAGGGCTAAAAAGATTTGTACGCCGGAATACCTGGACGCCGAGTTGAAACATGTAAGGCAAGCTTTTGAGAAGAATGGGTACTCCAGTAAGAATATAAATAGTTTTTCGACCGAAAGCAGGAGGCCTAAGGACGAAGATAGGACACAGTGATGGAAGAACACGGTTTCTCTGCCTTTCATCAAAAAAGTAACGGATCAAATCGGCAAGATTTTAAGGACACATAACGTTCGACCGAGTTTCAGACCAACTAAGAAAATAGGCCAAGCACTTCGTTCTGTTAAGGAAAAATGTTCCCCTCTGTCTGCAAGTGGCGTATACAAGATTCTGTGTACGTGTGGTAAGGTCTACAATGGAACTACAAGGAGAACTGTGTATACACGGTTGAAGGAACATAAATGTCTTTACCAACTAGGGAAAACGGACAAGTCAGCCATGGCGGAACATGCTCTTCAGTCAGGTGATCACGTAGTAAAATGTACTATGACGAGCTATTATCCACGGCTATATAGAGAAGCCACCGAAATATATAAAAATGGGGATAATTTTAACAGAAAAGAAGAAGCCATGAAACTCAGCGATATATGGACAGTGGTGCTCTAGAATCGATGAGAAGTTTTTAATCTTTGACCTACTATGATCGATAGTTACATTTTATCTTTGACACGCCCACTTTCCACGGTATTCAGGCCGCTCTTCGACGTCCAACTCGTCAGTCGGCAATACTCAGCACAACGAGGAACACCTCCGAAGATGTCCAACGTAGCCTTGGACGAAACGTTAGGGATAGAAGAGTTACATGGACCACGGCCATACAACCTGGAAGGATTCTCAGCAGCTGAAACATCCGGTCGTGAAAGCCTTCATTGTATGACAATTTTTTATGCCAATGAAAATTTTGCGAGTAAAACCTACTCGTTCCTTAAAAGAAAGTTTATTAAAAACGACAAATTTTAACAGTGCTGCTATATGATGTCTGTAAACTCAAGAGCGAGCAGCGCTTTAGGTGGGGGAAGTGGCGTTTCCCGGAAGAACGCCGGCCTACAGGGGCACCCAAAATCTGTTGCCCGTTATCGGTCTAGCGGTGTTGATCGGCGTGCAGTGATATACGTCGCTTCTGTGCGTGGGATCTTAGTTTCCAGTGTCAGTGAGTTAACTTTTTATACTTATTGATGTACTTCGGAAGTGATGGATAATCGTCTAGCATTGCAAGAAAATATGCAGGATACGAAGAAGTGGAGATATTTGGGGAATAACGAGCGTTCGATCGTCTCTAATATTATTACAGCGTGTATTAAAGAGGCAACCCAAAAAGAATTGTTGGCTAATATTACCAGTCCCAATTAAAGGGCTGCAATCTATGCAAACGTCAGCCACACCAAATAGGACACATAAGTAGGGAACGGAAAAATAAGCCGCATGGTTTGCTGGAATCGCCACGAAGGGAAACTAATAATTTTGGGAGGAAACCCATCGTTATAGACAGTTTCAAAATCACATAAAACCTTTGATGCTTAAGGAACACTAAATTTGTATCTCGGTCACTATTCACCGAAGACATCTTGCTTAAAACATGTCCGCAATAGCTATTCTAAACACTGCTGAAATTTCGTTCGAAACATGTACATCGATTCTGGACTTCTGAGCAAAAACACTGACATTCAAGGTGCGTTCACATACTTATTGTTATTTTTTGGTAAGAACTTTATTTGTTAATCTACAGCAATGTTATCCTCTTCAAAATATTCCCCAATACATACTATATACTTATGCCAGTGTTTTTTCCAATCCCCGAAACACTTTAGTAGCTGTTTCATCGGGACAGTTTATACGTCTCTTAACTAAGCATTTTTAATCTCATCCATGCTTGTAAAACCGCTGTTCTTTAAGGCATGCTTTGAAATGTTTATACCACTTGCCTGCCCTTGGTTTACTCATAACAGGCTCACCAAAAGCAATATTTACCATTTCTAAAAATTTCATACACTTTATTCCATTCTTATAACAAAATATAATGCAGATCTTCTAATTTATTTTAATACAAAACAAATAATCGTTGATGCTACCAAAACACATGGCAGCTGACAACATAGTAAATACCCAAAATGCATAACATTGTACACATACTTTTGAGGCCTGTTTACAAAGACAGTGACAAAAAAGTAGTGCAAATCGGACTAATACGACACACAAAATTATAAATTTCTGCTTACTTTTTAAACACTCTTCGTGTTGCAAGAATTGTTAAGTTTCAATGCAGTCCTTCAAAGAAAACTTCTACCTATTAGGAGAAACACAAAATACGAACACGCCTTAAATTCTACAGACTGATTGCATTATGTGGGGTTCGTTTTACGAATAGTAATAGAGGAACATACATTCACATGAACAGGCATTCGGTTCTATGTTTCCAGTAGAATTCTGACTTCCGTTCTTATGTTAATAATATTTACTCTATAATGTTCGGTTTACATTTAAATTTACATTTACACTCCGCAAGCCACCCAACGGTGTGTGGCGGAGGGCACTTTACGTGCCACTGTCATTACCTCCCTTTCCTGTTCCAGTCGCGTATGGTTCGCGGGAAGAAAGACTGCCCGAAAGCCTCCGTGCGCGCTCGAATCTCTCTAATTTTACATTCGTGATCTCCCCGGGAGGTATAAGTAGGGGGAAGCAATATATTCGATACCTCATCCAGAAACGCACCCTCTCGAAACCTGGACAGCAAGCTACACCGCGATGCAGAGCGCCCCTCTTGTAGAGTCTGCCACTTGAGTTTGCTAAACATCTCCGTAACGCTATCACGCTTACCAAATAACCCTGTGACGAAACGCGCCGCTCTTCTTTGGATCTTCTCTATCTCCTCCGACAACCCGATCTGGTACAGATCCCACACTGATGAGCAATACTCAAGTATAGGTCGAACGAGTGTTTTGTAAGCCACCTCCTTTGTTGATGGACTACATTTTCTAAGGACTCTCCCAATGAATCTCATCTTGGTACCCGCCTTAACAACAATTAATTTTATATGATCATTCCACTTCAAATCGTTCCGCACGCATACTCCCAGATATTTTACAGAAGTAACTGCTACCAGTGTTTGTTCCGCTATCATATAATCATACAATAAAGGATCCTTCTTTGCATGTATTCGGAAAACGCTATCGTTTTTTCTATTCCTTGCGGTATTAACGCATTTGTCTACAAATGAACGCAGCGGAGACGTATCTATACACGGCGTCACCACAGATTTAAAGAGCGCATCACGGCAGGGCCGGTTCTACGTTGTGAAACAGCCTGTAGAAGCGCCCTGTGACGTAGCCGGGTTGGCAGAGTGGGGATTCGCTCGCTCGCTCTTCAGTTTACCGACATACTATATGGCCTATATTTCGGTTCTTTTATCAGGTTATCGGTAAAAAATAAAAAAAAGACAAATACTAATCGAGACCAAACGTACCGAAAAATAACGGTTACTGAGAACTAAAATAACGGTGTCAGTTGTAACCGGTCGGTTTTTCCCATGCCTGCTCTGAGCCGCGCCAACCCAACACCGACTCAAAGGAAGGCCTCGGCGCTTGTTCGTGACGTCACGTCAGCTAGGCACGGCGAACGCCAGGTCTGTTGCAGGCATACTCATAATGGTGGCGTCTCCCTCTCTGACACAGGAAAATGTGAAACTATTGGCGGTAGTTGACCAACACACATTGTTCCGAGAGATTTCTGCAATCAATTAATTGTGCAATTCATTACGCTTATTAACAAACAGTGTACTCCTGAACTTAAATTTCCACCTGTTCTAAGGATTGACATACAAAAACAACTTCATGGTCCAGCAGCACAGAATTCGTGCTTCTTTACCTTATTTGTAAATCCGAGGAAGTTACGTTTGTGCTGCGTTGCTTTTACAAGAAACTGTGAACATATTAGTGCTCATCTTTAGGTATCTTGGTTGACTATGGGGTGAGGAGCATTGAATGTTAATGAAATATCTTGCGATTGTACACGTTTGGGGACAGGGTGGGGGACAGAAAAAGAGGCAAAAGAGAGATACTTGATTTATCAAATAAAATTTTTTTATCTTATAAATTTTCTCCTTTCAGTTGCAAGAGGGAAATATTTATCTTTTCTAATGTGCATGTTTAAAAAAGTTTAAGCTCAGCAGTATTTTCGATCTATGAAGCTATTTTGTTTCCTGTTTAGAATTCCTTTCGTTGAAAATGACAGTAATCTAATGACTGGCAACAGTTGGACATTTACACATGTAAATTAGTTCACATTTCCAGTGACGATGTGAAACGAAAATAAATAAATAAATAAAAGAAACGAGTCCATTGTAAGGGGATTGGGGTAAGTTTCGATAGCAAAATGGATCAAGTAAATATAGTTACTTGAATGTAAAATTTCCGAAGCTTGCAATGGGGCAAAGCATCTTCTCATATTGATCTACGTTTGTTTAGACAGGATTCAGTAATACAGAACTATAATCTTCATTTGTAGCTTTTCATCTAAATAAAACTGCAGAATCCAAAACAATACCAAACATTTTGTCCAAAAATAAGAGATTTATAGTGATAAGCACGCCCAGGCGTTTCTGCCTGCAACAGACCTGGAGTTCGCCGTGCCTAGCTGACGTGCGTCACCAACAAGCGCCGAGACCTTCCTTTGAGTCGGTGTTGGCCAGCCCCCCTACCTCAGCTCAGTGATTTTCCAAGGCCGCGAGAGCTGGGGGGGCCACATGCCCGCACCCAGCCAGCCAGCCCACCAGTCTGGAATCCCAGCTGACGAGATTCTGCGCCAACCAGCAGGCCGACATCTGCCGGAGATAGCGGCGCCCGCCTGGCCCACGCCTGGCGGCCCGTGAAAGCGCTCGACGCCGTCTTCCGGTCCAGCAGCGAACGCCGGGCGCCATTACTTACGCCCAGCTAACGAGAAAGTGGCTCGGGTCGCAGATCTGCCGGTTACTTAGTACGGCATAGGGGCCGAGGCTGCTCGTAATACACTGTCGAGCCGAAACATTATGTGCGGCGACTGCCCACCTCAAGACTCGGTCCTGCCTGCTGGCGTCGGCGAGGTACGTGACGCGATGAAGAAAGTTATAAGCGCAGCAGTGATAGCTGGGGATACGGGACGAAAATGTGGAAATACTCTGACATTAGCGGCTCTGACAAAGGGCTGATCGGTATGCCGCTGCGTTTGGAGCAACAATCTCCAAAACTGCGAGGCTACTGTCGTGAACTCCTTCAGTCTGGAACCGCGCGACCGCTACGGTCGCAGGTTCAAATCCTGCCTAGAGCATGGATGTGTGTGAACCCCTTCATACAATGAAGCCTTTCACGACCGGATGTTTCAGCTGCTGAGAATTTTTCCGGATTGTATGGCCGTGGCCCATGAAAGTACGGGACGAAAATGTGGAAATACTCTGACATTAGCGTCTCTGACAAAGGGCTGATCGTTATGCCGCTGCGTTTGGAGCAACAATCTCCAAAACTGCGAGGCTACTGTCGTGAACTCCTTCAGTCTGGAACCGCGCGACCGCTACGGTCGCAGGTTCAAATCCTGCCTAGAGCATGGATGTGTGTGAACCCCTTCATACAAAGAAGCCTTTCACGACCGGATGTTTCAGCTGCTGAGAATTTTTCCAGATTGTATGGCCGTGGGCCATTAAAGTACGGGACGAAAATGTGAAAATACTCTGACGTTAGCGGCTCTGACAAACGGCTGATGGTTATGCCGCTGTGTTTGGAGCAGCCATCTCGAAAACTGCTAGGCTACTCTCGTGAGCATCTACGATGCACGTTCGATAAATAACACATTTCCTTTCTGACATCAGGATGGATTTACTCAAGCTTCCAATACACAATATTATTCCCCATTCTTTTGGCAAGAAACCCCTTCATACGCCGGCCGGTGTGGTCGAGCGGTTCTAGGCGCTTCAGTCGGGAACCGCGCGACCGCTACGGTCGCAGGTTCGAATCCTGACTGGGGCATGGATTTGTGTCATGTCCGTAGGTTAGTTAGGTTTAAGCAGTTCTAAGTTCTAGGAGACTGATGACCTGAGAAGTTAAGTCCCATAGTGCTCAGAGCCATTTGAACCATTTGAACCCCTTCATACAATGAAGGCTTTCACGATCGGATGTTTCAGCTGCTGAGAATTTTTCCGGATTGTATGGCCGTGTTCCATGAAAGTCTTCTGCGGTGTGCGCTGTAAGACCTTCGATACACACACCATCAGATTATTTGACTTGTCGCTCTAATGAATAGGCGAGTGTCAGTAATATGTCTCGTGGTCTTAATGTGGCGTGTTTATCTTCTGCCGTTAGGTCAGGCGATAGAAATGCCACTTGAATGCTTAGAGTAGCAGATTGACGGTGACCAACTTTAAACAGAACTTGATTAATTTTCACGCACATTTATTAAAATAATAAAAATCATAGATATTACGTAACTTGATTCTGGATGCTGTTTACAATTGACAATCTGAAGTTCCTTTGGTCTTCGTACGTTAATCTTATTCTCACATATCTCTGATACTTGACAAAGTGTCTATTCATTTATCTTCATGGCTATGTACAGGAATATGATAATCTTATTAGGCGCAGACTGAAACTTGACTATAGACTGGTTCAGACTAATGTAGACTAGTACAGAGTGGTGCAGACAAATGCAGACTAATGCAGACTGGCGCAGACTGGTGCAGACTAATGCAGACTGACTAATCGGAGGTCTGTACACTCGTTATAACACCTCGCGTGTTCAGGTATCACTGCGCAAGTGTGATCCGCAAGGAGAAAAGGTTCTACATTAGCAGCAATCTCATTGGCTGCGTTACGTATTAATACGCGGATCGGCGGAAGCAGAATTTGGTCCGCCTCTAAGGCAGCGCCATCTCGTAGTGCGGAGATGGACGAACGCTGCGCCTGCGCTGTTGTGCCCTAGTGGGGCGCGCTCTAGTGGGAAAGATGTGTACGCGCTGACTATGCGGAACTACGAGGGCAGTTCAATAAGTAATGCAACACATTTTTTTTCTCGGCCAATTTTGGTTGAAAAAACCGGAAATTTCTTGTGGAATATTTTCAAACATTCCCGCTTCGTCTCGTATAGTTTCATTGACTTCCGACAGGTGGCAGCGCTGTACAGAGCTGTTAAAATGGCGTCTGTAACGGATGTGCGTTGCAAACAACGGGCAGTGATCGAGTTTCTTTTGGCGGAAAACCAGGGCATCTCAGATATTCATAGGCGCTTGCAGAATGTCAACGGTGATCTGGCAGTGGACAAAAGCACGGTGAGTCGTTGGGCAAAGCGTGTGTCATCATCGCCGCAAGGTCAAGCAAGACTGTCTGATCTCCCGCGTGCGGGCCGGCCATGCACAGCTGTGACTCCTGCAATGGTGGAGCATGCGAACACACTCTTTCGAGATGATAGACGGATCACCATCAAACAACTCAGTGCTCAACTTGACATCTCTGTTGGTAGTGCTGTCACAATTGTTCACCAGTTGGGATATTCAAAGGTTTGTTCCCGCTGGGTCCCTCGTTGTCTAACCGAACACCATAAAGAGCAAAGGAGAACCATCTGTGCGGAATTGCTTGCTCGTCATGTGGCTGAGGGTGACAATTTCTTGTCAAAGATTGTTACACGCGATGAAACATGGGTTCATCACTTCGAAACTGAAACAAAACGGCAATCAATGGAGTGGCGCCACACCCACTCCCCTACCAAGAAAAACTTTAAAGCCTTACCCTCAGCCGGTAAAGTCATGGTTACAGTCTTCTGGGACGCTGAAGGGGTTATTCTGTTCGATGTCCTTCCACATGGTCAAACGATCAACTCTGAAGTGTATTGTGCTACTCTTCAGAAATTGAAGAAACGACTTCAGCGTGTTCGTACGCACAAAAATCTGAACGAACTTCTCCTTCTTCATTACAACGCAAGACCTCACACAAGTCTTCGCACCCGAGAGGAGCTCACAAAACTTCAGTGGACTGTTCTTCCTCATGCACCCTACAGCCCCGATCTCGCACCGTCGGATTTCCATATGTTTGGCCCAATGAAGGACGCAATCCGTGGGAGGCACTACGCGGATGATGAAGAAGTTATTGATGCAGTACGACGTTGGCTTCGACATCGACCAGTGGAATGGTACCGTGCAGGCATACAGGCCCTCATTTCAAGGTGGCGTAAGGCCGTAGCATTGAATGGAGATTACGTTGAAAAATAGTGTTGTGCAGCTAAAAGATTGGGGAATAACCTGGTGTATTTCAATGCTGAATAAAACAACCCCCGTTTCAGAAAAAAAATGTGTTGCATTACTTATTGAACTGCCCTCGTATGTACACAACATCTTCAATCCCTGACGTTTCGTCCAAGGCTACGTTGGACATCTTTGGAGGTGCTCCTGGTTGTGCTGAATGTCGGCAAGACTCAGCACAACCAGGAGCACGGCCATACAACCCGGAAAAATTCTCAGCAGAAGAAACCCCTTCTTTCCAGCATAACCCTGGTTCAATGCGACGGCCATACACCACCTTACTGAGAGGGCCTGTAAGTCTGCATGGTTCCAAACTATTGATAGACGTCGGAGTCCATGTCTCGCTGCATCAATTCCACATCATCCACGTACTGCTTCCCACGTAGAGCATCCTTAAGTGTACCAGACAGAAGGAAGTAGGAAGCTGCGAGGTCCAGGCTCTAGGGCGGATAAGGCAGAAAAGTCCAGTGAAGTTTTGTGAGCTCCGCTCGGGTGCGTAGACTTGTTTGAGGCCCTGCGTTGTCATCGAGAAAGAGAAATTCGTTTGCTTTTTTGTGGCGACGAACACGCTGAATTTGTTTGTTTAATTACCTGAAGGTTACATCTTATGAGTAGATCGTTGCACCGTCAGGGAGGACATCAAACAGGACAAACACGTCAGAGTCCCAGAAGACAATCGCCATGACTTTACCGGCTGCCAGTTGCTGTGGCCGTCGGTTCTAGGCGCGTGAGTCCGGAACCGCGCAGGTTCGAATCCTGCCTCGGGCATGGATGTGTGTGATGTCATTAGGTTAGCTAGGTTTAAGTAGTTCTAAGTCTAGGGGACTGATGACCTCAGATGTTAAGTCCCATAGTGCTCAGAGCCAGTTGAACCATTTTTTACTGGCTGAGGGCGCGACTTTCAACTTCCTCTTCGGAGGAGAAGTGATGTGGCACAACTCCATGGATTGCCATTTGTTTCCGGTTCGAAGTGATGAACCCCTTGTTTCCTCGCCTGTAACGATGTCGGACAAAGAATTGTCACAACTAGCCTCATACTGCTACCAATGCTGGAAAGCAATTCCGCACACTTGGTCCTCCGTTGCTCTTTATGGCCTTCTGTTAGGGGGTGAGTGTTGTTTTGGCAGAAGAGCCAACACCGTGTTACTAGAGGAGGCCGAAATGCACGCGTTTAGCTCACGCAGGCTGGCGTGAGGAGGGAAGGACTACACTGGCGTGAGGTCTGGAACATGACAAGGAATGAGAATTCAGAAAGCGGACGTAATCAGTTTCATACTTAACTTTAATCCATTAATGATGGACGTCTCTCTTGACGGAACATGATTCACAATATTATCTGGTCAGAAGACATATAGTAACTGAATATGGCGCCTTGCTAGGTCGTAGCAAATGACGTAGCTGAAGGCTATGCTAAACTGTCGTCTCTGCAAATGAGAGCGTATGTAGTCAGTGAACCATCGCTAGCAAAGTCGGCTGTACAACTGGGGAGAGTGCTAGGGAGTCTCTCTAGACTAGACCTGCCGTGTGGCGGCGCTCGGTCTGCAATCACTGATGGTGGCGACACGCAGATCCAACGTATGCTAACGGACCGCGGCCGATTTAAAGGCTACCACCTAGCAAGTGTGGTGTCTGGCGGTGAGGAACCCACCGGGTATACAGTTTGAGTACCCCAACGGGTGAACGAGTGTGCCAGCACCACCAACAGAGACGTCCGGTTGAGCAGATGTTTGATTGTGATTCGTCGATCACCTCGAACGAGACTGTCCGCACGTTCCAACATTCCAGGAGTCACAGCTGTGTGCGGCCAGCTGGCACGCAGGAGATTGGACAGGTTTGCGCGACCTTGTTGCAATGTTGGCAGGTGCCTCGCCCAGCTACCTCCGCGATGTTGTTCACTGCCAGGTCACTGTAGACATTCAAGGAGTGCATATGAATATTTGCGTGATCTGATTTTCCGCCAAACGAGACTCAGTCACTCCTTGAACGCACCTCTGTTACAGTCCAAGATGCTACTCCAGGCGGGTGTAAAATGAATGTGCGCAACGGAAAATAATAAACGCTAAAATGAAGATTTGACCCAGTCTGACTACCCCCTGAAGCAGATCTTAGGATCTCTTCATGGACTTTAACATATAAATTACAACCTAAACATAAATGAATGATTGAGGCAAGCTTCAGCTTTCTGGACCTAAATATTACAAGACACAACAACACATGCACATTCAAAATTCATAGGAAATACGCAATGACCGACACCACAATCCCTGCAACCTCATGTCACCCAAATATCCATAAACAGCCATTGTACAGGTGAGTGCTACATAAGGCAACTAAAATGCCATTGAACCAAGAAAACATGCAAAACATGGCAGTTGCCAATGATTACAATGCGTCCATTGTTGACATAATCCTAGACGAAGTGAAGAAAAACCCAGGTGCAAACTGCACACAGAAGGAAAAGAGAAAAACAAATGTATACTTAGTATCCCATACATTGGCAATGTATCACAGAAGATTGCAAATATTTTCAAAAAGCACAAAGAAAAATTGGGTTTTTTACATCTAATAAACTACAACAAGAACTAATACATAATATAAAGTATAATCATGATCCATATTCAGACTCTTGGAATATACAAGGTAACATGCCAGGAATTTTCCATGTTCTACTTAGGACAAACAGGCCGAAAATTCAACACCAGGTACACAGAGCACATTAAAGCCTACACACACAACATACACTAAATCAGCCATGGCAACACGCCTACATAATACAGGACACCAAATTGGAAAAGTAGAACAAAATGTCGAAGTATTTCATCGACTAAATAAAGGGCAAAAAATGGGTTTGCTAGAAGAACTGGAGATATATTCTCATTACAGAAAATATGAAGATAAAATATTAAACGAAAAACTTGAAAGTGAATCAGTGAATAACAAATAGAAATAAGTATAATTGTACAATCGATATAAGTAAATTGTGATCCAAATTGTTAAGATAAATAACCACTGTACAAAAGCATATCATACTCTGTGGACGACATATAATGTTATCTCTGTTGACTACTTGTAGGAACATCTTTGTAACGGTTTTGTTTCTGTAAGATATTATCGATGTTTAAAGTCTACAGCAAGTTGTGTGTGATGGGGCTGTGTGTGAGACTCTGCACAAATGGACCATAAGGAAACTGTAGTACAAATTCTTCTAAATTTCGCCACTAACTTCATAAAAAAATCGACAACCAACTAAAAATCGCGTGTTTCTTCTATACTGCAGTAAAGTCAACGAAATGTAGCAGACCCTCAAACATCGACATCATCACGTAGAAATAACATAACAAACACAAAAAAACGCACCTGAAAATAGGAATCATTTCCCGAATCGACGTGTGAAAAGTAAAATAAAGAAAATAGTGAGTGGTAGCATAAGAATTTTTTTATAAACAAACCCATTGTTTTCACTGTCACAGGTTTTCAGAACCATTTATAATGGATCAAGTCAGATAACAACATACGTGCGGCAGCTGTTTGGATTGTCTAGACTTCGTGGTTGTAACTACCCCAACCTGCGCTTCTGCCATAGTCGCCGAGGAGGATGAGTGGTCCAGTTGTCCTTGTTCCATTCCCCTGCCTTAGCCTACAAGACTGACGGTCTAGGTGGTCGAGACCGCCACAAGCAAAACAACTTCAGTTGCCTTGGCTTACAGACGTGGTATTGTCAGGTGGTTTGGCTTCTGCAGTTCCTTTCTCTTTCCTTCGCTCATCGACATAAGCAAACCCCTTGCACTTGGCAACCATATCACTCAAGGTAGTATAATTGTAGGGCTTTTCACAAAACAATCCATCTGTCGTTACTCCGCCCGCATAACCTCAAGAATATATCGTACAGCTTCCGGCAGAGTAAATCCTAGCACAAAACTCTAGCACTCCAGTTAACTCTATCTACATTGTAGGTGAACTGCTCCTGAAGACCTTGCTCGTATCCGTAATGGAAATGATGGCCTCCTGCACCCGCCCTATGCGGTATGGATTTCCTACATAACCTCTCATGAAATTCGTGCAAGGTTCACTCTGGATAGTGCCATTTTGCACCTTTTCCAACAAATCCCCGTCAACCTTCGTGGCTACTATTCGTAACAGTTCCTCCTATCTAAGCCTCCACCCTTCTCTTCCAGTTTATATAAAAAATATATAAAAACTGCCTGTGGAGCGGAACTTACAGAAAACTCACCCACCTCTTAAAAAAAGCCTTGAAGTGGATTCAACCGCTTACGAAAGTTATTAAACCCAGTATTCCCTACTGTTTTATCTACCGAACCCTCCTCTTCTCTCGGCCCTGATCTAAAACTAGTCCATCACAGATACGATGTGAAACAGTTTTCTTGCAGCTCCACTGACCGTGACCTATTACAAGTGATTGTCCTTAATTCTTCTGTTCCTATAATGTTCAAGCTTCGCACTCAGCTTCCGAACTTGACCTGCGCATGGAACACTGTTCAGGAACAGACAAAGACAAATATCAAGCTCTTCCAACGCCATCTAGATGACCGGAAGTGCGGATTCGATCTGTTGATCCTCCGCTGGCAGCGCTGTCAGAGGTTTCGACCCGACCTCCTTCACCTGCTCCAACATCTCCAAGACAGTACCCTAGTGGTTAGCCCTCTAATTGTAATGCAGTACATCAGTTGCTCCTTACGGAGGTAACCAGGGTCTCGCATCAGCCAACTTGTGGGTTTAAATAGCTTCAAAAAGACGCAATCATATCGGTTACACCAATAACCCTACAGACTATGGCTGTAGCAAAGTGGCATAACACTGTAACACAGTAAACATGCTTTGTGGCGTACCACATGTAACCCGAGTTCGATCCCAAGAGCAATTATTGAGTAAAGGGCTGGGGAATTATCCCACTTGCAGTAACTTAACAGCCTGTGTTAGCACTACCAACAGAGACGCCCAGTTGTGCAGCGAGGTGTACGATTGTCAATCGACGATCACGTCAAATAAGACTGTCCGCACGTTCCAAAATTGCAGGAGTGACAGTTGAGTGCGGCCGACCGGCACGTGGAAGATCGAGCGCGTTTGCGCGACCTTGTTGCAATGATGACAACCGACTCGCCCAAGTTCGCGTCGTTCTTTTGTTCACTGTCACGTCTCAGCAGACACTCTGTGGAAAATTCTCTGGTTTTTCGCCGAAATAAACTCAACGAGAACCCTGCGCTTGGAACGCATCGCCGTCACAGACACCATTTAGAGTTTACATATTGGCACTTCATGAAACTATAGGGCCTGAAGCGGGAATATTCCACGATGTCTCACAACAAATTCTGTTTCTCTTTTCAGCCGAAACTGGCCGATAAAAAAGGTGTTGCTTTCCTTATTGAACGTCCATCGTACTTCACTACAATACTGTAGGATATCAACAACCAAACAAACGGGCAGAACCGACAACCCACTTGCACCACTAGGTACACACTAACTGTAGAAATGCAAGGCTGAAGCATATACTTGTCTCACAGATTTCTAAAACTGTTATCATCTACGCCTACGGACACAATCGGATTGGAATCCGCTAATAACGGACAATTTCGTAAGCGTTGAAGTATAATCTCCGTAGAGTGGTCTTAACAGAAATGGTAAATATCGGCAATAGCTCCCTTGAGATCAAAACTCTTGAGCACCAGCCTCACTAATCAACGCAAAAGCTCCGACCCTGAGCTGCGCAACAATTAAATACACATTCATATATAACGAGTGAAATCTACAGCAAGATCAACCATGCCAACAGCTGCTTGATAATCTGTGCAGCACTTAAAACCTACGAAAATTCAATCAGTAACTGCAGCAACTCAAAGGAATTCAACAGCTGCTCAGCTCATCCCAGCGGCACCTGAAACCACCGGTATATTTAAACAAGAAACTGCTGCAAGGCTAACGAACACAATGGTTGCCCAGCTGATCTATGCAGCACTTAGAACCGCGTGAAAGATTAATCGCAACTACAACAAACCCAAACGAATTCAGTAACTGCCCAGCTGTTGCTTGCAATACTTAAAACCGCATTAACATTTGAACATATGTCCAAAGCCTCTCAAGACATCCGTCAAAGAGTGCCCTTCAAGGAACAAAACAGCCGGAACAACCACCTCGAGGTGGTCCACAGCAGAATCCACCGAAGCACTCTCGTCAAAAGTCTTCCGCCTCCGTGCCGCCGCCGGAGCTCCGTACGTCTCCTGCTCTTCACCACAGGGCGCTGCCTGTTTACTCTGCGTGCGACGCATCCAAACAGAGAGTCTTCCAAACTAAACTCTAGCCGACCCGAGCCGAAAGGCGAGAGATGCGCTCGTGCCAAGTGCCATACGGCACACAAGCATCAAACATAGGACTTTATTCTTCTTCTTTTTCCTGTGTCTCTTTCCCACTTCATCTACATCTACATGATTACTCCGCAATTCACATTTAAGTGCTTGGCAGAGGGTTCATCGAACCACAATCATACTATCTCTCTACCATTCCAACCCGAACAGCGCGCGGGAAAAATGAACACCTAAACCTTTCTGTTCGAGCTCTGATTTCCCTTATTTTATTTTGATGATCATTCCTAACTATGTAGGTTGGGCTCAACAAAATATTTTCGCATTCGGAAGAGAAAGTTGGTGACTGAAATTTCGGCCCAGGCACGGCGCGGCTATTGAGGGATTTGTTGTGGTTAGCTTACGGAGTGGTTGGATGGCCCTCTTTTCGCCACCCCGTCAGGCTGCGCTCACTGTGCCAGCAACAACACTCTGCCGGCCGCAGTGGCCGAGCGGTCCTAGCCGCTTCAGCCTGGAACCACTCGACCGCTACGATCGCAGGTTCGAATCCTGCCTCGGGCATGGATGTGTGTGATGTCCTTAGATTAGTTAGGTTTAAGTAGTTCTACGTCTAGGGGACTGATGACCTCAGATGTTAAGTCCCATAGCAGGTTTCGTCGCCATAAGTCGCTCGATAACATCAGCCGACAGCTTGGCCACTGTACGTCCGATCCCTCTCACCAGTTTTTTGCGCGTTGAAGAGGATGTGTTAGGTTAGGTCAAGTCATGTTAGCTTAGAGTGGGATGAATACCACGACGCGTCTGCGTTTAGCTGCTGTATTGCGAATTTTGCTATTAAGAAAACGCTACACGCCATGTAAATGCGCTATATCTGTCTCAAAAAGAAGGGTCCGCAGCTTGTGGTCTCGCGGTCGCGTTCTTGGTTCCCGAGCACGAGGTCCCGGGTTCGATTCCCGACGGGGTCAGGGATTTTCACCTACCTCGAGATGACTGTGTGTTTGTGTTGGCTCTGAGCACTATGGGACTTAACATCTGAGGTCATCAGTCCCCTACAACTTAGAACTACTTAAACCTAACTAACGTAAGGACATCACACACATCCATGCCCGAGGCAGGATTCGAACCTGCGACCGTAGCGGTCGCGTCGTTCCAGACTGAAGCGCCTAGAGCCGCTCGGCCACCCCGGCTGTGTTTGTGTTGTCCTCATCATTTCATCATTCATGAAAGTGGCGAGATTGGGCTGAGCAAAGGTTGGGACTTTGTACGGGCGCTGATAACCGCGCAGTTGAGCGCCCCAAAAACCAAACATCATCATCATCATCGAAAACAAGGTGGCGAGTACTGTACACTCAGTTATCGGAATAACCAGACGAGTTTTACCAACATGTGAGATGAAGGGAGATATGTTCCATTGAATACTCGGAATGATTCGTGGTGACCTTGAAAAAAAATATTATAAACACTCTGCTTTGCTGTGTTTATTTAAAGTTGTGCAGACATACGTCAATTAACCTTCAACGGTTGACATTCATTATACGTTCGAAAAACGCATGAAAGATAAACGACGTTTATATTTAGAGTAAGATATTCTGAACACCTAAGCACTGCAAATTAGAAACATACACATCATATTTGGAAACCGCTTCACATAACAGAATCACCGCCCTACTAGCATAAAAACACCAGTAAGCAGTAATACAGGGACTTTACAAATTTGGAATAATGTAGAAATTTTTTGAGATAACTTACACAATCGGTAGATGTGTCATTTTGTACCAAACAACCTCAGGTTTGACATGAATGCATTTTGGTTCGATGTGACTATCATTTGTGATGTGCCAAACATTTCATTGGTGCTCAATTTCTTCCCATACTCGTTGCAGCAAATCGGACGTAACTTGTACAACGGCAGCGTAGACTCAGTTTTTCAGGTCGGCTAAATTGTTTGGTGGGGGAAGAACATATATACGGTCTTTAATGAAACCCCAGAGAAAGAAATCCAGTGGGTCAAATGTGTGTAACGAGATGGCCATGCGATTGACCCTTATGGCAATTCACCAACCTGGGAAGCGACTTGGTGCACCGTCTTGCTGGTAGTAAACCATCTCGGTCATCTTCATCGATCTGCGGAATTAAAAAGTTCTCAAGCATATCCAGATGCACAATACCAGTGAAAGCTTGCTCCATAAAGAAGAAAGGGCCTAAACTTTCAATTTACTAAGGGTCAAACGCATTAACTTTTGGGCCGTCACGAATGTGTTCTAGGGTTGCATGTGGGTTTCCGCTGCCAATGCGAAATTTACACTGAACAGTTGTTGCAGAGTTCGTTTCATGAAATCAAAAAATACGGCGAGCACCCTCTGCACCAGTGAAAGCAGCTATTTTAATTGTGCACCGAGATGCTGCCCCTGGTATCGGAACGGTGTACCGATGTGCTAACTGAATCAAACTTGAGGTTGTTGACTACAATATGACACCTCTACCCATTATGTAAGTTACCTCAATAGATTTTTATGTCATTTCAAAGTTTTAAAGTCCTTTTTGACTCACTCTGTAATAATCTGTAGACTGCTAATACACACCCACCACAACCAAGAAGTTTCCACCACAACAACTATGAACATAAGATACGTCACCCTCGTCACTGGAACAAATTGTTTTTGTGGTGATTATATACCCCTAAAATTCCCGATAAAAATTTTACCTACTTATTGTTTCCATTAAATCTGCGATTTCAGTCTACAGATTCCGAACAATACCGCAGTTGTGATAGTTTTCATCCTCAGGATGCCACAAACTCACTCTTTCCTGGACACAAACCTATCATTTTCTCACAGTCCATAGCTTATGTCAGAGAACCTTGGTCGATTCGGCTGAAGGAAACAAACTAATTTTAATTTCACCAATTGTCGTCCATAATGTGTAGGTTCGGGTGACGATATGGGCTACAGTGAGAGTACGTGGTGGTGTAGTGATTTGAAAAGATCGTCCATGTTCTGCCGACGTCGGTCGTCGATGGGATCCACCGATATCGGGGTCACTGTGACTGCAGCCTTACTCCCCAGGACGGAATATGTGTGCCCCAACTGCTTGAGTGGAGTGTGGAATGTTTGTGAGTCGTGTAATTGGGGCGGGAATTTGGCGCGAGCCTGATATTCTCCTGGTGGGATGTGGAAAACCGCCGAAACACCACATCTAGGCTGGCTAGCACGCCGACACTCGGCGCGAATCCCTCTGACGCATTCAATAAGGGGTGGCGTACCACCCCGTCCTGGAAGTGGCGCTTTAACACGCACGGCAATCAGGGTGGGTAAGCATAAGGCTTGACAACAAGAAATTTCTGAGAATGCTCATCTGAAGCACAGCGTTGTATGGAAGTGAAACATGGACTTTGCTGCAAGAATTGTAGCTGTCTGTTATATGATTCGAAATACACTATGGATATTCGTCAGGGTGCGTCAGAATCTTGTCCGTCCACATCATGCTTGCATTGAGGTTGACGGCCGTCAGTTCCAGCACAGTAGCATTTGAAATGGTACATTCATTGTGTCAATGATGGTATCTGCAGTTAACTAATGTAAATAAGAAAGTATACTGAATCCTATTGGTGCCGTTCCAGCGCCGGCAGCCCTTGGCCTTGAGTTCGGCGACCTCGAGCGGCCGGCGGCCCACGGTCCAGTTGCTCTAAAAGCGGCGGAGAAAGGCGTGAAAGGCAGTGCCGGCGCCCCCAGTCGGCAACTCGCGGAAGCTGGCCGCTCCCGAGGACGGCGGACGCTGACCGGCCGAAACGAAACGAAAGTGAACCGGCCGCCGCGCCGCACCGCTCCCAGCCGGAGAAAGTTCAAGTTCACGTTCACGTCCGCAGCCGCCTCCGCTTCAATTCGTGGTCGACCACTGGCCGACTGCGGGGCGACGCCCGGTTAGAATGGAGGCGCGCTCAAGGGAGGGTATGCTTCGGCTAAGAGCTGCTGTGTTGGCTGCGCCTTCGGTAAAGTGGCAACGACTAGGGGGTCTAAAACGTAAGGCCGAAAGAAACATTCGCATGTTTTTCATTAGCAAGTTCAATGAGACTTGGACCGTAGATACAGACAACTGCTGCAGTATAGTGGAGACGGTAACTGAAAGAAATGCGCAATGAGACGAATAGAAATTACACTTTTATTCAAAGACAATAATTCACTGAATTCACCGCGATTCATGATAGTCCCCTGGACATTACAAAAGGCGGGACGCGGTTTGTAACAGGGTGTGCGATCACTGCGGACGGCAAAGCACGCTCTGCAACGTTGGTGAGAAGTTCTCGTGGTGCGTCGTTCCTGTTTGACATCTGCTCGATCGTCTTTACTGAATGTGGAAGTGCTCATGCATGCTCGGTGGGATTGAACTCGGGGAATCGGCCAGGCCAGTCCATTCACCGAATATCTGCTCTACCTTCGTTGTTCGATACGGTCGCGTCTTGTCAGGGCCGAAAGTACCGCTGAAAAGACGCACATCGAGAAGGAGTTGAATGTAAAAGTTAAGCTGACCGGTGAGCGTGCCGCGTACAAAGACTTGGACATCAGTACCCTCATGCAACATGGTGACCAGACACCCACTAAGGGGTAGCACCACTGTAACGACCTAAAAAAAAGTGTCAAAAAAGTGTTTCCTTATTTTTTGTGGAAGGTGATTGATGATGATGATGTTTGGTTTGTGGGGCGCTCAACTGCGCGGTTATCAGCGTCCGTACAAATTCCCAGCTTTCGCTCAGCCCAATCTCGCTACTTTCATGAATGATAATGACAACACAAACACGCAGTCGTCTGGAGGCAGGTGAAAAATCCCTGATCCCGATGGGAATAGAGCCCGCGACCCCGTGCTCGAAAAGCGAGAACGCGACCGCGAGACCACGAGCTACGCACGAAAGGTGATAGAGTCGGGTAGTTATTGACGTATATTTAAGTATATCACAAAGATATTTGTCGGAAAATATTACAAAATGGCGGCACTGCAGCAGTTTTCTTGAAGCATGTTGAATTTGAGGCGATCTGCGGCACGCACTATAGCTGGTGCAAATTTTCATCTGGAAAAAATAAAAAGAATCTACGATTTTTGTGTAATTGACGAGTATTTCAATAAAGGCGTTCAGTTTTCACAAAAAAGGACAGTCATTTGTTAATAAATATTGTTTATATTAACAAATCGAAAAGTTCCCTATGTGGTTCAGTTTGAAATGTTGTTTCAAAGCTGTAGTTAAATTTTCAAATAAAAAGATTCAAAACTATTGAAGTTATTCTGACTGCCGTTTTGAAAAATCATATTCCGGGAAAAACGCGTTAGAAGTTTTCAAATGTGTTATAGACATGAACAAATGGAGAAATTATACTTTTAAAAAATTCTTACCATTAATCTGGTATTTCAGGACTGGCCTTCGTGCTGCAGCTGTTGCAATCAAAATGGGTCGTGGCAATTCCAACGACGCACAAAACTTTACAATTCTGGTTAGCCCTACTCCGAGCAGGCGCACCGCTAGGACGATTCGACGGTTGATTTCGTATGTGTTCCGTCTTGATATAACAATGTCTGGTCAGTTTGGACAAGCAATAATTATGAAATTGCAATGGATCCAGAACTCTAGCTGCTTACAGGCGTCGATAAATACCAGCGGGGACAGTTGAAAATGTGTGCCCCGACCGGGACTCGAACCCACGATCTCCTGCTTACATGGCAGTCGCTCTATCTGCATTTTTTTTCTTCGATATACTTCGTTGCCTTTGGTCTGGGCGTACATCACAAGACATCCGTTCAAGTTGATCGTTGATTCCTTGATTCAGTTTATTTGTTATTGCAGGGAGCACGGAGCCCTCTGACCGAACAAACCGTCTGAGCCACCGAGGTCACAGAGGATTGGGCGACTGCAGGGACTTACCTCTGGCACGCTTCCCGTGAGACCCACATTCCCAACTTACTGTCCACACACTACATTTGTAGTGCCCCTGCCCACTACACTCATTACTCGCAGCAGTCAATCTACCGATACCCGTAAGAGTTCGGGAAATGTGAGTCCATCCGCACTGAAGAAGATCATCAAGATCACTGGCCGGTTAGCCTTATCTTTATGAAGATAGTATCTGTTCTTTCGGATATGTCCGAAATAACAGATACAATCTTCATATAGCAATAATTATTGTGAAGCCTAAGCTCGAGGAGTCTGTTCTTGCAACGTAATGTCTGCATTGCACATTTTACAGTTCACGTTTTAAAAGACAAAACATGAAGAAAATTTATAATCCTGGAGCTCAATCCGTAATTCACATCGAAATCCTGGTCACTGTCATTCATTTTCTTAGCAGAGACACTAACTTTTTCGGAACTGCACTCTGTCTTATATCTATTCTTTGGACGCTTTTGTGACATAGTACGTCGACGCCGCGTTGTATGTGATGTTCTTGTACCTTATCTGCAGGGGTATGCTTTGTTATCACTCACTTTCACTTGAAAGGCAAAACTCCGTACCATAAGATCACAAACAAACCATCAAAATGGAATACTGCACACAAAAATCAATATTCGAAGCGAAAGCATCGTCTTTTTCGTATATGTACTGACGCTTGCTGACGCCAAGCTAACGTATTATTGTTTTGAAATGCTTCCAGCTATACTCAGACACTACAGGAGTTATTGAGTTGGAGCCGGTAGATCGTTTCGGTTCAACCGAGGCACTAGAGGAAGAGCTCGGTATTCCAAAGAACAACTTTTTTTCAGGTACTAGACTTTTTGCCTCATATATTAGAAGACTTAAAGCATCTTTCAAGCCAATTAAAAACTTTTTTTTCAAATTCTACAATGGTGCCACCCATTAAGAATGAGTGTCCCACCTTTTTGTTGTCCAAGGCACCATCAGGAATCGTGGCGACTTCAGTGTAACTATTGTCCTTGAATGAAATTGTCATTTCTGTTCATCTCATTTTGTATCTCTTTCAGTTACCTTCCACAGTGTAGTGTAGCAGTGCTTTTCATGTATGTTCCAAGTTTCATCGAGCTATGTTACTTGGCACCGAATATCATGCGAAAGTTACTTTCGGCCTTCCGTTTTGCACACCAGGCTACGAGGTGTGGCTAGAAAAAAACCGGACTAGTACTGGTGAAACAATAAAACGAATGCAATAAGGCTGAAAGTCGCGTGGCCTGTCACGTGACTCTCGCTCCGCCTACTGCTCGAGTTTCATCTGCCTCCTGCACTCAGTCTGCCCGTGGCGTCTGTTTTAAGTAGTTGACGTTTTGTCTGTGCGTCGGAAAATGTTGAGTGTACAGAAAGAACAGCGTGTTAACATCAAATTTTGTTTCAAACTAGGAAAATCTGCAAGTGAAACGTTTGTAATGTTACAACAAGTGTACGGCGATGATTGTTTATCGCGAACACAAGTGTTTGAGTGGTTTAAACGATTTAAAGATGGCCGCGAAGACACCAGTGATGACACTCGCACTGGCAGACCGTTGTCAGCAAAAACTGATGCAAACATTGAAAAAATCGGTAAACTTGTTCGACAAGATCACCGTTTAACAATCAGAGCAGTGTCTGAGTTAACAGGAGTTGACAAGGAAAGTGTTAGGCAGATTCTTCATGAAAGTTTCAACATGAACAAAGTGTGTTCAAAAATGGTTCCAAAGTGTCTCACAATTGAACAGAAGGAACGCCGAAGAATGATTTGTTCTGACATCCTGGAAAACATTGAAAGTGATCCCACCTTCTTACAAAATGTTATTACTTGCGATGAATCGTGATTTTTTACTTACGATCCCGAAACTAAACGCCAATCGATGCATTGGAAAACTCCTGGTTCTCCACGACAAAAAAAAGCACGAATGTCAAAATCGAAATTCAAGGCAATGATGATTGTTTTTTTTTGACATCAAAGGGATTGTGCACATTGATTGCGTACCAGAGGGACAAACAGTGAATCAGCATTACTACATTAGCGTCCTGGCTACCCTACGTGAGCGAGTACGGAGAAAACGGAACGATTTGTGGAGAAAAAAGTCATGGATCCTTCACCAAGACAATGCCCCAGCTCACAGTGCATTGTCAGTGAAGACGTTTTTGGCAAAACACAACATTCCCATCTTAGATCATCCACCCTACTCACCTGATTTGGCCCCCTGTGACTTTTTTCTTTTCCCTAAAGTCAAGTCAGCTTTGAAAGGAACTAGATTTGAGACTGTTGAAGCAGTAAAAGAAAAAGCGACGGAAGTAATGTATGGACTTACCGAAAATGATCTGCAGCATTGCTATGAACAGTGGAAAATTCGTATGGAGCGGTGTAGAGACCGAGGAGGAGAGTACATTGAAGGAGATAACATGAAATTGTAAATAATTGTAAATAAATGTTTTTTCCAGCATCAGTCCGGTTTTTTTCTAGCCGCACCTCGTATGTATGAAGCCCTAAATCTGAAAAAGGACATTCTTGCTGCTAAAGTCTTAGTAATAGACCTGCAGTACCGAAGAATAATTTTATCTTCAAATCATCTTCAAATCTTTAAGCTTTCCAAAGCTTCCTCACGTGTTACATGAGTAGCAATCTGCCAACAGGAGCATTTTCAGGGTCTTTGTACTCACGTCCCAGAAGTCTTATCACAGATGTATCACATTTATGAAACTAATAACTCTCTCACTGTACTGGTGAACCTAAAAAAAAAAAAAAATTTGACTGTTATTTCTAGATGCTTTAATAAAGTCCTTCAGTCCTCCCACCAAAGTGTTGCAAACGTCTCGTACCAAGAGGTATGTCTGTGACAACTCGACGTGAAAGACAGTATTCAGTATACATCACCACTAGCCAAAATCTGAAGGTTGATCGCCAATCTGTTTGTAGCTAGCATACAGCCATACATATTTTTATTTGGGACTAGTATCATTTGTCCTTCAAATTGCTTTTAAACGACAAATTCAAAAGCCGGTTTGAGGGTTCTACAAAAAGTTGTGTGTGTACAGCACCCAGTATCACATCACAAAGATTCAGAAGCAAGTTGAAGATTCCATGAAACCTGAATTTTCTTTTCTCACTAACTTTTTTACTTGTGCAGTGCAAGGGCAAGACAGCTGTGCTCACTTTCACTAGGTCCCTTTCGTCCGTTTCGCGCCCATGCCGCTTGCGTGGTTCTGTTTTGGAAATGTACTGGTGCAAACAATTCTGGGCAACAACTGCTGCCAATGTTGCCATACATATGCCTGCAATTGTGTGGGCACAAAGTTGTCAGGATGTATTGTCGGCAACCAGGCTTTTCTCTGTGGCTTTGCCCACATATGTGTTCAATGCAGTATTCCACAAGCCCCCTCTGTCTCCACCTCTTCCTCTGTCACTCCGTCCACCCTTCACCTCTTCTCTCTTCGCCTCCTTGCGCCCTGTCTATCTCCTCCTCCCCCTATCTGACCATCCCTACCTCCTGTCCTTCTAGTCATCCCCTCCTCACCCCTCTCTCCATATCCTCCTCACCCTCCTCCCTCTCTGTACATCTCCTCCTCCCCCCTCTCCCCTTTCTCTGGCCATCTCCTCTGTCCCCTCTCTGTGGTGTCCACCTTCCCCTCCTGTCTCCCTTTCTCGCTATCTGTTCCACCATCCACACTGATACTACTCCAACACAACAAAGCTGTCACGCAGAGCAGCCAATATGTCAGGTGGTGGAAAGCCATTTCTTGCCCCTGGTGTATAGACTGCCATTCAAAGCAGGTCGATAAGGCAGACAGATACTGCACCAACACAGTATGCCTGCCATCAAGGCAGCCTACATGTTGGGTTCTGGAAAACCATTTCTTACCTCCAGCATGTAGGCTGCCCTGCAAAGCAGGTCAGTCAGGTAGTCAATACTCTTCCTACACCTTTCACGCAGGACAGCATATAATCCAGAGGTTAGAAATATTTTTACCCTTTCTCAAGTCCTATTGAAACTAGGAGGTTAAAACTCCACAGTGTTAATACTTTGAAGCATGCTGTTTCTGTGCCAAATTTGCCTGAAATCGTTTAGGAGGGTTTGGGAGGAGGTCCTGGACATATGCATACACATACACTCTGCTTTATGTGTATATAACAGAATGTATGCAATCTTTGCAACCCTTGTAAACGTACATTAAGGGAAGTTCAGCCAAGGATTCACATGAGCTAAGAGTACACGCTTCAAGCTTTTCTGCCCTTGCTAGGAAACAGGCACTGGTTAGCCATTGCAACAGTGCCCAGTGGCATAAAGATCAGATGCTTGCTGTTACTCCGGTATTTTTTCTTGCTACTACAAGTAAGGAGTAGTTATTGTTAGGATCGAAATTACATGAGGCTTGAGAAAGTAAGTTACACATGTCGTCCTACATTAAGACCATAGTGCAACAAGAGTGGCGCATTGTCAGAAGGGAGAACATGTTCCAGGTTTTCTGCTGACACAGTTCTGATGTGGTACGGATAACAGGTGCGTCACGCTGTGCGTGTGAAATGGCGCGGCAACTGGTAACGTACTCGCGAAGTTGAATTACGCCATACTGTACAATTCTTGTGGGAAAAAAGTCTAAATTACACACCCAGAAACAACGGATCTAACTTTGCTGGATATCGAATCCAACTGAGCTCGGATAAAAGATATGGGTACATAATTTCATGCTGCTTCACACTCTTCGTGTCGAGGTAAGCTAGGACATAGAGGTTAACTTGCGACATTGTCTTATCTTGTTGAAAGATTATACCATGGCCCAGACCAGGGTACGTGGCCAGAACGTGTAGATAAATTCACGCGTTGTCGTTGGGCGGACGACTGTCTGTGCAGCTCCCTCTGCTGCTGCGTCGAGTGACACTTCAACAGTGGCCGCCCTGACAGTTTCTGGTGCTACAGACAGGCGCTAGTCGTGCAGGATCGCTGAGACACTGCATAGCGCTGAGTAGCGTCCACCTGACTTGTATTCTCGTGACAGTCGCGGGATGCCTACTTACGCAAGCAGCAGAATCACAGAGTGATAAACAGGAATCTCGATAGGCCACAATCCTGCCGCTGCAGCATCGGACACGGCTGCTAGATGTTTCACTTTCTTACAAAACGCGTAGAGGACATTCTCACAAACAAACAACATTCAAATGCGATTTCAGTGAGAAACCCTCCTTTCTTATGTACATATATCGTTATTCGCACCTGCTGTGTAAGGTCATACGGAAAATAATAATCACTTGCACATCCAAGTATGTATTGGACTTCATGTCAGTTTGACGCTGATTGCACGCCTTCTTCGTGGTGTTACAGTTTTAGTAAACAGCACTATATTTACATTGAAGAGCCAAAGAAACTCGGACACCTGCCTAATGTCGTGTAGGGCCCTCGCGAGCACGCAGGAGTGCCGCAACACGACGTAATATGGAATCGACTAACGTCTGAAGTAGTGTTGGAGGCAAATGACACCATGAATCCTGCAAGGTTTATCCATAAATCTATAAGAGAACGAGGAGGTGGAGATCTCTTCTGAACAGCATGTTACAGGGCATCCCAGATACTCCCAATAATGGTAATGTCTGGAGGGTTTGGTGGCCAGCGGAAGTGTTTAAACTCAGAAGAGTGTTCCTGGAGCCACTCGGTAGCAATTCTGGACGTGTGGTGATCCGTATTGTCCTGCTGGGATTGCCCAAGTCTTTCGGAATGTACAATGGACATAAATGGATGCAAGTGATCAGACAGGATGCCTACGTACGTGTCACTTGTCAGAGTCGTATCTAGACGTATCAGCGGTTTCATATCACTCCAGCTGCACATGCTCGACATCACTACAGCCTCCACCAGCTTGAACAGTCCCATGCTGACATTCAGCGTCCATGGGTTCATGAAGTTCTCTCCATACCCATACACGTCCATCCGCCAGACACAATTCGAAACGAGACATGTTTCCAGTCATCAACAGCCAAATGTCGGTGTTGACGGGCCCAGGCGAGGCGTAAAGCTTTGTGTCGTGCAGTCATCAATGCTGCACGAATGGGCCTTCTGCTCAGAAAGCCCATGTCGATAACGTTTCGTTAAATGGTTCGTACGCTGACACTTGTTGATGGCCCAGTATAGAAATCTGCGGCAGTTTGCGGAAGGGTTGCGCTTCTGCCACGTTGAAATACTCTCGTCAGTCGTCGTTAGTCCCGTTGTTGCAAGATCTTTTATCGGCCGCAGTGATGTCGGAGATTTGATGTTTTACGGAATTCCTGATATTCATGGTGTGCTCGTGGAATGGTCGTGCGGGAAAATCCCCACTTCATCGCTACCTCGGAGATGGTGTGTGCCATCGCTTGTGCGCCGAGTATAATACCACGCTCAAACTCCCTTAAATCTCGATAACCTGCCATTCTAGCAGGAGTAACCGATCAAACAATTGCGCCAGACGCTTGTCGTCTTATATAGGCGTTACCGACGGCAGCGTCGTATTCTGCCTGTTTACATATCTCTGTATTTGAACAGGAATGCCTGTACCAGTTTCTTTGGCGCTTCAGTGTACGTCCGCCTCCGTTGTTGAGGCGTCCCCGCAGCTGACTGCCATGCGGTCGACGCAGCTTCAGTTTCTGGTACTACCAGGGGTTTCTGCGTGGTAGGAGGACTGGAACAGGGTGCACTCCGCCTCGTGATGCTAAATGAGAAGCCTCTTGGATGAGAAGTAATGGCTCCAAGATCTGGAAAATCCACAACGGTCGGGAGAGCGGCGTGCTGACACCAACCCCATCCACATCACTTCCGAATGACGCTATAATTACGGCAGAGGACGACCCGGCGGTCTGTCGGCATAGCATGGTCCTCTGATGGCACAGCTGAGTCCTTCTCAAGATTATATTCGGCTGCAAAAAGAATTATAACACATGGAAAGATGTCGATTTTGATCCGGTGAAAGCGTGTGCCATCTGGGAGATAATAGATGTACAGATAATGCTTTCAACGTCGTCCGCCAACAGATGGTGTAGTGGCATAGCTATCAGAGCGCCCTCTGTGTCTCCCCTTTAGTTGGGAATGAGGGAATGTTCACAGCTAGAAGAGGATGTAGATGAAGATGAGATGGGAGATATGATACTGCGTGAAGAACAGCACTCAAAGACCAAAGTAAAAACAAGGCCGCGGGAGTAGATAACATTTCATTAGAACTACCGATAGCCCTGGGAGAGCCAGTCCTAACAAAATGCTACCATCTGGTGATCAAGATGTACGAGACAGATGAAATACCCGCAGACTTCAAGAAGAATATAATAATTCCAATCCCAAAGAAAGAAGGTGTTGACAGGTGTGAAAATTACCGAACCATCAGTTTAATAAGTCATGGCTGCAAAATACTAACACGAATTCTTTACAGACGAATGGAAAAACTGGTAGAAGCCGACCTCGGCGAAGATCAGTTTGGATTCCGTAGAAATGTTGGAACACGCTAGACAATGCTGACCCTACGACTTATCTTACAAGATAGATCAAGGAAAGGCAAACCTATGTTTTGGGCATTTATAGAGTTAAAGAAAGTTTTTGACAATATTGACTGGACTACTCTCTTTCAAGTTCTGAAGGTGGCAGCGATCGAATATGGGGAGCTAAAGGCTATTTACAATTTGTACAGAAACCGAATGGCAGTTGTAAGAGTCGAGGGGCATGAAAGGGAGGCGGTGGTTGGGAAGGGAGTGAGACAGGGTTGTAGGTTATCTCCGATGTTATTCAATCTGTATATTGAGGAAGCAGTAAAGGAAACAAAAGAGAAATTCGGAGTAGGTATTAAAATCCATGGAGAAGAAATAAAAACTTTGAAGTTCGCCGATGACATTGTAATTGTGTCAGAGATAGCAAAGGACCTAGAAGAGCAGTTGAAGGGAATGGATAATGTCTTGAAAGGAGAATATAAGATGAACATAAACAAAAGCAAAACGAGGATAATGGAATGTAGTCGAATTAAGTCCTTAATGCTGAGGGAATTACATTAGGAAATGAGACCCTTAAAGTAGTTGATGAGTTTTGCTTTTAGGGGAGCAAAATAACTGATGATGGTCGAAGCAGTTGTTGTTGTTGTTGTGGTCTTCAGTCCAGAGACTAGTTTGGTGCCGGCCGCGGTGGCCGTGCGGTTCTGGCGCTGCAGTCTGGAACCGAGAGGCTGCTACGGTCGCAGGTTCGAATCCTGCCTCGGGCATGGGTGTGTGTGATGTCCTTAGGTTAGTTAGGTTTAAGTAGTTCTAAGTTCTAGGGGACTTATGACCTAAGATGTTGAGTCCCATAGTGCTCGGAGCCATTTGAACCATTTTTGAACTAGTTTGGTGCAGCTCTACATGCTACTCTATCCTGTGCAAACTTCTTCATCTCCCAGTACCTACTGCAACCTACATCCTTCTGAATCTGTTTAGCGTATTCATCTTTTTGTCTCCCTCTACGATTTTTACCCTCCACGCTGCCCTCCAGTACTAAATTGGTGAGCCCTTGATGTCTCAGAATATGTCCTACCAACCGATCCCTTCTTCTAGTCAATTTGTGCAACAAATTTCTCTTCTCTCCAATTCTATTCAATGCCTCCTCATTAGTTACGTGATCAACCCATCTAACCTACAGCATTCTTCTGTAGCACCACATTTCGAAAGCTTCTATTCTCTTCTTGTCCAAACTATTTATCGTCCATGTTTCACTTTCATACATGGCTACATTCCATACAAATACTTTCAGAAACGACTTCCTGATCCTTAAATCTATTCTCGATGTTAACAAATTTCTCTTCTTCAGAAACGCTTTCCTTGCCATTGCCAGTCTACATTTTATATCCTCTCTATTTCGACCATCATCAGTTATTTCGCTCCTCAAATAGCAAAACACATATACTACTTTAAGTGTCTCATTTCCTAATCTAATTCCCTCAGCATCAACCGACTTAATTCGACTACATTCCATTACCCTCGTTTTGCTTTTGTTGATGTTCATCTTATATCCTCCTTTCAAGACACTGTCCATTCCGTTCAGCTGATCTTCCAGGTCCTTTGCTGTCTCTGACACAATTACAATGTCATCGGCGAACCTCAAAGGTTCTAGGCGCTACAGTCTGGAACCGCGCGCCCGCTACGGTCGCAGGTTCGAATCCTGACTCTGGCATGGATGTGTGTGATGTCCTTAGGTTAGTTAGGTTTAAGTAGTTCTAAGTTCTAGGGGACTGATGACCTCAGATGTTAAGTCCCATAGTGCTCAGAGCCATTTGAACCATTTTTTTTTTTTTGAACCTCAAAGTTTTTATTTCTTCTCCATGGATTTTAATTACTACTCTGATTTTTTCTTTTGTTTCCTTTACTGCTTGCTCAATATACTGATTGAATAACATCGGGGATAGGCTGCAACCCTCACTCACTCTCTTCCCAACTACTGCTTCCCTTTCATGCCCCTCGACTCTTATAACTGCCATCTGGTTTCTGTACAAATTGTAAATAGCCTTTCGCTCCCTGTATTTTACCCCTGCCACCTTCAGAATTTGAAACAGAGTATTCCAGTTAACATTGCCAAAAGCTTTCTCTGAGTCTGCAAATGTTAGAAACGTAGATTTGCCTTTCCTTAATCTTTTTTCTAAGATAAGTCGTAAGGTTAGTATTGCCTCACGTGTTCCAACATTTCTACGGAATCCAAACTGATCTTCCCCGAGGTCCGCTTCTACCAGTTTTCCCATTCGTCTATAAAGAATTCGTGTTAGTATTTTACAGCCGTGGCTTATTAAACTGATAGTCCGGTAATTTTTACATTTGTCAACCCCTGCTTTGTTTGGGATTGGAATTATTATATTCTTTTTGAAGTGTGAGGGCATTGCTCACCAGATGGTAGAGTTTTGTCAGGACTGGCTCTCCCAAGGCCGTCAGTAAGTTCTAATGGAATGCTGTCTACTCCCGGGGCCTTGTTTCGACTCAGGTCTTTCGGTGCTCTGTCAAACTCTTCACGCAGTATCATATCTCCCATTTCATCTTCATCTACATCCTCTTCCATTTCCATAATATTATCCTCAAAAGCATCGCCCTTGAATAGACCCTCTTTATGCTCCTTCCACCTTTCTGTTTTCTCTTCTTTGCTTAGAACTGGGTTTCCATCTCAGCTCTTGATATTCATGCAAGTGGTTCTCTTTTCTGCAAAGGTCTCTTTAATTTTCCTGTAGGCAGTATCTATGTTACCCCTAGTGATACATGCCTCTACATCCTTACATTTGTCCTCTAGCCATCCCTGCTGAGCCATTTTGCACTTCCTGTCGAGCTCATTTTTGAGACGTTTGTATTCCTTTTTGCCTGTTTCACTTACTGCATTTTTGTATTTTCTCCTTTCATCCATTAGTTTCAGTATCTCTTCTGTTACCCAAGGATTTCTATTAGCCTCGCCTTTTTACCTACTTGATCCTCTGCTGCCTTCACTATTTCATCTCTCGAAGCTACCCATTCTTCTTCTACTGTATTTCTTTCCCACATTCTTGTCAATCGTTCCCTAATGCTCTTCCTCAAACTCTGTACAGCCTCTGGTTCCGTCAGTTTATCCAGGTCCCATCTCTTTAAATTCCCACCTTTTTGCGGTTTCTTTAGTTTTAATCCACAGTTCATAACCAATACATTGTGGTTGGAGTCCACACCTGCCCCTGGAAATTTCTTACCATTTAAAATCGGGTTCCTAAATCTCTGTCTGACCATTATTTAATCTATCTGAAACCTGTCAGTATCTCCAGGCTTCTTACATGTATACAACCTTCTTTTATGATTCTTGAACCAAGTGTTAGCTATGATTATGCACAAAATTCTACCAGGCGGCTTCGTCTTTCATTCCTTAGCCCCAATCCATATTCTCCTACTATGTTTACTTCTCGCCCTTTTCCTACTCTCGAATTCCAGTCACCCATGACTATTAAATTTTCGTCTCCCTTCACTATCTGAATAATTTCTTTTATCTCATCATACATTTCATCGATCTCTTCGTCATCTGCGGAGCTAGTCGGCATATAAACTTGTACTACTGTGGTAGACGTGGGTTTCCGTATCTATCTTGGCCACAATAATGTGTTCACTATGCTGTTTATAGTAGCTTACGCGCATTCCTATTTTTTTACTTGTTATTAAACCTACTCCTGCATTACCCCTATTTGATTTTGTATTTATAATCCTGTATTCACCTGGCCAGAAGTCTTGTTCCTCCTGCTATTGAAGTTCACTAATTCCCACTATATCTAACTTTAACCTATCCATTTCCCTTTCTAAATTTTCTAACCTACCTGCCAGATTAAGGGATCTGACATTCCACGCTCCGACCTGTCGAACGCCAGTTGTCTTTCTCCTGATAACAACGTCCTCCTGAGTAAATCCCGCCTGGAGATCCGAATGGAGGACTGTTTTACCTCCGGAATATTTTACCCAAGAGGACGCCATCACCATTTAACCATACAGTAAAGCTGCATGCCCTCGGGAAAAATTACGACTGTAGTTTCCCCTTGCTTTCAGCCGTTCGCAGTACCAGCACAGCAAGGCCGTTTTGGTTAGTGTTACAAGGCCGGATCAGTCAATCATCCAGACTGTTGCCCCTACAACTACTGAAAAGGCTGCTGCCCCTCTTCAGGAACCATACGTTTCACTGGCCTCTCAACAGATACCCCTCCGTTGTGGTTGCACCTACGGTACGGCTATCTGTATCGCTGAGGCACGCAAGCCTCCCCACCAACGGCAAGGTCCATGGTTCATGGGGTGGAGGGGGGGGGGGGGGGGGTCGAAGCAGAGAGGGATATATAATGTAGACTGGCAATGGCGAGGAAAGCGTTTCTGACGAAGAAAAATTTGTTAACATCGAGTATAGATTTAAGTGTCAGGAAGTCTTTTCTGGAAGTATTTATATGGAGTGTAGCCATGTATGGACGTGAAACATTGAGGGAAGCGTGGAGGGTAAAAATCGTAGAGGGAGACCAAGAGATAAATACACTAACTATATTCAGAAAGTTGTAGGTTGCAATAGTTACTCGGAGATGAAGAAGCTTGCACATGAAGGAGTAGGATGGAGAGCCTGCATCAAACTAGTCTCTGGACTGAAGACCCCAACAACAACAGTAGGCAGGAAAATATTATTATTCGGCACCAACATTCGCCGTTTTCGATTACCGTAAGCCACCATTCCAAACGCCCCCCCCCCCTCCCACCCTCCCTGCCGCAATACCCCTAGGGATGAAACGCCTTCGAGACTGTTACTAATTAACCTGGAAACCCCGGGAACTATGGATTCGACACTAATACAAAATAGTTCATTCTCGGTTATTTCCGCAATTGTAATTGTCTCTTCTGAAGACTTTCATCTCACAGTTTATCTCTATCAATGTCTGAAAATATTAAATACGTCCAGTTCCACTGTCATTCGGAGTATACCCCAAACTGTGTGAGGACCGCTCATATCGGCTGTCTTTAATTACCCAACTCGGAGATCGCGTGGTGTAGAGACATTATGATGTGAAGTTTCATAGGCAGCTCAGAGGGCAACCACTGTCAGGACAAGGTAGATTTTCCATGTGTTAACAGAAATTGGTGTTCGTGACGTAACTAAATTCCCTTAAAAGACGTAGGTGACTCATAGTGGCCATACTATCCCGCCGCCTACGGCTATACGTAATTAACCCGTATCACCATGTAGATGCCCGGTGATGTCTGCAAACTGTCATTTGTTACGCAAGAATTTATTATTAACGCTAAATTACGGTCCTAAGAATAATGACACTGTAGTTTAATTTTGTGACCAGGTGAGATACATCCCAAAGGTGTACTACAGGATTCAGATCAGGACTGTGCAGGTCAGTCAATTACAGGGATGTTATTGTCGTGTAACCACTCCGCCACAGGTCGTGCATTATGAACAGGTGCTCGATCGTGTTGAAAGATGCTATCGCCATCCCCAAATTGCTCTTCAACAATGGTAAGCAAGAAGGTGCTTAAAACATCACCGTAGACCTTCGCTGTGGTACTGACACGCAAAACAACAAGGGGTGCAAGCCCCCTCCATGAAAAACACCACCCCGTAACATCAGCAGCTCCGAATTTTACTGTTGGCACTATACACACGGGCAGACGACGTTTTTTTTTTTTTTTTTTTTGGCTCTTCTGTGTATGTGTGTGTGTGTTATAAGAAAAAAATAGAAGAATACGTTATGATCGCATGATGCTCTTGTAAGTGTCCTAGAGTTCTGAGGACCACTAAAAAACCACGGTTCCAACGTATCTGGAGAGATCTTCGTTGTACCATCCTCAGCTGCGACGGCATAATGAAACATGTTTCTCATTCTTCAGTCTACAGGAAGTAGCGGAGCAGACTAAATGATTTTCAATCAGCTCGCAGAGTAACTTCGAATTCCACCATTAGTTCGATTTCCAGTATAGTTGTTTTCTGTAATCGATTTAGATGTTAAAACTACAGGCATACAGCACTTTGTTTTATAAACCATTTTATGTTCTGACTGCCATAACAGTAAAAAGGCGCCATGATCACGACCATCTAATCTGGTATTACTTCCCCAGTATAATATTTGCAGAACGTTCTTAGGGATACATACACGTAAGCTGTAAGTAGTGGTAATGGTCCAGGTCTTCATAGCAAACCGTTCCTCCCTTTCGTATCAGGAAGGCAGGAAGGCATAACTTGTTCTATGTATCGTTACCAGCAACATACCGAGGATTCACCTTGGTATTATCAGAAATATTGTCACAATATTTTTATCCATATTCTTAACACACTAACGAAAGCCTCTTGGGAGGGGTGTGCGTTTGGTAGCCATAGTATCCGCATATAACAACATGTCTCCTACATCACCACACTGGCTGATGAGATGACTTGACATCTACATTCTTCCACCATTAGCAGATCATTACAGGTCGTAACTTTTTTTTTCTTCTTTTAAGTAGCATTTCAATGTAGCGCATCCTACCATTACCGAATTGTTCATTGAAACTACAGTCTTCCAAAGCATAAACACACCAAGCTAAAATAGTCTAACACTTATGTATTCGAATTTTAAGATCCATAATCAGAAGAGGCGTCATGAACAACGCCATCTGAGCTTGTATTACTTCCCCCAGTAGACAAATTGCAGAACGACCTTAGAGTTACAAATATGTGAGAATTGCAACAAGTCTGCTCAACGTACACTGCCTTCTTTGCGTATCAGAACGGTATAATTTGTTCTATATTTCTGTCAGGAAGACGGTCTTACCGTCTAGAGATATATAGTTGTTCAGAGCATTCTCATATCTGAGGTCACTAGTGTCCTGCATGTTCTTGACACTGAGAAGGTGATGTAGCCCGTATTGGTTTGCTTACGACAAATCCAATACACATATACTTCACGGCAGCACTGTCAGCATCGCTGGTTGGTGTCTCATGTAATCGATTTCCAGGTTAAATAATTGGAACTACAGATAAACAGAGCGTTACATTATGACAGTTATCGACTCTGAAACTTCCTGGCAGATTAAAACTGTGTGCCCGACCGAGACTCGAACTCGGGACCTTTGCCTTTCGCGGGCAGGTGCTCTACCATCTGAGCTACCGAAGCACGACTCACGCCCGGTACTCACAGCTTTACTTCTGCCAGTACCTCGTCTCCTACCGGGCGTGAGTCGTGCTTCGGTAGCTCAGATGGTAGAGCACCTGCCCGCGAAAGGCAAAGGTCCCGAGTTCGAGTCTCGGTCGGGTACACAGTTTTAATCTGCCAGGAAGTTTCATATCAGCGCACACTCCGCTGCAGAGTGAAAATCTCATTCTGGAAGTTATCGACTCTGATTATATGGAATATACTCACAGCCAGACAAGTCAACTGTATTTAATTCTCCGGAAGACGTCGACTTAGACCTCACGTCTATCTGCATTAGCAATCGTAAAACAGTGTAAAACAAACACTGGAATGCAACCTACCAAGGCAAAATGATCACTAACAGCAATTTATTTTTCTAACAGTGATTATTCACTCTAGTAGCGAAAACCCATCTGGTATTGGATGATGGTTGCACTCCAAGTCACATGATATTCTAAATGTGATTGAACTCGCACCATATTGTGTGCGCCGTGACTTGGGTTCCCCAGAGTCATGAGATGAGGACGTGCGGTCGAGCAACAGTGAGGAACATACATAGCGCTGCTCAGTACACAGAAAACGCGTACTTAGCGGTATGTACGTAATAAGGTATTAGCCCTGCTGTATTTATAAAAAGATGAGATACAACCATATGAAAGAAGGTGATAATGTTACCTAGGCACAGAGGGAAGAGGAGAGGGGCCGTAAAAATACACTGAAGAGCCAAAGGAACTGGAACGCCTGCCTAATATCGTGTAGGGCCTCCGCGAACGTGTAGAAGTGCCGCAACACGACGTGGCATGGACTGGACTAAAGTCTGAAGTAGTGCTGAAGGGAACCGACACCATTAATCCTGCACGGCTGTCCGTAAATCCTAAGAGTACGAGGGGGTGGACACATCTTATGAACAGCACGTTACAAGACATCCCACATAAGTTCAATAGAGTTCTTGTCTGGAGAGTTTGGTGGCCAGCGGAATGCTTAAACTCAGAAGATCGTTACTGGAGCCACTCTGCAGCAATTCTGGTCGTGTGAGGTGTCACATTGTCCTGCTGAAATTGCCCAAGTCCGTCGCAATGCAGAATGGACATGAATGGATGCATGTGATCACACAGGATGCTTCCGTACGTGTCACCTGTCAGAGTCGTATCTAGACGTATCAGGGGTCTCATATCACTCCAACTGCACATGTCCCACACCATTACAGAGCCTCCATCAGCTTGAACAGTCCCTTGGTGACAAGCAAGTCGCATGGATTAATGAGGTTGTCTCCATACAATTACACGTCCATCCGCTCGATACAAACTGAAACGAGACTCTCCAACCAGGCAACATACACTCCTGGAAATCGAAAAAAGAACACATTGACACCGGTGTGTCAGACCCACCATACTTGCTCCGGACACTGCGAGAGGGCTGTACAAGCAATGATCACACGCACGGCACAGCGGACACACCAGGAACCGCGGTGTTGGCCGTCGAATGGCGCTAGCTGCGCAGCATTTGTGCACCGCCGCCGTCAGTGTCAGCCAGTTTGCCGTGGCATACGGAGCTCCATCGCAGTCTTTAACACTGGTAGCACGCCGCGACAGCATGGACGTGAACCGTATGTGCAGTTGACGGACTTTGAGCGAGGGCGTATAGTGGGCATGCGGGAGGCCGGGTGGACGTACCGCCGAATTGCTCAACACGTGGGGCTTGAGGTCTCCACAGTACATCGATGTTGTCGCCAGTGGTCGGCGGAAGGTGCACGTGCCCGTCGACCTGGGACCGGACCGCAGCGACGCACGGATGCACGCCAAGACCGTAGGATCCTACGCAGTGCCGTAGGGGACCGCACCGCCACTTCCCAGCAAATTAGGGACACTGTTGATCCTGGGGTATCGGCGAGGACCATTCGCAACCGTCTCCATGAAGCTGGGCTACGGTCCCGCACACCGTTAGGCCGTCTTCCGCTCACGCCCCAACATCGTGCAGCCCGCCTCCAGTGGTGTCGCGACAGGCGTGAATGGAGGGACGAATGGAGACGTGTCGTCTTCAGCGATGAGAGTCGCTTCTGCCTTGGTGCCAATGATGGTCGTATGCGTGTTTGGCGCCGTGCAGGTGAGCGCCACAATCAGGACTGCATACGACCGGGGCACACAGGGCCAACACCCGGCATCATGGTGTGGGGAGCGATCTCCTACACTGGCCGTACACCGCTGGTGATCGTCGAGGGGACACTGAATAGTGCTCGGTACATCCAAACCGTCATCGAACCCATCGTTTTACCATTCCTAGACCGGCAAGGGAACTTGCTGTTCCAACAGGACAATGCACGTCCGCATGTATCCCGTGCCACCCAACGTGCTCTAGAAGGTGTAAGTCAACTACCCTGGCCAGCAAGATCTCCGGATCTGTCCCCCATTGAGCATGTTTGGGACTGGATGAAGCGTCGTCTCACGCGGTCTGCACGTCCAGCACGAACGCTGGTCCAACTGATGCGCCAGGTGGAAATGACATGGCAAGCCGTTCCACAGGACTACATCCAGCATCTCTACGATCGTCTCCATGGGAGAATAGCAGCCTGCATTGCTGCGAAAGGTGGATATACACTGTACTAGTGCCGACATTGTGCATGCTCTGTTGCCTGTGTCTATGTGCCTGTGGTTCTGTCAGTGTGATCATGTGATGTATCTGACCCTAGGAATGTGTCAATAAAGTTTCCCCTTCCTGGGACAATGCATTCACGGTGTTCTTATTTCAATTTCCAGGAGTGTATTTCCAATCATCAACAGTCTAATGTCGGGGTTGACAGACCCAAGCGAGTGGTAAAGCTTTGTGTCGTGCAGTCATCAAGGGTACACGAGCGGCCCTTCGGCTACGAAAGCCCATAGCGATGATGTTTCGTTGAACGGTTCGCCCGATGACACTTGTTGATGGCTCAATACTGAAATCTGCAGCAATTTGCGGAACGGTTGCACTTCTGTCACGCTGAACAATTCTCTTCAGTCGTCGTTGGTCCCGCTCTTGCAAGATCTTCTTCCGGCCGCAGCGATGTCGAATTGATCTTTTACCGGGTACCTGATATTCACGGTACAATAATGAAATGGTCGTAAGGGAAAATCCCCACTTCATCGCTACCTCGGAGAGGCTGTGTCCCATCGCTCGTGCGCTGACTATAACACCATGTTCAAACTCACTTAAATTTAGATAACCTGTGATTGTAGCAGCAGTAACCGATCTAACAACTGCGCCAAACACTTGTCTTATACAGGCGTTGCCGTTCGCAACGCCGTATACTACCTTTTCACATATGTATTTGAACACGCATGCCTGTACCAGTTTCTTCCACGCTTCTGTGTATTTTTCAGTTATAATACCATATGATGGTAAAAAAAGCATTACATCGGATGGCTGCAGAAACGCGCAGGCAGGCAGGCAGATACAGCTATGTACAGGGCTATTACAAATGATTGAAGCGATTTCATAAATTCACTGTAGCTCCATTCATTGACATATGGTCACGACACACTACAGATACGTAGAAAAACTCATAAAGTTTGGTTCGGCTGAAGCCGCAATTCAGGTTTCTGCCGTCAGAGCGCTCGAGAGCGCGGTGAGACAAAATGGCGACAGGAGCCGAGAAAGCGTATGTCGTGCTTGAAATGCACTCACATCAGTCAGTCATAACAGTGCAACGACACTTCAGGACGAAGTTCAACAAAGATCCACCAACTGCTAACTCCATTCGGCGATGGTATGCGCAGTTTAAAGCTTCTGGATGCCTCTGTAAGGGGAAATCAACGGGTCGGCCTGCAGTGAGCGAAGAAACGGTTGAACGCGTGCGGGCAAGTTTCACGCGTAGCCCGCGGAAAATTGGCTCGTGCCAGAACTGGAGACCGACAGCGCCGACTTCATCTTTCAACAGGATGGTGCTCCACCGCACTTCCATCATGATGTTCGGCATTTCTTAAACAGGAGATTGGAAAACCGATGGATCGGTCGTGGTGATCATGATCAGCAATTCATGTCATGGCCTCCACGCTCTCCCGACTTAACCCCATGCGATTTCTTTCTGTGGGGTTATGTGAAAGATTCAGTGTTTAAACCTCCTCTACCAAGAAACGTGCCAGAACTGCGAGCTCGCATCAACGATGCTTTCGAACTCATTGACGGGGACATGCTGCGCCGAGTGTGGGAGGAACTTGATTATCGGCTTGATGTCTGCCGAATCACTAAAGGGGCACATATCGAACATTTGTGAATGCCTAAAAAAACTTTTTGAGTTTTTGTATGTGTGTGCAAAGCATTGTGAAAATATCTCAAATAATAAAGTTATTGTAGAGCTGTGAAATCGCTTCAATCATTTGTAATAACCCTGTACTTGACCCTGACGATTCAGCTGTGTGACTGTAATGACCTACATCACGTCTTAGCGAGGAGTAGGCACGCGATCGGGACTGGCAACATGTCAGGAGTCGCCATCTCTCTTTCCAACCAGCGAGCGTTAATTCTCCTCCAAAACGCTCTATTATATATGCATGGAAAGCAGTGAATTTCCCACAAATGAGACTACCGGAGAACAATCAACAAATAAGGTTAAATGTGAGATAAATGAGTTTAAAAATTAGACAAGCGCCATGAAATAGAACAACTGCTATATACAATGACACGGTAATGCTTACAGAATTCTCTATGACACTATCAACATGACGTCTCTATTTCTACCAATGTGTTCGTTTCTAAAACAAAACTATGGCGACACACGAACAAACACATACACACACACACACACACACACACGAGCATGCATGTACGCACACATGCGATGTGCGACAATAAAGTGATGAGACTGATTTTCTTTGCAAGATGTGGCAACCCTGCAGGCTTGCGTATGCACAATACCTTTGACCTTGGTCTATAAGCTGCTTCTAGTCCAAGCGGCACATCGATGCAACTGCTCAGTCGTGCGTTGTGTCTCTCGTCACGGAAATGGAACCGCATAATATTGTGCAATGATATGCCATTCCTTTTTTGCATTAAATTGGGTGAAAAGGCGACGACAACTTACGGTAAGCTTCAGAAGGCTTTTGGAGAGGAGGTTATGTCAAGAGCTCAAGTTTTTCGTTGGCATAGAATGTTTAGTGAAGGCAGAACGAATGTTGAAGACCGCAGAGGACGACCATCAACCTCACGGACAGATGCCAACTTGGCATCGAAGATTATCTGTGAAAATGATTGCAGAAGAACTGAACATCAATCAAGAACGGTTCGTCTAATAATAACTGAAGATCTTGATATGAGAAAGATTTGTGCAAAAATGGTCCACGAAAATCTCACACCGCAACAGCGAGAAACACGTAAAAATGTGGCAACCGTCTGTTATAGCAAACCACAGCCACCTTAGTCACTAGATATCGCTCCGTACGACTTTTTTCTATTTCCAAGAGTCAAAACGGCGGTCAAGGGACACAATTTTCAAACAACACAAGATGTCCAAAAAGCTGTGACGAGGGTCTTGGAGGATATTACAGAAGATGAGTTCCAGAAATGTTACCGTCAATGGCAGAAGCGCTGGAAGAAGTGTGTGCAATCAGAAGGGAGCTACTTTGAAGGAGACAACACTAAACTTGACTAAAACGGTAAGCAACATTTTTTTCACATCAGTCTCATTACTTTATTGTCGCACCTCGTACACACACTAGTAATGGAGTGGTGGATTAGCAATGATACAAAACCGGGGTAATATCTTAGAGCATCGCGACGTCAACTCGACGCGATGGAAAGTCGTGACGCGAAGTCGTGATGCTACGTGACAAGACGCGATGCGATAAGACGTCGTCACGCGCCAAAACGTGATAGCGATATCCACGAGAACTCGTGCAATAGCGAAAAAAGCATAAAATTGTGGAAAAGTGAGAGTAATTACACATCTGGGTATGACGTCTACTGGTGTCACGAAATAGTAATTCGTTATTAACAAATAGATAGACACAGCCAACAGCCTATCCCTATTGTGCCGAGTCAGGTGTCCCAATTACAAAAGTCGGTCTTAGGGATGTTACATATAATTCAGCCACATACTGCACTGTGACAGCGTGAGAGCATCATGACGTAGACAAGACGTCGGTAACAGTGGGGTGGATCTCACATTACTGGACAAATATGTAAAACTGTGGAAAATACGAAACTGGCGAAAAGGACATAAAATATGGGAAATATGGAAAATGAGAGTCCTTACATATCTGCCTTAGTGTGGCCCCTGCTGGTGCCACGTAACACTAAAATGTTTTTCACAAACAGAACAGCAGTGATTTAATTTGTTATAAATGCACAGACGCAGCCCGCAACCTCTCCCTGCTCTCCGGAGTGCCTCCTGTTATAAAATTAAAAAAAAAAAATAAGGAAATGTGTAAAAATATGTAAAATTTTGGAGACTACGAAAAATATAGTATAATACGCAGAAATGAGTGACGTATTTGCACAGGGTGTGGTGTCTGCTAGTCTCGCAAATGGCGTAATATTGTTTTTAACAAATGACCCCAAGCGATGTGACTTAATGTAATTTGTTGTAGACATATAGAAACATCTTAAGCCACTCCCTACTCCACTCAGCTCCATAATAACCCCTCCAACTCAAGTGTCCCAGTTATGATGAATATGGGATGGGAAAGAGGTAGGTACACGAGGAGGGGGTGGGTATGTGGGGCTTGGGAGGAATGGGATGAGGAGGGGGTGCTTAATCCTACTGGCTGGGAGGGGGTTCCCACCAATTTTATGTCACGTGGTGGCTGTACAGTCACGTCATGACCTAGAACATAACTAGCAGAATTAGACAGGTGATTTCCTTGGTTGACCTTGATCATTTCCTGGTGGTTTCCTGGGAGAGAGAGACGGGGGGCACCAAGGAGAACACGTGTACAACCTGACACCAGATGTGTAACATGACACTGGATGTTATAAGGTGGTTATCAATCTTTGAAACCTCAGTGCTACGCTACTGGAGAGGTTATCACAGCCTCGTAATGCCAATTAATCTGGACGGACGTAAGCATCAAAAGTGGGTAAAAAATCAGATGTTTTTATAGACCACCTGCTGTAGTAGTAGAGCGCATCACACACGACTTGCCGAATGAATTAGTTTTATGATTATGCTGTTATACGAGTGACTTCTGCTTTCCAGATAAAGATTGAGAGAGTCATGCTATCAAAACTGGTGCCAGAGACATTATTGTGAATCTCTTGTCAGAAAATTACTTCGAGCAGATAGTTAGAGAACCAGTTAGTGGTCATAAGGCTGTGATAGCATCTATGATTATGGGAATTGTAAGGAATGTCGAGAAAAGAAGAAAAATTTTTGCTTAGCAAGAGTGTCAGGATACAAACTGCAGGGTATCTGACAAGGAAACCCTTGCGTGCGAGGTCCCAAAGGATCAATGTTGTTTACGGGATTTGACGCTCCAAATATTGTCTGCCATGCAACCACAATATTGGCTGAAAATGACAACAGGTAGTGGAACTGGAGGTATCCAGCGGTGACCGCAGCATGGGGCTTTGGAGCGTAGTTGAACTGCTTAGTCGACGAGTAGAAATGCGCTATAATGCCTGTGCTGCTGGTACAAAGCAGAGCAATGGAAACGGAAACCGAGGAATTTCGCAGAGTGAGAAAGGAGTGGCAGATGAAATATCACGTTTCATTATTTCTGCAAGATGGGGCATTGGAACGTGTGGTGTATACGGTCGACTGCGCGGACAGCGTAAATGAGGAGTACAGTGACGCCGATACGTGCTTAACGAGTGAATGTGATATTGAAGTAGGTGTCGAGCCATTTAGTTCATCAGTCTTGTCCGACAGCGAGCCACAAATCCCGGCTCCACTGAAACGTAGTAAAGAACATTTGTTGTCCAAGGAGCGAGTAGTAAACATAATTACGTACGTGGAAGACCATGTGCAGCATAATGAAGAAAACGATTATGATCAGATTTGGAGTAAGTCCGCAGCAATATGACCGTGTAGTGCATTAGAAAAACTACAGATATTCAAGGGAGGACGAGGCGCACTTGTCACAAAAACTGATGTTTGCGCGTTTCAAGGATGCTCGATACAATTACAGGATATGCATGATGGTGGCCTATTACGTTATGCACATCAAACTGCGCGCGACATAGATTACAGTGATTTCAAGGAAAGCAGTGGACGTTTGCATAACTTGAAATAGAATTGGAAGACGTATTGAGTTCCAAGTACGTCAAGGAGGGTGACTGAGAAGAACTAAGAAGCTTGCTTCAGTGTCTGGGAAGTCAATCGCTGCGCAATAATGTAGATGTTAATGCGCAAGAACTAACAGTGGCTATACATAAAGCAATGGAGGCATCGATATCTGTCAACATTGCATAGATACAAATGCGTTAAACAACGTTTAAGGAAAACTTATGGAAAGCAAAAATGGAACAATGGAAGTAATTTGTGGAGGCTAACTTAGAAACCGGTTTCCGGGGTACACCATACGAAACAGTCTGCGAGAAAATACGATCACCAACGCTCGGAAGGAATGATGGGGCGGCAACACAAAGCTGGGAACAGCCAGCTGCCCTTTTAATGGAAACACTGTTTCCCGACGACGGGGAAGAAGACAAGACAGAAGATCAGCGTCGGTTGAATGCTAAAGTGGTGATAATTAGTAAAGGGCAAGACAACACTCCGATGAAACTTCCTGACAGGTTAAAACTCTGTGCCCGACCGAGACTCGAACTCGGGACTTTTACCTTTCGCGGGCAAGTGCTCTACCATCTGAGCTACCGAAGCACGACTCACGCCCGGTACTCACAGCTTTACTTATGCCAGTATCTCGTCTCCTACCTTCCAAACTTTACAGAAGCTCTCCTGCGAAGCTGTGAGTACCGGGCGTGAGTCGTGCTTCGGTAGCACAGATGGTAGAGCACTTGCCCGCGAAAGGCAAAGGTCCCGAGTTTGAGTCTCGGTCGGGCACACAGTTTTAATCTGCCAGGAAGTTTCATATCATCGCACACTCCGCTGCAGAGTGAAAATCTCATTCTGAACACTCCGATGATACCCAGCTCCTAAGATCAGTTTGTCTTTCGAATGTTCTCGGCAAGGTATCTGAAAACGTATTATGCACGAGATTACAAGATCATAGACTGATGCTAGGGAAAAGCCTTCAGCAGTAAGGGTTTAGAAGAGGCAACTAAACCGAAGTCGCAGTTAATAGGGCCATCTCGCTAGCTACAGATATTCTACGTCCGCTCTAGCGATGATGATCTGTATTGCTGGCGCTTTCGATAATCTATGGTGGCCGTCTTTCTTTGATCACCTAAGAGAGTTGGAAGGTCCAGAACGGCTGTACAACTCACTGAGAGGTTATTGCCACGAGAAACATGTTTCTTTACTTTGCCCAGGAAATAAAATAACGAAATAATAAAAGGCTGTCCGCAACGATCCGTGTGTTGTCCAGAGTTTTTGGATGTAACACTGAAGCCCATGCTACAGATGTTACAGGACAGCGGCAACGTAAGCGGTCCAGTAGCTCCACGAACTTGAGCGCTGTTGTAGAAGTGTTAAATTGTCACTAGCACCTCACAAATCAACGAACCTCGTGTTGGAAGGGAACGTAGCAAGAAACCCCAAAATAAAATTAAATAAAGATACGTTTAGAAAAACCGCAGTAACGAGATATCTAGCAATATTTCCGAACGAACGAAACTTTGAACATCATATACAGGAAGCAAGCAGAAAAAGTACACTGAAGAACCAACGAAACTAGTTCACCTGCCTAATATCATGCAGGGCCCCCCCGAACACGCAGAAGTGCTGCAACACGACGTGACACGGACTCGACTAATATCTGAAGTAGTGCTGGGGGGGAATTGACACCATGAGTCCTGCCGGGCTATCTACACTCCTGGAAATTGAAATAAGAACACCGTGAATTCATTGTCCCAGGAAGGGGAAACTTTATTGACACATTCCTGGGGTCAGATACATCACATGATCACACTGACAGAACCACAGGCACATAGACACAGGCAACAGAGCATGCACAATGTCGGCACTAGTACAGTGTATATCCACCTTTCGCAGCAATGCAGGCTGCTATTCTCCCATGGAGACGATCGTAGAGATGCTGGATGTAGTCCTGTGGAACGGCTTGCCATGCCATTTCCACCTGGCGCCTCAGTTGGACCAGCGTTCGTGCTGGACGTGCAGACCGCGTGAGACGACGCTTCATCCAGTCCCAAACATGCTCAATGGGGGACAGATCCGGAGATCTTGCTGGCCACGGTAGTTGACTTACACCTTCTAGAGCACGTTGGGTGGCACGGGATACATGCGGACGTGCATTGTCCTGTTGGAACAGCAAGTTCCCTTGCCGGTCTAGGAATGGTAGAACGATGGGTTCGATGACGGTTTGGATGTACCGTGCACTATTCAGTGTCCCCTCGACGATCACCAGTGGTGTACGGCCAGTGTAGGAGATCGCTCCCCACACCATGATGCCGGGTGTTGGCCCTGTGTGCCTCGGTCGTATGCAGTCCTGATTGTGACGCTCACCTGCACGGCGCCAAACACGCATACGACCATCATTGGCACCAAGGCAGAAGCGACTCTCATCGCTGAAGACGACACGTCTCCATTCGTCCCTCCATTCACGCCTGTCGCGACACCACTGGAGGCGGGCTGCACGATGTTGGGGCGTGAGCGGAAGACGGCCTAACGGTGTGCGGGACCGTAGCCCAGCTTCATGGAGACGGTTGCGAATGGTCCTCGCCGATACCCCAGGAGCAACAGTGTCCCTAATTTGCTGGGAAGTGGCGGTGCGGTCCCCTATGGCACTGCGTAGGATCCTACGGTCTTGGCGTGCATCCGTGCGTCGCTGCGGTCCGGTCCCAGGTCGACGGGCACGTGCACCTTCCGCCGACCACTGGCGACAACATCGATGTACTGTGGAGACCTCACGCCCCACATGTTGAGCAATTCGGCGGTACGTCCACCCGGCCTCCCGCATGCCCACTATACGCCCTCGCTCAAAGTCCGTCAACTGCACATACGGTTCACGTCCACGCTGTCGCGGCATGCTACCAGTGTTAAAGACTGCGATGGAGCTCCGTATGCCACGGCAAACTGGCTGACACTGACGGCGGCGGTGCACAAATGCTGCGCAGCTAGCGCCATTCGACGGCCAACACCGCGGTTCCTGGTGTGTCCGCTGTGCCGTGCGTGTGATCATTGCTTGTACAGCCCTCTCGCAGTGTCCGGAGCAAGTATGGTGGGTCTGTCACACCGGTGTCAACGTGTTCTTTTTTCCATTTCCAGGAGTGTATAAATCCGTAACAGTACGAGGGGGTTAAGATTTCTTATGAACAGCACGTTGCAAGGCATCCCAGATATGCTCAATAATGTCTGAGGAATCTGGTGGCCAGCGGAAACTCTGCTCCTGGAGCCACTCTATAGCAATTCTGGACTTGTGGCGTGCCGCATTGCCCTGCTGGACTTGCCCAAGTCCGTCGGAATGCACAATGGACATGGATGGATGCAGACTGGATGCTTACGTACGCGACACCTGTCAGGGTCATATCTAGACGTATCAGGGGTTTCCTGTCCGCTTGCTTAGTTGGGTGGTAACGTGCTTCCCTCCAACGCACTGGGCCCCAGTTCGATTCCCGGCCGGTTCAAATAGCTCTGAGCACTATGGGACTAACATCTGAGGTCATGAGTCCCCTAGAACTTAGAACTACTTAAATCTAACTAACCTAAGGACATCACACACATCCATGCCCGAGGCAGGATTCGAACCTGCGACCGTAGCAGCAGCGCGGTTCCGAATTGAAGCGCCTAGAACCGATCGGTCACAGCGGCCGGTTTCCCTGCCGGGTTGGAGATTTTCTCCGCTCGGGGACTGGGTGTTGTGCTGTCCTCATCATTTCATCATCATCCCTGGCCGCAAGTCGCCCAATGTGGCGTCGACTAAACTATGACTTGCACTTCGCAGCCGAACCCGACTCGGACATCCCAGCCAACAATGCAAAACTATCATTTCATTTTCCAGGGGTCCCTTATCACTCCAGCTGCACACGCCCCACACCATTACAGAGTCTCCACCAGCTTGAACAGATCCCTGGTGACATTCAGGATCCGTGGATTCATGAGGTTGCCTCCATACGTGTACACGTCCATTTGCTCAATGCAGATTGAAACGAGACTCTCCAGTCATCAATAGTCCAACGTCTGTGTTGACGGGCCCAGGCGAGGTGTAAAACTCTGTGTCGTGCAGTCATCAAAGGTACACGAATGGGCCTTCGGCTCCGAAAGCCCATATCGATGAAGATGCGGCGGGTAATGGCCGTCAGGTATTAAGGATGCTGGATCCCAAAGCAGCACTAAGGAGCGAGTCGATCTGACGTATCTTGGCCAGTACTGCAGTTGCAGTATCCAGGAAGGCCAAGGAAGACTTCACAAGGCATTCAAACGGAAGTCAGCACGCTGTCTCCCATTTAGACAACATATTCTGCAGATAGAAAGAAGGTAACTAATGTCGGCAACCACAGAATGAAAAGCACTCCGTCTTCAGGCCACAAGTGGCCCATCGGGACCATCCGACCGCCGTGTCATCCTCAGCAGAGGATGCAGATAGGAGGGGCGCGTGGTGAGCACACCGCTCTTCTGGTCGTGATGATGGTTTTCTGTGACCGAAGCCGCTACTATTCGGTATAGCAGCTCCTCAATTGGCATCACGAGGCTGAGTGCACCCCGAAAAATGGCAACAGCGCATGGCGGCCCGGATGGTCACCCATCCAAGTGCCGGCCATGCCGGACAGCGCTTAACTTCGGTGATCTGGCGGGAACTGGTGTGTCCATTGCTGCAAAGCCGTTGCCACAGAATGAAATGATTTCTCAAAAATCTACATTGCGTTGGTGGAAGTGATGATGGAAGTGTGGACTTTAAGGCGTAACAGTGATTGGTGGAACTGCTTGTTATAGTGGAAGCGCTGCTGACGTGCTGCCCGAAGCTCAACGAGTCCCGCAGACAACGGCTGTTGAAAGGGCGAGAATTAGGGCGGATCCAGTAGCGGAATCAACCATCTGAGGGTTAAGTGCACAAAAATGAATAAAGAAAAATCGAGAATAGAGTCTGCCGTGCTAAAAGTAGAATTAGTAATTGGGTAATTGGTTAAAGAATTATAGCAGTTTTGTATTAGTAGAAGTAGTTGTGGTATGAAAAAGATTAAGTATCAGAAATACCATATATATATATATATATATATATATATATATATATATATATATATATATATATATATATATGTGTATATGTATATATATATACAGGGTGGTCCATTGATCGTTACCGGGCCAAATATCTCACAAAATAAGCGTCAAACGAAAAAACTACAAAGAACGAAACTTGTCTAGCTTGAAGTGGGAAACCAGATGGCGCTATGGTTGGCCCGCTAGATGGCGCTGCCATAGGCCAAACGGGTATCAACTGCGTTTTTTTTAATAGGAACCCCCATTTTTATTACATATTCGTGAAGTACGTAAAGAAATATCAATGTTTTGTTGGACCACTTTTTTCGCCCTCTAGCGGGCCAACCATCGCACCGTCTGGTTTCCCCCTTCAAGCTAGACGAGTAGCCAGACGAGTTTCTTTCTTTGTAGTTTTTTCGTTTGATGCTTATTTTGTGAGATATTTGGCCCGGTCACTATCAATGGACCACCCTATATAAAATGGCTCTGAGCACTATGGGACTTAACATCCATGGTCATCGGTCCCCTAGAACTTAGAACTACTTAAACCTAACTAACCTATGGATATCACACACATCCATGCCCCAAGCAGGATTCGAACCTGCGACCGTAGCAGTCGCGCGGTTCCGGACTGAGCGCCTAGAACCGCTAGACCACCGCGGCCGGCCCCACCCTATATATACAGGGTGAGTCACCTAACGTTACCGCTGGATATATTTCGTAAACCACATCAAATACTGACGAACCGATTCCACAGACCGAGCGTGAGGAGAGGGGCTAGTGTAATTGTTTAATACAAACCATACAAAAATGCACGGAAGTATGTTTTTTAACACAAACCTACGGTTTTTTAAATGGAACCACGTTAGTTTTGTTAGCACATCTGAACATATAAACAAATACGTAATCAGTGCGGTTTGTTGCATTGTAAAATGTTAATTACATCCGGAGATATTGGAACCTAAAGTTGACGCTTGAGTACCACTCCTCCGCTGTTCGATCGTGTGTATCGGAGAGCACCAAATTACATAGGGATCCAAAGGGAACGGTGATGGACCTTAGGTACAAAACAGACTGGAAGAACACATTACGTCCACATGCTAACACCTTTTTATTGGTCTTTTTCACTGACGCACATGTACATTACGATGACGTGGAGGACGCATAAATTGGCGAGTCCGTTCTCCTGATCTTATTACACCTCTGGACTTCTTTCTGTGGGGTACGTTAAAGGAGAATGTGTACCGTGATGTGCCTACAACCCCAGAGGATATGAAACAACGTATTGTGGCAGCCTGCGGCGACATTACACCAGCCGGCCGGAGTGGCCGAGCGGTTCTAGGCGCTACAGTCTGGAACCGCGCGACCGCTACGGTCGCAGGTTCGAATCCTGCCTCGGGCATGGATATGTGTGATGTCCTTAGGTTAGTTAGTTTTAAGTAGTTCTAAGTTCTAGGGGACTGAAGACCTCAGATGTTAAGTCCCATAGTGCTCAGAGCCATTTGAACCATTTGACATTACACCAGATGTACTGCGGCGTGTACGACATTCATTACGCCAGAGATTGCAATTGTGTGCAGCAAATGATGGCCACCACATTGAACATCTATTGGCCTGACATGTCGGGACACACTCTATTCCACTCCGTAATTGAAACCGGAAACCACGTGTGTACGTGTACCTCACCCCTCATGGTAATGTACATGTGCGTCAGTGAAAAAGACCAATAAAAGGTGTTAGCATGTGGACGTAATGTGCTGTTCCAGTCTCTTCTGTACCTAATGTCCATCACCGTTCCCTTTGGATCCCTACGTAATTCGGTGCTCTCCGATACACACGATCGAACAGCGGAAGAGTGGTATTCAAGCGTCAACTTTAGGTTACAATATCTCCGGATGTAATTAACATTTTACAATGCAACAAACGGCACTGATTACGTATTTCTTTATATGTTCAGATGTGCTAACAAAACTAACGGGGTTCCATTTAAAACACGTAGGTTTGTGTTAAAAAACATACTTCCGTGCATTTTTGTATGGTTTGTATTAACCATTTACACTATCCCCTCTCCTCACGTTCGGTCTGTGGAATTGATTCGTCAGTACTTGATGTGGCTTACGAAATATATCCAGCGGTAATGTTAGGTGACTCACCCTGTATATACACTCCTGGAAATTGAAATAAGAACACCGTGAATTCATTGTCCCAGGAAGGGGAAACTTTATTGACACATTCCTGGGGTCACCTACATCACATGATCACACTGACAGAACCACAGGCGCATAGACACAGGCAACAGAGCATGCACAATGTCGGCACTAGTACAGTGTATATCCACCTTTCGCAGCAATGCAGGCTGCTATTCTCCCATGGAGACGATCGTAGAGATGCTGGATGTAGTCCTGTGGAACGGCTTGCCATGCCATTTCCACCTGGCGCCTCAGTTGGACCAGCGTTCGTGCTGGACGTGCAGACCGCGCGAGACGACGCTTCATCCAGTCCCAAACATGCTCAATGGGGGACAGATCCGGAGATCTTGCTGGCCACGGTAGTTGACTTACACCTTCTAGAGCACGTTGGGTGGCACGGGATACATGCGAACGTGCATTGTCCTGTTGGAACAGCAAGTTTCCTTGCCGGTCTAGGAATGGCAGAACGATGGGTTCGATGACGGTTTGGATGTACCGTGCACTATTCGGTGTCCCCTCGACGATCACCAGTGGTGTACGGCCAGTGTAGGAGATCGCTCCCCACACCATGATGCCGGGTGTTGGCCCTGTGTGCCTCGGTCGTGTGCAGTCCTGATTGTGGCGCTCACCTGCACGGCGCCAAACACGCATACGACCATCATTGGCACCAAGGCAGAAGCGACTCTCATCGCTGAAGACGACACGTCTCCATTCGTCCCTCCATTCACGCCTGTCGCGACACCACTGGAGGCGGGCTGCACGATGTTGGGGCGTGAGCGGAAGACGGCCTAACGGTGTGCGGGACCGTAGCCCAGCTTCATGGAGACGGTTGCGAATGGTCCTCGCCGATACCCCAGGAGCAACAGTGTCCCTAATTTGCTGGGAAGTGGCGGTGCGGTCCCCTACGGCACTGCGTAGGATCCTACGGTCTTGGCGTGCATCCGTGCGTCGCTGCGGTCCGGTCCCAGGTCGACGGGCACGTGCACCTTCCGCCGACCACTGGCGACAACATCGATGTACTGTGGAGACCTCACGCCCCACGTGTTGAGCAATTCGGCGGTACGTCCACCCGGCCTCCCGCATGCCCACTATACGCCCTCGCTCAAAGTCCGTCAACTGCACATACGGTTCACGTCCACACTGTCGCGGCATGCTACCAGTGTTAAAGACTGCGATGGAGCTCCGTATGCCACGGCAAACTGGCTGACACTGACGGCGGCGGTGCACAAATGCTGCGCAGCTAGCGCCATTCGACGGCCAACACCGCGGTTCCTGGTGTGTCGGCTGTGCCGTGCGTGTGATCATTGCTTGTACAGCCCTCTCGCAGTGTCCGGAGCAAGTATGGTGGGTCTGACACACCGGTGTCAATGTGTTCTTTTTTCCATTTCCAGGAGTGTATATATATGAAATTTGTATTACCTATTTTAGTTTTTTTGACAATATGCTGTAATTGTGAAAAATAAAGAAATATGTAAAAATGTTTGTAAGAAGGTAGCAATGCCACAAGACAATAACGATTTGCAGATGGACCTACGGAGGATTGTTGAATGTCGCAGTTATTGTCAGAACGTAGATAAACGTAATATAGTGCGCATGTGCGCATACATGCTAAAAGAAATACACTTCTGTACCACTACACTATTGATGGCAAATTGCTACAAAAAAGCGATCACCGTAAAACATCTAGAAGTGTGTACACGGAGCGGTCTTAATTGTAATCACCACATAAAACAAGTAGTAGGAAAAGTAAATTCGAGACTGAGATTCATAGGAAGAATTTGAGGAAAAGTAATTCATCCACTGCAGAAGTGTCTTAACATATACTTGTTCGACCGATCCTTGCGTATCGTTCATCAATACGTGATAGTTACCAGGTAGAACTGACACAAAAGTTAGAGAATATCCAACCGGGAGAGTTGCATTTCACGACGAGATTATCTAGCAGACATGAGGGCGTTACGGAGGTGCTCAACAAACTCCATTGGCAGGCGCTACAAGAGAAGTGTTGTGCATCACAGAGGTTTTCAGGCAACGCAGTACTTCCCCCCATACACGCTTCGCGAAATGACCACAACGAGAAAAATTCGAGAAATTAGAGCTGATATATAGGCTTGCCGACAGTTTTTCTTCCCGCGCGCCATTCGCGAATTGAGCAGAGAAGGGGGCGGGGGTCTGTTAGTGGTGTCAGAAGTAATCTCCGTCACACACAGTCAGGTGATTTAAGAGTATTGATGCAAATGTTCTTAAAAGGAGAAAAAACTATTTTATGTGATAGAACGGAAAAAGAATATGCGAAATATCAAAGTCGAGAAGGTGTACTCTCCACGAACTGCGACTTCTCAGTCTCAGTGATGCAGCTGTTGGATTACGCACTGAGCGGTGCAGTCGGCGTGGCTGCACAAAAATGCACCAAACCGGGGATATAAGGACTGTCTCGTATCAGTCCCAGGCTGCTGACAGCTGCCTCTCCCTGACAGTCAGCGGTCGTTTTGGGAGGCGTCCTGCATTCGCCTCGTCCGGTGCTGGCCCTGGCTGCCCTTTACCGGCAAACCAAAAAGAAAATTGCTTTCCAAACACATTTAAATTAAACTTTAATTATGCTAGTTAAATTTTAGAAACACAGATGGCACGGAGAAACGTAACGAATCCATTAACATGATCAAAGGCAAAGTTTTGTACACAGACAACGTGTTGTAGGTGGCACCACAGTTCACTACGCCCTTTTAAACTTCATTTCCCGTTTCTTCACTTCGAGAAGTATTAACCAGTAGTATTTTTGCTGCTTAATTTTGATAATAATGAATATAATTTTCTAAATCGTTCTGCCTTTTTTTCTATTTCAGATCATTAATTTTGAGGATATACTATCGGTATATGAATAAAAATATCTTTTCCGTACCTTTTTCCACTTTCATTTCCTAATTCCTATTCAGTGAATACGCTGTACTTAATCACATGTAGATGTAGTTTCAAATCGTTGAACTGAAGAGGTGACATTCGTGTTCATATCGACAACATAAAAAAATACATTTTGCTTGCCAAAGTATGCGATACATGTTAGATATCAAAATAATCTTCCTTCGAAAACAATTAGATGAAAGTATTAATCAATCGTTTGACATTCAACACGTTTTGTGCTCTTTGTCCCAAATTTAGTTCTGGGTACGATACCTTCTCAAGCTCACAGCATATACAAAAAAAAATCTGAAAAACAAGAATGGTCAAATGTTTTGTGACATTATTTGTCTAAAAGTAAGAAATGATATGGATTAGATAATCATTGAAGCGTATTTGAATGATGCTTGAAATCATGTACAGCAAATGAGCTACAACAAATGTTTGTCTAATCTGTTTTTTTTTCTTTTAGACATATCATTTCACAAAACAATTCACCGTTATTTTTTCAATTTTTTATAGTTACAAGTTTTTCAGAAAGCATGAAATAGTATATATTTAAATGTTGATCGATATTCCATTATTGTTAAGCGTTTATAGATCACGGGAAAGCAGAGAACTTTCAATTTCAGCTATAACTTCTAATTTATTTTATTTTTTCAACATGAAATAAAGAATTTCATAATTTATGCCCCAATGTTACTTTTTATGTGCAATGTGGCTAGGACTTTTTGACACTTTATTTACATAGCTGTTCCAGAGATACATTATGTGATCAAAAGTATCCGGACACCTCCAAAAACATACGTTTTTCATATTAAGTGCATTGTGCTGCCACCTACTGCCAAGTCCCCCATATCAGCGACCTCAGTAGTCATTAGATATCGTGAGACAGCAGAATTGGGCGCTCCGCGAAACACACGGACTTCGAACGAGGTCAGGTGATTGGGTGTCACTTGTGTCATACATCTGTACACGAGATTTCCACACTCCTAAACATCCCTAGGTCCACTGTTTCCGACGTGATAATGAAGTTGAAACGTGAAGGGACACGTACAGCACAAAAGCGTACAGGCCGACCTCGTCTGTTGATTGACAGATACCGCCGATAGTTGAAGAGGGTCAAATGTGTAATAGGCAGACATCTATCCAGACCATCACACAGGAATTCCAAACTGCATCAGGATCCACTGCAAGTACTATGACAGTTAGGCGGGATGTGAGAAAACTTGGATTTCATGGTCGAGAGGCTGCTCATAAGCCACACATCACGACGGTAAAGGCCAAACGACGCCTCGCTTGGTGTAAGGAGCATAAACATTGGATGGCTGAAGAGTGGAAAAACGTCGCGTGGAGTGACGAATCACGGTACAAAATGTGGCGATCCCATGACATGGTATGGGTATGGCGAATGCCCGGTGAACGCCATGTGCAAACGTGTGTATTGCCAACAGTAAGATTCGGAGGCGGTGGTGTTATGGTTGTCACGAAACAACTATTGTTACGTTACGTGGGGAAGACAGTGAAATTTTGCTGGGGCGAAAATTTTCAACATCGAAAAGAGATTATTGGATTTAAACAAAAAACCTCAAAAATTTGTTGTTATTCTTGTGTTCCATAGACATCAAAAAACGTGTGATCATGGAGGTGTTTCTTACTGATCACATTGGCCTCCACCACTCAAAGAATTTCTTTGAGATAAATGCAAATGTTTACTGCTAGAACAGTTTCCAAAATATTACACTTTAGTAATTAGTTCTGCAGTGACACTTATAGTTCAGTTGATTTCTTATACGCATCTTAGTTCGGTGTAACTCGGAGTGATCTGCTTCCTGCTGCTGCGGCTGAATTAGTCGTTGCCTCGGTCCATTTCATCTGCTAACTGGATCAAGTTACGTGAATTCCATTAAATAATCCGGGTACCAAGTCGTTTTTATGACAAGCCGCATGATTTCTTCTTAGTGGGAGCCCACTCCTCAGAGCAGGCTACATAGTCATAATACTGTATTACAACAATTAAATTATTGCACAGATGTGTGACACAGTGGTTGCGTCTCAAAACTATCTCCAACTATCCATTCTTGAGTCTTCTGCTCCTCCTATTTATACGTTTGTTAACAATCAAGCCAACAAAACTACGGTGTAAATTTATTAAATTAACAATTAAAAGTTTAACATTTTTATGAGTAACTATCCACAAAACCTTGCTTATTTTATGCTGAAACTGCCGAATACAATAAAAAAGACTTTTACATAGGATATATTATATAAAATACTGCTAACATAAATTTTCTTAATTATGGTTTCATTTGTAAATGCAAAATATTGCAAACATATATTGGACAAGCATGACCTACTAGTAGCCAAATGGAGTAATAAATTTTATGAGATTTAAAGTATTACCGAAATCACTTATTAGATACCATTGGAATTACAGAACTTTCAAAACAGGAATATAAAACAAAAGGGTTGTTTTATTTCATGGTGTGGTCGTGTTTTTCATGGAGGGGGCTTGCAACCCTTGTTGTTTTGCGTGGCACTATCACAGCACAGGTCTACAATGATGTTTTAAGCACCTTGTTGCTTCCCACTGTTGAAGAGCAATTCGGGGATGGCGATTGCTTCTTTCAACACGATGGAGCACTTGTTCATAATGCACGCACTGTGGCGGAGTGATTACACGATAATAACATCCCTGTAATCGACTGGCCTGCACAGAGTCCTGACCTGAATCCTCTGGGATGTCTTGGAACGCCGACCTCGTAGCCAGGCCTCACCGACCGACATTTACATCTCTCCTCAGTGCAGCACTCCGTGAAAACTGGGCTGCCATTGCCCAAGAAACCTTCTAGCACCTGATTGAACGTATAGCTGCCAGAGTGGGAGCTGTCATCAAGGCTAAAGGTGAGCCAGCACCATATTGGTTTCCAGCATTACCGTCGGAGGGCGCCACGAACTTGTTAGTCATTTTCAGACAGGTGTCCGGATACTTCTGATCATGTATTGGATTTTCACTTTCTCTCATATCACTAATTAAGTTTTTTAATCACTGTGATTACTTTGAAACAATCAAATTTTTCAGAACTAGACCTCATGCTGGTTAATTTGATACCCCATTTGTCAATTTTCCACTCCTCATATGGATAAGAAAATTCGAACACGTATTCATTTTATAATTTTCCCTGAAATTACTAAATAAGTACTTCAATTACCCTGATCACTTTCAAGCAGTTACCTCCTTTTTTGCAGAACTAGGCCTCACGCTAGTCGGTTTAATCCATTTGCTCATTTTTCACTATTCATTTAACTATGAGAACTCGAACTAAAATCACTGATTGTGTTTTTTTAATTACCTGGTTTCATTGTAGCATTTTTTTTTTTGCAAAAATTGACCCCAAGCTGGTCATTTATCCATTTCCTACTCTTCGTTTGACTAAAATTTGTACAAAAATTTTTGCTCATATCACTAAACAAGTTTTTCTTAACTATTCTGATTATTTTGAAGCAATTAAGTCTTTTCTTGCAAAACTAGACTCCGTATTGGTTAATTTGACACCCGATTTCTCCAATTTCCACTCATCATTTGGCTATGAAAATTTTCCCTAAAATTACTAATTATGCTGATTACTTTCAAGTTAATCTCCCTTTGCAAAATTGAACCTCACGCTGCCAATTTGACACGCCATCTGACCATTTCCAACTCTCCGTTTGGGTGTAAAAATTCGGACAAAAACCCATTGTGCAATTTCTAGGCAGTATTGTTTTCGCTGCACTCAGAAATTTTAACAAAAGATGTTAACTCTAGAATCTTGCCCGGTTTTGGCTAAGTTTCTGCAGACAACCACAGAGCTCCTTAATCGATCGAAACAGCAGAAAATTGCAGAGACGTTACCGAAGCGAAACGAGGTTGATTGGCTCACCTACCTCCGCTTCCCGCTCTTCCTCCCCCCCGCCCCAATCCCAAGCTCAGATACACGACACGGCAGAAGTGACGTCATGAGGGCAAGTCGTTAGTCATGCCTAGATAGACCGAGCATCGGCAGTAGAGCGTGGGGATAGGTAGAACCGTCCGATGTTTCGACGAGTAGCCACCTCTTTATTCTATCCGGCCTTTTTATTCCATCTGGAATCTTCCTTTCTTCTCTGCTGAACCATTACTTCAGAAGCACAGATTCAGAGCCACTTAGGGGCACACACCGCTCATGATCTCGATATCAGTTCTATAGCTCCGCGCAAGCGGACAGAACTTGCAGAAGACGCAGCGTCTGCGTACAGCCGACAACGCAGCTAACTGCGCGACTTTCAGTTTTACAGCCTCAGATGCTTTCATTGTGTCGAAGGAAACGCGTTCCTAAGCTCCCACGAAGCGCTCGCGAATAGTGGTTCATAATTTACGGAACACTTCTCCCACAATTTCTCCCCGTTGTCGGTTGACTCGCTAACGAGAGAAGGCGAAGGAAACTTCCGAGTCATTTACAACTGCATTGTCTCCGATGTCTAAATGTTCCCGCTCCTGAGTTCGATTTCAAGTCACTACTGCTTAACCAAGAAACGGTGAACTTCTAGATGCCAAGTCAGAAGGTGTCTGAAGAAAATAATAAGAAATATTAACCAGCAAATGTGTAAGTGCAGCCTTCTTAAAAATTTGTCACCCTGCTAGACTCTGTCACGGGAAGTTGTTTAGGACATTACTTCATCTAGAGATCTACTCCCCAGACGTAAGTACTTCACAACAATTAGTCGATTTTCTTTGCTATTTCATTTGCGTACTGAGCGGCGGAATATGTCTATCTATATTCCTTTGTATGCATCCTTATCTCTCTGATCTTATTCTCATAGTTCCTAGGTTAGATATACGACGATGGCCGTGTAACGGTAGCACTGTCTTCTTTCAAGACAGTTTCTCTAAATTTACCCAGCACGGTTTCCCGAGAACTGCACCCTCTTTCTTCTAGACACTGTCATTTAAGCTTCCCGAGCATTTTTGTTATTATTTGGTATGCGCTAAGAGGGGTATGAAAAGGAAGCAGTGGTTGGGAAGGGAGTGAGACAGGGTTGTAGCCTATACCCTATGTTATTCAATCTGTGTATTCAGCAAGCAATAAAGAAAACAAAACAAAAGTTCGGAGTAGGTATTAAAATCCATGGAGAAGAAATAAAAACTTTGAGGTTCGCCGATGACACTGTAATTCTGTCAGAGACGGCAAAGGACTTGGAAGAGCAGTTGAACGGAATGGACAGTGTCTTGAAAGGAGGATATAAGATGAACATCAACAAAAGCAAAACGAGGATAATGGAATGTAGTCAAATTAAGTCGGGTGATGCTGAGGTAATTAGATTAGGAAGTGAGACACTTAAAGTAGTAAAGGAGTTTTGCTATTTGGGGAGCAAAATAACTGATGATGGTCGAAGTAGAGAGGATATAAAATATAGACTGGCAATGGCAGGGAAAGCGTTTCTGAAGAAGACAAATTTGTTAACATAGAGTATAGATTTAAGTGTCAGGAAGTCATTTGTGAAAGTATTTGTATGGAGTGTAGCCATGTATGGAAGTGAAACATGGACGATAAATAGTTCGGGCGAGAAGAGAATAGAAGCTTTCGAAATGTGGTGCTACAGAAGAATGCTGAAGATTATATGGGTAGATCACATAACTAATGAGGAGGTATTGACTGGAATTGGGGAGAAGAGGAGTTTATGGCACAACTTGACTAGAAGAAGGGATCGGTTGGTAGGACATGTTATGAGACATCGAGGGATCACTAATTTAGTATTGGAGGGCAGCATGGAGGGTAAAAATCGTAGAGGGAGACCAAGAGATGAATACACTAAGCAGATTCAGAAGGATGTAGGCTGCAGTAAGTACTGGGAGATGAAGAAGCTTGCACAGGATAGAGTAGCATGGAGAGCTGCATCAAACCAGTCTCAGAACTGAAGACCACAACAACAACAACAACATGTGCTAAGCCGACTTGTTACGATCCGACCCTGCAGCTCGTTTCTGAATTTGTCCTATCTGCTGTCCCGCCTACTTGATAAAGACTCCAGACACTGTGAAAGTTTCTAATATATTTTATCTCGGGTTCGTAAGTGCCAAGTTCGTATCTGAGAAATGTGTAAAACTTATGTTTGATGTCGAACTATGTAAATCTGAGTACTGGGCAACAGAACTATGCGAAAAATTATTTTTGAACGGAAATACGTGGCGCTCAAGCTACACGGTGTGAAATCCGGCCTAGCCGATACATCAAACAATTAATCTGCGAGAAAGCAATCAGTTTTCAATGAAATTTATCTGACTACAAAACAAAATGACTCTTTAAAATGTTGACCCTGAATATTGCTCAACTTTATCTTTAATCCCAAGGCGCTGCAGTCATGGACTGTGCGGCTGGTCCCGGCGGAGGTTCGAATCCTCCCTTGGCCATGGATGTGTGTGTTTGTCCTTAGGATAATTTAGGTCAAGTAATGTGTAAGCTTAGGGACTGATGACCTTAGCAGTTAAGTCCCATAATATTTCACACACATTTGAACATTTTTGTTTATCTTCAATCGTGCAAACAATTACTGTGCCAGAACTGCTACTGTAATTACACAGCAAATGAACATAAAAATTGAAGCATCTGACTTTCTGATAAAACTGCTTGAAAATTCACAAGATAGCATTTTACTGAAATCTTCCACTGGTATGAAGCCTCTGAACTGATATGATATTATTTTCACAAATACGCTCTGACAATCACTGTAAGAGTGCGTTACAGTGGACATGGACTTTGACAGTAATTACATTTGTTGTCCTACCTGTGCGCACGGAACACTTGCCTGCTCTGCAGCTTGTCACTATTAGGAATAATGATTTGACTGTTAGAAATGGAATTTCATTTCCGCACTTGTGGTACTTGCAGTATCTTACCAATTTTCATAAAATGCTTCTCAGTACAAGACTTGTGATGTGCAGTGCGAGTGTGCAGACTCATCAAAGTAAATGAAAATCGGAAACTAATCTTAACGACTGCTAAATGAGAAAAAAGGAGTCAAGTTTAACTGTGCTTCATTAAACCATAACAACAATACACCTTTTCATGAGTTCTTACAACTAGACAATTTACCAACATATTTCTTAATAGCTCTCCTATGTACAACTGCCTCCCTTTAACACTTGTTTCAACTATAAGACAAGACCATAGCAGGAGGGCCAGGCCGTATGTAGCGCAGTTTGTTAGTGCGGGTTGGCTACATCAGGGGTTAGTATGTACTAAAGGGCAAACCTACTGTTCTCCTTTGATTGACAGGTACTTAACCTATTGTTCTGCTAAAAGGATCCTTCCTTTTGATTGACAGGCGCTGAACCTATTGTTCCCCAACCTCCCCCCCCCCCCCCCATCCCCCTTGCTGCTACAGGTACACTTTTAGGTCTGAGTTAACGGACTATCTCCTCTCACTCTTATCAATTTGATTGGCTAGTTAATTGATGTGATCAGTTAATTATCCTAATTAACCTCTCACTTACTGGTAAATCCCCTCACTTCCCCCAGAAAATGGTGGGAAGTTCATCAAAACTGTGCAACATATCATGACTGTCTCCACTAACCTAAGAAAATGGCGGGAAAAATGGGCACTTGGACCACCTCCACTAACCTAAGTCATCTGATCGCCACCTCTTTCTAGGAATTGGCTGGAAAAGGACTCACTGTGTGCTGGATAGTCTTTACTTTCAGTCTTTATTTAAACAATTAGATGCAGTACCGTCATCAAGTGTGTTCACCCCAAGATCCAGATTCCAGCTGACCTAGTACACAGTACTGCCACCAGCGGGCACTGTCGTCCCTTCCGTGACATAATCCAAAATGGTGGTTTGGTGGTGGAGAGGATGTATCTCATAACAGGAAATTCAAGGGTATATTGTTTATTTATAAAAAAAAATCAGTTTGTGAGGGTTGGATTTGTCTTACTCATCATTCTCTGCTGTTTGGAAACATGTCGGTCTTGTAAGAAGTAATTACATGGGGCAAACATGTTGCATAACCTAATGTTTCGCACTGTACTCTGGGTGTCTTAACCTAATGTTCGGCCCTTTGTTGGCACTTAACCTATAGTTCTATTAAATGATTTTCCATGCCACCCCCATGTCCTTAAACTATTGTATCGCCTTTTATAGCAAATTAAGTAATTAGTTACGTCTTCCCGCCATTTTCTGGTACACTTTTCGATTTTCACTTGCTTTTGAACGCCATTTCTGGCGCATTCTTCTTTGTCATCCACCCCCTTAAACTATTGTACTGTGTTTTACATTAAAATTATGCAAATGAACCTAGTGTTCTGCACTTCACATGCTGTTCTGCTCCATATCACCCACTCAAACACACCCTCCCCTTAACTATTATCGCACTAACACCATGTTGATATAAAAAATTATGCAAATTAATTAATTCGATATTCTTCGATAATATGGGGTAGTTTTCTTTTAATTCACAGAATCCTATTGGTCAGTGAAATTGATGGAATATAGTTTAAACAAAAGATAGCTAACAAAAAAGACGTCCCACCACTCGATGGCCAACACCAATTCCACCGACTCCGCACAGGTGTCCGTTCAGGTCCCACAAGCACGAGGCGGTGGCATCTCTTTCATACATGACACACAAGAAATTCCTGTCGAAATACCTATTCACCTAGGCACCATTGCTGGTGCAATGACACATAGCTGCGATGTGGGTCTAGCATCGAGAGAGAAGTTCCAATGCTTCCCAGAATAGCACAGGGTGCATTCTTCCTAGCAATTCTAATGGGACAGCCTGTCCGTCACTGAATTTACATGTCAAACTGCTGCTGCTGCCGATGTGGGAACACCGTCAGCCATTGTTTTCTGCAGACGACACTTTCAGCCGCAAAAACTATTTTGTAGACATCGCCATATTGAACTTGCTGTTAAACCCCAAAAAAGTTGTCTCCAGATCATCAAATACATACAAGACTCAACAAGAATATTGGGAACTAGGAACATATTTACCATTTATCTGTGTAACTACAATTAAATATTACGATTGCTGCTGCAGTCTGACACCGATCGATGTACAGGTAATGTCTCCTCTTGATGTCTGTAGTTCTGGAACGAATCTCAGTATCTATGGTGCACATAATTTGCCACATAAACGACTCTCTCATACCCTCACGGTTATCAATGCACTGAATCTACACATCCCTCACGATAGGACACACACTCATTTTCACTGGTCGTGCCACAACATAAGCTACAGCAACGTTACACTGCAATATATATGCATTTTACACAACCAGTGCAGTTATTATATCTGTGATTTAAAGCACTATCTACTAGCGATCGTTGACGTTAAACCTGTGCATCATCTCATGTGTGATGAAATGTGACACTTTCCTCTAAACGAACTGTGATTTATGCAATGTACTCTATCCCCCTATGGCATCTTGCGTGTAAAATCGAGACTTCAGCTTCATAACTAAGTTAGCGATAGGTGCTTGTGAAGCCCTGCAATTCCCATCTATACATTTACCTGACAGATATGCTGTTTACAGAGTTCGTGGAGGAATGACTAACGATCATTATATATAGGGCTGATTTGAGTGCAGTATAATTTCTGAACCGTGATCGGATGTGAACAGTGGATGCTAACATCTCTGGAAAGCTATATTGCGCTCATATCACAGAGAGAGACTGTTTAAGGAAGTAGTGTTTTCGTTTTACGGGTAGATAACATACACTACCGGCCTTTAAAATTTCTACACCACGAAGATGACGTGCTACAGACGCGAAATTGAACCAGCAGGAAGAAGATGAGAAGATGCTGTAATATGCAAATGATAAGCTTTTCAGAGCATTCACACAAGGTTGGCGCCGGCGGCGACATCTACAAGGTGCTGAAATCAGGAAAGTTTCCAACCTATTTCTCATACACAAACAGCAGTTTACCGGCGTTGCCTGGTTAAAAGTAGTTGTGATGCCTCGTGTAAGGAGGAGAAATGCGTACCATCACGTTCCCGACTTTGATAAACGTCGGATTGTAGCCTATCGCGATTGCGGTTTATCGTATCGCGACATTGCTGCTCGCGTTGGTCGAGATACAATGACTGTTAACAGAATATGGAATCGGTGGGTTCAGGATGGTAATACGGAACGCCGTGCTGGATCCCAACGGCCTCGTATCACTAGCAGTCGAGATGACACGCATCTCATCCGCGTGGCTGTAACGGATCGTGCAGCCACGTCTCGATCCCTGAGTCAACAGATGGGGACATTTGCAAGACAAGAACCATCTGCACGAACAGTTCGACGACGTTTGCAGCAGCATGGACTATCAGCTCGGAGACAATGGCTGCGGTTACCCTTGACACTGCATCACAGACAGGATCGCCTGCGACGGTGTACTCAACGACGAACCTGGGTGCACGAATGGCAAAACGTCATTTTTTCAGATGGTTCCAGGTTCTGTTTACAGCATTGTGATGGTCACGTCCGTGTTTGACGAGATCGCGGTGAACGCACATTGGAAGCGTGTATTCGTCATCGCCATACTGGCATATCACCCGGCGTGATGGTATGGGGTGCCATTGGTTATACGCCTCGGTCATCTCATGTTCGTATTGACGGCACTTTGAACAGTGGACGTTACATTTCAGATGTGTTACGACCCATGGCTCTACCCTTCACTCGGTCCCTGCAAAACCCTAAATTTCCGCAGGATAATGCACGACCGCATGTTGCAGGTTCTGTACGGGCCATTATGGATACAGAAAATGTTCGACTACTGCCCTGTCCAACACATTCTCCAGATCTCTCACCAATTGAAAAGTCTGGTCAATGGTGGCAGAGCAACTAGCTCGGCACAATACGTCAGTCACTACTCTTGATGAACTGTGGTATCGTGTTGAAGCTGCATGGGCAGCTGCACCTGTACACGCCAATCAAGCTCTGTTTGACTCAATGTTCAGGCGTATCAAGGCCGTTATTACGGCCAAGGGTGGTTGTTCTGGGCACTGATTTCTCAGGATCTATGCACCAAATTGCGTGAAAATGTAATCACATGTCAGTTCTAGTATATTATATTTGTCCAATGAATACCCGTTTATCATCTGCATTTCTTCTTGGTGCAGCAATTTTAATAGCCGGTAGTGTAGTTTATCGTAGAGAAACCGGGAATAAGCATGTATGTCATGCACTGTTACATTAGAATATTAGCAGCGCTAAATTACATACCACCCCCATGAACCATGTACCTTGCCGTTGGTGAGGAGGCATGCGTGCCTCAGCGATACAGATGGCTGTACCGTAGGTGCAACCACAACGGAGGGGTATCTGTTGAGAGGCAAGACAAATGTGTGGTTCCTGAAGAGGGGCAGCAGCCTTTTCAGTTGTTGCAGGGGCAACAGTCTGGATGGTTGACTGATCTGGCCCTGTATCACTAACCAAAATGGCCTTGCTGTGCTGGTACTGCGAACGGCTGAAAGCGAGGGGGAACTACAGCCCTAATTTTTCCTGAGGGCATGCAGCTTTACTGTATGGTTAAATGATGATGGCGTCCTCTTGGGTAAAATATTCCGAGGGTAAAATAGTCCCCAATTCGGATCTCCGGGCGGGGACTACTCAAGAGGACGTCGTTATGAGGAGAAAGAAAACTGGCGTTCTATGGATCGGAGCGTGGAATGTAACATCCCTTAATTGGGCAGGTAGGTTAAAAAATTTAAAAAGGGAAATGGATTGGTTAAAGTTAGATGTAGTGGAAATTAGTGAATTTCGGTGGTAGGAGGAACAACACTTTTGGGCAGGTGAATACAGGGTTACAAATACAAAATCAAATAGAGGTAATGCAGGAGTAGGTTTAATAATGAATAAAAAAAGATGGGAGTGCGGGTAAGCTACTAGAAACAGCATAGTGAACGCATTATTGTGGCCAAGATAGACACGAAGCCCACGCCTACTACAGTAGTACAAGTTTATATGCCAACTAGCTCTGCAGAGGATGAAGAAATTGATGAAATGTATGATGAGATAAAAGAAATTATTCAGGTAGTGAAGGGAGACGAAAATTTAATAGTCATGGGTGACTGGAATTCGAGTGTAGGAAAAGGGAGAGAACTAAACATAGTAGGTGAATATGGATTGGAGTTAGGAACTGAAAGAGAAAGTGTCTCGTAGAATTTTGCACGAAGCATAACTTAATCACAGCTGACACTTGGTTCAAGAATGATGAAAGAAGGTTGTATACATGGAAGAACCTTGGAGATACTAAAAGTTTTCAGATAGATTATATAATAGTAAGACAGAGATTTAGGAACCAGGTTTTAAATTGTAAGACATTTCCAGCGACAGATGTGGACTCTGACCACAATCTATTGGTTATGACCTGTAGATTAAAACTGAAGAAACTGCAAGAAGGTGAGAATTTAAGGAGATGGGACCTGGATAAACTGAAAGAACTAGAGGTTGTACAGAGTTTCAGGGAGAGCATAAGGGAACAATTGACAGGAATGGGGGAAAGAAATACAGTAGAAGAAGAATGGGTAGCTTTGAGGAATGAAATAGTAAAGGCAGCAGAGGATCAAGTAGGTAAGAAGACGAGGGCTAGTAGAAATCCTTCGGTAACAGAAGAGATACTGAATTTAATTGATGAAAGGAGAAAATACAAAAATGCAGTAAGTGAAAAAGGCAAAAAGGAATACAAACTTCTCAAAAATGAGATCGACAGGAAGTGCAAAATGACTAAGCAGTACATTGCAAGCCTACATTTTATACACTCTCTACTTCGCCATCATCAGTTATTTTGCTCCCCAAATAGCAAAACTCCTTTACTACTTTAAGTGTCTCATTGCCTAATCTAATTTCCTCAGCGTCACCCGACTTAATTCGACTACATTCCATTATCCTCGTTTTGCTTTTGTTGATGCTCATCTTATATCCTCCTTTCAAGACACTGTCCATTCCGTTCAACTGCTCTTTCAAGTCCTTTGCTGTCTCTGACAGAATTACAATGTCATCGGCGAACCTCAAAGTTTTTACTTCTTCTCCATGAATTTTAATACCTACTCCGAATTTTTCTTTTGTTTCCTTTACTGCTTGCTCAATATACAGATCGAATAACATCGGGGAGAGGCTACAACCCTGTCTTACTCCCTTCCCAACAACTGCTTCCCTTTCATGTCCCTCGACTCTTATAGCTGCCATCTGGTTTCTGTACAAATTATAAATAGCCTTTCGCTCCCTGTATTTTACCCCTGCCACCTTTAGAATTTGAAAGAGAGTATTCCAGTCAACATTGTCAAAAGCTTTCTCTAAGTCTACAAATGCTAGAAACGTAGGTTTGCCTTTCCTTAATCTTTCTTCTAAGATAAGTCGTAAGGTCAGTATTGCCTCACGTGTTCCAATATTTCTACGGAATCCAAACTGATCTTCCCCGAGGTCGGCTTCTACTAGTTTTTCCATTCGTCTGTAAAGAATTCGTGTTAGTATTTTGCAGCTGTGGCTTATTAAACTGAGTGTTCGGTAATTTTCGCATCTGTCAACACCTGCTTTCTTTGGGATTGGAATTATTATATTCTTCCTGAAGTCTGAGGGTATTTCGCCTGTTTCATACATCTTGCTCACCAGATGATAGAGTTTTGTCAGGACTGGCTCTCCCAAGCCCGTCAGTAGTTCCAATGGAATGTTGTCTTCTCCGGGGGCCTTGTTTCGACTCATATCTTTCAGTGCTCTGTCAAACTCTTGACGCAGTATCGTATCTGCCGTTTCATCTTCATCTACATCCTCTTCCATTTCCATAATATTGTCCTCAAGTATATCACCCTTGTATAGACCCTCTATGTACTCTTCCACCCTTCTGCTTTCCCTTCTTTGCTTAGAACTGGGTTTCCATCTGAGCTCTTGATGTTCATACAAGTGGTTCTCTTTTTTCCAAAGGTCTCTTTAATTTTCATGTAGGCAGTATCTATCTTACCCCTAGTGAGATATGCGTCTACATCCTTACATTTGTCCTCTAGCCATCCCTGCTTAGGCATTTTGCACTTCCTGTCGATCTCATTTTTGAGACGTTTGTATTCCTTTTGCCTGCTTCATTTACTGCTTTTTTATATTTTCTCCTTTCATCAATTAAATTCAACATTTATTCTGTTACCCAAGGATTTCTTCTAGCCCTCGTCTTTTTACCTACTTGATCCTCTGCTGCCTTCACTACTTCATCCCTCAAAGCTACCCATTCTTCTTCTACTGCATTTCTTTCCCGCCTTTCTGTCAATTGTTCCCTTATGCTCTCCCGGAAACTCTGTACAACCTCTGGTTCTTTCAGTTCATCCAGGTCCCATCTCCTTAAATTCCCACCTTTTTGCAGTTTCTTCAGTTTTAAATTACAGGTCATAACCAATAGATTGTGGTCAGAGTCCACATCTGTCCCTGGAAATGTCTTACAATTTAAAACCTGGTTCCTAAATCTCTGTCTTACCATTGAATAATCTATCTGATACCTTTTAGTATCTCCAGGGTTCTTCCATGTATACAACCTTCTTTCATGATTCTTAAACCAAGTATTAGCTATGATTAAGTTGTGCTCTGTGCAAAATTCTACCAGGCGGCTTCCTCTTTCATTTCATAGCCCCAATCCATATTCAGCTACTACGTTTCCTTCTCTCCCTTTTCCTACTGACGAATTCCAGTCAGCCATGACTATTAAATTTTCGTCACCCTTCACTATCTGAATAATTTCTTTTATTTCATCATACATTTCTTCAATTTCTTCGTCATCTGCAGAGCTAGTTGGCATATAAACTTGTACTACTGTAGTAGGTGTGGGCTTCGTATCTATCTTGGCCACAATAATGCGTTCACTAAGCTGTTTGTAGTAGCTTACCCACGTTCCTATTTTCCTGTTCATTATTAAACCTACTCCTGCATTACCCCTATTTGATTTTGTGTTTATAACCCTGTAGGCACCTGACCAGAAGTCTTGTTCCTCCTGCCACCGAACTTCACTAATTCCCACTATATCTAACTTTAACCTATCCATTTCCCTTTTTAAATTTTCTAACCTACCTGCCCGATTAAGTGATCTGACATTCCACGCTCCGATCCGTAGAACATCAGTTTTCTTTCTCCTGATAACGACGTCCTCTTGAGTAGTCCCCGCCCGCAGATCCGAATGGGGGACTATTTTACCTCCGGAATATTTTACCCAAGAGGACGCCATCATCATTTAACCATACAGTAAAGCTGCATACCCTCGGGAAAATTTACGGCTGTAGTTTCCCCTTTATTTCAGCCATTCGCTGTACCAGCACAGCAAGATCGTTTTGGTTAGTGTTACAAGGCGAGATCAGTCAATCATCCAGACTGTTGCCCTTGCAACTACTGAAAAGGCTGCTGCCCGTCTTCAGGAACCACACGTTTGTCTGGCCTTTCAACAGATACCCCTCCGTTGTGGTTGCACCTACGGTACAGCCATCTGTATCGCTGAGGCACGCATGCCTCCTCACCAACGGCATGGTCCATGGTTCATGGGGGGAGGATAATGGTATGTAGTCGAATTAAGTCGGGTGATGCTGAGGGAATTAGATTAGGAAATGAGACACTTAAAATAGTAAAGGAGTTTTGCTATTTGGGGAGCAAAATAACTGATGATGGTCGAAGTAGAGAGGATATAAAATGTAGACTGGCAATGGCAAGGAAAGCGTTTCTCAAGAAGAGAAATTTTTTAACATTGAGTATAGATTTAAGTATCAGGAAGTCGTTTCTGAAAGTATTTGTATGGAGTGTAGCCATGTATGGAAGTGAAACATGGAGGATAAATTATTTGGACAAGAAGAGAATAGAAGGTTTCGAATGCTGAAGATTATATGGGTAGATCACATAACTAATGAGGAGGTATTGAATAGAATTGGGGAGAAGAGGAGTTTGTGGCACAACTTGACAAGAAGGAGGGACCGGTTGGTAGGACATGTTCTGAGTCATCAGGGGATCACAAATTTAGCGCTGGAGGGCAGCGTGGAGAGTAAAAATCGTAGAGGGAGACCAGGAGGTGATTACACTAAGCAGATTCAGAAGGATGTAGGTTGCAGTAAGTACTGGGAGATGAATAAGCTTGCACAGGATAGAGTAGCATGGAGAGCTGCATCAAACCAGTCTCAGGACTGAAGACCACAACAACAACAAACATTACATACGACTGGTGGGTCTGAAACTCAGGCTATCTAACATTATAGCCCGTTTTATGTGCGGAACGTTGTAGCCTTAGGAGTGCGTGTGTTTATGTTCTCTCTTACCAATACCTTCCAGGTACTGATCCTAGACTCTGGAATAATACTTTGAAATTGATAGCTTGATTGAATTACGTAAAAATGCTTGGAACTCAATCCATCTGGAGCTCCATCGCGCATAAAAATCACCCGTTTCTTGTTCTTCTTAACCATTACCTATTACATCACAACACTTTCAGATATGTTACTGTACATCGATAAGGAGTGCTAACCTCCTTGACATGAACACATCTCAAGAAATCTTGTGCAGTTGGATGGGCAAGGACTCGGCAAGCTTCATTCATTCACGAGACGTGGAATGTAGCGGTCTACTTCTGGTCGGTTGCAGATTGAATCGGTACCGGTGCTGCAGGGTGGGTTGGTCAATGACAGTGTGAGGGGGGGGGGTCTTTTACTCTCCAATTTTACCCCAAGACTGCGAGAATGCTCTGAGACTCCTATCAGCATAGAGAGAGATCGTAAATTAAGCACTATGCTCGAGGTGTTAGAAATATGTAGAGCACTGATATACTTTGATGATGTATGTGTCCGAGTATTAACAATGAAGGGACATACTGCACAGTCATCTATCCACATTCGCAATGATACCTGCAAAGTAGAGAAGGGATGGTTTAGGTATGATACTGAAATTCGGAAACATGCTGTTACATCATTGGTCGACGTTGAAATTACTGTGAAACTGCTAAAATTGTTTACACTACAAACAGTGATGCTTATTATTTCAGTACATCGGCCATGTCTTTTCTTTCCCATCCGTCCACTGGCACACTGTCGCTTACCACATAATGATTGACTGACAGCGTTTGTTTGAGTTGAAGAAAGAGTTTTGTGGTGGGGCGACACCTTCTAGGGAAGGCTAGCACCGAAACAGAGATCGCTCATGAGTGCAATATGGAGGATAAGTCGAAACAGAATGCAGAGCCATCAGCTATTCTGTCGCTGTGACAGGTGAGTTTAAATGTAGAGCTCGTGAATCACCTTGGTACTATGGTTTGCGAACTCCCCACGACGCTGCAAAACTCTTCCAATTTCCTTATGTTGTAACTGACTTTTATTTAAAAGCATCCATTGTGTGTGGTGTGTTATGATAGCAGCGTGTAGCAACATGATTTACAACGTGCGACGTCTAGTTTTCTGCGAGAGGCCGTGGATCAGAGTGTGTAAATGTCAGTTTATAACCTGACACAGACCTCGAAGTCGTGGCGGAAAAACAAAATGTTTGGCAGTGTACAAAGTGTGTTACAGCAGAAAAAAAACTATGTTTCAAACAACGGTACAGGATCACAGGGAGCGTCTCTTGCGGCTTATAACAGTATAGTTCGCAGGATACGATCATCCTCCTACAGTACAGGTGATGAAACATTAAACTGTTCTGTGCAGTCGATAAATACCTATATATTTAATAGTATCATCACATGTGCTCAATGCCGGCACACATGCGGTATATGTTTTCGGTATATGGGGGGAGAGAGATGTGGAAGAAATCTTATCGAGTTCTCTATCGGATGAACTTAGTGGAACTTTTATAGTTCGTAATTTTTCTATGGTGGATGGAACGGAATAACAATGATAAAATATTGGAATGATAGACATGAATGGGCCCACAGGGATTTGGATCTATAGTATCTGCTTGTAGTTTGGAGAAGCACCACAATGCTGTAGCAAAATCCATGTCCTCCCCCAGTTCCCGTACTGTCTTTTGTACTACCTCATGTTGCAGGAGCATGCTTCGTTTCCGTCGACAACAGTTTAAGGGGGTGGGTGAAAAAGACGAATGCGGAGGAAATGGCGTTCAAAAGCATGTGAAATTCGAAAAATGTACCAGAAAATGATGGGAGGACATAACTAATTGGTATCAAAGGCGATACGATAGTTTAAGGAAATGGGGGTGACATGGAAAATCACTTAATAGAACTATAGGTTAAGTGCCGACAAAGGGCCGAACATTAGGTTAAGACACCCAGAGTACAGTGCCGAACATTAGGTGATGCAACGTGTTTGCCCCATGTAATTACTTCTTACAAGACCCACATGTTTCCAAACAGCAGAGAATGATGAGCAAGAGAAATCCAACCCCCACAAATTGAATTTTTTATAAATAAACAATATACCCTTGAATTTCCTGTTATGAGATCCTTCCTCTCCACGACCAAACCGCCATTTTGGATTACGTCATAGAAGGTACGACAGCGCCCTCTGGCGGCTATACTGTGTACTAGGTCAGTTGGGCTCTGAACCTCGGGGTGAATGCTTGATGGCTGTACTGCCTCTAATTGTTTAAATAAAGACTGAAAATAAAGGCTTATGTCCATCCTATCCAGCACACAATGAGTCCTTTTCCAGCCAATTCCTAGGAATGGGTGGTGGTCAGATGACTTAAGGTAGTGGAGGTAGCCATGGTATGTTGCATTGTCCTGCTAGTACCTGAACTTCCCACCATTTTCTGGGGAAGGGGGAGGGGAGGGGATTTACCAGTGGGTGAGAGGTTTATTGATTGATCAATTTAATTAAGTAGTCTACATCTACATTTAAATCCATACTCTGCAGGCCACCTGACGGTGTGTGGTGGAGGGTACCTTGAGTACCTCTATTGGTTCTCCCTTCTATTCCAGTCTCGTATTGTTTGTGAAAATAAAGATTGTCTGTATGCCTCTGTGTGGGCTCTAATCTCTCTGATCTTATCCTCATGGTCTCTTCGCGAGATATACATAGGAGGGAGCAATATACTGCTTGACTCCACACTGAAGGTATGTTCTCGAAACTTCAACAAAAGCCCGTACCGAGCTAGTGAGCATCTCTCTTGCAGAGTCTTCCACTGGAGTTTATCTATCATCTCCATAATGTTTTCACAATTACTTAATGATCCTGTAACGATGCATGCTGCTCTCTGCTGGATCTTCTCTATATCTTATATCAACTCCATCTGATACAGATCCCACACCAGTGAGCACTATTCAAGCAGTGGGCGAACAAGCGTACTGTAACCTACTTCCTTTGCTTCCGGACTGCATTTCCTTTGGATTCTTCCAATGAATCTCAGTCTGGCATCTGCTTTATCGACCATTGATTTTATATGGTCATTCCATTTTAAATCACTCCTAATGCCTACTTCCAGACAATTTATGGAATTAACTGCTTCCAGTTTCTGACCTGCTATATTGTAGCTAAATGATAAAGGATCTTTCTTTCTATGTATTCGCAGCACATTACACTTGTCTACATTGAGACTCAATTGCCATTCCTTGCACCACGCGTCAATTCGCTGCAGATCCTCCTGCATTTCAGTACAATTTTCCATTGTTACAGCCTCTCGATATACTACAGCATCATCCGCAAAAAGCCTCAGTGAGCTTCCGATGTTAACCAGAAGGTCATTTGTGTATATTGTGAACAGCAATGGTCCTACGACACTCCCCTGCGGCACACCTGAAATCACTCTTGCTTCGGCAGACTTCTCTCCATTGAGAATGACATGCTGCGTTCTGTTATGTAGGAAATCTTCAATCCAATCACACAATTGGTCTGATAGTCCATATGCTCTTACTTTGTTCATTAAACTACTGTGGGGAACTGTATCGAACGCCTTGCGGAAGTCAAGAAACACGACATCTACCTGGAAACCCGTGTCTATGGCCCTCTGAGTCTCGTGGACGAATAGCGCGACCTGGGTTTCACACGATAGTCTTTTTCGAAACCAATGCTGATTCCTACAGAGCAGATTTCTAGTCTCCAGAAAAGTCATTATGCTCGAACATAATACGTGTTCCAAAATTCTACAACTGATCGACATTAGAGATATAGGTTCTGCACATCTATTAGACGTCCCTTCTTGAAAATGGGGATGACCTGTGCCCTTTTCCAATCTTTTGGAACGCTACGCTCTTCTAGAGACCTATGATAAACTGCTGCAAGAAGAGGGCAAGTTCCTTCAAGCACTCTGTGTAAAATCGAACTGGTATCCCATCAGGTCCAGCGGCCTTTCCTCTTTTGAGCGATTTTAATTGTTTCTCTATCCCTCTGTCATCTATTTCGATATCTATCATTTTGTCATCTGTGCGACAATCTAGAGAAGGAACTACAGTGCAGACTTCCTCTGTGAAACAGCTTTGGAAAAAGACATTTAGTATCTCGGCCTTTAGTCTGTCATCCTTTGTTTCAGTACCATTTTGGTCACAGAGTGTCTGGGCATTTTGTTTTGATCCACCTACTGCTTTGGCATAAGACCAAAATTTCTTATGATTTTCTGCCAAGTCAGTACACTGAACTTTATTTTCGAATTCATTGAACGCCTCTCGCATAGTCCTCCTCACACTACATTTCGCTTCGTATAATTTTTGTTTGTCTGCAAGGCTTTGGCTATGTTTGTGTTTGCTGTGAACTTCCCTTTGCCTCTGTAGCACTTTTCTAACTCGGTTGTTGTACCACGGTGGCTCTTTTCCATCTCTTACGATCTTGCTTGGCACCTACTCATCTAATGCATATTGTACGATGGTTTTGAACTTTGTCCACCGATTTTCAACACTAACTCTACTTCAGATAAAACTTTTGTGTTGAGCCATCAAGTACTCTGAAATCTGCTTTTTGTCACTTTTGCTAAACAGAAAAATCTTCCTACCTTTTTTTAATATTTCTATTTACGGCTGAAATCATCGATGCAGTAACCGCTTTGTGATCGCTGATTCCCTGTTCTGCATTAACTGTTTCAAATAGTTCGGGTCTGTTAGTCACCAGAAGGTCTACTATGTTATCGCCCCGAGTCGGTTCTCTGTTTAACTGCTCAAGGTAGTTTTCAGGTAATGTACTTGAAAAAAATTTCACTGGATTCTTTGTCCCTGCCACCCGTTATAAACGTTTGAGTCTCCCAGTCTATATCTGATAAATTAAAATCTCCACCCAGAACTATAACATGGTCGGGAAACCTACTCGAAATATTTTCCAAATTTTCCTTCAGGTGCTCTGCCACAACAGCTGCTGAGCCAGGGGGCCTAGAAAGACATCCAATTACCATGTTTGAGCCTGCTTTAACCGTGATCTTCACCCAAATTATTTCACATTTCGGATCTCTGTCAATTTCCTTCGATACTACTGCACTTTTTATCGCTATAAATACGCCTCCCCCTTCACTGTCCAGCCTCTCTCCGCGGTATACATTCCAATCTGAGTTTAGAATTTCATTACTGTTTACGTCTGGTTTCAGCCAACTTTCCATTCCTAGTGCTATGTGGGTATTGTGACCGTTTATTAATGAGAGTAGTTCTGGGACCTTTCTACAGACGCTCCTGCAGTTTACTATTAGCACATTAATATTGTTATTGCCTGTTGTTCAAATGGTTCAAATGGCTCTGAGCACTATGGGACATAACTTCTGAGGTCATCAGTCCCCTAGAACTTAGAACTACTTAAACGTAACTAACCTAAGGACATCACACACATCCATGCCCGAGGCAGGATTCGAACCTGCGACCGTAGCGGTAGCGTGGTTCCAGACTGTAGCGCCTAGAACCGCTCGCCACACCGGCCGGCTTCCCTGTTGCGTTTTGCCTACTGCTACCTTGTCGCGTCTCAGCTGGCGTCAGGCCTAGGGAGGGAATTCTCTAACCTAAAAAACCCACATGTGTACTCTACACATACTCCGCTACTCTTGTAGCTGCTTCCTGTGTATAATGCACGCCTGACCTATTCAGGGGGACCCTACATTTCTCCACCCGATAGCGGAGGTCGAGAAATTTGCACCCCAGATCTCCGCAGAATCGTCTGAGCCTCTGGTTTAAGCCTTTCACTCGGCTCCAAACCAGAGGACCGTGATTGGTTCTGGGAAAGATACTACAAATTGATAAGAGTGAGAGGAGCTATTCCAATAACTCAGACCTGAAAGTGTACCTATAGCAGCAAGGGGGAAGTCGGGGGTGGGGGGAGGGGGCGAGCAGAACAATAGATTAAGTACTTGGTCAATAAAATTCTTCTGGGTTTGAGACCACATTGTTATCTGTAAAATTCCGACATCTCGCCGACTGTTGCAAACCGCCTTCCTCAGGGTGTATTGTCAGTTAGCAATACACATCTGCAAAATTCCGACTTTTCGGCGACTGCTGAAAGGCGCTTTCCTCAGGGTGTATTGTCAGTCAGCAATACACCCTGAGGAAGGCACCTTGCAACAGTCGCTGAAATGATGGAGTTTTACAGGTGACAATGCGGCCTCAAACCCGGAAGAATTATATTGACTGTGACAATGGCCACGGAAGCCGACATTTACAGTTAAGTACCTGTCAATCAAAGGAGAATACTAGGTTTGCCCCTGAGTGCAAACCTGCCCCTCATGTAGGCCACCCGCACTAATAAAGTGTGCTACAAACGGCCTGGCCCTACTACTGACCATATGCTTCATTACAGAGTTTCTACAGCAAACGTCAACCATATGCAATGTTCTCACAATGAGAAGCTACAAGGTTACAAATATAAAAAACTGAATTCCCTTAAAATTTGGCTTTTGCCTTTCTTCCATTAATGTATATCATTTGCTCAATATCTATCATCAAAGTATATTATTACAAAAAAAAGAAAATCCTTAAATAATGCTGCTTCCACTCCACAGCAGGCCAGCTTCCAACCTTTTCCATTCAAGTACATTGCCAGACTGTCCAACACTCTGATACTGCTACTCTCTGACTTACTCTGTCGAAGTTCACCTCTCTGACCAACATCTCAGGTCTCAAACACAGTCTTACAAAGAATATGATTATATCGATATTACGAGGTTGAGTACATTTATCAAATTCGTAACTTCGTTCTCATTTATGGCCAAAACTTCCAGAAAGACGTCATGGGAAATAGGACAGCCCCCTTTCAATTGGAATACTACTCGAGAAATGGTCGCACTACGGTCGCACTATGGTCACACGGTAGTGTATGCGATTTCCTTTACAGTTCCACCTCACTTTCCCAACACCCTTCCAACAAATCTAAGACATGCATTCGCCTCCCGTAATACTGAATTTATATGGTCGCCAATACACTACTGGCCATTAAAATTGCTACACCACCGAGATGACGTGCAACAGACGCGAAATTTAACCGACAGAAAGAAGATCTGTAATACGCAAATGATTAGCTTTTCAGAGCACTCACACAAGGCTGGCGTCGGTGGCGACACCCACAGCGTGCTAACATGAGAAAAGTTTCCAACTGATTTCTCAAACACAACAGCAGTTGACAAGCGTTGCCTGGTGAAACGTTGTTGTGATGCCTCGTGTAAGGAGGAGAAATGCGTACCATCACGTTTCCGACTTTGATAAACGTCGGATTGTGGCCTATCGCAATTGCGGTTTATCGTACCGCGACATTGCTGCTCGTGTTGGTTGAGATCCAGTGACTGTTAGCAGAATATGGAATCGGTGGGTTCAGGAGGGTAATACGGAACGCCGTGCTGGAACCCAACGGCTTCATATTACTAGCAGTCGAGATGACAGGCATCTTACCCGCATGGCTGTAATGGATCGCGCAGCCACGTCTCGATCCCTGAGACAACAGATGGGGATGTTTGCAAGACAACAACCATCTGCACGAACAGTTCGACGACGTTTGCAGCAGCGTGGCTCTGAGCACTATGGGACTTAACATGTGAGGTCAACAGTCCCCTAGCCCGGCAGGATTCGAACCTGCGACCGTAGAAGTCGTGCGGTTCCGGACTGAAGCGCCAAGAGCAGCTCGGCCACCACGGCCGGCCGCAGCAGCTTGGAGACCATGGCTGCAGTTACCCTTGACGCTGCATCACAGGACAGGAGCGCCTGCGTTGGTGTACTCAACGACGAACCTGGGTGCACGAACGGCAAAACGTCGTTTTTTCGGATGAATCCAGGTTCTGTTTACAGCATCATGATGGTCGCATCCGTGTTTGGCGACATCGCAGTGAACGCACATTGGAAGCGTGTATTCGTCATCGCCATACTGGCATATCACCCGGCGTGTTGGTATGGGGTGCCATTGGTTACATGTCTCGGTCACCTCTTGTTTGCATTGACGGCACTTTGAACAGTGGACGTTACATTTCAGATGTGTTACGACCCGTGGCTCTACCCTTCATTCGATCCCTGCGAAACCCTACATTTCAGCAGGATAATGCACGACCGCATGTTGCATGTCCTGTACGGGTCTTTCTGAATACAGAAAATGTTCGACTGCTGCCCTGGCCAGTACATTCTCCAGATCTCTCACCAATTGAAAACGTCTGGTCAATGGTGGCCGAGCAACTGGCTCATCACAATATGTTACTACTCTTGATGAACTATGGTATCGTGTTGAAGCTGCATGGGCAGCTGTACCTGTACACGCCATCGAAGCTCTGTTTGACTCAATGCCCAGGCGTATCGAGGCTGTTATTACGGCCAGAGGTGGTTGTTCTGGGTACTGATTTCTCACGATCTATGCACCCAAATTGCGTGAAAATGTAATCACATGTTAGTTAATACCCGTTTATCATCTGCATTTCTTCTTGGTGTAGCAATTTTAATGGCCATTAGTGTACGTTATCGCTTCTTAGTATTGCCCCTAAACACTGATGTGCTCAGGTTGTTCACCACTCGTCTTGTAATCAGATGGTATAGGCTCCTTTCTCTCTGTTATCGGTATTATCTAATTTCTACATATAAAACGAAATGCCATGACTAACTGACTAATTCATCATCACCCAGCCCAAACGGCTGACGAATACCGCACACCTGATAATGATGTTGAAGTATTTCCACAGGCCTTACAGAAACTGATACTACACCTCAATAAATGGCCTAAATATAGGATTTTAATTTTTGGTGACATAAATATTGGTATAAGGCAGAACACACCTAAACAACTTAATCTTCTGAATATGCTAAGATCACATGACCTGCACTGCATTAATGAAAACCCAACAAGACAATCTGCCTGCCTTGATAATGTAATCACAAATGTTGAGACAAATCGGTATGAACTAGGACTATTCAATACTCATTTTTTATCAGACCATAAAGGTATTTGGTTAAAATTGATAACAAAAGAGCCAGCATCTGTCTCCAATAAAATTAAGTACATTAGGCTTTTGAATGAAGAGAACATTGATAACTACAGAACACAAATAAAGATGACAAACTGGAATTACATTCTGCTGGAAAGTAATCATATTGAAAAAGCATTTACATTATTCATTAGTGCATTGTCAGATACATTTAAAACTTGCTGCCCTAAAGTAATGAGAAAAAATAAGGGAACTATGAGGAAACATGGTCTCACATCAGTGCATAACTGGTTCACACCTGACCTACAAAGGCTCAGAACTCTGCTAATGATTTCCTATGACAAATAAAAAAATAGTGAAGCCGAAAAAGCAAACTACATAAGTTTGAGGAACAAATACAAGGTAGCAATTAGGTTAAGCAAGTGCAAGGCAAATGATGAATATATTAATAAGTCCCAAAATAAATGCAAAGCAGCCTGGACTGTTATCAAGACTCATCTGGGTAGAAATAAAGATGTTAACAAAAATAATTCATGTGATGCTTGTATCGCACCAGATGATTTCAACACCTTCTTCATTAATGCTGCCAGTATGAATAACAGTGCTGCAAATGTACATATCCATAAATGTGACAACAACCATATCTCAAATAATAGAAATTCATTTCTACAAAATTTTGAGGATGTGGTTCCTGTGTTTAAATGGAAAGAAGTGAAAGTAACAGATATTAAAACTGCAATAGCAAAATGAAGTTACTCAAAATCAGAGGACATATATGGTCTCTCCAATTTTGTAATAAAAAAATAGCATATGTAATAGCACATCCACTCTGTTCTCTTATGAACCAGATGTTTGTCAGTGGCTGTTTCCCTTCATTCTTAAAAATGGCAGTCATTACTCCACTGCACAAGAAAGGTGACAAGTCTTGTCCTAATAATTACCATCCAATCTACCTTGTATCCATCATATCAAAAGTAGTGGAATATTGCATACAGCTCCAAATCAGTCAACATCTGTCTGTGAATAATATTCTTAGTGACTCTCAGTATGGCTTCAGGTCCAGCCTGTCAATGGCAAAAGCAGTTGAAGATGTTGTTTCATATATATTGTCATCACTCAAATCAGGATTATCAGTTAATGCCACCCTTGTGGACCTCAGCAAGGCATTTGACTCTGTCAGTCACAGAATACTACTAGAAAAACTGCACTGCTATGGTATTAGAGGCTCAGAACTATCTCTGATCAGATCCTATCTGAGTGACAGAAAATAAATTGTGCATTTTAACAATATGAGGTCAAATGTCTTGGATATCATGCCGGGTGTACCACAAGCCTCTGTGTTTGGACCTTTACTTTTTATAATATATGTAAATGACTTACCCAGCACCATGTTACATAAATCCACACTCTATGCAGATGATACAACTTTTGTTACAGCAGGGAAAGATTTAGGAAAATCAAACGAGGAAAGTGAGGCTCATCTCAGAGCAGCCATCAAGTGGTTCCAACTCAATGACTTGCATAGAAATCATGATAAAACTGTAAATATTCTCTTTATCTTGTGTGTTAAGATTGATAAGATTGATTGTGTCTCAGCTAAACTACTTGGGATCCATCTTGACTCATAATTAACATGGAAGAGTCATACCGATTATATTTGTACTAAGTTAGCACATGTGACATATATGTAACGTAAACTAAGGTCATGTGTTAATGGTAAGTTATTACTCAATGCATACTATGCCTTTTTCCACACCCATTTAACATATGCCACTTTGTTGTGGGGAAACTCACCCAGAGCAAAACAAGTTTTCATTTGGCAAAAGAAGGCAGTCAGATGCATCCATGGAGTCAGAAATAACGAGTCTTGTAGACCATATTTCAAACATCTAAAAATACTAACAGTTGCAGCCCTCTTTATACTAAGTTGTCTGATACACACATAAGAAAACCAACACAGTCACAAACTATGACAATCTATCCATCGCCATGACACCCGTACAAAACAGCAAATTGACATCCCAGTTGCTAGACTAAAGAAAACTCAAGATAGTTACAGGTAAATGGGAGTAAAACTATTTAACATGTTGCCAATAGAGGCACATAATGTGTCACTGAATGAGTTTAAAAGTGTCACAAAGAAATGGCTTAGAGAAAAAGCTTCTTATACAATAGAAGAGTTTATAATGTGCACTAAAGATAATCTTAAGTACCGGTACTAATATAGTTTCAATAAGATTAAACTTATACATGTAAATATAATGCAAATACCTTGTGCAGCATCAAGGACAAATTTCTGTATCTTATTAGACAATAATGATCTACAATATATTACACCATTTCTGTAAGTTATGAAAACTGTATATGTACACAAATGACTACATCAATTGCATTTTTAATGCCTAAAAATGGATAATAAATTAAATAAAAAAATAAATAAATAAAAGATTTGTAATTTTGAGAGAATGTTGAACTTATACTACAGGGTGTTACAAAAAGGTACGGCCAAACTTTCAGGAAACGTTCCTCACACACAAAGAAAAAAATATGTTATGTGGACATGTGTCCGGAAACACTTACTTTCCATGTTAGAGCTCATTTTATTACTTCTCTTCAAATCACATTAATCATGGAATGGAAACACACAGCAACGGAACGTACCAGCGTGACTTCAAACACTTTGTTACAGGAAATGTTCAAAATGTCCTCCGTTAGCGAGGATACATGCGTCCACCCTCCGTCGCATGGAATCCCTGATGCGCTGATGCAGCCCTGGAGAATGGCATATTGTATACGAGCACGAAGAGTCTCTACATTTGGTACCGGGGTTGCGTAGACAAGAGCTTTCAAATGCCCCCATAAATGAAAGTCAAGAGGGAGCGTAGGTGGAAGAACATGGGGCCCAATCAAGACATCACCAACAATGCCTGCCCAAATGTTCACAGAAAATCTATGTCGATGACGTGATTGCACAGTTGCGTGCGGATTCTCGTCAGCCCATACATGTTGATTGTGAAAATTTACAATTTGATCACATTGGAATGAAGACTCATCCGTAAAGAGAACATTTGCACTGAAATGAGGATTGACACATTGTTGGATGAACCATTCACAGAAGTGTACCCGTGGAGGCCAATCAGCTGCTGATAGTGCCTGCACACGCTGTACATGGTACGGAAACAACTGGTTTTCCCGTAGCACTCTCCATAGAGTGACGTGGTCAACGTTACCTTGTACAGCAGCAACTTCTCTGATGCTGACATTAGGGTTATTGTCAACTGCACGAAGAATTGCCTCGTCCATTGCAGGTGTCCTCATCGTTCTAGGTCTTCCCCAGTCGCGAGTCATAGGCTGGAATGTTCCGTGCTCCCTAAGACCCCGATCAATTGCTTCGAACGTCTTCCTGTGGGGACACCTTCGTTCTGGAAATCTGTCTCGATACAAACGTACCACGCCACGGCTATTGCTCCGTGCTAATCCATACATCAAATGGGCATCTGTCAACTCCTCATTTGTAAGCATTGTACTGACTGCAAAACCACGTTCGTGATGAACACTAACCTGTTGATGCTACGTACTGATGTGCTTGATGCTAGTACTGTAGAGCAATGAGTCGCATGTCAACTAAAGCACCGAAGTCAACATTCCTTCCTTCAATTGGGCCAACTGGTGGTGAATCGAGGAAGTACAGTACATAGTGACGAAACTAAAATGAGCTCTAACATGGAAATTAAGTGTTTCTGGACACATGTCCACATAACATCTTTTCTTTATTTGTGTGTGAGGAATGTTTCCTGAAAGTTTGGGCATACCTTTTTGTAACACCCTGTATATGCATCATTTGGAAAGGGACTGTTAGTATTTCCATCCTAGGGGTTTAATAAGTCACTGCTGCAAAAAACTGACACGAATTGTTTACGGACGAATGGAAAAACTGGTAGAAGCCGACCTCGGGGAAGATCCGTTTTGGCTTCCGTAGAAATGCAGGAACACGTGAGGCAATAATTACCCTACAACTTATCTTAGAAAATAGATTAAGGAAAGGTAAACTTACGTTTGTAGCATTTGTAGACTTAGAGAAGGGTTTTGACAGGATTGATTGGGATAATCTATTTCAAATTCTGAAGGAGGCAGGGGTCCCAACATAGGGAGCGAAAGCCTATTTACAATTTGTATAGAAACCAGATGGCTGTAATAAGAGTCGAGGGGCATGAAAGGGAAGCAGTGGTTGTGAAGTGAGTGAGACAGGGTTATAGCCTATCCCCGATGTTATTCAATCTGTATATTGAGCAAGCAGTAAAGGAAACAAAAGAAAAAATTGGAGTAGGAATTCAAATCCAGGGAGAAGAAATGAAAACCTCGAGGTTTGCCAATGACATGGTAATTCTATCATAGACAGCAAAGGGACCTGGAAAAGCACTTGGACAGTGTCTTGAAAGGAGGATATAAGATGAACATCAACAAAAGTAAAACTAGGATAATAGAATGTAGTCGAATTAAATCTGGTGATGATGTGGGAACTAGGAAATGAGACACTTAAATGTAGTAGATGAGTTTTGCTATTTGGGGAACAAAATAACTGATGATGGTCAAAGTAGAGAGGATATAAAATGTAGACTGGCAATGGCAAGAAAAGAATTTCTGAAGAAGAGAAATTAGTTAAGATTGATTATGGGTTTAAGTGTCAGGAAGTCTTTTTCCGAAAGTATTTGTATGGAGTATAGCTGTGTATGGAAGTGAAACACGGATGATAAACAGTTTACACAAGAAGAGAATAGAAACTTTCTAAATGTGGTGCTACAGGAGAATGCTGAAGATGAGATGGGTAGATCATGTAACTAATGAGGAGGTACTTAATTGAGGAGAAGAGGAATTTGTGGCACAACTTGACCAGAAGAAGGGATCGGTTGGTAGGATATATTCTGAGGCATCAAGGGATCATCAATTTAGTATTGGAGGGAACCACGGAGGGTAAAAATTGTAGAGGAAGACCAAGGCATGAATACACTAAACAGATTCAGAAGGATGTAGATTGCAGTAGTCACTCAGAGATGAAGAAGCTTGCACAGGATAGGGTAGCATGGAGAGCTTCATCAAACCAGTCTCTGAACTGAAGACCACAACAACAAGAGGGTGAAGTAGGGGATGAAAGGTTTTTTGAAAACTATTTTCTTTGACCTTAATTAATTTAATAAAATAATGTTATCTAATACTGACATTTATTTCAAAATATATTACCCAAATTACTCTCAAAAATTTTTGATTTTTATGAGGGGGGAGAGGTGAAAGAAGGGGCGGCGTATTTAAGCTTGCCCTCCTTCATAAAACTCCTAGATTTGGCACTGGTTGAATAGGTGAAAGGAATGATATGGCATAAGCTGGCTTGAAATTTGTGGCAAAAAACTTTCTGCTGATTCTTGAGAAATTAAGAAAAATTATACAAGGAGAAAATCTTACTCCTGATGAACTGTATAACTGTGATGAAACAGGTCTAAATTATAAAATGCTTCCATCTAAAACTCTAGCCTTAAAAGAAGAAAAGGCTGCCCTGGGCTACAAAAACATAAAGAGAAGTTAACAGTTCTTGCTGCATCGAATGCAAATGGAGACCATAAAGTGAAGCTATTGGTAATAGAGAAGTCTGCAAAGCCTAGCGCTTAAAAAAAAAAATCACTGCTTCTGCACTGCCCGTTACTTGTGTTCACCAAAAATCGCTTGGGTGGACAAAAATATTTTTAAGAAATGGTTTTTCAAAGATTTTGTACCTAAAGGAAAATTCCTTACTTTCCAAAGCAGTCTTAACACTTGACAATGCTGATTTACACACAGATGAGGAAGAATTACAGCATGGTAGTATTCACAAATTGTTCTTACCCCATGATGTGACAAGTTTAATACAGCCTATGGAACAACGTGTTTTACAATACTTAAAAAAAAAAAAAAAAAAAAAAAGCTATTGTCATTGTTTGCTTCAGGTACTTCTACAAACAACAGAAAGTGAAGGAAGTGTCAAAGAATTTCTACAAAAACTATGGTAAAAAATGTAGCTACTGAATAGCTGAATCTTGGTCTGAAATCTACATCTACATCCACATCCATACTCCGCAAGCCACTTGACGGTGTGTGGCGGAGGGTATTTTGAGTACCTCTATCGGTTCTCCCTTCTGTTCCAGTCTCGTATTGTTCGTGGAAAGAAAGATTGTCGGCATGCCACTGTGTGGGCTCGAATCTCTCTGATTTTATACTCATAGTCTCTTTGCGAGATATACATAGGAGGGAGCAATATACTGCTTGACTCCTCGGTGAAGGTACGTTCTCGAAACTTCAACAAAAGCCCGTACTGAGCTAGTGAGCATCTCTCTTGCAGAGTCTTCCACTGGAGTTTATCTATCATCTCCATAATGTTTTCACAATTACTAAATGATCCTGTAACGATGCATGCTGCTCTCTGCTGGATCTTCTCTATATCTTCTATCAACTCCATCTGGTATGGATCCCACACCGGTGAGCACTATTCAAGCAGTGGGTGAACAAGCGTACTGTAACCTACTTCCTTTGTTTTCGGACTGCATTTCCTTTGGATTCTTCCAATAAATCTCAGTCTGGCATCTGCTTTACCAACCATTGATTTTATATGGTCATTTCATTTTAAATCACTCCTAATGCCTACTCCCAGATAATTTATGGAATTAACTGCTTCCAGTTTCTGACCTGCTATATTGTAGCTAAATGATAAAGGATCTTTCTCTATGTATTCACAGCACATTACACTTGTCTACATTCAGATTCAATTGCCATTCCCTGCACCATGTGTCAATTCTTTGCAGATCCTCCTGCATTTCAGTACAATTTTCCATTGTTGCAACCTCTCAATATACTACAGCATCATCCGCAAAAAGCCTCAGTGAACTTCCGATGTTAACCAGAAGGTCATTTGTGTATATTGTGAATAGCAATGGTCCTACGACACTCCCCTGCGGCACAGCTGAAATCACTCTTACTTCGGCAGACTTCTCTCCATTGAGAATGACATGCTGCGTTCTGTTATCTAGGAAATCTTCAATCCAATCACACAATTGGTCTGATAGTCCATATTCTCTTACTTTGTTCATTAAATGACTGTGGGGAACTGTGGAAACACTGGAAATGTCTTGTAACAGTGGCGGAGCATGGTTGTAAAGGTTGGGGATACTCCACAGTTTTATAGGGAGACAAAAAAATACAATAAGCAATAACTTAAACAAACAAAACAAAATGCATCAAACAAAACAACAACAACTACTACTACTACTACTGCTACTACCATTACCAAAACCACCACCACTAATAATAATAATAATAATAATAATAATAATAATAATAACTAACTAACTAACTTGCTCAAGAAACGATGACCAATTTGGAGAACTCCAGCAGCGAGAGAAGAAGCCCTTATATTTTCTTGTACACAAGTGCAATGCGCCTGTCTTTTCTTACCACGAAATAAGTTTATAACTCGGTCTACAAAGATCTGATCACTGGATAGCTCTCCAGGTAGTGTCTTTTCTATTGTTAACATGCTCAAACACGACAGTCGGGTGTTGGACATTGAATTCCTTACATATTTCTTCACTCGTTTAAGAGTACTTATGCTTCGTTCAATGCTTGCTGTAGTTGCTAGGAGGGTCAAAACCAAAATGCAGTAACTTCGTTGTTTCTTCATAAACAGTGTCTAAATCATTGTTGACAATGAGGATCCTTGGAGATTTGTGTTTTTTCTCATCAGCGTTCTTTTCAAGTTGTTCTTATTTGAAAAAAGGATACTGTTCTAATAACTGAAGCAGTTTCAACTTTGGGAATTCTTTTTGGTAGTTCAGAAAAACACTATTCGTTCAAAAGTTCAGCAAACTGAAATTGGGGAAAGTCTTGAAATCTTCTTTCCATCTGAACAATTTGCAAATACAGTATCTTGTAACTTAGTGCCCTCAGAGATGTCTTTTGACTGTCACAGAACGATAAGTTGCCATTCAGACACAATCTGCATTTAATGCATTCGTCAACAAATGTTTCCCTTCTTGATTGTCGTATATTTCTCCAAACAGTTCTTATTTCATAATGGCAAGCAGTTATACGGACAGCTTTTGACTGAAGAACATTAAAGAGATGATCAACATAAACAAAGCACGCTCGGTAGAAGCAAAGCAAGTAGACAATCGTAGGATCATCTGTCGTTTCATTCCCACAGCACAGCTCAAAGATTCTGGGTCCCTCTGAGAGTTTGTATCATCAATTATATAATTAAAAACACTATACAGCTCTGAGAAATGACTAGATATTGTTCAAACTAACCTGGAACGAAAGTTCCAGCGAGTATTTCTTGCATGTGACAGTTTAAATCCTTTCTTAATTTGCAATACAGTTCGTATTGATGATTTGCTGAAAAACGAATGGAATGCAGTAAGATCACTTACAACCATGCGTGCTTGTTGCACAGCTCAGAGACCGAGTTAACCTGTGGGCTCTCCATAAGGTATGCAAAATGTATGTGGAGTCTTTGCAACACTTGAAATATGAAGCAAAAGTAAGTTTACATTTTACTATGCCTACGGTATGGAGAGAACCCACAAACAGCACTACCTGTGCCACACAGTGAACATGTCCTCACACTGAAGTTAACTGCACTGCCGATGAACCCTCATCAGACAGTGACAAAATGTAATATACAAGTGGGGGCAGTGCAAATGAATATCACAAATGCACTTCAGAAGTTCTGCCAGCAGGAACTGAACAGTCTGGTGCGAGACCTCAGTCTGTCAAAGCAAGCTACCAAAGTTCTAGCTTTGAGATGAAAAGAGAAGAACCATCTAACACCAAATGTTAAAACAACAGCTTATCAGACAAGAGAAGAGCAACTTCTGCAACACTTCAACCAAGATGAAATTGATACTGCAATAACATTTTGGGACTTAACCACGAATCGGTATTAGAGGAATATCAACCATAACAGAGGCATCTTTTCACATATGGATCCACCAAAAACTTAAAATTCATTTTACTTAACAACGGTAGCCATTACGCACCTATGCCAAAAGCACACTCATCACAAATTAACAGAAAATGTGAGAACATCAAACAGGTGTTCGAAAAGCTCTGTTATCAAGAGTACCAGCCGTTTGTGTGTGTTGATCTCACCTCTTGCTTGGCCAGTAAGGTGGACTCAGAAGATAGCTTTGTTTCATCTGCATGTGTGATACCAAGGTGAGTTGAGATTACTAGGAAAAGGTGACATGGTTTCCAAAGGAAAACATAACAGTGAGTGCAGGGAATATAATCAATGAGCCATTGGTTGACAGAAGATATATGTCAAGCTAGGACTGATGAAGTGATTTGTTAAACCTTGGACTAAAGATGGCAGTTGCTACAGATACATTTGTTAATCATTCCCTAGTCTAAGCAAAACTAATGACTAGTATCTCTGATGGTCCTAGAATTCAGAAACTCATCAATAATTCAAATTTCACACAATCTATGACAGATGTCGAAGTTTCTGCCTGGTGTGCTTTTGTTGCAGTTGTTAGGAACTTCTTGGGTAATTGGTTAAAGAAGCAGTTATGACAAATTGGTCCAAAACATGTTATTACACTTTAAAAATTTGGGTTATAATGTGAGCATTAAAGTACTCTTTTGAGCATGAGAGGTCTCACCAGGGTGTAAATCTATGGAGGAAAGGTACCAAGGTAAGCAGGACAGACGTATGGCAGACTGCAGTAAGGGCCTACAACGTGATGAGCCACATAAAAGAAAATTTTACACATGAAGCTCTACCATGCAGTAGTTGTTACAAAGCTTAACATTCTTGCACCAAGAAATTGTTCCTAGTTTGGAAAAAAATGCACTGCTGCTGGATTGGACCATGCACTTTTGGATTATAGAGACCCTACTATAGCTCAAAATCTACAGCCAGTCTGACAAAATGGATGATCTGTTCGACACTAGCAACCATAAATTACCCTAAAACTGTTGAAACTTTCTGAAAAAAAAGAACTATTGGCCAGTCTTATCATTTTCTTACACACCTAAGAAATTCTGTATGGTCGTCACTTTGATAGTGTTGTAGAGATGGAGACCACTGTGAAAGTGGTTTCAGTTACAGAGAAGCAGACTTTTATGACATAGGAATAACTTATGTCTCCCTTCTGGTGAACAGGAGCTCAACAAGTACTATATCTATCCCAATAAATATAACAAGACAAGCAATAGTTTCATTTTAGAGATGTATTCCTTAGACAACCCTCATTCTAATAAATTAGGGTTTTTTAAACCCTGCCTTCTGCAAAACACAATATATTTCTTTTTTCCATGTTTCAGCACCTATGTGTCATTGTCTCTGGGTCTCAATATATTTTTGTAAAAATATTTTATGAAGTTTATAGTTGTTTCTCAACGTCAAGGCTAATAAATAAAACATGTGAATTTTGTATTTTGTTTTGGTAGCTCACCTGAAACTAGATTAATTGTGAAAGTTAATTTGTACAGGTTGGTTTGTTTTCATACCTTCTTAAGGCTTGACAGCACATCATTTGCAATTTAGTTGGAAGTATTTGTTTAAAGTGTTTGTATTTTTTAAAACTTTTTCTGAGAGTAGTAGTGATGTATGTGTTTCTTGAAGTCTTTCCAGCAAATACAATATTCCAACTTTCTGGTATGCATTTGGGACAAAATTATTTCTTTTTCCTATATTTCAGATGATAACTGTACAGATATCTTCAGGATGAGTTGGTGACTGAAATAATCCTTCAACACAAATGTGCTCGCTTGCTACTAGACTGCCCATACAAACTAGTCAGTTTCCTCAGTGTTCTTCAATGGAGTTAGTGACTCAGTTAATCACTCAACAGAAAAATGCTCACTTTCTTGCTAGGTTGTCCACACAAAATATTCAGTTTCCTCAGTGTTCTTCAATCTGTGTATCCTTCTCCACTAGTCCCATTACACTCGTATTCTCTCCATTCCATCACAGCCATATTCTTCCCATCAATGTGTTACCTCTATCACCATCTTCCACCACCCGCCTAATGATCTGGTCTTCTTGACATGTCACATGTCTGTACCACTTCAGTCTACTCTCTTTAATCACTGCTACAATGTCTGGTGATTTGTACAATTCCAGTAGTTGGAAGTTTTTCCTATTTCTCCAGTTGCCCTTATCCTTCATTGGTACAAAAATCTGTATTGAAACAGCATTTTTAATGTCAATAGTTTTCCTTGTTTCTTTTTGCACAGAGTGCAGCTTTCTGCTCCTTATTGGTTTATGATGATAACAAGTTTAAAGGGATTAAACTAGCTCTGTACAGGATCACGGGTCATATTACAGTTCCGTAGATCCTCACGAATCTCAGTAGTAGCTGGGACTCAAGCAGCTTTCCGAGTGCAAATCTTGACATGTTCCCTTCTTGACTCCTTGCCATTACTTTCTGGTCTATCTCCTTTCACTGAGTACTGCTTCTAGATATCTGAACTCTTTTTATCCTTTCAAAGATTTCAGCATTCACATCTAAAGGCCTGTCATCGTTCTGCCTGCTCAGTATGAGGTATTTGGTCTTACCCATAGTCACCTTAAGACCTACTCTCATTGACTCTTCCATTAAAACACTTACCCTCTGAGCCAGATCTTGCCCATTCTGTGTTAAAGGGTATAGGGTAGGGTACCGATATTCTACCCATCTGAGCTGCTGTCTCCGGGCTTGTTACTTCTCTCAATGCTCATTATAGTGCCAGGTTAACAGAAGTGGGTGAGGCAGTCTCCCTGCTGCACTCCAGTCCTTACTTTGAACTTCTCCAAATTATTTACATTCATGGCGCGTGTTGTCTCTTGATGCAAATATACTGTGGAGTAAATGCGCATTTGCCTGACATAAGACAGTTGGCACATGAGCTTCACTCGTAGAAAACACTTTATGCCTATCTCTAAAAATAAAGCATTACGTGGGCTGAGTCAGCTAACCCATTGTGCTTATAAATAAGTGTGATTAATTACTGAACTGGAAACTACTCATTTCATGTCTGTGCTCTCAGCGGAATCAACGTTCTGAGTCTTCACTGTCTATGGTCCCAACACAAACACCCTCCATTTTAATAATGAACCACTTTATTCATAAACACTGGTGCATTTACTTTGCATTACATTTGTGTCGAGTGGGTTTTAATTCAGTCACCAACGTACCTTGAAGGTGCTTTTATTGTTATCAGCCAAAATATTGGAAGGAGAAATAATTGTGCCCCAGATCCATGCTCAAATGGTGTTATATGGTCTGTACCTTTATTTAGACATTATCTGTCACATTGCACATCTTTGTTGGTTATAATTACATTCAATCCTTTTCATAAGCTTTCAGACTTAACTCTCAACAAGTATCACTCACAAAAATGGGACCGGGGAGAAACTTAACTTGTACTCATTGAGAGTTGTGGTGTTACTGTTGCCACTGACTTGTTCACCACTTTGATTTTGTTCAGTGTGGCACTAATTCTGATAATTTGATGTGAGGTTTTCTGGCGCATCTGCTGGGGAAAACTTACTTGATGTGTTTGTAATTTAATTTGTAAACAGGGAGAGAAAGAAAGAGTGGCAATAGGAGGTGCCAACTACAGCAAGATAATTATCTCATATTATAACTGAAACTTCTAGGTAGGTGAGGACTGTGTGTCGATCTGGGACTCCAATGCCAATCTTCACCATTCTCAGGCAACAGTCTTTACTGACTGCACTATCCGGGCACAAGCGTGACTTGTCCTGCAGGCTCAATTGTGACTTGTCCTGCAGGCTCAATTGCACCGGGCTCAATTGCACCTCTCCTATGTTCCAAACTTCACAATGTGGTACACATTTCTGACCAGCCAGGGAGTTCCATATTGTTATACTCTTCACTGCAGAGTGGAAAGATGCAGGTTTGCTGCCCATCTGAAATGAATGGCTACAGTGCAGTTAAGCCACCAATCATGTGACTTAACTGCTGAGGCAAGAGCTGTATTTGCTCGAGACAGTTTTGAAATAAATTCTGCAGAGGACTTACTGCTTTTTGCTATGGTACTGTAAAAAATATGCAGACACCAATGGTGTCAAAAAAGTATTTGACTTTTTACCTAATTTTGAATGCAATGTCATCTTTTGATGAAGTATGTATTACTTTTTACATACCTCCTCACAAGTGTTCTGATTTTTTTTTTTTTTTTTTTTTTTTTTTTTTAAACTCCCTGGTAAATGCCCTTTTATGTGTAAATGCTGTACTGACTGCTATCTGAACATGACTCGTGACCCATCCTCACAGCTTCATTTCCACTAGTATCTCATCTCCTACCTTCCAAACCTCACAGAAGTTCTCCTGCATACCTTGTAGGACTAGTACTCATGGCTGACAGAATATTACAGAAAAATGGCTTAGCTACAACTTAGGTGATTGCTCCTGGAATGAATTTTCACTCTGTAGTGGGATATATGCAGATTTGAAACCTCTTGGCAGATTAAAACTGTGTGCCATACAAGGATTCAAAACCAGAACCTTTGCCTTTCATAGTCAACTGCTACACTGACTGAGCTATTCATGCATATCTTCACAGTTTTACTTGTGCCAGTGTCTCTTTCTTACCTTCCAAACTTTGCACACGTTCTTCTGTATGCCTTCCGGGTCACAATTTAGGCCTGAGTAACTCAGTCGGTAGAGCAGACGGCCACAAAAGGCAAAAGCTCAGGGACTGAGTCCCAGTCTGGCAGACAGTTTTCATCTGACAGGAAAATGAAAATTTACTATGGGAATTATGTTTAAGTTCTTATTGCTGCAGTCCTGATTTCTTGAAATTTAGGATGATGTTCTGTGTCAATATTTATATGCCAGTATTCCTTTTGGCACAGAAAAGAACAAACTTTGCAAAATGACATAGAAAACACACAGTATTGGCAATTTTACATTATAATATATCACTAGTACAAGTCGACATAAATACGTCTTATTTCTGTGCATATGTGGCACAAAAACAATATATTGTACTATTGTACATGGTTATGCCAACTGAACAGATGTAACCATGTACAATGGTATATTATTTTTGTGCCACATACGCACAGAAGTAAGATGTATTCCTATTGACATGTACGAGCGATATATTAGGGTGCTTTGAAGAGTTCTCGGAATCACCTCAAGTTGTTCACGTGATATTCATTGGACTGTTACCTGTAAACATGTGCCACGTCACTGCTATTGGAATAGAGCTGTGGCGGTGACGTGACTCTGCTGTTGTTCCCACATAGTGATTTGCGAAGATGGAAAAAGTAGAGTTCCAGAATACACTGGGGGACTCTGCTCCTTCATATTCAACTGTTTCCAAGTGGACAAATGAATTTAAATTTGGTTGGGAGAGCTTAGATGATGATCCGCGCAGTGGTCGGCCAAGATGTATCACTACTCCAGAAATCATTGCAAAAGTGCACAAAACGGTCATGGTGGATCGCAGATTGAAAGTGCGTGAAATTGCTCACGCTCGCCAGATGTCATCTGAAGGGGTATATCACATTTTAACTCAAGAATTAGAAATGAAAAAATTATCTGCAAGATGTGAGCTGCGACTCTTGACACACACCCGCGCACATGTGCTGTCGCCATGGCAAAATTACATGAACTAAGGTATGAATTGTTGCTACACCCACCTTATTCACCTGATATGGCTCTGTCAGACTTCCATCTCTTCACAAAACTGAAAATTTTTCTTGGTGGATGAAGATTCACTTCAGATAAAGAATTGATAGCCGGGGTTGACAACTATTTTGCTGACCTGGAAAAACTCATTTTCAAGATGCGATCAAGGCACTTGAACATCGTTGGACCAAGCTCATTAATCTACAAGGTGACTACATTGAAAAATAAAAAAAGGTTCAGTGATGTAAGTACTTTTGTTCTATTCCATTCTGAGAACGTTTCAAACCACCCTCATACATGTGACAGATAAGGATTAAAACTATGAGGTGCAACATACCATTTCAACAAAGTGATATGTTGCACAGTGTTTATAGTACTGACAAATAATGATCTCCAAATGTGCAATTAATTTTTATTAGTTGATTTAGTAAGTCTGGACACACATGTTAGGTGGAAATTTTGCATTATCTGTGAAAGTAACCAAGTGTGGATGGAAGCAGCACTTTCTGCTTGCAGTTCAGTCACACTTTGTAACACATGCCATTTTGGCAATTACTCCATGCAGTTGTGCCCCTGCCTCAGAAACATGTTGCGTCCATGAAATAGTGCAGACCATGAGAATGCACAATGTAATGAAAGAAGGAGAAGAGGATCAGTCTGGTCTGAAGTCTGATAGTGTGTTGGCTCTGAATGGTGTATCAGTTTATATTACTTGGTATGATTATCATATCAAAATGGCAGACAGTTACTGTACAAAAGGTTCTGAGATTGTACAAGATGGAAGAATATATGTAAGTCTTCAAAGAGCAACTTCAGTTATTTAGCAGCTTATTTGAAATAGATAAGCACAATTTCATTTCCAGCACCGCCAAACTGCACAGGAGACGAAGTCCACAAAAGAAAGAAAGAATATATTGAGAGGGGAGATATACTTCAGATAAACAAGTCCATAATTTCAGATCAGAACACATTGACACTAGAATTACTACACAAAATCCCCCTCTGAGCATCTGTCAAATACAGCTGGGAGCACCCCAACTGACTAAATACTACCACATAATTAGTAGGCCTAAGAACTGCTCTTCCATAAAAACTGAAAGTGTGTTAGGAGAAGCTTAGTGTGTTTACCTACTTCTTTTAAAATCAACTAGAAAATTTGTTAAAACATTTGTATCTGTCTCAAAAAGTGCTCTGGATAATTTCTGAGCTTTTGTTAGGACAGGTGAAAGTGTCTGTCTACAATGTGGATTTCCTGCATTCAAAGGGTGCAATCCACATACCTCCTTTCTGCCTCCCAATAACTTCCTTTTGCACCAACAAACCATTGTTATTATTGTCAGACAATTTAGAAAATATCACCTTCATTACATATGAGTGCAATGTGTTTGCACAACTAGCAGTGTGTACTGGTGCAGGGTAAATGATCCCCGCAAGCAGGGTTGTGGTAATGGGGTAAACATACCCGAGATTCATTCTGGACATTAACCACTGTTTGAAAAAAAACTTTTGTACATGTAAATTATTGCCGAGATGACTTCACGGGCATAAGTTGCTGCACAGTGTGTTTCTTATTCATGAAATTTTTATTTTTGTTTATTTTTCCACAAGAATTTCTCACGTAGCACACTATTCAAAAGTTTTTATTTTATACTTACCACACATTTATTTTATGTTTTATTAAATTATGAGACAGGACTTATGTTCAGGAGGTGAAAGGTTTTACACTGCTGATACGCACATAAGAGAGTACAAGAAGACTACCAGCTTTTGGAACTAATAGTTCCTTCCTGGAGTCCCGGAGGAAAGAGGAAAGGGTGGAGAGAGAGAGAGAGAGAGAGAGAGAGAGAGAGAGAGAGAGAGAGAGAAGATTGAGTCATTTAGGCTAGGATAAAAAATGAAGGGCAGGTCACTCCGGCCTAAAGCACACAATTTACCCACCTGCTGTGAGGACTTGGGGATAGAAAGATGGAGGAGGTCTAAATTCAGATGATCAGGACAGCGTGAAAAGTAACAATGGATTAAAAGAAGGAGAAATGAAATGAATAGTGCAATTATGAATTAGGAGGAAAATGAGTCAATAATGTGTGGGGCCCTTTAATCCTGGGTATGGAGATAACTGCCCTTTCTTTTTAACCTTCCCTGATGTATCCCTTTCCCCTCCATGAGGAAGGAAGTAATACTATTCTAGTCACTTACTGATTGCAGACTTAAGAAATTCTGTGAAGAGTCTGCTGTGGTGCAGGACACTGACTGTATTAATGTCCAGTATAAACATGATGGCTTCCGAGTAACTTAGGAAATATTCTTGTAAATGAGGACAATGTGTTGTTTAGCTCCACTGCTGATGAACTTCATCAGACATCCAAAGTGATAAATCAAGGTGGATACTCAAACTTGGGAGAGAGAGAAAATATATTTTGCCTGAGAATTCCAGGTAAGTATTACAAATCTCCAGGTGACTGTATTCATTAATAAATAATGGTCCTTGCCTACAAGAGAATGGAGTTTCAGTGCATAAAAAAAAGTTTAAAGTATTACATATGTCTATAGTTTTACCTACAGCTTAGGAAAAAACGGTAGGCCTACTATTATAGGACGTTTATAACAAAGCCGTAAAAATAGTTGATAAAAGGCCACTCGAACAAAAACAAAATTATTAAATTGATAGAAATCTGTTTAAAATTAAGCAGGCTTAGACAAGATAACACAGTTTTCTTCCGAAAAATACAACAACAATTTCTTGAAACATTCAAGAACCAACTCTAAACACACAAAATGTCTATTTAGAAATTTCAAACAATGGAAAATCCAGTATGGATCTCTGTTATATTGCTATTTAGAAATTTGGTAGAGGAGTGAAATTTTGAATTTTTGAGATAATTTCACTATTTATGAAAGAAATGCACTGTCACAGTGCTGTTATCTAATTTTTTAAAGCCTTTATTTGTTCTTCAATTGCCAATGATTCTTTTTTAGCACTTTCTAAAATTTTCAAACAATTTGTTTCCAACTCTTTCACTTCCATGTATTTTTACCGTTTTTCTAAAATGCTCTGTTCTTCTGTATGTTATTGTTCTCTGAATTGATTATGATACTCTGCGTAATGTGAGTGTGCATTCCTTGTACTGTGAATAATGGATTTTGGAATATCCAAAGTTGTCAGTGTCTCTTATATCACAGACAGGATCATATATTTGCCTGTGTGTAACAACTGATTACTCCCTCATATTTTCAAAGAGGCGTTCACCTTTAACAGAAATGTCCCTTTCAATGTTAGCATATCCATGGGAAAGACTGCTAATTAATTTCATGAAAACCATCAAATTTTGGTATTTTATCACTAAGGATATCCCACCAGAAATCATCAACTCTTTTTTTCAGAATGACTGTATTCTTTAAAAGAATTAATAACATGTGGTAGAAAGTCAGGTCCTTCAATTCAAATATTACATTATCTGCTGCAGTTCAACTTACATTATTACTTTCTGGGAAAATATAAAGCAGCTTATTGAGGTGTGATTTCGCCAAACTGATGTTCGACACAATCAACCCTAGATCAAGAAACGCTATGATGATTGTCAGTGGGTAGTTTGAGGGTGACCTGTTATTAAGTTTGATGACAAATGTATGAGAACTTGCCCTACATTTTTGTCGAAACTTGAACGAACATATTGACTGTTCTTGTGTCCAAATTGGTATTCTTTAATTCTTTGTGGGTATCAAAACCTACAACTACATTTTTTGGAGGTAACAGGTCTTTCCTTCCATGACATCAGCTAACTTGATTGAGGAGAGAGGAAGAGATTAGTGCTTAACATCCTGTCAATAACGAGATCATTAGAGACTGATCACAAGCTCAGATTAGGGAAGGATGGAGACGAATAGCGGCCATGCTCTTTCAAAGGAACCATCCTAGCCTTTGCCTTAAGTGATTTAGGGAAATCACAGAAAACCTAAATCAAGCTGATTGGATGCAGATTTGAACAGTAGTCCTCAAAAATGGGGAGTCCAGTGTGCTAAACCAATGCACTACCCTGCTCGGTCTAACTTGATTGACATGCTTTTCTCTAACATCTCTGGCTTCATAAAATGTTTTAATGCTGTCTGTACTATAGATACCAAAGCTGTGTGGAGACATGGAGTTAACGGAATGTCTATCCTGAACTGTATTCAGAAAAGTTCAATATTTCAGGCTATCAACTTGGAAAAAAGCATGTTTGGGACACAGCAATGGATCATTAATAAACTTACTCACCAACTTTCATTCTTATCTTTCTTCACAGGCTAGAGAAATTTCTTCATGTTTGCCGTTATATTAATTGCTCTTTGAGCAACTGAGGAATTCTCTAACCATCTGACACAACAAATTTTTCTTGGAAATGGTGGAGCCTGAACACTGAATATATAATGCTTTCCTGGCAGGGACATTTGTGAACAAATTATGCAAGGTTCTCAACAGTAATGAATGCCCCAATGTGTTGCATTGATTGCCTCTATGAAGGTATTATGCATGTAATGAAGCCCACAGCTACCAATATCAAGCAGTTTTGACTCTTGCTAAACGTGTTTTATATTTTTTTCAGAAATGGCTAATTCACATTTGGCCTGTCCATCGAAATCTGGAGAATCTTTCCCTTTGGTATCTCTTTTGTCACATAAGTGAAAGAAGATACAAGGTCAGAAACTCTGGAGCAACCAAGAAAAGAGGAAGTAATGTATCTTGTTGTTATCTCTTTTTTCATCTTCACCCCAAAATCTTGTATTTACATCTATTTGGGTGCCCCACACAGCTTTATTCAGTGATACATGAAAACTGAAAACAATATAACTGGCTTTCATCAGCAACCCACATAACAGTTGATTAAAGTTAGGTGCTATATCAAACATAAGAACATATCCTACCTTATCTATCTTAAGTTGCATCTTGTTAGCTACAAAACTATTGTTACACATTCTCAAGATTACAGCAACATCATTTTTGCTACCTGAAATAGCTCGTGTGTCATAATTGTTTTAACACACCAGAGAATTTCTGCTATTGTTACAGCCTCTTTTAACATAAATTCTTTAACTCCATGTGGACAATTTGTTGTTGAAGGTAATGCAGATACTTTAGATTCTGAAGATAATGATACAAAGAAGTAAGTGGCTCAGAAGTAGTAGATGACACGGTAGCAGTTGACCTCTCTGGCTGAAAAAACACTTCGAGTTGAAATTATGTGCTCTTACTTAGTGTGTTGAAAATGCTTTTTCCCCTTCATGTGGCTAAAAAGCACCGGACATCTCATACTACTTAAAGATATTTGGCTACAGAAGTAACTGCAAAAGGCTACAGAAGGTTCACCAGGCACAGGTTCAAGCCAGTCCTTTAAATTTGGGTGACTCTTCAGAATATCTTAATAAAATTTCTTTAAATTAGACATCATAGCACTACTGATCTTTAAAAGAAGAACAAAATACTTACACCACTTTACAACCCCCCCCCCTCCCCCCCCCCCCCTCCAATTATTGTTGTTCTGTCCACACTGGTGGCAAACATTTCTCGTAGTGTATTCACATCATCTGTAAGGCTGTTTGTCATATACTTTCTGTATCATCTGCTACGTTACCTCCAGTGATGAGCGAACAGTAATGACACGTGCTACTGCACTATTAGTACTCAAAGCAGGTTCCTCCAATCAAAGTGAAAGGCCTTGCCACGACTGGTGGATGAAAACATACTAGAGAAGAAATGGCAGTAATAACTTGATACAGCAGCTAACTATAGCTCTGGTTTTCATAATTTTACTTGGATGTCGTCCACCAATTTTGAATACCTGGAAATGTGGTAGCATTATTTTTTGCTAATTCAGAGCCTTGCATACCACACTATTTTCACATTTCAAAGCAAATCTCAAGTTGTATCTGAAGTTTGTGGAGCACTGGTGGAAGTCCTGAAGGCTTGTGTAATTAATCAAAAACTTCATTAGATACACATATTACCAAATTTTTATTCAGTTGGTATGATTCTGCACAAATCATCAAAAATTATCACATCAACAATGTTGTTAGTTTCTGAGTTGCTTATGAATGTGACGGGGAATGAACACCTGTTTAGCCACAGCATTTAGTTTTCTTTGGTTCATGAATATCATCACGAAACTGTGTGAATGCATAGCTGTACCATACTATGTTGTCCAACAGTGTCTGCACCACTGTTCATCACCTTCCTCTTTTCCCATCGATACTGGACGACATGCAACTATATTTATTTATTTTCAATGCAGTTGCTACTAGCACCAAACATAGCAGCAATTCTCTGCAGAGCATCTTTTCTTTGTGCTGTTCTTGTACTGCTTGATCCATACGGAACTTCAACCTGATGCAGTGATAACAACTCGACAGCCTGCTGCATTGTCTGCTCCACTCAATACTACAAATGGAAAGAAAGTATGAAACAATCTGTACAGACACTGCTAGATACTTGGTTCTGTAATTCAAAACATGTTTCGAAATGGTGTCCACAAGTAGCAACTGGAAATATATTTTGAAAACATGTTTTAAGCTCAGTGTGTACATGGCTTCACAACTCCTCATGACCTTGAACCCTATCTACCACCCTTTCATTAAGGCAGAACAATAAGGATATTTTAATACAAATGATTTAAACAAATTTAAACAAAGTTTCTCAAAAACATAAATTTTTAATTACAAGCGGAGAATACACTAAGGGATAATGAACTAAAGGTTGGGAAAAAAGTATGTAAAATAAATAAAAAAAAGTATGTAAAATAAATAAGATCAGATTGAATGAGATTATACAATACCATGGTTCATCAATTTTGAGATGCGGAATGCATTTTTATGTTGGCTTCAGGTCTGATGTTGAAAACACATATTTGCTAAAGTTGGCTGTGAAAACACCTTGTACACATATAGTAATGTTATACTCAAAATGATATTTTTACCTTACTTTTCTTGTAAAATTCTAATTGTGAAAATAAAATTTAGTCACTGGCACATATCAATCTGAAGAAAACCATTATCTAACCAATCCAAATTTGAAAATAAAATTTAATCACTGGCACATATTAACCTTAATAAAATCATTATTTAACACTACACTTGTAACAACTACAAACCGTGTTGCAATTGAAGTCTCCATTACCCTTCATCCACATATTTATGTCAACAATGGTCAATATTTATGGTATAACACCTACACATTTGAGCCAATTTTCAGTTGAATTCATAGAGAGATGAAGTAAACATGTATGATCATGGATCGCAGTCAGTGCATTTGTGGAAGAAGTTGGTGGAGTATAGCACTCCAGGTACTTCGAAATTAGTTTTTAAGTACAGTATGAAAGCTTAGGCAAATATATCCATAAATGCATTTCTTGCTGGTAAAGTTCCAAAAAAACTGGAAAACTTTCATGTCACTCCACTGTTCCCAAGACAATGTGATTTGAAGAATCCACCTTGGAAATACAAATGACATGCAGCCGATCTTAGGTTTCGGAACAAGAACCAAAATAGCATTGGAGACAATGTGTGGTCACCGTATCCATACTGGCCACAATGCCCTTTGATGTTTGGTTGAAATGCTGCCAAGTAACGGAGTTGTACCAAGATTCCCTGAGAATTCCAAGTTTTCCAGAAGAATTTACCTTTACTGAGTGTAATAATAATAATAATAATAATATTTTGCAAATGTATTAAGGAGAACAATGTAACGGAACAAAGTATTGCATGAGACAAAAGCCTAAGAAAAACTTGTGTGTGCGACTGTGTGAAAATGTGAACTATATAAACCATATATATTTACAAACTTACTCAAATATCAGACTCATAAGGAGGAAAATCAATATAGATGCAAAGTAATATAGTATATAATTTATTACATCACAGTCATGTACACATATACTAATAACATCAACAATAATGACACTGATATCTCACTCCTCTGAACGAATTTACAAAGTTGTAGACCTATAGGAACATATGAAAATAAATTCCATGCTTATGTACATATAGATACATCAGTTTTTGCAGTTCCATTTCTCTTCATTTACATCGGAACTTTCAGTGCAATCTTTAAAAAAGCTGCTAGCATTTAACGCAATGGTATTCCTCTACAGGACTAAAAAATGTCTTTCCTCGCACTGACATAAAACACAAGTAAATTTTTAATAAGAAAGAAAGAAAATACCAATAAAAAGATCATTATCTTATTTCTAAGCATGCACTTTTTTATAGTTCTTCCATGTTAACTGAAGTGTGTGAGACAATGATGCCTCAAATGGTAAATTTTCCTTGATTTCTGTGTGCAAAAGCTGTCAGCAATTACACATTCAGGGGTGAAGCAGGGTCATTGTTTGTATTTCTTCCATCATTTCCATTCGTATCTCTGGCATGTCGTTCTGGGAGAAATCCAACTTAGCATCACGTGTAATGCATTCTGCATACTTGCACATGAAGACACCACAGTCACTGTTGTTGCTTTGTTTCGGGATATCCTAAACATAAAGGGAAAAAAATGTTACGAAGTTTCTAATATATGTGCAATCCAAGCATGAACCACAATTTTAGATCACACTCTGTACAGCACTGAATTTCAGAAACCACAAAAAGATCAAAAATTGTGCAGCCAACAGAAACTGTTTAAATAACACTATCTTCAGATACTTATGGCTTCTCTGTAAACACTTATTTCTCATGCTGGACATGTTTCAGACAAAAGTCTATTTTCAACAGGTGTTCTCTCAAAGAGAAATGAAAACACAATATCACAATAAACATAATAAAAGCATTTATGTAGGTACAAATATTTGCACTATATCCAAATACTTTTATTGTATTTATTTCAATATTGTGATTTCGTTTCTCCTCAATAGGACAAGTATTGAAAATGAAAATGGACTATGGTCCAAAACATGCTCAGTATGAGAAATACAAGTTTCTAGAGCAATCTGTGTCACATGATACAGACAAAGTTATGGGAAAATCTAATATGCAAATTAGAGAGTCTATAACAAAGATGACAGTTTATGATACAGGAGGGCAGGCCAAAAGCTGAATACATGAATGTGACAAGCCACTGTAACTAGCCGACTCATTTACTTATTTAGCAAGCTAGATCACTAAAGATAGGAGACAGAAAGTAGTAATAAGAAGCAGAATTGTTCAAGCTAAAAGTGACTTTGATAAAAAGGAGATATCTTAAAAAGGAGATATCTTAAAAAGTAATCTTGCATGAATCAGAAAAAGGTACTGAAAGCATATATTTGGAATGAAGCAGTGTACAGCTGTGAGACTTTGACTCCTGGAACTGAAGAAAGGAAAAACAATAAATTCTTTTGACATGTAATGTTCCAGGTGCATCCTGAATATCAAACAAACTGATAATTTAGTAACACTGGTGGATATGCAACTGGAAGATATGGACATATCAATACGCGTAACGCAACCTACATCTGGCGAGGGCAATCGTGGTGAGAACAGTGCCAATATTGCCAGATACTCACGTGAAGCTCTGTATTGGGCAAATACACTGCCCGATAGCAGTTTTCTTTCTAAGCTGTCACGATCTGGCCCACCTCTACCTGCGAACTCTGACAGCTGTACTGTTTACTGTGTGTACAGTGCTACAAATTACAGATGTGTGGTTTCATCTTCTGTTAAGCTTAATGGGACTTCAATTACTAAATGTGAGCTTATTGCCTAATTAGTGTTTGGATTGTCCGTCCCTGGTAGCTGAATGGTTAGCATGAAGGATTGTCAATCAGGAACCATTACTGTTTGGTTTGTGAATTAAAAGACAATTTCAGTTTGGTATTACACACAGTAATTATGTTCAATAAACATATTAATTATGTTCAATAAACATTGCTGGCTCTAAGTGAGCATTATAACAGAGAAGTTCACAAATGAGGGCGAGTTCAGAATTCCGTGTACTGTTGACGCACGAGGGGGCTGCTAAAAACAATAACAGAGGGTTATGTCAGTGTAAGAAGAACTAGACGAACACAAGCGAAGCCTATACATCAAATTATAAAATACATCGACTTTAAGTCCTGCAAAGAAATGGAGGCAAGTGGATATAAAGGCTGGAGATCCTGCCAACCAATTTTCAGAAGTGAGGAGAGCTGCCTCAAGTGTCTGAAGATGGTAGCCTTTAATAAACCCAAGTTGGATTCTCACTTTGTTTTGAATTGAAGCAACTGTCTTAAGCAAAAACTACAACAGTAGCTAGTATTACAACCAAAGACAACTATTAAAAAAAGGTTTGAGGACTAATCTCTGACAATCAAGGACATTAGTGATACAGGGTGTTTCATTTTCTTGTTTTCGATTTGGCTGTTAGTTTCTAGATGTGCATATTATTGTAAAATATTGGTGAGAACCACAGGCCACAGGGATACTTAATTTGGGCTGCATGCAGCCTGCGGGTCTCCGTTCGACAACTGCCTTAGACAATTTGTCAAACAGACCTGCCATTCTTACATATGTGATAGCACAGCATTCCTTGCCTTCCATTTAACATTCATCAAGCAGAATTGGTGGTTTAAACCAGTACAATGCAATTCTTAAAACAAGTTGCTAAAGTTACCTTTGAAGATTCAAAGATTTCCAAGCACTGTTACATATGAAACATTAGTAGTGTAGTGATTCGAGAATTTCTGTGTAAATTCCAGAGCCATTCAGCCTTCTACTGTCTCAAACACATGATATTCTAGATACAAGTATGAGATGGTAAAATCATACCTACTGCACATCACGTTTGTGTGTGCAGTTTTAAAATCAGTTGCGGGAAGGAGGTAGACGCGCCGGTTGAACGGCACTGACAAGTACCTATCGGGCAATCCATAGATGTGTTAGTGAGTGTATATGGAAGAAACATGGAACCTATATGCAGCTTTGTGCTTATTGTGTCACTGATTATTGTTATGTGATACAAGAACAGTTGGAAAAGTATTATTGTGGACTCTTGACTCAGCCTTGGTAGAGGCAAGACGTATTTTCCGATCATTTTAAGAAAGTCGTGGTAGTCAAGCCAACTTTCTTTTAACTGTAACTCATTTTGTTTCTAATGTTCGACAGTACAAGGTACTTACAGAAAGTTACATATGTATGTTGAAAGTGTGAATTATATTGTGGATGAAAGTCAAATACATTGTTAACTGACAAAAAGGAAAGGTTGTATGTCTACTAATTTTATAAGTAGAAAGATGCTTAAAAGTTCCTGTACCTAGCGCTATTCGGCGGAGAAGTCATGAGATTTTCCAGCAGCTGACTTTCCCGTAAAGAAAAGGGGCTGCAAAATTCCGAGTAAGTCACCTCGTAAAGAAGTGGGATGTGGTTTGGGGAAATAAATCAGTATAACCCGGACCCACACTGACACTTTTATAAGTCAACAGAATGTTAAGAGTAATTCATTAATGAAGTGATCAATAGCTCAGCATGTAATGTGTTTTGACAATAACATTACCTTATTTTGTATTTTATATTTATTAACAGATGAAAATGTTAATTAACAAATGTGTTATCATATTTATTAATAAAAAAGTATAATTTTATTTTCAATTACTGGTCATATGAAAATCAAACCTTATAAGTACAGAACCGAAAATGTAACATGAATTGTTTGGAAAATTTTCATTTTTTTTTTAAATGATTAGACAAATTTAAAAGTTGGTTTGCTTTTGCAAAACCTTCAACAGAGTTATTCTGAAGTGGCCTATGCTTGTTTTGTTCTTTGGGTTCTATTATAGCTTTCAATGAATGACTGCTTCTGTATTGAAAAGCAGCACCATTTTCACAGTTTCTGATTTAAGGTCCCATCCTCTTCAATATGAGAAAATATGCAGAATATTAATTTTGACCTTTCATGCACATTTGCAGTTGTAGCATTGAAAAGTGTGGGCTGCACTGGTAGAACTGACAAGGTCCCCAGTGGCGGGATTTTTGAAACCATTTATACGATGATGAAGATTAAGGTCAAGGTATTGCACACGGCAGGGGCATTCACCCTAGTGGGCCCTTGTTTGCAAGTAATGAATCGAAAAAAGGTCCGGAATTTCACAAGATGCTCTACAGCTTTAAAAATAGCAACTGTACTGTTACCATAGCATAACAATTACTGTGCAATACTCACAGGCAAAAGATTGTGAAATGAATCTTGTCAGGTGCTTTGAAGTTTCTCTATTTTTAAATCTTTATCAAAATTACTTTGATTGTTATTTTTATCTAATTAACTGGTATAAACGTAATTTTTTTTATTTCTGTTACTTTGTCACATCATACTAAACAGCATGTTAACTGTTTCAGTTATTCTCACTTCTTCTTCCTTTCACTGTTTTGCTACCTGAAATCTTTGTGCATGTAAATTTAATTACAAGGGGTGTTTGAAAAGTCTGTGCAAAGGGAGATGGCATCACTGGCACATATCGAGGTCATGTTTAGTTAGTAGCATCTTTGGAAAGAATGTACACCAAGTTTCAGCCACATCGGTCTATTTCTTTGTGTTTGGCACTTGTGTGAATCAAGGAAGTCAAGTGATTGTCAAAAAATGGACGAAAAAGAATATCGTGTGGTGATGAAACACTACTTTATGAAAGGCAAAATGCCTCAGGAGACTAAAGAGAAGCTTGATAAACATTACAGTGACTCTGCACCTTCGATTAATACAGTTTATACGTGGTTTCAAAATTTTCAGAGTGGCCATATGGACACAAGTGATGCTGAGGTTACGACTCCAGAATTCATTGAAATAATCCATGACATGGTGATGGATGACAGAAGAGTTAGGGTGCATGAGATTGCTATTGCTGTGGGCATCTCGAATGAATGGGTACATAATATTTTGCGTACACATTTGCACATGAGATAGCTATCTGCAAGATGGGTTCCGCAATTGCTCATGCTTGACCAAAAATGGAAGTGTTTCAAGGATGGGTTGCAGCTGTTCAGGAAGAATCCACAGGATTTTAAGTGTCGTTTTGTCACTGTGGATGAAACATGGATACATTACTATTCTCCTGAGAGCAAAGAACAACTTAAAAAAATGGGTTACCAAGGGAGAACCTGCACCAAAAAAGGCAAAGTACATTCTTTCAGCCGGAAAGGTTATGGCGACTGTCTTTTGGGATTCACAAGGGATAATCCTCATTGACTATCTGGAAAAGGGTAAAACTATTACAGGTGCATATTATTCATCATTACTGGACCATTTGAAAACTGAGCTGCAAGAAAAACGCCGGCGATTGGACCGCAAAAATGTCCTTGTCCATCACGGCAATTCACCAGCTCACACCTTAGCAGCTGTGGTCAAAAAATTAATGGAAATAGGATTCCAACTTGTTTCACATTTCCCCTATTCTCCAGACTTGGCTCTCTCGGTCTATTATTTGTTCCCCAATTTGAAGAAATCACTGGTGGGACAAAGATTTTATTCAAACAAGGTGGTGATTGCAGCAACCAATAGCTATTTTGCAGACTTGGACAATTCCAATTATTCGGAAGGGATAAAGAAATTAGAACAGTGTTGGATGAAGTGTTTATGTCTAAAAGGAGACTGTCGAAAAATAAAAAAGGTTTACCCCAAACATGTAAATAGTTTTTATTTTTGCACGGACATTTCAAATGCACCTCCTTTGTTGTCATTTTCATAATGAATGATAGATTGCTCTCACTATACAGTTGTCATTTTCATAATGAATGATAGATTGCTACTCACCATACAGTGGAGATGTTGAGTAGCATATAGGCAAAACAAAAGGACTGTCAAACAAGTTAGCTTACACACACACACACACACACACACACACACACACACACAAGACCACTGACTCTGATTGTTGATGGTCTCAGCAGGCAGACACTGTGTGTGTGTGTGTGTGTGTGTGTGTGTGTGTGTGTGTGTCAGAGATGGTTGAAATTCATGCTGTATGAGGGCGTTGTGTGTGCAGCAAATATGCACTGGCACAGTACGGATGTAGAAACAGATTCAATTTGGAATGAGACTTGATTGTAGCCAGAAAGGCTGCAAAATAACAAAAGCTAAAAACAAACACAAATACAACATGAGAACTCTCAACATAAACATACCTTCGCACACCGGATTTGCCATATTTCTTCACTTAGTGGCTCAACTGATCTCTGTGCACATTCTTCATTCAAGTAACTCCATATGGTCTGCAACAAAATTTTAAAATTACTACATGAATGTACTTATTTAGAATTATTTTCCTGGCATTCCTGAAATTTTATCTATTCATTTTTTGCATAAGCATAAGGCCGTGTAAGCCTCAGCCAAACACCACACGAAATACAACTACAGGATTATTACAAATGATTGAAGCAATTTCACAGCTCTACAATAACTTTATTATTTGAGATATTTTCACAATGCTTTGCACACACATACAAAAACTCAAAAAGTTTTTTTAGGCATTCACAAATGTTCGATATGTGCCCCTTTAGTGATTCGGCAGACATCAAGCCGATAGTCAAGTTCCTCCCACACTCGGCGCAGCATGTCCCCATCAATGAGTTCGAAAGCATCGCTGATGCGAGCTCGCAGTTCTGGCACGTTTCTTGGTAGAGGAGGTTTAAGCACTGAATCTTTCACATAACCCCACAGAAAGAAATCGCATGGGGTTAAGTCGGGAGAGCGTGGAGGCCATGACATGAATTGCTTATCATGATCTCCACCACGACCGATCCATCGGTTTTCCAATATATCATTATGGAAGTGCAGTGGAGCACCATCCGGTTGAAAGATGAAGTCGGCGCTGTCGGTCTCCAGTTGTGGCATGAGCCAATTTTCCAGCATGTCCAGATACACGTGTCCTGTAACGTTTTTTTTGCAGAAGAAAAAGGGGCCGTAAACTTTAAACCGTGAGATTGGACAAAGCACGTTAACTTTTGGTGAATTGCGAATTTGCTGCACGAATGCGTGAGGATTCTCTACCGCCCAGATTCGCACATTGTGTCTGTTCACTTCACCATTAAGAAAAAATGTTGCTTCATCACTGAAAACAAGTTTCGCACTGAGCGCATCCTCTTCCATGAGCTGTTGCAACCGCGCCGAAAATTCAAAGCGTTTGACTTTGTCATCGGGTGTCAGGGCTTGTAGCAATTGTAAATGGTAAGGCTTCTGCTTTAGCCTTTTCCGTAAGATTTTCCAAACCGTCGGCTGTGGTACGTTTAACTCCCTGCTTGCTTTATTCGTCGACTTCCGCAGGCTACGCGTGAAACTTGCCCGCACGCGTTCAACCGTTTCTTCGCTCACTGCAGGCCGACCCGTTGATTTCCCCTTACAGAGGCATCCAGAAGCTTTAAACTGCGCATGCCATCGCCGAATGGAGTTAGCAGTTGGTGGATCTTTGTTGAACTTCGTCCTGAAGTGTCGTTGCACTGTTATGACTGACTGATGTGAGTGCATTTCAAGTACGACATACGCTTTCTCGGCTCCTGTCGCCATTTTGTCTTACTGCGCTCTCGAGCGCTCTGGCGACAGAAACCTGAAGTGCGGCTTTAGCCGAACAAAACTTTATGAGTTTTTCTACGTATCTGTAGTGTGTCGTGACCATATGTCAATGAATGGAGCTACAGTGAATTTATGAAATTGCTTCAATCATTTGTAATAGCCCTGTACTATGAGTGGCAAATTTTGAACATATAGTAAAGCTGTAAAGGAAAATTGTAAGTTGGTAAAACATGAAACTTCCTGGCAGATTAAAACTGTGTGCCCGAACAAGACTCGAACTCGGGACCTTTGCCTTTCGCGGGCAAGTGCTCTACCATCTGAGCTACCGAAGCACGACTCACGCCCGGTCTTACAGCTTCACTTCTGCGAGTATCTCGTCTCCTACCTTCCAAACTTTACAGAAGCTCTCCTGCGAACCTTGCAGAACTAGCACTCCTGAAAGAAAGGATATTGCGGAGACATGGCTTAGCCACAGCCTGGGGAATGTTTCCAGAATGAGATATTCACTCTGCAGCGGAGTGTGCGCTGATATGAAACTTCCTGACAGATTAAAACTGTGCGCCCGACTGAAACTCGAACTCGGGACCTTTGCCTTGAATAGTACAGGATAAGGAGTACATCCCTCCCTTATGTCTAGAACTTCTCTTAGTCTCTCATTCTTGTTGTCCCTTCTCAGCCCTGGTACATATGGTATAATATCTGTCTTTCTCCATAGTGTATACCTATTTTTCTGAGGATATCAAACATCTCGCATCATTTCACATTGCCCAGCAATACTACTAGGTCAACCGATCCTAAGAAGCTGTCTTGATTTTTCTTAATCCTATGAAAATACAACCAAAAGCAATAAACATGTGGGAGTTTGGATCACATCTGCTGAGATTAATTATGGAAGCCAACAAAATTATCAGTATACAACAAAGTGAAGAAAGTATCGTCAGACTGAGTCTCACATCCACTATTGAGTGCAATGTCAGAAGTGCCCATCCAATGCCTTCACCTTTATACTGATGTGTTGTTGTTGTGGTCTTCAGTCCTGAGACAGGTTTTATCCAGCTCTCCATGCTACTCAATCCTGTGCAAGCTTCTTCATCTCCCAGTACCTACTGCAGCATACATCCTTCTGAATCTGCTTAGTGTATTCATCTCTTGGTCTCCCTCTACGATTTTTACCCTCCACACTGCCCTCCAATACTAAATTGGTGATCCCTCGATACCTCAGAACATGTCCTACCAACCGATTCCTTCTTCTAGTCAAGTTGTGCCACAAACTCCTCTTCTCCCCAATTCTATTCGATGCTTCCTCATTAGTTATGTGATCTACCCATCTAATCTTCAGCATTCTTCTGTAGCACCACATTTCGAAACCTTCTATTCTCTTCTTGTCTAAACTATTTATCATCCACATTTCACTTCCATACATGGTTGCACTCCATACAAATACTTTCATAAATGACTTCCTGACACTTAAATCAATACTGGATGTTAACAAATTTGCCAGTCTACATTTTATATTCTTTCTACTTCGACCATCATCAGTTATTTTGCTTCCCAAATAGCAAAACTCCTTTACTGCTCATTTCCTAATCTAATTTCCTCAGCATCACCTGACTTCATTCGACTACATTCCATTATCCTTGTTTTGCTTTTGTTGATGTTCATCTTATACCCTCCTTTCAAGACACTGTCCATTCCGTTCAACTGTTCTTCTAAGTCCTTTGCTGTTTCTGACAGAATTACAATGCCATCGGCGAACCTCAAAGTTTTTATTACTTCTCCATGGATTTTAATACCTACTCCGAACTTTTCTTTTGTTTCCTTTACTGCTTGCTCAATATACAGATTGAATAGCATCGGGGACAGGCTACAATCCTGTCTCACTCCCTTCCCACCCATTGCTTCCCTTTCATGCCCCTCGACTCTTATAACTGCCATCTGGTTTCTGTGCAAATTGTAAATAGCCTTTCGCGCCCTGTATTTTACCCCTGTCACCTTCAGAATTTGAAAGAGAGTCTTCCAGTCAACATTGTCAAATGCTTTCTCTAAGTCCACAAATGCTAGAAATGTAGGTTTGCCTTTCCTTAATCTTTCTTCTAAGATAAGTCGTAGGGTCAGTATTGCCTCACGGGTTCCAACATTTCTACGGAATCCAAACTGATCTTCACTGAGGTCAGCTTCTATCAGTTTTTCCATTCGTCTGTAAAGGATTTGCATTAGTATTTTGCAGCTGTGACTTATTAAACTGATAGTTCGGTAATTTTCACATCTGTCAACACCTGCTTTCTTTGGGATTCGAATTATTGTATTCTTCTTGAAGTCTGAGGGAATTTCGCCTATCTCATACATCTTGCTCACCAGATTGTAGAGTTTTGTCAGGACTGGCTCTCCAAAGGCTGTCAGTAGTTCTAATGGAATGTTGTCTACTTCCGGGGCCTCGTTTCGACTTAAGTCTTTCAGTGCTCTGTCAAACACTTCACGCAGTATCATATCTCCCATTTCATCTTCATCTACATCTACATCCTCTTCCATTTCCATAATATTGTCCTCAAGAACATCGCCCCTGTATAGAGCCTCTCTATATATGCCTTCCACCTTTCTGCTTTCCCTTCTTTGCTTAGGACTGGGTTTCCATCTGAGCTCTTGATATTCATGCAAGTGGTTCTCTTTTCTCCAAATGTCTCTTTAATTTTCCTGTAGGCACTATCTATCTTATCCCTGGTGAGATAAGCCTCTACATCCTTACATTTGTACTGTAGCCATCCCTGCTTAGTCATTTTGCACTTCCTGTCGATCTCATTTTTGAGAAGTTTGTATTCCTTTTTGCCTGCTTCACTTACTGCATTTTTGTATTTTCTCCTTTCATCAATTAAATTCAGTATCTCTTCTGTTACCCAAGGATTTCTACTAGCCCTTGCCTTCTTACCTACTTGATCCTCTGCTGCCTTCACTACTCCATTCCTCAAAGCTACCCATTCTTCTTCTACTGTATTTCTTTCCCCCATTCCTGTCAATTGTTCCCTTATGCTCTCCCTGAAACTCTGTACAACCTCTAGTTCTTTCAGTTTATCCAGGTCCCATCTCCTTAAATTCTCACCTTTTTGCAGTTTCTTCAGTTTTAATCTACAGTTCATAACCAATAGATTGTGGTCAGAGTCCACATCTGACCCTGGAAATGTCTTACAATTTAAAACCTGGTTCCTAAATCTCTGTCTTACCATTATATAATCTATCTGAAAACTTTTAGTATCTCCATGGTTCTTCCATGTATACAACCTTCTCCATGATTCTTGAACCAAGTGTTAGCTATGATTAAGTTATGCTCTGTGCAAAATTCTACCAGGCGGCTTCCTCTTTCATTTCTTAGCCCCAATCCATATTCAGCTACTACGTTTCCTTCTCTTCCTTTTCCTACTGTCGAATTCCAGTCACCCATGACTATTAAATTTTCGTCTCCCTTCACTACCTGAATAATTTCTTTTATCTCATCATACATTTCATCAATTTCTTCATCATCTGCAGAGCTAGTTGGCATATAAACTTGTACTACTGTAGTAGGCGTGGGCTTCGTGTCTATCTTGGCCACAATAATGCATTCACTATGCTGTTTGTAGTAGCTTACCCGCACTCCTATTTTTTTATTCATTATTAAACCTACTCCTGCATTACCCCTATTCGATTTTGTATTTATAACCCTGTATTCACCTGACCAAAAGTCTTGTTCCTCCTGCCACCGAACTTCACTAATTCCCACTATATCTAACTTTAACCTATCCATTTCCCTTTTTAAATTTTCTAACCTACCTACCCGATTAACGGATCTGACATTCCATGCTCCGATCCGTAGAACGCCAAATTTCTTTCTCCTGATAACGACGTCCTCCTGAGTAGTCCCCGCCCGGACGTCCAAATGGGGGACTATTTTACCTCCAGAATATCTTACCCAAGAGGACGCCATCATCATTTAATCATACAGTAAAGCTGCATGCCCTCGGGAAAAATTACGGATGTAGTTTCCCCTTGCTTTCAGCCGTTCGCGGTACCAGCACAGCAAGGCCATTTTGGTTAGTGTTACAAGACCAGATGAGTCTATCATCCAGACTGTTGCCCCTGCAACTACTGAAAAGGCTGCTGCCCCTCTTCAGGAACCACACGTTTGTCTGGCCTCTCAACAGATACCCCTCCGTTGTGGTTGCACCTACGGTACGGCCATCTGTGTCGTTGAGGCACGCAAGCCTTCCCACCAATGGCAAGGTCCATGGTTCATGTATGTAACAAAAATGACTCCACTGAGTGACCAATTGATATGGAACCCAGACTGACGTCCATGACATGACAATTGTTCACTGTCCAATACAGTAGAAATAACCTTCTGCACAGTTCTGGAAGAGCAGCAAAATATCCATCCAAGTGGTCCATAATCTCCTCAATCGACTCAAAATGTTTTCCACACATAAAGGGTGCCAAATCTGATGAGTATATTGAATTTTACAACAATACATACTCAAGACTCTTCATTTCTTCCAACGTGAAAACACTTTTGTAGGCAGGATTGTCTTTATGATTTTTATTTTTGTCTTTTGCAATCCTAGGCATTTTTTTTGTAAATTTTTCACCTACATGTTTAGGAGGGATACAACACTGGCCGCCATGACATTTGCACAAAACAAAGCAAAGCAAGACATTACAGGCTTCACACGGTTCATTTCTGTTCCACTGTCACAAGGCCAAAACAATAATGGTTGGTTGGTTTGAGAATTAAAGGGACCAAACTGCATAGGTCATCAGTACCTTGTTTCATAAACACACACAGCACAGTGAAACCATCCATTAGTCATTCGAAGCACAAGATAAAAATTCCAGGGGAAGAAAATCCCCAAGGTCAATAATAAAGAAACATGGAAAACGGAGCACAGCAATAAAAACAACAAAGAGAAGAAAGGCAGAAAGCATTAAACTGTACAGCAGAGGATGAGCCAGCCACTCTGCAGCACGTTAAAACCTCCAGCCTAAAAGAATAGGAGGGAGTCGAATTAAAACACAATACTGAGTAAAAGATACAGCTGAAAAGAGGGTGATTGAATAAAATTAAATGGACCTATAAAAGCCGCTTGCGTGAATAAAACTTAAAACCCGATCTGCCATAGAGACATTGTCACCTAAAAGAGATGATAAATCACCCTGGAGATTAAAAGCACGCTTGAGAGCGGTTAAAAGAGGACATTCCAACAACAGATGGGCCACCGTCATGGTTGCACCACAGCGACAATGAGGGGGGTCCTCTCGACGCAGCAGATGACCATGCGTCAGCCGCCAAAACAATAATGCATACACTATTTGAATTGGACAATACTAAGGGTGACTATGTGAAAAATCTCAACACCAAAACTGTAACACAAGGAAATTAGCTTGTGTATGGACCCTGGACACTCGTATAAAGAACTGAGTGTGTTATAATACTAAGATAAAGTTTGGGAGATCCGTTATGTATTTTTTTTTTTTTTTATCTGTGTGTAAAGTGGGACTATCAGAAAAGCTATTTCGGGCCATATTGTTTTGTTGCCTGGCAGATGTCACATATGAAGTAGAGGATTATGAGCCTTCATAAAGAAGACAAACATAGAGATATCATCCATGTCTTCCGTACGAAGCCCCACTACAGTCCTGAGGCGCTGACAGGGGCTTCTTGTTCTTGAAGACCACACACATACTTGACAACTGTGAAATTTTGACAGGACGGCCTGCCTCCAATGCTCACTGTACTGAAAAGGATGTGACAACACAACCAGAATGTGAGGAACTGCCAGTGCTGCCATAGCAAGGATCACTGACAAGATCTCGATCCATGGTGCTGTGGCTCCAATGAGAAATTCTGGAACAAAGAGTCACTGTTTTTCCAGGAGAGTAGGAGAGGAAGCAATGCTGCAAGCTGCGCTGTGCAGCTTTTGCAGTAACTGTTAGCACTGTTGGTTGGTGTTCTGCAGGTCACCAGTGCAAATCTGATCGCTGACAATTATTTGTTATTTAGTATGTATTGTTTCTGGAAGGTACTCACTTACTTTACTTTTTCGTGTCCGGAGATTTGTTTCAAAGCCTTTCAGCCCAATGTCGGGCCAAGTCCAATGTTTCTCTCTTCTCAAGCCATAGTTCGTCAAGGGTACACCTTGTGGGGCAGATGGAACACTGTAGAAGGTGTTCCATATACTGAACTTCACCACAGTCACATTTGTTGTCTCCTTCGTCCTTGAAGCCCCATTTGACTAGGTTTGCTTTAACTGGTGCTACACCTGTTCTGATGCGGTTCAGTGCTCTCCAAATCTTCCAGCTTGATGTACTGCCACTGGGTATTTCTCGTGAGGCAGGGTAGTCCTTCGGAGGCTCGCTCAATTCACTAGTGAGGAATCTCTTGCAGGATTTAAGTCTGCTACGTCCACATGAAGAACCATGCAGCGGGTGGCGCTCGTCGAAAATCTGTTTGAATTTTTCTGTATGTTCGTGCGCAATTCTTCGGGATTCAGGGGATGAGAATCCAGCTGCTTTGTATATTTTCCCAAGTGGAGTGGGTTTCATGCAGCCTGTTGTTGGCCTGCATGTTTCATTAAGGACTGTAGTGACTTTTTTGGCATGTGTGGATCGGGACCATACAGGGCATGCATATTCTGCCGTGGAGAAGCAAAGTCCTTGAGCAGTTGTTCGTAATACTGTCGGACTAGCTCCCCATTTACTATTCATCAGTTTTCTTAGAATATTGTTCCTGGCAGCAACTTTTTGGTAGGTTTTTTCACAGTGATATCTGTACGTCAGTGATCTATCCAGCACCACACCAAGGTATGTTGGTTTGTCTGTATGGTCCAGTTTGTTGCCATTCCAGGTGACATTCAGCTTCCTGTTTGCCTGTTTTGTGTGGAGGTGGAAAGCGCTAACCTGTGTCTTAGATGGATTTGGTTTGAGGGAGTTCTCTTTATAGTATTCAGACATTACGTGTAGCGAGCTTTCTAATTTCCCTTCTACTTCCTCGAAGCTATTTCCTTGCGCTGTAATGGCCAGATCATCGGCATACAAGAAATGGGTAGTACGTTCGGGTGTTGGTTGATCATTGGTGTATAGGTTAAATAGTAGGGGGGCCAGCACACTGCCCTGGGCGAGACCGTTCTTTTGTCGACGCCATCGGCTTTTTTTCCCGTCCAGCATTACATAGAACTGTCTGTTTTGCAGCAGAGATTCAATGATTTTTGTGAACTAATGATCCTTAAATGTGCAGTACAGTTTTCCCATGAGCTTTCTGTGGTTGATGGTGCCATATGCAGAACTTAAGTCCACCAATGCTACACCTGTTATTTGTTTGTTTTCAAACCCTTCCTCTATGTGTTTTGTGAGTGCTAGGATTTGACTGGTGCATGATTTCCCGGGTCTGAATCCAGCCTGTTGGGGAATGAGCTTTCGGTCTGCGATATTTGCTGTGCGGTTTAGGATTATTCGTTTGTACAGTTTGTACAGATGGCACAGGAGCGCTATTGGGTGGTAGTTTTTCGGCTGACCTGCGTCTTTCGGAAGGTACTCAAAAATTGATATGTTTGTAATATTTCTATATTCTTGAATATTCAACATATAAATAAATAGTAGCACTCCCAATAGAAGAGTTCACAATAAAAGTGCTTTCAGTGCCAAGTGCTGTTCTTCACTGATGACCCTGCTTTCGGATTTGGACTAGAGAGTGGTTACAACACAAAAATGTTTTCTCTTACCTTCAGACATGACTCATTCTCTCCTCCCATACTGTCGTAATACACAAGTGTCTGCTTTCGGAAATCCACAGCTGCCATACACCAGTGCGTTCCCAGGTGAACCGGAATTATCAAAATGTCATGTTTGAATACATCTACCTGTAAGTGGCAAAATAACAAAACTTAGCATTTCAGATCACACAACAGAGGAATTAAATCCCATTACCAAATGATGGCATTATGTTGTGAAACAGATTTAAAATACAAACACACACACACACACACACACACACACACACACACACACACACACACACACACACAAGCACCCCTCCATGATGAAAATAAACCTGTAATAAGAATGCTATTATTCAGACAATACATCTGCCCAAGACTGGTCAAGCATTTCCCACTGGTTATTTTGCATGTTAAATTCAAACAGTTGTAAAAGCTACACACAACTGCAGTGAGAGAATCATGGAATCTCACCAAAACAAGGATTTTTATCAAGTGTTTCATATTTGTGGACCAATCAAATGTAAAAGAAAGGATTAACACCAGAATAAACACACATTCAAGTGTAATTTTCTAGTATCTTTCCTAACCCCCATCCTCTTCCATTTTCAGCTGTTAAGGGTATACGGAATGAGTTTTTCGATGAAAAAATCGATTTTTGGGTAAATGCCTTTTCGAAAAATTTAGACTCTCCCGTTTAATACCATGTATAAAATATTTGGATGACGTGAATGGAACTATTTTAAATAATTTTTTAAAATAATTTCGACACACTATGTTCCGCACCTTGTATACGAGATGCGAAATATACCTGATATAGACAGCTTTGCCAGAGATATAATTGAGCACAAGAGAGTTAGCTTTTCTGTTGGCTACACTGCTAGACAGTTGACAATAGATTCTGCACCATTTGTATTGTTTCCTTTGTGAGTACATCCATGTCATTGTTGTGAAAGTCGTATGCGGAGAAGTCATTGAGTTTTCTTTCCTCCAACACGCCAAGTCCTAGTCTGAAGGTATTTAGAAAGTGTGTACATTGGCGCAAGAAAGTAAAGTGTACTAAAAATTCGTCTGATTCATCTTCATCAGTATCTGATGTCCCAGTAGCGACTAACGTCAACACTGGTAGTGATACATTGAGTGATGCTGCTGCCACTACACCAGAAAGTGCTTCAAGAAGAAAACTAGCTGGAATTGAAGAAGAATACAAGAAAATAAATGCTGGGACTACAAAATATGAGGTAATTAATGTCTCTTTATTATCAGACGTTTTGGAGAACAATGTGTGCTGCAAACAATGTGGAAAATGTGGCGTTTCATTGAAAACAAACTTACATGTAGGAGTTGCTTGTGAATTAGAGTTGATGTGCAGTTATTGCAAACACAGTGTTACTTTCTTTAATTCCTCACATGTTACTGCAGATACAGGTAAACTATACGATATAAACATTAGACTGGTTTATGGATTACGGTGTATAGGAAAGGGCAGGGCTGCAGGTGCCATGTTGTGTGGTGTGATGAACCTCCCTCCTCCATCTTCAAAATTTAACAAACACATAATTGCAATAGGCTCTGTTGTAGAAGATGTGGCACAGGAAAACATGAAAGATACTGTTGAGGAAGCAGTTGTTAAAAATAATAATAGCAGAGACTTGTCCATAGCTTTTGATGGAAGCTGGCAGAAGAGAGGCTACACATCTCTGAATGGTGTAGTAACAGCTACAAGTGTGGACACTGGTAAGGTAGTTGATGTGGCAATACTTTCCAAGCATTGCAGATGCAAGGAGAAAATGAAAAATAAACATGAAGAGGAATGCATGGCAAATTACTATGGGTCAAGTGGTGGTATGGAAGTTGCTGGTGTAAGAAGTATTTATCAACGCCCAGTATAATGGTACAACGTTAGATATATAAATTATCTTGGAGATGGTGACTCAAAGGCTTTCAAAGAAATTGAGGAACTGAGACCCTATGGTAACGATGTGAAAATTTCCAAACTGGAGTGTGTTGGCCATGTTCAGAAAAGGATGGGATCAAGACTTCGACGGCTCAAGGCTAGCATGAAAGGCAAGAAATTGAGCGATGGAAAAACTTTAGATGGGAAAAATAGACTGACAGATGCTACAATAGATCATATTCAGAAGTGCTATGGTCTAGCAATAAGACAGAATACAGCAGATGCAGAATTAATGAGAAGAGCAGTCTGGGCTCTGTTTTTTCATACAGCTTCAAACAATGAGAATCCCCAACATGGGCTATGTCCAAAAGGAGACGATAGTTGGTGCAAGTACAACAGAGGCAAGGTAACTAAGAAACAATACAATCACCCTCATCACCTGCCACCTGCCATAATGGATGAAATAAAACCAATATTCCGAGACCTCGCAGATATAAGTCTACTAAAGAAATGTATTCATGGCCGGACTCAAAATCCAAATGAGTGTGTGAACCATGTGATATGGAATAGACTACCTAAAACTGTGTTTGTGGGTATAAACACACTTCACTTTGGCGTTTACGATGCTGTTTCATCATTCAATCAGGGCAATATAACAAAGTGCAAAGTTCTGCAGAAGTTGGGACTCTGTGTAGGACTACGAACTGCCGCAGCTATGCTTTGTTTGGACAAGGAACGGCTCAGGTCTTCAGATAATGCCATAAAAGTATATTCAAAGATGGCTAGACAGCATAGCAGAGCCATCAAGAGGAAGCTGTTGGACGATACTGATGATACAAGCTATGGAGCAGGCTTTTACTGAAGTAAAAACTTTGAAGCTAATTTCCCATAACTTTAGTTTTTTTTGTGTGTAAGGTACATTTTCTCAGGGCCTATTTATAGTAGAAAGATGAAATTTTCTGTAGTTGTTCCTTAAGACCTTCTAATATATCTGAATCAAAAGATATGTGGAATTATTTTGTATTAATGGATGTAAATTTTAAAATACTTGTTAAAATGTATAACTTTTTTTAACATTTACAAAAAATAAAATATCTGAAAAACTATACATTATGTTTTCAAAATTAATAATTCAGCATAAAATCAGAACATATCTCTGCATTCTGTGAAAAAATCAAGAGTATCGTCCAAATAACAAATGAGAAAATGTTTCTAACTTTTAGCTCAATTTAACATTGTATGCATAGGGCGTTCCGTATACCCTTAATGTAGAGTGCTGAAGTTGGAACTTTTACATTTAAATGTGAAAGTTGAGTGGCAAAAAAAAAAAGAAGAAAAGGAAGGAAGATTTAGAGTTAAATATCCCCTTGAGGAAGAAGTCATTACGGGCAAAATGGTAACAGAATCAAAGTCAAATGGCTTGAGAAAGGTGAGTTTTCTATACAATTTATTTAGATCTACATCTACAACCATACTCTGCAAAACACTATGAAGTGCATGGCAGAGGGTATGTCCCAATTTAACAGTTGTTAGGACTTTTTAGCATTCCATTAACATATGGTACAAGGGAAGAATGACTGCTTAAATACTTCTTTACAAGCTGTAATTAGTCTTTGCCTCTGTGATCTCCATGGGAGTGATACAGACGGGGTTGTAATATATTACTGGATCCATCATGTAAAGATGTTTCAAGACACTTTCTAAGTATGTTTTTGGGAGACAGTTTATATCTAGTGGCCATTTGTACCGCCCTTCTTCATAACCATCAAATATCCAAGTCAATCCTATTTGATACAGGTCCCACACCCCTGAGCAACATTCTAAGATGGGTTGCACGAATGTTTTAAATGCAGTCTCCTTTGCAGATTGATTGCACTTCCTTACTATTCTGCCTGTGAATCACTGTCTGTCACCTGATTTATGTGTAACTGAGCCTATATGGTTGTTCCATTTCACATCCCCATAAATTTTTACACTCATCCATTTTTTTGAGTTGGCTGATTCCAACTGTGACTCACTTGCAATAAACACTATTTCAGGTCACTTTTGGTAAGCTATTTTTGTCCCACTGGGCATTATCAAGCAATTTGGAGGTAAGAACAACAACAAAAGTTGTGGACACTTCAATTAAAAGAAGAAGTAATAATAAAACACAGGACATTGGCCACAAGGAGATGCAAAGTTCCTGTGACAAGGCAGAAAACTGATGATGAAAATGACTACAAAAATATCCAACACTATGTTCAAGAATCATTTAAGCAGTATGTTAGAAAAGACTCAAACAGCAGATCTGGTACTTCTATAGGTGGGGTATGGTCAATAGCATATGCAAGTCTGACAAAAATCATAATACGAAAAATATACTATTGTATGCACTCACTTTTCTTATTAAGATCTCAGGACTAGCAAGCTACATTAAATCTCTCCTCTACACAGAATCTATGGCTGCCATTGGAGTTAATCAATGAGCCAGCAGGAAGTTGGTGAGATACAACAATTTGTGATACTATCACAGTGTGGTGCTAACAGATTATGTCCATAATGGGCAAACTATCATGGGAGCACACTACAGAAATCTCCTAATGCATTTACAAGAGCCTGTTAAGACAAAGGCAACTAAAGCTGTCTGAAGGAGTGGTTTTGCTGCATCACAATGCCCCAGCTCATTCTGCACAAAACACAGCCCCCTATGCTGCTTCTTTTGGCTGTCAAATGTGAACTCCCCCTCCACCTATTCTCCTGACATGGCACCCATAAACTAGTGACTTCGTCCTCTAGGATAAAGAAATCATTATGTGGTGGCAGTCATTCCAGACTGATAATGAGGAAAAAATGAAGAAGTCACTAGGTATTGGGTGCTGTGTCAGGAAAATATGGGGAGGGGAAGTCCACATTTGATAGCCCAAAGAAGCAGCACAAGTGGCTGTGTTTTGGGCAGAATGAGCTAGGAGAAAACCAAGTCACAAAAAAACTTTGGAAAAATGTCAACAAAAATATCAGAGTGTCTCTACAAAACATTCCTGAAGACATATGGAGAAATGAAAGAATCTCACAATAATGGAAGAGGGCCATCAACCACCCACTCCACAAGAAAGGGTCCAAAACAGACAACAGCTAGAGAGATCTCACTCACTTAGCAAAATATGAACAAGATATTCTCTAAAATCCTACTAAACACAGCAGAACCCAACTATACTATCAGCTTGGAGATTACCAGCAAGTTTAAGGAAAGAAATATCCAGCCCAGAAAAAAAAACTAAACCTAAAAAACATAATGGCCCGCCAAAAATCAAGTGGAAGACAATATGTATCCATTTTCGTGGACTTGATAGACCAGAGACAAGAAAACCCTCATTCCTGTACTAAAAGAACTAAATGTAGACAATATAACCATACCCCCAGCCAGAGAAACCCTTACCAACGTATACTCGAGAGCTATCTTTGGCTCTTTTGAGATAAAAAAACTGGTGTACAGCAAGGACACAGACTCTCCCCACTGCTATTTAACTACATCCCAGAAAAAGTGACAGTGGAACACAAAGTCCTGTAGTTGAATCCTTCTAGGAACAAAACACAAAAGCATCAAAGTCAACAGCCTAGTTTTTTCAGATGATGCGGGCTTACTGGCGGAGACCTGGAAAGATGCCAAAAAACAGACACCTTCAAACTACAAAAATGGGCACAAAGAATAGATCTCAATAGCTTGTTCAAAAAGACCAAGATAACTGAAAAAATCAAAACATTTTAAGGTGAGAGAACAACAAATTTCTAGGAGAACTGATCAGCTGTAATGGTCTCGAGACAACAATGGAATCTACAAGAAATAAAGCTTAACTGGCCTTCCACCTCACCAGAAACATGTTCTCTTACGGAATGCAACAATAAGACGTTATATAACGGTAATCAAAGTGGAATGCCTTACAGAGAGTCAAAATATTGTCCATACCAATTGTGGCCAAAAGGCTAGAGATCAAAGAAAGGAAAATAGTAAGAAAAATCCTAGCCCCTCAAGCACCATAACAACAACCTAATCCACATTCAAAATGAAGCCTTTTACCAGATAACCCAAAATCCCTCAAACACAATGACGAAAAGAAAAAGAAGATGGATTTCATGGACATGTCCTAAGAATGAATCCCAAAGACCAACCCCTGCCCCTCCCCTTGGCTAAAAGAAAAGCAATAAATATTAAAAACTTACAAAGTGGTTGACCTAATGTACTCCAAAGTCAGGTGAAATGAAAAAGGAAGAAAGTAGTAACCAATAAAACCTCTCATAATTGCAAAATGCTGTTGTAATCATTGTCTACACCAGGGCTTCCAAACGTGTGGTCCGCAGACCCCTTAGGGGTCCGCCAGCTCTTTCTAGGGGGTCCGCGGCCCCCTTTCACCAAATCGTGTAAAATAATGAGTAAAATTATTGAATAAAAATGTGAAAATCAAATCCGTCACTATTTTTTTCGTGTGATAAACATGTCTACTTTTACTTCAGGTCGTATTCCCAAGCAGCCTTCACGGTTCCTAAGTGAGAACACTTACTCATTTAGTGCCGGCGAATGCGGCTTCTCTGATCGACTGTTTCGCAACAATACGGGGGTCGTTTGTGCGCCGGCTCGCAGCGCTAGATGCGCTGAAACCTTTTACGCATGCGTGGAGCGAGCTTTGTCGACCAATCACAGCGCTCGCTGGCACGTATGCGGCCCTGGGCATCATTAAATGTTAAACTTGCTTTGTCAGTGCACTACCTATTTCATAAGTCGATTTTTGACCATTTTATTACTTCTAACATGGATTGGTGGCTGAAGTCAGGATTATTGAAGAAGGGTGCAGTTTCTCCATCGCCTTCACAACAAGGGAAGTTTCCAGTTGAAATGAAGGAGGAGGGAGCACAACCAAAGGAAGAACAATCACAAGAAGCTCCACAGCCGGATTTATTATGTGAAAACGCTGCAAATACTCCATTGGTTGCAATATCCTGTGGAAGTGGAATAACCAAGAAGCGTAAATAAAACGAAAGCTATTTAGAAATGAGCTTTATGGAGACAAAGGAGGGTAAAGCTCAGGGTGTAATTTGTGCGCGAGTCCTTCCGAACAGTTCAATGGTTCAAGTTAAATTGCGCCGTCATTTTGAAGATACTCACCCGGATTTCCAGGCTAAAGACATCGATTTTTTTTTTCAAAAAGAAGAGTCCTGAACTAGCTGTTTCTCAGAATTGCATGAAAACTCAAGCAAAAACATTTAATGAAAATTCATTAAAAGCTTCTTTCTTGGTTAGTTATCGAGTGGCAAAAACAGGCAAAGCCCATACCATTGCAGAAAATCTAATAAAGCTGTGTGTTAATGATATTGTTTCTTGCATGCTAGATGAAAAGGCAGTAAAGCTTGTATCTTCGGTGCCATTATCAAACAATGCTGTCAAGAGACGTATTGTTGACATGTCAAATGATGTGAAAGACACTCTTGTTTCTTGCATACAACACAATTCATTTTCTCTGCAGATAGATGAATCCGCTGATGTTGCAGGATTAGTGATTTTATTGGCTTCTGTCCATTATGAATATTCTGGATGTTTTGAGGAGGACCTCTTATTGTGCAGACCACTACCGGCCAACGCAACAGGTGCTGAAATATTCCGTCTACTGGATGATTTTTTAAGGACTAACAAAGTTTCATGGTCTGATTTCATAGATGTGTGCACAGATGGTGCAAAAGCTATGACAGGTCCTACGGTCAGAGGAATAACGAAAATAAAAGAAACGCCAAGAGTTGCAGCAGCAGTCATTGTGCTCTCCACAGATATGCTTTAGCTACGAAACGAATGCCTGTTTCGTTCAAGAAAGTTTTAGACGAATCTATTCAAATCATTAACTACATAAAATCAAGGCCGTTGAAGTCAACACTTTTCACATTACTGTGCGAAGATATGGGAAGCCTTCATCGTTCTCTACTTCTCCACACAGAAGTGAGGTGGTTCTCACGTGGGAATGCACTCTCTCGGTTGTACGAATTAAGATTGGAAGTCTTAGCTTTCCTTTTGGAGCATATTACCAAATTAGCAGACCTTATTAATGACGAAAACTGGCAGTGTATACTTGCCTATTTGTCAGATATTTTCTCCAAAATGACCTAAATGAATATTTCACTCCAAGGGAAAAGTGAAACACAGGTCACTGCTATCGACAAAGTTCGAGCATTCAAGAGGAAAATCATTTTTTGGGCAGAGAATGTCGAGGAAGGGGATGTCAAGTGTTTTCCTCTTCTCAAGGAGTTTTTGAAAAACAAAACATTGACGCTTGGAAAGAATTTGTTTCATCAAATCTTGGAATATCTCCGAAGCTTGATGTCATTGTTGGAGCATTATTTCCCAGCAGCTGAAGATGAGAAGATGCAGAAATATGAATGGGTGGTCAACCTATTCACTGTATCCAAAAGCTGAACATTCTATCATCAAACGAATATGAGTTGTTGATAGAAATTGCCACAGACCCTACCTTGAAATCAAGTTTTGACATTGACGGTTACTCACACTTTTTGGATCCGTTTGGATAACAAGAAATACTACCCCCTTGTTGAAGAGGTGAAAAGTGTACTTCTTCCGTTTGCCTCAACGTACATGTGTGAATCTGGATTCTCGATCTGTGCTGCCCACAAAAGTAAGTACCGAAGCTGTCTAGATGTGGAACCAGACATCCGTCTCCATTTGTCAAGAATTGAACCCAACTTTCCAAAATTGTGTCAGCAGAAGCACCCTCAACCATCACATTAGGATTCCATTATTATTCCTACAGAGTCATCTATAGTAAAGAAGAAAGCATTTTTCTTTGTAGATGCTCAGTGAACGTACCTGAAATATGACTCTGTAGGAACTTTGTTTCTGTCTTCTATCATTTATAAAATAATTATTAATTGAATTCTGTTGGCATTGATATTTTTGTTACGAAAATTAAAATGATCTCTAAAGCTAATTTCTTTTCTTTACAATATATTCCATCCTCTCAGTTACAAATATGGCCTGCCTATACTTCAGTTACGATTACTTGCTATTATTCTGACACTATATTGTGCCAACTGGCTGCGAGCATAAACAAATGAGGACCTTTCACGTGCCACCTCGTAAAAGGTAAACCTCCTCTGGCAGAATTGTTTCCTTTGAGAAAAAAAGTCTTATGTTCTGTGAAATGCTTTGTCTTCTTATATAAAAATAAGAGAGTCTGTTTGTTTGTTTCCTAATTTGTTTACAGTCGAGACTCACTGTCACGATATAGTGTCCAAGTAGTAGTTGAAGTTGTCAGCTGTGGCTAAACTGTTGCCACCCGCCTGTCAGTTGCCAGCTACCAACTGACAGTATACTGTTGCAACGCCGCCTGCTAGCTGCCGGCTATGGACTGACAGCTGCCGTTCAGTGGATACGCAAAGACGTAAAAATAACTAGACTTTTCGAGCTGTTTACATGAGTAAGAAAATCGATAGTGGAACTGGAAAACGGCTTTATAAAAACAGATTTCCAGAATCGATTTTGAAGTGTTTATCTGACCAACCAAAAGTGGAACTGGAACATCGGCTTATGAAATCCCGTTTTGAAAACGCATGTAAACTGGGTGACTGTATTCCCACACATTGCACAACAGATGTCATAATAGTCCTTTAAAGTCATTGGACTCTTTTCGTTCGTGATGTGTTTGTATCCCGAATCATGGGTCTGCTTCTTTTCTTCACAGCCGTGCGGAATGGCCGCAGAGTCTTAGGCGCCATGTCGTCGTCAATTGCGCGGCTGCTCCCGCCGGAGGTTCGAGTCCTCCCTCGGGCGTGTGTGTGTGTGTGTGTGTGTGTGTGTGTGTGTGTGTGTGTGTGTGTGTGTGTGTGTGTGTGTTTTGTCCTTAGCAGAAGTTAAACTTAGGTTAATAGTGTGTAAGGCTAGGGACTGATGGCCTCTGTAGTTAAGTGCCATAGACATACATTTGAACATTTTTCTTCGTATTTCACGAAAAACCACACACACTCACACATTACGAAATATGCATGCTCCTTGCACAACAGTAGCCAAACAGTGGAAGTGAACAGACCACAAGTGGCAGCTTGTCAACAGCGAACAGTTTGGACGTGACGTTGATTGCTCTTGGAGGAAGGCAGCTTCAACGTGTGAGATGTCAGTTAGCAAGTAATTTTAATCAGGCTATAGTGTGTTGAACAAAGGGAGTAAATCCACTAGTAAGGGTCTGGATAGAGTGGGAATTCAAATTGGATCGTTAATTTCAAGTTGTTTTGATTCATCTCTAAACCAAAGACTACTGATACTTCGGGAGGGGGTGCGGGGTGGGGGGGGGGGGGGGGGCCGTGGGGGGGGGGGGTCATTGGGAACATGGCACTTGCATTAAGAAGCTTTCAGTTCCCATGGGTTTCGCTCTGAAATTTGAAGTTACTGTGCTCTTGACTGACTAGGGGTCTGCCATGGATTTTCGACTGAAGAAGGGGTCCGCCAGCTGAAAAGGTTGGGAAGCCCTGGTCTACACAATTAATACTGAACATTTAATTAATAAAGTTTATGATTCTCAGTGAAAATGAAAGTGAAGCACATACATTTGCATGTTGGCTGAAAAGGGACTATTATTGCAGTATATTAGAAGGACCAATGAAATTATACATACAGTGCTCATGTTCATTCCTCATACATCAACTGAGAATTTCATAAAGTCAACATTTCAAGAGCATAATAAATGTTCAAACAAAATCTTACCACTCTAGTCCATTTCTTGACACTTTCATAGCCACATTTAATCAGTTTTGGGAAGAAAAATGTGTCATACGCATACACTTCTGGTTCCCTATTCTGTCTCCCTCTTTCCGTTAAAAGTTTCAAGTAGAAATTCACGATCTGAAAGAGAGGGAATAGTTGTAACAAGTCAGTTAACATACTGATCAAACAACAACATATCTATCTATGTAAGTGGTAATTAGAATTGTCAATACATACAATAGCAACTCTTAATGGCATTGGACGAACCAAAAAAAACCAATGGGCACTAACAAGTTTTTAAATTATGAAAATGGCACAAATATTAAATGACAAATGTGATTAAAAATAATACTAACATTGTGATGAACATATATACAAATTTAATTAAGGAACATTACTTTATCATTCAGCCAGTTCGTCCCAGATAAAGTAGCTAAATCACCACGAGTTATCTGCAAGCCAAATCCTTCAGCCACCACCTCTGCATCAGTGTCCCTGCATTCGGCATCCAAATCATCCTGCAAAGTTAAAATTGCATTAATTATCACAATTCCTTGTTCAACATAGCCCACTTTAGTAGCTGCAGAAAATTTACATCTTAGCAATTCTTTTGACAAGCAGAAGTTAAAATAACACCAAAGATGATAAAGTGGGAAAATAATAATTGATGATATGTTTTCAGATGTCCAGTACAGTTTTCATTTCATATTTTGGACAGCTGACCTAGCCATAAGCAGTGCTTTTATATATAAACTGTCTGTCCAAGAACTTCTGCGTGTGACTTTATTCCTGTCATGTAAGGGACATTAGTGCAGTAACTACAGTGGCAGCTTCAACTACTAACTGTAAACAATCGATGTACGAAAATGAGTGTGCGAGGTTTTTCCCACATACTTTGACTCCTGAACATAAACAACAATGTGCGGACACCTGCAGTTGACTTGACTGAAATATAAAATGCCAACAGTTCTTTTCTGGAGAGGGAGGGTGGATTGAGAGACCATGAATAACAAGATATAGTGTTATCAACATAAACCAATCACACAACATCCCAAAGGAAGACTTTTCTGACAGTTTTACAGGGTTGCACGAACATTCCGTGCATCATACTCGAGTGGCAGAGACTACGCAGAATATCTGAAGCATTAAAACCATCATAATGTTTCTCTACTTTTATTAATCCAATCTCGAAACACTTTGGGCTGATGGTGTACTTTATGCCTAAAACCCAAGCACCCTGTGAGATATTGATAGTGTCATGTTGCTACTTATATTCGGTTTGACTTACTTTGATGCACGTTTGTTTTCCAGCACGAACAAACCACGAAACCCCCTTCCCCAAAATACACACACAGTGTTATTTGGCTCTAGCATTACTTACTATCTACATGCCTCTGTACAGGCTCTGATTTCTCATTTACATAGTCCTTACATGAGGTGTACATTGATGGCAATAGGTCTGTTGCCAATGCCAGTTCTCTAAATTCTTCCAATAGTATTACACAAAAAGAATATTATCTTCTGTCCAGGGATTCCCAGTCAAGTTCAAGAGGCATTTCCATTGCACTCTCACACTGATCGAACCTACTGGTAACAAATCTAGGAGCACCTCTGAATCACTTCAATGTCTTCCTTTAATCTGATCTAGTGGGAATCTCAAACACTTTGGAGCAGTATTCAAGAATGTGTCACATTCTGGATGTAGTCCTCTTTACAAATCAGTTACACTTCCCTAGAATTCTCACAATAAATTGAAGTACACCATTCACCTTCCCAACAACCGACCCAATGTGCTCACTCCGCTTCATGTTGCTTTGCCATGTTATGCCTAGATAATTAATCTACGTGACTGTGTCAACCAACATACCACTGTGAAACTTCCAGGCAGATTAAAACTGTGTGCCGGACCGAGACTCGAACTTGGGACCTTTGCCTGTGAACCTTCGCAGAAGAGTTTCTGTGAAGTTTGGAAGTTAGGAGATGAGGTACTGGCAGAATTGAAGCTGTGAGGACGGGTCACGAGTCATGCTTGGATAGTTCACATGGTAGAGCACTTGCCCGTTAAAGGCAAAGGTCCCGAGTTCGAGTCTCGGTCCGGCACACAGTTTTAATCTGCCAGGAAGTTTCATATCAGTGCACACTCTGCTACAGAGTGAAAATCTCATTCTGGAAACATACCACTGTTTTTGAATATGACTGGTTTTCCTACTCTTCTTCATTAATTTACATTTTCTGCATTTAGAGAAAGCTTCCATTCATCACACCGAGCTGAAGTTCTGTAAATGTCATCCTCCATCCTCCTATAGACCTTAATGATGACTTTTATGTATCCTATCCGTCAGATTGTTTATGTAACCAGAGCAGTCCCAAGACACTTTCCTGGCGCACTCTTAATGGTATCTTTGTCTCCGTCAAACACTAACTGTCAGGGACATCATACTGGATTCAATTACTTAAAAAGTTGTCAAGCCACTTATTTATCCAGATGCTTAGACCTTCTTTAACATTGGCACTGTAAACGTTATCCAGAAATCTACGAATATGGACTCTGCCAATTGCCGTTCATCTGTGGTTCACAGGATAAATTCATGCTTACAACAACACACAGACTATTCTCTTCTCAGAATCTTCTGCAATTTGCAGAACACGCAGGAGCCTCACAAGCTGGAATTGAGTCACTCGAGTGTTTTACAAGCCTCCAGGAGTATCTGGAGTCACTCTGTCCGCAGGGCTTTGCACTGCTGCTGATGTGGCAGAACAGGGGATTCGTGAAGTGAACACACCAGAAGTAGTCTCTCGGATGTACAAACAGAAAATTTACATACTTTTCATCTCAATTCCAATACCTTTTTCCTTGATACTTTTCAACTGATGCATTTACTCCTATAGGAGTTGGACACAAATGTGGAAACACTGCAAGAAATGCATGCTTGAACACAAATGCAGATTCTAGCCAAGTCTGCACGTTTATCTGTTCTATTTGACCACAATGGCACCTGTCTGAGTGTCAGTCCTAGTCAGAACAGTGTTCTGTGTAGTTGCAGAGTGCATTATGTCAGAGCTAAGTGAATTTGAATGTGGGTGAACCCATCCCAGTATGTATATGCAGACACGAATTTAAAAAATTCCTGGATTTTAGTTGAATTTCACCGTTGAAACTACACTTTTTACCAGGTGAAAATAAACTTTTTCCCAGGGGCTATTCCATGCTAAGTGGTCTATTTTTGGAAAAAGTTCCCGTATGGTCATCAAGGATTTTGCTGAAATTTTGTGTGAAGTTTTGCACATGTTCCAAATGTACTTGCTCAGATATAGTCATTTGTTTGACCCCATACTGCAGCCATCAACAGTGCAGCCATGAGTTTTCATCAACTTTGAGACATAATATCTCTGGAAATATTTTTTTTTTTTTTTTTTATAAAACTGTAAATTATAAACATAATAATGTATCAACACAAGGTCTTCAAATATAAAATTTCATTCTCTTACTACTTTCCTATAGTTTACAAACTGGAGACAAAGTTCAGGATTTTTCTAAATATGCCAAAAATGTCTATTTTTGGTATACTCTTACAAAAAAGTGTGTTCTGCAAATCCTTTTAAACCATTTTCATTAGAAAGGCCATGTTCTAAAACTCCTAAAAAAACTCTATTTGGTTTTGCAATGCAAACATATAAGACCCTAAAAAAAGAACGAGAAAGGGTCCATATTCCAATGGTACTCAAATCTGGCATTTTCACTATGTTCTACATTTGTTTATCACACTCTGCGGAAATAATATCAAAAGTCCTGACTACTAGGAAATGAGCTAAAGTCAGAAAAAATACAAGTAAGTAGACTTACTTGTTGTTTTTGAAGTTGTCTACAACATTCAGCTCTACAAAAAAACTCTTTCTATAAAAAACGTAATGAAATAAGGAATCCAATAAAAAGAAAAGTTTTATCTTTTTTGTGGCTCTAATAATCTGAGGTAATCATGTTTGAAAAGTGCAATTTTTTGGGTTATACCTTATCAAAATTAATTCCGAAACAATCGCATAAGTGACATCTGGTCAACAGTATAGTTTTCTTTGTGACATTCTACAGCAAATTAATGAAACTCATAAAAAATGCAAGTAGCTTGAAGCAAATGTGAGTTTAGGATCCTAAAAGAAACCTCTCCTAGTTTTGGCCTCTGGCACTTATAGAAATGTATGATCGGTTTGGGATCCTGTGTAAAGAAGCCCTTATCAGGGTTGGGAACCTATGGTGAAGAAACTCACTTTAGGCTGTGGTTGCACAGCTACTGGATGTGGCACCTATGGTGATGGAGATGCTCGTTTCCTAACTTTAAAAGGAACCAGCAATGGTTAAGCCACCACGGACCATAGAAACACATTTATATGGTTTTTCATGTGTACACTGATGTCCCATATCAACCGCAAACTAAGCTAACACGAAGTACGCTATACCATAAACCAGAATTAAAGTAGCACATCACTAGCATTACACAACAAAAAGACACAATAATTCTCTACAACATGGATCAATTCAAAAACACGTCAGGAAGACTGCTGTGAACTTGACCAAAATTTTCCAAAATGTATGCTGCAGATGTTATGCAACAATTTTATTACAACAATGTCCACTGCTTTGGTAATGCACAGTTAAATTGTGAAGTTAATAACCAGTTTCATTCTGTAGCTATAGCAGAAAAACCAGATGAAATATGTCACAATGAATTATGACAAAAACACCCCTTTCTTGGAGTTTTTAGAGTTATTCGGTATTTACTTCACTTCCTAGTCATCGAGACTTTTGATATATTCTTCCCCAGACAGTACCAAACAATTGTAGAACATAATAACAGATTTCACATTTAATTTGAGTACCAGCCGAATTGGGACATTTTCAATGCACCTGCAACTTGTTGATGCTTTTTAGGGTCTTATATGCTCACATTTCAAACGCAAATACAGTTTTTAGGTAGTTCAGAACATGGCCTTTCTTATGAAAACTCTTTAATAGAGTTTGTAGAAGACACTTTTTTGTAAAAGTGGGTCAAAAATAGCTTTTGTTTAAAAAATAAAAGAAAAATCATCAACTTTGCACTCAATTTATAAACTATACGAAAGCAATAGGGGGGGAATCGCCACATCATTCAACAGATTCATAATAATGTAAAGAGCAGCGGTCTGGAAAATACCAATCTCCTGCTTACAGATGGTAAAATATAAAAACCTAATAAATTATTATTTTAGAATAATTTTATATAATGCTAATAATAATAATAATAATAATAATTATTATTATTATTATTATAAAATAATAATAACTTGTCTAAACAGGTCCTCTGGCAATACAAAAAAACTATCAGGACCTCCACATTTTGAAGGAATGCTCCAACAACAAGCTAGAGTGACTTACACAAGCCTTTTACAGTAGGATGTGAAGTGCACTTTGCGACAAAGTGATATGATATTTTTTTTATTACCACTTTATCACCTAAAGTTCAAACAGAAAACACTAATTGTTTAATAAGAAGAAGCTTTCTTGTTTCAAACATTGATTTTCATTAAAATATATACTGACTCATAATGTTTAGCAAAAAATACAATTTTACTTGCTATCTTCTACTGCACTATATACAAGTATCACTTTTTCCTTGTAACGAATGGCATGACTTTAAATGTTATGCCAATAAAACTACAATTTAAATACAAAAGGTACCTATTTATATTAAATTTAATGTATATAAAAAGTGCTCCCAGATGACTTAGGAGTTCTTTAATTTTATCCATTAGTGCACTTGAAATTCAGTTTCAAACTTTAAAATTACTCTCCTAAACAATTCAGAACTGTGGACGCAGCATGATCTTTTCCTGCGCTCTAAAAATGTGTCAGTACAATTTAAAATACTGTCATAAATAGCTGGTTTTCTGATCCTGAAATTTTTCCATGTTGCTAGTCCTCCGAAGTGTTTAGTTTTGCATGAAACTCAAATGCTCCTCAATTTAAGAAATCCACTGGACATTCTCAAGCGTAACATAACTAGTCTTGCATAAAACGAAATTTATTCTAAAATTAGCAGTTCTCAAACCACAATTTGCAATATTTTCCCACAACCTGTTAAAAATCTAAACAGTTGTGACACCATGCTCATCGAAAACAGTCTGTTGTTACAAAATATCGCATAGTTTTTGTCCTAATGCCTTTGACACATTTTGTTGTTGGCAGAAGCTTTTGTGTATATTGTCTTTTGTTGCTGTAAATGGTACATTTTCTTTGCCACTAAAGTTTTACTTCGGAGTTATTCTCTCATATATGTTTTATTGCTGCAATATTATTGTGCAGTAGTGGGCTAAAGTAATATTCTCTGTTAGTGTATCAGTTCTTACCAGTCAAAATTACCAAAATGAAAACTAAAATAATGAAAAATTCTTGGAATTTTAAAAAATTCCAAGGTTTTTTCCAGATTTCCCAGTTGTCCCATAGCGTATCTACCCAGCCTTAACTGAGGTAGCCAAACTGTTTGGTGTTTCGAGAGGTACGGTATCGAAGATTTATATCGCATACAGGAAAAGTGGAAAAACATCATCTGCTAAGCCACGACAAGGACGGAAGCGTGTGTCAGTCACGGTCACAGTCACGGTCACAGAAGAGGATTGTGACGAAAAGTAAGAGGGGGGGGCAGCTACAAAAGTTACTGCAGAAATGAATGTTGCACTGCACACACTGTCAGCAACAAAACGACACAAAGGGAGCTACAGAAGCAGGGAATCACAGGCTGAGTTGGAATTCCAAAACCACTTGTCAGCAATGCAAATGTCCACACTAAAATGCCTCACAGTATAAAGCTTGTTCCCCAATGGTGACACTGTATTCCAAGATGATAGGGGCAAAGTTCACACAGTTCGCATCATCCAGGACTAATTTTGTGAGCACAAGGATGAATCGTCAGATTCTTCACAAAGAGCTGCACTGAGGAAAAGTATCGATGTCGGTCAATGAGGCCTAGCACAAAGTCGCCATTCCAAAACATTCCAAAGGTGTTCTATAGGATTCAGGTCAGGAAGCTGTGCAGGCCAGTCCATTACAGGGATGTGCATTATGAACAGGTACTCTATCGTGTTGAAAGATGCAATCGCCATCCCCGAATTGTTCTTCAACAGTGGGAAGCAAGAAGGTGCTTAAAACATCAATGTAGGCCTGTGCTGTGATAGTGCCACACAAAACAACAAGGGGTGCAAGCCCTCTCTATGAAAAACACAACCACACTATAACACCACCGGCTCCGAATTTTACTGTTGGCACACTGGCAGATGACGTTCACTGGGCATTCGCCATACCCACACCCTGCCATCGGATCGTCACATTGTATACTGTGACCCTGTCTCCACACAATATTTTTCAACTTTTCAGTCGTCCAATGTGTATGCTCCTTAAACCAAGTGAGGCCTTGTTTGGTATTTACTGGTGTGATGTGTGGCTTATGAGCAGCAGGTCGACCAAGAAATCCAAGTTTTGTCAGTGGATCCTGATACAGTTTAGAATTCCTGTGTGATGGTCTGGATAGATGTCTGCCTGTTACACATTACGACCCTCTTCAACTGTCGGCGGTCTTCGTCAGTCAACAGATGAGGTCGGCCTGTATGCTTTTGTGCTGTACATTTCGCCTCCACTTCATTATCACATCGGAAACAGTGGACCTAGGGATGTTTAGGAGTGTGGAAATCTTGTATGCAGATGTACGACACAAGTGACACTCAATTATCTGACCACGTTCGAAGTCCGTGAGTTCTGCGGAGCACCCCACTCTGCTGTCTCACTATGTCTAATGACTACTGAGGTCGCTGATATGGAGTACCTGTCAGTAGGTGGCAACACAGTGCACCTAATATGAAAAACGTATGTTTTTGGGGGTGTCTGGATACTTTTGATCACATAGTGTATCTTTTCAAATTATTCTAGTAACGATTTATCAAAGTGCTATTATTTACCCAAAATTTTGGAAGTACGGGTCAGTTACATTTTCCTCAACTGAACACGCCAGCACTACAGGCCGACAACTGAATAAGTGCTGATTATGTATTGTGCTTAAACCAGTTCAAGTGCAAGGATTACGAATCAGCAGACAGAATGGTACCTACCAAAAGTGAAACTCGGCAGTATTTTGATAAACTGGACAATAATGGAGTGAGGTGCAAAATGTGTTTCAAAATTTGAAGTCTTCAGGAATACTACATGCACGAATATGGGTATAAGGTAATGCCTCACAACTACATCAAGGTAAAATTATTTACTTAATCAGAGTGTGAATAGAGTGTTAATTATTTGTTGCTATAAATATATGACAACACAGGTGGAAGTAGTGCATAAATCAAAGACTTTACTTTGTGACCATAAAGCTTCAAAAATTATGATAATAGAAAGCTGTCCGAGGAAATCATATCTAAGCAACGCAATGTGTCATGATAGTGATGGCCAGAAGAATTTACTTTAAAAACTTTTGGGTATCAATCAATCATTTTCCTGATTATCTGTTCCATCCATAATTCCAAGGTTCAATTTTTTTTTAAATTATAACCTGTAATGAAAATAAAGACATTGCTCAATTTAATGCTTACACTATTCTTAAAAAAGTTGTGAAAATCGATTATCTCTCTCTACTGTATACAAGGTGAATCATCTAAAACTTGCACCACAAATATTGCAGAAATGGAAAGTGCTATTGATGTGTTGATTTTAACAGAGTGGATTAGTAGTCAGGGGCTCTTATTGTTAGCCAGTCAACAGACTGTAATAAGTAAAATGTATTTTTTTTCCACAAAGATACACTTTTTTAAATGGAACAATATCTATTGACATTAACAGATTAAAAGTATGGTAAATTACAATGTCAATATTGTTTGTTGCAGGATTCTAGTGCAAGTCGTTTATGAGATATTGTATTTTGAAAAGTTTCCATAGCGATACTTATTTGCACTGTTCAACCTGCGTAGTTGCTAGCTACTATGTTGTTCTGCTTGCTTATAGTGTGCTTGTGTGTTCCTCGAGTGCACTGCAACCTGATCGTCAGTCAGTGTATAACAGTCCACGCAGCAGGTCGTCAGGAAGAGGAATTTACCAATGCAGAAATAGCCAATATCCGTGTGGTTTATGGAGAGTGTAGGAAGAATGCAGTTGGTTCTTGTACCACTTATGCGGCAAGGTATCCCAATAGATCTCAACCACCTCGGCAATTATTTTTCAATCTCTTTAAACAGTTCGAAAGAGGTAATGTAACACCTAGGGAATATAATGAAGAAAACAAGTGACAACAGAAGAAGGATAAATTACTGTTCTTGCTGCTGTTGCAGTTGATCTGCATGTTAGCTCCCATGCTCCTCTGCAATCATATGAGGAAGTTGCATCAGTCAGGCAAGTGTTCTACACATTCTCCATTGGCATAGGTTCCATCCCCATCAAATCTCTCTCCATCAACAGCTGCATGGAAACTACTATACATGGGCATTAAAACAGGATACTCCAAATGTATCACATATCTTGTTCAACGATGAAGCTGAATTTACCAATCATGGCCAGGTGAACTGCCAAAACATGCACTATTGATCTGTTGACAGTCCACGTTGGCTTCGTCAGGTGGAATGTCAGCATCTGTGGAGTGTAAACATGTGGTGTGGGATAGTGAACCATCGGTGCATAGGTCCATTTTTCATAGATAGAACACTGAACATGCACAAATATCGCAGCCTCCTAATAGACCATCTTCCACAAATGCTAGAAGATGTTCCTCTGCAGACTAGGACACACCGGTGGTACCTATATGATGGCTGATCAGCCATAGTGCACAAAGTACTACAGCTTGTCTTCACAAATAGTTTCCAAATTGTTGGATTGGGCACATAGGACTTGTACATTGGCCAGCCTGTTCCCCCGATTTGGCACCTGCAGACTTTTTCTGTGGAGAAAGTAGAAAGACACTGTCTAAAAGCGTGTACCACCTACATTCAATGATATCCAATGATGTATTACTGCAGCCTGCTCAGGCATCTCCTCTGAAATGCTAGCATGTGTGCAGCAATTGTTCCAAACCAGACAGGAAGCGGTGATCATTTTGAATGTAACCAGTAATGGTCAACTGTCTCATTACTGGTCAGAATGAACGTAACTAGTGTATTAGTGTTGGGCTAAACTGCGATTTTCCGATATCAGTGATTTCTGTGAATGCTACTTTTCAGTATCTGTTATTCTTAACTGTGATTTGTCGCAGTTAAGAGTCGCAGTTAAGGAACCTAAGTCGCGTATCCCTCCGCCACTGCTATTTCTGCGATTTCTGCTACTTCCGCGATTTCTGCTACTTCTGCGATTTCTGTGACTCCTGCGATTTCTGCGACTTACCACCATATGAAAAAGCTACATCTGTCCACACAGAATATTGCATCTCAACAAACCTGTCATTGGTAAGTATGTTTTACGTTTGTTCTTCCGTTGGCTTTTATCTTGTATTAAACAAACAACTGTGAAAATATTAATAGTGTAATTAATATGTAAGTAGCCATACAGTACAGTAATAGTTCGTGTTTAGAAAATGAATTCTAACATATTGTTATGTTCTCAGGTACCCGAACTACATTTCAGTCACTCAGTAAAGTGATAACCCAAAATATCATTGTCAGGTCTGGAGAAATTGCCACTGCGTCTTTAGACCGTTTTCGTCAGACGAGAGGTTAGTTTCTAAGTGTTTCGATGGACTTAATTACTTAAGTGAGATCGTTCTTGCAAATGTGAAATATACCCCATTGAGTGGCTTTCATTACAGCAAATATTAGCAATCTACTCTGTCAATTATATTGCTTGTAATTAGTGACAGCAAAAATTGTTTAATAATTCTTGTGATTTTGCAGACACAGTTCTGGTTGCTGTACGTATCTATCCACATCAAGGCTGTTGGGAGAGACTCGTGAAGATTCAAGAGAGCTCTTAGAGGATTTGCAGTTTAAAAGTGACATTATTGCGAAATAAGTGTGCAGATGAGTGATTAAACTGTGTTTTATTGAAGTTGTTGTGCGATTTTAAAGGAATAATAAATGTTAAATATAGTGAGCGAATAATGAAAATCTCATTTTCCACATGTTAAGCCGTCCTATACCCGTAATTTTCCGCCACATATTTATTGGTAAACACTTGTTAGAGAGTGACATGTCGCCCCCCCCCCCCCCCCCTCTTTCTCCACAATCTTGGTGTGACACTGACCTGTAACATATCCCAAAGTCTACAATATGCATTTTGAGGTTGTTGATACAAAAGTGGGAAGTACAGATCCTACAGTTAAATCAGGAATAGCTTAAGTGAATTACTTGAAAGTAACACAGGAAAAGCTTACTTATGTAGGTGGTAGTAGTGTCGGCAAAAAGTTCTTGTGTGTGAAGTTTCCATGTAGAACACCAGGTGTAAAACTTTTCTCCCGAGTCCTGAACTGTGTCGGAACAAAAGTGAGGCATTCATATGACACAATAATACTGTTTTTATTTCACTACACTTATACAGGTGTCTGAGTTCTGCTGTGTTAACATTGCAAAGTCCTGTAGGCATGTGGAGTATTAACCAAAACTGTCATATTGGGAACAGAATCAAACACATTTGTTACGTTACTTGGTATTTTCAGGAGATAAAGGCAATGTTGCTTCTTATTAATATAATACATTCAGAGTCACAGCTGTGTTTCACCAACCATAACTGATGCTGAATGTGCATGTCGTCATATAATATGAAGGGCTTATTTCAATAGTGGTACAAGTCCATTACCTCCACTTTTTTGTCTATAATGCTTCTGAAATTAATGATCCAAACAAACATAAATAAAGGTTCATCTCTAGCAAGAAGCCATATGCTTGAATATTTCTGGTATCTCAAATGCAGATTTTTCAGCACTCATTTAACTTTACGACTCTGTATCTCAAAATGAACAAAAGTGGACTTGTACCACTATTGAAATAAGCCCTTCATATTCAGTATTATGCACACAGTCACACACAGCACGTCGATCTCGTGAGGCACAAGGCTCTTGTAACGAAGTACGTACGTCGGTCAACAGATGGCACTAGGAAAAGAATGTTAACTGCGCTTTTCAGTTGCTACTTGCGACTCTTAGTTGCGATTTGTCACAGAAATCGCAGTTTGACTCGGTAGCGAATAGCATAGTATGAACTTTGCTCAACAGATGGCACTGCTAACTGCACTTTTTAGTTGCTACTTGCGACTCTTAGTTGCGACTTGTCACGGAAATCGCAGTTACACTCGATAGCGTATCGCAGAGATGAGCGTAGTACGAACTTTGCTCAACAGATGGCACTGCTAACAGCGCTTTTTAGTTGCTACTTGCAACTCTTAGTTGCGACTTGTCACGGAAATCGCAGTTAGACTCGATAGCGTGTCGCAGAGATGAGCGTAGTACGAACTTTGGCCAACAGGTAGCACTGTTAACTGCGCTTTTTAGTTGCTACTTGCGACTTCTAGCTGCGATTTGTCACTGAAATCACAGAAAGCAGTACGGAATTCGGCCAACAGATGACTCACGGCATTGAATATGAAATGCTACTTGCGACTGCTAACTGTGACTGAAATCGCAGTTAGATTTTGTAAAGTTGTTATTGTGATATCTGTGACTTCTCAATCAATGTGATTTCTAACAGATATGCGATTTCCTGCCCACCACTATAGTGTATGCACTTGTGTGTGCTACCACATGTATTGTTCAAGTGTCGGCGTAGTAACTTTTCAAAATATGATATCTCATAAACAGTTCTCACTAGAATCCTGCAACAAACACCACTGACATTTAAGTTTACTTTTAGTTTGTTAATGTCAATAGGCATTGTTCCATTCAAAAAAATGTAAGTTTGCGGAAAAAACGCTTTCTAAGAATTATTAAAATCCATTGACTGACTAACAATACGAGCCCCTGACTACCGAGCCATTCTGTGAAAACCTCACATCAAAAGCACTTTCCGTTTCCGCAATATTTGCAGAGCAAGTTTTAGGTGATTCACCCCGTATGAACTTTAAAAACAAAGACAGAGAGATTGAAGCTGATAGAAGGCATCTACTTTAATCATTTTAGTAAAGGTATGTATTGATACCAGCAGTGTCTTGATACTTTCGTTTCAATTCTCTTACAAGTATGACACGCGCGCAAGAAAGTACCAATACTTTTTGTTCCATACCATATTCAATCCACATTTCCTCCCACACAACTTCAGCCTGAAATTTAAGTGTAACTGTTGTGGTCATAAAATCTCCACATCTTAGAAGTAGAGGTGACTTTTTACAACAAATGTTTTATTCAATAAATAATATGCCTGTGGTAATATAAGATATCTAGACATCAAATTACTCTGTGTGCACAACAATAATTATCTCTACAATGAGGAACGTATTCTTGGGGGGAAAATCAAACAGAACTTCAGTGCAAAAGAAGCTCATGGAGTTGAAAGTAGAAGTCATTTGTGTACTATTGAAAGCCAGTCAAAAGCAGGAAAGCACAACAGAGTGAACAAAACAACAATCTGCAACAATTGTACAAGATAAAGATGTGGTAAACACAACAAGAAAACTTTATTATATTCCAAGAGTGAAGTACATTCTGAAGAAAGTGATGAATAATTTTTCTCAGAAACTGTTTGGTAAACTATTTTAATTTTAATTCAAATATTTGTGATATTTTTCAATTGTACTAAGGTTTTCTTCTAGTGTTCTGTAGAGGTTTTTGCTACTAATTCAAATAGACATTAGTCAAGATGATAAGATTAAATACGTATAAATACAGAATGTGTTTTTGAAGACAGTGCTAAACATATTTTCTGGTTGTGGATCCTACTTAAGAGATCAGTATCTTGTGTGTTGTCAAGAGAAAAAAAAAAAAAAAGCGATAGCAATTAACTTTTTTCATGCATAAAGTAGCAACAACCCCCCCCCCCCCCAACTGATCACAGGTAGTATATGTTACTGAAAACGTGTTTGTATTGCTAAGAGTTAAAACAAGTACCCAAATCCATTGCATTACTGCAAATAGGGACACTTAGGGTAGAAAATACTACTCCTTGCATTTGGAACACACACATGTTCATTCTCCTGATAGGGAAGAGGGATCTGTCTGAAAGGCGCGAGGGACTGGGCTCAGACCACACGATGAAGGACACCCACCTATTGAGACTACGAATGTCGTAGTGATCCATTCCACCCACAATGTTGATGCTGCACATCTCTTATGACTCCTTGCTACCTAATGATAGTGAATGAGGACCTGACACACAAATAGTAAAGCCAACTCAAAATTATTGAAGGAAATAAATTATCAGATTAATTCTGTCAAGCATTTATTTTCTCATTTTTAGTGCATGTTCTGGGGGCACCTAAGGATGATGCACGACTTCCACACTTGTCATGTATATCGGGAGGGCATGTCGTGGAGTGGGTATCAAACTTCCCAGGACTACAGCATTCCAGAACTGGGGTTGTGTTGGGGAGGGGGGTGGGGAATGGAAACAGTTCAAGTTTGTATCTGAAGGAAAGGGAGTTGGCTGTTGCTTGGTGATAATCATATGTAATGAACAATAATGAGAAATGTATTTTGAATGGTTAACTGAGTCGAAAGTACTATATTTTGAGTGAATGAGGAATACGAAAACGACAGTGTTGACTACATGCCTACTGTAACTGAAAACTGCAGGAACTGAAACCGAAGTTTGTGGTCATTTAAAAACTGTGAAGCCACATTTCACATTAGTAAACAACCAGGATTGTACAGCAAAGGAAAGCAAAACTGGGGAGGCCATTTTGTGTTTCAACTGACAGCACTAGGAATTTCATATTGTGAAGATGAAGTATTGACCAGCCATTCTAGCTCCATGTAATTTTAACACTTTCTTGACATTCCTTTCATATGAACCAGCTGCCATATACGACATATCCCACTTTCAGAAATGTACTTAAGCCTTATCTCTCAAAATACAAGTAGGTCATCCTTTTAACAAATCCCTGTACACTAATTACAACTAAGGTTTAGTTTTTCTAAGGTCTAGTTTTAGCCGATGTCATTTCCGTGTTTCACTAGTTTAACATACCACACACCTGCCAAACAGCAGGCGTTCTCAATAGAGAAATCCATTGCTCCCCGCAGGCATTACGTAAACTGAGTTAACTTACCGACTCGCCAGATGATTGAGAGCCATCGACGCAGATTGAGACGTTTCCAGCAGATACCGAATCTTCTTCCTCCTATGACAGAAATTTTTACAATAAAATTCCAATTAAATGCTTAAACTTTATTCAAAACACAGTTCACTGTACAATGGTGGTCAATAGATCAGCCTAACAAATGTAATACCACAGGCAGGCCACTACAGACCTAAGCTCTTATCTTCAGAGCAATCAGAGGTGAAGAATAATACTACAAAAGGGCACAGCTCCGAGGTGGATCTGCTTCACAATATACGAAGGTCATTCAATAAATTTTTTAAATTTATTGTTATTTTTTTATATTTTTAATGCAATTAATAGATATGAAAAAATCTTTAGGTGTTTGAAGTTTCTTCTGGACACATGCGAAGTTGCAAATAATTTTGACAGAAGCTGCAACCATAGTGAACCATCAAAATGGCTCTACGCAATACACTGAAAACACAAGCAACGGTTGCAGAAAAATATACTGTGGTGAACATCCAGTGTTTCATACCTATGCAGTTACTAGGAGCACAGCTGGGCAATAGGTAAAGACAGTTAAAGCATCTGGGGGAAAAAAAAAAAAAAAAAAAAAAAAAAAAAAAAAAAAAAAAAAAAAAAAAAAAAAAAAAAAACCACAGTTCTGCAATCATTCTGGATGTCACATCACAAACACATCAAAACACTAAGAAGGCTTTATTCTTGATGGTGCATCAAAATTTGACAATTGATGCTACAGGCACTGTTGAGCATTTGGAGTGCACGTGCAGTGACTCGGATATTCAAAAGTGTGTTACAGGTGGGCTTCACAGATGCACAGAACAGACCATAATGTTCAAAGAAACGCCATTTCATCTAAAATTCTGAAGCAGTTCGAGGCCACCGGAGAGATCTCGGAGGAGGTGGAGGAGATTAGCGTTTAACGTCCCAATGACAATAAGGTGGTGAGAGATGGATTAGGATTAGGGAAGAATGGGGAAGGAAATGGCTGTGCCCTTTTAAAGGAACCATCCTGGCATTTGTCTGAAGCAATCTAGGCAAATCAAGGAAAACCTCAATCAGGATGGCCGAACACGGGTTTGAATCGTTGTCTTCCCGAAAGAAGAGTCCAGTGTGCTAACCTCTGCACCACCTTGCTATGTCTGGGGAGACCTTACTGTCACAGGTTGTTACAGGTGACAAAACGTGTGTGTATCACTTTGATGCTGGAAACAGAAAGGGTGCCATGAGAGTGGCACCCACCACCTGAGATCTTTAATGTGGTCTATCACTTAAACTGCATATCTTCGTAATACATAAGCATTAATTTGAAAATCATCAAATACGGCAAGTTACTGTCTCGAACACTTAAATCGACAAGGCCGCTGCTCAGTTTGCTCCTGACAGCCAATCACGCACAGGACTCGTGACGTCACACAAACATTGCCGGTTTGTTGAAAGAACTCTTAAACACCACAGACTGAACATAGGTGAAAAAGTTTGTGTGTCAGAATTTGAGAACTGAAAAAAAATGAAAAACATTAAGCACGAAGTGTAGTTAACATACCACTTTTGGCGGTTTCCACATTTAAACTCATGTATTGCAAAAATAAGCAGTTTAAGTAATGTGCCAAATAAAAGACCTATCAAAAACATGTCATTTTATTACAATTTGGAGTGCTTAAGTGCCACAAAATGTGTCCTTGGTGGGTAAACATGCTATCTATAGACCTTATCTTGGATTTTTAGTGCTGTTTAGTAGTATATTATGAAACAGAAAGCAGATATAGCCTGTAAACGTTTTTGAGAGCCACAGCACCACACCTCTGATTGATAAATGTTGCAGCCGTCCCCAGTGCAGAATCAACACACCGTGCCTGACATGGTATAACAATACGAATGGGGACTGATTGCCAGTCACCACGTAGAAGAAATGTTTAGAAGCAGACAGGTAGATTTGAAAGTAAACTATTGGATAAGCTAACAGACAGAGTTGTCCATTGCATGTTAAAAAGCACACACACATACACACCTGTACACGCACAAATCACACACACTTCCGGGCCCTGAGGCTAGCTCAGATGAGTACCAATCTCAGCTGTGGTGGGTAGTGGGGATACAGAACGTGTGAGGAGAGGAGAGACACACATAGCTGGATAGGAGCAGGGAAAGGTGCTGTAGTGCAGTCTGTGGGAGTGTACGCTACAGTAGCGAGCCAGTGGGTGTGTTGGACCTTCCATCGACCTACGGACCCCCTTGAAGATGTCTCCCGCAGTCGGCGACGAAACGTTGGGAATTGAGACAAAATTCATCAACCGACCACGGCATAACAGCCTACATAATTATAATGGACATAACAATGATTTGCTGATGACATTGCTATCCTGAATGAAACTAAAGAAGTATTACATGATCTGAGGGATGGATTGAACAGTCTAATGAAAACAGGATATGGATTGAGAGTAAATAGAAAAAAGACTTAAGTAATGAGAAGCAGCAGAAATGAGAATATTGGGAAACTTAACATCAGGATTGACGGTCACGAAGTAGATGAAGTTAAGGAAATATACTTACCTAGGCAGCAAAATAACCAGTGATGGATGGAGCAAGGAGGACATCAAAAGAAAACAGACAAGGAGAAGGAACAGGTTGATAGGACATCTGTTAATACAGCAGGGAATTACTTCCATGGTAATAGAGGGAGCTGTATAGGGTAATACTGTAGAGGAAGACAGAGATTGGAACACATATCCAGCAAGTAACTGAGGACGTAGGTTGCAACTGCTACTCTGGGATGGAGAGGTCGGCACAGGAGAGAAATTCGTGGCGGGTTGCATCAAACCAGTCAGAAGACTCAGAAATCATCAAAGGTTAATTAAAGTACGCAAGTTCCAGGGAATGTAAGTACTTACGCAGAGGTGATGATGCCTGCACAGGATGGAGTATCATGGAGAGTTCATCGAAGTAATTTTTGAACTGAAAACTACCATCACTACCACGCTAATAAGGAGTAAAGACAAATCAATGCATTTGGAGTTATTGAACACTATGGGGGAAAAAGATACACACACACACACACACACACACACACACACACACACACACACATGGGCGCGCGCGTGCGCACATTGCTTCTAAATTCAGACTTGGGATACACCCAAAACTATGGTCCTTGAGATTATAATAGACGTATGTGCAAAACTGACCCCAATAGTTTTGAGTGGCAACCTTAAGTCTAACTGAGTGCTTATTTGAGAACTTCTGGAATTGTATAGAAATGATGCTACTATTTTCAACAATGTTATAACAGGGGAAGAGTTGTGGATTTTCAATTATTACCCTGAGGTAAGAGAGAGAGAGAGAGAGAGAGAGAGAGAGAGAGAGAGAGAGAGAACTCCGTGTGGCACACCCCACAGTCACTACACCCTAAGAAGGCACACATGGGGGCATCCAAAGTGAAGGCAGTGCTGACTGTCTTTTGTGATGATAGTGGTACTGTACACCCTGAGTTTGTACTTGCCAGACAGACCACCAATGCTGCCTTTTATGTACAAAAGTCAAAGGCTGGTGGAAAGGAGGGTTGTGAGGGTTGGGGGAAGGGAAGGTGGGACATCAGACCACATATTGCTTGTTCCCGGAAGTACCAGTGAGACAATGATCAGCCACACTGCCTTTAGTTGAGGGATTGTCCTATCAAAAAACCAAGTTGTAATGTTGCCCTCTCTGCCTCCAATAGTCCCGAATTGTACCGGCAGTCATCCCCCCCCCTCCCCTCCACCATGCCTTCAGCTTGACGACGAGACGTAGTTTTGAGATAATGTTACATGTGCCCTTAAATATATTTCAACCCTGGCCTTCTGGAACACATACTATGATGCTCAGAAATATCATTGGCAGAAATATACTGAGGCACAGGGGACCTATTTTGAAGAACTTTTATGCACTGTACCATTCAGATCGATAAACTAGTTTTTGTACATTTAGTCACATTACTTTCCAGGCGAACCTTGTATACAGAAAGTAACTACTGTTTCCTCCACCCACTGCTCATATTCCAACCACGATTTTCTTACTAATACCAATTTTTCTCCAACCGCTGCTTGTATTCCAACCACGACTTACTTACTAATACCAATTTATGTTAAGAAACCTTTAAATCTCATTTTATATAATTGTGAGATGAAATGTGTTCCACTTACCACATTATATACTTTAAAAAGTACTTACATCTCTCTCGATACCCTTCTCCAATTGTGGCATTGTCCGTATTTCGTCAAATAAATGTAATAACATGGACTTCTCCATACTGCTTACAGAATGCTGAGAAAGAGACATCTAATTTGTAGATAATTACACAAGATACACCGGCAACAAATTAAGCAGGTAATGTGGGGGAGGGGTGCTACTTACCCGCCTCTCCATAGAACATTCACTGCTTTGCTCGCCCGGTGAAGAAGGAGGGCCGTAGCAGGTCTCCATAGGAGACAGTGACGACAGCCTCCTAACATGCAATTCTGTTGGAGTCTTCAGATTTCTCCTGACTGACTCTTTTTCATTCATACTATTTATGTCATTCTGCAAAGTGAAACATTTATGTACAGTTGATTGGTGAACCAGGAAAGACACAGAAATCTCAATCTTAGAGAGCCCCTTACCTCTTGAGACAAACAGTCTTCTATTTCCTGCACACCATCTGTCCGGTGGCAGAAAACAGTAGCCATTCTAGCAGCTGATATAGATGGAGTGACTAGCTGAGAACTGTGTCCTCGCAATGGTACTTCTGGGTCTTTACTGACTGAATCTAGCAGTCCGTTGTGTTTTGCACTGTTTACACTACCCTACAAAACACAAAATGTAATAAAATTCAACACATGAACCTTTTTAGAACATTATATACAAAATAATTTATAAAAACCTTATAGCAAAGCAAGAACATACACAGTAAGAAGCCATCTGCCTAACAATACAAGCTGTCCATCAAACATACCGTGGAAAAGCAAGTATGGCTTTCTGTACTTACTATTTATATTTACAATGTGCTTTGTATTCGTCCACACCTTGAAATGGTTCGATTATGAAAGCAAGCAAACCCTTGAACCATCCACACCCATTGCAGTTGTATTAAGCAATCACTTACCAGTAATAAGTATTTCTTTTTTATTATAGCTTGTCTCTCATTAAACTTTGGCAGATGGTAAGAAATAATATGCATCAAACTTTCAAAAGGTGAAGAGTGTGTGTGTGTGTGTGTGTGTGTGTGTGTGTGTGTGTGTGTGCAACGTTGTGCCCACCATTTGTAAATATTATAATCTAGTAATGTCAGGTGGCAGGGGTCAAATACAGGGAGTGAAAGGCTATTTACAATTTGTACAGAAATCAGATGGCAGTTATAAGAGTCGAGGGGCATGAAAGGGAAGCTGTGGTTGAGAAAGGAGTGTGACAGGGTTGTAGCCTTGTTTGCTTTAAAGAACAATTTGGAGCAGGAATTAAAAGCTATGGAGAAGGAATAAAAACTTTGAGGTTTGCCGACGACATTGTAATTCTGTCAGAGACAGCAAAGGGCCTGGAAGAGCATCTGAACAGAATAGACAGTGTCTTGAAGGAGGATATAAGATGAACATCAACAAAAACAAAATGTGGATAAAGGAATGTAGTTGAATTAAATCAGGTGATGCTAAGGGAATTATATTAGGAAATGAGACACTTAAAGCAGTAGATGAGTTTTGCTATTTGGGGAGCAAAATAACTGATGATGGTTGAAGTACAGAGGATGTAAAATGTAGGCTGTCAATGGCAAAAAAAAGTGTTTTTCAAGACGAGAAATTTGTTTACATCGTGGATTTGTATGTTAGGAAGTCTTTTCTGAAAGTATTTGTCTGGAGTGTAGCCATGTATAGAAGTGAAACATGGACCATAAACAGTTTAAACAAGCAGAGGATAGAAGCTTTCGAAATGAGGTGCCACGGAAGAATGCTGAAGAATAGATGGGTAGATCACATAACTAATGAGGAGGTATTGAATAGAATTGGGGAGAAGAGGAGTTTGTGGCACAACTTGACTAGAAGAAAGGATCGGTCGGTAGGACACATTCTGAGGCATCAAGGGACCACAAATTCTGTACTGGAGGGAAGCATGCAAGAAAAATTGTAGAGGGAGACCAAGAGATGAATACACTAAGCAGATTCAGAAGGATGTAGGTTGCAGTAAATACTGGGAGATGAAGAAGCTTGCACAGGATAGAGTAGCATGGAGAGTGGCATCAAACCAGTGTCTGGACTGAAGACCGCAACAACAACAACAACAACAACAACAGTAATGTCATTCATTTTAAAATTTTGTAAAAAATATTTATTGTTTATAATTCTGCTACTAGATTCAATAATTGTTTTAAATTTTGTCATACAAATTTTAAAAAATTCAGCAGCAGTAGTAGTAGTAGTAGTAGTAGTAGTAGATGCAGCTTTTCACAAGTGTAATATTCATTAGGCCTATTTTCAATTCTGGACCCTACTTAAACATCAGCATATCTTTAAAAAGTTTGTCATTATAAAAGTGAGAAACAATCAACAACATTTGTATTTAACTTTTTTTTGGTGATCATAAAGTACCCCCCCCCCCAACCCCCTGTGGTAGTACTGTGTTATAACTGAAGTGCAGCTACTCATGGAGGTCCAGTGTAGCCCATAAATATCGTATGCAGCAAGACTTGGTAGATACACTAACATGTTAATGCATCCAGTACTGTACAGTATTTCCTTGACATCTCCGACAGTTAATAATGAAATCTACATTATGCCTTTCTCACTTGCTTGACCTCCTCTTCCAACATACCATTCCTAATACGTTACACGTGGAAAAATTTCTATATGTCTATCTTGCATTCACAGTGCCAGTTTTGCATCTGACTGCTAAAACAGTAACTAACGTTTTTCCAGCATAAATCAGTTCCACATTAATACATTAGAATATCTACCAATCTGCACTGCCATATGATAAATACAGCCCATACTGGGCCTCTGTGAGTAACTGCACTTTAATTATAACCACCCACGTTGGTATTACCAGGATTCATGACTAGCAGGGAATTAAGATAACTGTGTTCAAATAAGACAGAACATGTAATCTGAAAGACAAAACATATGATCTGACATACAAAACACTTTCATTTAGTTTATTTCTTCTTTTTACAATTTGGAATGAGTAACACCAGTAAAAATACTAATGATATGAAAATTTAATAAGATCCATATAGATTAACTACCTTTTTTTGGACTCAACGATTTTGAGATTTTAATATTTTTTAAGTAAAGAAATTAACAATATGATGTGGCTGTTAATTATTGGAACTTAAATATTTCAGCCACAATCTACACAGGAAGGAGTCTCTCATGCCATGCAGGCATTCATATTGTGTCTTTAAAAAACACTTTCAGGTTTATTTTGCAAGATAGGGTGATAGCTTTTTTGCTGGCACAACTCAGTAGAAAATTATTTGATCACTGCAAAGCACCAAATGATCATTTTCAATTAGCAGAAAATGTACAGTCACTGAAGGAAGCTGTGAGTACTGGCTGTCGACAGTAGGTCATTCCCTTACTGTCCCCACCTTTTTTTTTTTTTGGTCATCAGTCTGGTTTGATGCGCCCGCCACGAATTCCTTTCCTGTGCTAACCTCTTCATCTCAGAGTAGCACTTGCAACCTACGTCCTCAATTATTTGCTTGACGTATTCCAATCTCTGTCTTCCTCTACAGTTTTTGCCCTCTACAGCTCCCTCTAGTACCATTGAAGTCATTCCCTCATGTCTTAGCAGATGTCCTATCATCCTGTCCCTTCTCCTTATCAGTGTTTTCCACATATTCCTTTCCTCTCTGATTCTGCGTAGAACCTCCTCATTCCTTACCTTATCAGTCCACCTAATTTTCAACATTCGTCTATATCACCACATCTCAAATGCTTCGATTCTCTTCTGTTCCGGTTTTCCCACAGTCCATGTTTCACTACCATACAATGCTGTACTCCAGACGTACATCCTCAGAAATTTCTTCCTCAAATTAAGGCCGGTATTTGATATTAGTAGACTTCTCTTGGCCAGAAATGCCCTTTTTGCCATAGCGAGTCTGCTTTTGATGTCCTCCTTGCTCCATCCGTCATTGGTTATTTTACTGCCTAGGCAGCAGAATTCCTTAACTTCATTGACTTCGTGACCATCAATCCTGATGTTAAGTTTCTCGCTGTTCTCATTTCTACTACTTCTCATTACCTTCGTCTTTCTCCAATTTACTCTCAAACCATACCGTGTACTCATTAGACTGTTCATTCCGTTCAGCAGATCATTTAATTCTTCTTCACTTTCACTCAGGATAGCAATGTCATCAGCGAATCGTATCATTGATATCCTTTCACCTTGTATTTTAATTCTACTCCTGAACCTTTCTTTTATTTCCATCACTGCTTCCTCGATGTACAGATTGAAGAGTAGGGGCAAAAGGCTACAGCCTTGTCTTACACCCTTCTTAATACGAGCACTTTGTTCTTGATCGTCCACTCTTATTATTCCCTCTTGGTTGTTGTACATATTGTATATGACCCGTCTCTCCCTATAGCTTACCCCTACTTTTTTCAGAATCTCGAACAGCTTGCACCATTTTATATTGTCGAACGCTTTTTCCAGGTCGACAAATCCTATGAAAGTGTCTTGATGTTTCTTTAGCCTTGCTTCCATTATTAGCCGTAACGTCAGAATTGCCTCTCTCGTCCCTTTACTTTTCCTAAAGCCAAACTGATCGTCACCTAGCGCATTCTCAATTTTCTTTTCCATTCTTCTGTATATTATTATTGTAAGCAGCTTCGATGCATGAGCTGTTAAGCTGATTGTGCGATAATTTTCGCACTTGTCAGCTCTTGCCGTCTTCGGAATTGTGTGGATGATGCTTTTCCGAAAGTCAGATGGTATATCGCCAGACTCATATAGTCTACATACCAACGTGAATAGTCGTTTTGTGGCCACTTCCCCCAATGATTTTAGAAATTCTGATGGAATGTTATCTATCTCTTCTGCCTTATTTGACCGTAAGTCCTCCAAAGCTCTTTTAAATTCCGATTCTAATACTGGATCCCCTATCTCTTCTAAATCGACTCCTGTTTCTTCTTCTATCACATCAGACAAATCTTCACCTTCAGAGAGGCTTTCAATGTATTCTTTCCACCTATCTGCTCTCTCCTCTGCATTTAACAGTGGAATTCCCGTTGCACTCTTAATGTTACCACTGTTGCTTTTAATGTCACCAAAGGTTGTTTTGACTTTCCTGTATGCTGAGTCTGTCCTTCTGACAATCATATCTTTTTCGATGTCTTCACATTTTTCATGCAGCCATTTCGTCTTAGCTTCCCTGCACTTCTTATTTATTTCATTCCTCAGCGACTTGTATTTCTGTATTCCTGATTTTCCCGGAACACGTTTGTACTTCCTCCTTTCATCAATCAAATGAAGTATTTCTTCTGTTACCCATGGTTTCTTCACAGCTACCTTCTTTGTACCTATGTTTTCCTTCCCAACTTCTGTGATGGTCCTTTTTAGAGATGTCCATTCCTCTTCAACTGTACTGCCTACTGCGCTATTCCTTATTGCTGTATCTGTAGCGTTAGAGAACTTCAAACGTATCTCGTCATTCCCTAGTACTTCCGTATCCCACTTCTTTGCGAATTGATTCTTCTTGACTGATGTCTTGAACTTCAGCCTACTCTTCATCACTACTATATTGTGATCTGAGTCTATATCTGCTCCTGGGTACGCCTTACAATCCAGTATCTGATTTCAGAATCTCTGTCTGACCATGATGTAATCTAATTGAAATCTTCCCGTATCTCCCGGCCTTTCCCAAGTATACCTCCTCCTCTTCTGATTCTTGAACAGGGTATTCGCTATTACTAGCTGAAACTTGTTACAGAACTCAATTAGTCTTTCTCCTCTTTCATCCCTTGTCCCAAGCCCATATTCTCCTGTAACCTTTTCTTCTACTCCTTCCCCTACAACTGCATTCCAGTCGCCCATGACTATTAGATTTTTGTCCCCCTTTACATACTGCATTACCCTTTCAATATCCTCATACACTTTCTCTATCTGTTCATCTTCAGCTTGTGACGTCGGCATGTATACCTGAACTATCGTTGTCAGTGTTGGTATGCTGTCGTTCTGATTAGAACAACCCGGTCACTGAACTGTTCACAGTAACAAACCCTCTGCCCTACCTTCCTATTCATAACGAATCCCGCACCTGTGAACGAAAATTGCCCCATGGACAGCTGAGGAGAGTCACCACAGCCTACACGTCATTCCATACTCTGCCTCTCACGTAATGCAACTCTGGTATATTTTCACTGTGGACTGTATGAGACAGTCTCGGAACTATGTTGTAACAATTGAGTGACTCAATGTGAGCGACTTAACGGTTATCTTTCATAACCCCATCCACATTAAATACCCATGGTGAGTTAAGTGTTTTGAACACGACTGAGTGATTTTTATTATTATTGTCGATCAATATATTCCACTTATGGTGAGCAACTTGGCCAACTGAACTGCATCAAAGGTGAGTGTCCACTAAACAGATTACTCGCTGTACAGTAGTAGGCACTTACAATGAGGACATAGAATGTTCGAAACTGGAACAGATCAAAATGTACAAACATTATTTCATTAATCATTCAGAATCACTCAGATAATGGTCCAGCAATGAACACACATAATCCAAGCTAGTTATTGTTAACCCAAATTGCCAGTGCAGCTGAGACAGAAAAATAGAGAAATAAGACACACTAAAAAGAACATTAGAAAACAGTGTATCCTTACTGCACTGAATGAGTACAAGTGATCTACCAATATGTTGCGCATATCGTTAACAGTTCTATATCCACCTGGTTAGCCGAGAGCTCTAATGCACTGCTTCCTGGACTTGGGCAGGCGCGCCAGCCCCAGATCGAATCCGCCCATCGGATTAACAATGAAGGCCAGTGTGCTGGCCAGCCCAGATGTGGTTTTAGGCAGTTTTCCACATCCCTAGGTGAATACCGGGCTGTTCCCCTTGTTCTGCCACAGTTACATGACTCGCAGACACTTGAAAATGTTCGCACTATTTCATGACTTACACTAGACGCAGACAGCTGGGATACACTAGTTCCTTCCTGGGGGGTACGGCGTGACGACAGAAAGGGCATCTGGCCACCCTCTGACACTAAAATTGCCAAATCCATAGCAACAGGGCCGACCCCCGTTGAAGAGGGACGAAGGCCCAAGACAATGATGATGATCATTAGCAGTTCTATACATAATAATGGTTCAAGAGCCACTCTGGACTTACATTTACCAAAGGAAACAAACAAAAAACTCAAAACAGTATTTTCTATCAGTCAATAAAACTGTATAGTAAATTACCAGAGGAGATAAAAAGAGAGACTGCTGACGTATATCTATTTAAAAAAGCAGTTAAATCATAATGCATACTACACAATTAAAGATTATTTAGGGTCCACAGAGTAGGAATTAAAAACAAAATGGGACTGCTGCAACACCCTGTCATCTACTAATGATAGCAGTTCGTGCATGTCGAGGCATGGATGAGGATTGCACTGTTGATGACTCCCAGTGACAGATGCGGTACACACACATGCGCATGCTTTCTGCTTGAAGAAAGCATATATATACTGCAAATTAAGTCTCTCCCTTGCTCATCATGCTCATCACTCAGCACCACCATCAGCAATGACAACTCTTAAAAAATGGAATAAAAATTCACTAAACAATTTGCTACGATCATGTTTGATGCACACATTAACTATGGCATTCAGAGCAGAGGGCTCAGTACACTACTGAATGCTCACTCATCGGCTAGCAGAGAATTCGCGATGTAGGTGTGCTGAACAAGCCCAAACTCAACTGCCAGCATTCGTGACTCCAAATATAACACATGATAACAAAGAAACCTTTTTACAACAAAATCATTCACCCGATGTATAGAGGATAACAGGGCCATTCCATGACAATTCAACCAATTTGAGAAAATGTTCCAGCTGATAGTCACAGATTTGGCTGAAAGTTAGCTCACCAATGCTACCAAGTGTGGAACACTCATGTACAAAATTTTAAGTTCCCCTGCCAATTAGTTACTGAATTATGACTTGTGAAAGACGGTGGTGTGACCCGGAAATTGCAACCCGCATCTGGCAATCTATCTTCAGACCCAACTTCAGGTCTTAATAACTTTGGAACTATTCCGCACCATCCAGTGAAATTTTTACAACCCCATAACATCCACTTAGAGAACACACTCTATGAGTCAAAACACCAACAACATATTTCTGAGGGAAATAAAAAATTCCAAAATGTGATTAAAAAAATGTAATTTGTTAAAAGGTACATATTGTAGGTGCCCCCTATGCCAAATATAATTCACTCAAAAAGGGTATAATTTTTTTGTGGTAAGCTTAATGTGGCCTAAACACACACAGAACTCATCATGCCCATATAGGTCATAAAAACTGAGTTACATGCACACGGAAATACAAAAATTTGAAAAAGTACCTGAAAAACATGGATTTTCTAAGTGTGGTAACACAAAAGGGACAAGTGATATCCAAGCCAAATTTCAAACACTGCATAAGTAGACCACAATATAATATGTGGCAAAATTTCAACTTGTTATTGCAAGGCATTTGTGTACAATAAAAGTTGACACAGATGTATTTGGTTATGTTTCTTTTAACACGATTTAGCAAGTAACAGTGATGATGCAGACAGTTTTTTTCATATAAAATTGCAGCAATTGTTGGGAACCATTAGGCAACAGAAAGTTAAACAATCGTAGTTTTCAGGGACAGAATGAGTCATTGTTAGGCAGGAACAACAAAGGAAAGAAGCAACAATTACAGGTTACTCATGGTTTTAAGATTCTAGTTCAGACTGGTCAGTACTGTTGTGGAAATTAAGTATGGAGGCAGAAGAGTGTACTAGTAGTGCTTTTGTTCAAACAAGTTGCAGTATTGGTAGAGCACAAGCATCTGAATGTCGTAAAACAACATATGGAACAAAATGTGGCATTCATTTTGTACTGTATGATCTGGATGAATCGGACGAAGATTTGTTGCTATTGAGATCTGGGATACACCCTGTGGGCACAAGAAGTACAGTTCCAGGAAACTTTAGTGTTTGTTATCATCATATGAAAGTGTTTCTGGATAAGTATTCTTTCCTACAATGAAGTTGTTTTGATCCATTTCGGATTCATAACAAGACAGTGAAGTGTAGCCTCAGAGAAATTGTTATAAAATCGGTATTGAAAGTGAATCAGTGCATGGGACTTAACATGTAACCAGGACAAAAGTTATGTTCGAGATGTGTTACACGGCTAAAAAATGAAGAATATTCTGATAATTTACATGACAGTGACGAAGAGTATCAGCCACCTACAGCCACAGCGGATCAGCAATTAAATACTTCAGTGACTGCTCTTGGTTTGTCTCCCATGAAGACACAAAGTTGGGGAAAGAGACAGGTCCAGTTATGGTAGAAGAAAACTAAAAGAAGCTCAAATGGAATTAAAACACAAAATAGCTGACACACTAATGGTGGAAGAGGAAGAACTATCTGCTCCAAAGGAACATAAATCATGCCAGACATGTTCTGATTTGGACAAAATTGTGCATGATTTGAAAGAAAAATGTGCCATATCCACACACCAGAAAAAAGTAGCTATTCTTACTCTTGCACCTTCCAGCTGATCTATTGACTACACTGCAAAGGAATTCAATGTTTCTACATATATGGTAAAGCAAGCTAGGAAAATAAAAGCAACCCAAGGAGTGCTTCCACAATTTCAGCAGGCCCAGGGTAAGCAATTGAGTCCAGAAATAAAGGTGCTAGTGTCGGAGTTTTATGAAAATAATGACTACAGCCGAATAATGCCTGGAAAAAAAGACTATGTAACGGTGAAAATGGGAAATGTACATGTACAGATGCAAAAAAGACTGTTGCTATGCAACATATCAGAACTATATGTAGAATTCAAGGAAAGGTATCCCAGTACCAAAGTAGGTTCATCATCTTTTTTCAATCTTCGGCCAAAATGGGTTGTGCCTGTAAGTGCAAGGGGCACACACAATGTTTGTGTATGTGAGACCCATCAAAATACTAAGCTGATGTTTGCTGCTATAAAGGATTCTGGTCTGGATTACAAGGGTGTAATGAAGCTGTTTGTGTGTGACATCAGTTCCTACCAGTGCACGATACACAGGTGTGAAAAGTGTCCTGGTAAGGCAAATCTTGCCGAACACATGAATAACAAACTGTATGGTGAACTTCTTATGGATGATGATGAACTTGTTTCTTATAAACAATGGACACACATGGATCGCACAAGTCTTGAAACAAAGCAGTGGAAGATTTTGTTGAAATGTGTTGTCAAAAAACGGACAAACTGACCACACACAGCTTCACAGCAACAGCACAAGCGGCTTAACTCCAGTTTTGTAAGGATAATTTGAAACAAGATGAAATTATAGTAATACTAGACTTTTCTGAAAATTATGCATTTATAGTTCAAGATGCCATCCAAGGATATCAATGGGACAACAGTCAAGCAACTCTCCAGCCATTTGTGATTTACAATAGAGGTGAATGAGGTGATGTGTGTGTCATGAGCCTGTGTGTTTTTAGTGACTGTTTAATTCATGATGCCACTGCAGTTCATGCCCACATTCGCACTGTCATGGCGTATGTGACAAACAAGCTGCCGCACATACATTTTGCAAAATACTTCACTGATGGGGCAGCTAGTCAGTACAAAAACTGTAAAAATATCAAAAATTTATGCATGCATTACCATGATTTTCAGATTCACGCAGAATGGAATTTTTTCACGACAATTCATGGTAAAAATGTATGTGATGGTATTGGTGCTACCATTAAGTGCATGGCATCACGAGCTAGTCTGCAGGACCCTACAGAAGGTCACATTCTAACACCTCTTCAATTATTTGCCTGGGTACAGAAAAATATCTCTGGCATACAATCATTCTATGTTTCGAAAGATGAGGTGAAATCAGTCAAAGAGTTGCTAAAAAGCAGACTAGATCACGTTAAAACTGTTGCAGTCACAAGGAGCCATCATCACTTCTCTCCAGTGGACTCTGACAATATGCAGATGAGCAGACTGACCGGTTATAACTATAGGTTCATGAACAACAGGATTCAGAAGCAAAAGCAGCAACATACAACCACGTTGCTATGTTATTGCTGTTTATAATGACAAATGGCACTTAGGATGTGTTGCAGAGTGCTGTGAAGCAGAAGGTGATGTATTTGTGAACTTCCTGGCACCAGCAGGCCCAGCAAGATCATTTCATTGGCCACATTTGGCAGACAGATGTTGGATTCCTTTTGAACATATTCTTATGACAGTTCCAATTCCTACCACAGTGTCAGGAAGACAGTACAATTTGCCACTCAATGTACGGAGTACAGAAGCTAAAGTGTGGGAGAACTTCTGTTCGAAGCACAATCGACTGGTTTTTAGCAGTTAAAGTGCAGTAAACATTAATGATAGGTTGTGTTAATCTGTCTATATGTTGTTGCTTAGTAATTAAACAATTGTGGGAGAGGATAAGAAGAGGCAGAACAGTTTACGATATGTTTTACAAAACTGTGTTGTGGAACAATGGCCACATCACCAAATACATCTGTCAACTTCCATTGTACACAAATGTCTTGCAATAACAGGCTGAAATTTTGAGATATATATCATTATGTAAGCGTAGGCTTCCGCGGCCATTGTCTTCTTCAATAAAATTCTTCAGGGTATCAGACCACATCGTCATAATTTAAATTGCGCCAACGTTAACGTAAGGCCCTGATGAAGGCTAGCTGCAACGCTGGCCGAAACATTGGCGCATTTTAAATTATGACGATGCGGTCTGATACCCTGAAGAATTTTATTGAAGATATATCATTATGGTCTACTTATGCAGTGTGTGAAATTTGCCTTGGATACCACTTGTCCCTTTTGAGCTACCACACATCAGAAATCCATGTTTTCCAGGTAATTTTTCAAATTTTTGTATTTTCATGTGCATGTAACTCAGTTTTTGTGACTGATATGGGCATGATGAGTTCTGTGTGTGTTTAGGCCACATTAAGCTTACCACAAAAAAATTTATACCCTTTTTGAGTGAATTATATTTGGCTTAGAGGGCACCTACAATATGTACCTTTTAACGTATTACATTTTTTAAATCCCATTTTGGAATTTTTTATTTTCCCTCAGAGATATGTTGTTGGTGTTTTAATTCATGGAGTGTGTTCTCTAAATGGATGTTACTGGGTTGTAAAAATTTCACTGGACTGTGTGGAATAGCTCCAAAGTTATTAAGACCTGAAGTTGGGTCTGAAGATAGATTGCCAGATGTGGGTTGCAATTTCCCAGTCACGCCACCTTCTTTCACAAGCCATAATTCTGGAACTAATTGGCTGGGGAAACTAATACTTTGTACAAGAGTGTTCCACACATGGTAGAATTAGTGTACTGAATTTCAGTCAAATCTGAGACTATGAGCTGGAGCCCCTGGTTGAACTGACATGGAATGACCCAATAGTAATGCCTTGTGATTTTCCGATCTCATGCGCTATGGGGGGGGGGGGGGGGGGGTTGCTGACTCAATTTTTCAAAAGGAATGAAGGGAGGACACAAAGACATGCATGTGGCAAAGTTGGACATTTAGGGCCTGGAGTCAATTTTCTGGACAGACTGGAGTGCAAGAAGCATAACAGCACATTTGTGGTCCAGGCGTCACCAGTGTGCACAGTGATAAGTTATGTTTTGTACAAGGATAAGTCAATTATTATCTGCAGTTTAGTTATATTTTTGTTTATTTGTCATTTTCAGTCGATGACGCATGCTTTGTTTATCTGTTGTTATATCTTCGCAATTTTCAAGCTGCTAGGTTAGTTTCGTTATCGCTGCCATGCTGTTAATCATGGCTGCTCCGTTATCTATTTGCACCAAAAAAGATCAACATTCAGTGATCCGTGTTTAGTGGTCGGAAGACGTATCAGGGGCCAAAATTCATTGAAGACTTTCAATGCAGTATGGGAGCACTGTTTTGCCACAGCAGAGTGTCTACTAATGGATTGAAAAATTCTGAAATAGTTGCACAAGTGTTATGCACAATGAAGGAGCTGGATGACTGTTAAACACTACAAATGAAGAAACCACTGAGCATTTACATGAAATGATTCTCTTAGAGAGACAATTAACTATTGATGAAGTGGCACATCATCTGCAAATTAGTCACAGTTCTGCCTACATATCATCCAAAACAGACTTGGGTTTCATAAAGTTTGAGCAAGATGAGTCCAAAAACACCTCTCACAGTTGCATTAACAAACACGCTTGGACATCTGCAAAAAACATGTGGATCGCTATGGTAATGAAGGGGACAACTTCATAGCCAGGATTATTACTGGTGACAAAACATGGATCCATCATTAAAAGCTGGAGAGCAAACGGAAGACTATGGAATGGAAATATCCGTATTCCCCAAGCAAGAAAAAGTTCAAGACCCAACCATCCGCAGGAAAACTGATGCTTATAGTTTTCTGGGACTCACAAGGTCCATACTGGAACATTATGGGGAAAGGTGCACAGCAATAAATAGTGTATGTTGCAATGAGATGCTTACTGCCAGGCTAAAGCCTGCAATTTAAAGCAAACGCCAAGGATTGCTGTCAAAAGGTGTTGTGCTGTTGCATGACAATGCCCATCCACATACTGCTGCCCACACTGCTGAAACGCCCCAGAAACTCAAATTTGAAGTACTGGATCATCCTCCTTATAGTCCCGATCTTGTCCCCTTACTATCACTTGTTTGGTCCACTCAAACAGGCATTAAGGGGCCATCGATTTGCCTCAGATGAAGCAGTGAAAGAAGCGGTGCATTCCTGTCTCGCCAACTCGACCGAGAACCTTCTTTTATGAGGGCATCAGGAAGCTTGTACAACAATGGACCAAGTGCGTCGAAAGGCAAGGAGACTATGTTGAAAAATGATGTTCTTGTAAGTTTCCTATTTGATTACAATAAAATTTTATAACTACTTTGGGGATAATAACTGACTTACCCTCGTATTATAAGTTATCTGATGGAAACTTTGTATGATCAAAAGAACACTGTGAAATAGGGACCAACCGAATGAGGCAGTACAGTTGTTATGACATTGCCCTCATATTTGGGTGGATGGAGTTTGCTCTGTCTGGCCATTCTTCTTCATATTTTTAATAGTTTTCCTAAATCGTTTCAGGTAAATAACTGGACAGTTCCTTCAAGCAAGGTCATAGCCGACCACCTTTCCTATCCTCATACACTAAAGAGCCAAAAAAACTGGTACACCTGCCTAATATCGTGTAGAGCCCCCACAAGCATGCAGAAGTGGTGCAACGCGGTGTGGCATGGACTCGACTAATGTCTGAAGTAGTGATGGAGGGAATTGACACCATAAATCCTGCAGGGCTGTCCATAAACCCATAAGAGTATGAGGGGGTGGAGATCTCTTCTGAATAGCACATTGCAAGGCATCCCAGATATGCTCAATAATGCTCATGTCTGGGGAGTTTGGTGGCCAGTGGAAGTGTTTAAACTAGGAAGAGTGTTCCTGGAGCCACTCTGTAGCAATTACGGACATATGGGGTGTCACATTGTCCTGCTGGAATTCCCCAGGTCCAGCGGAATGCACAATGGACATGAATGGATGCAGGTGAACAGACAGGATGCTTGCGTACATGTCATCTGCCAGAGTTGTGTCTAAACGTATCAGAGGTCCCATATCACTCCAACTACACACACCCCACACCATTACAGAGCCTCCACCAGCTTGAAGAGTCCCCTGCTGACCTGTAGGGTCCATGGGTTGATGAGGTTGTCTCCATACCCGTATGTGTCCATCCGCTCCATACAATTTGAAACAACACTCGTCTGACCAGGCAACAAGTTTCCAGTCATCAACAGTCTAATGTCGGTGTTGATGGGCCCAGGCGAGAGATAAAGCTTTGTGTCATGCAGTCTTCAGAGGTACAGCAGTGGGCCTTCGGCTCCAAAAGCCTATATCGATGATGTTTTGTTGAATGGTTCACATGTTGACACTTGTTGATGGTCCAGCACTGATGATTATGATGTGTGGTTTTTGGGCACTCAACTGCGCGGTTATCAGTGCCCATACAAATTCCCAACCTTTGCTCAGTCCAATCTTGGCAGTTTCATGAATGATGATGAAATGATGAGAACAACACCAACACCCTGTCATCTCAAGGCAGGTTAAAATTCCTGACCCCACCAGGAATCGAACCCAGCCCAGCACTGAAATCTGCAGAAATTTGCAGAAGGATTGCGCTTCTGTCATGTTGAACGATTCTCTTCAGTTGTCATTGGTATCGTTCTTGCAGGATCTTTTTCTGGCTGCTGCAATGTCAGAGATTTGATATTTTACCGGATTCCTGATATTCACGGAACACTCGTAAAACGGTCATATGGGAAAATCCCCACTATGTTGTGTCCCATCACTTGTGTGCTGATTATAACACCACATTTAATCTCACTTAAATCTTGATAATCTGCAATTGCATCAGTAACTGATGTAACAACTGCACCAGCCACTTGTGGTCTTATATAGGTGTTGCCGACCGTAGCGCCGTATTCTGCCTGTTTACATATCTCTGTATTTGAATATGCATATCTACACCAGTTTCTTTGGCACTTCAATGTACATTCTGCATTTCTATATATTTGAGCGATTGATTTTCGCTGTATTACGATGACGAATCCTACTGCAATACCCAGACAAATAAATAAGTAAAACAGAGATACATTTGCAATGATGAGTGTGGACCCTCAGGTGATTTCATCAACTAATGGTTATCATTGTTTGTTGCTGTGGAGGGAGAGATGTTGCGGTCTTGGCATCCCTCGCTTATGTGCTGGAGAACCAGCAACATCAGGGCACGGATTTATTTGGTACTACAGGGCACAACCTGCAGAAAGAACACCAGTCTGTGCCTAGCAGAAGATACGATGACACTAGTTGCAAGCTCTGCTCCATATGCGGTTATGCAAATTGAAGTGTGCATGCATTATATGGGGTGATTCAGCTAAATTGTTTGACTGAAATATTTCTGAAACTGTTTAAGATATTGTTATTCTGTTTCCATCCAGATGAATTGTGAAACAGTTCTCACAAAATAACATAGTCTCTTTTCATATCTATGTTAATTACAGAGATACTGGCATCAACTTTTTTTGTGTACTACAGTAATTTCTGATGCTAGTATCATAGTTCTAAAAGAGACTGAATCAGTACTATTCCATTCTTCAAAATTCTATTACTAGTATCAGAGTAATTACAGTATTTACAGGGTGATGAGGCATGCTGGCACTTGGAAAAGGTGAGAAAAGTGACAAAATATTTTTAAAAATGTGATTAAAAGATGATAAAATATTTTTGAAAGGTAACAAACTGTTTCAATAAACAGATATGGCACAAATGAATTGTTTTCATTTTTGATAATCCCCTACCAAAATTACTGGTTGAGACCATAATAAATTTCTCTGTTATGATCCTGGATGAGGTATGGCCAATTTATCCTTCATACAAATTTATTGATATATGCAAGTACACTGGTAATTTGACATTGGTAATTCAATATTCATATCCGTAATTCACACACAAAATTTACATCACACTTTTCCAACTAATGACATTCTACACTTCAGTACTGGATTTCTATTTTTAAGGAATCTTGGGAAAAAAATAATCATACTAGATTTTCTTCTCTCAAGTTTTCCTAAATGGTTTCCACCTCCCTTCCTTTCACACATTCTTCTACTTTCATTTGTGGACCCTCAAGCATATACTGGGCCGATTTTGATGCTGTTAACACCCCCACCCCCTCCCCGAGTGCTTTCTTCAGTTTAGCTGAAGCTTGAGACAGAAGATCATCTTGTGGGTCATCAATAGTCAGTGCACTTTTTTTTCTTTTCTTTCAGAGCAGTTGTCTCATAGTCAGATGATTTTTTCGTGTTATTCATGTTTTTAATCTGCTCTTCAAGATAATTTTTGTTCTCTTCCTCTTTTTGCTTTTCTTCGTATTACCCTTTCCTTTCACATTCTTACTTATAAGAAAAGCAATTTTGAAGTGCTTGCTGTCCATAACTAATGAACTGTGAGTCAATGGACACAGAAAGAAAATTTAGTTATTGTCCCAAAGCCTCCCTCACAGTCAAAACACCATTTAAAAATATTTTGGCCATTGCTCTCTCTGTCAGAATTTCTGTGGGACAATTTAAGACATGTCTTTAAGTTTTGAAACATTTGGAAACTTTACCACTGTGGATGATGTCTCTTTCTGAGTTCTGTTGCCAGTAATTGCTTGTTACCTAAAACTGTGTCACCTTTTTCAAACTGCTGAACCTTCCACTCATCTAGTAAGTAATCTTGCCGAAGATTGAATAGGATTATTTTTGATTGACTGATTAATTAATTGAGAGGGTTTATGGGACTAAAGGGACCAAATGGCGAGGTCATCAGTCCTGTGATTCTGAAGGCAGTCAGTGGAGAATGAGGGTCCATTAAAAGTGGATGGATCCAGGCAGGGGAACCAAATTATATAAAATAAATCAAGTTGAAAACACATACACACAGTGAAAGGCATAAAAAGTGAGACTAAATCTAAAAACTGGAAAAAAAGGGGTGGTCTTTCCATGGGGAAGTGGTCATGGGGTCCCAGACCGAGAAGACATGAAAAGAGGTCCTAGCCACAACCACCCTGCCCCTGCTCCAAAAGTAAAGTAAAACCTTATATCTCGAAATAAAAACCACTTTCACAGAGGAAACTGACAACCAGTTCAACCATCTGTGAATCATCTGCTAATATTAAATCTGAGGAATCAGGAAGACTATATTTAGCATGAAGGGCCAAAAGAAGGGGACATTCCACCAATATGTGGGATATCATCTGTCTGGCTCGACAACCATATTGTCGGGGTGGTTCGTTCTGTAGGAGGAAACAGTGGGTGAGCCTGGTATGACCAAAACGTAGACAGCATAGAACAGTGGACTCCTGAGAGGAGTCGAAGGAAGAGCACCAAACTGCAGTAGACTCCTTGATTGTGCAGAGTTTATTACTATGAGCAGTTGCGGACCAGAAGTCATTCCATTTTTGAACAAAGAGAGATTTGACGTAGATCCATATATCCACAGATGGAATCATTAAAGGAAATGGGGCGTAAGTATCTGCTTCTCTAGCCAAACGGTCAGCCAGTTCATCACCTGGGATTCTCACATGACTGGGGACCCACAGAAAGACAACTGAGTGGGCGGCATGGCCAAGAGCAGAGAGAAGGTCATGGATAGCAGAGACCAAAAAGTGACGATAATAGCATCGGCTGATAGCCTGCAGGCTGCTCATTGATTCTGAGCAAATTAAAACACAGTGGAGGGAGGCCTGAGGAACAAAACGTAGGGCTCTGTGAATGGCTAGAAGCTTTGCTGTCAACATTCTACATGGTCCTGGCAATAAGTGGTGTTCTAAGCCAGTAGGAGAATTGAAAGCATATCACCTTATCGATTGTCTTAGTGTAGAAGATGGTGGCGCTCTGGAACTCTACACGGATGGCATGTACAAAATGCCTGAAAAACATAGGGGCAACAGAGATCTTAGGACCCAAGAGTAGATCGGTCCCAATCTGTGGTATAGGCACCATCCAGAAGGAAAAACACAGGGTGCATTTCAGTGGAGATGGAGGTCCCGAAAGAGTGAAGTGAGACACACGCCAACTAGTAATCCCATCCATGGGCGGGTGTCTGGAGGGAGACACCCCTCATTGGCAAAGACAACAGGGTACACGGCATGGTCAGGAAATTGGAGAATAGTGATTGCGTAAGAAACCAGGAGTTGGCTCCATCGTATTTGTAGAGGGGGGGAATCCCCACTTGTGTGAGGAGACTGTCAATGGTACTAGTGTGAAAGGCACCAATTGCCAGATGCACATTAGAATGGTGAATGGAGTCAAGCAGGTGCAAAGTGGAAGGAGCGGCTGAGCATTAAAACTGGTTACCATAATCTTTTCTGGATACGACCAGAGCACAGTAAAGATGGAGAAGAGTGGTACGGTCTGCATCCCAAGAGGTGTTGGCCAAGAGATCAGAGCGTTTAGCTTCCTCATGCATGTAGTCCTTAGGTGGCGAATATGGGGCAGCGAAGTCAGCTTCTTATCAAAAACAAGGCTCAAGAGATGGGACTGTGCTACAACATCCAGTATCTAGTTGCCTAAATAAAGTTCGGAATCGGAGCGTACTGTGGGTCGATGACAAAAACGCATAACCCACATTTTGGAGGGAGAAAACCGGAGGTCATGAGAGGTGGCCCATGCAGAGGCCAGTCAGACTGCACCTTGGAGCCAGCACTGAGCAGATGCTACTCAGTGGAAGCTGCATCAGGTGCAAAAATCATCAATGGACAACGCTGGGGTAACCAGAGGCCCGACAGATGTTACATGTCCATTGATGGCTATGAGGAAAAGTGTGACAATTAGCACTGAACCCCGTGGGATACCATTCTCATGAATCCGAGGGGCGTTGAGTGAAGTGCCAACTCGAACCCGGGAGAGCCGGTGAGGTAAAAACTAGCAGATATAAATCAGAAGGGGTCCATGGAAGCTGCAGTTATGGAGGGTAACTAAAATGTGATGGCGCCAAGCCATGTCGTACACCTTACTTAGGTCAAAGAAGACCACAACAAGGTGCCGGCAGTTAGTAAAAGCCTGTTTCCAGTCTGAGTATATGGTCAGTGGGAGATCGTGCTGCCCAGAAGCCACACTGATACGGGGACAAAAGCCCTGAGATTTGAGTACTCAAAACAACCTGAAGTCTGAAGCTAACCAATCTCTCGATTGGTTTACAAAGTATGTTCGTCAGGCTAATTGGACGGTAGTTGTTGAGAGATGTTGGGTTCTTCCCGGGCTTAAGGACGGGATAACTATACAGATTTCCCATTGTGACACAAAAACACCCGTGAGCCAAATGTGGTTGAAGACCATGAGGAGATGTTGCCTCTGTGGAACGCCCAAGTGTTGGATCATCTGGCTGCAGATGGAATCTGTGCCTCGGGCCATGTCTCGGGAAGAGGTAACAGCCTGCAAGAATTCCCATTCAGTGAAGGAAATACTAACAAAGAGATAGAGGGGCTGGCCAGTACTTACCTCAGCCCAGTACAGCCGATAGATACACATAAAACAGAACTGAAAATTTACATTCCTAGCTTTCGGAACAAATGTTCCTTCATCGGGGAGGAGAGAGGGAAAGAAAGGGAAGAAGGGAAAGGAGATTCAGTTACTCACAACCCAGGTTATGAAGAACAGGGAAAGGAAAATGGGAGGGTAGCAAGGATGGAGGCATGGTTGTCAGAGGGAAGCCAAAGATATTCTACTGTAAGTACTGTGCCAGCTTCAAACCAAAGAGGATGCATACAGAAGTAAAGAGGTATATAGTATAAAGATAAACACAACTATGTAGGATGAAAAGATGTGTGAATGGCTAAAGAGGAAAGGGAAAGAGGAGAAGACTGAAGAGTGAATGGGAGTGAGGTTGTTTAACGTAGGTTCAGTCCAGGGGGATGGCGGGATGAAAGGATGTGTTGGAGTGCAAGTTCCCATCTCCGCAGTTCAGAGGGACTGGTGTTGGGTGGGAGAAGCCAAATGGCACATACGGTGTAGCAGGTTCCTAGGTCCCTAGAATTATGCTGGAGGGCAGGCTCCGCTACTGGGTATTGGGCATCTCCTAGGCGGACAGTTCGTCTGTGTCCATTCATGCGCTCAGCCAGTTTAGTTGTTGTCATGCCGATGTAAAAGGCTGTGCAGTGCAGGCATGTCAGTTGATAAATGACATGTGTAGTTTCACACGTAGCCCTGCCTTGAATTGTGTATGTTTTACCAGTAGCGGGGCTGGAGTAGGTGGTTGTGGGGGGATGCATGGGGCAGGTTTTGCAGCGGGGTCGGTTACAGGGGTAGGAATCGCTGGGTAGAGAAGGTAGTCTGGGAATATTGTAGGGTTTAACAAGGATGTTACGGAGGTTAGGGGGGCGACGAAAGGCAACTCTGGGTGGTGTGGGGAGAATTTTGTCAAGGGATGATCTCATTTCAGGGGTTGACTTGAGAAAGTCATATCCCTGGCGGAGTAATTTGTTGATGTTTTCGAGGCCAGGATAATATTGAGTGACAAGGGGGATGCTTCTGTGTGGTCTGGGGGTAGGAACATTGTTGTTGGATGGGGAGGAATGTATTGCTCGGGAAATCTGTTTGTGGACAAGGTCTGCAGGATGGTTGAGGGAGAGGAAAGCACTGGTCAGGTTATTGGTGTAATTGTTGAGGGATTCGTCACTGGAGCAGATACGTTTGCCACGAATACCTAGGCTGTAGGGAAGGGAGCGTTTGATGTGGGAAGGATGGCAGCTATCAAAGTGAAGGTACTGTTGTTAGTTTGTGGGTTTGATATGGACAGAGGTGTGGATGTGAGCTTCAACAAGATGAAGGTCAACATCCAGGAAGGTGGCTTGGGTTTTGGAGAAGGACCAGGTGAAATTCAGATTCGAAAAGGAGTTGAGGTTATGGAGGAAATTAAGGAGTGTTTCTTCACCATGAGTCCAGACCACAAAGATGTCATCTATAAAGCTATACCAGGCCAGGGGAAGCAGCTGTTGGGTCTTCAGGAAAGCCTCCTCCATGCGGCCCATGAAGAGGTTGGCATAGGAGGGAGCCATCCTGGTTCCCATGGCCGTTCCCCTGATTTGTTTGTAGGTCTGGCCTTCAAAAGTGAAGTAATTATGGGTGAGGATGAAGTTGGTAAGTGTGATAAGGAACGAGGTTTTTGGAAGTTCTTCGGGTGGGCGTTGGGAGAGGTAGTGCTCAAGGGCAGAGAGACCATGGGTATGTGGACTCGCATTCGGGAGGACGACGGTTCAATCCCGCGTCCGGCCATCCTGATTTAGGTTTTCCGTGATTTCCATAAATCACTCCAGGCAAATGCTGGGATGGTTCCTCTGAAAGGGCACGGCCGACTTCCTTCCGCATCCTTCCCTAAACCGATGAGACCGATGACCACGCAGTCTGGTCTCCTTGCCCAAACAACCAACCAACCAACCATGGGTATGTGGGATGTTTGTGTAAAGGGATGTAGCATCTATGGTGACAAGAAAGGTTTCAGGTGGGAGAGGAGTGGGAATGGATTTGAGGCGTTCTAGGAAGTGGTTTGTGTCTTTGATGTAGGATGGGAGTCTGCAGGTGATAGGTTGTAGGTGCTGGTCTACCAGAGCTGAGATACGTTCGGTTGGGGCTTTGAAGCCCGCTACAATGGGACGGCCAGGATGGTTCTCTTTGTGGATTTTGGGTAATAGGTAGAAGGTAGGGGTACGTGGCTCAGGTGGAGTGAGTAAGTCTATGGAAGCCGTTGTGAGGCCTTGTGAGGGACCTTGGATTTTTAGGATTTTTTGCAGCTCAGTCTGGATGGAGGGAATGGGGTCCTGGGTAACAGCTTTGTAGGTTGAGGTGTCAGAGAGTTGACGCAGTCCTTCTGCCACATACTCCACACGGTCAAGTACGACAGTAGTGGAGCCTTTATCCGCCGGGAGGATGACAATAGAGCGGTCTATTTTCAGCTCCTTAATGGCACGGGATTCAGCTGGGGTGTTGTTGGGTGTTGTCGGGATGTTCTTCAAGAAGGACTGGGAGGCAACACTGGATGTGAGGAATTCCTGAAATGTCTGCAAGGGATGGTTTTGGGGGAGGGGAGGAGGATCCCTTTGAGAAGGCAGAACTGTTCTAGACAGGGTTCAACACTGGGTCTAGTATTTGGGGGCTGTGTTTGGGTAGTGAAGTGATATTTCCAGTTGAGGTTCCGGGTGAATGAGAGGAGATCTTTAATCAGGGCAGTGTGGTTGAATTTAGGTGTGGGGTTAAAGGTTAAGCCTTTTGATAGAACAGATGTCTCTGGAGGAGAGAGGGATCTGGATGAGAGATTTAGGACTGAATTGGGACTGGTGATATGTGGCATTTGACTGTGGTTATAGTTGAGATTTGGTCTGTGTGGGGTATGTGCTGGGATGGGGAGATTGAGTAGGGTGGCTAGGCTAGGTTTATTGGCTATGAGGGGGGGTTTGTTGAAGGTTCTGTTGTGGTTGGTGTTTGTGAGGGATAGGGAGAGGGACCCCACTTCTTAGGTGTTGCACTAGCACTGTGGATAGTTTTTTCAGGTGGTGTGTGGCATGGAACTCAAGTTTGCAGCTGACTTCTAGAATGATGTTCCTGAGTGTGTTTTCCAAGCAAGGGTTTGAGAGGTGGAGGACTTTGAAGAGAGATAGGAGCTGTTGGGAGTGGTGGTTACATGAAGTAGTGCAGAGATTCAGGACAAGTTGGGTAAGGTCTAAGGATTGAAGGTTCTGGAAGTCCAGGAGAGACTGGTGGAAGGAGGAATTGCACCCGGAGATGGGAACTTTTAAGGTAAGCCCTTTAGGAGTAATTCCAAAGTTATCTGCCAGGGATATGACTTTCTCAAGTCAACGCCTGAAATGAGATCATCCCTTGACAAAATTCTCCCCACACCACTCAGAGTTGCCTTTCGTCGCCCCCCTAACCTCCGTAACATCCTTGTTAAACCCTACAATATTCCCAGACTACCTTCTCTACCCAGCGGTTCCTACCCCTGTAACCCACCCCGCTGCAAAACCTGTCCCATGCATCCCCCCACAACCACCTACTCCAGCCCCGCTACTGGTAAAACACACACAATTCAAGGCAGGGCTACGTGTGAAACTACACATGTCATTTATCAACTGACATGCCTGCACTGCACAGCCTTTTACATCGGCATGACAACAACTAAACTGGCTGAGCGCATGAACGGACACAGACGAACTGTCCGCCTAGGAGATGCCCAATACCCAGTAGCGGAGCATGCCCTCCAGCATAATTCTAGGGACCTAGGAACCTGCTACACCGTATGTGCCATTTGGCTTCTCCCACCCAACACCAGTCCCTCTGAACTGCGGAGATGGGAACTTGCACTCCAACACATCCTTTCATCCCGCCATCCCCCTGGACTGAACCTACGTTAAACAACCTCACTCCCATTCACTCTTCAGTCTTCTCCTCTTTCCCTTTCCTCTTTAGCCATTCACGCATCTTTTCATCCTACATAGTTGTGTTTATCTTTATACTATATACCTCTTTACTTCTGTATGCATCCTCTTTGGTTTGAAGCTGGCACAGTACTTACAGTAGAATATCTTTGGCTTCCCTCTGTCAACCATGCCTCCATCCTTGCTACCCTCCCATTTTCCTTTCCCTGTTCTTCATAACCTGGGTTGTAAGTAACTGAATCTCCTTTCCCTTCTTCCCTTTCTTTCCCCTCTCTCCTCACCGATGAAGGAACATTTGTTCCGAAAGCTAGGAATGTAAATTTTCAGTTCTGTTTTATGTGTATCTATCGGCAGTACTGAGCTGAGGTAAGTACTGGTTAGCCCCTCTATCTCTTTGTTAGTATTTGTTTCACATCTTTATATGAGATTTTCCATTAATCATTTAGATCACCTATATGGTCCACATCATTCATTGTTTTGTCCCTTTTGTTAGCTATCACTTACGTCTGTCATCTTAACACTTTCTCTTCTTCAGTGTTTTATATATACATAAATAAATATTTTCGTCACCAACTGTGCTAGTTTCATCTTCCTCCTATTATCTTGTTCCGTTTATAGTCCTCTTCTCTTTTTTATTTATTGATTTATTTATTCAACATTCCATAGTTTTAACGTTCGTTATTCGCTGTTTCCCTGCCAACAATCTCTTCCACACCTACCAGTATCATCCATTTCCGTCGATTTCTTGTTGCTGGCGATATTTTTGTGCCGTTGGCTATCTTCCTCTGCCACAAGAAAATTTTTTTGGGACATTTCTGTGCCACGCGCGATCGCTTTTGCGGCACGCGCAATCGCTTTTGCGGCACGCGCAATCGCTTTTGCGGCACGCGCAATCGCTTTTGCGGCACGCGCAATCGCTTTTGCGGCACGCGCAATCGCTTTTGCGGCACGCGCAATCGCTTTTGCGGCACGCGCAATCGCTTTTGCGGCACGCGCAATCGCTTTTGCGGCACGCGCAATCGCTTTTGCGGCACGCGCGATCTTTTTTCGCCACTCGCTATCTCTGTTTTTGAGCAACGTGTGTTCTTTTCCCCTGATCTGGACATACTTGCTCGGTCTGGTCAACTTTTTCCGTATTTTTCTTATTTAGTGTTCTTCCTTTGGTATTGAACATTACCAACACAATTTCTTTCCTTCTCGTCCTTCCCTCCGTGTTTTATACCTTCTTATGATTACTATTTCAACTTTAGTTATTTAATTTCCCTACCCACCAGTTACCCACTATGTACCCTAATCCTATACCACATTATTTACATTCTTTCCCGAAACATGCATTCACCGAAGCCAAACTGCAATCCCACATACTTTTCCTCCGGTCCTGCTTAACCTTTGGAATTACTCCTAAAGGGCTTACCTTAATAGTTCCCATCTCCGGGTGCAATTCCTCCTTCCACCAGTCTCTCCTGGACTTCCAGAACCTTCAATCCTTAGCCCTTACCCAACTTGTCCTGAATCTCTACACTGCTTCATGTAACCACCACTCCCAACAGCTCCTATCTCTCTTCAAAGTCCTCCACCTCTCAAACCGTTGCTTGGAGAACACACTCAGGAACATCATCCTAGAAGCCAGCTGCAAACTTGAGTTCCATGCCACACACCACCTGAAAAAACTATCCACAATGCTAGTGCAACACCTAAGAAGTGGGGTCCCTCTCCCTATCCCTCACAAACACCAACCACAACAGAACCTTCAACAAACCCTCCCTCATAGCCAATAAACCTAGCCTAGCCACCCTACTCAATCTCCCCATCCCAGCACATACCCCACACAGACCAAATCTCAACTATAACCACAGTCAAATGCCACATATCACCAGTCCCAATTCAGTCCTAAATCTCTCATCCAGATCCCTCTCTCCTCCAGAGACATCTGTTCTATCAAAAGGCTTAACCTTTAACCCCACACCTAAATTCAACCACACTGCCCTGATTAAAGATCTCCTCTCATTCACCCGGAACCTCAACTGGAAATATCACTTCACTACCCAAACACAGCCCCCAAATACTAGACCCAGTGTTGAACCCTGTCTAGAACAGTTCTGCCTTCTCAAAGGGATCCTCCTCCCCTCCCCCAAAACCATCCCTTGCAGACATTTCAGGAATTCCTCACGTCCAGTGTTGCCTCCCAGTCCTTCTTGAAGAACATCCCGACAACTCCCAACATCACCCCAGCTGAATCCCGTGCCATTAAGGAGCTGAAAATAGACCGCTCTATTGTCATCCTCCCGGCGGATAAAGGCTCCACTACTGTCGTACTTGACCGTGTGGAGTATGTGGCAGAAGGACTGCGTCAACTCTCTGACACCTCAACCTACAAAGCTGTTACCCAGGACCCCATTCCCTCCATCCAGACTGAGCTGCAAAAAATCCTAAAAATCCAAGGTCCCTCACAAGGCCTCACAACGGCTTCCATAGACTTACTCACTCCACCTGAGCCACGTACCCCTACCTTCTACCTATTACCCAAAATCCACAAAGAGAACCATCCTGGCCGTCCCATTGTAGCGGGCTTCAAAGCCCCAACCGAACGTATCTCAGCTCTGGTAGACCAGCACCTACAACCTATCACCTGCAGACTCCCATCCTACATCAAAGACACAAACCACTTCCTAGAACGCCTCAAATCCATTCCCACTCCTCTCCCACCTGAAACCTTTCTTGTCACCATAGATGCTACATCCCTTTACACAAGCATCCCACATACCCATGGTTGGTTGGTTGGTTGTTTGGGCAAGGAGACCAGACTGCGTGGTCATCGGTCTCATCGGTTTAGGGAAGGATGCGGAAGGAAGTCGGCCGTGCCCTTTCAGAGGAACCATCCCAGCATTTGCCTGGAGTGATATATGGAAATCACGGAAAACCTAAATCAGGATGGCCGGACGCGGGATTGAACCGTCGTCCTCCCGAATGCGAGTCCACATACCCATGGTCTCTCTGCCCTTGAGCACTACCTCTCCCAACGCCCACCCGAAGAACTTCCAAAAACCTCGTTCCTTATCACACTTACCAACTTCATCCTCACCCATAATTACTTCATTTTTGAAGGCCAGACCTACAAACAAATCAGGGGAACGGCCATGGGAACCAGGATGGCTCCCTCCTATGCCAACCTCTTCATGGGCCGCATGGAGGAGGCTTTCCTGAAGACCCAACAGCTGCTTCCCCTGGCCTGGTATAGCTTTATAGATGACATCTTTGTGGTCTGGACTCATGGTGAAGAAACACTCCTTAATTTCCTCCATAACCTCAACTCCTTTTCGAATCTGAATTTCACCTGGTCCTTCTCCAAAACCCAAGCCACCTTCCTGGATGTTGACCTTCATCTTGTTGAAGCTCACATCCACACCTCTGTCCATATCAAACGCACAAACTAACAACAGTACCTTCACTTTGATAGCTGCCATCCTTCCCACATCAAACGCTCCCTTCCCTACAGTCTAGGTATTCGTGGCAAACGTATCTGCTCCAGTGACGAATCCCTCAACAATTACACCAATAACCTGACCAGTGCTTTCCTCTCCCTCAACCATCCTGCAGACCTTGTCCACAAACAGATTTCCCGAGCAATACATTCCTCCCCATCCAACAACAATGTTCCTACCCCCAGACCACACAGAAGCATCCCCCTTGTCACTCAATATTATCCTGGCCTCGAAAACATCAACAAATTACTCCACCAGGGATATGACTTTCTCAAGTCAACCCCTGAAATGAGATCATCCCTTGACAAAATTCTCCCCACACCACCCAGAGTTGCCTTTCGTCGCCCCCCTAACCTCCGTAACATCCTTGTTAAACCCTACAGTATTCCCAGACTACCTTCTCTACCCAGCGATTCCTACCCCTGTAACCGACCCCGCTGCAAAACCTGCCCCATGCATCCCCCCACAACCACCTACTCCAGCCCCGCTACTGGTAAAACATACACAATTCAAGGCAGGGCTACGTGTGAAACTACACATGTCATTTATCAACTGACATGCCTGCACTGCACAGCCTTTTACATCGGCATGACAACAACTAAACTGGCTGAGCGCATGAATGGACACAGACGAACTGTCCGCCTAGGAGATGCCCAATACCCAGTAGCGGAGCATGCCCTCCAGCATAATTCTAGGGACCTAGGAACCTGCTACACCGTATGTGCCATTTGGCTTCTCCCACCCAACACCAGTCCCTCTGAACTGCGGAGATGGGAACTTGCACTCCAACACATCCTTTCATCCCGCCATCCCCCTGGACTGAACCTACGTTAAACAACCTCACTCCTATTCACTCTTCAGTCTTCTCCTCTTTCCCTTTCCTCTTTAGCCATTCACACATCTTTTCATCCTACATAGTTGTGTTTATCTTTATACTATATACCTCTTTACTTCTGTATGCATCCTCTTTGGTTTGAAGCTGGCACAGTACTTACAGTAGAATATCTTTGGCTTCCCTCTGACAACCATGCCTCCATCCTTGCTACCCTCCCATTTTCCTTTCCCTGTTCTTCATAACCTGGGTTGTGAGTAACTGAATCTCCTTTCCCTTCTTCCCTTTCTTTCCCTCTCTCCTCCCCGATGAAGGAACATTTGTTCCGAAAGCTAGGAATGTAAATTTTCAGTTCTGTTTTATGTGTATCTATCGGCTGTACTGGGCTGAGGTAAGTACCGGCCAGCCCCTCTATCTCTTTGTTAGTATTTGTTTCACATCTTTATATGAGATTTTCCATTAATCATTCAGTGAAGGGTTCATTATGGGGCTCAGTGGGGTGTGGGATGAAACAGAGGGGGGTCTGCGTTTCTGCCAGAGAAAGGTAGCAGGATAGGAAGAGGATATCGATGCCGTCGTGAAGTGTGTCCTGAGGTGTTCTGCAAGGACCAATGGATCAGTGCACAGAGCACCTTTGAAGTTAAGACCCTGGACCAGTTGGCTGTCGCTGGCGGCCCAGATAACTACGGAGCTTTGACCAAACCTGCGATGAAGAGGCATACATCCCCAGAAGGAAACATCGTGCTCTCAGCACTCCATTTTATACTGCTTAATAAGGCAACAAGCCTTAGCATGGAGACACTTAAAAGTGAGGAGGTTAGTCAGTGAAGGGTGTCGTTTAAATCGCTGCAGCACCCGTCGGTGGTCCCGAGCAGCGACTGCGACATTCTTGGTCCTCCACGGTACCAGTCGGTGACGAGGGGGACCTGTGGATGGGGGACAGCTGTGCCAGCAGCATGAAGAATAGTGGCCGAGACACCATGCACAACTGCATCAATGGGATTTGAGAGGGAGGTCTCAAAGTGCACAGCAGACATGTATAAAAGCCAATTGGCCCTGCAGAATGCCCAACATGGGGGCCTGTCTGCCTGGCAGCACCAGGGGAACAATAGAGTCACCGGAAAGTGGTCACTGTCACAATCATCATCATGGGGTGATCAATGTAGGGAAGCCACGAAAGCAGGGGAGATCGTGAGATCAATAGCAGTAAATGTGCCATGATTGGCGCTGAAGTGGGTAGGGGAACCATCATTGAGGGGAGACAAATCAAGGTCCGTAATAAGTTGGTCAATTAGGAGACCCCTACCCACAGTGGGTGGTGGGCATTGAAGTCCCGAAGGAAGAGAGATGGGGGAGGGATGTTGCTGGATTAAGGTAGACAGTTCAACATAAAGAAGTGGCATATTTGGAGGGAGGCAGACATTGCAAATGGTGATTGCCACCCCTAGCCCCTAACTGCTATTGCTTCCAAGTTGTTACATAGGGGGGATCCAGTCACTAATGAAATTGGAGCGAACCAAACTGCAGACCCCGCCACATGCTACCCTGGGGCCTGCACGGTTCTCACAGAATGCCCAATAATCACAAAATGTTGGAGAGCGGTCAGTATGGAAATGTGTTTCTTGAAGAACAAGACAGAGAGCAGAATAGGAGGAGACAAGACGTTGTATTTCCGGTTTCCGATAGGTGATGATAGTATCCACTGCAATTCCATTGGATGATCATGTGGCGAGAGTCCAGCTTAGACATGAAGAAGCCAGAGGAGGTCATGTCACTCAGTCAGTGGTCGTCACCAACAAGGATGACATGACATCCATAAATAAGATGTCAGACTCTGCTTGTGAGGGGTGAGGTGGCACCTCCGGGGGCACCAGGCTGGGGGGAGGGGAGAGGAGGTGTGGGGTGCCTTGTCTTGGGACTGTTGTTGTTTCTTCTTCTTCTTCTTCTTCTCCTCCTTCTCCTTCTCCTCTTTCAGATTTGGAGGAGGGTGACTGCACAATCGGGAACCGAAAGAGAGTAGGTGACCTTTGGAGCACACAGATGGTGCGTCTTGTGGCTGAATGGTGGTAGGTCTCTTCCGGCCTGAGAGAAGACAGGGAGAGGGGTCTCAGGAGGGAGCCCGATCACCAGCAGGTGCCAAAGAAGAGGGGCACTTCTTCAGGCAGGGAGAGGGAGCAGCTCCCAGATGTGGGAACTGCAGGGGAAGGGAGGGGGGGCGGGGAGGGGGGGCATAGGGCTGGTGTAAGGAAAAGATAGGAGGGGGGAAAGGGTGTAACAAAGGCAAAAGTGGAAGAAAGTGACACTGGATGGGTTTCCCTCATGGAGTGGGTGTCCATAGTCAACACACAGAGGGGGGTCTGGCGTACAGTGGGAAGAAATACGTCCAAAACGCAAGCAGCAAAAGCACCTCAAGGGTGGTGGGATGTATGCCTTCACATCACATCTGTAGCACATAACTTTGACCTTCTCTGGGAGGGTATCCCTCTTCAAAGCCAGAGTGAGAGCACCAGTATCAGTGCAGTTGTCTTGGTGACCCTTCTGCACATGTTGAACAAAAAGAATGTTGCTTCACTTCAGATTAGCCCAGAGTTCCTCATCAGTTTGCAAGATGAGGTCCCTATGAAAAATCACTCCCTAAACCATATGCACGGATTGGTGGAAAGTAATAGACATTGGGATATTGCCAAGACGATCACAAGCACTCACAGCTGCAGATTGGGTGGCAGAAGACGCTGTGGTCAACAGGGAGCCTGACAGCATCTTACTAATAGACTCCACTTCACCAAACTTGTCCTCGATATTCTCCACAAAAAACAAAGGCTTTGTCTAGTAAAGACGGGGCAGCAGCCAATCAGGAGCACTCCCCATGGGTGTCATCCACCCACAGCAAGGGCCGCATGGCATTGTGCCCATTGCTGGGAGTTCCAGTGTTCTAAGAAGACAAGCAACCACTCCTTGGCATACATGGGGAGGTAACAGATCAGGTATCAGTAGCGCAATGCCCGTGTAGTCAGGGGCTCAGCCCGACAGGTACACAAAAGCCCCACCACAAAAAAATGGTTCAAGTGGCTCTGAGCACTATGGGACTTAACTTCTAAGGTCAAGGTCATCAGTCCCCTAGAACTTAAACTACTTAAACCTAACTAACCTAAGGACATCACACACACATCCATGCCCGAGGCAGGATTTGAACCTGCGACCGTAGTGGTCGCGTGGTTCCAGACTGTAGCGCCTAGAACCGCTCGGCCACTCCAGCCGGCAGCCCCACCACAGAGACTGGCTATACATGCTGGTGACCTAGCAGGGTGGAAGGGGGACTACAGCAGGGAAGGAAGGGGGGAGAGGAATCCACACCGTAGATGATGCTAGGAAGGGAGTTCTTCCCCAAATGGCTCACACTAAAAATAGAAAATTTAGAAGTGGAGGCCAAAACCTCAAGCGGGGACCTAAATGTCAAAAAGGATGAAAGAAAAGGCAGAAGGAACAGAATTGCAAGCAATACAGGGAAGCAGGTGATAGCCAGGTTGATATAAATCAGAACACCAAGAGAGGAGAAGGAGGGGGCCACAGGGAAGGAGCGAGGATAGGAAGAGAGGGCAGGGTAAAGGAAATGCAGCCAGGGAAGGGAGAGTTGGCTGCAATAGCTCGGGGCACCGGGTGCGTCACACATGAACTTGTGAAAGAGCCCTGAGCTCCATGGGGGGAAGGGGGGGCATCATTTTTGGAAACCTTAACACGACACTGAAGTTTCTGGTCTTTTATTCTTTCTTTAAGGTTTAAAAATGTAAGAATTTTTAGAGGTGCACTTGATAAGCATGTCTCTTCCATCACATTCTTGTAAGCTGTGATACAATGTTTTTGGCCATTCTTTAGAAACTATAACTTGTCATGTTCTTCCAGCAACTTAAAATGTATGACTTATCTGTTTTGGGCATGAAACTGGCTGCTGTCTTATGCAGAAGTTCTCGATTTTGTACCCAAATAAGGAGATACAGCACGCAGGATGAGGAGGAAATGGAGAGTAGCACATTGGTGAAACTGAAAGAAAAGGGACACAGAGAGAATGTAGCTTCCATTCTTTCTGTGTCATTCACATGTAGTGAATGTTGTTTAGATTCAAAAATAAATTTCTTTCACGCGATGAGAGAAACCAGATACACTACTTCTTCACACAGTATTCAGAAGGACCGCGAAGATGACAGCTGAGTTGTATGCAGAAAAATATACGACAGACATGGTCCGACAAGAATTATGAGTTAGCGAATTTGCAAAAAATTGTTATTGAAAAGGCATCGGAATAGTAGACAGCCTCTGCCTCTGGAAGTCAGTACAGCATTGCTCGGATTTTGAATGCTGTTTTACAGATCCATTCAAATTTTTATGTGCACCTATCTTTCAAGTCTATGGAAGGAATGAGATAAAAATTGTTACCACAGTTAACTACTGTGTTACTCCAACCACATGTAGGCAAGTGTGATTAGTATCAGTTTTAAATTAAACTTTCCTCCACTATTGCACTTTTGTAAGTAGACACTGTTACCTGTGTCACACTGTAGCATCCCATCAGCCTGACACAGCAGCTCCATACAGCATCATCTGCTGTTCTGAAGAATGTAATTTCTTCACAACTACTAATCAAATTTTCAAGTATGAAATACTATCTAATTCATCTCTTTTAGAACTGAGATTGTATCTGCATAAATTACAATAGTTCCATTGTAAAAAACAAAGTTGATACCAATGTTTCTGTAATTAATATACTAACAAAAAGAGACATATGTCATTTACCGAGAAGCCAGTAAACCATGGATCTCTGAGAATCAAACAGCATTGTGTAAAACAGCCTCAAATGTCTGTCTACTTTACAAATGTGTTAAAATGTTAAATATTTGCCTTTAAGTAAGTAAGTAAGAAAAAGTTTCGAAAAGGCTTTAAATTATGCTTAAAGTTTGTTGGAAGTAGCTAAGTGCTCCCATTCTCAAATACTAGAGGAATAAAGTCCGGGTATTTGTGCACCATCAGTTATGCTGCCTCAAGATAAATGCAGTTTCTAGCTGTGATACATGTTTCATTGTGCTTAACTTTTAACGTAAGATTATACCTCAAAATGAGTAAATTACGACAGCATTTTAAATTTAATCAATAACAACAGCAAATACTGAAAATCATATTTTTGTTGCTCCTGTAAGTCATTGGATACGCAACTTGCAGCTAGTGCTGCTTTCCAGGATAGTGTCTTCATAATATATATTTTTCACAACTTATTTTGGTGAAAACCAAATTATAATATTTTAAACAGCTCACGAAATATCTGAGATGAACACTATGGACAATCTAAAAGTATTTGTGCCCTACTGTTCCAACATTTTTTTGTTATAATTAATATGACCTCTCTTCTATAATATTTTATAATACTAATTTATTTTGGGGTATTTTATTTGAAACAAGAGTTCACTTCTGATTTCCTTCCACATCCAACAGACTCCCCTCAGTTGGATTCTCTCGATTACATACAAGAGGTAATCGAACTTCTAATTGTCACTTGGAAAATGTGAAGTTACATAAATAATCTTTTATTTGTTTGCAAGAGGTTTCATTGTGAACAATGAAACCTCTGGACCACAGTACTGTAGCATACCATGAACCGAATCAAAAAGGCACAAGCCTGTCAATAAAAGTACACCATTGTATAGCACTGTATTTTTGGTTTCTGTGGAAATGGCTAAGCTGTATCAGGCCAATCCAGACAGTTAAAGGTGTGCTCCCAAATCGTGGTACGATACCCCGCTTTATCAATGTGATGTGCCATATTGGCTCATCTCCTCTAGCAGCATGCCGTGGTACTGCGGTGCGGAGTTTTCATTGCGTACTGGGATTGCATACAATACTCAGAGGAAGAATTCTTTTTTTTTCTACTGAGGTGGTAATTAAAATTTTATGAATACTCCTGGCAATGTAATATCAGGTCATACATCACCATCTCGGGCCTTTACTTACTTTAAATGGTAGATTCCTCCTCTTGTTCAAAACAGGTGAAACTTCATCTGTAACACAACTCGCCGGGGAAGCAAACAGATGTATCATTTCTGCACCATTCCTCTGTCCAATGACAGTGTGGGTTTTTGTAGCTGAGTACGTCGGCAAATCTGTCCTGCTATTATCCTCCTACATAGCATATGACAAGTTAGTGAATTTAAATTAAATTATGCAACACAAGACTGCAAGTACCAGAATCTGTCACTCACATTCCGCGACGAACACCTCGATCTGCTCTTTGTTGTAGGAGAGAGGCATGGTGAAACACCATTTGTCCTGGGTGTAGAAGCCTCCGTAAAGGAAGGCTCCCGATCCAGTCCTTTCCTTGGCGTCACCATACCCCTCGAGACGCAACAGACTGACGCACCGTCGTCTGAATCACTCAAGCCACACTGTGAACAACAACAACAACAACAACTCCTTACTAACTTAAAAATAGAAAAAAATATGACAGCTACCTTTTGAAACTGCCAGTTTCTCCCTAAAGAAGGAAAGAGTGACAGATAGGGGAATGCTGGACGTGAAGGTCAGGTCACACATCTCTCAGGATCAGAGAAAGCCTCCTGTTCTGCCAAACAATGAAATCAGATCACCAACCAATGGTAATACATCGCTATATCTACAACTACAAGACTATTTCACAAATCACACCTAAGTAGCAGGCAGAAGGTTTACTGAACCATCTTCAGGCTATTTCTATACTGTTTCGCTCTCTAACAGTGTGCAAGAAACACGAACACTTAAATGTTTCTGTGCTAGATCTGAGTTCTCTATTTTAATGACCATTTCTCCCCACACAGGGCATCGCAGGAGGAATGGTCAATATTTATGGATACGACAACAACGAACATATGAAGCAAAAAACTCTCGTATATCTGGGCTGTAAAATGCATACCTCAAGAGCTAGCTATGAGCACTTCTACATGTACAATACTGAGAGACAAATCTCTTCTACTACTTCATTTTAATACTTGCCAACCCATCTTCTGTATTATATCTGTGACACTTGCTCCCCTATTTTGCAATAATACAAAATGAGCTGCAGTTCTTTGAATTTTTTCAATGTGCTCCTCAATTCTATCTGGTAACGATCCTGTAGTGTGCAGCAGTACTCAAAAAGAGGACAGACAAGAGCAGTGTAGAGTGCGTCTTTAGTAGCTCTGCTGACATCTTCTAAGTGTTCTGCCAATAAAACGCAGTCTTTGGTTCGACTCCCCCACAATATTTTCTATGTGATCATTCCAATTTAACTTGTTGATAATTGTAATCCCTAGGTATTTAGTTGAACTGATAGCCTTTAGATTTATGCAACTTATCATGAAACCAAAATTTAAAAGATTCCTGTCACTACTTATGTGAATGACTTCACATTTTTCGTTATTTCATTGAATTCACACTTTCCATTATTTAGAGTCAACTGACATTTTTTGGACCATACAGATGTCTTGTGTGATTCATCTTGCACTTGGTGTTGATCTTCTCATGATCTTTGTACTCTACAGCAATGAACCCTTACCCAGTTATCATTTATTGCAAATCTCTTGCCCAGCACAAAGTCCCAAGTGCCTGGGAAAAAGAACAAGTGTCCTGTATATTAGAAGGGCAAAAGAAATGACTCGCAAAATTACAGTCCAATATCCCTAACATCGGTTTGCTGCAGAATCCCTGAACACATTTTCAGTTAAAATATAATATATTTTCTTGAGACAGAGAATCTCATGTCCATGAATGAGCAGGGTTTTAGAAAGCACCACCCACGGAAAACTTAGCTTGCCCTTTTCTCACATTTATACTGTGAACTATGGATGAAGGGCAACAGGCAGATTCCATTTTTCTATATTTCAGGAAAGCATTTGACATTGTGCCCCACTGCAAGCCGTTAAAGAAGGTACGAGTGTATGGAATAGGTTCACATGTACGTGAGTTGCTGGAAAATTTCTTAAGTTGTAACTGCTTGTATGACATCCTCAACAATGAGTGTTCATCAGAGACAAGGTTATCATCAGGAGTGCCCCAGGGAACGACCACTATTATTCTCTATATACACATATGATTTGGTGGACCAGATGGGCAGCAATTTGCGGTTGAAGGTGTCGAAGTTCAGTGACTGTAGGAGGATACAAGATGACTTGGTCAAAATTTCTAACTGGTGTGATGAATGGTACCTAGCTCTAAATGTGGAAAAATGTATGTTAATGCAGATCAGTAGAAAAAACAAACCTGTAATGTTTGGATGCAGCATTAATAGTATCCTGCTTGACAGAGTCACGTCATTTGAATATCTGGGTGTAAAGTTGCAATGTGATATGAAATGGAACAAGCATGTGAGGATTGTGGTAGGAAAGGCGAATGATTGGCTTTGGTTTATTGGGAGAATTCTGGGAAAATGTGGTTCATTTGTAAAGGATACCACATATAGGACACTGGTGTGACCTATTCTTGAGCACTCCTCATGTGTTGGGATCCATACTAGGTCAGATTAAAGGAAGACATCAAAACAATTCACAGGCGGGCTGCTAGATTTGTTACTGGTAGGATCGAACAACATGCAAGTATTATGGGCATACTTCAGGGACTCAAATGGTAATCCCTGGAAGGTAGACGACAATCTTTTCGAGGAACATTATTCAAAAAATTTAGAGCTGATGGCAGTATGGTTCTACTGCCTTCAACATACATTGCACATTATGGACTACGAAGATAAGACAAGATACGAGAAATTAGGGCTCATATGGAGACACACAGACAGTTGTTTTTCTCTTGCTCTATTTGCAAGTGGAACAGAAAAGAACATGACTACTAGTGGTACTCCACCATGCAGCCTATGGTGGACTGTATAATACCAATGTAGATTAGGTGTAGTTGACAGGAAATCACGGATCCAATCGCACAACTGAGACGAGACTTCATAAGGATGCAATTTCTTCAGTAGATGCTGGTGATGAATGGTGTTGAAAGCCTCTTGGACATTAGGAACATGGATCAATTTGAGATCCATATCAGTAGTACCATTACTTTGCTGGAATACAGAGCTAGTTGTGTTTCACAAGAAAGAAATTTTTATTATCTTTGCTGCAATTCATAATGTCCTTCGGTGATGATGAGATCACTTCCCTTGACGTTGATCTCATCCTCACCAAAGGTTAGCTACAGAGTTCAGTTCACATTAAACATACTAACAAACAACATTATTCAATATGACAGCTGCCATACTTTCCATGTCAAGTTCTCCCTCCCATACAGCCTCGGCTTCTGGGCCAAATGTATTTGGTCCGATGCAGACTCTTTACAACAATACACAACCACTCTCACCTCCGCCTTCACTGGACGTAATTACCCCACCAGCCCAGTTCAGAAGCACATTTCACAGGCCATCACACCAAATCTTGGTACTGCTGACCCCTTGAAAAAACAGCTGAGGACACCACTTTTCACTCAGTATTATCCTAGCCTTGAATGTATTAATCCAGCTACTTCGTTAAGGCTACAACTCCCTGAAATCATGCTCTGAAATGAGGTCTATTCTGACCAACATTTTTCCCACCACAACTAGAATAGCTTTTCATCACCTTCCCAATTTCCGCAACATCCTTGTCAAACCCTATGCATCCTTCTGCACCCATCTCCCTACCCTATGGCTTCTACCCCAGTGACCATTCCCACTTTAAGACTTGCTCTGTGCACCCTTCTACTACCTGCACCAGCCCTGAAACTGGCAAAACACGTACTATCAAAACAACATGTCATATAAATGGCATATCAGCTAGGATGAATGGGCATAGGCAGAGGGTGTATACAGCTAACACACAATGCCCTGTTTCAGTGCAAGCTCTACAACGTGACAGTCATGACCTCAGTGCCTGTTCCACTACACCTGCCATTTGGATTATTCCCCCAGGCACCAGTTTCTCAGAACTCCGCAGGTGGGAACTGGAGCTAAAACATGTCCATGGTTCTCACCACCCACCTGACCATGATCTATGTTAATTTCTTCAGTATCAGCATTTCTTCATTCTGTTTTATCTTCCATTTTCTGACCTGTCTATTTTTTGTTGCCCCTCACCCACCTCTATTGCAAACAATGCACTGAGCGCAATGTTTTGGCAGTAAATCTTTCTTGTGTATTATCCCATATTCCACTTTTAAGCTCTCAGGTTTCGTCCAGTGCAGTCCCTAGCAATCAATCTTTCCTTCTCATCCTGTCTGGTAAGTCTCTCGTAGTCCATGGTTCTGGGTGGCTGTTACAAATTCTTCCCCTTTTCCTAAGCCTCTCTAGTCCCTTTCCTTCATGCCTCTTCCTTAACCTTCAACCCTGTTGGAAGGAGGAGCCACAGGCTCCAATAACTTGCAAACTTCAATATCTTTTATATGTGTGTCTTCCTGCCACCGCTTGGTGGGTAGATTTTTTATCTGTCCACTTATGCTATACATTGAAAAATTGATTAGTTTCATCAATATCCCTCATTAGTCGTATCTAGTATGGGTCCTAAATGTTCTAGGATGCATCACTAGGGCATTTCGTAAGTGACCTCTTTTGTAGACTGACTGCATTTTCCTGTCGTACCAGTGAGCCAAATTCTGCCACTTGTATTACCAACAACTGAGTCTACGTGACCATTCAATTTTGTATCCCTACAAATGGTTGTTACATCCCAGTTTTTGTGAGGGTTAACCGATTTCAACTGTGACTCACTGATATTGTTTTCTTAGTGTACTGTGTTTCTTTCTTTCTTTTTTTCTTTTTCTTTTAAGTATACAATGTCATATTTCTAAAAATTTAAAGCAAGTTGACAATGCTTGCACCACTTGAAATCTTTTCCAGATCTGACTGAATATTTGTGGAGCTTCATTTCAGACACTCCTTCATTATAGATAACTGAAACATCATTTGTAAGATGTCCGAAACTATAATCAATGTTGTCTGTATATATGACACGAACATCAGGATTCACAACTTGCTTCCCTGGAGTATACCTGAAGTTACTCGCATATCTGTCCATGACTCTTCATCCAATCCAACTTCTTGAGTCCTCCCTACCAAGAAATTCTCAACCCAGTCACAAATTTTGCTTCATACTTTATATGACTATACCTCTGTCAGTAATTGTAGCTGAGATAGAGTGTCAAAAGTTTTTCAGAGGACAAGAAATACTGCTTCCACCTCGATCCCTGGCTTTTTCTGAAGACTATGTGAGATCTTGTAAAAAGATTTTCGGCACTCAACTGTTATGGGAGTGATCAGTCAATCACACACACACACACACACACACACACACACACACACACACAGTGCTCCACTACAAAGGTCCAAGCTTATGGAATGCATCCTCAACTACGTGAGTGGCTCAAAGTCTTTTTTACTGACGACAGTGTAGTGTATGGGAAATTGCCATTGTCAAATGGCTGTAGGAGGGTACAAGACAACATAGACAAAATTTCTATTTGGTGTAGTAATGGCACCTTGCTCTACATGTAGGAAAATATAAGTTAATGCAGATGAGAAGTAAAAACAGTCCTGTTGTGTTCGAATAAACTATCAGAGATGTCCTGCTCAACACAGTCATGTCATTTCAATGTCTAGGTGTAATGTAGTAAAACAATATGAAATGGAACGAATCAATCAGGTCAGCTGTAGAGAAGGCAATCAACTACAGTTCACTGATAGAATTCTAGGAATGTGTAGTTTGTCTACAGAGGCATATATGACACTTGTGTGACCCATTCTCGAGTACTGCTTGAGTATCTGGAAGCCCCACCTGGTCATATTAAAGGAAGACATTGAAACAATTCAGAGACTAGCCGTTAGATTTATTAAAAATGGTTCAAATGGCTCTGAGCACAATGGGACATAACTTCTGAGGTCATCAGTCCCATAGAACTTAGAACTACTTAAACCTAACTAACCTAAGGAAGTCAGACACATCCATGCCCGAGGCAGGATTCGAACCTGCAACCGTAGCGGTCGCACAGTTCCAGTCTGTAGCACCTAGAACTGCTCGGCCACTCCGACCACCTTAGATTTATTACCGGTAGGTTCAATAGACAAGCAGGTATTATGGAAATGCACAGTGAACTCAAATGTAAATCCCTAGAGGAAAGATGATATTCTTCTAGTGAAACACTACTGAGAAAATTTAGAGAACCGGCATTTGCAGCTGACTCCAGAATAATGCTATTGCCACCAACATACACTGAGCATAAGGACCGTGAAACTGGGGCATGTACAAATGCATATAGACAGTCGTTCTTCCCTTATTCCACTTGCGAGTGGAAAAGGAAAGGCAAAGACAAGCAGTGATACAACATACACTCTACCACACACTGTATGGTGGCTTGTGGAGTATGTGTGTATATGTAGATGTAAAATGAGTTACATCTCCAGAAAGTATCAGCCCATCAAGTTCAGAAGTAGCTGAAATCTGTGCGAAATGTAATTTTTCACACGGTTCTTGCAAAATACAAGGAAGGGCATGATGTTATTTTTGACAAAAACTGCCACATGCGGTGTGACGTGGGCACACCATTATCCCTTAAAAAGGCAGTTGGAGTGGTAGGTGAGCTGTGAAGAGGCACCGACAACATCCGAGACAAAGCTGTATGCTGGTCATCTCTCAGTTATCCATCTGATTTTCTTTGGTGCCCAAAAGACAGTTCTAATCCCATGTCCACTTAAGATTCACCCAATTCTGGATCCGTGCTAAAGATGTCGTGTCATCCAGCTGGACTCTGATTTACATCTTCAAGGGAGAGAGAGCTGACAGACATTTGTAATGAAATAATTCCAGAAAGGTGACTAGAATCATTTAAGCAGCAAATCCACTGTGAAAGAATTTGTGGTTACAATTCTACAATATGACTTAAAATAGTTTGTCAGTTACCACCTTCAGAGATGCGTGGCACCAAAAGGCATAAACAGCGTCTTAACCTTAAAGTGAGATGCTTATTTACCACTACTGCTGTAAAACAGTGCCAGTATCATCCGCAGCCATAAAAATACAGTCATACATTAAACACGTCAAGAATGTAATTAAAACAGAGAGGAAATAAGCTTCTCGCTATATATTAAGATTCACAGTCAAATGCTTACCATTGACAAAGATGATGATGAGGATGGGCCAGAAATACTATTCTTCAAGAAATTGTTATGCTTAGCAACATTCTCAACTGTCAAAGACCCACACTGTTCAGGACTCGATCTCTTAGCTCTGAGATCCGGGGGTGTATAGCTCGGAGACCTCGGACTGAAGCACGGATTTCGCTCGTCTAGAATGATGACCGATTTGTCGTCATCCTCACTGTCCTCTCGGTAGCCATCTGACTTTACCTGAAAGGAAACGTAGAAAGTAGTTAGTTCTCAAAACAAACTATTTGCTACACTGAGATTGACAAGTGTGTGCAGACACGCAGTATCGTATGGAGAACACAATCACAGATGTGCAGGAAACTATAGCGCCATACGTCTCTCCTAAAAATCATCAGATGCCTTCTCCGTCATTGTTTGGAACATATTTTCAATTTTGTTTATGTAGGTTTCTTGGAAATCAGTTGAATGGAATCTATACACCGAGATGAAAAAAATAATGGGACACCGATATGCACATATACATATGGCAACAGTATTGTTTACACCAGGGCTTCCCAACGTGTGGTCTGCAGACACCCTGAGGGTCCGACGGCTCTTTCTAGGGGGTCCGCGGCCACCTTTCACCAAATCGTGTAAAATAATGAGTAAAATTATTGAATAAAGATGTGAAAATCAAATTCATCACTATTTTCTTTTCTCGTGTGAAAAACATGTTTACTTTTACTTCAGGTCGTATTCCCAAGCAGCCTTTGCGGTTCTTAAGCGAGAACGCATGCACGGTTTAGTGCCAGAGAATGCGGCTTCTCTGATCGAGTGTTTCGCTGCAATACGGGGGTGGTTTGAGAGCCGGGTCACGGCAATAGATGTGTTGAAACCTTTTACGCATGCGCGGAGCGAGCTTTGTCGACCAATCAGCGAACAGTTTGGACGTGACATTCATTGCTCTTAGAGGAAGGCAGCTCCAACGTGTGAAATGTCAATTACAAAGTAATTTTAATCAGGCTATAGTGTGTTGAAAAAAAGAGAGTAAATCCACTAGCAAGTGTCTGGATACAGTGGGAATTCAAATTGGATCGTTAATTTCAAGACTATTCATACACTGGGGGCGGGAGGGGGGGGGGGTCATTTGGAACATGGTACTTGCATTAAGAAGCTTTCAGTTCCCATGGGTTTCGCTCTGAAAGTTAAAGTTACTGTGCTCTTGACTGATTAGGGGTCCGCCATGGATTTTCGACTGAAGAAGGGGTCCGCCAGCTGAAAAGGTTGGGAAGCCCTGGTGTACACCATGTATAAAAGGGTATTGCATTGGCAGAACTGTCATTTGTACTCGAGTGATGCATGTGGATAGATTCGTGATGTGAATTAACAGATTTTGAAAACGGACTGGTAGGTGAAACTAGATGCATGGGACACTTCGTTTTGGAAATCATTATGCAATTCAATATTCTGAGATCCACATTTATTACCGGTAGGTTCGAACAACACATCAGTGTTACAGAGATGCTTCAGGAACTCAAATGGGAATGTGTGGAGGGAAGGCAATGTTCTTTTCGAGAAACAGTATTGAAAAAATATTGAGAGCTGGCACTTGAAGTTGACTGCTAAATGATCCTACTGCTGCCAATATATATCACGCATAAGGACCACGAAGATAAGATACACGAAATTAGGGCTCATAACAAGGCATACACACAGTCGATTTTTCCTCCCTCTATTTGCGAGTGGAACAGGAGGGAAAATGACAAGTAGCAGTACAGGGTACCCTCCACCACGCACTGTATGGTGGCTTGTGGAGTATCTATATAGACGTAGAAGTACCTCTTACCACAGACAACACAGTAGTCGATGGCCTTCACTTAACGACCGAAAGCAGTAGCTCTTGCGTGGAGTTATCAGTGCTCACAGACATGCAACACTGTGCGAAACAACAGCAGAATTCAGTATGAGATGTACAACTAATGTATCTGTTAGGACGGTGTGACAAAATTTGGTATTAATGGGCAATGGCAGCAGACGAATGATGGAAGTGGCTTAGCTAAGAGCATGAAGTCGCCTGCAGTGCCTCTCCTGGGCCCGTGACCATATTGGTTGGAGTTCAGTGGCATCTACAGTGGGGCAGAGACAGGGGAGGGATAACTGGGTACAGGTGGGGGAGAAAAGTGCGCTGTTTGGCAGAGAGAATACTGACCACTCCTCCTCAGTTTTTAAGACTATTTTTTCTATCCAGAACATTACTCTGACTGTATATACACCACTGAAGAGCCTGCAGCATTCACAGTTACGTATATCTCAATTATTAAGTGTAACTATTGTAAATAAACTTATTGTGTTACTTTGGATGTCTGATTGTATTTAAAGACCACCTCAACTGCCAATACAACACACACACACACACATTATTTTATCCATCTACATTTTAAAGCGTGTTTAGAAATCAGATGTCCAAGTTGCGAATGCAGATATACAAGAAGTGATAATTGATAATGACCATTTGTTCCATTCTAATGACATAAATGTCTCAAAAAATAATTTACATACCACCTGAAACTTTCTACCTACCTTATTCACACCATTTCCTTCTAAAAGTGATGCACGATTCCTTGTTTTATGCCTCCATAACGGATTCACTTGTGGTGTGCTGTTCTCCAAAAGCTACAATGAAGATTAAGAGATCAGCATAAATATATATCTATGCTGAAATGTTACATGTAATCAATATATAGTACACACAAATATTGCAAATGCAGTTTCAGTGTATTTTAGTTATTATTCAAGCACAAATCAAATCTAATTCATAATGAGAAATGGAGCTGTGGAACACCGCAATCCAAACACACACCTCCTGCTTATTGAGAGCAGTCACTTTATCTATCACCAGACTATTCGAGTATCGTCCAGAACTGAGTTAAAATTCAATGACTCAGGCATGGCACTCCGTTAAAAGCTCTGACATGAAGTCACCCCGAAAGACAAATTGAAATATGTTCCTCAATAATGTATTACAGAATTTCAATTATAAAGATGCATTTAAAATATTAATATTTAAATAATGACAGATGGGCATTTTTAGAACTGTAGATATCAAGTGATGTTTCACAAACCGTTGGTAGACTTTAGGCTGTACCTTAACATGCCAGTTAGCTCCATACAGCAGGGTTTTCAAGGCATGGCAGTATGTTATTGACTTTCAGAAGGCCCAAACAGCTGAGCATAATGGAGACGAACCAACCTTTACACAATTTACATGTTGCACTGCTTACAGCGAAGGGAAATTGACAGAGCTGCCAGACTTTCACTTTCAAATCCCTGTCCCTGCATTAACTATTGTGATTTGTTGAGTCTCAATTCACATTTAATATTTATCTTTTGATAGAGTTAAAGACACTTCTTTAATTTCTGGAATTTGCAATTTTACCTACTGTATTAAAGGCCATCTAAGTTTACAAATGTCTCAGTAGTGTGCATTACAATACGGTAAAGTAAGTGTCACAACTTAATGAGAACTCTGCGAATGAATAGCTGTAATGAAGGAGCGAAATATGTGTCACTGCTTTCACCTGCTAACAAGTTCCTTGCTTGCTAATGGCGTGTTATCTGCAAGTTTCCTCAATGTGCATTGTGACAGTTTTCATGACAAGTGTGATTCATACAACTCCCCAAAACATGCCTTTTGCATCAGCTGAAGAGAGGAAAGAATCAACAGGACTCTCGGACATTCAAGACCATGACCACACTGGCAACAGACTCACAACTCCACTTTGTGTTGAAAACCTCAAGCTGCCTCTGCTCTGATTACTTAATAGCAATACAACCAGAGGTTTTCAAATGGGGAATGAAGGAACAGTGCCAATGAAGACTGGATCTGGTGAAGGACCATGGCTTACCGAACCATAGCAATACACAGTGCAGAGTTCGTCCTAAGAGGCATCATGGATGTTGTCTCTGGTGTTTCGGAAGGTATTTGCAATTTCATTTTTGCAATATGTAGCTGGAGTCATCCCAAATAAACACTGCTCATCACTTCTTTCATCCAGCACTCAGTGTTGGTTTGTTGCCCATTACAAACAACATGATTTTTAAAACACAATTTTGTGTGTCCATTTGACAGAACAATCCCAAGTTAGTGCAGCGTGATATTCGTTTTAGTGATATGTTGTAACAAGGGCAGAAAAGAATGAAGGATAACCAGTACTCCAGAAATGACTACACTGCCTGGCCCATGATGACTGCTATCATCATGCAGCAGCACTGCTCAGTTGCTGGTGAAGTACTTGTTATCCTTTGTGTTTTACTGTTAACACATAATGCTATACTGAATGTCACACTATGCTAACTTAGGACTGCTCCATTGAATGGGCACATAAAATTTTATTTTAAAATCATTTTGTTTGGGAAACAAATCAAGGCTTTCCATCAGCACTGGGATTGCATGAAAGATGACGAGCAGTAATTTCTTTGGCCGACTACAGCCTTTAAAAAAAAAAAAAACACCCCACACACACACACATCTGCCTAAACTCCAGAGAAAATACGCCTGCCAATTCTTAGGAAGGACACCTGATATAGTAGCTGTACAATATCAGTAACATTGTCACCTAGAAAAAATAAACTTACATAATTCATTTTTTGTATGTTTGCAGGTATAAGTCTGCAGTAATGGTACACACACACACACACACACACACACACACACACACACACACACACACACACTCCCCTCCAGTAATAAATTTGTGATTCCTTGATGTCTCAAAATGTGACCTCTCAATCGATCCCTTCTTTTAATCAAGTTGCACTACAAATTTCTTTTCTCCCAAATTCTGTTTAGTACCTCCTCATTAGTTATGTGATCACTATCTAATCTTCAGCATTCTCTTGCAGCACCACATTTCAAAATCATCTATTCTCTTATTGACCAAACAGTTTATCATCCATGTTTCACTTCCACACAAGGCCACACTCCAGACAAATACCTTCAGAGAAGACTTCCTAACACTTAAATCCATATTTTATGTTAACAAATTTCTCTCCTTCAGAAACTCTTTTCTTGCCATTGCCAGTCTACATTTTATACCCTCTCTACTTCTTGCATCATCAGTTATTTTACTGTCCAAACAGCAAAACTCATCTACTGCTTAAAGTTTCTCATTTCCTTAAATTCCCTCAGCATCATCTGACTTAGTTCAACTAGTTTTCAGTATCCTTGTTTTGCTTTTGATTATGTTCATCTTATATCCTACTTTCAAGACAATGTCCATTCCGCTCAACTGCTCTTCCAGGTCTTTTGCTTTCTCTGACAAAATTATATCATCATCAGCAAACCTCAAAGTTTTCATTTCTGCTCCCTGATCTGTGATTCTTCTATAAAATTTTCTTTGGTTTCCTTCTCTGTCTATTCAATGTACAGAATGAATAACACCATTAAGAGGCTACAAGCTTGCCTCACTCCCTTCTCAACCTCTGCTTCCCTTTCAAGCCCTTCAATTCTTTATAACTGCCATCTGGTTTCAGTACAAATTGTAAATAGCCTTTCACTCCTTGTATTTTACTCCTGTTATCTTCAGAATTTCAAAGACAGTATACTAGTCAACAATGTCAAAAGTGTTACATAAGTCAAAAAATGTTGTATCATGTGATATTTCGTTTTCTGCATTTGATGGGGTACCATACTGCAACAATCTATGACAACATGGTGGAAGTGTTTGGTATCAGTGCCCCATCACATGTTAATTGGTGCTTATGCTTCGAGTGTGGCCAAATAAGTGAACAACCAAGCTGCAGACCCCTTCTCTGCGGAGAAACAGGAATTGTAAGAGAAGCAGAGGCCCTGCTGGTCGTAGACTGACGTACAACAATAGCAGAAAAAGTAAAAATCAGTTGTGGACGAGCTTCCAATAACTCGCACGATGTTCTGAATGTGACATGGGTCGCAGTTCGGTGGGTTCTGTGATTGTTCACAACCATTCACAAAGCCCACCAAACTGCAGAAGCAGTGGAAATGTTGCAGCCATGCCACACCAATCCAGGACTTCTTCAGCTACCTAATCACAGAGAATGAGTGCCGAGTGTATCGCTGTGACCCGACAACAGTGGAGGAAAGAAGCAATGCACACACGGTTCCACCACCACTAAAAAAAGTGAAGACCTGACTTTTCTGGGTAATATGACAGTGAATGCCTTTCAGGACTGCAAAGGTGTGGCACTAAGAGATTACGATCGTAAGGGGCAAAGTGTTACAGCAACATACTACTTGAGGTTATGGGAGGACCAAGGAGACAAGAGCGTCACGGGAAGCTGTCCGAGGTGGCTCATTCTGTACAGGACAGTCACATGTCTCACTTCTTTGGGTTATCAAACATTACCTCGCTCCCTATATTCCCCTAATGGTCATCCAGTGCCTGCTTCCTCTTTCCTCAACTTGATGAAGTATCTGATATTAGGCATTCCTAGAATGATGATTTTTGAGTTGGTTTGTATCATGAACAACCAAAATACTGTTCAGATCGCTGGTAGATGTCCTATTATATGGAAAAACATAAAGGATGAATATGTAGAGTTGGGCTAACACCACCAACAAATTTCACAATCACAGCTTGATTTTTTTTTTATGTAATACTTTATCAATACCCTCTCTTATGTGTCAGTCTGCAGTTCAACAGCTTCACTCTTCAGTGTACAATTATGTATATTCATGCAGACATTTAAAAAAGGTCATAAAATCCATTTAGATAATATACTGATCATTACTTACCACTAATCCCTTCAATTATTTAAAGAACCAAACTTCCATTGAAACGAGTGATTACAAATCAGTTTATGCATTTATTTGCCTTTATGCATGCAAGTGAGAAAAAGTTTAAGGAAAGGTTTTAAAATAGTAGATCCCTCGAACGAAAAACTGCACCCTCTTCTTGGAAAAAAGCACAGATCACACTGTTCCAAAAGAAGGGTAGCACAAGTGATCTACAAAAAATATATCTGACACCGATTTGTTGTCAAATCTTAGAACATATTCTGAGCTCAAACATAATCAGGTATCTCAAACAGAATGTCCTCCTCAATGCCACCAGTGACAATTCCAAAATAATCAAATCATGTGAAACACAACTTGTAAATTTCTCACATGGCATACTGATAGCCTGCTTATTGTCAAAAGTACAATCGTATGGGGTATCAAGTAAAATTTGAGACTAGATTGAGGAATTTTTGGTAGGGAGGACACAGCATATTATCTTGGATAGAGAGTATTCGTCAGATGTAGAAGAAACTTCGGGTGTGCCCCAGGAAAGTGCATTGGGACCAGGGGCGGTGGCAAGGGAAGTATCATATTACACTGGACAAAATGACTTCAGAAATCAGTGAATATATTACTCCAACAGATTCAATAATTTTTTTAATATAATTATGTAGCAATAATGGTTGCAATGTATTTCAAATACATTTTAACAGAAGAATAAGAGGGGCAAATACCTTACTATCCAAACCAATAAATAACATTTAACTTAAAACGGCCATCTTATTATTTATTAACACACATTTTTTACCCGGAACTCCGCAACAGTTACCACATCTACTTTAAGAAAAATCAAATTTTACAGATTTGTCAGTCGAGGACCCCAATTCTCCTTTGTTGAGAGATATTCCATTCCCCAACCCCCTCCCCCCCCCCCTTTCCCATTAGCCCCTCCTTGACTGACTTCTAGAATTGCCCCTGGTTGCCCCTCGCTGTAACAGTAACCTCAGACATTTTGCTGCTGCTGCAGTTGTCTACGATGAAGTACTGTTTGAAAGAAGCTACAATGTGGTGCAAAAATTTGCAACCTGCTTTAAATGTTCAGAAATGTAAAATTGTGCACTTAACAAAACAAAACAAAACAAAATCGTTGTATCCTATGACTATAATATCAATGAGTCACTGTTGGAATTGGCCGACTCGTACGAGTACCTGGGCGTAACACACTGTAGGTATATAAAATGAACTGATCACATACGCTGAGTTGTGGGTAAAGCAGGTGGTAGACTTCACTTTATTGATAGAATACTGGGGAAGTGCAATCAGTCCGCAAAGGAGATTGCTTACAAATCACTCGTGTGACTAGTTCTAGAATGTTACACAACTGTGTGGCACCTGTAACAAGTAGGGTTAACAGAGGATACTGAACATGTGCAGACAAGGGCAGCACGAACGTTCACAGATTTGTTTGATCCTTGGCAGACTCTTGAAGACAGACTGGAAGACTCTTGAAGATAGACATAAACAATCTTGAGGAAGACTATTAGCAAAGTTTCAAGAAGAACCAGCTTGAAATGGTGACTCAAAAAATATACTACAGACCCCTACATATCACTCATATAGGGATCATGAGGATAAGGTTAGAATAATTACTGCATGCACAGAGGCATTCAAACAATCATTCTTCCCATGCTCCATACGAGAATAGAATAGCAAGAAACCTCAATAGCTGGTACAATGACACACCTGACAGAGGTTTCCAGAGTACAGATGTGGCTGTAGGTGTAGATTATGAAACACTAGATGAATATAGTCTGTGTAATTTTCATTACATTTTTTAGAAAAGCTCCACTTTTGTGTCACACAGTTACATAATTTTGCGGTACATACAGTGGTATATGCAGATACTGGCTTCACGCTGTGTTGTGAATAGTGTTAGTAATGCTGAAGTTTGACTGCGCAAACAGTGAAAATGTAGTAAGTGACAAACCTTTTTTTATTTCATCATTTTGTGGTGGGTGTTGGTGAGAAAAAGCTTCATAAAGGTTTTGAAATTATGTGTAAAGTTTGTTGCAAGTTACAAAGTGATTAAACAGAAAAAGTGCTCTTTAGTACTTGCAAACATAAATTTTAGTTTTTAAGACAATATTTACAAATTTGAAAAACAGACTTAAGTTTTGTATACATTCCTTGTTACCACATGTTGTGGTTTTCTTGTTTTTTTTTTTATTGCACTTGTTTTCTTTCACAGTTAGTCATCTGCAACCATATAGAAGTAAATATAGAAAAGTTACTTGCATCAAAATTTTACAACTCAAAATGTTACAGTTAGGCCAAATATTAACAAACCATAGCATTCCCTGTTGTAAATGTCAATGTAAATAATTTTTCTATGTTAAGTTCTACATGGTTGTAAATGACAAACTGTGAAAGAAAACAAGTGCAATAAAAAACATAAAAACCCAAGAAAACCACAGCATGTGGTAAAAAGGTATACATACAAAACTTAGCCTATTTTTCAAATTTGTACATAGTCTTAAAAACTCAAATTTATGTGTGTACAAGTAGTATACAGCATTTCTTCCTGTTTAATAGAAAAAAAATGAGTTCACTGATGACACTGAAAATTCAGCAACACATGCCTGGGAAATAGCAAAAAGATGAAAAAATGTGTTTTGCTCAAAGTTGGACCCCCTCCAAAAACAAATTTATTTTTAAGCAAAAATGCACAGAAAAACTTCAACCTCAAGATGATTATTTAGTAATATAGATCATTGCTATAGACATGGCTACTTTATTTCAGAGGTGTGTTCAAACTAAAGGGATGCCACTGTCAGATGTATGTTGGCTCAGACATTCCAATTGTCATCTGTTACAGTCCAAAATGTCAATTATACTCTGGTCTTTGTTTTGTTTCCTTCAGTTCGTTTCATTTATTTGTCCTCAAACTGCAAAAATGAGGGCCTTAAATTGCACATACTTTAATGCAACTGGAAGAAAGCGGCACAAATAGCAGATGTTTACCATGTGGCCCTGATTCATGAACACTATTTATCTGAAGGGGCAGTTGGAGAAAATGAAGGTAAGTCAATATACGCTAGAATTCTGAAAAACTCCAGAACGTGCATTTAAGTCAAAAATGGAATTTCATTCATGCTGATGGTGGATTTTTGCCCCAGGGACTCGGCTACCATCAGAATGAAAGTGTGTGAGGAAGGAAGCACAAAAGGAGACTTTTCTTACGAGGACAGTACTCTCCTTCCCAGGAAATGAGAAGAATGGTAGACAGCTGCCCACAGCAGAATGAATAACTGTTGGCCAGTTGTGGTGCCAATGCCCACAACCTGGTGTGTGCAAGCAGCAACAATGACAGCAGATTTGAGTAGCTACTCCAATATCTACTCAAGAGAAACTTGGAAATCTTGAACAGGGGTAGGGAACCTACCTTCAGGAACAGAAGAAGGGAAGAAGTGGTTGACATAATTCTAATGGGTAGGTATGTCAAACAATGGCAGGTGGCATTGAAGGCATTTTTATTTGATCAAATGTATATCAAATTTGAGGTTGAAATGGGTGTTACATAGAAAACAGCCAACTTGAATCCTAGGAAAACAGACTACGAGTTCTATACGAAAGACCAAAACTTTAAACTTACCTGAAGCCAGAACTTTGGTAAGAAATTCTCATTGAAGAGATATATTCTAGAGGCTACTTTTGCCGATGATACACAGTACCATTTATGAGGAAGCATCCAGAAAATGTACTGGAATCTCAAGCTTCTTGGCAAAACTCTGCCAGTGGAGGAGGTAGTGAAGTGAATGTGAAACTACCAATGGACCCTCACACGTTCCAAGGCAAGAGTTACTCTAGCGAGCACAAGAAAGGTGTGTGGTAAAAACTGAGGTCTAAACCCTTGGAGTACAGGTTGGATATAAACCACTGTAATATGACCTACAATAATTTGCGAAGCTACAGTAAGGTAGAATAAAGTACAACAGGAGGTGGCTGCTTAGGAGCTTGGCCTGCTTAGCCTTGATAGGCAGAATTAGCAGCACACCCACTGTTGGGATGGAGACCATGCTGCACATCCCCCATTACATCTTGGGTTATAATGGAGGCAGCAGGGGGCAAATGGATTAAAAACTGGAAATAACTGGAGACATTTAGGATATGTAGAAGCTCTCACCAATATGCTGAGTATGGTAAATGTAGGAATGGTCAGGGAAATGCCATCTGACCATACAATAACTTTCAGCTGCTTCAATAATCCTTTTCATCTATTAGTTTGAAGAAACAAACAGTGGAGGAATGAATGACATCATCATTCAGGAGGCGAGTCTGGTTTACTGATGGCTCAAAAACATATGAAGGTGCTGGGGTCGGGGTATACCGTGTACAGCCTGGACTAGAGAGAAATACCTCTAGGGAAACTGGCCAGAGTATTCCAGGGGTAAATATCCACCATCGGAATGTGCACAAAGGAGTATTTGCCTGTGTTCTACAAGGATCGTAGCATCTTATTCTGACAGTCCAGTGCTCTGAAATTGCTATCAACCCCAGAAACGAGATCAAAGATCGCAGCAGAATGCCATGATAGCCTTATGAGACTAGTGGAAAGCAACAGGATAAATCTGCTGTGGATCCCCAGTCACTCAGGAATCAGTGGCAATGAGCATGCTGATAGGCTGGCCAGGACATGTGCAATGACTCCATTTATTGGACTGCAACCTGTCCTAACAGTCACCAAGGCGATGGTAAAATCAAAACTACGTAGTTGGATCAGGAGGCAGCACATATAGTATTGGACTATGATTCAAAAATTCCAATACAAAGCAATGGAGGTCAAAAGAATATGTGGGTCACTCAGTCCCAAAGAAATCGTGTCTAATAAGGAACTAGTAAAGAGTTTCCTACTACTCTTTAAGGATAGTGGTTCACTTTATTAGATTCACAGGGAGCAAACCGTTACAACATCCTCAGTTTCAGTGTGGGCAGTAGTGGACTAAGACCACTGTTGCTTTTGTCTCGCTGCAGAGTTTCCTACTACTCTTTAAGGATAGTGGTTCACTTTATTAGATTCACAGGGAGCAAACCGTTACAACATCCTCAGTTTCAGTGTGGGCAGTAGTGGACTAAGACCACTGTTGCTTTTGTCTCGCTGCACAAATCGAATCAAATCAACATGTAACATATAATTCAAAACATGTATGCACACAGTCATCGCTCACCTAGAACCTACAAGGGTGGTTTGGAAAGTTCTCAGAATCACCACAAGAGGTCAGCACTAGTGCTATGAGTTGCTCACGTGATATTCACTGGACTGTTGCCTATAAACACGTGCCACATCAGTGCTCTTGGAAGAGAGTTGAGGTGGTGACATGGTTCTGTTGTCGTTCCCACATAATGATTTGCAAAGATGGGGGGGGCAGAGAGGGGGGGGGGGGGGGGAGATCGAGATTTGAACAGTGATTAAGTACTTTGTAAAGAAACGTATGAAAGCAAAGGACGTTCATGCCGATTTCCAGAATACACTGGAGGACTCTGCTCCTTCATATTCAACTGTTGCCAAGTGGACAAGTGAACTTAAATTTGTTCGGGAGCACTTAGATGATGATCTGTGCAGTGATCGGCCAAGATGTGTCACTACTGCAGAAATCATTGCAAAAGTGCAAAAAATTGTTATGGGAAATCTCTGATTGAAAGTGAGTGAAATTGCTCATGCTTGCCAGATGTCATCTGAAAGGGTATATCACATTTTAACTGAATAATTAGAAATTAAAAAATTATCTGCAAGATGGGTGCCGCGATTCTTGACACTGGACCAAAAACACATGGGAATGGACATATCAGAACAATGTTTGGCCGGTTTTAGGAGAAACAAACAAGATTTTTTGTGCCAGCTTGTGACCACAGATGAAACTTAGGTACACTACTATACCGCAGAGACAAAACAACAGTCAAAGCAGTGGACACATGCTGATTCTCCGCCACCAAAGAAAGTAAAGACAATTCCTTTGGTGGAGGGTCACGGCATCAGTGTTCTGGGATGTGAAGGGAATTCTGTTTGTAGATTATCTCCTCACTGGACAAACAATTACTGGAGAATACTATGCTAACCTCCTCGACAAATTGCAACCAAAGATACGCGAAAAAAGGCAGGTTTAGCAAGGTAGAAACTCAAACTCATCTTCCACCAAGTGGACGTGCACCCGCACGCGAGTGCCGTCGCCATGACAAAATTATGCTAACTAAGGTATGAATTGTTGCCACACCAGCCTTATTCACCTGATATGGCTGGTATCCATATTCATATTAACACGAAAAGGCATTACCGTATTTACTCGAATCCAAGCCGCACCTGAAAAATGAGACTCGAAATCAAGGAAAAAAAAATTTCCCGAATCTAAGCCACATCTGAAATTTGAGACTCGAAATTCAAGGGGAGAGAAAAGTTTTAGGCCGCACCTCCAAATTGAAACACAGCTGGTCCATTGTAATACGAGACACAATTTAGGTCGAATGAATGACGATACAGCTACAGTAGTCTGGTTCGAGTCGTAAGCTTAGCAGTTAAGTTTTACCAGGTAGCCATTGCTATGCACAGGCACTCCGTCCGTATTTATATGGGTACCCTTTCTTTTTCACGTTCTTCGTCTGGTTTTAATTGATTGCTTATTTTTCTTTGATTTCATAAGTACCGTTCTCTTTCTTATAGGTGTTTACGTCACTCTAAGCTGAAAATGCATTACTGTACTGTGTCATGCATTGTTTGTCGCATTCTGATAATGAGAGTTTATGGCCTGTCACCGCTCGCGGCATGGCTTGCTTTTGTGCATGCTACCGCTGCTTACAATAAAAAAAGAGGAATCGTCTCATTAGCAAAACAGTGGCATGAGACTGCTATTTGTTGTTACTTACACTGCTGCTGTCTTTGATAATTGTCAACAAGAACCAAATAATAGACTGCATATGATAGAAGATATTATGAACGAGAGTTTTGCGAAAATTTTTCTCCGTTTGAAAATCTTTGCACGCGCCTCTTTAGTACATTACATTCTGCACAGAAATTAGAGTCATCTTAGATTTAAAAATCTAGTCAATTACTGTGCTCCATTTCTGACTTATCACTATTACGCACAAGAATAATACAAATATAAACATGACATGATATGTATATTCTTCCGCATTTGCTGCTGTCTCACTCTAGTTTCGTAGTTTATTAGGCAGACAGGATTTAAATGAGATAGCAGCAAACACGAAAGAATATGTGGCAAAATGTTTATATTCATATTATTCTTATGGTGAAGAGAATACTGCATGTGATTCACAATTCATAAAAGTTCCTATTAGCAACCATCTCTTCTTACAGGTAGGAAAAAATTCAGAACGTAGAGTTTGCCATTTTGACAAACATCCCAAACAGTCTTGCCAGTCGTATTTTCGCAGTACATTGAAATGCTGCTACATTCGAAGATGAACAATACGGAATTTGTATTTACTTCGTTGGATAATGTATGAAAATGCAGCGGTCGGGGCACTGAAAAAAAGCTCGTCTTCCACCTTTTTTTTTAATTATTTACTGACGCAGAGGTTTTGGCGCCAGTATTTATCTTTGTGCATGCAAAGCATTCCTGTGTAGCGCTACGTATATTCGACGGCAGAAGTTAGTTGTGGCGGCACCTACCAACATTTTTCAGAACTTCCGCTTACTTTGCACTCGATTCTATGCCGCAGGCGGTTTTTTGGATTATAGAAACCGGAAAAAAGTGTGGCTTAGATTAGAGTAAATACGGTACTTTGTATACACTGATGAAGTATGGTGATTGCTGGGGCATAGAAGTAATTTATCTTAAAAATACTAAATGGACATCACCCATTAAATATAACACGTTTCAGGTATATCAAAACTGGCAATTTTGGTATTACACCCCCCCCCCCCCCCTTCTCAAGTAAAATTTATGCAGATGCCCATACGTAGACACACATATGTACAAAAAGAATCACCCATAATACATAGCCGGATGTCAATGCAACTTTGTACAAATACTCATACAATCGGTGGGTGTGTAAATGATCAGAGTTGTAATTCTCAGTGATATGTAGAACAGCCACCAGAATGCAATAGTATTGCTCGTATGTAGTGTTGTCACCAGGCCAGGTAGGGTGTAAATAATGTGTTAACGGTGTATTGACGCTGAGTGAGCAATGGGAAGAACAAGGGCATGCTGCATGCTCGTGTGTGAGATGTGGGGCATCCAGTACAACAGCGGCCCGATGTCAACCGCATGGGAATGTGACGACAGTGAGCACATCGTAACCCCCTCAAATCTGTGCCTGCCGTCTTTCAGACCAAGTAATGGACCCTCTGAAACATTCTCTGTTATCCCACACGGTCGGTAGGAGACTAGCAGCAGCCGGACTACAGAATTACCGCCCTATGTATAGGCTGCAATAACATCACAACACAAACGGCTGCATCTGGAGTGGCACCGCCACTGGAAAGCACGGACTGCTGACAAATGGCGTCACACTGTACTGAGTGACAAACCGCAGTCCAGCACTACCCCAGACGACTACCACTGGCAATCGTGACGGTGACCTGGGTAGAGGTCCCATTCTTCCAAACTTTTGGAGAGACACAGTGCTGTTACTCTTGGCGTCACAGTGTGGGGAATCATCGGGTGCGATTTCAGATCGCAGCTGGTAGTGCCCGAGTTAACTCCGACGGCACAACAGTACGTCACTGAGATCCTGCAGCCTCGTGTGGTATGTCTCATGTGACAGTTTTGTGGTGTCATTTTTCAACAGTACAACAGTTGTCCAACCGTGGTATGTATCTCTCTGATCTGTCTCCATGACGTTTAGGTACTTTCATGGAAAGTCAGATCTGTCTCAATAGAACGTATGGGATCGGCATTGACATCAAATCCATTCCAGAGCCAGTAACCAGGATATCAAGGACCAATTACAACAGCTGTCGATCAGTTGGCTTTGGGAGAGGATATAATGGCTTGAGGACACTGTTCCCAATTGAATCAGTTCATGCATCCAAGCCAAAGGGGTGTAAGATCATTCGTATAAGTGTGCTCATACAGCCATGCTCTTTGAAAATTTTACTTAATAGGGTAATCACTAAAATAATATCACACAACCCCTCAACCTGTGATATATGTGTGTGTGTGTGTGTGTGTGTGTGTGTGTGTGTGTGTGTGTGTGTGTGTACACGTGGCCATGCGAATGCCCATGTATACCCACAATGCATCTTGAATCTACATCAGTGTATACCGTGATATGGCATGCATCAACAGGTAAAATAGAACGGTGCACAAAATTTGACCCGAACCGCAGCTAAACTCTTACAACCCAATCCAGGCGTAGCTCAGAAGCCAATTCAGAACTAGAACTTGTGTGTGTCTGTTCTAACTCAAAATTAAAAAAAAAAAATCATCAAAGATCTTCTATATGAGTTACTGGATAGGTACCTTAATTCATAGAATATCAAGGTAACAATCTACTCTCACCCCCTAACAATGAAAGTACCATGAGAATAGTGATTTGTCAGTACCCTGTTCAGTTTAACTCAACTTATGAAATTAACTGCTAGATGGTGCTAGTATGTACAGTATTGACATTTGACATTTCGATTTAAGTGTACAGTGATAATTATTGACTTTTGAGTGTTGCTGCAGTGAATTATCACTGAATGATAATTCTGATTTGTATTGTTTGTTTGTTGAGATCGTGCTTCATAATATTTGTTTACATTCTGTTATTTCATCCTACATTGTTGTTTTTGGGCAGCATTCTTATTTAATATTGTTTCTCAGCTATTTTTTCTTTAAGTTAGTGTTTGCAGTTTGTTTATTTCACGCACTTTTGTGTTAAAAATTGAGTCCAACACCTAGCATAAGTAGCGGACTTAATGACGATGAATTTCATGAGTTATTGCAAAATATTAGTGGTACAGAGTGTTTTAGTGAAAGCAGGAGAGATTCACAAAGAGACAGTGATGTTCTTGCTGATATATAGCCCACCTACGGTCGCAATGATTTCTGATGACCACTAAGGTACTGTCTTCCATCAGAACGGGTGTGAGGAACAGGGGATCAAAGCAGGAGTTCCATGGAGTGACACTGAGAGAGGGACAGGAAGATCAAGAAGTGGTCACTATCACACAGGTCATATAGATTCTTCAGTGGATGGATGGGAGAAGACAAGGGCTGCAGATGGGAAGATCAATGGCCAAGAAAGTACTGTGAAGTGTGTGGGGGGCATTAGTATTCATGAGGCAATGGTCAAGTTGTGCCAGTAAGTTTTCAAAGTCTTGACCGCGCCCAGTGATAGCGATTCCACCCCCCAAAGGGTTATGTGGGCAATGAAATCACCCAAGCACCCAAGATTAGGAAAGGTGGGGAAAGCTGAGAAACCAACACAAACAATACATTCTGAGACTCTTCACCATTGGGGGAGGGGGGGGGGGTGACTGCTGCATATGGTAGTATCCTGAAATGCTCTTACCTGAACAGCCACAGCCTCCAAAGGGGTATTAAGAGACTCAAGTTCATTAAATAAGAGTGTCCAGTACCTATGTGCAAAACACTGCCCAACACCCTGTCATGGGTAGTATGATTCTTATAATATCCCCGACATCCATGTAAGGTCGGTTTCTGCATTACTGGAAACCAATTCCTGAAGGGCAATGCAGAAGACACCGGAAGTATGTACTGTGAGGCCGTGAGTGGACCAAGGAGGTGGGTTATGTCACCTGCTATCACTGGCTTAGGTGTTAATGCATCAACCCACACAGGTTTCGGGTTCTGTTGCGTGGTGCAATCCAGGGTCTCAGGGGCCGCTGGTACCTCTGCCTCAGCCACAAGTGGAACAGTCAGAATCTGGTGGTTTGGGCGCCACTGGAATCTCCTTCTTGGAGGACTTGTTCTTACCTTTCCTCTCCTTAGAAGATATGGCAGTTGTAGACTGGCAGAAGCCTCAGATGGAAGTGTCCCGAGAGACCCCTACCTGCCGAGAGAAATCAGAGGAAGGTGATTTATCTCTGGGTGCAAAATGGGAACCAATGCACCAGTGGGTGAGAAGCCAACAATCCCATAGTAGATGAAAGGAAAGCAGCATGAGGAGAGCCCCCAACCATGAGGGGGCATGTTTGGTCAAGCAGCCCTTAAAATGAAACAAGCGCTGTATCGTGTGAGATACAGAGGCGAGCAAGTGTGCTGCTAATAGCGACACGTCATCTTAAGGCATCCACGTGTAGCACACAAGTACTGCACCACAATTAAATACAAAATTAAAAGTCAAAATTTCTGTTTACACCTTGTCAACGTATATCTTATTGTAATAACGTTTTAAATATTAAGTGTTTATGTAATTAAACTAATAGTTTTCATAAAAATGCAGTTTTAAGAAAAAAATAAGTAGCGCTAAATAATAAAGCTAGGAAGCCAGAATTTGGTCAGAATGTGCCTTTGGAGGTAAGAAATACAGTTTGATCAAAATTGATCTGCTTTTCATTTTAGAGATGGCTGCCACTTCCCCAATCTTGTTTTCTAATGTCTTCACAAAGAATAAAGGCTTTGTGGCGAGAAGGAATCCCCATCAGTCCTGCAAACTAAGTATTGCAGGGAGAATTGCTGTGCTTGCTACTTAGCCCAAAGTTTCTCTCATGGCATAGAAAGGGAAGACAGCATCATAGGGTTATATCTGTCTGTAGTAAAAGAGGACTTTCATTCCATAGAGACATAGAAGGACTGGTTCAAATTCTCAGGCAATAAGCTGAAAATTTAGCCCCATTGAACCCACATAAAAGACATGTCTGGTGGAACTCAGAATGTGACAAAATTCATGAAGAAAGACATCATGCATGGTTAAAATTTCAAACACACAAAACAGAAGAAAATGCTACCAACCTCAAAAATATCAGGAAAAAGTTCACACAAGTTATCAGGCAAACCAAGAGACAATCACAGAAAGATCTAATCGACTCAATAGAAGAAATCTAATCAACTCAATAGAAGAAAATTACCATAAAACCAACTCCAGAGACTTTTACAAAATGTTTGGAAGACAATTACAAAAATTTGCCCCTCCCACATTAATGCTGAAAAGGGAAGACAGGAAAATGGCACATCATGACAAAGAAAATGCCGAAATCATGGCAAAAGCATCCAGTAAACTTTTGAATTGTGAAGAACCCAAGGAACTTTTAGCAATTAATACAGACATACCCATCAAGACTCTACCTGACCTCATAAATCCTCCAACAATCCAAGAGGTGGAAACGGCAGTCAGAGAGATGCAGAATTATAAGGCATGAGGAGAAGACCAAGTTTTTGCAGAAATGTGGAAATATACCAGTGATATAGTTCGAACATCCTTACACATAGCCCTAAAAAAAAAGTCTGGATAACAGAAAGGTTTCCCGAACATTGGACCACAGCCATAACCCATCCACTCCACAAAAAAGGAGATAGAAGCAACCCAGATAATTACAGAGGTATCTCTCTCTTAGACTGTACATACAAGATTTTCTCCAGAATTATACACAAGAGGATCAGAGAGCAACTAGAGGAAGAATTAGGTGAATAGCAAGGAGGCTTCAGACGTTGGAGAAGCTGTGCAGAACAGATCATCACTTTAAAATTAGCCATAGCATATTACAAGAAACGAAATAAACCTCTTGTAATAACCTTCAAGGACTTTAAAAAAGCATATGACTGTGGCCATAGACCTTCAATGTTAAAAATCTTAAGAAATTTCGGGCTCCATACAAAATTAATCAAATTGATAGAACTCGCCTTAGCCAACACTGTATCAAAAGTCAAGTTCAGGGGGGAACTCTCTGAGCCATTCATCATAAAAACAAGTTTAAGATAAGGAGATTACTTGGCACCCCTGCCGTTCAACTGTGCTTTAGAATATATGAGGGAATGGTACAAGATTAACCCAAAGAACATCCAAATTGGAAGACCCAAAGACAACATAAGTTTAAATTGCCTAGGATTTGCTGATGACCTTGCTCTCTTGTCCAACAGTATTCAGAAAACCAAAGAACAAGTTATCTCACTGTAGGAAATAGCACAGAAAATTGGTCTTGGAATGTCCTTTGAAAAAACAGTCATCATGTTAACTGATCCACCATTCAGCTACAGATTACATTGTAAGACCTAAGAAACAAAACTGACAAAACCAGGAAACTCACAGACAAACAAACCAGACTGCAAATGAGAATCAACAAACAGACAATAGGAAGGGTGATTTCTGATGGAGAAAGAAGGGTAAGATCCGAGAGAATGAAGAAGTACTGAGCTGACAGAAAACTGGAAAATTCTTTGTATAAAGTTGGCTAGAGTGGTTCCATGAAGGCCATAAAATCCAAGAGAGAGACTGCTGGGGCCTTATTGCCACCAATGGGAGATAACTTCATCTGCTTCATTTGCGGCTCATCCAACACAGTGCCACCGATTGGGGCACCACATGCACTCAGAAATGGCTACCTTGCCAGAAATCCATTGCTTGGAGAGCCCTGCACAATCTGCACTTCTGGAGAATTCTGAAAATTGGTGACAGGGCAAATCCAACAATGGGAACATGTGTTATGAAAAGTTGTAGAAAATACCAAAAGTGGAAACTTGAGTCCCAAATCATAAACCAGGTCCAAGCAGGTTCTGCACCAAGAAAACCATCCAACGAAGAGACAGAGGGGGGAAGTGGAAGTATAAGCTTGCAGCATGGAAAGGAAGTAATGTTGCAAAGGCTGGGGGCCCGTGGTAGCCAAGCATGTACTCACAAAAGAGTTGTGAGCCCACTAGAGGGATTAAGTGAAGGCCACCGAATACTGCGTTGTCTGTGGTGAGAGGTAATGCCTGAAATATGGTATTCTCTGCACACTCTTGACACTGGGCATCTCAGAATATTGAATACCCTACTGATTTCCAAAATGGAGTGTTCCCTGCATGTAACTCCAACTACCAGTCCACGTTCGAAGTCTCTTCATTCCCATCATGTGCCCACAATCACATCGAACATCTTTCCTCTTCAATCATTTGACTACGAATGAAATCTCTGCCAATGCACTGCACACCTCAGTGTATATCATCACTCAACAATAATCATCTCTGACTCAAATAATTACAAAGCTTTTTTTATAAAAGTGAAAACATCCAACCTAGAAACAGTGTTCAGTTCTCAAGTTAACATTTGTCAGCCAAAATTGCATATTTACAAGGAAGAGTACTTCATTGTATAAAATACATGTTTCACTATCAGCTGCTTTAATTTTAAAGCCAAATATTAACTGGTTTCAGTCATGGGCCATCATCATGGATAAGGTTAAAATTGTTTAAGCACCAATATTACATTTGTCATAACTTAAATAATGTGTAGAGCATATCACAAACATCAATATACGACACAGGACTTTTAGTAGCAAGCATATTAATACACACACATACAAAGCGTACACAGAGCAGTACTGAAGAAAAGATCAGGACTGTGACACCTCCACCAGTGCATTGCCCTTTCATACCTTGTGTATGTGATACTACATCAATCTGTATATGTGTACATCACTATCCTACAACTTCTATTATCTCACCTCAGTGTATGTCCTCAATTCAACCATAATCATCTCTTACTCCAATAATTATGAATTTTTTTATACAAGCAAAAACAATTAGCCTAGAAACAGTGTTCAGTTTTCAAGTCAGATTAGTCAGCCAAAATTGCATATTTACAATATAGTACTCCTGATCTTTTCTTCAATACTACCCTGTGTACACTTGGTATTAATGTGCTTGTTTCTAAAAGTCCTTTGCCATATATTGATGTTCGTGACATGCTTTACACGTTATTTAAGTAATTACAAATGTAATGTTGTGGCTTACACCATTTTAACCTTATCTGTGGAGATTGTCCACTGAAACTGGTTGATATTTGGGTTTAAAATAACAGCAGATGATTCTCAAACTTGCATTTTATACATTACTTGATGGCTATTGATAGCCACTTCTCAAAAATGATTAAAGTACCTCAAAACTATAAGAGAGCTAACAGTTTTACGGGGGGAGGGGAGGGTGGGGGGAAGAGTATAAAGTTAATTTCAGATAGTTCCACACGTGCGGTGTTTCATCAAATTCCCAAGTACAGTGCCAATAAATTAATCAACCAACACCAATTTACAGTGCTTTCACATCTGTATATCAACCAATAGGGGGCATCTTAGTTCCTACACCACTGAGGAATTTTATGGATAATTTTACTCACCTCTATCTGCTTGTTTATCTGCTGTAGACGTGTGACAGGATCAAAATCATACTTGTCGTCATCGTAGTCATCATCGTCTTCGTCATCGTCATCCTCAGTTCTGTAATAATCATTGACACTGCACAGCCTCGGGCTAGCGGAACGACATCTTCGCTGGACGCGCTTGGAACGACAATGGCATGCACTAAAGGCACTGCTCTGAAATCGTGACTTATTACAATGCTGCCATTTCCTCGCACTCGAGGTACGGTTGACTCCAATTACTGTTAACTCATTAGATTCGCCTATTTGCTGCTCTGGTCTTATATCTGTAAGCGATTTACCCAAATTTCTTTGTCCTGTTACTGTTGTACTAGTACTGGAGTTCTTCCTTATACCCAATGGTGGGGTTTTGTTGAGAAAACTAGAAGGACTACTACAAAGCCGAACATCAGTAATTATGCAGTCCTCCTCAGAATCATTGGTTCCACCATCACTTGTGTTGAGAGGTCTTGTTGCTGGGGACTTGTTGCTGGGAACACAATTTGATGGAGAGTGCAAATCTTTCCAACCTAACAGAGCTAGTTTGTTCGGTACAACGTTGTGCTGTTTGCAATTCATGGGAGAAGTAGAACTGAGCTTCTGTGACAAAATTAATTCTTTCCCATCGTCACTGGGAGTTGGCATCTCATCAGATGTTTCTTTGCGGCCTTTGTATTTCTTGGAATATTTAGGTGCAAAACCAGCCTCTGCCTTCCGGTCCGCTTCTCTTACACGTTTCGTCCACTCTTCATAAAAGGAAGCATCCACCTCGTGGCACGGGACCACATTTCCATCATCCTCTGCTGCAACCAAACATTTCAGCCTCTAAAACAAAATACAGAAGAGTGTCACATAAACTTCACTTTCATATGTTACTTATTCAATTAACATGAATGCCGTGTTTACACACCATACAATATTTTCAAGAAATTAATTCTTTTTATTTATTTACACAATAACATTGAAAATAAAAATTACAAACAAAAAAGAAAAGACGAGAAGAAGGATTTTAATTACAGACTAGCTGCGCCCAGCACATGTCATGCCTCTCTCTCTCTTTCTTTCTAAGGGGTTACTGCCATACAAAACAGACACGTTTACCTGTATGACATAAATGAAAGACCATTATTGTTTGTGCATTAATTATTTTGAAGAACTTTTTGCAAGTGCTTTAGGGCAAACAATATTCCTCGTCTTTCCATCTTCTGTAAAAATAAAAATCATTTTTAGGCTGTCCTTGTGAGCAAGTAACTCATGATTGACCATGTGAGATGCATCAATTTTCCCAATTTAATCCACACAATTTCTTTCTGCCTGCAGTTTTGACCAATGTACAAATATTTCACATACATACATACAATATTTCACACATATTTAATACATTTCGCATAAATTTCTTATATTTCACACAAATTTAATACATTTCACACACATTTAATATATTGCACACGTTTTATCCCTATCTCTGGCCAATTTTGCCATGCACCTTCATCTGAATTCTGAAGAAATTCATGATTCTGTCAGTAACTGATTGTTGTTTCAAGAAAAGGGACTGAAGCTGCTCTGCTATTCTAGAGAAGATATTAAATGTATCTGTGGTATTTAGTCGCGTGACACAATCCTTTGACTCTGAAAAGCGATGTTGTTGATGCAGTGAACAGTGCACATTAGAGACAGATTGTGTGTCATACTTTTAAAGTATTTGAAGTCAACTAATTACAGGAAAAAAATACCAATAGGTCATTTTTGGACATTTGGACATTTGTACATGCGATTCCTTCACACGCATGCACATGCGCACACACATACACAAATGCAACTAACAAACCTTCAGTATGTTGATGGTATGTTGTTATCTGGCCATAAGTAGAAGACGAGCTATAGAACTTCCACCAAAACCTCAATCAACAGCGCACTGCAAAATCAAATTTGCTACGAAGATAGAAAAGAATAGGTTACTGTCTTTTCTCAATGTGAAGGTTTACTGAAAGCCTTATGGTAAACTTGGCCACAGAGCATATAGAAAATTCACCAGCACAAACAACCTGCATGACTCCTCCCACTGTCACCATATGCACAAGAAATCCACCCTGCATACTTTAACCAAGGGGACCCACAGGATCAGCGATGAAGAACATTTGAAAGGGGAACTATGGTTATGGGATGAAGGTGATCGATAACACTGTTGTGACAAAGGATGAAGGTAATAGGGAAGAGTAGACGTAAGTACAAAACAGGCCCCTATTACCTCATGTGCAAGGAGTCACTGAATCTGTGGGCAAAATTCTCTGCTGAGCAGATAACAAGCCAATTTTCCACAGCAACAACAAAATAAAAATTTGCTTTGGCTCAGCAAAAGATGCAGCCGACAAGCTACATGTTGTCAGAGACTACAAAATTGGCTGCAAGTGCGGATTAGTGTATGTGTGTGGGATGGGGCAACTGATTACCACATGGATAACTGATATGAAAGATACACTCATCTGAGGCAACACATCAAGTCAGCAGGGGGCGGAACATCAGGATGAGTGCAGCAAGCGGATTACTAATAGAGAAACACTTGTACTGGTGAAACAGTCACTTAGCTTGAGGATGAAGACTAGAGAGACAATACAAATAGCCAAGCAACGTACCAACACGAATAGAGATGGTGGGTACAGACTTCCAGTGTGTCAGCTGCCAGCATTAACAGTGCTAAACGACAATAGCATTTGCAAAGCAACTCGCACAGGTGTGCAAGAGACCACAGCAGCTGTAAGCACACAAGAGTACTGGCATGCCTCAGCGAGCAACAGGTAGCATGTAAACAGCACTAATTGACAACTGTGGCCTGTTTCTCATTTACTATTTCCACCAATGATAAGAAATAAAACAAACATCAATAAAGACCGTCTAACATCAATCTTCCTTAGCCTCAATACCCTATCAGGTTATGGTAACAGCTTGTTCCACCACTACAGAACAAGTTAAGTTTCTCTCATTCTGTAATCAGGACAACACCCTGAGGAAGACCATCTACAACAGTGATCGAAATGTTGGAGAATTTTACATACTGACAATGCAATCGCATACCCTGAAAAATTTTACTGACTATACCAACAGATGACTATAAATCCCATTCCTATCCTAAGTACAAAACTGGACAGAAAACCGGAAAACAGATAGATAGATAGATAGATAGATAGATACACACACACACACACACACACACACACACACACACACACAAACTTGCACCAATATACAGGGTGTCCCACTCATCTTGACCACCCTAAATAACTGTTAGTCCAGATGCAAATTACAAAATGCTTCAAGCAAATGTTCTTTAGCCATCAGGAGACATCAATCAGCGTGATTGCCTTCGTTGTAGCTTTGTTTTTTACAAAGATATGAACAGCAGTATGACTTTTTTTAATTGGCACCCTGTATTTTTATTCAGTAATTCATTTCCTCTCCTAAAGACCTATTCAAAAATGTATCACAGTGTACCATTCACTCAAACACAATGTTATTAATTACATAACACAACATTGACGTCGACACTCCCAGCTCTTAGTGCAGGTACTCGGGGTAATGGAACACATCCACGTGCTGACGTTGACAGAGAACAAATGTAAACATAAGTAGAATGCACACCCGTCATTCTGTCAACCATCGTCAGTTGGAGAGTTGTGTGAGTAGAATGTACACCAATGAAGAGAAGGTAGAAATAGCCCTCACCTATGGGGAACGTAAGTTAGCAGAACAGTAATTGCAATACTGTTTTCTTATGTACGGGTACATTTAGTACAGTAGTTTAGTTCTTTTAAATACTGTTGTGTAGGGTAGGTGTACAGTAAAGGCTGTCCTTCCTACAAACTGCATCGATATAACGTTTCTTTTATTATTGTTATTGTTGTTGTTGTTGTTATTGTTGTTGTTGTTGTTGTTGAAGGTAAGCGAAATGCTATGCAGGCAGCGAAACTGTACAGAGAGCAATATCCTGACAAGAACACACCTTCCTGACAGATGTTTTCTCGTCTTGTTGTGACACTTCAGGAAACGGGAAGTTTCAACCCACGACAACGCAATCGTAGGAACACAGATGAAGCTGCCGAAGTTACTGTTCTCGTTTCCATTGCTATGAAGCCACATGTGAGCACAGGACAGCTAGGACATGAGATTGGCACTCCTAAAATCAGTGTACATCGTATTCCTACACGTCACCAGTTCCATCCTTACTACATACACCTACACCAAGAATTGCACAGGAATGATTTCCAGAATCGTGTACACTTATGTCAGTGGGCACATCAGCTAATCCTCGCCAACCCAAACTACTTCTCCAATGTTCTATTTACCGATGAATGTTCCTTCTCAAACAAAGGAGAGGTAACTACCAGGAACATGTATTATTGGTCCAGCGACAATCCACGATGGCTTAGACAGGTGGAACATCAGCGTCAATGGAGAATTAACGTCTGGTGTGTGATGCTTGGTACTACAATTATTAGCCCTTATTTCATCAATGTTAGTCTAAACGGCACAGCATATGCCAACTTTCTCAGACAAATTCTTCCTCCTCCTCTGGATGAAGTCCCGCTAAAGCCTTCGGCACACGGACCGTGCATCTGAACGTTGAGCGTGTTGAGTTTCTGACGTCAGAGCATGGAATAGCATGTCCGGAAGTCTTTCTGAACGTGCAGAGCGATATCTAGCATGTCAAATGTTTTGAGCGTGCGTCTGACCGTTAACCAATAAGATGGCAGAACATCACCTACGTCACATACACGCCATCTCCCTTCAGCACAGAGCTGTGAAGTGCCATACTGGCATACGGTTCAAACCTATACGTATATATGCCATTTCTGAGCACCAGCAAATTGAGAATCACTCGAAAACCCATTTTTAACTGTGTGATTCGTTGCAATAAAATAATGAGACACATAATATTCAGGGCAAAAGAATTATTGTAACTTACGTATTATGAGAGTATGCCATTTGAAGGCTACAACACACTGAAATCCACCAAAAACACACTGTTCTTGGTACAATTTGTTATAATTAAATTTCAATTAGTAACATAGCTACAATTAATACTTTTAGAAATTGGGAAAATGTTAGGATTAGGCACGCTGTACATGTTGTGAGTGTAGCTTGGTTGGTAGCGTGAACGGTTCACAATGTGACGTGTGCTGTAGTAGCGGTTCACATCTTGCCACGTCTAAATGTTTTTCCTAACATTTTCATTTTTAATAGGTTCTAATTCTTTATTATTAGTTTAATATAAGTATATACTATAATATTTGTCGCTATGTAAATATAAGTTCACATTCTTTTGACAGGTGAATTTGTTCAATTGGCTTAACCTACAGGACAGCTACTTGTATAAAGATATTTTGCTCCTTTTTCTTTTAAGTTTCATAATTTACATGCTGTAAAGATTCTGCTACTTGGTAGGAACAGTGATCAAGTAAGAATAACCTTAGGGTTTTACTGAAATGTGGGAATGATGAAATAATGTTTATCTTACATGGAGAACTATTGCAAATTTGTATCGCACTGTTTGTAATGGAACTTTTATAAGCTTATGTGCTTATTGATTGGACACATGTCTTAAAACATGTACCAGGATATTCAAGTTTTTATTTGCATATATTATATATCGAACAATGTGACTAACATATGGACAATGGAGGAAATGAGCGTTTTAATACAGCTAACATGGTAATTTTACACGCACCCATTTAGTAAACAGTGTGATTTACGAACTACAAACATACCACAAATGCCACTGGAGTGCGTTGCGATCACTATACCACGTTGGGTCCCACATACAGTATTCACAAGTCACATCATTCCTGAGCATTCAGCAGCACGTTGAAATTGGCACGCTCAACGTTGACGTTCGACAGCACGGATCATGAGCCGATGGCTTAAGAACCAGAATGCTTATGTGGTATCAACACAATGGATGTCCAGCACATAATGTCTTGCATCGTGTTCTGAACCGAAGATATCTTGCCAGATGGATTGGTCGAGGAGGAACAGTTACTTGGCCTGCTAGGTCTCCTGATTTAAATCCTCTGGACTCTGTTTTCTTTGGGGATGCATTAAAGACGTTGTCTATCGCGATATTCCAACAACTCCAGAGGACATGCAGGAACGTACTGAGCTTGCTTGTAATTCTCTTCAGCAGGCAAAAATGGAAGCAGTAAATAATTCTTTCATTCAATGAGTGCACCAGAGTATCAGTGTCCAGGATCACCACTTTAAGCATCTTTGAATGTTCTACTCCTCGGCAATTGTACAGGAGAGTCAAAGTAAATTTTGTGTCATGTTTCCACTTGGTTTTCATTTGTTTTTGGACAACTCCAGCAAGAGAAAATGAATTACCAAATAAAAATTACAGAGTGTCATTTAAAAGAGTCATACCGCTGTTCATATCTCTGTGAAAAAACAAAGCTACAACGAAGGCAATCATGCTGACTGATATCCCCATGACGGCTAAAGAACATTTGCTTGAAACATTTTGTAATTTGCATCTGGACAAACAGTAATTTAGGGTTGTCAAGATAAATGGGACACCCTGTATATACAGTCAAACAATAAAACAAGTTAAAGCAGGTGATAACACAAAAATGAATGACACACCACACACAGAATATGACGGTTAAAGTATTATGCTACAAAAACACTGTGACTACACGAAAAATTGGAAGCTTTCAACCGGTTTTCCACATGAAAGAAAGCTGCTCAGTTTACATATAATAAATTAGATGTATTTCAATATAAAAAGCTTCCATGAACTACTTAAAACCTATAGCCTGTGACAATAAAAACTTCGTGCAATATCCCAGGATACCCGCTGAATATGCCTTGTTGAAAATGCTTTCGGTGCATAATTTATTTATTTATTTTTAATTAATGTGCTGCATGTAAAAGGTGTTTTTCTTGTAAACTACTGCATTTAATGTTCTCTTTGTTTTCATACACATGTCTACAATCCTGGCCTTACTCAGCAAGGCAAACTGGTTGCCTGGCCGTAGCGGGAACTAATATCATTATGTGACTAGGTCCATCCACATCCCAATTCGAAGTAGTGCACGCTATTATCTCCTAGTGTGAGAACATAAAGTCATCACAGAGAATACCTGCTCTGGCAGCCAGGCCAACGTGCTGTACACATCATCAGTTTTAATGACAATGAGAATGGGAAAGGTATTACAGTCCCAACAGAGAAGAAGACAGAAAGTTGGAGCAAACACGACAAGCAAAAGATAAGTACAGTAGAAAGTCAATTAACTGTCACTCTTGCGACCAGGCAATGGCTGGAACACTACAGAGGTTGGATAACCAGAGGAGAACGAAGAAAATCATTTATAGAGCTCAAAATGATGTAATAAATAAATAAAGTTATATTCATAATAAAGAGAAAGGAAAAAGAGAAAATTCTATAATTTGAGAAACTATTTTAAAAAGTGTAAATTTTTTTTGTTCAATTTCTTTTGCAGGTGCTTCACACCACTTCTTTGCCCACAATATGTCATCCATAGCTACAGCAGTATGCTGTTGTTCCAAATATTTGAGGGCAGTCTCAAACACATCCATTGCTGCAGAGTGGCTGATGTTTTTGTCTTCCACCTTTTCTTCACCATCTGAATCCTCTTTTCCAACACTATACTGTTGCAAAGCACGATCACTGGTCTGATAACCTCCAAGTTCTTCATTGGTAACAGCAGAACCATCACCTTCTGCTACCCATTCCCCTACATCAGTATGCTGGATATCACTCCGAAGCGTTTGCAAATCAGTGACTGAAGCTGCAGTGTCTGACTCATTAGATTATGGAAGTTCTTGCTCTTGGTTTAGGCAACAACAAACTTTATTCTGTGATTTTTGTAGACTGGCTGTCTTAAGTTCTTCCTAAGCTTGAGTGATGACGTTTGAAGAATTTTTAAATAGTATGAGCAAATGCAAAAAAACACCACTCCCTAAACAAATTACCATTCATCCAAGCACTTTAGCTTTGTACTAAACGGAAAGTGCTGACGTATTTGTTTTCAAAAGCTCTTGGATTTTCAGATTTACCAATTACAATTAACAGCAATTTATGATTACCACTTGCAATGCTGCATGTTGCAATGGTCAGCCACTCGTTTGCTAGTCTCGTGCCTATGACTGCTTTGTACTACGAGACAAGTGTTTTTTGAGGGAGCATTTTATAGTTTAGCTCAGTCTCGTCAATTTTGTATAACTGATTAGCTACCAGTTTATTTTCTAATACTATTTTTTCAAAATTTTCAGCACATTTCCCACTTTCATCATTATCATCAGAAAGATTTTCACCTGGAATAGCAACTTGCCTAGTACCGTAATGGTTTTTCCATCAAGCATAGCCACCTTTCACTTGTTGGAATACATCTTTTTCATCACCCACTTTTTGGTGCACGTTAATAGTTTTTTTTGTTTTACAACAGGACTCGATAGTCTTTCCCGACAAATTCAAATTCACACAGCGTCATCCAAGAGCTTAAGTTTTAATTTTTTCAATGCTGTTCTTATTGTTTGAGCATTTTCGCCATATACTGTTAACAAAAAAGGTTCATATCTTTTTGGTTCTTTATCCAAGCTTTAATAGTTGTCAGTCCAAAAACCATTTCAGAAGCTAATTTAATAATAGGCTCACCTTTGCCAAGTCTTTGCAGAATATTTAGTTTCCCTTTGTGATTTGTAGCCATTTTTACTCTTTCAGAATCCCTCAAACTTTTTAATGACAACTGAGCATGCACAAGGAGCATGACTTGAGTGGAAACGTGTTGTGACAGCAGTAAAAACAAGCATTAAAACTGGGACGCTGTACGGTGTGGAGCGCAGACGGATGGTTGAACACGTGGTCAGATAACCTCATTATCAATTAATTGAGGGTCAGATAATCGATGTTCTACTGTAAGTCAGTGATGTGCAAGTTACAGTATGAGGGGCACGATGCCAAGTGCAGCAGGATTCAGGCAACAGACACAAATCAGAATAAGCAAAACACACACAACAAGTACTGCACTGACAATATTGATAAATGTGTTATTAGACAGCAATATTATGAATGAGACATAGACGTAACATATTTCCACAAAGCTCACACCTTCTGTCGAACAAAACAGAACTTTTGGGCTATCAGAGAAACTCTGGAAAAAACTATGTTCCACCTATGTGACTGATTTTAAAACGTGCCAAAATAATTGAGTCATCACATGTGGACTTGAGATCGTACTTGCAAAAGAAGTGCACAAACTGTTGATTCATACACAGTACACCATTAATAAATGTTGCCAAGTTAAAGTATCCGACGAGTACTGTCACACAACTGTGCTAGGCAGCATTTCATTTTTGAAAATAGAGGTTTTTTTGTGTTCACCACTATGACTATTACGTGATTACTTTGGACTACTGTGAAGAAACAGACAGAAGAAAATTAAAAACATGGTGAGACAAGGAAAGCTGAACTTTTGGCATTAGACAGCACCAACTATCTCTTCTTTATTCCATTGCGAAAAATGTGTTAGAAAATGGTTCCCCTCCTACTGTCATCATACCATATAGACCTAAACGGTCTGGAACCTCAAAAAGAATTAAGGTACGTCAATTATAAAGGCTGAAGATTTTGGTGCTAATAAATAAACATCATGTACCTTACCAGTTGTGAAGTGTACAATATTTTTACCGAAACATGTTTCAGGATTACGTTATCCCATCATTGAGTTCTTAAAGCTGGTACGCCATTAGGCACTGTCAAAAATAAAGACCCAGCAGCACAAGCACAAAATCAAACATGAAACTCTTCCTAGAATATCTCATGTTGGCATGTTATACTCTCAAGGCACAACTGGTAAAGAAGCTTTAAGCATTTGGTAATGGGATAATGCAGTCCCAAAGCATGTCGTAAGAATATTGCACGTTCAATAACTGGTGCACAACATTCTCAGTAGTGATTCACGAGATAGTCGTATGATGGCTTCAAAACAGATAACCATTTAGGCAGCTTGAACATCAATTTCACTTCTTTTAATTCAAGCAGCTTTTCATTTGGCTTCACAAGGATGAGCGGATCATCTTCCAACACTTTTCACTACAGAAAAAGTGAAGGTGGTCACCGGGAAATGAACTCTGGACCTCACCATCACTAGCCAAACACACCAACCATAAGATCGCACTGTCGGTTCACTTTTGCTGTCGTCACATTAGAAGATTGAAAAGGCAATTTATCGTGCCGAAAAATGTATGACGACAACTGGAGAAAAGATGTTCTGACAGACAAGGAAACTGGAAATCTAATAGAATCAGTTGGGACAGATTCAAACAATGAGTCGCCATCAATGTCTGCGAATGAAACAGAAGACGACAAATCTGCAGACACAGCTGAGGAAAATAATGACATAACCGGGCACAGTAATTTTACAAATACTGCCACTGAAGTATTGTGAACAGCCCTGGTAAGATATAGTGTGCAACCTGCTTACAATCTCATTCTAAATAGGCACTTCATTCAGTAGCACGTACAGGTGTGAAGCGTGTGGCAGCACTGAAGTGAACGCCGTTGCTGCCTCCTGTCCCAGTTTAGGGTTGGACATACACACAACAGTGCTGCCACTCTGGCCATGTATTCAGTTCACTTTGCCACAGTACCGCAGCTCACTGCTACAGGAGCCAAAACAGAATGGCATATCTACTCGATAAATTGGAGAACGTACGAGCGGCAGTTGTACAGTTTTAATTGTCGTCTCAGAAAAACAAAGTTGCATTATTAATTTTTTGTTTGTTTGCAGATTCACTTCTGCAGTCTCAGTGCGCTTTGACATCCCCATCCCACAGAACTGTAGCATGCCGTTACAGTTGTGTGTCCCATTAGCAAATGGCTGAACCATTCTGCTTAGTTTCTTAGAGGCTCGTATCTCTGCCCACGCTGATGTCTTCAGTAAGTGTAAAAGCTGGTGCAATTTTCTGACCAGTCTTGATGTGAGCTTTTAAGGAAAAAAAACCATATGACTGAGGAACTCTGGGTCAACTCAAAAAGTAGAGAACTAGATCAACACTTTACAGGTTCCTATTGCTGGGACCTTGTCAACACCACCCTACCTGCTCTTCTGCCATTTTTCGATGAGCAGCTGCTCCCTTGGAAGTGGATGGCACAGCATCAAACACATCTGATAGCCGACGAACTGCAGTCTTGTTCTGCAATTGTATCTTCAGTGGTGGAGAAGTCAGTTCCTGTGGTTGTCTTAAACTGCAGCAGTCCGAACGACAGCTCGGAGAAATTACCTTTGTTTTCTGAATCTGCGATTTGTGGTCCCACAAGAAATGAAAAAGAAATATTTTTTTAAAAAAATTAACAGAATTTTTCCTCATTCTATTGATTTATGTAATGTGGAATGCGTAAAATATTTCAAAATCAAAGTACCAGATGCATCTTTTAAGCACCTATGTGGCTACATGTTGAGTAACTATATAGTTGTCAAAAATTCCCATGTGGCTGTATTTTGAGTAATTATATAGTTGGCCAGACGCCAATTTTTCCTGTTACTTTGATAACAAACTTACACTACTCGGCATCAAAATTGCTACACCATGAAGATGACGTGAACCAGATGCGAAATTTAACCGACAGGAAGAAGATGCTGTGCTATGCAAATGATTAGCTTTTCAGAGCATTCACAAAACGTTGGCGACGGTGGCGACACCTACAGTGTGCTGACATGAGGAAAGTTTCCAACCAATTTATCATACAGAAACAGCTGTTGACTGGAGTTGCCTGGTGAAACGTTGTTGTGATGCCTCGTGTAAGGACGAAAAATGCGTACCATCACGTTTCCAGCTTTGATAAAGGTCGGATTGTAGCCTATCGCGATTGTGGTTTATCGTATCGTGACATTGCTTCTCGCGTTGGTCGAGATCCAAAGGCTGTTAGCAGAATATGGAATCGGTGGGTTCAGGAGGGTAATACAGAACACCGTGCTGGATCCCAACGGCCTCGTATCACTAGCAGTCAATATGACAGGCATCTTATCCGCATTGCTGTAACAGACCGTGCAGCCACGTCTCGATCCCTGAGTCAACAGATGGGAACGTTTGCAAGACAACAACCATCTGCACGAACAGTTCAACGACGTTTGTAGCAGCATGGACTATCAGCTCGGAGACCATGGTCGCGGTAACCCTTGACACTGCATCACAGACAGGAGCACCTGCGATGGTGTACTCAATGATGAACCTGGGTGCACGAATGGCAAAATGTCATTTTTTCAGATGAATCCAGGTTCTGTTTATAGCATCATGATGGTCGCATCAGTGTTTGGCAACATCGCGGTGAACACACATTGGAAGCGTGTATTCGTCATCGTCATACTGGCGTATCACCCAGCGTGATGGTATGGGGTGCCATTGGTTACACGTCTTGGTCACCTCTTGTTCATATTGACAGCACTTTGAACAGTGGAAGTTACATTTCAGATGTGTTACGACCTGTGGCTCTACCCTTCATTCGATCCCTGCGAAACCCTACATTTCAGCAGGATACTGCACGACCACATGTTGAAGGTCCTGTACGGGCCTTTCTGGATACAGAAAATGTTCGACTGCTGCCCTGGCCAGCACATTCTCCATATCTCTCACCAACTGAAAACGTCTGGTCAATGGTGGCTGAGCAACAGACTCGTCACAATACGCCAGTCACTACTCTTGATGAACTGTGGTATCATGTTGAAGCTGCATGGGCAGCTGTACCTGTACACTTCATCCAGGCTCTGTTTGAGTCAATGCCCAGGCGTATCAACGCCGTTATTACGGCCAGAGGTGGTTGTTCTGGGTACTGATTTCTCAGGATCTATGCACCCAAACTGCGTGAAAATGTAATCACATGTCAGTTCTAGTATAATATATTTGTCCAATGAATACTTGTTCTGCATTCCTTCTTGGTGTAGCAATTTTAATGGCCAATAGTGTAGTTTTATATTTAATATGCAGAAAAAAAGCACATGTACATTTTTTTATAACACAATATGTTAATATACTATGTAGTAATCAAACTGTAGCTGCTCCTGCTGTAAATTCATTCTTGCCAACAGTAAAATAATTCTACAGACGTAGCAATGCAAAACAGTTTTATGCAACATTATGACTAATAGCCCTTCAAAACTTGTGGAAAGGTATAACACAGATTACAAGTGGAGTTACAGAATGTCCACCATTTAATACAATTGTGAACAAAATGTTAAGATGGCCTCATACAGCCTAAGAGCTGTCAGGTAGATAAAGTTTTCTTTTAAAGATTATTTTTACTACCTGTTACACTTTGCAGACCACTGGACAAATGATCAGTGATGTTTATAGCTGCACATTTCACTGACTTTTGCACCTTTCCAAAACTGTGTAATGAATGGTGAAGATAATTTTTTTTTCCATAATGAAAGCAGCCAATGTTCTTAAACTGCCAACTGACTGTGAGCAGAGATGTGATCTGTTCCCGCATCTGGCCATCCTGATTTAGGTTTTCTGTGATTTCCCTAAATTGCTTCAGGAAAATGCTGGGATGGTTGCTTTGAAAGGGCATGGCCACCTTCCTTTCCTAAACCGATAGGACCGATGACCTCACTATTTGGTCCCCTCCCCCAAATCAATGAATGAACAAGAGTATGGTGGTAAATGCTATGGATTCGGAAAAAGAGAGAGAGAGAGAGAGAGAGAGAGAATAGAAACTGGTTTAAGTTAGCTGATAAGTATGGTGTTGATACCTTTGTGATAAGCAGTATTTAGAATGATATGGATTTAATTTTTAAGTATGCCTGAAAACTTGATAGTGAGGATGGGAGTAAACATCAAAAAGTGACGAAGAATGAACTTTTGGAAGAATGACATCATTCCTGAAAGACAACAATATGCAGGTGACATAGGTTGTCTCCCTAGACTTAATAATATAAAACTCGCTTTTCTTCGTATGTTCAATTATCTGGATTTTTTAAATTTCTGAATTACTTATGCCAACAATTAGTCTGGACAATGGAGTCTCCACTGTAATGTGAAAAGTTATAGGATCAAACACTCCCTTCGGGTACACCTAAAATTACTTTTACTTCTGAAGATTTCTCTCTGTTGAGAATGATATGCTATGTACTCTTTGTTAGAAACTCATCAAGCTAATCAATCAGCTCGTCTGGTATTCTACGCGCAAAGTGTGAATTTTCATATTACACTGTAATCTTCGGCAATGGAAGTACTATTAATAACAATCACTGGCTTGCCCATTCCTCTTAGGTGACACACAAACCATCCCAGAAAGCAGTAAGCGAATGTGTTTCATACATCTACAGCATTTGAAACAGACTGTTTTATTGACATATGGTTGATTATTACCAGATTAAATGCCAAAAGGATGCTGTTTATCTCAATAGCTACTAGTCACAAAATTATTTTTTAGTGTCATACTGCCATCCATCAACATGAAAAGTCTAAAGCTCCCTGGCAAATTAAAACCATGTACTGAACCAGGGCTGTAGCCCACAACCTTCGCCTTTTGCAGGGAAGGGCTCTACCGAACGAGCTATCTGAGCACAGCTCATGGCCTGCCCTCACAGTCTGAACAACACACAACATGTATATTTACACATAAAACAAATATACAAATAGTAACCACAATCATGCAAAGGAAGGACAAACTGTTACAAAGGACAGAAAACATCCACATAAACCAAAGGGGGGGTAAAAAAATTTAAGTATCAGTGCATCATGCAATCAGTAAAAATGAAGAAAAATGTAGTGCGAGATTCCTACACAATCAAATTTCTCCCAAGCCTTTCCCCTAGTTTATCATACGAAGGATTTTGTCTACTCTGATGTACACTTTTCTGTTTTCACTCTATTGTAAACACGACGTCAATGATACTACAATAACGGCTGAAGACAAAGAAAACGCACACATGCAAAATAGAAAAACGCAATACCTCCTCATGTTCATCCCTCAAATTCTGCATGAAGATAGGTGATGAACCAAGAGGTTCATAAGCGGGGCTCTCAAATTCTGTTCCTTCAGATGACAAGGAATTCAGTGACGTACGAGATTCTGATAACATGGACCTCACTGATCTGCAACTTGGAGATGGCGCTAAAGATTCCAGCATCTGGAAAAGAAACATGTCCACTCTCATATCTGGCTTAGTTTGAGAAGCACTGACATGGTATTAAAATGCATATAATCAACCAACACAACGGGTTCAAGTTTGTAAGTATAAACCAATAACAGAAGTGTAAAGGAGTAAGTACATTGCATATTTTCGTATTACGAAAGTACAAATACGGATTCTATCAAATACAGCACAGCAGTTTCTGTAGCAATGCAACCGAGACCGTGCTGCGCAATGCGCTTTTGTCAACCAATCATAGCTCACGCCACTTGATCTCAACAACCAACGACAGCAGATGTTGAGAGCGTAGTACATGTGATGTAGTCAGCCAATGGCAACATCACTGTTAAGCAGTGTGAAGACACAAAAAGGACAAGTTAATGGTTTAGATTAACACACATACAGTATAGCTACAAAGAAAGCTAAGCTTTCACTTATTATATGGGTTGTTTTTTAGCATGTGTAACCCTTTAAGATATATTAAATGCAAATGTGCCCATAAAATTTTAAATAATGACATAAATGGCTGGTCTTCTGGGTCTGAGATTTGTGCAAGAGGCTGGTCCTCGAAGTGTTAAGTTTTTAATTCTCTGTGATTTATGAATTTCATCACACGTAACATACATTGATCAGCCAGAACATTACTAATATCTACCTAATAGCCAGAATGTCCACCTTTGCCACAGATTACAGCAGAGACACGGCATGGCAGGGAAGCAATGAGATCTCAGTACGTCGCTGGGGGGAGAAGGCACCACATCTGCACACCCCAGTCACCTAATTTCCATAAATTGCGGGGAGGGGGGGTGATGAGCTCTGATGCCACAATCAACCATGTCTCACATGCGTTCAATTGGAATCAGATCTGGTGAGTTGGAGGGCCAGCACACCGATTGAAACTCACAACTGTGTTCCTCGAACAATTCCACCACACTCCTGGCCTTGTGACATGGTACATTACCTTGTTGAAAATGGCACTGCCACCAAGAAAATGATCGTCATGAAGGGGAGTACATGATCTGCAACCAGTATACAATATTCCTTGGCCATGAGGGTGCCTTGTGTGTGCGCTCAGCTATACATATGGATGCCCCTGTGAATGTTCTCCATAGCATACTGGAGCCACTGCCAGTTTGTCCCCATCCCACAGTACAGGTATCAAGCCGCTGTTGCCCTGGAAGATGACGGATTTGCGCCCTCCCATCGCCACACTGAAGAGTGTATAAGGACTCATCAGACCAAGACACACACTGCCACTGCGTCAATGTCACATGCCCAATTCAGTCACAATTGCCGATTTCGTGGTGAAAACATTGATATACGCGTGGGTTGTTGGCTGCGAAGGCCCACAGTTAGAAGTGATCAGTGCACTGTGTTCAGGCACATTTGTACTCTGCTGTCCAACATCTGCTATATGTGGTGGCTGTCCAGCCTCATGACGTCTGGACGTGGTTTCACCACATGTTGAAGACATTCACCACAACACTCCTCGAACACATGACAAGTTGTGCAGTTTTCGAAATGCTCGTGCCGAACCTCTGGGCCATCACAATCAGCCCTCGGTCAAACTCAAACAGATCACACGCCTTCCCTATTCTACACACAGACAGAATGCTCACTGGCACTCCATGCACCAAGCGTGTGTCTGAGTCGTCGTCATTCATTGCCAGGTGATGCCACTATCATCTCGATAGGTTTATATCCGTAGTAGGTCAGTGGCCATAATGTTCTGTCTGATCAGTGTAATTCATGTTTTGTAAAAGGAAATATAAGAAAACTGTTCTTGGCATAAGAACTAAGACTCTACCACTGAAAGTACACTAATATTTTGCTATGTAGTGAATTTAACACAAGCTCTCTTACTCTGCAATACTTTTAAGTGTCATTTCCAATCCGGTTTACATCTACACAACGCTGTAAAAAGCTAGTAAGAAGGAACACAAATTTCTTGCAAAAATTATAAAGGAAGAACAGCTGTTTGTATACACCAGAACTAAGAGCAACAAGCTAAAATAAGTTTTCCATGACTGTTTCAAACTGTATAAAAAATTAAAAAGGTTATCTGTGGAGCAAAGACAAGTGGCAGTTTATATTTTACTCCAGGAATAAAATTAAGCCATGTGGGGGGTTGCAATGATAAAACACAGTGTGCTGCAGGTTTATAATTTACCGAATAATGGTGTTCAATAAATTTAAGATGTATTCAATATAGACTGAGATATAACATCAAGCCTAGAGGTGGTACCAGACAAGTGCTGAAACATATCTCGTGATTGTAAAACATTGTGTTTCAGGGAAGGAGATTTGTAAAATTCTGCTAAAGCTGTCAGTATATTTGAAACAAAACATTTTATTCAATACTACTAACCAAATTTGCCTGCTTAGTCATCTTCAAGTGAACACTTGCATATGTTCGCCTGTATATAGCATTAAGAGATCTCGTATTATGTCATAAAAGAAACAGGACATCCGAGAATACTCCAAGGGCACCGGAATTTTGTGGACCATAGAGAAATGCATATTTTGACTTAAAGCGCACATTCATATGTCCAGACTTACCCTGAAGCAGACCCCTTACCTTGTATTACGCTTCTCAGAGTGTTTTTAGAGTTTGCCATTTTTCTTGAAGTACCAGTACTGTATTATCTCATGTCTGGTTCTTTACTATGGCATAATATTATACATGCCAGACAATGTAAACATGCACTCAAAATTCAATATAAAATTGACATTAGCCAATAGTGCAGAATGAAACATTTCATTTCAAATAAATTGACTGTCTCTGTGGAAAAGATTAACAAAAAACCAAATTGCTTTAGCAAACCGACAAAAATAACTCGATTGTTCTGCAAGACATTTAATGCTCGATTGCTAATAATGTGGAAATAAAATTATAAAACTGAAACCAATAACATACTTTAGTCTTCCATAATTATGTGAATGTATTTTAAGTCACTTCATAGCTCCAGTCACAGAATCCATTTTGTTTTCATCTGATGTGAGAACTGTAAACGAAGAGAAAACATCAAAGCCACAAAACATAAACATGGATCACATGGAGAATACCAATCTCCCCCCATCACTATAACTCGGATAGCTCTGGGCATTCGTGAATCTGGCATCTTTGGCAAGCCACAAAAATTTTTCCAGGTAGCATCTGCATGCTTGCTGCTACTGCTCATACAGCTAAAGCCACACTTCAAGTAGCCAGAAGTAGGGGAAGGCACTGTTCATATGTGACTATGTGCATGCGTGCGATCCCAATGGCAACTGCTGAAATGAACCAGTTGTGTCATCACACTATTCGAAAGCACTTTGTTGTTATGAAACATTGCACAGTCTTCGTCTTACGGCCTTTGACACATTTTGTTGTTGGCAGATGCTGGTGTGTGCATGGCATTTTGTTGTTGTAAATGGTACATTTTCTTTGCAACTAAAGTTTTATTTTGATGTTATTCTCTTGTGTATGTTATAATGCTGCGTATTATTCTAAAGTAAAATTTTTTGACAGAGTATTAGGTCCTACCAGTCAAAATTGCGAAAAATTTTGCTGATAAAACAATTAAAAATTCCCGGCTTTTTCCATGATGAAAAAATTCCCATGTTTTTCCCAGTTGTCCAGGGGAGTATACACACTGTATATGATCCTCTAGATGCACTGTACCACAATAGAGTATGTCTACAAATGTTTAGTTCTTGCTTGATATGTTTTACATAAATGTGCATATAATTATACTTTTGATATGTGTATGTATCACATTAATGGTAAAAGTACAACATGTGTTTCATTTGATTGCAGTTTTTGTACTATTTCAGCATGCCAGGAAGGACAGTGCTGAGATAATAGCCACATACGTCAGAGCAGTTGTGTCGGCAGGGACAAGTGGAGACTGTAAAAAGGTGTTTTGCATCTTTGTGATCGCACTATTGTGAAACAGCTACCCTCATTACTTAATTTGCGTGAATCCTGTCATGTACAAATGAAAAAGTACATCCATTGCGATGAAATTCCTAAATTTCTGTGGATATTCAGGCCTCAACTTCATTAACAGGGTTGTATTTCTCTGCCTTCACCCTTTCTTCCAAGCCAAGGCCAAACCCAATTCCTACTCCTGGTATTATGTTGTCATTCTGCCCTTCTCCTAATGACTCAGGCAGACACTGGCATCGCTAAAGTTGCACAGATAATTATGTCCACCATGTGTAAAATCCCATTAAACATTAAAATAGACAATCATTTCCTTGTACTAGCATTACACAAAAAAACACATAGTCCACAATTCTGTAGAATCATAACATAATTTCATTGTAGCTGCACAAGTTAACAATAACTGCTTAAAAAATATGAAGCTAGATCTCTCAAAAGTTTCAATATGAGTGAATAGCAGCTTTACAAAAATATCAACTTTCACACACAACAGTGTAATGAACATACAAGCTGGTGGTTCCGAATATGTACCCTTGGGGCACTGGTGCAGACTTACGCATTATGTGTATCGTGTAATAGGGCTATGGAAAAATTTGGCAGCTGTACACTTGTTAAGACTTTTATATAATAGGTGTGGGGTGTAATACTGGATTTAGGCTATAGACATGCAGTCAAAAATGTCTGTAAGTAATCAACCTGAAAACAGAGGACACCACGCTCACAATTATTCATGTTAATGTGTGGTCAAGACTGCACGGATAAAATATTAAAAACACAGATAAGACATTTTTACTGCAATCGGTTATTTACTGTATTAACACAACAGGAACTGTTACTCGTCAGAACTTACTAACTTACTTTCAATATTACACTTAAAATACAGTGTGTATTTTATATCACTTGCTCCTAGTTGACTTCTGAGAACTGATTGTACATTTTGTTTGTTTTTCTTCATTCACTATCTTTCACAATGACAGTTCTCATTTTCTGGAGAGTTAAAACATCAGCTTTGTCGAAATAAATTTGTCCCATACACTCGAAATTCAGATTGATCCATTTCAGTGGTTCAGTGTGCATGATAATCATTTCCTTGACTACTCTGTCTTTGCTCTGTTCCTCTACTGAACACACATTGTTCACTATATCTGTATCACTTAACTACTCTAATCCTGGTTTGTAGGCTCCACTGTTTAACCGCTCGCAGACTGTTTTGTCAAAAAACTATTTGCAACCAAAAATTTGTATTCTAAATGGAAATATTTGTTCTAAATGTAACAGAATAAGTCAGGTTTTGCTTTTTTTAAATTTTTTTCCAAAAATCAACTAACTGAAATTTAACAATGTGAGAACTGTCTCATTGTCTATGTCTTCCCAATTAAAAATTTGTATTCTGCATGAAAGTATTTGTTCTAATTGTAACAGAATAAGCTTAGTTTCTTTTCTTTATTTTAGTTTTTCAGTAGTCATCAAACCATGCAAGGATAATCCACTGGCTGGATCATCAGAAGATCAGTGTATTTTATGCAGTGAAATCGTATTGTCCTAAGCAAAAGTAAAATTAAAAAATGTAAAAACAAAGTAAAGAGCACAGCATTTTAAAGGATAAAATTTACATAAGTATGTAATGCATAGAGTAATAATCTAAAGCTATGTAATAAGCACTGGGCATTTATGACATATACATAAAGCTTGGAAATTTAAGAAAGCTGCATGCACGAACAACACACTCTCACATGTGGGTACAACATTAAATGACAACAGCACTGACAAACACACACCTGTACAGCAACACTGTCTCGGTTGATTACAATTGTACAAGGGTAGAACCAACTACAGAATTACAAATATGATGTGCTCTAGCAAAATTAAATCAAACAAAACTGTCTGTGTGATACATTAGTGTAAGAGTAAAGCACTGGATTGGTAACGAAAAGATTACGAGTTCAAATACACACCCAAACATTTTTTAGGCTTATTGTTATTTAGCTCTAAGAAAACTCTGTTCTTGTAGTAATGCAGTCATAAAATGAATGCCTTAATTTTAGTTAGTAGTAACTCTTTCATCAGTTTATTAATGAAGTGTTTTGCTGTTTTATTTCCACATGCATTACTATAAAAACCTGAGAATTTATATAAATCATTATTCCTTGCTTTTAGTTGTTGATCAACGTACTAAAATGCAATGGAGATTTGTCTTGTCCATAAGCGTACAGAACTGGAATCTGTGAATTGTTCTGTAGCTCAAAGGAAAACACATTCAATTTCAGAGTAACATAACAACACAGAAGGGTTCCCTATGCACGATATCATCAGGAAACAGCTAAATATTATTTATAGGAGTCTAATAAGATGTATTTCTGCTGCTAAATTAAATCAACTGCATAAGAGTGTTGAAACTTTCAAAGCAAATACACTGGAAAATACGGGATGAAATAATGACAATACATTTAAAAGGATAGACTGCTACTAACTATAAAGTTGAGATGAGGTGTCACAGACAGACGCAAAAAAAAAGACTGCTAAACAAGTCGGCTTTCATCAAAAGGCATTCTTCTGGATTAGACAACATACACACACATTTGCACAAACACAACTTACACAGATATGACCACTTTCTCAGGCTGCTGAGTCTGGTCTCAACAGGCAGAGACAGTGGTCATGTGTATGCAAATTGTGTTTGAGTGAGCATGTGTCTAATTCAGAAGAAAGCCTTTTGGTTGAAAGCTTTTGTTATGCCTGTCTGCGATTCAGCATCTCCACTACATGGTGAGTAGCATCTATCTTTTTCATAATATTGTCACTGGAGCAAATATCTTGTATACTAAATCTGGAAAAGGAAGAGAGACAGTATTTTGTTTAAGAGCTAGTTGGACACACATTATTACGGCCACAGAGATAAGGCTGTTGTCACACAAATGCTTGCACAGTAAGATCCTGCTGGGATGAGGGCATATTCTAGCATGGTAAGATACCTCAAAGAAGGCAAGAGCTGATACCTGTTACTTTATAGCCTTTACAGGGGGATATAGAGAAAGGGGGAGGGGGGGTAAACTCTTGCAGCTGTGTTGCAGTGCAAGACAAATCTTTCCTTGGTGAGTGCTTTGCACCGAAAGGACATGCTACATGCTTGTCAATACCGCAATAATGTTAGGAAATGCTTCCAGTGAAAAAAGACAATGGTGGGACGTTGCTACCTCTCACTAAGGTGAAACACAGAACCACAGGTGCATCAAAGTTCGCAATTGTCATGAAAACAGGGAAGCTGTAACAATGAATCTAAGAACTTTAGGAAAAAGAGACAATTCAAAAAGCATATGATGCATATTGACAACTTTCAGGGAGGTGCATTTCAACATCATATTTATAATTACCACCTCAGAAAGGAATATCAAATCCTCGATAAACCGAAGTCTTTCCTACAAAAAGCAGAACTTTTTAGATAGGGAAAACTGTCGATGCTAAATGTAGTGCATGGCTTAGGCTTCAAATAGAGGGAAAAAAATAACAGAAGAAATGTCATAATTGAGAGGGGTGTTATTGTAGCATGGCGGTGTACATTTTTTAGGGCAATATCAAAAGGAAACTTTAATGATATTGGTTGGCTCAACAAAGCATGGATGAATGCATGCAATTCAATTAATATAGACTGGGCAGATGTGTCAGTAACTGGCACTATGCCACAACCCATTTGTAGTAAATTAATTCTTCTCCAGGCAAATACAGCGATGGTTTAAGAACTCACATTTGAAAACTTGAGCATGCCTTCAGTAATAGTTCTGGACAACACTTTGTATCATTCAAATAACTTCAATAAGGTATATACTGTAGCTTCCAGAAAATAATACACTATGGACTGTCTATAACAAAAAACTGTTTCCATACCAGACCACTGTAGAAAGATTGACTTACTGGATGTCGTGGCTCAGAATAAACCACTCTATACGTTTTAGATGGATTGGCAAAAATATATGGCCATAGAGTTCTCAGAATACCCCCACATCACTGTCACTTCAGTTTCGATGAACTCATATGGACTCAGGTTAAAGGTTGTGTAGCAAGGAACAACAAAAAAGATTTACAAAGGATGCTACAACCCAAATTTCGTCGTCAGATTGGTATAATGTTGTAATACACAGGAAGGAAATAATAATGAAAGCATGGGAAAATAAATGTGTAATTGAAAGTTCCCTGCTCATTGTGTTACAGTCACGTCACCACACACACGAGAAAGGGAAACACTGTACCACACGTTCCCTCATTATACAAGATATCTGCTAGGGATCCCCTTCTCTGCTTGGGAGCTGGTACTGTGACTACTGTGATAAAAAGGCAACAATTATTTGCTTGCAAATTTCAGAAGGAGGTAACAATGACATTTTAGGTTTCCTGCTTGGGAAACTGTAGCAATAATGATGTTAACAACATTTTGTTAGCTAATAACTAGCAACTCCTCCCCCCCATGAACCATGGACCTTGCCGTTGGTGGGGAGGCTTGCGTGCCTCAGCGATACAGATAGTCGTACCGTAGGTGCAACCACAACGGAGGGGTATCTGTTGAGAGGCCAGACAAACGTGTGGTTCCTGAAGAGGGGCAGCAGCCTTTTCAGTAGTTGCAAGGGCAACAGTCTGGATGATTGACTGATCTGGCCTTGTAACAATAACCAAAACGGCCTTGCTGTGCTGGTACTGCGAACGGCTGAAAGCAAGGGGAAACTACAGCCGTAATTTTTCCCGAGGGCATGCAGCTTTACTGTATGATTACATGATGATGGCGTCCTCTTGGGTAAAATATTCCGGAGGTAAAATAGTCCCCCATTCGGATCTCCGGGCGGGGACTACTCAAGAGGATGTCGTTATCAGGAGAAAGAAAACTGGCGTTCTACAGATCGGAGCGTGGAATGTCAGATCCCTTAATCGGGCAGGTAGGTTAGAAAATTTAAAAAGGGAAATGGATAGGTTGAAGTTAGATATAGTGGGAATTAGTGAAGTTCGGTGGCAGGAGGAACAAGATTTCTGGTCAGGTGACTACAGGGTTATAAACACAAAATCAAATAGGGGTAATGCAGGAGTAGGTTTAATAATGAATAGGAAAATAGGAATGCGGGTAAGCTACTACAAACAGCATAGTGAACGCATTATTGTGGCCAAGATAGATACGAAGCCCACACCTACTACAGTAGTACAAGTTTATATGCCAACTAGCTCTGCAGATGACGAAGAAATTGAAGAAATGTATGATGAAATAAAAGAAATTATTCAGATTGTGAAGGGAGACGAAAATTTAATAGTCAAGGGGGGCCGGAATTCGAGTGTAGGAAAAGGGAGAGAAGGAAACATAGTAGGTGAATATGGATTGGGGGACAGAAATGAAAGAGGAAGCCGCCTGGTCGAATTTTGCACAGAGCACAACATAATCATAACTAACACTTGGTTTAAGAATCATGAAAGAAGGTTGTATACATGGAAGAACCCTGGAGATACTAAAAGGTATCAGATAGATTATATAATGGTAAGACAGAGATTTAGGAACCAGGTTTTAAATTGTAAGACATTTCCAGGGGCAGATGTGGACTCTGACCACAATCTATTGGTTATTACCTGTAGACTAAAACTGAAGAAACTGCAAAAAGGTGGGAATTTAAGGAGATGGGACCTGGATAAACTAAAAGAACCAGAGGTTGTACAGAGATTCAGGGAGAGCATAAGGGAGCAATTGACAGGAATGGGGGAAATAAATACAGTAGAAGAAGAATGGGTAGCTTTGAGGGATGAAGTAGTGAAGGCAGCAGAGGATCAAGTAGGTAAAAAGACGAGGGCTAGTAGAAATCCTTGGGTAACAGAAGAAATATTGAATTTGATTGATGAAAGGAGAAAATATAAAAATGCAGTAAGTGAAACAGGCAAAAAGGAATACAAACGTCTCAAAAATGAGATCGACAGGAAGTGCAAAATGGCTAAGCAGGGATGGCTAGAGGACAAATGTAAGGATGTAGAGGCCTATCTCACTAGGGGTAAGATAGATACCGCCTACAGGAAAATTAAAGAGACCTTTGGAGATAAGAGAACGACTTGTATGAATATCAAGAGCTCAGATGGAAACCCAGTTCTAAGCAAAGAAGGGAAAGCAGAAAGGTGGAAGGAGTATATAGAGGGTCTATACAAGGGCAATGTACTTGAGGACAATATTATGGAAATGGAAGAGGATGTAGATGAAGATGAAATGGGAGATACGATACTGCGTGAAGAGTCTGACAGAGCACTGAAAGAGCTGAGTCGAAACAAGGCCCCTGGAGTAGACAATATTCCATTGGAACTACTGACGGCCGTGGGAGAGCCAGTCCTGACAAAACTCTACCATCTGGTGAGCAATATGTATGAAACAGGCGAAATACCCTCAGACTTCAAGAAGAATATAATATTTCCAATCCCAAAGAAAGCAGGTGTTGACAGATGTGAAAATTACCGAACTATCAGCTTAATAAGTCACAGCTGCAAAATACTAACACGAATTCTTTACAGACGAATGGAAAAACTAATAGAAGCCAACCTCGGGGAAGATCAGTTTGGATTCCGTAGAAACACTGGAACACGTGAGGCAATACTGACCTTACGACTTATCTTAGAAGAAAGATTAAGGAAAGGCAAACCTACGTTTCTAGCATTTGTAGATTTAGAGAAAGCTTTTGACAATGTTGACTGGAATACTCTCTTTCAAATTCTAAAGGTGGCAGGGGTAAAATACAGGGAGCGAAAGGCTATTTACAATTTGTACAGAAACCAGATGGCAGTTATAAGAGTCGAGGGACATGAAAGGGAAGCAGTGGTTGGGAAGGGAGTAAGACAGGGTTGTAGCCTGTCCCCGATGTTGTTCAATCTGTATATTGAGCAAGCAGTAAAGGAAACAAAAGAAAAATTCGGAGTAGGTATTAAAATTCATGGAGAAGAAATAAAAACTTTGAGGTTCGCCGATGACATTGTAATTCTGTCAGAGACAGCAAAGGACTTGGAAGAGCAGTTGAATGGAATGGACAGTATCTTGAAAGGAGGATATAAGATGAACATCAACAAAAGCAAAACAAGGATAATGGAATGTAGTCTAATTAAGTCGGGTGATGCTGAGGGAATTAGATTAGGAAATGAGGCACTTAAAGTAGTAAAGGAGTTTTGCTATTTGGGGAGCAAAATAACTGATGATGGTCGAAGTAGAGAGGATATAAAATGTAGGCTAGCAATGGCAAGGAAAGCGTTTCTGAAGAAGAGAAATTTGTTAACATCCAGTATTGATTTAAGTGTCAGGAAGTCGTTTCTGAAAGTATTCGTATGGAGTGTAGCCATGTATGGAAGTGAAACATGGACGATAAATAGTTTGGACAAGAAGAGAATAGAAGTTTTCGAAATGTGGTGCTACAGAAGAATGCTGAAGATTAGATGGGTAGATCACATAACTAATGAGGAGGTACTGAACAGAATTGAGGAGAAGAGGAATTTGTGGCACAACATGACCAGAAGAAGGGATCGGTTGGTAGGACATGTTCTGAGGCATCAAGGGATCACCAATTTAGTATTGGAGGGCAGCGTGGAGGGTAAAAATCGTAGGGGGAGACCAAGAGATGAATACACTAAGCAGATTCAGAAGGATGTAGGTTGCAGTAGGTACTGGGAGATGAAAAAGCTTGCACAGGATAGAGTAGCATGGAGAGCTGCATCAAACCAGTCTCAGGACTGAAGACCACAACAACAACAACAACTAGCAACTTGTATACCAGTCTGAACTATTTATTTTGCATTTCAAAACATTATTTTGCATGTCAAAACAAAGCATTTCTGTGATTATTCCTGAAACTGAGAAATACTGAAGGGAGGTTTTTACTTGTTATGTTCTGTGAAGGTTAATTAACTCTCAATGCATTATTTTTACTTTATAAGAACAGTTTTTTAGACAAATTTAGCCGTGGAAGACTATATGTAAATTAATATTCTCGGGCTTGACAAATGTGGAAATTTAATAGACACCAAAATCCGCCCTTTTTTTTGCCATCATCAATTTCCCTCATTTCTAGTAGTTAGTAGTTTTAGTAAAAAAAATATGATAAACTAACATGTTCCATGTAATTACAAAAACACATATTCATGATCTATGGAACAAATACTAATAGTGTAAACTCTTTAAAATGCCGATCTATCAGGTTCTTTTTTTTTTTTTTTTAAGGGGTTGGAGGGGATGAAAATAATACTCTACTCATATCAGCTGTGCAATGGTTCCAAAAAGATCTTTTTCATTGGGCAAGTTGTATTTTTTATGATTAGCATCATACAAAAATTTAAAACACAAATCTTGTTGCACTATGGACAAAATAGTAAGAATGAAAATTTAAACAACTGAATGGATTGTAAATAAAACAAAATGCAAGAGAAATGAGGCACAGAAATAATGAATTCAATGAGACTGATGAAAATAAAGAATGATGAAACAGAAAAAAATTACATCAAAATTAATAAATAAAAGCACTTAAAATCACTTGGACGAAGATTCAAAATGAAAAATGAATTAAAGAAAGCAAAACAAGAGCAAATAAAAAAGCCGATACAATGATGAAAATGATGTGACAAAGGATTAGAAATAAAAATATTACCATTGTACATGTTAACCGAGAAATAATAATAAACATTTGCTTTGATAAACATATCAAAATAAAAAGTTTTGAAGCAGCTGGCCAGATTTGAACCCACGACCTTCTAAATGTCAGGAATGAATCATATCCATTACGCTACACTACTCCTCTGCATAACACTACTATATTTAAGCCTCTAGAGCAGTAGCCATCAAACTGTGGCCTACAGACTGCATACAGCCCACAGACAGCATACAGCCATATTTCATAATAATATGCATCTAGCAACCAATGTCTGAATCGGAAAATATCAATGAGTATTAAGAGCTTCTTAAGAGAGTAGTCTTCCTGCTTAGGAACAAACACAAATACAGAGTCCGTATTATTTTACAATGAGCTTAATTGTAATTGACACTTGCTAATTTGGCTCAGAGCTTAGTAAAGTTGGCCGCCAACCTCAGGAGCAGAGGGGTAAGTAATGTGGCAACTGCATGCTTAGAGGACGTGGATGTTGAATGTTTTACTGTTTGTCCCCAGTACTGACAAGCCATAGGAGTGTGTGCCTCATGCTGATCAGCTTTTATGGTATAAATATCAAAGGGAAGTAACAGACTGCCAGTCAGACAGAGTAGGACAAGCATTTCAAAGGCCTGCTAACAGAAGGAAGGGCAGAATACAAGGAAATAAAGTAGGATATAGAGAACCAGGACACAAAGAAGTAGAGAAAATACTTCGAAAGACCTATGGAAGGCAGCTACCCAAATTCAAATGGGGAAATCACGAGGTCCTGGAAATGTACCAATAGAGTTAGCGAGGTATGGCACAAGCATTCTGTATTAATGTCTGAGCACGCTATTTATTCTAAGTACGTGGTACAGAGAGGAAATTCCGACAGAGTGAAACATAGGGTATCTAAGCCCTGTTCATAGAAATGGAAACAAGGAAGTGTCTAGGAACTATAATACCATGAGTGTCATGACAGTTCAGTTGGCATGATATATGGGAAAATTTTAACATCTAGACTGGGAAGATTGGAACTGAAGTGGAAGAACAAAGTGGTTTCCAAAGAGGTAGGTCTTGTGTAGATCATCAAGAAGAGACTGGAAAAAATTTAAACAGTCATTTGGTCCTGGTCAGTCTTGAGAAAGCATATGACAGTGCCATTAAAGATATTATTTGTGGTGTTGTGGCCAGGAGAACTGCCAAAAATTTACAAAAGAAATATCATAAACCTCTACAAGTCTGCAGCATGTTTCATTAATGTGGGAGCAGAAATTTCTAGTGACACCTTTTGAATAATTAAAGGACAGAAACAAAGATGCTGTGTCCCACACTCCTTAAGAAGTATGTGCAGAAGGCAATTGATCTCAGGTGTAGAAAGTGCATAGGCCTGGGGAATGAAGTAGGAAATCAGTGTATGTATGCACTTCTCTGTAAATGAAGAAGAGGATATATCTTTCTGCTTAGCAGCTGGTTGGAGGAAGGTAAAAAATAGAGTTTGGAAATTAATTCTGAGAAGATGTTGTGGAGAGCAGGGAAGTAACTTGGACACTGATGGTCATCAAATTACAATGGCTGAAGAGTTTCAGTACCCGGGTAGTATCCTATCACATCATGGAAAATGAGGCCTAAATACCAAACAATGGATCATGCAGGGAAGAGCAGCTACCCCAAAATTAAATCCTACACTTTGTTTCTCAAAACTAAGATTTAAGGTTAAAATGTGATTAAATATATATGCATCACAGAACCAATAAAAAGTTTTGGGAGTGAATGTTGGGAACTCACAGAAAAAAAGTAAAAAGAGGATCAGAGTTTTAGAAATGAACCACTTGAGAAGACCATAAAAGAAATAAGGAAATAACAGATAGGGCACAGAACAGACTTGTTATACACTGAAGAGCCAAAGAAACTGGTGTAGGTTTGCATATTCAAATACAGAGATATGTAAGCACACAGAATACGGCTATATAAGACAACAAGTATCTGTCACAGTTGTTAGATCAGTTACTGCTGATACAATGGCAGGTTATCAAGATTTGAGTGAGTTTTAATGTGGTGTTATAGTCGACACACGAGCAATTGGACACAGCATCTCCGAGGCAGTGACGAAGTGGGGATTTTCCCGTACGACCATTTCATGAATGTACCGTGAATATCAGGACTCCGGTAAAACATCAAATCTCCGAGGTCGCTGTGGCTGGAAAAAGAACAGGACCAATGACAACTGAAGAGAATCATTCAATGTGACAGAAGTGCAACTCTTCCGCATATTGCTGCAAATTTCAATGCTGGGCCATCAACAAGTGTCAGTGTGCAAACCACTCAATGCAACATCATCGATATGGGCTTTTAGAACTGAAGGACCAGTTGTCTACCCTCAATGACTGCATGACACAAAGCTTTACATCTCAGCTGGGCCCGTCATCACCAATATCGGACTCTTGATGACTAGAAACATGTTGCCTGGTCAGCAAGTCTCACTTCAAATTGTGTCGAACAGATGGATGTGTACAGCTATGGACACAACCTCATGAATCCATGCACCTTGCATGGCAGCAGGGGCTGTTCACGTTGGTGGAGGCTCTGTAATTGTATGGGGCGTGTGCAGTTACAGTGATATGGGACCCCTGATACATCTAGATACGATTCTGAACCCCTGATACATCTAGATACGATTCTGACAGGTGACACATACCTAAGCATCCTGCCTGATCACCAGCATCCATTCATGTCCATTGTGCATTCTGATGGGCTTGGGAAATTTCAGCAGGACAATGTGAAACCCCACGCATCCAGAATTGCTACAGAGTGGCTCCAGGAATACTCTTCTGAGTTTAAACACTTCTGCCGGCTACCAAACTACCCAGACATGAACATTATTGAGCATATCTGGGATGCCTTGCAATGTGCTGTTCAGAAGAAAACTCCACGCCCTCATACTCTTACAGATTTATGGACAGCCCTACAGGATTCATGGTGTCAATACCCTCCAGCACTATCTCAGACATTAGTGAGTCCATGCCACATCGTGTTGCAGCACTTCTGTGTGCTCTCGGGGGCCCTACGCCATATTAGGTAGGTGCACCAGTTTCTTTGGCTCTTCAGTGGAATATAGAATAGAAAGAAGACAGCTAGGATGGTTTGGGCAAGTCAAAAGAATGGAAGAAGACAGGTAGCCAAATGACAACTAACTGGATAGAGAAGAAGACAAAGACAACAAAAAGGATCGCTAGGGGATATCCACGAAGTGACATAAAGAACAGCAATAGAAGAGGATGAGGAAGAATGATGAGATTGAGGTGTTTTGATGACAGCGATGCCACACACATTGACAGCTGTACGACTGCCACAACAAGAAGTGAAGTAACACGTATTTGTGAATGTGCATTATAGAGAAAATTGTCTTCAAATGTGGTACATATTTGTAGGAAGGAATGTGAAATTAAATTTAGGCTTTTGTAATACAACAAAATGAGTACAAGATAAACATTTAGTATACATCTGTGATCATGCCTCACATTGTATAATGTGTTTAATTATACAATTACTGTTATTAATGAATCATCCACTCACACAGAGAACAAAACAATACTTCTTCAGGCAATTACAGTGTTACAAGTTTGGCATCGCTAAGTGTGGCAACAATATGAAACAGGGAATGGTCTATACAAAGTGTTCTGAATAGTGCCAATTTTTAATGTCCAGAGGCCAACTTATAGTCTCCTTAATGTATCTTGTCTGTTGTGGGCTCATAACATACTAATTTGCGTGGGTTATCAATTAATAATAAGATCACTACATATTCTGAATTCAAGTATCACAAATTTCCTTTAGATCGAAAAGCTTATGTCCATGAATCAGCATAATTTTAGGAAGCACTGCCCATGTCAAACTCAGTTTGCCCTCTTCTCACATGATATACTGCAATCTCTAGATAAACACAACAGGTAGATTCCATATTTTTAGATTTTTGAAAAGCATTTGACACATTGGCCCACTGAAGACTGTTAACGTAGGAACACGTGCATGGATATGTGAGCAACTTGAAGACTTCTTAAGTAATAGAACATAGTACATTGGTCTCAATGGCAAGTGTGCATCAGAGACAAGCATACTGCAGGAATGCCCCGAGAAAGTGCGATAGGACCATTATTATTTTCTATATACATACAATCTGGCAGATAGCGTGGGCAGCAATCTCTGGTTGTTTGCTGACAATGCTGTGGTGCACAGGAAGGTGTCAAAGAAGAGTGACTGTAGGGGTGTACAAGATGACTTAACAAAGTTCTAGATAGTGTGATGAATTGCAGCTGGTTCTAAATGCAGAAAAATGGAAGTTAATGTGGATGAGTAGGAAAAACAAACCCACAATATTGGGATACAACATTAGTAGTGCCCTGCTTGATACAGTTACATCATTTAAATATTTGGGCGCAATGTTGCAGGGCAATATGAAATGGAACAAGCATATGAAGACTGTGGTACGGAAGGCTATTGATCGACTTCGGTTTATTGGGAGAATATAGGGAAAGCATGGTTCATCTGTAAAGATGATGAAATACAGGATGCTAGTGCGACCTATTCTTGCATACTGCTGGAGTGTTTGTGATCCACACCAGGCCGTACTGAAGGAAGACATCAATGCAATTCAGAGGCACGCTGCTAGATTTGTTACCAGTAGGTTCAAACAACACACTAGTATTATGGAGATGTTTTGGGAACTCAATTGGGAATCCCTGAAGGGAAGGCAATGTTCTTTTGGAGGGACACTATGCATATTGAAGTGGATGTTCTGCTACAAAAGCTACTCAAGCATGTATGCTCCTCACCTAGATTAATAAAAGTAATTAATACCTTATACTTGCGAGTGTTGGGATATGGTCCTATCTGAGATGTTATTTAATAAAATGAGGAAGATTTCCTTTGCCTTTGTATTAAGCAAATTAATAAGGTGCTGCAGTGTTTCACACTTTACCTGGCTGCCACCACGGGCAGTGCCTGGAACCTATGACAAGAGCGGACTCGCATTTCGCACATCGCGAAGGGACCATTGTATTCATCTTTGAATAGGGAAGATTGGAGTTTTAGTGCTTGGCTTAATTTTCTATGAATTGATAAGCCAATGACTTCAATACATAGGCGTCATCTACAGGGCTATTACAAATGATTGCAGCGATTTCATAAATTCACTGTAGCTCCATTCATTGACATATGGTCACGACACACTACAGATACGTAGAAAAACTCATAAAGTTTTGTTCGGCTGAAGCCGCACTTCAGGTTTCTGCTGTCAGAGCGCTCGAGAGCGCAGTGAGACAAAATGGCGACAGGAGCCAAGAAAGCGTATGTCGTGTTTGAAATGCACTCACATCAGTCAGTCATAACAGTGCAACGACACTTCAGGACCAAGTTCAACAAAGATCCACCAACTGCTAACTCCATTCGGCGACGGTATGCGCAGTTTAAAGCTTCTGGATGCCTCTGTAAGGGGAAATCAACGGGTCGGCCTGCAGTGAGCGAAGAAACGGTTGAATGCGCGAGGACAAGTTTCACGCGTAGCCCGCGGAAAATTGGCTCATGCCAGAACTGGAGACCGACAGCGCCGACTTCATCTTTCAACAGGATGGTGCTCCACCGCACTTCCATCATGATGTTCGGCATTTCTTAAACAGGAGATTGGAAAACCGATGGATCGGTCGTGGTGGAGATCATGATCAGCAATTCATGTCATGGCCTCCACGCTCTCCCGACTTAACCCCATGCGATTTCTTTCTGTGGGGTTATGTGAAAGACTCAGTGTTTAAACCTCCTCTACCAAGAAACGTGCCAGAACTGCGAGCTCGCATCAACGATGCTTTCGAACTCATTGATGGGGACATGCTGAGCCGAGTGTGGGAGGAACCTGATTATCGGCTTGATGTCTGCCGAATCACTAAAGGGGCACATATCGAACATTTGTGAATGCCTAAAAAAACTTTTTGAGTTTTTGTATGTGTGTGCAAAGCATTGTGAAAATATCTCAAATAATAAAGTTATTGTAGAGCTGTGAAATCGCTTCAATCATTTGTAATAACCCTGTATATATGATTGCATAAAATAAAAATCATATGTGAGGCATGCATCAGTTTGCACAGCAATATGAAAATCTTGTAAGGTGGGTGCTATGCAGCTTTTGCAGGGTGGGCCAAAAGTCACTACCCATCAGGATAGTCTTCCAATAGCCCGTCTATGAGATGAGGTCTGTAATGTTTGAATTTCGCCTTATGTAGAAATCTCCACACAAAAGTTGTAAAAAAATTGTGTTTAAGGCAGAGCTTCTGAGCAGACTTTTTAGGGTTCTGTATAACTGCTTCTAAAACTTTAAGCTTAGTTTCATCACTTATTGATGGCGTGCCTGATCTGTGACAACCCGCTGCACATCCACCTTTCTCAAAATGTTTCCACAATCTGCAGACAGCCTTCTGTGTGGATGAAACAGTGTCGAAATTATTATTATGCTCATTTATTATTACATTATAACCACCTTAGTACTACGTTTCCAAAGCAAAAACTCTTTTCTTCATCAGAAAACATCTTCACAACACGTAAGAATCAACAACAAACAATGTCAGAGATGTCTGATTTAACAGCAGTGTGTTCTGGTGTTTGTATCAATAATTTTCAAACAAAAAATAGCAGTGCACCCTGGTGTTATTACAAAAAAATGAGATTACCTTAATGTTTTCAACAGGTACAATGGATAATGACTTTTGCCCAAACCCATACATATTCGATAAAAGACGTCTTGCTTTACATTGTGAGCTCCACTTTAAAACTATTTAATTGCCAACGGGTATATGGGCATATAACCATTGTAAGTGGCCTGCAATATGTACGTCTACATCAAATGTTGTGTGTGTCAAGTATGAAAGCTTTATGACACTTAGATTGATGTGCATCTCTGTGGAACACAGGCACACTTGCCTTCAGTTCCACGTTTGTATCTCATGACAGTAGTGTCGAATATGACCAAGAAGTGTAGCTGTTAAATAATTTACAGCTATAGAAAACAATGGAAACTCCAGGTAAGAACATCAACAATGCAGGAAAAGTAAGATTGCTACTTACCATAAAGAAGACACATTATGTTGCAGATAGGCACTTTTAAAAGACATGCACGCTCCACAACGCGTTGTAAGGAGTTCCCGTGGGAGTGTGTTCCAGTGTTCCTTTCCTCAACCAATGAGACTGACTACTGCTGGATGATTGTCGGTGCCTGTGGATATTCTGCAATATGTCTTCCCGACGCTTCCTGTATGAGCTCGGTGGTATTTAAGTTGCGGGAACAGGCAGACCAGTCCATTCACAAAATATCCTCTCCGGTGCATATTGATGCAGTTGTGTATTGTCATCCATAAAGACGACGACAGAGCTGAATGTACCCCCTGTAAATATGCACAAGAGAAGGGGGAACAGTGTCACAATAACGTTAATCAGTGAGTGCACTGTATTAAAAGATCTGGAGGTCAGAACGACCGTGTACCACTGTGCCTCCCCACACCGTATACCAGGACCCCCGAAACGATCACGTTCGACAGTGCCAGTCGTATCCTCACACAGCAAGAGCTGGGAGCACGTACTGTAGCCCAGAACCTTGTCGACTTGTCGAACGTAATCGTTTTGGTGGTCCTAGTGTCACTGTGTGACCAGTGTGGGGAGTCACAACGTCGCGTGGAGACTTACTGACCTCCAAATCTTTTAACCATTACTGTGACACTGTACTCAATTCCCACGTGCAGTTTTTCAGGGACGGATTCAGCCCCGACTTCACTTTTACGGATGACAATGCGCGACCGCCATCAAACAGCGCAAGTGGAGGAACTCTCGGAACGAGAGGATATTTGTCGAATGGACTGCCTCTACCTTAAATCCCATTGAACGGGTGTGGGATATGTTGAGGAGACATCTTCCAGCACGTCCATATGCACCAGTGTCCTTCCTCCAGTTGTCAGCCGTACTGGTGCAAGAATGGAATGCTCTACCACAATAATTCCTTATCAGCATGGAGCGCATTGCAGAGCACATACAGCCGTCCGTGGTGATTACACACCCTATTAAAACTGTGTCCCTCCTTTGTAAACTCCAGGCGACCAATGTAAATTGTGGTGACTTCAGCGTAATTCTTGTTTTTGAATAAAAGTGTCACTTCTGTTCATCTCATTGTGCATTTCTTGCAATTACTTTATTAACTACACTGTACAGTTCTCTGTGTATATTGTCCAAGTTTTGTTGAGTTATTTTACTTGCCAGTGATACATCATATGACAGTTACTTTTGTCCTTAAGTTTTACAGACTAGTGTACTTTTAAAAACCAGCTCATTGTAGAGGGCAGGTTCTATTGGATCAAATTTTATAGTAATGATTCAGGGTACCCATCTGACTAACGTAACTATACAACATCAAAAGCATTACCACACAAACGTGCATCTTTCAACAATGAATACCCCCTCCCCAACACTCATTCACGTGTGAATGCATGCACATGCACACGCAATATAACTTCACATTTCCAATTTCCCAATCATACAACAACAGTACATAAATAACTTTCTCCTATAGTGGTTCAAATGGTTCTGAGCACTACGGGACTTAACTGCTGAGGTCATCAGTTCCCTAGAACTTAGAACTACTTAAATCTAACTAACCTAAGGACATCACACACATCCATGCCCGAGGCAGGATTCGAACCTGCAACCGTAGCGGTCGTGCGGCTCCAGACTGAAGCGCCTAGAACCGCTCGGCCACTCCGACCGGCTCTCCTACAGTAGAACAGGTGTCTAATATTTCATGTGAATGAAAGTTGTATAATAGGTACTACTTCAATTTCTTTTTCGAGGTGTTACGCATAACTAACTGAAGAAAATTACTATTTAAACAAACAATGCACATGCACAATTTAACCCAGTTCACTCGCCTTTTGCCTTGTCCTCACATTACTATCGCCACTATATAGAAAATTTGAGGTAACATCTTGAAGCTTATTCACACTGGTATTCTGGCATATTTTTGCCTTTAATCTTTCCAATTTGGTCGGAATTTTGTTAAGCAACTTGGAGGCTTGATCTGGATAATGATGTTTGTTGTTATAGAGTACACTCATGTCAGCTTGTGCTGCAGCTTTTGGAAGAATCTACAAAATAGGAGCAGTTTTCATTAAGCAAAGAGCAGTTAATATATTAAACACCAAAGTTTCTAAGATAATAAGTGTCCATCTTAAAGTGGATAGGTCTAAGAAAATTAACCACCACAAATCAGTTAACAATGTTTATGGTGAAAAAGTGTAAACAAAACAGCATTTTGTGCCATCACACAGTCATCAAGTAAAGTTCTGAGCCTTCCACATCCTTAACTTATTAGTGGCATACATATATGATCTCCACCAGAAGTAAAAATTCTCTCTCTCTCTCTCTCTCTCTCTCTCTCTCTCTCTCTTCTCTCCCCCCCCCCCCCCCCCTCCCCACAACACACACACACACACACACACACACACACACACACACATACCATATTGGGCTAGTACCCCTGAGAGAAACAACATGTCAGAGAACAGCTAAGACACAGCATTTAGATTAACTACAGAAGGATACTACGCTGAAATGAAACTTCCTAATTATTGTATGGAAACAACACTGACATAGTTTGCACAAAGATGTTTCCATTCACAATGTAACAAATTTAACAAACAGAAACACAACTAATTAATATTAATGAGCAAGGATATTATGTCAACATTTATGTACTGATCTGTATTAATTTTGCGCAATTGTTGAGCTTTCAGGTTGTTACTGAAGTGAGGAGAAACCATAAACAATATGCTTCAGTTTGTCTACAGTAGGACATCAGGGTGATATGCAACCCACAAAATAAATATATTATCAGAGACAGCAAAACCTGTCGAATCACCATTACACCACAAGCGAAGGCACCTCAACCTGGGATGACAATAAACTCAGACAGATATTGTGAGACACTGACCAAACTCCGGCGAGCAATCCAGAAACGCTGAGGGAACGACTGAAGGAGGGAGTAGTGCTTCTTCATGACAATGCTTGACCCCACATCACTCATCAAACACAGGAGCTTTTGAAGAAATTTGGGGTGACTGTTATGCCCCAACCCCCGTAAAGCCCGGACTTAGCCCCCACCAAATATCACCTCTTCCTCAAGCTAAAGGAACACTCAGGTGGCAAACGCTTCAAGAGCGACAATGAAGTCCAAGCAAAGGTCACATGCTTCCTCAACGGTTTGGCGGCAGACTTCTTCAACTTATGAATACAAACGCTGCTGGAGCACCCTCTTCAAAAGTGTGTCGAAAAAAATGGAGACTATGTTGAAAAATAGACAAAAGTTTAAGTTTTTCAATTATGTATAAATTAATAACAATCAACAATGTTTTCTATTTGTAAAAAATATGGGAACCTTATTTTTGGTACAACCCTCATACTCTCTAGACCGGTGTATTTATAGTTCTTCAAATGTTGGATTGCTTTCTCTTCCCCATTTTTTAAATCATACCACTAGATATGCTGTCCAGACCAGGAGATTTATAGTTCTTAAGTTGTGTTCTCTATTTTGATGCATAATATTGCAGGTTCTTGTCTCCAATAGTGTTGCCATTCTCATCGACTACACCCATGTAATGTTGTTGAGTTTCTTGAAGAGATCACACATTTGACTGTGATTATGATGTTTTATCGCATCACAAAATCTGTTAATGAAGTGTAGTCCGTCCTTTCCACAATTTTATTGTATTACTCTGCACGGGTTCTTATATCTGTCTTGATTGTGGGTGGTGTGTATACCAATTGTCTTCAGACTACTAGTCTCTTCAATTAGTTGTAGTGTGGACTGTCATCTCCAAGATTGTTCTACACTTTATGGTCGGTTTAATGTCGGAAGTGATGAGGAAACGACCTCCTCCACTTGGTCCCGTGTCTGTGATGGTGGTGCATTCTTATCAAGATTGACATTGTGGAGTTCTGGACTAACAAGCTCACCAAATTTCCAAAGAGCTTCCTTGTGTGTTAGTTTTAGGTGTCTTACTCTGCTCTTTTTGGTGGATTTCAGCTTAACCACATTTTTATGGACAGTAGGCTGTGATCACTTCCATAGTCATCCACAGGAAAGGTCTCACAGTCAAAGACTGAAGCCTTCCAATGTCTTCACACCAACATGGAGCCAATCTGGTTTCTAAATCTATCACCTGGTAAAGTGTACAGCCATCTTGGGTGATTCTCGAGCATAATGTTACAGAAAGACGAGTCATTACATGGAAATCTAGTTAGCACATGCCTCAGTCACTTCTCTCATATAGACTGTAATGTCCAACCACAAATTGTAAGTGTGTGTCTTGGGTAGCATCTCCTATTTTAGCACAGAAGTCTCCTTCAATTACTGCCTATTCTTTCTTAGGGATTTGTTCCAGTTGTTCACAGAACTCCTCATCCAATGCTGCAGCAGTAGGGGCATAGATATGGATGCTGTTGAGTTTACACAGAGACGCATTCAATTTGATGGATATGATCCTGTCATCAATGGGTTCATAACAGAGAACACAGTTGTTCAGATTTCTAGGAATAAGTATTGTAACATCATTTCTGCTTTGGTCGTTACTCCCTGCACTTCCTCTCCAGTGACTCCCACTAAGCCTGAGAACATCCAGGCCTTTCGCACTCGTTTCTCTTTCCACTAAAGCAAATTTTCCCATCTGAAGTAGCCCACACACCTTCCATGTTACAATCTTTCTTACAATGTGCAGGGATAATTTGCACTGTGGTGTTTGTCTAATGACTTCTTTCAATCCCCCCCACCTGTCCAATCCTCTTGAGATCTTACTGGGGGACTTGAAGATTCAGATAATTTTAGAACTGAGCAAAGTCACGAGTTTCTCATGCGAAAATTTCATTGCCTTCCACTGACTTCCAAAACCTGTCTGTCCACCGACTCAGTTTCCTGTTGGAGGTATTTATCTAACCTTCCTCTGAGCTGTCTGGCTTTATATTGGCACCACGTGTAGGTAGGAAGTTCGAGAACTGAGGTGACAGAGGCTAAGAGAATTCTCTTTCTGAGTTCTTGTAGTCTTGGAATTATTGTTTTATGTGCCTTTTTGTAAATGCCTAGCACTGCAATCTCTGCTCATTGTTACTTTCATTTCCAGTGACTGTTCTCCACAGGTAGAACATCGTTATGCCGTGATGTCAGAATCAGAATGTCAGAGCATGAGGTACCATCATCTGTTGCGCAAAGCATCATAATTAACGTAATACAATGAAAGATCTGCAGCCATTCTTTTTATGTTATTTTACTGTATTGTAATGAGTTTCAGCAACTTAATACACCATCTTGAAGCCTGTATACATAACAGTAATGATAGTATCATCAAATACAAAGACAGATTAAAAATCAAGGACAATACTATATAAGTAAATTTAAAGTTATCATTTGATAAAAAACAACAGTTACATCCAGTCATTCACCTGAGACAGAATTATATATGATGATGATGATGATGATGATGATGTGATGATGATGATGATGATGTCCAATACTCTGAGGAGCATAGGGGACGATGCAGGAGACCCGCGCTGCCGATTAGGCAAGGTTCTAGAGGAGGTGGTTTGCCATTGCCTTCCTCCAACTGTAATGGGGATGAATGTTAATGAGAAAGATGACAAAACACCACCCAGTCATCTCGAGGCAGGGAAAATCCCTGACCCCTCTGGCAATCGAACTTGGGACCCCATGCATGGGAAGCGAGAACGCTACCGCAAGACCATGAGCTGCGAACAGAATTTTACATATAACTCTTTGCCTTTACACATGTCTGCTTGTGTGTGTGTGTGTGTGTGTGTGTGTGTGTGTGTGTGTGTGTGTGTGTGAGAGAGAGAGAGAGAGAGAGACGCGCGCGCGCGCGCGAGTGTATACCTGTCCGTTTTTCCCCCCTAAGGTAAGTCTTTCCACTCCCTGGATTGGAATGACTCCTTACCCTCTCCCTTAAAACTCACATCCTTTCATCTTTCCCTCTCCTTCCCTCTTTCCCGATGAAGCAACCGTGGGTTGCGAAAGCTTGAATTTTGTGAGTGTGTTTGTGTTTGTTTGTGTCTCTATCAACATACCAACGCTTTCGTTTGGTAAGTTACATCATATTTGTTTTTTGAATTATATATAGTGTACCATAAAAAAATTCTACTCTGTATGTTACACAAATGTACTATTTATTAATAAAATCATTAATGAAATATTCCATGATTGAAAATTGGTCAGTTAGATGATACACTAAACTGCAAAATCCTGAAGTAACCTACTGAACTACAAAAATAGCTGTAGAAAATAACTTATGTATGAAAGAAACAATAACATCAGAAATAAGTAAACAAAAGGGATATGCATCTATGTGCAAGTAGGTCTTGCAAAAGGACAGTAACAAAAATACCCCTGTGTCAAATATAGGTAAAGCTATGAAAATGACAGTATAAATATACACGTAACTTCGAAATCATAAAATGCTCAGGTCAAAGCTGTATATGTGCATATTTATGCCATATGCATAAAATGAATTTCCAAGAATGTGTCAAAAGACAGAATGTAGGAAAGCACCTATGTCATGCCACACACAAAATATAGAAAGCCCAAGTTAATGTTCAGGACGAGCGGCATATACAGCTTTGTGTGCAAGTGGCCCTTTCAAAAGGACAGCAACAACAGTATCTACATATCATATCAAAGTTATAAGAAACTGCTGTGCAAACCGTAGAGGGGCAAGCTTATGTCATGTGGATGAAATGAATGTCCAAAATGTGTCAAAAGACAAAATGTAGAAAACCGCCTATGTTATAACATATAAAGAATATATGAGAAACCCACAAGATGTATCAGGGTGAAGAACATTTATATGTGAACGCATCCATATATAATTTACGGCCATAAAACAAATATCAAACGAGAACTACTATCTAACTCGTGTAAATGTCAGAAAATAGTAATATGCATGCACATAACACAAAGTATCAGTAGATCACGTGCTAAGTTATCAGTAATATCAGAGGCAAAAGAACTCTATAATGTATCCAACGCTGTACTGAAGTATCACATACAGATGAAGAATTGTATTAAACCTAAAAAGTATATGTAATTCACTAACTGGTCCTATCCAGACAAAGGCCGTATTTGACTATATTCGATGCAGGGTATATGGTTAGGTGATATATATATTGTATTTTGTGGTTGTTAACAGCTTTGTCTGGACAGGTCCGGTTACTGGATTACACCACCCTATTAGACATAATACAATTTTTCATCTGCATCTAATCCTTCAGTACAACGATGGGTACATATGAAGTTTTATCAACTTTGATATTACTAATAACTTAGCATATGATCTGCAGATATTGTTTTTTATGTGGCTGTATATTATTAGTTTCTGACATTTACACGAGTTACATTGTAGTTTTCGTCTGACATAAGATAGTTTTCTACATTTGGTCTTTTGACATGCTTTGGACCCTCATTTTATGCACGAGACGTATGTATGCCTCTCTATAGTTTGCACCTCAGAACTTTTTAAATTCGATTTGACACATAGATACACTCAAATTGTCATTTTGATAGCTTCACCTATATTGACACTTTGATTTTGTTGAATCTGTGGTTTTGCAAGGACTACTTGCAGACGGATGCATATTTCTTTGGTTTACTTATTTCTGATGTAGTTTCTTTCATACATCTATCATTCTCTACAGTTATTTTTGTAGTTTGATAGGTTATTTCAGGATTTTGCAGTTTAGTGTATCATCTAACTGATCAATTTTTTATCATGGAATATTTAATTAATGATTTTATTAGTAAACAGTACATTTGTACAACGTATAGAGTGGAAATTTGCTATAGTATCCTACATGTCATTCTATTTTAGATGATGTATCTAATTGTTTTTATCAAATGATTACAGTAAATTCACTTATGTAGTATTGTCCATTATTTTTATTCTGTTTTTAATCTGTCTTTGTATTTGTATGGTTGGTAAGTTTATGCTATCATTACTGTTATGCATACAGGCCTGAAGATTGTATATTAATCTCCAAAACTGGTTAAACTAAAATAACATCAAAACAATGGCTGCAGGTGTTTCATTGTATTATGTAAGTGAATGGCTGAAGCCCTGCAGACCGTCAATCACATGGATGGACATATAAAAACATAATAATTCAGTTTCTCAGAACAGAGGGGGCACAACTTTCTGAAATTTGTAAAGACTTGCTGTGCAGTTGGAGAACAAACCCTGAGAAAGACTCAAGTGTACATGTGGTACAAACAGTTGTTACGAGGATAAGAAACAGCTGAGAATGCCACTCACTGATGCCGGCAAAAACTGGGAAGGTTCTTGCAAAAGTCTTTTTTTATTTTTATTTTGAATGAGTTCTTGTCATTGGTTTTCTCCAGGAATGTCATACTCTGGATACTGCATACTATTGCCAACTTCTAGACCAATCAGAACATGAATATCGTCGGAAAAGGCGCGCATTTCCATTCTGGGATGTGATCGTGCTACATGGCAATGCTAAACCCCACACAGCTGCATGAACTCAACAATAAATTCAAGAATTTATCACGACCACACTAGAACATCTTTCCTACAGTCTGGACTTATCACCCTGTGATTTTTGTTAGTTTGGACCTCCACAGGAAGAAGTCGAAGAACACAAATTGGACAATGATATCACTGACAAAATGCTCGTCAGCAATTAGCTGTTGTCACAGCCAAGTTCATTCCATGAAAACAGGATTTAGAAACTGCCAATTCATTTGCAAAAATGTGTTTCCCATCCACAAGACTACACAGAAAATTAAGTTTGTGTGTGTAGCTTTTTCTGATGCTGAAATAAACTTATAAAAAATCATTCAATTTATGTTTGATTCAGCCTCATAGAACTTTTATCCATTAAGGATGTTATTTCTGAAAATCTTTAAATCACCACAGATTTACTTTTGAAGTGCAGGTTGTATAAATAAAGATCACACATGTGATCTTGTCTCATCTACAACAAACTATTAATATTTTTTGATTTCTTTATAATCACAATAAGGAACTGAAACATTTCAAAAAACAATTTTTATACATTCAAATTATCACAACAAGTACACTAAAGTTTTAAACCAAAAATTAACCTTTTATATCAAATCATATAAAGCATCGTATTACACAGTCTTTGTATGTCAGTTATATCTTTGAATTAAATTATGCGAGAGTTTTTGGTGTGAGCTTTACTGTGGCAAGCAGTGTTAAGTGATGCAGTGACACAGCAAAGGTATCATATTTACCGTATTATACAATGACACTGAACATAAGACAACCCCCCCACCCCCCCCACCCCCACCCCTTTTTTAAGAGGCCCCTGCAGAAAAAAAATTTAACACATTCTCACTAATCAAAATTACAAACCTTTTCTGCCTAAATAGTTAACATATACCGATTTTACACTTATTGTCAACATTCTGATAATGCAAGAAGAAAACCAATAAACAAAAAGAAATCGTTTGTATTAATTTCTATCTTCACTGCCCTTTTTGTTTTGAATGTCATCTCTGGTATCAATATTTTTCATCATCGTTGTCATCGTCATCAACCTCCTAACAGGGCAGCTGTTAAAACTTATACCTTCACTGTCACAAATATTTGGCAGTTTCTTCCGAATATTTTGTGATTTCCGAGATTGTGATTCCGGTGGGACCTGAGAACACAGCTGCTTTTTTTCTGAAAACATAGTGACTTTCACTTCCGTACTAATGTGAGAATGTGACTGTCTCTCTTGCTTCCAAGCATATCATCAGCCTGCTGCTCTGTCACTAGCTGTGTAGAACCAGCAGCTGACACATCCCCAATTGTTCCCATCACACCTCAGGGTGAGCATCGATAACACTGCTGCACGAAACACGGGAGTATGCCACAGGCCCCAATCTAGGCTTTAAACATCTCCTTCAGAAATGCATGCTGTTGTTGAGTATTTTTCCAATTTTAAGATCAATTCAATTCTGAGTGCAAATGGATTCAGACAAACTGCTGTTTAAATGTGGTAGATGTTCATTAAAAGCCAAAGTTCACGGTGTACATTCTCATGGATGGCAACGTAATGTAATTTCTGCTTGCTCACCACTCCCATCATCCTAGTTCACAGCCAAGCTGGTGTCACTGTGCTCCATCCAACATCCCACAGTGGTGTTCTCGAGCAACAGTGAAATGTGGACGGCAATGCCTTCTGGGGCGCAGGTCATATGTAACAACAGTAACTAATACTTAAATAAATGGTAGCAAGCACCATTCAGTCCAATTCTCAAACTTAATCATACCTACGATGTAGTTAAATCTGTCGGTACTATCTCCACAAACAGTCTTCCTGCTGTTATTTATTTTTGCAGAAACAATTGCAGTCAGTTTAACAGTCAGTTAAGAGTTATTTTGTTTTTTTAGACATTTAATTCGGGATAAATTTTCTTTCTCGTCTTATCAACTTGTTCCAAAGCTGATTAAAAGCTGCTAATGTTTTCTCCAGTATTCTAATACATGAACAGTGACCAAATATCTCATTTGCAACCCATGTAGCAAATCATTAGTTTCTTATAAACAAATACAATATTGAGACGGGTAGAGCATCAAGTGATGGTTTTAGAAGAAGATTTTTGCCTTTCAATGTTACCTATACTTAAAAAACAGTATAAATGTATGTGTACGGTATCCATATGTTTGAGAACTATTATTAACAAAAGTTTGAAAGTTGATAGAATTTAATGTTATTTCTTCTAGTTTTACATAGAATAGTCAATTTTTAAGCAGAGCTTTAGACTGTTTTAGTCGCTAGTACATAGTTTCTCGCGTATCCCTTCAGCTAGTGCAGCAAGTTGAACGTCACGCGATTGGTCAATACTGCATCGAGCACTTCAGCATATCTGGAAAGCTCCAGCCTATTTGAATGAGAGTATTGTTTGCTAAGGCCTACTGGAGTTCAAAATAAATTTATATGATGCTTCAATACCAAAGCTTCTGCTGTAAATGTAAGACAATCACTGTATTAATCTATTAAACAATGTAAAAATGTTGACCTCAGCAGCAATTGCGTAATCAACAAATATAAGACAACCCCACATTTTTCAAATGGTGAATTTGGGAAAAAAACCTTATCTCATAATTGGTAAATACAGTAAGTTGCTGTACCACCGCAGAGCTTCACTGAGTCAAATGTTATGTGAATAAGATCGATAAATTGTAAATAAGTTAATAAATCAATAAAAATTGAAGTTGAAATGAATTTTAAAAAATACCACCAGTTCCATTTGTAGAATGCAAAAAGCATCTAATGTAATAACTACAATTGAACAATTCTCCGAAAGATAAGTAAAATTATACTGCACTTCCTATTCTCAAATACAGTAGGAAGATGGAGGAGACAATGATGAAGTGAGAGAGGCAGAGGGACCAAGTTGCTGTAAGGAGCGGAAGGAAGGAAGACTAGATAAGAGAAGCGACAAAGAGACTGGAGAAGATGGAGATGATTGCGTTCTGAGCAATGCCTGACAAAAGTGGGAAATTGTACATGAATGATGAAAACACATTTCATGCAGCGCGAAATAGAGAGTTTGGAATGAAGAAGTTGTAGACTACTGGAGGGAAAGAACTACTATACATTTCAGATTTTTTACCTGCACTTTTACTTCTTTCCTAACATATGTTTCGGGAAATTTTTCCTTTCCTTCAACACACGTGATGTCATCCTGCCTCCATATCCTTTCCTAGACCAATCTTTTATATTACAGAGACTTGTAATTACAGAGACATGAAATTACAGTCTTTTTTTATAAACAGGCAGATAAGATTTACTTATCCAAATAACACAGTAAATTTACAGGAATGGTTATCTACCTCCTGTGTGGAATTTTCATTGGCACCAACAACTGGAATACTAAAATTTTCTTCACCTCCATTCATCATTGTAATTTGTGCCTGACATTCATTGCTCCTTTCCACCCTTTTCTTCTGTCTTTCCTCTCTCGATTCCAACTCTGAATGTATTTGAGAGCTGTTTGTCGAAGTGCCAGAAGATTGCTGTGAAATATGAGGCACAGTCAGGAAATATTTGTACCGGCAGCTTCCATCGATAGTGAATAGAGATTTATTGATCTTGCAACATATGTTTACTAATTTTGAACATCGTGAGACATGTCAAAATTTGGTAATATAATTTACTTATCTAAAATTATATATATCATATGGAGCAGTACTCGAAAGTAAATAATTTTGTCCTGGGAAAGATAAACAGTTATATCTACATAATAAAGTTAATATTAATGGCATTCTGCTTATATTAATAGCGTGTCCTTCACGAGCTCTTCTTCCAAATAGTGACACTTCTGTGTCAGAGTATCATAAGAGTATCTCTTGCAGTAGATCAAGTTTCATGCTCAGAATGTTCTCACTGCCATATACTGGGATCCTGAGCCTATAATTTTAACCAATGAGCTGGAACCATAAAATAAACTCTATTTCTTATGCTATATGAATGATCAAAATGACTTTCCCTGAATAATATTGGTTTGAGGTTACCAAGATTATCACCTCACAACTGCACATACTGTTTTTAAATAATAGATGACATGATAAGCTTGGATGTGCATTACATATTTCCGATGACTTTTTTCCCCTTCTCTTTTCTTTTCTTTTCTTTTTTCCCTTCTTTTATGGTCCCCAGGTACCTGAAACTTTTCAATTTCTTTCGTACTTGCCCCCTTATATCTGTCGCTTCTTGTCTCTCATTCCTCATTATCACAATCATTTCACACTTCTTTGCATTCAGTTTCAATCCATACTGTCCCACCACTTTCTCTCACACATTTAGCATTTTTCGTACCTCTCTTCAAGGTCCAACCTAAACTCGGACGTGGTCTTTTTAACACAAGGTTAAGGCCTGTGGTATGCTCCAGCTTGGTCCCCAAAGTGTTAAACTGTTCCCACTAAATACTGCCACTGTTGAATTTTTAAAAATAAATTTATTTACATAATAAATAATAAATTAAATGTTTATTGGGGTCCTTTGGTACCCCGCTTGGGATTCCATGTGACTAGAAAACACACATGTATAAATGCACAGTGTAGAAAGTTAGTTGGTGTAAGTGTGAAATGAACGTTTAACTTTTAATGAATTATTGTGTGTAATTATCAGAACACTTTGTTGTGAAACAAACATGTCAAAAAAGCTAAGTTAGAGAAAAAACATGGTTTACACAATGAATGAGATCTAGAAGTAGTAATGCAAATAACAGAAGCAGAACCAGGAGAGAGTGATTTGGTGTCTGTGTGTCCAGAAATAGAAGACAATCTGAAGAAATGGACATAGCTGAAGATGTTATTGAAGGAAGGGCCAACAAAAAAATGATTAACGAGATTCAAACATCAAAGAGACCTACATATACCAGCAGAAATGGAATGATCTGGCAATCAATGTACTAACAAAGAAGAAAGAATCAAAAAGAGGGTATTTTGTCTAATTCCAGAGGTCTCACGATGACTTCTGGAAGTGTATATTTGACAATGGGGACTTTCAAGTAGTTCATTATACCTAAAATAGTTGTCAACGTTCTAAAAAGTTGTATAATATACATACCACAACCCAGAGACAGTTTATAATTTATGGAATGCGACTCATCCACCTAAAGGATGTATGTGGATCCCAAAAGTTTCATAGGGCTTCTTGTAACTATGGGAGCATTAAAAGCTAAAAACAGACAAACTTTCTATGTTATGGTCCATGGACCACATGTATCAAAGGAAAATAATCCAAACTTCATGTTCAAGAAATAGGTTTTCTGAACTTCTTTTTCTCATCATATTTGACAACATGACCATTAGAGAGGAAAAAAGAGGAATGAACAAATTTTGTGCATCTAGAGAAATATTTACAACTTCTGCACAGGAATGCTGGGACAGTATTATACAAGTAGTCATTTGAGAGAGTACGAGCTCGTAGCTTTTAATGGGAAATGCCTGTTTAGGGTTTACATGAAGTCCAAACAGCTAGCTCTACATAGAAACTTCAGCCACGTGAGAAGCTGAATCTTCGCACTCTTTGAACTTGCAGATATACACAGGGAATGAAGGATCTACACAATAGAACCAAGGTGCAAGGAACTAGATATACTATTGCAATTGGACAACTTTTCTTTCTACAAGTGTTCCAGTTGCACAGGAGCCTTCAAACAACTCTGACTTGTACGCTCAGAAAAAATAGAGCCTGAAATCCCATCTGAACTTCAACCAATGCCACTTCAACCACACTTTTAATCTTTGTTTGCATTCAATGTAAATCTAATCTTAGTATCATACTTGCCTAATAATAACAGGGCAGTATCATTTTGAGTTCTGAACATCATGACAACAACTGCGGCATGGAGTAGTTCAAACCAGATATTATTCCACACTACAATAAAGCCAAAGATTCTGTTGATACAATGCAAAAAATTATAAATGAGTATTCATGCAACAGGATTACCAAGTGATTGCCATTTATTCTTGAACATGACTAATACAGCAGCCGTGAACGCCTACATTATTTGGAAGACGAAAAATCCCGACTGGAAGGCTTTTGCACATGACAGAAGGAGAAAATTTTTGTTAGATACAGAACAAGAACTTACACAGCCACACGTGAGGTACAGAAGGCAGAAGCTGAATGTAATGCCCACATGGATGACAATGAAGGAACTATTTTTGGTGAAGATTTAACCCTGGTGACACAGCTATCAAATTCAATGGAACCACTGCAAGGGACTGCCAGTGTTGGACACTTCGAGCTGTGTCCTAGAAAAAAAGACAAGGAGCGTAAAACAAAATGTGGCAAGTGTTTTTGTGTGTGTGTGTGTGTGTGTGTGTGTGTGTGTGTGTGTGTGTGTGTGTGTGTGCGCGCGCGCGTGCGTGTGTACAATGATCATGAAGTTAAGAAAATGGAAAAAGTATGAAAAATTGCAGTGATTTGGATTGAAATGAGCATAATTACAAATAAGCACTACATTTGGGGAAAAAGAAAAAAAAATATTTTAGTAAGTTACATAATTTGTTACTAACACACTTGAAGCAAGAGTTTCTCTCATTACATTGTTCTGCAAACAATTATTCTTTTTCCATTACTACGTTTTTGTATGTGATAACTTTTGTTTCTGTATGTGTACTGTGTCCAACAACACATTTTGCTTTGTGGTACCCTCCTTGGTATACTGTGATACTTTTTTAGATTAGTATGCAGAAGGTTCATGATTTACGAGATAGAATTCCCTACCAGTACTTATCTTGAGGGGATGAAATGTCTAGTACTCATTACTGACACATACAAAAGTAATAAAAGTGGTAAACTTCTTAGCTTTCCGGACTAATAGCTCCTTCCTCAAGACAGAGTTGGGGAGTGGGGGTTACTATGTTACTCTCTTGCAATTGTAATAGCATGCTTCTGTGAAATCCCACACAATCATTGGCTGTTATCTGCTAAATGAGCCAATATTTTGTCATAAACAAAAATGAAATGTGCGTTTTCACCTCAATGTATACACACAGCAAAAATAAACATTGTGATGCATAGCATCTGTACCTTAGGATTTAGAATCCTAGGGAACAAACAATACATAAGGTCGCTGGACAAAATAATATGACTGACTATCGATGGGATAGTATTACCTCGGAAAAATCAATTATTTGCTCGCAACGCTTCTGTGCTGCTGAGTAGACTTGGTCACCTAATAGAATTTCATAAGCCTTATGTATCAGCTTTCCTTTCAGTGTGACCACAGGCTACAATGAATAGTGCAATGGAACTGTCCACCATCAAATCTGTCCCACAAATACAGGTGTGTGTGGGACATAAGAGGGGCAGAATTGGGGTGTGAGAAAGGTTGGTTTTAGACATCATCACACTGGCAATGGTACCATTAAAGACGAAACACAATTGACACTGGGCACGCAAGGGGAAGGACACTGGTTGTGTCCTGTTTGCTTACAGTGATTTAAGGGAATAATGGAAAATGCAATTAAGATGACTGGACATTAATGAGAGCCCCATTCCTGCAAAACACAAGTACGCTGGTACCAGGCAGCAGTATGCATATAAAATCGGGTGTGTCTGAAACAGTATTAAACTGCACTGAGGAGGTAGAGTAGCAGAGTACACTCACAAAAAATAAATTATACGAACTGGAACGTAATCCGAATGAGTACACAAAAGGTGATGGAAAGGAGAAACTGTATACAAGAAGATATTATAAAACTTAAAAAGGCTGCTAAAAACATTAGAAATTAGATCCACTGGGAACTCAAGTACGACAGCAACCAGCTGAGAATCAAATTGGTAGAGGTGACAGCAACAGACCCAAATATGGACCAAATGAACGACAAGTATTGGTCAGAACAGGTGTAGAAAAGACTCCTCAAACCCATGGACATTGCAGTATGTGTATGAAAGGGATAGGGAAGTTTAAAGAGTATTTTGAACAGTATATCAATTATCCAAGCTTTGGGGTGAAAAAAATCAGTCATCCTCCCATCAATATTGAATAGCAGGATGGCAACCCAAATTCAGTGGACGATGATACGCCACGACAAGATCAAATGGAAAGAATATCACTTTCTTTTTTCTTTTTCCTTATTTTATTTAGTAAATACTGTACTTAAAATATTTTCCTGTGTCTGTAATGAAAGAATTCCAAATTAAGAAATTTTGGTATCTTTTTGGACCACTCATTTAAGAAAAATTGACGAAAAGTGCAGACTGCATGTTGTCTAGAGAAAAACTGTACTTAGTAGAAGATTTGATAATGAAATGATGATGTGAAATACAGTCACCCTGATCCAAATCTCTACCTCAGTTTTGTTGATATTCATCTTACAACTTCTTTTCAAAACATTACCCACTCCATTCAACTGAATTCTTTCACTGTATTTCACATTATTAAAATGTCGTGGCAAACCTCAAAAAAAAATTTGTTTTTCTCCACAAACTTTTATTTTCCATTCCAAGTGTTCCCTTGATTTCCTGCACAACTTGCTGAATGCAGAGACAGAACAAGATTGGGGAGAGGCTACAGCCCTGTATCACTCCCTTCTCAGCTACTATATCCTGTTCATGCTCTTTGACTCCAATCTGCTTTCTAAACAACTTGTAGAGAAACTTTTCCTCAATGCATTTTTATCTCTGCTACCTTCACAATTTCAAAGAGAATGTTCCAGTTAATATTGTCAAAAGCTTTCTCTAAATCTAAAACTGCTTTATATGCGTAGTAAGCTTTCTTTAACCTATCTCCTAAGATAGGTCACATGGTCAGTATTTCCTCATATGTTCCAACTTTTCTCCAGAATCCAACAGATTCCCCTGAAGGTGGATTCTACCAGTCCCTCCATTCTAATATAAATAACTATTGACAATTTCTTAAAAACTGTTACTTATTACATGACAGTTCAGTAATAATAATACTCATCTTCACCGGTCATCTTTGGATTTAGTATTATTACAGTCTTCTTGAAGTCTGCTCATATTTTGACTGTCTTATATCATGCACACCAGGTGGAAAAGTTTTTCATAGTATGTTTGCCTAAGGATCTAATTGACTGTTAGCGAAGGCCACCTTTTCACTTTTTCAACTTAGGTCTTTACAAGTTTTGTCAAATTCTTCTATCGTATCTCCTATCTTGTCATCCTCTACTTCCAGCTTCCTTTCTACAATACTGTCTTCAAGTTCGTTTTCCTTGTGCAACCAACTACATTATTGCAAACAATGTTTAGCAGACCAAAATAAGACTTCTTGGCAGATTAAAAACTGTGGGCCAGACCGAGACTCAAGTCTGGAAGCTTTGCCATTCATGGGTAAGTGCTCTACCGACTGAGCTACCCAGGCACGACTCACAACCTGTCCCAAAGCTGTACTTCTGCCATTACCCCATCTCCAACCTTGCAAACAACAAAGAAGTTCTGCAAACCTCTTGGAAGTAGCACTCCTAGAAGAAAGGATACTGTGGAGATAAGGTACAGCAACAGCCTAGTGGATTGTTTCCAGAATGAATTTTCACTCTGCAGCAGTGTGTGTGCTGATTTTGAACTTCCTGCCAGAGGTTCAAGGTTACAATTTTGGTACAGCATACAGTTTTGGTCTGCCTGGAAATATCAAATCTGTACACACTCCAATGCAGAGCGGAAATTCATTCTAGAGACCACAATGATTCCACAGGGTAGGTTGGTAAGATGACGAACGGACACAAAAGCAGTAGCTTCCTAGCTTTCAAACTAACAGTTCCTCTCTCAGATAAGAGAGATAGGATAAAATACCACACTTTGGTTGGAAGGTCACATATAAAATGTACTCTGACCCCTAAACATCGTTACTATGGAGTGAAGTTAAATTTTTTAAATTTTAGTTGTGTACCTTCTGCACTGACTTCCTATTGATGTCACCATTGACCATGTCTCTGCTAGTGCTCTTGACTTTGTATGGTATCGCCAGGTCACTGATGTATGTACTTCTCCTTTCCAAAGCTTCTGGTCTCATGTCAGAATTTGAATATTGTTTAGAGTCATGTCCTGAAGTTGCAGAGGTCTCCTGCAAAGTGGAAAAATCATATCACAAAGCAATTCATAAAACAGTCAGTCTGCTTGTGGTCATATTCTCTTTGGTTCTGCTGTCCTCCCATACACAGAAGATTCAGTTCACCTTCCCCTACAATACTGTTGCCACATAATGCTATTAATATAACTTCCAGGCTCGGTTATGCAGTTAATTTGACTATGCTGTATCGTTGTGATTTTAATTTAATGGTTTTATCAAATTTCACACATTTACTGGTTTTTACAGAATAAGTGAAAAAAACTGTTACCACAAGCAAGAAGCAAATATGTATTCTCATCTTGACAATGATACAGAAAGGCTATATTGCTACTCACCACACAGAGGAGACACTGAATTGCAGACAGGTAAAATGAAAAAGAATGCTAGACATATTTCAGCTTTCAAACAATGTCATTCTTCAGAAAACTGAAGGTCATTCACACAACAAATCATACACAGATGTTCACTGCCTCCAGGTGTTAACACCTGTCTGTCTTTTTTCATGTTGAAGAATGTGGGTAATGATGGTAGGGCATGGTTAGATGTTAGGATATTCTGGAAAGTGGACACGGGGTGACTTGCGGGCGTGGGGGTGGAATGCGGTTGGGTACAGGAGTACACAGAGTCAGGTAGTGTTTGATATTGGTGTTGGAATGAGTCAGATTGATAGGGTTAGTGGCAAAAAGTGTCTCAACTGCAGGTAATAAGAAAAGAAGAGATGGTGTTTAAGCACAGCATGAATGAATTTTGGTGTGGGGCAAATAGAATGTCTTTGGAAAGGAGTGATACTTCTGTGGGACTGAGGCTTTTGGAGGACAGATTCACGACTGTGTTGGGGTCTGTTTAGGTTCTGGGTTTTGTAGGGTGACATGGGAGAGTTTCTGATGGTGTGGTAAACATCGTGGGTCTGAGAGGCAGGGTTTGTTGGCTATGAGGGATGTGGAGGAGGTTTGGTGGAGTTTCCTGTAAAGGGGGTGGATAGTGGTAGTACAAGGCAGAAGTATGAAGTGAACAGACTGGACAGTTTTTTTGAGGTGCAGTTGTGCATGCTGCTCTACTTCCTGTAGGGAAAGGGTTTCAATCTGGAACATGGGATGCAGGAATTTAGGACTGAAGAGCAGGAGACTTATGGATGTGGAGCCAGTAGTGCAAGGAGGTTTGGGCCTCATTTTGCTGGACTTTGTTGGTGACAGCTATTGACAGCACAATTTGAACAGACAGAGGTCATTGTGAGTCTTCTACTGCTGAAAAAGGACTTTGTCCAAAAAATTGAAATATGAGGGATGGCCACAACGTCTGTACAGTCAAAAATGTGTTTGCCAATCAGGCAAAATTGTCAAGACCATTGAGGCTATCATCCCACTGACACACCAGGTTGAAGATAGTTGTTTGGTAAAACACTGTATCCCACTGCGTGAAGAAGACTGTAACTGCCTGCTGCACATCCCCGTCCAACAGAAATCGTCGATTCGGCCCATTAAGGCCTTTTTTAAGGGTCCAAAGTGTGATAATCGCATGGGGAGAGATCAGGACTACACGGCGAGTGCTCGAGAGTCTCCTACTATAATTGACGTAAATTCTGCGTTACAGCACCTGTGATATGGGGATGTGTGTTATCATGAAGCTACAGCACCCCTTGGAACCGTTTCTTAATAATGATTTTTGACAGAGATGCTGCCTCATACAAATCTCCACTCTCCAATGGACGTCTACTGGTGTTTGTTCTTCGGCTGCCAAGAGAAGAACAACAGCATGTTGGACAAATTTAGTAATAATGTTGCCATAGTTCACGTTTCCAAAACTTACCACACACATCTGAAAGACACAAATGCCACACTAATCCTTTGCCTACATGCCAGTGCTTACACCCACATCAGAGTCGTGCTACATCACAAATATGTTACAGGAATGTCCTCAAACAAAAACCTTTTGAGTGTCCCTTATATTTCTAGCATTTTTTAATTGTGCCCGAGTGGGACTCTCACCACCTCTAAGTGGTGAGTAGCAATCTATCCTTTCCACATATTCATTATTCGATCTTTCATTTCCATGGAAAATCCAGGATGGAATGTATCGATTTTATGAGAAGGAAAGTTGCTACTCACCATATAGCGAAGATGCTGAGTCACATATAGGCACAACATAAAAGACTCTCACAATTAAAGCCTTCGTCAACACCCCCCCCCCCCCCCTCCCCAACACACACACACGACTGCGGTCTCAGACAAATGAAACCACACTACGAGCAGCAGCACCAGTGCATGATCATGCACTGATGCTGCTGTTCGCAGTGTTGTTTCAGTTGCCTGAGACTGCAGTCGTGTGTGTGTGTGTGTGTGTGTGTGTGTGTATTGTTGACGAAGGCCAATGGCCGATTTGCCGAAAGCTTTAATTGTGAGAGTCTTTTTGTTGTGCCTGTCTGCGACTCAGCATCTCCGCTATATGGTAAGTAGCAAACTTTCCTTCTCATAATATTGTTTGATTTCCATTATGATGGAGAGCTCCCCCTTCTTTGGATTTAGAATCCCATGCAGTATACTATGTGTACAGTGGTTGGACAAAATATGTGAACATCAATCAAATAAAATGTATGTTACACTTTGGCCACAACAGGATAAATCCATTTAATTCTCAAATGATCTTTACAGGGCTTTATACGTTCATCTCAAAGTATTATTTCAAGACTAAGATATGGTAGATTAACGGTGCTTTAATTGTTTCTCTAATGTAGGCCACAATGCTTAATAGTACTCAAATCTGAATATTGCAAAGGGGGCAATGGAGGTGGGGGGGATAGAGAACCTTTTATTTCACCTTCATGTTCATATTAGAGATGAAGCACAGTCTGATGCTGGGCCAACAAGAAGAAGGAAACTGGTTGTTTCCTTTGGACGGGGCTATCTCACAACTTGCTTGCATTGATTTAAGGAAATAATGGAAAATGCAGTTAAGGTACCTAAATATTAACCTGAACCCCAGTCCTCCCAGACACAAATACATCCCAACCTCAACCTCTGGGCCAAAGATCTATGAAATAGGATATTCATGAAGCAGTGGAAACCACACTGAACAGGTAGAGAGAGCACACTGAAGTCACTAAACTGCAATTATTCAAACTGGTGTGCAATTTGGATGAGAATATAAAGGAGTGATGGGAAAAGAAAAAACATATGCCTGTAGATATAAAACTTAAAAAGGTGCCAAGCAACGTCAAAAAAGCATTCCACTGTGAGCTTGAGTCTGATAATGGCCATTTGAGAACCAAAGTAGTGGAAGTGGCTGCCACAGACCCAAATAAGGACCACATGAAAGACACACTATATCATTACAGGGCTGTATAACATTACAGGTCGGGATTGATCTACGAGGTCTTGAATATCTTATTTGTATCTGTCAGTTGGTATGGAGAAATTGAGATTTGGGGGATTTCTTTATATAATTTTGCGTGATTAAGTCCCGACGCTATGCAAAGCTGTCATTTAGTTACGTGCGATTTGTGATCTGTTATGTGTTACTTTCCAATAATAAATCATATTTTTTTCTGATTACCGTTACAATATAGTGATGATATATGTTTGAGATTATTTGGAATAATATTTTAATAACTATATAGAGACGAAAATTTAATGGTCATGGGTGACTGGAATTCAACAGTAGGAAAAGGAAGAGAAGGAAACGTAGTAGGTGAATATGGATTGGGGGGAAGAAATGAAAGAGGAAGCCGCCTCGTAGAATTTTGCACAAAGCATAACCTAATCACAGCTACCACTTGGTTCAAGAATCATGAAAGAAGGTTGTATACATGGAAGAACCCTGGAGATACTAAAAGGTTTCAGATAGATTATATAATGGTAAGACAGAGATTTAGGAACCAGGTTTTAAATTGTAAGACATTTCCAGGGGCAGATGTGGACTCTGACCACAATCTATTGGTTATGACCTGTAGATTAAAACTGAAGAAACTGCAAAAAGGTGGGAATTTAAGGAGATGGGACCTGGATAAACTAAAAGAACCAGAGGTTGTACAGAGTTTTAGGGAGAGCATAAGGGAACAATTGACAGGAATGGGGGAAAGAAATGCAGTAGAAGAAGAATGGGTAGCTTTGAGGAATGAAATAGTGAAGGCAGCAGAGTATCAAGTAGGTAAAAAGACGAGGGCTAGTAGAAATTCTTGGGTAACAGAAGAGATACTGAATTTAATTGATGAAAAGAGAAAATACAAAAACGCAGTAAGTGAAGCAGGCAAAAAGGAATACAAACGTCTCAAAAAAGAGATCGACAGGAAGTGCAAAATGGCGAAGCAGGCATGGCTAGAGGACAAATGTAAGGATGTAGAGGCTTATCTCACGAGGGGTAAGATAGATACTGCACACAGGAAAATTAAAGAGACTTTGGAGAAAAGAGAACCACTTGCATGAATATAAAGAGCTCAGATGGAAACCCAGTTCTAAGCAAAAAAGGGAAAGCAGAAAGGTGGTAGGGGTATATAGAGGGTCTATCAGGGGCAATGTTCTCGAGGACAATATCATGGAAATGGAAGAGGATGTAGATGAAGATGAAATGGGAGATATGATACTGGGTGAAGAGTTTGACAGAGCACTGAAAGATCTAAGTCGAAACAAGGCCCCAGGAGTAGACAACATTCCATTAGAACTACTGACAGCCTTGGGAGAGCCAGTCCTGACAAAACTCTACCATCTGGTGAGCAAGATGTATGAGACAGGTGAAATTCTCTCAGACTTCAAGAAGAATATAATAATTCCAATCCCAAAGAAAGCAGGTGTTGACAGATGCGAAAATTACCGAACTATCAGTTTAATAAGTCACAGCTGCCAAATTCTAATGCGAATTCTATACAGACGAAAGGAAAAACTGGTAGAAGCCGACCTCACGGAAGATCAGTTTGGATTCCATAGAAATGTTGGAACACGTAAGGCAATACTGACCCTGTCTTAGAAAATAGATTAAGGAAAGGCAAACTTACGTTTCTAGCATTTATAGACTTAGGGAAAGCTTTGACAATGTTGACTGGAATACTCTCTTTCAAATTCTGAAGGTGGTAGGGGTAAAATACAGGGAGCGAAAGGCTATTTACAATTTGTACAGAAAGCAGATGGCAGTTATAAGAGTCGAGGGACATGAAAGGGAAGCAGTGGTTGGGAAGGGAGTGAGACAGGATTGTACCCTCTCCCCGATGCTATTCAATCTGTATATTGAGCAAGCAGTAAAGGAAACAAAAGAAAAGTTCGGAGTAGGTATTAAAATCCGGGGAGAAGAAATAAAAACTTTGAGGTTTGCCGATGACATTGTAATTCTGTCAGAGACAGCAAATGACTAGGAAGAGCAGTTGAATGGAATGGACAGTGTCTTGAAAAGAGGGTATAAGATGAACATCAACAAAAGCAAAACAAGGCTAATGGAAGGTAGTCGAATTAAGTCGGGCGATGCTGAGGGAATTAGATTAGGAAATGAGACACTTAAAGTAGTAAAGGAGTTTTGGTATTTGGGGAGCAAAATAACTGATGATGGTCGAAGTAGAGAGGATATAAAATGTAGACTGGCAATGGCAAGGAAAGCGTTCCTGAAGAAGAGAAATTTGTTAACATCAAGTATTGATTTAAGTGTTACGAAGTCGTTTCTGAAAGTATTTGTATGGAGTGTAGCTATGTATTGAAGTGAAACGTGGACGATAAACAGTTTAGACAAGAAGAGAATAGAAGCTTTCGGAATGTGGTGCTACACAAGAATGCTGAAGATTAGATGGGTAGATCACATAACTAATGAGGAGATATTAAATAGAATTGGGGAGAAGAGGAGTTTGTGGCACAACTTCACTAGAAGAAGGGATCGGTTGGTAGGACATGTTCTGAGGCATCAAGGGATCACCAATTTAGTACTGGAGGACAACATGGAGGGTAAAAATCGTAGAGGGAGACCAAGAGATGTGTACATTAAGCAGATTCAGAAGGATGTAGGCTGCAGTAGGTACTGGGAGATGATGAAGCTTGCACAGGATAGAGTAGCATGGAGAGCTGCATCAAAACAGTCTCAGGACTGAAGGCCACAACAACAACAACAACAACAACATAGATGACGTGATGTCATTCGTTAATCCCAAGTGCATTAATTTAGTGACTTTTGAATCAGTGATGAAATATAAATTGAGGGAAGGTGCACACAGTAAGTTGCCTTGGAATAAACTACAGTCAGTAGAAAAAGAACTGAACCTTCTGAAGAGTAATGTGTTAGGTATAGCAGATGATGTATGTGCAGAACACTGTCAGATACAGAAACATGAATAAAGAGCATGATGGGATGACGATACTAGTAAGGCTCTCAATGATAACAAATTTGCAAGACACAACATGCACCATGCGAAAACAATGTATCCGCGTGGACTAGAGAGAAACTGTCAGTTTATAGGCCGAAAATGTACAAGTTAAACAGTTGGTTGCAGCTCAGAAACAAAAAGTAACAAAGATCTGGCTAACAGAATAACACAAGATGGAAATGAGAATATGTTTTACAGCATCACAAAGAGCAAAAGAAAAGAGGCTGAATCTATCCAATTGGCAGAAGTTCTCAGTAACGACAGGTGACAATCACTAAATATTACAGCAATTCCAGCAGTATTCTGATACTTTACTTAATTCTAATGGAGATAACACATCTGTGGCTGATTAGTTATGCTATTGTGGCTGTGTAAATGCAGATAGCTTGTACTGTTTGGAAGAAGTGAAAGTGGAATCTAAAATTAAGTACAACACTTCTGACGGGTAAGATGAATTCAGAGTGGAAATGCATGTGAAGAGATTGGATGCTACTGCCTGTACTGAATCGTAAGCATAGTTTGGAAACAAAATGCAATACCTAATAACAGGAAGCAAGGAGTTTTGTTTCTACCGTTTTAAAAGGGTTACGGTTATAAATGCACCAAGTAAGAAAGTGAATTCTGTTATCACATAGACTACAAATCCCTGAGTCCACTGTCCAGTGAAAAAAATAACAAAAACAGCTGATCTACACTTGAAGAGGAACATGAAGATCAACTACCGACACCATTCACGCACAAGAATGCTCTATGACAGTGGTAGTCAATATAGTCGCTCCTGCCCTCCAGTGGGCACACCAGCGTTCACAGTGGGTGGTAGGTGGTAGGGATTTTAAAAACATTTTTATTCGGTTTTCATAAATTTTTGACAAAGTATATGGTAAGTAATTATTACTATACACTTTCACTCACTGTAATTCTGCTTTATACATTTTAAAAAGTAAAGTTTATTCCTAGTTTACAAATTACCATCACTGTGAAACAAGTAGGTGGTTAAAAGAGTTGCTACTAACAGATATACAAAAGTGGGTGGTATGTAAAAAAGGTTGACAATCCCTGGTCTATGAGGAGAAGTGGGAGAAATGTCAAATATTTATAACTGTTTCCTAAATATCAAGAAAATAACTAGACAGCATGCAGGTATGTATAGGAATTAAAGGTGTACGAGCGTACGGATCTTTCCAGAGATGGAGCCAGTGTAACAAAAAAGAATGATTAATGGCTCTTATTTTTATTTACCAGTATCAACCTCTTCCTCACATGTTGCTGGTTGTGTGTGCAACATCCGCACAATTTGTCAATATGTGTACCAATTCTTTGCAAGGCAGATTGGAGGAGGGAGGGAATATATCACATTTCAAGGCACCACGACAGGTAGTCAAAACCCTGATGGAGGATGTGATTTGGTCCAGTCCTGGGTGGTACTGAGGGAGGAGTGTGCTCCTTTTTGTCTGCTCATGTGACTGGGTATCTGGTAATCTGTTTCTGCTAACATAAACACTGATCAGCCACAAAGAACTGCCCCTACTGTGACTCGTTAGTATCGCCCAGGGCTGGAACACGTCAATCAGGTATTCAACCAGGGTTTTGACTACCTCTTGTCATGCCCTGAAATGAAAAACATCTTTCTCATTATTAGCCTTGCAATGAACTGGTGCCAATTTGAATACAATCAACTTAGGTATTACGTTGTATCATTATAAAACCCTAACATGCAATTACAATAGCAATTTGCTGTTGTTCTCTCTCATGATGGTTTTCCCCATATACTGTCTTATTTCATTGTCAGGTGGCTACTAATGTGACACACTAGAATGCCACTGGTAAATCTCAAAGTAAAGATTGCTGTGGATGGCTATGTAGTTGACTATTGCCTGTGCTGCTCAGGTAGGTGATCCTTAGGCAACAGCAAATTAGCAGGGGTAGTTTTTCCTGCAGTGAGTTGTCAATGCTACAGGACAGTTCTCTTGTGCCACTCACTCACACCATCAAACCCGGGCGAGGTGCCAAGTTGCACAGGAATTAAAACCCGTATTCCACAGTAACTGCAATGACTGAGATATTTTGAAACCCACAAAAGATTTCACAGGTTCTCTCCCCACTACAGGCTTCTACAAACTTCAACGTGAAAGTGCTGAAACGTACGTCGATTAAACCGGTAGATCAACTAGCGCTCACACGTCCCAGCGTAAATGCTACGCAAGACTGAAGCAATGCGACAAATCAGCTGCAGCTGACCACCACCTGGAATCTACCGTATTTACTCGAATCTAAGCCGCACTTTTTTTCCGGTTTTTGTAGTCCAAAAAACTGCCTGCGGCTTAGAATCGAGTGCAAAGTAAGCGGAAGTTCTGAAAAATGTTGGTAGGTGCCGCCACAACTAACTTCTGTCGTCGAATATATGTAGCGCTACGCAGGCACAAAGACAAATACTGGCACCAAAACCTCTGCGTCAGTAAATAAATAAAAAAAAAAAGGTGGAAGACGAGCTTTTTTTTTCTCCGCCCCGAGTTTCGACCACTGCATTTTCATACATTATCCAACGAAGTATAATACAAATTCCGTATTGTTCCTCTTCGAACGTAGCAGTATTTCAATGTACTACGAAAATCCGACTGGCAAGACTGTTTGGGATATTTGTCAATATGGCCAACTCTGCTTTCTGAATTTTTTCCTAACTGTGAGAAGAAATGGTTGTTAATAGGAACTTTTATAAATTGTGAATCACATGCAGTATTCTCTTCACCATAAGAATAATACGAATATAAACATTTTGCCATGTATTCTTTCATGTTTGCTGCTATCTCATTTAAATCCTGTCCGCCTAATAAACTACGAAACTAGAGTGAGACAACAGCAGACGCGGAAGAATATACATACCATGTCATGTTTATATTCGTATTATTCTTATGCTAGTAGTGATACAGTCAAAAATGAAGCACGGCAATTGACTAGATTTTTAAATCTAAGATGACTCTAATTTCTATGCACAATGTAATGTACTAAAGAGGCGTCTGCAAAGATTTTCAAACGGAAAAATTTTTCGCTAAATTCTCGTTCAGAACATCTTCTACCATACACAGTCTATTATTTGATTCTTGTTGATCATTATCAAAGAAAGCAGCAGTGTAAGTAGCAACGAATAGCAGTCTCATGCCATTGTTTCGCTAATGAGACGATTCCTCTCTTTGTTTTTTTTTTAAATTGTAAGCGGCGGTAGCGTGCACAAAAGCAAGCTATGCCGCGAGCGGCGACAGACCATAAACCCTCATTTTCAGAATGCGACAAACAATGCATGACACAGTACAGTAATGCATTTTCAGCTTTGAGTGACGGGAACACCTATAACAAAGAGAACTGCACTTGTCAGATCAAAGAAAAATAAGCAATCAATTCAAACCAGACGTAGCACGTGTAAAAGGAAGGGTACCCGTATAAATATGGACGGAGCGCCTGACGCATAACAACGGCTACCTGGTAAAGCTTAACTGCTAAGCTTACGACTCGAACCACACTACTACAGCTGTATCATCATTCATTCAACCTAAATTGTGTCAAATATTACAATGGACCAAGCTTGTTTAGATTTGGAAGTGCGGCCCAAAACTTTTCTCTCCCCTTGAATTTCGAGTCTCAGATTTCAGGTGCGGCTTAGATTCGGGAAAATTTTTTTTCCTCGATATCGAGTCTCATTTTTCAGGTGCGGCTTAGATTCGAGTGTGGCTTAAATTCGAGTAAATACGGTAGTTGATCTATTAATTTTGAAGTACCTCACGTGCTCGCTCAGCAGCCTCGGAAGTAGCAGCAAAAAATAAGACAGACTACTGAAATAATTAAAAGTATTAACAGGAAGGATGGCTACAAGTTACTGACAGCCTAGCTGCCAGTGGTCCCAGTTTAGCAGATCATGTCTGTTCACCAGCTGGCAGCTCGACGTACCTGGGTCAAATGCTATAGATGAGCAACCACCACAGAACTGCCTCGCAATGTCAACATCTTGCTGCAGGAAAACACTACCCCTGCTAATTCACTACTACCTACCAATTATCTGCCAGAGTAGCACAGGCAACAGAGTGCTCCAAAAAGACTAGAATTTGACAGCAACTGCATGGAACCTATTTTACCTAAAGCAACTGCTACGAATGTACTCAAAGTTCATAAGTAGAATACTATGACACCGAATGTTTAGTACATTTTTGTAGTGTTAATACGAATGTGAATGATGCAATTTTGAGTCAACATTCTGAAATACATCTTCATTATCATTATTTTTGGGATATTCAACTAGATTTTTGTATGAAATGTTTTATCTCCATAAGTAGATAATGTTAGGTTTTCACTGAAAATAAAAACTTTGAAACAGAAAAATTTAGAACGACCGAGAAAAATCAAACTGAATAGCGACCTAAACAACCAATAAAAACAAGCCAAACAGAAATAAATTTCAAAAAACCCACAGCATTCCCTATACTGCTCAAGACGCTAAATCTGCAATTTAGTTAATCACAGCAAATTACTGCTAGAAATGCACATGAATTTTGTACCACATGTGAAGTCAGATTTCAGGAGGGCCATCCCCTCTATCATCACATCAAAAGATTCTATGCTCTTCATCTCTAATCTGTTTATCATCCATCTTTCACTTCTGTATAAAGCAACATTCCAGACAAATACTTCAGGAGGTGCTTCCTAACACTAACATTTATATTTTATGATAAATTTCTCTCTTTCACAAATGCTTTCCTCATTACTGACAATCTCCATTCTATATCCTTAGTTACTTTGCTACCCAAATAGCAAAACATGTCTACTACTTTTAATGTTACGTTTTCTAATGGTAATACTGTGAGCACACCCTCCCATTGATTCAACTACATTCTATTGTCCTTGTTTTACTTTCGTCAACTTCTTTCCAAGACATTATCTATTCCAGCCAATTGATCATCATCTCCTCTCTCTGACAGAAGCAGACCTCAAAAAATTTATTCTTCTCCCTGAACTCTATAACTCTCTTGATTTCCTTCACAGCTTGCTCAATGTACAGACTAAATAACAACAGGGACAGGTTACAACCCTGTCTCACTCCATTTTCAGCCGCTGCTTCCCTTTCATGCCTCTCGACTCTTATAACTGGTATCTGGTTTCTGTACAAGTTGTAGATAAACTTTCACTCACTTTCTTTTATTTCTGCTACCTTCACAAATTTCTCACAGCATGCTCCAGTCAACATAACCAAAAGCTTTCTCTAAATATACAAATCCTATAAATGTGTAGTTACATTTCTTTACCCTATCTTCTAAGATACACTATGTGATCAAAAGTATCCGTACACCTGGCTGAAAATGACTTACAAGTTCTTGGCGCCCTCCATTGGTAATGCTGGAATTCAATATGCTATTGGCCCACCCTTAGTCTTGATGACAGCTTCCACAACGTTCAGTCATGAGCTGGAAGGTTTCTTGGGGAATGGCAGCCCATTCTTCATGGAGTGCTGCACTGAGCAGAGGTATCGATATCATGCCTGGCACGATGTCGGCGTACCAAAACATCCCAAAGGTGTTCTGTAGGATTCAGGTCAGGACTCTGTGCAGGCCAGTCCATTATAGGGATGTTATCGTCGTGTAACCACTCCACCACAGGCCGTGCTTTATGAACAGGTGCTCGATCATGCTGAAAGATGCAACCGTCATCTCCGAATTGCTCTTCACCAGTGGGAAGCAAGAAGGTGCTTAAAACAATGTTGTAGCCCTGTGCTGTGATAGTGCCAAACAAAACAACATTGGGTGCAAGCCCCTTCCACAAAAAACACGATCAGACCATAACACCACAGCCTCCAAATTTTACTGTTGGCACTACACACGCTGCCAGATGACATTCACTGGGCATTCACCATACCCACACCCTGCCATCTGATTGCCACATTGTGTACAACTATTCGTCACTCCACACAATGTTTTTCCAATCGTCCAATGTTTACGCTCCTTACACCAAGAGAGGCGGCATTTGGCATTTACCGATGTGACGTGTTTCATATGAGCAGCTGCTCGACTATGAAATCCAGGTTTTGTCACCTCTCGCTTAACCGTCTTAGTACTTGCAGTGGATCCTGACGCAGTTTGGAATTTCTATGTGGTTGTCTGTATAGATGTCTGCCTATTATACATTATGATCCTCTTCAACTGTCGGTGGTCTCTGTCAGTCAATAGACGAGGTCGGCCTGTGCGCTTTTGTGCTGTACGTGTCCCTTCACGTTTCCACTTCACTATCACATCAGAAACAGTGGACCTAGGGATGTTTAGTAGTATGGAAATCTCATGTACAGACGTATGACACAAGTAACACCCAATCACTTGACCACATTCGAAGTCCGTGAGTTTCATGGAGCACCCCAATCTGTTCTCTCACTATGTCTAATGACTACTGAGGTCGATGATATGGAGTACCTAGCAGTAGATAGCAGCAAAATGCACCTATATGAAAAATATATGTTTTTGGGGGTGTCTGGATACTTTTTATCACATAGTGGAAGTTGTACGGTCAGTATTTCCTTGTATGTTCCAACTTTTCTCCACAATCCAAACTGATTTCCTCATAGGCAGATCCTAACAATCTCTCCATTCTTCTGAAAACAGCTATTGACAGTATTTTGCAACCATTACTTTTTTACTGACAGTTCAGTAATAGCAAGACCTGTAACCTCCAGTTTTCTTTGTACTTAAGAGTACAGTCTGAAAGTCTGAAAGTATTTTACCAGTCTTGTATATCTTGCACAGCAGGCATAACGTTATTTTCATAGTATATCCCCCTAAGGATCTAACTGACTGTTAGTGAATGCTGTCTACTACAGGTGCATTGTTTCAACTTAAATCTTTTAAATGCACTGTCAAATCATTCTATCATATCTCCCATATTGTCTTCATCTGCTTCCAGTTCCCTTTCTACAATATTGTCTTCACGATTATTTGCCTCGCACACTCGCTCTATATATTTCTTCCACATTTCTGCATTCCCTTCTTCGCTTAGATTACATTTGCCATCCGAGCTGTTGATATTCAACAGCAGCTTCTCTTTTTTCCAGATTTCTTTACTTTCACTATGGGTGGCTACTGATTGTTCTGAACTGTCCTTAATACAATCAAGTGTCATCTAAAACACTACTGAAATTACAAACAAAAGAAAAAACTTATAAGCATATGTTAGCCAGAAGAAATACAAAAGAAAACAAAAATCACACAACACGAGCAACGGACTATGCCAGATTTTGGTTAGACATGTTGTAGTTGTTGTGGTCTTCAGTCCTGAGACTGGTTTGATGCAGCTCTCCATGCTACTCTATACTGTGCAAGCTTCTTCATCTCCCAGTACCTACTGCAGCCTACATCCTTCTGAATCTGCTTAATGTACCCATCTCTTGGTACTCTGTCGAATTCCAGTCACCCATGACTATTAAATTTTCATCTCCCTTCACTACCTGAATAATTTCTTTCATCTCATCATATATTTCATCAATTTCTTCTTCATCTGCAGAGCTAGTTGGCATATGAACTTGTACTACTGTAGCAGGCATCGGCTTCGTGTGTCTTGGCCACAGTAATGCATTCACTATGCTATTTGTAGTAGCTAACCAGCACTCCTCTTTTTTTATTCATTATTAAACCTACTCCTGCATTACCCCTATTTGATTTTGTATTTATGACCCTGTACTCACCTGACCAAAAGTCTTGTTCCTCCTGCCAACGAACTTCACTAATTCCTACTATATCTAACTTTAACCTATCCATTTCCCTTTCTAATTTTCTAACCTACCTGCCTGATTAAGGGATCTGACATTCCACGCTACGATCCGTAGAATGCCAGTTTTCTTTCTCCTGATAACGACATCCTCCTGAGTAGCCCCCACCCAGAGATCCGAATGGGGGACTATTTTACCTTTGGAATATTTAACCCAAGAGGACGCCATCATCATTCAATCATACAGTAAAGCTGCATGCCCTCGGGAAAAATTACGGCTGTAGTTTCCCCTTGCTTTCAGCCATTAGCTGTACCACAACAGCAAGACCGTTTTGGTTAGTGCACAGGGCCAGATCAGTCAATCATTCAGACTGTTGCCCCTGCAACTACTGAAAAGGCTGCTGCCCATCTTCAGGAACCACACATTTGTCTGGCCTCTCAACAGATACCCCTCCATTGTGGTTGCACCTACAGTACGGCTATCTGTGTTGTTGAAGCACGGAAGCCTCCCCACCAACGGCAAGGTCCATGGTTCATGGGAGGTGGTTAGACATTTCATACAATCCACTAATTCAAACAGCTTTGTTTAGACATAGCTGTTTGAATTAGTGGATTGTATGAAATGAGGCTCACTAAAAGAGAACAAGCTAAGCTTGTTAGCTGATGGGTTTGATCTGATTGTCTACCAATTCAAATAATTTTACTTCTTTGAGGTTGTAGAGGAAATTAGAGGCACAGGAAATCACATCATTAAGATGACATTACTACAAACCATGTCCTGTAGGCCACAATATGACTTCCAAAACTGTGTGCTGGACTGGGACTCAAGCCTCAGACCTCTGCTTCTCATGGGCCAGTGCTCTACAAATGAGCTAGCCAGGCACAACTCACGAACTACCCACACAGCTGTACATCCCTAGTACCTCATCTCCCACTTTCTAAACTACAAAGATGCTCTCGTCAAACCTTTCGGAAATTGCAGTCCTGGAAGACAGGACACCGTGAAGACAAGGTACAGCTGAAGCCTAGTGGATTTTTTCCAGAATTAATTTTCTCTCTGCAGCAGTGTGTGTGTGCTGATTTTAAATTTCCTGCCAGAGGTTCAAGGTCACAGTTCCAATCTGGCATACAGTTTTACTCTGACAGGAAGTTTCAAATCAGTGCACACTCTGCTGCAGAATGAAAATTCAAATTAGACACCACAACGTAATTCTAAGTGGCGGGTGGATAACCAGACATAGAGAATAAATCGTGGAAATTACAGGAGAGAATTGCTGTCCACTGCTTATCTGAATGAGATGAAATCTGTAGTACTGACACATGCAAAAGTAAAAGTGGTATCTTCCTAGCTTTCAAACTAACAGTTCCTCTCTCGGGGGAAAAGAGACAGGGAAAAATAACACACTATTGTTGGAGGCCACTTATAACACATGCTCTGACCTTTACACATTGTTACTAAAATTTTTTAACTTTAGTTGTGTACCTTCTGCACCGACTTCCAATTGATGTCGCCATTGACCAAGTCTCTGCTAGTGCTGTTGACTTTGTCTGGTGTCGCCAAGTCACTGATTTGTGTATTTCTCCTTTCCAAAGCTTCTGGTATCACTTCGGACTTGGAATGTGGTCTACATTCACTTCCTGAAGTTGCAGAGATCTCCTGCAAAGTGGGAATATGACATCACAAAGGAATTCATACATCAGTTTGTGCTCATATTCTGTATGTGTTCATTGCTTCGGCAATTCTCTCATACACAGAAGATACATTTCACCTTTCCCTGCGAAACTGTTGCCATACACAACAGAACCTTGATAATCCGGCACATTCTGGGATCTGGAATGCCAATTTATCAAACACCCTAGTTTAGAAAAAGAGGATATAACTAAAACCTGTACTTTTCATGTACATGGCCAACTAGCAGTTATTTATCAAACACATCAACATGGGAGATCAGAAATTACAAAATAAAAAATTAAAAATATGTATTACTTTTCTGTAAAAGCAAAACTAAACTATAAGTCGAATATTGCTATGCTCAATTAAATCAGTTCAAGCCTCAAAGTTTCAGAGTAGTTCAATACCCACGAATAACTTTTGTAATCCAATTATGAAAAAAAATTACGAAAAAATAAGCACCACTGATCTGAAAATCTCAAGAAGCAGCCAATTAATAAAAACTATTACCAAGAATCTGGTGCAGACTAGTTGAAATCACTGCCTTTAGGAACAGCACAAATATCCAATGATGTCGAGGATGTGAAATACATTTAACGTATCCGCCACTGACGGGTTAGTGAGATTTTTTTCTGAGCCCTCTGAAACATTGCAGAAATGCTAACGTCTTTCTTGGATTGAGTTCTTTTATGACAAAAAATATTTTTTGCGATATTCAGATTCGTAAGTAAAAAACCACTGTATCATTGGATATTCTCAGCAAATTTCACAAAAATGTACAAGGTTTCTGAAGCTTCAGCTCAAGAGATGTTAGTTGTAGCATCTCTTCTTCATCACTCAGTTTCTGGTGCGTCCTGTGGGTTCAAAACACTTGGTAATATCATATGGTCAGTAGTTCCTCTTCGGTAGCTCTGTCCTGTGGGTTCAAAACACTTGGTAATATCATATGGTCAGTAGTTCCTCTTCAGTAGCTAAATGTCTTTGAATTTTGATCTTTTGTCAACTTCACCTATTGAAAATGCAATCATTAGTGATGCAGAATTTAGCATTTGCACAGTTTCAGAGTGATCAGTTGTCAACCCATCATATAGGAGTTGTTGTTGTTGTGGTCTTCAGTCCTGAGACTGGTTTGATGCAGCTCTCCATGCTACTCTATCCTGTGCAAGCTTTTTCATCTCCCAGTACTTACTGCAACCTACATCCTTCTGAATCTTTTTTTTTTTTATTTATTTATTGTTCCGTGGGACCACATTTAGGAGAAGTCTCCATGGTCATGGAACGAGTCAATACATGAAATTATAACACGATTGTAGAAACAGATAAAATGAAATATAAGAAACATATTCAGGCGACAAGTCGTTAGTTTAAATAAAGAAAATCAAGAATGTAACACTAGAATTTGCTTAATTTTTTAGCTCTTCCAGGAGCTCCTCGACAGAATAGAAGGAGTGAGCCATGAGGAAACTCTTCAGTTTAGACTTAAAAGTGTTTGGGCTACTGCTAAGATTTTTGAGTTCTTGTGGTAGCTTATTGAAAATGGATGCAGCAGAATACTGCACTCCTTTCTGCACAAGAGTCAAGGAAGTGCATTCAACATGCAGATTTGATTTCTGCCTAGTATTAACTGAGTGAAAGCTGCTAACTCTTGGGAATAAGCTAATATTGCTAACAACAAACGACATTAAAGAAAATACATACTGTGAGGGCAATGTCAAAATTCCCAGACTATTGAATAGGGGTCGACAAGAGGTTTTCGAACTTACACCATACATAGCTCGAACAGCCCGTTTTTGAGCCAAAAATACCCTTTTTGAATCAGAAGAATTACCCCAAAAAATAATACCATATGACATAAGCGTATGAAAATATGCGAAGTATACTACTTTTCGTGTTGAAATGTCACTTATTTCAGATACTGTTCTAATGGTAAATAAAGCGGCATTTAGTTTCTGAACAAGATCCTGAACATGGGCTTTCCACAACAGCTTACTATCTATCCGTACGCCTAGGAACTTGAACTGTTCCGTCTCGCTTATAACATGCCCATTCTGTCTGATTAAAATGTCAGTTCTTGTTGAATTGTGGGTTAGAAACTGTAAAAACTGAGTCTTACTGTGATTTAGCATCAAATTATTTTCCACAAGCCACGAACTTATATCATGGACTACATTATTTGATAATGTTTCAATATTACACACAAGATCCTTCACTACCAAGGTGGTGTCATCAGCAAACAGAAATATTTTTGAATCACCTGTAATACTAGAAGGCATATCATTTACATAAACAAGAAACAGCAGTGGCCCCAGCACCGACCCTTGGGGAACGCCCCATTTAACAGTGCCCCATTGGGACTGAACATCATTACCACTCTCAATATTGCGGAGGAATACCTTCTGCTTTCTGTTCTTAAAGTAGGAGGCGAACCAATTGTAAGCTACTCCCCTTACTCCATAATGTTCCAACTTCTGCAGTAATATTTTGTGGTCAACACAGTCAAAAGCCTTCGTTAAATCAAAGAAAACACCTAACGTTCGCAACCTTTTATTTAATCCGTCCAAAACCTCACAGAGAAAAGAGACTATAGCATTTTCAGTTGTTAAGCCATTTCTAAAACCAAACTGTACATTTGACAGCAAATTATGTGAATTTAAATGCTGCAGTAACCTTGTATATACAACCCTCTCGATAACTTTAGCAAACACCGATGGCATAGAAATAGGTCTATAATTGTCAACATTATCCCTGTCTCCCTTTTTATAAAGTGGCTTCACTACCGAGTACTTTAATCGGTCAGGAAACCGACCACTCCTAAAGGAAAAGTTACAGATATGGCTAAGTACTGAGCTAACATACGTGGAACAATACTTCAGTATTCTGCTAGATACCCCGTCATATCCATGAGAGTCCTTGGTCTTTAGTGATTTAATTATTACCTCAATCTCCCTCTTGTCAGTATCATGGAGAAGCATTTCAGTTAACAGTCTCGGAACACTTTTTTCTAAGAGCGCTATATGATTCCCTGTTGGGACTAGGTTTCTATTTAGTTCACCTGCTATATTCAGAAAGTGATTATTAAGTACTGTGCATATTTGCGACTTATCAGTAACACGGACATCCCCACTACGCACTGATTCTATATTCTCGACCTGTCTCTCCAGACCAGCCACTTCCTTTACGACTGACCATATGGTTTTAATTTTATCCTGAGACTTAGCTATTCTATCTGCATACCACATACTTTTTGCCTTCCTAATAACTTTTTTAAGCACCTTACAATACAGTTTGTAATGGGCTGCTGCATTTAGATTTTGACTGTTTCTAACGTTTTGATATAATTGCCACTTTGTTCTACAAGATATTCTTATCCCTTTAGTCAGCCACCCAGGCTGCCTGTTTGTGCTAGTACCCTCTTTTGAACGTTCTAACGGAAAGCAACTTTCAAAGAGCACGAGAAAAGTCTTCAGGAAAGCGTTATATTTATCGTCTACTGTATCAGCACTATAAACATCTTGCCACTCTTGTTCCTTGATGAGGTTTACAAAAGTCTGTACAGCAACTGGATCAGCTTTCCTAAAAAGTTGGTAACTATATTTAACATGTGTTGCAGCACAAAAATCTTTTAGACTTAAAATTTGTGCATCATGATCTGAAAGGCCATTCACCTTTTTGCTAACAGAATGCCCTTCTAATAATGACGAATGAACAAAAATATTGTCTATGGTTGTTCTACTGTTCCCTTGCACTCTAGTTGGAAAGAATACGGTTTGCATAAGATTATATGAATTAAGGAGGTCTACCAGCATCCTTTTCCTTGCACAGTCACTTATACAATTAATATTGAAGTCACCACATATCACTAACTTTTTGTATTTCCTATAAAGTGAACCAAGAACCTCCTCTAGCTTTAGCAAAAATGTTGTGAAATCGGAGTCTGGGGATCTATAAATAACAACAGTAAGAAGTTTAGCTCCACTAAATTTAACCACACCTGCACAACATTCAAACACCTTTTCAGTGCAGTACTTTGAAACATCAATTGACTCAAATGGGATACCGTTTTTCACATACATGGCTACTCCCCCACACCGCAAAGAGCTCCTGCTTAGTGTATTCATCTCTTGGTCTCCCCCTACGATTTTTACCCTCCACGCTGCCCTCCAATACTAAATTGGTGATCCCTTGATGCCTCAGAACATGTCCTACCAACCGATCCCTTCTTCTGGTCAAGTTGTGCCACAAACTTCTCTTCTCCCCAATCCTATTCAATACTTCCTCATTAGTTATGTGATCTACCCATCTAATCTTCAGCATTCTTCTGTAGCACCACATTTCGAAAGCTTCTATTCTCTTCTTGTCCAAACTATTTATCGTCCATGTTTCACTTCCATACATGGCTAAACTCCATACGAATACTTTCAGAAATGACTTCCTGACACTTAAATCAATACTGGATGTTAACAAATTTCTCTTCTTCAGAAACGCTTTCCTCACCATTGCCAGCCTACATTCTCTCTACTTCGACCATCATCAGTTATTTTGCTCCCCAAATAGCAAAACTCCTTTACTACTTTAAGTGCCTCATTTCCTAATCTAATTCCCTCAGCATCACCCGACTTAATTAGACTACATTCCATTATCCTTGTTTTGCTTTTGTTGATGTTCATCTTATATCCTCCTTTCAAGACACTGTCCATTCCGTTCAACTGCTCTTCCAAGTCCTTTGCTGTCTCTGACAGAATTACAATGTCATCGGCAAACCTCAAAGTTTTTATTTCTTCTCCATGAATTTTAATACCCACTCCGAATTTTTCTTTTGTTTCCTTTACTGCTTGCTCAATATACAGATTGAACAACATCGGGGACAGGCTACAACCCTGTCTTACTCCCTTCCCAACCACTGCTTCCCTTTCATGTCCCTCAACTCTTATAACTGCCATCTGGTTTCTGTACAAATTGTAAATAGCCTTTCGCTCCCTGTATTTTACCCCTGCCACCTTTAGAATTTGAAAGAGAGTATTCCAGTCAACATTGTCAAAAGCTTTCTCTAAGTCTACAAATGCTAGAAACGTAGGTTTGCCTTTCCTTAATCTTTCTTCTAAGATAAGTCGTAAGGTCAGTATTGCCTCACGTGTTCCAGTGTTTCTACGGAATCCAAACTGATCTTCCCCGAGGTTGGCTTCTACTAGTTTTTCCATTCGTCTGTAAAGAATTCGTGTTAGTATTTTGCAGCTGTGACTTATTAAGCTGATAGTTCGGTAATTTTCACATCTGTCAACACCTGCTTTCTTTGGGATTGGAATTATTATATTCTTCTTGAAGTCTGAGGGTATTTCGCCTGTTTCATACATCTTGCTCACCAGATGGTAGAGTTTTGTCAGGACTGGCTCTCCCACGGCCGTCAGTAGTTCCAATGGAATATTGTCTACTCCGGGGGCCTTGTTTCGACTCAGGTCTTTCAGTGCTCTGTCAAAGTCTTCACGCAGTATCGTATCTCCCATTTCATCTTCATCTACATCCTCTTCCATTTCCATAATATTGTCCTCAAGTACATCGCCCTTGTATAGACCCTCTATATACTCCTGCCACCTTTCTGCTTTCCCTTCTTTGCTTAGAACTGGGTTTCCATCTGAGCTCTTGATATTCATACAAGTCGTTCTCGTATCTCCAAAGGTCTCTTTAATTTTCCTGTAGGCGGTATCTATCTTACCCCTAGTGAGATAGGCCTCTACATCCTTACATTTGTCCTCTAGCCATCCCTGCTTAGCCATTTTGCACTTCCTGTCGATATCATTTTTTAGACGTTTGTATTCCTTTTTGCCTGTTTCACTTACTGCATTTTTATATTTTCTCCTTTCATCAATTAAATTCAATATTTCTTCTGTTACCCAAGGATTTCTACTAGCCCTCGTCTTTTTACCTACTTGATCCTCTGCTGCCTTCACTACTTCATCCCTCAAAGCTACCCATTCTTCTTCTACTTTATTTATTTCCCCCATTCCTGTCAATTGCTCCCTTATGCTCTCCCTGAATCTCTGTACAACCTCTGGTTCTTTTAGTTTATCCAGGTCCCATCTCCTTAAATTCCCACCTTTTTGCAGTTTCTTCAGGAGAGTGGTTTGAAAAGTTCTCGGAGCAGACTAGAAAAAAAGTACTTCAATCTCTGAAACTTTTTTATTTTTCAATGTTGTCTCATTGTAGATCAATGCACTTGGTCCAGCGATGTTCCAGTGCTTTGATCCCATCCTGAAAATAACTTTTTTCCAGGCCTGCAAAATAACTGTCAACTCCAGCTATTAATTCTTCATTTGGAGTGAATCTTTGCCCACAAAAAAAATATTTCAGTTTTGGGAGGAGATGGAAGTCTGACGGAGCCGTATCAGGTGAATAAGGCGGGTGTGGCAAACATTCATACCTTAGTTCGTGTAATTTTGCCATGGCAACAGCACGTGTGTGAGCGTGCATTGTCTTGATGGAAGATGACTTTCCTCCTTGCTAAACGTGGCCTTTTTTTGCGTATCTTTTGTTGCAATTTGTCCAGGAGCTTAGCATAGTATTCTCCAATAATTGTTTGCCCAGAGGGGAGATAATTTACAAACAGAATCCCCTTCGCATCCAAGGACACTGATGTCATGACCTTTCCTGCTGAAGGAATTGTCTTTGCTTTCTTTGGTGGTGGAGAATCAGCATGCTTCCACTGCTTTGACTTGTTTTGTCTCTGGTGTATAGTAGTGCATCCAAGTTTCATCTGCGGTCACAAACCGGCGCAAAAAATCTTGTTTGTTTCTCCTAAAATAGGCCAAATGTTGTTCCAATATATCCATCCTCGTGCGTTTTCGATCCAGTGTCAAGATTCACAGCACCCATCTTGCAGATAATTTTTTCATTTCTAATTCTTCTGTTAAAATGTGATATGTGCTTTCAGATGACATCTGGAAAGCATGAGCAATTTCACGCACTTTCAATCAGCAATCCTCCATGACCATTTTGTGCACTTTTGCAATGACTTCTGGAGTAGTGACACATCTTGGCCAACCACTGTGTGGATCATCATCTAAGCTCTCCCAACCAAATTTAAATTCATTTGTCCACTTGGCAAAAGTTGAATATGAAGGAGCAGAGTCCCCCGGTGTATTCTGGTAATCAGAATGAATGTCCTTTGCTTTCATACCTTTCTTTACAAAGTACTTAACCACTGCCCAAATCTTGATTTTTTTCCATCTGCCCAAATCACTACGCAGGAACAACAGACTCACGTCACTGCCACAGCTCTCACCCAAGAGCACTGACGTGGCATGTGTTTACAGGCAACAGTCCAATAAATATCACGTGAACAACTTGTTGCGCTAGGGGTGACGCTGAGGTCTCAAGGTGATTCCGACGCTGAGCTCTCATGGTGATTCCAAGAACTTTTCAAACCACCCTCATATATCACTTCCATCTCGTCTTCTTCGAGCAGTTATGTCATAGTTATCTGTTGGCGTAACAATGAAACTGGTTTATCTTGAAGAGAATTTAATCACTCAGTGACGCAGAAAATTGTTACAGATGAGGTGCCGCATTGGATGGTTGCGATGTTTCTCAAAGGCGTCTGACAGTACTATCACGCGCGACAAGTGAATTTCTGATGCTTGCCAGACTATCAGGTCTGCCAGATTATCAAGTGCCAGTTTGTCGTGGACTCACTGTAATATGCGATTAATGATCAGAACCTGATTCCATGTGCTGTGTGGCCAACCAGACACAGAGAATATATTGTGTAAATTACAAGGGACTATTACTGGCCAGTGCCTACCTCAAGTGGACAAGATATGTAGTACTGCTGATAAACATACACTGCCTGACAAAAAGTGAAGCACCCAGATGGGGAGAACAGAAAAAAGTGTAACTCCACTGGTTTAGAGTGTATGTAACATATTCTGATAATTATTAAATCAAGTCAAATTTACACAGAACTTTGCAGTATGAGCTAACTTATACAGTATGTTGTCGAACCCTCTCTCCCGCCCTGGATACATGCACTGACCCATTCGGGGAGGGTGTCAAAGTCACTGTATACTCTCCTGAGACATACTGGTGCACAATAGTTGTAACTTGTCCTTGATATCTTAGATACTGACAGGGAGACATCTCACTGGCCTCCACATCAAGCAAACAGTTCATATAGACATGCAACATGTAGATGAGCACTCTCCCGTTGAAAAATAGCATCACGATACTGTCAAATCAGAGGTAACACGTGAGGATGCACGATGTCCGCAATGTACCACTGTGCCACCAGAATTCCCTCAATCACTACCCGATGTGACCTGAAGTCACGCTGACGGTTCTCCACATCTTGACACCAGCTGTAACACTGATGTGGGTCTGTTTAGTGATTACAGGCAGAATTAGCAGCACTCCCACTGATGGGATGGAAACCATGCTGGACATGCCCCATTACACACGTGGGTAAAGATGGAGGCAGCAGCTGGAGCACATAGGTTACAGACTGGCAAGAACTGGAACTCACTGTGGTATCCAGGATCTCTCACTAAAATACTGAGTGAATCAAACAATGGAAAATCCAAGATGGAATGTAACAATACCAGAGAAGGAAAGTTACCACTCATCATATAGCGGAGATGCCAAGTCGCGATTGGCACAATAAAAAAATTCACACACACATGGCTTTCAGCCAATAAGGCCTTTGTCAGCAGTACACACACACACACACACACACACACACACACACACACACTCAAGCAAACCCAACTTGCACACACATGTGCAGTCTCAGAATGGCAACTGGGTGGGGGTAAGGAGGAGGCTGGGGCGGGGAAGGGGAGAGATAGTAAGGTGGGATTGATGGAAAGTGAAGTGTTGCAGTTTAGACGGAGGGCAGGAGAGAAGGTGCAGAGGGGGTAAGTAGCGGAAAGGAGAGAAGTAAGAATAAAAACAAATTAAAAGACTGGGTGCGGCAGTGAAATGACGGTTGTGTAGTGCTGGAATGAGAACAGGGAGGGGGTTGGATTGGTGAGGAGAGTGACTAACGAAGTTGAGGCCAGGAGGGTTTCGGGAATGTAGGATGATATTGCAGGGAAAGTTCCCACCTGCGCAATTCAGGAAAGCTGGTGTTGGTGGGAAGGATCCATATGGCACAGGCTGTGAAGCAGTCATTGAAACGAGGGATATCATGTTTGGCAGCGCGTTCAGCAACAGGGTGGTCAACTTGTTCTTTGGCCACAGTTTGTTGGTGGCCGTTCATACGGACAGACAGCTTGTTGGTTGTCATGCCTACACACACTGAAACTCTTGCCCTGCAGGAACTTGAGCAACATGGACAAAAAAGCTCTCCATCCTGCTCACTTCCTACTACCGCCTTGGAGTACCATTGTCCACCACTCCTACAACAACCTGCAAACCTCCCCCATGCCCCCTCATAGCTGACAAGCCCTGTCTCACAGACCTACTACACTTACCCCACCCTCCAAAACTCCCTCCCACCACCTTGCCTAACTCAGTTCACTCCTCCATCCAACTGTGACCCATCCCCACTGCCTCCAAACCACCCCTTGTTAACTTTCCAAATTTCTTATCCTCGAACCTTGCCTCACCATCATTCCCAAAATCCCTCAACATGCATACTAATCTCACATCCACAGAAAGAACCACAGACTATCATCTAAAAACTGATCCCGATCTTATAATCCTACCTGCAGACAAAGGCTCCACCACCATTGTTTTGAACCGCAAGGATTACGTGGGAGAAGAGGACTCCGTCAGCTGTCAGATACTTCCACCTACAAACCATGCCACAGTGATCCCATTCCAGCAATCCAGCAGAATCTCCAGTCACTACTCAAATCCTTAGGCCCATCCCAAAACCTCCCCCGGAGTCCATCTCCCTGCTCACCCCTACCACTCCCCGCACTCCCACCTTCTACATGCTTCCTGAAGTCCATAAACCCAACCACCCAGGACGCCCCATTGTGGCCGGTTACTGTGCCCCCACTGAGAGAATCTGTGTTCTTGTAGACCAACACCTTCAACCTATTACCCAGAACCTATCCTCCTATATAAAAGATACCAACCATTTCCTCAACTGACTCTCCACAGTTCCTCTCCCTTTACCACACGGTGCCCTGCTCGACACTATTGATGCCACCTCCCTGTACTCGAACATTCCTAATACCCATGGCCTTACTGCTATCGAACACTGCCTTTCCAGATGCCCTATGGATTCCAAACCAAGAACCTCCTTCCTAGTCTCCATGACCAACTATATCCTCACCCACAATTACTTCTCCTTTGAAAGCATTACCTACAAACAAATCCACACTACAGCTATGGGCAACCGCATGGCACCATCCTATGCTAACCTATTCATGGGACATCTAGAGGAACCCTTGCTAAAAACCCATAATCCTAAACCCCTCACCTGGTTCAGATTCACTGATGACATCTTTGCTATCTGGATTGAAGGTGAGGACACCTTATTCACATTCCTCCAGAACCTCAACAACTTCTCCCCCATTTGCTTCACCTGGTCCTACTCAACCCACAGGGTGTAGTCCTACTCAACCCACAGGGTGTATACGTGGACAAGGAAAAAAAGTTCCAGGATTTTTCCCGGATTTCCCGGTTGAAAATACACTTTCTCCCGGATGAAAATACACTTTTTCCGTGTTAAATGACAGTATACTTTTCCTCGGCACTGTAAAACTTATCAAACCTTAGAATGTTTATGGTTTTCTAAACAGACGTAGAGTTTACCGGCACTTTAGAAAACAAAACCCAGGGGAAAAAAACACGTTTTGGAAAGATCTTTGATGTGCAGCAACATGTACGCTGCATTTCTTCGTTTTACGGAGGTATAAATTCGAATTCCACCAAACACTGCATGTTACTTTCCAAAGCAATGAAATCGAGATTGCGACGCGCTTTTGTAAGCCAGTCATAGCTCATGTCACGTGATCTCGACAGCTGATGACAGTACAAGACACGTAGTGTAGTCAACCAATAGCAAGATCACTCTTAAGTAGCGCGAACATACAAAAAGAAAAGTTAATGGTTTAAATTAGTACACATAGTTTCGATAGAAGAAAAACAAAGCTTTCACAAATAATATTGGTCTCTAAGATTAATAAGCTGCAAGAGAAGCTAAGCTTCCACATATAATGCTGATCATTTTGCACATGTTACACTTTAAGATACATGACACAAATGTGGCAGTAAAATTTTTAATAACGACGTAAATGTCTGATTTTCTGGGCTCTAAATTATTCTAGATGGTCGTCCTCAAGGAGTTGATTTTTACATGAGAGTCAAACGCTCTGTGGTTTAAGAAATTCATCGTACATTCTCGCACATAGTTCATCTTGCGTAAAAGGAAATTTACCTTGAAAGTAACACTTTTCAAACCATCATTCGCAATATTTTCCCGTGACCTGTTAGAAACTGGTTCGTTTCAGCAGCTGCCAGAGAGCACCAGATAACAGGCGTCACTGCGCCAGCGCAGCTACGATGACGCAGGAAGCCCGTATGTTCGTACGTGCGATCTTGCATTATGTCATAAAAGAAACAAGACATCAAAGGATACTTCAGGAGCATCGTAATTTCGTGAACCATACTAAAATGCGTAATTTGGCTTAAAGTGCACAATCTTATGTCTAGATTCGGAAGTAAATTTTCTAGAGTACTAGTACCGTATTATTTCATGTTTGGTTCTTTATTATGGCATAATGTCATATGAGCTAGAAGATGGAAAACGCGCACTTGAAATGCAGTGAGTAGTTGAAACTAGTCAACAGTGTGATATTAAACACTTCGTTTAAAATAAACTGACTTCCTGAGCGCAAAATATTAATAAAAGCCCAATCTCTTTAGCAAACTGACAAAAATAACTTCATTGTTCTGCAAGGTGATTAATGCTTGATTGTCAGAAAGGTGGAAATAAAACCTGGAACGAACAACATATTTCAGCCTTCCGTAATTATGCGAACATATTTTAATTAATGTGGTAGCTCCCGGCCACAGAAATCCGTTTTGTTTTCATTTAATGTGAGAGCAATAAATGAAGAGGAAACAGCAAAATCACTAAACGTAAACACAGGTCACGTGGAGACTACCCACCTCCCCACTACAACTCAGACTGCTCTGTGCATCAGCCCTGGATCTACGATATTTCCGAACCGGAGCAATTTAGATAGTGGCGCTCAGCCACACATCTGTAGCCAGAAGCGGGAGAAGGTATTACCCATAGGCGACTCGACTGCGCATGCGCAAGAGCCCGCCCGCAACTGCTCAAATGAATCAAATGTAAACAGCTGTCATGCCACACTCATCGGAGGCAATTTGTTGTTAGGAAGCACTGCATATTCTTCCTAAGGCCTTTGACACACTTTGGTTGGCAGACGCTTGTATGAGCACTGTGTTTTGTTGCATATGGCGCAATTCCTTTGCTGCTTAAGTTTTATTTTCGTTTTTCTTCCTCTTGTTAATGTTTTGTTGCTGCAATATTATCCTGCAGACATGGAATACAGTAATATCCTTTGTTGGAGTATTGGTTCTTACCAGTTAAAATAACAGAAATGTAACTGGTAACTAAAACAAGGAAAAGTTCCCAGAATTCCAAAAAATTCCCGGGTTTTTCCCGGATCTCCCGGGTCGTATACACCCTGAACCGAATAAGCCACCTTCCTAGATGTTGACCTCCACCTCAGAGATGGCTACATTAGTACCTCCATCCATATCAAACCTACTAACCACCAGCAATACCTCCACTTCGACAGCTGCCACCCATTCCATACCAAGAAGTCCCTTCCGTACAGCCTAGCCATCCGTGGTTGTCGCATCTGCAGTGATGAGCAGTCCTCCTCTAAATATGCCGAGGGTCTCATGAAGCCTGAACTGACTGTAATTATCCTTTCATTCTTGTACAAAAACAAATCTCCCGTGCCTTATCTTTCCAGTCCCCTACCACCTCCCGAAGTCCCACAGTCCGGCCACAGAGGAGCATTCCCCTCGTACCATCCGGGACTGGAGCAACTGAATTACATTCTCCGCCAGGGTTTCCATTACCTCTCGCCGTGCCCTGAAATGAGAAATGTCATACCCAGTATCCTTCCCACCCCTCCTACCATGGTATTCCTCCGTCCAACGAACCTACACAATATACTCATCCAACCTTACACATCCCCTGCTCCCAATCTGCTCACTAACATCACCTATCCCATCAAAGGCAGGGCTACCTCTGAAACCAGTCATGTGATTTACAAGCTAAGCTGCAACCACTGTGCTGCACTCTATGTAGGCATGACAACCAACAAGCTGTCTGTCGGCATGAACGGCCACCGACAAACTGTGGTCAAAAAACAAGCGGACCACCCTGCTGCTGAACATGCTGCCAAACATGATACCCCTCATCTCAATGACTGCTTCACAGCCTGTGCCATATGGATCCTTCCCACCAACACCAGCTTTTCTGAACTGCGCAGGTTGGAACTTTCCCTGCAATACATCCTATGTTCTTGTAACCCTCCTGGCCTCAACCTTCATTAGTCACTGTCCTCACCAATCCAGCCCCCTCCCTGTTCGCATTCCAGCACTACACAGCTGTCATTTCACCGCCACACCCAGTCTTTTAATTTGTTTTTATTTTCACTTCTCTCCTTTCCGCTACTTACCCCCTCCTCCCTCCGCACCTTCTCTCCTGCCCTCCGTCTAAACTGCAACACATCACTGTTTGCCACTCCCACAATACTATCCCTCCCCCTCCTCGCCCCAGCCTCCTCCTTACCCCCACCCAGTCGCCACTCCCATCATGCACTGGTGCTGTTGCTCACAGTGTAGTTTCAGCTCTCTGAGACTACAGACGTGTGTGCAAGTTGCGTTTGCTTGAGTGTGTGTGCGTGCATGTGTGTATGTGAGTCCACTGCTGACAAAGGCCTTAATGGCCAAAAGCAATGAGTGTGTGAATCTTTTTATTGTGCCTACCGCGACTCAGCATCTTCGCTATATGGTGAGTAGCAACTTTCCTTCTCTGGTATTGTAAAATACTGAGTGAAGTAGACATAGGTACGGCTGGGGAAATGCCAGCCAACTATATAATACCTTCCAGCTGCTTCGACAAGCCTTTCAAAGTAGTAATTGGAAGTAGAGGGCTCTGGGAGAACAAATTTCAACACCGTACTTGGGACATAGTCTGGTTTGCTGGTGGTTCAAAAACAGACCACAGTGTTGGAGTCGAGGTATACCGAGTGCAGTTGAGGCTGGAGACTGCAATCTCTCTATGGCAGATGGCCACTGTTTTTCAAGCAGAAATATCTGCCATCAGGGTGTGTGTGTGAAGGAGAATTTGTGGAGGTGCTACAGAGGTCATAGCATTTTCATTTATTCAGACAGCCAAGCAGCCCTGAAAATACTCGCAGCCTATGCAATAAGATCAAAGATTGTGGCAGAATGCCACAAAGTCCTTGTGGAGCTAGGGGAAAGCAATGAGGCAAACCTATTGTGAGTCACAAGTCACTCAGGGATTAGTGGTAATGAGGAAGCTGATAGGTCAGCCAGGATAGGGGCAATGATGCTATTTATTGAAGCAGAACCTGTCCCGACAATCACTGAGGCGATGATAAAACTATGAGACTGGACAAGGAGACAGCATGTAGGATATTGGGCTAGGGTCGAATAGCAAAAACACAGCAAGGTATTGATGCCAAAGCCATGCTCTAAGAGAAGTCTCTCAATCCTGGGCTTGAACAGGAGAGAAATGAAACTCTTGCTTGGACTATTGACAGGCCACAAGAACTTCAAAAAACACCTACATACAAAGGGGAATCATGGACCTTGCCATTGGTGAGAAGGTTTGCATGCCTCAGCAATACAGATAGCCGTACTGTAGGTGAACCGCAATGGAGGGGTATCTGTTGAGAGGTCAAACAAACGTGTGGTTCCTGAAGGGGGGGCAGCAGCCTTTTCAGTAGTTGCAGGGGCAACAGTCTGGATGATTGACTGATCTGGCCTTGTAACATTAACCAAAACGGCCTTGCTGTGCTGGTACTGCAAACGGCTGAAAGCAAGGGGAAACTACAGCCATAATTTTTCCCGAAGATATGCAGCTTTACTGTATGATTAAATGATGATGGCGTCCTCTTGGGTAAAATATTCCGGAGGTAAAATAGTCCCCCATTTGGATCTCCGGGTGGGGACTACTCAGGAGGACGTCGTTATCAGGAGAAAGAAAACTGGTGTTCTACGGATCGGAGCGTGGATTGTCAGATCCCTTAATCGCGCAGGTAGATTAGAAAATTTAGAAAGGGAAATGGATAGCCTAAAGTTAGATATAGTGTGAATTAGTGATGTTCTGTGGCACGAGGAACAAGACATCTGGTCAGGTGAATACAGGGTTATAAATACAAAATCAAATAGGGGTAATGTAGGAGTAGGTTTAATAATGAATAGGAAAATAGGAATGCAGGTACGCTACTACAAACAGCATCGTGAACGCTTTTTTGTGGCTAAGACAGATACGAAGCCCACGCCTACCACAGTAGTACAAGTTTATATGCCAACAAGCTCCACAGATGACAAAGAGATTGATGAAATGTGTGATGAGATAAAAGAAATTATTCAGGTACTGAAGGGAGATGAAAATTTAATAGTCATGGGTGACTGGAACTCGATAGTAGGAAAAGGAAGAGAAGGAAACGTAGAAGGTGAATATGGAATGGGGGGAAGGAATGAAATTCTACCTCCTGGTAGAATTCTGCACCGAGCATGACTTAATCATAGCTAACACTTGGTTCAAGAATCATAAAAGAAGGTCGTATACGCTGAAGAAGCCTGGAGATGCTGAAAGATCTCAGATAGATTATATAATGGTAAGACAGAGATTCAGGAACCAGGTTTTAAATTGAAGTACAGTAGAAGAAGAATGGGTAGTTTAGAGAGATGAAATAGAGAAGGTAGCAGAGCATCAAGTAGATAAAAAGATGAGGGCTAATAGAAATCCTTGGGTAACAGAAGAAATATTGAATTTAATTGATGAAAGGAGAAAATATAAAAATGCAGTAAATGAAGCAGGCAAAAAGAAATACAAACGTCTCAAAAATGAGATTGACAGGAAGTGAAAAATGGCTAAGCAGGGATGGCTAGAGGACAAATGTAAGGATGTAGAGGCTTATCTCACTAGCGGTAAGATAGATACTGCCTACAGGAAAATTAAAGAGACCTTTGCAGAAAAGAGAACCAATTGCATGAATATCAAGAGCTCAGATGGAAATCCAGTTCTAAGCAAAGAAGGGAAAGCAGAAAGGTGGAAGGAGTATATAGAGGGTCTACACAAGGGCAATGTTCCTGAGGACAATATTATAGAAATGGAAGAGAATGTAGATGAAGATGCAATAGGAGATATGATACTGGGTGAAGAGTTTGACAGAGCACTGAAAGACCTAAGTCGAAACAAAGCCCCAGGTGTAGACAACATTTGATTAGAACTACTGACAGCCTTGGGAGAGCCAGGCCTAACAAAACTCTACCATCTGGTGAGCAAGATGTATGAGACAGACAAAATACTTCAAGAACAATATAGTAATTCCAATACCAAAGAAAGCAGGTGTTGACAGATGTGAAAATTTCCATCCTAGCAGGTTTAATAAGCCCGGCTGCAAAATACTAACACGAATTCTTTACAGACGAATGGAAAAACTGGTAGAAGCCGACCTCAGGGAAGATCAGTTTGGATTCCATACAAATGTTGGAACACGTGAGGCAATACTGACCCTGTGACTTGTCTTAGAAAATAGATTAAGGAAAGGCAAACCTACGTTTCTAGCATTTGTAGACTTAGGGAAAGCTTTTGACAATGTTGACTGGAATACTCTCTTTCAAATTCTGAAGGTTCAGGGGTAAAATTTGTACAGAAGCCAGATGGCAGTTATATGAGTTGAGGGGCATGAAAGGGAAGCAGTGGTTGGGAAGGGAGTGACACAGGGTTGTAGCCTATCCCCCCTGTTATTCAATCCGTACATTGAGCAAGCAGTAAAGGAAACTAAAGAAAAATTCAGAGTAGTAATTAAAATCCATGGAGAAGAAATAAAAACTCTGAGGTTCGCCGATGACATTATAATTCTGTCAGAGACAGTAAAGGACCTGGAAGAGCAGCTGAACAGAATGGACAGAGTCTTGAAAGGAGGATATAAGATGAATATCAATAAAAGCAAAATGAGGATAATGGAATTTAGTCGAATTAAATTGGGTGATGCTGCAGGAATTACATTAGGAAATGAGACGATTAAAGTAGTAAATGAGTTTTGCTATTTGGAGAGCAAAATATCTGATGATGGTCGAGGTAGAGAGGATATAAAATGTAGACTGGCAATGGCAAGGAAAACGTTTCTGAAGAAGAGAAATTTGTTAACATCCAGTATTGATTTAAGTGTCAGGAAGTCGTTTCTGAAAGTATTTGTATGGAGTGTAGCCATATATGGAAGTGAAACGTGGACGATAAATAGTTTAGACAAGAAGAGAATAGAAGCTTTCGAAATGTGGTGCTACAGAAGAATGTTAAAGATTAGATGGGTAGATCACATAACTAATGAGGAGGTATTGAATAGAATAGGAGAGAAGAGAAATTTGTGGCACAACTTGACTAGAAGAAGGGATCGGTTGGTAGGGCTTATTCTGAGGCACCAAGGGATCAGAAATTTAGTATTGGAGGACAGCGTGGAGGGTAAAAATCGTAGAGCGAGACCAAAAGATGAATACACTAAACAGATTCAGAAGGATTTAGATTGCAGTAGGTACTGGGAGATGAAGAACCTTGCACAGGATAGAGTAGCACGGACAGCTGCGTAAAACCAGTCTCTGGACTAAAGACGACAACAACAACAACATCTGTTATGCGGTGTACGTGTAGTTTCAACTTATGCAGTGTCACAGGGTAAGGGTTCTGTGGTCATTCCAAGGGTTCTGAGGTCTCCAAACTTTGTCTTTAGTCAGCTTTTTTTCACCAATAGAACTTTACGACACTCTGTCTCTGTATAATGGGCACTTCATACCTGGAAAGTATTCAATTGTGCCACCTGGCAGTGTAAAAACTCAATTTTTTTTTTTTTTTCATAGCAAATTCTTTGTGCTTGCAAATCAAACACTGCATTTTTTGATATGCTGTAGGTTTAGCCTAAAAATTTTGTTCATTTTTAAGTTGTGAAAAATTACGTAAAACAGAAACACTGCAAATTCAGTAAAGTATTTCTAGTAATATTTTTACTCTTTTAAGATACAAATCGTAAGCCGGGCATTTTTGATGAATTATGATTGATAAGCAAAGTACCCAGAAAAAATGTAAAGCAGACTTTTTGTGTCAAAGTATTTAAATAAACTATTTTACTAACCTGTAGAATTTCTTTTATACAAGCAGCATATTTCGCCATAGCATGGAAAAGAAGGGAACCAGTGGAAAAAGCTCCTGTCAGAGCACAAAAAAATGTGAATATGTTCCTCTTTAAAAGAATGACAGAAAAGTGAGGAATCAGCTGCCACATGCAGACATATCTGCACTTTTCTGTACAGAAAGAGAGCAGCAAAGAGACAGTGACTGTGGAAGAGGGGGAGAGAGTGCCATTGGGAGGGGGATGGGTGGGTGGGAGAAGAGGCCAGGAGGGAGGAGAGGGAGGAGGGGGAGGGAAAGAGGGAGGGAGGGAGGGGGAAGGGGGAGGGAGGGAGGACAGGGAAGGAAGGAGGAGGGAGAAGGAAGGAGGAGGGGAATGGGAGGGAAGGGAGAGAGAAGGATAGGGGAAGGGAAGAGGAGGAAGAGGAGAGGGAAAAAGGGAGAGGGAGAGAGGGGACAGGGGGAAAGGAGTGGGGAGGGAGGGAGAGAGGGACAGGGAGAGTGGGAGGGGGAGAGTGTGAGAAGGGAGGAGAGAGGGAGGGGTAAAGAGGGAGAAGGCGAGAAGATGTGGAGGAGGGACAGGGAGAGAGGGGAGGGGGAGGGGGAGGGGAAGGAGAGGGGAAGAGGAGGGAGAGTGGGAGGGAGGGAGGGGAGAGAGAGAGAGAGAGAGAGAGAGAGAGAGAGAGAGAGAGAGAGAGTGAGGAGAAAAGTGTCAGTGAAAGACAAAGGGAGATGGAGGGGGAGTCAAAGTCAAAGTAGATAGTTCTGGCCAGTGACAGAGAGAGAGAGAGAGAGAGAGAGAGAGAGAGAGAGAGAGATAGCGGCAGTGGAAGTGAAAGAGAAATGGATGGAGACAGTAGCAGTAGAGCAAAAGAGATAGGAGACAGTGGAAATAAGATAAACAGAGATGAATGGAGATCATATATACACTTAGGGGGGTCTACACGCTCCTAAACCAGTGAACTCTAACACATAGGTGTAGGGGATGGCGCATTTTAGACCAAAATTTTAAACATGTGGGTACATGAGAAAAAATAAGTTGGAGCCTCCAGAATTTCTGAGATGCCATTGTGGCAGTGGGAGGGAAAGACAAAAGGAGACAGCGTAAAGTAGAGAGAGGAGACAGTAGCAGTGGGAAATACTGCAAATGCAGGAGATAGTGCAAATTAGAGATAGAAGACAGCGACAGTGGTAAAGAAAGGTGGGAAGAGCCAATGTAAGTGAAAAAGGAGACACTATCAATGTGAGTCAGAAAATCAAGTGTGAACAGTGGCAGCGAAAGAAAGGAGCCTTCGTATCCGCCAGTCACCGGTTTGGGAGAAGGGGGTTGACTTTTGTCAATTTTTCCTCATCGCCCTATACTCACAAGTAAAAAAATTTGTCAATTGCCCCCATTCCCGAAATCCACATGTTTTGGTTTCCCAGTCTAGTGGAGTATGACTTGCCTAAAAACAGAGACTGGGTAAAAGCATTAACAATGTTCTGTGATAAAAGATTGCGAATATATTCACATTCCAAAATTTTTGGTGAGGAAAGTAAAATGTGGATTGAGGCAGCTGATTCCCATTTTTCTGTCAGAGTCTTTAAAGAGGAACATATTAGCCTTTTTCGTGCTCTAACAAGAGCATCTTTCCACTGAAACTGAACTGGACTGGTAACGATGACACTAAGCACTAACACCACGCAAGTGTTCAGGTGGCCGATCTACCTTCCGCAGAGAATTGCACCTCTGACCATTTCCATAGCTGTAAACGATGCTTATGTACGAATCCGCACTGACATCTGATCGTGTCTTCTGAGTGCTTCAGTTTTTTGTGTGGCAGTTCATATAAAAGTAAAAGTGGTCCACTTCCTAGCTTTCAGGATTCATAGATCACCTCTAGGTCAACCAAGACAAACAAGTTGGGGATGGTTATATAGGATAAAATGCCATGCTGTAACTGGAAGGTCACTTATGATATGTGCTATCTCTTAACATGGTACTATGACATGCAACTAAAAATTATAACTTTAGTTGTATAAAAATAATGGAAATTCCTGGATGGAGCAATATGTAAAATAAGGGAAAGGCAACCAGTCACCTATAGCGGATCAATGCTTGGAGCACATTAACACACAAACAGAGAACGACTTTCGCAATAGCTTTCAAGAACTAGCTCTTTTTTTAATGTGTGTACTATTACTGGAAAAAGACCTAATGCATAAAGCAAGTGAGAATATTATTATTATTATTTTATGACTGTGCCCCATGTATCAATGAGTGAGTGGTTAATTTTAGCTGTGTACCTTCTGCGGAGACTTCCTCACGACATCACCATTGACCACATCTCTACTAGGGCTCTTGGCTTTTTGCAGTGTCATCAAGACACTGCTCTGTCTATTTCTCCCTTCCAAAGTTTCTGGTCTCGATTCAGACTTGGAACGTCGTCTAGATTTACTTCCGGAAGTCACAGAAGTTTCCTGCACAGTGAGAATGTGACATCACAATACAATCCTCACAACAGTCTGCCAGCTTGTGTCCACATTCTGTATGCGATCATTGTTTTTGTAGTTCTCCCAGACATAGAGGATTCATTGTGGTATCCCCTAACACACACAGTGAACCAGGTTGTTTCAGACTAGCAAGAACTGCCGTTCTCACTCTGTTTACATGGACAAGGAGAGCAGGTGGTTTCTTTTTAATTACCGATCCAGTACTTCTAAATGCTGAACCCTTTGGAATATAGTTTTCCCATCTGGGACTCGTTAGGGTCAAGATTTCCCACACCTTTTTTTGTGGCCAAATATTTTGAAAATATATAAATTCGTTTACTGAGGGGAAAATCTCATGACAATTCCGAATATAAATTGAAAAAGCATTATTAGAAGAAAATCTGTTCATTTGTTCATCTAGAAAAATTTAACAGAGGTAAAAGTTTAATTATTTTGTGGGAAGATTTGGTAAGGTGCGAGTCTTGATTTGTGTGTTTTGTTATTTTCCACATGAGCTTTGTGCCACCCCAGGAAAGTTAAAGCATTAATTGCAGTACGTAGTGTCACAATGTGAGGAGTCATCAGTGGTGGCTAAGAATCTTGAGCATGAAACATGATGTCATGGAATACCAATGGCCAGAAGATTAATGATTTAAATGCTGATGTAAGTGCTCTTGATTTCGGCTTTGGAAGTTTGGAGCCAGTTTAAAGGAGATGTACCTAATTGATTGATTAAGTTGAGATCATGCCTGTAAAAAAAGGCATAATAAAAGCCTTCATACAAATCAGAGTTGATGAGTTATGGCTTTGGATACAAATAGAATTCCACGACAGACACAAGAAGAGTTTATCAAGGAGTTGAGGATTCACAGAATGTTTGGAGCTGAAGACCAGTGACTAGGTAATTTAAAAACTAACTGAACCCTTGCAGATTGCATTTTGATGTTTGACATTAAACTTTCAGCAGAAAAGATGTTGAACCACTGTTTGACTGCAAACATACGACGCACTGCACTCCACACTCCATAGTGACAAACTGCATTGGACAAACTATCTGCCGACAGACACTCAAGGTCAATACATCCCGAATCACCAAGTAATAGTGGTTTAAAAAACTAGTTTCCTCTGCTCCACCCTGTATTCCCAACAGTTTAAACAGATGCCTGCAAAATGTGCACTGTGAACTCTACATATAATTCTAATTACTTTCTTTTGTGCAATGAATCCTCTCTGTCTAAGTGAGGCACTAACCCCACCACTCCTTGCCCGCCAACATTATCACCATGGGACATCCGATCTCAACTTCCTGATTTGTGTGTTCCCGAAGTTCACTACTATTCACTTGACAAAGGAGCTAAACCTAAACATTTCAACAGGTATCAATAAGACAAAAATGCTCTCAATTCCACACAAGTTAAGTGCACAAATGGCTGATACAGTATGAGGCCTTTTTTTATATTGGAACACAAATCGCAACATATACAGTATTTATTCAAAAAGTATATTCCCTGCTTTAACTTCTATATACAACAGAATAAATACAGCAATTATTTGCTGTAATAAAGGAACTGGATGATTTCTCTTGATAATTTTTTTCTTCATTTGCATACCTTCTGTGCAGATTTTCTATTAATATCAGCATTAACTGAGTTTCTACTAGGGCTCCTGACTTTTTCCTCTGTCATCTGGTCATTGCTGCACCCTTTTCTATTCTCCAGACGTGGTTCAGACTTGGAACGCCTTCGAGGTTCACTCGCTGGAGCCACAGGAGTCTCCTACACAGTGAGAAAGTTATGTCACAAATTAGTTTGTGTATCTACCTGTCTGCAAGAACTGACATACTATGTGCACTCTTTGTTGCTGTAGTTCTTTCAGACATGTAGGTTCCTTACATTTTCCCTTAACACACTTTCACCACATAATGTTACACGATTAATAACATTTCTCAGCCTTGACCTCTGACAGTGTTAATGATGATTATGTCAACACATCTAACACTGAAACTATACACTATGGCCCTCTTTGATTTTCTTCTTGCTTACAGGAGTTGAAGTTCAGTAACCAGCCATCAATTTCTGAAGTGGTATGACACATTTCTCAAAAATGTTAGAAAAAAATTGACCCTGAAGATTTCTTGATGCTGTTAAGTATTAAAAGTACAAAACATTTCTTTCAAGTTACAGAGATGGCTGTAACACCACTATTCAATACTGGTTAACTAACATTTCAATATGATAAAAAAGGGAGAATTCTAATTTTAAAAAAAGGAAGTTGCTACAAGCGGAAATGGAACAGGTGCCTTTGTGGTTACGGGGTTAGAATGGTATATATGAGCTGCAGCCAGAATAATTGTTTATATAAATATATATCATAACTTCACTTACACTGTTTATAATATACACTCAAAATGGTTACACCATTCAGTGATGTATACTAGAACTCATTTTACCACATTTGCTGTCATTGAAACTGATGATGTTAACCTCTGTTGTGTTAATCTTGAGTTCCATCTGTGTGTGCCAACTGTTTTTATATCCCCTACCTGTAAGGTAGCCCCACAGGAAGAAGTCTGGAGACAATAAACTGCATGAGCATGAGTGCTGTAATGTTTTAAAGATGCTTCAATCCCAAAAAATTCAGTTAATAATGAATTTTTTCATTAACACTATTCTGGAACTAATAACATACATATGCCTCAAGAAGGAAATTAACACTGTAATCTTGTCTTGAAACACACAGCACAGCATATTTTTTAATAAATTAATAAATTTACGGCCCCACTATTTGATAATTTAATATGGTACACTACACTCCCATTTTCTGACAGTGAAAGGTGTTTCTGTGAAAGGCATGGATTTTGTGTTGATCATGTTCTTGCATTTTGACTATTCACACACACACTAAAGTGAACCCACACATCAGTGAAGAAATCACAGTCCAATCCTGCGATGATCAAAACCACCTGCATATTGCTAGAGATTTGTCTTTACCCACTGCCTACAATTCCTGCACAACACATGAAATTTAACTTGGGCTTCGTCACCACCTGAGCACTACCATATAAAATCTGTGATTAGACAGTTTGTCATCTCAAACTTTAAGGTAAATGCAGCACTATGTCCCTCACCGCAGCCAATTTATCATCCATCAAAATGTTGCTCTTCCTGTTTTCTTTCCGAGACCGATCCAATTTCCGAGAAATGGACAATTCATCTCATTATTGTAATTTGTTTGGCACTGCAGCAACTGGATATTTCCCATGAAATGTTTCTACAACATGAGGATATGAACAGCTGTCAAAATACTGTTTAATAATGAAATCTCATCACTCTTTGTAATACAACATATTCCCCAAGCAATGAACTGTGCAATTCAACGGACATCACGTGTTACATCTTCGTTTGTGTAGAAATTTGTGGTGCTACCTTGCTGTGACCAAGCAAAAATTGCATTATAACTGCTTATTGACAGACATGTTTATTTACTAGTACGAGAATTTTCAATCGCACTGTAGAAAAAAATAACTAGTGACAGTCTTCTGTTCTATCTCAGTATGTGCACATAGTAAAAGGGTGATCTGAAAAGTACTCGACCTGGTGGCGAAAATGACAATTTATGCTTTTAAAGAAGTTTTATTTTTCAAAACAATCTACTTCAAAAACAATAAATTTCATCTGCAGGTGTTCCAATGCCATTACATCCTCTGACCAGGAGCACTGTCGTGATGAAAGATGATTTTTTTCTTCTTGAAGCAAGGGTCTTTTTATCACAAATGTTTGCATCCAGTTTTGTTACAAGTTGAAATTAGTATTCTCCAAATCATGGTTTTGGCTTTTTCAACACTGTCATGTACTGATGTGAAAAGTCACTTCCATATGTATTGAGAACTTTTCAGAAACGGTCGTTCAAATGCATTTGTGATCCGCAGTGAACACACGTGTTACCCATCTTGCACAAGGCTTTCTCCAATTCCTCATGCAAGATGTGAGCAGCATGTTCCCTTGATATCCATAGAACATTAGCAATTCCACACACCTTCATATGCTGATCTTCCAAAGTTGTATCATGTGGGACACTTTCACAGCTATGTTTAAACTTGGCTGCCCATTTCTTTCCTGTGGAACCTAAAGATAAAGAGCCACCATTACATTTACAGGCCGTAAATGAATTTAGGTCAGTGTTAAATCTTCTGTTATGAGGAATTTAATCCTTGTACAATACTCTATTTTTCTCCATTTTCAACAGCATACACACCACAACTCCTTCACACAACTGTCCATAGTCAACCGCTGACTGGACTGACTTGGAATTTTATATAGCATCTACTAACATCTATCGACAAAAGTGGGGAAAGACAAGAGAGTAGTGTAAAGATCCCTGGGCAAGGACGAGAACTTTTCAAACAGCCCTCACATACCACATCAGACAGTTACTAATCGACCAAGGGAGTTGATTGTGCCCTTTTGAAATGAGATACGTGAGCATTTACTTGCATTGATTTAAGATAATAATGGAAAACACAATTAAGATAGCTGGACATTAATCTGGACACAAAACCTACCAAACACATGAACATACCAATATGAGGGCCAAAGATAAATGAAATCATATGGGTCTGAAGTAGTGTTAAACCACACTGAAGTGGTAAGAAGTAGACTGAAGTCATGAAAATACAACTATCAAAACTGGTGCAAAAATTGGATTTGCAAAAAAAAAGGAGTGAACTATATGCATGTATGTATAAAACTTAAAAAGATTGCTGAGTAACATCATAAAAGGAGTTCCAATCGCTGTTCAAGTTTGATGGTGACCAGTTGAGAACAAACTTATACCCGGGCTGCTGAAACACCTCACTTCAAGGTCACTCCCCAAGCTCCGTAAAGTTGACAGTATAACTGACAGACAAGAGAGCAGCGTGAGGCGCTGCAGCTTCTGAACTGGTTCTGGCGTCGACACTACCACATTGCCAGCTTCCGTGTAAACACTGTATGTTAGTGCGTGAACGCCTGCTTTTGTGTTGTGTTGTGTTGCGTTACAACCTCAACTACAGTTTCTGTTTATTAAACAATGTCACCAAAATGATGTTGTTCAACACGTGACATTCTGTTGTGCTGTGGAGTGCCATTAAATAGTCAGGCTTTTGGAGCTGTTCATGGGATGCGTCGATTCCTGCCGATAAAGTTGTAGAGGGTGCCTCAAAAACTCTAGGACTCAGTCAAAGAACAGTTATAAGGAAAGGGGTGCTACTTCCAAGACTTACAAGACACTCAAGTAAATAGTGTGGAAGAAAGCCCGTGGGAGGAACAGTGGGTTTTTAAGTACTCCGGGAAAGAAAGAAAAAGCACCCTTGTCCTGTTACAGATACTGATTCTTTCCAATCTGATGCATTTCGTCGGCATATATACGAATACTATAGAAGGAAAGAAAGTGAACTTTTCTCAGGGGAGAAAACATCACTTAAGATGGTATTAAAAAGTATGGGCTTCCATTTTAAAAAGTTAGATGGACGAAAACTGTTACTTAAAGAAGCTCACGTCGCTGCAGCTCATATCATTTTCTTAGACAAAATTGTAGGAAAGGAGATTCACTCAGTCACATATTTAGATGAAACCTGGGTCAACACTTGAGAATCAGTTGAGAAATGCTGGACAGATGGTACTCCAAATAGCAGCAGTCATCAGCCAACAGGAAGAAGATCCCAATTAATTGTGGCCCATGCAGGGTCTTCAAACAGCTTTGTGCCTGAAGGACTTTTAGTTTTTCGATTGAGAAAAATCAGCGACTATCATGAGGATATGGACCACCCACAGTTTCTACAGTGGTTTAAAAATTTGTTGCTCCAGTTTAATGTTCTGACAGAGTTTGTGATGGAAAATGATAAAACTCCCACCACCAGTGACCGTCCGTAAAAAAACTATGCTGCAATGGTTGCAGGCGAGAGACACTGCTGCAGACATGAGCATGACAAAGCTGCTGTTACACTCACTTGTAAAACAAAATAAGCCTGTGATGCCTAAATACATTGTAGATGAAATTGCAAGCAAACATGGTGGCTTGGTAATTAGGCTACCGCCTTATCACTGTCATTTCAATCCAATTGAATTGGTTTGGAGTGAAGTCAAGGCGTACATTAGAAGTAACAACAACACTTTTACAGTAACAGAAGTGGAAAGACTGCGACATGAAGGTCTTGCTTCTGTAGATGCTACCTCCTGGAGAAGAAAGTAGACCATGTTGTTGACCTCATAAGAGCAGCACAGACTATAGATGGCATTATACATGAAAATGAATAATTAATGATTTCTGTTGGTGGTGGTGGTGGTGGTGGTGACAACGAAGACAATGGTTTTGGCACTGATTCCAATGATAATGAAGGAGAATTGGATGGAATTGCGCCACTGACATCATAAATTGATGAACGTAAATGTATACAGAATTAATTCTCTCTCTGTGCAATTGGGTAGGCTATGCACGTTTTGCTTTATTTCTTTCTATGAGTGTGAATAGTATGTTCTTTGGTATGCTTAGGTTTACATTACTATACGACATTTTGCATGCAGCTATTATGGTAACAACTTGGTACGATTTTTCATAGATACTGTCATTAACTTCAGGTGTTTTTATTTCCCCATTTCATATACTATCAAATGCTTACTCTCCGTTGTCATTCTCTCCATTGGTAGAAAAAATGTACTTTGTTGCACTTACGTAAAATGTTGATTGCAGCTTACATTTACAAAATGCACTTCGGAGTTGTGGGCGTGTTTGGTGGCAGCTATTGCAACGTCACAACTGCAATATAGCCAACTACATGCAAGCTGTCAAGTGACATGTTTCACTGGCCCGGGTATAGCAAAGGCGACTGAAGAGGACTCAAATAAGGAGTAAATGAAGGACTAGCATTGGTTGGAACGATTGTTGAAAAGACTCATCTAGGAACTGTAAAGTCCAAAGTTTTAAGGAAAGGAATAGGGAGATCCCAAAAAGCATTCTGAATGGTAAATCAATCAAGTAAGTTACTGGGTGTAAAAATTAATTACTGTCATCTCAATATTAATTAGCAGAATAACAATCCATTTTCATAAGATTATGATGGGCCACACCGGGATTGAAGGGGAAAGTACAACTACAACTGTGATGGAACAATTCCAAATCTAAGAACTGGGCATAAAAGAAGAATTGAGGGAAGGTACACAGAATAGGTTGCCTAGATAATAACTACAATTAGTATAAGAACAGTTTAACATTCTTAACACTCTGCCGTCCAGAGACACCAGAGTGGAGTCGCGCGCGAAATAGTGGTCACCAGCTGGCAACACCACAGCGATGTCATGTGCATAGTATCGTTCAGCAGCCGGTGACACCACAGTGGTGTCGTGAGCACAGTATCACGCATTGGCCGGTGACAGCACTTCAGTAGCTTTTCCATTCTGTTGGTGTTTTTTTTAGGTAACAATAGGTTACACATGTCAACAAGTTTTTTGTTTTTATAAATACTTGTGTCCTTTCATCATGGCAGACAAAAGAGACGATACGATTATTTATGACGAATGCACAGACGTCTTGTCTGACGTTCCGGACAACTTGGCCGATTGGGAAGAAGACATTAGACATCAAAAAAATGGAAGTGAAGCAGAATCATCGGAAGATAGTGAAATACATCCAAGAAGAATTCGGCAAACGTTACAGTTCCCAACTGATTCGGATGAATCAGACAAGGAAGACAGTGAACAGTGGTCAGGCTTTGATTTACCAAGGACCAATAATAAATTTGAAGGATCTCCGGGTCCAAACATATTTCCCAAAGATACACAGAGCGTCGAGGATATCGTAGAACTATATATTGGGAATAATCTATTTGAATATATTAGCAACGAAACCAACAAGTACTACAGTCAAAATTGCAATAGAAGGAAATGGGATTTTAAAAAAAATGCCAAATTTGTCGACGTTATGGGACCCAAACTTAGAAAATGGCTTGGGCTTGCTATCCTTATGGCACTGTAAAAAAAAAAGGATTGATGATTATTGGTCATTGAATCCATTGATAGACTCACAGATATTTCGCAAAACGATGTTCCACAACCGATTCAGACAAATATCATTTTTACATTTTTCCGACAACACCAATAAACTGGATAATGCTGACCAGCTTTCCAAAGTGCACTTCATAACTGAATATTTTTCCAAAAAGTTTAAGTAAACAAATATTTGAAACAAACAAATTTTATATTTATTTACGTATGTATATCTTCAAAATTTCATGAAAGTAGGGGAACAGGGTTGAGAATTTATGAGAGCTAACCATGAGTTTAGTAAAACTTAACAATTTATAATCTCCCGATAATGAGCATGGCAGGATGCGGATATTAATAATGCTCTCAGTGATAAGAAATGTGCAAGACAAGACTTGTCTCAAGCAAGAATATCAGAGTATCCAAGTGAACTAGAGAGAAACTGTCAGTTTATAGGCCAAAAATATTACAAGTCAAACAGTTGGTTGTAGCTGAGCTGAGAAGCAGAAAGTAAAGAATACCTGGTTAACAGAATAACTAAATGGGAATGAGAATATGTTGTGGCATCATGAAGAACAAAAGAATGGCAGATGAATCTATCCAATTGGTAGAACTTTCCAGTGGTGAAAGGTGACAATCCCTAAACATTACAGCAATTCCAACAGTTTTTGATACTTTATTGAACTGTAATGGAATAACACTCTTGATGATGACATTGCATGTTTCTGGTCGAGTATAGATAGATAGCTTGATATAGTTGGAAGAAGTGGAAATGAAAATACAATGGTTCTGCCGAATAAGATGAATTCAGTGTAGAAATGGACTTTGAAAGATTGTACAGAATACTAAACATAATTACGAAAGAAAATACAATCCGTAACGAATAGAAGCAAGGTGTTATAATCCCAGTATTTAAAAAGGGTGACAAGAAGAAATGCACCACCTACAAAAGTGCAATTTTATAATCACATAGGCTAAAAATCTCCAAGTCCATCCTACAGGAAAAGAATACGAAAAACAGTTGGATTTATTTATACACAAAGACCAGAAATGTAGTTTCAGACATCAAAGTTCAACTATTGAAATCATTTCTGTCATAATAATGCTCTATTGTAAGGAGATGGAATAATATTAAACATTTGTAACTGTTCCATAGACACCAAGAAAAACTATAACCACATACCAAGCACGCACATATGTGAATTAATGGTATGCTTTTGGCTGGATGCCATTTTTCTGGTTGGAGGGTTCCTATATCTTGAGACTGGGCCAACACAACACAGGTAGCAATTCGTGGTTGCTTCTCCTCCTTAGACATTGCTCATTTTGAAAAAGACACCCACTCAATCTGTTGACTTGAGTACCAATTTTTTGCAAGCGAATAATAGGTGCAACTACATGCAGTTAAAACCCTGAAAGAGAACATGAGTTAACTGCTCCAGCCCCAAGAAGTACTGAGTCATGAGAGGGCATTCCTTTGTAGTCGGTCAGTGGGTATGTGGAGGTGTGTTGCTGCTAAGATACACCTCTGTTCAACTACAAAGGACTGCCGTCTGTCACATGGTACCACCCAGGAAAGCAGCAACTGAATCACATTCTCCACCAGGGTTTCGACTACCTCTCATCGTGTCTCTAAATGGGAAATAGCACACTATCTTCCATGTCTCTCCCACAGAGTCACTCTGCCATCCACTGTGCTGTACTCTTATCCTTCACTATTCCATAACTGCTCCCAACCCCTCGGCTCATAGCTCATATCCTTGTAATGGACCTACATGCAAGACTTGTTCCACATATCCTGTCAACACCACCTACACCAGTCCTGTTGCAGGCATCTCCCGCCCCATCAAAGGCAGTGCCCCCTTTCAAAGCAGCCATGCAGCCTCCCAACTTTGCTGCAGTCACTGTGTGCCATTCTACGCTGGCACAATCAGTAACAAGAGGTAACAGCACGAACGGCCACCACAAAACTGTGACCGAGAGGGTGACAGCCAACAGTTCCTGAGTGTGCAGCCCGACATGATGCACTCGGCTTCGACAACTGCTTTACGTTCTGTGCCGTCTGGATGCTTCCCATTGACACCAGATTTCTGAATTGTACAGGTGGGAATTCTCCCTATAACATACCCTTCCTTCCTGTAACCCTTCAGGCCTCAACCTTCACTAGTCTGTATCCCCCACCTGCCTCTGTTCCCATACCTGCTACCACTCCAACTTCACACACGACTTCCGTCCACCAGCACACCTGTGCTGCACTGTTCTTTGTCCTTCTGAGCTTCTCTTCTCACCCCTCGCTCCCACGCACACGCGCTCCCTCCTGCGTGTGTGCCAGCACACCCTCCCAATGCTGCATCTAACAGGCCCTATCCTGTCCACGACACACCCCTGCACACTCCCATATGCTGCATTACAGCACCTTTTCCCACCCATATCTGCTATTCATCTCCCTACTCTCCTCACACCTCTTTTACTGCCACATTAGAGACTGCTATCACAGTCAGGCCTCAGCACCCTGAGGTTTCAAATGTGCCTGTCTGCCTCTTAAAGCCTTCTCTATGAGGTGAGTATCCTACTTTATATTATTGTTATTCCATCCCAGATTTTATATGTAATTACTTTCTTTTGAGCAATGAATCTTTTTTGTTTAAAGTTACCCCACAAAATTATCTCTTAGGATGTCAGCAATGAAAATGTGAAAAATACGCAAACTTACTAACTTCTATGTACCTAAAGTTTGAAATCATTTCCATGGCAAAAGTATCATAACTTAAATGTTCCAGCAGTGGTCAATGAGAAGAAAATTGATCTCATTTGTAAATGTATTAAGTGCACAGGTGGTTATAGTGATACAGCATTACAAACGAACAAATTAATAAATAATGAACAAAAAGTAATAAATATACATTCTCTGCTTTAACACCTATGTATTACAACAGAGTAAATGCTATTACATGCTATCATAAAGATACTGGATGATTTCTCTTGAGACTTTTACTTTATTTGCATACCTTCTGTGTTGGCGTCCTATTAACATTGGCATTAAACGAGTTTCCACTAGCACTACTGGTTTTGTCCTCTGTCCTCAGGCCACTGCTGCTCCTTTTTCTCTTTTCCACGACTTTTGCTCTCGGTTCAGACTTGGAACGTCTTCGAGATTCCCTCACTGAAGTCACAGGAGTCTTCTGCACAATGAGAAAATTATGTTACAAATCACTTTGCCTATCAGCCTGCAAGAATTGGTATACTGTGTTTGTTTTTTGCTTCAGTAGTTCTTCCAGACACATATGGTTTCCCTTAATATACTTTCATCAAATAATGTTACACCATACCCCTTAACATAAAACCCCAAGATACCTCGTTTTTCTTATTTTGAAAGAAACTTAAAATTCCAAGTATGCTTGGACAACTTAAGAACAGACCTCTGAAAAACCAAAACCTCACCTACACACGTTTTATCACTGATAGTTAAGTGTTCGGTCACTAGTACGCATCTGGTACTACACTTGTAGCCTGACTATCATAATTTGATTGAGATAGTTTCCACTAGATATCTTCTGAACTGTGTGCAGCTTGTTATTTGGGTAATGCTTTTTTTTAAAAAAAAATGTAGCTCACTAGCAGTAGTAGGTAAATACACCCATTGTGCTTCAGCCAGCTCTTCCGAACTTTTCCGCTGTAAAACTCATGATCACACTTCATAGCTACACAGAACCTAAAAAATAACTTCAATTTCAGGATATTTTAGTCCAACTCTAGTGCACAAGTATCCTTGGGAATTTATTACTTCAAAATTTTGTAAGGCAATATTTTGAGGTTTAAAAATTGTCATTATTTGTCTATATGTAGTGTCTTTCATTATAAAAGATTTTATACTCTCACAGTGTTAGTGAGGAGTATGTCACCACAATTAACATGGGGCTCTACATTCTGGTCCTCTTCAATTTTTTTTCACGCTTCCAGGATTTGAAATTCAGTAATGAGCCATCAACTACTGGCATATGATACACTTCTCAAAAACATTTGAACAAAACTGACTGAAGATTTCTGTATGCTGGTAAGTATAAAACATTTCTACCAGTTAACAGAGCAGATTACAACTCCACAATTCAATATTTTGTTTACTAAAATTATATTTAATAATAAATGTAGAATTCAAATAACAATATTACAAAAAGAAGTTGCTACTAGCAACAATAGGACAGGTGACTTAGCGGTTACAAGACTAGAACACTATGTTCTTAGATACAGCCAGAACTGTTAAAATGCTTTAAATGTTTCATACTTAAAAACACTGCTTGACAACCCTCAGAATCTTCATTGTCAATTTCTTCAAGTGTTTTGAGAAGTGTTTCACACTGCTATAGGAAACTGATGTCTGGAAACTAGCTTCAAATGCTTTAAGTGTGAAAAAAGTAGAAGAGTGATAGTCAGCAAAATCCCTTTGTTAGATTTTGTATTCACATACACTGGATTTGCCAACTCACAAAGCAGTCAGTCAGTCATCTTTCAACTAACCTGTGCCTCACGCTGTGCAACAGATCAAAATACATACTCACGAAAGCACTCAATGTATATAACCTACCACTTCCACCAACCTATAACGAAATGCACTTTTAACTGCACGGATAACAAAGACAACAATGTACAACAGTTTAAAAAATTGTAGTATATTGTTTTCACATTCACAGTGCTGCTACATCAATTGTATTTTCACAGGGGCATGAGCCACAACAGATGCCTCTCTTTAATTCTGAAATAGCACGAGTCGGTGACTGAACACAAACTGAAAGACTGATAACCCCTTATTAGTCAGTTTGTGCAGTTACAAATGAAGTATTTGAAGCAACAGCAAACTCAAAATCATGAAATTATAGAGTGATGCCGCTTTTAAAAATACACGATCCAACTGCACTTAAGTCACCGTGATTCATGATGGTCCAGTGGACATTAAAAATGGCAGGACGCGGTTCTTAATTAAGTGTGTGATCGCCTTGGATGGCAATGCATGCTGTACAAAATGCTTCCATTGACAAGGACACTGAGGACACGGGACTAGGGGTGGACAAGTGGTCGCAGGAGGCTCGCAACTGGAAACAATGGAGGAGGAGTGTGGAGCAGGCATATGGTCACTAAGACCCAGGCCACAGATAAGTCAAAGTCAAAAAAATTCCTATAAAGCAGCCACACAGGAAGAAGTCTACAGATGTTAAATTGTGAGAATGTGATCACCATACTTAGTTCGATTGCCAAAATATTTGCTTCAGAGATGAACTGTTTCATTATATGTGTGATGATTAGCACCACCCTGCAACTCACAATGTACATCTGTCTCAAGAAGGAATATCAACTGTGTAATGTCATCTCGGTCTACAACACAGTTTACTGCCTTCGCAGAGAACATACGGCACCAGTAATTGATGACACAATATGGCACACCACACTCCAATTTTCTAACAGTGCAGCATTTTATCGTGAAAGGCATGTTGAGCTTGTCAAATACTTGTGTCCTGGCTATTCTCATATGTACTAAGGTGAAACCATATCTCCTCAGTGAAGAAACCCGGTCAAGTTCTGTAATTCCAAGGATGTCGACAAACGACCAAAACCACGTACAGTACACTAAGAAGGTGAATGCAGCATCACACCCCTTGCCACAGCCAATGTAGTGTCAGCCAAAATGGTCAGTCTCCCAGTAGGAAACGGGTGATTAATTTCATTACTCTCAAATTTTGCAGCACTGCAGTATCTGGATATTTCCCATGACAAAATACTGTTCCTTCACAAAATCTCATCACTTTTGGAAAAACAGCATGTTTACCAAGCAATTAACTGTGCAAATCCATGTGCTGCAATGGTATCTTCTAATACTTCTTGTGCTATCTTGCAATGGGTAAGCAAATTATTGCAATAAAAATCCTATTTAGAGACACATTTATTTTCACGTGCATGGCTTTTTGATTGCACAACAGAAGTGCAATAAATATTTTCTGTTCTACCTCACTTTGGGCACACAGTACGGAACACATCACAACATTATTACTCCAATGAGACAAACCCAAAGTATGCTGTCAACAGGTTCCACCCACCAATGAGAGGAAGAGAGAGGTGGGGGATGGGGGGTGGGGGGGAACTAGGATTGAGGTAGGCAGATTAAACCCTTTCTATCACTGCCATTATGGAGCACAGACCATCACTGGGTAACAAAAGAATAGGAACTTGGTTGTGCCCTTTTGAAATGAGCCACCCCAACATACATACATGTGACTTTCCTGGAACCCAGTACCAATTGCCGAGCGCCTATCTGTAGGAAACTAGTTTCTACTTAAACTGAAACGCAAGTTACCCACGCTATATTCGCCCAGTATTTCACAATGAGAGCACTTAGTGATTTCTAACAAACTTTCAGCATAATTTCAAACCTTTTCTAAACTTTCCTGGAACCCAGTACCAATTGCCGAGCGCCTATCTGGCAGCTTCCGGGGGAAGCAAAAATTTTATTTTCAATATTTAATGTAATTATTGACTGAATTTAAAAATGAAATGCTGTCAAAATCTACTCATTAAAAGGTATAATCATACATTAAAAGTTTAACGCAATAAGACAAGTATCACAATTACAGACTGTGTGTGTGTGTGTGTGTGTGTGTGTGTGTGTGTGTGTGTGAGCGCGAGCGCGGGCTCGCATCTTGAGATAGTGTATCGTATGGCACTCAAACACGTGGGACTTCATTCTTCTAGTATTTGAATACGAGAGCACTTACTGACTTCCGGCAAACTTTACACATAATTTCACACCTTCACAAAACTTTTTCTCGCTGAGAACCACAACAAAATGATGAAAGGAAAAAAAATTTTAACACTTACTAAATTTTTACTGTTCGTGCAGCAAAACTTCAGCATCGTACATGATGTTTTAGTTTATTACTTCTTTACTAACAACACTATTTGCAACACAGTTTACGGACATTATCAACATACACCACTGAATGTACCTGCAAAGTTATATCACTGCACGAGAGACAGTTCAGGAGATATGACATCATAAACATTGTGATGTGTAGGAAACTAGTTTCTACTTAAACTGAAACGCAAGTTACCCACGCTATATTCGCCCAGTATTTCACAATGAGAGCACTTAGTGATTTCTAACAAACTTTCAGCATAATTTCAAACCTTTTCTAAACTTCTCCTTGCTTACATCTGTAACGTTAAATACTTAACACATTAACTCATGTGCAAAGTAATCTGTTTTATGCTCGGAAGGAGTTTCAGTCTTCAAAGATCCTGGAGTTTACTTGTGTGGTAACTAGTTGTGTTTAAAATCAATAATTAATATACACTACTGGCCATTAAAATTGCTACACCACGAAGATGCCATGCTACAGACGCGAAATTTAGCCGGCAGGAAATAGATGCTGTGATATGCAAATCATTAGCTTTTCAGAGCATTCACACAAGGTTGGCGTCAGTGGCGACACCTACAACGTGCTGACATGAGGAAAGTTTCCAACCGATTTCTCATACACAAACAGCAGTTGACCTGGCGTTGCCTGGTGGAACGTTGTTGTGATGCCTCGTGTAAGGAGGAGAAATGCATACCATCACATTCCTGACTTTCGTAAAGGTCGGATTGAAGCCTATCATAATTGTGATTTATCATATCGCAACATTGCTGCTCGCATTCGTCGAGATCCAACAATGACAGTTAGCAGAATATGGAATCGGTGGGTTCAGGAGCGTAATACGGAATGCCGTGCTGGATCCCAATGGCCTCATATCACTAGCAGTCGAGATGACGGGCATCTTATCCACATGGCTGTAACAGATCGTGCAGCCACATCTCGATCACTGAGTCAACAGATGGGAACGTTTGCAAGACGACAACCATCTGCACAAACAGTTCGACGATGTTTGCAGCAGCACGGACTATCAGCTCGGAGACCATGGCTGCGGTTACCCTTGATGCTGCATCACAGACAGGAGCGCCTGTGATGGTGTACTCGACAATGAACCTGGGTGCACGAATGGCATAACGTCATTTTTTCGGATGAATCCAGGTTCTGTTTACAGCATCATGATGGTCGCATCCGTGTTTGGCAACATTGTGACGAACGCACATTGGAAGCATGTATTTGTCATCGCCATACTGGTGTTATCACCCAGTGTGATGGTATGGGGTGCCATTGGTTACACGTCTCGGTCACCTCTTGTTCGCATTGACGGCACTTTGAACAGTGGATGTTACATTTCAGATGTATTACGACCCGTGGCTCTACCCTTCATTCGATCCCTGCCAAACCCTACATTTCAGCAGGATAATGCACGACCGCATGTTGCAGGTCCTGTACGGGCCTTTATGGATACAGAAAATGTTCGACTGCTGCCCTGGCCAGCACATTCTCCAGATCTCTCACCAATTGAAAACGTCTGGTCAATCGTGGCCGAGCAACTGGCTCGTCACAATACGCCAGTCACTACTCTTAATGAACTGTGGTATCGTGTTGAAGCTGCATGGGCAGCTGTACACGCCATCCAAGCTCTGTTTGACTCAATGCCCAGGCGTATCAAGGCCGTTATTACGGCCAGAGGTCGTTCTTCTAGGTACTGATTTCTCAGGATCAATGCACTCATACTGCGTGAAAATGTAATCACGTGTCAGTTCTAGTATAATATATCTGTCCAATGAATACCTGTTTATCATCTGCATTTCTTCTTGGTGTAGCAATTTTAATGGCCAGTAGTGTACTATTTTACTGCATGATATGGTGCTGTGCGGTAAGGGTAGGTCATTAAAGTTGACTTTACCTTTAGTTTGCAATTTAAAAGAAATATTTCAGTAAACAGTGGCTCACAATGGAAGCTAAATTTAGAGGTTTTCTTAAATCAGTATTAAGCCACATTAAAGGCATGGGTGGAAAACATTAGACAAAATGTGCCAGAGACTTGTGGTATGTAAGTGGCTGTGGGACGATAAAAGTTAACTACATATAAATGCTACTTCCTGTTTCATGACAAATGGCGTGTTCTCAAAATGGGAGTAACATTACATATTACTTAGCTCGCTCTTGGTGTCTACCTCTAGGTACCCACAAAAAGGAAATAATTCTTTTGTTGACCCTTTTCAAATAAAGTAAAAAACAATGTTGATGTTAGTAAAGAGAAAACATGTGCTCTCACCTCTAAATGTACATGTCCAAAAGTGGTTATTATAACATGCATCTCTTTTTTTTTTTTCTTTTCAGAGTGCATTCCATAAGCAAAACGACCAATTTTTTTCTGACACAACAGAACACCACAGCGTGTTGTAACCAGCTGGGCTAAGTGGAGGGGGGTGTTAGCTTCAAAACGCTCTTTGTCTCATTCCGCTGCGAGCTGCCGGAGAGTCAGGATGTGCGTTTCCATCAACCCCGTTTTGAGTTTATGTAACACGGCACAATGGATCATTCTGTAGAGCAATGGTACGCTATCAAATTTTGCATTAAACTTGGGAAGTCCGCCACCGAAACATTTCCGTTACTTCAGCATGACTTTGGGACTGACTGCTTGTCCAAATCACAAGTTTTCCGATGGCCCAAGTTGTTCATGGAGGGCCGAGAGGAGATCACCGCCGAACCTTGCAGTGGACAGCCATCAACCGCACGAGTCGACGAAAATACGAAGCGCGTGTGCAATTGTTTGAACTCTGACAGACGGCTGAGCCTTCAATTGACAGCACAAACTCCAAACATGTCAAAAACAACCATTTTCCGCAATGTGACCAAACATGAGGAAGGTGTGTGCCAAACTCATCCCAAAAGTGTTGACCAACGAACACGAGCACATGCAAGTGCTTTGGTGCTGAGAAATGTTGGACATGTGTGAAAATGATCCTCATTTCTTAAACTCAGTTAACACTGGTGATGAGTCATGGATTTTTGAGTACGACCCTAAGACAAAAAGGCAGAGTTCAGAGTGGCACACCCCATCGTCACCCTGTCCCAAGAAGGCATGCATGAGCAATTCCAGGATCAAAACCATGCTCATTGTCTTCTTTGACATCACAGGCATTGTCCACCACGAAATTGTACCTACTGGGACTACAGTGAAATCAGCTTTCTACTTGGAAGTGCTCAAAAGACTGAAAAGGAGGGTCTCGTACTGCCGAAATGACATCAAGAAAATGTGGAAAGTTCATCACGACAACGCGCCGAGTCGCAGCGCCTTCACTGTCAACGACTTCCTGGCCAGGACCAAGACCCCATTGGTTCCCCAGCCTCCCTACAGTCCTGACCTGGCTCGCGCTGACTTTTTTTTTGTTTCCTTGGTTAAAAGGAGTCATGAAAGGAAAACATTGGGACACGATTGAAAGCATCCATGCGCATGTTACATCAGCTCTACAGGACAATCCGGAAAAGGCATTCCAGGATGCCTTCCAGGCATAGAAACACCACCTCCAAAAGTGTATCGACACAAGAGGATGCTATTTTGAAAATTTTTGATTATTTGTATGAATGATGATGATGATGATGATGATGATAATGTCCCATATTCCTGGACAGAGCGTAGGGGAACGATACGGGAGATCCACACCGCCGTACTAGGCAAGGTCCTAGTGGGGGGGGTTTGCCATTGCCTTCCTCCGACATTTGTATGAATAATGAATATATCAATAAATGATTTTTTATGAATTTGGTCGTATTACTTATGGAATGCACCGTGTATGTGACTGCAATACGAATCACAACATATAGTGACTTTCCTGCCTTAATCTATGTCCTGCATAAGGAATGGTATTATGCACAGTATGTAAGATAAGGGAATGTTTTTAGCTCTATTTGTGTACCTTCTGTGCTGACTTCCTACTATCATCAGCAATGACTGATTTTGTACTAGGGCTCTTAACTTTGCCCTCCGTCCTAAGGCGACTGCTGCTCCTCTTTCGCTTCCCCAGGCCTTCCGGTCTCGGTACAGACATGGAACGTCTTCGAGATTCCCTTGGCGAAGTCACAGGACGTTCCTGTGCAGTGAAAATGTTATCTCAAAAATCAAGTGTTATACTAGCCTGTCTGTATGTGCTATTACATTGTGTGCGCTATTTACTACTGTAGTTTTTGCAAACAAACAGGCTTAACTATATTTTCGCTAACTTATACTAAAAAAGTCTAGCTTGGCATTTGACTCTACTCTGCAGCAGCATTTGTCATTTCACAATTAACTGCTACGAAATAGCATTCATTTGCTAGCTGTTATCTAATAAGTAAACAATGTTGTGGTATTAAAACACTAGTGTCCATGTTGACTTGTACATGTGCAATGCAAATATTAATATATACACTTACCTTTTCTCAAGATTTGGAACAATATGTAACTCTCAATTTGTACAGGGCTTAGACAAAACAATAATGTGGTTGTGGTCTCCAGTCCAAAGTTTGGTTTGATGCAGCTCTCCATGTTGGTCTATCCTGTGCAAGCCTCTTTACCAGCATAACTACTGAAACCTACATCCATTCAAACCTGCTTATTATACTCAAGCCTTGATCTATCTCTACAATTTCTACCCTCACAAACTTACTTCCATTACGTAATTGACAATACCTTGATGCACCATCCATCAGATAGGGTGTGGAGCCACTTTTGGCAGCCAGGAAGACAATACACACAATCCAAGAATAGTTTTCACGATGACATTTTAAGATTTTTCACAAATTAACTACTCCACGTTCACAAAGGAATTATCCTTCTTTATCACCACCACCACCAACCTTTTGACTGGTTGGCAGTTCTCCACCTGGTTCTATCAGAAGCTCATTTCTGTATAATTAGAAATGCCTACATCAAGTATATCTTGTTTTAAAAATGCCAATTTGTGGTCTTCCTCAACCTATCTCTCCTTGGAAACCTGTTTCAAACTGGCAAGGAACTGACTATGTCATGTTATGTGACCACTCCACTAGTGTCGTCTTCATTCTATTGTTCCCTAAATGATCTTTCTATCCCAATTCTTTGCAGGACTTACTTGTTTGTGGTGTCATCTGTTCACTTTATCTTCAACAGGCGTCTTCAGCAATCACACTTCAAATGTTTAAAGACAATTACTTTCATTTTTGCCTTATGTCCAAGTTTCACAGCCATACAGTGCTACACTCCAAATGCAGCTGCAAAGCACTATTTTTCTTGCTTCAGTATTTACATTGTCTGAACAAGGCATTTTTCTCTTATTTAAGAATATGACTTTTGCTTCTCTAATTCTTTGATTTGTATCATCTTCATTTCTTCTCTCTTCAGTTCTCTTACTTCCCAGGTATGTGTACAGTTTTATTTTCTTTTATTTTATTCCCTCTGATTTTGATGTTACACGAGAACAAAATTTAAGTATCTCGGTTTTACAATCTTTAGAGATGGTCAATTTACAGACGGGATTGACGCAAGGACACAGGCAGCCTGGATGAGGTGCCGAATGACAACAGGAGTCATATTCAATCATCAGATGAAGGATTGTCTGAAGTCGGAGATCTACCAGATTGTCATCCACCCCATCATTCTCTACAGCACTGAATGTTTGTCAGCAATGGAAAAGGCAGAACAGCAAATGGGGGCCATGGAGATGAAGATGCTTAGATAGACAGGTGGTATCACTCAACTGGATCATGTTTTGAATAATTCTATCAGGAAACATTTTGAGGTCACACCAATTCAGTAGAAAATGCAAGGAAGTCATCTGTGATGGTTTGGACACTTGCTGTGCAATGCATCAAGCAAAGGCAGTCATGGAAAAAAAGATCCAATGGACGATCAAGACGGCAATGGGCCAACACTCTGCACAATGACCTGACGGCTGTAAATCCTCACCCAGACATGGCCCACAATCAAACGAAATCGAGACAGCATTCCACTCGGCGGATCCTGCCATCAGGCGACTCACTTATTGCAAGTTCAATATGGATGTTGATCCAGAGGCAGCAACGCTAACCACTAGACCACGAGCTGTGGACCGCTTGTGGTCAGAAAAGATAAACATTTTTACATCACACTGGGCTTTGGTACATTTAAAATTAACAAATATATTGTCTAAGCACACTTGTTCCCTAGTAAGTTTATAGTCAACACACTGTAGATTGAACTGTGGTTGTAGGTTTTTCAAATCATTAACACTGTGCTTGTCAGCTGACATGTCAAAATCAGAATTAAGATCAACAGCTATTATAATGTCCTAGTTGGTAAATCTTTTCTCAGTGAGTGCAAATAAAAGGATGTTCAATTTTTCTAAGAACACACTGTTAATACCATTGGGAGACCTGTATAATGATACTACTATTAGCCTCTTACTACTTATGACTACCAGTGGCTTCAAAATTCAGTTCTTCGTATAAATAATTTAGATCTAAGTTACCAATGGTGCAACCGAATGATCTGCCAGCATAAATTGCTACACCACCCCTCTTGTGAACTCTTCCGCAGTAACTGTTTGATAAACTATAATTTTCGAACTTATAAACTGGAATTTCATCTACAGTGACCCAATGTTCACCTAAGCACAATAAGTCAAATTTATTCTCTGATGAGAAGTCATTCAATACTAACTCCTTGTCGTTCAAACCTTGGATACTTAAAAAACCAATTTTCAGGTTTATATTCTGCTCTCCCTCTGTTTTTCGATTATACTTATTATTATTATTATTATTATTATTATTCCTTCTGGTTTATCCACATTTTCTCCCCCCCCCCCCCCCCCCCCCCCCCCCCCCCCCCCCCCCCCCCCCCCGTCAAGCCATTTTAGTTTCCCTTGTTTTTTATTATTTTGCAAACATCTGTAAACATTCTGCTTAATGTTAGAGACCCCAGTCTATTTAAGTGCAGTCCATGCTTTCCTTGGCAGTTTACTTTTAGGAATTTATTTGGATCTATGAACACTGTTCCAAGTCTATCACACTGTTCTTTGATGGCACAATTTATTATGTAGACATATTTATCACTTACAGATCACCTTTTTATTACTGCACTAATTGTGAGCTGGGAACCTGGATAGACACTTCTAGCTAAATGAATCAAGCTTCTTGGTCATTGGTGATTTCTTCTTCATTGCTAATTGTAATCGAATTCTTTCCAACGTGTACTAGCACACCACTACAGTTACGCTCAGGTTCATTTTCTGCAGTTTGTTGTTTTGAGTTTTCCATATTTTTTAGATGGTTGTTTAGTTGTTGTATTCTAATTTATGATAATTCACTTGGCACATCTGATATATTAGACCTAAAGTTTTGATAATTAATACTGCTTATTCATGAGTGTGAGTTTTCATGGTATTGTTTTGTTTCCATTTTTCGGCTTTCACACACAATGGACTGTTTCTCTGATCCTAATCTATTATTTTCTTTACCTGGAGTCACTGTGTTGACGTTTATTGGCTAACCGCTGATGTGTGCACACGGATTAAAGCAATGTTATTCTGCTTTTGTTTCACAGCTTTCTGACACACCGAACTCTTTTTCTCATAATAATTATCATTTTCTTGTTTTAAAATTGAGATTTCACTTTTCAGCACCTTAAAATCATTTCAAAGTATTTTGATGGGATGTTACGAAATGTAAACAGCCGAGACACGTCCGTAAAAAATTATCACTGACGTATTTCAAGTTTATTTTGGTTTGCTGTTCATGCAACCACTAGTTACACTTAACATACAGGATTCCTTTTATCACCTTCTTTTTACATTCTTTACATAATGAACTGTTCAATTTTTCTATTTCTGATAAGAGAGGAACACTAACCGTTCGTATGGGCACCATCTTGTGCAACACAACTGGTTCTTTATTAACACGAAGTAATAAGTGCTGTCAGCAAATGATATCAAGTTGTTTCATATTTCCCTATGATGTTTGACACTATCCCTCACAAGTGAGTTCTAATAAAATTCCTGCAGAACTTCAGGAATTTTTGAGTCTTATAGTGACCAGCTGAGAACCAAACTTCTCACTGAAGGGGAAGTATGCATTACAATAGAAAATGTAAGCGAAATGTCGAAGGAAGTGGACAGCAAAATTAAAATATTATGGGCTGATCAGGCTTTCAAAAATATTTACATTATACATGAGAATACAAAAAAAGAATTAGCTGTGCCATCCAGTCGCTGATGCTGAACAGTAAAGACTGTTATAAAAATGTAGGAAGTTTTTCAAACATTATTTGATGAGAAGTACCAGTCAAAAAGTGTACAGAAAAAAGTTATCCTTGAAAAATCAAATTCAAATTTCTGTGAAAAGGAACAAGGAGATTACATGACCTATTTGGAATAGCATATCAATTAAATAAAATGCCTCTATGAAACAATTAACAAAGACCTTCTCAAAGTAATTAGCAGAATGCCAACCCGTGTTCCGGAGAAGGTGATAGGCCTTAAGTGGACTAAAGTGAAAGCAGCATCAGACATTTTTGAAGGATATGAACATACTGAATACCTGCCAAACTGGAGAGGAAACTAAAGAATGCCGAAAGGATGATTTGAATAAAATGTTCATGTGTCATTGGATTAATGACGAGAGATGTGTTCTAAAAATAGAAACAATCATCAGTATTGTGGAACAACCTAGAGATGCCTTTATCTAACAGTCAACAAAGAGATGAAATATTGTGGTTTGATGACCATCCTTTAATTCAACAACTGAATTGATATCAATAAGAAGAAAATGTGCACTCCCACCTCCTAAATACATAAGTATACAAGTAGTTATGATATATTGCTATTTTCTTAAAATCATGAATGCTACACAAATAAGAAAGGTATTTACTTAAAATAGCTGGTAAAAAAAACTGCTTTAATATCTATGCACTACAAAATGAAACACAGTTATGTGGTATCATAAAGAAACTGAATGATTTCTCTAGTGAGATTTTTTCCTTTATCTGTATACCTTTTGTGCTGAATTTCTATCACTAGAAGTGACTGAGTTTCTATTAGGGCTCTTGACTTTGTCAACTGTCCTCAGCTCACTGCTGCTACGTTTTCTCTTTTCCGAGCTATCCAGTCTTGGTTCAGACTTGGAACATCTTCGATATCCATTTGCTGAAGTCACAGAAGCTTCCTGCATAGTGATAATGTGAAGTCACAAATCAATTCATATACTAGCCTGTCAATGGAGTTGGTATACTGTGTGTGCTCTTTGCTACTTTAGTCCTTCCATAACCAGAAAGTTCCTTACACTTCCCCGTATTGTCCTTTCACCGAATAAAGTTGCATAATCACAGAGGTATGGTCGGAGAAAAAAAGAAAAAGAAAGAAAGAAAGAATGATAAAAACCAAGGAACAAGTTAGCATACATCCCATAACCTAGAAAATAAGTTCCAAAAAAATGATGTTCAAAAAGTACTTGCACAACTTTTTCCTATTTAATACAACATCACAACAGCACAAAATTTACAATACAAGTGCATTTGATCTATTATTGCCCAAGTTTAAAAGTTTTCCAATAACCTCGAAAAAAAAGTTTTTAGATGAATATCAAGCTATGTACACCCACTTCTTTCACAACTCCATAAGAGCTGAGTTGGTGGCCTCTTTAAGCGTACTAAACAAATGGAAATCTGACAGGGCAAGATAAGGACTCTATGTAAGTTGTTCCAACACTTCTAAATGCATATCCTGCAGAGTATGAACACTGTGGGTGGCAATATATGAATGCACATTGATACGCAAAAACAAAACACTGTTTGACAATTCATCTCCATGTTAGTTCCAAATTGCAGGCTTCAACTCGTTGCTAAGCATATCACTGAAATGTTGACTTCTGTTGATCCCCTTTGAAAGTAATGTTCCAGAAATGGCGTGTGTGTGTGTGTGTGTGTGTGTGTGTGTGTGTGTGTGTGTGTCCCAAAATATCAAGAACATAATTTTTCCTGTAATGGAATGACTCTCGAATTCATTTTAGGCTGGAAATCTGAGTTGTTTCCATGCCACACTCTGGTGTTTGGTCAGGCTCTAGCATTTGCTCTCTGGTTCACAGCAATGAACCCACGTTTAATCTCCAGTGATGGATAGTTACAAAAAATTTCACCTTCATTAACAGTCCAATAGCTATTGAGAAATTCTCACATGACTGCACTTGTTTGCTTCATTGTATTACTTTGGGACCCATCATGCACAGACTTCACCAAAGTTTAGACTGTTATGGATGACGTCATATGCAGAATCATAGATAATGTACACTTGGTTTGCCATTTCATCGGACACAAATGTCAGTTATTCTAAATAAGGCCAAAGGGTTTCCCAGTAGCATATGTGAGTCAACGTTCTGTTCTTTCTCATCCTTTTTATTTGTTTGGGCAATTTTGAACCGTGCAGTACACTGGTAAAAACTTTTCCATGGTAACACATAGGCCCCATACAGTTTTAAAAGTCTTCTGTGGAATCCAGCTCCTGATGCACCTTCAGAGCACAAGGAATAGATCACAGAATGTTATTCTCCAATTTTGCAAACGGAGAGTGGCACTTCGCAAGAGCGCAAAGTGAATTTACATGACAACAGTGAAACTTACCAAAAGCAAAGAGAACAGTGCCACCTAGGAGCTGGTGAGTGCAGTACGTTATACTGTGAATCCAATGATGATTAGAACTAAAGTGAATATATTTACTTTCTTTTGCTCATGTATCTACTGTCCCCAAAGAAATGAAATATGATGGTTCATTGGCATCTTCTAAATCAATAACTGATTGGTATTAACAAGGGAAAAAATGTGTGTGCTCACCTCTACAGATATATATAAGTGTGCCAACAGTGAATACAATGCAGTGCAATTTTTTAAGACATGAACGCCATACAAATCAGAACATACTAAAAAAGTGAATTCCTTCCTTCAAATCTACATACTGAATAATGACTAGATTAATGAACAAACTATATCGTCTAAAACAAAAATTGTTAGCTCTATTTCTATCCTTATGTGCTGAGTTTCTATTATCATCTGCAGGAGAACTCTTTTCCTTGTCCATTGTCTTTAGGCCACTGCTGCTCCTTGTTCTCTTTTCCAGTTCTTCTGGTCTCGTTTCAGACTTTGAACGATTTCTAGATTTATTTTCTGCAGTCACAGGAGCCTCCTATCGTGAGAATGTGATGTCACAAATCAATTTGCGCATTAGCCTGCCTGGAAGAGTTTGTATTCTGTGTGGGCTTTTCATTTCTGTAGTAGTGTAGGACACAGAGGATCCTTTACACTCTCATTTAACATACAACCAACAAATAATGTTATATCATCACAGATGTATTGGCAGCAAAGAATAAATGCAGAGGTGTTGTAGTTCGAAAGGCAATGAGAATGTAAATCAATGTACTACACATGAGTTAAGAAAAATGTCACACTGCCCAGCCTGAAACAGAAGCTGCAAACCTACAATTCTAATGGAACTTGTTTTACAGCATTCCTTAACACCTGTGTGTGTGAGATATATATATCTAAAAACAAAGATGATGTGACTTACCAAACGAAAGCGCTGGCAGGTCGATAGACACACAAACAAACACAAACATACACACAAAATTCAAGCTTTCGCAACCAACAGTTGCTTCGTCAGGAAAGAGGGAAGGAGAGGGAAAGATGAAAGGATGTGGGTTTTAAGGGAGAGGGTAAGGAGTCATTCCAATTCCGGGAGTGGAAAGTCTTACCTTAGGGGGAAAAAGGACAGGTATACACTCGCACACACACCAATATCCATCCGCACATACACAAGACACAAGCAGACATTTGGCCTTTACAAATGTCTGCTTGTGTCTGTGTATGTGCGGATGGATATGTATGTGTGTGTGTGTGTGTGTGTGTGTGTGTGTGTGTGTGTGTGTGTGTGTGTGTGTGCGCGCGTGCGCGAGGGAGGGGGGGCGGGGGGGGGGGGGAGATTCAATTAATAGAAACCTCTTCCCCGTCTTACAGATCTCTGCATTTGTTTTCACAATAATACTGAAAAACTTTTAGCATTATATGCATACCTCCTGTGTAGACATTTCATGCAGTACAAATCACAACATATTCAAAAAGTGGAATTCCTTCCTTAAAATCTATATACTGAATACTGACTGGAATAATGAACAAACTATATTGTCTAAACGAAAAATTGTTAGCTCTATTTCTATACCTTCTGTGGTGAGTTTCTATTATCAGCAGCATTGACAGACTCTGCAGGAGAACTCTTTTTCTTGTCCGCTGTCTTTAGACCACTGCTCCTCCTTGTTCTCTTTTCCAATTCTTCTGGTCTCGTTTCAGACTTGGAACGATGTCTAGATTTATTTACTGAAGTCACAGGAGTCTCCTGCACAACAAGAATGTGACGTCACAAATCAATGCAAAAATCAGCCTGCTTGAAGAGTTTGTACTCCACGAGTGCTTTTCATTTCTGTAGTAGTCCAGGACACAGGGGATCCTTTGCACTCTCCTTTAATGTACAGACAACAAATATTTGATTTGATAATGTTACAACATCACAAATGTACTGGCAGCAAAGAATAAATGCAGAGGTGCTATAGTCCAAAAGGCAGCTGTAATGTAAGCCACTTACAACACGTAAGTTAAAAAAATAAACTCCAAAAACGATGTTTTTATATCATGTTGCTCAGCCTGAAACGGAAACTGCACTTCTAATGGGACTTATTTTACAGCATTTTACAGCACTTCTTTAACACACCACTTTGTGTGTGTGTGTGTGTGTGTGTGTGTGTGTGTGTGTAATCAGAGCATATTCAAAAAAGTGGATTTCCTTTCTTAACATGTACATGCTAAATAATGACTGGAATAGTGAACAAACTGTATTGTCTAATCCAAAAATTGTTAACTCTATTTCTATACCTTATGTGCTGAGTTTCTATTATCATCAGCTTTGACAAACTCTGCAGGAGAACTCTTGTCCTTGTCCACTGTCTTTAGGCCACTGCTGCTCCTTGTTCTCTTTTCCAGTTCTTCTGGTCTCGTTTCAGACTTGGAACGATGTCTAGATTTATTTGCTGCAGTCACAGGAGCCTCCTGTAGTGAGAATGTGACATCACAAATCAATGCGTACATTAGCCTGCTTGGAAGAGTTTGTATTCTGTGTGTGCTTTTCATTTCTGTAGTAGTGCAGGACACAGAGGATCCTTTACACTCTCATTTAACATACAACCAACAAATAATGTTATATCATCACATATGTACTGGCAGCACAGAATAAATGCAGAAGTGTTGTAGTCCAAAAGGCAATCAGAATGTAAATCAGTGTACTACACATAAGTTAAAAAAAAAAATGGACTTCAAAAGTGGTGCTTTTATGTCAGGCTGCACAGCATGAAACAGAGAGAGAGAGAGAGAGAGAGAGAGAGAGAGAGAGAGAGAGAGAGAGAGAGAGGGGGGGGGAGGGGGGGGGCGGGGGGGGGGATCATTAAATGGACTCCTCTTCCCCGTCTTACAGATCTATGCATTTGTTATCACAATGATACTGAAAAACTTTTAGCTTTATATGCATACCTCCTGTGTAGACTTTTTACTGCTGTCAGCATTAACTTCTTCTGTATCATGACTCTTGGCTTGGTCCATGGTGCTCTGGTTGTTCCTCCTCTTTTTCTTTCTTTCCAGGTCTTCTGGTACTTGGTCAGCCTTCAAACGCTTTCCTTGTACGCTTACCGAAGTGGCAGGAGCCCGCTGCAACATGAGAATCGGGAGTCATAAACCACATCGTATGTCAGTGCTTCTGTGTATGCATGTGAGCCTCATTATCTCAAACATGGCAGTTTTAATGCGCACTATTTTCTCGGTCTTTGAACCTCACAGTGTTTCATTCAATACTTGAGCTTTCTCAGATACTCACCATTGTCTTCATCAGGAACAAACCGACACCCAGGCCAGTCATGTGTACCTTAAACATACACTGGTCCTGATAGTCAGGCAATTTCTGACAATAAAAACGTGAATAATTTCGGAAGATCTAGTTTTAAATCAAATATAATAGAGGTTAAACATTTTTTTACATGCTTTCCGCCACAGGAAACATTGAAACTGTAGAAGTATCAATGTTAACATCTAAGTGCATGCTCAAAGACACAAGCACTACTGAGGCATCTTTGCTGAAAGGCGCAAGTATTACTGAGGCATCAGTTTAATAAGTCACGGGTGCAAAATACTACACTAATTATCTACAGAAAACTGCAAGAACTGGCAGAAGATTAGTTTGTCTTCTGGGGAAATGTAGCAACATATGAGGTAGTACTGACCCTACAACTTATTCTTAGACCATAAGTAAAGGACAAATCAAAATTTATTGCATTTGTAAATTTACAAAAAACTGTTGACAATGATCAATAGAATACAATCTTTGACACTCTGAAGTTATCAGGGATAAAGAACAACAGTCAAAATGTTATTTAGCCTTGTATAGAAATCAGATTGCAGTCGAAGGACGTCAGAGAGAGTGTAACGTTGAGAAGAAACTGAGACAGGATTGTAGCCTAACTACAATGATACACATCTGTACATTATACTGACACTAAAGGAAAGAAAGGAGAAAATCAGGAAAAAACATTAGCATTCAGGGACAAGAGAAAAAAAACTGTAAGGTTTGCATATGACATTGTAATTTTGTCATAGAGTCAGTGATAGATTATAAGATCCATCAAATGGAAAGGTGAGTCTCTTGAAAAGAGGTTGTAAGATAAGCATAAGAAGAAAATCAAGGGCAGGGGAGCGTAAAGAGCAAATTAGATTGGAAAATCTAAGGAGTAATAAACAAGTTTTGCAACTTGGGCCGAAAAGAACTGATGGCGAGTGAAGTAAAGAGGGCTCAGAATGCAGATTAATAACAGCAAGAAGAATTTTTCTAAATGAGAGAGATATTTTTACACCTAATAAAAAGCATCAAGGACTATTTTCATAAAGTATTTGTCTGGAGCGTAAACTTGTATGGAAGTAAATAATTCAGACAAGATGAGAATACAAGCTTTGAGTGTAAACTTGTATTGAAGTAAATAATTCAGACAAGAAGAAAATACAATAAAGGGGTGCTTAAACAAAAGGGGACGATAAAAAAATTATGGCCCAACTAGACAAAAAGAAGACAGGCTGATAGGACACATCCCTTGGCATCAATAATAAAACTATTTTGTAATGAGGAGAAGTGGAAAGGGAGGGGGAACCGTAGGGGACACCACAGCAATAAAGCACGCAGGTTCGAATGGATATAGATTGCAGTAGTTACACTGAGATAAAAGGACTTCAGACGATATACTCGTGTGGAGAACTGCATCAAATCTGTTTCATCAGATTACTTCTTCATCCCTTCTTGTGTATCACTGTGATCGGCAAAACTTTATAGCCTTCAGGTAATGATCTTTGTCAATGTGTGGTTGTGTATGCCTGTTAAAAATGGCGCTATTTCATCAGCATACGCTGAAAGGAACCTAACACACATACAATCTGACCTGAAGAATTTCTTTTGTTAAGTGACTTAAGCTGCTTACTACATCAGCACATAAAATAGTAAATGTTCATGATAGCAGACCATTGGCAGATTAGGGAGAGTTCCAATTTAAATGTAGGTGGTTACTTGATGGATAAACCCAGTCCATTACTCTGTTTGACACACACAGTTATTACAGCTGAGCTAGTGCTCTCCTTCAGGAGCTCACTGCATTCTTTTTATGTATGCTCACTTCAGTTTCAGGATTTGACGTGTAGTCATGCTCTGTTTGACTTCTAGTAACAGTTAACCTTTAAACATTTCTTTTCCAGCTCTGATGAATGTACTATCAGGTGGAATATTAATAAAGTGAGCGCTAGATCTCAAATCTTGCTGAAACTGCAGACACATTGAGTCCGCATCATAATGCTGGTTTTGTTGTACTGCATTTCCTGCTTATATTCCAGGCTGATACGCTCACCTGTCTCAGTGGTCTCTTTCTCTGAACATCCTATCACCTCTCCTCAACTGCTTTGACGTGCTGATACACATACGACATGTCACGTGGGCACTGGATTCAGTCTTCCCACAGAGGCTCACACAGTCTTTAACATTACAAGGCAAATCTTTCACTTCTGTTGATGAGATTTAAATGGATTGGGTGTGCAAAGTGCATATAAAAAAATAAAATAAAATAAAAAAATAAAAATAAAACTTAATTTTACCATTTTTGGTCTGGATATCTCCCACAGCTGTGTTAATTTTGGACATACGCTATAAATAGTGTTGCAAAAGAATGTGTACTCAGATAAAAAAGCCTGAGCATCTGTCACAGACCAAAGGAAGGCAAAGAAACAAGAAGAAAAACTGAGGTTTGCGTATTGACTCTTTGCTACCACTGATCCATAAAAACTACAGATTTCCCACTAATACTTCACAGTCTGGATGGAGTCCATGCATTGAGCATATGTTCAAAACTGTTCAGACTTCCTGAAGAAAATGGCAAGGTCAGCTGCCAAAACTGTGTGCAAATAAAGGAAATCATATGCCTGGCTAGAACCCAAAAAAATATCAACAATGAATCACATCAAGAAGACCTCAGAAATCATAGGTGATTCCATGTTTGTTGTTCTGTTGCTCATTGACAATCACAGTAGTTTCAGAAAGGGTCAACCACACATGTCCGAGGGCTACGTTCCGTGCTGGTGCAAAGAAAAAAAGCATCAATATTTGATGTTATGCCTTTGAACGAACAGCTTCACAACCACATGCCACGTATGGCCTGTCCTGTTCGTAACTAGGAGAATCATACCATTGAATATATCTGTATCTCCATTAACATTCTAATAATAATTAACCATTCACATTTACACTCTACAAGCTGGCTTGCAGTGCATGCTGGAGTGTAGCTTAACCACTCTTCCACTTTCGTGTTCCATTCGTTAATGGTGTACTGGAAGAAACACTGTTAGTAAAGCATGTCATTTAGACATCAGTCTTTTGACTGGTTTTATGTAGCATCCCAGGACTACTGCTCCAGTGTCAACATTTTCAACTCAGAAAGGCCCTTACATCCAACATCTTCAGTTATTTGTTGCTTACCGTATTTACTCGAATCTAAGCCGCACCTAAAAAATGACACTCGAAATCAAGGAAAAAAAATTTTCTCGAATCTAAGTCGCACCTGAAATTTGAGACTCGAAATTCAAGGGGAGAGAAAAGTTTTAGGCCGCATCTCCAAATTGAAACAAAGTTGGTCCACTGTAATATGAGACACAATTTAGTTCAAATGAATGACGGTACAGCTACAGTAGTTTGGTTCGAGTCGTAAGCTTAGCAGTTAAGCTTTACCAGGTATCCATTGCTATGCGTCAGGCGCTCCGTCCGTATTTATACAGGTACCCTTCCTTTTTCATGTGCTTCGTCTGGTTTGAATTGGTTGCTTCTTTTTCTTTGATCTGATAAGCGCAATTTTCTTTGTTATAGGTGTTTATGTCACTCTAAGCTGAAAATTCAAATGGTTCTGAGCACTGTGGGACTTAACTACTGAGGTCATCAGTCCCCTAGAACTTAGAACTACTTAAACCTAACTAACCTAGGGACATCACACACATCCATGCCCGAGGCAGGATTCGAACCTGCGACCGCAGCGGTCACGCGGTTCCAAACTGACGCGCTTAGAACCGCACGGAAGCTGAAAATTCATTACTGTACTGTGTCATGCATTGTTTGTCGCATTCTGATAGTGCGTGTTTACGGCCTGCCACCGCTCGCGGCATGGCTTGCTTTTGTGCTCACTGCCGCCGCTTACAAATTAAATTTTAAAAAAAGGGGGGTGGGGGGGAGGGAGAGAAGGAGAGAGAGAGAGAGAGAGAGAGAGAGAGAGAGAGAGAGAGAGAGACTGCTATTTGTTGTTACTTACACTGCTGCTTTCTTTGATAACGATCAACAAGAACCAAATAATAGACTGCGTATGATACACTCCTGGAAATTGAAATAAGAACACTGTGAATTCATTGTCCCAGGAAGGGGAAACTTTATTGACACATTCCTGGGGTCAGATACATCACATGATCACACTGACAGAACCACAGGCACATAGACACAGGCAACAGAGCATGCACAATGTCGGCACTAGTACAGTGTATGTCCACCTTTCGCAGCAATGCAGGCTGCTATTCTCCCATGGAGACGATCGTAGAGATGCTGGATGTAGTCCTGTGGAACGGTTTGCCATGCCATTTCCACCTGGCGCCTCAGTTGGACCAGCATTCGTGCTGGACGTGCACACCGCGTGAGACGACGCTTCATCCAGTCCCAAACATGCTCAATGGGGGACAGATCCGGAGACCTTGCTGGCCAGGGTAGTTGACTTACACCTTCTAGAGCACGTTGGGTGGCACGGGATACATGCGGACGTGCATTGTCCTGTTGGAACAGCAAGTTCCCTTGCCGGTCTAGGAATGGTAGAACGATGGGTTCGATGACGGTTTCGATGTACCGTGCACTATTCAGTGTCCCCTCGACGATCACCAGTGGTGTACGGCCAGTGTAGGAGATCGCTCCCCACACCATGATGCCGGGTGTTGGCCCTGTGTGCCTCGGTCGTATGCAGTCCTGATTGTGGCGCTCACCTGCACGGCGCCAAACACGCATACGACCATCATTGGCACCAAGGCAGAAGCAACTCTCATCGCCGAAGACGACACGTCTCCATTCGTCCCTCCATTCACGCCTGTCGCGACACCACTGGAGGCGGGCTGCACGATGTTGGGGCATGAGCGGAAGACGGCCTAACGGTGTGCGGGACCGTAGCCCAGCTTCATGGAGACGGTTGCGAATGGTCCCCGCCGATACCCCAGGAGCAACAGTGTCCCTAATTTGCTGGGAAGTGGCGGTGCGGTCCCCTACGGCACTGCGTAGGATCCTACGGTCTTGGCGTGCATCCGTGCGTCGCTGCGGTCCGGTCCCAGGTCGACGGGCACGTGCACCTTCCGCCGACCACTGGCGACAACATCGATGTACTGTGGAGACCTCACGCCCCACGTGTTGAGCAATTCGGCGGTACGTCCACCCGGCCTCCCGCATGCCCACTATACGCCCTCGCTCAAAGTCCTTCAACTGCACATACGGTTCACGTCCACGCTGTCGCGGCATGCTACCAGTGTTAAAGACTGCGATGGAGCTCCGTATGCCACGGCAAACTGGCTGACACTGACGGCGGCGGTGCACAAATGCTGCGCAGCTAGCGCCATTCGACGGCCAACACCCCGGTTCCTGGTGTGTCCGCTGTGCCGTGCGTGTGATCATTGCTTGTACAGCCCTCTCGCAGTGTCCGGAGCAAGTATGGTGGGTCTGACACACCGGTGTCAATGTGTTCTTTTTTCCATTTCCAGGAGTGTAGAAGATGTTCTGAACGAGAGTTTAGCGAAAAATTTTCTCCGTTTGAAAATCTTTGCAGGCACCTCTTTAGTACATTACATTCTGCACAGAAATTAGTCATCTTAGATTTAAAAATCTAGTCAATTGCTGTGCTTCATTTCTGACTGTATCACTATTAGGCATAAGAATAATACGAATATAAACATGACATGATATGAATATTCTTTCACGTTTGTTGTTGTCTCACTCTAGTTTCGTAATTTATTAGGCAGACAGGATTTAAATGAGATAGCAGCAAACACGAAAAAATACATAGCAAAATTTTTATAATCGTATTATTCTTATGGTGAAGAGAATACTGCACATGATTCACAATTCGTAAAAGTTACTTTTAGCAACCATCTCTTCTCACAGGTAGGAAAAAATTCAGAACATAGAGTTGGCCATATTGACGAGTAGAGTTGGCCATATTGACACACATCCCAAACAGTCTTGCCAGTCGGATTGAAATGCTGCTACATTCGAAGATGAACAATACAGAATTTGTATTTACTTCGTTGGATAATGTATGAAAAATGCAGTGGTCGAAACTCGGGGCAGAGAAAAAAAAGCTCATCTTCCATCTTTTTTTAAATTTATTTACTGACGCAGAGGATTTGGTGCCAGTATTTATCTTTGTGCCTACAAAGCATGCCTGTGTAGTGCTACATATATTCGATGGCAGAAGTTAGTTGTGGCAGCACCCATCAATATTTTTCAGAACTTCCACTTGCTTTGTACTCGATTGTAAGCCGCAAGCGATTTTTTGGATTACAAAAACCGGATAAAAAGTGCGGCTTAGATTCGAGTAAATACGGTATATTCCAATCTCCGTCTTCCCCTACTACAGTATACAACCTCCACAGAACCCTCTAGTACCACGGATGTTATTCACCAATGTCTTAGCATGTCCTACCACATCCTCCTCCTTTTCCATGTTTCCACCATTTCTACCATTGACGATTCAGCAGAGAACTGTCCGCCCCTGGTGGCTGAGTGGTCAGTGCAACATAATGTCAATCCTAAGGGCCCAGGTTCAATTCCAGGCTGGGTCAGAGATTTTCTCCGCTCGGGGACTGGGTGTTGTGTTGTCCTAATCATCATCGTTTCATCCCCATTGACGTGCAAGTCGCTGAAGTGGCGTCAAATCGAAAGGCTTGCACCCGGCGAATGGTCTACCTGACAGGAGGCCCTAGTCACACAACATTTACATTTTTTTTTAGCAGAGAACCTCCTTATTCTCATATTACAAGTCCATCTAATTTTCAGCACTCTTCTGTAGCACACATCTCAAACACTTCGATCCATTTCTCCTCTGGTTTTCCCCCAGTCCACAACTCACTATCATATAATACTGTGCTCCAAACATACATTCTCAGAAATTTCTTCCTAAAATTGAGACCTAGGTTTGATACTAGTACACATCTTTTGGCCAGGAATGCCCTGATACTAGTACACATCTTTTGGCCAGGAATGCCCTACTTGCCTGTGCCGATCAACTTTTTATGTCACCCACGCCTCATCTGTCACATGTTACTTTTGCTTCCAAGGTACCAGAATTTCCTCACTTTGCCTATTTTGTGGCCCCCAATTTTGAGAAGTTTATTGCTATTCTCATTTCTGCAACTCCTCACCCCTCATTACTTTCATGTTTCTTCAGCTTACTGCTTACAACCAGACTTTGACTGTAACTCTAATGAAATACTAACAAATAATTTTTTTTTTTTCCAAAATTGCCAAGAGCTGCTGGCGAAAAACAAAATTGTCTGCGATTTTAAGTTTTTGTGGTGTACGACAATTTCACAACTTTCTCAGGTATTCAGCCAGACAAAGTCACTCTCAGGAGGTCCCAACAACGGGTCTTTTTTGCAGGGCACAAAAACTAGAAGCTGTGTCCCATTTTTGTTCTCCCCATTAGCTTGCCAGACACTTGACACGACAGGTCTGCATTTCACTTTGACGCTTTGCTTCACCAGAGAAATATCCCGGTGATGACGCACACACTGATTGCCAGATGAATCACTGTTTCAAATGTGGAATCAAAAGTTCTGCCCGGTTGGGAAGTTCTAGATCACTGATGAGGTCACTCAGTGCCATCTGCCATCATACAAATGGAGGACAAAGTGTGCACGACTATCTCCCTCTCATCCTCACGACTGGTGGGTGCCTCCATAACTCTCATCAAGTGGTCTGAGTTATCTACCCTTCCATCTTAACCTTGCCCAACGTCTCTCTCTCTCTCTCTCTTCCCTGAGAGGGGGGGGGGGGGGGGGGGTAAGTACTTGCTAGCAATTCTGTCTCACAAATTTACAGTCTTCTTGGGGGCATTTTGGATTCAATACAAGAAACTCAAGTAGACACGTACGCCTATCGAGTCGTTCGAGCAAATCCTCTCACACTGTGAATGCCGAGCATCGTGAGGCGTCATCTTTTAGAGCGGAATCATTCGCCGATCTACTCATGTAAGCTGTCTCACGCTTGTGCCACAGCTGTGGTGAACTCCCAACTCGTAGCAAATAATAGCAAGGAAAATTCAAGGGAAAGAAGGGAGGAATCAGAATGAGGTAAATCTACATGAGAAACTGTCACCAACAAATCTATTCTGTGATTGTTACTATTAGCTCTATGGAGATTTATCGCTTCAAAGTCGCTAACTAGAGCCCTCTGTGGTAAATTATTTTCTGAGACTGTCACATTGATGAGAAACAGCAATTAAATGAAACTTAAATTTTTTTAATCGATGAAGAGAAGAATACAGGACTCCTATGTATGAAACACAATATTTCTTGTGACCAGTGCAGCCTTATGATGAATGTCATTTTTGGATGAAACCAAAATTGACATCAACTTTTATTTTGTGACTGTTTTATTCACATGCTAAACACAAATACCCTGGATGTAGATAAATACATATTTGTAACACTGTAGCACTGCAAGTTGTAACTGTAGCTAGGCGTTCAGCACTGTCGCGTCGATATGTTTAAACTTCACTTTGATGTCCCTAACCCAGACACCATACTGCTTTTCACTGATTTAAAATGAGTTACTTTCTATTTTGGGCACCGTGCCAGAACTATATGAGCATATGCTCACGTCTAAGGCTATAGCGAACATTAAGATGTCGTTATTCCTTGGAAAAGAGTGAACAGTTTGCACTTCCCCTGCACTACATAACTACGTCCAACTGCTCTGTTTTACCAACAAGTGCTCTCTTCCCAGCAACAGTCTAATAGCCTCCTAAATGGGCCTGTTGTAGAGCATGCATTGCAGTGTGGTGAGATTTCAGTATATATGTTCGTTCACATAGTCAGTCTACAAAACACAGGGCTGTGAGGGTGTCGGGGCAAATGAAGGTTTCAAGTAGGCCTAACTAATCTGGTAACAATTCACAACTAAGTCACCCACGCAGAACTGTAATACTGCAATAATTTGACAAATAAGGAGACAATGCGGTGTATTGTAATGCAACAAAAATGGGCAACAGTTTGTATCAATAAAATGTTGATTATTCCACAAATTGTGCACCAAACAAATAATTTGTAGGAATGAATAAGGACTACTGTTTTTGCCCCCCCCCCCCCCCCCCCCAGAATATTGCGATAAGAGTAACAACTAAAAACAATAATATGGCTGAAACTTCCTGGCAGATTAAAACTGTGTGCCGAACTGAGACTCGAACTCGGGGACCTTGGCCTTTCGCAGGCAGGTGCTCTACCATCAGAGCTACCCAAGCACGACTCACAACTCGTCCTCAGAGCTTCAATTCTGCTAGTTGGAGCAAGAAGCATGGGACATTTCATTTCGGAAATCATTAGAAAATTCAATATTCTGAGATCCACAGTGTCAAGGGTGGTGAGAATACCAAACTTTAGGCATTACCTCCCATCACGGACAACACAGTGGCTGATAGCCTTTGTTTAATGACCGAGAGCAACTGCATTTGCTCTTAGAATTGTCAGTGTTAACAGAGAAACAGCACTGCATGAAATAACCGCAGAAATCAATGTAGGATGTGAGATGAATGTATCTGTTAGGCCACTGCAGCAAAATTTGGTGTTACGATGCTATTGCAAGTTGTTGACAAGGCACTGCGCAAGCTGGTGATGGCTCCATAATGGTACGGGCTGTGTTTGCATGGAATGGACTGGGTCTTCCGGTCCAACTTAACCGATTGTTGACTAAATATGGTCACATTTAGCTACTTGCAGACCACTTACAGCCACTGACAGACTTCATATTCCCAAACAATGATGGAATTTTTATGGATGACAATATGCCATGTCATCAGTTTACGAACACAAAAGCAAAATTAACACACACACACACACACACACACACACACACACACACACACACACACACACACACAAAACACTTGATTTGTTATATATTTTGCATGTGATTTGAAAAATGAATCCTATCTACTTTCAACTTCTCAATGGTTATTACAAAACCATAATTAATTAACAGCTGTTAACTTTGAACGAAATTTTATATGATTCAAACTTACAGAGCCAAAATCAGTGATCTGATGTGGATGCAAACCACCTGCCCGAATTCCTTGTTCCCATTGGTGCGAGAGATTTTGGGGAGGGAACGGGAATGGAGGAATATGAAGGGGCATTGGTCACAATCTGGGAATCACAATCCACAATACTCTTCACGCGAGACAAAATCATAATGTTATGCAATGCATATACTGAAACATGAGTTTGGCAGCTGCAATTTTGATGCACACAATCTAAGAGGACTGTAAACTGCAGAAATAAGGTTTTTAAGAACAACAGCTGGATACAGACTATCTGACACGACAAAAAGTACAACAATCAGGCAAGAACTATGACTTAAAAACACAAACAGATCAAGGAGTATAGAAATAAACGGAGAGATAACATCACAAGAGTGAAGAAAAATAGAATGTCTAAAATAATAAATAATTGCTGGCCAACAAAGAAGTTTTATTACATGTTGCGCAAGTTATTTGCATTGTATATTACAACGAAATGGAATGAATCATTTACTGGTTATTCAACAAACCTCATGCTTAAGTAGACTTAACCTTCTTCTTTAATTGAATTATTGAGCACTGGTGAAAACCAATGTGTATGATTCTTTCTGATACGTTATTTAAAATTTATTTTGTTACTATATGTCTACAAAGAGGAATATAATACTTGTATGTGATACAAAAGAAATTATAGTTCACTTTTGCCATCCTCATTAAAACTTCGTTTTTTATAAATTTTACTGTTCTTTCTTTTAAAGTACTGGTCCTAGACTTTTTTGACTTGGGTACATTAATACTGTTACATTGTAATCAGAATGAAATCCAAATCCAATAGCAGGATCGACAGTGTAATATAACACTTAGCACTGAAACCACATTTACAACGAACAACAATCTACAGCCATAATAGAACTGAACTCCTGTTAGGAGAGTGCATCTATTTATACAAACAACAAACATCAAATACCCCAAAATGCTGCTATTTAAACTAACATAAAATACTCCAAACAATACAAACCCTCTAAATATGATAAACAGTAAACAACAAATAACTGCTGGTGGTCAGACTTGAACTGGTGATCAACAGCATGCAAGCCGGCGATGCTGCCACTACGCCACACTGCATGCACCACAGCCTGCAGCAATATTTTTACTGGCAACACTAACCGCTACGCTACTCTGCATGCACCAGAGCTCACAGAAATATTTCTAATTGTTTGCATACCGCACGTGACGATTTCCTGTCACCGCCAGTGACTGCATCTTTGTTGTTATGTTCCATTTTACATGTTACACAATAGGCCTGCATCTTCCTGTACCTTATTTTCTCTCTTCTCCTTTCCAGAGTTTTCATTAATGACTCAGACTTTGGATGCTCTTGAGATGAAGCTTGGAGCTGCACCTATTAAATAAGAGTTTGAGGTACCTGACCAACGTAAAAGATAAATGACACAGGTCAAATCAGCCGTAAGAGAGGGAAAAAGAAAGAGGCTTTTGATCAGTGACATATTTTGCTGTCATGTTTGGCATTTTATTCTGAACCTGTGGTTGAAATGTCACAAGTGGAAAAAAAAAGAAAGATTACAGTTTTACAGGTCCACTGATGACAAGGTCATTAGAGACAGACACGAGCTTAAATCGTAGGAACTGGACCGGCAAACATCCTGTTGGGATATTATGCAAAATCTCACTTGGCAGTCACAGAGTGATTCAATTTATGAAAATAACTGGTAACGGCAGTTAGCGAGGATATAAAGTGGCTATTTTGTAGATAAGGCAACAGGCAGGCTTTTATTTATTGTTGCACTGGAAATAGTAGTTGACCTACAGAAGAGATAGCTTATAAAATATTTGTACAGCCCACACAAGGACTTGTGTAGGTCTGCTGATGACACTGCAATTCCGTCAGAGATGGAAAAGGATTTGGAAGAGACACTGAACGAAATGGATACTGCCTTGAAAAGAGGTTATAAGATGAACATCAACAAAAGTAAAACAATGGTAATGGAAATTGGTAATCAGGCAATGACTAGAGAATTGCATTAGAATATGAGACACTAAAAGTAGTAGATGAATTTTGCTATTCAGGCAGAAAAATAACTGATGATCACAAAAGTAGAGAGGATACATAATGCCAACTGGTAACAGTAAGTAAAGTATTTCTGAGAGAGAGAAATTTGTTAGCATGAAACAAATTTAAGTGTAAGGCAGCCTCTTCTGATGGTATTTGTTTGGAGTGTAGGCTTGTGTGGAAGTGAGACACGGATGATAAGCAATTAAGAAGAGAAGTAAAGAGAAGATTTTCAAATGTGGTGAGACTACAGAAAAATACTGACGATTACACAGATAGAATGAATAACTGATGAGGTGGTATTAAATCGAAGGGGTGAAAAAAGAAAGTTATGGTGCAACTTGACTAAAAAAGGAATCAGAAGAAGGCACATATCCTGAGGCATCAATGAATAGTCAATATGGTATTGGAGGGAAGTGTGACAGCTAAAAACTGTAGAGGGGGACCAAAGCTTGAACATAACAAACAGGTTCAAATGGATGTAGTTTGCAGTAGTTATGCAAAGACGAAGAGGCATGCACAGGACAAAGGAGTGTCGACAGCTGCAAAAAAGCAGTCTTTGGACTGAAGACCACAACAGCAACAACACACATACAAACATACATGACTGCTCAAGAGTAGGGGATTCGTAACAGTCTGAGGCAGCCGTGATCATTCAGCATATGCAAGGAAGGGCCAGATGAGTGGTCACGGACTGGTGTTGCAGGAGAACACAAGGTATGTTTACACAGATCATAAAAATTGCATATTGCCAACAGCACATCCTGACGATGTTGTCTGGCAACACTGTGGCCACACAAATTGCAGCCATATGTACTACAACATTACTGGCCACTGTTGCCCAGCAACGCTTGTTTCAATGCTCTTGCAGGCTGTAAGTTTTTACGAGAGGCCACGCTACTGCCATAAATGAACTAATGTGTGCTAACGGGAGTGAGTGCTGCTCTACTGCTTTTACATTAAACAAGGAATTAAGTTAGAAATAACAAGATAAATCAGGCTTTGTGGATGCTTTCTTTTTCAAGTAAGAGGAATACTTAAGAAAATTTAACTAGTGAACTGATGTTAGAAACATACCTAGTCCAGAAATTTACCACAACATGAAGACACACTTTCAAATATCTAGTACACACAATTTGTCTGACAAATGATAAAACTGACACTATTATGAGACACTGCATACCAGTTACAACCCGATTGGTGATCACTTTTCAATTATTAACTGCTGGTGATTCACAGATAGGTTTAATAAACCTCTTTTAAGTTCACTATTCATCAATAAGCCTCATGGCACCAGAAGTACACACTGCTGAAAGATTTTTATTTTCATTTTATTTTTGGTCACTGGCATACACCACTGTTTGCACTACCAATTCTTTCTTTAGTTACATCTTTAGACAGTATGACACTGAAAACATCAAAGGCAAACAATACAGATGAGGACCAACCTGCACTTCCGCTCTTCCTATGTAATTTCTTTGCCTCGCATTTGGCACAGATTTGAACATTGTGTTTAGACAATAATTTTGACATCCCAGAACTGCCGATTGTAGAAGAATCGGATTTATAAAATTAATTGTTCTCTCATTTGTCCACTTCATTTCTGAACATGACAGACTTATGACAAGAAACCACTACAGTACACATGGCAATATGTGTACACACAAACTTTTGAACAAAAGCAAAACAATATTGTTTTCGCTCTGACATTTGACTGCAGCACTTTCATTGAGACAAGTAGGAAACACAGATGAGAGCAACAGGGAAGCATTTACAGATGAGGACAGAGAAGATGGCTCCTTAACAGAAATACTGAAAACTGTGAACTGGCAGATACTTGAAGAAAGACCTGCAGTATATTCTGAAAACATTGATCACAAGAATGGTTAATCAAGACAGAATTCTTAAGCTCCAGGCATACTGCTTGCATAAAGTCTGCAGAGATACATTAAATTACACTGTGGAGGAAGTGACACAGCAGCCAGGAGGGAACCATCAGTCCTCCCTAGCCCCATGTTATCTTCTGCCAACAAGAAGCCATTCCTTTGTCAGTGATGGTAAAGGATGTAGTTGTGCCACTGGCATTTCAACTGCAGCTACCATAAAACAGATGTTGTAAAGAAGCAACGGTTCCCACACAAACATGGCAACTTCATGTTCAAAAGTGGAGATGTGCTTTAAACGTGGTCTTTGAGGTTAAGCTTCACCATGACTGATGTTAATGTAAATAGAAACTACAAATTTACTGTAAACAGTCGAAATTTACTTTTATTCACACTACTCATTTCTGGGCTTTAAACCTCATCATCAGGCAGAGTTATGCAAATTTTAATTTTAATAAGACACATAGGCCTACATGTTGTGTGTACGACTTTTGGGTAATGTGGCACTATCAGACATTAGAGCCCAAAAAAAGAAAAAAATTATTGCAAGGCTCAAAATTTTGGGGAGGCCTTTGCTTGCAACAATGAATGATAATACAAAAATGCAGAGTGAGCCAGGGCACTACCAACAAACTTTCAGAAGTTGTTCAGGGATACATACTGGGGAGAGCTCCGGCCTCCTAGCAGAGAGGAGTTCACAGCAGCTGCAGCTTATTGTTTCTATACAGATTGTATACATTGTTTAGTTTAGTGGCATTCTCACATTCTTCTGAGTAGCTGTTTATTTAGCTGTTTCTAGTGGTGTTATTTATTTTTGCTCTAAACGTTTTCATTGTTTTTGACTGTTAGTGTTGGATAAGTTCTGTTTCCAGAGTTGGGGTTACATTACCTGTGGTTCAGACAATAATTGATTAAAGGTGGATAGGGACTGCACCTGTTGTGTAAGGACGCTTGAGGAATTGGCCGCTGTCTGTAAACGGATGGAAGCTGTGTCCAGTCATGGTTGACAGGCAACAGGCTGCTGCTCTGGACAGCAGTGGGGTTGGTGTGTTCGAGACAAATGCTTTGGAATTTCTAGAAACCATAGCATCATGTGGGCTCCCCGATGTTGCTGCATCTTCTGATTAGCACATCCCAGTCGGTTGATACTTACCTGGCGGCGATCGGCGAACATTTTCGGGGTCAAGAAAGTCTGGTCAGAAGGCTAAGGTGGGTACTGGCTGTGCGGGTGTCCCCTTAAACAAGGTTTGAGGCACTGCCTACTGCTGAAAGCAGATCTCAGCCAGCACGAGATACCTAATCTGTTGAAACTGTGGCCAACCTTCTCGGAAGGTCCGAAGAAGTGCAGAGTGTGGGACTGCTTGTCAATGGGATCTCCAACGACAGCCAGTTGACGGAACCTGTCAGGAAAACAGGGGGCAGGTCAGGAAAGGAGTTCAGTGTCCACTCTGTTTGCTTGTCGGGTTATCTCATATGAGACGCGGGAGATGCTCTACCAGCACTAACTGAGCGCACTAGATGCATCTGGCTGCAAATAGTGGCTCACATAACCACGAACAACGCTTGTCATCTGGGTTCAGAGGCCATCCTCAGTTCCTGTATGCAGCTGGCTTGTATGCAGCTGGCTGATTTGGGGAAGATCCCATGGGGTGGAAGCAGGGCTATCGTTTTGCAGCATCATTTACAGAACTGATCCTGGTCCTCTTCTACACAGAATATTTGAAAGAACTTGCCCCTCTCTAGCAGCAGCGTACTTTAATCTTTGGAGGAGTGAAGTGTTCCCGATTACTGGAAAAAAGCACTGGTCGTCCCAATTTTCAAGAATGGCCGTTGAACAACCTCGCTATATAAGCCTATATCTCTTACATTGTTCAGCTGTAGAATTATGGAATATATTTTATGCTTGCATATCATGACACTTCTGTAAGATCCAAGATGTGTTTCGAAAACAATGATAGTTTGAAACCGAAATTGTTCTATTCATCCACAAGACACAGTATATACAGTCGCTCAGGTAGATTCCACGTTCCTCGACTTCCGTATATCATTTGATACAGTTCCAAACTGCAGCCTAATGAACAAAATTTGAGCAACAGAATATCACACTAAATGTGTGATTGAATTGAAGAGTTTCTCATGAACAGAACACAGTATGACATCCTGAACGGAGATAAGTCTTCAGACCAAAAGTGACTTCATGTATACCCCATGGGAGTGTTATAGGACAACTAATTTTCATAATATATATAAATGACCTAGTAGATAATGTTGGAAGTTCCACGAGGATTTTTGCAGCTGACACTGTTGTATACAGAGAAGTCACGACTCTCGAAAATTATAGTGAAATGCAGACAGACTTGCAGAGGAGTGACGCTCAGTGCAGGAAGTGGCAATTGATCTTCAACATAATGAAAGAAATGAACACAATGCGAATACAGACAGAAAGAACCTTCGCTATATGATTACACAAGTGCAGAACAATTACTGGTCGCAGTTAATTTCATAAAATATCTAGGAGTATGCATTAGGAGCAATATGAAATGGAAAAACCACATAAAATTAACCACGAGTAAGCCATATGCCAGACTGAGATTCATTGGAAGAATCCTTAGGAAATGTAGTCCATTAATGAAGGAAACAGCTTACAAAACACTCGTTCAATCATTACTTTAATACTGCTTATCAGTACGAGATATGTATCAGATAGGAGTGACAGAGGAAATACAGAAGATGCAAAGAAGAGTAGTGCATTTCTTTACAGGTTCATTTAGTAAGCACGAAAGCATCAGAGAGATGATCAACCATCTCCAGAGGCAGACATTGCAAGACAGACGTTCTGCATCACAGTGTGGTTTATTGGTAAAGTTCCAAAAAGAGTCAACAAATACTTCTTCCTATGCATGTCTAGTAGAAGACCATAAAGCTAAAATAAGAGACATGCAAGACCACATGGAGCCATACAGGCAATTCTCCTTCTCACGTACTATTTGCGAATGGAACAGGACAAGGAGAAGTAAAAGTGCTACCTAAAGGACCCCTCCATCAACACCACAAAATGGCTTGTGGAGTGTATTAGGTACCCGCAGTCTTCTGCAGCTTGTCGTAGGGTAATTATGTAATTTTGATTTATTCAGGTTGTTACTTCAATTATCTTTGTTTCTGTGAAAGCACCTTCACAGCAGTGGGGAATGTTGTCATATGCAATCACCAAAATGTACAACATAAAGCACAGAGTAATACAACACTATCAGATGCAGAAGTATTCCGATGTGGCTGCCATCGGCGTGGCAGCAACTTGGCACTCGCTCTTCCATTTCATTCAGTGAAGACTATCTGCAGTACTGCAGTGTATCACTGTTACCACACAACTAACACTGTCAGAAAACAAAACACTAGACAGAATGGTTGTTCTTATCATTGTACTGTCATATTTTAGAGCCAATAAAATTTTGAGAAATGTTACATACATGATCTTTTGATGCCTTCGGATGTGAGATACACTGAAGCACCCACTCCCTATATTATTAACTGTGCGCTGAGGAAGTTACTGTAAGGTGACCAAAACCTTAATACTTCAGCATTTTAATTATTTTCTAAGATCAAGAGTGAATACACTTAGAAGGATTTTAATGACAATAATATAAATACGGGTACCTCCACTGGACATGGGATTCTTTCCCCTAATGTTCACATCACGCACAGCGACTTATCTGGTTACAGTTTTATTGAATTGTAAGGGTTGGCAGACAGATGATGAAGCAAATACACTAGTTGCCTAAAACCTTCTTATTTCTGCTGAATTAAGAGCAGAGCACAGGGAAAACATTATAGGAAAAGTGGAGGCTGTGACTTCCTTACTGCCTAAATTTCCTACTGACACGCTCACTGCTCAAAAGAATAACGACGACTAACAGGGTAGTGCAAGCCATTATTCTTCCCATGCTCCATACATGAAAGGAATGGGATGAAACTGGAATATACACTGTAATGAAAATTATTGGTGCAGACATACACTGATGAGCCAAAACATTTTGACCACTACCGACCATGACACTGAGTGGTGTACCAGGAACGTGATGCAGTTAGGAAAGTGTACGAACAGTGGAAACTCCAGATTGGAATATCAACAATGTAAGGAAAAGATAGATTGCTACTTACTGTACAGATGACACATTGAGTTGCCAACAAGTACAATCAAACGACACTTGTACACCATCTTCCAGCCACAGCCTTCATCAGAAAAACACACACACACACACACACACACACACACACACACACACACACATATTCATTCACACAAGCAAGCACACCTCACACACACATTACTGCAATTTCTGGCTGTTGAGACCAGAATGCCAATGGCATTCTGGCAGGTGTCTTACTCGAGTGAGAGAACGTGTGCATGTTTCTCTTTCTTTTTCAGATCAAGGCTGTGGGAGAAAGCTAATGATTAATTGTCTTTTAATTGTGCCTGTCTGCAACTTAATGTATCATCTTTATGATAAGTAGCAATCTATCTTCTGCTTACATTAAGGGAAGTATACAAGTGGAGCAGAGATAAAAGGGGAATCATTCTAGCAACAATATGGGCTGCAAATGGTGAAATCCACTGACGTAAATGACTTTGACAAAGGGCAGATTGTTACGGCCCAGCACCTGGGAATTGTTGTTGTTGTGGTCTTCAGTCCTAAGACTGGTTTGATGCAGCTCTCCATGCTACTCTATCCTGTGCAAGCTTTTTCATCTCCCAGTGCCTACTGCAACCTACATCCTTCTGACTCTGCTTAGTGTATTCATCTCTTGGTCTCCCTCTACGATTTTTACCCTCCACGCTGCCCTCCAATACTAAATTGGTGATCCCTTGATGCCTCAGAACATGTCCCACCAACCGATCCCTTCTTCTGGTCAAGTTGTGCCACAAACTTCTCTTCTCCCCAATCCTATTCAATACTTCCTCATTAGTTATGTGATCTACCCATCTAATCTTCAGCATTCTTCTGTAGCACCACATTTCGAAAGGTTCTATTCTCTTCTTGTCCAAACTATTTATCGTCCATGTTTCACTTCCATACATGGCTACACTCCATACGAATACTTTCAGAAATGACTTCCTGACAGTTAAATCAATACTGGATGTTAACAAATTTCTCTTCTTCAAGAACGCTTTCCTTGCCATTGCCAGCCTACATTTTATATCCTCTCTACTTCGACCATCATCAGTTATTTTGCTCCCCAAATAGCAAACCTCCTTTACTACTTTAAGTGCCTCATTTCCTAATCTAATTCCCTCAGCATCACCCGACTTAATTAGACTACATTCCATTATCCTTGTTTTGCTTTTGTTGATGTTCATCTTATATCCTCCTTTCAAGACACTGTCCATTCCATTCAACTGCTCTTCCAAGTCCTTTGCTGTCTCTGACAGAATTACAATATCATCGACGAACCTCAAAGTTTTTATTTCTTCTCCATGAATTTTAATACCTACTCCGAATTTTTCTTTTGTTTCCTTTACTGCTTGCTCAATATACAGATTGAACAACATCGGGGAGAGGCTACAACCCTGTCTTACTCCCTTCCCAACCACTGCTTCCCTTTCATGTCCCTCGACTCTTATAACTGCCATCTGGTTTCTGTACAAATTGTAAATAGCCCTTCGCTCCCTGTATTTTACCCCTGCCACCTTTAGAATTTGAAAGAGAGTATTCCAGTCAACATTGTCAAAAGCTTTCTCTAAGTCTACAAATGCTAGAAACGTAGGTTTGCCTTTCCTTAATCTTTCTTCTAAGATAAGTCGTAAGGTCAGTATTGCCTCACGTGTTCCAGTGTTTTTACGGAATCCAAACTGATCTTCCCCGAGGTTGGCTTCTACTAGTTTTTCCATTCGTCTGTAAAGAATTCGTGTTAGTATTTTGCAGCTGTGACTTATTAAGCTGATAGTTCGGTAATTTTCACATCTGTCAACACCTGCTTTCTTTGGGATTGGAATTATTATATTCTTCTTGAAGTCTGAGGGTATTTCGCCAGTTTCATACATCTTGCTCACCAGATGGTAGAGTTTTGTCAGGACTGGCTCTCCCACGGCCGTCAGTAGTTCCAATGGAATATTGTCTACTACGGGGGCCTTGTTTCGACTCAGGTCTTTCAGTGCTCTGTCAAACTCTTCACGCAGTATCATATCTCCCATTTCATCTTCATCTACATCCTCTTCCATTTCCATAATATTGTCCTCAAGTACATCGCCCTTGTATAGACCCTCCATATACTCCTTCCACCTTTCTGCTTTCCCTTCTTTGCTTAGAACTGGGTTTCCATCTGAGTTCTTGATATTCATACAAGACGTTCTCTTATCTCCAAAGGTCTCTTTAATTTTCCTGTAGGCTGTATCTATCTTACCCCTAGTGAGATAGGCCTCTACATCCTTACATTTGTCTTCTAGCCATCCCTGCTTAGCCATTTTGCACTTCCTGTTGATCTCATTTTTGAGACGTTTGTATTCCTTTTTGCCGGTTTCACTTACTGCATTTTTATATTTTCTCCTTTCATCAATTAAATTCAATATTTCTTCTGTTACCCAAGGATTTCTACTAGCCCTCGTCTTTTTACCTACTTGATCCTCTGCTGCCTTCACTATTTCATCCCTCAAAGCTACCCATTCTTCTTCTACTGTATTTATTTCCCCCATTCCTGTCAATTGTTCCCTTATGCTCTCCCTGAATCTCTGTACAACCTCTGGTTCTTTTAGTTTATCCAGGTCCCATCTCCTTAAATTCCCACCTTTTTGCAGTTTCTTCAGTTTTAATCTACAGATCATAACCAATAGATTGTGGTCAGAGTCCACATCTGCCCCTGGAAATGTCTTACAATTTAAAACCTGGTTCCTAAATCTCTGTCTTACCATTATATAATCTATCTGATACCTTTTAGTATCTGCAGGGTTCTTCCATGTATACAACCTTCTTTCATGATTCTTAAACCAAGTGTTAGTTATGATCATGTTGTGCTCTGTGCAAAATTCGACCAGGCGGCTTCCTCTTTCATTTCTGTCCCCCAATCCATATTCACCTACTATGTTTCCTTCTCTCCCTTTTCCTACACTCGAATTCCAGTCACCCATGACTATTAAATTTTCGTCTCCCTTCACAATCTGAATAATTTCTTTTATTTCATCATACATTTCTTCAATTTCTTCGTCATCTGCAGAGCTAGTTGGCATATAAACTTGTACTACTGTAGTAGGCGTGGGCTTCGTATCTATCTTGGCCACAATAATGCGTTCACTCTGCTGTTTGTAGTAGCTTACCCGCATTCCTATTTTCCTATTCATTATTAAACCTACTCCTGCATTCCCCCTATTTGATTTTGTGTTTATAACCCTGTAGTCACCTGACCAGAAGTCTTGTTCCTCCTGCCACCGAACTTCACTAATTTCCACTATATCTAACTTCAACCTATCCATTTCCCTTTTTAAATTTTCTAACCTACCTGCCCGATTAAGGGATCTGACATTCCACGCTACGATCCGTAGAACGCCAGTTTTCTTTCTCCTGATAACGACATCCTCCTGAGTAGTCCCCGCCCGGAGATCCGAATGGGGGACTATTTTACCTCCGGAATATTTTACCCAAGAGGACGCCATCATCATGTAATCATACAGTAAAGCTGCATGCCCTTGGGAAAAATTACGGCTGTAGTTTCCCCTTGCTTTCAGCCGTTCGCAGTACCAGCACGGCAAGGCCGTTTTGGTTATTGTTACAAGGCCAGATCAGTCAATCATCCATACTGTTGCCCTGAAAAGGCTGCTGCCCCTCTTCAGGAACCACACGTTTGTCTGGCCTCTCAACAGATACCCCTCCGTTGTGGTTGCACCTACGGTACGGCTATCTGTATCGCTGAGGCACGCAAGCCTCCCCACCAACGGCAAGGTCCATGGTTCATGGGGGGGCACCTGGGAATGAGGTTCTCGAAATGACAAAGATGGTCACTCACGTCTCACCACATGCAGGTTGTCAGCTTGCCTGCTCTGTAGAACAGGGTAGGTGCCACAGATCTATCACAGATCTGACAATCAGGTTCAATGCCTGTGCAGTATAACTGTTTCGGAGAACACTATTTGGCCCCCTATGTCAAATTTGGGGCTCCTGTATGCAAAAATACATAAAATACCCACTTAAGTTATCTAACATAACTATGTAAATGTATGCATACCTCCTGTGTGTGTTTCTTATCTCCAGCATGAACTTTGCTTCTAATACTGTCTTCCACTCTACTCATCACGGTGGCATTGGCAGCCTTATTGTCACTACTGTGTCTCTTTCTTCTTCTCACATCCTCCAGGTTTGATGTAGACTCTGAAGATTCTTGAGATGGCTGGGAATGCACCTGTTTAACATAGTACTTGGAATATCATATCTCATGCCATTATAAATCAAAAATTGAGTAAGACAATGCCAAAACATATAACATAGAGAATGCTTCTGGAAGGTTGTACTTTTCCTTCCCTCTTTCTTTTAAAGCTTCACTGTACTGCAAGACCAAAAGAATACAGTCAACAAGCTACTTCTCATTTGCACAAATTTATATCACTCAATTATTTCAAATTCAAAATACTAATCTTGAGTAAAGTTTACAAGCCCAAAATAAAGTTAAATTATAGCAAAAATTACTAAACAAATACACGAAGGACTTGAAAGGGGCTTCTTTCTCTGCAAAACATGAGTTTCAAAGGATTATACAGAGAAGGTACTCAGGATTGCAGGTTGAGATAAACAGAACAGGGCAGGATTAGAAGAAAATTTACACTCAAGTATCATCAATAGACAAATCATGAGAGCCTGAAGAGTCTGAAGAAGTGGACAAAGAAATTGACAAGTTGGAGATGGGGAAAGCACAAACAAAAAACAAGAAGTAAAACAAAGGATAACTGAGACACATTGGGGAGGAAAAAGAAGAATTAAACGTTCAAAATTTCGTCAACAGTGTTGACACTAGAGATGGAGTGCTTGCTCGGTTGGACAGTTTATCAGCTACAGTCACAAGGAAGGAAAGGCCCCACCATCTTTACAGGTTGCCACTGGTAAACAACAGAAAGAGAGGCATGGATGGCAAACAGACGGGAAAACCAAAAGGACAGCCAAGGAGTAATAAAATACAAAAATTGTAAAAGGGGAGAAAAATGGCTAAAGAGGATAAATGAATATAAAAAAAAAGCAGTACAAATTAATAATGCTCAATATTTGGAAAGAGTATTGATTGTTTTAAAAGTGTGTGATATTTGAGTTTATCCATGGCAGATGCAAAGCTACTACTGTTGAACTCATTGTTAAAATGCAGGCTCAACCACCTCTGACAATGCAAAAGTGCTAGACCTGATGTGTTCCAAAGGAGCAAGCCTTCATCACCAGAATTTTCTACAATAATCTTATAAAAGTAATAAAAATAGAAATAAAATTAGTGATCATTTCCCTTGTAAATATGTCTTTCTAAATCATGTTTTAACATCACCCGCCAAGTCAGTAAAGTGAAATTAAATAAATCAGCATATGCAGTCTGTGAGCATACACAATGTCTCAGCTACAGAAATTCATGTGCACGGTCTATATTCCTCCTCGATAGGAAATTCTGTGTACAAACACACAAAGATATGTATAGTGCAACTGAGTGCTTTGTGTGCAGAATCAAGAAATCAAATACTCTCTCATCAATGATAGAAGACATTGCACGTCCCCACAGACATGTCTGGGAGTTCAAATCTTATCAAGTACTGATGGTCAGCAGTATAAATACAACTGAAATAGCTAAGCATAGACTCTGATGTTGTACCAGATCTCATTTTTTAAAAAAGTTGTTTCCATTTCCTGTAATCTGTTCATGTAATGTATTTTTATTTTTCTCACTATGTACTGCAATCTCTAATTGTTCCAACAGATCCAATTTTGTACCCTTATTAAGTGTATGAAAATCTTGTGAGTTTCTTCAGTTCTCAACAAAGGGTGGCAGTTTTACAGAAGTGTTACAACCAGCTTTTCAAAATTACTAAGCTGAGAGCACAGACAATGTCTCAGCAATATATTGTACCTCAACTTCACAGACGCACCAGCCTGACAAATGCAGATCGTGTAATAGCTGTTACACTGAATTTTGTAAATAGCAGCTTTATCATAGAGAGGATAAATGAATACATAAAAAAGAATATAAATTAATAATGCTCTACATTTGGAAAGCTCAAAATTTCATCTACCTTCTGCAATAAAGTAGCATTGTATGCAATTTGTTAAGAGCTTCTCGAAGACTTGGCTCCTCAGCTATTTGATGAACTATTAACTTTACTCCTTACATTATTTATAGTCCATGCACTGAGGCATTCAAACAATGATTTTTCAGGAAGAGGCCCTATGAACTTGTACAATGGGGCATACCCTCTGTCATGCACATCACGGTGCAGAGTGTATATGTAGATGTACATTTTCCGAATTATTCTGACACCTTTCCACCACATACATATAACTGATGCAACAGCTGCTTCAACCCGGTTTCTCAATTCTGGAAGATCATGAGATAGTGAGGACACACACACACACATATCTCGCGATCTTCCAAAGAGAGAAATTCCACAATGTCAGATAAGGTGAACGAGGAGGCTATAAAAAATAAGTTTGTCATTCAGAAGATGTATCTAGCAGAGTAACACCATTTAACCAATTCCGTGAAGAGTTGATTATACACTGTCTGACAAAAAGTGAGGGGAGGAGCAAACAAAGTAAGACTTACATATGTGGTTTCTGTCCTTTCGGACATATCAGAAAGAACAGACACTATTTTTTATCCTGAAGCCACTATGAATCAAGACAATAGCTGCCAATGGGAACCAGATTGTTTCAATAGGCTAAGCCGAAAATTGGTGCCGGACTGGGATCTCCTGCTTGCTAAACAGATGCGCTGATCACTACGTCATGCGAACATAGCGGTCAACCACAATGGCGTGGACTATCTTATCATGCCTCCTGTCAAACGTAACTTTTCAATTTACACCACACACTACCGATGTAGTGTCCCTACACACTGGTCACATGACTTCACAGGTTGAGAGAGTATATTAACCCACTTATCAGTACAGGGAATGGAACATTAACTTCAAATGCCTGTATAAAGCAGTATTGCAATTCGACTGAATCACAAACTTTTTGTATCAGGTGGCCGGCACATAAATTAATACCCAACTTGCAAAGCAACTCCGTCACTGTGCTTGACAATGCAACTTATCACAACATATTGGAAAAAAATCCAACCATAAACAGCAAGAAAGCTGAGATAGCAAAATTTTTAAGTTCTCAGAACATTCAATTTGTGTGAGGAAGCATCGAAATTGGTTATACGCATCAATAAAAAGCAACAATCCAGAAAAAGTTGTTGAAACCATAAGTTTACGCATACCACATACCACTTACTGAATGCTGGCCCCTATTCCAAATGCTCATGAGGTCTGATTCCTACTACACATCTGCGAGGAGGCCTTAAGATGGCGTAGTGAAATTCCAAAACTGGTCACAGAAATAAATTAAATTCAAAATACGGACAGATGAAAGTGTTATCTTACATTGTATATTAAACAGCCAACAGCCCCTCAACCATAATGTACAATGATGGACTTGAGGAGACTCCGCTCTTCAGTTGCCAACAATTCATCCGGAACTAAATGCAATGGAAATGGCACAGACACAAGGAAAGAATTTCATGGCTACCATGAATGCCACTTTTAAGCTCAAGGATGTCTGGGACCTAGGTGAAGAGAACTTTGCTTCTATCACTGAGCCAGAATAGGTAGGATTTTGCAGACAGGCGGAAGGTGTCAAAAAGACATATACCGGACATGAAAAGATCTTCACTCTAGCAATTCTGACACTGACAACAGATTTCAAACCTTACATTTTGATGAAAGCGATTAACAGATGGTTAGTAATGAAGGCTCTACATGTTCTTTATTTTACATTGCCGTATCACTTGTGCAACACTATCAAACACATCTCTCTCTCTCTCTCTCTCTCTCTCTCTCTCTCTCTCTCTCTCTCTCTCTCTCTAGTGCTTTGATCAGATATGATTAATTTCAAACTTTTGCATTTGTCAAATTAGTGGCTGTAACATACGCATTTGTGTGAAGGCTTCAGCTGCCTACACCTTCCTGAACATGCTGTGTCCATCCGCAACACAACGCACACCACCATAATTATCTCTTCCCCTACAGTGCGATCTACACTGCCATGGGCCAAGTAATTTTGTACACACTCCCAGAGAGAGGTGGACAGTGGAAGGGTAGAGGGAGGGAGGAAGATCAGAATACAACGTACCATTTGTGTCATAATCATTAAAGGTGGAGCATATGCATGAAGGAGAAGGAACTGCACATTCACTATTGAAAGAAGCCATTTGGCTGCAGTGATTTAAGGAAACCATGGAAAACCTAACTCAAGATGTTTGGATAGTGATTTAAATCCTATTTTTCCCAAACAAATCTGTCTCAACTTGAGGCACAACAAGCTATGAAACTGGGTAGAAAATTACTAACTGGTTTAAAATTACCAATGTCGAATTACATTTATAGTGTGTATGGTAATAGTGCCAATATAAATACATCTCAGAGTAGCAGTTAAAACCAACATCCTCATTTAGTTCTAGGATGTATTCCAATCTCCATCCTCCCCTAGAGTTTTGTCCTCCACAGTTCCCTCTCAACACCCATTATTCCATCCTTTCTTCTTGTTAGTGCTTTCTACATGTTTCTTTCCTCTTCGATTCTGTGGAGAACTTATTCATTTCTTATCTTATCACTTCACCTAATTTACAGTATCATTCTATAGCACTACATATCACTCTCTTCTATTCAATTTATTTCTGGTGTCCCCTTAGTCATTGCCTCACTTCCAAACAATGCTGCATTCTGAACATACATTGTCAGAAATTTCTTCCACAAACTGAGGTTGCTGTTTGATACTAGTAGACTTCTTTTGCACGGATGCACTCTTTGCCTGCATTAGTCTGCCTTTTATGTCCTCTTCGCTTCATATCCTATTTTGCTTCCATGGTACAAGAATTCCTGCACTTTGTCTACTTTGTGATCTTCAATATTTGTGTTAAGTTCCTCACTAATCTCTCAACTAATTCTTGTTACTTTCACCTTTCTTCAGTCTATTCGCTTACCACATTGTGTTCAACAGACACTTTATTTCAGTCATCATGTATTCTTCCTTTCACTTTCACTGAGGATAGCAGTGTCATCAACAAATCTTGTCACTGATATTCTTTCACCCTGAATTTTAATCCCTGTCCTGAACCTTTCCTTTATTTCTGTCACTGCTTCTTTGACACACTCTATTCTTGGTCTTCTCCGTTCTCACTTCTTATAGTATATTATGGTATATTATGGTATTTCCCTACAGCTCACACTCATACAGTGTTGAGCATTTTGCACAATTCTACATATCAAACCCTTTTCTAGGTCAACAAATGTGTGCTGATTTTTGCCACAACAGATGCTTGAGAAACGCCTCTGTCATTCCTTTACTTTTCCTACAATCAAACTGACTATCACCCAAGATCTCCTCAATTTTCTTATCCATTCATCTGTACATTATTCTTGTCATTAAGTTGGATGCTTGAGCTGCTGGGCTGATGGCACAATAATTCTGGCGCTTATTTGCCTACACTATATTTGGAATTGTGGGTGGTATTTTTCCGAAAGTCTAGTGGTATGTATCCTGTCACATAGATTCTACACACCTAGTTGAATAGTTACCTGTTTGCCAAAGTGCACCTGAGTTTAGAAATTCTGAAGAAAATTTTTTCTATGCCTTCTGCCTTATTTCATTGCAAGTTGTCCGAATCTCTGTCAAATGTTGACTGTAATGCTGCATCCCCTATATCTTCCAAATCGACTTAGATTTTCTTCTATCACACCAGAAGACAGTTCCTCCCCTTGTAGAGGCCTTCAATGTACTCTCTTCACTTACCCATTCTCTCCTCTATGTTTCAAACAACGGAATTCCTCTTACACTCTTAATGTTGACGATTTTGCTTTCAACTTCACTGAAGGTTGTTATGACATTCCTAGATGCTGAATCAATCCTTGCAATGACCATTTCTTTCCTAATTTGTTCATTTTCCTCCTGCAGCCATTTCACTTTAGCTTCCTTGCATTTTCTATTTATTTCACTCCTGAGTGACTTATTTGCAGTACTCCTTTCTTTTCTGAATATTTTTATATTTCCTTCTTTTGTCAATCAGTTGAGGTACATCTTCTGCTAACAAAGGCTTATGCCTATGTTTATCCAGCTTTAGTGACTGCTATTTTTAGAGATGTCCTTTCCATTCTAACTGAACTGCCTACTGTGGTATTCATTGTAACAGCCTCAGGGAACTTCAAATGTACATTATTATTCCTCAGTATTCTACTTCTTTCCATGTTAATTCTTCCTGTCAATTCTCGTAAACTTCAGCCTACTATTTGTCATTATTAAATTGTGGTCCACATCTATATCTGCTTCTAGGTGTGCCTTACAATCCAATATCTGATTTTGGAATCTCTGTCTGACCACAATGTAATCTACCTGGTATTTTCCACCTTCTCGAGACATTTCCCAAGTATACCACCTCCTCTTGTGATTTTTGAGAAGCTGAAGTTTACTGCGTAACTCTTATTAGTTTTTCCACTCTCTCAATCCTGCTACCAAGACTATTTTCTCTCTTACACTGTGTTCAATTCCTTTCCACAGCATTCGAATCTCCCATTATTATTATTATTATTAGGTTATCACCTACCTTTAAATGCAGAGCTACCTGCTCAATGCACTCATGTGCTCACTCTATACTTTCACTCCTGTTAGTTACTTCGATACGTATACTTGAATTATTGTGTCAATTCTGATGAGAATAATTGGATCACTGAATTGTTCAAAGTAGCTCACTCAGTGCTACTTTCCTATTTGTAACAAATCCTACTCCCTTTTATACCATTTTCTGTCAGTACTTATATTACCTACATTAACAAGTAATTAAACTTACGTAACAGTTACGTACTGAGTCATCACTAGGCACGTAACGAGACTGAGAACACCGTTGGCTTTCTGACAATTCCTTCTTCATAGTTATATTATATATACACACAATGGTCTCAGTTCTATTCAATAACATTTCATGCAAAGTGGTGCTTCTGTTGCACGTCTGTGCGCTGCTGGGAGCACCCTTTGTGGCAGAATCTCAACTCGTTAACGTCAGATCAGTCATCTTAACATGATAAAAATTACACAATGACACCAGCTGTGCACAATACACAGTTATTCTACAACAGGATTCCATTTAGTATCTACCTGGAAATAGCTGTTTTGACTTATAGGGCTTCAAACAGTCATAGTTCCACTGATTCACTGACAACAGAGTTTCAAGGCAAAGTACTAAGGAGACATTAGCTTAAAGTAACCTTTCGCATCCTGCAACATAAATCTCAGTGCTTTGGGATTGGTCAATGATGACTCAGAGCTGCACAAGGCACATGTTTATAAGATTCCATGCGAATGTGCCAAATCATATACAGGGCAAACAACATGCATCCTTCTTGAGTGCATCATGTAACACCAGTAGCATATTTGCCTCCTCCAAGCCATCAAATCCATCTTGTGGTAAACACTTTATTTCTACCTGTCATTTGATGAAATATGGGAGCTTACCGTGCTTTCACCAGTATACACCTGAAGGTGGCCCAGAGTACCCATGCCGAAATACCACAACAGCAAGTAACTGACATCAGCAGTTCGCCAGAAATTTCTTGGAACAATTTATGTGCCGGTAAAGTTTAAAATTTTGCACAGTCTCAGATTTGTTTAAGTGCTTGTTAATGTCTCAGGACGTCAACTATTCAACATGTTATCACTTATACTTCTTAAATTAGTTATACTCTACACAGTAGAGGTGGGTTGGATAAACCTGAATTTATCGTTAGTTTGTCACCTGAAAGTAATGTTTCAATGAATAGTGGTTCACAATGGAAGTTGAATTTAAAGCTATGTCTAAAGCACTGTTAAACCACATTAATGCAGTGGAGGAGCAGATACAGGTTACAAAAATGCAGATGGATCTTATAAATTGTGCACAAGTTGAATGTACACATAAGGGAGACATCGAAGAAGAAATATGATATGTGTAGAGAGATAAATTTTCATGGGCTGCCAGATAAAATCAAAAAGTTCCAAAGGAAGATTGAGTCTAGTTGTGACCAACTGAGTGCTGAATTAATTGCTGAAGGGAAAGCACATGTGATGAGACAAAACTGAAGCAAAATCTGAAGGAAGTCAACAGCAGAATTCAAAAATAATGAGCTGATTTGACTCCCAGAAATTTTTACCTTCCACAAGAGAGGAGAAGAAATCTGTGCTGTTAGTCACAAATCAGAAAATTTTATGCTTCAAAAAATGGATTCCCTGCCTTAACATCTGTCTGCTGTACAATGAATAGAATCATATGCTACATGGGAGTTAACGGCCAAATTTCTACTTCCTAAATCACAATATGTTAACTCCATTTGTACCTTCTGTGCTGAGGTCCTATCACCATCAGCATGGTCCAAATTTGTAATGGGACTTTTGACATGGTCCTCTGTCCCCAGGTCACTGCTGCTCCTTTTTCTCCTTTCTAGGTCATCTGGTCTCGATCCAGACTTGGAACGTCTTCTAGATTCCCTTGCTGAAGTCATAGGAGCTTCCTGCACAGCGAGAATGTTACATCACAAATCAATTTGTGTATCAGCCTGCTGCTATAGTTGGTATACTGTGTGTGCTGCTTGCTACAGCAGTTCTTCCAGATACAGACGGTTGCTTACATTTAATGTACTTTCTCCAAATGAAGTTACATAATCACAGATGTAGAGTAGAAAAGAACACTTGTAGACCTACCAAATAGCAAGGGAAAAAAACATAAAAAAAATGATATTGCTATATAAGGCATGTCAAAAAGAATCTGCGGAACATTTTTCTATTTCGTGTTAGTAAAAAATTTACAACACAGTTACCATACTTTTCAATGCACCAGATCTATTTTTGCACAAGCTTTCCAATATCCACAGAAAAGAAGTTCTTTAGCTGAACAGCAAGCCACATATGTACCACTTCCTTCACATCTTCATCGGGGGTGAACTGACAGCCTCTTAAACCACCTTTGAGTGGACAAAATACCATATTTGCTCGAATCTAAGCCACACTTTTCTTCCGGTCAAATATATGTAGCGCTACACAGGCATCCTTTGCAGGCACGAAGATAAATACTGGCGCCAAAACCTCTGCATCAGTAAAAAAAAAAGTATTCCCTTCACCATAAGAATAATACGAATATAAACATTTTGCCATGTATTCTTTCGTGTTTGCTGCTATCTCATTTAAATCCTGTCTGCCTAATAAACTATGAAACTAGATAGGGACTACAGCAAAAGCGGAAGAATATACCTATCATCTCATGTTTATATTCGTATTATTCTTATGCCTAATTGTGATACAGTCAGAAATGAAGCACGGCAATTGACTAGATTTTTAAATCTAAGATGACTCTAATTTCTCTGCAGAATGTAACGTACTAAAGAGGCGTCTCCAAAGATTTTCAAACGGAGAAAAATTTTTGCTAAACTCTCATTCAGAACATCTTCTATCATACGCAGTCTATTATTTGGTTCTTGTTGATCATTATCAAAGAAGGCAGCAGTGTATGTAATAACAAATAGCAGTCTCTTGCCATTGTTTCACTTATGAGACAATTCCTCTCTCTTTTTTTATTGTAAGCGGCGGTAGTGCACACAAAAGCAAGCCTTGCTGCGAGCGGCGACAGGTCGTAAACACTCATTATCAGAATGCGACAAACAATGCGTGACACAGTACAATAATGCATTTTCAGCTTAGAGTGACGTAAACACCTATAACAAAGAGAACGGCACATATCAGATCAAAGAAAAATAAGCAATCAATTCAAACCAGACGCAGCACTTGAAAAAGGAAGGGTACCCATGTAAATACAAACGGAGCGCCTGACGCATAGCAATGGCTACCTGGTAAAGCTTAACTGCTAAGCTTACGACTCGAACCGAACTACTGTAGCTGTATTGTCATTCATTCGACCTAAATTGTGACTCATATTACAATGGACCAACTTTGTTTCGATTTGGAGGTGCAGCCTAAAACATTTGTCTCCCCTTGAATTTCGAGTCTCAGATCTCAGGTGCAGCTTGGATTCGGGAAATTTTTTTTCCTTGATTTCCAGTCTCATTTTTCAGATGTGGCTTAGATTCAAGTAAATTTGGTAAACAGAAATCTGACAGTGTCATCAGGACTACATGAAGGGTGATCCAATGCTTCAAAATGCGTATTCTGAGGAGTCTGACCAGCCTGAGTGGCCATACATAACTGTGCATTGTCATGCAAGGAAAAAATGCTGATTGACCTTATTCCACACTTCAAGTTGTTGCTAAGCATATCACTGTAATATTAACTGTTTACTCCTGAATCATTTTGAACCATTTTCAAGGTAATGTTTCTGGCTTAGCTTCTGTGTATTCCAAACAACTGAGAGCATCAATATTTCTGAAAAGGATTGGCATTTGAATTTCCTTTTGGCTGGAGATCCCGAGTGTTTTCATTCAGCACTCTGATGATTGCTCATGCTCTGGCATTTGCTCTCTGGTCAAATGCAATGAGCCTTTGTTTCATCTCTAGTGATGGTGGTGGTGGTGGTGGTGGTGGTGGTGGTGGTGATTGGTTTGTGGTGTGCTAAACTGCGCACTGTCAGTGCCTGTACAAAGTCCCAATTCTTACACAGTCCAATTTCTTTTCACAATGCAATCTAGTCACTCTCACAAATTATGATGATGATGATGATGATGATGATGATGATGATGAAATGATGAGGACAGCACAACTCGCCTTATTTGTTCATGAGACCCAGAAAATATTAGATACAGGCTCCCAGGTAGATGCTATTTTTCTTGACTTCCGGAAGGCGTTCGATACAGTTCCGCACTGTCGCCTGGTAAACAAAGTAAGAGCCTACGGAATATCAGACCAGCTGTGTGGCTGGATTGAAGAGTTTTTAGCAAATAGAACACAGCATGTTGTTATCAATGGAGAGACGTCTACAGACGTTAAAGTAACCTCTGGCGTGCCACAGGGGAGTGTTATGGGACCATTGCTTTTCACAATATATATAAATGACTAAGTAGATAGTGTCGGAAGTTCCATGCGGCCTTTCGCGGATGATGCTGTAGTATACAGAGAAGTTGCAGCATTAGAAAATTGTAGCGAAATGCAGGAAGACCTGCAGCGGATAGGCACTTGGTGCAGGGAGTGGCAACTGACCCTTAACATAGACAAATGTAATGTATTGCAAATACATAGAAAGAAGGATCCTTTATTGTATGATTATATGATAGCGGAACAAACACTGGTAGCAGTTACTTCTGTAAAATATCTGGGAGTATGCGTGCGGAACGATTTGAAGTGGAATGATCATATAAAATTAATTGTTGGTAAGGCGGGTACCAGGTTGAGATTCATTGGGAGAGTGCTTAGAAAATGTAGTCCATCAACAAAAGAGGTGGCTTACAAAACACTCGTTCGACCTATACTTGAGTACTGCTCATCAGTGTGGGATCCGTACCAGATCGGTCTGACGGAGGAGATAGAGAAGATCCAAAGAAGAGCGGCGCGTTTCGTCACAGGGTTATTTGGTAACCGTGATAGCGTTACGGAGATGTTTAATAAACTCAAGTGGCAGACTCTGCAAGAGAGGCGCTCTGCATCGCGGTGTAGCTTGCTCGCCAGGTTTCGAGAGGGTGCGTTTCTGGATGAGGTATCGAATATATTGCTTCCCCCTACTTATACCTCCCGAGGAGATCACGAATGTAAAATTAGAGAGATTCGAGCGCGCACGGAGGCTTTCAGACAGTCGTTCTTCCCGCGAACCATACGCGACTGGAACAGGAAAGGGAGGTAATGACAGTGGCACGTAAAGTGCCCTCCGCCACACACCGTTGGGTGGCTTGCGGAGTATCAATGTAGATGTAGATGTAGAATACCGAGTCCTCGAGCAGAGAAAATCCCCAACCTGGCCAAGAATTGAAAACCATTTATAGGCTGGCCAGCACACCAGACCTCGACACTAATTCACCGGGCAGATTTGTGCCGGGGACCAGAACGCCTTCCCGCTCGGGAAGCAGCACGTTAGACCATGCGGACAGCCGGGTGGGGCTTCATCTCCAGAGAAGAGTTGTTTTATAAACATTTGACCATCTTTATCAAACAATGGAAAATCCAGGATGGAATGTAACAAAACGAGAGAAGGAAAGTTGCTACTCACCACATAGCGGAGATGCTGAGTCGCGATAGGCACAATAAAAAGATTCACACAATCATAGCTTTCAGCCATTAAGGCCTTTGTCAGAGGGCTTTAAAGGCCGAAAGCTATGATTGCGTGAATCCTTTTATTGTGCCTATCGCGACTCAGCATCTCCATTATATGTTGAGTAGCAATTTGACCTTCTTTAGAATGGCAGTCTAGCAACTACTAACAGGAGTGCAAAGTGAACTGATTCGACAACACTGAAATCTGGCACAAGTGAAAAAACTGCACCTTTCTGTGTTTACTAGCTCCTAGCTAGTAAAGCAAGGCATAATGACAACCTAATGATAAATAGAACAACAGGACAGATACTTAATCACTTAACCTCATGTATCTAACTGTCCACAAGGAAATGAAATACTGTGGTTTTCTTGACCATACTCTAAGTCAACAACTGATTGGTATTAACAAGAAGGACAAGTGCTCTCACCACATGCGTAAGTGCACAAATGGTTATGATTATATGCTACAATTTTTTTTGAGATTCTGTCCCTCTGCTTCAAGGAGTCCATAACTGCCTGCCGCACATCTTTACCCGACAGGAATCGTCAACCCTCTGAGGTCTTTTTTGAGGGACCAAAGGTGCAGTAATCAAACGGGAAGAGATCAGAATCGTAGAGCAGCTGCTTGAGCACCTCTAAAATGGAAGAGGCTGGCCTCCAAGATCAACCAGTGTCTTGTGCCAAATTGTGACCAGTTTCTAATTTGGCAAACCATTTCAAAACAGTGATTATCAACAGACATGCTACCTCACACACATTAGTCTTTCTCTGATGCATGTCTACTGGTGTATGCCCTTCAACAGCCAAGAAAAGAATATCAGTACACTGGTCCCATTATGACACATTTGGTAATAATTTCACCACAGTTCACATTTACACATTTACTGCACTCATGCCAGAAAGAGGTGAATGACACACTAACCCCTTGCATTCACGTCGGTGCTTTATATATCCGGGTGTGTTGTAGTCATGTTACATTGCAACTGCACTGCAGCAATGCCCTCAACAAGGGATTTTTTCATTGCTCCTGATATTTTAACCAAATAATGTTACATACTAAAATATGTGTGGTACCAAAGATATGTTATAGCTCACGAGGAAACCAAGATAAAAGTCTGTGTGTTACAGATATGCCAGAAAACAAGCTCCAAAAATGATGCTTTTATTTGAGCCAAGTCATAAAAGTAGCTGCACAGCACTTTTCTATTTATCACAACATGTGGTGAAACAAGCACTGTATCGTGTGAGATACAGAGGCGAGTGAGTGTGCCAGGACTTACCCCAGTTCACTGCTACTAGCACCACATCACCACAACGCATCTGTGCATCTGTGCGTAGCACTTGAGTATTGCACCATAATTTCAGAAAGGATTAAAAGTTAAAGCTCCTTTTCCAAACTTTGTCAGCATGTGCTTTAGTATATTAATATGTAAACTGTCACAGTCAAGATTGATCACATGAATACATTGTTTTAAGGAAAAAATAAGTGGCGCTAAATAAACAGCTAGGAACCCAAAAACTGGTCATAATGCGCAGATGTATGTCAGCATTAACTGGTACAAGCCTCAACATGATTAAAGCAATATTTTGGTTAGAGTCCATGTTTCTAAGAAAAATTGAAGGTGCTAAATACTGAACTTAGAAATACGAAAATTTGTATGAGGCTTCAGTTTAGTATAAAAACATTATGTAACCCCATTGAGCTACCTCTAATAGTTTTCAAGGAATTTACTTAAAACTAAATTTGGAACAAAAATGTCCTTATTCGTAGTAGATTAAGTATTTGTTATATTAATGCTAGAAAGTTTTGATTACAGCACGTGATGAAACCTATTAAATAATAGAGCTATAACAAGTTTCAAGGCCTGGATGTAAGTTGTAGTTCAGAGGTCATGTTCTACTGTCAGTTTCATTCTAAAAATTCTAGACGGCCAAGTTTATTTGTAGGTGGGGTAAAACTTTTTCTGTTAACTACATTCTTAGAAAAAAGATTCTAAATTGATTCATGACATAGCTATAAAATATTGTGTTTCTGAGGAAAGGGCCTTTTAGAGGCTGCTACTGTGGGCATAGAGTGGATGGCAGCATGTGTTCCTCAGCCGGCCCTTGCACCAGTATAGAAATACATCCTGTTAGGCAAGACTAGTCTCCACTTTGCACCCAGCCACTGTACGATCCACATCAGTCAAATGCCGCAGTACGCGATGCCTCTGATGATGTCACAGCCAGACTGCAACTCATATTTTCGGTACAATCAGAAGTGAAATTGTGAGCACTGTACACCGTCATGGATCACTTAGAATTTGAAGAAGTAACTGTTAGTGTGCAGCCCATTAGGTTAACAAATCCGCATGGCAAGTGGTGACTCTTATTTTCCACTTTCGTGGCGAGCAATTATTTTGATTATTAGAAGACAGGGCAAAAAACAATTTAATAGGAACTTACTACAGAGGTCACCTCCGAACTGGTCATAGTGCTGTTTAGGATAGGGAGATTTATTAATAGTATTAACATGATGAATGTTACATTGTTGTGCATGTGAAGCATTATGAAATACATCTGGCAATAAGAACTCAAAATCATTTATAATCATAGTCGTGATCCCACTGAGCAAACAGAGAATAGAAACATTTCCTTGAGGGGCTGGACAAGAATGTGGACTTGCAGAATGGGAACTGTGGTCAGTATGTTCTCCATCGCTTTCTGGCCGACCACAGAAATAGTTTCCAGGCTCTCACAAAATACGGTGAACAATATTTAAAACATTCTAGTATTTCCTCCTATTACTTATGTTTCATTATTATTATTTCTTTCCTTTCTCAGACGTTATGTCTGGTTAAAAATGGAAAGTGACATGGACCTTGATCAAGCGTGACTTCCTTTTAACTGTACGGTATATGTTACATTGCATTTAGGAACTTTCGGGTAATTGAACAAGTGTCAATAATTACAGATTTCTGTAGTTGTATATATAAGTTTGGATGTAGCTGTATTGCATTGATGTACTGGTGGATATTGTGTGGTATGACTCCTGTAGTCGATAGTATAATTGGTATAATGTCAACTTTATCCTGATGCCACATGTCCTTCACTTCCTCGGCCAGTTGGATGTATTTTTCAATTTTTTCTCCTGTTTTCTTCTGTATATTTGTTGTATTGGGTATGGATATTTCGATTAGTTGTGTTAATTTCTTCTTTTTATTGGTGAGTATGATGTCAGGTTTGTTATGTGGTGGTGTTTTATCTGTTATAATGGTTCTGTTCCAGTATCATTTGTATTCATCATTCTCCAGTACATTTTGTGGTGCATACTTGCATGTGTCCCCCCCATGAACCATGGACCTTGCCGTTGGTGGGGAGGCTTGCGTGCCTCAGCGATACAGATAGCCGTACCGTAGGTGCAACCACAACGGAGGGGTATCTGTTGAGAGGCCAGACAAACGTGTGGTTCCTGAAGAGGGGCAGCAGCCTTTTCAGTAGTTGCAAGGGCAACAGTATGGATGATTGACTGATCTGGCCTTGTAACAATAACCAAAACGGCCTTGCCGTGCTGGTACTGCGAACGGCTGAAAGCAAGGGGAAACTACAGCCGTAATTTTTCCCGAGGGCATGCAGCTTTACTGTATGATTACATGATGATGGCGTCCTCTTGGGTAAAATATTCCGGAGGTAAAATAGTCCCCCATTCGGATCTCCGGGCGGGGACTACTCAAGAGGATGTCGTTATCAGGAGAAAGAAAACTGGCGTTCTACGGATCGGAGCGTGGAATGTCAGATCCCTTAATCGGGCAGGTAGGTTAGAAAATTTAAAAAGGGAAATGGATAGGTTGAAGTTAGATATAGTGGGAATTAGTGAAGTTCGGTGGCCGGAGGAACAAGACTTCTGGTCAGGTGACTACAGGGTTATAAACACAAAATCAAATAGGGGGAATGCAGGAGTAGGTTTAATAATGAATAGGAAAATAGGAATGCGGGTAAGCTACTACAAACAGCAGAGTGAACGCATTATTGTGGCCAAGATAGATACGAAGCCCACACCTACTACAGTAGTACAAGTTTATATGCCAACTAGCTCTGCAGATGACGAAAAAATTGAAGAAATGTATGATGAAATAAAAGAAATTATTCAGATTGTGAAGGGAGACGAAAATTTAATAGTCATGGGTGACTGGAATTCGAGTGTAGGAAAAGGGAGAGAAGGAAACATAGTAGGTGAATATGGATTGGGGGACAGAAATGAAAGAGGAAGCCGCCTGGTAGAATTTTGCACAGAGCACAACATAATCATAACTAACACTTGGTTTAAGAATCATGAAAGAAGGTTGTATACATGGAAGAACCCTGCAGATACTAAAAGGTATCAGATAGATTATATAATGGTAAGACAGAGATTTAGGAACCAGGTTTTAAATTGTAAGACATTTCCAGGGGCAGATGTGGACTCTGACCACAATCTATTGGTTATGACCTGTAGATTAAAACTGAAGAAACTGCAAAAAGGGGGGAATTTAAGGAGATGGGACCTGGATAAACTAAAAGAACCAGAGGTTGTACAGAGATTCAGGGAGAGCATAAGGGAGCAATTGACAGGAAAGGGAGCAATTGACAGGAATGGGGGAAATAAATACAGTAGAAGAAGAATGGGTAGCTTTGAGGGATGAAGTAGTGAAGGCAGCAGAGGATCAAGTAGGTAAAAAGACGAGGGCTAGTAGAAATCCTTGGGTAACAGAAGAAATATTGAATTTAATTGATGAAAGGAGAAAATATAAAAATGCAGTAAATGAAACAGGCAAAAAGGAATACAAACGTCTAAAAAATGATATCGACAGGAAGTGCAAAATGGCTAAGCAGGGATGGCTAGAGGACAAATGTAAGGATGTAGAGGCCTATCTCACTAGGGGTAAGATAGATACCGCCTACAGGAAAATTAAAGAGACCTTTGGAGATAAGAGAACGACTTGTATAAATATCAAGAGCTCAGATGGAAACCCAGTTCTGGGCAAAGAAGGGAAGGCAGAAAGGTGGAAGGAGTATATAGAGGGCCTATACAAGGGCGATGTACTTGAGGACAATATTATGGAAATGGAAGAGGATGTAGATGAAGATGAAAAGGGAGATAAGATACTGCGTGAAGAGTTTGACAGAGCACTGAAAGACCTGAGTCGAAACAAGGCCCCCGGAGTAGACAATATTCCATTGGAACTACTGACGGCCGTGGGAGAGCCAGTCCTGACAAAACTCTACCATCTGGTGAGCAAGATGTATGAGACAGGCGAAATACCCCCAGACTTCAAGAAGAATATAATAATTCCAATCCCAAAGAAAGCAGGTGTTGACAGATGTGAAAATTACCGAACTATCAGCTTAATAAGTCACAGCTGCAAAATACTAACACGAATTCTTTACAGACGAATGGAAAAACTAGTAGAAGCCAACCTCGGGGAAGATCAGTTTGGATTCCGTAGAAACACTGGAACACGTGAGGCAATACTGACCTTACGACTTATCTTAGAAGAAAGATTAAGGAAAGGCAAACCTACGTTTCTAGCATTTGTAGACTTAGAGAAAGCTTTTGACAATGTTGACTGGAATACTCTCTTTCAAATTCTAAAGGTGGCAGGGGTAAAATACAGGGAGCGAAAGGCTATTTACAATTTGTACAGAAACCAGATGGCAGTTATAAGAGTCGAGGGACATGAAAGGGAAGCAGTGGTTGGGAAGGGAGTAAGACAGGGTTGTAGCCTCTCCCCGATGTTGTTCAATCTGTATATTGAGCAAGCAGTAAAGGAAACAAAAGAAAAATTCGGAGTAGGTATTAAAATTCATGGAGAAGAAATAAAAACTTTGAGGTTCGCCGATGACATTGTAATTCTGTCAGAGACAGCAAAGGACTTGGAAGAGCAGTTGAATGGAATGGACAGTGTCTTGAAAGGAGGATATAAGATGAACATCAACAAAAGCAAAACAAGGATAATGGAATGTAGTCTAATTAAGTCGGGTGATGCTGAGGGAATTAGATTAGGAAATGAGGCACTTAAAGTAGTAAAGGAGTTTTGCTATTTGGGGAGCAAAATAACTGATGATGGTCGAAGTAGAGAGGATATAAAATGTAGGCTGGCAATGGCAAGGAAAGCGTTTCTGAAGAAGAGAAATTTGTTAACATCCAGTATTGATTTAACTGTCAGGAAGTCATTTCTGAAAGTATTCGTATGGAGTGTAGCCATGTATGGAAGTGAAACATGGACGATAAATAGTTTGGACAAGAAGAGAATAGAACCTTTCGAAATGTGGTGCTACAGAAGAATGCTGAAGATTAGATGGGTAGATCACATAACTAATGAGGAAGTATTGAATAGGATTGGGGAGAAGAGAAGTTTGTGGCACAACTTGACCAGAAGAAGGGATCGGTTGGTAGGACATGTTCTGAGGCATCAAGGGATCACCAATTTAGTATTGGAGGGCAGCGTGGAGGGTAAAAATCGTAGAGGGAGACCAAGAGATGAATACACTAAGCAGATTCAGAAGGATGTAGGTTGCAGTAGGTACTGGGAGATGAAAAAGCTTGCACAGGATAGAGTGGCATGGAGAGCTGCATCAAACCAGTCTCAGGACTGAAGACCACAACAACAACAACAACTTGCATGTGGGAACGTGTTGTTTTATTAGTTTATGTTGTATGGCAAGTCGCTGATGTATTATTTTTGCCACATTGTCATGTCTTCTGGTGTATTCTGTATTTGTTAGTATTGTACATCCGTTTGTGATGTGATCTACTGTTTCTATTTGTTGTTTGTAAAGTCTGCATTTATCTGTTCTGGTATTGGGATCTTTAATAATATGCTTGCTGTAATATCTGGTATTTATTGTTTGATCCTGTACTGCAATCATGAATCCTTCCATCTCACTGTATATATTGCCTTTTCTTAGCCATGTGTTGGATGCGTCTTGATCAATGTGTGGCTGTGTTGGATGATACGGGTGCTTGCCATGTAGTGTTTTCTTTTTCCAATTTACTTTCTTCGTATCTGTTAATGTTATGTGATCTAATGGGTTGTAGAAGTGGTTATGAAATTGCAATGGTGAAGCCGGTGTATTTATATGAGTGATTGCTTTGTGTATTTTGCTAGTTTCTGCTCGTTCTAGAAAGAATTTTCTTAAATTGTCCACCTGTCCATAATGTAGGTTTTTTATGTCGATAAATCCCCTTCCTCCTCCCTTTCTGCTTAATGTGAATCTTTCTGTTGCTGAATGTATGTGATGTATTCTATATTTATGGCATTGTGATTGTGTTAAGTGTATTGAGTGCTTCTTGTTCTGTGTTACTCCATTTCACTATTCCAAATGAATAGATCAATATTGGTATAGCATAAGTATTTATAGTTTTTGTCTTGTTTCTTGCTGTCAATTCTGTGTTCAGTATTTTTGTTAGTCTTTGTCTATATTTTTCTTTTAGTTCTTCTTTAATATTTGTATTATCTATTCCTATTTTTTGTCTGTATCCTAGATATTTAAAGGCATCTGTTTTTTCCATCGCTTCTATGTAGTCGCTGTGGTTATCCAATATGTAATCTTCTTGTTTAGTGTGTTTTCCCTTGACTATGCTATTTTTCTTATGGTTGTCTTTTCCAAAAGCCATAGTTATATCATTGCTGAATACTTCTGTTATCTTTAGTAATTGGCTGAGTTGCTGATTTGTTGCTGCCAGCAGTTTTAGATCATCCATGTATAGCAAATGTGGGCTTTGTGTTGGTATGTTCCAGTAATATTATATCCATAATTTGTATTATTTAGCAAGTTGGATTGTGGGTTCAGAGCAAGGCAGAACCAGAAAGGGCTTAATGAGTCTCCCTGGTATATTCCACGCTTAATCCGTATTGGCTGTGATGTGATATTATTTGCATTTGTTTTGATATTAAGTGTGGTTTTCCAATTTTTCCATTACTATGTTTAGGAACTGTATCAATTTAGGATCTACTTTATATATTTCGAATATTTGTAGTAACCATGAGTGTGGTACACTATCAAAAGCTTTTTGGTAATTAATGTATGCGTAGTGTAGTGACCTTTGTTTAGTTTTAGCTTGATGTGTCACCTCTGCATCTATTATCAGTTGCTCTTTACATCCTCGTGCTCCTTTGCAGCCTTTTTGTTCTTCATTTATAATTTTGTTCTGTGTTGTATGTGTCATTAATTTCTGTGTAATGACTGAAGTTAATATTTTGTATATTGTTGGTAGGCATGTTATGGGGCGATATTTTGCTGGGTTTGCTGTGTCTGCTTGATCTTTAGGTTTCAGATAAGTTATTCCTTGTGTAAGTGTATCAGGGACTGTGTATGGGTCTGCAATATAATTGTTAAATAATTTATATCCAAAAACAAAGATGATGTGACTTACCAAATGAAAGTGCTGGCAGGTCGACAGACACACAAACAGACACAAACATACACACAAAATTCAAGCTTTCGCAACAAACTGTTGCCTCATCAGGAAAGAGGGAAGGAGAGGGAAAGACGAAAGGATGTGGGTTTTAAGGGAGAGGGTAAGGAGTCATTCCAATCCCGGGAATGGAAAGACTTACCTTAGCGGGAAAAAGGGACGGGTATACACTCGCACACACACACACACACACATATCCATCCACACATATACAGACACAAGCAGAAATATGTCTGCTTGTGTCTGTATATGTGTGGATGGATACATGTGTGTGTGCGCGAGTGTATACCCGTCCTTTTTTCCCCCTAAGGTAAGTCTTTCCGCTCCCGGGATTGGAATGACTCCTTACCCTCTCCCTTAAAACCCACATCCTTTCGTCTTTCCCTCTCCTTCCCTCTTTCCTGATGAGGCAACAGTTTGTTGTGAAAGCTTGAATTTTGTGTTTGTTTGTGTGTCTGTCGACCTGCCAGCACTTTCATTTGGTAAGTCACATCATCTTTGTTTTTAGATATATTTTTCCTACGTGGTATGTTTCCCTCTGTTAAATAATTTAGTTAGATGTGAATGTGTTGAGGTGAACTTCTTTAGCCAGAAATTTGCTATTTTATCTATTATTGTTAACCGGCCTCCCCACAAACAGCACGAAATTTATAACACACTCAACCTGGTTTTCAATGCATTTCATCTCTCACACCACAAGCTTTCCAGTTCCATTGGAAAAAATGTTTTTTAGTTGAACAGCAAGACATGTACACAACAATTCCTTCACATCTTCACCAGAGGTGAATTGTTGCATTTTAAACCATCTAAACAAACAAATATGCAACAGCATGAGATCAGCAATATATGCTAGTTGCTCAAAAACTACAAAAAGCATATTCCAAAGAGTTTGAATAGCTTGGCTGACAAGATGCAGATATGCATAGTCATACAAAAAATAAAATGCTATTTTACAATAGATCACAGAATTTTCGTTCAAATTGCCGGCCTCAGTTCTTTGCTAAGCATATACAGTGCGTTTACAGTTTACAGTTGATCTGTTTTTCAAGGTAATGTTCCAGAACTGGCCCACGAGTGTACCATAAAAATGAGAGCATTATTTCTCCTGTAGAGGATGACCTTGGAGTTTATTTTTGGCTTTGGCATTTGCTCTCTGGTCTAAAGTGATTTCATTTCTAGTGGTGAGTTGTTTTACAAACATTTCAGCATTGTTAGCATGGCAGTCCAATTTATGCTGGCAGATGCTCACACGATTGTGCTTGTTCTCTTCATTGTTTTATTTTGGGACCCACCTCAGACACACTTTACAAAAGTTTAGTTTGTTATGGGTAATATCATATGCAAAAGTGTGGATAATGTACACCTGGCTTGCCATTTTGCCAGAGGCAGTTGTCAGTTATTCAAAATCAGGACAAGGTCTTGGCCAGTACAGAATGGAAATCAAAGTCCTCCTCTTTTACCGTTCGTCCTGTCTGTTCAACCGATTTTGAACTGTTCAAACCATTGCTAAAAAAACTTTGGTATCGTAAGATATTGCCCCCTTATTGTGCTGAAAGTCTTCTAAGAAATTCAGCTCCCAATGCACCTTCATCAGACCACAAGAAATACATCACAGAATACTGTTCTTCACTTCTGCAAACAGAGAGTGGCACTTCACAAGATCACAAAGCACATTAATGCTACAACACTGAAACCTATGACAAGTGAAGAGAACAGCTCAAGACAACTAAAATGCAGATGCTAACTTACTTACCCTAGTATCTCTAACTGTCCACAAGGAAATGAAATACTGTGGTTTGCTGGCCTTATTGTAAGTCAATAATTGACTGGTGTTATTAAGAAGAAAACATTGCTCTCACCTCTGCATGGATACCTTATGACAATATTACTAGGCCTACAACTTTGATTCCACCGTTTTCTCGAAGTTCAAGACTTCATTGTGAAAAACTTACAAAAAATTTACGATTCATAGTATTGGCCTCCACTCACCACTCCTTTCTCCTAGCTTTAGGGCAGCATACAAATCCTGCAGTGTATAAACAGGACATCTTTTGAGAGGAGCCATGAATCGATCCAATTTTGCACTTGTTCAAATGACCGCACATGCTAGTCAGCTAGGTTGTGTGCCTTAGATCGAGAAAAGTGCAGTCAGAGGGAGGAATATCTGGAAAATACAGCAGGTGGCGCAGAACTTCCAATTTCAACATTTCCAAGTATGGTTTGACTGGATTTTCAACTTGGGGTCGTGCACTGTCTTGCTGCAAAATCATCTTTTCACGTCTATCGCTGTATTGTGGCCGTTTGTCTACCACTGATCGGCTCGAACACATAAATTGCTTTCGATAATAATATCCTGTAATTGTTTCCATCGGATGCAGTAGCATCAAAAGCTTTCTCTCTTTCACAACCACGCCGGTCTTCAACATCAAAATCACCGTTCTTGAAGCATGGAAACCATTTTCTGCAAAGTTCTGTCACTGACAGGTGTCTCATCATAGGTCTTACCCAGCTTTTTATGAGCCTCAGCCACAGATTTCTTCATATCAAAGCAGAAAATTAAAACCTCCCGCAGATGACTAGAACTGGGCTCGTAAGTTGACACATTCAGCCGAAAATAACTTTAAGGTGCAATCAAAAATTGACTAATATTTTGACGACGTTATGTTCTAAAATGCTTAAAATTTACTGTCTGCCCAGTTCTTGTCATCTGCGGGAGGTTTTAATTTTCTGCTTTGATATGAAGAAATCTATGGCTGAGGCTCATAAAAAGCTGGGTAAGACCTATGAAGGGACACCTGTCAGTGACAGAACTTACGACCTACGATTTGCACCACTAATTTCCACTAATGCCGTCTACTGCAAAACGGTGGAAGCAAAGTTGTAGACCTAACATAAAATACTGCTATTTTTTAACACTATGAATGGAATACAAATTGGAATATATACCTGCTCAGAAAGTAGATTCACAACATTAACATCTACACACTAAGTAATGACTGGAATAATCTGCTGTATGAACTATAATGAACAATACCTATTATCTAAACTGAAAACTTTTATCTGAATATTGCACCTTTCGTGCTGACTTCCTACTGACATGAGCATTGACTGAGTCTGTACTAGTACTCTTAATTTCTTCCACTGTCCGAAAGTCACTACTACTCTTTTTTTGGTTTTCCAATTCTTCTGGTCTGGATTCAGACTTCGAACGTCGTCCAGATTCACGTGCTAAAGTCATAGTAGGTTCCTGCACAGTGAGAATGTGGTGTCAAAAATCAACTCGTACATCAGGCTGTCTGGAAGATTTGGGTGTTTTATATGTGCTTCTTGTTTTTGTAGTAGCCCCAGAGACAGCGGATTCTTTACCCTTCCATTAGCATACTTCCACCCGACAATGTTACATCATCACAGATGTACTGGTAGCACTGATGTTATAGCCCAAGAGGCAATCAAACCACAAGTCAGGGTGTTACAAATAGCCCACATTTAAAAAAAAAAATGTGAATGAAAAGATCTATTGATTTGGTGTCACAAAGGTAAAAACGACTTGCAGCTTTGTATGCATACCTCCTCTGATGACTTATTGCTGTTGTCAGCATTAACTGCTTCCATGTTACAAAGCTTGACTCGGTCCATGGTGCTCAGGTCATTCCTTGTCTTCTTCTTTCTTTCCAGATCTTCTGGTTTTGAGTGAGTCTTGCAACGTTTTTCAGGTACATTTATTGCAGTGACAGGAGCCTGCTGCAACATGAGAATCAGGAGTCATAAGTCAAATCATACATCAGTGCCTCTGCATATGCATGTGAACTCCACTACCTCAAACATAGCACTTTTAATGTATAAAATTTCCTCACTTCTCAGCAACACAATGTTTGATTAGACACTTGAGCTTGGATGGGAACCAACTGACATTCATATCAAAGGTCGTGGCAGTCTGGCACCTCCTGGCAGTAAAGATGATGTATAAACTGGTATACGCATGCATATTCAAATACAGAGATATGTAAACATGCGTAAGATGGCACTGCAGTCAGCAATGCCTATATAAGACAACAAGTGAATGGCGCAGTTGTTAGATTGGTTACTGCTGCTACAATGGCAGGGTATCAATATTTAAGTAACTCTGAATGTGGTGTTATAGCAGGTGCACGAGCAATGGGACACAGCATCTTTGAGGTAGCGATGAAGTGGGGAATTTTCCGTAACACCATTTCACAAGTGTATCGTGAATATCAGGAATCCAGTAAAACATCAAATCTCTGACATCACTGTGGCTGGAAAAATATCCTGCATGAATATCGAAGGATGACTGAAGAGAATCGTTCGATGTGACAGAAATGCAATCATTCTGCGGATTGCTTCAGATATCGATGCTGGGCCATCGACAAGTGTCAGCATGTGAATAATTCAACGAAACATCATCAATATGGGCTTTCAGACCCAAAGGCCCACTTCTGTGCCCTTGATGATTGCACGACAAAAAGCTTTACGTCTCACCTGTGCCCTTAACACCGACATTGCACTGTTCATGACTGGAAACATGTTTCCTCGTTTCAAATTGTATCAAGCAGATGGACATGTCAGCAGGGGACTGTTCAGACTGGTGGAGACATGGTAATGGTGTGGGATGTGTGAAGTTGGAGTGATATGGGACCCCTGGTATGTTTAGATACGACTCTGACAGGTGACACATACATAAGCATCCCGTCTGATCACCTGCATCCTTTCATGTCCATTGTGTATTCCGACAGAGTTCGGAAATTCCAGCAGGCCAATGTGACATCCCACACATCCAGAATTGCTACAGAGTGACTCCAGGAATACTTTTCTGAGTTTAAACACCTTCGCTGGCCACCACACTCCCCAGACATGAACATTATTGAGCATATCTGGAATGCCTTGCAATGTGCTGTTCAGAAGAGATTTCCTCCCCCTTGTAATCTTCCGGATTTATGGGCAGCCCTGCAAGATTCATGGTGTCAGTTCCCTTCCCTCCAGCATTACTTCAGACATTAGATGTGTCCATGCAACATCGTGTTGTGGCACTTCTGTGTGCCTGCAGTGGCCCTACACGATATTAGGCAGGTGTAGCTGTTTTTTCTGGCTCTTCAGTGTAGTTGAGAAAGGTATAGTTTCAACTAAAAGCCTGAGACTTGAACAGAAAAAAATACTGTACGTGGATCCCATTGTGGAAACCACTGAAGGCGATGCTGTTTTAATATTAATGTCTAACAAGGTGCACACTGAAAGACAAGTCTTTCTGATGAATCAGTTTTGTAACTCAGAAATGCGAAATACTAACACAAATTATCTTACAGATGCCTGGAAGCACTGGTATACAATTAATTTGGGTTCTTGGGGAATGTAGGAATATATGAGGCAGTACTGATCCTATAAGTCGTTCTTAGAAGAGAGAGAAATCTACATTTATAGCATTTGCAGTTTTAGAAAAAGCTTCTGACAATGTCAAATGGAACACACACTGAAATTCTGAAGCTATCAGTGATGAACAGGGGATGAAAGGTTATCCACCACTGTATAGAAACCAGACTGCAGTTCTAAGATATGAAGGACATTGTGTGGCATAATCATAACACTATTCATTCTAAATACTGTACCAGCAGTAAAGGAAACCAAGGAGAAATTCAGAAAATAAACACTGGTCAGAGACACGAAATATAAACTTCAAGATTTGTGCATTACATTGTAATTTTGTCAGACACAGTAAATGCTTGGATGATCAGTTGAACAGACTGGTGAATGTCTTGAAAACAGGACATTAGATGAAAAACAACAAACATTAAAGGTTTAAACAATGGAAAACCCAGGCTGGAATAATAACAAGATTATGAAAAGGGTAGATCACTACTTACCACATAAAGGAGACACTGAATCATAGGCAGGCACAATGCAGAGACTGCTGTATATTTCAGCTTTTGGCCAATAGGCCTTCTTCTGTAGAAGGAAGGACACACACACACACACACACACACACACACACACACACACACACAAACACACACACACACACACACACACACACACACATATATGAGATCACTGTCTCTGGAGCCTGTGACCAGACTGAAACTGCACCTGATGGGAGCAGCAATCTGGTCAGGGTGGTGGGGGTAAATAGGAGGAATGGGGTGGGGTGGCTGAAGGTATAGTGCTGCCTGCAGGGATTTGGTAGTGACAGGGTAGGGCTGCTAGGTGCAGTTGGGAAGTTTGGGAGGTCAGGGTTGGGTGTGAGGGGGAGTAGTAGAGGGGAGAAAGGGTGTAGACCAGTGGGGCCTTGGCTTAGTAGAAGGATGTGTTGTGCTGGAGTGGGAGTAGGGGAGGGGTAGGTAGGTGGATGACAGGGACCAGTAAAGGCTGAGGCCAGGGAGGTTACAGGATTGTAGGATATAACGCAGGGTGAGTTGCCACCTGAGCAATTCAAGAAATCTGGTATCAGCAGAGAGGCTGCAGATTGCACAGGTCGTGAATCAGCGGCTGAACATTGTGTTGGGCAGTGTATTCAGCAAGTGAATGTTCCAGCAGTCTCTCGGTCACACAGTTTGTCGGCGGCCATTCGTGCGGACACACAACTCATTAGCCATCATGCCCACATAGGATGCAGCACAGTGATTTGCAGCTTAGTTTGATCACATGACTGCTTTCACATGTAGCTCTACCTTTGATGGAATATGACATGCCTGTAACCAGACTGGAGTAGGTGATAGCCAAACCCTGAAATGAGAAATATCCTACTGTCTATATACATATACTCCACTAGCCACCTTTCCCACACGGGTATTCCTCTGCCCACCAAACCTACACGATATCCTTGTCCGGCCCTATACCACCCCTGCTCCCAACCCTTTGCCTCGTCGCTGATACCCTCTTAACAGACCTAGATGCAAGATGTGTCCCATAAATCCTCCCACCAACACCTACTACAGTCTTGTTACAACCATCACCTATCCCAGCAAAGGTAAAGCTACCTTTGACAGTATTCATGTGACTTACAAACTAAGCTGCTACCACTGAACTTCTTTCTATACATGGACAACGACAAACAAGTTGTCTGTCCACACGAATGGCCACTGACAAACTGTGGTCAAGAGACAGCTGGACCGCCATTCGTGCGGACACACAACTCATTAGCCATCATGCCCACATAGGATGCAGCACAGTGATTTGCAGCTTAGTTTGATCACATGACTGCTTTCACATGTAGCTCTACCTTTGATGGAATATGACATGCCTGTAACCAGACTGGAGTAGGTGATAGCCAAACCCTGAAATGAGAAATATCCTACTGTCTGTATACATATACTCCACTAGCCACCTTTCCCACACGGGTATTCCTCTGCCCACCAAACCTACATGATATCCTTGTCCGGCCCTATACCACCCCTGCTCCCAACCCTTTGCCTCGTCGCTGATACCCCCTTAACAGACCTAGATGCAACATGTGTCCCATAAATCCTCCCACCAATACCTACTACAGTCTTGTTACAACCATCACCTATACCAGCAAAGGTAAAGCTACCTTTGAAAGTATTCATGTGACTTACAAACTAAGCTGCTACCACTGAACTTCTTTCTATACATGGACAACGACAAACAAGTTGTCTGTCCACACGAATGGCCACTGACAAACTGTGGTCAAGAGACAGCTGGACCACCCAGTTGCTGAATATGCTGCCCAACACAATGAACTTCACTTCAATCACTGCTTCACACAGCCATCTTGATTCTTCCCAGGAACACTAGCTTTTCTGAACTGTGCAGGTGGGCACTCAAACTGCAATGTATCCTACATTCCCTTAACCCTCTCAGCTCCACCCTTACTTGCCGCTGTCCTGCATTTACCTATCCCTTTCCCTGCCTCCACTTCAACACAACACATTCTTCCATTCTGGCAATGCACCCACTAGTCCTCCTCCATTTTCTACTTCTCTCCTTTACTGCCCCCCCCCCCCCCTTTCCCCCAACTGCACTTAGCAGCCCTTCCCTTGTCCCTACCACTGCCCTGCACACTCCCACAAGCAGCACTACACCTCCCATCAGCCCACCTGGGCATCCTCTCCTCCCAACCCCATCCCACCTCCTCATCCTCACCACCCACACCAGATCACTACTCCCATCAGGCACCGTTACGACTCAGTCCAGCCACAGCAGCCAGACACAATGGTTGGTTGTGTGTGTGTGTGTGTGTGTGTGTGTGGGGGGGGGGGGGGGGGGGGGGGGGGTTCCGTCCTTCCTGCTATAGAAGAAGGCCTATTGGTCAAAAGCTTAAATACATAACAGTCTTTTCGTTGTGCTTATCTGCAACTCAACCTCTCCTCTACGCTTTTCATAACACGAATGCTAAAGATTTTTCATACGAAATCCTTTAACAGTCCAGATTGCAATGTTTTAAGAATCACAGAATACTAGTTTCTGCTGAGCAATCAGCCATCTTCAGACCAATACAATTATCAAGTATGGACAAACCCCAGCTGCCTAGAGATTTAAACTGAGTGCTGTTGGTTTAAAACTGTTCTTTGAATAGTACGTCAAGACAGAAGATCAGTTTTCATCCGACTTTAGTTCAGAGAACATTGTTTAGTTTGTGATCATGGAACTGTAGTCCATGCAGGGCAGTTAGGCTAAACATGCATTCTGCAACTGCTGTAACCTGTGTTACCAACATTGAGTAATACAGGGTGTATCAAAAAGACTCATTCGATTTTTAAAAAAATCATAACTACTATGTTATTTGAAATATGTGCATGAACAATGTACTGTTGGAAAGAGCAAACTCTCGAGTTTTACATGGTTCTCACTACGTATGCACCAGTGTGTGTGCGCCCACTTCATTTCTAGTAAAAATGGTGTCAGAACAACAGAAAGCATTTTGTGTTCTGTTTTGCACAGTGCGGATCAGTAATGACTGTTCAGCGTGACTTTTGTGCTAGGTATGGTGTGTATCCTCCTACAGAACAGAGCATTAGACGATGGCATGAACAATTCCGAGAAACAGGTTGTTTGAATAAAGGCAAATCATAGGGCCATCCCTGAGCATCTGACACAGATGTCGAATGTATCCATCTTAGTTTCACAGGAAGTCCGTATAAGTCTGTTCACCGTGCAGCTCAACACGGCCCAATGTCGCTCTGGCATGTATCGCATCAATGTTTACACATGAAACCATACAAAATTCAGCTACTGCAAGGTCTTTGTGGAAGTGACTAACAACAACATGTGGAGCTCTGTAATTTCGTTCTTGGCAAGATGGAGGAGGACAGTTTTCTTTCACACTTAATGTTTAGTGACGAAGCAGCATTCCATTTAAATGGAAGGGCAAACTGTCATAATGTGAGAACATGGGGTATGGAACAACTACATGAAGTTGTAAAACATCAGAGGGACTCTCCAAAATTTAATTTGTTTTGTGCAGTTTCATGGGACAAGATGTATGGTCCATTTTTCTTTTCCGCAAAAACTGTTACAGGAAGCACATATCTCGATATGGTTGAGAACTTTCTTTTCCCACAGTTGGAGACTGATTCGAAAGACTTCATTTACTAACAGGATGGGGGCACCACCACACTGCCATCTGGAAGTGTTGGAATTATTAAATCAAAAGATTACTGAATGGCAGATCAGTCGCACTGGCCCAAATGATCCAGCTTTACATTAGTATCCACCGAGGTCACCGAAACTGACTGTATGTGATTATTTCTTGTAGGGGTTTATAAAAGACTCTCCGAGACAATAGCATAACAGCAGCAGTGGAAGCTGTAACTCAAGGCATGCTTGCTGCTATGTGGGAACAATTTGAATACTGCACTGAAATGTACTGTGCGTCTCAAGGGGGTCATATTGAATAGCTACAGAAAGATACGAAGAAGAAGAAGAAGAAGAAGAAGAAGACGAAGAAGAAGAAGAAGGGAAAAAAAAAAATTAAAAAAAAAAATAGAACTTTTTAGTTTCCCGTTCATCAAAACACAAAATTCACTGTATATGTTTATTAAGTTTCAGAAACACACACATGCCAGATCGGATGATTCTTTTTGATACAGCCTGTATATTTCACTAAATACTATTCTGTGTTAGTTTCATTGTGTATGGGATGTCCTAGAACACACACATCCATCTTACCAGGATACATTAGTCTTTTTTCAGCAGCAGTGAGATTTTGATTTAAGTAGATGTCCCCAGTCCACAAAAGAGATGGTTGTTACTACATATTGCCTTTACTGCACATAACTTTGGATACTCTACAACAAAAGGCACACTTTCAGCTTCTGTTCTTTATTGTTGTTTACGCAGTGCTTCGGAAAATGGATTGCTGTAGTGGTCCCAAGTTTACACCTAATTTAGCGGCTCAGAAAGTGAAAAAAAAAAAAGTGATGTTATGTCATTGGAGACTAATAGAAACAACAGTTTATCAGATGATTGACAAGTGCTCTTCCGCCTTATGAGAAATATGTCTACTGTGCTCCAGCCGCCTCCTCCAAGATTTCCATTCACAGGAAATGACTGAAAGGACAAGCATACTTAGGATTTTATTATTGGTGGTCTTTAAAAAAATTCAACTCATTATTTCGAGCTTTAAAAACTGTATTTATACACCTATATGTAATGCCAGTCATTAAAGGACATTTTTCATTAATAAAAAAAATATTATTTTTTGGAACACAACTTGTAAGAAAATCAGTATGTTTAGGGATTAAATAACAATGTGTGTTATGCACCCAATACAAAGTAGTGAACAAACTTGCAGCCATAATGTAGGACCAGTCAACACCAGTGATGAGTGCCCAATTCACAGAACAAACTGGTCAATCTGCTGTTAAGGATACCACAACACGCAATGATTCTCTAGAAGGGGCCAGACAACAAGTGTAGCGAAGGATATCTCATTACTAGATTGTGTAGCTTCTAAATGTTCTACCAATAAAACAATCTTCGGTTTGCCTTTGCCACAACATTTTCCACATGACAGTTCTGATTTGAGATGTTTATAACAGTAATCTCTAGCTGTTTAGTTGAATCGACAATCTTTATATTTGTGTGATTTATAAAGTAACCAATATTTAATAGGTTTTTTTACACTCATCTGACAACCTCACCCTTTTTATTGTTCTCAGTTGATTGTAACTTTTCATATCATGCAGATATCTTGTCTAAATCATATTGTAATTTGTATTGGTATTCTGATTACTTTACTAGAAGGTAAATGGTTTGCATAGGTTAAGAACAGAAGAGGGCTTACAACACTTCCTTTGGAAAACCTAGATATAATTTCGGTTTCATTACACGACTTCCCGTCAATTTCTCAAGTAAATCACGAATCAAATTACACAACTGAGACAAAAGGCCACAGGCACACAATCTGATTAGAGGCCCCTTGTGATGCACTGCACCAGAAGCCTTCTGAAAACAAGAAACATGGAATCAACTTAAGGATCCTTATTGTTGTCACTCATTAATTTGTGTGAATAAAGAGCCAGTCGTGTTTCACAAGAATGGCTTTTGCTAAGTCTGTGCTGGCTGTGTGTGAATAGATAATTTTTTTCAAGATATTTCATACAGTTAGAAGACAGTATATATGCCAAAATCCTATTGCAAATCCACATCTACAACAAGGGTATATAATTCAGCAAGTCAAATTACTTCTTTTTCCTTTCTTGTGTATTAGTGAGACCAGTGAAACTTTGCAGTCTCTATGTACAGATCTTTCATTGTGCAAGTTGTTGACTACAACTGCTAAAAATGGAGTTATTTCATCAGCATAATCTGAAACAGAACCTAACAGGTACATAATCTGACCATAAGCCTTTCCTTTTTTAAGTGACTTGAGCTGCTTACTATATCAGTACATCAAATAGTGAATGTACATGGTAGCAGATCACTGGCAGATTAGGGACATTTCAAACTTAGATGTGGGCAGTTACTTGATGGTTAAAACCCAATCCAGTACTCTGTTTGACATAGTGTTATGTAGTGGCAGATACAGAAGAAACCTCAAGGAGGAGGCACTAACGGTATCTTGAGCTATCTATACTTTTACGGTAATAAAAAATAATCAAGTCACATGTAAAGTTTAAGAACGTTTTATTTAAACTGATGATACATCTACACAAGACAATGCCATCTTATGATATAAAATAGTTGCAATTTTGGTTCTCTTCCTTAAATGATTAATTTATTGCACCTATTCTTCCTGGCAAATTGGCTACTTACATTGCCATATATGATAATGCGGACATTCGTGCTACATAGGAATGTACAACTACTCGATAACTCAGTTGACTGACAAAAGAAACTAACGAATAGCATGCGGGCTGACTGAAGTTCATTTCCCCAATCATATTACTTCAAACGTATATAAAGAAGCATTATAAGTTAAAACTAAATTCCATGTGTATGATGTTTTGGGCACAGCCATAAATAAATAGTCGGGCAATGCCAGGCTTCTCAGATAAATTGAAGCTCATACAGCAACAATTGTTAATCCTATGCACTATCTGAGAATGAACAATAAACGGGTGAAATAACAGTGGTACACAAGATACCAGCTGTCATATATTGTTTAGTGGCTTATATTGTACAGACACAGACGCCAAAGTGTACGTAGCTGCTGTTCACAAATGATACTGTATGATATTGGGAAGTTGCAAAATCAAAAAATACACTAACAAAAAAAGTGAAGCACCCAAAAGACATGGTCGGAATGTAAAATATTAGGTGGCAACTCTCTGTGACACCTGCATGCAGGTTTATTATTGCTTTCACCAGGCCTGACAGAGTACACAAGGAGCGTGACCAGTGTCACATGCTGAGTGATCACTATGACGAACATGGAGGTGTCACCTGCTCATGTGTGACAGCATTATCAGCACCTGTCACAGTGGGTCTCCATTTGGACAGGTGGTCAAATTGCGCAATATCTAGGTTTACGGGGCATTCAGATTTGGCAGTAGCCTTCTACTGGATTGCATGGGAAAGTTAGGGCAGGCATAATACTGTTGTCAAGGTTCTAATAGATCACACCTGACCATCACAAGAGAGGACAGCAGTATTGCGCACTGAGCATATCACAACATCTGTACCACTGCAAGGTTGGTCACACAGCACGAGTTAGCAAATGCTATGTGCATGGATATTAAAAAAATCTTTCCAGTTAGATATGTGTGGTATTCTACTTACTGTCTGATGGAAAGATGTTGTCCAAATCCATAAGTAGTAAAAATTTTAGCTCGCTTCTAGAAATGACTGGAAGAACACGAATATTCTGTCGAAAGACACAAAGAAAGCACCTCATAGAGGTAAGCAATAACTTTGTTGTTCGTTCGCAACGAGGATGTGCATATCAACTGTCAATTTGTGAGCCAAACTGAGACCGAACAACAGTATTGTCGGACACTCTTATATCGAATTACTGTAGTAATAACTTTTTTTAGCAGAACAAGGTCTTGCGTTTCGGGGTAGTGATGAAATTGTTGGATCAGTTCACAACAGAAATTATTTAGGTTTATTAGATTTAACAAGTGAATTTGACATTTTTCTTGGCCAACATACACATATTCATGAAAATAAAGGAAAGGGACATCTGCCATGTTTGTACATTTATCAAAAAGAACTTGCACAAAATTTATCCACGTAGTTGCACCAAACATACGGAATCCTATTATTTGCAAAATTAAGAGATGCAGATATTATTCTGTTTCACTATATTCCACTCCAAATATATTGCTCGTACACTGACAGACTCTGATAGTGTGTAATGTCCACTCATCTGGACCAATGGAAAGATAACGTTCTTGGACAAGGAAGACCATACTGCTGAGCAACTCAACCACAGCTTACTAGATTTTTTTAAACGACAATGACACTGATATTAAAGACTGTTGTGGGTAAAGCTATGACAATGCCAGTAACACGAGTGGGAAGTACAGCAGCTTAGAAGATGAATGCACAGACTATGTTCCCAGCTTTTCACATTCATTAAATCTGGTTATCAAATGTGCTGCAAAATACAGCATAGAAAGATCCTTTATCTTCAATTTCATTGAAAACTTCTATACATTTTCTCCACTTATACCTGTTGATGGGGTCTCTTCTTATGAAATCAATGAAAGAAATTAGTTCAAAAATTCTGATTGTGAAAAGGTTGTTGGACACTAGGTGGTCAACATTGCAGACAGGAAGTCTTTATAAAAGTCAGAGGCCATAATCATCCACAACCACACAAAGTTTTTTCAGTCTTTGCCACATTTTATTATTTTTAATGTGATAACGCGTTTTGGCTAACTGCTATCATCGGATCTGTCATAAGATCAAAAGGTATAAACATGGGATTACAATTCTTTCCGCATACAATGACAGAAAAAAAAGAAACACAACAACAAGGAGTAGATGTGTGACAAAAAAAACGTTGGTAGGTGCATTTCTACATCTGAAAGATGATGTCTATTCAAATTTCACAACAGTCGCATAAGAGGATAAGAGGATGCAAATCAGATTTGTTTTAAATATGCACTGTATTGGTCGTGAGTGTTACTAACCTTTGAGACTGGATGTGGTGAGTTGATGTTAGTCAAAAACACCTTTGAGGTGACAAAGATGCCATTATCTAAGGCAACAAAGGTACATTTGTCAAAAGCTCACTGAGTGTGAATGAGGTTGTGTAATAGGGGTACAAGAAGCTCTTCCTTCCTTCTGCAATACTGCAGAAAGACTTGGCAGGAATGTAACCACTGTATATAACTGCAGGCAGCAATGGTCACAAGAATGTACAGTTGCAACAAGACTGGGCTCCAGACAGACATTTGACACTACCAAGACCGAAGACCACCGTGTTTGACACATGGCTCTGGTGCATTGTACTGCATCTGCAGCAGCAATTTGAGCAGCAGTTGGTACCACAGTGAAACAACCAACTGTTACAAATCAGTTACTTCAAGGACAGCTCAGAGCTAGACACCCTGTAACACATATTCCATTGGCCCCAAACCGCCACCATTTGCGACTTCAGTGGTGTCGAGTCAGAGCTCACTGGAGGGCGGGACAGAGGTCTGCTGTGTTTTCTAATGAAAGACTGTTCTGCCTCAGTGCCAGTGACGGCTGTGAGTTGGTTAGGAGGAAGCCAGATAAGGACATGCACCCAACCTGTCTGTGTGCTAGAACTGCTGGACCTACAATTGGAGTTAAGGTCTGGGGTTCGGTTTCGTATGACAGCAGGAGCACTCTCATGGTTATCCCATAAACCCTGACTGCGAAACTGTACATCAATCTGGTGATTCAATCTGTTATGCTGCCATTTGTGAACAGCATTCGAGGGGATGCATCGCTACTGTAACCCATCATGCTCTACAGAGTGTTGACATGTTGCCTTGTCCTGCTTGATCACCAGATCTGCCTCCAATCGAGCACATATGGGACAGCATCAGACGAAAACTTCAACATCATCCTCAAACAGCATTAACTGTCCCTATATTGACTGCACAAGTGCAACAGGCACAGAACTCCATCCCACAAACTGACATCTAGCACCTGTACAACAGTGACTGCACATTAGTATGCTTGTATTCACCATTCTGGCAGTTACACCGGTCATTAATTCATTTCACATTTGCAATGGCTTATCTTGGGCTTACATTAACCTATTTAATCATTTAAATATGTTATCTATACAAATGTATTCCCAAAATTTCATTACTCTACATTAATTTTTTTGTCACTATTTTTTTCTGCCAGTTTATTACAAAAATATTTTTTGTAAGACCTATTGTGACGTTTGAGTGCTTTAAAAAAAATCAATCCTGTGCCCAGCTTATTTTATTGCTTCCACACACATTTCACACTAGTTTCATTGACGTCATTTTATCTATGTTTTTGTCATTGCGTATTATCTTACTGTTGTTGACTCGTTGTTTTTGCTGTTTGTGTGCTCCATGATTTCTTTAACTTTCCCCTGTATATACAGGGTGATTCAAAAAGAATACCACAACTTTAAAAATGTGTATGTAATGAAAGAAACATAATATAACCTTCTGTTATACATCATTACAAAGAGTATTTAAAAAGTTTTTTTTTTTCACTCAAAAACAAGTTCAGAGATGTTCAATACGGCCCCCTCCAGACACACGAGCAATATCAACCCAATACTCCAACTCGTTCCACACTCTCTGTAGCATATCAGGCGTAACAGTTTGGATAGCTGCTGTTATTTCTCCTTTCAAATCATCAATGGTGGCTGGGAGAGGTGGCCGAAACACCATATCCTTAACATACCCCCATAAGAAAAAATCGCAGGGGTAAGATCAGGGCTTCTTGGAGGCCAGTGACGAAGTGCTCTGTCACGGGCTGCCTGGCGGCCGATCCATCGCCTCGGGTAGTTACGGACAGATAAGTGCCAATGTGGTGGCGCTCCATCCTGCTGAAATATGAATTGTTGTGCTTCTTCTTCGAGCAGAGGGAACAGCCAATTCTCTAACATCTCCAGATACTGTAGTCCTGGGCTGCGAACAAATGCTTGCTGGATGCGTGCTACATTTTCATCACTCATTCTCGGCCGTCCAGAACTTTTCCCTTTGCACAAACACCCATTCTCTGTAAACTGTTTATACCAACATTTAATACACCACCTATCAGGAGGTTTAACACCATACTTCGTTCGAAATGCACGCTGAACAACTGTCATCGATTCACTTCTGCCGTACTCAATAACACAAAAAGCTTTCTGTTGAGCGGTCGCCATCTTAGCATCAACTGACGCTGACGCCTAGTCAACAGCGCCTCAAACGAACAAATGTACAACTAAATGAAACTTTATAGCTCCCTTAATTCGCCGACAGATAGTGCTTAGCTCTGCCTTTTGTCGTTGCAGAGTTTTAAATTCCTAAAGTTGTGGTATTCTTTTTGAATCACCCTGTATAAAAACTAAACTTGCACACATAAAAGCCAAACTGTCCAATATCTTAAGCATAAGATGATTTTGTAGACAACACGGCCCATAAAAATGCAATCCAGATCATTTCCTAGAGTATTGCTCGAGTGTGTGGAACCCGTACCAAACAGGATTAATAATGAGTATTGAATATTTACAAAAACAGCAGCTCGAACTGTCACAGCTTGTTTGACCCACGGGAGAGCATCATGGAGATGCTGCAAAATCTAAACTGACAGGCACTTTAAGATTGACACGAAATATCCCACGAACGTCTACTTACGAAGCTTACAGAAACAGCTTTTATGTGCTGTATCTACAAACATACTACAATCACCTACACGTCGCTCCCATACGGATGAAGACAAGATTGGACTAGTTGCAGCACTCACAAAGGCGTTTCAATAAGAATTCCTCCCATGCTCTGTATGTGAATGGAATGGTAAATGTCCTAGTAACTGGTACAGTGGAAAGTAGTCTCTGTCATGCATTTCAAAGTGGTTTGCACCATATATATGCAAATGCAGATGTAGATTTGTTTCTTTTCCTGTCTTCCCCAGTAATTCCCATCCTACATCTCTCCACCATTTGCCAAGCAATCCTCATGATTTGCACATTATAAATCCATATCTCACTCCCTTCTCAGTAAGCAGAAGATTTTGTTTGAACTGGCAAGATTTTGTTTGAACTGGCACAGATTCTAGCCCAAGCTTCAAACTATTTGGAGTCAATCATCGCAGTTGCTGTGGAACTTAGAATCTAGGTCAACAAGTCTAATACAGATACAGGCTGTGAAGTCAATAATAACTAGAAGAGGGTACTTTATGTCAAGATGCTGCACAAAAATATAGAAACAAAGTCAGTGTAGATGATGTTTCATCATGGAGACCACTCTTGTTTCTTGTTGTGGTGGACAAAACACTATCTGTGTGAGTAAGTTACATCTCCAACAATCAGTTGCTTTCATGATGAAGACAACGGTAGATATGCAGATGAAATAGTTCCAGAGACCATTTCAAGTCTCAAATATCTATGATGTATACATGCAGACTGAAGCAAAATACGAGAATTTGTATTGGATCTCCTGCTCATTAGGCAGATGCACTAACCATTACGCCATCCAGGCACATTAGCTTTGCTCAACTGCATGATTTACCCTAACAAGCCCTCCCTCCTCAATCCAAATTCCCTTTCATGCCTCAGCCCTCTTGGTATTCCCTCTAAACTTGAACAGCATTGCAGAGGCTCTCCAACTGCAATGGAACAGCATTTCAGCATCGAACAAAATGGGGGAGCCTGCCTGAAACCAAGGCATATGTGCTGCAATCAAGTGAAACCCTATAAGATTCCAGAGACATTTTCAACTCCACAAAGTGACCAGAGACCCTTGTTCGAACTCCGGCCTTGGTATAATTTTCATTTGTCACTTCAGTCTGCATATACATATCATGGCAGATATTGCCAGAATTATGATAGAGAATTAATTCCGATAGAGGATTCTGACAGAGCATTAATATGAGAAGTGCACCAAGAACATTTAATTCACACAAAATACTGACACACAAAATGAAATTGACTGATACAGATAGGAATTTGGAAAATGGAGAAAGGCCAATTTCTCCAAACAGTCAGTTTCTCCCTCTTCCACTGCCACATGGCAGGAAGACTTTTTGTGTATTTATTAGAGAAAGTTGTAATTTTATGGAACAAAATACCAATGAGATGAGTACATACCTCAAGGGCAGCATATTTATCTCCACTAGTAACTCCATCGTGTTTATGGTCCTCAGACTTTTCCACTGAAGGTCCACTGCCAGTTTCATCTCGTCTTTGCCTTCCTCTTCTCCTTTTCAAAGATTTCTCTTCTAGTGTAGTCTCTGAATCTTTGTGAGGTGTGTCTACTGAAGCTGGAGAATGTATCTGTAAAACATGGCGCACAAGCTGTCACATGGAAGACATTTTGTGTATTTATTACAGAAAGTTGTAACTTTAAGGAACAAAATACCAATGAGCTGAGTACATACCTCAAGGGCAGCATCATTTTTATCTCTACTAGTAACTTCATCATGTCTATGGTCCTCAGACTTTTCCACTGAAGGTCCACTGCCAGTTTCATCTCGTCTTTGCCTTCCTCTTTTCCTTTTCAAAGATTTCTCTTCTAGTGTAGTCTCTGAATCTTTTTGAGGTGTGCCTGCTGAAGCTGGAGAATGTATCTGTAAAACATGGCACAAAATCTATAAGTATCACAGCGTTTGGTACAATTTGTTAATTTTTGTGACAAACAGCTATGTAGAGGTAAAACGCAGATTGATTCCACCAGTTACCTTTACCTCGATGATGATGATGATGATGATGATAATAATTATTATTATTAATGTGCATCTGTGTATGAAGACCAATCTTGAAAATGGGGTGACATGAGACTTTTTCCGATTGGTGGGTACACCATGTTCCTCCAGCAACCTACAATAAACTACTGCTCAAAAGTTCTTTCATCACCTGTGAAGAATCTTACAGGTATCTCACCAGGTCTAAATGCGTTTGCAACACCAAGCAATTTTTGTCAATTTTGTATTAGGAGATTCAGGTTCCTCTTTCCCTCACGTAGCTGGTCTCGAATTTAGTGCAGCTTCTATGCTCCCTGAGATTGTGCTGAGGCCTCCTCCGTCCACCTGCGATCATTCGAAAACTGTTCTCAGGCAACAACCATCTACTCCTGCCATTCTCTGCACTGAGGCACACGTGGGATGATGAATTTCCATTTGATAGCATGCTGGATGAGGCACTGGTGCACCTCAATTGCCGTGAGAGCCCATCAGACCTCCATCAGCTGTATGTGCCTGACGTGGAAGGCATGACGCTGTCAGCATAAATTGTGCTGGGCGCTCGTCTCCCAAATCTGTGAGTTAAAATATCTGGGCATAGGCACAGAGCATGTATTGTTTTGTTACACGTAAATTCTTCATAATCTGTCCTTGTCTAATGTACAACAGGCCAGGAAAGTTGACGCCTAATATATGAAATTTTTTCAATGGTGAGACTTGTTTACCACACAATGGAGCACCTGTTCCTACATGAAGTGAACATCTGCCATGTCGCAAGACAGACAGTGATGTAGCACACATTTAAATGCCTGTTGAGCTCCTAAGAATCCAGATTTCTGTTCTCAGTTCAGGTAACACTCTACTTACTCCAAGGTGGTGGAGGAGAATGTGAGGCTTCCAGACCTGTAAGCAGGTGAAAAGATGCTTTCCATCAAGAACAATTTGTTTTACCAATCTCTGGGTAACTTTGCAAACTGTAGATTTCCACCAAGATGAATAAGACTGTTACCCGAGATTGGGTTTCAATGAGCTCTCAGAACACTGTGACAGAGACAGGTTAATGGGAAAAGCATGGAGTTCAAACATGAAATGTTGTAGAACAAACGGAATCCAATAAGTACATGCATCGCAAAAGTCTGATGCTATCAATTCTCCAGATGCCCTATTTTCTTTCATCAATGCCCATTCAATGCGAAATATGTGTTCTGTGAATCACACTGTTTGTAGCAGTTGGTACATTCACTCACCACCGAGATCTGGCCACGCCCAAGCCCATGCCAGAGTCACAGACATAGACAAGGAACTGTGCAAAAGATAGTTTGTCCAGTGAGGAAGTTCTCCACCTGGTACATCATGAAGCAGAACTAACTGTTGACGGTATCTGCTTTGTCAACCAGAGTTGGCTGAGTACTTCCCTGACTGCACACTCGAGTGTACTGAGGGTCAGCGTACGAGTATGAAGAGCCAGGTTACCCAATTTCTCTCTGTTATCCCTCTTGCATGGAGGGGCATCAACATCATCTGGCTTCCCATCCACCACAATTTGCTTCATCTTCTTCACAGGAGCTGCATGCCAGACCACAGCCTTTGCTCCAACCACAGTCACCCAGCCCAGCGGCTGATGTTGACATCTCCTTCCTTTTAAGGCACAAACACAAATGAAGTCTTTAGTGCTTAAGCCATAACCTTAGAAAACCAATAAGCAAAAGGAGTTAAAAACTACTACGCACTAAGCCTGCTGACAGAAGGGCAGAGAGCAAAACAAGGACTTTCCCTCGGAGAAAGGTCCACAAAATACGCTGTAGAGACAGCGGAGTTCCCTAACCAAAGATTAAATGTCCTTCACCATATTACTATGATGGATAAGAAGTAAAATGTGATTGACAGCCAATGCATCGTCCACTAAAATTCAAATGACAAGCACACACTGGAACATAAGCGATTAAAAAAGGGCACTGGATCGGGAAAGGCTGATGACAATGAGCACAAAGTAGTGGGGGATCGCCACCTGACAAACGGCTACCGCTAAAAAGACAGTGCCTAATACGCAATCTAGCTATAATGATCTCCTCATGACAAGAAGAGTGAGAAGGCCGAGAGGTCAGCCAAGCCATTGGGCGAGGTTTAATTCCCTGGAGTTTGTTTCCGTGAAGAGAAGACCGGTGGTAATGCCAAAGTGACACTGTCCCGCATCAGAAGGCAACACGGAGATAATCCGAAGGAATGGAAAAGCTAGCATGCTGGGGTAGGAGGACTGTAGCTTCGGCAGAAGCATCAGCAGCCTCATTTCCCATCAGATCAATGTAACCAGGAACCCACACAAACATGACTGTGGCTCCCTTAACGAGCAAGTGGAGGCTTTCTTGGACCCATTGCACTAAGTAATGGAATGTGAATAGCACATAGAGGCTCTGAAGGGCACCGAGAGAATTGAAACTTATGACACAATTGGAAAGCTCGTGTCTATGGATGTACTGGGTGGCCTGCTAAAGGGTGAAGAATTCTGCTATAAATATTGAGCAGTGTTCTGGAAGCCAATATTGGAAATGGTTGGTGCCAATGACGAAGGTAGGGCCGACATCACAGTCGGGCTTAGAGCCATCAGTGTACATGAAGGTGCTATCGCTAATCTGCATGTGAAGATTGAGAAACTTACAGAGATAGATCAAATCCAGAGTAGTTTCCTTTGGAAGTGAATGAAGTCAAAGATGAACACAGGCCACTGCATGAGGCCAAGGCAGTGAAGGGTTCAAACCCATCAGGAATACAGCAGGTAGCGGGAAGTTGCTGGAGCAATAGCCAAAAGCAAACTCCAGGAGTAAACAGAGAAGAAAGGCACACCCCGCACTGGCTGTCAAGGGAGTCATCGAAAAAGGGGGCATAGGATGACTGGCACGGATACTTGCTGAGGAGGACATCACGCCCATCTGACATGGGAGCTCAGCAGCTTCTGCATAGAGACTCTTAACTGGGCTAATGTAAAAGCCACCAGCGCCTAAACGTATTCCACAATGGTGGATTGTGTTAGGACACTATAAGATGAACGTGCAGACGTATAAACAAAGTACCAATAGTCTAGGTTTAAACAACAAGGGATCGGTACAAACAGAGGAGGGTGATCTGATCCACTCCCCAGAAAGTACTGCTTAGGACACATAGGACATTGAGGCACCATGTAAAGTGTGTAGCCAGGTATGACGTGGGAGGACAAAGAAAGTTTCCTACTGACTGCTCTGCCATCCAGGATATGCCATTAGCTGCCACCGATGCCGTCAGCAATAGGGAGGCAGCGCTCAACTGAGTTGCTCCAATCTGCGTTACCCACACGCCCCAGCAGCAGTGTGCCAGGATGCACTTAAGACAAATGCAGCACAATGTACTGATTAGCTCCTCAGTAGTACCCTGCTGTAGCCTCCACTACCATTTCCTGAACTGGTGGACAGAATTAGCCACCCGGTGTTCGTCTGGCTGATACCACCACCTCGACAGTATATCACTGCCCTCTCATGATGAGGTGTCTTTCTGACAGTTGTGGGAACCTATCACCGACAAGAAGGCTGCATCCTCACTCTCGCAATGCCGATCTGCAGCACGACTGGATAGCCTATCACCAGCCGTGGTACCTGTTTCTACAATGGAGACTTATTCAGTTAACTACTTCATTTCAGGCAAGGAATAGTCTTTTGTCTGTACAAACCGAATAAGCAGAAGATCCTGTTTGAGTAGGTACAGAGTAAACCCCCACTTCAAACTGCTCACACTCGTTCATCAGAGATTGTGGAAATCGGAATGTGTGTCAACAACTTTAACACAGATTAGACCATGCACTTGACAGTGCATGGAAGTGTACATTTGAAACCAAGGGAACATAGGAATATGTGCCACATTACACACTGTGATGAAAATGAGGATGCTGTTGATATTTCACTAATGGTGCTAATCTAATTTCTGATCAAAGTGCAAACTACTACACCACCTGTCTGATTTCATTACTTCTTCAATAGTCAGTTACTCTTCTTATACTGTCAAAACTCAAATTCTGCTAGAGAATTAACGTGACAAGTGCACTGAGAACATTTGATGCAAAAACAATACTGATACACAAAATGGAATTGAGAGATAGAGAAAGGAATTTGCGAAATCGAGAAAGGAAAATTTCTTCAACCTTCTCACTCCTCCACTGTCACTTGGAAGAAAGACTTTTTTCTGTCTTTATCAAAGAAAGTTCTAATTTTAAGAAAAAAAGTAGGATCGAGCATATACACATTTTTTGTGATTTTGCATTTTGTCTCTGTTCACTGCTTTGTCCAGATAAGAATAGATTACACACACATTATTGGCGATAATTATGGTTTTTCGTAAGTACCTGAACCTCTGGTACAACATTGGGTATATATGAAGTTTTTTTTCATCTTTGATTTTCCTGATAATGTATCATGTGATCTACAGATACTATATGTTATGTGAATGTATATTATTAGTTTCTGACATTTACACAAGTTAGATAGTAGTTCCCAGAATGAGATTTTCACTCTGCAGCGGAGTGTGCGCTGATATGAAACTTCCTGCCAGATTAAAACTGTTTGCCTGACCGAGACTCGAACTCGGGACCTTTGCCTTGCGGGCAAGTGCTCTGCCATCTGAGCTACTGAAGCACGACTCACGCCTGGTACTCACAGCTTTACTTCTGCCAGTACCTCGTCTCCTACCTTCCAAACTTTACAGAAGCTCTCCTGCGAACCTTGCAGAACTGGCACTCCTGAAAGAAAGGATATTACGGAGACATGGCTTAGCCACAGCCTGGGGGATGTTTCCAGAATGAGATTTTCACTCTGCAGCGGAGTGTGCGCTGATATGAAACTTCCTGCCAGATTAAAACTGTTTGCCTGACCGAGACTCGAACTCGGGACCTTTGCCTTGCGGGCAAGTGCTCTGCCATCTGAGCTACTGAAGCACGACTCACGCCCGGTACTCACAGCTTTACTTCTGCCAGTACCTCGTCTCCTACCTTCCAAACTTTACAGAAGCTCTCCTGCGAACCTTGCAGAACTAGCACTCCTGAAAGAAAGGATATTACGGTGACATGGCTTAGCCACAGCCTGGGGGATGTTTCCAGAATGAGATTTTCACTCTGCAGCGGAGTGTGCGCTGATATGAAACTTCCTGCCAGATTAAAACTGTATGCCCGACCGAGACTCGAACTCGGGACCTTTGCCTTTCGCGGGCAAGTGCTCTGCCATCTGAGCTACCGAAGCACGACTCACACCCGGTACTCACAGCTTTACTTCTGCCAGTACCTCGTCTCCTACCTTCCAAACTTTACAGAAGCTCTCCTGCGAACCTTGCAGAACTAGCACTCCTGAAAGAAAGGATATTGCGGAGACATGGCTTAGCCACAGCCTGGGGGATGTTTCCAGAATGAGATTTTCACTCTGCAGCAGAGTGTGCGCTGATATGAAACTTCCTGCCGGGACCTTTGCCTTTCGCGGGCAAGTGCTCTATCATCTGAGCTACCAAACCATGACTCACGTCTGGTACTCACAGCTTTACTTCTGCCAGTACCTCGTCTCCTACCTTCCAAACTTTACAGAAGCTCTCCTGCGAACCTTGCAGAACTAGCACTCCTGAAAGAAAGGATATTGCGGAGACATGGCTTAGCCACAGCCTGGGGGATGTTTCCAGAATGAGATTTTCACTTTGTTGCGGAGTGTGCGCTTTAATGAAACTTATTGGCAGATTAAAACTGTGTGCCCGACCGAGACTCGAACTCGGGACTTAAGCCATGTCTCCGCAATATCGTTTCTTTCAGGAGTGCCAGTCCTGCAAGGTTCGCAGGAGAGCTTCTGTAAAGTTTGGAAGGTAGGAGACGAGGTACTGGCAGAAGTAAAGCTGTGAGTACCGGGCGTGAGTCGTGCTTCGGTAGCTCAGATGGTAGATCACTTGCCCACGAAAGGCAAAGGTCCCGAGTTCGAGTCTTGATCGGGCACACAGTTTTAATCTGGCAGGAAGTTTTAGATAGTAGTTCTTGTTTGATATTTGTTTTATGGTAGTGCGCGATATTTGGATGGATTCACACAAAGATGTTGTTCACCCTGAATTGTATCTTGTTGGGGTTTTTCATATATTTTGTATGTGTTATGACAAATGTGGTTTTCTATATGGTATTTTGATACGCTTTGGACACTCATTTTATGCATATGACACAAGTATGCCCCTCTCCAATTTGCGCCTCAGCAATTTATAGCTTTGATGTGACAGAGCTGTATTTATATTCATTTTGACAGCTTTACCTATACTGACTCTCAGATTGTTTGAGGCTGTCCTCCTGCAAGGGCTACCTGCACAAAGATGCATATATGTTGTGCACCCTGAACATTATTTTGGGTCTGTATATTCTGTGTATAGTGTTTTTCTACATTTGGTCTTCTGATACATTCCTGGACATTCATTTTATGCATATGATATAAATATGCCTCTATTTGGCTTTCAGCTTAGCATTTTATAAGGGTGATGTGACCCAGGTATATTTATAGTCATTTTGATAGCTATAGTTACACTCATCAGCCAGAACATTATGACTACCGACCTACCATCGATATAAACCTGACAGGCAATAGCAGCATCACCTAACAAGGAATGACTGCAAATCAGACACATGCACGGTGTATGTAGCATCAGTAGGTGTACTGTTTGTGTGTAGAATGGGGAAGCTGTGTGATCTATTTGAGTTTCAAGGAGGACAGATTGTGATTGCCTGGAGGATTGGCACAAGATTTTCAGAAACTGCACGACTTGATGGGTGATTGAGGAGTGCTGTGGCAAGTGTCTTCAACACGTGGTGTAACCAAAGTGATACCACATTCAGACATCGTGGGGTTGCACAGCCACTCCCCATTACAGATGTCTGACATCACAGGCTGGACAGACTGGTAAAACATGACAGGCAGTGAACTGTGGTGTAACTAACATCAAACTTTAGAGCTGGACTGAGTACAACTGTGTCTCAACACACAATGCACAAACACGCCTAAGGATGAGCCTCTGCAGCCGACAACCCATGTATGTGCCAATGTTAATACCACGACATCGGCATCTATGACTGAAATGGGCACGTGACCACTGGCGCTGAATGTTGGTGCAGTGGCAGAACATTGCATGGTTTGATGAATCCCAATACCTTCTTCACCATTCCGATGGGAGGGCATAAATGTGCCATCTTCCAGAGGACCGGCTCCTTGACACCTGTACTGCGGGGCAGAGACATGTTGCAGACCACTTACACCCCTTCATGACAATCATCTTTCCCAATGCAGTGGGTTTTTTTCAACAAGACAACGCGCCTTGTCACAAGGTCAGGACTGTGATGGAGTTGTTCAAGGGACACAGTGGCGAGTTCCAGTTGATGTGCTGGTCCTCAACTCACCAGATTTGAACCCAATCTAACATATCTAGGACGTGATTGAGTGTGGCATCAGAGCTCATCACCCCCCTCCTTGGAATTTACAGGGATTAGGTGACTTATGTGTTCAGATGTAGTGCTAACTCCCTCCAGCAGCTTTCAAGACTTCACTGCTTCCTTGCCACAATGAGTCATTGTTGTTATCTGTGCCAAAGGTGGACGAGCCAGCTATGGTGGTGGTTGTAATATTCTGGCTCATCAGTCTATATTGTCACTAACACATTTTTGATGCTGTCCTTGTGCAAGGACTACTTGCACATCAATGTGTATTTCTTTGGTTTCCCTGTTTCTGATGTAGTTTCTCTCATAAATCCATCATTATCTACAGTTAAGTTTTATAGATTAGTAGTTTGAATCATGCAATATTTAATTAATGATTTTATTAATGTATAGAACATTTGTACAATGTACAGAATGGAAATTTGTTATAGTATACTATACAAAATTCTATTTTAGGTATGTGACAATTGATGTATCTGCTGGTTTTATCAAATGATTACTGTAAATTTACTTGTATGGTATTGTCTTTGATTCTTATTCTGTTTTCAATCTGTCTTTGTATTTGCATAGTTGGCAAGTTGTTGATGTCGTTATTACTATTTATGCATACAGGCCTGAAGATGATGTATTGGGTAACTAAAACTGATTGCTATATAATAAATAGCATCAAAAGGACAGCTGCAGGTGTTTCACTTGTACTACGAAAATACCAATGAGACTGTGTACAAACCTCCAAGGCAGGATTTTTATCTCCACTAGTAACACCATTTTCTTTACAGTCCTCAGGACTCTCCACTGGAAGTCCACCACCAGTTTCATCACGTCTTGGCCTTCTAACACTTTTTTTCAAAGGTTTCTCTTCTGGTGTAATCTCTGAGTTTTTTGGGGGCATGTTTGCTGAAGTTGGAGAACACATCTGCAAAATATAACGTGATCTGGAAGTGTTAGAGCACTTGGTACCATTTGTAAATTTTTGTAACAAACAGCTGAGTGGGGGTAACAAGTGGACTGATCCCACCAGTTAACTCCTCTTTACTTTTGTCACAAAAAAAGCTGATTATTATGTACTTGAATACATAACATATCAGGAACATTTCACAAAATTTTCAAAGCCGTATGCTCAGTGTAAAGTGGAAAAAATCAAATTTTATAAGAAAGCTTCATTGCAAAAAGAAGGCTTTCATGACCAGATGAAATTGCTGCTAGTAAACCTCATAGGTTATAAGGTTGTGGTCCATGGATGCTTCTGTTCCCAACATTTCACCCAGAGTTGCACTGGACGTCTTCAGAGGCATTGCTCCACCACTGAATCTTGCCAACTTACGGGTCAAACATCTGAGAGCTGCGAGTTCCACATGATAAGCAGAGATGGTCATTGACAAAGATAAAACTTAATTATCAATTATCAGGCTGTCAAAGATAAGAAACTGTTTAGTGGTTCTGCAGAGCTACAGTCCATATGTTGATCAGTTTCATAGTCTCTTCTTTCCTATTAAAATTATCCCTATGTCAGTATATTTCAATGGCTTCTCTACAGAGACACGGACAATAGTTCACTGCTGAAGATACAATTTTTGTTTCAGAAAACTTCACTTTGTGACTTCCTGGCTGAAGAGCATGCTCTGCTACAGTCAATTTGTCTATTTTCCCTAGTCAGTAAAGACTTTTGTGTTCCTTTAGCAGTATATTCATGCTTCTCTCGGTTTTTCCCATATAAACTTTTCCACACATACACGGAATTTTATAAACACCGCATGCTGACAGAGGAAGGTGATTATCCTTTACAGACTGAAGTGCTTGATCTATTTTCTTTGTTGGTCTAAAAACCGGCCTAGTGTCATCTTTCTGTAAAATCTTTCTGATTTGACCAGTTACTTTTTTAATAAAAGAGAGAAAACCTGTATACCTCAATAGTTTTTTTCATGTTGGTCCTTCAGCCTTCTGTTATTTGGTTGTAGAATTCTGCTTACTTCTTTCCCCAAGTAGCCATTTTTCTTGAAAGCCTGAGTCAGAAGTGTTAAATTAACATTAAGGTATTCTGGCGTGCAAATTCTTTCGGCTCTATCAACAAGACTTTTAATGACACATCTCTTTTGTTGTGGATGGTGATTGGATTTGCTATGTAAATATCTGCCTGTGTGCTTTACTTTTGGAAAACCTCATGTTCCAAACTTCTATCAGTCTGTCTCATAACTAAAACATCCTAGAAAGGTATTTTGCTGTCATTTTCCATTTCCATCGCAAACTAGATCTGCTTATCATGTGTCACTCTGGTCACAACCCATTTACTACAGTATATATGTTGCTCTGAGACGTCTGACGCATCAGTCAGCAAGCCTCAATGGAGGAGCAACACCTCTAAAGACGTCCAGCGCAGTGTTGAACAAAACGTTTGGAACGGAAGAGTTTCGTGGACTGTGACCTTACACCCCGTAAGGTTTACCAACTGCGAAGCTTTACTGTCTTCTAAAAAATTCATAACATTATACAGGTTTTGTTGCTATACAGCTAATGCAATATCTTTTTTGTTTACACACTCTACAATTAAAAATACAATGATCCTATCCAACTTATGAAACTTTTATAGACGAATTACTCTATAAAATGATGACACTTCTCCACGAAATGGTAATATCTTCTTCAGAATCCTGAAACTTTTAAATGTACTATACATTTTACTTCCTTATATAGTGGTGTCTGTGCATAAAGTTTTAAATCATATGTGGTACACAAAAAATTTGTGTGTGGGACACATTAACTGCATGAAAGATGAGAGGTTTAGGGCCAGGGTTTGGGAAGAGTCACGAATTTCCAAGTTATAGCATATACAAAAATCTCAACTTTAAAGTATATAACAGAATGCTTGCTGGACTCCAAATTAATACAGATATGTGCCCACTACTCATGTGGGTGTAACTGCTGAAGTTCAGTGGCTATTTCATTTGTTCCAGGCTTGACAGACTGGGTAGGTAAGGATGTATAAGATACTAGCATAGCCTCCATCCATGAGCAAGTATCAGTGGTTCTTTGGTATGTCCATTGATACAGTCCACAGAAAGTTTTATTGTGTATGGAAAAGCAGCATCAGATGCCACGTGGATGAATGCATGGCACAGATAAATCCTGGGTATAGAAAACACATTTAAAACATATGAAAGCAAGGAAGATTATTGTTTAAAGCACACAGAAAAGGTGGCATGTTTCCAATTAGCAAGTATTGGATATCACTCAAAATTTCTTGCAATACCAAATTTGTGATACCTAATCATTGAAAAGAAGTTCAGGTCACACCTGATTTCTCAGAGTCAAACATTCATTAGATGGGACTACAAGTCACATGTAGTGTAAACAGAAATACCTGATCATCATGGACAATTAGTCCACTTTTTCAGAAGAAATGACATACCGTAAGGATCAAAACAACCAAAGAAGTCAAGAAATATATTCAGAAGTAAATATAGCATTCCTCAAACTAAAGAGACAAGAAAAGCTGCAAGATCAAACATAGTGGATTACCGGTAAAATATAACAACAATGTGGGAAGTTTCTGGAACCAAGACAAAATGGTCGAAGACAAAAATTATAAATAATTACAAAATAATTCCAAGAATTAATGAGGGGATAAAGGTATGAGCAATTAATACTACCATAATGAAATAAAAAACAAGATGGCGGCTATGTGATGTATCACACAAAGAAACAGAGATCAGGTCAATGAAAGCAGAGAACACAATGGTGACACGCGGTAAAAATACAGCAGACATACTTGACAATAATTATATACATATGGCAGAGGACTTCACTTGGTGACTTCATTATATACATGTGGCAAAAACCAACCATGAACCTTGCTTTTGGTGTGGAGGCTTGTGTGCCTCAGCGATACAGATAGCCACACCGTAGGTGCAACCATAACAGAGGGGTATCTGTTGTGAGGCCAGACAAACATGTGGTTCCTGAAGAGGAGCAGTAGCCTTTTTCAGTAATTGCAGGGGCAACAGTCTGGATTAATTGACTGATCTGGCCTTGTAATGTTAACCAAAATGGCCTTGTTGTGCTGGTACTGCTGAAAGCAACGGGAAACTAGAGCCGTAATTTTTCCCGATGGCATGCAGCTTTACTCTATGGTTAGATGATGATTGCGTCCTCTTGGGTAAAATATTCCGGAGGTAAAATACTCACCCAATTGGGTCTCCAGTCAGAGACTTCTCAGGAGGACATCATTATCAGGAGAAATAAAACTGGCGTTCTATGGATCGGAGTGTGGAATGTCAGATCCCTTAATTGGGCAGGTAGGTTAGAAAATTTAAAAAGGGAAATGGATATGTTAAAGCTAGATATAGTGGGAATTAGTGAAGATCAGTGGCAGGAGGAACAAGACTTTTGGTCAGGTGAATACAGGGTTATAAATACAAAATCAAATAAGGGCAATGCAGGAGTAGGTTTAATAATGAATAAAAAGATAGGAGCACAGGTAAACTACCACAAACAGCATAGTGATCGCATTATTGTAGTCAAGATAGACACGAAGACCATGCCTACTACAGTAGTATAAGTTTATATGCCAACTACCTCCACAGATGATGAAGAACTGAAGAAATGTATGATGCGATAAAAGAAATTATTCAGACAGTGAAGGGAGACAAAAATTTAATAGTTATGGGGAACTGGAATTGAATACTACGAAATGGAAGAGAAGGAAAAGTAGTAGGAGAATATGGAATGGGGGTAAGGAATGAAAGAGGAAGCTGCCTGGTAGAATCTTGCACAGAGCATTATTTAGTCACAGCCAACGCTTGGTTTAAGACTCATGAAAGAATGTGGTATTCATGGAAGAGACCTGGAGACACAGGAAGGTTTCAAACAGATTATATTATGGCAAGACAGAGATTTAGGAACCAGGTCTTAAATTGTAAGACATTTCCAGGGGCAGATGTGGACTCTGACCACAATTTATTGGTTATGAACTGTAAGTTAAGACTGAAGAAACCGCAAAAACGGTGGGAATTTAAGGAGATGGGACGTGGATAAACTGAAATAACCAGAGGCTGTAGAGAGTTTCAGAGAGAGAATTAGGGAATGATTGACAAGAATGGGGAAAAGAAATGCAGTAGAAGAAGAATGGGTAACTTTGAGAGATGAAATAGTGAACGCAGCAGAGCATCAAGTTGGTAAAAAGACTAGGGCTATTTGAAATCATTGGGTAACAGAAGAGATACTGAATTTAATAGATGAAGGAAGAAAATATAAAAATACAGTAAATGAAGCAGGCAAAACAGAATGCAAACATCAATAAAATGAGATCGACTGGAAGTACAAAATGGCCAAGCAGGGATGGCTAGAGGGCAAATGTAAGAATGTAGAGGCATATATCACTAGGGGTACGACAGATACTGCCTACAGGAAAATTAAAGAGACCTTTGGAGACAAGAGAACCACCTATATGAATACCAAGAGCTCAGATGGAAAAACAATTCTAAGAAAAGAAGGGAAAGCAGAAATGTGGAAGGAGTACATAGAGGGTCTATACAAGGGCGATGTACCTGACTGCAATATTATGGAATTTGACGTAGATGAAGATGAAATGGGAGATATGATACTGCGTGAAGAATTTGTTATAGCACTGAAAGACCTAAGTTGAAACAAGGCCGCAGAAGTAACAACATTCCATTATAACTACTGATAGCCTTGGGAGAGCCAGCCATGAAAAACTCTTCCATCTGGTGAGCAAGATGTATGAGACAGGCGAAATACCCACAGACATCAAGAAGAATGTAATAATTCCAATCCCAAAGAAAGCAGGCATTAATAGGTGTGAAAATTACCGAACTATCAGTTTAATGTCACAGCTGTACACTAACACAAATTCTTTACAGGCGAGTGGAAAACCAAAGAAGCCGAGCTTGGGAAAGATCACTTAGGATTCTGTAGAAATGTTGGAACACGCAAGGCAATACTGGCCCTATGACTTATCTTAGATTAAAGAAAGGCAAACCTACGTTTCTAGCATTTGTAGACGTAGAGAAAGCTTTTGACAATGCTGTGTGAAGTGATGTTACTCCACGATAATGCCCACCCACATTCTGCTAGACTGACAAAAAACACTATACAGTAGTCGAGTTGGGGAGTCATTCCACACCCACCTTATTCATCTGATATTGCATTGTCACATTTTTCACCCTTTTCGTACTCTATCGTACAACCCTCAAGGGACATCCTTTCCAAATGAAAATGCACTCTGAACACGGCTCGACAAATCCTTCACCTCAAAACCCCACAATTTCAATAGTTGCAGAATCGAAAAGTTAGCCCAGCTTAGGAGACTGTTGTAGACAGTGAAGGAGAATATATTATCGACGACCAAAGTATCTGTTTATTCAACTTGATGCACTTCACAGCACCTTCCTGCTGGTGTAATAGTGACAGTGATGCCCAAAGGACTTGCACACTGCTTGGAGGCAACACGCTGACACTGTGCTGAGCTGGAGCGACTGCAGTTACTTTGGCACCGACTCGCACAGTTTTGCGGATAGCCGAATCGAGTCAGACTTCGGACCTTGAGGAGCACAGCTGGTGGTTAGCTGGAGGCGGCCAGCTGGTCCAGCACACATGTCCACTGCTCTCTGTCACTGACACCTTTCCTGCCGTTATGCTGTTGGGCCCACATATCAGCAGCATCCTCGGGCTCAGTCATTTTGTCGTTTAGCGGCACTGACACGTGCGGCAGGTCGACGCGATGATGCATCAGTGTATCGTTACCAGAGTCTCGCTCCACATTGATGTAATGTGTAGGGCTGTTTGCAGGTTGGCTGTGTTGTCAGCTGCATGCCACGGGGACAATAAGTGGATTGCAGTGCCCAAAAATTCCTCTGTGTTGCAGTATTCCGCCTGCTCTGTGACACCTAATTACCCCTTTCAATCCAATAACTGTTCACAATTTTCAGCACACTGTAATGTAATCGAGCTGGTATCTTCCCATGTCTCTGAGCCTTACCCAACTATCACTCCTCCTCTTTCAGAGTATTTCAAAAACACTGATCTAACTGCTAAGAAAACATCTTTCACGTGGCTGAATATAGAAACTTGGGGTTAAATTTTCATTTATGTATGAGCCTGTAAAAACTTCATTTTCAAGAGAATCATCCGATATTACATGGGCACATCTTTCCCATGCTTGCAATTACAAACTTATGCGTATTTTACAATCACATTTAGGATCAAAGTTTCCATTTACTTTTCACAAATGCTTAATCTGCCTACCACCAGATGCTCAACAAACTTCCAGGTAGTAGTCACTCGTGTCACATACTTTGTCAGTAGTTATTGCATTTGCTGCGCAGCATCACAATTCACCCAAAGTTGTTTTGAATGCGAAGGCACATAGATTTTTCACAAACCTCTAAAATTGGGTACCACAAGATCAGGGGACCTCTGAGGCTAATACTGCAGTGTGAGATCCGTACACCCCTAGTGCTATAGGAGGTGCAGTGCCTTACTCTCAATGAAAATTTCACCACACAATCGCAACAACACTGAACCTGTTGTAATGGACTTTACAAAATTTCCCTCGTTGCCGAGTTATCACCTTTTCGTCTCAATAAATGTAGAGTAACAAACTATGCCCTTTGCTGCTTGTTCCTTCACAAAATTCCATAATGTAAATATATCATCTGAGCACTGACACCATCATCAACTACCTCTCTATATTTACATGCAAAATAAGTATTCTGTCACCATATTCTGATTAAAATTAGTTTGTGATTGACGTTTCACAGAGTCACCAGCTGATATCCAACTGTAGTTCCTTCTCAAGCGCCACGTACTAGCTGTGTTGCCTGTTTTGTAGGTTCTATGCAGCAACCTATGATAGGGCGGTTGGCTGCACAACCACAACACTGTCCCCCCTCCTACTGCAATCTGTCAATCACAAAGTTACTTTAATCGAAGTATATTTATTTGGTTTTCTTATTTTTATGTGGGTAGCAATTTTTCCAAGAATGGGGAAATTATTTGAACACACAAGTCGGTACTATAAAAACATTAAATTGCAGCCCATACTGAAACACAACATACGTACCTCTTGCACCAACTCATCAATAGTGGCTGCAGACCTATTGTTGTTAGTGAGTTCTAATAGTCTAGTAACTTTCAATTGTGGAAAATAATTTCTTTCTTCTACAGACAGACCACCAGTCTTTGAGGGAGATTTCGGCTGCAAACTGTTTGATAGTGCTGAGGCTGAAGATGTGCTGTGTCGTGTTACTGGATGACACGATACCTGTGAAAAATGTTTATGTTGTTATTCTACAGTAACTGTAGAACTTATTACAATCATTATTTATATTATCCCACATATGGTGCAATACATCAAGTAGTTCTCCCCTATTTGTATACAACATATTCTCTCATACCTTCTTCCTTTTTTGCCCTGAGCTATTGCTACTGCAAAAGAGAACTGCAATATCAGTACATTTCTATTACATCATATGCCAAATATGCAAATCCAAGTGTGGCAACTCTAGTCGTACTATATTGTGCAACATTTTACTTGTACAACTTTGTGGTTAGTGTATGTGTAGCCTTAAAGATTGACTTGGCACAAAAGTGTTAAAAAGCAAGATTGTACTACAAAAAAAGCAGTGGGTGGAACAAATTAATTCATTTTCACCTACAATTGTGTTCTGAAGCATAAGGTAAAGGGAGGATTCAAATTTCATGGAGAGAAAAATAACAGAGGTGTTTCATCCATGTGCAAAGTGCACAGGTACTGATTCTATAGAGAATCTCAAGAAAATCTGCAAATACAGACACTTAATTAACAGCGTGCCCAAGGGAATCAAGTCTCACATTAAATTGAAAATGTGGCATATAAAGTGTTAAACCTAGAAACTTCCCAGTTTATTAATATAACACATGACTTATATAATCAACATTTTCAAGAAAACATTGTGTCACGGAGCAGCACAATGGAAAGACTGCTAACCATTCAAGGTTTTGGCCAACAGGCCTTTTTCTGAAATAGAAAACATACACAAGCTGAACTCAAAACACATTATCAGTGGCTCTAGCCACTGTGGCCACTGTGGCCAGACTGGGTCGTGAATGCAATCCAGTGGTGGTGGTAAGGGGGCGACACGGAGTTTGAGGAGGAGGAGGAGGAGGGGGGGGGGGGGGGGGGGGGAAATAGCAGAGTGGAATGGGAGAAAGTTTAGTGGTGCTTCTGGGTGCGTATAAAGACGTGGTGAGAAACGGTAGGTTGCTAGGTGCAGTCAGAATGTCTGTGGGGTGGGGGGGATGGAGAAGGACAGAAGTAGAGAAGGGGAAAAGGACTAATGACTAATGGGTGTCCCACCACCACACACCCTGCACCTCCTCCCCACCCATGCCTCCTCATCCCCACCATTCATTCCAGACTGCTGCTCCCATCACACGCAGTTGCATCCAACTACAGCAGAAAGACAGTGGGCATTTTCATGAGAGCTGTGCGTGTGTGATTGTGCATGTGTGTTTTCTTCAGAAGAAGAAGGTCTTTGGGCCGAAAGCTTAAACGTGTAGCAGCCCTTCACTGTGCCCTCTACAACTCAACACCAGCTCTATATGTTAATTAGAATCTAGCCTTTTCATACCATTGTTGTTATTCCAACTTGGACTTTGCATTGTGGGATTTATCCAGTCTATATATACTCATAAAAATTAGAAGAGTTTCTGAGTGAACTCAATGACACCTCTCAAAGCAGTAACTGGATTTGCTGGTTCTCATGTCCAGTGCTATATTTCGTTTCCTTGTAGTGTGCTACAGTGGTTGTGCAGTGGTAGCTATTGTGGCTGTGGAGATTTAATACTTGAAATAGTCACTGTCACATCATCGTGATTACCAGAAAATATTTTCTCTTGTTCCCATAAATGTATTTTTCGAGGGAAAACATTTATGACTGTTGTTCTGTGTTCTTGAGCTTTTATGAATATTCTCGAATGTTAACAAATGTATTAGAATTTTTTATTATTATTATTTTCATTTTACACATCTAGTTCCGTAGGACCAAACCAAGGAGCAAATCTCCAAGGTCTATTTCGAAACAGCACATATTGCACTAATTCGCACTTCAGCATAATCGTACTGACGGGTTGTGCAATGTAGCCAACACAGAGGAATAGCTCGTCAAAAAAAAAAAGTCTACCACTTAAAGAGAGTAACTATGTGAACAAAAAAGAAGTTGTAAGTGAGAGAAATTTTAATGTCAAAAAACAGTGTAGCCCATCACAGAAATCAGTGAACGCAGAATATGATACCATAAGTACAATGATGAACACAGACAGAAGTGTAAAATTAACAATGTAATTTTTAAATTTGCTAAATGTTACCAGTATACTCTTGCAAAAATTCTTCCAAACAACATCGTAGAATTGGAAAAAATTAGACAGAAAAGAAGACACGTCAGTATTCATACCACAAATGCCATTCATCCATACCACTGAACAGCTACAATGGGTGCAGTTTGCCAGCCTAACAGCTTCCAGGTGCAACAAAAATTTTATTTTCAGTATTTCATTTAATTATTGACTGAAATTCAAAAATTAAAATGTCATAATCTATCCATTAAGAGGCATAATTAACACACTAAGGTTCAAGTATTAAACTTAGAAATTGTGTTTATGTCTCGAGCCAGCGTAAATCATGGTGTGCAAATTACCCAGACTATATTCATCCAGTATTTGAGAATGAGAGCTACTTTCACAAGCTTCACACATAATTCCATATCTTTTTAAAACTATTTTTAACTGATGCTCAATAACAAAGTAATGAAAGGAAAAATGTTTATCACTTACTACATTTTGCTATTAGTGCAGTAAAATTTCAGTTATCAGACCAGACATTTTAATTCATTAATCCGCTACTACTAACTCATTTCGCAATACATTTTTCAGACACTATTCACATACAGGGTGTTTCCAAAAGAGCATGAAAAAATTTAACAGAACCTAGAGGATGCTCCACGGAACAACCTGGGGTCAGAGAAGCCAGCTTAAAGAGATAATACACATAACATTCCATTACTGTGTACTTTTTTTTTATTTACTTTAGTTACAGTTAACTGCAGGTACCATCACTGACACAATGAATGTACCATTTGTACTGTATCTTACAAAACACGCTGAAACTGACAGCCATCAACCTCAATGCAAGTCTGACATCAGTGAACAAGATTCTGACACACCCTAACAAATATCCCTGGCGTGTTTTGAATCACGTCACAGGCAGCTACTATTCTGGCAACTAATTCCATCTTCATATCCACTGGGGTTTCATATGTAAGTGACTTTAGATATCCCCATAAGAAATAATCATGGGGGTTTAGGTCAGGTGACATTGCAGGCCATGGAATAGGACCTCCCCTTCCAATCCAGTGACCAGGAGATACAGCACTGATATGGCTGCAGACGTCAAAACTGAAGTGAGACAGTGCACTGTACCCACATCCTCTCACGAACACCTATGGGTACTTCCTCCAACATCTCAGGTAGAACTCTTTGCACAACCCTCAAGTACAGGTGGTCATTCAGATGGCCAAACTGAAGAAATGGCTAAATGAAATTGGAGCCTGAATGCTGGCCCAGATATTCACAGCAAAACTTATTTGATTGTGTGACTGTTGCAGCATGAGGATTTTCCTCGTCCCACACACGGCTATTCCTGCTGTTAGAAATATCATCATGCTCAAATGAGGGCTCATTAGTAAACAGCACGATTTGGAGTAAATCTGGTTGATCAGTCCATTGCTGGAGCAACTACCGACGCAATTCAACCCTTGGCGCAAAGTCAGTCACAAACATTGCATGGACTCATGGGTGATATGCGGGTAACTGTTGTTCATGGAGTACTCGCCACAAAGTAGTATGTACAGTGCCCATTTCATGTGCAATACGACGAGTACTTGCACTGAGGTCCGCTGCAACTCGTTCCAGCACCTCATCTTCAAAATCAGGTGTGGGAGTGGTCTTCACGTTGTCAGGTCCCTCGTTTCTTCTTTCTAAGGAACCAGTGTCCTGCGTTCGTCGATTAAGAGAAATAAACACTCATTGTGACGGATGATGCCTGTTAGGAAATCGTCCCCTGTACAGCCTTTCAGCAGGGAGAGCATTGCAACATACACTGAAAAGCCAAAGAAACTGGTACGCCAGCCTAATATCATGTAGGGACCCCACGGGCACGCATAAGTGCCGCAACACAACGTGGCATGGACTCAACTAATGTCTGAAGAAGTGCTAGAGGGACCTGACACCATGAATCCTGCAGGGCTGTCCACAAATCCATAAGACTACGAGAAGGTGGAGATCTCTTCTGAACAGCACGTTGCAAGGCATCCCAGATATGCTCAATTACGTTCATGTCTTGGTGGCTAGCAGAAATGTTCAAACTCACGTGAGTGTTCCTGGAGCCACTCTGTAACAATTCAGGATGCGTGGGTGTTGCAATGCCCTGCTGGAATTCCCCAAGTCCGTTGGAATGCACAATGGACATGAATGGATGTATGTGATCAAACAGGATGCTTACATTCGAGTCACCTGTCAGAGTCGTATCTAGACACATCAGGGGTCCCACATCAGCCCAACTGCACATGCCCCACACCATTACAGAGCCTCCACCAGCTTGAACAGTCCCCTGCTGACATGCAGGATCCATAGTTTCATGAGGTGGTCTTCATACCTGCACACGTCGATCCACTCGATACACTCTGAAATGAGACTTGTCCAATCAGGCAACATGTTTCCAGTCATCAACAGTCCAATGGTGGTGTTGACAGGCCCTGGCAAGGTGTAAAGCTTTGTGCCGTGTGGTCATCAAGGGTACACAAGTGGGCCTTCTAACTCCGAAAGACCATATTGATGATGTTTAGTTGAACGGTGTGCATGCTGACACTTCTTGATGGCCCAGCATTGAAATCTGCAGCAATCTGAGGACGGGTTGCACATCTGTCACATTGAACGACTGTATTTAGTTGTCACTGGTCCAGTTCTTGCAGGATCTTTTTCTGGGCACATCGATGTCGGAGATTTGATGTTTTACCAGATTCCAAATGTTCATGGTACACTCATGAAATGGTCATATGGGAAAATCCCGATTTCATCGCTACCTCTGAGATCTGTGTCCCATCACTCACGCACGGACAATAACACCACATTCAAACTCACTCAAATCTTGATAACCTGCCATTGTCGCAGCAGTAACCGATCTAACAACTGTGCCATACACTTGTTACTTTATAAAGGCATTGCCGACCTCAGCACCATATTCTGCCTCTTTACATATCTCTGTATTTGAATATGCATGCCTATGCTAGTTTCTTTGGCGCTTCAGAGTATTTCCCCATACAAAAGGTGCATGTCAAAGAGTTCTGCAAAACTGTACCATTGGTCTGATTATACTGTATTGTAACTTGCACCTCTGAGTAGCACTGGGTAATTAATGGGTCTGTTGTCAATTATGTCTGTTATGGGGCAATGTAAATACAATACAACAGAGCCACCTTATGGACAACCATGTAAACTTGCACACATGTTGGTTGTAAATAAGCTGAGAAACAGTAATGCTAGTCAAAGTGGTAGACAAGCTTATTTCCATATCTCCTTAAGCTGGCTTCTCCGATCCCGGTTCCCTACCTCAAATTGTTCAGTGGAGCATTCTCTACGTCTCTTTACATTTTTGCATGCTCTATGCAAACACTGTGTATAACGCTGAATTTACTCAAAAAATTATGTTACTGTCGGACACACAGTTCAGGTGATATGATGTCATAAACACTGAGATAAGTGAAAAACTAACTTTTTTAAAACAAATCTTACATGCTAAATGCCAAATATTTAGCACACTGTAGCAGTATACATTGTCAAAAAGCCATCAGCTTATTTGTTTGTCATAGCTGTCAAATGAGTTTACATGCTAGACGCCAGGAGCACTGTGATTATTCTCCCTCTGGTTCCCAATATAGAACTACAGTGAATTACCGTTCGAGCCTGGACGATCTAGTTTACTTCTGTACAAATGTATCTGCCCTGAATTCAATTCAGTGTTCAGATTACAGCTCGACACCACTACTTAGAATGTCTGTATAATCTTTCTGTGGTTGTTCTAAATAACTGATCAAATTGGTACTTTGTATCTGTGCCTGGGTGACTTTATGAATGCTTCTGATACTTGATTCAGAAGACTATCCACTAATCTCGCAACAGTGGAGACCTCGACATTGTCCAGGCAGTGTGAATAAACTTGCAGTACCAGAGAAATAACAACCTACTTTTTAATAGTTGCAAATTTTTGAGATGGTAGACATACCCACCACATCGAGACTCACAGTCCAACTACCCCACATTACTGTCGCACAATCCCGCACTATGGTTTGCTCAAGTAGAAACAAGTTCTTTTGGCACTGGAGTAACCACACTTTGAAAATATTCTCTCTAGTGGTTAGCCAACTAGACCACTGTTACGCCACAGAAGTCCAAGACATTGTAACCAAACCTCCTGCTGCTGAGTGATAGGAGAAACTCACGGCAAAGATAATGCGTAGAGTGTCCACCTCAAAGCAAGAGCATATGAAAGTATTTAATCAAGGAGGCTTCACAGACGTAAAGTCGTCTCAGTACCTCCAGCATCTGCACAGCAAGATCAATGCAGGCACAGTACTGGACACTGCTGCACTCACTGTGGAGCAACCAACCGTCAGCTCAAATAAAGGACACTGTAGTATCTCAGAGAAAGAAGCCACCAGATGCTGTAGCAGACCTGACAGATAGGACACAGGACACCAAAGTGCCATCCCTATGCAGTACAACAATGGCAGCGTGCAACAGTAAGTCAATAGTTACAGTGACACATGCAGGTTAAGACTGCCACGCAAACGTGGTTGACACCCTCAGCAAACGAATCACTTAGCTACTCTCTTGCTGGAACATTAGAGGACTCTTTCGTAAAAAAACAAGAAGTAGTTCCTCCACAAACTCCTCAGCAGCAAATGGCACAGCACAGCCACTATCTGACATTTGTTGGCATCATCAAAAATTCGGAGATCAGGTACACAAAAATGCACTATGCTATACGCTTTCCCAAATGGCAGCAACAATCAGACAAAGGCATACCTGATCACCAGTCACTATCTCATAACAGATCAGATGACAGGACGGACCTTTCCACAGGTTAGGATCTGATTTATATATTTACCCATGGACCCTGTTGCATAAGTCTTCAATTCACATTCAGATTACAGCTCAACACGACTATCTAGTGAGTCTGTGTATGCTCTTCTGTAGTTTGTTCTAAACAAATGTTCTGATTGTAATACACGGCGATATTTCGTGTCTGTGGCTAGCTGAACTTACGAATGTCTTGCAACAACATTAACTCATTTTTGAAGTAATCAGATATACATGGGAGTTCAATTCTTAAAAAAATGCCAGGAGGGGGAGGGGGGGGGGGACTGGTTTCTCCTAACGTACCACGAGCACTAAAAGGCCCCAATTTTCAGCAAGATTAACATATAATATGATTATCAATACAGTAACAGGACAAATGTTCCAATGTTGCAGAGTGAATTTTAAAAAGTCACATTTCTTAAGTGCACAGCTAAATGTAGTGTGTTTTTGTGTTGGACACCTCCGAAATTATCTTTGCACACAACGGTAAAACACGAAATATAGATCGTAAGAATTTACTTTGAATAAGTTAGATGCTACACAAATTAATTGCACTTTTTTTAATTCAGAAAAGAAATGAAAAAAAAGAGTAAGCAAAGTGGGTAAATTAGCAAAGCTGAGCTTTATTAAAATAATCCAGGCACATCAGAAGAACGATGTAGTACCATCTGTGCATACCTGTTCCTCTAACTTATCGGCAGCAACACTGGCCAAATCTGATTTAACTTCATTTTGTGCTCCATTAAATATCGCTTCTGCACTTTTACTCCTTCTCCATTTAGTCTAAAACATAACGAAGTTTAAACAATGGAAAATCCAGGATCAACTGTCACAATATTATGAAAACGATATGGCGGAGATACTGAGTCACAGATAGGCACACCAAAAAGACTGTCACAAAATAAGCTTTCAGCCAAGAAGGCCTTTGTAAAAAAAAAAAAAGGTGATCATCCGCGCGCGCGCGTGTGTGTGTGTGTTTTAGACAAAGGCCTTGTTGGCTGAAAGCTTGTTTTGGGACAGTCTTTTTTGTTCCGCCCATCTACTACTCAGCATCTCTGCTCAACATAACGAAGTTTATATTACAAAATTCGCAGTATATATGTTTCTCTAAGATTTTACTACATTCTCACATAATTTCCAATGATGAGGCATACTCAGAGTAATACAGTTCCTTACACACATACCTGTTCATCTGTTTTGTGGGTGCCAGCACTGGTAGATTTAGAGTGGACATCTTTTACCTCTGCATTAACTACTTCTCCTGCATTTCTATACATTTTCCTTTCAGGTTTTTTAGGAGAATTGGAACGCAGGTTCCTTACTGGTGACAGAGCATTCTGACTGGCTACAGCCTGACGAGTTACCTGCACAAACATAAAAATGCTCTTTAACTCATTTATTCGCCATGTTCCGTATCCCATCTTGCACGAAAACTTTCTAGGGCATAGAATGAGTTAAGATACCTGCATCAGCATCTACACACATACCCTGCAAAACAGTGATGTGGCAGGCAGAGAGTAGTTAGCACAGCCCCACACGTTAAGGTTCTACATGTTACAATTGTGGTCAGAGTGCGAAAAGAATCACTACTTAAATGCCTATGTGTATGCTGTAATTGGTGCAATCTTGTCTTCACAATCCCAGGATGTTGAAAAATACCATATTTATCCGAGTATAAGACGATCCTGAATATAACACGACTCCCTTTTTTTTTAAAAAAAGAAAAAGTACCTCCCTGAGAAAAATTTATTTTTAACACATTCTGACTAATCAAAATTACAAAAAATTACAAACTGTTTTAATAACATTAAGTATCTGCCCAAAACATTAGCATTATTCCTATTTTAAAATTAGAATATTTAGTAATTGTTTACATTCTAATTCTACAAGAAAAATAAACAAAAAGAAATAGTTTGATTTTTACCTTCACTACCCTTTTTTGCTTAATAAGCCTATCGATTGTGGTATCACTGTTTTTAATCCTCAACACCATTATATGACAGATGTGAAATTTGTTATCTTCATTGTCACAAATTAATGTTGTTTCTTCTGAAATTGTCGCAATATCTGAGATTATGGTTAAGGTGGAATCTGAGAATACAGCAGTTTTATTGCTGAACACATATCGGATTTCACTTCTACAATGTTTCTTGCTTCCAAATGTATCGTCTGCCCATTGCTCTCTCATTGACTGCGGAGAATCAGCAGCGGATACTCCCCCTATCCTTCCTTTCATACATCATGGTGAGTGTCGACAACATTATCGCAGGAAACATGTTAAGGACATGACTGACATCTTGTCTCCTGCAGAAATGTGTAACATTGTCATGCATCTGTCTAATTTGAAGTCAATTCAAATATAATCATGCAAACTGCAATTTAAATGTGGTAGATGTTCATACGAAAGCCAAAACACACTGTATAGATTCCCATGGTTGGCAGCACAATATAATTTGCTGCACGCTCACTACTCCCCTCCCCGCACTCGTCCTAGTTCTCAGCCGAGCTGGTATCACTGTTCCCCCTCCAATCCTTCTGTAACGTTGTGCCTGAGCATCTGTAAAACACAGCTGCAATACCTTCAATGGTGCACATCATATGTAACAATAGCAACTAATGCATAAATAAGAGATCACAATCACGATTCAGTACAATGAGGAATATTCTAAGATGATGTCTCCTTAGCAGAATGTTTGTATTTCCCAAGTATTATGCCAATGAATCAGTCTGTCAGCTACTGTACCTCATATTCTCTCCTTATCTCTTCTTCTTCTCCTGCTTGTGATGTCTAAACGTATTCCTGATTTATTGTTGGCGTCAGTTTGCTGTCAAAGCTAATGAGAATAAACCTATCACTGAATTGTGCAAAGCAACTGACTCTCTGATCTACCTCCCAATTTCTAACAAATTTGACTCCTGTAATACCACTTTGTTTCACTGTTGATATTGCCCTATATTAATATTTATTGATTAATTACACATATTTGTAATTTTTCTTTGGGAATGGTCAGTTCCCTTTACTATTAAAGTACTCAGTAGTAAACCCGCTTTATAAAAAGGAAGAAAGGGATAATGTAGACAATCTTAGATCTATTTCTATGCCAGCAGTGTTTGCTAAATTTATTAAAAAGGGTGTGTATGTAAGAATAATTGATCATTTCTTTTCACACAATCTGCTGTCAAATAAACAGTTTTGGATTTAGAAGTGATTTAACAACTGAAAATGCTATATTCTCTTTTTTCTGTGAGGTACTGGGTGGATTAAACAAAGGGTTTCGAATGCTAGGCATCTTTTTTGATTTAAATGAGGTGTTTCATTGATTGATCACAAAATACTGCACCAATAGTTGGACCATTATAGAATATGGGGAGTAGCTCACAATTGTTTCACCACTTACTCTAAGAACAGACAGCAAAAGGTCATTCTCCAATGTACTGAGTATGGCTATCATTTGGGGTTTGAGTGGAGCACAGTCAAAGGGGCTGGCGGGGGAGGGGCGGAGGGTTCCCCAGGGATCAGTGCTGGGGCCACTCCTGTTCCTTATTTATATAAATGATATACCTCTTAGTATTATAGGTGATACTAAAATATTTCTGTTTACTAATGACACTAGCTGGGTAGTGAAAGAAGGTGTGTGCAACGTTGCCACTGTTTCAAATATGACAGTTCAAGACTTAAGTTAATGGCTTGTAGAAATAAAGCAAGACTCAGTTTTCACAGTTTATAACACACATTTCAACAAAACCTGACTCTCTAGTAACACAGAATAGGATTACAATTAGTGAGACTGAACAGTTCAAATTTCAGAGTTCTGATAGACAAACTGTCATGGAAAACTCACGTATGGGATCTTGTTCAAAGACTTCATGCTGCCAAGTCCATTGAGGACTTTTTGGTAGGGAGGACACAGCATGTTATGTTGGATAGTGTGTCATCGTCAGATGTAGAAGTAACTTCAGGTGTGTCCCAGGGAAGTGTGTTGGGACCCATGCTGTTCATGATGTATATCAATGACCTTCCGGACAATATTAATAGCAACCTCAGACTTTTTGCAGACAATGCAGTTATCTGTAATGAAATACTGTCTGAAAGAAGCTGCGTAACTATTCAGTCAGATCTTGACAAGATTTCAAAGTGGTGCAAAGACTGGCAACTTGCTTTAAATGTTTAGAAATGTAAAATTGTGTACTTCACAAAATGAAGAGACATAGTGTCCTATGACAATAATATCAAAGAGTCACAGCTGGAATGGACCATCTCCTACAAATACCCATGCGTAACACTTAGTAGGGATGTGAAATGGAACGATCATGTACAGCGAATCGTGAGTAAAGCAGGTGGTAGATTTCAGTTTCTTTGTATAATACTGGGAAAGTGCACTCAGTCTACAAAGGAGATAGCTTACAAATCACTCATGTGACCAAGTCTAGAATATTGCTCAAGTGTGTGGAACCCGTACTGGATAGGACTCAGGGCGGATATCGAAAGTACACAGAGAAGGGCAGCACAAATGGTTACTGGTTTGTTTGCTCCATGGGAGAGTGTCACATAGATACCAAAGGAATTGAACTGAAGATAGACATAAACTATACCGAGAAAGTCTACTAATGAAGTTTCAAGAATTGGCTTTAATGATGATTCTGGAAATATACTACCACCCCTACATATCACTCACACAGGGATCATTAGGGTAAGATTGGAATAATTATAGCATACACAAAAGCATTCAAACAATTATTCTTCCTGTGCTCCATACGTGATTAGAACAAGAAGAAACACTAATAATTGGTACAATGGCATGTACCCTCTGCCATGTACTTCACAGTGGTTTTTAGAGTATAGATATATATTTAGATGTAGCTGTAGATGTGTGACAGACAAGAAGATACAAGTTACAGAATGCCAATGTCCAAACAGATCTCTTAACCCTGGTGGTTTTATAAACCAATCACCTTTTGCCCTCTACCTGAAAAATGCCAAGCATTATAGCCATCTGAATGTTGATACCTTTCTAGTCATTGTTTAGCATACGTTTAGTTGTTAGAGCAACCGGAGCATCAACAGGTCAAGTGTGAAAGTAATTATTCCTGGCACTGCAGCAGCAGTGTACTGCACACACCATACGCCTGATCACGTAAGTACTATTTCGAATTGTCAGTGTTATCTGTTTGTACATATAAACGAAGCAATGAGCTAGAAGAGCAGTATATATTTTAGAATGTCTACCATTATACTTCATTAGTTGCTTACAACAGTTCATGTTTGTAATTTTAGGTCCAAAAATATTTGACGAAGGAGGAATTAGAGTGGACTCTTTTAGATGTGCTCAAGAAAGAAGATAACTGCAGAGATATTTAGTGAGTTCAATGAAATATTACCTTCCTTTGATACTGAAGATGATATATTTATTGGTAAAAAACAAAACAGATGATAACCGTGCATAAAAGACATCCCATGTACCGACAAAAAATATTATCAAAATCCTCCCACGCCTTAAAACGGTTGCATGAGATATCTCCATTGGCCCCCTCTCTGCAAGTAACTTAGAGACAGGAAGGTTTACTACAAGAAAGTGGGAAGTTTATGGAAAATTATTTATGGACAAGTAGTCATCAGGAGTACAGTAAATAATGTATTCTCAAACCATCAAATTCAAAGTTCTGTGGAAAGGAATGACATATTAATCAAGCAAAATATATGGATGAAATAATTAACAAACACTTTCCCAATATTATTTAGCAGAATGTCAACCCAGTTGAGGAGAAGATGATAGGCCACGAATGGATTAAAGTAGAAACACATCTTTTTGAAACATATGGACATACTGAATAAATGGCAAACTGGAGTGGAAAATGAAGAATGTCAGAAAGGAGACTTCAATGAAATGGTTAATGTATCATAGTGATTCGTGAAGAGCGACATGTCCTCAAAATGGAAACAATAATCAATATTACACAGCAGTCTCTGCATGCCTATATTTAATAGCCAACAAAATGATGAAATATTGAAGTTTGTTGCCCACGCTCTAATTCATCAACTGCATTGGTATCAGTAAGTGGGACATGTGTGCTCTCACCTCCATGCGTGTTAGTGCACAAATGGTTATTACAATATTGTGGTATTTTTTTAACAGTATGTATGTCCTACAAATCAGAAAATTTATTTCCTTAATAAGTGGATTCCCTCTGTTAAAACCAGTGTAGTGAATAATGAAAGGAATTATATGCTACATGAAAGATAATAAAAATCTTTTATTGTCTAAACAAAAATTTGTTAAGTATCTGTATACCTTCTGCGCTGAATTCATATTAACATCAGCATGGACAGAGTTTGCACTACGGCTCCTGACTTTGTCCTCTGTCCTCAGGCCACTGCTGCTCCTTTTTCTTTTTTCCAACTCATCTGGTCTCAGATCAGACTTGGAACGTGTTCGAGATTCACGTCCTGAAATCGCAGGAACCTCCACCTGCACAGTGAAAATATGATGTCACAAATCAATTCTTGTATCAGTCAGTCTCCAAGTTTCAACATACTGTGATGTCCCCCCCCCCCCCCTCCCCCAGTATATCCATTGTATATGACGAACTGTGACTTTGATTTAAATTGGCGTTTATCTGCTAATAAATATGCAACCAGTCACTGCGACTGCATGCATATTTATTACCAGATAAATGCCAATACTGTGTGTGTCATGCTCAAGTGTGTGGAACCCGTACTGAATAGGACTCAGGGCGGATATCGAAAGTACACAGAGAAGGGCAGCACAAATGGTTACTGGTTTGTTTGCTCCATGGGAGAGTGTCACATAGATACCAAAGGAATTGAACTGAAGATAGACATAAACTATCCCGAGAAAGTCTACTAATGAAGTTTCAAGACTTTGATTTAAATTGGCGTTTATCTGCTAATAAATATTCTAGACACAGTAGGTTCTTTATTCTGTCACTATGTATAAGTTACATACTCACAGATATATGGTAACAAATATGTATTATAATCCAATATAAACAACAAGACCCAAAATGACTTTTCTGTAAGAAGCACATCAAACAAATATCTGCACAGCATTTTTCTATTTAAAACAACAACAGCACAAAATTTACAACACTGTCACACTGCTTTTCAATGTACTCGATCTCCCTCTGCACAAGCTTTCCAATACCCTCAGGGGAAAAAAGTTTATAAATTGAACATCGAACCATGTATACATTGCTTCCTTCACAACATCTTCATCTACGGTTATCTGACAGGTTTTTAAATCACCCTTAAGTGAACCACACAAATGGAAATCTGACAGGAATGGATCAGATCAGTACTTTAAGCAGGGTGCTCAAAACACTTCTAAATGCATGTTCTGAGGAGTTCGAAGAGTGTGAGTAGCATGTTGCGTCAAAAAAATAATGCTTTTTGACAACAGTTTTTAGTGTTTGTTTCACATTAAAGGCTTCAATTCATTGCCAAGCATATCACTAATATCACTGTAATGTTCACTATAGACACCTTTTCAAGATAACAAGATAAAGTTCCACAACTGTTCCTTGCGTATCCCAAAAAACCTGAAAGCATCAGTTTTCCTGCAGAAGACTGACTCTCAAATTCATTTTTTGCTGGAGATTCAGGGCATTCCCATGTCATGCTCGTGCACTTTATGAAAGTTTAGACTGTTGTGGGAGATATCATATGCAGAACCATGGATAATGTACACTGTTTACCACTTCACTAGAGACAGTTGTCAGTTATCCGAGATCTGGTCATGGACTTGCTCAGTAATGTATGTGAGTTAACATCCTACTCTTTCCTCGGTCTTCCTTTGTTTGGCCAATTCTGAACTGTTCAATCTGCATGTAAGCACGTTTCCATGGTAACACATTGCCCTTATAGTGTTCTGAAAGTCTTATGTGATTTTCTGCTTATGATGGATCTTCAGACTCCAAGAAACAGATCACAGAATGCTGTTCTTCATTTTTGTGAATGGAAAGCGGCACTTTACAAGAGCCCAAAGCAAACTTACGTGATAACACTGAAACCTACCACAAGCGAAGAAACACTGCCAACTAAAGCTGGTGAGCACAGGAAGTCTTAGTGGCAATCTATGGACAACTACAACAGAAGTGCAGACTCTAACAGACTTATCCTTGTGTATCAAACTATCCATTAGGAAATGAAATATTATGGTTCATTGGCCATTCTCAAATTGACAACTGATTGGTATTAATGCTTTTGCAGTCCTTCCGTGACTGTATTCCTTTACTGTGTTTATAGGAAAGCATCATACCACTTCAAAACCCTCCTGGGGCTAGTGTTAGTCTGCCATACCAGCTGTTGTTTCCGTTTGTTGCGAAATATAGCTCTTAGGGCTAAGAGAAGTATACATCCTCCCAAACAACACTGTTTTAAAGGTTCTGGAAGTATGCTTGCCACCAAAGAAGTTTCTCAAAGAGGCTTGGGAAGTGTGTGTTTTGTGGACCTTGGGCAGAATACTTACAACCAACTTAGCGGTTTTACAAAGATTTTGGGAATGTATCTTACCACTTCTGGATGTGTCTGACATCCTGTGGGAGTATGCTGCACTAAGAGTGTAAAAACGGCTACAACAATCAGTTTCTGTTTGTCGTCAGATGGTTACTGTTGTCACTTCTGAAGTTTGAAAACTTGCTACATTTCTACAGTGGGAAATACACTTACCACTACAAAAACAGCTCACAGAGTGACTATGGGAGATATTCAGACTACCAAATTTTTGGTTCTAAATCACACACAAAAATTGTTAAAAAATAAATATAGCAATTGAGCATAATTCTAGTAACTTTGCTGAGCCACTAAAAAAAAGAAAGAAAGAAAGAAGAAGAAGGAAATGTGTGCTCTCACCTCTACAGGCATAAGTGTACAAACAGTTATTACAATAAACTATTGTACAAACAGTTATTACAATAAACTTTTTTTTTTAAGATTATGAATGCAGTACAAATCACGACATACATCTACTCCAAAGCGGATTCCCTGCCTTAATGCTTTCGCTGCTGTGGGAGTGTACAGGTCCTGTTACACCATTCCTCAGGTGTTGTGGACATCTGAATACATCCTGAGCTACTGACCTCTCACTTTCACCTCTTAGTGAATAAAAATGTTTCAAATATTTATCATATAAAATATGATAAAATATGTTTCTCATTATGTGCTCTCATTAGCAAGGGCGAGGGCGAGGGTGGGGGGGTGGGGGGGTGAGATAGCCTTCTGCTCTGAATTGAATTTTAAATAAAATTTTGATATTTCATCTACATTTCGTTCACTGCAACATATGGACTGAAATCAACCATATGCAAAGTTTATGCAATGCATTTTTATCTCTGCAAAATCTTTACAATTTTACGCAATGTTTTACTTAATTTTGTGCAGCACAGTAACTGTGGCATAAACGAAAAGAAATTCAGGCCGTTATAGAGGGAAGATATAAGACTGTAAAATGTGCAAAATTCAAGTTTTTTCACCTAACATTTCTTGAAGAATCAGAAGATAAAGTGTTACATATCAGCCATAATGCTATCTCTCAGCACAGCCATCAGCATTTGGCAGGCACCATAAAGAAAGCCGCCTCAGCACAAAGTGCAGGGAGCATGCCTGAAGCAGCGAAAGGGTTACCATTCGAGCAGGGTGTTTCGCAAATACTTGTACAAACTTTGGGGCCAAGTTCCTTACAGCAAATCAAGAAAAAAATTGACATCTGCCCAAAAATCTCATTTTCAAGTCATTAACGAATGCTGACAATCTAGATGATTCGAGCTCATCAACACAAACTCAAAAACGAATGCTCAAAATGTTCTCCTCTGGTTTCTAAATGTGCATGCACTTATCCAATCACAGATTGTCAAACCATTTCAAATACTGCCCGGTGGTTTTGAGTGGTTTCGCAGGCTTCCATGACACACGAAGGAGGTGTTTCTGCAACCTGGTGGTCTGCTGCACTGACCAACTGTTCAAATTGTCCCCAGAAGTAATAACCCAATGACTGAGGTTGGGAAACATGCTGGCCATGGAAATTATCATCTTCAAACTATTCATTTGTCATGGCAGATAACAACCAATCCATCTCTGACAGTGAGACTGAAATGTGCTGGAGCTCCATCATGCATGAACCACATGATTCTCCTTTTTTGCATGGGCAAATTTTCCAGTAGGTCTTCGACAGTGTTATGAATACAGTCTCTCTAGGAAGTACCTGTAAGATGTTTCGGGAAAACATATGGTCCTACCAGTCAGTCACCTACAATTCCAGTTCACACATTATGCTTAAACTGATGCTGACATCTGGTCTGTGGTGCAGCATGACTGGCCCATTTGTAAACAAAACTGAAGACAGAAAGAACAGATGGCAGTTTGTGCAGCAAATCACAGGCAAAAGATCTCCTTTAGTGGGTGATCGGAAGGAGTAAGGTCCTGCACATCCTGAAAATTATACACATACACGAGTTGCTCTTAAAGTATCCTCTACGCAAATCTTGGCAATGTACCACTTGTCAGGGCCACTTACATTACACTGACACCTGACTCCTCTTTGACAAGACTCAACAACGTGCTCTTCTTGGTCAGGCATATGAGCAACATGTGGTCTTCGTCGGTTAATAGTCTGTGGTGCTACATATCCTGTATCAGCAACATGATAATATACAATGACTCAGGTGTCTTCAGTCTGGAAATGCCATCTGATATAGCTGTGCAGCCACATGTCCATTACTATCTGCGTGACTACACATAAAAATCACGTCTGACTGCTCACAGAATGAATATCCTGCCATTTATGAATGAGGCATTTTCAGTGAACTCACTTCTTGTTGTAATTGTATGCTATGGACATTTTGAAAAAAGACAAATGATGAATAGATGTAACAACACCATCTAGGATACAATGAGTCAAATGCGAGTATAGATAAGAAAAGTTGTTAGGTGGCGTGTAGAGAGGCAGTGAACGTCAACTTTCATTACTAACTCAAAAATGAAAGCATTTTGAACATATGGTTCATTGGTTGGTTTGGGGAAGGAGACCAGACAGCGAGGTCATCGGTCTCATTGGATTAGGGAAGGACGGGGAAGGAAGACAGCCGTGCCCTTTGAAAGGAACCATCCCAGCATTTGCCTGGAGCGATTTAGGGAAATCACGGAAAACCTAAACCAGGATGGCCGAAGGCGGGATTGAACCGTCGTCCTCCTAAATGTGAGTCCAGTGTCTAACCAATGCGCCACCTCGCTCGGTTGAACATATGTTTATATGAACTTTCTCCTTGTTTTGATAAAAGGAACCTGCCCCCTAACTTTCTTAAAGTATTTTTTAATTTCCTGTTACTGAATAATGACTGCAAAATCCTGTTGTTTGAAAGATAGTGAACAATTTTTAATGTCTGAACCAAATAATTTTAGCTCTCATTTGTATACCTTTCGTGCCGATTTCGTATTAACATCAGCGTGGATCGTGTTTGTACTAGAACTCTTGACCTTGTCCACTGTCCTCAGGCCACTGCTGCTCTTTTTTTGCTTTTCCAAGTCTTCTGGTCTTGGTTCAGACTTAGATCGTGTTCGAGATTCACTTCCTGAAATCACAGGAGCCCCCTGCACAGAGAGAATGTGATGTCACTGATTAGTTCACACATCAGCCTGTCGGCACGAGTTGGTATACTGTGTATGCTCTCTGCTACTGCAGTTCCTTTAGAAATAGAGGAGTGTTTACAATTTCCCTTACTGCTCTTTCACCAAATAGAGTTACATAATTACAGATGTATGGTAAAAAATGACACATGCAGAGATGTTATATTAGAAGATAAAACCATGCTATAAGTTGGATACTACAGATAAGCCAGAAAACATTCTCCAGAAAGGATACTTTTATATAATGGCCAAAATGTATCTGCGCAACTTTTTCTCTTAAATACAACAACACAAAATTTATGACACTGTCATCTGCTTTTCAGCATCCTTGTTCTATCACTGAACAAGCTTTTCAATGCCCTCAGGAAAAAAGTTTTTTTGATTTAACAGTGACACACGTATGTACCACTTCCTTCAAATCTTCATTAGAAGTGAATTGATGGCCAATTAAATTATATTTAAGCAGACCAAATAAATTTAAATCTGACAGTGTAAGGTCAGGACTGAATGCAGAGTGCTCCAACACTTCTAAATGCATATTCTCAAGAGTCTGAATAGCGTGGGTGGTGATATGTGGATGCACACTGCCATGCAAAAATAGAATACTGTTCGACAATATACCACTGTGTTTGTTTCAAGCTGCAGGCTTAGTTCACTGCTAGGCACATTGCTGTAATGTTCACTTTTTACTGTTGCCTCTTTTCAGGGTAATTTTCCAGAAATGGCCTGTGTGTGCCCCGAGAAAACTGATAGCATCATTTCTCCTGCCGAGGATTGACACTCAGATTTCTTTTTCACTGGAGACCCAGGATGTTTCCGGTCTACACTTTGGTGTTTGCTCATGCTCTGACTTTTGTTCTCTGCATCAAGGTGAAGAACTCATGTTTCCATCTCTAGTGATGAGTCATTTTAAAAACATTTCACCTTCATTAGCATGGCAGCCCTGTAGCTGCTGATGGATTCTCACATTATTCCTTTTGTGCTGTTCATTGTGTTATTTTGGAACCCATCTCTCAGAAACGTTAAGAAAGCTTAGACTGCTAAGGGTGAAATATACAGATTCATGGATAACATACAAGGCTTGCCACTTCATCAGATACAATTTTCGTTTATTCAGTTTATTCAAAATTAGGTCACGACCTTGGTCAGCATTGGTTGCATCTGGACACCTTGCTCTTTATTCGTCCTTCCCATTTGTTCGACCATATTTAACTGTTTAATCCAATGGTAAACATTTGCCATGGTAAAATATTGCCTCCATATCATGCTGAAAGTCTTCTATGGAGTAGAGGTTACTTAAACTTATGGACTGAATTTTTTTCAGGTTCATGAACATTTATTTTTATCTGTTATTACTTTTATGTTATAAGTTCATGTACTGACATGTTCCATGACCTTGGAGATTTGCTCCTCAATTTGGTCCTATGGAACTTGATGTGTAAATAAATAAATAAATGCATCTTCGGACCACAAAACATCGGTCGCAGGCTGCTGTTCTTCATTACTACAAATACAGGGTAACAAAGCCACATTTGCTTCACAAAAGCGCAAAGTGAACTGATATGACAACAATGAAACATGCCACTAAAGACAAGAATAATGCAGCCTATGAGCTCATGGGTTCAATTCATCCTGGAAACCGAATGACAAATCGAATGTAATCACAGACACTTAGTAATTTAGCCTCATATACCTCAATGTCCACAAAAAGGAATATTAGAATTTACTGATCATTCTCCAAGTCTCTCTTACCACTACAAGTTTAAGTGCATAAACAGTTCTTACAAAATGCTGTTTGATCATGAATGCAATAAAAATCAGAACGTACAACCACTCAAAAAGTGGATTCCCTGCCTTAACATCTATGTAATAAGTAATTACTGGAATAATCTATTGGATGAAAGACAATGAACAACTTCTGCTGTCAAAACCCAAAATTTTTAGCTGTATTTGTGTACCTTCTGAGGTGAGTTCGTATCATCGCCAGCACTGACCGACTTCGTGCTAGAGTCTTTGTCATTGTCCGTTGTCCTCAGGTTACTACTATTACTCTTTTTCTGCTTCTCCAATTCTTCTGGTTTTGTTTCAGACTTGGAACGTAGTCTAGATTTATTTGCTGAAATCACAGGAGTCTCCTGCAAAGTGAGAATGTGATGTCACAAATCAATGCATACCTCAGCCTGCCTGGAAGAGTTTGTATTCTGTGTGTGCTTTTTGTTTCTGCAGCTGCCCAAGACACAGAGGATTCTTTACATTCCCCTTTAACATACAGCCAACAAATAATGTTACATCGTCACAGACGTACTGGTAGCAAGGAACACATAAACAGGTCTTATAGTCCAAGAGACAACCACAATGTAAGTCATTGTACTACACATAATCTAGAAAAATAAGTAAGTTACAGAAATGGCTCCAGCTGCCAGAGACTGTGGTCATGTGTGTGAGAGTTGCATTTGTGTTTGTGTTTGTCTATTTTGAAAAAGGCCTTATTGGCTGAAAGCTAACTTTCCGACAGTCTTTTTGTTGTATCTTTCTGCATCTCTGTTATATGGTACTAGCAACTATCCTTTTCATTATACTGTTCCATTCCAGAAATGATGCTTTTATATCACACTGCTGAACCTGATTCAGAAACCTCAATTCTGGAACTTATTCCTTTAACACACTCAGGGTTGCCACAAGTTTCCCGATGTGAAATTTCCTGTTTTCCAGACTCATTTTTGGAATTTGCCCTGATAAATTTTCAGATCTGAAGGGTAAGTAAACAGATTAAGTTAACAAAAAATGTAAGGACTTGTATTTCTGAATGTATTTTAAATCAAACTTTGAATGAGTAGCAAGTTAGTACAAGGGTCATTCCAAAAGAAATTAACACTATTTTTGTAAAAATACAGTTTCAATTCTGCATGTGTGAAAGTTTTACAGTGTGTAGATACATCCTTCCCACTTGTTTTCAAACTTAGTTCAACCTGTTCCCATGAGTGGCACCGTCACAGCATGTCTTCAAGATGGCTGCTACACTTGACGTTTGTCAGAAGCAACGTGCTGTCACAGAATTCCTGTGCTGTGAAAATGAGACAGTGGGAAACATCCACAAGAGGTTGAAAAAGGTGTATGGAGATGCTGCTGTAGCTCGCAGTACAGTTAGTCAGTGGGCAAGCAGGTTACGTGATGAAAGCGGGCACGGCAATATTGAGGACTGTCCTTGCAGCGGCAGGCCTCGTACTGCACACACCCCAGACAATGTGCAGAGAGTTAACGAATTGGTGATTGCTGGCAGACGCATCACAGTGAACAAATTGTCATGCTACGTTGGGATAGGGGAAGGAAGTGTTTGAAGAATACTGAAAGCGTTGGTGTTTAAAAAAGGTTTGTGCCAGGTGGGTTCCCAGAATGTTGACAGTGGCTCACAAAGAAACAAGAAAAACGGTATGCAGCGAACTTTTGGAACAGTATGAGAATGGTGGAGAGGAAAAATTGTGACAGGTGATGAAACATGGCTCCATCATTTTTCACCAGAGACGAAGAGGCAATCAATGGAGTGGCGTCATGCAAATTCACCCAAGAGAAAAAAATTCAAAACCTCACCTTCTGCTGGAAACGTTATCGTTATGGTGTTTTTCGATTCCAAAGGACTCTTGCTTGTAGACATCATGCCAAGTGGAACCACCATAAATTCTTATGCATATGTGACGACACTGAAAAAACTTCAAGCTCGAATGAGTCGTGTTCGACCACATCGGCAAAAGCAGGATGTTTTGCTATTGCACGACAATGCACAGCCACATGTCAGTCAAAAAACCATGGAAGCGATCACAAAACTCAGATGGACAAAACTGAAACATCCGCCTTCCAGTCCTGACCTGGCTCCATGTGACTATCATCGCTTTGGGAAACTGAAAGACTCTCTTCGTGGAACAAGATTTGAAGATGATGACTCCCTAGTGCACGCTGCCAGACAGTGGCTCCAACAGGTTGGTCCAGAATTTTACTGTGCGGGTATACAGGCACTGGTTCCAAGATGGCTTAAGGCAGTTGAGAGGGATGGAAATTATATGGAGAAATGAAAATATTGTTCCTAAAGGATGCATCCACACACTGTAAAACTTTCAAACATGTAGAATAAAAGATGGATTTTTTTAAAAAAAAATAATGTGCATTTCTTTTGGAGTGACCCTCGTACAACAGCAAACCAGCCTAAGTTGCAAATTTCACATTTTATTCACTTGATGACCTGTTTTGGGCCAGGACCCACTTTCAAATCATTCAGTAAAATAATACTTCCAAAAATACAAGAACTTTGTCAAAAATATATACATATTATGAAGTGCAAATGAACAGTTACAGCACATACAGATAACTGCAGAAGATTATTCCAGTATGCTGGAAGGTCTTGACAGGGAGTTATTGTCTTCTTTACAGGATTTTTTATCCAAAATGTATGTAAACAGGTAAGCTGTGTAAATAAATGTAATTTTTCAATAAATGATTTCTGTGTTCGTTAACGAGGTAACCCAAACTTTGAATTAACACCTGTTTCTCCCACACAGGATTTATCAATATTCCAGGTGAGATAATGCATCAGATAAGAAATGTGAAAGGAAGATGTTGTATAACGTAATATTAAAGTTTTGAAAATAAGAATGACATAACTGGGTACGTATAGTGACATTTTCCCTGCCAAATAATACTCAGTGTTTTGTCAAACAATAAAAAGTCAATTAAAATCTATCAATGACAACCACTCCAAAGTCCTTCATGAGAGGCCTGATCTCTCCATCAGTTCCATTTAGTTCAGTGGTCCCCTTGCCCAGTTCATTAACTTGCTGGATAATAGACTACCTCTGTCTAACTCTCTTGGCTTCTTCATATTCTTCACATTGCTTCTGCTTTAAAATCTCACTATACCGATCTCTAGAGCTGCAACACTCCTGAATCACTCTCTTGATAAGTACTACAATAAGTTAAATGCCTGCAAAACATCACACTGTACAGCATACATGCATTGAGACACAGTCTCAACTCCTGAAATAGACTGCCCGAAGTCTCTCGCCTGTCGAACAAGCACTGCAGTCCCAAGTCTGTGGATAAGTCAAGAAAAGCTGCCGATTTATGCCACACACAAGCAGACCTGGCCTGCAGGCAGATCAGAGACCACATCCAACAGGCTGACCTGTACATCAGTGGGAAGCGACAGGCCTTAGATAGGTGATCCCGATTCCTCAAGAGATACACGCAGAACTGGTCCACAGTTCTGGCTCATGCGCATGTGGCCAGCTATTCACGCCCACAGTCACTTGTCACGATACCATATGAGAACTGCACCCACAGTGATCAATCTGTGCAACAGACACTTGTGCGAATACTCTTGAGATCTAAACAAACTACTGCTCACGGCTCCCTGCCTCTCTCATAGGCAGCTGACAGGAAGCTTAGGGGAGCGGTGGAGAGGGGAGAAGTGGTGGGAAGGACACAGTAGGGAGGGGTGCACAACAAGATTTTCTTTTTTTCAAATTTCCCTGAATTTGTGGCAACTCTGATACCACTTGTGTGTGTGTGTGTGTGTGTGTGTGTGTGTGTGTGTGCGGGGGGGGGGGGGGGGGGGTTACTTTCATAAGTGAACGCCTTTCCCCCCTGACAGATCTACGAATTTGATATTAAAAAGGTAATGGAACCTGTGCAGTTTTATATGCATACCTCCTTTGCAGACTTTGTATTGCTGTCGGCATTAACTGCTTCCGTGTTACGAGTCTTCACTCGGTCCAGGATGCTAAGGTCATTCCTCTTCAGCTTCTTTCTTTCCTGGTCTTTTAGTTTTGAGTCAGCGTTCAAACGTTTTTCAGGTGCACTTGCTGCAGTGATAGGAACCTTCTGCAACACAAGAATCATGAGTCATAAACCAAATCGTACATCAGTTCCTCTGCATACCCTTTGTCTCAAACACAGCAGTTTTACTGTATAAAATTTTCTCACTTTTGAGCTACACCATGTTTGATTACACACTCGAGCTCTCAAAGATATTCACCATCACTTTCAATGGGAACAGACTGACATGCAAATCACGGCTCCTGGCAGTCGGACGGTCCCTGACAATAAAGATGGTACACAGTTTATACAGGTCTAATTTTAAATAAACACTACATGACTTGAACATTGAAAAAATATTGTACACAGACTCCACTGTGAAACTACCAAAGCCATAGCAGTTTTAATGTTAATATGCAAGAAGGCATATGCTGAAAGGCAAAAGTATTACTTATGCATTACTTTAACTAGTCAGGATTGAAAATTTATGAAACAAATTACCTATAGAAGACTGGAAGAACTGTCATAAGATTAATTTGGGTTCTGGGGAAATGTAGAAATATATGAGCAAGTAAGGACCCTTTGACTTATTCATGATAGATAGAAAAAAACAAATCTACATTTATAGCACTTGCAGATTTACAAAAAGCTTAAAACAATGTTGACTAGAATATACTCTTTGAAATCCTGAAGCTATCAGTAGTAATGAACACGCGGTGAAAGGTTATCCACCCTTCCTTGTATTGAAACCAGACCCCGTTCTGAAAGTCAAAGGACACGAGAGGGAGGGGGAAGTTGAAGAAACTGAGTCAGGATTGCAGCCTAACCACAATGCTATTCAAAATTAGAACTATTAATACCTTCAGCTGCTGACGGGCATTGATATATATCAACAGGGACAGGTGAAAATGTGTGGCCTGACTGGGACTCGAACCCAGGATCTCCTGCTTAAATGGCAGACGCTCTATCCCTCTGAGCCACTGAGGGCACAGAGGATAATGCGACTTCAGGGACTATCTAGTGAACACCTCCCACGAGACCCACATTCTCACCTTGTATGTCCACACACTACATTCATAGTGTCCCTACCCAACACACTCATTACTCGTGGAAGACATTCTTGCCAAGTCCTGTAAGAGTTCGGGTAATATGTGTGCATCCGCACAGGAGGAGGTGGTCATGGCTGGTATTGCCAGAACTATATGCACACATATTACCCGAACTCTTACGGGACTTGATAAGAATGTCTTCCATGAGTAATGAGTGTGTTGGGTAGGGACACTACGAATGTAGTGTGTGGACATATAAGGTGAGAATGTGGGTCTCGCAGGAGGCGTGCTTGAGATAGATCCTGCAGTCACACTATCCTCTGTGCCCCAGATTGATACAGCATCTGTCATGTAAGCAGGAGATCCCGGGTTCGAATCCCAGTCTGGCCACACATTTTCACCTGTCCCCGTTGATATATATCAACGCCTGTCAGCAGCTGAAGGTATTAATACATAATTCTAATTTTGTTCTAGACGGCTGCAGGTCATCAATGGTATCTTTCGGACATGTCCGAAAGAACAGACACCATATCCGTATAAGTATACAATACTATTCCCCATCAGTATACTGTACCAGCAGAAAAGGAAGCTAAGCAGAAAATCAGAAAATAAATTAATGTTCACAAACAAGAAATATGACATTGTAATTATGTCATACACGGTAAAAGTTTGAAAGATCAGTTTAATTGAATGTAAAATGACTTGAATACAGGTTATGAGACCAAAAATAACAAAAGTAAAAGGGCAATGGAGTGCAAGTAAATTAGAATCAGATTTGAAAACGCGACACTAAGAGTAATGAACAAATTTTGCAGCTTGTGCAGCATAACAACTGACGCTAGGAGAAGTGAAGAAGGTATAAAATGTGGACTGGAAATGGCAAGAAAAATGTTTCTAAAAATGAGGAATATTTTAACATCTAACAAAAGGTTAATTTGATAAGAGTATTTTCTTCAAGTATTTGCCTAGAGTGGAAAATTGTACAGAAGTTAAATGTCTGCAATAAATAACTGAGACGAGAGAAAAATAGAATATTTTAGAATACGCTGCTACAGGAGAATGCTCAAGTTAGATGAGCGCATTGGGTAACTAATTAAGAGGTACTTAAATAGGGGAGAAATAAAGTTTGTGGCACAACTAGACAGAAAGATGGAATAGGACACATCCTTTGGCATCATCAAAAATTACTTAGTTTGGTAACTAGGAGATAGGGCGGGAGAATTCTAGTGGGAGATCAGGGTCTGAACATGCAGGTTCAAACAGCAGTAGCTCGCAGTAATTTTGCAGAGATGAAGGGACTTTCATGGGACATACTTGTGTAGAGAGCTAACAAATCTGTTTCCAGATAGTAAAAACACTCCACGATATCAAAATAACCATTTTGGTTCTGATTAATAAAAAAGTGGAAAAAATTGCAATCATAAAACATAAAGTATATGAATTAAGAGCATGTGCATTGTTAACACAATCATGCTGCACAAACCTACTACATGCAAATTAACTGCATGTCAATTATCTTGCACGATCACTAAAGAGCACAAAACTCCACAATGTCTCAGAGTAGGACAGCAATTGGCACTTTGAGACTGAAAGAACACAGCTGGGGGACACAGCTTCCTGAAATTGATTCAGTACATTTTATAAATAATGGAAGGAGCAAGCCAATAACTCACCACCTAGTGAAGGTGTCGAGCGGTCGTCAGAAACAAAGCAGAGACTGTCAAGTTTACTAAGCTTTCGGATGAGCCCATCTTCAGAGAAAATGGAACATATGCACACACACATTCACCTGCACTGCTACACAGGCAGTGCAGCTCAACAGATTCAATTATGGGCCTCACAATATCTGAACTATATAACTATATTTACATCCAAGGACTTCCCATTATTACACCTGCATTTGCATGACTGCTCAGTAATTCACACTCTTCCACTCATAAACAGCATGAGGCAATAAAGAACACTTAAATCTTTCTGTGTCAGCTCTTATTCCCTTATTTTATCACAATGGTCACTGTTCCCTATTAGGTGGGAGTCAAGAAACTATTATTGCATTCAAAGGAGAAAGTTGTCGATCTCATCACAACGAAAAATGCATCACGTCTATAACATTTTCCCTCCTTCTCGCAATTTTGTAAATGCCTTCTGTTAATCCTATCTGGTGTGGAGTGTGCAGTGCACAACAATACTCCAAAAAAATGGACAGGCATAAAAACTTTTAGGAATAGAGGGGACCACCCACCGAAAAGCAGAAGCATTAAGTCGTAGACAGACACACGAAAATGGAAACTTGCTAGCTTTCAAAGTAATCCTCTTTTCAGCTAGAGTACAAGTAAACACACACACACACACACACACACACACACACACACACACACACACACACACACACCTAGGCCTGCTCCTACATGGCACTGGTCGGAGAGACAATGCCAGTGCCGCATTTTGTCAGGTAGACTACATTAGGATGCAAGTTGTGTCAGATTGGGTTTGTACCTGAAGAGGGAGAGGAAGGTAAGAGGCAGAGAGGGGGTGGGGATTGGAGTTGGGGTTGAGTGGCTAGTGGCTCAGAGGGAGGCAGCCATTTTGCCAGTTAGGAACGTGGGACAGAGGGGTGGCTGGTGTGCGGGCAAGGCCACATGATGCACAATTGTCAGAGCCGGTGGGGAGCTGTTGGCTGGACAGTGTGGAAACAACAGGTTACCGGAAACTGGCCAAGTACAGGAGTGAAGGATGTGTTGCAAGGGTAACTCCGATGTTCATAAAAGCTGGTGGGGAAGGGAAGGATCCAGATGTCCCAGGTTGCGAAGCAGCCACAGAAATTGAGCATATTATGATCGGCTGCATGTTATGCCACAAGGCAGTCAACTTTTTTCTCGACAACAGTTTGGTGGTGGCCATTCATAATGGTGGGCAGACTGGTTGGCTATCGTACCTACACAAAAAGCTGTGCACGTGTTTGCAGCATAATAATCTTTTTAGTAAAACTGTTGCACTTTATAAATGTTGTACAAATAAATTGCAGTCTTCGGTTTGCCTTCCAACAACATTTTTTTATGAGATGGTTCCAACTTAAGTGGTACATAACTGTAATCTCTAGGCATTTAATTGAATCGACATCCTTCAACTTGTGATTTATCAAATAACCAAAATGTAAAGGATCTTTTTTAGTATTCATGTCGAAGACCACCTCACACTTCATTTCAAGTAGTAAAGGGTACAGCAATTTGTCACAATGATGTTTACTGCATATCTAGATTTCAATCCCCGTGTGATCATCTTCAGCGCTAAAGAACATGTAAAGAAATAGTTACAGTAATGTAACTTGTATACCTTTTTCAATCCACAGTTGCACAAGATTTAAATGTTGATGTTGATGATGTTGTTGTTGTTGTTGTTGTTGTTGTTGTTGTTGTTGTCTTCAGTCCAGAGACTGGTTTGATGCAGCTCTCCATGCTACTCCATCCTGTGCAAGCTTCTTCATCTCCCAGTGTCTACTGCAACCTACATCATTCTGAATCTCCTTAGTGTATTCATCTCTCGGTCTCCCTCTACCATTTTTACCACACTGTCCTCCATTACTATGCCTCAGAACATGTCCTACCAACTGATCCCTTCTTCTAGTCAAGTTGTGCCACAAATTTCTCTTCTCCCCAACTCTATCCAATACCTCCTCATTAGTTATGTGATCTATCCATCTAATCTTCAGCATTCTTCTGTAGCACCACATTTCAAAAGCTTCTATTCTCTTCTTGTCCAAACTATTTATTGTCCATGTTTCACTTCCATACATGGTTACACTCCATACAAATACTTTCAGAAACGACTTCCTGACACTGAAATCTATACTCGATGTTAACAAATTTCTCTTCTTCAGAAACACTTTCCTTTCCATTGCCAGTCTACATTTTATATCCTCTCTACTTCAACCATCATTTGTTACTTTGCTCGCCAAATAACAAAACTCATTTACTACTTTGTGTCTCATTTCCTAATCTAATTCCCTCAGCATCACCTGATTTAATTTGACTACATTCCATTATCCTTGTTTTGCTTTTGTTGGTGTTCATCTTATATGCTCCTTTCAAGACACTGTCCATTAGGTTCAATTGCTCTTCCAGGTCCTTTGCTGTCTCAGATAGAATTACAATGTCATTGGTAAACCTCAAAGTTTTTATTTCTTCTCCATGTATTTTAATTCCTACTCCGAATTTTTCTTTTGTTTCCTTTACTGCTTGCTCAATATACAGATTGAATAGCATCGGGGACAGGCTACAACCCTGTCTCACTCCCTTCCCAACCGCTGCTTCCCTTTCATGCCCCTCGACTCTTATAACTGCCATCTGGTTTCTGCACAAACTGTAAATAGCCTTTCGTTCCATATATTTTACCCCTGCCACCTTCAGAATTTGAAAGAGAGTATTCCAGTCAACATTGTCAAAAGCTTTCTCTAAGTCTACAAATGCTAGAAAATGTACATCAACAATAAAATACATACCAGTAAATGTAAGTTAAAACATTAAAAACACTTGTATTCACCTATTCCTAACTGTAAACTCAGACATGCATGCTACCTATTCCGATTGGTACTTTACATGTTTTTTAGCACTGAAGATGGCCACACAGTGACCAAAATCTAGATATGCGATAAACGTCCTTGCTTCTGATTGGTGAACTCTCTACTAGTTGAAATGAAGACAGTCGCTTGGCTTAAATGTTTCCTTATGGAATCAAATCTCACAGTTTGTTGTTCAGGGGCAATTGCCACTTTCTGCATCATGCAGATATCTTGCCTAAATCATATTGTAATTTATTTTGGTTGTCTGATGACTTTACTAGACAGTAAGTGGTCTATATAAATTAATAACGGCAGAAGGCATATTACTTTGAGAACTAGACATACATTCCTTTGAGAATTTAGTTTCACTAGAACTAGTAACTGTCAGTTACTAACAAGGGAACCTCCCCATCGCACCCCCCTCAGATTTAGTTATAAATTGGCACAGCGGACAGGCCTTGAAAAATGGAACACAGATCAATCGAGAAAACAGGAAGAAATTGTGTGGAACTATGATAAAAAAAAGCAAAAATACAAACCGAGTAGTCCATGAGCAAGGTAGGCAACATCAAGGTACTATGTGCTAAGGGGCGCCATGGTCCCGTGGTTAGTGTGAGCAGCTGCGGAACGAGAGGTCCTTGGTTCAAGTCTTCCCTTGAGTGAAAAGTTCACTTTTTTTTTTTTATTTTCGCAAAGTTATGATCTGTCCGTTCGTTCATTGACGTCTCTGTTCACTGTAATAAGTTTAGTGTCTGTGTTTTGCGACCGCACCGCAAAACCGCGCGATTAGTAGACAAAGGACGTGCCTCTACAATGGGAACCAAAAACATTTGATCCCAAGGTCATAGGTCAACCGATTCCTCCACAGGAAAACACATCTGATATATACTATACGACATTGGTGACGGCATGTGCGTCACATGACAGGAATATGTTGTCGACCCACCTAACTTGTACACTTGACGAATGGGTAAAAAGATTCTTCTACCTTGCCCAATTTAGGTTTTCTTGTGGATGTGATAATCACTCCCAAAAAAGTGATGAAAACATAACGGACGGACTGATAATAATTGTCTGAAAATAAAAAATTAAACTTTTCACTCGAAGGAAGACTTGAACCCAGGACCTCTCGTCCCGCAGCTGCTCACGCTAACCACGAGACCACGGCACTCCTGTGATGTTGCCTATCTTGTGCATGGACTACTCAGTTTGTATTTTTGCTTATTTTTTTCACAGTTCCACACAACTTCTTCCTGTTTTCTCGATTGATCTGTGTTCCATTTTTCAAGGCCTATCCACTGTGCCAACTTATAACTAAATCTGAGGGGGGTGCGATGGGGAGGTTCCCTCGTAAGAACTGGGATCTTTCTGACAGTCGTACAGCTGAGACAATACTCCATACGCACATGATCTGACTGGAAGCCACTTGTGAGGAACTGTGTCAGAAAACTTCTAGCACTCTGGAAAAGTCAAATCCACTCAACTTTCCCTGTCAATACCTCTCATTACTTTGAGTGAATGAAGAGCCAGCTGTGTTTCAGAAGAACAATATTTGCTGAATCAGTGCTGGTTATGCATGAAGAGACTGTTTTCTCTGAGGTATTTTATAATGTCTGAAGACAGTAAATATTCCAAAATCACATTGCAAACCAACATCTTTGATAGGGATCTGCAATTCAGCAGATAGAATTACAGCTTTTTCCTTTCTTGTGTATTAGTGAGGCCAGTGAAACTTGGCAGTCTTCAGGCACAGATCTTTCAATGAGTGAGCAGTTATATACATATGCTAAAAATGGAGCTACTTCATCAGCATACTCTGAAATGAATGTAACTGGTATTGGCATACAATACAACCAGAAGACGTTTCTTTATTATGTGACTTAAGTTGCTTACTATACCAGTACATCAAATAGCATAATTATATCTAAAAACAAAGATGATGTGACTTACCGAACAAAAGCGCTGGCAGGTCGATAGACACACAAATAAACACACACACACACACACACACACACACACACACAAAATTCAAGCTTCCACAACAAACTGTTGCCTCATCAGGAAAGAGGGAAGGAGAGGGAAAGATGAAAGGATGTGGGTTTTAAGGGAGAGGGTAAGGAGTCATTGCAATCCCGGGAGCGGAAAGACTTACCTTAGGGGGAAAAAAGGACAGGTATACACTCGCACTCACGCACATATCCATCCACACATATACAGACACAAGCAGACATATTTAAAGACAAATAGTTTGGGCAGAGATGTCAGTCGTGGCGGAAGTGAAGAAGCAAAGATGATGTTGAATGACAGGTGAGGTATGAGTGGCGGCAACTTGAAATTAGCGGAGATTGAGGCCTGGTGGGTAACGGGAAGAGAGGATATATTGAAGAGCAAGTTCCCATCTCCGGAGTTCGGATAGGTTGGTGTTGGTGGGAAGTATCCAGATAACCCAGACGGTGTAGCACTGTGCCAAGATGTGCTGGCCGTGCACCAAGGCATGTTTAGCCACAGGGTGATCCTCATTACCAACAAACACTGTCTGCCTGTGTCCATTCATGCGAATGGACAGTTTGTTGCTGGTCATTCCCGCATAGAATGCATCACAGTGTAGGCAGGTCAGATGGTAAATCACGTGGGTGCTTTCACATGTGGCTCTGCCTTTGATCGTGTACACCTTCCGGGTTACAGGACTGGAGTAGGTGGTGGTGGGAGGGTGCGTGGGACAGGTTTCACACCGGGGGCGGTTACAAGGATAGGAGCCAGAGGGTAGGGAAGGTGGTTTGGGGATTTCATAGGGATGAACTAACAGGTTACGAAGGTTAGGTGGACGACGGAAAGACACTCTTGGTGGAGTGGGGAGAATTGCATGAAGGATGGATCTCATTTCAGGGCAGGATTTGAGGAAGTCGTATCCCTGCTGGAGAGCCACATTCAGAGTCTGGTCCAGTCCCGGAAAGTATCCTGTCACAAGTGGGGCACTTGAAGAATGATCTGGACTCACAGTGAAGAAGAACTTCAGAATTTCCTCTCCAACCTCAACTCCTTTGGTTTCATCAGATTCACCTGGTCCTACTCCAAATCCCATGCCACTTTCCTTGACGTTGACCTCCACCTGTCCAATGGCCAGCTTCACACGTCCGTCCACATCAAACCCACCAACAAGCAACAGTATCTCCATTATGACAGCTGCCACACATTCCACATCAAACGGTCCCTTCCCTACAGCCTAGGTCTTCGTGGCAAACGAATCTGCTCCAGTTCGGAATCCCTGAACCATTACACCAACAACCTGACAACAGCTTTCGCATCTCGCAACTACCCTCCCGACCTGGTACAGAAGCAAATAACCAGAGCCACTTCCTCTTCCCCTCAAACCCAGAATCCACCACAGAAGAACCACAAAAGTGCCCCACTTGTGACAGGATACTTTCCGGGACTGGACCAGACTCTGAATGTGGCTCTCCAGCAGGGATACGACTTCCTCAAATCCTGCCCTGAAATGAGATCCATCCTTCATGAAATCCTCCCCACTCCACCTCCTTGTAACCGCCCCCGGTGTAAAACCTGTCCCATGCACCCTCCCACCACCACCTACTCCAGTCCTGTAAACCAGAAGGTGTACACGATCAAAGGCAGAGCCACATGTGAAAGCACCCACGTGATTTACCAACTGACCTGCGTACACTGTGATGCATTCTATGTGGGAATGACCAGCAACAAACTGTCCATTCGCATGAATGGACACAGGCAGACAGTGTTTGTTGGTAATGAGGATCACCCTGTGGCTAAACATGCCTTGGTGCACGGCCAGCACATCTTGGCACAGTGTTACACCGTCCGGGTTATCTGGATACTTCCCACCAACACCAACCTAACCGAACTCCGGAGATGGGAACTTGCTCTTCAATATATCCTCTCTTCCCGTTACCCACCAGGCCTCAATCTCCGCTAATTTCAAGTTGTCGCCACTCATACCTCACCTGTCATTCAACATCATCTTTGCCTCTTCACTTCCACCTTGACTGACATCTCTGCCCAAACTCTTTGTCTTTAAATGTGTCTGCTTGTGTCTGTATATGTGTGGATGGATATGTGCATGAGTGCGAGTGTATACCTGTCCTTTTTTCCCCCTAAGGTAAGTCTTTCCGCTCCCGGGATTGGAATGACTCCTTACCCTCTCCTTTAAAACCCACATCCTTTCATCTTTCCCTCTCCTTCCCTCTTTCCTGATGAGGCAACAGTTTGTTGCGAAAGCTTGAATTTTGTGTGTGGTGTGTGTGTGTGTGTGTGTGTGTGTGTGTGTGTGTGTGTGTGTGTGTTTGTTTGTGTGTCTATCGACCTGCCAGCGCTTTCGTTCAGTAAGTCACATCATCTTTGTTTTTAGATATATTTTTCCCACGTGGAATGTTTCCCTGTATTATATAAATAGCATAATTATGTACATGATAGCAGACCACTGACAGAAATACTCTGTTTGACACACAGTGTTACGACAGCTGAGCTAGTGGTCTCCCAGCAGTGTTGTTACGCGTGCTCACTGCAGCTTCAGCAGTCAGCGTGCAGTCAGTGATGCACCCTCTTCACAGCCTAGTTCGACTAACAATACCTGCTAAGCTTTTTGGTGTCTGTTTCGTCTCTGCTTCTGAGGAATATAGTACCATGCAGAATATTAATAGGCTAAAAAGCTAGATCCCAAATCTCACTTAAACTGCAACTCAGTCCCGAGGTGAGAAACTGCATCCCTGTCTTACAACTTTTAACCCAAGTATTTTGTTTTCAGTCTACTGTTCTCACTGTTACCTCTTTGTTTTTGAGGAATTACTAATCTTTTCCTAAAGCTAATATCTATTTTACTGAGAATTTCAAAACATCACTCTCGTCGCATCTGCCACTACAATTTGATAGGCACTTCTGTGTACTCTTGTTGTATATATGATCCAACCAGCTGAGTACACAGTGCTGTTGTCATGGTATATACTTATTCCAACTCTATTAGTCCATCTCCTGCTGCCCCTCCCTCAGTCCATCTACTACTCCCCCTCTCTTTCTCTGTCCTTCTGCTCCTCCCCCCTTGCCTATCTTCTCCTCCACCCCCCCCCCTCTGTCCATCTGCTCCTCCCCTCCCTCCCCCCCCCCCCCCCCCACTGTCGGTCCACACCTCGCCCCTCCCCCCTCTGTCCATCAGTGGTATCCGAGGTTTCAGGGACGTAGTATTTATGTGAGATGACCAACTATGTGTGTCAGACATTATTTGCTGCAAGAGAAACCATTCCCTGTGGGTGAGCCACATATAATGGACAGCATATAAATAGAGGAATGGTCTCTACATAAATGAATCCTAGTTTACATCATAAAGCAACACATGAAGCATCATTTTAATTTTACGAGAAACAGAACTGTCACATCTGCACTGCAGATCAATTAAGGTCTGTTCTCTCAGCTGATAGTCCCCGTTTAGCTTAGGAAATAACTACAGAGAACATTTTCATTTGATAAATGTGAGAACCCTTTATCACCTATCAAATATCCGTGAAAGGAACCTCTCATAATAGAACACTGCCTGTGCACAGCATGGTGTAAAGTATCTTTCAGCGGACACTGAGGCTACAATGTCTTTCAACAGGAGCGGTGACAGATCAGGTGTACGGAAACAACACTCCCAGTACAGGACAAGTCATGTAAGACATAACACACTTCTATTTTGTGAACGGATTGAAATATCGAAACGACAAGTTATTGACACAAATATAGCTTATTTGAACAGAACAATATATCTTTTTTTCATATTCTTGGAGATGTAGTTCGTCTAATGCAACTAAATGAAAGGTAGTTTGTATTGTGCCAAACACGTTTTGCTTCTTTTTATTTGTGAAGCACCTTCAGTGGCCTGTAATACGTATTTTGCTTTTGCACATAATAATATCTATATATAAAAGGAAATGTCCTAACTGACTTGACTCATTGCTGCCCAGTTCAAACTGCTAAAGACAGAAACTTGAAAATTTGAAGAGGATGTTAATCTTATACTGTGTATACCGCAGGCACCATTTAAGGAGGTATTTTTTGCAACAGGGGACACAAGGTTTTCTGAAAATATGTTGCTATTGAGTCAATTTTGAAGGCAGAACTGCGAAAATTAGTATTTGGTTTTATACTGTTTGCACAGCGTGTCAGTTTACTAATGGGCAATGGGCATAACAACATAAAACTTCAATTAAGAGAAACATAAAACTGTACAGCCCATACAGTCCATGCAAGCAAAGCATTGGGAGCAAAGTCAGTCGCATACAGATTTGTTACTACGTCAAAGTTTTTTGTAGCACAAGTTTCGAGAGATTAACTTACTACTTGTGTCTACATATGATTTGTGATATTGTTAGCGTATAGGTACTGCCGATGAGTTGTACTGGGTCTGCGCATGTGCATTAAATGGCAGACTGTTGAAAAATTTACTTGCCGTATTTAATCAAATCTAAAAAGTTCATGCATTTCCCACATCTGATGCTACACTTTTGATACCCTAATTTCCCAGAGTCAGTTAATGCATTTGTTTCTCCAAATAAGCAACTAATTAAGAATATGACTAAATTAGAGAAATTATGAACATGGAAATCTTACATGAAAATAGGTAATCCACCACACAGGTGTACAATGTACCAACCAAATAGTATCTTGAATTTCAGTACTTGTTTATCTATTAAAAAGTAAAACAAAATTATTTTTGGAGTCAATAGGTTGACATCACACCTAAATATGATCCTTACAGAATTATAAAGTGAAATATAATTACTGATTTGTCAAAGTTTTCTTGTATTTTATATACGCCCACCAGACAACAGGTTGGCAGTGCGCCTAATTTTTAGCTAGTTACCATCTATCTGTCAGTGTCTACACTTACACATGAAGAGTCAGCACTGAAACAGACTACCAACCACTTGAAAACCATATCTTGAAATCCATGCACAGATTTATTTTGAGTAACATTTCAATCACTGTTGTGGACAATCAGACCACTGTTTGAGCTTCTGTTTGGGAAAACAATTGTGCCTTTAGTCATTAGCTCCTGACTTCAATGGGTGAATATTTGTACAAACACTGTTGTGTACAGACAGAATGGACAAACAAGTGGTGTTATGTGTGAAAGAGATATGAAAAGAGACATAAGCAATGAACTTGTTCAAAAGCTACCACTGAATTATTATACCAGTGGCTTTGATTTATAGGAACTCCAACTCGGCTGAATTGCAACATCATTTTGAAGGAAAATAGACTTATTACATCATGCAAGAATTACTAATTAAAGAATAAACAACAAACTGCTAATCAAACAAGGGACTGTAGAAAAGATTGGTCATCCATCAGGTGTGATTTAATTGAAATAAATATGACAACAAGTGGATCTTAAATGATGGTGCTGTGTCTGTTATTGTTCAACTGTGTTAAAAGCCAAATCAGTTTTCAGCAAGAGACTGAGTTATGAATCTACCCAGAAAAAATAATCAACAACAAAGTAAGCAATCTTGTACCTACTAAGTTACTTTTCTCAGCCCTACTTTACACAATATAAAATACATGGCTGGCTACAATTCTTGTAAGCAGAACTCCATCCTAACATCTACTGTAGGAGAAGGGGCTTAAAAAACTATTTCTAAAGTGTGTACATTGTCTCATTCCCCCTCCCCCCCCCCCTCCCCCCATAGACCTTGCCATTGATTGGGAGGGAACACATAACCCAGCAATACAGATAGCCATACTGTAGGTGCAACCACAACAGAGTGGTATCTGTCGAGAAGCTAGACACGAAGCTCACACCCACCACAGTAGTACAAGTTCGCTTGCCAACTAGCTCTGCAAATGAAGAAGAGATTGAAGAAACTGATGATGAGATAAAAGAAATTATTCAGATAGTTAAGTAAGACGAAAATTTAATCGTCATGGGGGACTGGAATTCAATAGCAGGAAAGGGGAGGGAAGGAAAACTAGTGGGTGAATATGGACTTGGGGGAAGGAATGAAAAAGGAAGCCACCTGGTAGAATTTTGCACTGAGCATAATTTAATCACAGCTAAAACTTGGTTTAAGAATCAATAAAGAAGACTGTATACATGGAAGAGACAAAGGAAGGTTTCAGATTGATTATACAATTCACAACTAGATTTTAAATTGTAAAACATTTTCAGGGGCAGATGTGGACTCTGATCACAATTTATTGGTTATGAACTGTAGATTAAAACTAGAGAAATTGCAAAAAGGTAGGAATTTAAGGAGATGAGACCTGGATAAACTGAAAGATCCAGAGGTTGTAGAGAGCTTCAGGGAGAGCATTCGGGAATGATTAACGTCAGCAGAAAGGAATACTGTAGAAGAAGAATGGGTAGCTTTGAGAGATGAAATAGAGAAGGCAGCAGAGGATCAAGTAAGTAAAAAGATGAGGCATGGTGGAAATTTTCAGGTAACACAAGAGATATTGAATTTAATTGATGAAAGGAGAAAATACAAAATGCAGTAAATGGACACAAACATCTTAAAAATGAGATTGACAGGAAGTGCAAAACAGCTAAGCAGGAATGGCTAGAGGACAAAGTAAGGACTTAGCTGCTACCTACAGGAAAATTAAAGATACCTTTCGAGAAAAGAGAAACAGCTGCATGGACATCAAGAGCTCAGATGGAAATCCAGTCCTAAGCAAAGAAGGGAAAGAAGACAGGTGGAAGGAAGACTGCAGTCTCAGGCAACTAAAACCACAATGGCGTTTATCTGGTAATAAATACGCAACCAGTTGTTTTTTAAAGCGACTTGTTGCGTACTTTTTACCAGATAAACACCAGTTACATAACAGTCGCAGTTTGTCATCCACAATGAATACACTGAAAATAAAACCACATTGATTTTTGTCTATACAAGGGGGATTTATATGAGGGCAACATAATGAAAATGGAAGAGGACACAGATGAAGACACGATGGGAGATATGATACTACATGTAGAATTTGACAGACCACTGAAAGACCTAAGTCGAAAAAAAGCCCCAAGAGTAGACAACATTGCGTTAGGACTGTGTGTGTGTGTGTGTGTGTGTGTGTGTGTGTGTGTGTGTGTGTGTGTGTGTGTGTGTGTGTGTTATCTCTGGGTCACCCTGGAATCAGAACTTCGTCCATATGAGATTGTCCCCTACTGTATCTGCTCTGCTCTTCCAAAGTTACACATTCTGTAATATTCCTCAATTTTATCATAATCATCTTCGCACACAATTTATCACATGCACCAACCAGTTCTGCTCTTTTGTAGTCTTTAAGAGCTTTGGGCAACATTTACTGAAGATGTGAACACCCAAGACTGCCTTCAACTCTCTTGGAATTCTTCATAATATCTCACACTGCTCAAAATATGCCAATATCTGTGTTTGTCTTTACACACACTTTTTAAAAATCTAACCATTCAATTTATCAGTAGCTGCCTAAACATTACAAAGAGCCGTCCACATGCTGAGCTTGTTTGCATTATAAAGCCAATGTTGGTCTTATTGGAGGCAGCCAAAGAGAGGGTGGTATGTGGTAGCCAATGGACGGCTGTTAACAATTTGTATCTTTATGCCACTAATATACTAGTAAGCAAGTTGAAGGTTTCTATCCTGGCTTTTGTCAAAATAAAACAACAAAAAGAAAGTAGAAGTTTTATATTTCTTGTTTAAAAAAATCATTCACACTGAATGATTGTACACACATACCACTGTTTGAGTGGCGCACAGACTCCTGTATGGAGGACATAGAAAAAGGCATCCATGACACTGAGAAGCAACTGAATGCGTTGAAAGTAAGTCTCCAGGTCCAGCTGGAATCCGAATTCAATTTTATAGAGAATATTCTTCAGCCTTGGACCCTTACTTAGCTTGCATTTATTGTGAATCTCTTGCCCAGTGCATAGTCCAAAACAAATGGAAAAAAATACAGGCATCAACCAGTATCATAACTTTGCTTTGATACTGAATTCTTGAACACATTATAAGTCTGAATATAATAAATTTCCTTGGAACAGAAAAGCTTCTGTCCACATATCAGCACGGATTTAGAAAGTGCCGCTCGTGAAAAACTCAATTTGGCTTTTTCTCACAAGATAGCCTTTGAACCGTGGATGAAAGACAACAGACAGATCCCACATTCCTACATTCCCGAAAAGTGTCCCCCACAGAGGCTGTTAACAAAGGTCTGAACATACAGAATAGGTTCCCCAAAATGTGAGCAGCTGTAAGATTTTTTAAGTAAAAGAACCCATTACTAAGTCGTGGATAGCGAGTGTTCACCAGAGACAAGCATATCATCATGAATGGCACAGAGAAGTGCAATACAATCACTTCAGTCCTCTAGGAAAAACAACCCCATAATGTTCGAATACTGTATAGCAGCGTTCTGCTTGACAAAGTCAAGTTGATTAAATATCTAGGTGTAACACAGCAAAGTGGTATGAAATGGGATGAGCATGTAAGGATGGTAGTAGGGAAGGAGAATGGTCAACATCAGCTTATTGGCAGAATTTTAGGAAAGTGCGGCTCATGACCGTTTGTAAAACTAATGTAACTAACAGTTGAATACCGCTCGAATTTTTGGGTTCGCCACCATTTTTGATTGAAGGAAGACAGTGAAGTGATTCATAAGCATACTGCTAGATTTATTATCGGTTGGTTTAATCAACACATGAATGTTACAGAGATACTTCGCAAACTGAAATAGGAATCCCCAGAGGAAAGACGAAGTTCTTTTCATGAACCACTGCTGAGAAAACTTAGAGAAACAGTGCTTGCAGCTGACTGCAGAATGGTTTTACTGGTACCAACAGACATCTCACGTAAGAGAAATTAGAGCTAATGCAAACACATGTAGACAGTCACCTTTCCCTCATTCCATGTGGAAGTGGAACAGGAAAGGAAATGACTCATGGTATCTCCCACCATGCACCATACACTGGCTTGCACAGTATGAATGTACATGTAGATTTTGAAGTGTAACATATCACTTCATAAAGATAAGAAGAAAGAGAATAAGAGTGCAGAAAATCATAATTATGTTGCAGTATGAGAAAACTGAAACCATTGTAAGCCCCGAAGTCACTCTCACTGTGGCAATTAAGTGCAAAACACTAAAATTTCGTGCCAGAGACTTGGCAATGTTTAAAGAAGGAAAAAAGTGACAACTGGGAAGAAATTAAGTATTTTCATCAGAATAAATGACAATAAACAAACTGGTTGTTCTTGACAACAAGATCAACAACTTATAATGAGATGCAGCACGCACACTAACTAAGTGCACTGTCTCCCCCCCCCCCCCAAACACACACACACACACACACACACACACACACACACACACACACACACACTCACACTCACTCTCTCTCTCTCTCTCTCTCTCTCTGGAGGAAAGAAGAACATATTATAGGAGAAATAAATCCACGAGTTGGAAGATCAACAAAAGTGGCATCAGGAAACTGTTGTCATCTCACTGGCAATGCATCAAGCAGCGGAGGTTGGCTACAGTTGCACTTCTAATTTCATAATTTCAGCATTGAGCACAGCCAGTAGACCACGTATCTACAGTATTGCAGTTACCTTCATCCACTGAAACAGCTTCTCACTGACAACTCACAGTGAAGATAGCTGTCTTTGGAACACACTGTTTGCTTTATTCACAGTGTTGGTAGTGTTAGGTCTTGCAGAGGGATTGAAGGGGATTTGATTGATCGGAGTTACTTTTGTTAATTTCATAACACACTTTAAGTTATGTAGTGACCACAACTGACTAAAAATTCAATACAAATTATTCTTGTTAACGTTGCAGGCCAATTTTGACATGTACAATGGAGGAAGTGTTGGAGGCTTCTGCTGAATTAAGAATTGAATTCAACATTAAGATAAACAGTTCTTATGCTAGTCTAAGAGCAGAACTACCTTCTAGCCATCAAGCTCAAGGTGAGATAAAGAATGAAATTTCAGTGCTGTAAAACATGACAGCCACCTTAACTGAGGACTTACATACAGCAGTGTGATCTGGTTCAGAATGAAGTTAAGGAGCAGGTCCAAGAAGTATATAATGAAGTAAAACAAATAAAGAATATTGTTAAAAAGGGATTTAGCGAAGCACACAAACAAGTCTCAGATACACAATCCAGGGTAAATATTTTAAATGAAACTTTTAATAGCCAAGATAGTATTCAATATTACTTATTTCTGATGACCAGCTTCCAACAGTTAAGAACATCATCATCTAATCTACAAAAAACTTTTTGTTATACATCTTATTTTTTGAAAGATCAGAAGATAACGATTTTAACTGTTGAAAATGGCCACCAGGAATAAATAGTATTGAATGCTATCTTGGGTATTAAAAGTTTTGTCAAAGTAAATATAGATCATTCCCTCCAGTCTCTAATTATGAGAGCTTTCAATCAAATATTTTAGTGACTGTCAAAGAAACAGAGGAAATTGACTGTACAGAACTGAATTGGGCAACTTTGGATGAATGACTTAGTGATTGGAAGGTTGAGAAGCCACTCGATTTATCTGTCAGTACATTTCATTACACAAAAGGTTTAGAAAAGATCGAAGAGGAATTCCAAAACTGTGAGATGAGCTAGCGAAAACAAGGATGAACTAGCCAAGAGGAAATTCTGTGAAAGTAATGGTGTTTCAGTGCAACTTATTGCAGACTTGAATTTCAGAAATAGTATTAATTTATTTAAACATTTTCCAAAGCATAAACCAGAATGGGATGTCCACCCCAAATTATTTCTTAAGGTGCATCAATCACCCAAACCCAGGCAGTAGATACGATCATAATTAGGGCACATAGAATCACTGCAGATGCAATGTTCCTCACAAAGAAAAGTGACAGAACAAACTAAGAACTTTTATTTAAAAAAATACAATGTACTTAGAGACCATCATAAATGGCTGCTAGATTGTAAATGAGAAATTACACTGTGCACTAGATACTATACTATGAAATGCAAATAGATAATCTTTATGTTAGTGAGTAGTTAAAATGAATCAGCTGGATTGTGTAACTGTACTATATAATCACAAAGACAATCGCAAGCAGAGCTCCAGAATAACATACGCAGAAATGGGTACTGCTGTTAGAGTAAAACAATTAGTTGAAAAGTCTAGCTAAAATAACAACAAATAAATAAAAATAACAAATGAAATATTTATTGTGCAAGTTCTTGATGGCTATCAGCAATGCCAGGTGACGGAGAGGAGGGAGGGAGGGAGATACCTTACAGGGACAGAAAGCACTAGCATGTTAACAACCAGAGCACTGGTATGAAGTTTAAGGGAAGGAACAAGTTTTTTTGCTTTTGTTTTTGTTTTTTTTTAAGTTCAGTGCTCAAGTGAATTCTAGAGCTATTTGGAGCTAGTCAGCTGGAAAAAGTAAGGATATAGTAGAGACATGATGTAGTGTCAGATACTGTATCTGGAATATATGTTTATATGTGTGACTATTAAGGAGATAGTACTATTGAGAAGGTAACCATCACCAAAGGAGAAATGGAGAGAAGTATATACCGGGACACAATCACTATAAACAATTTCTTTATATTTGTCTAAGAGATAGCCCTCGATAGAAACTGGTGTACTGGATGGTATTTACTCAATTAGCATACCATTGTGGTCTGATGAGACTTGTTCCAAAGTTGGCAGGTAAATGGATACACCTGGGTATTGTGGTTCAGTTGTAAGTGTGTATTAACCCTTTGACTGTTGTTGACGAGTTTACTCGCCATGCTGCGTGCTGCTCCCTGGGTGCTAATGACGAGTATAGTCGCAGCTGCCGGTTTTCCCCTGAGCACTGTTGACAAGTTAAGTGGCACCCGCTTGCAGCCCCTGAGCGCTGGTGACGAGTATAGACGCGCCGCTACCTGAGTGCTGATGACAAGATAACTCGGACAGCGGACTTCCCATCCCATGTCTCATTAGCCTTTTGCAGTTCTGGCTGCTAGCTTGTCTGTTGTGAGCCTAGGCTTCGCACTACAGTTCACTGTTCATCGGAATTTACATCAGTGTTCTTCGCGTCCTGTATTTTACAAGGAAAATGGCGAGACGTCGTGGTTGCACTGAGGAAGAAATCATGGAGATTCTTACAAGGAGCAACAGTGAGGGTGAACTACTTGATTTTGACGAAAGTGATAGCTCTTCCACAGAGTCCGAAAGCTCTATTCATAAACCGTCCACGTCAGCAGGGGTTTCAAAGCAGTCTCATGTTTCAACAAGAGATGTCAGTTGTTCTGAATCTGAAGAATCAGAAAGTGATAGTGAAACCCCTACGGAGAAAGCACGTCTTAGTGATATATTTGGCTGGAAAGAAAATGACTTTCAGCCAGTTAATCACGCATTTGATGATATGCTGCCGGGACATGTGTGTCAAATAGGGAATGAGTTAAGTATTCTGTCAGTTTTCATGTTATTCTTTAAACAAGAACTGATGAAATATATAGCTGATGAAATGAATTGGTTTTATTTATTCACCAAGGAGAATACTCCCGAATCAGTGCATTCTCGAATCTGAAAGTGGAAAGATACTGGATAAGAAGAAATGTATTGTCATATAGCTGTTTGTCTTCTGATGCCTCGCGTGGAAAAACTGAAAATTAGCGAATACTGGACCCGAGATGTTCTTCTAAATACGCCAATTTTTAGTGAACTCATGTCAAGAGACCGCTTTTTGTTACTTATGAGAATGTTACATTTCAGTGACAACTCTGCTAATACTAGACGAGACAAATTATTCAAAATTAGGAACATTGTCAATAAAGTTCGTACAGCTTTCCGTTGTGCATTTAAGCCACATCAGAAACTCAGCATTGATGAAAGTTGGTTATTATTCAAAGGACGCTTATCTTTCAGACAATTCATTCCATCGAAACGGAGTAGATTCGGTATAAAAACATTTGTGTTATGTGATTGTAAGATTGGCCATGTCTTGGACTTCACTGTTTATACAGGGGCATCAACAGAAACTGAGTTCCACAATTTGGGGAAAAGTGGTGACATAGTGGCTACACTGATGAAGCCCTATTTAGAACGTGGACATACCCTCTACGTCGATAACTGGTACTCAAGCCCAGACTTGTTTGCCTGGCTTCACAGTCATGGGACGAACGCATGTGGTACTATCTGTAAGAACAGACGCAACATGCTGAAACTTCAGAAGAAACTGGAACGTGGAAATATTCAATTTATGTGTACTGATACAATGCTTCCTATAAAGTGGTGTGACAAAAGGGAAGTGTGGATGTTTACCACATGTAACACCACAGAAATGGTTGACACAGAAAAGATTGACAGGAATACTGGAGAAAAAATTAAGAAACCACAAAGCATTGTAGATTATAACTTGAATAGGTAAAGGAACAGTTGACCATTCTGATATGCTGCTTAGCTCTGTCGGATGTATACGGAAAACAATGAAGTGGTATAAAAAGTTCTTTTTTCACGTTCCAGATCTGTGTGTTTTAAATGCTCATGTCCTACACAGATCACTAACAGGTCGTAAAATGACGATAGCAGAGTTTCATCTGTCACTGGTAAGGGAACTTACAGAAACGTATGTGTTAGAGCACAGAAAAGCTGGCAGAGGAAGATGTTCTGATGATAATCCTCGAAGATTTATGGGAAGGCATTTTCCAGACATTAAAGTGCGCTAACGTGTAGATGCATTGTTTGCTGGAAACAAAAAGTGCACCGGGAAAGCAGGTATAAATGTAAAACTTGCAAGGTACCATTGTGTGTCGTACCCTGTTTTGAAAAATACCACACAAAACAGAATTACTAATTGCAGCATACAACGAATACAATAATGGTATTAGAAAAAACTTCAAAAATGAAAAAAAAAAGAATTATAAAAAAGGGAAAAACAAAATAAAAATGTTTTTAACTTTGCCAGTGCCGGTCCAAAGCCCGGATCAAAAAGAAGGATGGGAAACATATTCACAAAGTGTAAAAGTAACGCCTAAATTTACAGTTCATGACTTTGAATTTTCTCTATAAGTGAATTTAATGTGCTAACAAAAAGACAGATTTCACAGCTTTCAAATGTTGGAAAATCTGTTGAATACTTATGTGTAACAAACACAAGTATTGTACAAATTTCGTCAAAGAAACAAAATTACGCATAATCGGATAATTACAAAGCGCAACAAATATTCGGGCAATTCAGTGATACAAACAGTAGGCCATGCGAAATTTCTTATCACACCAGAATACGAATTTAACGACGTGAAGTAAAATTGTTCTTACCGTTGCTCACAGTAAATTCAGATATTGTAATGCGATATGAAAGATGATCTGTATGTCACTTTCTCCTATAAACAACGTAATACGATGTTCTGAACAACAAAAATAATGTACAGTAATGTATAATCTATGGCTTATTTTATTCGTTCTTGAGTTAGTACGGTGAGGAACGCATAGATAAATGCAGACATTATAAACGGGTATCCAAGAAAGAACAATAAACTATTGATGTAAAGCTAACGAATCATGTCACTTTCGGCATAATCTACAAAAATAGTGCAAGAAAACTTCAAGCAAGATATCATTCTTGGTGACGGAAAATAGTTTCACCAGACAGTTTGATTCTGTAGTAATTCACCTGCAGGGGAACTACGTAGTGAGAGCATTTACAAGTATTCTGTATCAGCCGTGAGAGGACACAATATATCGCGTGGAGTCGCAGTCACTGCAGAAATATTCAACATAGGGCGGGTGGGGCAGCGAGGGGCACTCCGCCCCAGGCGGCAGTTCGAGGGTCAGGCACATTAGCGCAGGTATACGAATGACAGTGCAAGCCGCAGCGCCTCAGCGTGCCAAGCAGATCGTGTGCCTCCAACAGTCAAAGGCTTAAATGAAAAACAAGGATGCAGTGGTCTGAGCTTCGTGAACTATTACTGACCGTAACAGCACAAGCAACAAATATACACTCCTGGAAATTGAACTAAGAACACCGTGAATTCATTTATTTATTGACACATTCCTGGGGTCAGATACATCACATGATCACACTGACAGAACCACAGGCACATAGACACATGCAACAGAGCATGCACAATGTCGGCACTAGTACAGTGTATATCCATCTTTCGTAGCAATGCAGGCTGCTATTCTCCCATGGAGACGATCGTAGAGATGCTGGATGTAGTCCTGTGGAATGGTTTGCCATGCCATTTCCACCTGGCGCCTCAGTTGGACCAGCGTTCGTGCTGGACGTGCAGACCGCGTGAGACGACGTTTCATCCAGTCCCAAACATGCTCAATGGGGGACAGATCCGGAGATCTTGCTGGCCAGGGTAGTTGACTTACACCTTCTAGAGCACGTTGGGTGGCACGGGATACATGCGGACGTGCATTGTCCTGTTGGAACAGCAAGTTCCCTTGCCGGTCTAGGAATGGTAGAACGATGGGTTCGATGACGGCTTGGATGTACCGTGCACTATTCAGTGTCCCCTCGACGATCACCAGTGGTGTACGGCCAGTGTAGGAGATCACTCCCTACACCATGATGCCGGGTGTTGGCCCAGTGTGCCTCGGTCGTATGCAGTCCTGATTGTGGCACTCACCTGCACGGCGCCAAACACACATACGACCATCATTGGCACCAAGGCAGAAGCGACTCTCATCACTGAAGACGACACGTCTCCATTCGTCCCTCCATTCACGCCTGTTGCGACACCACTGGAGGCGGGCTGCACGATGTTGGGGCGTGAGCGGAAGACGGCCTAACGGTGTGCGGGACCGTAGCCCAGCTTCATGGAGACGGTTGCGAATGGTCCTCGCCGATACCCCAGGAGCAACAGTGTCCCTAATTTGCTGGGAAGTGGCGGTGCGGTCCCCTACGGCACTACGTAGGATCCTACGGTCTTGGCGTGCATCCGTGCGTCGCTGCGGTCCGGTCCCAGGTCGACGGGCATGTGCACCTTCCGCCGACCACTGGCGACAACATCGATGTACTGTGGAGACCTCACGCCCCACGTGTTGAGCAATTCGGCGGTACGTCCACCCGGCCTCCCGCATGCCCACTATACGCCCTCGCTCAAAGTCCGTCAACTGCACATACGGTTCACGTCCACGCTGTCGCGGCATGCTACCAGTGTTAAAGACTGCGATGGAGCTCCGTATGCCACGGCAAACTGGCTGACACTGACGGCGGCAGTGCACAAATGCTGCGCAGCTAGCGCCATTCGACGGGCAACACCGCGGTTCCTGGTGTATCCGCTGTGCCGTGCGTGTGATCATTGCTTGTACAGCCCTCTCGCAGTGTCCGGAGCAAGTATGGTGGGTCTGACACACCGGTGTCAATGTGTTCTTTTTTCTATTTCCAGGAGTGTAGTACAAGAATTAACACAAGGTTGCTGGCTGTAATTGATTAATAACTTTTTAAGTTAATAGCAGTAAGGCAAAGAGCCAGATTGGCAAAATAGAACGTGCCGTCTTGTCCACATGAAGGTCTCTACAGATGCTGATAAGAGTACCACCGTAATCTTAAAGGATTATTTTTTTTTACATGAAAAGTTTAATAAATTGATATTTATACTTTGGAGCTATGACTGATTAAACACTATGGCTGGTTCGTCTATAATTTATAATGTGATGGAAAGAGAATCAGACATACACCTAGCCCCTTGCTCGAGCAATGAAAATGAATAGTAAACCTTCATTAAAGCCCGATGGAGAAAAAAAATATATAAAACTGACAACATGAATCAGCTGATAGCCTTGATAATTTTTATTTTGGCTGCAACCACAATCATGGCAAATTTTTTGAACAATTTTGCTGCCACCTGACTGTAATAACTTTTATTTTATTGTTTTATGATCTATATTTTGGCCACAGGCCATTTTCAAGAACAAAAACTTATTTGTGTGTATATGTCTTTTGACCTATAAATAAGTTTTTGTACTTAAAAATGGCCTAAGGTTGAAGTCTGGATCGTTCAGCAATAAAATAAAAATTATTACAGCCAAATGGCAGCAGCGTCATTCAAAAATTGACAGCTTGTGTAGTTTTAAGAATAGTTCTATATCAAAAAATGATGAAACACGAATTCAGTGAAATATAAAAGTAGATAAAATTAGTCAAAATAAGATCCAGAAATAAGTTTTGGGCAGACTGTTGAGATATTACCAGTAATAACTGTTGTATTCAACCAGAAGACTGAAATTTTATGTAACTTCACATCAAATAAAATATGTCATGCTTTGGTGGCTTCCATTTCACCTTTGGAGTTTGAAGAAAGGAAAATGTATTAGAGTGAGTTGAGGTTAAAAAAAAAGATAGATGGTGAAAGAGGCCATTAATATTAATGTTGTTTAGTTAGAACTGTTCCTCTTGTAAGATGGTCTAAGGCGGGAATATGAAGTGTAACATATCACTTCATAAAAGTGATAAGTTACTACTGGTATCTAATGCAAATACACATACTGTGCGAGAATTTGTTTATATGTGTATGAAATTGGGAGGCTAGACTCCACGTTTCTACAAGATGGAGCAATGCTGACAGCTGGTTACCCCCATGCGATACTTTCTGGGTCATGCCATATGACACCTTCTGGATCAGTGATTGCTCCATGGAACTATGCCCCCTTCTCAGAGAGACACACACAGTGTTCCACAGAGTGCAGAAGCTTGCAAAAATTAAAGGATGATGTCATGAGGACAGCAGAACATTCATACTGTCTCTACCTCCAATGTGGAAAGAGTGGTCAATAAATGTATTGAACATAAATATTTAACAACAGAAAAGAATTAAAGGAAGTGTTGCCTGCTGTAATATTCATTAATATACACTGAAGTGCCAAATAAACTGGTACAGGCAAGCATAGTCAAATACAGAGATTTATAAACAGGCAGAATATGGTGCTAGGGTTGGCAACACCTATGTAAGACAATGAGTGTCTGGTGCAGTTCTTAGATCAATTACTGCTGCTACAATGGCAGGTTATCAAGATTTAAGTGAGTATGAACATGGTTTTACAGTCGGCACATGAATGATGGGATGCAGCACCTGTAGTAGTGATGAAATGGGGATTTTCCCATAAGACCATTTCGCGAGTATACTGTGAATATCAGGAATCTGGCAGAACATCAAATCTCTGATATCACTGTGTCTGGAAAAAGATCCTGCAAGAACAGGGCCGATGACGACTGAAGAGAACCGTTCCAACGTGACAGAAGTGCAACCCTTCTGCAAATTACAGCAGATTTCAATGCTGGGCCACCAACAAGTGTCAGCGTGCGAACCATTCAATGAAACAGCATCGATATGGGCTTTAAGAGTCAAAGGCCCACTCGTGTACCCTTGATGACTGCACGACACACAGCTTTATGCCTCGCCTCGGCCCGTTAACACCGACATTCAACTGTTGATGACTGGAAACATGTTGCCTGGTCAGATGAGTCTCATTTCAAATTGTATCAAGCAGATGGACGTGTACAGGTATGGAGACAACCCCATGAATCCATGGACTCTGCGTGCGAGCAGGGCACTGTTCAAGCTGGTGGAGTGTATAGTTGGAGCAATTTGGGACTTCTAATATGTCTAGATACGACTCCGATAGGTGACATGTACGTAAGCATTCTGTCTGATCACCTGAATCCATTTATGTCCATTCTGCATTCCGATGGACTTGGGAAATTCCAGCAGGACACTGCAACACCCCACACATCCAGAATTGCTGCAGAGTGGCTCCAGGAACACTCTTCTGAGTTTAAACACTTCCGCTGGCCACAAAACTCTCCAGACATGAACATTACTGAGCGTATCTGGGATGCCTTGCAACGTGCTGTTCAGAAGAGGTCTCCACACCCTCATACTCTCACAGATTTATGGACAGCACTGCACAATCCATGGTGTCAGTTCCCTCCAGCACAACTTCAGACATTAGTCGACTCCATGCCACATGGTATTGTGGCTCTTCTGCGTGCTCGCGGGAACTATAAATGATATCAGGAAGGTGTACCAGTTTTTTTGGCTCTTCAGTGTATACTGTTTCATGAAGAAGTTATATCTCATATTTTTTGAATTAGAGAGACAGTCTGGACCTAGGTCCTCAGCCTCAAGATTTCAGTCAACTGAGACGAAGTTAACGGCACGAACAAGTATGGTACAGAAGCAAAATGGGATCTCAGGTGATTGTATCATGGTTCCTGTACCCTTTCCCCTCACACACTTAATCTAACTACAATTCAGCTGAGGCATAAAACAGGTAATATTTCAGTTTATCTCAATTTGTCGGAGTAAGGAAACTATATAGATGGAGCAAAGGTGAATGGGTGATGATACGAGCTGCAAATGGGAAAATCCACTGATGTAAGTCGCCTCGACAAAGGGTACAACTGCCTGTGGGTGAGCATCTCAGAAACGGCAAGGCCAGTCAGCTGATTGCGATCTACAGTCAAGAGCGACTATGAAAAGTGGTCGAATGATGGTAAACCACCAGTAGGTGACAAGGTGACAGACATCCATATTCCATCACAGAACTTGGCGGTCAGAGGCTTGCTCACTCTGTAAAACAGGATAGGCAGAGATCTGTAACAAATCTGATGACACAGTACAATGCTGGTACAAAGTATACTGTCTAGCACACAGTGTTGAACATAGAGCTCTGCAGCAGACGAACCCTGTGTGTTCCCACACTGACCCTACAATAGTGTCAATTACGACTGCAGTGGGCACCAAGATCAGATCCCAGATTAATGGAATCATGTCACGGGGTCAAATGATTAGTACTTCTTGTTATACCACAGTGATAGCAGCACCCCAAGTGGCCAGGAAGTGACACTCCTGAGTATGATATCGGATGAGTGTGAATGCTAATGTTTATTTTAGTTTGTAACTTAGTTTTTACAATAAAGAGCATATGTACAGCCTTAAGGGTCAACACTAACCAAAAAAGAACACCACGTTTGTTATTTTTTTAGTTTCTAGAGATCCTGGCAGGTATGAAATGGAACATTAAAGGACAGTTTATTTACAAATCTCTTGCAATGTACAGATATTTATTCAATAATGTCGTTTTCCTTTAATAACAAAAAATTGCTAGTAAACTACAAAGACCTGATCTTTTGCAGAAAGACACTGCATATATACCCAACAATTGAGAAATTTGTTCGCTACACTTTCAGCCAAATCAGTGAATGTGGGAGGTAGGAAACCTATATGCAATGTAATACCTTTATTATTTAATGTACCAGTGCCTATCATAACAACAACAGGCAACAACAAAAATATTGTCTGCTGCTTCTCATCCAAGAAATTTGTGTGTGAATTGTCTTGGTTTCAGTGGAGTCAGCTGCAAATATACAGGTATTCAAAGTATTTCCTCATGAGTAAGTTGTAGCATGTAGCATTGAATGAGTGTGATCTGGCAGTTCTTAGATTTATTTCAAGAGAATTCACATCTCTTGGGAATTTACTAACACATGGAAGATAAGAATATAACAATTATTTTGTTAATTAAGTAAAAATAATTAAAAACAAACATTACCTGTACAATTTATCTGACTGACTGTTTCCTTACCGCTTGAAGAGCCAGTGTCACTCCAGCTGTCAAATAGAAACAACTTTTTCACCAGAGTACTTCGAGTACATCGTGACTGCATTTATTAGACTGTGATATAGTACTGTGCTATCGGGGGCATTCACCTGGGCTTCTGGACGACCTCTGGTAGGAATCTAAGGCACCACAATAGCTGCTGACTATGTGAACATTATTGCAGAACACCTTCATCGCTTCAAGCTCGATGGCAATCGCATCTTCCAAAATGACCGTTTTCTGCTTTGCCATTTACAGGGGTTTCTTTTGATGATATTACAAAAGCACTGCAAATATCTATATTGACGTAATGATTTCATTGTATATGTGGAATCTATTATGTAGTGACAGATTGATCTGTAGCACAGCCTGAGGTCTACATTAGGATGGAAGGTAACATTTTATTTGTGACTTAGTGGAGCAGACTGAACTGTAGTATAGCTAGCTGGAAGTCTATGTTTCAGCAACAGAAACTCCTGAAGTGGCAAAACCAGAGAATGAGATTTGGGATAAAATATTGATTAGGTGTTAAGAGTGTATCTGCCTCTGCAAATAAAAATTCAGTTTGATCGCCCTCTAGCACATAGTACATTAAGGTTTCCATTAAATTAAATACCTAATATCTCTCCCTCGGTCAAAATAAAAATATTGTTACAGCACTGGCTACACAATCACCTGTTCCACCACCATAACTTCCCACAAATGCTTGCGACAGACATTACCAACACACACTACAAGCTTAGAGCATGAATGGCTAAAGTTTCACCTTCTTTTTAGTGACTTCTTTTTTTCCAAATAAAAAAATAAGACATCTACATGTCAAGAGTAGTCTCTTAATAGGAGAAAAAAAATACACATGTTTTTGTGAGGAAATGAAAAGAGCTAATGAAACTCAAAAAGCAAAGTCCTAAGTACAATTTACTACAGAATGACTTGTCAGACCAGTAAAATTAGCAATTTACCTAAATAATGGTGATGACACAAAATCAATATCATACAAAAAACAAGAAATAGTCTCCATTAACTGCAACTTACCCTTACTCTTGCACAGAATGGGGTAAAGTATGCAGCCATAGAAACATTTGAGCACCTCCTATGTGAATGAAATGTGCTGGCAGATAATGAAAGTTTTATAGACTTTGCAACTCTTTCTCCTTTATACATGAATTTCTGAGCATGCATTATGTATAGCATACAGACTTTCACATTCTGTATTTGTGCCCTCAATGATATTTGTTTCATGGGCAGAAGACCATGGTCTGAGGCATATTTAAGTACCTTACATTACAACTCCTAATGCTGGAGACATCATCAGAAGCTACAACTCAGATAGCAGTTTTGAACTTGAACAAGCTCAGCAAGCTGAAATGTTTATACCATTGTGGACATGTATAAACAGTTTAGCTCACTGAGTTGTTTAAATTTGAAACTGCTCTTATAGCCACAGATGACATCTCCAACTAGGAGCTGAAATGTAAGGCACTTAAATATGCCTCAGACATGGCTTTATACCCCGAAAACAAAAATGATGAAAGTATGTAGATGGTTGGGTTATTTTTATCAAATTTTATCGCAGATTAAGATTAAAACAAAATATCCAGTTAAGATCCCTCTGAAGTGTCAATCAATTTGTAAAATATCACTTGTTTGTCTAATTATTTAGCAGTGTGTCGTATTGTTTGACATGTTTGTCAAACATAAACTGAATTTGTGGTGCTCGAGAGAAATTTTGACCAGTGGTCGATTTGGTAAGACACTGGACATTGGTTGCGTCGATGTTTCGCAGTGCAATTTTTGTGAGAAACAGTTTTTATTTCAATTTATCTCACCATACGCGGATAAAAACAAAAGAGCACTGGCAGTTACCAAAATGGTAGACATGCTGTGTCTTTCCCAGACATGTATGATGCAGGAAGACTAAAGAGAATTAATATTTTACCCACAACTAAGAAGTGGGAGTAAAATAAAACAAAAAATATTGAAGCTTTCTGGTTCTTCTATGGACAATGTATGTGTTCCCACATAGCGGAACGTTAATTAACTTTAATTAGAGGACCAAACAGAAGAAGATAAATTTTTACATAACTGTGTCTTGCTTTTTCAATGTGAGTGCACAGTAACTGTCACCAATTACTAAAGTTTGACTGCTTACTGGGAGAAAGTTGATGTAATTGTATCGTCAGGTTTTGAATGTACGATTCCCTTCAGAAGAATTTCGTGGTATATTTATCTCTCAGTTACAGCCATTCCCTGGACCAACATTTTGCTTTCTTTTCCTTCTTTATACAAATGCTTAAGTCAAATGGAAGAAATTCTTTGTCTGCATTGGAAGCCATTTTCACTACTGTCACAATACTTTGTAACACAATGTGTGCAGTCTGACAGCTGCTTCAAAATGGAGGTTAAATTTGACAAACTTCGTTGGTTCATCAGCACTTATGTTTGACAAATTCTGGGTTAGGCAACAGCAATTTTGACAAACAAGTTTGACTACTTACAGGGCCTTTTCTATATGGCCAATGTGTAGCTCTTTTCCACAGAGAAAATGTATCTTATTTGTGGACCTTTTGTATATTCCACACTATGGTGAAAAGTCATGAACATAACCTGAGGAATGTACAAAAAAAAAAAAAAGACCTAAATAAAGAAAAACAAAAAATTAAATTACCTCTTTAGAAGAAACCTCTTGGCACTGAAATAGGCTAGTGGGTAACCTCGACAACACGACAGTCGGTCTGGACAAGTAGCACTTGACAATTTCGGCAGGAAGTCGCTGGAGTTGCACAGAAGGCTTCCAGAACAGAGGCAACCGTTCAGCAGAAAGTTTTCCCTTTCCTGTCTTCTGGTTACGAGGTTGCGAAGAAAGAGAGTTACTGGAAATTGCCACATCACTGTCTTTAATAACTGATGGCTGTAATTGTGTTATTCCTTTTGTATTTACAGAATTCCGTTTGTTGGTAACAGCCAATTGCCGAACGGACACCTTCGCAACCTTCCTAGGGCGCGGATCACTACTAGCCCGTCTTTTCATGGCACAACGGATCTGACGCACCTGATGGTCTTTTTCGGGCACAAAAGCTGCCAACCCTACGGTTTCGTCACAAGTCTCTTCCAAGCAGCAGCCACAGTCCGGGACACAGGTGGGGCTGCCCGAGCGGAACTTCACCGCAGAGGTGATGTCACTGTTCTCGACGTGGCAGCAGCAATAAGTCAGCTGCCTGGCAGCCGACTCTTCACCAGCAGACCGCCTACCCTTCCTCGCCTGTGGACTATCCTTCCTCCCACATCGCAGCTTCGAGCCAGTTTCCACAACAAACGAATGAAATTTCAGTGAATCGGGAGGAAACAGACGAGACTCGCGCCTTGTCAACCTCCAAGCATTCAGTCCATTTGCACTGAAATTTGACATGCCGATATCATCCCAGGCGTAGGAGAAATGCGGGGAGTTGCTCTTTCATCTGAAATAGAAGGAAAAAATCAAATGAATCATAATATTTGAATATTACTACATTAAATACTCACATTATAAATCACTTCCTAGAATGACAGGAATTTAGGACTAACAGAAATCCAAGAGGAGGATCCTCTGTAACATAAGTGGTCGTGAACAGCAAGTACAGATTATGAGAAAGAGAAGAACTGTACAGGGAAACTGGAATGCTGATTGAGTCAATTACAAAACAAAGATTAAAATTTTGTTAATTTTATGGACACATGTTTAGGATGGATGAGAAGAGGCTGATAAAATAGATTTTTAACATACCTGACAGCAGACTTAAAGTTTTCAACAAATGGTTCAGGGAGGTAGGAATGGATCTCAAATGGAACAGATTCAATCAAGTGGACTTCTCCAGTTAATTAATACCTGATACAACACACACACACACACACACACACACACACACACACACACACACACACACACACACACACACAGAGAGAGAGAGAGAGAGAGAGAGAGAGAGAGAGAGAGTTGACAATGGTTCATCTTTTCAGACACTATAAAATGGCTGTTGACCTCAGGCATAAACAAATGAAAACTTAAGTCTTCCCAAGAGGAGAGGAGCAGAACGGGGCAACAAGTCTAGCCCCTCTCTCACAGCGCTGGCAGCCTACTGCCGTCTCCTGTGATCCTGAGAAAGCAGAATTGACAAAATGATCATACAGCTCACTGATCCCTTCTCGTGTTGCGAGTGTCACACTCTAACCCTATCGAGGATCACGATTACTCTCTTCAGTCACATTAAAAAAAACGACCCCCCCCCCCACCCGCTCCACCCCCTCCCCACACACAATAAAGCAAAGGTGAGTACAAAAGGCTTTTAATAAATGCTACAGCGCACTGTTTTGGCCGACAGTGGCAGTCTCATAAACACAATAATTCTAGTATCTTGACAACTATAATGCAAAATTTCCCCCACGTAACACTGTGTAGTGCTTCGAGAATTTCCGTGTAAATTCTAGAACCACTTGGCCTTCCTCCATCTCAAACCCACAATATTTTAAATAGAAGTGTGAGAGAGATGAATCAGACCTACTGTGCATTGCATGTTTTTGCGTGCAGGTCTAAAAATAGTCACGAGCAAAATGTGGATGTGGCAGCCGAATGGCGGCCAACAAGTACCTGCTGTACGATCCACAGTTTCAGTGTATGTGTAGAGAAGAGCCTATGTTATTCTTTGCTGGTTTAGTAACTGTGATGATTGTTAAGAACAAATGAAGAAATTAGATTAGACTTTTAAGTAATTCATGTGTTGGACTTGCTAGAAGAAAGACATGTTCATATTTTTTGGTGTTTATTAAACCAACCCTGTTGTAAATGTATCCTAATAAGAGTCTAATGTTTGACGACTTGGTTGACTTGCACGAGTTCGAATATTTATATGAGAGGTGGTGAATTGGTTTTTTGTGGAAGTTGAAATGTACCATGACTGAACTAAAGGTATTCTTCGAGTACCAAATTATTTCAAGAGCAGAGAGTCTGATAAATTCCCTTAACTAGCATTATTCTTCGGAGAAGAAGTTTTTGGAGATCGACATGGCCAGCTATCCAGAGAAGAAGATTGGCTGAGCATACCAAGTAAGTCAACCTATGGGAGAGAGGTGGGAAGTTTGCAAACCAGCTCCACATCGCTTCTCGTTGTCTGAAGTGTTAGAACTGATACATTGAAGTGTCTGCATTATATCTTCAGATCAATCAATTTCAATTTCATTTTTCTCCTGAATAATGATAAGATTAAATATGCTGTCTTTTGAATGCATACATTTGCACTACACTACAGATCCACTTGTGGTATAAATATATTCTGCAAAACTTTGCTGACTGTCAGTATATCACACACCCTTAAAAAAAATGCACATTTTCCACACCCGGACCTTACAGCACACACCACACTATAACTAGCAAAGTGTGTTTTCAGCATTTCAGTACACAGCCAATAATAAACACCTCTCCCTGTAAGACAGTGGCTGCCATTGTGCACACGTAAACTTTGGAGGCAAGACTGGGGAATAAGAGTACTCAAGATTTTTCTGAACAATAATCTGAGAAGTTTTAACTTGCATACTTCCCACTACCAGTGTTTGTCACACACTGTTACTGATGCATACCAAGACACCATGGTTGAAGTACCAGCTTAGCATTCGTGACTCACAATTTTGCAAATAGTATCTAGCAAGAAGAGGGAGAGGGAAAGGGGGGGGGGGGGTAGAGAGAGAGAGAGAGAGAGAGAGAGAGAGAGAGAGAGAGAGAGAGAGAGAGAGAGAGAGAGAGAGAGGGAGGGGGGGAGGGAGAAAGAGAGAGAGAGAGAGGGAGGGGGGGGAGGGAGAGAGAGAGAGAGAGAGGGATAAAAAGTCCTAGTAGTACTTAAGTAACTTAGGAGCAATCAAACACTGGAAATTCCAGGTTGGAATATCAACAAAATCAGGGAAAGGACAGATTGCTCTGATATTCACCATCTAACAGTAAAGAGGGCACACTGAGTTGCAGACAGGCACAAAGAAGACTGTTATGCAGTTACCTTTCAGTCACAGCCTTCTTCAGAAAAGAAAACACACACATTCATGCAAGCATGCATACCTCATGCGCACTGCCTCCGGCAACTAGGACCAGAATGCAAGTGGCATGTTGGACAAAAGCAGCAATATGGAGTGGGGAGGGGAAGGGCAAGGGATGGTTGGGGGCAGAGAAGAGTGCTGTCTAGCGAAGCATGAAGGTACCAGATACAGGCATGACAAGACTGTCAGGCACTGTTTCGGGAGGCTGTGAAGCAGGGAGTTTGTGATGGGGAGGGGAAGAGGGAGGGGGGGAAGGGGGCTGAAAAGAGAAAGGGAGAGAAGCAGGGAAGGAGAAAGGCAGGTGGGTGTGTTGACAAAGGACGGCACACAATGAGGGTGAGGGACGTGAACAGGGAGGTGGTGTTAGGTGAGGCTGGGATGTTTTTGGGAGCAGAGAGTTTGTTGGAAGGATAACTTCCATCAGCGCAGTTACGAAAAGCTGGTGGCAAAGGGAAGAATCCAGATGGCCCATGTTGTCAAGCAGTCATAGAATTCAAGCCTGTTATGCATGTTATCTACAGTTCCATGTTGTGCCACAAGATGGTTTACCATGCTCTTGGCCACAGTCTGGCAGTGGCCATTCATTTTCGTGGACAGCTAGTTGGTACTCATACCAATATAAAAAGCTGTGCAATGATTGCAGCTGAGCTGGTATATGACATGGCTGATTTCACAGGTGGCCCAGCCTCTGATGTGATAGGATAAACCTCTGATAGGACTGGTATGGGAAGTGCAGGGTGGGGGGATTGGGCAGATCTTGCATCTGGGTCTTCCATACGGATATGATTTTTGTGGCACGGGATTGGGATTGGGAGTGGCATAGGGATGGACCAGGATGTTCTCGTAATCCTATATCATTTCTGAGGCATCAAAAATGTTTACTATGTCACCAAAGCTTTAAACAAAAGAATGTTAAAGTTTCTCAGTTATCAACATTTTTTGTTGTTTACAGTGGTTTGATATGCCTCAAAAAATGGATGATTCATTGAAAAATTATATTATTGTGCAAATAAATTCCAAAACAAAATAAAAATATAAAAATAGCATATCAGCTAATAATTATTACGTGATCAAAAGTGCATTTGTTTCAATAAATCAAATATCTGCAAACAACATATACCCTAGAACCAAGAATTTGCAATGGTTATTCCCCCCCCCCCCCCCCCCCAAATCTGTTTTCAGCCTCAAATCCAGTAAGCACACTTTTTTCCCACCTTGATGTAGTTGAAGATTAATTTCAACCCATGCTTACTACATACAGGAAATTATTTCATATATTTACAGATGTAAAATTATTCCCAACAAATTAGAGTAAGATTGGTTATCTGAGATTTCCATGCAGCTGTGACTGGAGAACACTCAATAACAACACAACTGCTGCAGAAAACATATCCAAAAGCAGCTACCATTCAGAAAGCATGCTGAAACTGATGCCAACCTCACATTTTGAAGAGTAATAAATAAAGCATTTTGATGGTAATGAAAGGAGTGATCTGTTTTAGTTGGTAAAAAACTTTCTATGCCCAAGATGGCAAAAAATACTTAATTTAATTTCTACAAACGGTTTTCGTTTAGCAGTCTTTTTGTTGTGTCTGTCTGCAACTCAACATCTCCACTACACAATGAGTAGCAATCTATCCTTTTCAAAATACTGTAATTTAAAATACAATATCACTAAGTCTCAAACAAAATCAATAATAGTAAATATAATTTTGCTTACATGCTAGTTCCATTAATCATATAATGGTCTCAGCAGGAACAGCAGTTCATCTCCAAAGTTCTTAGTGTGAAGTGACCATTCCAAGAATGCCACAGCCAGATTCATGTCCCTGCTAAAAACACAAATTTTGCATTATCAACATCAATTTTGACAAAGAAACAGTTACCATCCATGCACACTGAGAACAACTAAACCAACTACTAACTCTCCTAATAGCTATTCTACATGCAAGACTCATTACTACTCTCGAAGTGAACCATGACAGGTGCCACAACATTGGAGGGGTATCTTTTGATAGGCCAGACAAATGTGTGGTTCCTGAACAGGGGCAGCAGGCATTCAGTAGCAGCAGGCGCAACAGTCTGGATGATTGGACTGATCTGGCCTTGTAACGTCAACAAAATGGGCTTGCTGTGCTGATACTGCAAACAGCTGAAAGCAAGGGGAAACTACAGACATAATTTTTCCCGAGGGCATGCAGCTCTACTGTACGGTTAAATGATGGTGACATCCCCTTGGGTAAAATATACTGGAGGTAGAATGGCTCCCCATTTGGTTCTCCAGGCAAGGACTACTCAGGAGGATGTAGTCATCAGGAGAAATAGATCTGGCATTCTACACGTTGGAGTGTGGAATGTTAGATATCCTTAATTGGGTAGGTAGATTAGAAAATTTAAAAAAGGAAGTGTACAGGTTGAAGTTAGATACAGTGGGGATTAGTGAAGTTAGGTGGCAGGAAGAACACGATTTCTGGTCACATGAATACAGAACTGTAAATACAAAATAACATAGAGGTAATGCAGGAGTGGGTTTAATAATGAATTAAGAAAATAGGAATGTGGATAAGCTGCTATGAGCAGCACACTGAACACCATCATTGCAGCCAAGATAGACACAAAACCCACACCCACCACAGTAGTACAAGTTTATATGAAAACTAGCTCCAAAGATGAAGAAGTTGAAGAGATAAAAGAATTTATTCAGATAGTTAAGGGAGATGAAAATTTAGTTGTGATGGGCAACCAGAATTTGAGAGTATAAAAAGAAAGAGGAGGAAAAATAGTAAGTGAATATGGAAGGGGGCGGAAGGAATGAAAGAGGAAGCCATGTGGTGCAATTTTGTACAGAGCATGATCATCACACACCCTTGGTTTAGGTACTATGAAAGAAGGCTGTATATGTGGAAGAGACCTGGAGACACCATAAGGTTTCAGATTGATTGTATGAGGGCGCATTCCTCCCTCCCCCCCCCCCCCCCCCCTTCAGCCGAAAACACTGCTACAAATGTCAAATGTGAAACATTACTTACATATTATATGAAATCTCCTGAGTGAGCGCGACAAGTTTCTGTCACTTCTGACAGATAGCGTAGCTGCAGGACAGTTTCAATTGGCGTCTGTAGTAATGCATATTACAAACAATGTGCCGTCATTGAATGTCTCATTGCAGAGAAAGAAACTGTGGGGAATATTCACAAACACTTGTGCAAAGTCTATGGAGCATCTGCTGTCAACAGAAGTAGAGTTAGGTGCTGGACATGGAGGGTGAGGTTATCAGAAGGCGATTCGGTGGAGCTCCACAATTTGCAGGTGTTGGGGAGACCATCCATGGCTCTCACACCTGACCTAGCCTCCTCGGACTTCCACTTGTTTGGGCCATTAAAGGGTGCCATTCATGGAAGACATTTTGAGGACAATGAGGTGGTGATTCACACAGTGAAGCACTGGCTCTGCCACCAGGACAAGGATTGGTCCGTACAGGGCATACATGCCCTTTTTTTTGTGTGTGAAATTCTCATTATGTTCAATAGAGAATTGTTGAAGGAAAAAAAAATATAGTGCATTACTTTCTGGGCATCCCTCGTACAATGGTAAAGCAGAGATTTAGGAACCAGGTTTTAAATTGTAAAACATTTCCAGGGGCAGATGTGGACCCTGATCATAATTTATTGGTTATGAACTGTAGATTAAAATTGAAAAAACTGGAGAAAGGTAGGAAATTAAGGAGATGAGAACTGGATAAGTTGAAAGAACCAGAAGTTGCTGAGAGTTTCAGAGGGAGCGTTAGGCAACAGTTGACTAGAACAGGGGAAAGGAATGTGGTAGTAAATGAATAGGTAGCTTTAAGAGACGAAATAGTGAAAGTGGCTAGGGATCGAATAGTAAAAAGACAAGGCCTAGTAGAATCCTTAGATGTAGAAGGACATATTGAATTTAATTTATGAAAGGATAAAATATAAAAATGGAGCAAATTAAGTCCATGAAAGGGAATATTAATGTCTAGAAAATGAGATTGACAGGAAGTGCAAAATGGCTAAGCACGAATGCCTAGATGACAAATGTATGGATTTGGAAGTATATGTCTTTAGGGGAAGGACAGACACTGCCTACAGGAATATCAAGAGCTCAGATGGAGAACCAGTACTAAACAAAAAACAGACAGCTGAAGGGTGGAAGGCGTATAGAGGATCTACACAAAAGAGATGTTATATGTTATAGAGGGTCTATACAAGGTAGATGTATGGAAATGAAAGAGGACATAGATGGAGATGAGATGGGAGATATGATCCTGCCTGAAGAATTTGACAGAGCACTGAAAGAATTAAGTTGAAACAAGGTCCTTAGAGTAGAAAATAATCCGTTAGAACTACTCATAGCTTTGGGAGAGCCAGCAATGACAAATCTCTTCCACCTGCTGTGCGAGATGTATGAGACAGGTAAAATAGCCTCAGGGATCAAGAATAATGTCAATAATAGCAATTCCAAAGAAGCAAGTGCTGAAAGGTGAGAACAGTATCAAACTATCAGTTTAATGAAACATGGTTGCAAAATACTAATACAAATTCTCTACAGAAGAATGGAAAACTGGTAAAAGCTGACCTTGGGGAAGATCACATTGGATTCTGGAGAAAGGTAGGAACACGCGAGGCAATACTGATCCCACAACTTCTCATAGAAGATAGGTTAAGGAAAGGCAAATCTATGTTTATTGCATATGTAGACTTAGAGAAAGCTTTTGACAATGTTGACTGGAATACTCCCTTTGAAATTCTGAAGGTAGCAGGGGTAAAATACCTGGAGAGAAAGGCTACTTACAACTTTTACAGAAACCAGGCAACAGTTATATTAGTCGAGGGGCATGAAAGTGAAGTAGTGTTGAGAAAGGAGTGAGATAGGGTTTTAGCCTATTGCCAATGTTATTGAATCTGTGCACTGAGCAAAATTTGGAGTAGAATTTAAAGTTCAGAGACAAGAAATAAAAACTTTGAGGTTTGTCAATGACATTATTATTCTGTCAGAGACAGCCAAGACCTGGAAGAGCTATTGAATTGAATGGACACTGTCTTGAAAGGAGAGTATAGAATGAATATCAACAAGGGCAAGACATGGACAACGGAAAGTAATACAATCAAATCAGGTGATGCTAAGGGAATTAAATTAGAAAATAAGCTACTTAAAGTAATAGATAGGTTTTGCTATTTGGGCAGCAAAATAATGGATGATGGTCAGTGTGAAGAGGATAAGAAATGTAGACTGCCGATGGCAGGAAAACCATTTCTGAAGAAGAGAAATTTGTTAACATTGAATATTGATTTAAGTGTTGAGAAATCTTTTCTGAAGATATTTGAAGAAGTGTAGCAATGTTTGGAAGTGAAACATGAACAATAAAAAGTTTAGACAAGAAAAGAATAAAAGCTTTTGAAATATGATGCTACAGAAAAATGCTGCAGATTGGATGGGTAGATTACATAGCTAATGAAGAAGTACTGAACAGAAATGGGGAGAAAAGAAATTTGTGGCACAGCTTGACTAAAAGGGGTAATCAATTGATATGACACATTCTGAGACATCAAGGGATCACCAGTTTAGCATCAAAGGGAAGTGTGGATAGTAAAAATCGTAAAAGGAGACCAAGATCTGAATACAGTAAGCAGATTCAGAAGGACATAGGATGCAGTTTTCATTCACAGATGAAGAAACTCCCACAGGATAAAGTTGCATGGAAAGCTGCATCAAATCAGCTTTTGAACTGAAGACCACAAGAACAACAACTACTACAACAAACACTAATGTTAGAATGACTATATGACGACACCAAAGAAGTTACCATACAGGATAATAACCAAATTTTACAACATCTTACCAACAATGACAAAACAAAACTAACTCTAATAAGATTTTGAGGAAATAGCACTAAAATAGGAAAGATTGGTTTGAACACCACAGTGCTTTACCAAGCACAGTTCTGCTGGAAGTTGTGCATAGTTGCCTTCCCCCGACTTTTAAACTGACTTAGCAGCCAGTTATAGTGAGACCTACAGTTTAATATGCATTCTGAACCCTGGTGCACTTCGTACATTCACCTCAACAAACATAATGAGAGATGAAAGAAGTCATAAATCACAGAAAAAAAATCGTAGTATTGAACGGGGATTGAACCCAAGACATTTGGATTTGTAGTCTGGCACTATATCACTGAGCCACACAAAATGTAAGTAATGGTAGTAAAATTTTAAAAATTCAAAAGAACCTTATACATTGGTGAGTTACTATATTATGACCACTGCCTGCAATGTCGCAGGTACCTAGTGTGGAAAGAAAAGTATGTAAGCAGAGCAAAGATGAACAGGCAATAATTCTAATGGCTCTACATGTCAAAAATGGGGAAATCCATTGATATAAGCAACTTTGGCAAAGGGTAGATTGTTACAGCTCGGCACCCGAGAAAGAGCATCTCAGATACAGCAAAGCTGGTCAGCTGCTCGTGTGCTACTGTTGTGATCTTCTGTGGACAGAGGTTGAAGGATGGTGAAAGTACGAGTAGGCAACAAGGTATCTGATGTACATATCTCACCACAGTGCGTGGAGGCTGGAGTGTTCTCACGTTCACTCACTGACATCATCACTTACTCACTAACATCATCAATTACTAGGGCAGTGGGCATGATATCATCATGAATAAACAGTGGATCAATGGGAAAGAATCACCTGGTCAAGTGAATCAGGTTTCTCATAACAAGTCAATGGTTTCTGAGCAAACAGCTGTGCTTCAGATGCGGGCCTCTAGGGACAGTATTATGCTGTGAGACACATTCACCTGGGCTTCCATAGTACCTGTGGCAGTAACAGAAGGCACCACGACAATGTAGACTACATGAACATCATTGCAAATCATTTGTATCCTCTCACACTCGATGTCTTTTCCAAAAACAGTGAAATCTTCGAAAAGAATAACAACCCACATCACAAGGCCAGAACCGTGCTACAGTGGTTTCAGGATAACAATAGTGAAGTCATGTTGATTTCTTACCAAATTTGATTAACAGTAGAAAGAAACAACATTCAAAGAGGAACTCCTCAATTTGTCATGAGTTTCTTTAGTTTGTGTAAGAGCAGCACTTAAATGCTCGGCAATCTCACGTGTGAGCGACTACAGGATAGACATGTTTGTCAAGTAAAGGTTTGATCACAAAATTCGAGGAGTGCATATTCCACAATGAGTAATATTCTATCCACATACATCTTGAGTAATAAGCACAACAAAAACTACAGAAATGCAAGGTTTCATAAAGGAGGTGTGCTGACTGTCATTCTTCCTGTACATGATCTGCAAGTGAAATACAGAGAAAGTAAAATTATATTGCCCTGCTCCATACCCTCTGAGCTGTGCAGTACGGTGACTTGAAGAATAATACATAAAAATATATAAAATTACATTTTTCTCGAGTTATCAGTTATTCTATGATAGTTTTTTGTTGCTAATGTGCTCTACAATAAGAAGTGACATTCATTATTTTGAAATGAAACAAGATGTTTATCTACTCTCTTTATCTACCCTCTCCAACCCTCCCCCTCAGTCATAGATTTCAGTTCTTCCTGAATTAACCAACTGTCTAAACTATTGTAGCAATCCACAACTGTAAATTCACACACAATACTCAATAACCCTGGTGTGGGTGACCTAGAGCAGCTGAAGTAATAAAGAGCAGAATTGATGGCCACCAGTTGCTGTCAGGAGGCACAATTCTAAGATTTATCACTGCTAACTGGTTTGTGGGTTGTTTTGGGAGAAATGGGTTGGGCAGACATGGAAGAGAGGGGCGATGATGTACTGGGACAAGAGGGCTAATGATGTACTCAGAAAATAGGGGAAAAGGGAAGAGTGTAGCCTAATTAATTCAGAATATGCTGACAGGTTTACATCATGAAATGAGGCAATATGATAGTACCAGAATTTTACTATTTAGGGAGAAAAATAGCTGACAACAGACGATGTACAGATGACAGATGATAAGCAGTACAGATGAGAAGAGAACAGAAGCTCTTGAAGTATTGTGTTACAGAAGAATGCTGAATATTAGGAGGTTAAATCAGGTAACTAATTAGATGATACTGGATTGAAAAGAAATGTATGTCACAATTTAATTGAAAGAAGAGATTAGTTGACAGGACGCCACTGGGACATCATAAATCACCAATTTTGTAATCTAGGGAAGGATGGAAGGTAAGGCGACGGGAGAAGTTGTAGAAGGGCACCAAAGCTTGACTACAGCAATCAGATTCAGTTTGCAGTAATTATATATAGAAATTCTAGTATTGACAGATGCATCAAACCTGTCTTAACACTAAATACAACTATGTAAGGCTCAATACAAAAAAATAATTCCAGAAACAACTTCCTCAACCTAATGTCTATTGACTTCTTAAACATCTAAATTTACACGTGATGTCAAAGTATTCTTCTTCTTAATAAAAATAAAGAAATTGTGGTTTAATGTCCAATCAATGCCTTTTCATTACAGATGGAGAGTACACTCCTTCTGGGCAACAAATAGGAAGAATATTGATGCATCCTTTTCAAACCAATTATCCCAGAATTTGCCTTAATTGGTTAGAGGAAACCACAGTGTGGCTAAGTCTGAATGGTGGAATGGCGATTTGTACTCTGCTCCCCACAAATGCAAGTTAACTGAGCCATTTGGCTCACCACTCTGTTCTGGGATGTACCTTTTCCCTTTTTGTCTTAATGATCTGACGTGACTGGGCCTGGCTTCACCTCACGACCCCCCCCCCCCCCCCCCCCCACACACACACACACACCCTAAGCTCTGAAAGTTTTGCAATATGGGTAATATCATTCATTGTTTGGTTTCGATGCTCTTGTAATGTTTGGTTTGGTTTCGATGCTCTTGTAATGTTTGGTTTCGATGCTCTTGTAATAGCCATGTTTGCACATAAAAATTACTGGGCCTGGGTCTGCCTGTCATCCAAGAACTGTTTTTTCATACATACCAAAGTGTGCTGACACATGTTTGGGTTTGTATGAAGGAAAAAAAAACTGGGTATCAGATCTTGAATTTGATACTCAATTTTGTCTTTTCCTATTTTCATTCACTAATGTCTGACAGCATCATGTTTTGGGGTAAATTGTCACTGATGAAAGAAATGTTTGTTTATTGCACATAAGTGTGTGTGATAAAGATAATGTGTGCTGTGATTCTTCAACTTCTGCCAGAATAATTCAACCCAAAATATTTCACACACAAACTAGTTCAGCATAATGTATGAGCTCTTTAAACAGCTGGATGTGCCTTTCAGTACATAGAGTATCTTTTGAGTTTGTTGTCAAAAATTTATCTCAGTTTGAAAATAACTGTGACATTCATAGATTAAATACTAGAAAGGCAAATTATTTACCCCATCCACCACTTAGCCTTACTGTGAACATAGAAGAGTGAGGTCTTCAGCTATAATAATCTTTTGAGCACCTACACAGTGATGTAAAGAAATTCACAAATAATTTCAAACAGAAACAAATTGTCTAAGCTACTTAAGATGCAAATAATTACCTAGCTACCTAACCAAGCAACTAATGAAATCCCCCCCCCCCCCAAAGATCACAACTACACTTACTGCTTAACACTAGCGATACCAAACACTGCCTTTTCCATGATGTATACTACTGACAGTAGGGCATTGCGGGAAGGGGCTGACTTTATGACCACCACAAAAATTAAAAGAAAAGAAAAGAGATCAAAAATGCACAGTTTGCTGTTTCACTTTTATTAATACAGACTTATTAACGTGTAAGTAGTATTCAGGGTCTGAAAATATCTTTTAGTACTCCCTTGGCAACATTTTCAATAACATATGCTACCAAAGGAAGAGGAGGTACTTTATAATAACCACTAAAAAAATAATAAAAATGCAGATTTTATTAATTGTTGTTGACTTTTATTAAGAACATAATTTTTGGACAGATATAGATGTTTAAGTAGGATCAAGAACTTGAAAATATTTAATATGACTTTCGTTATGAGAAGTCACATCTACTTCTACACATCAACTCAGATTTCAATTAGGTTTAATGAAAACAATTACAGAGTCTAGTAAAAGCATTAATTCAAAACAACAAATAATTTCTTAAATTCCTAAAATATAAAACACATGACTAGATTCCAATATTTACAGAAGGTGGGCATACACAACCCCTGCCCCCTCTTGGCATTGCTAGGGTTGATAGCCGTTGCACTGTTACAGGATTCTGTACACACAATTTTTCACACAGCCTGTTTTTAGAGAACAGTAAATATCTGAAAGGAAGGAATCATTTTGGCCCCACTACATTATTTTCACAATGGTCATTACCATGGCTTTCTTGAAAGTGATCATCTTTCATAAGTTGACCAATTTGTTATACTTTATTCTCATTTTGTTTTGCATTTTCAGCTCACTCTGTATTCTATAACATAAATTTTGGAACAACCTCGAGGGAGATTACAATTGATAAAGGGGTAGTTAGGAAGATCCTGGCCTTTATTCCATCAAGCAGATGTCAGTTTTGGTTCTATCTCCCGTTGCTCCATTCTTATACCCTCCCTCCCCCACTAAGGATAAATCTTAACGAATCTTTGTCCTGTCAGGTAAAGACAATGGATGTAGTTATATGCTGATCCATTTCATAGACTTATTTAACAGTAAGCAAAAGCTTCACTGATCCACTCACCACTATTCATGTCCCATGGCTCCCACTATGAAAGGGGAATCTTCAAGGGTGTGGTATGAATGAAGGTATACATCAACAGATGGAAGTAGCTATCAATAAATTCATATTTTATTTTTTAAAATTTGCAAGTTAAGAGAATGTCTTTCAGTAATAGTATATCATTTTTGGTTCACACATGCTATAAGCGAACACAATAAAATTTGCAAGAAAACTGCTGTTTTGGTGAAAAAGAGTTTCAGCTTCCTCAACTACACCAAGTACCTGACAATTCTCTGTTAGTTTGCTTAGCATTTAAATGATCACAACACCACTTACCAAACAGTAACTACAATTTCCTTCAACTGAGAATAGATGTGTAATTCGAACAAATATTGATAGTTCATGTAACAAGAGTAATGGAATTTCAATAATTTGTGGATAGTGACAAGTAACATATTTCATAGTTTGCCATTTAACCTTATTACAGAATGCCCAATTTCTTGTTTTATGTCTGCAGGTCACTAGTTAAAGATTTATTTATTTATTTTTGTGAAATCAGTGTCACACACAGTTCTAGGGTTTAATCTTCATTAAGTCCTTGCTTTTTTTCCTCTTGGTATTAATTACTTCTTTAAACTCTGGAAAGGACTTAACATGAAAAATGATGAGCCCATTACTGTGTGGTGTCCATGTTAAACTTCAGGACACCAATAACTATCTGGATAAGTCAGTTCAGTTTATTTTACTGTTAACAAGTAAATGTACTTGAGACTGACTGCATTAATACCCAAAACACTTGAAAATGTCTCTTTAAGGTGGAAATTTAAGGAGACGGGACCTGGATAAACTGAAAAACCAGAAGTTGTTTAGAGTTTCAGGGAGAGCATAAGGGAACGATTGACAGGAATGGGGGAAAGAAATACAGTAGAAGAAGAATGGGTAACTTTGAGGGATGAAATAGTGAAGGCTGCAGAGGATCAAGTAGGTAAAAAGACGAGGGCTAGTAGAAATGGTTCAAATGGCTCTAAGCACTATGGGACTTAACATCTGAGGTCATCAGAATCCCTAGAACTTAGAACTACTTAAACCTAACTAACCTAAGGACATCACACACACATCCGTGTTCGAGGCAGGATTCGAACCTGCAACCATAGCAGCAGCACAGTTCCAGACTGAAGAGCCTAGGAACCTGCAACCATAGCAGCAGCACAGTTCCAGACTGAAGTGCCTAGAACTGCCCGGCCACAGCGGCCGACCAGCTAGAAAAATCCTTGGGTAACAGAAGAAATACTGAATTTAATTGATGAAAGGAGACAATATAAAAATACAGTAAATGAAGCAGGCAATAAGGAATACAAAGGTCTCAAAAATGAGATTGACAGGAAGTGCAAAATGGCTAAGCAGTGATGGCTAGAGGACAGATGTACAGATGTAGAAACATATCACTAAAGGTAACATAAATACTGCCTACAGGAAAATTGAAGAAACCCTTGGAGAAAAGAGAAACACTGGTATGAAATCAAGAGCTCAGATTGAAACCCAGTTCTACGAAAAGAAGGGAAGCAGAAAGGTGGAAGGAGTATATAGAGGGTCAATACAAGGGTGATGTACTTGAGGGCAATATTATGGAAATGGAAGAGGATGTAGATGAAGATGAAATGGGAGATATGATACTGCGTGAAGAGTTTGACAGAGCACTGGGAGATATGACACTGCGTGAAGAGTTTGACAGAGCACTGAAAGACCTAAGTCGAAACAAGGCTTCGGGAGTAGACAACATTCCATTAGAACTACTGACAGCCTTGGGAGAGCCAGTACTGACAAAACTCTACCATCTGGTGAGCAAGATGTACGAGACAGGCGAAATACCCTCAGATTTCAAGAAGAAAATAATAATTCCAATCCCAAAGAAATCAGGTGTTGACAGATGTGAAAATTACCAAACTATCAGTTTAATAAGTCACAGCTGCAAAATACTAATGCGAATTATTTACAGACGAATGGAAAAACTGGTAGAAGCCGACCTCGGGGAGGATCAGTTCGGATTCCGTAGAAATGTTGGAACACGTGAGGCAATACTGACCCTACGACTTATCTTAGAAGATCGATTAAGGAAAGGCAAACCTATGTTTCTGGCATTTGTAGACTTAGAGAAGGCTTTTGACAATGTTGACTGGAATACTCTCTTTCAAATTCTAAAGGTGGCAGGGGTAAAATACAGGAAGCAAAAGGCTATTTACAATTTGTACAGAAACCAGATGGCAGTTATAAGAGTCAAGGGGCATGAAAGGGAAGCAGTGGTGGGAAAGGGAGTGTGACAGGTTTGTAGCCTATCCCCGATGTTATTCGATCTGTATATTGAGCAAGCAGTAAAGGAAACAAAAGAAAAATTCGGAGTAGGTATTAAAACCCATTGAGAAAACATAAAAACTTTAAGGTTCGCCGATGACGCTGTAATTCTGTCAGAGACAGCAAAGACTTGGAAGAGCAGTTGAACGGAATGGACAGTGTCTTGAAAGGATGACATAATATGAACGTCAACAAAAGCAAAACAAGGATAATGGAATGTAGTCGAATTAACTCGGTTGATGCTGAGGGAATTAGATTACGAAATGAGACGCTTAAAGTAGTAAATGATTTTTGCTATTTGGGGAGCAAAATAACTGATGATGGTCGAAGTAGAGAAGATAGAAAATGTAGATTAGCAATGGCAAGGAAAGTGTTACTGAAGAAGAGAAACTTGTTAACATCGAGTATAGATGTAAGTGTCAGGAAGTCGTTTCTGAAAGTATTTGTATGGAGTGTAGCCATGTATGGAAGTGAAACATGATGATAAATAGTTTAGACAAGAAGAGAATAGAAGCTTTCGAAATGTGGTGTTACAGAAGAATACTGAAGATTAGTTGGGTAGATCACGTAACTAATGAGGAGGTATTGAATAGAATTGGGGAGAAGAGAAATTTGTGGCATAACTTGACTAGACGACGGGATCAGTTGGTAGGACATGTTCTGAGGCATCAAGGGATCACCTTTTTAGTATTGGAGGGCAGCGTAAAGGGTAAAAATCGTAGAGGGAGACAAAGAGATGAATATTCTAAACAGATTCAGAAGGATGTAGGTTGCAGTAGGTACTGGGAGATGAAGAAGCTTGCAGAGGATAGAGTAGCATAGAAAGCTGCATCAAACCAGTCTCTGGACTGATGGCCACAACAACAATAAGGTATGCTGTGATGTACTGTATACAATATATTTATTGCACTTTGTACTAAATAAAAACATTTAAAAAAACACATTGACAGTAAGTGCAAAACTGCTAAGCAGGACAAATGTTAAGGATATAGAAACATATTTCACTAGAGGAAACATAGACGCCACTTACAAGAAAATTAAAGAGGCCTTCAGAGAAAAGAGAAGCAGGTGTATGAATATCAAGAGCCCAAATGGAAAACCAGTCCTAGGCAAAAAAGGGAAAGTTGAAAGGAGTATATGGAGGGTCTATACAAGAGAAGGAAACCTGCAGGCAATATTATGGAAAGGGAAGTGGCTGGTTGATAGGTTGATTTAGGGGAGGGGACCAAACAGTGAGGTCAACGGTCCTATCGTATTAGTGAAGGGGGTGAAGGAAGTCAGCCGTGCCTTTTAAAGCGACCAACCAGGCATTTACCTGAAACGATTTAGGGAAATGACACAAAACCTGAAGCGCGATGGCCTGTCGTTGTTCTGAACCGTTGTCCTTCTGAATGTGAATCCAGGGTGCTAATCACTTGAGCCACCTCAGTCAGTAAAGAGAAGTGAACATAGGTGAATACGAGATGGGATATGATACTGAGAGAATAATTTGACAGAGCCCTGAAAGATCTAAGTTGAAACACGTCCCTGGGAGGAGACGATATTACGTCAAAACTACTGATAGCCTTGGGAGAGCAAGCCATGACAAAACTCTTCCATCCGGAGTGCACAAGATGTAAGAGACTTCAAGAAGAATATCATAATTCCAATTACAATGGAAGCAGATGCTGACAGGTGTGAAAATTACCGAACTATCAGTTTTTTAATAAGTCATGGAGGCACAATACTAACATGAATTCTTTACAAATGAACGGAAAAACTGGTAGCAGCCAACCTTGGGGAAGATCAGTTTGGAACATGCAAGGCAATACTGACCCTGCAAGTTCTCATGGAATATAGGTTAAGGATAGGTAAACCAATGTTTATAGCGTTTGTTGACTTAGAGGAAGCTTTTGACAATGTTGACTGGAATACTCTCTTTGAAATTCTGAAGGTACCAGTGGTAAGATACATGGACCAAAAGGCTATTTTCAACTTATACAGAAACTAGACAGCAGCTGTATTAGTCGAGGGGCATGGAAGGGACAAAATGGTTGAAAAGGGAGTGACATAGGGTTATAACCTATCCTCAATGTTATACAATATGTACACTGAACAAGCAGTAAAGGAAACCAGAGAATAATCTGGAGTACGAATTAAAGTTCAGGGAGAAGAAATGGAAACCTGAGGTTTGCTGCTGACATAGTAATTCTGTCAGAGACAGCGAAGGACATGGAAGAGCAGATGAAGGGAATGGATAGTGTCTTGAAAGGAAGATATGAGATGAACATCAACAAAAGCAAAACAAGGATAATGGAATGTAGTCGAATTAGATCAAGTTATGCTAAGGGAAGCAGATTAGGAAATGAGTTTTGCTATTTGGGCAGCAAAAGAACTGGTGATGGCCAAACTAGAAAGGATATAAAATGTAGACTGGTAATGGCAAGAACAGGGCTTCTGAAGAATGCTATTTGTTAACGCCGAATATAGACTTAAGTGTTATGGAGTCTTTTCTGAAAGTATCTGTCTGGAGCATAGCATTTATGGAAGTGAAACATGGACAATAAACAGCTTAGACAAAAAGAGAAGCAGCTTTCAAAATGTGGCGCTACAGAAGAATACCGAGGATCAGATGACTACATCATGTAACTAATGAGGAGACACTGAATAGACCTGGATAGACAAAAAATATTTGTGGCACAACTTGACCACAAGAAGGGAGCAGCTGACAGGACACATTCTGAGACATCAAAGGATCACCACCGTGTGGTGGAGTGAAAAAGAGAAAGAGAGAGAGAGAGGCACGCGTGTGGTGTGCAAGAGGGGAGGGGGGGTGGGGGTAAAATTGTAGAGGGAGAGCAAGAGATGAATAAGGTAAGCAGTTAGTTATTCAGAGATGAAGAGGCTCACACAGGGTAGAGTAGCATGGAGACCTGCCTCAAATCAGCCTTTACACTGAAGACAACAACAACAACTAAATAAATCTTTCAATCATTTTAAAAATTGAGTATGACAGAAAATAATTCTACAATAAGTCAAGGATAGTATACAAATAAGCTAAAATCCCTGTTATCAGTGCAACACAATGAGGCATACTTCTAAATGCTAGACATGACAGAGCTGCTTGATTAGTTTACCTAATCACAAACTAAATTTTACCTTGTAACTCCAAGGAATTTTACACACAGGATTTCAAGCAGTATATGCAATTTCAAAGTAAGAGATGATTCATAGAACTGTTTGAAACTGTAGAAAGTGCATCTAACATTTAAACCTACTTTCCCATGAATATTGTGCTTGTGTTCAAAATCACTGCAATCCTTACAAGCCCTTGAATTTAATTTCCTTTAGTGTGTTTGCTGACTTAATCAGTAGGGTTTTTCAGTGTACATTGGCACCTATCATAAAATTTATTTTATTTTTTATCTTTCATTGGTATATCATGTGACCGCATGTTTGTCACTGATACATAAATCACTGTGTGTATTGGACTGTGTTCAAGATTAACTATGCACTGAAGGGACTTAATTCCTAGATTTCTCTGCCCCACCGCCAGTACACATTTGCTGTCAATAAATATCTTTCATTTCAGCCTCAAATGAGTTTGCTTCATTTCTCCAATGAAATGCTCAGCATTCACTGACTGACATGTTTCAACCAGCCACAGTAGCATGAATTAATATTTACATTAGTATGGCTACCATTAAAAGAAAACCATTGTTTTAAGGAAGCACTGCAAACAGATATATATGTAGGCCTAACCGATTATTTAAGAAAATGAGATGGTAAACAGGACCAGATTTACAATATTTCACTACAAAAAACAGCTTACAGAGTTTTCATATAAGCTATTCCCCAAAATGACCGTGCCACAATCAAATAATGGTGTGCCACAAGACTGCACAAGAGCATGTAAATCCCAAACAAGTGACACTGAAAAACTCAAAACACCTCGTTCCAACCAAAAGTTATGGATAAAACTAGAGATCTTAGCTGAAATCAGAAATCACAATGTTTTCTGCTACCAGTCTCTATTTCCCAGAGTACACAAATGTTGTTCATACTGCAATGCTATCAACTGACCCTCTGCTCATTTTACAGATAATGGTAAAAACTAAATTAAGAGTTCAGTAGCATAAGGAATACTATCAAAAATAAAGTTTTACTCTTGCATGACAATGATAGCTTAATAGATTCGAAAGTAACTAAATTAGAATATTTGAATTCTATTACTGTACTCCATTTATTATCCATCATCAACGATATTTAATTTTATGTTTAAGTGAAAGTACACATACTTTCTTCTATCAGCATTCTTACTACATATTTTTTCCACAAGTCAAACAAATCTGAGGGAGGTGGGAGGTTGGATACGACGGAGTGTTTGAGAGAGAGGTTGTATTACATTTTGTGCAAAAAGCTTCGCCAGCGAGTGTCCACTACCAGTCAAACCATGCTACTGTATTAAGCGTAACTACTATCACGTTTTTAACAGAAATATCTCCCAATTTGGCTAATATTTCTAGTGTAGTCATACAAACAATGAAACATGTGAATTGCACGGAGACTGATACCAAACAATACAATTTCCTCCACAACTACTTCTGCTTATCGTGTCTTTTGTCAGTCTCCAAATTCTAAGATCAGCTAAGAATTAAGTGGTCGGCTTCCTATTCCAAAACAATCTCTCTGTAAAGTAAAAAGTAACGACACTGTAGGTGATAGATAACTATACAATTTCGGCGATGTGCCGGGAGTACTCAGTTTTCGCTAAATTGGCAGGTTATCACGATAAGACTTGTCAGCAAAGTAGAATTTCCATAAAAACCCTATGTACTTGGTGACTGTATTTCTGTGATCAAGTTCTAAATCTTACATACAACAGGTTGCATGCTTTGACGCAGATATTCCGAAAATAATTCTTTGTATAGCGGAAGACAGTTATCAATAACAATTATAATTTAAAGGGAAAGTGTTTCAATGAATTTCAATAATTAATATTATCCACGCAAACCTGTGTTCTTTTCACTTCCTTTTCTGCTACCTCTACAATTATTCACACTTAAAAAACCAATTTGCAGAAGTACAAAAAAGGTACAGTATCTATGCAACTACAGTGCACAGACGCGCGCTACCTGCGCCATATTTGTTTTGTTTACATCTACTATGATTGCTTTCTCCGAACATACCGGAATGACAGCTTTCATGAAATTGAAATAAATAAACTGAACGTCAGTAAGGTTATAGTCCTAAACACGTAATACTTACCCATCCTTATAGAGGTCTTTTTCTTCCACAGCAGAATTTCCGAGACTTTTCGTCGCTTCATGCTCAAATATGATGAAACAATAAAGATTTCTGGCAATACAGAGAAAATTTGGTGCACAATAGATAACTTTTAAACTATCATTTCTGTCTTCTGTTAGAACACATATGATACCAAATTAGGTGAGACGGATTCATTTAGTTTTTTTTCGAGTTTTTTGCGACTTTTCTTAGACAAATAAGATATATATTTAACAAACATTTTTTTGTCTTCGTTAACAGACATGGAAGATTTTTTTCCACGGCTCATTAATGAAAACTGTTACTTATGGTGGCTACTTTTTATTTCCTTTCATTCCCTATCCGTATATGTACAACTGGCTGTTCGAATAATGAACTCGTTGCTGCACATCGTAAGGATCATTATATTTAGAGAAGAAATTAACAACTCCGGCAATAAAGTAAAATCAATATGGAATGTTATTACAAGGGAGACAGGAAAAATAAACACTGGCGTAGGTAGTATTAGAATTAAAGAGAACGAGACCATCCTAACCAACAGTACACAAGTACCTTATGTATTTAACAACCATTTCTTAAGTGTAGGATAAAAATTGGTGAGAACAGTTCAAAAGAAAAAGCCAGGCAGTACATGGAAGAGTATGATTTGGAAAAAAATTAGTCAGATTAAGTTTCACCTAACAACCTCGTGTGAAATAAGTAAAATTATTAAATTTTTGAAAAATAAATGTTCTGTTGGGATGGATGACATCTCTAATAAGATATTAGAACAATGTGGAGCAATTACAGCTGATGTTCTGAGTCACATATGTAATGCATCAGTAACTCAAGGTATTTTCCCAAACATGTTAAAATATGCCATTGACAGGCCTCTCCAAAAAGGTGGACACCACAGATGTCAATAATTATTGGCCAGTATCCTTACTTACAGCATTTTCAAAAATCTTCGAGGAAGTAATGTACTCAAGAGTGGTTAGTCATTTCAACAGTAATGGGATACTTAATAAACCACCGTTCGGATTTCAAAACTGCTGTTCCACTGAGACAGCATTATACAATTTCACTTTTCACATACTAGAGTCTTTAAATAGTAAAATGTCACCAACAGGAATTTTCTGTGACTTGTCCAAAGCATTTGATTGTGAGAACCATGACATTATGTAACAGAAATTACAATTCTATGGTATAAATGGAATAGCATATGAGTGGTTTAAGTCATACCTACAGAACAGGATGCAAAAAGTTTCCTTATGTGGGTCAAGTGCTTTAAATAAGTTTGTCACTTCATCTAATTGGGGTGAAATTACATTAGGTGAGCCACAGGGTTCAATCATGGCTCCCCTTCTGTTCTTGATATATGTGAATGACCTCCCTTCCTATTTAAAACAGGCAGCTGAACTGTTTGCTGATGATACAAGCATCATTATTAATCCAGTAAAAGTAACTCCAATTGAAAATGATACAAATAAGGTCTTTGAAAAAGTCATTAATTGGTTTTCTGCAAATGGGCTTGCTCTAAACTTTGAAAAAACACAGTACATCCAATTTTCTACTGCAAAAGTACAGTTCCTTCTATAAATATAACACATCAATAGTAATCAGTAGACAGAGTAGAGCATACTAAGTTTTTGGGTGTACACTTAGATGAGAATCTTAATTGGAATATTCATATTTTGGATCTTCTAAAGAGACTAGGTTCAGCAACTTTTGCAATCAGAATAATTGCCAATTTTGAGGATATAGAAATTAGTAAGCTAACATACTTTGCATACTTTCACTCTCTGATGTCATACAGAATAACATTTTGGGGTAACTCAACATTTAGACAAAAAGTATTCACTGCTCAAAAGGAAAGTGGTTAGAATAATGTATCGGGTTCATAGTCTCATATCTTGTAGGCATCTTTTTAAAAGATTGGGAGTTCTTACAACAGCCTCAAAGTACATTTACTCAGTAATGAAATTTGTTCTCAACAACATGGACCAGTTTAAAAACATCTACATCTATATTTATACTCCGCAACCCACCCAACGGTGTGTGGCGGAGGGCACTTTACGTGCCACTGTCATTACCTCCCTTTTCTGTTCCAGTCGTGTATGGTTCGCGGGAAGAACGACTGTCTGAAAGCCTCCGTGCGCGCTCGAATTTCTCTAATTTTACATTCGTGATCTCCTCAGGAGGTATAAGTAGGGGGAAACAATATATTCGATACCTCATCCAGAAACGCACCCTCTCGAAACCTGGCGAGCAAGCTACACTGCGATGCAGAGCGCCTCTCTTGCAGAGTCTGCCACTTGAGTTTGCTAAACATCTCCGTAACGCTATCACGGTTACCAAATAACCCTTGACGAAACGCGCCGCTCTTCTTTGGATCTTCTCTACCTGCTCTGTCAACCCGATCTGGTATAGATCCCACACTGATGAGCAATACTCAAGTATAGGTCGAACGAGTGTTTTGTAAGCCACCTCCTTTGTTGATGGACTACATTTTCTAAGGACTCTCCCAATGAATCTCAACCTGGTACCCACCTTACCAACAGTTAATTTTATGTGATCATTCCACTTCAAATCGTTCCGCACGCATACTCCCAGATATTTTACAGAAGTAACTGCTACCGGTGTTTATCCGCAATCATATAATCATACAATAAAGGATCCTTCTTTCTATGTATTCGCAATACATTATATTTATCTATGTTAAGGGTCAGTTGCCACTCCCTGCACCAAGTGCCTATCCGCTGCAGATCTTCCTGCATTTCGCTACAATTTTCTAATGCTGCAACTTCTCTGTATACTACAGCATCATCCGCGAAAAGCCACATGGAACTTCCGACACTATCTACTAGGTCATTTATATATATTGTGAAAAGCAATGGTCCCATAACACTCCCCTGTGGCACGCCAGAGGTTACTTTAGCGTCTGTAGACGTCTCTCCATTGATAACAACATGCTGTGTTCTGTTTGCTAAAAACTCTTCAATCCAGCCACACAGCTGGTCTGATATTCCGTAGGCTCTTACTTTGTTTATCAGGCGACAGTGTGGAACTGCATCGAACGCCTTCCGGAAGTCAAGGAAAATAGCATCTACCTGGGAGCCTGTATCTAATATTTTCTGGGTCTCATGAACAAATAAAGCGAGTTGGGTCTCACATGATCGCTGTTTCCGGAATCCATGTTGATTCCTACAGAGTAGATTCTGGGTTTCCAAAAACGACATGATACTCGAGCAAAAAACATGTTCTAAGATTGTACAACAGATCGACGTCAGAGATATAGGTCTATAGTTTTGCGCATCTGCTCGACGACCCTTCTTGAAGACTGAGACTACCTGTGCTCTTTTCCAATCATTTGAAACCTTCTGTTCCTCTAGAGACTTGCGGTACACGGCTGTTAGAAGGGGGGCAAGTTCTTTTGCGTACTCTGTGTAGAATCGAATTGGTATCCCGTCAAGTCCAGTGGACTTTCCTCTGTTGAGTAATTCCAGTTGCTTTTCTATTCCTTGGACATTTATTTCAATGTCAGCCATTTTTTCGTTTGTGCGAGGATTTAGAGAAGGAACTGCAGTGCGGTCTTCCTCTGTGAAACAGCTTTGGAAAAAGGTGTTTAGTATTTCAGCTTTACACGTGTCATCCTCTGTTTCAATGCCATCATCATCCCGGAGTGTCTGGATATGCTGTTTCGAGCCACTTACTGTTTTGACGTAAGACCAGAATTTCCTAGGATTTTCTGTCAAGTCGGTACATAGAATTTTACTTTCGAATTCACTGAACGCTTCACGCTTAGCCCTCCTTACGCTAACTTTGACATCGTTTAGCTTCTGTTTGTCTGAGAGGTTTTGGCTGCATTTAAACTCGGAGTGAAGCTCTCTTTGCTTTCGCAGTAGTTTCCTAACTTTGTTGTTGAACCACGGTGGGTTTTTGCCGTCCCTCACAGTTCTACTCGGCACGTACCAGTCTAAAACGCATTTTATGATTGCCTTGAACTTTTTCCATAAGCACTCAACATTGTCAGTGTCGGAACAGAAATTTTCGTTTTGATCTGTTAGGTAGTCTGAAATCTGCCTTCTATTACTCTTGCTAAACAGATAAACCTTCCTCCCTTTTTTTTATATTCCTATTAACCTCCATATTCAGGGATGCTGCAACGGCCTTATGATCACTGATTCCCTGTTCTACACTTACAGAGTCGAAAAGTTCGGGTCTGTTTGTTATCAGTAGGTCCAAGATTTTATCTCCACGAGTCGGTTCTCTGTTTAATTGCTCGAGGTAATTTTCGGATAGTGCACTCAGTATAATGTCACTCGATGCTCTGTCCCTACCACCCGTCCTAAACATCTGAGTGTCCCAGTCAATATCTGGTAAATTGAAATCTCCACCTAAGACTATAACATGCTGAGAAAATTTATGTGAAATGTATTCCAAATTTTCTCTCCGTTGTTCTGCCACTAATGCTGCTGAGTCGGGAGGTCGGTAAAAGGAGCCAACTATTAACCTAGCTCGGTTGTTGGGTGTAACCTCCACCCATAATAATTCACAGGAACTATCCACTTCTACCTCACTACAGGATAAACTACTACTAACAGCGACAAACACGCCACCACCGGTTGCATGCAATCTATCCTTTCTAAACACCGTCTGTGACTTTCTAAAAATTTCGGCAGAATTTATCTCTGGCTTCAACCAGCTTTCTGTACCTATAACGATTTCAGCTTCGGTGCTTTCTATCAGCGCTTGAAATTCCGGTACTTTACCAATGCAGCTTCGACAGTTTACAATTACAATACCGATTGCTACTTGGTCCCCGCATGTCCTGACTTTGCCCCATACCCTTTGAGGCTGTTGCCCTTTCTGTACTTGCCTGAGGCCATCTAACCTAAAAAACCGCCCAGTCCACGCCACACAACCCCTGCTACCCGTGTAGCCGCTTGCTGCATGTAGTGACATTCATGATTATAATACCAGAAAAAAGAAAGACACTATCCTTTACTCAACCTATGTATGGCAGAGAAAGGGGTAAAATATGCTGCTATAAAAATTTTCGACAAATTACCAGATGAAATAAAATGTCTGACAGACAGCAGTATTATCTTCAAAAATAAATTGAAATCATATCTCCTTGACAACTCCTTCTATGCCATAGATGAATTCTTGAATAGGAATAAATAAGTCTATAAATATAGTATATGCATTTTGTGCCATTTAAGGGAATGGGGTAGATACACTCCTGGAAATTGAAATAAGAACACTGTGAATTCATTGTCCCAGGAAGGGGAAACTTTATTGACACATTCCTGGGGTCAGATACATCACATGATCACACTGACAGAACCACAGGCACATAGACACAGGCAACAGAGCATGCACAATGTCGGCACTAGTACAGTGTATATCCACCTTTCGCAGCAATGCAGGCTGCTATTCTCCCATGGAGACGATCGTAGAGATGCTGGATGTAGTCCTGTGGAACGGCTTGCCATGCCGTTTCCACCTGGCGCCTCAGTTGGACCAGCGTTCGTGCTGGACGTGCAGACCGCGTGAGACGATGCTTCATCCAGTCCCAAACATGCTCAATGGGGGACAGATCCGGAGATCTTGTTGGCCAGGGTAGTTGACTTACGCCTTCTAGAGCACGTTGGGTGGCACGGGATACATGCGGACGTGCATTGTCCTGTTGGAACAGCAAGTTCCCTTGCCGGTCTAGGAATGGTAGAACGATGGGTTCGATGACGGTTTGGATGTACCGTGCACTATTCAGTGTCCCCTCGACGATCACCAGTGGTGTACGGCCAGTGTAGGAGATCGCTCCCCACACCATGATGCCGGCTGTTGGCCCTGTGTGCCTCGGTCGTATGCAGTCCTGATTGTGGCGCTCACCTGCACGGCGCCAAACACGCATACGACCATCATTGGCACCAAGGCAGAAGCGACTCTCATCGCTGAAGACGACACGTCTCCATTCGTCCCTCCATTCACTCCTGTCGCGACACCACTGGAGGCGGGCTGCACGATGTTGGGGCGTGAGCGGAAGACGGCCTAACGGTGTGCGGGACCGTAGCCCAGCTTCATGGAGACGGTTGCGAATGGTCCTCGCCGATACCCCAGGAGCAACAGTGTCCCTAATTTGCTGGGAAGTGGCGGTGCGGTCCCCTACGGCACTGCGTAGGATCCTACGGTCTTGGCGTGCATCCGTGCGTCGCTGCGGTCCGGTCCCAGGTCGACGGGCACGTGCACCTTCCGCCGACCACTGGCGACAACATCGATGTACTGTGGAGACCTCACGCCCCACGTGTTGAGCAATTCGGCGGTACGTCCACCCGGCCTCCCGCATGCCCACTATACACCCTCGCTCAAAGTCCGTCAGCTGCACATACGGTTCACGTCCACGCTGTCGCGGCATGCTACCAGTGTTAAAGACTGCGATGGAGCTCCGTATGCCACGGCAAACTGGCTGACACTGACGGCGGCGGTGCACAAATGCTGCGCAGCTAGCACCATTCGACGGTCAACACCGCGGTTCCTGGTGTGTCCGCTGTGCCGTGCATGTGATCATTGCTTGTACAGCCCTCTCGCAGTGTCCGGAGCAAGTATGGTGGGTCTGACACACCGGTGTCAATGTGTTCTTTTTTCCATTTCCAGGAGTATAATAGAAATAGTAACCTTTAACTCTGTATTGTAGTACAAATATATTAAAAAATCTTGTTTCATATGTGCATTTCTCGTGCACTTGACATGTTCCACATCATACTGTATCATGGGACTGATCAATGGAACACGCAACCAACTAATAACTAAATATTGTATGTTTAACAAAGAGTACAATTAAAGAATAGCTTGTAGCTATGTGAAATAAGAGAGTTAATATGTATGTCAGAATGAAAAGACTGTTAGAGAGCGAGCTAGTGATAGAAGCTAGGGACACTTCACACCTGATGGAACGGAATGGAACGGAATGTTGTGTCACATAACGTCAAAACATCCCACAATACAGTTCATATGGCAGCATTCACATAGGCTGGTAACAGCACGGAATATCACATCACCTCAGCATCATGGTTTCTCGGAAGCAAGTAATTACATTGCTGTTGGTGGGGAAAACTGTGTCATCATCAGCGATCATCGCAAGTTAATGCCACTTCACACTAGCCATCACGTCACATCCCGTCAAAACATTCTGCAGTGCGTTTCAATTGGTGTGTGTCACACTGGCTGTCCTGTCACGTCATGTCATGGCACACTCAAGGTGTGTTTGACAGCTGATGTCATACCTGGGTGTAAAACTTTGAAGAATATGAAATGGAATGGGCACATAGACTTAGTTGTGGATAAAGCAGGTTCATTGGTAGACTATTGGGGAACTGCAATAAATCTACAAATAAGATTGCATAAGAATAATTTGTGTGCCCTATTCTAGAATATTGCTCAAGTGTTTGGGATCCACATCAAATATGTCTAATACGGGATACTGCATGTGTACAGAGTAAGGTAGCATCAATGGTCATAGGTTTGTTTGACCCTTGGGAAAGTGTTACAGAGATGCTGAAGAAACTCAACCAGCAGGCACTTGAAGATAGATGTAAACTTTCCTGAGAAAGTCTATTAACGAAGTTTCAGGAATCATCTTTAAATGATGACTCTATGATTATACTATATCCCCTCCGTATTGCCCACATAGAGATGGTGAGGATAACATTAGAGTAACTACTGCACTTACAAAGGCATTCAAGCAATCATTCTTCCCCTGTTCCATATGTGAGTGGAATGGAAAGAATCTCTAATAACTGATAAAATGCGACCAACCGTCTGCCACGCAATTCATGGTGATTTGTGGATGTAGATATAAATGTAGATGTAGATCTATCCATTGTTGATCAAGTGCACCGGAATCTCATTTCCTCCCAATACACATGCAGATCTCGATTTATTGTTTTGTCATGGTTTTTTTGATTGATATGAATTGTTGCTGTTCATCACTTTTATTATTTGTGATAAATTGTTTCGTTTCATTATTCCTTTTGTTAACATTTATAATTTTACAATAAGTGATAAAAGATTAATTGGAGCAGTGAAACAGCAGTCTACATTGTACAATATGAGTGTACTAAATTACATGCTCCCTAGTGCAGTTATGAAACGGATTTTTACACATACTAATACTGTATTCAATATTTTCCAATGAGAAAGGTATTGTGGGTAGAATAGGATCGATTATTTAGTGGAATTTATTTGTATCTTGTCAGGCATTTCTAATGTTTCATAAATATATGCACTGAAACCTTTAGACAGTGGTAAAATACTTTCCTTTCTTTCGTATACACCAAGTAGTATATTAGAGTTCTTTGTTTAACTGTGTATATGTGGCAGGTTTATTTATTGTTAAGTAGCTCTCTGGATTGTGTGTAAAACAGTTTTGCAAGCATGAATGCTCGATATTCATATGGCTTCATTAGCTAAACTCAGCACAAATAAGCTACTTGAACTATTAAAAGTTAAACACAAAATGTAAAGAAAACTTACAAATCTTGAAAGGAAAGGCATTCAGGGAGATATAACTATTGCACAAAAACTTGCTTTGGACTGGTAACTAAATCGAACCTTAAACAAACTAGTTTTTCAGGGGATGTGATTGCAGTTCGTAACATATTGTTCCTTTTAATAAATTGTGGCAGTAATTTGACATAACAAATGAAAAACTGGTAGTTAGACTTTTTACAATATTTATTAAATACAGATTCCTTTTCCTCCTTTCACAGTGTGTAAAATTCCCTTTGTGTACCGTGTAATAACATTTTTGACCCAAACACTTTTTTCCTTGTTATTTTGCACTTCTGTCTTCCTTTTCTAATATACAATTTATCCCTGCAAGATGCAAACGAGTCCAATAAATGTCAGTTCCGTAGACATGTGGATCTAGTAAATATGTATGTAAGATACTGCGTAGTATGTGTGCACCTCGTACGTAAAAGCAGTTGAAAATCATTTCGGAAAGATCGCAGGTCCCGCGAAAGAACAGTTGAGAGTAGTCATGGGAGTTGAGATCACGTGACTTGAATTGGCTTGACATGACGGCCAGTGTGAATTCACTTTGACGTGACAGTGCTGTGACAGTCAAGTTGAATTGTCATTTAAGCTATTTTCTCTATGCTCACTCTTATTAAAGTAGTATACGTTGCTGTTGGTTCTTTGTACTCTTTATTTCAATATTTTGCTATGTTTTCGTGATAAATTGCGAAAGATCTGTAGTGGCTTGGATATTTTTACATTGAGTGTTTGTTCGCAACAAAAGCCACATATCTGCAAGCAAAGAATGATTTGGGTAACAGAAGCGAGCTGATGTCTACATTGTGTAGAAATATGAACATAGATTGATGAAGCAATTTTCTTTAAATAATCTTTTATTAAGTAAAAAAGTCAGCTCTATTGAAGGAGAAAATACAGTTGTTTACGATGTTATTTGCTACTTAGGGAAAAAATGTAATGGGTAAGTAAATTGACTCTATTGTTTGATTTATATATTTTCGTTTTCAAATATATATGTTGAAGTTTAGTAATGTTTCATTTTTAAGCAATTTACCACACAAAGTTGATCAAGAATATCTGTTGCAAAATTTGCCTCAGCCATTAACAAACCTTTGCATTGTTAGTTCCTCAATTACAGTGCTGTACTACGAGTTTTTGCACCATGGATTTTACCTCATGACTACGCTTTCACTGTGCAGTACTATAGAAACGAACTGACGTTGCGTTAATATTCCACCTCGAGCAAACTGTCCATCATTTGACTGTGACATAAAATGATGATCTGTTCTATTCTCTTGACTTCTAGTGTGAATCGGTCCTTAGCTTTTCCTGAGGATTCTACTTCTTGATGAGATCTACAGAAGATCATAAGTGAAGAAACTGAGTTCTGGGCTGTGCCAAAAAGAAAATCGCAGTTGTATTTAAATATCAATTATGTCATCATGAAGCTATAAAAGCCAACAGTCACATCCAAAGGTTTTGCTACGTATTTTCAGTTAGCACATTTTCGTAGCTTTTTTAAAAATTTCACTACACAGAACTTTGTGTTCAATAAATGAACAGCGAATAATTATTTTTTATGTTTGTTTCAAGTTCATACTAAAATGAGTGAACAGCATCGAATGTCCAAGCACCTGAAGTGGTGCATTTGTTTTAGATTCTAGTGGATGGAGGCTTATGCTCTTTCAGGCCATTCTGATTTAGATTTTCCATGGCTTCCCTAAATCACTTCAGCCAAAAGCCAGGGTGGTTCCTACAACAAGGCCACAGGCAACCACTTGTTCGTTGCTCCCTCTACCCATTAAACATGAATGTGCAAGGGTTGAATAAAAATATGGAAACACTGCAAGAAATGCTGATGGTAGTTAAAGCTCCTGGTTGTGCTGTTGTATTTGACCATGAACGGCACCTGCGCAATCTCCTCAACATGTTGCAAATGCCAGTCATCGTCAGAACAGTGTTCTTTGTAGTTGTGTCCACATTATGTTGGAGCTAAATGAATTACAACAAGGGTAATTTGTTGGTGTTTGCACAGTGGGCGCTTCTGTAACCAAGGTAGCCAAAGTGTTAGGTGTTTCAAGAGGCATCTTATCTTTGATTCATATTGCATACAGGGAAAGTCACAACTAAGACGAGACTGTGCTTGATCATGACGGACCATCATTGACGAGAACTGTGACGAAAAGTAACAGCAGCAAAATGCATAAATGCTGTATGTGATGTAGCAGCCATTTTCAAGCATTCGAAAACTGAAATTAGACCGATGTAGCCGCCCTCCGTCGATCTGCCGTCATCGACTTCTCTGACGTACACTATTTATGTTGTTATTTATTGTATATGCCTCACTGTTCGTTATATCCATACCTCAGATGGATCAGCAACAAATATCTTCACTGTAAAGGTGCGTTTACACTGCGATTTGTATCGGCACATGTATGAGATACATGTATATGCGACTTTGCGACATGTACCGCGACTTGTATGAGTTGACAAGTATCGACTTCATACATGTATGAGCGTGCGTTTACACTGGTTGATATGTATCACTGTGCGATAGCTTCCGACGACGATTTGGAAGATTTCACATTTTTATGTGCTGATACACTTGCTCTTTTGGAAGATGATAGGAAGAAAAGGCGGAGGAAGCGTAGATGGTGGCACAGAGAGTTTCTCGCGAATTAACGCTAGAGGATGGCGCATATTTTAGAAATTATGTTAGGATGAGTATGGAGGATTTCCGCGGTTTGTTATCACTTGTGGCTCCTCTTGTGTCCAAAACCAACACAAACTTTCGGGAAGCGATTCCACCAGTGGATCAGTTGGCAGTAACATTCCGTTTTTTAGCCTCTGGGGATTCCTCGTAAAACGAAGATTTCATGACAAAACATTTGCATTGTCGCGCGATTGCTAATGCCAACGTCTCACACACGATTGTCGGCATCCGTTGTCAACATTATCACGCGAGGCCGCCGGAATAACAGCAAAACATTGATATACGTGCCAGATGCATGAAAAAATTATGTAATGTATTACATACTCTGATATATATATAAAACTTTTACCTTCACTTCTTGGGATAAAACTTGCACAATGGCCTCGCAAACACGAAGAATAATGTTGCATATGGCACTTTTTGATATTCTACGCAGATACATTAACGTCGAAACGACAGTCGGCACCTTCAAAACTCAAACAGCCGCCAAAGAGCCTGGTACTACGCATGCGCTAATCGTCGAAACAAGCGGCAGGCGACAAGACGACAGGAAATGATAGTACAGCGCATGCGCGAGTTCAAATGTCGCTCATACATGTCGCGTATATGGCCAAAAAGCGATATACAAAATGTATACGCGACATGTATGAGCTCGAGGGTCCGCATACAAGTTCCGTGAATTTTTGTATGAGGTGATGTATCGCGACATGTCAAATTGACATGTCGCTCATACATGTCGCGATACATGTATCCCAGTGTAAACGTACCTTAACGGAGACTAAATTTCGGGTTCTTATGATAATTAATGTTAATTTTTGCTCAGTTTATCACCCTTCATTTGTTGCTGCATTATCGAAGACATGATGGTTAATAAAGTCTTTGGATGTTACTTATTAGTGACTAATAACACGTAATTGTGGAAATCACTTTATTTTTTATTACCAGCATTCAATAATACTTAAATGATCATGAATGATTCCATTTTGTACAGAGGGAAAAGGAGGGTTGATCCTACAATTACTGTCAGCAGTTACGGCACTATAATGTCCATGATTTTTATAGTTCGTCAGTCAGAGATATTACAGTAAGGGCTATGGTCCACTACTATTCTTCGATACAGTCGTTCAAGCTCCGCAAGTCTTTGCTTTCACATAGCTAAGGGTCCATTTCAATTCGTATATTCAATTCAACATCCTTTTGTATAGTCCACAGATCCCATTATCAGTTATTCGGCATGTAATAGAATTTAACACAGAGTACTACTATTTCTCATGCACACAATTCCTCAGATATTCTTAGTCTGTGATGTTACGACAAAAATCTGTCTTGTATAAATTAACTATAGTGAATTTTCTTGCTTCTTCCATAGCATATCACACGGAAATGCCCACTATGTCGCACACCACAGCTACGTAGACTTATTCAGAGTGCAGAAAACAAGACAAGAGAACTAACAATACTTGCACATGGTTTATAGAGTAGAATTTAGAAACAAAAACAGCTGTGTTAAACCCTCTTCGATTTCCCTGAATCGCTACTTTGCTGCAGGCGTTATTCCGTTATTCTGATGAGAGATTATACATCGATAATTTTAATTAAAAGTTTTTAATGCTGTTAATTATTACTGATACTATCGATCATTTATGAAAATGAGCCTGATAATATTGTTCTTTATTAAAAGAGCAGTTCCATCTGGCCACCATATTTATTAATTTTCTTCTGCGTCATGTGTTTTGACCTTACGCCATTCTCAAAGGCTCTACAAGGGAAATACATGAAAAGGTAACAGTGAAAATACATTGGTACAAATGCATTGCAATTTTTGCGTGATTCCAAGAGTTGGTGCATATGCAAATGTTTCACTGTTTATCATGAGCTGTATATTAAGTACACATTCATCTGTTGTATTCCATCCATATATATAAAATACACTGATACTTGTCCCTGCAAGATCGTTACATAACTAAACATGTGGCCTGGAATTTTACATGTAATTTTATAATTTTGTTTTATGTTATGCTCTAGATTTCCAATACACTGATTGTAACATTTTATATATGCATCTCTGGATACGAAACTGCACATCTTTTGTAATTCGTGTTATTGAACAGTTAAATGATCATTATACATTAATGTCTTGCACTGATAATTTTCGCTGAACTACTTACGTCAGTTGCACATATGTTAAATAATAAACTGTTTGACATAATAGGTATAAAATAAAATTATTTGTCATTTAATATTGTTTTCTGTTAATGAACTGCATCAGTACTTCCATATTTCAATACATATGACTTTTATAAGCGCCATGTAGGACTGCCATCTTGTGATCTTTCTTACCTGAAACATAGACAAGATATTTCGTATCCATGTTTGATAAATCAACTTTAGGTTTTATATATAAATGTATTACATATATTTTGGTGGGTTCTAGCTTCCTTTGTTTTTTACAATGAGCATTTTATGTAATTTTATCAATATTTGTTTGCTTCTTCTCTTCTTAGGATGATGTATATTTTAAGCAACTGTACCAATATTTTTGTCACTGATCCTTTTTCATGTTTTTCTATCAAAGAACCACTGAGAACAGTGCAAGGTCAAAATGTGTAGGCAGAATAAAATTAATAAATATGGTGGTCAAGGCTAATAACAGGCTTCGAGGGCAAAATAAGAGAACAATTGCTACAAAAGTCCTAGAGAACTGAATGTCACACTCATGAGCCCAATCATCACCAAAGCAACATGAAGGGAGTTCCATAAACAGGGAATTCCGGTACAAGGTAAAATTCTAAAACCCCTCATAAGCGATGCACTATGGACTATGGAACAATGGAAGAACGACATTTGGTTAAATGAGACATTTTTCAAACCGTTTCCAACTTGTGGCTGAGATTATGTCCCAAGAGTAAAACATGGTGAGGTTTTGGCGACGATTTGGAGAGCCACATCATGGTGTTCCATGGACCCAACTGTTTCTCCATGAAGTTGCGTTACTGCCAAGTGTTAAGTAACCATTTTCATTGATCAGATCCTTCCCATGGTACAATGTTTGTTCCCCAATCGTGATGCTGTGTTCTAAGATGACAGGACCTTTTTTCCGACTGCCCACATCAATTTGAATCGTCGCTTCTCCTCTGGGCACCAGAGTCAACAGATCTCAATGTTATTGACATTTCATAATCTACTATTGAGAAAATGGTATGTGATCACTATGCACCTCCATCATTGTTATCTGAACTTGACACTATTTTCAGGAAGAATGGTATAAGATTCCCATGAGAACTCAACAGAGCCTGCATTTATCCATTCTGAATAGACTGGAAGTTGAATTGAATGCGAAAACTCTTCCTACACCATATTAGGCGTGGTGACATGTTGTGTTTTTGGTGTTTCCACGTTTTTGTCCATCCCTGCATCCTCATATTTATTTATTAATTGGTTCACTGAACCATTTTTCGCATACGACTTGCACACTTACATGTATACTGATTCAGAGGATCAATATATAATTAAATATTTAAGGACGATTACTTGGCGATGGCCAAATGACAAAAGAAATGGAAAAAACAGATATGAAGGTAGAAATGTGTTTAATGAGGAGAAGACGGTACAAGTGTTCAGCAGTGTACTAGCTGAAAGAACCATCCATGCATCTGGCTAAGGTGATTTAGGAAAACCATGAAAAAACTAAACCAGAGTGACCAGGATGAGCCTTCATCCTCTCGAACCTGAGTCCTACGTCTCAACAGAATGTTAAATATTTATGTACGTATATAAACAAACAGTTCAGGATCTGTGGTGGCGAATGAATGAAATCAGAATGAGAGGAGATCAACGAAGTAGCAGTTGCTAAAGCTCTTGGTGAGTGAAGGTGCATGAGCAAATGATTTAAATAGCTTTTAACTCTTTTTAACTATGCTGGCTGTCACATATGAACAAGCTTTCTTTGGCTGTGGGAATATGGTTTTGTACTTGTAATACTGACTTCAGATTTTTGCTATAAATTTTTGACTTTTCATCTGGAAACTCTGTATCACACATGTTAAACAACCATCATAAAACACACACACACACACACACACACACACACACACACACACACACACACACACACACACACATATATATATATATATATATATATATATATATATATATATATATATGAATATAATAGAGGGAAACATTCCATGTGGGAAAAATATATCTAAAAACAAAGATGATGAGACATACCAAACAAAAGCGCTGGCAGGTCGATAGACACACAAACAAACACAAACATACACACAAAATTCAAGCTTTCGCAACAAACGGTTGCTTCATCAGGAAAGAGGGAAGGAGAGGAAAAGGCGAAAGGATGTGGGTTTTAAGGGAGACAGTAAGGAGTCATTCCAATCCCGGGAGCAGAAAGACTACCTTAGGGGGAAAAAAGGACAGGTATACACTCGCATACACACACATATCCATCCGCCCATACACAGACACAAGCAGACATTTGTAAAGGCAAAGAGTTTGGGAAGAGATGTCAGTCGAGGCGGAAGTACAGAGGCAAAGATGTTGTTGAAAGACGGGTGAGGTATGAGCGGCGGCAAATTGAAATTAGAAATTAGCGGAGATTGAGGCCTGGCGGATAGCGCGAAGAGAGGATATGCTGAAGGGCAAGTTCCCATCTCCGGAGTTCTGACAGGTTGATGTTAGTGGGAAGTATCCAGATAACCCAGATGGTGTAACATTGTGCTAAGATGTGCTGGCCGTGCACCAAGGCATGTTTAGCCACAGGGTGATCCTCATTACCAACAAACACTGTCTGCCTGTGTCCATTCATGCGAATGGACAGTTTGTTGCTGGTCATTCCCACATAGAAGGCTTCAAAGTGTAGACAGGTCAGTTGGTAAATCATGTGGGTGCTTTCACACGTGGCTCTGCCTTTGATCATGTACGCCTTCCGGGTTACAGGACTGGAGTAGGTGGTGGTGGGAGGGTGCATGGGACAGGTTTTACATCCGGGGCGGCTACAAGGGTAGGAGCCAGAGGGTAGGGTAGGTGGTTTGGGGACTTCATAGGGATGAACTAAGAGGTTACGAAGGTTAGGTGGGCGGCGGAAAGATACTCTTGGTGGAGTGGGGAGGATTTCATGAAGCATGGATCTCATTTCAGGGCAGGATTTGAGAAAGTCATATCCCTGCTGGAGAGACACATTCAGAGTCTGGTCCAGTACCGGAAAGTATCCTGTCACAAGTGGGGCACTTTTGGGATTCTTCTGTGGGAGGTTCTGGGTTTGAGGAGATGAGGAAGTGGCTCTGGTTATTTGCTTCTGTACCAGGTTGGGAGGGTAGTTGCGGGATGCAAAAGCTGTTTTCAGGTTGTTGGTGTAATGGTTCAAGGATTCCGGACTGGAGCAGATTCGTTTGCCACAAAGACCTAGGCTGTAGGGAAGGTACCGTTTGATGTGGAATGGGTGGCAGCTGTCATAATGGAGGTACTGTTGCTTGTTGGTGGGTTTGATGTGGACGGATGTGTGAAGCTGGCCATTGGACAGGTGGATGTCAACGTCAAGGAAAGTGGCATGGGATTTAGAGTAGAACCAGGTGAATCTGATGGAACCAAAGGAGTTGAGGTTGGAGAGGAAATTATGGAGTTCTTCTTCACTGTGAGTCCAGATCATGAAGATGTCATCAATAAATCTGTACCAAACTTTGGGTTGGCAGGCTTGGGTAACCAAGAAGGCTTCCTCTAAGCGACCCATGAATAGGTTGGCGTACGAGGGGGCCATCCTGGTACCCATGGCTGTTCCCTTTAATTTTTGGTATGTCTGGCCTTCGAAGGTGAAGAAGTTGTGGGTCAGGATGAAGCTGGCTAAGGTAATGAGGAAAGAGGTTTTAGGTAGGGTGGCAGGTGATCGGCGTGAAAGGAAGTGCTCCATCGCAGCGAGGCCCTGGACATGCAGAATATTTGTGTATAAGGAAGTGGCATCAATGGTAACAAGGATGGTTTCCAGGGGTAACAGACTGGGTAGGGATTCCAGGCGTTCGATAAATTGGTTGGTGTGTCTTTGATGAAGTATGGGAGACTGCACCTTAAAAATCTATCCAATCTCCTGGTTTCCCACCTCCGGAAAGCCAACTCACTCACCCTTCACAACCTTTCCAGCAAACCTCAACCTCCTCTCATTGCACACAAACCCAGTCTCTGCCATCTACTCAATCTCCCACTTCCAGCTCCACTCCCTCCAAAACCTCAAAATTCCAATCAACACAATCTGGGACCACAACACCCTAATTCAGTAGTTAACCTTTCCTTCAAACCTCTCTCCCAATGCGAAACCTCTGTCCTATCCAAAGGCCTCACCTTCAGCCCCACTCCAAGATTCAACCAAACATCCCTTGTCAAAGATTTACTGTCCTACACCCATACTCTCTGCTGGAAATATCACTTTGCCACGAAGAAAAATGATCCTAATCCTACTCCTAATGATCCAACTCCCCAAGACCCTATCCAAATTGAGCCCTGCCAGGAACAGTTCCATCTTCCGTCACAGCGGGACCCAACTCCTCTTCCTCAAAATCACCCTCTCTAAACCTTCCAAGAATTTCTGACTTCCAGACTTGCCTCTCAATCCTTCTTAAAAAACCTTAATCCTACCCCCAACGTCACCACTGCTGAAGCCCAGGCTATCCGTGATCTGAAGGCTGACCATTCCATCGTCATTCTTCCGGTGGACAAGGGCTCCACTACCGTGGTACTTGATCATCGGGAGTATGTGGCTGAGGGGCTGCATCAGCTTTCAGACAACACTACTTACAAAGTTTGCCAAGGTAATCCCATTCCTGATGTCCAGGCGGAGCTTGAAGGAATCCTCAGAACCTTAGGCTCCCTACAAAACCTTTCACCTGACTCCATCAACCTCCTGACCCCACCAACACCCCGCACCCCTACATTCTACCTTCGTCCTAATATTCACAAACCCAATCATCCCAGCCGTCCCATTGTAGCTGGTTACCAAGCCCCCACAGAATGCATCTCTGCCTACGTAGATCAACACCTTCAACCCATTACATGCAGTCTCCCATCCTTCATCAAAGACACCAACCAATTTATCGAACGCCTGGAATCCCTACCCAGTCTGTTGCCCCCGGAAACCATCCTTGTAACCATTGATGCCACTTCCATATACACAAATATTCCGCATGTCCTGGGACTCGCTGCGATGGAGCACTTCCTTTCACGCCGATCACCTGCCACCCTACCTAAAACCTCTTTCCTCATTACCTTAGCCAGCTTCATCCTGACCCACAACTTCTTCACTTTCGAAGGCCAGACATACCAACAATTAAAGGGAACAGCCATGGGCACCAGGATGGCCCCCTCATACGCCAACCCATTCATGGGTCGCTTAGAGGAAGCCTTCTTGGTTACCCAGGCCAGCCAACCCAAAGTTTGGTACAGATTTATTGATGACATCTTCATGATCTGGACTCACAGTGAAGAAGAACTTCAGAATTTCCTCTCCAACCTCAACTCCTTTGGTTCCATCAGATTCACCTGGTTCTACTCTAAATCCCATGCCACTTTCCTTGACGTTGACCTCCACCTGTCCAATGGCCAGCTTCACACATCCGTCCACATCAGACCCACCAACAAGAAACAGTACCTCCATTACGACAGCTGCCACCCATTCCACATCAAACGGTACCTTCCCTACAGCCTAGGTCTTCGTGGCAAACAAATCTGCTCCAGTCCAGAATCCTTGAACCATTACACCAACAACCTGAAAACAGCTTTCGCATCCCACAACTACCCTCCCGACCTGGTACAGAAGCAAATAACCAGAGCCACTTCCTCATCTCCTCAAACCCAGAACCTCCCACAGAAGAATCCCAAAAGTGCCCCACTTGTGACAGGATACTTTCCGGGACTGGATCAGACTCTGAATGTGGCTCTCCAGCAGGGATACGACTTCCTCAAATCCTGCCCTGAAATGAGATCCATCCTTCATGAAATCCTCCCCACTCCACCAAGAGTGTCTTTCCGCCGCCCACCTAACCTTCGTAACCTCTTAGTTCATCCCTATGAAGGCCTCAATCTCCGCTAATTTCTAATTTCAGTTTGCCGCCGCTCATACCTCACCCGTCTTTCAACAACATCTTTGCCTCTGTACTTCCGCCTTGACTAACATCTCTGCCCGAACTCTTTGCCTTTACAAATGTCTGCCTGTGTCTGTGTATGTGCGGATGGATATGTGTGTGTGTGTGTGTGTGTGCGAGTGTATACCTGTCCTTTTTTCCCCCTAAGGTAAGTCTTTCCGCTCCCAGGATTGGAATGACTCCTTACCCTCTCCCTTAAAACCCACATCCTTTCGTCTTTACCTCTCCTTCCCTCTTTCCTGACGAAGCAACCGTTTGTTGCGAAAGCTTGAATTTTGTGTGTTTGTTTGTGTGTCTATCGACCTGCCAGCGCTTTTTTTTGGTAAGTCTCATCATCTTTGAAAATATATATATATATATATATATATATATATATATATATATATATATATATATATATATACACACACTTGATAGTGACCAGGCCAAATATCTCACGAAGTAAACATCAAATGTAAAAACTACAAAGAACAAAACTTGTCTAGCTTGAAGGGAGAAACCACATGGTGCTATGGTTGGGGCTAGATGGGGCTGCTATAGGCCAAACGGATATCAACTGCGTTTTTTTTTTAAATAGGAACCCCAATTTTTATTACATATTCATGTAGTACGTGAAGAAATATGAATGTTTTAGTTCAACCACTTTTTTCGCTTTGTGATAGATGGCGCTGTAATAGTCGCAAACGTATAAGTATGTGGTATCACATAACATTCCGCCAGTGCGGACGGTATTTGCTTCTTGATACACTACCCGTGATAAAATGGACCATTTATGAATTGCGGGAAAGGTCGATATCGTGTTCAAGTATGGCTGTTGTAATCAAAATGCCCAATGGGCATGTGCTATGTATGCTGCTCGGTATCCTGGACGACAACATCCAAGTGTCCGGACCGTTAGCTGGATAGTTACGTTATTTAAGGAAACAGGAAGTGTGCAGCCACATGTGAAATGTCAACCACGACGTGCAACATATGATAATGCCCAAGTAGGTGTTTTAGCTGTTGTCACAGCTAATCCGCGCATCAGTAGCAGACAAACTGCGCGAGAATCTGGAATCTCAAAAAAGTCGGTGTTGAGAATGCTACATCAACATCGATTGTACCCGTACCATATTTCTATGCACCAGGAATTGCATGGCGACGACTTTGAACGTCATATACAATTCTGCCACTGGGCACAAGAGAAGTTATGGGACGATGACAGATTTTTGCACGCATTCTGTTTAGCAACGAAGCGGCATTCACCAACAGCGGTAACGTAAACCGGCATAATATGCACTGTTGGGCAACGGAAAATCCACGATGGCTGCGACAACTGGAACATCAGCGACCTTTGCGGGTTAATGTATGGTGCAGCATTATGGGAGGAAGGATAATCGGCCCCCATTTTATGGATGACAATCTAAATGGTGTAATGTATGCTGATTTCCTACATAATGTTCTACCGATGTTAGTACAAGATGTTTCACTGCATGACAGAATGGCAATGTACTTCCAACGATGGATGTCTGGCACATAGCTTGTGTGCGGTTGAAGCAGTATTGAATAACATATTTCATGACAGGTGGATTGGTCGTCGAAGCACCATACCATGGCCGGCACGTTCACCGGATCTGACGTCCCCGGATTTCTTTCTGTGGGAAAAGTTAAAGGATATTTGCTATTGTGATCCACCAACAACGCCTGACAACATGTGTCAGTGGATTGTCTATGCATGTGTGAACATTAAGGGAGGCGAACCACTCACTGTTCAGAGGAATATCGTTACACGTATTGCCCAATGCATTGAGGTTGACGGACATCAATTTGAGCATTTATTGCATTAATGTGGTATTTACAGGTAATCACGCTGTAACAGCATGCATTCTCAGATATGATAAGTTCACAAAGTTACATGTATCACATTGGAAGAACCGAAATAAAATGTTCCAACGTCCCTTTGTTCTGTATTTTAATTTAAAAAACCTACCTGTTACCAACTGTTTGTCTCAAATTGTGAGCCATATGTTTGTGACTATTACAGGGCCATCTATCACAAAGCGAAAAAAGTGGTCCAACTAAAACATTCATATTTCTTTATGTACTACACGAATATGTAATAACAAATGGGTGTTCCTATTTAAAAAACGCAGTTGATATCCGTTTGACCTATGGCAGTGCCATCTAGCAGGCCAACCATAGCGCCACCTGGTTTCTCCCTTCAAGCCAGGCAAGTTTCGTTCTTTGTAGTTTTTACATTTGATGCTTATTTCGTGAGACATTTGGCCCGGTCACTATCAAGGGACCATCCTGTATATATATATATACAGGGTGTTGCAAAAAGGTACAGCCAAACTTTCAGTAAACACTCCACACACACAAAGAAGCGATAGACCATTCAAAGTGTAGTGAAACGGTTGTAAACGAACAAAACGGTAACTTTATTAGGCCTAAAAAGTTTTGTCGTGTTAATCGTAATGAAAACAACTTTCGTCGCCCAGAAGCGAATAAGTTTGAATTTTTAACGTGTGATGAATATGAAATATGTAAAAAGAGCCAAAGAAAGGAAGTACTTTCATCAAATGCAGCGACCACAAATCATTTCAGTAGGCCTACGAAGTCCTGTAATAACAAGAAACGAATTACCAGAAAATACATGGAACATACTTATCGCGCAAACAAGATAACTACCGATACAGGTAAGAAGAACAAAGAAGATATTTTCATACTTTCAGACAGTCATAGAAAGGGCTTAGCCGACATTTTGTGTAACATGTAAACTATATTCAAGGTTAGTGGAATAACGAAACCGGGTGCCCCTTTGCGCGAAGTTTTAAAAAACTGTGAACATTTTTTGAAGCCGGAAAGCAACTGTTTAATAATAGGAGGTGCTAATGATGTTTATAGGAACGAGGGCAAACTCGCCACAAGAGCTCTAAGAAGTACATTACAGAAAATTACAGATGTTAACTTCTTCATTGCCACAATCCCACAAAGACATGATCTTATAGAACAATCATGTGTCAACAAAGAAATCAAAGTTACTAATAGGAAATTCGAGAAAATCTGCCGAAGCCTCCCAAATGCCACATATGTGGACGTAGCATCTACAGAGAGAAGTCATTTTACCATGCATGGGCTTCACAGAAATAAACTCGGAAAATCATTCATTAGTCAAGAAATCCTTAATGCAGTGAAGGCAGTTAAGGACAAGAATAGCATGACCACACCACTTCCACCACCAAACACAGCAACTGAAAATTTCCAACAAGAAAATGAAACTGAATCACTGACAACAGGTCCAGCCTGATGTGCCAGCAGCCAACGACCTTTCATCAGTATTGGCCCCTCCTCAGTCTTCAACAGTGAAAGACTTTTTACCAGCTTCACCATCATCAGCAGTAAAAGAAGCAAACAGAAGAAGCACAAGAACCAGGAAACTTACAACTCTGCAGGATTTTTGGTACCCGGCCTCAGTTACAAGACTAACATAAGGCAGATACCTTCAGATACACCAACTTCCAAGTCTAACTGGCAACAGACTCACCTCCACTGTCATCAACAGAAGAATAACCATGCCACCAGCTCATCTAAAGGATTATTTAGCATTAGGTCTAAAGGGAAAGGCGCCACCAAGATAAGTGAAAACAAATGCCTAACAGTGTTTCACCAAAACATTCAAGCCTAAGAACAAAGCACAACAGCTAGAAGTAGAATTGGAAAATTTTGATAGCCAAATTTTGTGTATCACTGAACACTGGAGCAAAGGGAAGGAAATTGAACACATTGCATTAGCCTCATATGACCTTGCATGTTACTATAGCAGAATCTCAATGAATGGTGGAGGTTCATGTATCTATGTAAAAAAACGTATGTCATTTGAAGTTAGATATGATCTTTTAGATCTAGGTGAGGACAAACATTTTGAACTTTCCGCTGTTGAAATAATAGGACCTGGCATAGCAAAAAAATCAGTCGTATTTTGTGTGTACCGCTCTCCCAGTGGAGACATTGATATATTCTTCTCAAAACTGAATCAAAGCTTAGACAAGGTTTCTGGACCAAAAGCAAATGTAATTATCTGTGGTGATTAAACATTAATATGATGAAGCCTGATAAGGCTAGCAACATATATGTGAATATTCTAAGCGGTTATGGAATATCCTTCCTTGTTAATTGTCCAACTAGAATAACGAAAGAATCTTCCTCATCTATAGATCATGTAGCTACATATATTGATAGTAAAATATGTCATATTGTTGTCCCAAACCTGAGCCTATCAGACCACCTCTGCCATATCTAAAAAACTAACATTCATGTAGAAACTCATCCTAACCTGTGTACATTGGAGGGAAGTCTATGCAGAAACCAATGCAAATCAGAAATTTAACAAGTTCATGTCAATTTTTAAACTCAGATTTGAAGAGATGTTTCCCAAAACTCTTTATCAAATTAAAACTACAAAGAGAAATCAATGGGTGACTACAGGTATCAAAAAATCCTCAGAAACTCTTAGATATCTCAACTCCATAAAAAATAATGAGTCTAACCCAGAAGTTCTGCAATTCTACAAAAAGTACAGGAAAATATACAGAAAGGTGTTGCTAGCTGCAAAAAAACTTTCAAACAACAAAATATTACTTGAAGCTGAAAGCAAGAGCAAAGCATCCTGGATCATCGTCAAACAGGAAACATTTAACTCTGCTAAAAAGGACCTCAATTCACATATTAAAAACAAAGATGTACCAGTAGGTAACCCTAAAAAATTGGCTGATTTTCTAAACTCATATTTCAGTAGTATAGCAAAAAAATTAGAGCAGAAATTTCCAGATACGCATGATTTACCTAATCAGAACCAGCCAACAAACTCAATGGTGCTCTTGCCAACTACAGACAGGGAAGTGGCACTAGTAGTACACCAACTAAAAAATAGAACTTCAGTAGGACTTGATGAAATCCCAGTCTGCGTAATTAAAGCGTGTATAGACTCCATAAAGGGCACATTAACAGACATAATTAATGAATTTTTCGAATCTGGATACTTTCTGGAGTACCTAAAACAAACAAAAGTTATACCTATCCTTAAAAACGGAGATGTGGAAAATGTAGAGAACTACAGGCCGATTTCTATACTGTCTATCATTTCTAAAATAATAGAAACACTAGTCTAAAAGAGACTGCTAAATTACCTGAATAAATATAACCTTCTTTCCAATGACCAATTTGGTTTTACGCCCAGAATAGGCACACAATCTGCTATAGCACAGTTCACTAAAGTAATTTTAGACGCACTGGACAAAGGTGAAAATGTAAGTGGTATCGTTTTAGACTTGTCCAAGGCCTTTGATACAGTTGACCACAAAATAAGAGGTGTGACATAGAAGTGGTTCAAATCATACTTGGAAAACAGAGTTCAACGAGTTGAGATATCACAAGTTTCAAACAATTCCCTTGTAAAACACCTGTCTGACCCAGAAAATGTGTATATAGGCGTCCCACAGGTAAGTGTATTAGGCCCAATATTGTTTCTTATATACATTAACGACTTCCCACAAAGTATCAGGCATGGAGAAAAAATACTTTTTGCTGATGACAGCAACATAGTAATAACAGGTGAAAATCCAACACAACTGTCAGAAAGAGCAAACGAAGCTCTCAATGATGTCCACAACTGGTCATTAAAAAATAAAGTAACCCTAAATGTAAAGAAAACTGACTATATTAACTTCCAATTGAACAAAAAACACAATGCCACTAGAATAAAAGTTAATAATAATGAATTAGAATATGTAACAAGTACCAAATTCTTAGGGATGAATGTAGACAGTCCATTGAAATGGACAAACCATGTCAACATTTTGGCAAAGAAATTATCCACAGCATGCTATGCTTTTAGAATCCTTGCACCAGTATGCAATAATACCTGTCTTAAAATAACATGTTACGGATATCTACACTCAGTCCTCAGCTATGAGATCATGTTTTGGGGAACAAGTGCCAGTAATATACAAACTGTGTTCAACGTACAAAAAAGAGCCATAAGGATAATAACAAACAGCAACATCAGGGCCCACTGTCTAGAATTATTTAGAAAGCTAGGCATTCTAACTGTTTCCTGTGAGTATATCTTTCAGAACATAATGTTCATTAAGAAAAATCTCAACATGTACAACACAAACAGTTTGAACATTTATAATTACAGTTTTATCCCATATAAAATATACTTTTTGGCGTCTTTGCTTTGTTCTTTCTATCGAGATGCAGGTGGTGACAGGATCTTGTTATACTGTAAAAGAATATTTAACATAGATGTAGGTTATTAGCAACATATGACATTATCACCAAAATATTATGTAATTATAAATGTGTGTATGACTAGTTAAAAATTACGCAAAATATGAGAAACGTTTTTCATTGTAAATGTAAATGTGTGCTCATGTGTTGTAAACTGACGACATCCATACAATATTTACTGTTCCACAGATGAATAAATAAATAAATAAAATAAATAAATTCTCTTCAAATCACATTAATCATGGAATGGAAACACGCAGCAACAGAACGTACCAGTGTGACTTCAAACACTTTGTTACAGGAAATGTTCAAACTGTCCTCCATTAGCGAAGATACATGCATCCAGCCTCCATCGCATGGAATCCCTGAAGCGCTGATGCAGCCCTGGAGAATGACGTATTGTATCACAACCATCCACAATACGAGCTCGAAGAGTCTCTACATTTGGTACTGGGGTTGTGTAGACAAGAGCTTTCAAATTCTCCCATAAATGAAAATCAAGAGGGTTGAGGTCAGGAGAGCGTGGAGGCCATGGAATTGGTCCGCCTCTACCAATCCATCGGTCACCGAATCTGTTGTTGAGAAGCGTACGAACACTTCAACTGAAATGTGCAGGAGCTCCATCGTGCATGAACCACATGTTGTGTCGTACTTGTAAGGGCACATGTTCTAGCAGCACAGGAAGAGTATCCCGTATGAAATCATGATAACGTGCTCCATTGAGCGTAGGTGGAAAAACATGGGGCCCAGTCAAGACATCACCAACAATGCCTGCCCAAACGTTCACAGAAAATCTGTGTTAATGACGTGATTGCACAATTGCGTGCGGATTCTCGTCAGCCCACATATGTTGATTGTGAAAATTTACAATTTGATCACGTTGGAATGAAGCCTCATCTGTAAAGAGAACATTTGCACTGAAATGAGGATTGACACATTGTTGGATGAACCATTTGCAGAAGTGTACCCGTGGAGGCCAATCAGCTGCTGATAGTGCCTGCACACACTGTACATGGTACGGAAACAACTGGTTCTCCCGTAGCACTCTCCATACAGTGACGTGGTCAACGTTACCTTGTACAGCAGCAACTTCCCTGACGCTGACATTAGGATTATCGTCAACTGCACGAAGAATTGCCTCGTCCATTGCAGGTGTCCTCGTCGTTCTAGGTCTTCCCCAGTCGCGATTCATAGGCTGGAATGTTCCGTGCTCCCTAAGACGCCGATCAATTGCTTCGAACGTCTTCCTGTCGGGACACCGTCGTTCTGGAAATCTGTCTCGATACAAACGTAGGGCGCCACGGCTATTGCCCCGTGCTAATCCATACATCAAATGGACATCTGCCAACTCCGCATTTGTAAACATTGTACTGACTACAAAACCACGTTCGTGATGAACACTAACCTGTTGATGCTACGTACTGATGTGCTTGATGCTAGTACTGTAGAGCAATGAGCCGCATGTCAACACAAGCACCGCATTCAACATTACCTTCCTTCAATTGGGCCAACTGACGGTGAATCGAGGAAGTACAGTACATACTGATGAAACTGAAATGAGCTCTAACATGGAAATTAAGCGTTTCCGGACACATGTCCACATAACATCTTCTCTTTATTTGTATGTGAGGAATGTTTCCTGAAAATTTGGCCGTACCTTTTTGTAGCATCCTGTATAAGGAATATGCTTCGAATCCCAAGTAACAACTTTCAGTTTATATTTCCACAGCTGCTACTAGGTGCCTCAGAAGAGCTCCAAATTTGCTGACTCACTGCAACTCTACCTACTCTTAGGCCTTTTATTACTACAGTATTCTACATTGTCCCCACTGTCATAAGGGAACTGCATATCCATGTAGGTCGCCACTGCACTTTTTATATACTTAGTTCATATTAATTACTTCTTCATCACACCTCTTTTACCCTTCAGATCTATTGAAATCAGTCATACTCAGAGGATGTCATTGATCTTAACAGCTGAACAGTGTTAATCATTCAGTTAGAGGATTGTAATACAAATCGCTATCACTGGATGTTTCTGAGCGAAAGTGACGATATGCAGTTGATTTCACTGTCATCTGCAGAAACACAACTTTTAAATGTGAGTGAAAAGAGTTTGGAATATCATAATTATGCACACAGCTAATTACTACCTATTTATTAGTGGACAGTTATTATTTGTATGTGTATATATTAGTTTTTAGTTATATTGTGCAAAGAATTGTGTCACTTAACCATGACCCTGAACTGATTGAAGTCAGTATGAGCTCAGGCAGAGTACCAATAGTAAAATGTATTTCTGACAGAATCAGTATCTTAAGGTTTAGTTGTGCTATTTTTTACTAGTTTTTGTTTATAAGATGAAATTCTAAAGCCTAAATGAGGCGGTGATTCTTTAGATTTAATTAAATAATTACTTGTGAATAGTGAGTAATAGATGCATATTTCAATGAGAAATTTTGTTAATGCTAAGGTACAATGCTCCTTAGATTGAGTTATATTTGGTTTACTTTACGTATATTTTCACACATACACACGTCTATGCTATGCTGTGTTCAGATGCTTCTACTTCATGGATTAGGTAATACCTGTTGGCCTAAATTTATATAGTTTTGGCCCATGTAGTCGAGAAGTTTTGAAGCAAAGTCGGCTTAACCTGACCTATATATTTACTCGTTAATTTGAAAGTCCAATACATACTCACGTATAGGACAAGAAAATAGTATAAAAATGAATATGAAATACCGATTCCTTTATGTAAATACGGTAAAAAAAATGTTTGATTTCTTAACTAATAACGAAATCCTCAATGATTTTCTTGTTTAAAGGACCATTACGTGTATGTGCCTGAGAAGAGAAACCTACGAGAGACATATGGTGTGAATGAAATCCTGTGTTTGGCAAGTGTTACTATGTGTGACCAGAACATTGCGCTGGCACGGATGCACAAAAAGGAAATGAACACTTTGCCTATCTTGACTTGACACTGTGAGCATCTGGCTGGATGTGGTTTAATGTGGGGGAGAGGGATATCCTTGAAAGATCCTGCAAGGCATTCCATAAGAGCGCAATCATGCGAACAAGCTATCCACTTTCCACCATTCGTGTAGATGTGATCTATTATCAGGTTGTTTTAAAAAATGGAAATCTGGTACCCTCTGTGTTCCAAAACTTTTATTTCAGCGCAGTTGTCACAAGGTATGCAAATGCGTCACCAATTCTATCATAAATTTGTTTCATGATCCCTGCCTTTGCAAAATATTTGATGACTACATGAATGGTGTCCTGGAAACTGCACGAACAAGAAACTCATCTCCTGGAACCCATCCTTCTAAGTGGAAGTGTCGATCAATCTCTATTGTCTCCTGTCAACTAATTTCCTTGGACGCATGATTTACTTTTCACAAATCAGTCATAAGGTGATAAGACAGACGGCATCAATTGTTTTAATGTATTGGAATACTGGAACGCTAAAAAATAGAAAAACGCAGTTTATTCAAGAGAAAGAAATAAAACAGTTTTCTGTATTTGTGAAGGCCGGTCCACAAGCAACGATCTGTCTGCGCAGATGTCTGTACATGCAAAATATCGCTGTAAATGTGTTGTGCTCACACGACAAAAACTCCAATCTACTACTCGCCTGCCATCTGTCGGTGTAGAAAAGAAATATCAGTGGCAAGCGACTATGCTCGCCGAAAACGTCAGAAGTTTAATTAATTTATTTTGAAATTTAGGAATTGAAGAAATTCTGTTGTGGTCTGTGTTCGCAACTTGTGTTGCAGAAAACATTGAGACAAAACGCAGGAAACAGAGAGAGCGGTCAAAATGGTGAAAAATTATGTGAACACCATTCCAGGGTGCTGTATAGCACAACATTTAACGTGATCCACACAGCATCTCGCTCTACAGATATAATAAACTGCATAGGAGTTCATCCTCTGACTTTATTTCGTTCTGATTTTGTCTTCTAGAAGCACAAATGCTGGTGTCCCAGCACCGTTCTACACTCCCTTTTCCGTCAGCCTCATACCTGTATGGATGGACAAAAAGGTGGTGTCTTTACTGATACACGGTTAAGTTTAGTTATAATGTCACGAAAATTTACTTTATTCACTACTTATTATTTAATTTATTTCTTGTAGTAATCTGATTTTTTAAATATCTTTCAGCAAATAGTCATTGTCAGTCGTCTTAATGCCATGATGCAATGGATCAGCCGCCATTGTAGTAGCCTCACGTGCTTATTACAGTTTCAGAAACGGACCTATCTTCATTCAGTAGCCAGATTACGAAGGCAGTGCCAGTTTTTGAGTATCATTTTATTACAAGGTGCAGTCCGCCGCATAATTTTTGATTATATTTCTATGGTCATGCAATATCGTCTTAAAGATGGGTTGACAACACAGGCTCTGCTGATTTTAGTTTCTCTTCTCATCATTAAAATCACTCTTTCTCTCTTTGCTCATCTTATCCCACACAAACAACATGTTTTAAAATGATAAGAGTGATTATATTAGTCACTGGTAGTTTGCTGCTTATTCTTCGTATTTTACTGTCCCTGTTAATACATATCGATAAAACGAATATTGGTCTAGACTAGAGATGGGCAAACTGAAACACGTAACCAGGGTTACTAAATAATAAGGTTGGGCAGTAAGCGCTCTGCTCTGCCATTGGCTGGCCTAGTGACGTCAGCGTGGAAGCAAGCGCTCACAAGCAGACGACACGGCATGCGCGTTTACGTCAAGTTTTTGGCGGAAGATTTTGTTTATACCAGAAATGAGATGTCTAAACTGCTTTTCTGCTGCTAAAATATTACAGCTAAAACTGATGAGTTATATTCTTTCGCAGCTTATGCCTCACACATCGGTAAAATGTCAGATCACAACCACACTGACACACACTTGAAATTCGAAACCTCGGCTCAGTTAAATCAGAAACTATTCATTTAATCGCATTGAAATGAATTTACTTAAGAGCTCGAAGTTGCACACACTTGTTTGTAAGAACAGCATTCCTTCTTTTTGAAGCCGCTATAGTATTCATCAAAGTAACTTTATCTGTGTCTGAAAAAAAAACTGTCATCTGTACATGTGCTCTTATTATGATGTTTTTTATTTGGTGACAGCTTTTCCAGAGTTTCCAGAGATTTCTTATGTAGTTCTCGTTTCTTATACCGTTTGGTTCTGTCTTCTGTTGCGGGTGACACATTGACAGTCGCACTACTGCACGGCAAATTGCGCGAAGGAACTGCATCTGGCTTGAGCATTCTTTTTCGGGACAAATTAAGCAATTCAGACTGTAAATCTCTTAAGTAATCTGTTTCTGCGAAATGGCGAGAACATATTCTTGCATGCGCAACATTTACACTGTCTTTCCTACAACATTTCGACAACCATAGTTTTTGTAATGTTTCATTACGCGGGAAACTGTGATACATTACGTCAGCTCCCTTTGTGCTCCAGTTGTAGGAAAAACAGCCCGTTACAGCACAGCCTGGCATTGTAAAAATTAATTTTCTCACTCACTTGTAGATTCTCTAATAAGAATTTCACAGGACGAACCATAAACTATAGAGCTGGCGAACACAATGTTGATTCCGCTGTCCACTATCGCTAACTATTTCAGTTCCGAATCAAATATCAATCACAGCAAAAACCGTTAACACTCCCGAATTCCGAATGTTTCCGCTGTTGACTGAGTACCTCAGAAGAAAGAACTCAATCAAAATACTCCTTCAAGCACAAAACAACACAAGAAAAACAATCACACACAATTCGAACTGTGTACTGTTTGGCACAGCTGCTTCCACCGTGACGTCATGCGCACAACTGAGAAAACACGTTGCTTTCTGCGCATAGCTTTCTGCGCCCCCCAGCACGTAACTGTTTCGAAACAAATGAAACAGTACAATGTAATGTTTCGATACGCTGTTTCGAAACAGTGAAACATTTTGTGTTTTGTAATCTAATAAACCCACACATTTTATCATCTTGAATGTCTACTGTATAAGTATGTCCATATAAGCACAATGAGGTGCGAGAGTGCTAATCATATCGCAGAAAGTATGGAACTATCACTTAGACGTCTTGGCAGTTTCGTATTTCCTGCAGCAAATGCGCTGCTTTCGTGTCGTGTTACTCTCATACGTTTCAATTGGCTGAGGACAGCCATAGCTGAAGACAGAAGAACCACCACGAACGGAACTGGAGATGGGAGCAAACTGCAGAAACAACGGATATGCTACTGGGATTCCCACATTCCGTTAGTATGGGTAATATGCCCATCCTGCTAATTTCCATGCACACAAAGGGAATCATTCTGGATAATAGACACAGTGACTATAGACTCACAAATAACGCCAAATAATTCCAATAAATAACAAAATATAAGAGAAAAAAATTTTGTCTTGCAAGGTGTTTCGAACCGTTACTATAAATTCACCATGCTTCCCAGCCCTTCCTGTTCACCATTACACTATCAGTGATATGTCAAACAGATTGCTTGCAATTATACCTACATCAGATTTATGTATCTGTCTAATAAGTGTCACTCTACGCCTTTTTTTATTCAAAATGTTGTAGGCTTACTTGCGTTTCTTAATATGATTACTGTACATGAACAGAGAAGCGTATGTTATAAAAAAGTGTAATTTAACTGAATGATTTTCACATATTTATTATTTTGAATGTGAACAGTATGCGTTGTTTTATTGTTTGGTTAGTGTTTATAAAGCAGATGTCACGCCATTTCGTAATACGACAGTAAGCTAGAAACGAAGCTTTATTTTCGGATATCTTAAGCTTCATGCTATTGCTTGTCAAAAAGATTTCAACACTCTTGAAAGTGTTTCATGAAGTGGTATGTTGTGTTTCAGTACCTGTGCCGTGCGGAATGAAACATCACTGTTTCGATACAATTAGTCCGTTCTAAGCACAGGTGGACTGAAACAGCCTTATTTTGAAGCGATACAGTTTCTGTGTCTGGCTCGAGATCGAATCTGGTCTGGTTATCCGAGATAGGGACGGAATGAAACACCGCTGTTTCGAGACAGTGAACCACAGCCATTCCGAAACAGTGAAACAGTTCCACGTATCGATACACTGTATCGAAACATAGAAACAGTGGCCAAGTCTAGTCTAGACTAATCTGGGTGCGCTCTATTGAATGGGCACGTAAAATTTCGAGTTAAAAATAATTTTGTTTGTAATGAAAAACAAACCGACGCTTTCTGTTGACATTGGGTATCGCATGGAAGACGCGAGAGCAGTAATTGTTTTGGCCCACTCCAGCTACACAATGCAAATACCTGCCGAAAGACCAGACTAAATGCGTCTGACGACTCTTAAAAGAGACACCCAGTAGACTGGGAAAGTAATGCTTCCAAAACTAACGTCAGAGACAGGTATTCATGTGTCATTATTCTGAATGTCTTGACCGAAAATTATTTTGGCAATTAGCTAAAGAACTAACTCGTGAAGGTAATGTCTTAGACCTCCTAGCAAGAAACAAACTTGAGCTTATCGAATCAGTAAACGTAGAGGAAGGCATTAGTGACCATAATGCTGTGGTAGAAACAGAGTACCTAAGTATCACCATTGAATAATCAGTGATAATGTGGAACACAAATGGAAAAAATTAAAAATCATCGTTTAGTGTGCCTTAGACAAGTAATTTCTGAGCCAGATCTTAATTGATGTGGAAGACCCACAGTGGTTTAATAGCGATGATAGAAGACTGCTCTGTAAACATAGAGAGCTTCAGCTCAGATTCAAGAGAAGTCAAAAGCTAGCTGACGAACAAAATCTGAATGAAGCGAAAATCGTCATAATGACTGAGAGAAACATTCAATGAATTTGAAAGTAAAATTTTGTTATACGATCTGAGTAAAAGCGCTAACAGATGTTAATCTTATATAAAATCAGCAAGTGGTTCAGAATCATCTAGTCTTTCACCCAGAGACCATACTGGCACTGAAATGGACGATAACATAAAAAAGACAGGATACAGAATGCAGAGTATCTGCGTGGTTAGCATCAAATAATCAGCGATGGGGACAAAAATGTAGAGCACAAATGGAAAAATTATGCCTTAGACAAGTAATTTCTGAGCAAGGTCTTAAGGGATGAGGAGGACCCACCGTAAATCATCGTAAACATAGCAATGTTAGAAAACTGCTCTTTAAACGTAGAGAGCTTCATCTCAGATTCGACAGAAGTCAAAAGCTAGCTGACGAACAAAAGCTGAACGAAGCGAAAATGGTCATAATGACTGAGAGAAGCATTCAATGACTTTTAAAGAAAAATTTGTTATATGGTCTAAGTGAAAACCCTATAAGATGTTAGTCTTATGTAAAATCAGTAAGTGGTTCTGAATCATCTATTCATTGACTCAGAGATCATGCTGGCACGATAATAGAAAGAAGGACGAAATACGGAATTCAGCCTTCCGAAATTGTTTTGCTGCAGAAGATTGTAGCACAGTCTCTCCTCTCAATCACTGCAGCAATGGTGAAGTGGCAGATATTGAGATAACCGATTATGGAATAGAAGAGCAACCAGAACCACTTAATGTTGGAAAGCCATGAGGAATAGGTGAGATGCCTATAAGATTCTACAAGGATTATGCAAAAGAACTTACTCCTCTTCTAGCAACAGTTTATCGTAGATCGCTGAAGGGCCCCTAGAGACTGGAGAAAAGCGTAGGTCATTCTCGTTTTCAAGATGAGCCCTAGGGCAGATGCACACAATTGTAGACCTGTATCGCTGATGGCAATCTGTTGTAGAATTATGGAACATGTTTTATGTTCAAGAATTATGACTTTTTGAAGAACGAAAATCTCCTCTCTAAAAGATTAATTTAGGTTCAGATTTCGTTCCATAGACCAAAAAATGAGATAGTTCTCATAGGTGTGGAACTATTCAGCAAATATAACATAAAAAACATAAAACATTTGAATATAATACCTGCTTCCCTGATCATTTGTCAAGTGATTATAAAAATATGTGAATACATTACTCTAAACTGGAACTGCTAATATTTATAGAATTAATACACTGTCAGAATGAAACACAGTTATGCACTTTTAATAAATTTATCATGCAAAACTATCTACTCTTGACTGTTGAGACCAAGTTCTGTTAAAACTTAAATCTAATGGAAATTTTTACTTAAGCAGGCATAACAGCCCTGTTAAGAAATGGTTCAAATGGCTCTGAGCACTATGGGACTCAACTGCTGAGGTCATTAATCCCCTAGAACTTAGAACTAGTTAAACCTAACTAACCTAAGGACATCACAAACATCCATGCCCGAGGCAGAATTCGAACCTGCGACCGTAGCGGTCTCGCGGTTCCAGACTGCAGTGCCTTTAACCGCACGGCCACTTCGGCCGGCCCTGTTAAGATATTAGGCTATAGAGTAGAAGGACTTGCCTATCAAAAATACTTTCGAATTCTGTTTAAACTGCACTTTATCTGAAACCAAGTTTCATCATGGATCCTGCGAACAGGGTTCTTGCGAAACTCCACTTGTTGTGATCCTCCATGAGATCTATAATGCAGTAGACAATGGCGCTCAGGTTGATGCTAGGTTCCTTGACTTCAGGAAGGTATTTGACACCGTATTGCATTGTCGTTTAATGAAACAATTAGGGGCTTACCGAGTATCTGCACCAGTCTGTGACTGGATTCAAGACTGCCTTATAAATATATCTCTCTTAATGGAAAAAAAAAATCGACAGATGCAAAGGCAATTTTCGAAGTACCCCAAGGAAGTGTGATAGGACCGTTTCTGTTTATAATGTATATAAATGATCCAACAGAAAGCGTCAGGTGCTCTTTAAGAAAGTTCATACAACAATAAAGCAATGTTAGAAGACAGTATCGATTTGCAGAATGACATACAAAGGACTGATGAATGATGCAGACTCTGTCAGTTGCTGTTCTGGTTGCATTTTGAATAAATCTTCTAAATCTGTTATTGTCTGTGCTAAATGAGTGTCATTTCGTGTTGGTGATACACATAAAAGGCTATTTAAAAAATGGCTCTGAGCACTATGGGACTTAACTTCTGAGGTCATCAGTCCCCTAGAACTTAGAACTACTTAAACCTAAGTAACCTAAGGACATCACACACATCCATGCCCGAGGCAGGATTCGAACCTGCGACTGTAGCGGTCGCGCGGTTTCAGACTGTAGCGCCTAGAACCGCTTGGCCACTCCGGCCAACAAGGCTATTTAAGTCTGCAGCTCGAAAAATGGGCATTTCTTTTTAAAGTGGTCAATCTACAAAGAAGTCAACCTTTTCCCCACTCTATACGTTTCTGACAGATCACAGCTGCGTAAGTTGTGACCATTTAGTTTGTTTGAAACTGAAATATACTTACCATGTGGAACTATATAACAAGAAGAAACAGTTTCGTGTTTTATTCTAAATCAAAATGTTCAAGAAATGTTCCACTCTTGGTCAGCTAGGAAGTTTTGCATAATAGAGAAGAAAAACTGATTTTTGTGTGTGTATGTGTGAAATAGAAAGAGAGAGATAGAGAGAGAGAACCACCTTTTTAGAGTATAGAAAATTAAAGTAAACATGAAGTTAAATATATGCTAATAGTAATGCGAAATGAAGTTATGTGAAGTACATGAAAGCTGCAAAATATAACATATTGCATTGAGTGAAATTTCAGCATTTACCTTAAATACATTTTCTGCACAAGTCTGATATAGAATAACTGCTTTCTTTATTTTTATCACAACATTGGAATCCTCACACCTGGGTTGTATGTTCTGCTTTGGAAGCAAGTCAATAAGAAATCAACCGACTGAATGTGAATCATAATACTGAGGAACAAAAATAAGAAAAAAAACACACACACACAGTATAAGCAAAGAATAAAACCAGATGCTATGTTGAATTTCTGTTTATTGACCTTACTATCTGATTAGCAAGCATTACATAAGAAGCCCTCTGCGTGTTTCACACACTTTTCCTGATGCTGTTGAATGGACCAACATTGAAGAGCTAAAGTAAATGTTACAAGAGCAGGAGTATGATAAGTTCATGTAATATACTGTGTCTTAAGGGCAGGGGGGGGGGGTGGATGCGGCGAGAGGAGAGCACAACGTGTGTTACACATTTTTAATATGTGGGGTTCATTTGATTTTGTAGTGCATTTAACCAGCAATCAGAATTTTTTTATTACATCGTTACTTAGTCTGTAATGAAGTGGGAACAAAGGCGTTAAATATATATGTCAAAGTCTTACCAGTAAGCAAAACTATGCACTAGCCAACATGAAACAGGAATACAAATCCACAAAAAGGAAAATATCTATGAAGCAAGTGGTATAATTGCTAATATGCGGCAAATTCAATGGTTCTCAGACACTTTCAAAGGCACTGGCTTGCGATCAAGTTGTTTTGCAATGCTATAACAGCAAAATTTTACAACTTCAGATTTGGCGATACGATTAAATGCCACATAACATCGAAAAATTTCGGTGGCTGACCCTGATACCAAAAAATGGTTGCATCTGAGCTGTGACACGTGTCGCAAAGAAGCTCTTTAAAGTTTTAGCAACCTGGTTTCCTTAACTTCTCTTCAAACTGATTTATTCCAGGCATCAAATAAAGATTATTATGATGTTTGCAAAAGGTCTAAACCAAATCCACGGCATCTACAAAGAGAATCGGTCTGTATTAATGATGTAATGACATTCAAAACGTACGGGGCACTTTACAGACAAACCAGCTGCATTCCGAGATCACATGACTAGCCTTGCAATGTATGTTTACAGCACAAAAATCTGTTTTGCGCATCTGAATGCTCACTCCAGAATTATTTCCAGTTTCTCCTCCGATTCCAGCTGACCTTATTGGGTAGTACCTTCATACCTCTAGGTTGTGCAATAACTTTTTGCGTTATTGCTGCATTTCCTGCTTGTGTGTGTGTGGTTATGCTTAATGTTTGGTGTGTCCTGTGCATTTGGCTTGGCTCTGAGCACTACAGGACTTAACAGCTGAGGTCATCAGTCCCGTAACTAACCTAAGGACATCACAAAAATCCATGCCCGAGGCAGGATTCGAACCTGCAACCGTAGCAGTCGCGCGGTTCCAGACTGAAGCGCCTAGAACTGCTCGGCCACACTGGCCGGCCCTGTGCATTTGGCGTACAGTTTTGCTATTGCAGAATTTGATCATATCTTGCTATGCCAGTTTTATAAATGAACAGATCGGGTCACATGGTGGTAACTCTCATGTGTGGCTGGATTCCTAAGTTTTCTACTATCCTATTTTCAGACTGCTGCGTCTTTTCATAGAAAGTTCGAGCAGTCTGTCGTATTCTGTCTTTTATTTTAGGGACGCCCTTGAGCTTATGCAGCTCTTGCACTGGGAACTCACGTGGGAGATGCATTGCCATTCCAAGCGCTCTGCCTTGGAGGCCCTGCAGTTATCAAGAGGCAGACATTTGCCTTTCTCCACGTACTCCATCATGGAGCATATCTGTGCCAGATTCAGCGTGGTGCCACAATGTGGGGGTAGAGTAGTATCTGGGTTTAATACCGGGTTCATGGTCTTCAGTCTGCCTTGCTCTTTTCTCCAGGCTTCCTTTGTGTGTGATCCCTAGGTAAGGTTCTTACCTAAGGTGACACCCAGGTATTTTTCGTGCTCGACCATGGGATGGGGCACCAATGATCAGCACTGTCTGGAGGTTGGCAGGGGCTCTTTTCCTCGTTTTGATTAGGGCTTGGCCTTTGGTGGGGTTGTATTTCAGTCTCCATTTGGTGACCCAAGCTCCCAGCGCATCACATGATAGCTGTAGACGTCGGCGCATGACATTGGCATTGAGATACCTTGTGTACAAAGCCGGGTCACCTGCATAAAGTGCTAATGCGACCCTATCCATTTTTGGCTTGTCGGAAGTGTAGAGGGAGCACAGCAGTGTGCCAAGGATGGACGCCTGTTAATGTGTTGTCGCCAGTGTGGACATGGAATGTCCTAAACCCTCAGGTATGACGTGATGAGCCTGACATGCTGCGTTGGAACCGCCAATACAAATAATTTGTAGATGAGGCCCTCATGCCACACACAGTCAGAGGCCTTGGAGACATCGAGAAGCAGTGCCTCTGAGCTCTAACGACCCTTCAAGGCACATATTGCACCCACCACAAGATGTAGGAACTGATATTAAGGGACATGCACAAGTTCAACATGTATTGACAATACTTGTTGGTCAAACCGCCAATATATAGAACCGACCTCACACCATCAGTAATAATGAGAAAAGCTGTCAGTTGTCAATATGATTTCACGAAGGTAAGATGTTGGATGCCCAGAAGAAGGTGTGTGCTGCAATTATATTAGGTATAGCTTGCAAGCAACAGAAAAAATTGAAAAAGAGAAAATGGGTCAGAGAAGGTTGAATAAAAGGTGCGACTGGTCACATATGAATTTACTAACTGAAATCAGAACCACAGATCCAGATAATTTCATGAACTATTTTCGGGTGATAAAATAGAGAAGCGAAAAATGTTAATGAGGAAGGGAATTTCAGTCAAAGAGAAATAAGGAGTGACTGAGATTTCTGGTGGCAGGGAGGTCATTTGAGTGCTGTAATGTCAGCAATCACAACCAGAAAATTTTTTATGGAAACCTGTGAAGCAATTATATCTGCCCTACAAGAATATATTCAGGCAATAAATACTATTCTCTGTTTACGTTGTGTGATAATTTGGTGTGAGTGTCATGCATTTTACATGTCATTTCATAGTATACTGGATGAAAGCTATAGGCTTACATTTTCCTCACGCCTACATGCTAAACATGAAGTAACATTAATAGGCTTCAGCAACTGTTAATCCAACTGACACTTTGAACTTAACCTAGATCTTGGGCTACACGAGAAATGCTTGTCTGCCCAAACAAGTGTTGATGGGGGTCCAATAGCAAACTCTAGCTCATTACATCTACTGAGCATATTTTTAAAGTAGAAAGGTTTCTCCCTATTGATTTGTAACTGGGTAACTGTATCTTCTGCACACCACAATTTCTGATTAAGTGTCACAGTGCATACCTGGCTGCTGAACATATTTGAAGGTAGTCTAAAAACAAGGAATTCTAATCTTACCCTGAATTACTGTAAAATACTTTATTCTGTTTTCACTTTAAGTAGTTCAACAAATAATTTCCCATTGCCCTATAGCTGCAGTACCTAGGATACTACAGTACTTATGTAATTTCTCCTATTGGCAATATGTTCTATTGTTTGAGACTGTATTTAAATATTATATAAATGTATGTGACAGTTGTGTAATTCTAGTGTTCCATTAACAGTGGAGACTACAATTAAATATATGGATCTGGGATTACAGAACACTTTTGTGAACTTCATTAATACTTTGTAAAACACTTTATTGGTCCATAGCTTATCCTGTTGTCTGAAAAGTAAAACACTTTATCAGTCCTTAGCTTATGCTGTTGTCTGAAAACAATATTCCTAAGCTCAGCTGTTTTAATTTTCTATTAAATTTAAAAAATGTTTTAAGTTCCACACTTTGCCTATTGTCACCTCATATGTGTTCTATTTTGTGAGGAAGTTATGGGCCTTGGTGAATGTATCATGATCAGTTTTACAGCCTCTCAGCCTTTTCATTGATTTATGATGTAGTAACATTGATGATGATGATGGTGATGAAATCAATGATATAAATTCCACAAATCTGTCATTTTCATCTATTTCAGATACCTGTAGAAATAAACAATAAATGAATTTCACTAACATGTGTTATACCAAGTAATAGTTCTATTTCAGGTGGCAAAAACAGCATATCAATGGAAGAATGTTGCGCTCATGATTTTGGAAGCAAGTGGAATTTTCACAATTGTCTGGTTGCCATAGATGGTAAACACATAAGACTTAAAAAACCCATGACCTCAGTTTCTGTTTACCAGAATTACAACAGCTATTTTAGTGTGGTGTTGGTGGCCATTATGGATACTCACAACAGATCTCAGATAAAATTATTTTGTAATAATCAACTAATCTAAACTTTACTCAAAATATTGCAATGTATTTACTTACAATATATATTTGGAAGGCACAACTTTGTTTTAATGTTGCCAGTATCCATTCCACACTGAAAATTTGTGATTTAGTGTCATACTTAGTAAACAAAACTTTGCTAAACAAATTCGAAGGTTACCTAAAAACAAGGAATTTGAATCTGACTCTGAATTCCTGTAAAGTAACTTACCCTGTTTACACTTTAAGTAGTTCAACAAATCATTTATCATTGCTCTCACCTGCTCTCTCTGCTATAGTATTTAATTACTTATTGTAATATAGTATAGTGGAAAATATGATTTGTTGTTTGAAGCTGTTTCTTAAAATATTACATAAATGTATGTAACATTTATTTAACATTTATTTGCAAATTAATAAAGCTAATAATATATTCAAAGAAATGAAATTGTATTCTAGACTATGAAATGTGTTCACATAAACAAATGCTATGCAGAATTTTGTTCTGGTATGAAAGTCCATGCACAAACAGAAGCATAATACAAAGGAAAATTTATTGTTAGAAAATTACCTTACTTCCTTCAATAGTGAAGACAGCAATTCACTATTGGGTCATCTCATGGTTGCAGATGAAACATTATTGTAATTGAAAATGGACTATAAATAAGAAAATAAAGCACTTAAGTTACATTTTTTATTATGCTGACAGAATTGAATACAAACAACATACAGCTAAGATTTGATGAAGCAACGTGTCTCCATTTGTGACTAAAAAGATACGACAGAAGTGTTACAGAAATAACTGAGAACTTTGAAGATCATGGACATGTATTTGAATGTCTTTTAATATCTGTTAGATTCTTCAGCACAAACAGAAACTTGCAGTATTTACATCAAGTATGAAGACCAGCATATATCAGACTTCAAACAAATACAAAGTAAAAGAATCACAGGTGAAACATTTTAGTGTTACATATATGACACATCCATTAAACTTATCCTCTTGCATCCAGAAGATAAAATAAGTGAGGAAAATTGTTTTCAGTGTTATTTTTATTAGTCTTACAAATAATTACATTCAGGATTACATTATTTGTGTTTTTATTTTTTGTACAGTCCAAAATATTTTAGGTACACATATGTGGACTCAGGTCTTAACTGGTAAATAAATAATAAATTGAAAAACAGATTAAAGTTTTCGTTGGTGGAATTTTACAAAACAATTGTTTTTAGTCACACATAAATAAACATTGCACTTCTTGCACAAGGTTCTTGTGCGGGATTTGCAATCTTCAAAACGACATTTAGAAGCATTCTTTGCCTCTACGTATTTGGGGAGATGATCAATCCGGTCATATCGACTTGACTTCCTTGGCGTGGAAACAACTTTTCTTTTTTTGGGTTTATTGTCTTCATCTTCTCCTGAGCTGTCAGTGATCTCCTGTTCATCGAAGGTTATTTCTTTGGAGAGTTGTGAGGACTCTCTGACATGAGAACCCTTTATCAGTACATTGGCCACATTCAGTCTGAAGTTTATTAGGGACAGTCTGTTACACTTTGGTACTTCTTCTTTTGCACAGGCTCTTTTGTACATAATCCAGCAATTAATAATAGCTAAATCAATAAAATGGTTAAATAGTCTGATTGTCTATTTTCTTGTTCTGGTATCTGACCTGTAGTAGGCCATGAATCTGTCACATAGGTCAGTACCACCCGTGTTACAATTGTAACTCTTAACAATTACTGGTTGTGGTACATCAATACTTCTGTTCTGCGCCTTTGACCATGGCTTACAAGTAGTTATCTTTCCATTTAAGTGCACACACCTTTTTGTCATCCCTCACATATTCATCCCATTCACCTCTGTTTGGATCACAATCAGCCACATCATAAATTCTGTTTTTCATTACAGTATCTGTTTGATATATGTTGTTGCTTAAGAGAAGCTCAACTGACTTAATGCCTGTAAAAAATCTGTCACTATATATCACATGCTGCCCATTGTTTGGAACTGTCATAGTCAACAGCTTAATTACACTTGCACCTAAACCTATTTCTTTTAATTCAGTGTCAGGCACTGTTCCTTTGCCAGTATATATAATGAAGTCAAGAACTAAACCATCTGAAGATGCCAAAATAAAGTTTTTCAACCCAAGAGGATAGGGTTTCGATGGCACATACGTTCTCATTGCACATATGCCAGAGAATGGAATCATGTGCTCATCAATTGATAGGTGCTTGGATTGTGGCAAAGTGAGACACTTATTCCTGAAAAAATTAATCACAGGCCTCACTTTCCAAAGTTTGTCACTCCTATCTTGGTCACGTAAATTATTTACAAAATGTAAATGACTGCGGAACTTGAAGTATTTTTCCTGAGTCAGAGTATCACTGATGAGAGGCTGATCTACATCTACATCTACATCTACATGATTACTCTGCAATTCACATTTAAGTGCTTGGCAGAGGGTTCATCGAACCACAATCATACTATCTCTCTACCATTCCACTCCCGAACAGCGCGCGGGAAAAACGAACACCTAAACCTTTCTGTTCGAGCTCTGATTTCTCTTATTTTATTTTGATGATCATTCCTACCTATGTAAGGCTGGGCTCAACAAAATATTTTCGCATTCGGAAGAGAAAGTTGGTGACTGAAATTTCGTAAATAGATCTCGCCGCGACGAAAAACGTCTTTGCTTTAATAACTGCCATCCCAACTCGCGTATCATATCTGTCACACTCTCTCCCCTATTACGTGATAATACAAAACGAGCTGCCCTTTTTTGCACCCTTTCGATGTCCTCCGTCATTCCCACCTGGTAAGGATCCCACACCGCGCAGCAATATTCTAACAGAGGACTAACGAGTGTAGTGTAAGCTGTCTCTTTAGTGGACTTGTTGCATCTTCTAAGTATCCTGCCAATGAAACGCAACCTTTGGCTCGCCTTCCCCACAATATTATCTATGTGGTCTTTCCAACTGAATTTGTTCCTAATTTTAACACCCAGGTACTTAGTTGAATTGACAGCCTTGAGAATTGTACTAGTTATCGAGTAATCGAATTTCAACGGATTTCTTTTGGAACTCATGTGGATCACCTCACACTTTTCGTTATTTAGCGTCAACTGCCACCCGCCATACCATACAGTAATCTCTTCTAAATCGCTTTGCAACTGATACTGGTCTTCGGATGACCTTACTAGGCGGTAAATTACAGCATCATCTGCGTACAACCTAAGAGAACTGCTCAGATTGGCACCCAGATCATTTACATAGATCAGGAACAGCAGAGGTCCCAGGACGCTTCCGTGGGGAACACCCGATATCATTTCAATTTTACTTGATGATTTGCCGTCTATTACTACGATCTGCGACCTTCCTGACAGGATATCACGAGTCCAGTCGCACAACTGAGACCTTAAAAAGCAAGTACAAACACTCGATATCACTTCAATTTTACTCGATGATTTGCCGTCTATTACTACGAACTGCGACCTTCCTGACCAGGAAATCACGAATCCAGTTCCGCAGCTTGATTAGAAGTCGCTTGTGAGGAACGGTGTCAAAAGCTTTCCGGAAATCTAGACATACGGAATAAACTTGAGATGCCCTGTCGATAGCGGGCATTACTTCGTGCGAATAAAGAGCTAGCTGCGTTGCACAAGAACGATGTTTCCTGAAACCATGCTGATTACGTACCAATAGATCGTTCCCTTCAAGGTGATTCATAATGTTTGAATACAGTATATGGTCCAAAACCCTACTGCAAACCGACGTCAATGATATAGGTCTGTAGTTCGATGGATTACGCCTACTACCCTTCTTAAACACTGGTGCGACCTGCGCAATTTTTCAATCTGTAGGTACAGATTTATCGGTGAGCGAGCGGTTGTATATGATTGCTAAGTAGGGAGCTATTGTATCAGCGTAATCTTAAAGGAACCTAATCGGTATACAATCTGGACCTGAAGACTTGCCCGTATCAAGCGATTTGAGTTGCTTCGCAACCCCTAAGGTATCTACTTCTAAGAAACTCATGCTAGCAGCTGTTCGTGTTTCAAATCTGGAATATTCTATTCGTCTTCTCTGGTGAAAGAATTTCGGAAAACTGCGTTCAATAACTCCGCTTTAGCGACACTGTCGTCGGTAACAGTACCATTGGCACTGCGCAGTGAAGGTATTGACGGCGTCTTGCCGCTTGTGTACTTTACATACGACCAGAATTTCTTCGGATTTTCTACCAAATTTCGAGAAAATGTTTCGTTGTGGAACCTATTAAAGACATCTAGCATTGAAGTCCGTGCCAAATTTCGCGCGTCTGTAAATTTTAGCCAATCTTCGGGATTTCGCGTTCTTCTGAACTTTGCATGCTTTTTCCGTTGCCTCTGCAACAGCGTTCGGACCTGTTTTGTTTACCATGGGGGATCAGTTCCATCCCTTACCAATTTATGAGGTATGAATCTCTCAATTGCTGTTGCTACTATATCTTTGAATTTGAGCCACATCTCGTCTACATTTGCATAGTCAGTTCGGAAGCAATGGAGATTGTCTCTTAGGAAGGCTTCTAGTGACACTTTATCCGCTTTTTTAAATAAAATTATTTTGCGTTTGTTTCTGGTGGATTTGGAAGAACGGTATTGAGCCTAGCTACAACGACCTTGTGATCACTAATCCCCGTATCAGTCATGATGCTCTCTATTAGCTCTGGATTGTTTGTGGCTAAGAGGTCAAGTGTGTTTTCGCAACCATTTACAATTCGTGTGGGTTCGTGGACTAATTGCTCGAAATAATTTTCGGAGAAAGCATTTAGGACAATCTCGGAAGATGTTTTCTGCCTCCCACCGGTTTTGAACAAGTATTTTTGCCAACATATCGAGGGAAGGTTGAAGTGCCCACCATCTATAACCGTATGAGTGGGGTGTTTATTTGTTACGAGACTCAAATTTTCTCTGAACTGTTCAGCAACTATATCATCAGAGTCTGGGGGTCGGTAGAAGGAGCCAATTATTAACTTAGTTCGGCTGTTAAGTATAACCTCCACCCATACCAATTCGCACGGAGTATCTACTTTGACTTCACTACAAGATAAACCACTACTGACAGACACAAACACTCCACCACCAATTCTGCCTAATCTATCTTTCCTGAACACCGTCTGAGACTTCGTAAAAATTTCTGCAGGACTTATTTCAGGCTTATTTAGCCTACTCCAGTACATCTTGGCTTGTGGTAGCTTGAGCGTACGCATTAGAATTTCAGTCCCAATAAAGGAAAGATTTTCGTTCATATTTGTGTTCAAATTCTTACTATTACTTTGCACATGATATAGATTTGGGTGTTCTGCAACAACATTCAAAAAATTCTTATCATAATATTCTAAACAGTATTCAGCAGGATCCCTTAACACCCCCTCCATCATATCTTCGAAATTATCTTCATTTCCATTTTTGAGCACTTCCATTTTAACTTACGTTTACGTCCACTGTCATGCGACGAACCAGGCGTAGGGTCTTCTATTTCGATATCTGCTTGTTCAGTAGTGACTGTAGATTCAGGGACAGCCTTCTCATCCAACAATTGTTGACTCTCATCGTCTGAAAGTGAACTGAAGTCACTCTTCTCCAGCATCCGATGTATGTCTTCATCGTTTATTACTGAAAATAATGCCATAAAATAATTTTTGACGTTTAAATAATCGAGATTGTAAACATTATATAACTTTTTGCCACAACAATTGGATAATTATGAGGATTTCTTCACGCAACACCATAACAACTAAAACTTCACAATAAATAAGGTAAGCAGGAAAACTTTGAAGTTGAGATCTAAAGTACACAAACGTGTAATTCGACTTTCGATGTCCTCTGTATTCACAATAAGAGATAATTTGGAAAAAAATATATATCAATCACATTTGTGACTATTTTTACATATGTAAAGCAAAAAATAAAGTAAAGTTAGCGTATAGAATAAGGTATTATTTTGAATTACATTCAGAGGGTGTGCCATGTGTAGCCATTTCGCCAACATCACAGAGGGCACTGCAAGCAGATTGTGGTGCAATCTGGTGGCATGGACTGAAACTACGAAGCTTCCACAAATGTGTACTAGAGGTATTTAGTCGATAGAAACTGTTCATAAGCTTTACGAAATAAAAACGTGAAGTCCACGCATGTGGACCTACGGACTGAGGAGGTTATAGTGAAGAACTGAAATTATATACCCCACAATGCTGAAATCATTATGTGATGACAAATTTATGAATAAACGAACAGCATTCAGATAACAGACCCAAATGTATTTCGAATGCTTCAATTTAATTTCCTGAGAATCTGTGATAGGTTCTTGAAATAACACACCAATGGGGTAGTATCAGCTCCACTAGTATTGTCCTTTTCAGGCAAAATGTTTTCTCTACTCTTAGGGAACTTAACTAAAATGTTTTTTTCACATTCATCAGTGAAATCTAGTCCAACAAATTTGTGCAAATATCATTGTTCAGTTTCTAGACCAACAACCCACTCTGTATTTCTCAAAGGTGTTGTGACTCATCTTGATGAGTGCTTGGAAGAGTTCTGATATCACTCCAATGCTGCTGTAAATTATCAGCATTTGTTTTTATCCCCTCTGCTGGAACTACTATCCCATTAACTTTATCACAGGACCATGATTGCCTTTGCTGAAAGTTACATTGGCTAATGCATAACTGTTTGAAATATTGGTTAGCACCAACGGGGAATATTTCTACTACCTTAAGATTAGGGAATTTCATTTTTTAGTTTCGAAATATGTTCTGATTAAAAACATGAACAGCTAGCTTATCAAGTTGAAAGTAATCAGATGCAATATCATATGAAACTGGACCAGAAACTGCATAAGTCACTGCTATGTAAAGAGTGATTCGTTCCTTAATCCAGTGTGCATGCTGCAGCTCATCCTGGCGAGCTATAGTGAACTTCTCACTGAAATCAATCTGGAGTACACAAATGCTATCTGAAACATTTTCAGTTTTTGTCATTTCAAAGGAGGCACCTTACTTTTGATAAAACAATGGACAAGAAACTTGACATCCAACATTTATTATATATAACGTTTCTGCACCACTTCAGCTACTATTCTTGTCTCATCATTATTCTATTGTAGTCAGTTGATAAGTTCATTTGAGCAATATGCTGAGAAATTCTTTAACCACTTGTTTGAAACTCTTTTTTTTAAGTAGACAAAAATCAATTGTTACATCTATAACAGAATTTCTGGAAGTTACAATATTTTGTAAATTTTTACTGGAATTGGTATGTCATAGTCAAATAAAAAAGAACAAACAATTTTTTCTGTCAAATGTAAAATTTTAGGTTTGGTACAAACACTTTAGTTGAATTGGTTATGGACCTATCAGTAAACGAGTTCTGTAAACTATTTTAATTCTTTTATTTCTGAAATAATAAAAAGTATTTCCAACTACTGTTTTAAATTGTTTGATTATGTCTAAATAATATATTGAAAACAAAGAGATGTATTCTGTATCAAATTGTAATGTACCAAAAGTCATGTATTTTTCCCTACATATTGAGTATATTGAGTCATGGGTGACTGGAATTCGTCAGCAGGAAAAGGGAGAGAAGGAAACGTAGTAGGTGAATATGGATTGGGGGTAAGAAATGAAAGAGGAAGCCGCCTGGTAGAATTTTGCACAGAGCACAACTTAATCATAGCTAACACTTGATTCAAGAATCATAAAAGAAGGTTGTATACATGGAAGAAGCCTGGAGATACTGACAGGTTTCAGATAGATTATATAATGGTAAGACAGAGATTTAGGAACCAGGTTTTAAATTATCAGACATTTCCTGGGGACCACAATCTATTGGTTATGAACAGTAGATTAAAACTGAAGAAACTATAAAAAGGTGGTAATTCAATAAGATGGGACCTGGATAAACTGCCTAAACCAGAGGTTGTACAGAGTTTCAGAGAGAGCATAAGGGAACAATTGACAAGAATGGGGGAAAGAAATATAGTAGAAGATGAATGGGTAGCTTTGAGGGATGAAGTAGTGAAGGCAGCAGAGGATCCGGTAGGTAAAAAGACGAGGGCTAGAAGAAACCCTTGGGTAACAGAAGAAATATTGAATTTAATTGATGAAAGGAGAAAATATAAAAATGCAGTAAATGAAGAAGGCAAAAAGGAATACAAACGTCTCAAAAATGAGATCGACAGGATGTGCAAAATGGCTAAGAAGAGGTGGCTAGAGGGCAAATGTAAGGATGTAGAGGAAAGCAGAAAGGTGGAAGGAGTATATAGAGGGTCTATACAAGGGTGATGTACTTGAGGGCAATATTATGGAAATGGAAGAGGATGTAGATGAAGATGAAATGGGAGATATGATACTGTGTGAAGAGTTTGACAGAGCACTGAAAGACCTAAGTCGAAACAAGGCCCCAGGAGTAGACAACATTCCATTAGAACTACTGACAGCCTTGGGAGAGCCAGTCCTGACAAAACTCTACCATCTGGTGAGCAAGATGTATGAGACAAGCGAAATACCCTCAGACTTCAAGAAGAATATAATAATTCCAATCTCGAAGAAAGCAGGTGTTGACAGATGTGAAAATTACCGAACTATCAGTTTAATAAGTCACGGTTGCAAAATACTAACGCGAATTCTTTAAAGACGAATGGAAAAACTAGTAGAAGCCGACCTTGGAGAAGATCAGTTTGGATTCCGTAGAAATATTGGAAGACATGAGGCAATACTGACCCTACGACTTATCTTAGAAAATAGATTAAGGAAAGGCAAACCTACGTTTCTAGAATTTGTAGACTTGGAGAAAGCTTTTGACAATGTTGACTGCAATACTCTCTTTCAAATTGTGAAGGTGGCAGGGGTAAAATACATGGAGGGAAAAGCTATTTACAATTTGTACAGAAACCAGATGGCAGTTATTAGAGTCGAGGGACATGAAAGGGAAGCAGTGGTTGGGAAGGAAGTGAGACAGGGTTGTAGCCTCTCCCCGATGTTATTCAATCTGTATATTGAGGAGGCAGTGAAGGAAACAAAAGAAAAATTCGGAGTAGGTATTAAAATCCATGGAGAAGAAATAAAATCTTTGAGGTTTGCCTATGACATTGTAATTCTGTCAGGGACAGCAAAGGACTTGGAAGAGCAGTTGAACGGAATGGATAGTGTCTTGAAAGGAGGATATAAGATGAACATCAACAAAAGCAAAACGAGTATAATGGAATGTAGTCGAATTAAGTTAGGTGGTGCTGAGGGAATTAGATTAGGAAATGAGACACTTAAAGTAGTAAAGGAGTTTTGCTATTTGGGGAGCAAAATAACTGATGATGGTCGAAGTAGAGAGGATGTAAAATGTAGACTGGCAATGGCAAGGAAAGCATTTCTGAAGAAGAGAAATTTGTTAACATCGAATATAGATTTAAGTGTCAGGAAGTCGTTTCTGAAAGTATTTGTATGGAGTGTAGCCATGTATGGAAGTGAAACATGGACGATAAATAGTTTGGACAAGAAGAGAATAGAAGCTTTCGAAATGTGGTGCTACAGAAGAATGCTGAAAATTAGATGGGTAGATCACATAACTAATGAGGGTGTATTGAATAGGATTGGGGAGAAGAGAAGTTTGTGGCACAACTTGACTAGAAGAAGGGATCGGTTGGTAGGACATGATCTGATGCATCAAGGGATCACCAATTTAGTACTGGAGGGCAGTGTGGAGGATAAAAATCATGGAGGGAGACCAAGAGATGAATACACTAAGCAGTTTTAGAAGGATTTAGGTTGCAGTAGATACTGGGAGATGAAGAAACTTGCACAGGATAGAGTAGCATGGAGAGCTGCATCAAACCAGTCTCAGGACTGAAGACAACAACAACAATATTCAGTATATTTTCATCAGTTCTTTTTCAGTGAAAATATACTAAGCTGTGAGATATTGTACAGTTTAAGAAATAACATATTCTGACTTTGGTTTTATATACAGCATGACACAATCTATTACACTTCAAATATTTGTATTATAGTTTCACTTTTCATGAAATTATCCATACACAACTTGGGTGTCAGTATACTGAGTTCATTTTATACAAAACATTTTATTGGTCCTTAGCTGCTATCTGTAATTAGTATTCCAAAGCTTGGCATTCAAATAAGGAAATGTGTCCTGCAGGTATATGAGAGGATGCGTACACAGCAATAGGAGGCATATATTATGATACTGAACATATTCAGCATGGTTATGAACTATAAAAGATGAAATACTGTTTGAGGAAATTATATATATATATATATATATATATATATATATATATATATATATATATATATGCCTCTGTATATGTCTGCTTGTGTCTGTATATGTGTGGATGGATATGTGTGTGTGTGCGAGTGTGTACCCATCCTTTTTTCCCCCTAAGGTAAGTCTTTCCGCTCCCTGTCCCTTAAAACCCAAATCCTTTCGTCTTTCCCTCTCCTTCCCTCTTTCCTGACGAAGCAACCGTTGGTTGCGAAAGCTAGAATTTTGTGTGTATGTTTGTGTTTGTTTGTGTGTCTATCGACGTGCCAGTGTTTTCGTTTGGTAAGTCACATCATCTTTGTTTATATATATATATATATATATATATATATATATATATATATATATATATATATATATATATATACGAAACAAGAATGTAATTTTCTGGAGGTATTCAGTGGTAGTAATAATGATTCTGTTCACTTAATTAATGTGACTAAAGTAGTGAAATTGTAGAAAACTTCTCATGAGCAGCAACAATATCACATTATTAAAAAATTCAACTATCTGCACAGGACTGAGAAATTATCGGACATAAGAGATTTTAACCCTTTTACAAGCGCATTTAATGTAGCAAATCAGTGCAGAAAATTTTTTTACTACCCTATTAGGATTGTGATCAAGCAACTATATGTATTTTTTGATAATTTTATTTGTGATTAGGACCAAAAACTGTGTAGTGCATATATCACCATGGCACTTTTGTGAAGTATTAAAAGTGTGGTAGTAAATGGATTTCTCACTTCCTGTTTGTGAACTGCTGTGTATTGCTATTACACGTAAAAAATTATCAACAGTATTTTCTGCTTTTTATTTTATGTTTTATTTTACTTCATTTAAAAAAATATTTGTTAATGATATTAAAGTTTACACAATTTTAAAAGAATCCTAGAAACTTTGTCATACAATACGTGTGTTTGCTAATACAGGTCACAATGATGTGTATTGCAGAATCAAAGCAATGTGTTCTGACAACAATTGTGATCTCATAACAAACTGAACAATATATATGAAGACAGTAACTTGTTCTCGAAAGAACAGTTGCTGTTGATGACCGATCAGCTTCTCCCTGGAATAAATTATGACTAACTGACAACCTCAGCTGCCGACAGGTGTTGTTGATATACCTCGATGTGGGCAGCTGAAAATGTGTGCCCCGACTGGGACTCAAACCCCGGATCTCCTGCTTACATGGCAGATGCTCTATCAATCTGAGCCACTGAGGACACAGATAAGTAGCGCGACTGCAGGGACTTATCCCTTGCACGCTTCCCGCGAGACTCACATTCCCAACTGTCCACAATTCTACATGTGTATTGTACCTTATAGACATTTGCCCACCCACTCATTACTCGCGCACACTTTGGCGATTCCCGTAAGATTTTGGGGAACCTGTGCGCATTCGCACAGACGAAGGCCAATGGCTGGCTAGCCTTTAACTATATATATGAAGACAGTAACTTGTTCTCGAAAGAACAGTTACTGTTGATGACCGTGCAGCTTTTCTCTGGAATAAATAATGACTAACTGACAACCTCAGCTGCTGACAGATGTTGTTGATATACCTCGATGTGGACAGCTGAAAATGTGTGCCCTGACCGGGACTCGAACCCGGGATCTCCTGCTTACATGGCAGACGCTCTATCCATCTGAGCCACCGAGGACACAAATGAATAGCACGATTGCAGGGACTTATCCCTTGCACGCTTCCAGTGATTCTTACAGGAATCGCCAAAGCATGCCCGAGTAATGAGTGGGTGGGCAAATGTCTATAAGGTACAATACACATGTAGAATTGTGGACAGTTGGGAATGTGAGTCTCGCGGGAAGCGTGCAAGGGATAAGTCCCTGCAGTCGCGCTATTCATCTGTGGCCTCGGTAGCTCAGATGGATAGAGCATCTGCCATGTAAGCAGGAGATCCCGGGTTCGAGTCCCGGCCGGGGCACACATTTTCAGCTGTCCACATCGAGGTATATCAACAACACCTGTTGGCAGCTGAGGTTGTCAGTTAGTCATCATTTAAACTGAACAATGTAGCATTTTTGACACATCTAGTGCAATGTACAGTACTATCATGAGATGTCAGGTATAGAAAAAAGGTGGTAAGACATATTCCTACAAGCTTTGGGATACCCCTAAGTTGGTGGCAAGTATGCTTCCCAAGGACCACAAATGACAAATTAATTTTGTGGTATGTACACTTCCCAAACCCCTTCTAGAAACTACTTAGGTGGTAACCATACTTCCCAAGAACCATTAAAACACCATTATTTGTTGGGATATATACCTCCCACAGTCCTGAAGGCTATATTTCTCAAAAAACGGAAAGTACAGCTGGTGCAGCAGACTGCCACTAGATGCCAGGAGCATACAGAAGTAGTAACACATATTCCAGAAACACTGTAAAGAAATACATTTAGTGGGAAGTATATCCACCACATCAAGCAAAAGGGTTAATCAGTGATTTGGTAAAAAAGGAAAGGTCACTTCTGCGAATATATTAAGATACAGGAAACAAGCACAAATAATGCAAACTGTATCAAAATTACATTTATTCAAATATGTCACTAAGACTCTTTTGCATACAAAACTTGTGTCCTTGTTTGGCTGTTTGAGGATTCACAAATCTTTTTTATTGGCCCAATCTGACCTGGTACTTTCTCTTCTGGTTGTGTTGCTCTGGTCTGGATTAGTCCTGGAGATGCAAATGTTATCCCCAGAGTTCCGAGTTGTCCTGCCAATAATATGTCAGAAATATGCTTCTGAGCAACTATTGACTGTTCTGGAGTCACTGATTTGAGTTTCATACTCCAAACTTTTGCAGTTGCCTTTTCCTGTGTTTCCTGTTTGTTAGGAATTCATACGCCATGCCAGAGGAAACTGATCATTTCTTTATCTCTTTGTTGATTTACCAAGTTGTGGTCTGGCTGCAGCTCTTGATGAGGAGACTGGTTATGAGGCAGATGACAAAATTTCTGTAACACTTCTGTCTTCATAATTAGAAAGAAATAATGAATTTCAATAATAAAATGTTGCTATACCAAATGTTAGTATCCAACAGTTTGATATTCCCAAAACATGTTAACTTGTAGTCTGAAAAGTGAATATCATTACAATGGCATGTAGTCTTCTGCACATTTACATTATCGAGGAAACTCCAGCAAGGTCTATGCAAGAACTTGTTGACGCTGAAGACTATACAACTGACAGTAGCACAAGAGGTACTGATCGAGTGAACAGAGATCTTTTGCAATTGTAGAAAATGAAGCTCCTTGAACGTCCAGCACTTTGCTATGTAGACATCTGAAGCTCCAGCTCCACAGCACTTACTGTCTTGCATCTTTTTAAATTCTTTTCTGAAGTTTGTTCTAAGGATTTTTCTTTTCAGATCGTCTAGTTTTGCATTAGCAAAACAGGTTTAATATATTTTCAGTAGTTCTTTGATGGTGGCATTTTTTAAATTTATATCCAAGTATTCTTTGGCAGAATGATTTCACAAGGATTCATTTCATTGGTAACACACTATAAATTCCATCCTCTTAGGCCATCTCATTTTGTGAACAGCAAATTTCAATTTGTAAAAAGCTGTCTATTGGCATATATGCCCTAAGAATGATAGCTTTTTGTGACATTACCACTCTGAGGCAAATAAATTTTGCATATTTGAATACCATCTAAGCCATGGGATAGAGATACGGGGATCCAGCTGTAAAGGTAATATGAAAAGTGTACTTATCCTACAGAAGAAGGCACTTAGAATTATGAGAAAGAAATGTGCCAGGGAATCTTGCAGAATTTTGTTTCAAGAATTTAAAATACTGACTGTTCATAACCTGTGTTACGGCGTAGTCAAGTGCTGGCTCATCAGTCGGGAACGATAGAGAAGAGATGGCTGTGAAAAGAAGTCAGCCATCGCACACTGACTGGACCTCTCTCCAGGATGACATCACGACAGCAGCGGCCCCTATGTGGAGAAGACATAAGCGCCGAGACTAACTGGTGACGCCCCAGTTGAACAGCAGCATCAAGACTAGCAATTTTGATAGAAGCATCAAAGCTCGTTACTCGCTTGTACTGTCTATGCAACGTAGACTTGGAGTTGTATATACTGAAGATTAATTATTTCGTATGCCGCCCTTTGCTTGCAACACATCTGTGTAATGTCAAAGTTAAGTATTGTATATTATCTTTTTGTAATAAAATTCCTTAATATGACTTGTTTGATTTGATTTTCTAGCGAACCGAGTACGAAGGATTCCTAGGCATCCCATATATGATGACAAGGCTGCAAATAATAACCTGTATTATGGCAGTAAACAGTAACAAAACATTTAATAACGACATACATGTCACAACACTAAAGGTAGAGAGAGACCCCACAGTATCTCTCATAAAACCACACTTAATGAGAAAAGCCTACACTATATAGGCATAAAACTACTGAATTTCTTCCAACCTAATATCTCCAAATTGCCCATTACAGAATTAAAAAAGAAATTAAAATTATTGCTGCTAAACAGTCCTGTGTATTCGTCAATAGATGAGTTTCTAGATTTAGTACAGTAGTGTGATGAAAGACCTCTTTTCGAAAAGTATATGAACCTCAAATCTTAGCCTACATCACAAACTGTAAATATATGAATCTCTGATCTGAAGACTGTGACACAAACTGTAAATTTCTTAATCTGTATATTGCAATAGCAAACTGATTGATGTATAGTCTATACATGTAACATTGTTCTCTCAACCACATGCCCCAGACGAAGAGTTGGGAGATATCAGTGGCGCAAGATAAACGTCATGTACTTGGTTGATGGCATACACTGCATCCTTTCAAGAATGCTTTCTTCTGCAGCAGCTGATCGTGTTGTTTGTTGGTACCAGCATCCGGCTTTTGCACATGGAGTGAGGTAGTTTTGCACAATTGACAATGCAGGGTGGCGAATAATGTGTGGCACAGCACCTTTTTTGCAGAGTATTTCGCAAGATACAATCGCAAGACTTCTCGCCCCTTGCATTTGGCCACCTCGTAAATTAAATGCATCTTAGCCTTCTGCCGTACGAGTAGCTAGCCACGTTACTCCCAACCCTTCCACAGTGAGCATGGTGACGGGGTCCATGCACTCTGAAGTATTTGTAAGCAATGCCCTCTCATGACTGTAGCACCCTCTCGTTGCATTTGCGATCCCCATTTCATATGTCATTACTGATCCTTATTGTATGCCTGATGTGCCATTACTCTCTGCATCCCTCCCCCCTCGACCCCCAGATGGTGCACCTACCACTTTGAGGACGGCTACACACAGTACAACAGCAGTGTCTTGTTAGCTCGCTTTATTTTTTGTTTATTCTTTGGTGGCAAAGATGTGATGATTCTGAGATGGCTGCTAAGTAAGAAGTCAATAAAGAAGCCATAAGCAGGCAAAGTGGCGTGTGTTCTTGGTGATTTAAAATTAGACTAAATATCGTCAAGCAACATCTTTTGGGAACTGCCGCAAATATTACGCTACGGCTGTTATATTTGGGTGACCCCGACGTGATTTGAACACACAACCTTCTGTGACAATTTTGCAAATCCTGAACTGTGCGTCTACTCGACAGAACCAAATTTCGGGTTTTTCACTCTATTGATGCTAACCTTGTTTGCTTCCAGGCGATCTTCGGAAACGTTCCCGTTTGTCGTCATATCTTCTTATTATCACGTCGCTACCTTAAAGATGCGCCACAGGCTCAAGCTGTTTTGCATGACTATATTAATGGAGCAAGAAAGAAGGATAATAGACAAATTCAGTGGACTGAAGAAGCAAAGAAAATGTTTGAGAAATCCAAACAAGATATAGCAAATGCTGCATTATTGGTTTTTCCTAACTCAGAGTTACCCCTACAATTATGTACAGACACATCACATACTGCTGTTGGTTCTGTGCTCCAGAAAATGGAAAACGTAAATTGGAGACCTGTTGCATTCTTTTCACAGAAACTGAGTAAATCACAGAAGGGTTATAGTACCTATGACTGAGAATTATTGCGAATTTACCTTTCTGTAAAAAAGTTTAACCATGTTACTGGTGGCGGAGTAGTGTAAAGGCAACAGTGATGAATCTAACTGCAATTTTTATATTTTATGAAGTTGCCAAGACTGTTAATAGTTATAGTTCCTTACTGATAACACGATGTAATATCTTTAAAATTTTATTTATTTTTTGTTTATTCTTTGATAGCAAAGATGTGATGATTTTGAGATGGCTGCTAAGTAAGAAGTCAATAAAGAAGTCTCAAGCAGGCAAAGTGGCGTGTGTTCTTGGTGATTTAAAATTAGACTAAATATCGTCAAGCAACATCTTTTGAGAACTGCCGCAAATATTACGTTACGGCAGTTATAAATACGTACGTGTGCAATGGTGCAGTGTTGCATGATGGTGCGCTTAATGAGTAGTATATTGCAGATCCAAAGAGAAACTTCTCATCATGTTTGAAGATGGGTCCCATGCACAATTGGGTACATTTACCTCTGATATCGATTACATCTTGAGTAATAACCTTTTTTATTTGCTATTTACATAGCTCCAAAGCTTTCCACAGATATTTAAAGAAACAAAAATTACCTCATATTCTATCATAAGAACTAACAATTAATGTAATGGCCTCCAACATGCGCGAGCGAGCTCACAGGTGACTGCTGTGTATAGGTTAACCCCTTGCTGTACCATTTAGTTCAGTGGTTCCCAATCTGGGGGTCATTACCCCTTGAAGGATGAAACGTAATTTGTTGTGGAGAATAAAAAAATTATATCATTGTGTCTTAGTCATGAAACTATTTCTTGGAGATCATTATTATTATTATTCTACATATTTTAAGACTGTAATATTCACAACATAAGACCAATGATTATTTGCTTTCCAAATGCTATTCTTAATAAGTGACACTATGCAGTTGAGGATACTGCTAGTGAATCTATGAACAACAACTTCTTTGCATATTCACCCGCTACTACGGGTGGGAAAAACCAATAGGTTTTTTAGCTCTGAATAACCGATATTTCTTGGTATTTGTTTGGTCTCTTATAACAGGTGCTTTTCTTAATTTTTAATATAAATGGGTAAAAAAACCGAAATGACAATTAGCCATAGCAGCAGTGCCAACATTTTGGATTTTAAATAAACCTTAAAAAGTGAGCTATTCTTATTTATAAAATTTCCATTGCTTTAAAATATTGATTTATAATAGAAAATGTGATCATCCATCAGTGCTATTTCAATAATAATGTCGACAGAAACGACCAACAAACACGTAGCACAAGATTTAGTGCCGTGTTGCTGAGACAATACTGTCATTGTTAACATGTGGCGTGGACTATTAGATGGTACACACAGTATGCGAGACTTGCCCCATCTTGTCTGTATCGTAGTTTCTCGCTTTTGTCATTGGACATTAGTTGTAATACAATACAGCACCGTCCCTAGTTTGGAAGTGTTTTACAAAGTGTGGTACCAATAAAGTTCAATGCCCCAGTTCCTTTAAAAGATTAACAATGCAGTGACCCACAACAAACTTGCGATATCGTGTAAGGGTAAAAGCTTAACAATTCATTCATAGTTTACAATAACAGTAGAAAGTAACAGTTCTGTTTTCTGTGTATTCATAATATGCCTTTATCCACATACAGCTGTTGAAAACAGGCGAATTAAGATGAATGTCGTTCTTCAGCCTCAGTTCTCACCCTTTAGCACTGACTATTCATAATGACAAAATAGTGATATAATCGTCGATTACACCATGATTTTTAAGCAGAATCTCAAAAAATTAGTATCAGTAGTGCGATGCTCGTGATTGTATTATACTTTTCAGCCACTTACTACGGTTAGAGAAAAACAGCAAACATTGGACAGGTTAACTCTTCTTTGTTAGCCGATGTAATTTAGTAGTTTTCTTCTGTGTATCTTGAAAGTGAGGGTGCCAAAATTTTACAATCTTTGTTCGATTTCTGTGTTTATTTCAGGAAATGCAGCTATGACAATAACAGTGAGACATCTAACAAATGCTGAACATCTCATGAAAGTTTATTCTCCAAGTTGTAGATAGTTCCTGTAACAGACCAGAAATTGCTTCATTACTCACTTTCAAACAGGTAAACAAACTAACTGACAGTGCAAGACAGTAGTAACGTCATTACACCTACCATGCTGGCATACAGAGTATTATTATTGCAATTATTATAATTAGTGGAAGTGGTCAGACACAAAGCATTATCAGGCTACAATCTTTCAGTTCATGCCAGTTATGAAGTAAGGTTTCTACCAAGCAAGTGACTGCAATCAGTAAGTATAGTGAACCCATATCAACTTGGTAGATTTTAAGTAAAGGTGCAAGGTGTGGGTGAAACAAATGTCTCTCTGGACATGAGTGGTGCAGAAGAGGTAAGTTGTATAATAAGTTTCAACACTTTCTGTGAATAGGTAGCTTTCTTTTCCTAGTAGTTGTAGATAGCATTCACAGTGTACCGGAAATCTCGTCATCACTAATCAAACACTGCATACGGAAAAGAAACACGGTATTTTAGATTTATAGATGTGAAACCAAAAGAAAAATAACTGAACAGACTTGACACATGTCTTATGATGTTCATTGACCAAGAAAACCAAATATAAAGAAGATGGCTAGAAATAAACAGTAACCAATTGGCTTAGTGACTCAGCAGCTCTTTGTTTAATAAGGCACCCAGGAAAAGTAAATATCATGTGTTGTATGTCTTTTAAAAATGAAATCGTTCAAAGAAAAGTAATTTTTTTCTAAAATTTAGTTAAGTGCTAATGTTGGCAGTTGTGGAAGGGAGTTAGGGTACTACCTACATTCTCGGGGGTACCACTCTCATAAACTTCGGGAACCACTGATTTAGTTCGATGAAGGCGGGGCCCAAGTGGTGGGAGCCAAAGTGAGCTAGATGGACCAGCGTGATGAGTGGGACAATGGCAGTATAAACCGCCATGTGAACATCTGCGATGTAGCAACAATGTTATTTGTTCCATGCAATACTGCTCTTATGGAATGCAATAACAAGACACCAAAAAGCAGATAGTGTCAACAAAAAGATAACTACAAAAAGACATGTTCTCCCTGAACGAATTTGTAATACGATAATACCTATGACTCTAAAAAGTAGTAGCCATGTCTTCTACGGTAGTTTCAAAAACATTATGATGGCTGTAAAGACACTTTACATGCTGTGAATTCCCATGTAGTTTCACTTCCAGCTTTGTGTTTTATGCAAACTTTGCATGTCCTTGTTGACATCAGATCAATTTAAAAATAAGACTTTAATTTTGCTATATCCACAATCAAAAATATATCTATTCCAATAAACGATTTTTTTATTTTAAAAATATAAAAATATACTAATTTTTTCTTTATAAATAAAAACAAAAACAATGATTAATTTCCGGGATTAATTTAAATATGAAGAAAATATTTGTAATAAACCAAGAGAGGAAAAAGTCAAATGTAAAGTTTGCAAAAAAAAAAAATTTAAACCACCATTAATTGTAGAACATTTGAGAAATTAAGAACATAATTAAGCTATTGATTGTTAAAGAGCACTTTATTCTGAAGAATGTTATATATGGACATTTTATGATTATGAGAAAACAGATTTAGATACTTGGGAAGAAATTAAGAAATAAGACTCTAATCAAACAATGGAAAATCCAGAAATAGTGTAACAAAATTATGAAAAACAAAGTTGCTTCTCACCATATAGTGTAGATGGTGGATTGCAGACAGGTGCAATAAATAGACTGTTACAGAATAAGCTTTCTGCCAATGAGGCCTTTGTCAAAAATAGATGACACACACACACACACACACACACACACACGACTGCAGTCTCTGGCAGCTAAATTCATGATGCAGCAGCAGCAGTGTATGGTGAGAGTGGCAATTTGTTGGGGGTAAGGAGGAGGCTGTGGCAGGGAGGGGGAGGGATAGCAGGGTAGGGGTGAAGGATAGTGAAGTGCTGCTGGAGAGCGTGAAGGGATGAGGTGGAGAGATGGTAGGTCAGTTACATCCAGTCACAAGGCTAGACAGAGGGCTGGAGAGAGAGAGGGGGGGGGCGATTAGTGGAAAAGGAGAGAAGTAAAGAGACCGGGTGCATTGGAGGAATTAGGGATGTGTAGTGCTGGAATGGGAACAGGGAAGGGGCTGGATGAGTAGGACAATGACTAATGAAGGTTGAGGCCAGAAGGATTATGGGAATGTAGAATATATTGCAGGGAGACTTATGCACGTTTCAGGAAAGCTGGTGTTGATGGGAAGGATCCGTATGGCACGGGCTGTGAAGCAATCATTGAAATGAAGGATGTTGTGTTGGGCAGCGTGCTCAGCTACAGGGTGGTCCACTTGTTTCTTGATCACAGTTTGTCAGTGGCCATTCATGCAGGCAGACAGCTTGTTAGTTGTCATGCCCACATAAGAATGCAGCACAGTGGTTGCAGCTTAGCTTGGAGATCACATGACTGGTTTTACAGACAGCGCTGCCTTTGGTGGGATACGTGATGTTTGTGACCGAACTGGAGTAGGTGTTGGTGGGAGGATGTATGGGACAGGTCTTGCAGAAAGGTCTCTTACAGGGATATAAGCCATGAGGTAAGGGATTGGGACCAGGGGATGTGTAAGGATGGACGAGTATATTATGTAGGTTTGGCAAACAGTGGAATACAACAGTGGGAGGGGTAGGAAGGATAGTGGGTAAAATGTTTCAAATTTCAGGGCATGACGAGAGGCATTCAAAACCCTGGCGCAGAATGTAGTTTAGTTGATCCTCTCCTGGCAGTCCTGGGTAGTACCTAGTTACGAGGGGAATGCTCCTCTGTTGCCAGACAGTGAGACTTTGGGAGGTGGTGGGAGACTGAAAAGACAAGGCCCGGGAGATATGTTTTTGTACAGGATTGGGAGGATAATTACAGTCTGTGAAGGCCTCAGTGAGACCCTCAGTATATTTCGAGAGGGACCACTCGGCACTGCAATTGCGATGTTGACTGTCCACGGGTGGGTAGACTCTATGAATGGGACTTCTTGGTATGGAATGGGTGGTAACTGTCGAAGTGGAGGTATTGCTGATGATTAGTAGGTTTGATATGGATATAGGTATTGATGTAGCCACCTTTCAGGTAGAGGTCAAAATCTAGGAAGGTGGCTTGTTGGTTGAGTAGGACTAGGTGAAGCAAATGGGGGAGAAGTTGGTGAGGTTCTGGAGGAATGTGGATAGGGTGTTGTAAAAGGCATTGCTAACTATGCTTATAAAATTTTTGGTGATGATTTTCTTTCGTTTTCTGTTTTTTTTCCTAATGTTCCTGCTGGCATATGTAATTATGATGATGTAACGTACTACCGTGGTTTTTAAATGTAAAGATGTAATTGTGATTATTTCGTTTGCCAATGGATAACCATAGTTTTTTTCCTTCGTAACTGTCGAAAAGTTTGTAAATTTCTTTTTTGGTATATTATTAACTGTGAAAAATGCAGTCAAGAACTTTTATAAGGACTTATGCAATTTATGATAATAATATAACACCCGTAGCCAGGGGACAGCAATAGCGATATCGACAATCTAACAGAGGATATGTAGTAGAAGGTACGGTGCATGATGCATCTGTGAAGCGTGTGCGCGAAAAGTTTTTATGAAAAGTACCCAGAATTGTACGGGCAGTGATACTGAACTGTGAGAATGTCAATTCGCTTTACCACTGCGGTACGTAATGCCATCGCCAATGAACTTTAGGAGCAAATAAACTGGACTGCGAAAGTGCCACTAACAATGCTTAGTTGTGGCAGACACGAATAGTGCCTTCATGCCAATGAACTACGGTGGCATTGATATTCGGGTAGTGGAACCGTTGTCTTTCCCGTTCTATCAAGCCGTGAAAGTGGAGATTTTAATTGACTGTGCAGTATATCTGACTTTCAATGACGTTACAGAAGTTTGAACTGCAAGAACAGAGTGGACATTGTTTACGGCGTGCGTGACGTAAAAGAACAATTCTATGAACTTTGTATTTGTGGCTACGGCTATATGAATGTGATGAACTGTGTACTTATGGACGTAAGCGTCGTGGTCAGTGCACAAAGTGAATAAATGAATGAATGTGCTTTGCAACAGGGGACATGTCAACAATGGTTGCATATCAGCGTGTTGTGGTTTGTTCATCGCCACTGGGTTACTGATACAGCTATGCAGAATCTGTGTTCACATTTCGCTGGAGGTGATTATTAAGCGGAACAGCCTGTGTCCTGCTCACAACTTCGTAACCCGCCGACATCTTGCTGCCCTGCGCAACTTTGTAAGCAAGTTTAAATATTTCGCTGAACACTATCCCCTAATCTAAAAACTTTCTTTCCAGAAGTATTAGAACTATGAACTCTATTCAACTCTTTTCTATGCTTGTTTATGTTTGCTTTCTGCTATCGAAAATGAAAGTACCATTACTGACTTAATATTGCAAGTTAGTCATGGTTCAAACACCAGTAATCCTCTCATTAAAACTATTTCTCTTTGCTTGTCAAAATTATTGCAGCCGTGGGTAGTTTGTTCGCCAGACTTCACATCTCTGGATTTTTTCTTATGGTGTTCATAAAGACATTCCAACTACATCTGAAGATATGCGAGAGAGAATTGTCAGAGCATATGCTTCGATAAGTGCCGATGTGATGAGAAATACCACTCAATCCATGACAAGAAGATTGCAGCACTGCATTGATACCAATGGTCATCACGTCAAACAGCTTCTCTAAATGGACGTTCATGACACCTTTGTGACCTTCATTGACCTTCAAAGACCTTACTGCTACCCATCACTAGATTAGATAGCCATTATCACAAAATAAGTACCAAACTATAGCATCCCAATTAAAAAAACAAAGTTGACCTTCATATCTGATGGGACCCCAGCTAGCTACAAAAACTAATGTCATATTATGGCACCACATTGCGCCATGCAACATTTGTCCCACAAATTTGTTAAAAAATTTGTAGGTAATGGACTAAGCATTCATGAATAAATTATTAACGAATTACATAAACTAATCCGAATTTTTTTTAAAAAGAATGTTATTTCTTTTGGAATAGATGATGTATCACAAGCTGATTTCGTCGAAATGGATTCTGGGAGATTAAACGAAACTAAAAAATAAACAAAGAATATAAATATTTATTAACTGTTACAGTTGATTTTTCAAAATTTTGTATCAAATTTGTTAGATATCAATTGTAAATATAACATTGGTGTTAAGCAAGAATAAGTAAATTAAAAGGAATTTACGAAACAGGTTATACAGCAAATAGATCAACAGAAATGTTTAAATTGTAGATGTTAATCATTATAATCGAATCACATACAAATTGAAAGACCCAAATGCTGAAGAAATAAGGAAAATTTTTGTGAAAAAGAACAAATAACAACGATTTTTCCAGATGTTTATCTCGGTGAAAAAGTTGTAAATAACCAAAAAAGTATATGTTAAATGATTAGGTTAAGGTAATTCATAAAATAGTTGAATGAATAAAAGTAATATAATTTTATAAAATGTTAATAAAAACTTTTTATATAAATGGAGTTAGTTATTGAAACTTTCAATGTGTTTGGTATTGAATATAATATTCAGTATTCTTATTGCTTTATTAAGAACGATAGAATATTTTCATATTCAATTAATGGTTAACAAAGATTATTTCAAAATTTTAAATTTGAATTAATGGAATTAACTAGTTTTAATGAAGACATAAAATCCATATGAAAATTATTAAAAATGTAATTGTGAAGAGAGTACTTTGAAATTTAGTTTTACATTTTAAGAAATACTTGCTGCATTAGTTTCGTCATCATTATATTGTTTTCCATGAATAATTATTCATTGTGTTGAAGTAATTTCAACAACAAATAATTCTTAAAGTTAATTTCTTAAACTTTCTTTCATTCATTACATTTAATTTACTGAATTTGGTACACATTAAGTCTTAAGAAATTCTTCACAATTTGTACAAATACTTCTAATAATTTTTAATGTTTTTGAACATTTTTATATTATGTTCCAATAATGTAGTACTCATAATTATAAACATAATCTTCAAATAACTAAAGTAGTTTTTAGATTTTCATCGGTTGTTCGAAGAACGTGTGGTAATAAACAATAAATTTATTCATTGTTTTCACATGAAATTGCTATAGTTCTGTAACAGATTTCATCTCATTTAGCAATATAATCAACCTTACTTTTATTTAGATCTTTTAAAGGATTAAATTGATCTCAATGACGTGTTTTACATTAATATTTATTTTACATTCTCTATGTTTTCGAATTGATGGTAAAACTTGTTCATAATTCCAATCTAAAAAATTTAGGCTAGTTACCTTTTTTATTTCATAGTTAAAGAATGTAATACAGAATCCTCTATATAATTTGTATTTGAATGTAAGGGTATCTGCAAGCTGTACTTGATTTCCTTACAATTTTTCTAAAGTTATGTTTAACATTATATTTCAGAACCTCTCTTGACTTAACATATTCTAAAATATCATGAAGGTTTTTTGCTTTAAAAAGTGTATTATTATTTTCTTCAATAATTTTTAAAACTGTTTATCGTTATATATAAGTTTGTTGTTTTTTTAGATCTAGAAACAGCGCTGTTTATATATAATAAAGTTTATTAGATTCTTAGTTTCTTAAATTCTAATAAATTTTTTCATTATAAATGGAAATTGAAAATATAATGATTTGACCATTGTGGAAACAAGAAAAGGATACTTATAAAGAAAATTTGCAAATAAGAATATCCTTCAAAAATAGGCTGTATTGACTGTATAAAAAGGAAACAAGAAATATAAGGAAAAGAAAAATGAACATATAAAACAACTGATTAATAACTGAAATAGGAAACATGTACTTGTGAAAATTGTAATAAAGAAATTATAAATTCTGCTAAATATATTCAGAGGAGTAACAGTAATCAATCAAAAAAAGAGGAAACGGCTTTTGAAGAAAAGTATTATCGGAATGGTGAATGTTCTATAGAAAATTTGTTTGTGAAAGACATTTAAAAACACATCAAAAATTATCATATTATGAATAATATTAAAGATATCGAATTCATTTTGTTATTTTATATTTCATTTTGGTTAATCTCGTTTATTTTATTAATTAATCATAATTGTTTTGTAATGACAATAAGTATTAATTTCATCTCACAATATCATCATCAGAATTTTTTTTTAAAATGTGTACATTTAATGTACAAATGATTTAATAATCTCGTTTTTACAACATTCTTTAACTCCTCTTACTATTTTATACACAACATTTTCGATCTTAAAATAACATGCACCAACATAATTTTTGCAGTTTTCATGTTTCATTTTTCTTTCTTGTTTACTTGTGGAATTTCAAAATAGTATTTTCTAAGTAACGACTAGGGTTCAAATTCGCTTATCAACGATTTCCTAGCTCTATAAAAACCTTCAGTTTTTATATCATAAATAAAAGAATTTGTGTCCATGTACCATACATCAGTAGTCTCTCTATTTTTGTTTTTATTTTTAAATATTTAAAGTACTCATTCCAATATAGATTGGTTTATTCAATTTCTTATTTTTTCATACACACTGCAACTAAATGTTCTGAAGATACAGCAGTAGGTTAATACTTTGGTTTTGAAATATATTGCACATATATATTTTTAAATTTGTTATTATTTTAACGGTTTGTGTATTTGTAAAATTTTCTTTTGTATTACCAAGTACAGAATTAGTCATTTAATTTAAAGGTTTCCTTTTCAAAATCATTTTAAGCTTTAGTTCTCGATTCTGCATTAAAAGCAATATATTTTTTCAACCAATCTGATTGTTCAAATGCTAAGGTTCTATGACTTTTCGTTAATTTTTAACCAAGATTTAAATATTGTTTAAGATTTCAATAATGTAAATCATATTTTTCTTTGTTATTTAATGTTAATAATTTATTTCTTCTTCCTGGTACTAATGGTAAATCTTTCTATAAATCATGTAATTATTTTTGATATTCTGGATCGACTTCTAGAATATAATCATATTCATTTTCAATATCATCTGGTATTTTAAGTATTTTATCAGAATTAAAACATGTTGAGTCTAACCAACGGAAATCTCTAATTGGTAAAAACTGAGAGATTGCACAGCCATATAAATTATTTGCACTTAAACATACAATATAATTTGGCTCAAAATTTTTCATATATTTATTATTTGATTTAGCACATCTTTTAATTCTTTAAGAAACACCACCTCTAATTTCTTTTTCAATAAATAAAGACATGTCATAAGTGTTTAATAAATCTAATTCAACTTTTGTCATTTTAACATAGAATCGTCAGGTAAGCCAGGTGTTGTAAAATACCAAGATTTAATGCAAGTATCCCTACAATCTTCAAAAATATCTGCCAGTATGTCAATGTCAGATTCGTTATATTATTTGATATGTTCATCTAAATTTTTAATATTGATTTTTTCCAGACTTGTTTTGCATGATTATAATTTTCATTAGAAATATTTGATTTATTAAGTCGAGAATAAAAATATTCTGTATTAGGTATATTTGTTTTTTTCCTTTTCTCCACAATGCATGTATTCATGAGCATAAACTCCCCTTTTAATCATTAAATGTAATTGTTCATGTTTAAAATATTTTGCTCTTTCTCTAATTTTTTTGTAAGATTAGATGTTGATTTATCAATCACTAATGCCATAAGGTTACTCATATGTAAAAATCTTAATGTTAATCCATCATCAACCTTTTTACTAAAAGAAATATATAATTGTTCACTTTTTGGAATAGTGTTAACATCTCGATTATCTATTGCCAATTCTTTAATAAGCAAATGAACATCATAATTTGCGAAATTATGAATATAAATTGGAATAAACTAAAGATTTTGATACCTGAGATTACAGTCTACATGTGCAGCTTCTCGATATTTTCATGTTAAATGACAATGATCTCCTAAATTTTTCCTATAGCAAATTCTTTTTCACAAATAAAACAAGGTTTTGAATTTTTAAAATTTATATTATCTTTGAAATTTGCTTAATTTGTTAAAAGGAATTCTGTTTTTAAGTACTGGAATTTCCACGGCCACTCTTTTAAACCATTATGTTTGAGTATTCGCTTTTCTGACTTGAGTTATCAAAATACACAATGCACAGAAGGCCTTCATTTAATGAAAACTAACAGGAGACCAAGTGAAGTCCACCTGCACTTTTTTCCATTCATTGTCTAATGTCTGATGTGCATGTAGATGTGTCTCTAGAAAAAGTATTTCCCAAAATTTGTCATCAAACATAATAGCAAATAATTCTGGTTATGAGGGGTGTTCACTTCAGTAATGCTTTTATACCGTGGATCTCGGAATATTTCCAAATGATTAGGAGAGGGGGTTTGGCTTCCTGTGATATCTATGATACACATGCTTTAGGTACCGAATTTTCTTCTTCAATTCCCTTGTCTATAATCAAACATTTTTTACATGTTGCAATTTGGATGTGCATGCATGCATGCACATGCACATGCACATTTGAAGGAACATGCACTGCAGTGACTACAGCCATTATGAAATGCATGAAATGTATTTGCACATGCAAATATGGTCAACAATCAGCTTTTTAATGGAATGACGACAGTGACGATTTGTAGTGAACCGGGACCCAAATTCTGAAGTTTGAGTGGGGCCGTGAATTGTGCTTGGCTGACCTAATGGTCTGATAGTAATCGCTTCAGGAGCGCGTTCTTGACTTCGTCACACCCCCTGCTTTCCTGAGGTGCAGTTGTGCGAGTTTTTGGTGGACCTCATCTTCTGTGATGGTGTTGATAGCGTCATCTTCAGTACAGTTGCTCAGGAACAACAGTAACAGCTCTGCCACCAGGCAGAAACGCTCATCGTCGAAGACGTCTTCTATGGCGCGAAGTTAGCCATGAAGGTGTTGGCTAACCCTACAGAGCCTAGAAGTAAATAGTGGCCTTCAGGCTGTGCAAGGTGTGTCCAGCTTAACTGTCCATTTGGGTACCCACTATCACAGAGGACTAGTTGCTCCACGCAATTCATATCACATGATACTAGGGAAATGAAACTTCAAGTCATCCAACTAGCCTAAAAAATTGTTTTATGTGGATGAAGCAAAGCTACATTCGTCTGTGTAGTTAGTTTCTCAGTAAAACTTTTAAATTAAACTTAAAATAATTAAAACCACATTTCTGGGATTTGCACGTGTTTTCCACTATGCAGGTCCATCATTCGATTTTGAGGAAAAATATTTTTCTGCGTCTGGTAGCCACATGCCACAGCTTCATAATGAACTTGTTTTTTTTCTGTTATGGCCTATAGTTACTATGATACTTCAAAGTAAAGTATAACACTACACATATTTTGAAAAGTTTGCAGTAAAAAATGTAGTCACTGGCCAGTTTACAAATGGTGCATTTTATCCCATACATTACTGCATACTAAATATAGATAATATATCGAAATAGTTTTTAATGGAGGAAGGAGAGTAATACTTCTTTCCACTCTCGAGACAATACGTTAGAAATATTTGAGATTGTCTGTGATGAGGTTGGCACCTATGTACTAACTGATATGGTCTCCTATGTAGAGTGCGGGCTGCCTCACATTTCTCTCCATCTTATACTGCCGATGCAAACTGAACTTGAAAATGAAAGAAAAGCTTAATGAAATGAAAAGACACTGGGAGTCCTCAGCTCATGACACTGACTATGTTTCCTCAGTCTCTGGTGCATAGTTTCAGGAAACAATGTTACCTGTATTATTTTGTTCCCAATGTCACCTATATTATTAAATTTATTCGCTAATTTATGAAGAAACTGTTCATTTTACAACTGCCATTTTAGATGAGTGCACTGTGGACTGTTGGTGTGTTCTGGTCTTGGTTGTTTCGAATGACACTTGAGCGATATAACAGTGCTCAATCAAAATGCAACACAGTTCCTGAACTATTTTTGGTATATGTGCAGCAAGTAAAACAAACATACATTCTGTTAACACAATCTACTACAGGAAAACCATCAAAATAAACAGCAGGAAAATAAATCTTGTTTTACGGTCGAATAATGCAGCTGCATGTGTAGGAGACAACAGTACTTTTGTTTTTAATATATTCTTCTATGGAAAAGGGTAGGAAATAAAAAAAGGAACAGTCGTGTTACTATCTAATAACTGAAGCGAATGCATAATATATTTGCTATTATTAAATCTTTTCAAATAATCATGCGAAATTAAAAAGAAACTGTAGCTTTACAATCTAATAACTGTAGTTGAAGTTCAGACAAAGTTGTAGATTTTCTCACTATCTCGTTTTCTCTCATTGTCCTAAGGAAGTGTGCAAGCCTTGCTACAACATCCTCCTTTCAACCAGAAATGTTCTATTTTTACATTTTTTTAAAAGGAAGTAAACCTTTCTGTTTTCCTTCTTGACAGATCTGAACTACATTATTTATCAACCATTTTCCATATGAGCATACTCTTCGGTTATATATATTTGTGCAATTACTATCCATTTCAGCAGAAACTAACAATACGCAGAAATAGTAACACGTTATGACCGTAATGTGACTGTACAATGTGAGCCACATGCATCAACTGTACAATACGAGCCACATGCATCAATTATGTACTAGCGAGTATTATGAGATGTCTTCAATCCTGCCTGTTCGTTCTCAATGTTTAATTCCGCGTTCTGCTGTCGGCAATTCTAAATTGAACAGGTTATAAATAACTTCAAAATCAACAAATCTGAAAAAATTCGATATAGCAGCGAGATGAGGCAGTGAGTAAACAGAGAAAACAGTAGTGGGACTGGTGCTGTGCTAGGCGCCATACGTACCCAGGGGGCCGTTCAGTCCTTTGCCACAGGAAAGGCCCCTCTACTGACTTCTGTGCTCTCTTGGCTAACACGCTGGCTTTTGTGTCCAGCTTTGGGACCACATCATGTCCCACCTGGAGTAGTGGGATGGGCTATCGTGTAACACAGTTCCTGAAAAATACATGAGTACATCAAGAATTCGAATGACTTTAGATTGTAGATAAGGCTTAGCTGCAGAGAAAGATAAATTTAATAACAGTGATGGAGAGTTGTATTGAAAGCAGTTCTGGATAATTGTTAGGTATACGAGGTGCATTCAAGTTCTAAGGCCTCCAATTTTTTTTCTCCGGACTGGAAAGAGATAGAAACATGCACATTGTTTTAAAATGAGGACGCGTTCATTGTCAATACGTCCCAGAGATAGCAGCACCGTATGGCAGATGGAATTTTACAGCCAGTGGCGAGAATGAGAACTGTTTTAAATACTTAAAATGGCGACGTTTTCCTTACTTGGACAGTGTGCAATCATTTGTTTTCTGAATTTGCGTGGTGTGAAACCAATTGAAATTCATTGACAGTTGAAGGAGACATGTGGTGATGGAGTTATGGATGTGTCGAAAGTGCGTTCGTGGGTGCGACAGTTTAATGAAGGCAGAACATCGTGTGACAACAAACCGAAACAACCTCGGGCTCGCACAAGCCGGTCTGACGACATGATCGAGAAAGTGGAGAGAATTGTTTTGGGGGATTGCCGAATGACTGTTGAACAGATCGCCTCCAGAGTTGGCATTTCTGTGGGTTCTGTGCACACAATCCTGCATGACGACCCGAAAATGCGAAAAGTGTCATCCAGGTGGGTGCCACGAATGCTGACGGACGACCACACGGCTGCCCGTGTGGCATGTTGCCAAGCAATGTTGACGCACAACGACAGCGTGAATGGGACTTTCTTTTCGTCGGTTATGACAATGGATGAGACGTGGATGCCATTTTTCAATCGAGAAACAAAGCGCCAGTCAGCTCAATGGAAGCACACAGATTCACCGCCACCAAAAAAATTTCGGGTAACCGCCAGTGCTGAAAAAATGATGGTGTCCATGTTCTGGGACAGCGAGGGCGTAATCCTTACCCATTGCGTTCCAAAGGGCACTATGGTAACAGGTGCATAATACGAAAATGTTTTGAAGAACAAATTCCTTCCTGCACTGCAACAAAAACGTCTGGGAGGGGCTGCGCGTGTGCTGTTTCACCAAGACAACGCACCCGCACATCGAGCTAACGTTACGCAACAGTTTCTTCGTGATAACAACTTTGAAGTGATTCCTCATGCTCCCTACTCACCTGACCTGGCTCCTAGTGACTTTTGGCTTTTTCCAACAATGAAAGACACTCACCGTGGCCGCACATTCACCAGCCGTGCTGCTATTGCCTCAGCGATTTTCCAGTGGTCAAAACAGACTCCTAAAGAAGCCTTCGCCGCTGCCATGGAATTATGGCGTCAGCGTTGTGAAAAATGTGTACGTCTGCAGGGCGATTACGTCGAGAAGTAATGCCAGTTTCATCGATTTCGGGTGAGTAGTTAATTAGAAAATAAATCGGAGGCCTTAGAACTTGAATGCACCTCGTATATTTAGGTTACTATTTGTAATAGCGAAGATAGAATGTTATAATAAAGTACTATATTTATGTCACACAAATTGTATGTCAATTATTAGAGGCTAAATGCTGTAATGAGAGAATTGTAAAAACCTGTAATATTTGCTAAATATTCGATGTATGTAACATACATGTTGACATGACAGTAAAGTATTTAAAACAGTAAGATAACTAGTCGCCATCCATACATGTATTTTCAAAATTCAGTCTATGTAAGGGCCAGTTCCACTACTATGTTACTGATTATCTTACTATGTGATGTTATAGGTAGAATATAAGAAATAATGCTGTTTTCGTCAATAGTTGAAAAACAGTAATGATAATGCGGACAGACAGCACAGTTAAAAACACTTTAAAACTCTTGAAGAACAGTAAACACTTGAAACAAAAGGCACTTGAAAACTTTTGAAAAACACTGAACATGACATAAGTGACACTCACCATTAAAAACAGAGTACTGTACACTTTGACCAAGGCAGGAAAAGGACCTGCCCTATGATGGTAGATTATTGAAAAGAAAGGAGGTATGGATAAAGATAGGAGAATGGTGGTGATAAGAACTGAGGGCTGATGAGACATGGTGATCAGACAGGGGTGGCTGTGGGGGAAAAGGAGAGAGGTGGTGGGTATTGGGATCTACAAATTTGAAAGGAAAGGGGGCCTGGGTGACAAGGAAGGGGAAATGGCTCTGAGCACTATGGGACTTAACATCTGCGGTTATCAGTCCCCTAGAACTTAGAGCTACTTAAACCTAACTAACCTAAGGACATCACGCACATCCATGCCCAAGGCAGGATTCGAACCTGCGGCCGTAGCAGTCGCACGGTTCCAGACTGAAGCGCCTAGAACTTCTTGAGGAAGGGGAAAAAGAGGAGGTATGGAATAGGGAGAGGATGAGGAAGGAGCTGTTGGGCGTGGGGAGAGGGGTAGATAGGGTGGGATGGATTCAGAGTAAGTAGGAGCGGTAAATGTCAGGGTAGAGTTTGTGATCCGGGAGAGTGAGACGATTGAAATTTCTTTGGGAGAAGACATACAGGTGTGCAGGTGAAGGTTTGGTGGAATGTGTAGGTAAAAGTGCAGCAGCACACTAGGATTGGTAAGGAGAGGGGCTTAAAAGGATTGTTAGAGTTGAGTCTGTAGATGGAGAAAGTTACTCGGAGGTGTTCAGTGTGAGTGAGGAGAGAATTTGTTGAGTTGGTAAAGGATCCTTGTGAGTGAAGGTAAGCAGATGCAGAAAGCGAGGCAGAAATCATGGCGCTCGAGGGTCTGGAGGGACTTACAGAACAGAACTTGGGGGGGGGGGGGGTATGTCCTGGTACCATTTGCATGGCAAAGAATGGGATGGGCCAGGGATTTGTATTAGTGAAGGACAGTGGAGGGGGTACACCCTAGGCTCAGCCTGTTAGACGTTTTAGTCTATTGTAGGCTTTCTGTTGGATGGTTAGAGCAGAAGTTTATAATTTAGTTGCTGATTGAAGGCTAGTCCAAGGTATTTTAGTGTGTTAGCTGGATAGGATTGTCATAAATGGTGAGGCAGAAGTCATGGAGATGGAAGATGTGGGTGGTGCATCCTGTAATTATTGCCTGGGTTTTGGAGGGGTTAATCTTAAGGAGACATTGGTTACACTAGGGGTAAAATGACCGGTGGATTTCGAGGAAATGTTGGGATTTCTGAAGCACAGGATAGGGAGCAAGGAAAGCAATGTCATCATTACACTGAAGGAGGTGGATTGGAGGAGGTAGTTTTGGCATACTGGCATTGTATAAGTGGTAAGGAGAGGGGAGGGAACAGGACATTAGGGCACTCCTGGAGTGGGGCGGAAAGTATGGGAATTGGTGTTGTTAACAATGACATAGGATAGGCGATTTGAGAGGAAGGATGCAATAAGGCAGACGTAGTTGACTGAAAGTGCACAAGTCTGGAGTTTGAAAAGGAGACCAGAACGCCATATGCACTCATTTCTCCAGGTCAAGGGAGACAAAGGTGACAGATTTATGGTTGTTGAGCTGTTAGGATAGTAGATAGGTGATGTTCAGGAGTTGATCATCAGCAGAGAAGGAGGGATGGAAGACACACTGGGTAATATGAAGCATCTGGTGTTGATGAAGATGGTGGTGGATGCTTCGCAAGAGGATGCATTCAAAGACCTTGCTAGACACTGTGATGAGGCAGATGGAGCAGTACAAACAGTTGCCAGCTGGGAGTACGCTCAGTCTGAGGAAAAGTAGGATTTTGGAGATTTTCCACAGGTCAGGATAGTGGCTGTAGAGAGGATAGCACGTACAGAGTTGCAAGAGGGATGAAAAAGGAGATAGGCAATTCTTTGAGATATCGATAGGTAATATGGCCATGACAGGGAGCTGGGTTGCGTTTTGTGTGAAGTACTTGTATTATGTCCTGTGCTGTGATTGGGGTCTATAATTCTGCTCCTGGTGTGTTGTTCAAGTACTGGAAGCTGGAAGATGGCTGTGGGGCTGTAGTGTCTGTGCATTGAGAATCATTGTCTCTTAAATAACAGTAGTCAAAGTTTGCATGCGATCCAGAATTAAAAGCATTCTTACTATATACCAGGAGGTTATAATCAAACTTTCCTGTATTTGACATATTATATCACAGAAACTAATTACCGTACGAGAACCAAACTTGGTGGCATTAATGTCAAGTATGTGGGGAAGAGAAATAATGCAGAATAAATTCAATTGAAACATTTTTAATGTGCTGTTACAGTACATCATACTAGTACATACTGGTACCATTACTGGTACAAAGGGGCTCAATATGACGCCCATCAGTGTCCAGAATAATCTGAAAGTTGTAACCTCCCCACAAAAATTTAAAAGGAAAGTCAATACTTAATAGGAATGGGAGCCAAACGTAACTTCCCTAGCAATTAAATTTAATGACAATAAAAATGAGAATCGCAATCTGACTCAAATATAAATTCTTCACAAAAAATTAAAGTCCATTCAGTGATAAGAAAATTCAATTAAACCGAAATATCGGTCTTTGGCCCTGTGTAAAACAATCAGAATTAAAGTCTTACCTCAGGATAACTGGATGTCAAATTTCTGCTCTTATTTCTGCGCACGGCTTGGAGGAACTGCATTGCAAATAATAATATTCCTTTTTTTTCTGTGAATTTACTGAAATTTTTCTTCAAAAGAAGTGGAATGAAATGGGAAGTGCAACGAAATCTTTAGTTCAATAAAAAATAAAATTTTTGAAAAATGCTTTTGAAATCAAAATTATTATTGGGGGACTTGTTGGAGATTGATTACAATAAATAAGTTTTTACATTATCTAATGATTATATTAATTAATAGTATACCTCATTCACCATCTTGACCAGTGTTGCCGACCGCCTACATCACACAACCGCACTGGGCTGCTACTACTGACCGACCGCTCTGCATGACGACTACTAGCGTACTACACTGCACGACTACTACTGACAGAGTACTGCCCTCAACTAGACAGAGCTACAGACTCGCAACGACTACTGACAGACTGAGAACCGCTCGCAACACTCGCGCGGTCAAGCGCATACTCTCTGGTCACAGATGCTACAATGCCTCGCCATCGCTGCTATGTTACATACGTGTTTCATAACCCTCCACTGGGGGGGCAAAAATTTGGCAGCGATGGTGAGTCATTTGGACTTGCCAAGCGCGGCAAAATTTTTCTTTAATTAACAAAATCCTACAACTTACAGAATATTTAAATATTGTGCACACGCACTAAGTACAAAATATATCAGACAAAGACAAAATGTGAATACAAAACATAGTAGCAAATCAGAAAAATGTATATACAAATTTTTTTGACAGATAACAAAGTGCACAGGCACTGAAAAAATTCTTTAGCATATTCAGAACAAATAAACAGACTGGCAAAATATTATGTTGACAAGTGACATAAGTGTACTCGCACTGGAGTTCAGCGAATCGAAAAAAAAAATGTATAACCAACGAACAGAAATGATGTTACCAAAAAAATGATTTTCATTATGTGACAAGAATTAGGATAGGAAAGGGAAGGATTGCATCATGATTGTAGCACTTTAGATTGCACACAGCTGTTCTGAAAGTCCATATCTTTCCACAGAAGTACAACACCAAGTGACACAACTTGAAGTTCTTTTCCCATCAGAATTTATCAGTGTAGCCAAGACACTGAACTGTCGTAGTAATGTTCCATGTTTTCATTTTGGCAGTACATTAGGTACACCAAACAGTGGGACCATAATAACGTCTTCATCGCTCACGGTGGTGGACAGCATGTCGTGTCAACACCACGCTCTTACAAGGCACACCAACGTAGAATTAGTGCAAAACCAAAGATAGTGCTCCATGATCACTAGGATAAACAGGACAAATGGACATTGCAGTAATTCAGGGTAGTTAGCTTATGAGGATAAGGACATTATGTCACATAATATTGACAATTACAGACTTAATTAGTAGTTTGTGGCATTCATAGCCCAGTTATTGAACATTTCTGTACCAAGTATGTAGTATTACAGAAAAATGTTCATTAATTGTTTTACATAGAATCAGTAGCCTTCTTTTCCTGGTTACAAAGCATTATGAAATAATCGCATTCTTTTCAGTTACAGAGTATAATTAAGAATCATTAACCTTCTCCTAATTACAGTTAATTAATCATTTGTCATTCCGATAATAATCATTAGCCTTTTCCTAATTACAGTTAATTAATCATTTGCCGTTAATTAATCATTTGTCTAATTACAGTTAATTAATCATTTGTCGTTAATTAATCATTTGTCATTCCAATAGTAAGAATCATTAGTCTTCTCCTAATTACAAAGCATTATTAAACAGTACCATAGTTAATTAATTATGTGTCATTCCAATCTATTAAGAATCACTAGCTGGCATCATGGGTAATCGTATTACAATAAACAGTGGCGGTCCTTGGCCAGTTACAAAGTATATTTAGTATGACAGAATAATGTTCATCAGAAGTCTTAGTTGAAAAGGAGAGTCAATTATTGGCCTAGCATTAACATAATACATTGAGTGATACAAATTATTGGCACTCATTGGCCATTAACCAAAACATGAAAACTCAACATGGGAAAAAAAGGGCTAATTAATGGCATAATTAATAACAATTCTTCAAGTGACATTAATTATTGGCACTCAGTGGCCAGCAAGTATTGAATAGAATCATCATTCAGTATTATTCAGATTATTACGAAGTCATTATTAAAAATCAGTTAATTACAGTCATAGCATTAATAATCACAGGCATTATAAGTAGTCTCATTACAATAAACAGTGGCAGTTATTAGCTAGTGACAAAGCATTATTTTAAATATATACTTTTTATTTTTTTGTCTCATTAAGAGGTCATTACTCAAGTGACATACTATTCAGAGCTAATCAGTATTCTTCAGAATTATCATAAACTAGTGACATTATGTGGGACTGGTAATACATTTTTTTGGTAGCAATGCATTGCGTTGGGATCGATAATTAATTGCTGAAACATAACACTATTTGCTTTTGACCTATTGCAGCAAATGAGGATAGGTAACGTCATTCGTCATGAGTCAGCTGTACCAAGGTTATGTAACAAGGCAGTATATGTGATCACATTTATAAATGATAGACACAAATGGGTAAAAAAAAAATGCAAGTACTAGAACAGGTATAATAAGTAACAGGTTTAGCAAGTATCATGAAAAGCTTCTCCTGGAAAAAAAATACAAAATGGATTATTGACCTGAAAGAAGAAACGCATACTATGCTGAAAAGTAGTGAACTTCGAATTAACAGGTAGTGAAATGTGTATAAAAATGTGTTCCATAGCTGTCCTTTCCAAAACTTTCCGTCATCCTACTATGCAATATAACACCTGCTGTCAAAGCAAACTGCAACAAATACTTAAATAACTACATAACATAAATACATAACTTCAACATTATCCTCATCTGTAAAGAAAACTTCATTATCCATATCATCATAACTTCACTATTATCATCACCTGTAAAGAAAAACTTCATTATTCATAATACCATTTCCTTCATCATTATTCATCAGTATTCATTATCATCTGCAAAAAATCACTTCATTACTCATTATACAACTATTCTTTATCTCTAGCATATTTCATCACTAAAACTAAGATGTGTAGTTCAATCTGACAGCCTGCATCAATCACCTTGTATTCTGAAAGAAAAAATTAGCTAAGGCTGCTATTCTATGATGAGTATAGTATATTCTTGTTAATGCTTGTTAATCCTGATCCATTTACTCTTCCTCATAAAGTTATTGCATCTTCTTTCGTTTATTCCGTAGGGGAAATTCCCATTTCTGTTGAATTTATTTCTTACACGCACCATTTCTTACTGAAATTGATGAACAAAGATTAATGTCCTGCATTTAAATCATATACCCACTAAATAAGGACTGGTTTATGGTAACATAATTAACCGTACAGCATAACATGACAGAAAACGTAATATGTCAAAGGCATTGACAGTGTTCAGAGGCAAAATGTACAGATAATATTACAATGCAGCAGCAAAAAAAATGTAAAACAGTCACGATGTTGAGATGTCATAAGGCAAAAAAAATGTCAAAGTCGACTGGTGTGTGTTATATCTTAACTATTTCACAATACATACAAACAAAACTGGAGTACAATCATATACACAAAAAAGTGGAAAATGTGCACGGTCTGATGTGTAACGACAAGAAAAGCGACCTGCTAACCTTACCTTGCCGGGCACTTGCCAAGAAAAAATACGATAATCATCAGTAATTAGTCAGGTGAATTAATTGCATTAGTAAATGACATCATAGTGTGTTGAATCATACAGTGGTTTCACTCAATAAACGGTTTAATGTTTGAGATATGGTGATTGCCTTTCGATTTTCTGGTTCTCAAAGTTTCGACGTGTACAACATTGGGGTGAGGGATGCTGCGAATCCGATATGGACCTGCGTATAGAAGTTCAAATTTACTGCACTTACCTTTTAATTTACTGGATAAATAGTGTGTACGTACTAATATCTTCTGTCCAACGTGAAAGTCGCGGCGTGTACAAACCTGTTTTTGCTGTCTTCTCCGGCGCTCTGCGGCACGTTTGATGTTGTTCAGCGCAATGTCAATTATTTCGTGGTGTCTAAGTCGCCGACATTTGGGGAATTTTACTAATTCTTTAATTTTGTTTGGTGGTTCAACGTTTTTCAGTATAACAGACGGAGATAGCATAGTGGATTCATTTGGAATGGAATTAATTACATCTTGGAATGAGAGTATGTGTGTATCCCAATCAATATGTCTTTTGTGGCAGTATATTCTACACAGTTTACCAATTTCTTTCATTAATCTTTCACAGGGGTTCGAAGAAGCGTGGTACTTGGATATATAAATCGGAGAAATGTTTCTGGCTCGTAACATGCGTGTCCATACGCTACTATGAAATTGAGATCCATTATCAGAAATTACTTTCATTACATGCCCTACATGAGATAGAAAATGTTTTACAAATGCTTTAGAAACAGTTTTAGCAGTAGCTTTGCGTAACGGAGTGAAAGTAACAAATTTTGAAGTGAGCTCAACAGCGACAAAAATGTAGCAAAAACCTCTGTTAGTTCTGGGAATCGGACCAAAAATATCTACAGCGGCCATATGTCTTAATTTAACAGGTACAATGGGATATAAAGGAGGAATATGTGAAGTGGTGTCTGATTTAGCTTTCTGGCAAATTTTACAAGACGCTAAAACTCGTCGTATACGTTTTTCCATGTTAGTAAAATAACAGTTCTGTCTCAGTATAAGAAAACATTTTCGTGCTCCGTAATGTGCGTAGCTTAAATGAGTGTACCAAATTAATTTGTTGACCAGTTCGTCAGGAATGCATAATAACCAATTGTTGCTGTCAGGATGAGAGCGGCGAAACAGAACGTCATTGCGTACAGTGTAATGGTTTCTAATCGTAACATTTTTTCTATCTTGCCAAAGGTGTTTAATTTCTTTCCACACATTGTCTTTATTTTGCTCCTTTGCTATGTCCTGTAATGACGATGAAATAAAGTTTTCAAATGCAACTTGCTGAATGTACATGACACTGAAATTTGTTTTGCAGAAGTTGGTTGCTACGTCTTGCTGATTGTTGCCGAGAGAACGCGATAGTGCGTCTGCTATAACATTTTGTGTGCCGGGAATGTGAACAATTGTAAAATTAAATTCCTGTAAATAAAGTTTCCATCTACTTAACCTGTCGTGAGTAAATTTAGCCGAGAGTAAAAATTGTATTGCTCTGTGGTCTGTGTAGACGGTGGTATGTCTGCCATAAAGAAAGTGCCTAAATCTCGTAAAAGCCCATACAACACATAATGTTTCCAATTCTGTAACGGAATAATTTCGTTCAGCAGGTGACAAAATGCGGCTTGCAAATGCGATGTTTTTGATTACTGTAGAACCATCTTCTTCAATTTCCTGGAAAATGTGTACGCCTAAAGCGGTGTTAGAACTGTCGGTGGCAATGGAAAAATTTCTAGTAAGGTCTGGGTGCGATAAAAGTGGAGCATTCAACAAAGCATGTTTCAAATAACATTCTCGTGAACAAAATTCTGCGTTTCAAAAGTAATGTTTGCGTTACTGTAATATGCAATCTGTGCTCTATCTGGTTAAAATTTATCGTACGTGTTATTATTTACGGGAGAATGTTGTGGCATATCCACTATATGAACTGCTTTGTTATTTCTTACTGACGTGTTACGCTATGGATGACACCTATTGTCTGTTTCATTCATGATTATTTGTTGTTGCTGATGTTGTTGCTGCTCATAAGATCGACTGTTATTAAATGTACGCTGGTAATTGTGCTCATCGTTTTTACGTCTGTCGTAATAGTCATTCCTATACGGTGAATTACGATAGGAATTGAAATACTGTCTTCTTTGTACGTAGTTGTTTCCTTGCTGACGTACGTTACTATTTGTGGTACCATGGAGTATACGTGCTCGCGGCGGAACATTAAAGCCTGGTTGACCTTGTGCATTACATTGTTGGTTACGTATGCTAACCGGTTGACTTTCATGCTGTTGTGGTGAAAAACATCTATTGTTACAAAAATGTGGTTCCTGTTACTAATAATTCCACACATACTGATGATTACGATTTTTTTCTGTAATTAAAATTACGCTGGTAGTTCTGGAGTGCCTAAAGAAAATTGTCACTTTCGGTAAAAATTTGTCATATCCGGTTTTCATTACATATTCTTAATTCTAAATAGAGCAATAGTTAAAGAGCAGTTTTGATAGATATAAAGGATAGTAGAAGAAAAGGCAGCAGTGCAGAAAACTAAAGATGAAACAGCACTACTACAGCTCGGGGCCCTATGCTCGCTACGGCACATATTCATTAAAGCGTAATGAATCCCCTGAGGTCATTACGCACTGCAAATAAATTTTAGCTTTTGCGTTGCAGGAAATGGCGGTAAAATTCCAAAGGCAAATTGTTGTATCCGTGCTAATTCAAATTTCTGCATTATAGGCAATGCTGATGAAAATGCAAAACTAAACTGTCGCATCTGGTTCAAAGCTAGTTTCTTCATTACAGGTAATAGCGGTGAAAATACAAAAACAAATTGTCGTATACAGCTCAAAGCGTGTACCTGTGTTCTGTCATTATTAAACTCTTTACATTTTCTGGCGGATAAAAATTGCTCGTAATCTACGTTCTCGTCATTGAATTTGAAAACACGTTCGGGTTTGTGAGTGAATCTGTTCGTCTGTGTCATTTCGTACTTCAAGTTACGTAGCTTTTCAGATTTTAAGTCGCGTGGCTTTTCGGATTTTACGTCTCGTAGTCTCTGTAAATTGCTCACATGATACGCGCTGCGTAAGTCTGACAAATCTTCGCAACGTGGCGGGTTCTGTGACGTATTGGTGAGTGAAATAATTGTTAATTCTGTTACTTTACTACTTTCGTCAATTTGGTTGTTCTGACGTTCAAATTTCTCGTCAGCTTCCGTATTCGGAGTGTGTGAAACTTCCACCGACTCTAAATTAATTTCGTCGCGAATCTGTACTTCGTTTCTAGGGCATTGTTCGGTAACTGCATTAATTTCGTGTATCTGTGTTTCGTTCGCCAAACATTGTTCAGTGATTGCATCAATCTTGTCTTTACGTGACTCTGTTGTGCCTACACGTGTGCTACGTAATTCTTGTGCAACAGTGCCAACTTCTTCATTACTGTTATTAGCACAAGTCTTAGTATCCTCACGTAATTGTTCTTTACTGTCCTGACATTGTACGGTAACAGCTGTAATCTGCTCACTAACTTGTTTGTTCTGTTCTTTATGATCGTCTTGTTTTTCGTTTGTGAATTTGAAACTTTTATCAATTATTTCGCTAAGTTGTTTGTAATGGTTGTCGAGAATTTCACTGACTCGTAGTAAAAATGCGATAGCTTGAGCCTCAGTAACATTACCCATTTGTTGTGCCAATACTCTAATTTCATCCTTAGTAACATCACCTACTATATTCTCTGTGCTGTTTAGTGGTGGATCTGGAACTTTCTCGCTTACTGTAACCATTTGGTTATTCTGAGCAGTCGGATGTACACTGTCAGACGTTATTTCGGAATTAAATAGATCCGTCGTACTTTGAGTATCCTGCTCATTTTCATTAGACAAACTTGTCTGTGCGTTACTTGAGTTTTCCAAATCGGGTGTGTTAAACTGGGCAGCGCTCATTACAATAGAGCGTTCTGCGTCATCAATTGTCGTCCAATTAACAGACGAGACAATTGAGTTCGTTTGTTCATTATCAGGGTAAAAGTCATCACTAGTGGTTGGAATGCACTGATTGTTAGTGAAAGCAGGATTGTCATCATTACACTGCGTGTCACATGTCCTATCGGTAAAGTTGTTTAAATCGGTAGTTTCGTTCGTAATACCTCGCGATACACTATTCACAGTCTTTCGCGGCATTTTTACAGTAGTCACAATTATTCAAAAACAAATAAGCACAAATGCAAAAGCAACACACAAATACAATAGAGCAACGAATTGCCGTTGACCTGTAGAAAGAAAGTCACAAGTTAAGAAAAGCGTTGCGCCAAATCCTAATTATATCTAAGCAAACAAGAGCAGATATCTGACTGTCGCTCAAAAGACTCTCAACGAAATTCGATCCTGGACTGGGTGTCGCCAAGTGTAACCTCCCCACCGTTATTTTAAAAGAAATGATGATACTAATTAGAAATGCTAATAGACATTGCTCTATGCGTAACCTGCCCACAATGAAATGTACTGACAATGGCAACAAAAATGTGAAATTCGCAATCTGACTCAAATATAAATTCTTCACAAAAAATTAAAGTCCATTCAGTGATAAGAAAATTCAATTAAACCGAAATATCGGTCTTTGGCCCTGTGTAAAACAATCAGAATTAAAGTCTTACCTCAGAATAACTGGATGTCAAATTTCTGCTCTTATTTCTGCGCACGGCTTGGAGGAACTGCATTGCAAATAATAATATTCCTTTTTTTTCTGTGAATTTACTGAAATTTTTCTTCAAAAGAAGTGGAATGAAATGGGAAGTGCAACGAAATCTTTAGTTCAATAAAAAATAAAATTTTTGAAAAATGCTTTTGAAATCAAAATTATTATTGGGGGACTTGTTGGAGATTGATTACAATAAATAAGTTTTTACATTATCTAATGATTATATTAATTAATAGTATACCTCATTCACCATCTTGACCAGTGTTGCCGACCGCCTACATCACACAACCGCACTGGGCTGCTACTACTGACCGACCGCTCTGCATGACGACTACTAGCGTACTACACTGCACGACTACTACTGACAGAGTACTGCCCTCAACTAGACAGAGCTACAGACTCGCAACGACTACTGACAGACTGAGAACCGCTCGCAACACTCGCGCGGTCAAGCGCATACTCTCTGGTCACAGATGCTACAATGCCTCGCCATCGCTGCTATGTTACATACGTGTTTCAAAGTACAGGATTGCATTCTGCACAGCATGTCTGTAGGAACACTGGCTTGATATGCTGCGCTTCAGATCAGTGCATATGAATGTTCCCCTGGTGAGCCCTGTCCTTCAGGTAGCCTCAGAACCAGAAATCACAGGGAGTGAGGTCAGGTAATCGTGCTGGCCAAGCATTTGGAAATGATCAGCTGATAATTCAATCGTTTCCAAACGTGTTTCGGAGAAGCAGGTGAACTTAATGAGCGATGTGCAGTGGGGGCCCATCTTGCATGAAAAATGCTGAGTTCAATGCGTCTCTCTCCTGTAAGGTCAGTATCACATTCTGGCGAAGCATATCGCAATAATTCTGGCCAGTCACACTGAATGTCTTTGGTCCTCGATCACCAACCTATTCAAAAAAGAATAGGCCAATGATTAACTTAACCGCGAAGCCACACCGTAAGGTGACACATTCACTGTACAGAGGAATTTCGTGCACAGTGACTGGAGGTGAAGATCCCCACACTTGGCAATTCTGTGTGTTCACCTCACCTGTCAGAGAAAAATGAGCTTTGTCCGTTCATAGGATGGTTCAGAGCCAGCTCTTATAAACTTTAATCCTTGCGAGAAAGTGGAGAGCAAAGTCAACATGTCGTTGTGTGTCCTGTGGTGCAAGCTGCTGTATGGTATGGGTCTTGTATGGATACCATGTGAGAATCGTTTGAAGCACCTTCCGTGCAGTGGATCACAGGATGTTCAACTGTTGGGAAACAGCATACACACTGCCTGACGATTAGGAACTGCCGCACAGCATTGTCTGTCAAAGCAACAGGCCAGCCGGAGTGGCGGTGCGGTTCTAGGCGCTACAGTCTGGAGCCGAGCGACTGCTATGGTCGCAGGTTCGAATCCTGCCTCGGGCATGGATGTGTGTGATGTCCTTAGGTTAGTTAGGTTTAATTGGTTCTAAGTTCTAGGCGACTGATGACCTCAGAAGTTAAGTCGCATAGTGCTCAGAGCCATTTGACCCATTTGAACCACAGCAACAGCGATTTCATCAACCACCTGTGGTGTAAACGGTCATCAGTCTCTTACTGGAGCAACTCCCAGTTCTCCAGTTGTATCGAACATTTTAATAATGCTCTGTACAGCAAGTGAAGAAAGAAGACCCTTCCATAATCCTTTCAGCCGGCGATATTCTCAAACTGCAGGTGCAGCATTATTGCTGTTTTGATAATCGAGCTTCACCAGCAATGCACTGCTTCTTTGGTCCAAGTGCACTGCGACTGCTCAGGTGTGTGAGACTATGAATCACAATGACTGATCACCTGGTGGGCCGTAGTTGGAACTGGATGGTAATCCATGCTTCTGGTCTGAATTTTTCTGTATTTGAACAAGAAACAATTATATCTGGGCAAACATAATGAGATAACAATCAGCTAATTTACGTAAAATACGCGATACGCAAGTGTATTGCACTAACTGCAAGTCATTACATACATCTGTTGGCAGATGACAGTATATATCGATTAGACATCGTTTCCATGCTCACTAGCTTGTGTGCTCCTTGGAAGTGGAATTGATAACATCTTTACCTACGGTGGAACATGTAACATCTCCTTGGCATCTTACCAAAAGTATTTGCTATGTTGGTAGTAAGGCAAAGTGGGTATGGCCCCACTCCACATTGTTGCCAAATTTATTCAAGATGGTGGATCCAACATGGCGGCCATAGATATGGAAACGTCGCACTGACGTCATGGCAGGAAGCTCAAATTTTGGCGAGAAAATATGTAATTTGGGCTACCCTACTAATCTAATCCCACCCGACTCCCCTCCCCTCCCCCCTCTGGAAATTGGTGGGAAAAGGACTCAGTCTGTGCTTGGCTGCTGGATAGGATGGACATAAGTCTTTATTTTACCTAAATTGAGATGGCGATCCAGTGAAAATATAGCGGGAAATTCGTTCAGTCTGTGCTGAGCTTCCCAAGAGGATGGATATAATTGTTTATTGTGTGCTATGTATTCAGGGGATGAGATGTCTGTGGTTGAGAAGGAGGAGTTTAACAGGGATATTAACTGTAATGATGCAGCTAAGGGCTGTGTCCATAACCACATGCATGATGCTTGGAAAGAAATGATACTTGATGAATGTATGAAGAAGACAAATACACTTCAGCAAATAATGAAGATGGAACAGGATGGAATAAGTTACACTTCGCAACTCAGGTTGATAAATATGTGTGCTGTAGCTGTAGATCATTCGATAAAACTCCATTCAGTCTCCCGAAGTGCAAGAGGTAAGACGTTCATCCACTCCAGCAGTCATGTTTTCTGCCCCAGAGTCTCCGTGCCCTCTGGAAGAAGCCATGCACTGGGCTTGCAGCACCAGCCACCAACAACAGCAAGATGGCCGTGTGCTAAGCACTTTCTGTTGCTCTGTAAATACCTCAACCTTCTCTGTGGCACACAGATACCCCTTGTCATTGAAAATAAACTGCTTCAGGAGTTATTAAATTTGGTGTCTAAGCAATGTGCAGAATATTGTCAGATACGTATCTTGAAGATGTCATAGGAACAATATGTACCACTGCAGAGAGAGAGCGAGAGAAAGAGAGAGAGTTTTGCAGATGATGCAAGAATGTTTAAACAATTTGCGATGTAGCTACACGTTTTAGTCTGAGGAATATCACCACCACACTTGAACACTGATTCTAAAACAAGATCGCACCACACTTGTGAAATTATCCCTAAGACACTTCGTACAATTTCGTGGGTAACAATATATCCCTCCCTGTCTTTGAGCACGAGCTGCTTCAGGAGTTGCTAAATCCAATTGAATATGTCTGTAAATACAGGTTCAAAAAGATCGGTGCACAGTAGTTTGCTTCAGTTTTGTGATGTATACTGCTACACTCGAACACTGACTCTAAAAAGATCATGGCACACTTGTGAAACCTCCCAGCCTTTCTCCATGAGGCAGTTCACACGCTTTGTGGGAAACAGATCCCAAAACAGACATCAGCTGCAATATCCGATGTTACACGCCAAAACGACGATATTTGCAAGAAGAAATAAATATATCTGTAGCTTTAAACTGGTAAACAGGAAGCTAACCACTTTTTGATCTTTAGCTGCTTGTTTCAAGCCACAGCCAGAGAGAGAAAAAATGGCTTTTCTGAAACGCCGAGTGGGCTTATTTTATATGTGTTACTGGAGTCAGGGACGTTAAGGCTCTATTTTTTATTTTCCTCACTTCTTGAAGTGCACTGGTGTCTTAGCACAGATGGTAAAACTCGCAACGATTACATATCTAAAACTTCTTGACATATTTTGTATCCCATAACAGATCGTGAAAATAAAAATTTCGATGAATTTTTGATGTCCTACAGCTGCTGGTCTGGAGGCTCTAAAGCCACAATGGCGGTTGGGGGACAGCATCTCGCCTGTCTGAACCAGAGGAACTGGAGAGTACTAGAATTTCAGCAGCAAGACTATTTTGTACAGATTTGAAGAAAAACATACAGCAGTCATATTGCACTGACAGTTAAACTCTGCAAAAGTGGTCTCCAGATCATGAAATACAGAAACTATCGCCGAAGACTCTTCCTCAATTACACTGCTCTGCTACTATCGAGAGAAGCTTGAAGTTTTCGGTGTGAAACCGATCTCTATCCAGGCTATATCACCACAAACGACAGTACCATCACAAAATATCGATTAGTAAACACAATTCGTATCCTGCACCATAAAAACTTATCTGGAATATAGCTGTTGACCACCAGCCACTCACACATATACCGCGGAGACAGACAGATCCCAAAAAACATAAGCACATGAAATATATACAGTCGCAGTACTGGACATTTCCGACAAGATCGGTCGGTCATCCGCCACGGGCAGTTGTCACGAGGCAACTGCCCCCGCACACACTGGCCTGATGCGCGAGCAGAGCACCCTTACAGACAGCGGACACTCTCTGAATTGGTGTACAAAGACAGGGTTGGTTCCCATGGCAAAAAGGCGTTACTGTTTTCAGCCCTGAACTGCTTGCTAGCTGCCATGCTTTCTACAGCCATCTCCAGACTCTTGGATTACAAGAACATATTTATTTTCACGTTGTTTGCCAGAGTATCATACCGTTTCGCGATAGTTCTCGATATCAGCCACATGGCAGTATGCTACCGATCGCTTTCACAGTATAATTACGAAGATAAGACGTGGAAAATTATATCTATAGAAACGCAAACCTGTAGCGAGGTCATTATGTGGGACGTGCTGCGAATCAATGAGTAACTAGAAACTCATACCATCTGCGAAGATCTCTACGTGATAATTCGAAAATAGAGGAAACTGGTAGTTCCGCTCGTTTTTTTTTTTTAACGATTACCGATGTCACTGATAGGCTATAACAAATTCCAAATCATCCTTCTACTTTACAAAGTCAACTAAGCGTTTCTCATATTTAGAGAATCAGTAAATGTCTCTTCCACCTGTTTTTCAAAAAAATGGTTCAAATGGCTCTGAGCACTATGGGACTTAACATCTATGGTCATCAGTCCCCTAGAACTTAGAACTACTTAAACCTAACTAACCTAAGGACATCACACAACACCCAGTCATACCTGTTTTCACCATCTAAATGCACACAAAACACACATCACAATCGATGTGCTCTCAACTAAATAAAGACAGGAAATGCGTAGAATGTCAGTACAAGCTGTCAACTGGTCAATTTACATGGGAGGGAATAATTGTCCAGCATGAACACGCGCCCATATTGAATCTTCTCAAATTTCCACGGAGAATCCTCCCAACACACGCGATCACGAAGGCTGCCCAACACATACTGATTACTAGTTCGCTATTTAGCCGTCTAGAGGCCGACACGCTTAGATCTTCGCTATTTAGCCGTCTAGAGGCCGACACGGTTAGATCAGCTGGACGTTGTACCCCAGTCTGTCCCGTTTGGTCGGCTCAATACGACAGCTCCCGCTGTTAAGTCGGAAATGTCTATCGTTCCGGCCATAGGTTACCTCCGCCCCAGGCCCCGTACGCTAGGGAGAATCGTCCTAGGAAATCAGCCACATATTTACCACTATACTTACAATTAAATATAACGATTACAGCTTCAATCTGATGACATTCGACAATGAGCGAAGTATCGAAAATACCCCCTCCTGAAGGCTGTAAATATCAAAATCTGTACTATTTTTAGGACTGGAATAATTTTTCACGTAAAAAAATCTTTCATTCACCTTACGGCTATTGAAGCGTTGAAATGGCAGTTTTGCACGTCAAATCCGATTCTTCCATTTGCAAGACATAGGCATTTTCTTTGTACATGTTGGAACACTGACCACAGTAACTTTACACCTCAACACATACTCTACAAGCCTGCTGATCATAACATATCTATCACACATGCCCCTACTAAGTATAATACTTCGCCAATAACTAAATGCTGGTGACACCAAACAATACTGAGCGAAAATCTGCGATAGATGGACACATCTCTTTTTTTTTTCCGGGTGGTATCAGAATGTCATAGGAAGAGAGACGTAATCATCTTATAAATGACCAGCTATCTTTTCATAAATAAATAAATAAAAAGCACAGTCGCAATAACTTTGTTACTGTCACCTTGCATAAAAAGTGTCCTATTTCTACAGGTGGACACAAGTATCGCTAACGATATCCACCTTAAAAACTCTAAAAGCTTTATAAATCAAGGTATAGTATTGCTTCCGAATGTAATGGTCTTGCACACGAATACCGCAACGCTGTGTATTAACAGACCGATAGCGCAGGCGCACGCGCTAGCGTGTAAGCTCGTAATAAAACCACCTAATTTAGAAAGTGAACGTGGTATTAAGTTGATATTTGCAACTCCCTGATGCCGCCGCTAGATATTTCTCGCACTAACAAACAGTATTTGTAACGCATTCTATCTCGATTCCATGCCAGAGAGTCTATGATATATCCACTGGGTTATAAGAGAGGGAGGATGATGGTTGATTGAAAACGATGGTATGAAATGTGGCGAATCACCTAAAAAATGCAACGCTAGATTGAGGTCGTAAGAAATGTACAAATTCCCATGACCAATACATTGGCTTTTCAGGTGTATAGTGTTATGCTTTCTGGTAGAAATGTTGTCTGCGATATGGAATCTTATTCAGCCACATATGGAGGTGCCTTTCACTGATTACAGCCACTAGTGGATCATATTCGTGTTGGGCCACATACGCAGACTAACCATCTACACCTTAAATGCAAGGAGTCAATGGTCTCAAAACGGCGAATTTCGCCAGTTCCTCCAGGACGAAGTAATAGACATCTGCTTCTGAGACTTGGCTCGAACATGGGGTGAAAGTACGGGAGCCAATTACTGCTGCTACCGCATCGACAGGCCGGCAGCTGGCGGCAGAACAATCGTCTATGTCAAGATTTCACTGCAGCACCACCAACTCATCCTTTCAGAGCTAAACACACTAGGAGCCATGGGGGTGGCTGTAAACACCTCTGCTCGGAAGATCACCTTTGTCTGTCTATCGACCACCCAGAGAATTGCTCCTGGAAGCAGATTTCGACAACTGCTCTCCACGAAGGGGCGAATTTTCATTGTCAGGAACTAAATACACAGAGTGGAATTCTCACCCCTCCAACACCAGTGGGCATTACTTCTCTCACATTGTTCAGAGAAACGGTGTAGTCTCTCTGGGGGCTTTTAACCCCACACACTGCCCACCTGTGCCAGCCAGATGTGACTGACACAGCCCTACTGAAAGGAGTTGGTCAACACACATCTGCCACAATTTGGAACATCCTGTCTTCAGCTCATGTACCTGTGACCTTCAAGATGGACGTAACTGGCGCAAGACTGCCATTCAATCGTCCAGATTATCGTAACATGAACAGTGAGCACTATACAAAGAGGATGTGCTTGACCCATTCGAAGACGTCCCTGACATGAACAAAGTGGGTACCGATGCAGCCCTGGCCTTCCTCATCCAGCAAATACTTCGGGCAACAGACGCAGCAACACCAAGATGGCTGCAACGACCGTGTCAACTACTGCCACACGTCCTCGAGGCAATCACTGTTTAGAATCAGCTGTCCCGTGAATGGCAGATCACCTGCAACCGAGACACAAAATGCCAGCTCAACCACATGAGCAGGGAGACCAAGATGGCTGTCGAGGAGGACAGGAACTGTGAATGGGGCAGCCTAGTGAACACACTAAATCTTGATGTTGGTAGTACTGGGAGAGACATCAATGACCTCCTGTGTCGCCAACAGCGCAACCTGCTGCATGCCCAGGACTACACCTGCAAGCCAGATGCTAAGGCAAGCGTACTTGCTGGTGCCTTTGTAGCAAATATTACACCCATGACCGGCATGGTGGATGAAGACTGTCCTGTCGAAGAGCAGCTGCCTGTCTTCCTGGCTGCAAGAGTTTGTAATGCACCAAAAACTTTTGATACGATTTTTGGTTTCACATTATGTTATAGAGCCGACTCAACTTAGTCTCGACAAGAAAATCCATATTAACCAAATATTCTGAAAACAACGCATAACTTGATAAACCAAGCACGTTTCAAAATTGGTTGCATTTACATGGGAGCGATAATTGATTGCAGAATTGGTAAACTAGCAGCTAGAATCCGATTTGCAGAATATATTTTGAAGTGTTTTCATGACTTCCCGGAAGTGATATTGGGAAACTGGTTTACGTATTCCGATTGTGGGGGGCCCACATAAACGAGGTGATTGTTGTGTGTCATCTTCCACCATCGGTTGGAGACTAGCAGCAGCCAAACTAGAGAGTTATCGCCCCACGCATAAGCTGTTGTTAATGCCACAATACCATGGCTGCATTTGGAGTCGTGCTTTGGTTTGAAAGCATGGACAAGTGATGAATGGCATTGCATTGTGTTCACTGAAGAAATGCAGTTTTGCGCTATTCCAGATGACTGTCGTCTGTTCTTCCAGTGTTCTGGAGAGGCACAGCAGTGTTACTCCTGACATGATGATGTGGGGAGCCATCGGGTATGACTCCAGAACACAGCTTGTAGTGACTGAGGGAAATCTGACAGCACAACAGTACATTGAGGACATCCTGCATTCTCGCATGTTACCTCTTGTGCAAAAGTATAATAATGCCATTTTTCAACAGGGCTCATCTTGTCCAGATGTGGCTGTCTGTGTGATGTTGAGGTACTCCCATGGCCACCTAGATCCCTAGACCTGTCCCCAGTAGAACACATGATCAGGTCAGACATCAACACCATCCCAGGGCCAGTAACAACAGGTGTGTGCCAGCTTGCCACAGGAGAGGATACTTCTTTACGATACCCTTCCAAGCTGAATCAGTGCACGTACCCACAGAGGATGGGGTGCGCCCATTTCTTCTTCTCCTTCTGTGTGCTTCACTTTTTGTTGGGCAGTAGGCAGTGTACGTGTATTAGAGAGAGACAGCAACTTACATCATAAACTACTGTTGCTTCTACACGCTTACTGATCCACACCACAGACTCTCCCCCAATTCTCTTACTCTCGAGCTCGATTTTAATGGGTGACAATTGTTGTACTGGGTGGTTAGCATAAAGTGCAGCTACTCACAGAGGTCCAATGTGGGCTGTAATTATCGTATGGCACCGAAACTTGATAGATATGCTAATGCATTAAGATGGAACACATTTAGGCTGGAAAAAATTGGTTCAGATTTTGGCCACCAGGTGCAAAATCTGCCACTGTATGCCATTTTGTGACAGCTAAGCTGTTATCTGACAAGCCGTAATGTGACTGAATAGTGTGGCTATCGGGAAGAGAGACTGTGTGCTATAAGTGAAACTGTTTTATGTGAACAGCAACAATTACAGAACTGCACTGAGAGAGTATACAGTGTGAGGAGAGGTCCGATGTCATTAAATGGTTTAAAAAAGATGATAATGAAATTCAAAAACACGAATGACCTAGGAGTGGCATCTGGAAGAATAAGGCGTCCTATCCCAGTGGAAGTTATTAATGAGGTTCCTGTTCCTGTAACTGACGTGCAGCACGTGCCCCAAGTAGTGCACATATTCATGCTGTGTCATGAGAATTGTGTATCCTATGGCCAACAGTATGGAAAGCTTTGCAGTCTATTTTACACTGGTACTCATACAAGACTCTGATAGAGCAATAACTGAAACTGCACGATCCTTAACAAGTTTCTGAATATGCTCTTCATTTTCTGGCAAGGATCAAAGTTGATGATAAGTGGCCAATAAAATTTTGTGGAGTGACAAGGCATATTTTACACTACAGGGTGCAGTGAATAGACAGAACTGCCGACTGGTCGGTTGATTGATTTGGGAGCGGTGGCAAACAGCGAGGCCATCGGTCCCATTGTATTAGGAAAAGATGGCAAAGGAAGTCGGCTATGACTTTTTGAAGGAACCATCCCGGCTTTTGCCTGAAGTGATTTAGGGGAATCGCCAGAACTGCCGAATTTGGGATACTGTTAAGTTGCATGTTGTGCACCAAACGCCACGGCATTTACTATATGTGAATTTGTGCTGTGTGTTCATAAGCACCTTTATTCTCCATCCACTGTCCTTCGAAGAGAATACACCCAAAGAGGCTGTCGGGTGTGCCATGATGTCTGCATGTTATCAAGACATAATTGTACAGCATTTGATTTCTGCTTTAACGACCATAGCTGTGTGGAAAATACCATTTTCATACAAGATGTGGCAATACCTCAAGTTGTTTCCCCAGTGAATGATCTCCTTAATGCAACAATCCATGAACATGTTTTCTCAAGATCACCTGATTTCAACCCATTTGACTTTTGGCTCTGGGGATATTTAAAAGAATTTGTTTACCAGGGACATGTTTGACCTCTATCTGATCTGGATGTCAGTATACAGAAACACATTGCTCAGATTCCACCGGAACTGCTGTGAGCAACTGTTGATCATGTTGTTTTACGTATCCAGTGCTCATACTGAACACACTGTGTAAGTGGCGGTTGATAATAAAATCAACATTACACCTATCTCACTTGTTTAACCTTTTCTGCCCACATCCCATTCCTAAACCATATTGAAACATTTCTATACATCTTTCTTACATGCACAGCACCAGTTTTACACCTGATGGCTAATATTGGAACCAATTCATCCAGTGAAAACCGGTTCAGCATTAATACAATACCATATCTAAAAAGTTCTTCTGACATATGAAAACTACGCAGATGGAAAACCACTCTGGGAAATATCCTTTTTCTTCTTAATCTGGGTGATTGCGGGTTCCCACGCCTTGCTAAGGATGTAACCACTGTCACGATTTAGTTGTGGCTCCCTTACTCTGATCTCTATGGCTTCTTTGATGACACAGTCCCAGTATTTGGAAGTCAGAGTCGGGACTTTGGTTTGGTCATAATCCATGCTATGGAGTTCCGACAGGCAATGCTCAGCAATTGCTGACTACACTATTTTGGCTCTTAAGAGAGGATTGGATTTCTCTCTGACTCCTAAAGATGTACCCATTACTGACATCATTAGCACACGGAACAAACAGCTGCTCGACTTCCACCTGAAGCTGCTGAAGGAGTTCATCACGAAACCTGCAGAGCTCTAACCAAAACAAAGCTGATGAAACCGAACATCTCCTACGGGATCAAATCATAGTAATATTATCTGCAGACAAGGGCAACGCAACAGTGTTCCTATACTGACAGGATTATGCTGAGAAGATGCGGGGCCTACTTGGTGACAGCGCATACCGCAAGATTGACACCAATCCTACCAAGAGGGTCGAGAGGAAGACTCTGGCACTTCTCAGCGATTCTGGCTTCCCTGACGAGATTACCAAGAAGCTACGCCTGAGGGCTGCTGTTCCTCCTAGACTTTATGGACTGCCGAACGTGCACAAGGAATCGTTTCCATTATGTCCCATTGTCAGCAATATTGGTGCCCCAGTGTACCTCCTCGCCAAGCACCTCAAACAACGGCTTAGCCCTTACGTTGGGAGATGTACACACCATATCTGTAACTCCTTGGATTTCCTGGGAGGCATCAACAACCTTGCGCTTAAGGAATCTGACATACTGGTGAGCTTCAATGTGGTATCTCTATTCACCAAAGTTCCGTTACAAGAATCCTTGGAACTCATCAGCCAGAAATTTGACGAAGAGCCCACCAACCTTTTAAGACATATTCTGACATCAACTTACTTCTTATTTGATGGTGAATACTACGAGCAGACAGATGGAGTAGCCATGTGGAGTCCACTCTCACCCATTGTTGCAAATATGTACATGGAACATTTCAAGGAGGAAGCTCTTGAATCAGCACATCTAAAACCCACCTGTTTCTTTTGATATGTGGATGATACCTTCGTTATCTGGCCACATGGAAGAGATAAACTGGCAGACTTCCTCACACATCTCAACTCCAGACATGAGAATATTAAGTTCACCATGGAGATCGAAATGGATGGGATGCTCTCTTTCCTAGATGTTTTGATTAGAAGACGAGCTGACAGCACTTTGGGCCACAGCGTGTATAGAAAGAAGACACACACCGATTTGTACCTACATGCGGATAGCTGCCACCACCCAGCACAAAAGAATGGCATGCTCAAAACTCTTGTACACAGAGCTCACACCATCTCTGACAGGAACAGTCTCTGACAAGAATTGGACCATCTGAATACTGTGTTTCAGAGGAATGGTTACAAGGAAGGGCAGATTCAGAAGGCTCTACAGCCCACACCTGCAGCACTCGCGGAAACTGAGGATGAACCTCAGGTGGAGGCGGCCTTGGCTATTATTCCGTTTTGTGGGGCCTTATCCGGAAAAATTGGACGCATTTTACGTAAACACCGAGTGAAAACCATCTTCCGTCCTCCAACCAAAACCAAGAGCCTTCTTGGTAGTGTCGAGGGCAACCTTGGTCTACATAAATCAGGGGTTTATCAGATACCTTGCCAATGCGGTAGTGTATACAGAGGGCAGACCATTCATATCATTCAGGACCGATGCCGAGCACATCAATGGCACACTAGACTGCAACAGCCCAGTAAGTCGGCAATCACTGAGCATTGCCTGTCGGAACTCCACAGCATGGATTATGACCAAACCAAAGTCCTAAAACAGACTTCCAAATACTGCGACTGTGTCATCAAAGAAGCCATAGAGATCAGAGTAAGGGAGCCACAACTAAATTGTGACAGCGGTTACATCCTTAGGAAGGTGTGGGAACCTGCGATCACCCAGATTAAGAAGAAAAAGGATATTTCCCAGAGTGTACCAACTTCGGGGGAGGAGGGAAGAATGAGAGTGGTGCCGGCAGACCCTCCTGAATGAGAAGACCGTGGACACAACGCCCAGGTGGTGGGAGAACAGACGCTGTACCTGGACCGCGTGCGCGACACGGGCTGCACCGACTCGTAGGAAATGCCTGAGGGAGGAGCGGGAGGGGGATTGTCCTATATATACATGGCACTGGCCCACCGCCGGTCAGTACATCAGCACACCTGATGATGGCAACGTGGTCGATTGCCGAAATATTATGTCCTATGCACATTCATACCAGGCTGTTCACCTGAGATTTACTTCGTTGTTTTTGAAGGAATTCAAATTCTGAAAGTAGCAGGGATAAAATAGAGGAAGTGAAAGGCTATTTATAACTCACAGAAACCAGACAGTAGTTATAAGAGTCGAAAGGCATGTAAGGAAAGCAGTGGTTGAGAAGGGAGTGAGACAAGCTTGTAACATATTCCTGATGTTATTCAATCTGTACATTGAGCAGGGAGTAAAGAAAATCAAAGAAAAATTTGGAGTAGATATTAAAGTTCAGGAAGAAGAAATAATAACTTTGAGATCTGCTGATGCCACTGTAATTCTGTCAGAGACAGCAAAGGACTTTGAAAGCAGTTGAACGGAATCAACAGTGTCTTGAAATGATAATATAAAATGAAAATGAACAAGAGATGAATACAGTGAGGTAGACTAAGAGGTGAATACAGTACGCAGATTTAGAAGGCTGTATGTTACAGTAGTTATTTGGAGGTGAAGAAGCTTGCAGAGGATAAAGTAGCATGGGGGAGAGCTGCATCAAACCAGTCTTTGGACTGAAGACTACCACAACAACAACAACAACAACAACAACAGCCTACACTGAACCCCTGTGAGTAGCTGCCCTTTAATTATAACTGCAATGAAGTTGTAGCACATTTTCTGAGACGCTCCATACTGAATTGTACAGTTCAGTACATGTTCTGAGTCGATGAAAGACAGACAGTTATTGTGATGTGTAATGAACACTTATGGATACTATAATGCAGACAGTAAATTAACTCAAAGCTGTTCCTTTTAAACCAAAGCTAAAATAAAAGATACAAGTGTTGATTATAAATTATTGGAGACCCACAGTAAAAGTAAGTTATAATTAGAAACCTACACAGAGGAAGTGCACTACTGAAAGCTATGGTCTGAATGTAATTGCACAGTGCATTTTGGACTATGAATAGCCTTTACCACCCAGTGAATTGTAATTTGTTTATGGTTAGTGAAGGCTTTTGTGCTGTCTCATGTCAGAATTCTGCTTCAGTATGTGAGAGACAATTATCCACTTAAGAACTAATTTCTTGAATAAATGCCAAAAATTTTTATTTATGAATGCTGGTACCTTGATCATGAACATTCTATAATATTTACTGAAATGATGACTGTCCAGCAGTAATACAACAGTGAACATTAGAATATCAGAAGATTACAACTAATTCTCATAGTTTTTAAGGAACTGAGACTGATCTATTATAGATCAAGCATGCCAAGTTATATTTGACACTTACAGCTACATTTATACTCTACAAATCATTGTGATGAGCATGGCAGAGGGAATTATTAGGAAGCAAAAGGATTTCTCTCCAACTACTTCACAAGTTCAGCCTACAGATGTTCTAACAGGATTTCTCTCATGTCTGTTAACTCATGCAAAGGTGGTCTTATAGCAAACTATTGCCAGTAATGTTTTCTGAAACCCCCAAGTTCATTTTGCCACTGACCTGTGTTGCAATGCAATGTGCAAGGGCCATTCAGTTAAGTACTTGTATTAGGAATGAAGATGCCATTCCGCCCTCCCCCCAAAAACAAACCTTTTTTTTTTTTTTTTTTTTTTCAACTTACGCTCCTTTTTATCACTGTCCAATCCATTTTAACCGAAAAAAGTCAGTTCTCTAAAATACACTTTCTTCTCAACAATGACCTCATTTGAGCAGAATTATTTACCTACAACCCACCTCTTCATGTTTGGGTACAAGATGAAATCTCAGGAAGCCAGGTTGAGCAAATGTGCTAGCATATTTTTTTGGTGAACAGAATTTACCAAATGAGGCCATTTTTCCTTCAGTTTCTTGTCGAGGTGGTCCAGTATTGAGTGACCACTATTTTTTTTCTTTTTATGATAAGATTCTTCAGTAAGACACCCTTTGCATCCAAGATATTGTAGCCGTACCATTTCTGGCCAATGGGTATGCTTTAGAGCAGGTTTATACAAAGCAAATCACTATTCTCACTGGCTCAGGTTCACGGGTACGACAACTCTAGATCTTGTCAACAATAACAATGATGCATCAAGTTTATCAGATCTCGGTTGAATTGCTGCAAATGCAAATCTGAAGTTGAAAGCTACACCTGCTTGTCAATAGTCATGGCACTGACTGGGTGAATATTTTCTTTGCAAAGCAAGCAATTTCACTTTTATTTCGTGAAACTTTCCGACCCAAAAGCAAATCAAGGAACTGATACTGTACTTTTTTCAACTTGGCAGAAACCACATTGTACACTTCTTTGAAATGGTTGTGAAATTAAATTTAATCTACGAATCATAGAAAATATTCTTAGCTTACTTGTCGCATAAAATCTCGCGCTTTCATCGGATTCCTCCACTGTATTTGTCAGGAAAAACTGAGTGTCATGGTTGCTGTGGTAACCATTTATGCCAACAGACAGCTTGCAATCGATGGGCTTACATCATACTGTCAGATTCTGCATCCCTGTCTGAACTTGTAGGAATGTAAACAATACAGTGCAATTCTTTGCATTTTCTTAGCATCGAGACTCACTTCTGTGCACTGTTAACTTCATAGCCACTGTCTCAATTGAAGTTTCTCTTGCACATTCCAATTTCTACCGTTACTACAATAACAGAGTCTAAGTTTGTAGAAGCATAGGACAAAATATTAGTTTCATCAAACTTTATTCTACGTTGATTTGACTCACTTCTGTGCACTGTTAACTTCATAGCCACTGTCTCAATTGAAGTTTCTCTTGCACATTCCAATTTCTACCGTTACTACAATAACAGAGTCTAAGTTTGTAGAAGCATAGGACAAAATATTAGTTTCATCAAACTTTATTCTACGTTGATTTGTGAAACTGTGTTCAGGAGCTACCGGTCTCAGAAGATCTCAATTTTTAATCTGCCTTTGGTGCTCTGTGCAACAGTCACTAATAATACGGATAGACTGCCTGAGGTAGTTGCTTCTCCACTTGTATGGCTTCTTATAAATTCCAGGCTCCTTCAGACTGAGACAGCGCTTAACAGGATGCTGCTGTATCTTCTTTATATTCTCGGGTGATTGGAAAGTAGGTCTTATCGCTGTTCATCCCAGGACCCTACCTATTTTGCTAGATGTAGTAACACTGAAATGAAGAAACAGTAGGTTCAATGTCGCACAATTCTTCAAGATTATTTCGTTTTCATTTGTTAGTGACCAGTCACTTCACAGTGGTTCACAGAGTATAGATATAGACATAGATTATTCAAATGTGTTACACGCACAATGCCTGTGAACTATAAATGGTTACAGCACCAGCCATGACAGTCAGTTGTTCCGTGCAAAGACAACTGAGTATTTCACCAAAAGAAATTTTACCTAGATTTGAAGTGACAAGTAAACTGAGAATGTTTCGTGGGAGAAGAGCAAACCGTCCCAGCTTCACATGGGTAGCACTAAATATCTACGGCCAGATGCTTTGTCTCAAGTAACGATAAGTTTGTTTCAAGGAAACTGCTTAGAGTTATGATTAAACTTCAGAGAACAACATTAGGTAACTGAATATCACCACTTTGATGTAACTTACACAATTTAAGGAGTGCACACCATGAAAGTTCTCAGAAGGCGTGAATGTCATCTGTTCCCTATTTAATTGGTGTTTGGAATGACATCTCACAGTAGCGATGGGAGCTGCGAACTAGTGCACCACTCAGTCCACCCGACTGCAGTGCCCTCTTGGCGCAAGCTACCACCACTTGCTGGCCGGCCGATGCCAACACCGATGTGGCACAGTCTGCTTGACCGTAATGGTGCGGGCTACATGTTCTCTCACCATTTTCTGACTGTCCCTTCAGACCCCTTAAACATTAACTGTAAAGCAAAAAAATGTGTTCATCTGATACATACTGTATCGCAGGTCATTTGGGAAGTCAACAGTAGCTCACACTAATTTCCTGGTAGCAGTAGCTCGCACTGGTACTGCGAGGCATAATGCCTGTAACGTGTCTGAATAATCTATGTCTATATCTATACTCTGCGAACCACTGTGAAGTACATGGCAGAGGGTACGTCACAATGTACCAGTTATTAATGATTTTTCCATTCCATTCAGGTATGGAATGCGGGAAGAATGATTGTTCAAATGCCTTCGTGCGTGCTGTAATTAATCTCATCCCCACAATCCCTATGTGAACAATACGTTGGGGGTTGTAGAGTATTCCTGTAGTGATCACCTGAAGTCAGTTCTTGACACTTTGCAACTAGGCTTTCTCAGGATAGCTTATGTTTATCTTCAAGAATCTGCCAGTTCAATCTCTTCAGCACCTCTGCAAACACATTGCCACAGCTCAAACAACCATGTGACCATTCGTGCTCCCCTTCTCTGTATACATTCGAAATCCCATGTTAGCCCTATTTGTTACATGTTCCACACACTTAAGCAATGTTCTAGGATGGCCCAGACTAGTGATTTGTCAGAAATAACCCTTGTAAATTGATTGTATTTCTTCAGTATTCTACCAATAAACCAAAACCTACTGCTTGCTTTAGCCATGACTAAGCTTATATGGCATTCCATTTTATATCCCTACAAATGTTACACCCAGGTGTTTGTATGAGTTAACCAATTCCAACTGTGATTCATTGACACAATAGTAATAGGATACTATTTTTTCCATTTTCTGAGGTTTTGAAGCAAGCAAATATTGGCACAACATTGAAATCTTACCAACATCTGACTGAATATTTATGCCGCTTCTGTCAGACGCTCCTTCATTATAGGTAACTGTATCATCTGCAAAAAGTGTGAGTTACTATTAAATTGTCTGCAAAGTAATTAATATACAAGGTGAACAACAAGGTCCCAAAACACTTCCCTGTGGCACACCCAAAGTAGTTGTTGACTTTCCACCCCTAACAAAATATCTTCAGTCCAATCACAAATTTTGGCCAATACCCCATGTGACTGCATTTTTGATACTATGCATAGAAGTGGCACTAAGTCAAATACTTTTTGGAAATCAAGAAATACTCCATCTGCCTAACTGCCTTGATATAAAGCTTTTAGTGACAAAAGTGCGAGCTGGGTTTCATGTGATCATCGTTTTCAGAATCCTTGTTGGTTGGCATGGAGGAGATTGTTCTCTTTGAGATACCTCTTTATTTATGAACTTGGAATATGTCCTAAAATTCTACAACAAATCAGTGTCAAGGATATTTAACAGTAATTTTGTGGATCACTACTACCAACCTCCTTGTAAATGGATGTGACCAATGCTTTCCGCCAGCTACTGCGCATGGGTTTTTTTAAATTTTTTTTTCCATCCAAGGGATCTATGATATATTGTAGTTAACAGACAGGTACCTTGGCTGCAAATTTAGAACAGAATCTTATACGGATTCCATCGGGCTCTAGAGCTGTGTTCAGTTTTAATGATTTCAACTGTTTCTCAATGCCACTGACACTAACAGTTATTTCACCTGGCACTAACAGTTACTAACAGTTATTTCACTTGGCACTAACAGTTATTTCACTCATCTTTTCAATGTACAAAGATTAAATTGGGGCAGTTCCTGGGTTTTCCTTTGTAAAGAAATATTTTAAAGTCAATTTAAGCATTTCTCCTTCTACTTTCCTACTCTCAATTTCAGTTCTAGTCTCATTTACAAGTGACTGGATGCCAACTTTGGTGCCACTAAATAGCCTTCACATATGACCAGAATTTCTTTGGGTTCTGTGAAAGATAATTTGACATTCTGCTATGGTAGACACTGAAAGCTTCACACATCTCTAATCTATAGATCTATGCTTTTTTAATCTCCTATTACGCTGTTGTCTACTGCTCTCTTATCTGGTTTGTTGAATGTATATAAATCTTTCTGCTTGTTTTAATTGTCCTTCATAATTTGGTAACCATTGTTGTCACAGATGCTTCATGATCACTGAGACTAGTTTCACAGAGCACATGCTCAAAGAAAGCAGATCTTTTTGGTGGCATCAGATCTAATATATTTCTATCATGAGTATGCTTCCACACTATCTGTTCTAGGTAGTTTTGAGAGAAGGCATTTAGTAAGGTTTAACAAGACATCTTGTCATGCCCACCACTAATTTTCCCCTTGATCACTGGATGGTAAAAGTCTCTACCAGTGATCACAGTATGATCGGAGAACCTACGTAAAGCAAACTGAGGCTTAGCCTAAAGTTACTTCAGGAGGTTGATGTCCATCACTAATACCGAGTCTTGCCCAAGCAATCTTGAATGCAGCTTCGCGACAAATACACCACTTTCATTTCCCACTAGCCTGTCCTTTCAATATACACTTAAATTTTCCCCAAAAATATCACCGCTATGAACTCCAAGTATTAATCAGCTTTCTCTATCTCTTATTGCGTGAGGTACAGTGCTTTCCAGGTGTGTTTCAAACACTGGCACTTTGTTGCAACTGCGTCAACAGTTAACTATCACGGTTTTAATATCTCACCTGTGGTTTGGGGATGGGAGGGGAGGGGGGACATTCCTTTGGATCTTACACTAATACTTTCTGCTCTCCTCCAGTTGTCATTATCTGGACCACCTAATCTAAAAACCTTTTGTGTTAACCCCACACACAGCAGCAGCCTCCGATGTGTAGTGTGCACCTGACCCATTTAGTGGGCCCCACAGTTCTCAACCCTGTGGCACAATTCCAGCAAGTTGCAGCCTAGCCTGTCACAGAACTTTCTAAGTCTCTGATTCAGTCCTTCCACTCAACTCAAAACTAGGTGCCATAGTCTGTTCGGGGCCAATGCTGCAAATTGTGAGCTTTGTTGAAACACTGCATAAGACTGCTCTTCTCTGCCACTCTATGGAATGATCTAAGTGTGACCTCTGTTGCAGCCATTTTCCTAAAGGTAATAATCAATATGCATCATACATTTGAACTGCTGACTAATAGACCCCTACCAATTTGTGTTTGCCTCATCTTGACACAGGACAAAGTAGCTTTTCCAACAGGTGAAATGAGTCCCAGTGGCTCAGTTTCAGTGGAAGACGGCCCCTTGAACCTGTTGGTTTTAGGGACACCCAGAGTCCTCCCTGACCTCTGTCTACTCTTATACTGTATGCCTACGCCGGCCACTGACACACCACTCGCCATCATGTGGACGAGTAGTGACAGATCCCGTAATTCCTGCAAAGGAGACGGGATTCAAGGAGACGATTCCAAGGAGTTCTGCCCTTTACTGCTTGATGGCAATGGCATCATTTTCAAAGCAGCGCATTTCACACAATTTGGACAAAGCATTTACAAATTGTACAGATAAACCTTCTTTGTGAATCATTCTACACAGTAGTGAAAGCCGTATCAAAATCCCGACAGTAGTTCCTGAGATTAGGCCAAACATATGGACAGAAATCATAGCAGAGGACCTCAATTTATGTCTGTATGGATGTCATTGTGAGAAACTTTGATCTCATGACCTTTGAATGAACTGGTGTCTTTTTTAACATCACCTACCACAGGCAACCCACAGTGGTAATATTGATCCTCCCTGTTCTGTCAATTCCAGTACTTGACGAGGATGACTGACAACTTTTTTACAAAGTACACTTTGGAGTATGTTGGTCACAGCCCAGTGGTTGGTTTTAGAGTTTCTCTGAAGTTTTGATTTCACAACAGCATTACTAACAGTCAAGCTGGAAGCATGTGAGTCCAGTGAAATCTCTGACACGCTATTCGTTTGCCGGTCACTGGATTGTTGCTCGTTCTGACTCTTTGTCTTTCCCTACATTGACACATTATTACATACACATTTATGATTGTGTCACACTGTTCTTCCACTTGCATATGGTTGGAAAGGTATTGAGATGTGACAAGAGGGGATTAAAATAGTTGTTGGAGACATTCTTCCACTTATGCAGTATTTCTTCATTGAGGGATAAATCACTCTCTCTCAGCTTGGTTTCAATAAATCCAACAACTTCACAGAAATAAAAGCAAGACATTTATTTACTTTTAGTTTGTAACACAAAAATGTAGACAAGTACACTGCTAACAAATAAGACATGGCTGTGTCAGTGAGCATAAAATAGTGGTCTACAAATGATGGGTAACTACAAAAGAAAACCAACCAGATACTACATATACCAAGAGATTCTATGAAGGGAAATTATTTTTGCTAACATGAAGTTCTTTATCATGTAAGCACACCAACAACAATACATTTTCCTGTTAAAAGTATATCAGATAAAAACAGTCAAACTGCAAAATTTTGTAGGTGGTTCCCTTCATTCCACCACACCAGGTGGCAAGTTTGAATTTGAACATACACAATACAGATCTTTTCCATTGCCATTGTCATGTCAGACTAGCACATGAAATATATAGAAAATATCCAAAGTAATGTTTAGCCATCCTATATGCTTAAACACACAAGGAGTACTAAACATCATATTCCCATCACAACCTTGTACTTCACATTTCTGGGTAACCACAGGAACCTGATTAAAAATTTTGTTACATTAACATCCCATTTTTGCAATAATATATACACATCTTCCTGTATGTAGACACATAAAAATTGTATTTGAGTAAGACAACAGGCTTTGAAAATTGTTTCGTAAAAGGGAAAAATACTTTTACTAGAAATAATGTTTGCTGCACTGACACATCTGTGCAGTAGCAAACATCAATTAATTCCAACATGAAAAATTAGCTCATTGATTACAGACAAGCCTTAAATTATCAAAGCAAAAATATTGAAAATGGCATTGCATTATTGTTTCTGATATCCAATATCAACACGAGTCACAATTATGTTTACAATTTTTTTTAACATTTCAACTATGATAGATTATTAGGTCAATAGAAAAATTCAACACTAACTTTTAACATATACCAACACTCAGATAATTCCACAGACTTTTAAAACATACACCTCTCAAAGAGATTTATAAATATGGTTCATATTTAACAGGTGAAGAGAACACAGAGCAAACAGTATCTGTATTAGACAAATCTCTTAACACAGCTCAGTTCAGAGTTAAGAGAACATAGACTAAACAACACTTACTTACTTCTTACAATAATAGTGTCCATTTGTGCTATATAACAGTGTTTACATTTGTAATTAATATAATGCCACTAAAAATACATTTTACCATAGATAAAGCATGCAAGCCATGACATAAATTATGTTATTAACATTGAAACCCTATTTTAGACTCTTCCACAAACAAAATTCTGTTTTTGCTTCAAAAGCTTTATTATTTAGCAAACATGCTGTGTGGGCTCTTGAACGTAAGTATCTTCTTAACAGTGATGACTCAGCCCTTATCATGTAATGATTTCACAACAATTATATTCTACAATGAATTTTTCAGATTTCATATGGAGTATGCAGACTCATTTAACTTTCAAGTAAATGCAAGACTCAAATCCTGTATCTCATGTACGAGATGATTTTGTAAGTGTGTCACTCCAAGAAAAGATTTATAAACCAATCTTACAAACTAAAAATAACTCCTTCTATATCTATAATAATTATTTTGTGTGTGCACATTTTGATCAAGTGCAGATAAAGAAAGTGAGCTGTTGTCTGCTAGACAAGAAAACATGAGTACCCTTCCTCACCAAAGTGAGAAGCAGCAAGTTGGAACACACAACACAAACTGCTGCCACATCAGTCTTTTGAAACAATAAAGACAAAGATGTACAAGCAAAAATTATATAAAAATAACCTAATGTTAATTAAAATCTATTTGGGCAATATTCAAATTAAGTTGATGGCTCTGGCATTTCCTTAACTAGCATAGGGTGTACAAATTCGAGACAATAAATGCCACAAAGAAAAAAGACAGTGTCCATTAATTTAAACTACAGTTTGATATAGATAAATACTTTTGCCAACAAGTACAGTAGCACCAGACACACACACGGAGTTAATCACAAAATCTCCAGATTTTAGGTCCACAACAGTTTGTAGAGGAATGGGGAAACCTTGTTTTCAGGGAGAAAGTAGAGTAGCAACAGAAGAGATTTTAAAAGGTGATGAAATATTAATAGCAAAGAGGAAAGTTGACAAGTTTTAATTTAATATAGATTACATATAGAAGTATCAGGGAGAGCAAAACATACAGCAATGGAGAAAAAACAAAGGAAGCTTCAGCCAAGAGAAATTGCAAAATGGAAAATAAATAAATCTGACAGTTCCATTCTTTCTTCAGATGAGACAACTTTTTATGTTGGTGATTACGTGAACACACAAATTGGAAGGTAGCAGATGGATAGCAACACACATTCGATGTCTAACTGTAAAAGCCAAGGTGAGGAGGAATTCACAGTGTGCTACTGGATTTGAGGCTACAAGATCTGTGTGTTTTCTTCATTGAAGCAAACATAGTCTGATGGTCTATCTCATCAGGCTGAAAATTGACATCTTTGTGTCAGTCCCAGATGAAAGTGGGGTCTTCTTGCAAGATGGGGCACTACCAAATTACAGAATGGTCCACGCGAAACGAACCAACGCTTGAAGTGCCAAGTTGAGGGGGGAGGGGGGGGGGGGCAGAGGCACCACAACCGTAGGGGGGCAGAGGCACCACAACCGTAGGATTTCAATACTGGATGTTCCACAATTAGTAATGGCTGCTTGGCATGCCAAGCTGAGATAGGTGCCCATGTGCAAGACTTGCATACAATGTGCTGCAAAATTGGTAGTGAAAACTGACACAGGTGAAAGTTTATGAGGGTGAAGAAGGAGGGGGGAGGGGTGCACAAGATGATAAGTTGTTTGTGCAGAAAAATGTCCTCTAACTGGTCCTGTTCGGACCACCAATTTCCTGGACATTAGATCAAAAAATGCAGTCAAATGGAGGTCACCAACCCTCACACCAATGGACTTTTTTCTATGGGATCACTTAAAACTGATTGTTTGGTCAGTTGGTCAATCTGGGGGAGGAGACCAAACAGCTAGGTCATCGGTCTCATCGGATTAGGGAAGGAAGTCGGCCATGCCCTTTCAAACGAACCATCTCAGCTTTTGCTTTAAGCGATTTAGGGAAATTGTGGAAAACCTAAATCAGGAAGGCCAAACGCAGGTTTGAACCATCGTCGTCCTGAATGCGAGTCCAGTGTGCTAACTGCTGCACAATCTCGCTCAGTTGAAATTGCTTGTTTGCAAGCTGAAAATATGCAATGTATACTATCTTAAAAGAAGAATCACATTACCATGTCAACAAATAAAAGGAGAAACATTGTCACATGTTCAAATAAAGTTGGTGCGACAGTGCGTCGTGTGTTGACACAGGAGGGAGATGTGGAATGTATCCTGTAACGGTAGCATCATACAATACTTACTTACTTACATCGTATCAAACGATAATTTCTGAACAAAGGCAGGAAGGGCAGTCCCGCTTGTTTAAAGACCACAATAAAAATTAAATATCAATTTACAATCTTATGTACTTATTACTGCACCTGATTAGTAACAGCAAATGTGATAAATAAGTAAAACTTTTCAGGTGGAGGCTAACATAAATAAATACTAGCATAAATATTAGAAAGTAATCTCTAAGGATGGCATAATCTGTGAAAAGTTCTCTCATTTTATCATCAGTTACACCTCAGGTAATATAGATGACTACTTTCGTAACATTAGCATATTATTTTTATTTGCGTCAAGTTTCTTTGATTTTCTGTGAAGGAAAAAACTGTAGCACAATGAGATCACACCTTAGAACAATGAAACACTTTACTTAACTAACGGAACATGAATTTGTGACAGGACTTAGAGCATTACCACTCAGTATCTGAAGCCCTGTGTAACTGACTTTTCTAATACATTAAAGCAACGCAATCGTATCAACAATTGGCAATGAAAATACTACTGTATCCATTTTTAGTAAGAGATAAACAGGAACATATAGTGTTCTATGGGATCACTTAAAACTGATTGTTTGGTCAGTTGGTCAATCTGGGGGAGGAGACCAAACAGCTATTAATGGTTAATAAAGACAGCGGTTAGTCCTAGGATACTTGCTTCATTTGCTTTTTACAAAGAGGACTTAAAAATATTTAAGAATCAGTCAGTTTGCATGGCTTGAAGACTTGGCGTATTTGAAAAAACTTATTTGTCTTAACACCATCTGTTTCCACACTTACCAATTACTGAGAAATTTAATTACTGGCAAACAGTAAAAAAAAGAAAGAAAAAATACATATGTAGTTGCAAAAACAGGTTTCATTCAGTTATTTTATAAATCTTGCATTAACAAATATAATTTTTATAGCAAATTATAGCAATAAAAGCCACTGATCTGCTAATGTGTGTAAATAATGCATATTCAATAGTTCATTTATCAAAACTATGGATCTCTGTTAATATGGCTGTACAAATGTATCTCTTAGGAACATTAAATACATTTCAAAAATGTAAAATAGATTTATATGTTCCATTACTGACAGAAATCACCTGTACGATAAACAGAACATATTCTATCGCAAATGGGCAAGAAATAACATTATCTAGATAATTTTTTTTATCTGAACACCAATCCTTGTACTCATTCATATATTATTTTATCATCACAAAATGGAAGCAAGAATGTTACTAATTATCCTTAACAATATAACGATTTTTATTGGCACACATTTTATAAACATTAATGGGGACATATGAGTGAATATTTTCAGTAGTACAGAGTATGAAGTGGGGGAAAATAAACTAAAAAACTTAATGCTACTATTTCGTTCATATTCTTTTATAAAAATGCAGATCAGCTTGTGAAGACACCTTTCCTGTTGCAGTTTTATCATGTGCAATGACCTGACCTACAAATCTACTAAACCCTTCAAATTTTCAAATATATTTACAGGTTGCAACTCTTTTTTCCCTTTCCAAAATGACAGTTTGCAAATTTCTGAGCAACAGCTATATCAAGTAGGCCTCATGGGCAGCCAGTGAAGGGCAACATCAAGTTATACATTCAGGCAGACACACTAAAATATTTTCTCTTTCCTGCTGAAACATCTGTCAATTTAAACAAAATAAATTAAAAAATCTCCAGAATGCATTGCTTATGTGTACATTTACATCAAGAGTTTGTCAGTATAATTATATTAAAATAAGAAACCTCAAAAAGAGGACTAGCTACAAATTTATACATATTTACACCCACACACACACACACACACATGCACAAACACCCACACACACATATGCACACACAACATACCCGGCATTTCTAATACACCAATATAATAATCTCAATGGATGATGGTTGAACCTTTATATTCTGCTGTGAACAGATAGACAAGACAGATGATGATGTAACATTTGTAATGTTTGACCTGTTACATTCTGAAGCTGAAGTATAACTAATCTACGACTAGATTACACTGGTGAAACTTAATTTTGCCTGGCTCTCTGCAAGAAATACAAATGGAACAAATATAATATACAAATAAAAACATAAGTGCTGACTGTAATGCAACTAAGCTTTCTGACACTCACTATCTTATGAGTATTTCAGTAAAGCCCTTGCTTCTAAATGAGCTCATATTTGTTTCTTAGTTAAGAGGACTTCTGCCGATATGTCTACACACCATGTAGTATGAGAGCTAATACATGTCTATATTAAGCAAAACACATATAAAACTGGTGCGACCGCTTTGCACATTATGGACAGAGTGATTTAACAGCAATAAATATAACAAGTCACCTAAGTGCTCATATACTGACCTACAACATCCATATTGAGTAACTAACTAAATTTACACTACGAGATTGTACTATGTAGTAATTTCTGACCAACAATGTTGCACAGAACATTTAAGATAACTCCCACATAATAAAGAAGCCTTCTAAATATCTACAGATCTGATAAATGACATATCAGCATTTTGAATACTGCATACAAAGTCATAACATTTGTTTACATTATCCTGCATTTTACCATATAATATGACACACATACCTTTGCGCAATTATTAATGCCTCAGCAGCTAAAGAAGAGTTAGTTTATCCTTACTTCATTATTTCTCACTGTGACTGAAACCAGTATATGTCCTATTATCCAACAACGCAATAAACAAACAATTTTATGCCTTTTCTGTTTTTTAAAAAGAAAAAGGCTGCTCTCATGAAGGTAATGTCAAAAATTCACTTAATTGACTTAAATGTTGGTTAATACATTACCACAGGTTTTATAATTTTATACTTTCACAACACTTAACTATGACAAAGTTACTAATATAAATGCTAACAGTTTTTGTTGCAGAGACAATATCAAGATTTAAACTTTAATTGAAAGTTATAAACTCTTCTAATAGGGCAGAGAGGGATTTACATTACACTGTAAACGTTTTCTGACGGTATAATAGGAGTTAGTCACACCATTATAGGATGTGATGCAGTCTCATGAGCTTTTAAAAGATGTGTGATATGGTAACTGATGCAGGGACAGAAAACAAGGCAAAATATACCTACAATTATACACCTGTTGGTATAAATAATATATTGTTTTTCTAAGACTTTTCTTCCTCTATGCAAGGTTCACTGGAGACTTCAGTGCTATAGCTGGAACAGTTGAAGGGTGGTAACAGAGGAAACTGGACGACAGATTCTCAATGCAGGAAACATCATTAAAAGTGTGCTTCAAGTATTTTGATCTTTCAGTTCTGATTAGTGCATATTATATGTCCATTTTTCTATATACTATAGAAATATGCCTTTCCTGATTATTTCCTTTTTCTCCTCAGATCTTTAATAACTAGGATCAATCCTCAATTTGTTTTTCTTTTTTATGCACGGACCTGAAACTGCATAGGATGTATTTATATACAGTAGCAACTATTATTAGATTGTAAATGTTCATTCGAACACTGTATGTTGTTCCAGATCCAAAATGAGGTAGTGTACATTAAAAAGACAGAAAATATTCTTAACAATTAATTTCTGATAACCGATCAACATAAATGATCCACAGTCTGAAAGAGGATCTTCCTGACAGTTAACAACTCAAAGTCATGGAGAATGAATAATACACACCACATGTAAACAAAAAATTATAGTAACAGGAACAAACAAGAATTTGATTAGAGCTAACAAAGGATGACAGAAAAGCAATAATTTACTCTCAGTTCCCAAGAGCCATCCCGTTTTTTTCTTTTAAGCGAATAAACAAGAATTTGGTTTTCATATTGCACACTTCTGTGTACTGCATTAGATTACGAAACTCGGGAGTCTTGTAGCTTTGGAATGCCGTGGAGATAGATAAGTTGGGTGACAACAAGCAGCCATTACACTTCCTACTGCTGAGCCCGTCCCCGAGGGTCCGGGAACTCTAGCCTATCCCGTGTGCCCAGGAGCCAGACTTACAACTTGCGCAGCCTGCGCGGAGGCGGTGGCGGCGGAACGGGGAGTGGGCACAGGGGCGGCAAGGGGGGCGAATACCGCCCCCCGTGAACCCTGCATCAGGCGACCCCCGGCGGGTCCGGTGACGGGCGTCGGCGCTTGCACGGGCCAGAGAGGTCAGCCTCCTCCAGTTCACTTTCCTCGAGAAGTGGAACACCTGGAAGAGATTAGCACGACAGGTCACATATGCTCTGTTTATTTCATAATCGAGGACCAACGTTCTGTAGAAGTATAACACAATACTTGTCAGGCGAAGGTCACAACAGTAACACACAAATAAATTACAGACTTTGACTGCAAGTGGGCACTGATTGAAATCATTGGAGAAAGTAGAATATTTGTGCCAGACCAGGATTCGAACCCGGGTCTCCCGCTTACTATGCAGATGCTCTTATCGCTATTCCATCCACACACAGTGGTCATCGCAACACCGTGGGCTACACTTGCACGCCTCCTGTCAGACCCTAACTCTCAACTTATTCACACACTGTCAATGTAATGCGCCTTATCCATTATCTTCATTACTCATGGCATTTCACTCATTCCCATAAGAGTCTGAGCCTGCTGCACATCCGCACTGAAGAGATCACTGGTCACAACCAGTCAGAGGCTACGTGGGCCAGCCACCGATGTAATCCTGCACCTATGTGCTGCAACAGTGCAAGTGCCACACCCTGCAGTGCAATGTTCTGCTATCAGTGGGTGTCTGGGTCGCTACATTGTGTACCACAGTGCAACATTTCCAAAGACGGCTCCACGATAGGAGCCCGACACACTCGGTCGGAGACAACTCTGTCGCTAGCAGCGTTCCTTCGGCGCCACACATTCGATTGGCAGTCTCTAAAGTTGTCGGTCAAAAGTGTGGCCAAACTGTACCATCCTTGCCAATCGGCATCACCGGATACGGGAGCCGTCAGCTAGCCCTGACAATTCCTGGCTATAGATCAGACTCTGTGAGGCGAGGCCGCCCCACGTGTGCCGTCGCCCAACACTCTCGCCAGACCTCGAGGGTCCCGGGTTCGAGCCGCAGCCCACACGGTTTCTGTCAGTTGCCTAGCCTCGTCATGGCACAAGAGCTGACGTGGTATGCAGTCGGCAAGGACTCGGTGCCACCGGGCACTGTGGCACTGACTTGGCCTTTCACTGGCGACAACATTCACCACAAACAGCTCCTGGGCCATTACTGTCAGAATATTTTATGAAAGAGTCCCTGCCAAGGAACCAGATTTTATTTAAAATGTAACGTGGTGGAGTGAGTAAACATGTCACTGATAAATACTATTCCTGCACTTGGTTGCTGGCTTTTCTGTATCTCTTCTACACTCTAACCCTTCAAAACTCCTTTCATCTTGCTCTGCAGCTGCTGAGTCATCCATCTTTCCTGCTCCTGCCTCTCACTATTCCAGTACCTCCTCCAGGCTTCGTGCCTCCTTCCTTACCCCTCCCCACATCTGTCACAATAGGCATCTGCTCTCAATAATCGATAACTGTCATTGTGGTCATGGTCATGTGTGTTTCAACGTCTGTGTGTGTGTGTGTGTGTGTTTGTGTGTGTGTGTGTGTGTGTGTGAAATTTCAGATTTCAATTTCCAAGTGTTCACAACTTCTTAGCCACCGAGAGTGTAAAGAAACAGTCAGGTTCAGGCAGAAAATGAAAATCTGATGAAATGACAGAAGAGATAAGACATATCTTACAAAGAGTCCCACCGTAAAGTCAGTTCGCCAAATGTCACGAGAGCCAAACACCCCTCGATCAACAGCTAAGGGGGTGCTGCATAAATAACTTCACTTTCAAAGTTCAAACTGAGCGAACACTGAAGCGAAGAAACTTGCAGCTTTGTCACAACTTTGCTGTTGAGCTGTTTGACTGGATTGAACAAAACCCCACCTATCTAGAAAGTGTTCTCTCTGATGAAGCAATCTTCTATAGAGAAAGGTGTTATCGTGTTTCAGTGTGGCCACAATCACAATGTTAATGAAGTTCCAAATTTGTTGGTGTATCAACATAGTGTCTCTGACGAGTCTACAAGGAACCACTTGCAGTAATGTAACATGACATAAGAACAGTGGTCACAAATAGGTCCTAAACAAACTGGAAACACTTGTGATGCATCATCAATGCCAAATAAAACACAGAACGAATGCCAAGATCACTTCTTTCCAGACAGTGCAACCGCATTTAATTGGCAGTCTGTGGAGGGTGAGCGTCAGGTTGGAGGCGATCATGCGATGTTTTCTGTAGCTTCCCTTGGGCACACTCATTAAGGTTACCACAAGTGTCAACCTGGATGCTTATTTCAACAGTTTCAATGACCAAGTGTTGCCCTTTGTTCCTACATCTTTATGAATAGAATGTGGACAGCCCCATTTTCCCACATGACAACACGCACATTCATAGGACTGCACGCATAGGTTTCCAGTTTAAAGAACACTCGGGCGTCCAAATTCTCTGGAAAATGTCTAGGAGTACTTGGAAGTCATCAACATCCTCCCCATCAGCGGATACAGCATACCTAAAGATACGAGGGCTATCCACAAAGTACATTACGTTTTGGAATCAAAAATAAATAAAGTATTGGAAATTTTTTTTATTATATACAGATGAAAGCCACACTTAAATACTACTTTTCTACATAGTTGCCATTTAAATTAAGGCACTTATCGTAGCAATGGACGAGCTCGGAAATTCCTTCGTCGTAAAATTCGGCCGCCTGCACCTTCAACCACGTGGTTACCTCTTCTTGAAGCTGTGCGTCATCATCAAAACACTGCATAGCCAACCACTTCTTCATTGCTGGGAATAAGTGGAAGTCACTCGGTGCCAGGTCGGGACTGTACGGCGGATGAGGAAACAACTCCCACTTAAAAGATTCGAGAACTTCACGAGTTGCATTTGCCGTGTGGGCCCGGGCGTTGTCATGAATCAGCAAGATCTTTGAGCCCAACTTTCCCCTGCGCTTGTTTTGTATTGCTCTTCTGAGGTTGTGCAGAGTTTGCCAATACCTTTGAGAGTTTATTGTAGTGCCTCTTTCCAGGAAATCCACAAAAATCACACCTTTTCTGTCCCAAAAGACAGTCGCCATCACCTTCCCTGCCGACATTGTCTGCATGCATTTCTTTGGTTTTTGGAGGGAATTTGTGTGCCCCACTGCATTGACTGCAATTTTGTCTCGCAGTTCACATGCTTAACCCATATTTCGTCACCAGTAACGATGCGATCGAGTAATGAGTCGCCATCTTTCTCGTAAGCGTCCAAAAACGTTAATGCTGCAGCCATTCGCTGATTTTTGTGAATCTCTGTCAAGATTTTTGGTATCCATCTTGCACAAAACTTGTGGTAACCAAGCTTTTCCGTAATGATTTCGTGCAACAAACTTCGTGAAATTTGTGGAAAACTCATAGAGAGTTCCGTTATCGTGAAATTACGGTTTTCACGGACCGCGGCATCGACTTTTTCGACAAGTTCGGCAGTCACAATGCTGGGTCTTCCACTTCGCTCTTCGTCGTGAATGATGTTAGTTTGGCCATTCTTAAATTTTATGACTCATTGACGCACTCCACCTTCAGTGATTATGTTGTCCCCATACACTTCACAAAGCTGCCGATAGATTTCTGTGTACAGTTTTTTGCAGTCAGAAACCTTATTACAGCACGCACTCCACACTTCGCGGCATCTTCAATTAACGCTGACATTTGAAACTGTCACAGTAACTCAACGGAGTACAGCACGAACCTCTCACTAGCACAGCAGGATGCCGACTGAGCGGCAGAATGCCATGACACCAAGATGGCTGCACTAGCCCCGCCCCTAATGGACACAAACGAAAACGTAATGTACTTTGTGGATAGCCCTCGTACTTTTGGGTTTTCTTTCTCATCGAACAGAGGCCACTGTTGAGAAGCGATGATACACGGATTCAGTGTCATGCCTCATCCGGTAGACCAATTTTTTCTTACTTTCGACGTTCTTATTTTTATAATCTTACATTTACATACTGCTGTACACTTCGTTCTCCTGCCATCACTGACCTTCAGTATTGAGTGCGGAGCTGGTGTCAAACGAGGCGAGGCTGCCACAGATAGCACGGCAGCTCGCTGCTCCGCCACTACCGCTGCCGCTGCCACTGACGCCACTACTGCACGTGTGTGATGACACTGTGTCTAGTGTCACAGTTGTTGAAACTTCGCTCGGTGTCATGGTGTCTGTAGAGCCCATAGAGTCGCCGGCTGCAGAACCGCTCCTCAGGGAGGCTGTGTGGGACGTGCTGCAGAAAGGTCAAAAAGGAGCATTCGTCATGATGTGAAGATTGCTAAATATTGATATTATGAAATAGATTGCTACCCATCAAACAGAAGAGGCGATGGCAGACAGTCACATTGAAAGAATTGGGTAGTGCAGTACAAAAGAGGGATGTGGAGGGAGGGGGAGGAGGTTAGGAGGGTAATGTGCTGCACCTGAATATGACTGTGGCCGTGTGAGTGTGCGTGCGAGCGAGCGAGACAGAGAGAGAGAGAGAGAGAGAGAGAGAGAGAGAGAGAGAGAGCACTCTACTTTCAATGTGCCTGCCTTCCATTCAACACCTTGTCTATGTGGTGTGTAGGAATATAACCATTTCACATGATTTTCCACTGTTTGATAAATGTTGACAATTTTGAATATGCTAGGGAGGTGATTTATTTCCTGCTGCTATCCTTCATAACACAAAACCCAAGACACTATTGCAATCTGAATATCAGTTTGTGACTAGTGTTTCTTTTTCCCCAGATCTTATTTAAAAGCTGGTGCAACTATTAAAAACATAAATGTAAAAATTACTTGCAAAATGTCTGTCTGCACACTGTTCAAAACTTTATTCTTAAAAATGTTTTCTTCTAGTTAGTGGTATTCACTAATTATATCAGTGATAATGAACATCATCAACTGAACGCATAAACAATATCCGAAAGCCAAGTGGAACTGTAGTTGACTGAAAATTAGTAATACAGGTACTGGCTCTTACTACAGAGAGCATACTGTAGGAAAATTGCCATCTCTTTCTAGCACAGATGGTAACCAATGAATGATTGCATCCTCTAAATATTGCTATAAAGTACTAACATAGCAGATATAACATCTGTAATCTAATAATTATAATATGCAAATGCAAATACAGAAAAGCTGCACCTGGTCACCGGAACATTTGTGTTGGTTTCATCAGTTTTGTGATACTGGTTGTCTGTCCGTGTAAAGGGAAAAGCACAGGGCGACTGCATGTCTCAGAGGAAATTGTGGAGTGTGTAAACCACAGCTTTGTACGGATCCCCCCATAAATCATCCCGTTCGTATAAGCCATGAACTACACATGCAGTGTGAAGTGTTGTACAGCGGTGTCTGCATTTCAAATCTACCATTTGCAAATGTTATAACACCTGAATCCAGATGATTATGCCCACCAGTTGGAGTCAATGACCATCAGGTGAGAACACAGAAAGCAATCAAAGATCAAGATGATAATGACAACAGCAACTTCGTGGAGACGTAGATATTCAGTGATGAGGCAATTTTCTGTCTGTCGAGAAATGTGAATCGTCACAGTGCGAGAGCATAGGAAACTGAACTGCCGCATGTCTGTGCGGAGTTGGAAGGGGATTTATCTGAGTATATATCCTCTATGCCATATCCAAGACAAAGGCATACAGTCCCTTTTTCTTCATCGAGAAGAGACTGGCAGGTTCCGTGTACCTGGATATGCTGCAGTTGCTGTCGTTGCCACAACTGATAGCTGAGCTCTCAACTTTCAAAGTGCCAGCTGAGTCCTCAGCTTTCAATAGGACAGGGCTTCACATCACTGGAGCACAACTGCCTGGCCTTTCTCAGCAGAGAACTGCCACATATGTGGACAGAGTGCGGTGGTCTGGGTGATGCTCCTCTGTGCCGAGTTCCTTCCTGTGGGGTTTACGTACCCCTAATGCCAACAACATTGAAAGAACTGCAGGAAAACATCACTGCTGCTGTGACAGATACTGACGGAAATGTGCAACTGGATGTGTAATGGAACTTGATTACCGTTTGGATATATACCGTGTGACTAAGGGTGCACACACTGAACATTTGTAGACTGTACCAGAAACTTGATGAGTGTGTATCTTTTCATGTATCACTCTTCTTTATACGTTGAATACTTGTAAATAAACAGTGCTTCAAGACCCAATGAATCATTTAGGCTAAACCTGTATACAGAATCAAGTTCATGGATTATCCAGAATATTTTCCACAGTACAAAATCAGTGAACACATAAAGACATTTTGAAAGCTGTTCAACTGACATAGAAATCAGTACAACTCCAGGAGTAGCACCACCTGTCTGCAATTCCTGGGAGTGTCCAGTACACACACACACACACTCTCTCTCTCTCTCTCTCTCTCTCTCTCTCTCTCTCTCTCTCTCTCCCCCCCCCCCCCCCCCTCCCTCCGGCTGTGTGTGTAGCTGTTTTATGACTCAAACAATTTTATTTTTCACAATATAACTCATTAAACAAGTGTCATGACCATTTTCTTTTTGCAGCTTCCCTGCGCTTCCTTTTCATTCTTTCACATTTTGTGTTACACAAATCCCATCATGAAGGAGAACCTTCATGGGTTAGGAATGAGTTAAGTTACACATTAAGAAGCAGACTAATCTGCTGCAGACTGCTACAGTAAATCAACAGAAAATTATAATTAGTACTAATACACTCAAACTGACTATTACTTCTGTTGTTGTGGTCTTCAGTCCAGAGACTGGTTTGATGCAGCTCTCCATGCTACTCTATCCTGTGCAAACTTCATCTCCAAGCACCTACTGCAGCCAACATCCTTCTGAATCTACTTAGTGTATTCATCCCTTGGTCTCCCTCTACAATTTTTACGCTCCGGGCTTCAGAACATGCTGCACCAACTGATCCCTTCTTCTTGTCAAGTTGCGCCACAAATTCCTCTTCTCCCCAATTCTACTCAGTGACTCCTCATTAGTTAGTACCAGCTAATCTTCAGCATACTTCTGTAACACCACGTTTCGAAAGCTTCTATTCTCTTCTTGTCCAAACTATTTATCGTCCATGTTTCACTGCCATACCTGGCTACACTGCATGCAAATACTTTCAGAAGAAGACTTCCTGACACCTAAATCGATACACAATGTTAACAAATTTCTCTTCTTCGGAAATGCTTTCCTTGCCATAGCCAGTCTACATTTTATATCTTCTCTACTTCAAACATCATTTTGCTCCCCAAACATCAAAATTCATTTTAAGTGTCTCATTTCCTAGTCTAAATCCCTCAGAATCATCTGATTTAATTTGACTACATTCCATTATCATCGTTTTTCTTTTGTTGATGTTCATCTTATATCCTCCTTTTAAGACACTGTTCATTCCATTCAACTGCTTTTCCAGGTCCTTGCTGTCTCTGACAGAATTACAATGTCATCGGCAAATTTCAAGGTTTTTATTTCTTCTCCATGGATTTTAATTCCTACTCAAAATTTTTCTATTGTTCCCTCTACTGCTTGCTCAATATAAAGATGAACAGCATTGGGGATAGGCTACAACCCTTTCTTCTCCCTTCTCAACTACAGCTTGCTATTCGTGCCGCCCGACACACTTTGTAACTGCCATCTGGTTTTTGCACAAACTGTAAATAGCCTTTCGCTCCCTGTATTTTACCCCTGCCACATTCAGAATTTTAAAGAGAGTATTCCAGTTAACACTGTCAAAAGCTTTATCTAAGTCTACAAATGCTAGAAAAGTAGGTTTCCCCTTCCTTAATCTATCTTCTAAGAAAACTCTTGGGGTCATTATTGTCTCGCGTGTTCCAACATTTCTACAGAATCCAAACTGATCTTAATTAAGGTTGACTTCTACCAGTTTTTCCATTCGCCAGTAAAGAATTCGTGTTAGTATTTTGCAACCGTGACTTACTAAACTGATAGTTCAGTAATTTTCACACCTGTCAACACCTGCTTTCTTTGGGATTGGAATTATTATATTCTTCTTGAAGTCTGAGGGTATTTCACCTGTCTCATACATCTTGTTCACCAGATGGAAGAGTTCTGTCAGGACTGGCTCTCCCAAGGCTATCAGTAGTTCTAATGGAATGTCTACTCCCGGGACCTTGTATCGACTTAGGTCTTTCTGTGCTCTGTCAAATTCTTCACGCAGTATCATATCTCCCATCTCATCTTCATCTTCATCTACGTCCTTTTCCAGTTCCATAACATTGCCCTTGTATAGACGCTGTATGTACTCCTTCCACTTTTCTGCTTTCCCTTCTTTGCTTAGGGCTGGTTTTCCATCTGAGCCCCTAATATTCCTACATGTTGTTCTCTTTTCTCCAAAGGTCTCTTTAATTTTCCTGTAGGCAGTATCTATCTCATCCCTAGTGATATACGCCTCTACATCCTTACATTTATCCTCTAGCCATCCTTACATTTATCCTCTAGCCATCCTTGCTTAGCCATCTTGCACTTCCTGTCGATCTCATTTTTGAGACGTTTGTATTCTCCTTTTTGCCTGCTTCATTTACTGTATTTTTATATTTTCTCCTTTTATCAATTGAGTTCAATATCTCTTCTGTTACCCAAGGATTTCTACTAGCCCTCGTCTTTATACCTACTTGAGCCTCTGCTGCCTTCACTATTCCATCTCTCAAAGCTACCCATTCTTTTTCTACTCTATTTCTTTCCCCTGTATTTGTCAGTTGTTCCCTAACGCTGTGTCTGAAACACTCCACAACCTCTGGTTCTTTCATTTATCCAGGTCCCACCTCCTTAAATTCCCACCTTTTTGCAGTTTCTTCAGTTTTAATCTACAGTTCATAACCAATAAATTATAGTCAGAGTCCACATCTGCCCCTGGGAATGTCTTACAATTTAAAACCTGGTTCCAAAATCTCTGTCTTACCATTATACAATCTATGTGAAACCTTCCAGTGTCTCCAGGCCTCTTCAATGTATACAACCTTCTCTCATGATTCTTAAACCAAGCGTCAATGCTCTGCGCAAAATTCTACCAGGTTGAATCCTGTGTGTGTGTGTGTGTGTGTGTGTGTGTAGAATCTTTACAAAAACACCAGGCATTTACTTTTAAATATAACTGTAAATGTTGTAATCTAACTCATTTTGATTGCCAAATTATCTTGTCTGGCTCTTTCCTTTTTGCAGACTACATTTCTAATTCTTCAAATACATCCTTAAGTTGGAAATGACTAACAACTGCAGCATGCAAAGTCTGCATACTAATTTTACAGTTCTGTTTCCTGTAATGAGCATGAGTGGATTTGATTATGATGTGAAGCTCATAGACAATCAAGTAAATTTATCACCCTCTTTTCGTTATCACAAACAAAAGAGCTTTAGTTTAGCAGTACAGGCTACAAGGTATACTTGCTCAATTAGTATTGCAACAGGCATATTTTAATGTATATATGAGATTTTTAACACACCCGAGTTATATAAATTCTCTGAATGTTCATTCTATCTTTTTTACTGCAGAACTGATGATTTTAAAAGAGAATAGAAGCCGGTCATATAAAATAAAGAGAACCTCTGTGATCTAATCAGACAAAAAAGGATTACGGGTCTCTCAACACTATGTTACAGATTGGGGGGGGGGGGAGGAGATATAATTTTTGTAATTGTGCAGGAGGTTGCAGAATTCCAAGTCCACATTTACTGAGCGTGTACTGAGTGGAGGTCACTGCCACCAGCTGCAGTCCCATGTTCCCCGCTTATCAAAAAGAGCTATGGAGATCAATAAACACCTGGCACACAGTCCTATTAAATGATTAAGCTCAGCTGAACAATTCCTCTCAGCTACACTTCACTTAAACCGCGCATTTCTCCAACTCATCCCACTGCATGATCTACTCTATCGTACCAATTTGCCTTGTATATCAAAATGTTCCAAATTGTTAATATATTTAGTCATTTTGTTATATATACATTTCACTTTTCATATTATGTTACAATGACCAATGGTATCTCTCTCTCTCTCTCTCTCTCTCTCTCTCTCTCTCTCTCTCTCTCTCTTTCTGCATCAACTTCCATATCTGTACTTATTACAAAATTAAGAGACCTCCACCGAATTTTTCTGTTTGTATGTGAAGGTTAATCTCAGGAACTACTGTAGACATTTAGGTACAATTTTCACACACAGACAACATATTCATGACAATGGTTTGTGTATATAATTCAAAAATATTTTGTGCAATTTGGCTGAACTACTGTACAATGAATTAAACCTTAAAAAAGGTTAACTAACTAAATAAATAAATGCTGTGGAACATCAATTTTATGCTTTATCACTTAGAAATTTTGCACCTGATCAATTACATTTTACGCATGCATCTGCAGAAACTCCATTTCTTCAACTGACTATTTTCTGAGCGAGTCGAGAGACTGCAATGACAGCTCTTGCAACCATCTTTTTAAATTCTAGTGCCGCACCACTGATTGTGTGGCCAGAGATATATGAAGGACAAAGGTGTTATTTGGTGGCAACAAACTCTGTACAAACTGAATCTGTGGTCAGACACTCAATACTTGTCAGGATACTGACACGTCAATAAGAACTGCACAGCAGTGACGTCTCTGCGATTTTATGATAGAAAGCTCAGAATTCCGTGCTTCGTCAAGGCTTTAACCACTGTACCTATCGATTAAATCCTTTGCTAAATGAATTTCCACTGATTCCTTTACCACCAAGTCCCACAGTCTTATCAGGTAGAATCTATACCACAGCCAGTTTATTGGTGAGCCAGCTGTACTTTCAGTGTTCTGTGCATCACGTATAAAAGGCCACTTTTGCAGGGAACTCGCAAACCTCAGCCTTGGAGAGCATAGAGTCCTCCTCGGTATGACTTGAAAGTGCCACTGTCTTCTATGGAATGGACGATCATTTTAACTTTATACTCTGTGAGGATTCAACCTATTTCTGATGACAGACTTCCAGTTATGGCAAGAAAGCCATGCATTTAAATCTCTCTACTTCCTCTTCCTCATTTCTTTCACCCACTTTAGGTTTCATCTGTAGCACCTTGTGTATATATTGTGCAGAGTACACATTTTCAAAACTCTTGTTAATGTAAAAGCTCATCCTGGAGACTTACCTAGCCAGCAATGGTATGTGCTCTGTGAATCAAAGTTTTAAGAATACCCATTTTCTGGGAACATGAAATCTGGTGCTTTCTTTGATCACTTCGCAATTATGTCACTGCAGTAAAGCTCCTATTGACACATTGATATCCCAGCACAGATTGAGTGTTTAACAGCAGATTTTATTTATACCAAGTTCTTTGTTGTCAAACTTCTCTGGATCTTGCGTATTCTTTGGCTCCAAGTGCAGTGGTGCGGTGCTTAGGTTTACAACGAGAGATGCGAGTGCTTGCACAGACACATTACTTGTATATATACATATATAATTTTGATTTTTAACTAGAACAATGTACGAGACTGTCCTGGGAATAAATAAAAATTGTATCAATACCTCATAATGACAGAGCTGGTTACCAGGTGGATACTGATCCTTTCTCAAATATTCCCCACTGAGATTGCCTCTAACCCACTCCTAACGTACTGGGATATTTGACTGAGAAGAGCGATGACTCCTTAATGGGTTGGATTTCAAACAATCCGCAGAGAGAGAGAGAGAGAGAGAGAGAGAGAGAGAGAGAGAGAGATGTAGTTCCACTTATAAAATGGATGAAAGACTTTTGAGTCATCAATCTTCTGACTGATTTGATGTGGCTCACCACAACTTCCTCTCCTGTGCTGACCGTCTCAGAGTAGCACTTCCACTCAACATCCTCAATATTTGTTGGATATATTCCAGTCTATCTTCCCCTACAATGTTTACCCTTTCCATATCCCTCAAGTGCCATGGAAGATACTACCTGATGCTTTAACACATAATCTATCACCCTGTCCTTCCTTTTGTCAGTGTTTTCTGTAGAGCCAGAACTACTTCATATGTTGGTTGATGGCCTGCTTTGTTCTTTTGACACCACTCTCCTAGGCTGTGGTTTCTCTTGTTGGATAGGAAGTTTTACAGTACTGATCAGTATGATGACATTTTCCCTATCCCATACGTACTGTACATTACCTGTCTTTCCCTATAGCTTACACCTACTTTCCAGATAATTTCGAATTTTTACACAATTTCACATTATCAATACTTGCTCTAGGTAAACAAATCCTATGAAGTGTCTTGATTTTTCTTAAGGCTTGCTTCCATAACCAATGGCACTGCCCAAACTGCCTCTCAGCCGGCTTTTCTTTTCTTCCATAAATTTTTCTTGTCAGCAATTGAGATGAATAAGCTGAAAAGTTTATTCTATGATAGTTCTCACACTGCTCTTGCTATCTTTGCAACTGTGTGGAGGATATTTTATTCTGAAAGTCTCATGATATACGTCTAGTCTCACTGTTTCTACACACTGTTAGATCCATAGCTTAATCTCCGTAATCATCAAATAGCACAGGGGAGCATATTCATCTGTCTAAACAATGTGGGAAGTAACTGGCTGTGTCAACGATGCAGAGTATATATGTGGCAACTATTACTGTGCACAAGTTCTCTCGTGTGAACTTTCGCAAACTGTTATCTTGCACTGGCACTCTATGTGTTCAATGTTATAATCACTCTCTGTACCATAACCTTTTAAACATTTGGAGGTAAGTTGCTTTTCTCACAAGCAACCATTTAGCAGCACAATATGGAATTGTGTGATGAAAAAGTATTAATAAGAATCACAAGTCTAGTTGTATCACAGTACTACTGTTGTCAATCAATGGATGAGTGTTCGGTACTACAAATCACCTTGCTGTGGTTTCCTTTGAAAGTGACAGGAGAGGGGAAGGGGGGGGGGGGGGCTGTTACAACACCAGATTGAATAGGCATTTGGGTGTCAGTGGCCCAAATGATTTTAGAAATTCCACAGAATGTTACCTATTCCTTCTGCTTAATTTGACCTCAGGTATTCCAAAGTGCCGTTAAATTCTGATTCTGAGACTGAATCCCCTACATCTTCCATAACAACTCCCATTTCTTCACCTGAAAGGTGTGTGGCCTAAACATCAGTTGAAGAAATAGAGTTTCTGGAGCTACGCACCTGAAATCTAATGGATCAGTCAATATGCCAAGAAAACACAAATAAGCACAAATAAGAAGCAGTAGTGACGGTAGAATCAGTTAACACTGTGTCTAAGACCTCGAGGCCACATAAATCAGTGAAAAGCCCGCCAGCTAGAGTGGGGCTGGCAGTACAGAGCACAGCAGAGCCGACTGTCGGGCCGTTCACCTGGAGGACTGGCGTGTCACGTGCACCGGCCGGCGGCCCGACCCCAGGCCCGCCCAGTGGCCGCGCCCGTGGCCGCGGTGGCCCTGGCCGCCACCCGCACTCAGGGAGGTGCCTCCGCCCCCCACCGTGCCACCGACGCCAGCCATGCTGCGATCGCACCCACGCACCGCCTCTTCGTAGGTCGGAAGAGCTGTCGACTGTGGAAACAGCCGGTAAATTATTGTTAATAGCTGTAAGGTAACAGAATTGTTTGTGTAAGTTAAACTTTTGTTTTTGAAACATAATTAAGGATTTTTATCTATTCTGATTTTGTGAAATAGTTACAAAATGTTTACTTTTGTGTGTTTCAGTCGAACCAGCAGGGACTGCAGCAACACTTCGTCGAGAGCAGACTGTCACCAGCCTGTCGGAGGGACACATTTAGCTGACAGCCGGCAACCACGAAAGGGCACCACTGGAGAGATTCTCTGACATATGATCGAACTGATGCAAGTCAGCATAAATAAAATAACAATAATTTTGTTGTTTGGATCAGATTAGTGTGCTAAATTATCTTTACATGTTGAAGTGTTTTTATCATCATAAGTAATGTTCCAGTACTTTTTTAACTACAAAATACTGCAAGGTCAAAGACTATATTGAGGAACTAGTTGGCTAATTAATACGAAACATATGTCACCAAAAATAATAACCACTCGGAAACAGAGGTTATGCACCAGGAAGAAAGAAATGAAAATGCCTAAGTAGGATGTATAGTCATAAATACATCAAAATCTAATTTAATATATGGATTACCGAATCTCACAATCCTCGATAGCATCTAGTGAAACAAGCCTCTTTTGTTGATGCTGTAACAACAAAAAAGGAACAACTATTCTGATACTGTTATCCTACAGAGTCAAACAAATTGCCACAGTGTGTGGATGCCAATAATAAGACATCTGTTAGAAAAGTATGAGACCTTTGGCCAGGAAAAAGCTGGCTTACCTGGAGTGTCTGACAACTAATCACCCTCAAAGTAGTTCCCTTGGGACCACACACACCTCTCCCACTGGTGCCGCCACTGTTGGGGGCACGCCGAAAAAGCCTCCTTCAAACGGAGTTTAAGTCTCTGTTGCTGCTGCCATAATGTCATCTCATCTGAAATCACATTCCTTTCAATGGCCTCTCGAGTTTGAGGACCAGGCAGAAGTCGCAGAGGGCCATATCAGGAGAATAAGGAGCTTGTTGAAGCATAGGAATCTGGTTTTTCACCAAAAAAGCCTGAATCAAGTGTGAGAAAAATACTAGAGCACTGTCGTGCCGGAGATGCCAATTTCGTGTTGACTGCAAATCAGTCTGGTCTCTTGCGCCACACAGCAACATGTAGGCAACAGTGAACATCCATGGAGTACTCTTCTGTGACTGACCCTGAGGTGTGTACTCGTAGTGTACCACACGACGGGAGTCAAAGAAAGCAGTCACTGTCACTTTGACATTGTTGCACACTTGGCAAGCCTTCTTTGGTGTCAGTGATGAGGAATGCTTCCACTGTGATGACTGGGATTTGGTTTCTGGATCATACCCATACACGCAGGACTCATCACCAGTGATAATGGTGTTCACAAAGTAGGGGTCACTGTTTGCTGGAGTCCAGCATGTACTGCGAGGCTTTAACTTGAAGTTGTTTCTGCTCTGTCGTTAGCAGCTTTGGCACGAATTTCAACGACACTGTGTTCACGGCCAAATCTTCAGTCACAATGTTATGTGCTGAAAAAGTGCTGATGCTGACCTCTTCCGCAATTTCTCTGATAGTCATATGACGTTCCTGTATCACTTCGATGCTCACACTGGCAATGACCTGACTCGCTCTCCACCAATGTGCAGCCATCTTTAAACTAGTTGTACAACTCCTTAATATGTATGATGTCCATAGCATCAACACCGAAAGCCTTCTGAATGGTTTCCACATGGCTGTCACTCAGTTTCTAGCAAAATCTGATGTAGTAGCAAAGCTCCAGTCATTCCATCATTTCACTTGCAACGAAAAACTGGTGCAAGCACTAAATACTACCTCACTCAACTGCTGCTTGCCACCAGCTGACACTCTTGACACGCAGGAAAAAACTGACCCATATGCACAAAGGTTCAAGGTCAGCTCATGCAATTCTGTTAGATTAAAATCCATCAGGTGTTCGCAAAAAAAGTTGGATACTTTTCAAACAGTCCTTGTATTCCTGCCATGTACCTACAAACAGAGAATATACATACAGACAGCTAAATAACTACATGTATCTGCAAGAAGTATGATGTTCAGCACATGGTCACATAACATGAGGCATATCAAGCATAGTCCCACCATATCTCAAAGAATTAGAGATATAAAAAACAAAATTTATCTCCCAATTCCTGTGTTTGTAACCAAGTTAATATTGGGATTTCCATAATATTTTGATAGCTTCCCTTGTTGTCTTAGTCCTTCAGCTGATTTGGTTGGGTTATCTCATCACACACTGCTGCTGCCCCCTCAGGTGCTGAGAACATGTTTAAACATGCCTCCTGGGTTTCCCTTCTGTGCTACTGATGTGTTTATACATCCCATTCTATCGACCTTTTCACTGCTGCTGACAAGTTACTTCCATATGTCAGTGAATAAAAAAGTTTCAAATATTTATCATACAATAAATGTGCCTCTTTGCATGGTATCATTTGCAAAAAAACTTGTTTTGATATGTTGAACCATTTATGAAATATGGCAATTGTTATGACCACATTATTTACAATGCACAGCAACAGAAACCAGCAGGTTGCACATGACCATCTGCCGGGTATAAAAACCGATAACTTAAGAACTACATAGATATCATTCTCCTCTCCATTTTAAATAAAATTTTGATATCATATCCACACTTCATACACAACAATTTATGGGCTAAAACCAATCATATGCAAAGGTTACACAATGTGTTTTTACCTCTGCAAACTCTTTAAAATTACATGCACTGCTTTAATTAATTTGGAGTAGCACAATGACCATGACGAGTAACAAAAAAGATATTTAGCCCTGTACCAAATGAAAACACCAGACTTTAAGATGTGCAACAATAAATTTTTTTCTCTGCACAGTTTCTTTAAAACTTGACGATAGGTACTTCATAGTGACCTGAATGCTATCTCTCAGCACAAGTACTGGCATTAGGTGGCCATTACAGCAACAACAAAATCACTCTCAGCAAGGAATGTATAAAGCTCATTTGTAGAAGCACATCTGCAGCAGTCAAAGGGTTAATCGGATGTTGAGCACACATTCTTTTGCTTGCTCTTTGGAATATAGACTTATTTATGTATCTGTTGTGTGGGAAACCAGTGTCTACAAGAAAAAACGAATTACAGATCCTTGCTGATTTAGTTACGTGGGCAGTAGGCCAGCATCTAAGGCATGTTTCTCTGCTAACAGTTCATTCATATAGCTGGAGGCATAATTAGAGGCTATAAAGATTACGTAGCTACTAAAAGAAGCATCAACACCCAGCTTAAAGAATACAGTAGCCGCAATCATCTGGTCATCTTGGAAACACGAATAAATTGGCAGTAGCAGATAGTGCACCGAGACAGGGGGCCAACCAATTCATTTCCCCAATAGTACGGGTTTTATTAAGGTGCAGTTATTACTTTTCTACGATGTACAGAGAGGCCATAGAAATTCAAAAGAACAAAAACAAAAGGACTGAAATCAGACAAATTGTGTGTCTCAGTGCTTGATAAAACAAAGCGTCAACTTTTCCCCACTAAATGCTTCATAGCACACGTAAGCACAACTTTGTGATCTTAGCAAGTGGAGTGATAAAGTCACGACTCAACTGTTGTACGGATGTGTATATACAGCTCGACTTGTTGAACTCAAAAAGATATTTAGCCCTGTACCAAATGAAAACATCAGACTTTAAGATGTGCAACAATAAATTTTTTTCTCTGAATAGTTTTGTTAAAACTAGTTAGAAACTACTATCTGAGTCTTTATAGACTCTGATGATGTCTCTGGCATTTGAAGACAAGATGTTAGGCAGAGAAAAACTGCACTATAATGCACATACAACCAATATCACCATGGATGCAAATACTAGCCTCGAAAGCCAGCATTGTATGATCAAATTACATATAACAAAATTTTAGCAAGATAAATTATAAATCACAAATACTACATAAAAAATAGGTTTTTACTCAGCAGTCAAAATTCTCAGACCTATATACTTGATAGCTAATTAACAGCTTCAGCTGTAGCTTGGGGGACATCATTCTAATTCCGAGAATATCTTCTCTCACAGTATTGCTGGGTGATATGCTCCACAATCTGTTCTGATGTTCCATAGCAGATGCGGCAACTTTCAGAGGTGGTAGAATGAATCAAAACACGAACATGGACCCTAAAATGCATACCATAAGAGCTACGAGCACTTGTTCAGTAGAAGAGATGGGTTTCACAGTAGAGAAGATGACCAAGTGTTCACAGCCCGTAAGGTGTGTCTTTTAGAGCCCATGTTTCATTCACTTTTCTCTTGTTTTGGTCCATACTGCCTCTTCAAAAGTATGGAAACCAAAGCACTTCAATTAGGAGAGATGTGTTTCACAATAACAAAGATTAGGAACCACTCATAGTTCCTAAGGGACAAATTTTAAAGCCCACGTTTACTTGGCATTTTTTTCTTTTTGAAAGTTGCCACCTCTACTATCTTAACAACAGTATCAACACACGTATTCCACTGTCGAAGGCATCGGAACGTGTTTCACTCAATTACAAATCAACCTAAAATGAGATAAGTAAACAAATACTAAAATTTTGACAAACCTCGGTGCAAAATATACAATAAATAAAATTTATTTTAATAAATTTAAGTAAATACATTACTTTCAGTTCAGTTGTTTCTGGACCAGTGTCAATTACCTCAGACTGATGCATTCACCTTTCTCCATCACCCCCAAAAGTATGTAATATCATCAAGAAATCACCCTTTATCCAGTTGTGACAATGTTAAAGTTCATTACCCTTTGTATCTGGTCTCAACAATGGGCCCAGTTTGGCGTGCACATGCATGCAATGAGTCCTGTGGAGTAGTACGTCTGAGAATGCGCTATTACATTGACACATATCCAGCAGGCTGCATCAGTCTGATGCTTTTATTTAATAGTGCGATTTGTATCACGTGTAGGGCTGCATGCACGTTGAAGGCACGCGGTAATTAAAGAAATTGGTAACTGTCACAATGGATGTCTTGCAGAACCGATAAAATAAACATAGCATTTGTTCCGTATCTGACAACTTCTGTGTTGATCTGTGACAATCACAAACCTTCTGTAAACCTGGGAGGACAGGAAACTACCAATAAAGCTTGTGTGCCGGCATGTGAGGAGGAACATCATAATTTTATTCCGGATGAGGATAAACAGAGGAGGATCTCTCAAACTTTTATTGGTTTCTGTACAATTTGCAGGTTACTTTGCACTTTCTGTACTTTATGCCCAGTACCTTGTAAAGGGACATCCTCCTATAGCATTACTTTTCCCCAACAGAAGTTGTTGACACCAGAAATATTTACAAATTTGAAACAGGTTAATATTATCTCAGCTGTTTTTCTAAAAAAATTCCTATGATTTTATACACAATATGTTATATTTCAAGCTAAAATCTATAAAATGAAATTACTTTATTTTCGTTGTTACAATCGATCGTACTAGTTCTGAAATGACATTTAATATAATAGAGGGAAACATTCTACGTGGGAAAAATGTATATAAAAAACAAAGATGTCATCAACAGTAACTGTTCTTTCGAGAACAAGTTACTGTCTTCGTACATATAGTTAAAAGGCTAACCAGCCATTGACCGTCTGTGCGAATGCACACAGGTTGTCCAAACTCTTACGGGAATCGCCAAAGTGTGCGCGAGTAATGAGTGGGTGGGCAAATGTCTGTAAGGTACAATACATATGTAGAATTGCGGAAGGTTGGGAATGTGAGTCTCACAGGTAGCGTGCAAGTGATAAGTCCCTGCAGTCGCGCTATTCATCTGTGTCCTCGGTGGCTCAGATGGATAGAGCATCTGCCATGTAAGCTGAAGATCCCGGGTTCGAGTCCCGGTCGGGGCACACATTTTCAGCTATCCACATCGAGGTATATCAACAACACTTGTCCGCAGCTGAGGTTGTCAGTTAGTCATCATTTATTCCAGGGAAAAGCTGCTCGGTCATCAACAGTAACTGTTCTTTCGAGAACAAGTTACTGTCTTCGTACATATAGTTAAAAGGCTACCCAGCCATTGACCGTCTGTGCGAATGCACACAGGTTGCCCAAACTCTTACGGGAATCGCCAAAGCGTGCGCGAGTAATGAGTGGGTGGGCAAATGTCTATAAGGTACAATACATATGTAGAATTGTGGAAAGTTGGGAATGTGAGTCTCACGGGTAGCGTGCAAGGGATAAGTCCCTGCAGTCGCGCTATTCATCTGTGTCCCCGGTGGCTCAGATGGATAGAGCATCTGCCATGTAAGCAGGAGATCCCGGGTTCGAGTCCCGGTCGGGGCACACATTTTCAGCTGTCCACATCAAGGTATATCAACAACACCTGTCCGCAGCTGAGGTTGTCAGTTAGTCATCATTTAAAAACAAAGATGCTGTGACTTACCAAACGAGAAAGCGATGGTAGATAGACACAATAAAAAACACACAAACCAATTTCAAGCTTTCGCAATCCACGGTTGCTTCATCCCTCTTTCCTGATGAAGCAACCGTGGGTTGCCAAAGCTTGAAATTTGTGGGTGTGTTTATTATATATATATATATATAAATATCTAAAAACAAAGATGATTTGACTTACCAAATGAAAGTGCTGGCAGGTCGACAGACACACGAACAACCACAAACATACACACAAAATTCAAGCTTTCGCAACAAACTGTTGCCTCATCAGGAAAGAGGGAAGGAGAGGGAAAGACGAAAGGATGTGGGTTTTAAGGGAGAGGGTAAGGAGTCATTCCAATCCTGGGAGCGGAAAGACTTACCTTAGGGGGAAAAAAGGACGGGTATACACTCGCACACACACACATATTCATCCACACATATACAGACACAAGCAGACATCTGTTTGGTTGAATCTGGGAGTGGGGCTGAAGGTAAGGCCTTTGGATAGGGCAGAGGTTTCGGATTGGGAGAGAGGTTTGGAGGAAAGGTTAACTACTGAATTAGGGTGTTGTGGTACCAGATTGTGTTGATTGGAATTTTGAGGTTTTGGAGGGAGTGGAGTGGGAAGTGGGAGATTGAGTAGATGGGAGAGACTGGGTTTGTGTGCAATGAGAGGTGGTTGAGGTTTGCTGGAAAGGTTGTGAAGGGTGAGTGAGTTGGCTTTCCGGAGGTGGGAAACCAGGAGATTGGATAGTTTTTTGAAGTGAAGGGTGGCATGCTGTTCTAGTTTGCGGTTGGCCTGTAGAAGGATGCTCTGAATAGCCGGTGTGGATGTGGGAGAGGAAAGATTGAGGACTTTTATTAAGGATAGGAGTCGACGGGTGTGTTCATTGGCTGAGTTGATGTGTAGGTGAAGGATTATGTGGGTGAGGGCAATGGATTGTTCAGTTTGGAACTGGTATAGGGACTGATGGAAAGAAGGGTTGCAGCCAGAGATGGGAACTTTAAGTGTGAGGCCTTTGGGGGTTATGCCAAATGTCAGACAAGCCTTAGAAAATAAAATATGTGAGCATAATCTGGCTAGGGTGAAGGCATGTTTGCGGAGGGAGTGTAAATAAAACTTAATGGGGTCGTTGTGGGGGTGTTGTGAGGGTGACATGGTGTTAGAAGGTGGAAAGTTTAACCTGAGGTTGAAATGAAAATGAAAGATAAAAATATATGGGGAAAGATAAAGGTGAAGTAGAAAGCAACTGGAGATCTGGTATGAAAAACGGCGAAAAAGTGTTGGTTAAGTTGATCCTGTGGTGAACTTGGGTTGGTAGACAGCGATGTGCATAAAGGTTAGGTGGTTGTGTTGCCGCTAAAACACACACACATATATATATATATATGGGCTGAAGGTAAGGCCTTTGGATAGGGCAGAGGTTTCGGATTGGGAGAGAGGTTTGGAGGAAAGGTTAACTACTGAATTAGGGTGTTGTGGTACCAGATTGTGTTGATTGGAGGAAAGGTTAACTACTGAATTGCCTTGTCCATTGCAGGTGTCCTCGTCGTTCCAGGTCTTCCACAGTCGCGAGTCATAAGCTGGAATGTTCCGTGCTCCCTAAGACGCCGATCAATTGCTTCGAACGTCTTCCTGTCGGGACACCTTCGTTCTGGAAATCTGTCTCGATAGAAACGTACCGCGCCATGGCTATTGCCCCGTACTAATCCATACATCAAATGGGCATCTGCCAACTCCGCATTTGTAAACATTGCACTGACTGCAAAACCACGTTCGTGATGAACACTAACCTGTTGATGCTACGTACTGATGCGCTTGATGCTAGTACTGTAGAGCAATGAGTCGCATTTCTACACAAGCACCGAAGTCAACATTACCTTCCTTCAATTGGGCCAACTGACGGTGAATCGAGTAAGTACAGTACATACTGACGAAACTAAAATGAGCTCTAACATGGAAATTAAGTGTTTCTGGACACATGTCCACATAACATCTTTTCTTTATTTGTGTGTGAGGAATGTTTCCTGAAAGTTTGGCCATACCTTTTTGTTACACCCTGTATATAAGAAACATTTGAAATAACGAAATATTTGGCACACTTAACATTTCTATTATTAATGACACAATTTGGGGCTATTTATTAGATTTATTTCTATAGTCATTTATAAAATAATAACAGAAATAACTCCGCCATTGCCGGTCCCAAGCCCGGATCCTCATCTTACAAGTGATGAGGGAGGAGGAGGGGGAGGAGTAACAACCTCGTAAAAAAACCTGGGTCCATCTGGCTCCGGATGGTAGCACGCTGTGAGGGCCCCTGCCTAGGGTTACGGGTGAAAACCGGTCAACGGTCTCATAGGCGGATGAGGAATTTTTAACTCCCAACGGCTGAGAGAGCGGAGGAACCAAAAATCTATAACTGCAAGCGTCTGTACCCAGATTGGGCGGCTTGTGGGCAGCGTCTGCTCCTCATGTTAGAGGCGGCTGTTTCAAGAAACCCTTCTAACACTAACAATGTTAGTCGTATTCCTGGTAGGTTACGCAAGTAATCTCCCCAACTTTGAAGAATTTCAACAGTTACAATCTTAACGCATGATGGAAATGTCTTTCAATAACGAAACTACCCCAGGTGGCCAATCCACCGTCGGCAACGACGCAAGCAGACCCATGGATTCTGGGGAGTCTGCAACACCACGCAAATCCAACAAGATTAAACCCAAAAAAATCTTCAACATAGCAACTCTCAACATAAACTCCCTTCTCAAAGTGGGAAAACTTAAGCACCTTACAGACCAGTTACACACGGAAGACATACAAATTGTGGCGCTACAAGAAACTCGCTTCACTGATGAAAACACATTTGAATCAAACAAATTCAGAATATTTAAAGGAAAACCTGGAAAAATTGTAATGAAGAAATGCCCTCAGCTTGGCACAGCTTTTTCTGTAAACACAAAAATTCTGAACTCTGTCGAACATTTTTGGTCAACATCATTGAGAACATCTTTCCTCACTTTTCGATGTGCAAATAAAAAATACACATTAATCAATGTTCACGCTCCCACAAATGACAAAAATAATGCTAAAAATAGGGAAGAAAAAGATGAATTCTGGGAAAACCTTAAGGATCATATATCAGAAATCCCAGGAAAAAATGCAAAAATACTTCTAGGAGATTTTAACGCTCAGATTGGAAAAGAAAAGAAATTCCGCAATATTGTCGGCAACTTTCCCGCACACAAACGAACCAACAAAAATGGAGAAAGGTTAATTATGCTCTGTAAGCAGTTTAAACTCAAGCTAATGTCAACATATTTTAAACATCTTCCCAGAAAACAAAAAACCTGGGTATCTCCGATAAAGAGTATCGGAGAATTTCAAATAGATCACGTTGCCATCTCCTCCAAATGTGAAAAAAATATTAAACACATGTGTCCGAAAATCTCTAAACCTCGACTCCGATCACTATCTCACGAAAATAAAAACTAAACTGATCCCACAAAACAAACAGAAAAGCAGAAACGGTGAATATAAAAACAGAAATAAAATAAATTTTGATCTTACAACCCTGAGAAATTACAACCTTAACTCCAACTAACCTCAAGGATTTTCAGAAAAAACTAAAGACATTCTCCCCTTCACAAAACCTCCAAGAATTTCAGAACAACTTGATTGAGGCAACAGAAACAACCTTTCCAAAAAAGAGCAAACCGAGACACCCGTGGTGGGACAGCAACTGTAATGAAGTTCTGCATGAAAGACTTAAAGCCTGGAAAAAGTGGAACTCACATAAAACTGAAAACAACTTTGATGAATTTAAGCAAGCCAGAAAGAACGCCTCGAAAACTATTCGCAACACCAAGAGACAATATGAAAAACAACAACTGGACTCAATCGAAGAGAATTTCAAGAAATGCAACACGGCAGCTTGGTACAAAACATTCAACCAGAAACTCCGAGGATACCAGTCCCCTTGCCTAAACCTTATGAGAAATAATAAGACTCTCGCCACCAACAATACTGAAAACTGTGAAATCCTGGATGAATATTTTGAGACACTCCTAACCTGCCAAACACCCATCCAGACTCTCAGTTTTACGCAACCAGAAACATTACCAACACATTCAACACCTCTGACACGAGAGGAAATCACAAACATAATCAAAAATCTCAAAAACAGGAAAGCATGTGGAGAAGACACAATTACAGCAGAAATGCTCAAGCTTGGGGGAGAAACATCAGTAGAAGCACTACACAAAGAACTTGAACAAGTATGGGAAACCAAGAAAATCCCAAGTCACTGGAAAACCGCCCTAATTCACCCTTTGTTTAAAAAAGGTGACAAAAGGGATGTTAACAACTATAGTGGAATATCGCTTCTCCCAGTCCCATACAAAATTCTATCAAAAGCCCTGCTCAATCGTGTATCACCAATTATAGAGGGAAAACTTGGAGAATATCAAGCTGGCTTCAGACCAGGAAGATCCTGCGCTGAACAGATTTTTAACCTCAAAACAACAATGAACTATTTATCTACAAGGAGCAAGAAATATTTCATAACATTCATTGATTTCAAGAAAGCTTATGACTCAATCGATAGGGACACACTCATCAAAACACTTCGAGAATATGAAATAGATGAAACAACAATCACCATAATCAAAGAAACATTAACAAATACAACATCAAAAGTAAAATTCCAAGGAGAAATTTCACAGCATTTCGAGGTCAAAACTGGCGTCAGACAAGGAGATGCGCTGTCCCCGGTACTCTTCAACTGTATTCTGGATAAAGTCATAGCAGAATGGAGAAAACTCACGCAAAAACATGGAGTTGAGAAAGTCCAAATTGGAGGGAAGTGCTACAAAGCCATTGAAACCAACTGTTTTGCCTTCGCTGACGATCTCGCCTGTTTAGCTTACACACAAAGACACAATAAAACAGATAGAATTACTTAAAGAAATTGCTGAAAAAGCAGGCTTTCAAATTTCATTTGAAAAGACAGAAATCATTACAAACATCAAAAATCCACCAAAGAAAATAACTACGAAATACGGGAAAATACAGGTATCTAAACATTTTAAATATCTTGGTGAACTAATTCAGCCTGTGGCAAAAGGTCATCCAGCCTGCAGGGCTAGAATACAAAAACTAGAGACAGCAACTCACTACTGCAGACAAATGTATTCAAAAAAATGTATATCCAAAAACATTAAACTCAGACACTACCAGACTGTCATTAGACTGCAGATACTATATGCATCAGAAACACTGGCAAATTTTACATACGCAGGACAGATATAAAATCGTGAAAGAAGAATTGTGAGGACAATTCTTGGACACAGGAAAATAACAGATGATCAAGGCAAGTCTGTATACAGACTAAAAAGCAACAAAGAAGTGTATATGAAGTGCAGCAAAATTACAGACGAAATTAGAAAAAGAAGATGCTCCTTTTATGCTCACATCATGAGGATGAACCCGAATAGGCTTACAAAACAAATATTTTCGTACATCGCAAATCTAAAAAATAAAAATTTATGGTTTATCAACACAGAAAGAGATCTAAAAGAAATGGACATAGATCAGGAAACAATATTTAACAGAAACCTTTTTAGAAAAAAACTGAATTCATTCACGGGTTTCGGTGTGAAAATTAAGAAGACTTGTGGAACTAAATGGTCTGAAGAGAGAAAAGCCGCCTTCAGCGCAAGAATGAAAGAAGTGTGGACTGAGAGAAAGAAGACTTCCCAGAAGCGCAAGAAATAACTGTTTTCACAGTCTTTAACGGCCAAATTTGTATAATAATAATAATAATAATAATAATAACAGAAATTCATTTGTCAAGAAAATGTGTAAACCCTTTGGAATATTGTTATTACCGCAAAGTGAAGTAGTAGTGGGCATGCCTCTGACGTGATCGGATGTGTTTTTGTATTTTGGGCAGAACAATGTAGTTTTGGTTTTTTTAATGTGAAAATTCAAAAGACAGCGTTATATTTTAAAATGTGAGATAATAAATTATCATGAAAACATTCTTCAAAATTAATTACATCAATTGGAACCATGAGAATCTAAAATGTCAAAAATTTCAGCTTCAACGATCAGCCCCTAGACGTGAAGAACTGGAGCCAACTACGAGAGAAGAAGATAAATAAAAAGTTTATTGTAAATCTTACTATTCTCGTATTTTCCAAAAAAGAGACTTTACCAGGGAAAATAGCAGTGGTATCAACAAATTGTGGGAGGGGGACATTACAACCTCCACAATTTCAAAGAATGTAATCCAGTCAAACTTTCTCTATATCTACAAATGTGTAAATGTAGGCGACTTTCTTTAACCTATCTTCTAAGCTAACTCACTGTATCAGTACTACCTCAAGAGTTCCTACATTATTCTGGAATGCAAGTGACCTTCTACAAAGTCAGCTACTACCAGTTCACCTGTCTCCAGGTCCCTACTTTGAACCTTTATTATTATTTTGTCCTTCTTGACATCTGAGGGTATTTCAACTGTCTCATATATCTTGCATACAAGTTGAAATAGTTCTGTTATGGCTGGCAGCCCAAGTACCTCTATAATTCTGAGGGAATGTCATCTACTTTACTCAGGGGCTTTGTTTCTATGTAGGCCATTCAGTGTTCCTTAAATTCTTTTCACAGTGTCATATCTCCCAATTCATCTTTGTCTATCTCCTCTTCCCTACCTATAACACTGCCTTCACATTTAGTTTCCTTGTTTAGCCCTTCTACATAATCCTTCCAACTTTCACCTTTCCACTCTTTGTTTAATTCTGGCTTGCCATATGAACTCTTGATATTCATATCCGTGCTTCTGTTTTCTCCAAAGGTCTCTAATTTTTATAGGACATATCTATCTTTCTCCTATCATGCAACAGAAAATCCAGGACAGAATAACAAAAATATTATGAAAAGGATAGACTGCTGCTCACCATACAGAGAAGACATTGAGCCACAGACAGGCACAACACATCCTCTATATGATGAGTAGCAATTTCTACTATTGTGCATATATCTAAAGCTTTCCATTTGTCCTCAATCCATTCCTGTCTAGCCATTTTGAATATTCTGTTGGTCTGATTTTTTAAATGTTTGTATTCCTTTTTGGTCACTCCATTTGTTGCATTTTTGTATTTTTTCCTTTCAACAATTAAATTAAAGCCTCCAAAGTTATTCAGAGGTTTCTACTCAACTTTGTCTTTTTGCCTGTTTGACCCTCTATTGTCTTCACTACTTCATCTCTCAAAGCTACTCATTCTCCTTCTATTGTATTCCTTTGGCATTTCATTTAATCGTTGCCTAACGGTCCATTTTCAAAACTCAACAACTCCCAGTTCTTTCAATCTATGCATGGTGTGTCTCCTTAATTTCCCATCTTCCTAATCCTTTTTTTCCCAGTTTTCATCTGCAGTTCATAAGAAATAAATTATGGTCACAATCAACATCAGCTCCTGGAAATCTTTAGCAATTTAAAATTTAACAATATTATGAAAAGGAAAGTTGCTAATCACCATATGGCAGAGACGCTGAGTCACAGACAGGCACAACAAAAAGACTGTCACAATATAAGCTTTTGGCCAACAAAGCCTTTGTCGAAAATAGATGACACACATACACACAAACGCGACTGACACACACACAGTTCTTCACTGGCTTCAGCTGCCAGAGGCTGCAGTCGTGTGTGTGTGTGTGTGTGTGTGTGTGTGTGTGTGTGTGTGTGTGTGTGTTCTCTATATGATGAGTAGCAACTTTCCTTTTCATAATATTGCTACATTCCGTCCTGGATTTTCCACTGTTTGATTTTTGCAGTTTAAAATTTGGTTTGTATACCTTTGTCTTACCATTATGTAATACACCTGAAGCCTTCCAATGTCTTCACGTATCTTCCACACAAACAAGATTGTTTCATTATTTTTAAACCAATGATAAAATTTTGCTGAGTCCAAAAATCTACCGAGGCATTTCGCCTTTCAATCCTCTCCCCTGCTCCATGTTCTCCTACCATTTTTCCTTCTTGCCCTTTTCCTACTACTGAATTCCAGTCCCTCGACACAATTGAATTTTCGTCTCCCTTAACTATCTGAATATCTTATTTTATTTTGTTACACATTCATTTAGACTCTTCATCTCTGTGGCACTAGTTGGTATATAAACTTGTACTATTGTGGTGGGTGCTGGCTTTGGGTTTACTTAGGCTACTATATTACATTCACTATGCTGTCCATAGTAGCTTAGCTGCATCCCTATTTTCTGATTCATTCTCAGCCTTATTTCCGCAATCCTATATTTGCTTTTATGTTGACACCTTGTACTGGCCTGACCAGAGGTCCGGCTCTTCCTGCCACAGTACTTCACTACTTCCACTATATTCAGCTTCAACCCATCCATCTCTCTTTTTAAATTCTCTAATCTGCCTACCTGACTAAAGGACCTACCATTCCACACACTGACTTGTAGAATGGTAATTTTGTTTTTCTTATGACGACATCCTCCTGAGTAGCCCTCATCCACAGATTCCACAATATTTTACATAAGACGCTACCACAATCATTAAACCTTACAGTAGAGCTGCATGTCCTCAGGAAATATAATGGCTGTTGTTCCCCCTTGCCTTTCGTCCTTTGCTGTGCCAGCACAGCAAGGCTATGTTGGCTGATGTTACAAGGCCAGATTAGTCTATCATCCTGACTGTTGCTGCTGTAACTACTGAACGGAATGCAGCAAAACCCACAGCAGGACGGAAGGTAAGTGTTGGTCAGCAACTATGTCTCATAATTTTGTAGTTCTCCTCAGTTAATGATACAATTTACCAACCTCTCCCAACTGAACTCCATCAGCAAATGCGATAAGGGCGACCCTGTCTGGGTCATGCAATACACCTCCAGATGTGGCAACGCATCCTGTCGGAGAAGAGTGGCGTGGCCCGCCAAGAGAACCAGGTGGTCCGCCACAGCCACCGCGGTGGCCTCCGCCTCCTCCAGTTGACGACGAGGGCGACGGAACTCCGGGGCGTGTCTTGGGCCCCTGGTGGCGACACACCACCACCACACAGACCACGAGCAGGATGAGTGAGACGCCGAGGGCCACTGCGAGGGACACGAGCAGCACACTTGATGTACTCAGGTAGGCTGTTGGAGAAAGTTAAATCACTGTCAGGAGAGATTGGAGAAACTGGCACAAAGTTTATCAAAAGAACAGGGTAGCGACTATTGCATCAAAAGATTTCCCGAACATTTACACCTATGTGATTACTCCATTACTTAAGTGTTTGACAGGCGGTTCATAGAATCACTTTCAGAATTTTTCTCTACTGTTCCATTCTGGAATAGCCCGTGGGAAAAATGAAAGCCTAAATCTTTTTTGTGAGCAGTTATTTCTCTTATTTTACCATGCTGGTCATTTCTCCCTATCTAGGTGAAGTCAAAAGATTATTTTAACATACGGAGGAGAAAGTTGGTGACTGAAATTTTGTGGTTAAAAAAAAATCTCTCACAACAATGAAACAATTCTTTGTCTCAATGATTGCTACTCCAACTCATGTATCATATTCATCTCTCCTCTATTTCTTGATAATTAGTCAGTTAATTAGTTAGTTAGTTACATGTTCTATGGAACATGTGAATTGAGTGTTGCAAATGTGGTTGTACAGTACAAATAGTAGACATGATGTTCCTGACAAATAAGTTACTTGTATAGTAATGTAGTTTTTTGTTCCTTGTGAGGTGGATTGTGGCGAGTCCCCAAACCATCGGAATGCTTGATTTCGGTGGTTGGCCTTGTACCCCCCCATCAGGGTGACTGATTTCACTGTGTGTTTCCATCCAACTGCCTTAATTCTTGTGCAGGCCACTATGTGGCTACTGGCAGAATGCAAGTTCCAACCACTGTAGTAAGGCAAAATGTCCATGAAGTGATAGCGACAGACCCATGGGTATTCACTGAAATCAAGCACCCCAATGGTGACAGGCAACGGGACTCACCGATATCAAGCATCCCAATGGGAACAGAGAACTGTTACATCCATGTAATTGTTCCTGGATCAGGCTACAAATAGTTTCTAACCAGAAACTGAAATGGGTAACCACACTGTTCTGTACAGTCTAATTTACAACCCTAAAGTAAATTTTGAAGACAAATATCATAGGACATAAAAGTTTACATTTACAGTGTAAATGAAAGGAGAATCAAATATGTCAGTTGTTAATTGCATAAACAGGAACACTTGATATTTGTGTCGATTACAGTGCCATATACCACAAATGGAAAACAATGGTTTAAAATTTTTCATTGCTGCATACTGACCTCCTTCCTGAGTCCCTGGCAGCTTTAATATTGGGTAATGCTAAATGACGTGACTTCTCTGAACTTTTGCAATGTTTTGCATCAATACTATTTGGTAAGGATCTCATACCCCACAGCAATACAGTAGAAGAGGATAAGCAAGTGTATTGAAGGCAAGGCAGTCTCTTTAGTACATTTGGTGCGCCTTCTGTCACGCCAGGAAAATGCAATCTATAATTAATCTTCCCCATAACGTTTTCTATGTGATGCATCCAATTTAAGTTGGTCTGAACTTTAATCCCTAGGTATTTAATTGATTTGAAAAGCTTTAAATTTGAGTGATTAAAGGAAGCTTTTTCAGTCATCATGTGAAGGATCTCTTAGTTTTTATTGTTCAGGGTCTAATGCCACTATTTGCACCATGCAGATATCTTCCAAGTTTTTCCAAGAATGAAGTCCTAATTTTATTGAATCAATTTTCGTTATATGTGAGAATAAGTTTTGTTTTACTTTTTTATTTTTTTATTTTACTAGTTTTCACGGCTAAATATTTTTCAAGCTGCCCTGTTGCCAGTTATTATCCCAAGTTCAACTAGGACTGAAAACAAGATATAACATTTGTAACATTCTGGTTAAATTTTAAATGGCAATTCTCTTGTTAGTGCTGTCCATCACTATTCCGTGACAAGGGTGGAACTGTGCAATAAACACAAGTATACAAAAAATCCTGACAGGAACTGCTGCTTCCAACTGTTGCCCACAGAAGATAATACCAATAGCCTCTGATGGAAACAATGCATCCTATTTGAAACCTGAAGCTTTCCACACTGTAGTGCAGCACGCAAGTCCAAGAAAGTTTGCAAAGTACTACTTTGCACTGAAATTACTGAAAGAGAACCAAAGCCTGAATACTCGTTGCTAATGTACAAACGGTGTGTTCACAGATCTGGGTCCACATTTGTATTTTCTTTACAAAGTGATTTTGCTAAATGAGAGCAAATGTAGGGAACAATCCCCAAGAAGATAAGTAGCACAAAAGGTCATAGGACAAGTGGCCAGAGATTGAAGGTGGGGTAAAAGAACTTAAATAGTGTAGGTTTCAATGAATAAAGCACATGAAAACATGCCAGGCAACTCGGTATTTTCTGTGTGTACTAGTGAATATCAGAATCAGTTCAGTCTTAATGAGTGAGCAGGGATTATTGGCAACCACCTTATGGGACCAGTCATCTTTTCACCACACCTCCCAGGAGAGGTGTACTCGCTGTCTCTGTGGGTGACTCTGCCTCCCTGCTGGAAGATGGTGATATGAAGGGTTATGACACTACTACACAATGGTACTCCAGCTGACGTCTATATCTCCATGAAAAGGCATCTCGACAACATCTACCCTGATCAACTGTCCAGTCACACAGCTCGCCTGGTCACTAGACCTTGACCCTTCAGTTTTCTGTCTGTGGGTGCACCTGTCTCATCCTATAAGTGCAGACACTGGAACAACACAGTCTTGATGAGTGTGATACCACTCAGTTGCAGGACAGCACATATGAACTTACACGTCAGTCGCTGCTGCGTCGTGTTCCGGTACACTTAGAGGCTCTCCGGGGCCAGTTCAAACACTTCATCTATGTTGTACTGTACAGATCTGATGAACATCCTGTAGCACAGACACCGTGAATTTCTGGCCATATTTCTGTAACATTTTTTGCTTGTTTCCTGTAGTGCTCCCATTTACCAAAACCACCCTGCATAAATGAAAAAAGATAACCCTTGCTTTTGTGTGATTAAAACTTACAACCAAGTGACAAATTTTGATGTGCAAATTGAAGTCAGTTGTGCTTAGAATCAACTGTGCAATGGGAAGCAGACCTGAATCTCTAAAACCCACAGTCAATAACGAAGATTCTCGACATGGATCAGTGCATCATAAGCAAATGTCATTGAGTGACAAATATTACAATAATTTAATGGACTTCTTCACCTCTTCTTACGCAACCCAACAACTGGCTGTTTCTGGTGAAAAATCTTGAGAGTTTTTTTTAAATAAAATAAGTAAGTACATTTCTCTATGTCTGTCAATGAACAGTTCAACTCCCCTACTCACCAAATGTTCTAGAATTCCCTTAGTCTTTCAGAAATCACTGACATGTCCCTAATTTTCTGGTAAATTCTAAATCCCTGAGAATCACCAATTTCCCAGGTTTTCCAGACAAGTAGCCACCCTGAAGAAAGCAACACAAAATCCATACTGAACAAAATGCTGTAAGTTTTCCCACAAGATTTCAATTGAAAAAGAAAAATACTGTTCATTTTATTTTCTTGTAACAACAATTGGTCAGAATGGAAGCATCAGTTTCAACTGACCAGTGGTTGTCCTTTTTATTTTAACAGTTTATAACAATTTTAAATTATAATGTCAGTAAAGAGGGAGTGAATGAGATTTTCACTCTGCAGTGGACTGTGCGCTGATATGAAGCTTCCTGAAAGATTAAAACTGTGTGCCGGACCGAGACTCGAACTCGGGACCTTTGCCTTTCGCGGGCAAGTGCTCTACCATCTGAATTACCCAAGCACGACTCACGACCCGCCTTCACAGCTTCAATTCTGCCAGTACCGTGTCTCCTACCTTCCAAACTTCACAGAAGCTCTTCTGTGAACCTGCAGGACTAGCACTCCTGGAAGAAAGGATATTGCGGAGACACGGCTTAGCCACAGCCTTGGGGAAGTAAATCTGTGAAGACGGGGCGCGAATCGTGCTTGGGTAGCTCGGATGGTAGAGCACTTGCCCGTGAAAGGCAAAGGTCCCAAGTCCGAGTCTCAGTCCGGCACACAGTTTCAATCTGTTAGGAAGTTTCAAAGAGGGAGTGGTTCATAGGCACATGATGATATGGATATACTAAAGAAGTAAATTATTGAATAGTGGGGGGAAACAAAATGTGTTCTAAACAATGTAATAAAGTACATGTACAGTACCAGATCACTCTTATTTAGCACATTAGTGGATGTTACAATACAGCTGCGGGATACATTTGCAGATGAATTTCATTTAGATAATTGTGCCCGAGTGCCTCAAACTGAAGCCATAAAAAACTTCCAAATCAATTCTAAATAAATTAAACAACAAATGGTGCGGAGTGGAAAATTAGTATGAAACTAGCCCTTGTGCTACAAAATCAAACTCTAATTTTATACACCTTTAAATGGCGTGATAATCTAGTTGAATGGCATGATAATCTAGCTGAACACTAACGAAATGTTCACTTTGCCTGGAAGACTTCAAGAGCCTCATCAGTTCACTTGGAAAGGGGAGGGATGGCATGTTGATAGAATCCTAACAGCACTAACAGCACAGCACGACGAGATGTGGAGATCAATGGGAACAGACTAGATTAGACATGATATGTGAAGTCCTTGGGCACCCAAATGTAAACTGAGGTGGTGCCAGCATGTATATACGTTAACCTAAAAGCTCAGTTCTGCCTGTTTTGCACTTGGAAATCTCATTATGTTCATCTATAGACAGAATTGGTACCATTCTGTCTCTCAATTCTATCCTGTGGAATAATTTTTGGGATCACTGCAGCTACGGTGAAGAAAAGACTTAATCTACACAATTACGCAATAAGAATATTATTGTATAAAGTTGGTAACCGAATATGCCGCAGTGGCGAGCCTTGCATGTCTTGCCTTGTGGGGTGCGTAATGTTGGTAGTACTTTCGAGTCTCGTCTGCACGTATTACATGGACATGCTCTGGTAGGGTGGGGGTAGTAGAGTTACATGTGCACTGCAGCTGTTAGTTGTGTTATCATCTAGTTCTCGTGTAACCTAAGTGTAGTGAAAATGCTTACAACTACAGAGAGCATGCGTTTAGTGGAAGAGGTTTTCCATGCAGGAAGAAACTTTACGAAGCATCTGAGGTGGTAATTTACATTACATTTTCCTGCTTCAAGGTGCACACATTGTGACACTGTACGCGATTTAATTTGCAAATTTTGGACAGCAAAAAGTTCAGTTCATGATGCACCATGAGCTGGGTGGCTCACAGTTTTATAGGACAGAAGCTTGATGACATTTTGGACATCGTGACAACAGAGTCCAAAAAAAAATCGGTGAGGAGATTATTACAGGAGGCTAAAGTCTCTCATACAACAGCACTTAAGGTCATAACCAAAGAATAGGCGATGTGTCCATATGAAATTACTGCAGTGCAATAAATACACTGTATGCAACATGCCAAACAAATTGCTTATTACGAATGGTTTCAGTGATTTGTTAATCAATGTGGAGTTCTTGTTTTAGATTTAACCTTTTTCAGTGATGAGACTGGGTTTCATCTATCAGGCTGCATTAATTCCAAAAATTCACGAATTTGGTCATCAGAAAGTCCACATTCCTTAAGAGAAATACCATTGCATGTAGAGAAAACCAGTGTTTGGATTGGTGAAATGTGAATGCGAACCGTAGGGCTGATCTTTTATGATATTACTGTCATTTCTGATGTCTACCGTTCCCAGATAATTTATCCATTTACTGCCCTGCTGAATGAAAATGAGATTAATCATTCCATTTTCCCAACAAGGCAACACTAGTGCCCAGTCCCTACAACTTATAGATGAAATATTTGGAGATAGAGTAATTACAAAACGTCCCCGGTCCCTGCACTCACCAGCTCTGTCTCCATCAAACTATTTTCTTTGGCATGCGGTTATAACATTTTTGTATCAAAATAAACCGAACACAACAGATGAACTGGAGACGCTGATAACTGATTATCTGCATTCTATTACATTTGAAACACTGGTAAAAGTGTTCACAAATAAATGTAAACATATTGAGCTATGCATTCAAGAAAGAGGAAAACATTTCCAGCACCTACTGTGATATTCGTAAGTACAGTGTATTTAATCATATGTAATTAATTTCATTGTTTTAATTATAATGATATCGAATTCCATTGTCCAACATTACTGCAACCACCAGCATTGAATCCCAGCCCCTAGCTTATACAGCAACACAAATGTGCTGCAACTTTATGTGCCTTGCAAGGTGAGATGTATAGAGCTCGCCACCGTGGAGAGACTTTGCACATGCACTATATTTTCGAGGATTTTGTTAATTTTACACTTACATTCAATACATTTACTCCATAATTATATTTATAGTTAATAACAAAAATGATTTTAGGATGAATTCAGCAATTCACAATAATTATACTGGGAGTAGAAATAAAGTCCACACACACTACCTCTCCCTCTTTAGGGTTCAGAATGAAGTTTTATATTCTGCTCCAAAAGTCTAAAAGGTCATAGGTAGATATAAGACAGGATATTGAACATCAAAATATTTTTTAAAAAAAGTAAAAGAATATCTCATTAGGCAACCCTTCAACAAGATACAGTAGGTGGACAAAAATATGGATACAGCAGAAACACAAGACATGGATAAATGCTGGTCTTGTATGGTTTTCAAAGGAATCTTACAAAGTACCATTCTTATTGGAAAATAGTGGTAAGTTCAGGTAACAATGATGAAGGTGGGTCACGCACAGTTCTCTCCAAAGTAGATCACAGAGGCTCGATAATACTGAGATCTGGCGAATGTGGTGTCTGGGAGAAATGCACCAATTTATCCTTTTACTCACAAAACAAGTCCCGGATGGTGCGAACAGTGTGAACAGCGGGCCTGTTGTCTCTGAGCACAGCATCACCATTCATGAACAAACTTTGTACCGTGACACGTACCTGATCAGACAAATTGGTCACATAATTCTTGACAGTAATGCGACCTTGCACAGTAACTATGAGGACCACAGAATGTCCTGATATGTCTGCCGAAATCACCACTGAACTACTGCCATGTTTCACTACTGGAATATATACTTTGGACTCAGCAATGTAAATTCTGCCAAACTCTTAATATTTCTCTCAGACAAATCCTAGTTTTGACAGTATACAAACATCTAATAGTAATGTGCAAAGCTAAAATGCTTTGTTTGAAATATCAGATAATAGCAGCAGCTGTGTAATACAGGTGGAGGAACAATAGTTTCTGTCAAAGTTGCCAATATTTGCTAACACGCACTTATAAAGTAATACAGAAGTAATTACCATCATTATCAGTGTGAGTAGGTTAGTACTAGTCACAATTTGTTGTTAGGGCACTTTACAGAAGTATCCAGCAGTGGTGGCTCCTGCATGTTAATGTACAACTCGACTTGTTCTACACCCTTTAAGTTCCGCAGCCATGATGGGACTGATGAAACATGATGTGTGAATGAATGAATGAATGAATGAATGAATGAATGTACAAGGAGAGTCAGTAAACAACACGTAGAAAGAGAAGGACTAGGGTGATCAGACTTAACATGCTCATTTCTGACATGCAAATGGGTCTAGTGATGCACAAACAACAGCAAAATGACAAGAGTACCTTATCGATGCATCAAAGAGAAACAGGATGACAGAAGGGGCAGAGCATGTATTTACGGTTACATACCGTAAGGTTGTGGATCAGCTCTGCACGTCGGCAACAGGGAAGGCTCCCAGAGGCCGGAGGGATTGCAGGTGATGATGTGTTCCCCCTCCAGCATGTATCCCTGGAAGCAGCTGTAGCTCACCGACGACCCCACGGGGTACGAAGTCTCCGATGTCGGCGAGGACATCGTGCTGTGCTCCACGAGCGGTGGAGGCGGACAGCCGGCAAGTGCTGCAATGAAGAAGGGAACTGCTCGTACACCGGCACCGCGGAACATTATCCATTATGACTCGATGCCGTACTTTCGGGTGTGGGGCTTACTTGTGGGTTCCATTTTTACGCACAGTATTTTCGTGACCGAATGGAGCGTCTTTATCAGTTTCTGTGACCTGTACCATTATTTACACTCGCTGCCCAAATTAAAACCTCAGCCCCCGTTTATTAGGTTTTCTGACATTCCAACAGAATGTGAGAAGGAGGAGAGCTGTGACGAACATCGGCGACACACTGATTAATGTAACCCAGCATTTCAGCTATTGCCGAGCACACTACCTCGAGTGTATTCGTGAAACGAAAAACGACAAGAGCAGTACTGCAGTGCAAGTGCCGATTTTCAGGGAGAGCGTAATAAGGTAGTCTACCAAAATAAAGATGTGGGAAGACTTGTTCAACCGTAACCGAGATCTCAATTTAAACTAGACATGAGGTCCGACACGCAGTATGTTAAGGTCTCAGTAGCCATCTCATCCACGAGAGCCAGAAAATGCAAAGAGAATACATGTTTCAAGGGGTAACAGAGCAGGCTCTGAAAAAGGAGCATTAAAGCATTTAGCAGGCAGTAAGAGTGGTACGAAACTGGCAACGCTTCAGTCTGGAGTCCAGGCTAAAGGACTCTTAACACGGCTGATGACAACACAAGAAGACAACTGGATCACTGTCAAAATATTTTGTATATAATGGAAACAACTTGGCTACACACCCAGAAATACACCATTAATCAATGACGCTGAGCAAATGTGACAGAATAAAGTTCAGTTACATAGCTATGTCAAGTGTACAGAAATGCAGTACCACCAAACTGTAAACTGAAGCAAGTCGGTTCTCAAATGGTTCACAACCATTACCTGTCGTACACAAAGATGAAACATACAGCTGGTGCCAAACTGAACACTGAGTTGCAGCACAGGATTCATACTCAACGCCAGTGACAGTTGAAAAATAAAGTTATGAAATTTCAGGAAATAAGAGCTTTTGACTGAAAAACAGAAGTAAAATGCAATATTATTGTTTGCATGGAGCAACTTACTACAGCAACAGTAACAACAACAACAACAACAACAACAACCCATTTCACTACACAGACAGATCCTTTTGGCTACAGTGAGAACCTTCATTGCAATATTTATGTGACATGGAACCCTTTGACGGAGGAGAATAAAAGGATTATTTTTTAACTGCAGATAATTGATCTTAGAAGAAAGAAAGCGTGATGAGTGGATGTAGTATCCTTTTTTGAGTCATCAATCTTCTGGCTGGTTTGATGCGGCTCACCCCAAATTTCTCTTGTGTGCCAATCTCTTCATCTTAGAGTAGCACTTGCAACCTACGCCCTCAATTATTTGCTGGATTTATTGCAGTCTCTGTCTTCCTCTACAGTTTTTGCCGTTTTACCCTCTACAGCTCCCTCTAGTACCATGGAACTCATTCCCTGATGTCCTAACAAATGTCCTATCATCCCGTCCCTTCTCCTTGTCAGTGGTTTCGACATACTCCTTTCTTCTCCGATTCTGCGCAGAACCTCCTCAAAGCTAATTTTCAACATTTGTCTGTAGTACATCTCAAATGCCTTGATTCTCTTCTCTTCCGGTTTTCCCACAGTCCATGTTTCACTGCCATTCTGTGTTCCAAACACACAAACTCAGAGAAATTTTTTCCTCAAATTAAGGTCTATGTTTGATACTAGCAGACTTCTCTTGCCAGGAATGTCCTTTTTGCCAGTGCTAAACTGCTTTTGATGTCCTCCATGTTCCACCATTGGTTATTTTGCTGCTTAGGTTGTAGAATTCCTTTACTTCATCTGCTTCATGACTGTCAATCCTGATGCTAAGTTTCTTGCTTCTGCCACTTCTCATTACTTTTGTCTTTCTTTTATTTACTCTCAATCCATATTCTGCACTGATTAAACTGTCAATTACGTTCAGGAGATCTTGTAATGATTCTTCTTCACATTCACTCAGGATAGCAATGTCATCAACTAATGTTACAACTGATATCCTTTCACCTTGAATTTTAATTCCACTCCTGAACCTTTCCTTTATTTCCATCATTGCTTCTTCGGTGTACAGATTCCATAGTACGGGCAAAAGACTACATCCCTGTCTTATACCCTTTTTAATCTGAGCACTTCGTTCCTGGTCGTCCACTATTATTATTCCCTCTTGGCTCTAGTACATATTGTATATTACCCATCTCTCCCTGTAGCTTATCCGTATTATTTTCAGAATTTCAAACATTCTGCACAATTTTACATTGCTAAACACTTTTTCAGGTCAACAAATCCCGTGAACGTGTCTTGTAGGCTCTCGCAGTCTTCGGCATTGTGTGGATGATATTTTCCCAAAAGTCAGATGGTATGTCACCAGACTTTTATGTTCTACACAACAATGTGAATAGTTGTTCTGTTGCCACTTCCCCCAATGATTTTAGAAATTCTGATGGAATGTTGTCTATCCCTTCTGCCTTATTTGATCGTAAGGCCTCCAAAGCTCTTTTAAATTCTGATTGTAATACTGGAGCTCTTATCTCTTCTAAATCGACTCCACTTTCTTCTTCTATCACATCAGACAAATCTTCCACCTCATAAAGGCCTTCAATATACTCTTCCCACCTACCACTCTCTCATCTGTTTTTAACAGTGGAATTCCTGTTGCATTCTTAATGCTGCCACCCTTGCTTTTAACTTCACCGAAGGTTGTTTTGGCTGTCCTATATGCTGAATCAGTCCTTTCAACAATCATTTCTTTCTTGATTTCTTGTCATTTTTCATGCAGCCATTTCGTCTTAGCTTTCTTGTACTTCCTATTTATTTCATTCCTCAGCGACCTGTATTTCTGTATTCCTGAACAAGAAGAAAAAAAAATTAGAGCAATTGAAAAAGCTAAATGGTGATTAAAACAATGTACCTAAAAAGGAATTGAAATAATAAAGTTATGTTTAATTCAGTTAATTGAAAGAAAATAATGACTAGTCATTTTGAAAATGATTTAAAAATATGAAGTGAGATACCACTAATGAGATTTGAACCATTAACCTTTTGCATAGAAGCTTAGCCATTATGCTGTGCAACTGATCTACTGAATATTACTTTTTCACAGCTGTATAACATCATGTGAAATTCCAAATTTTTTTTTTGTCAATTACTCACAAAAAGGGGTCCGCCAAGGTGAATGGCTGCATGGTGTGATATCTGAGTCCTTAACCTACATCACTATACAGCAAATTTCAAAAAGTCAATCCCACCACTGGGTGCCTCTCCTTGTGAGCCACTGAGAAATATGGCCTAGAATTTCTATAGCTACATCCACACTCTGCAGACTATTGAAGCACATGGCAGAGGGTACACCCCCTGTACCAGGTATAAGGGCTGTGTCCCATTCTGTACAGAGTGTGGGAAGATTTACAGTTTAAATGTCTCTGTACGTGCTGTAAACAATCTAATCTTGTCCTTACCATCCCCATGAAAATTCTACTGGAGGCTAGTAGTATATTCCCGTGAAACTTTGTAATGGGCTTTCCTGGGATAGGTTGTGTGTATCTTAACGTGTCTGCCCATTCAGTTTCTTTATCATCTTCATGCCACTCTCCAACAGGTACGACAAACCTGTCACAATTCGTGCTGCCCTTCTCTGTATAAATTCATTATCTCTTGTTATTCCTACTTGGTATGGGTTTCACACACTTGAGCAATATTCTAGGATGGGTTGCACAAGTGATTTGTAACCAATCTCCTTTGCAGACTGATTGCATTTCCCCAAGTATTCCCCCAATAAACTGAAGACTGAAACCTGATCTACCTACAACTGAGCCAATGCAATCGTTCCCTTTCCTACCCCTACAAAGTGCTACACCCAGGTACGAGTCAACCTATTCCAACTGTGATTCACTGATGTAAGTCATACAACACCATGTTTTGCCATTTTGTGAAGTGCACAATTTTACATTTTGGAACATTTAAAGCAAGTCGTAAATCTCTGCACCACTTTGAAATCTTTAGCCCTGAATCTAATCACAAATTTTGCTCGATTTAATGCGACACTGGGTGGGCGAAGCTTCAAGTATGTGGGGAGTGTAATGCAGGAAAATGAAAGACATGACAAAGAGACAAGGGAATGTGCAAGGCAAACTGACAGCTGTATGAGATGTGCGAGAGGAATGATATGGGAGAAAGAATTCTCCCAATAAAAATTAGAAGGCGATATAACAAATGTGTTACATAACAGTCGCGTTGCATGCTGCAGAAACCTGGATCATGAAGAAAATAGAAAAAACTAAGGTGTGTGGGCAAGTGAAATGAAGATTTTGAGAAGTCACAAAGGACTAACAAAAATGGAAAAATGAGAAATTAAAAGAACTGGGGAAGTAACATTTGAGGAACTCTTACAAGGAAAGATTGAGTAAGAAAGATAAAAAGTGAAGAGAATGTATGAGACAAGTATGCCTAGGAAGAGGCACTAGATGAAGCTGGAGGGCACAAGACTGAATGACAAGGGGGTAAAAGGAGTGGAAGACAGCATCCACGAAAGACAAGGCTGGGTCAGAATAGTGACAGATATGGTGGGGAGACTAGAGAAGATGGAGATTATTGTTGTTGTTATTATTATTATTATTATTATTATTATTATTATTATTATTACCATTATCATTATCATTATACTATGCTGCATATGTAATACATTTTATTGATATTCTCTCCCCCCCTCCCCCCCCCCCCCCCTCCCCCTTTGCTACGTACCGTAAAGCTGTTCCTCAAGTTTGCAGGAAGGCAGTGTGGCCGGTTCCCAACAGCCAGTAGCAGCACAGGTCAAAGTTCTTTCGCCTTCAAGAAAATAACCGGTGCCACAGCTGTAGCTAACAGACGATCCCACAGGATATGATGATTCTCTCGGTGGCAGTGGTGTCAGAGTGCCGTGTTGCACATACGGTGGTGGTGGACAGTCTGAAACTGGTTCTGTAAAAGAGAAGCAAACTTGAATGTCTGTCTCTTTCAGCTTGATGAATGAATGCTTTAGACAGAAAACATCCTCCAGTAAGAATAATCACACTATTTATAGACCACCAACAACTAAAAGTACGTGAACTTGCATCTTATAAAGTTAGAAATTTTTCCAAAACTTAACACAATAGCATTTTAAAATAGTTTTTAATTCTAAGTTAATCTATTGCTTAATAACATACATTAATTTATCTTTGTGATCTGTGGTTGAAGAAATTTGGCAACCCGACACATTCGTACATGGGGTGCTCCACAACTGATATTCAGGCTTCTAGAGGTGTCTGAGGGAATTTAATAGTTGACGGTTTGGTAAAGAACCCATGTCTTGGAATGTACCATTTGGATACAAAATAAGTTTGAAGATCGGATCACTTTGAAATCTCTCACTTCACTGTACGCAAGACGGCACTGTTGTCAGTTCCTGTTGTAATTATGAAATCGCATACCAATTTTGTTTGAGCACCACAGCTGAGAGAAACTTGTACATTTGCAAATACAGTCTGATTAAAATTACTTGTTAGCTGGCACCTCATACGTCTCACTACAGTGTTGTCAAATTGACTGCCGGTTGCCATTTGGTTATAGGGGACACACAAGCATGCAGTAGTTGTGCAGAAATGAGAAAGCTTGCACCGGATAAAGCAGTGTGGAGGGCTGCACTAAACTAATTTTTGGACTGAAATGGAACCACCACCACAACAACAACAACACATACAGACATCATGACACCAAGTGTTAATCAACTCTCATACACAGAAAAATCAGACAATCTGCCACGTATTTAATGTCAGCTGAATTTCTTTAGCTTATGTAAAGCATGACTTAATGAACATGCACATGCTGTTAATTATATGGCAATTTTTCTGGTTTTTGGTGTATGATATTCAAGAAATATTTGTACCCTGATGTGTATTGTTGTTGTGATCTTCAGTCTGAAGAATGACTGGTCTATTTATTTATTTATTATTCATTCAAGTGACATCTCACAATGGTCTAGGATTTGTAAGACAATACAATGCCTATCAGTGGGCCAAATAATCTACAGCATACATAACACACTTTAAGACAGTATGAAAGGTAGCCTACAAGCATAGAACACTCTCAATGCTATTCTATTGTGTGTAATCTTCGTCACATATGTGTAGCTACTGGAACCTACATTCGCTTAAACCTGTTTACGGTAGTAGAGCCTTTGTTTCCCTATGCAATTTTTGCCACATCGTTTGCTCCTCCATTACTACACCAATGATTTCTTGGTGCCTCAAGATGGGTCCTAACAACCTGTCTTTTCTTTTAGTCAGGTTGTGTCATAAATTTCTTGTTGCATCAGTCTGATTCAGTATCATCTCATTAGTTTAAAAGCCACATTCTGCTTCTGTGTAAAGTTACACTCGAGGTTCTTGTGTAAGCACTGTTAATTCTACACATTTTCATGTGTGACTGTTGATAATGGGTTTGTCCCAAAATGAGCCCATCTGTTAGTAAATATCAGTCCAGCTGTACAATGTCTGTGAATATCAAGTCCTTGACAAAATACCCATTGGCTTGAAGGCACAATGCCCAACAAATATTCAATGTGACCTACAGCCCTACATAACTAAATGCCTCTTTCTTAGCTCACAAGTGGGCACGCCATTTTTCATAACACGACTGGGCACTGTGTACACATCTAAAGAATAGGTGTCTTTATGTTACCTAGGTAAACATGTATGAACAAAATTACAGTTTAACCTTAGTTAATTAAACAATAATAAACAAAACGAACATCAGATAACATAAATAACTGTTTAATTAAACAATAATAAAATAAATTTTTACTGTATCACTTGGTTGCCACACACAAGAGTTACCTCACACCAGAAGCATTAAACAGAGCAATTGCAACAGATCCCCCCCCCCCCCCTTCCCTCCCCCCCCCCCCCCCCCCACCACTACCACTTATTTGGCTACTAATTATCTCATGCATAACTGCCCCATTGTGAGATTGTGCTGCTAGCTCAGAACCTGGGTTATCTTCTTGCTCAGATCATAAACTTTTTTCTCACCTAGCTTGTTATTTGTGATACAGGAGAACACGCTCAAGGGTTAGTAGAAAGGTTATGAGCACCAGAAGTTATGAGACGCACAGAGTTACAAGATTTCCACACAATAGCACCAGACTGCTCCTGCTCGACACCTCGACACTCACCGCAGATCGGCAGTGAGCCCACCCAGGAACCCTGCTCACAGTACAGCACGGCTGGCACGCAGGGTGCAGCGGGATCCCGGTAGCCTTCGCGGCACCTCACCTCCAGCCGAGCACCCGAACCCGCATTGTTGGCCGTCTGTGGCCCGTCTAGGACGGACACCTGTGTGTGGTGCAGAGTTGGGGCCGGCGGACAGACCGGCAGTGGCAGCTCGGGTGCAACATCTGCAAAAGGAATGGGCACGATAAGCGGAGGTCTGCACAGACACAGATGTCGGTAGAAACTACACAGTAAAAGGTACTGCCACACTGACACAGACCTCCACTAATGTATCTGTGGAAAATCCTTTTCTTTCTTACGTTATACATGTGCTATATATATTTGCAATTGCAAATAGCGGCACAAAATAGCAGCTTTAATACAGCTAAATCCCTGAAGTCTGCACATATTCTTGGATTGCTTACGATGAGCAGGTTTAGTGAAAGTCTGCTTTTGTCCACATTTTCCAACCACGATCAATTTACTTACAGCCATTCATTAAGGTATGTTTTCACGAGATGTGAAAACATTCATGAACGAGGACCTGGTGACATCACAGTGTGGAATTCCACGTGTCACTACCTTGCGAAGTGTGAAAGGAAGAATCTGCCATGTCAGATTTTTGCCTAGTGGAGAGGAATGTGGCGAATGAGATGTAGCATCAGTTTTATGTTACAAAAAGAACTTAGGAGTCACTATACTGCAGTAAGTCATCTCGAATTCCGTATTTGAAGACTTACAGCATATGTGGCATAAACAGATGCTGTTTCAAAGCACCTCTCAAAAGTGCTTTGTTTTATGTTTGATTTGTTATAATAAAGGAAACTATGCCCTGTGAAAATCGCATTGCTTTTGGTACAATTTGAATAGTTAAATACCAAATTACTACATTTGTAGTTACACCCATTCTACAACATATAACTTAGGCACTACTTTCATACCAAAGATTCAGTCTACTTGACAGCATCAAAGTATAAAGAGAAATGTAGCAGGTTCGCTTGTAGCTATTTCCAATCTGTTTTTTGACCTTTTGTTTTCTAATATATTCTGGAACTATCTTATTAATTTAACGGAAGTATTATCTTCCACAGTGAATGTATTTATTTAATTAATGTATTCGCTGCAGGTTTTACAGACTGCCCCATGTTAATATCTTGCTGATAAATATCCTTTTCAATCACAGTAAGAACCTTCAAAAACATCTCCTCTTCCATTTGAACAAAACTAGGAAACAAATCAAAATCTTCAAGTCTATGTGATGAAGTACATAACTTCCGAAAGACAGCAGTCAATACAACATCTAGAATACGGATATTCTGACGGATATTCTGCATGAGCAAACTGACTTTAGACACGACAGTTTGAATATATTCTATTAGGTTAGCGCCTGCTGTTTCACTCACATAAGACTGTATGGTTCTGCTCAGGTTTTTTGGTTTTTCATTAATTAAATTTGTTTGTTGTTCACAAACTGCAACACCTTCTAAGACTTTCATGATAATTAAGGCCATACAAGCATGGTCTTTTCCAAAAGTACTTCTGACCAAAAACTGACTTTGGTACGTGTAGTCCAATGTCTTTTGCATTCTTGTGGTGATATTTCTGTAGAAACTTTTATCTCCTAATACATAATTCTTTACATGCAACCCAGAAGTGAAATACAGATTTTCATAGATTTAGCTTTAAATTCCCCCCCTCCCATGAACAATGAACCTTGCCACTGGTGGAGAGGCTTGCGTGCTTCAGCGATACAGATAGCCACAGCGTAGGTGCAACCACAATGGAGGGGTATCTATTGAGAGGCCAGACAAACATGTGGTTCCTGAAGAGAGGCAGCAGCCTTTTCGGTAGTTGCAGGGGCGACAGTCTGAATGATTGACTGATCTGGCCTTGTAAAATTAACCAAAACGGCCTTGCTCTGCTGGTACTGTGAATGGCTGAAAGCAAGGGGAAACAACAACTATAATTTTTCCTGAGGGCATGCAGCTATACTGTATGGTTAAATGATGATAGCGTCCTCTTGGGTAAAATAGTCCCCCATTCAGATCTTCGAGCAGGAACTACCCAGGAAGATGTCGTTATCAGCAGAAAGAAAACTGGCATTCTACAGATCAGAGTGTGGAATGTCAGATCTGTTAATCAGGTAGTTAGGTTGGAAAATTTAATAAGGGAAATGAATAAGTTAAAGTTAGATATCGTGGGAATTCGTGAAGTTCAGTGGCAGGAGGAACAAGATTTCTGATCAGGTGAATACAGGATTGTAAACACAAAATCAAATAGGGGAAATGCAGGAGTAGGTTTAATAATGAATTAAAAAAAAAGGAGTGCGAGTAAGCTATTATGAAAAGCATAGTGAATGCATTATTGTATCCAAGATAGACACAAAACCCACACCTTCCACAGTAGTACAAGTTTATATGCCAAATAGCTCCACAGATGATGATGAAACTGAAGAAATGTATGATGCGATCAAAGAAATTACTCAGATAGTGAAGGGAAACAAAAATTTGGTAGTCACAGGGGACTGGAGTTCAACAGTAGGAAAAGGAAGAGAAGGAGAAGTAGTAGTAGAATATGACTGGGGAGGGGTGGGGGGGGGGGGGGGGTAAGGAATGAAAGAGGAAGCCACCTAGTAGAATTTTGCACAGAGCATAACTTAATCATATCTAGCACTTGTTTAAGAATCATGACAGAAGGTCGTATACATGGAAGAGGCCTGGAGACACTGGAAGGTATCAGATAGTTTAAATATAATGGTATGACAATAGATTTAGAAACCAGGTTTTAAATTGTAAGACATTTCCAGGGGCAGATGTGGACTCTGACCACAATTTAATGGTTATGAACTACAGATTAAAACTGAAGAAACTACAAAAAGGTGGGAATTTAAGGAGTGGAACCTGGATACACTGAAAGAACCAGATGTTGAAGACAGTTTCAGAGAGAGCATTAGGGTACGATTGACAAGAACGGGGGAAAGAAATACAGTAGAAGAAGAATGGGCAACTTTCAGAGATGAAATAGTGAAGGCAGCAGAGGATCAAGTAGGTAAAAAGATGAGGGCTATTAGAAATCCTTGGGTAACAGAAGAGCTATTGAATTTAATTGATTAAAGAAGAAAATATAAAAATGCAGTAAATGAAGCAGGCGAAAAGAAATACAAATATCTCAAAAATGAGATTGACAGGAAGTGCAAAACGGCTAAGCAGGGATGGCTAGAGGACAAATGTAAGGATGTAGAGGCTTATCTCACTAGGGGTAAGATAGATACTGCTTACAGGAAAATTAAAGAGACCTTCAGAGAAAAGAGAACCACCTGTATGAAAATATAGAGCTCATATGGAAAACCAGTTCTAAGCAAGGAAAGGAAAGGAAAGTAGAAAAGTGGAAGGAGTATATAGAGGGTCTATACAAGGGTGATGTACTCGAGGGCAATATTATGGAAATAGAAGAGGACGTAGATGAACATGAGATGGGAGATATGCTACTGTGCGAAAAATCTGACAGAGACGTAAGTTGATACAAGGCCCCGGGAGTAGACAACATTCCATTAGAACTACCGATAGCCTTGGGAAAGACAGCCTGACACAACTCTATCACCTGGTGAGCAAGAAGTATGAGACAGTTTAAATACCCTCAGACATCAAGAAGAATATAATAATTCCAATACCAAAGAAAGCAGGTGTTGACAGATGTAAAAATTACCAAACTATCAGTTTAATATGTCATGGCTGCAAAATATTAACATGAATTCTTTACAGACGAATGGAAAAACTGGTAGAAGCTGACTAGGGGAAGATCAGTTTGGATTTCGTAGAAAAGTTGGAACACGTGAGGCAATTCTGACCAAACAACTTATCTTAGAAGATAGATTAAGGAAAGGCAAACATACGTTTCTAGCATTTGAAAACTTAGAGAAAGCTTTTAACAATGTTGACTGGAATACTCTCTTTCAAATTCTGAAGGGGCAGGGGTCAAATACAGGGAGCGAAAGGCTAGTCACAATTTGTATAGAAACCATATGGCAGTTACAAGAGTCGATGGGCATGAAAGGGAAGCAGTGGTTCGGAAGGGAGTGAGACAGGGTAGTAGTATATTGCCAATGTTATTCAATCTGTATATTGAGCAAACAGTAAAAGAAACAAAAGAAAAATTTGGAGTAGGAATTAAAATCCATGGAGAAGAAATAAAAACTTTGAGGTTCGCCGATGACATTGCAATTCTGTCAGAGACAGCAAAGGACCTGGAAGAGCAGCTGAACGGAATGGACAGTGTGTTGAAAGGAGGATATAAAATGAACATCAACAAGAGCAAAATAAGGATAATGGAATGTAGTCAAATTAAATCGGGTGATGTTGAGGGAATTAGATTAGGAAATGATACGCTTAAAGTAGTAAATGAGTGTTGCTATTTGGGGAGCAAAATAACTGATGATGGTCGAAGTAGAGAGGATGTAAAATGTAGACCGGCAATGGCAAGGAAAGCATTTCTGAAGAAGAAAAATCTGTTAACATCGAGTATTGACTTAAGTGTCAGGAAGTATTTTCTGAAAGTATTTGCATGGAGTGTAGCCATGTATGGAAGTGAAACATATGGACGATAAATAGTTTGGACAAGAAGAGAATAGAAGCTTTCGAAATGTGGTGCTACAGAAGAATGCTGAAGATTATATGGTTCATCACGTAACTAACGAGGAGGTACTGAATAGAACTGAGGAGAAGAGGAATTTGTGGCACAACTTGACTAGAGGAAGGGATAGGTTGGTAGGACATGTTCTGAGGCATCAAGGGATCATCAATTTAGTATTGAAGGGAGTGTGGAGGGTAAAAATGGTAGAGGGAGACCAAGGGATGAATACACTAAGCAGATTGAGAAGGATGTAGGTTGCTGTAGCTACTTGGTGGTGATGAAGCTTGCACAGGTTAGAGTACCATGGAGAGCTGCACCAAATCAGTCTCTGGGCTGAAGACCACAACAACAACAACAACAACAACAACAACAGCTTTAAATTTTCTTTAATGTAAGGAAATATTTAATTTAAAATTTGTATCTCCTATTTCATCTGCTTAGGGATTGAATTTCCAAAAACCATAAAACAAATGTTTTTAAAAACTTTCTAACAACACAAATTTTCATAGATTTAGATTTGAAAATGCTTTCAAAACAAAATAATTCCATAAATCTTTCATTCCCTATTTCACTCCCTTGGGCAGACGAATTTACAAAAACACTGGAACACTTCCCGATTTCCATCTGAGAAGTCAAATACCAGTTTTCATAGTGTGATTTGCACACCTGATGCAGCTGACAACTGGCGCTGGACAGCACTACACTCAAAAATTACAACAAGAAGCATGTACTGTGAGATGTAGGCACGTCACTTCAGATTGTGTAGCCATCACAAAAGATACCACATCCAGCACACTTTGCAATTAGAAATATGTCCCACGTGATGAGTGCTTTAGGTTGTCAAAAGTTATCCTTTGTGTATTGCCGTACAGAATGTTCGCCAGTACATCCTTAGTCAATAGCTACAAGCAATAAAAAATTCCTGAACTTCCAGCTACCTTGAATTAATGTTTGTAGAGTTTCAAGAATGGAATTAAATTTCAGAGTGAAAAGGTATCAATGGTGAGATTTTCCAATGATCCTGCTGTGCTCAGTGAAAGTGAGGAAGAACTGTGAAACTTGTTGAATAGAATGAACAGTATATGAAGCACAGGATACAGACAGAGAGCAATCCAAACAAGGACTAAAGTAATAAAGGGTAGCAGAAATAAGATATGCACACTGAAATTATTTAACACATACTAGATGAAGTGAAGGAATTCTGCTATCACAGAAACAAAAGTAATACATAATGGACAAAGTGATGAGGATAAAAGAAATAGACTTGCACAGGCAATGAGATTATTCCTGGCCAAATGAAGTATCAGACACAGGCACAGCATCATATGGAAGTGAATCGAGGGACAGGATGATAGGACTTGGGTTAAGGCGCCAGGGAATCATCACGTCCCATACAGACCCCCCGTCACACTACGTCGCGCCACAATCTGCATTCTTGTATGCATACCTCAGTAACACGTAAACGGTGTCTAATGATGTACAATCAGCCAGTAAACCTGCTACATATTTTTCTTCTCCTTCTGCTGCACCTCCAGCATTAGGCCCAGGGCCCATTCTGGTCTCAAAATCTCATCCTTCGTCTTCTCCCACTACTATTGCATTGTTATTTCCTATGTGGTGACAGACAAAGTACATGTTCTTTCCATTTTTCTTTGTAGTGGATTCCCTTTTGTGTTATCGGTTGCATTCCTAATTCTTCCCTTATTAGTTCATTTCTAATTTTGTCTTCCCTTTTGCAGCCTTTCACAGATCTTTGAAATTTCATTTCTGATGCTTCTAACTGCCACAGACCTTTCTTCTCAGCATCCAGCTTTCTGCCCCATATAATAAAGTACAAATTACCATGAATACAAAATTTCAATTGTCTCTCTCTTTTCCTCTTTTCCTTTTAAATGTTCCTATTGTTTACATACACACTGATAAGTATTAGTTTTTTTTGTACATCCATATCATGATTATATATGTTATGCTAAATACTTGAAATGGGATACCTGTTCTATTGGTTTATTATTGAGGACAAGTTTTGTTCATATTGGATAAAGACTAAAGAGGCCATGGTTTTAGTTTTATTTATAGATATAGTAAGATTGTAGATTGCACTTACCTAATTTAGTTTATGCAATGCCCTTTGTAATTCATCTTCTCTGTCTTGTATGACAACTTTATAATCAGCAAATAACATCTTGCTAACAATGCAGAAAGACAGATTGCTATTTACTGTTAAGAAGACATGTTAAGGTGCAGGCATGCAAAAACAAAGGACACATACGTAAAGCTTTCGGCCACAGCCTTCATCAGTAAAAGAGAGACACAGACCTTTCACACAAACGACCAAGCACACATCACACACAGACAAACGACCAAGCACACATCACACACAGACAAACCACCAAGCACGCCTCACACATAGACATGGTTGCCAACACCAGCATCTCGGGCCAGAGGTGCTGGAGCTGGCAATCACTGTGTGTGTGTGTGTGTGTGTGTGTGTGTGTGTGTGTGTGTGTGAGGTGTGCTTGCTTCTGTGTGTGAATGGTCTGTGCATGTGTGTCTCTCCTCTACTGATGAAGACTGGCCGAGAGATTTACGTTAGTTTTCTGTTAATTGCGGCTGTCTGCAGCTTGACGTGTCTTCATTATGGTAAGCAGTAATCTGTCTTTTCCTACATTGTTGATATTGCTGCCTAAAATTTCCACTGTTTGATTAACATCTTGTTAATATTTTTATTACTCCCAATATCTACTCCTGATGATGTTCCATGTCTTTTTCATAAGCTGATCATGTCACTTGTACAGATATTGAATAATGACAAGCTACATCCTTGTTTTACGCCTTTGATCTCAGGTGTTATCTCTGTACCTGCATGAATTCTAATTCTGGTGTTCGCACATAGGCTTTTTGTGACTTGCATCAGATGTTCAGGAAGTCCTCTTTTTACATTTATTGCCGATAGTTTGTCTCTAAGAATTTTGTCAAGTGCTTTTTCATACCCACAAATGTCTTGTCTCTTTTGAATTATTTATTTCAGTGCAGAAACATCATCTGTACACGATCTTCCTCTTTGGAAACCAGCTTGTTTCTCCATTAAAATTACATCCAAGGTATTATGTAGTCTTTCATTTATTATTTTGCTGCAGATTTTGTAAATAATATTCAGAATACTTTACCCCTACAGTTAAACGTATTGCTTCTTTTCCATTTCTTATCTATTGTTCTACTTGTATCTCATATTTTACCCAACACATGTTAAAGGGATGTAGCATTTTTAACTTGAAGTTTATTCTTCCATGTTTAATCAGTTTCGTATTTATTCCATCTAGTCCTGGTGATTTTCGGTTTCTTCGTTGCTTTTTTTTTTTAATTAACCATCTTCAATTCCGTCAGTTTGGTGTAGTCTATTCCTTGCAGTTGTTCTTTTTTATCTGCTTCTCTGATTTCTGCATTGTGTCTGTTCTTTATAATGTGTCATCCTGTCAGGTGCTTGTATTAAATTTAGATTTACAGTATCTCCTTCTTCTTTGTTTAGGCATTTCATTAATTTGTATGCTACTTCTTGTCTCCCATGGATATCCTGTTCGACTCTGTTAATAAAAGTGTTCTACGATGTACTGTGTACTGATCTTAGAGCTGCTTTTCCTTCATTTCTTTTCCGATGGTACTGCTCTTTAGCTTCTAATCATTTCTTCTGTAAGTACTCATTGTATGCTTTTTGTTTATCTTTTATGTATTCATGTGTCGCTTCCGTTCATATTTTTAAATCTCTTTTCTGACTGGGCCTATGTTTTACACCCAACATTTCATTTGCTATCTGTTTTATTGTGTTTTTAATACTAGACCATTCTTCGTTTGTCTTCACTATTTCACTGAACAGCTGTCTGAGTCTCTCGCGTTGCAGAATTCTCAAGCTCTCTTCTTGCAACTGATATACCTTAAATCTTTTGTTTAAATTGTTTCTGCGCTGGTGTAAGCTGTCGCCAGCACACCAGTCAGCAAAGACACTGCAAGAAGTTTGATAATAGGCTCTGAATCGGGCGTGCCTATCAGGAGAGAGGCCAAAGACAAACCCTAAGCCATGCTCTGCCAATGTCCTCTCGACCACCAATATTTAGATCGCCGCCGTGAAATGGAGAGACCGGTCAGTCGCAGACAGTCAGCTCAGTTGCAGACAGAGTCAGTCGCAGTTGCAGTGAGTAAATAGCTAGCAACCAGAGTTGTGTATATGGTGGGACTTTTACTTCACCTGTAGTGGTGTGGACTATTGCACAACGGGCTTGTACCACAACACATGGACTAGTGTAAAGATAAGTAGATTTCTGTTCTGATAAATAAAGAACCCTGTTAATACAGTGCAGCTGTGTTGTACAAAGAGGATACCAGCCACCAAACATCATCCTCTCCTTGCTTCTCAAGGTACAAGACTCTACAGTGGTAACGAGACGATACAAAAGTGGCAACAAGGATAACTCGGTGCAGAAGCAGATTTTGCTTTCTTCTCTTGTGTTTTAGCTTGCAGCAGTGACCAGTTTGCTAGTTTTTTTGTTGTGTTCTTGCATGTATTCCAGAACTAATCAAATTTCTCTTTTCAGAGGCTCTGCTTGCTTTTTGCTATAACATATTTCTGTAAACCATGGCTGCCCTGCCTCCTCCACCCCCCTACCCCCGTGCCTCAGTCACAAATGGTCAATGTGATGGATCTAACACAAGCTTTTCAGTTTCAGAACCAACGAATTGCTACCTTACTGATGATGGTACAACAACTTCTGGCTGCACAAGCTGCGTCAACCGCACAACAGCCCAACAAGTGCCACCGACCAGCATAACACCGTTCCAGAAATTTAACGACTCCGAAGAGAATGGCTTGAATACCTGACACAGTTCCAAGCACATTGTGAAGTACATCGAGTTCAAGGTACTGTAAAGCTACAATACTTCCTTTCGATTGCAGGTCCACAGTGTTCATGTTAATACAAAGACTGTTTGTTCCCAACCGTGTCTCCCAATGAACTCAGCTACGACGAAGTAATCGCTGCATCAACTCAATATTATGACCGACAAGTCCAAGTAACTGGAGCCAGATATCAGTTTTTTTGCTTGCAGAAAAAGGCAGAACAGCTGTATAGTCAGTGGTATACAGAACTAACAAGCATGACTAGAAAGTATAAATTTAAGTGTAGTTGTGGAATTTTTACAATGATTTAATGATATGTGATGCAATTACATTCCATGTCCCAGACAGTAGAATACAAAAAAAGATCCTGAAGTACTCTGATCCATCACTTGCTCAAGCATTGCAAGTATTAGAGCAACATGATTCGGGTGCCATAGTGGCCAATAAGTTTGACCAGGCCCAGATTTGTCGGGTTGAGTTGCCCCCTCACTCATGACCGCCCCAGCAGCCACAACAACGAGTGCGTACACTGCTGCACAGATGGCCACATAGACATGCAAGTAGGCCAGTTAATTTAGTGAAGACTTGCCCTGGATTTTTCGCTTGTCATAAAAGACAGCATTGTCCATCACGTAATGCAAAGTGTTATGCATGTGGAAAAAAAGGGCCATGTCCAAGCAGTTTGTTTGCAATGCCACAAAAACGCCAATTTTGCCCCGCTCCCAGAAAAAACAGGCTCATGCACATGCAGTGAACGTTGTGTTTTCCAAACCTACAACAGGTGCTGACACAAGTAAGATTAAGGTTGTGCCGCCTCCTCGTCCTGGTGCTGTGCAGTGATGTTCCAACAAACTATTTGTCTCATTACGAACTGCTGGCTGTTGTGTGAACGTTTAGACAAAGGTGCCTCAGTAACTTTACTTAATCAAGCCACGAATGAACAATCAGGCTCACCACGCCTTTCTAAATCTAGCAAGCACATCACTGCTTACAACAGCCAGGAAATTCCAGTGCTTAGGCAGTGTAGTTTTCCTGCCACTTACAAATCTCTCACAAGGACAGTGTATTTTACTTTGTTGAAATCAAGAGACAGTGAGAACATATTCGATTTAGATGCCTTTGATTTGTTTGGACTTAGCATCCACGAGAATGGACTTTCCACGTCTGCTTTTGCACCAAAAGACAGGTCGCATTCGCATTTGTGTTGATTTCAAGTCTACAGACAACCCACAGACAGTAGTTGACACTTATCTGTTACCTTGCCCTGAAAAACTCATGGACAAGCTTTGTGCAGGACATTACTTTTCAAAGATAGATTCGTGTGATGCCTACTTGTAGATTCCATTGGATGAAGAACCACAGAAAGCGTTTGTTGTAAATACACACTTAGGACTGTTCAAGTACTGACCTTCGGCATTGCTACCCCATCCACCATTTTTCAACATTATTTGGAACAGTTGACTGCTGAAATGCCATTTTGTTCAAACTATCTTGACAATATTGTCATCTCGGTTTGTACACCAGACGAACACATTGCCAATTTGTGTACTCTTTTACAAGTGTTGTTATAAGCAGGACTCACGTGTCATCTCGAAAAGTGTGACTTTTTTCAAAAAAAAAAAAAAAAAAAAAGGCTCTGAGCACTATGGGACTTAACATCTATGGTCATCAGTCCCCTAGAACTTAGAACTACTTAAACCTAACTAACCTAAGGACATCACAAACATCCATGCCCGAGGCAGGATTCGAACCTGCGACCGTAGCGGTTAGCGGCTCCAGACTGAAGCGCCTAGAACCGCACGGCCACACTGTCTGGCTTTTCAAACTGAACTACAGTGCTTAGGTCATGTTATAATCAGTGTGTGCACCCCCTCCAATCCTATTTGCTTGCCACCTGTGACCTGCCTGTTCTTCGCAATGTGTTTGAACTGCAGTTAGTACTAGGCAAGATGCCATACTACATTCGGTTCACACCGAATGCTGCTCAGATCGTGTCTACATTGCATTGTTTGCATCACAAAAACGTACCTTTTGTGTGGTCTGTAGATTGTTAAGATGCGTTTCAGAAACTCAAAAATGCTTTGCTTAGTGACAGATGTTTAGTGCATTTTGATCCTGCCAAGCCAGTAGTTTTGCAAATAGATGCATCTTCCTCAGGAATCGGCACTGTGCTTTCGCACAGAATTGGTGCACAAGACAGACCTGTTGCTTTTGCTCAAAGTTGTTAACTCGAATTCAGTGCGGTTATTCTCAAACTGAGAAAGAAGCTCTCGCTATTGTGTATGGTGTGACAAAATTTCATCAATATTTGTATGGTCACAAGTTCTATTTAGTGACAGATATAAGCCTTTGCAGTCCTTGTTTCATCTATCAAAACCGGTTCCTATACGCAATGCTCAAAAATTGCAATGCTCAGCTTTGTTGCTTTCGCACTATCAGTATAATATTGTGTACAGACCTACGGCAAAGCATGGCAATGCAGACACCCTATCTCAGTTCCAATTGGCTCAGACTCTGATTTTGATGCATCAGCTGCATCTTGTTGCCAAATCTATACGCAGGACTCTGTATTTCTGGAATCTTTTCCCTTGCACTACAGAAAAATAGCACAGGCCAAGGAAGCAGATCCAGATCTCAAGATTTTGTTGCATTACATTCACACATCTTGGCCTCATTGATTGAACAGTGTCCAGAACTCAGTCGTGTGCCGATATTTTGCACGTCGGCATAACCTTTCAGTTGAATGGGGTGTGACTAGTTCAAATGGACAGTAGACAATCACGTGTGCTTGTTCCCAAAGTGTTGCAAACGGATATGTTGCTACTGTTCCACCAAGGACACTGGGGAATTGTTCACACTAAACAGTTAGCACGCTGGCACTGTACTTGGCAGGAAATGGACCCCCCACACTGAACGGATCTACATCTACTCTACATCAACATCCATACTCCGCAAGCCACCTGACGGTGTGTGGCGGAGGGTACCTTGAGTACCTCTATCGGTTCTCCCTTCTATTCCAGTCTCGTATTGTTCGTGGAAAGAAGGATTCTCGGTATGCTTCTGTGTGGGCTCTAATCTCTCTGATTTTATCCTCATGGTCTCTTCGCGAGATACACGTAGGAGTGAGCAATATACCGCTTGACTTTTTGGTGAAGGTATGTTCTTGAAACTTTAACAAAGGCCCGTACCGAGCTACTGAGCATCTCTCCTGCAGAGTCTTCCACTGGAGTTTATCTATCATCTCCGTAACACTTTCGCAATTACTAAATGATCCTGTAACGAAGCGTGCTGCTCTCCGTTGGATCTTCTCTATCTCTTCTGTCAACCCTATCTGGTACGGATCCCACACTGCCGAACAGTATTCAAGCAGTGGGCGAACAAGCGTACTGCAACCTACTTCCTTTGTTTTCAGATTGCATTTCCTTAGAATTCTTCCAATGAATCTCAGTCTGGCATCTGCTTTACCAACGATCAACTTTATATGATCATTCCATTTTAAATCACTCCTAATGTGTACTTCCAGATAATTTATGGAATTAACTGCTTCCAGTTGCTGACCTGCTATTTTGTAGCTAAATGATAAGGGATCTATCTTTCTATGTATTCGCAGCACATTACACTTGTCTACTTTGAGATTCAATTGCATTCCCTGCACCATGCGTCAATTCGTTGCAGATCCTCCTGCATTTCAGTACAATTTTCCATTGTTACAACCTCTCGATATACCACAGCATCATACACAAAAAGCCTCAGTGAAGTTCCGATGTTATCCACAGGGTCATTTATGTATATTGTGAACATCAATGGTCCTACGACACTCCCCTGCGGCACACCTGAAATCACTTTTACTTCGGAAGACTTCTCTCCATTGATAATGACATGCTGCGTTCTGTTATCTTGGAACTCTTCAATTCAATCACACAATTGGTCTGATAGTCCATATGCTCTTACTTTGTTCATTAAACGACTGTGGGGAACTGTATTGAACGCCTTGCAGAAGTCGAGAAACACGGCATCTACCTGTGAACCCGTGTCTATGGCCCTCCGAGTCTCGTGGACGAATAGTGCGAGCTGGGTTTCACACGACCACCTTTTTCGAAACCCATGGTGATTCCTACAGAGTGACGGCACAGGGACGCATGTGCACGGAGAACCAATCTGCTCCATCAAAAACATTCTTAGCTTGGCTTAAGACTCAATCACCATGGCAACGAGTGCACATAGACTTTGCAGGGCCATTTAGAAACAATCGTTGGCTCATAGTGGTAGACTCTTATCAAGTTCCCATTTGCAGTGCCTATGGCTTCTACCACATCACCTAGCACCATTCGAGCATTGTTCTTGATATTATGCATAGAATGTTTGCCAGAAGTACTTGCATCGGACAACGCATCACTGGCAGAACTTCTACACGGCTGCCGCCATCAGACGCAGCCACACCCACCGCGGCATCTGGCACCGCCAATGGTCCACAAGTATCGCTTTGCACTGTGCAATCTTGTTCTTTCCAGGGTTTCTGGCAACCGTGGGCACTGGGAAAGAGGCGTAATCCAGGATGCATTGGATTTTTTATATAATCGATTGCCAGTCTCGATAGTTTGCAGTGCCGCCACCAGAACCAAATTCGTGTGTGTCATTTGCCTCTGATGCTGCTGTTTTCCTTCTCCAGATTCAGGCCTTCCGGGACTGTGCGGCCTTTGCAGCTGCCCACTCAGCCACCAAGGCACCCCAGGAGGAGCAGATGGACAATGTCCCCTCATCCCCACTGTCTCCGTTTGCCGACTCAACGGACCTGGACCCTCCATCGCCGTCATCAGCCCGGTATGCACCCTCAGGCCTGGACGTGTGCCCAGACATCAGTTTTCTGGAGGATGTTCGTGTTGCAGCGCAAACCAAATGGCGAGGTACGGTCGGGAGAACACCGTCCTCCACATCTACGGCTCCCAGCTCATCTCTACGTCCATGGTCCTACATTCCTCCACACTGTTGTTCACAGCGTCACTACACGACAACAACATGGCATTTCAGGGGGGAGGAGTGTACTGGCGTAACCTGTCGCCAGCACGCTGGTCAGCGAAGAGGTTGCAAGAAGTTCAATCGTAGTCACCAAATCGAGCACACGTATCAGGAGAGAGGCCAAAGACAGACTCGCATGCCACACACTGCCCACTGCCAACGCCCTCTCGACTGCCAGTATTTAGATTTGCGCCATGAACCGGAGGGCCCGGTCAGTCACAGACAGACAGTCCAGTTGCAGTTGCAGTTGCAGTTGCAGTCAGACAGTACCTAGCGACCAGAGTTGTGCGTATAGTGGGACTTGTACTTCATCTACAGTCAGGCTAAAGTGGACTTTTACAGATTGGGCTTGTACCACAACACATGGAGTAGCATAAAGATATGTAGCTTTCTATTCTGATAGATAAAGAACCCTGTCAATACAGTGCAGCTGTGTTGTAGAAAGAGGATACCAGCCACCAAACAACATTCTCTCCTTGCTTCCCAAGGTACAAGACTCTACAGTGGGAACGAGATGACACAAGAGTTTTGATCATTAGTTTTGTTTTTTATCAACTGCTTTTTTCAGCTTGACCATAGCCAGCATTTTGATTTTACAAGGTAGTGGTCTGTATATATATCTATATACCCAAGTGTCTATTATGCTTGGATATAACTTTTGATTAATTATTACAGAATGTATTAACGAACAGTAAACTCTAGCATATCATGCAAGTTTGTGAATGTTTTTCTTGTTAAAGCAGGTGTGTTTTACTCTTGATTCATTAAATGTTACAATTTCCCTTAGTTTTGATCCATTCTGATTTGTAGTAACTTTCCTATTAGTAGATACCAATTGGCCCTTTTTCAAGTCTAGCATTTAAATCTCCTGTTAAAATTACCTGGTTCTTATTTAGACATTTCTTAAGTTCTTCACAGTAAAGGTCTGTTTCTTTCTTCTTCTCTTCCTCTGGTCATTAGTTCCTATTACTGTTAGATGTACCCTGTTGAATTTTAATCTTACGGTGTCAAATTTTAATCTTATTGCTAAGCATTTTCCATTTATTACACAATAACTTATTTTATCTCTCCATTTTCTGTCTATTAAAAATGCTACTCCACAACGTAAAAAAATGAATAATGACATCACTGTAGGATTAATGGATACACTAGATGTGGTCAAATAGAATATACCGAAACTAGGGTCAAATGAAACCAAACTAATTCTCAAAGACTATAAAATAAATAGCACCATGATCACAGAAACAAAGAAGAAGCTTAAGTGCACAAAAGAGCTGAAGACTATGTAAAAAAAACTTACGTGCTGAAATTCTTTCTTTGTCGGTATCCATATCCATACCAGGCAGAGGCGGAGGTGGTGGTGGCGGAGGCTCTGTGGGCGGTCCGTACTGGCGCACACACTTGGGAGGCTGGCGAGGATTCCACTGGCCCGATGCAAGGCACTGGAGGCTTGCCGGCCCCTGCAGAGTGTAGCCCACATTGCAGCTGTAGTGGACTCGCTGCTCCACACTCACCACGATCCGCCCCTCGTGGTCGGTGTGCGGCACCACCGGCACCGCAGCAGGGCTCAGGGGTTCGAGCACGTGGTAGCCGTCGGCCACCGACGGTGGTGGCGGGCACCCGTTCGAAACTGCACAGTGTAGGAAGAGGGCACTTGCAGTCGAAGTTGACGTGTCGTGTGACAAATGTAAAGCACCAAAAAGTATCGGAAGTAGGAAATTAGACTTGTGAAATGAATGAATGTGCAAGAATATGTATTTTACAATTTATTTTTGCTGTATTTACCACATGCGCTTGCCGTCCAACATAAATATAGCAGGAAGAGAGCCCCTAGCACCAAAAGTAGTTACCAAAGATGCAAAGGTGGCAGTTGAACCAGGCGAATCCATGTGCAAATTTTGAAAAATACTGTCCGAGATGTTTGAGAAAATACACTAAAGGGATGAATCAATGGTGGGGAGCAATAAAAGCACACTGCACGACAGGACACGATTATAAAATCCTTGCTTCGACAGTAGTGGAGATACAGGCAAAGATATCTTTTTCCATCCCGTATCATAAAGGCTGCTCTGCATGAAAGCCATATTGTGTACGGAGGGTAAAGGCTGCTTAATCAACCCGCTGAGCACAGCAGCCCACACATTATACATTATTCTCAGCCCCTTTCATGATAGGCATGCTTTTCAACTTGCTTTATATGGTAGCCGATGCTCCAGGGCAAGAAATGGTATCCCAGACCCCAATGTGTACACTGCCCAGCATGACAGGCATGCTGTGTTATGAGTAGTATCAGCCTGGATGTAGGAATGGATAGGTAATGAGGGAGCCAGGAGGGGAAGAATGGAGAGAAGGGGAAAGGAGAGTAGGGAGAGGAAGGGCAGAGTGAGGGAGGAGGAAAGAGGCCGAGTGTGTGGAGGAGGAAGAAAAGGTTGACACCATGGAAAGGAGCAAAGGAGATGTGCAGACAGATGGTTTAGGAAGGATATACAGAGAAGTGAAGGAAAGATGTACAGGGAGAGGTAGGCAACAAATGGCCAAGGAGAGGGGATGAAAGTTTCTCCATCAGTAATTTTGGGGCCTAATATTTTCCTAATAATCTTCCTTTCTTTCAAATTTCTTCAATACCCATTTCTGTTTCAAATTAAAGTTTCTGCTCCACAAAGACATTCAGTTTGATTACTGTGCTGTAATGCCTAACTTTACTGAAGGCTGGTTAAATACAAATACATATAAATAAAATAGTTTTTGCATTAATGAATCATTTATTGTGCCACCACACTTTTCAACCTGTTTTGGTGGAGACTATAGTATTTACATTCTCGTTACCAGTGCAAAGCATTGTGTTTATTCAGCATACTCAGGTTATTTTTCACCTTTTGCTGGTCATAAGTGTGCCTTTTCTTTTTTTATAATTAAAACACATATTATGCAACAGCAATGTGTACTTAAAAGCAGCTGGTTCTGCTTTAACTGTAAGAACACATTACCATTTAACTGCAAATTCTCCACTTGATGGCTTTGGTGTGAACCTATGAAACATTGAAATGGGCAAGAGACTGATGCAGTAACCTGTTTTATTTACAGCCACGATAGTCACAAGATGTGGTTATGGACCTGTTACAAGAAAGACATGGCATTAGGGGATAATGTAAATGGATCTCAATGCTGTCAAGCACAAGTGGATCTACAAGGTGATTTAGAGTGCAACATTTTCAACAGTTCAAGACAGTGGGAAGTATTCATTATGTAGCACCTGTAAAACTTCATTTCAGGACCTTGATGGTATTTTAGTGCAAGAGGAGGGTCATCAGTTTGTCACAAAACCTCTGTATTAGAAATCAGAATGAAGGAAGATCAGGGTCAGATGTCCTGTTGATGACAAGTTCGATGGAGACAGATCATGAACTCGGCATATGGAAAAGTTGGAGAGAAATCTGGGTGAAAGTGGAAAAGACAAATATCTATGAAGAATCTGGTATCACTGGTCAGGAACAAAGCATCACACTAGGTACAAGAGCAAACTAAGATTAGGGTCTAACATCCCACCAACATTGACGCCATTAGAGACAGAGCACACGCCTGGAATGTTTCAAAGATGAAGGAGGAAACTGGCCATGTTCTCGCATTTGGCTGTAACAATTTAGGAACATCACACAAAACCTAAATCTGGATGGCTGCATGCGGATTTGATCCACAGTCCTCCTAAACCAGAGTCCAGTGGGCTACCCAGAGCACCATCTTGCTCGGTCATGGAGTACAAGACATGGAAGAAAGGACAACAAGCACAAGATGAATACAGAAAAATATAAAGGAGAATGAGAATTAAAATCTATGACCAAAACTGAAAAATTTCACAATAAATAAATAAATAAAACTTATACTGAGAAGTAAAACGTTTTTCTGAACATGGAACATAACACCACAATACTATATAGAAAGTATCTGAAATAAATGAAAGGCACCATTTGGACACAGAATAGAGTGGTATGCAGCACTGAAGCAACACTAAGCCAGCAAGATGGCTACTACTACTACTACTACTACTACTACTACTACTAATACGTGATCAGGCCCAGTGGACCGCACGCATCGACAAGTTTCCTCCTCCACTGTATTCTGTCCTTTGCTGCTATCCGCCATTCGTCCACATCTATTGACACTTGGTTTAAATCTTCATGGAGTCCATCCCTCCAACGCTTCTTGGATCTCCCTGGCGGTCTCTTTCCTGTAGGTGTGAAATCCAGGAGCTTCCGAGGCCATCTGTGATCCTCCATCCGGGCCACATGGCCAGTCCACTGCATTTGTTTGGCTTTGACAGTTCCTGCTATGTTGTGCTGCTGGTATAGTTCCTCAAGCTCTTGGTTGTATCTGATCCTCCATTCCCCTGTATCTGCATCCAGAACCGGACCGAAGATCTTCCGAAGCACTTTTCTCTCAAAAAACAAGAAGCTTATGGAAGTCCTGTTTCCGGATACTCCATGTCTCACAGCCATATAGAACAACAGGCTGGATCAGGGTTTTGTACAGTTGAATCTTGAACTGTCTGGAGAGATATTTGGACCGAAGCAGTTGTGCTAGGCTGTGGTAAGATCGGTTTACTGCTTGTATTCTGGCATTGATCTCTGCTTCACCTGATGAGTTCTCAGTGAAAAGTGCCCCTAGGTATTTGAATTCTTGCACTCTCTTGTAGGAATTGTCCCCAACCTGCAGTGATTGTAGATGATCAGCAGTCTGACAATGACCACGCATCATAACGAGGTACTCTGTCTTGGCTTCGTTTATGTTTAGCCCAAATTTGCTGGGAGCCTCCTTTAGTGCTTCGGTCACTTGCTCCTAATCCTCTTCCGACCTAGAGAGTAAACAGATGTTATCTGCATAGGCTAAGTATGCTAGTCTATTTCCTTTGATTTCAATCCCTTCGTTCAGCAAGATGGCTGCCTTTGTAAAGCACTGGGAACAACAACGCAAAGTGTGCAAATCAATATAGGCCGTATGAGTGATGAAATGACACTGAGAATGACTGTTTCTTGTGACGAAAGTTCAGATACTTTGTGATCAGTTGGTCATGGTCACAATAATCAGTACTGTAAATAAAGTCTTGAAACTACTCGTGGAATGAGTCCTTTTACATTCACTCTGGAAATTAATTTACTGACTATTTCTTTCACTGAGAGTCAAACTTGGCAAATGTCTTCTTCACAATCAGTCAGGCATTAAGTAGATAAGCCAGGTGAACTTCATTACTATCTGACAAATATCAACAATAACACCGATGTCTTTCCCACCTATGTGAAATCAGATTAACATTTATAATTTTTTATTCCAATCCGTTATCTTTATTTCAATTTATTTGCTATCTTTATTCCTACCGACATTTTCCAAAAATTTTGAGAAGATGATGTGTTCTAGAATAGTATCCCATCTGAGCAACAATAATATTCTCAGTACATCACAGTTTGAATTCCACGATAATTGCTCTCCTGACAATCCCATTTACATGGAATATGGAAGTTAATAGGAATATAAAAAAGGGAGGAAGGTTTATCTGTTTAGCAAGAATAATAGAAGGCAGATTTCAGACTACCTAACAGATCAAAACGAAAATTTCTGTTCTGACACTGACAATGTTGAGTGTTTATGGAAAAAGTTCAAGGCAATCATAAAATGCGTTTTAGACAGGTACATGCCGAGTAAAACTGTGAGTGACGGGAAAAACCCACCGTGGTTCAACAACAAAGTTAGGAAACTACTGCGAAAGCAAAGAGAGCTTCACTGCAAGTTTAAACGCAGCCAAAACCTCTCAGACAAACAGAAGCTAAACGATGTCAAAGTTAGCGTAAGGAGGGATATGCGTGAAGCGTTCAGTGAATTCGAAAGTAAAATTCTATGTACCGACTTGACAGAAAATCCTAGGAAGTTCTGGTCTTGCGTTAAATCAGTAAGTGGCTCGAAACAGCATATCCAGACACTCCGGGATCATGATGGCATTGAAACAGAGGATGACACGCGTAAAGCTGAAAAACCAAACACCTTTTTCCAAAGCTGTTTCACAGAGGAAGACCGCACTGCAGTTCCTTCTCTAAATCCTCGCACAAACGAAAAAATGGCTGACATCGAAATAAGTGTCCAAGGAATAGAAAAGCAACTGGAATCACTCAACAGAGGAAAGTCCACTGGACCTGACGGGATACCAATTCGATTCTACACAGAGTACGCGAAAGAACTTGCCCCCCTTCTAACAGCTGTGTACCGCAAGTCTCTAGAGGAGCGGAAGATTCCAAATGATTGGAAAAGAGCACAGATAGTCCCAGTCTTCAAGTAGGGTCGTCAAGCAGATGCGCAAAACTATAGACCTATATCTCTGATATCGATCTGTTATAGAATTTTAGAACATGTTTTTTTGCTCGAGTATCATGTCGTTTTTGGAAACCCAGAATCTACTCTGTAGGAATCAACATGGATTCCGGAAACAGCAATCGTGTGAGACCCAACTCGCTTTATTTCTTCATGAGACCCAGAAAATATTAGATACAGGCTCCCAGATAGATGCTATTTTCCTTGAGTTCCGGGAGGCGTTCGATACAGTTCCGCACTGTCGCCTGATAAACAAAGTAAGAGCCTACAGAATATCAGACCAGCTGTGTGGCTGGATTGAAGAATTTTTAGCAAACAGAACACAGTATGTTGTTATCAATGGAGAGACGTCTACAGACGTTAAAGTAACCTCAGGTGTGCCACAGGGGAGTGTTATGGGACCATTACTTTTCACAATATATATAAATGACCTAGTAGATAGTGTCGGAAGTTCCATGTGGCTTTTCGCGGATGATGCTGTAGTATACAGAGAAGTTGCAGCATTAGAAAATTGTAGCGAAATGCAGGAAGATCTGCAGCAGATAGGCACTTGGTGCAGGGAGTGGCAACTGACCCTTAACATAGACAAATGTAATGTATTGCGAATACATAGAAAGAAGGATCCTTTATTGTATGATTATATGATAGCGGAACAAACACTGGTAGCAGTTACTTCTGTAAAATATCTGGGAGTATGCGTGCGGAACGATTTGAAGTGGAATGATCATATAAAATTAATTGTTGGTAAGGCGGGTACCAGGTTGAGATTCACTGGGAGAGTCCTTAGGAAATGTAGTCCATCAACAAAGGAGGTGGCTTACAAAACACTCATTCGACCTATACTTGAGTATTGCTCATCAGTGTGGGATCCGTACCAGATCGGATTGACGGAAGAGATAGAGAAGACCCAAAGAAGAGCGGCGCGTTTCATCACAGGTTTATTTGGTAACCGTGATAGCGTTACGGAGATGTTTAGCAAACTCAAGTGGCAGACTCTGCAAGAGAGGCGCTCTGCATCACGGTGTAGCTTGCTGTCCAGGTTTTGAGAGGGTGCGTTTCTGGATGAGGTATCGAATATATTGCTTCCCTCTACTTATACCTCCCGAGGAGATCACGAATGTAAAATTAGAGAGATTCGAGCGCGCACGGAGGCTTTCAGACAGTCATTCTTCCCGCGAACCATACTCGACTGGAACAGAAAAGGGAGGTAATGACAGTGGCACGTAAAGTGCCCTCCGCCACACACCACTGGGTGGCTTGCGGAGTAGAAATGTAGATGTAGATGTACATTTTCACTCGCCTAATTATAAAAGTATTACAGAATAAAATAACACCAGTTGGTATTTTCTGTGACCTATTCGATGCATTTGAGTGTGTGATTCACAATATTTTGCAAGATACAAAAAATAGCCTATCCATACATGCAAAATTAACACATTATAAAACAGTTACACAAATTACACTAGACTTAAAAAACTGAAAAAACTAGATACTGGAAGACACACAAACAAGGCTACAAATGAAGATCAATAAAAGGGCTACAGGAAGAGTGATCTCAGTTGAAGAAAGAAAGAAAATATCTGAAAGAATGAAGAAGTATTTGGCAGACAGAAGAGCCAAACACTCTTCATATAATAATACATTATAACAATTCCTCTACAGCTACTGCACTACTAAATTTCTTATTGACTTACTATTGAACTCTATTGTATTATTGAATAACAACAGGCTGTATAAACCTCTGTATAAATGTAACAATACCAGAGAAGGAAAGCTGACACTCACCATGCCACAGAACTGAATATGTTGTGTCTTTCTAAAATTGAGGGTAGGACCATTCACAGAAAACCAGTCAATGATACTTTCAAGAACTTTGTTTTCCATTTTCTCTGTTTATCTGTCATGTGCACAGAGAACTAGTTCTGCTTGTTGTATATTAGACAGATCATTTGCATATATGAGGAACAATATTGGACCTAACTGTGGGGAACCCCCATTCGTGATTTCTCACCAATCAGAATTATCTTATGGGACTATATTGATTGAATTACTAAGTGCTACTTTCTGCATTTTTTTTGTTAGATATGACATTATCCATTGGTTTTCTATACAATCAATCCCATAAAACTTTTATTTATCTAGGAGAATACTGTGTTTCACACAGTCAAATGCCTTAGATAGGTCGCAAAAAATAACCAGCTGTTTTATTATTTAATGTTATAAAATCTGGTGAGTGAACATGTAAATGGTATTCACAGTAGAATAACCCTTCTTGTTTCACTTGTAGAACAAATTTTCTTAATTATTAAATTGGAGATGACAGTCATTCAGTTGTAATGTGCGTAAAGTTAAGCAGTATCTGTCAATAGTATTTGCATTCAGTATATTTGATATTTTCATTGCTACAATGTAGATATAGTTTTTGGTTCTGGGATTTAAATTACTTCTGAACACTCTTGAAATAAAAACAATGAATCCCTCTGTATTTGTTTTTCATAGTTCTTCTGACTTAATAGTTTACTGAATTGCTCTGCAACTGGTTGTTGTGCTCTTCAGCATGAAGAATGCTTTGATGCAACTCTCCATACTTATCTGCACCATACAAGCCTCTTCATCTCAACATAACAACCACAACCTACAACTGTTTGGACCTGCTTACTGTATCAAAGTCTTGGTTTCCCACAATATTTACCTCACACTTCTATCCATTATAAAACTGAGGTTCCCTTGATGCCTCAGGATGTGCTCTATCAACTGATCACTTCTTTTAGAAAAGTTGTGACATAAATTTCTTTTTTCAGTCCTTGGTTCAAAACTTCTCGCATTAGTTATTCTATCTCCATATAATCTTCAATACTCTTCTGTAGCACCATATTTCTAAATGTTCTAGCTTCTTTTTGTATGAACTGTGTGACAATAACTTCAGAAAAGATATTGTAACACTTAAATTTATATTGGATGTTAACAAATTTCTTTTCTGTAAACTTTTTTCTGGTCATTATATCCTCTCTACATCGGCCATAAGTGGTTATTTTGTTGCCGAAAAGGCAAAACTCATCTACTACTTTTAGTGTCTCATTTCCTAATCTAATTTATTTAGCATCACTTGATTTAGTTAAACTACATTCCATTAACCACGTTTTACTTTTGTTGATATTAATCTTGCAAACTGTTTTTGAGATGCAAACCATTAAGCTCAGCTGCTCTTCAAAGTCCTTTGCCATCCTTGAAAGAATTACATTGTCATCAGCATTTCTTCTCCATGAACTTCAATGGCTTTTCCAAATTTCTCCTTTCTCCCCAGAGTGAGCAGATGACATCACTGTCAACCAACACTTACAAATAACTAAACAGTTTAATTGTGTTAATTGTAGGCTCAGTTATAAAGCTTTTGATTTGAGTTATTTGTAATTATTACTATCAGCACAATATAGATCTTGACAGTAGAGATCACATCTTCTCACAGTCACTGGTTGTCAGCAACTGGCACTGCAAAACCACTGATAAGTGTAAACACATGGCAAGGAAATAATAAATACAGTGGAAACTTCAAAAATCTTAGGTGTCGAATTTGATGAGAATTTAAATTGGAAAAAGCACATTTTGGTACTCCCAAAACAACTTAGTTCAGCCACATTTGCACTAAAAGTCATTACAATTATTGGGGAGAGACAAATCAGTAAGTTGACATATTTTGCATATTTTCATTCAATAAAGTCATAATGAATAAAGTTCTGGGGTAACTCATCTTTAAGAAAGAAAGTCTTCATTGTTGAGAAAACGGCGCTGTGAGAACAATGTGTGGTACTCACACAGGATAATCTTGTAGACATCTGTTTACGGAGTTGGGCATTCTGACTGCTGCTTCACAGTACCTTAATTTCCTCAGGAAGTTTGTTGTAAATAATCCACTAAAGTTCGAAAGCAACAATGGTGTACACAATTACAATAACAGAAGGAAAAATAGCATTGATTACGCCACATTAAGGTTGTCCTTAGCATAAAAAGGAATGGACAATGCTGCAACAAAAATTGTTGACCACTTAGTCTGAGAAAGTTTCCCCTTGATACCTTCTTTTATTCTGTGGAATAATTTTTATTGCTGTGATGTGTAAAAGGTGGTGGGTAGAAACTACTCACATGTCTGTATCTTTTTTTCTTTTTATTTATTTATTTATTTATTTTTTCTTAAAAACAACCTTACAAACATTCCGAATGTAAGCATATGTACAAATTAATTTGTGGTGTGAATGTAAAATGACTCGTTCTACATCATTGAGATCTATCGTGCAAAATGACTCAAAAAACATGACACTAAGTAATTAAGCTTGAAACAGTATACTGTTCTCTACTCAAAAATGTGAGCCGAACCTGTGGATTTATTAGAAAAATACTTTAAAGCTACAAGAAAGATTACTATAAAAAACATAAAATCAGATTTGTCGTGTATCATGAAACCATAACAAAGTCAGACGCAGAAAAATTAATAAACACAAAGAAGAAACAAACACTTCACAATGAGCTAGAGAAAATTTTCTGTTATCCAAAGAGATTTTAGGAAGTTTTCCTTGTTAGGATAGGAAACATTAATATGTTAGATGCACCTTCCCAATGTAAGAAGCACTTCATTCCACTAACCGAGTTGTGAAGGAACACCGAGAAACACTGGAACCCAGGTTCCAACAATGAAGGTGAAACTGCAATAACCTGTAAAAAAGTGTAGGCACACTAGCATAAATACGGTTAAGCCACTCACCACACGTGGCAGCCAGTCCCGTCCACACACCATCGTGACAAGAGCGAATGTGACTGCCAGGTGGTGACAGCTGAAACCCCACCCCACAGCTGTAGATAGCCTTTGTCCCATGTCGGTAGCTGTTAGGGCCGTCTTGGCGAGCTTCGACACTGACTCCTCCATCGCGCAGCAGCGGTGGTGGTTTGCACCCTGTGACAACAGGGAAGTGACATTTTATGTAGCTGACATACTTTCTGTTCACCTCCAAACTGTGAGTGTGTTACTTTCTTATAGTAGGTAAATAACGTTCTGGAGACTCACTGAGATTTCTGCTAAAGGGTTTCAGATATTCTATTCAGGTCGAATAAATCAAAATGACAGAGTTACAAAATGCTTCCTGAAGGGGAGGAGGAAACAAAATGAAACTTCACAGGTTAAGATGGTATGTGACCCTACTTCAGTGACTACAAAATAGAATCAAATTTATAAAGAACTTGGCAGTAAAACCCCACATATGAGTAGGACACTGTAACTCCTCTGGCCTGCACATGTGCACCGATTTGGTTGGAAAGAGTGGCATAAAACTGTTGCATCCTCTCGTGAGATGAGCGGCTCACAGGTATTGTAACTGGTCCTCGACACCCTGGATACTGGCAAAGGGACGGAGAAGGCACCTGAGCCTGCGTAACACGTAGTCTATCCAGGACAGACCTGTGGACCTTGCTGGCTGCAAGAGCACCTCGACATTGTGCTGGCAGTTCACTGTTCTGTTGAAGAATGGCACAGCAATATTGCCGCACGAGAGGTAACGCATGACGACGCAAAATGTTTGTGACATAAAATTATTCCATCAGAGTTTCATCAGTCAGTGTCACCTGTTATCTGAAGTCATACCTGACATTCCCCATGCCGTGACGCCGTGAGCACCACTGTTACAGCTCTCCAAAGGATTGGGTGTATCGGACCTCTCCTCAGGTCACCACCACGCACGACAATCGTGGTCATCTGGGGTAGTTTAGAACCCCAATTCATCACCGAAGACAATGCAATGCCATTCGTCAGCAGTCCACATTTCCTGGTCACAACACAAATTCAAACGCAGCCATTTGAATTGTTTTGTTAACAGCAGTCTTCAAGCAATGGTATGGGATGACACAGAATTTGCAAGGAGTTCGATACTTTTTCTCGGATGGCAGGCACACATGTGAAGGAGTTAGGAAAACCTTGCTGGACGACACGAAAATCCTCCCTTATTGCAGTCAGACATGATCCACTGATGACTTAACATCTGACTTCATTCATGCCCCTTGTATGCCATACCAAGCCTGGTAACAACACTAAACACAAAGAACACAAATGATTTCTGGTGGCCATTCCACCCCCATCACAGAGAACCGAGATTATAATAATTTATATAACAACAAATGATGAGCACATGTACAAAGCTGTGAGCTCCCCCGCCCCCCCCCCCCCCCCAAGACAGTGTATTATATAAACATGTTAATACAAGTTATAATAAAACTAAAATGAGGCCACTAAGGCTAAGCTCATTTCACATTCATTTGCAAAATATCTGTGAAGGACTCATTAAGAAATTCTGTGTGTGACTCTGACATGTTTCTGAACAAATCTCAACACCTTCACATCTTTGTCTGGTTATTCTTTTCTGCTATGGTATTATAACAATGTGTCAAATACATCTAAACAATGGAAATCCAGGAGTGAATAACGATTCGAATTGTAGCACACTGCTATTCTCAAAACGGAAAATGATAAATTTTGTGTGACTTACGTATTATACAACAATCTACTTTTAAATGTGCCTGTCTCCTCTGTGTGGTTAGTAGCAGTTCATACTAATTCACACTGTTATTGTTGCATAATTTTTTGAGACGTACCGGTGATGGAAAGGACTTCAATGAATAATACACACTGTGAAATAGTTACTAAAATACCATGGTATTCACATAGATTTCAGATTCTATAGAATCTTCTAATATGCTGCTTATTCAGAAAAGTTGAGGCTCCTCATAGAACAATTCCGAAACTCCTTAGCAACCGGATACACCCAGGGTAAGCTAGTTCTCTCATTCTCAGATCACCTGTAGCAGTAGTTATCAGTATTGCCAAAAGGTTTGGTGTTTCCAATACAGGTTTTGATATATCTGTAGAAACAAAAAGTCAATTCTATGCACTCTCTGGATTTGTTAGTTTATATTATTATGGTGTCTAAAGTTTTGTGAGAAATATCAAAAATATTGTTCAGTTTTGTCAAAATTTCATGATGCTTTGAACCATATATAAAACTGAAAGAAGTATGTTTCGGATCAACCATGTTACGATGTAATTCTCTTTACTGACAAAATGAAGCACATCACAAACAGAACACCTCTTCTTAACCCATTCTATCTCAGCGTATGATTTATCATACGCTTGCTCTTCTCAGGCACATTTGTTTCCAGAAACTCTTTGGCAAACAACTGAAATATTTCTTTTGTGTTTTGATTGTTAGTTTGAAAGTCCATTGTTGGAAATAACAGTAGCAGTGGAGATTAGGATTGTTTATTTCCTGGTGAAAAGCATTTGTTCTAGTACTTAGCTCATATTTAGCTCATACTTTTACGGATTAGTAATCTGAATACTTAAATGCAATATATAAGCACAAATCGGAAAAGAGTACTTTATTTGCTTTATTATGGTACTGGCTTATATCTTTACGTATTAAATATCATACAGTGGGCAGTAAGGGGTCATTTTCTTGCAGATGGTCCAATTTATTTCACATACAATTTTGGAAAAGGAGAGGGACTTAGAAGAAGTGTTAGGTATCCTGTTCTTCACAGAAGAACATGATGAAACTTGGTTTGACATATTTGATACACATCAGGAGCTTTGTAATTGTTCTGTCAGAAGATGGTGAGGACACTGATAAAGATGATGCAGGTACTGATGCAGAAGGCCATCCTGCCACTGTTGCTGGTTTAGGGAAGAAGGTTCTGGGACAGAATGCAGATATAAGATCAGTAAATACTGACGGCCTTGTTGAAAATGTTACATCTTTACCCACCCAAGAGGGACATCCCTGCTGTTCCAAATCACAATCGCTATCCTGAGTTAAGAAAACAAGACACTGGATAGGAGAAAGACTAGACTCTCCACAAAAATTTGAGGTATCTTCTTATCTTACATCTGATATAGTAGGACATCTCCGCACATCAAACTTGACTCCAATGGATCTTTTTTGTAAAGTTTTTGATGCTGATTTGGTTGAGATTCTGATGACAGAGACAGTAAAATATGCTGCCCAAAAAGTCATGATGGCATTTACAAATACACCAATATTTTGCTGTTATCTGGATATTGTATGGTCATGCATAGACTATGTACTGGGAAACCAGACCTGACACAAACAATGCCCTTGTTTCGAATTCTATCTCCAGAAATACTTTTGACAAAATTCATAGATTCTTCCATGTCAATGGCAGCATTGAAAAAGAAAACTTGTAAGGTTCGGTATTAATTTCACATCTAAATAAGAAATTTCAAGACATCGTAGAGACTCTAGGGTCAAATTTCTCCTTGGATGAAGCCATGGAGCCTTATTATGGCCACCATTTTATGAAACAGTTTATACGAGGCAAGCCAAATCACTATGGTTTCAAATGGTGGTGTTGAGCTACACCTAATGGATATCTCATCAAATTTGAGCCATATCTTGGAGCAAGTCAAAGAGATCCCCATAAGACACTGTGACATTCTATAGTTGAAAAGTTCTGTGTGGGCTACATCACTCAGAATAGCAGAGTGTACATTGATAATTACATAAACTCTTTGTCCCTACTTGATCTCATACTTCAAATGGAATCAAATGCATAGGAACCATGAGAAATGACTGCTTGGATAAGGCATGCATGCCAGTTGTAAAGAAGGCACCAAGAGGTACTACTCATGTGTTACATAATACAGAGAATTCTGTCACACTTGTAAGATGGAACAACAATAATGAAGTGACTCTGGGACAAATGTACTGGATGAAGGTGTATGCTAGAGGTGGAATAGAGAATCAAGAAGGAAGGTTTCCATACCTCAGCTTTTCCTTGTACAGGAATATAATCGCTACATGGGAGATGTAGATCTTTCTGACAATGTACGAAGTCTATACTGTGGTTTGAATAAGATCAAAGAAATGATACTGGCCAATGATCAGGTTCTGCCTAAATGGTGCTGTTGTGAACATGTGGATCCTATATCGGCAGCTAAATAATAATGTAAGCTTACTGGAATTTACTAGACATGTTGTACTTTCAATTCTGACTTCACCTAACACTGAAAAGCCAAGAGGTGTGAGGCCAAGATTTCTGTGACAAGTGCAAGAAGACAAGATTTGATATGTGATTGATGAGCGGAATATGCAAAGAAGATATGGACAGTGTGGTAAATGTACAAAATTTCACTGTGTAAATGCAATGTGGGACTCCATCCAAAGCGATGTTTCATTTTGTGTCACCGGCGCTAAGAAGACTAAGTTGTCAAATAAACTATTATTTTTGTCATTTGTCCTTTATTATCACAATATCTTACTTTATTCATGTAATGCAATATAGTTATTTTGTTGGTTGCACTATATGAATTTGCCATGCATGCTTAATGTATAAATAAATAATGTAACCTTAAAATGTAAATAAAAAGAACATTACAATATGAACCATGAACCATGGACCTTGCCGTTGGTGGGGAGGCTTGCGTGCCTCAGCGATACAGATAGCCGTACCGTAGGTGCAACCACAACGGAGGGGTATCTGTTGAGAGGCCAGACAAACGTGTGGTTCCTGAAGAGGGGCAGCAGCCTTTTCAGTAGTTGCAAGGGCAACAGTCTGGATGATTGACTGATCTGGCCTTGTAACAATAACCAAAACGGCCTTACTGTGCTGGTACTGCAAACGGCTGAAAGCAAGGGGAAACTACAGCCGTAATTTTTCCCGAGGGCATGCAGCTTTACTGTATGATTAAATGATGATGGCGTCCTCTTGGGTAAAATATTCCGGAGGTAAAATAGTCCCCCATTCAGGTCTCCCGGCAGGGACTACTCAAGAGGATGTCGATACCAAGAGAAAGAAAACTGGCATTCTACGGATCGGAGCGTGGAATGTCAGATCCCTTAATCGGGCAGGTAGGTTAGAAAATTTAAAAAGGGAAATGGATAGGTTGAAGTTAGATATAGTGGAAATTAGTGAAGTTCGGTGGCAGGAGGAAAAAGACTTCTGGTCAGGTGACTACAGGACTATAAATACAAAATCAAATAGGGGTAATGCAGGAGTAGGTTTAATAATGAATAGGAAAATAGGAATGCGGGTAAGCTACTACAAACAGCATAGTGAACGCATTATTGTGGCCAAGATAGATACGAAGCCCACACCTACTACAGTAGTACATGTTTATATGCCAACTAGCTCTGCAGATGACGAAGAAATTGAAGAAATGTATGATGAAATAAAAGAAATTATTCAGATTGTGAAGGGAGACGAAAATTTAATAGTCATGGGTGACTGTAATTCGAGTGTAGGAAAAGGGAGAGAAGGAAACATGGTAGGTGAATATGGATTGGGGCTAAGAAATGAAAGAGGAAGCCGCCTGGTAGAATTTTGCACAGAGCACAACATAATCATAGCTAACACTTGGTTTAAGAATCATGAAAGAAGGTTGTATACATGGAAGAATCCTGGAGATACTAAAAGGTATAAGATAGATTATATAATGGTAAGACAGAGATTTAGGAAGCAGGTTTTAAATTGTAAGACATTTCCAGGGGCAGATGTGGATTCTGACCACAATCTATTGGTTATGAACTGTAGATTAAAGCTGAAGAAACTGCAATAAGGTGGGAATTTGAGGAGATGGGATCTGGATGAACTGAAAGAACCAGAAGTTGTAGAGAGTTTCAGGAAGAGCATAAGGGAACAATTGACAGGAATGGGGGAAAGAAATACAGTAGAAGAAGAATGGGTAGCTTTGAGGGATGAAGTAGTGAAGGCAGCAGAGGATCAAGTAGGTAAAAAGACGAGGGCTAGTAGAAATCCTTGGGTGACAGAAGAAATATTGAATTTAATTGATGAAAGGAGAAAATATAAAAATGCAGTAAATGAAGCAGGCAAAAAGGAATACAAACGTCTCAAAAATGAGATCGACAGGAAGTGCAAAATGGCTAAGCAGGGATGGCTAGAGGACAAATGTAAGGATGTAGAGGCCTATCTCACTAGGGGTAAGATAGATACTGCCTACAGGAAAATTAAAGAGACCTTTGGAGATAAGAGAACGACTTGTATGAATATCAAGAGCTCAGATGGAAACCCAGTTCTAAGCAAAGAAGGGAAAGCAAAAAGGTGGAAGGAGTATATAGAGGGTCTATACAAGGGCGATGTACTTGAGGACAATATTATGGAAATGGAAGAGGATGTAGATGAAGATGAAATGGGAGATATGATACGGTGTGAAGAGTTCGACAGAGTACTGAAAGGCCTGAGTCGAAACAAGGCCCCCGGAGTAGACAACATTCCATTGGAACTACTGACGGCCTTGGGAGAGCCAGTCCTGACAAAACTCTACCATCTGGTGAGCAAGATGTATGAAACAGGCGAAATACCCTCAGACTTCAAGAAGAATATAATAATTCCAATCCCAAAGAAAGCAGGTGTTGACAGATGTGAAAATTACCGAACTATCAGTTTAATAAGTCACAGCTGCAAAATATAACACGAATTCTTTACAGACGAATGGAAAAACTAGTAGAAGCCAACCTCGGGGAAGATCAGTTTGGATTCCGTAGAAACACTGGAACATGTGAGGCAATACTCACCTTACGACTAATCTTAGAAGAAAGATTAAGGAAAGGCAAACCTACGTTTCTAGCATTTGTAGACTTAGAGAAAGCTTTTGACAATGTTGACTGGAATACTCTCTTTCAAATTCTAAAGGTGGCAGGGGTAAAATACAGGGAGCGAAAGGCTATTTACAATTTGTACAGAAACCAGATGGCAGTTATAAGGGTCGAGGGACATGAAAGGGAAGCAGTGGTTGGGATGGGAGTAAGACAGGGTTGTAGCCTCTCCCCGATGTTGTTCAATCTGTATATTGAGCAAGCAGTAAAGGAAACAAAAGAAAAATTCGAAGTAGGTATTAAAATCCATGGAGAAGAAATAAAAACTTTGAGGTTCGCTGATGACATTGCAATTCTGTCAGAGACAGCAAAGGACTTGGAAGAGCAGTTGAATGGAATGGACAGTGTCTTGAAAGGAGGATATAAGATGAGCATCAACAAAAGCAAAACAAGGATAATGGAAAGTAGTCTAATTAAGTCGGGTGATGCTGAGGGAATTAGATTAGGAAATGAGACACTTAAAGTAGTAAAGGAGTTTTGCTATTTGGGGAGCAAAATAACTGATGATGGTTGAGGTAGAGAGGATATAAAATGTAGACTGGCAATGGCAAGGAAAGCGTTTCTGAAGAAGAGCAATTTGTTAACATCGAGTATAGATTTAAATGTCAGGAAGTCATTTCTGAAAGTATTTGTATGGAGTGTAGTCATGTATGGAAGTAAAACATGGACGATAAATAGTTTGGACAAGAAGAGAATAGAAGCTTTCGAAATGTGGTGCTACAGAAGAATGCTGAAAATTAGATGGGTAGATCACATAACTAATGAGCAAGTATTGAATAGGATTGGGGAGAAGAGAAGTTTGTGGCACAACTTGACCAGAAGAAGGGATCGGTTGGTAGGACATGTTCTGAGGCATCAAGGGATCACCAATTTAGTATTGGAGGGCAGCATGGAGGGTAAAAATCGTAGAGGGAGACCAAGAAATGAATACACTAAGCAGATTCAGAAGGATGTAGGTTGCAGTAGATACTGGGAGATGAAAAAGCTTGCACAGGATAGAGTAGCATGGAGAGCTGCATCAAACCAGTTTCAGGACTGAAGACCACAACAACAACAACAATATTATTGTACTTTTCCTTCACTTATTTGTGTAACGAATGATAATCACTAAAAATTCAACATATTGCTTGTTATAAAATTGTGTAAGGAATTCTGACCCTTACTGCCCATCGTATGATGTATCATATCTCAATAATTTTAGCCATTACTGCCCATCGTGTGATACATGATACATAAAAAAAAAAATTATAAATTTGAGGCTGCCCTTGTAAATTAACATTCATAATGTGATTGTTAACCCATATGGGTAGTGGATATGAAATTTCATCAAAATCTAAAACAATTCTGGGATATAATGGGTTAATATTCTAATAATTCTCAGACAACTCCATTATTTTCATTACAATCATAGACAGCTACTATAATCTGAATAAATTTCACTGCAGTGTCAGCAGCAGTCTACTCCGTATGTAACCCACAACAGCTGGGGGGGAAAAAAAAAATCCCCCAAGTTCCTATTCCTACCACCACCACCACCCCCATCTCCAACTGGTAGCCGCTATTTATTTCCTCATATAGCTTTGAATTATGACCTCTGTGTAATAATTTGGAAGCAACTGTAATGAACATTGTGAGAAATTTCACCTCTGGCTTTAATATTTTAAATTTTATAAATAGATTTTACATAAAGCCCTGTAATGAAAAAAAAATGAAAGACCATGCATTTTTAAAGTTACGAAACATAAAACAATTAACAGTCCAATTTCATTAAACCATATGACCAAGTAAGAATTGCAAAGGTGATATTGTTTTGCTTTTAAGTGCCTCAAAGCATCAACATATCCATTTAGTTACTTATGCTCATCATCATTTTCATTACCATTCACTCGCAAGTCGCCAAAGTGGCATCAACAAAAAAGGACTTGCAATCCGGTGGCCCAACTCCCCTGAGTGAGGCCTCCTTAACATACGATCCTTTTCCATTTCCATTTACTTAAGCTGAATCAATTTAGGAGAATGCAGCAAAGTGTGCACTGCAGGGTGAAAATTCATTCTGGAAATAATCCCCAACTCTGCGGCCAAGTCATTTCTCCACAGCATACTTTCTTTCACGGGTGCTAGTCCCGCAATGTACCGAGGAGAACGTCTGTAAAGTATGGAAGGCAGTAGATGAGCTACTGATGGAAGTAAAGATGTGAAGGTGAGTCTTGAGTCGTGCCTGAATAGCTCAGAGAGGTTCTAGGTGCTTTTCCTGATTCAGCACATCATTTTAATCTGCCAGGAAGTTTCTAATCACATCAGATCCTTCAGGTCTTCACTTATTTTGGACCAGTATGATAGTTCTAAGTTTCTGTACCCTGGCATACTATTAACATGTAGTTTTTAATTAAAAAAAAAGGATGATGCTACAGTTCAAAACTGATTTAATGAACTAAGACAACTAGGAAACAAGTAAAGTGGTGCAGTGGTTATGACAATCTGCTTTCAAAAGGAATAGAAATCAAATCTCATCTGGTCATTCAGATTTGAGTTTTTCCATGGCCTTCTATAGTCTTTAAAACAAATGCCACAGCTGTTCCTTAAAAAATAACACATCCAAGTTCCTTCCTCAACTTTATTCAGTGGAAACTTGTGCTCTGTCTCTAATCACCCCTCTGTCAATGGGATGCTAAACTTAAATATTCCTTCCTTAATAAGAAAAGTTTTCAAGCTTGCATAATCGCGCTCTCTCTCTCTCTATGCGAATTTCTAACAAAGCTACCCATTATAAAGGTAGCACCTAGATAGAAAGAGTTCTTGGAAACCTGACTAAAAAACAATAAACAAAACCAAAATTTGCAATATTATATCACTTGAGCAACACCGATTGCTCAAAGGCTCCAAAGAACCCCTGTACTGAATACAAAGAGTTGCCACAAGACAGCCTTCAAATTTGTTTTGAAAATCTTATATTTCCCACAGTTATGAAAATAATTTATTACTTGGCTCAATGATTGAAAATCAAAAATGCAGTTTGCTCAATGGTTTGAGTGAATTACAGCATCCGTCTTATAGTATAAGGATGGACGGTGAAAGCGGAAACACGTAATTTGTATTGAAACTGATGCACTTGTGTTGGAAAATAAATTTTTTTCAAAACAAGCACTCACTGGCATGCTCCAGTATGATTGAAATGTCATCCTTTCAAATGTGACAATAATATTGGAAGGCTATTCCAAGTTTCAGAATGTCTGCAAATTTACACAGCATGTCAATCAGATCACACTTTCCTAAGCTTAGCATATCCCATGACAGGAAACAATCGTAGATTATGAAGCTGAACAGTGAGATCATTATCTACCAATGATTCACATAAAATGGAATGAATGTAACTAAAACACCTATCATTTAGATAAAACAGCAAGAAAAGCATTTCTGAAAAAGAGAAATTTGTTAACATCTAATATCTTCTCTAAATATATTTGCCTGTAGTGTAGCCTTGTACAGAAGAGAAGTGTTGACGATTAGCAGTTCAGACAAGAAGAGAATTAGAAGCTTCTGAAATGTAATGCTACAGAAGAATGCCGAAGAATGCATGGGCAGATCAAACAACAAATGTGTAGGTACTGAATCAAATTGGGGAAAAAAAGAAATTTATCAACAACTTGACTAAAGAAGGGATGAGTCGATAAGATGTCCCCCAAAGCATCACAGAATAGCCAATTTGGTAATAGCGGGAAGTATGTGGAGGTAAGGGGTTAAAATTGTTGTGGAGAGAGACCAAGGCTGAAATACAGTGTTGTTTTTGTTGTTGTTGTTGTTATCTTCAGTCCAAAGGTTGGTTTGATGCAGCTCTCAATTGCTACTCAGTCCTGTGCAAGCCTCCTCATCTCCAAATAACTACTGCAGCCTACATCCTTCTGAATTTGCTTACTGTATTCATCTCTTGGTCTCCCTCAACGATTTTCCCCCCACACTTACTTACGATACTAAACTGGTGATCCCTTGATGTCTAAGAATGTGTCCTATCAATCGATTCATTCTTTTGGTCAAGTTGGGCCACAATTTCTTGTTTCGCCAGTTCTATTCAGTACCTCCTCATTATATACATGATCTACCCATCTCACTTTCAACATTCTGTAGCACCACAATTCAAAAGCTCCTATTCTCTTTTCATCTAAACTGCTTATCATACATGTTTCTCTTCCATATATGGCTACACTCCAAACAAATGCCTCCATGAAAAGACTTTCTAACACTTAAATCTATATTCGATGTTAACAAATTACTCTTTCTCAGAAATGCTTTTCTTCCCATGACCAGTCTACATTTTATACCCTCTCTATTTTAGCCTTCATCAGTTATTTTGCTGCCAAAAAGCACAACTCATCTACTACTTTAAATATCTTGTTTCCTAATCTGATTCCCTTAGCATCACCTGATTTAATTTGACTACATGTCATTTCATTATTTTTGTTTTGCTTTTGTTGATGTTCATCTTATGCTCACCTTTCATGACACTGTTCATTCCATTTAACTGCTCTTCCAAATCCTTTTCTGTCTCTGACAGAATTACAATGTATCAGCAAACCTCAAAGTTTTTATTTCTTCTGTCTGAACTTTAATTCCTACTCCAAATTTTTCGTTGGTTTTGTTCACAACTTAATCAATTTACAGACTGAATAACATCAGGGATGAGATACAGCCCTGTCTCACTCCCTTTTCCACTTATGCTTCCCTTTCAAGCCCCTCAACTCTTAGTACTGCCATCTGGTTTCTGTACAAGTTGTAAATAGCCTTATGCTCTCTGTGTTTTATCCCTGATACCTTCAGATTTTCAATGAGAGTTTCCAGTCAACATAGCCAAAAGCTTTCTCTAAGTCTACAAATGCTTTAAATCTAGGTTTGCTTTCATTTAAACTATATTCTATGAGAAGTTCTAGGGCCAGTATTGCCTCATGTCTTCCTACATTTCTGCAGAATCCAAACTAATCTTCCCCGAGGTCAGCTTCTACCAGATTTTCCATTCTTCTATCCAGAAATCGTGTTAGTATTCTGGAACCATAACTTATTAAACTGATAGTTCAGTAATTTCCACACCTGTTAGCAACTGCTTTCTTTGGAAATGGAATTATTATATTCTTCTTGAGGTCTGTGGGTATTTCCCCCATTTCATACGTCCTGCACACCAGATAGAAGAGAGCTGTCACCGATGGCTCTCCCAAGGCTACTAGTAATTGTGATGGAATATCATCTACCGCTGTGGCCTTGTTTCAACTTAGCTCTTTCAGAGCTTTGTCACATTCTTCTCTCTGTGTCATATCTCCAATCTCATCTTCACCTATGCCCACTTCCCTTTCTGTGATACTGCTTTCAGGTTCATCTACCTTGTACAGACACACTATAAACTCCTTTCACATTTCTCTTCTTTGCTTAGGATTGGTTTACCATCTGAGCTCTTACTATTTGTACTGCTGCTTCTCTTTTCCCCAAAGGCCTCTGTAATTTTCCTGTGGATGGTATCCATCTTTCTCCTAGTGAAATATGCTTCTAAACCCTTACATTTGTCCCCTAGCTGTTCCTGCTAAGCCATTTTGCACTTTCTGTCACTCATTTTTTAAATGTTTGCATTCCCTTTTCGTCTGCTTCATTTACTGAACTTTTTAATTTTCTCCTTACATCAATTAAATTCAGTATCTCTAGTCTTATCCAAGGATTTCTATTAACCCTTTTTTTCCCTATTTGATCCCCTGCTGCCTTCACTATTCCATCTCTTAAAGCTACTCATTTATCTTCTACTGCATTCCTTTCCCCTGTTCTTGTCAACCATTGCCTAATGCTCCCTCTAAAACTCTCAACACTGTCTGGTTCTTTCAACTTATCCAGGTCCCATCTCTTACAGTATGCGGGTTCGAATGGAGTACAAGTCGATTGTGGTAGTTATGTGGAGGTGAAGAGGCTAGCACAGGGAACATTGGCAGACATCAAACCGGTTTTCAACTAAAGACCATACCAACAACCACAAGTTTTCATTCTAACTTATGTACATATTGCACACACAAATCCACATATACCTGTCATTAAAATAATAAAAATTGTTGTGACAGTGCCATGACATTTAACGGTGCCGCCACGACAGCACGCGCAAATGGCGATAGAGGCGCTCCGCAACTCGGCTGAGCGCGGGAGCGCCACCTAGCTACAAACGGCACTGGCCGCATGTCACGGCACGGCAGTCGAATAAGAGATACTGAGTTGTTATCAAGTAACCAGCTATTGTTTCTTAGTGAGTGTGTTTGAATATCCACGCAATTATTGGTGATTAAAGATTATAACACTTTTTGGCGACGAGGTCGGATATTTTCACTGCGTTGTGGATTTGTGTGTTCGTGACGGGGCAGACATGGAACAGCTTATGCAAGCGCTCATTGAACAACAAACACAGCTGACGGCTGCTATTCAGGTGTTGTAGACGTCGCTTACTCATCGTCTGTCTTCCTCTTCTCCGCCTCCATTCCCTCCTTACGATGAGGCCGCTGAAGACTGGGAGGATTATGAGAAGCGTTTGCGGCAACACTTCTTGGCTTTCGGCGTTGTCGACGCTCCTATGTGTAAGTCGTTATTTCTATCTTGGATTTCCCCACGGATCTATCAGCTGCTATCTCAGTTAGCCCCTCTGCGGGAACCTGCCTCTCTGTCCTTCCAAGAAATGTGTGACTTATTGTCGGAACTATTACTGAAAAAACACCCACGTCGTTGCCGCCCGCGTGGCGTTCTACCGGTGTCGTAAACAGCCCCATCAATCTTACCGGGCTTGGGCGGCGGAACTACACGGTCTGAGTAGGAAATGTCAGTTTGTCATGGACACTCATCATGAGTCTTATGCTAATTCAATGGTTAGGGATGCTATTCTACGGCTTGCTCCTGATAAAGAAGTTCGGCAACATGCCCTACAACTGCCAAACCCATCGTTGTCAGAAGTTCTAAGCATCGCTCAATCCTTTGAAGTGTCTCACGCTGCTGGCGCGCAAATAGACGCGTGGTGTGATGTAGGCGCTGTACAGTCAACTTTTGACATGGACAATTTGCCTGTTTCACAGGAGAACGAAGATGTGGCAGCGGTTCACTCGCATAAACAACGTCGCGTTGGGCCACAACGCTCGCAGCGAGAACAGCAACCACAGAAGCAGGTTCGTTCTGCACTTCCTTATTGTCCACGTTGTTTCGTACAGCATGACAGGGCCGCGTGTCCAAAACGTTGGGCCACGTGTAATTCATGTAGGAAAAAAGGCCACATTGCTTCTGTGTGTCAGTCCCCTAAAGTTCCTGTCAACGAGGACGAGGCATCGGACATGGATGTTAACTGTGTGCTTTCTCAACCAAATAAGTTGTTTGTTACTGTTCGTGTTCTGGATAAAGACATTCGCATGCAAGTGGACACTGGCTCTGCAGTAACTCTCATTAATTCTTGCACATATTTGGAGTTGGGCTCCCCTCCCTTGTCTCCAGTTATGCAAAATCTGAGAACTTATAATAAACAGAAAATTCCTATCATTGTCCAGTTTGATGCTTCCACTGCCTACAAGTCTGTTGTTAGGCCCCTCACGTTTTATGTGGTGGATCTTGTGGGCACTGAAAACCTGTTCGGTTATGATGCTTTCCAGTTGTTCGGGTTCTCCATTGATGATGATGTGCACCTCATATCTGAGGATATTCCGTATCAACAGCTGGATGGATTGTGTTCTGAATTTTCGTCCGTTTTCTCTGCTGGTCTGGGTCGTGCCAAGGATTTTGAAGCCCACATTACTCTTAAACCTACAGCTCGCCCTAAGTTTTTCCGGGCACACCCTATTCCGGTGGCGTTGCGTGCACCTGTCAAGGCTGAGATAGACAGGTTAACAGCTTCAGGGATTCTCCTTCCTGTTACCTCCAGTGAATGGGCATCACCAATCGTGGTGGTTTCTAAACCAAACGGGAGTCTGCGATTGTGTGGTGATTTTAAAGCCACTGTCAACGCTCAGAGCCTCATTGACACTTATCCTCTTCCCGTCCTGAGGAGTTATTTACCAAGCTCGCTGGGGGCCAGTTCTTTTCCAAACTTGACTTATCGGAGGCGTACCATCAGTTGCCGTTGGATGCTTCTTCCAAGGAATTTCTCGTCATCAACACTCCTTGTGGGTTGTATCAGTACCAGCGGTTCCCATTTGGCGTCACTAGCGTGCCGGCCATTTTTCAGCAGTTTTTGGAACAGCCCACGGCTTCCGTTCCCGGCTGCATAAACTATCTGGATGACATTGTTGTCACGGGGGCCTCCACTGAGGAGCACCTTCGCAATTTGCGTTCACTGTTTCGGGTTTTGCATTCCAACCCTCCATTGTGTATTTTGGTTTCCACTTGTCCCGTGAGGGTATACGTCCTCTACGTCAGCATGTTGCGGCCATTAACGCTCTACCCCAGCCGTCTACGGTCAAAGAACTTCAGGCGTTTCTAGGCAAGATTGCTTATTATCACAAATTCATTCCATCCGCAGCAGCGGTAGCTCATCCTCTGCATCAGCTGTCGCAAAAACGTCCCTTTCTGTTGGTCCGACGAGTGTGAGCAGGCTTTTGTCCGCCTGAAGGCTCATTTGCAGTCGGCGCCTTGTCTTGCCACATTCCGTCCGGGTCAGCACTTGGTTCTGGCAACTGATGCGCCACAGTTTGGCCTAGGGGCTGTTCTCGCCCATCGGTATGAGGATGGGTCGGAACAACCCATCACCTATGCTTCCAAGACCCTCAACAATGCGCAATGGCGTTACTCTCAAATCGAAAAGGAGGCGCTCGCTATCATTTATGCTCTAAAAAAGTTCAGCGTTTTTTGTACGGTTCTAAGTTTCACCTCATCACCGACCACAAGCCACTGGTCTCTCTGTTCAGCCCATCAGCGTCGCTTCCGGATAAGGCAGCTCACCGCCTACAACGTCGGGCCTTATACTTGTCTCGTATTCACTATGAGATTCACTATTGCCCCACGGCCCAGCATGCCAACGCTGACGCATTGTCGCGATTGCCGATGGGCCCCGACCCGGTTTTCGATCGTGATGAACTACTCTGTTTCCACATTGATGAGGAAGAACGTCGTGTGATCGAAGGTTTTCCACTTACAGGTTCGCAGGTCGCGTCGGCTACTGCGCGGGACCCGGTCCTGCGTCAGGTGATCGGTTTTGTTCAACGGGGTTGGCCAGACAGGACCCAGGGCCGGGCATCGGATCCCCTTCGCAACTACCATGCTTTGCGCCTTCATCTGTCTGTTCGTGATGTTGTTGTTCTTCTGGCCACAGATGGCGCATCTCCATGGGTCGTGGTGCTAGCCTCTCTTCGCAAAGATGTTCTCAAACTGTTGCATGAAGGCCATTGGGTTATTTCTCGGACTAAGTCCCTGGCCTGCAGGCACGTTTATTGGCCCGGTATTGATTCGGACATCGCCCACATGGTTGCTGCGTGTGGTCAGTGTGCTCAACAACTGGCTGCACCTCGTACAATGCCTCTCCGTGGCCTGATCCGGCGCAGCCATGGGAACTGGTGCACACTGACATTGCCGGCCCCTTCCTCGGTACTTATTGGCTACTGTTGATTGATGCCTTCTCGAAGTTTCCGTTTGTTGTTCAATGTCCGTCGCCCACCATTGCGGCGACGACGCTGGCTTTGTCCAAAATCTTTGCGCTAGAAGGTCTTCCATCCACGATCGTCACGGACAATGGCCCTCAGTTCTCTTTGCAGGCCTTCCGTGATTTTTGTACTGGACAAGGGATTCATCATGTTACAGCACCGCCTTCCATCCGCAATCGAATGGGGAGGTCGAGTGCCTTGTCCGCACTTTCAAAAGCCAGATGAAAAAATTCCTTAGTGATTTTTCCACAGATGACGCTCTGCTGCAATTTCTGAGTTCTTATCGCTTCACACCTCTAGGTGATCGCAGCCCTGCTGAACTCTTGCATGGCCGCCAACCACGCACTCTACTGCACCTGCTGCACTCTGTCAGGCCTTGTGCTGTGTCCCCTAGTGCGGGAAAATACTCTGTGGGCGCCGACGTGTGGGCACGAGGGTATGGATCTCGCCCTAAATGGATTCCAGGGGTGGTCAAGGCTCTTCGCGGCCGCCGGCTTTGTGAAATACATACGGACGACGGCATGGTTGTTCGCCATTACAACCAGATGCGTCCACAAATGGTGGCCACGCCGGTGCCACCGCCCCTTCCTTCGCCTCCACCAGCCCGAGAAGCCAGTCCTGTCGCTGCTGTCGATCTACCGTATGTGTTGATGCAGCCGACGTTGCTACCGCTTCCGAGTACGCCGGAACTGGCCCCAGTCGCGACGCCGCCTTCTCCGGGACCCATCTCGCTGGAGCACACCCCCAGGTCCACGACACCTATGGATGCTGCTCCGGAGTTTTCACCCATCATCTCGTCCAGGAGGCACATTCCACGCACGAGCTTCCGCCCTGGACATTTTTGACCATACTCTCATGTCTCTCTGCGGGATCTTCTTGAGGCCTCACAAGAGGCCATGGATGTCCCCGCACTGTCCATGTCTTCAAGGAAGTGAGTGTTTGTCTTTCAAGGGGGGAAAAGTGTTGTGACAGTGCCACGACATTTAACAGTGCCGCCACGACAGTACGCGCAAATGGCGATAGAGGCGCTCCGTAATCGGCTGAGCGCAGGAGCGCCACCTAGCTACGAACGGCGCCGGCCGCATGTCACGGGACGGCAGTCGAATAAGAGATACTGAGTTGTTATCATGTAACCAGCTATTGTTTCTAAGTGAGTGTGTTTGAATATCCACGCAATTATTGGTGATTAAAGGTTATAACGAAAATATTACTGCTCAAAGCTCATTAATGGCTCAAATCTAACTGTATATGTGGCTCATTGGTGATGTAAACCACAGTATTATGGAATAGAGAACTGTAACACACCAAATTGTGCACACTCATGCATGTACATGACTTGGGTTAACTAATTTCGGATCTGATTTGTATAATACAGCCACCTGGTTGCAACAAGATTTTATTTTATCCTGGTTTCCATACAGACTGTGGGTGCCTTCAGCAGGAAATCCAAAAAAATATCTACAAAGATTACAAAACCATTAACCAGAGAAAAACCAAGATAAGATGGTTATTATATTGAGCAGATTTATGAAGAGACTATACTCACACGTACTGACAGATGAACAGATTTACGAGCAAAATGCTCTCATCATATAAATACTTTGTAAGAAGACAATATTTAAATCATATAAAAATTATAGCCATTGGAACTGACATGAAAATGGTAACTGTTACTAAAATTATAGCTACATATCACAGCACACGGTGCAGTGATTAGGGCTGTAAGAGAAAATGGGCACTGGAAATGACATCAGACTAAGAGGCCAAGGTTGTTACAATGTGGACATGAAATGAGTCATACTATCAATTAATAGTTGAAGAAATCAGCTGCATACAATATGAAAATATTTTAAATATCATATAAGTTTTCATATCAAAAGTCAACAGGCAGTATTACACAAATTGAAATGTATGCAGGACAATGCAAAAGCAACTATTCTAACATTTTGCATGGAAACAAATTACAATGTAATAAATAAAAAGGAGAGAGAGGAAGATGACATTTTAAAGTCAACTCTGAGGATAAAGAGGAGTCAATTCTTCAAGGATATTAAGTCTGAAGCTTTTCTTCTGCGGTGCAGGATGTAACTTTTGTAATTCTGTTCATTTTAATAAGCTGTCTTTTATGAAATGGTCCAAGTAGAAATTTTGTATCACTAACAGCAGATCTAATTTCTATTTGCAAAATTGGAGTGGAGTCCTCATGTAGCTCAAAAATACTGCTTTCCTCAAATAACTGTAAAGTTTTCGTTACATACTCTGTTTGCTAGCAACAACTAAGGCAGTGCTTTATCAGATTTCATTATTAATGCATCATTTTCTTTAAGCTTTACACTAATAGTTTTAATTAAGTTTTGTCACGATTAACTGTACTCTGAAAATCAGATAAATTTTTGCTTGCAATATTGCACACATCATGAGCTATTCTGGCCTGGCTAGAATTTTTCATTTTTATACTATCGAAACCAGTTTTTAGGTCTACAGTCAAATTTTGTATAACATTTTGCTCAGACGAATTACGCGTAACATTATACTTTAAACCTTTTTCCAATAAGGAAACTACATTACTTGTAAAATGTATGTCAGTTTTATTTAAAATTCAATAAACCTTCCCTTGAGACAGCTTAGGCAACATTAATTTGTCTTTGAGAGATAAAAAACTTTGTTTCCATAGAGTGACTTTTATCATTTCAAGAAAGCCATTAAGTACTGGTCCCTATAATCTAGGAAGCAGTGCATAGGTTGGTTTCAGGCACATGGTATAATTCAACAACTGCCTACATATCTGGGTGTAATTGTCAGCCCTCTTCTTTTATTTGTCAGATGGTCTAGAAGTTCATTGAATAAATAATGGGGGCAGTTACAACATCTATGTCTCACCAATGCCGACAAGCTCAAATCTACATCTATATCAACAACTACATATATACTCTGCTAGCCACCAAGCGGTGTGTGGCGGAGGGCACAATTCGCACCAAAGTCATATTTCTCCCCTCTGTTCCACTCGTGCATCGCGCGAGGGAAAAACGACTATCTGAATGCCTCAGTACGAGCTCTTATTTCCCTTATCTTTGAATTGATTGGAAAGTTGGTGGTAATAATATATGCTCTACATCCTCGGTGAAGATCGGATTTCAGAATTTAGTGAGCAGTCCCTTCTGTTTAGCGCGCCGTCTATCTGCAAGTGTGTCCCACTTCTAACTTTCTATGAGATTTGTAACCCTCTCGCAATGGCTACATGTACCAGTCACGAATCTTGCCGCTCTTTTTTGGACCTTCTCAATCTCTTGAATCAGACCCAACTGGTAAGGATCCCATACAGACGAACAATACTCTAAGATTGGACGAATTAACATATTGTAAGCTATTTCCTTTGTTGAAGGACTGCATCGCATCAGGATTCTACCAATAAACCGCAATCCAGTTCGCCTTACCCGTTACTTGTGTAATCTGATCATTCCATTTGAGATCATTTCGAATAGTCACACCCAGATACTTGACGGACGCTACTGCTTGCAAAGACTGGGCATTTATTTTGTGTTGTTGTGATCTTCAGTCCTGAGACTGGTTTGATGCAGCTCCATGCTACTCTATCCTGTGCAAGCTTCTTCATCTCCCAGTATATACTGCAACCTACATCCTTCTGAATCTGCTTAGTGTATTCATCTCTTGGTCTCCCTCTACGATTTTTACCCTCCACGCTGCCCTCCAATGCTAAACTGGTGATCCCTTGACGCCTCAGAACATGTCCTACCAACCAATCCCTTCTTCTTGTCAAGTTGTGCCACAAACTGCTCTTCTCCCCAATCCTATTCAATACTTCCTCATTAGTTACGTGATCTACCCATCTGATTTTCAGCATTCTTCTGTAGCACCACATTTCAAAGGCTTCTATTCTCTTCTTGTCCAAACTATTTATCGTCCATGTTTCACTTCCATACATGGCTACACTCCATACAAATACTTTCAGAAACGACTTCCTGACATTTAAATCTATACTCGATGTTAACAAATTTCTCTTCTTCAGAAACGCTTTCCTTACCATTGCCAGTCTACATATTATATCCTCTCTAATTCAACCATCATCAGTTACTTTGCTCCCAAAATAGCAAAACTCCTTTACTACTTTAAGTGTCATTTCCTAATCTAATTCCCTCAGCATCGCCTGACTTAATTCGACTACATTCCATTATCCCTGTTTTGCTTTTGTTGATGTTCATCTTATATCCTTTCAAGACACTGCCCATTCCATTCAACTGCTCTTCTAAGTCCTTTACTGTCTCTGACAGAACTACAATGTCATCGGCGAACCTCAAAGTTTTTATTTCTTCTCCATGGATTTTAATACCTACTCTGAACTTTTCTTTTGTTTCCTTTACTGCTTGCTCAATATACAGATTGAATAGCATCGGGGAGAGGCTACAACCCTGTCTCACTGCCTTCCCAACCACTGCTTCCCTTTCATGCCCCTCGAGCCTTATAACTGCCATCTGGTTTCTGTACAAATTGTAAATAGCCTTTCGCTCCCTGTATTTTACCCCTGCCACCTTTAGAATTTGAAAGAGATTATTCAAGTCAACATTGTCAAAAGCTTTCTCCAAGTCTACAAATGCTAGAAACGTAGGTTTGCCTTTTCTTAATCTAGCTTCTAAGATAAGTCGTAGGGTCAGTATTGCTTCACGTGTTCCCATATTTCTACGGAATCCAAACTGATCTTCCCCGAGGTCAGCTTCTACCAGTTTTTCCATTCATCTGTACAGAATTCGCGTTAGTTTTTTGCATCCGTGACTTATTAAACTGACAGTTCGGTAATTTTCACATCCGTCAACGCCTGCTTTCTTTGGGATTGGAATTATTATATTCTACTTGAAGTCTGAGGGTATTTCGCCTGTCTCATACATTTTGCTCAGCAGATGGTAGAGTTTTGTCAGGACTGGCTCTCCCAAGGCTGTCACTAGTTCTAATGGAATGCTGTCTACTCCCGGGGCCTTGTTTCGACTTAGGTCTTTCAGTGCTCTATCAAATTCTCCACACAGTATCATATCTCCCATTTCATCTTCATCCTCTTCCATTTCCATAATACTGTCCTCAAGAACATCGCCCTTGTATAGTCCCTCTATATACTCCTTCCTCCTTTCTGCTTTCCCTTCTTTGCTTAGAACTGGGTTTCCATCTGAGCCCTTGATATTCATACAAGTGGTTCTCTTTTCTCCAAAGGTCTCTTTAATTTTCCTGTAGGCAGTATCTATCTTACCCCTAGTGAGGTAAGCCTCTACATCCTTACATTTGTCCTCTAGCCATGCCTGCTTAGCCATTTTGCACTTCCTGTCGATCTCATTTTTGAGACGTTTGTATTCCTTTTTGCCTGCTTCATTTACTGTATTTTTATATATTCTCCTTTCATCAATTAAATTCAGTATTTCTTCTGTCACCCAAGGATTTCTGCTAGCCCTCGTCTTTTTACCTACTTGATCCTCTGCTGCCTTCAACACTTCATCCCTCAAAGCTATCCATTCTTCTTCTACTGTATTTCTTTCCCCAATTCTTGTCAATTGTTCCTTTATGCTCTTCCTGAAACTCTCTACAACTTCTGGTTCTTTAAGTTTATCCAGATCCCATTTCCTCAAATTCCCACCTTATTGCAGTTTCTTCAGCTTTAATCTACAGTTCATAACAAATAGATTGTGATCAGAGTCCAATCTGCCCCTGGAAATGTCTTACAATTTAAAACCTGGGTCCTAAATCTCTGTCTTACCATTATATAATCTATCTGATATCTTCTAATATCTCCAGGGTTCTTCCATATATACAACCTTCTTTCATGATTCTTGAACCAAGTGTTAGCTATGATTAAGTTATGCTCCGTGCAAAATTCTACCAGGCGGCTTCCTATTTCATTTCTTAGCCCCAATCCATATTCACCTACTATGTTTCCTTCTCTCCCTTTTCCTACTCTCGAATTCCACTCACCCACGACTATTAAATGTCTCCCTTCACTACTTGAATAATTTCTTTTATCTCATCATACATTTCATCAATTTCTTCGTCATCTGCAGAGCTAGTTGGCATATAGACTTGTACTACTGTTATAGGTGTGGGCTTCGTGTCTATCTTGGCCACAATAATGCGTTCACTTGTTGTTTGTAGTAGCTTACCTGAACTATTTTTTTATTCATTATTAAACCTACTCCTGCATTACCCCTATTTGATTTTGTATTTATAACCCTGTATTCACCTGACCATAAGTCTTGTTCCTCCTGCCACCGAACTTCGCTAATTCCCACTATATCTAACTTTAACATATCCATTTCCCTTTTTAAATTTTCTAATCTACCTGCCCGATTAAGGGATCTGACATTCCACACTCTGATCCGTAGAATGCCAGTTTTCTTTCTCCCGATAACGACGTACTCCTGAGTAGTCCCCGCCCGAAGATCTGAATGGGGGACTATTTTAACTCCAGAATATTTTACCCAAGAGGACGCCATTATCATTTATCCATACAGTAGAGCTGCATGCCCTCGGGAAAAATTACGGCCGTAGTTTCCCCTTGCTTTCAGCCGTTCGCAGTACCAGCACAGCAAGGCCGTTTTGGTTAATGTTACAAGGCCAGATCAGTCAATCATCCAGACTGTTGCCCCTGCAACTACTGAAAAGGCTGCTGCCCCTCTTCAGGAACCATATGTTTGTCTGGCCTCTTAACAGATACCCCTCCGTTGTGGTTGCTCCTACGGTATGGCTATCTGTGTCGCTGAGGCACACAAGCTTCCCCACCAACGGCAAGGTCTATGGTTCATGGGGGGAGATTTATTTTGTACTCTTACATTAATGTGGATTTTCACCTTGTTATACTCAGTAGGTTACACTTGCTAATATTGAGAGATAACTGCCAGTCATTACACCATGCATTTATTTTCTGCAAATCCTCACCCATTTGTTCACAACTTTCGTGAACAAATCAATGAGGATTTGCAGAAAATAAATGCCTCTGAGACGACAGGAGTACGAAGCCGGACTGTAGTAATGCCAATGGAGATTAGCACATGGCCTAGCCCGACATGGTGCTCCTCCCTATCCTATGTGACAAGTCATCTAGCCTGTCAAAACACTGGGGTTCAAACTGCCATAAATACTGCCCGTTTCAGTCATGCAGTGTCAGCTGACACCTGCAGCCACCTACCAAAAGTATTCTACACCAGTCATTGCCCAGAAACTGGTCATTCAGCTGCTGTTGCTGCTGTCTTCACTGGGCTCCAATACTACCTGCTGTACTTAAGTCCACATGCTGCTGGAAAAGCTAGACTGGTGTCTTCCACCCACAAGGCCACCTGCCAACTGACTTATGTAGACTGCAGATCACCTGCTCAGGGGTCCTCTGAACCTGAGCCTCACTAGTTACTTAGCGCGGGTGCATATACTACTGATACCAGTTCGCCCTGTGCAGGCACACACTATCACTGCCAGCCGCTGCCACTGACATCCACACCAGGGTTCGCACTTCAACTCCAAATGCTCTGTTGCATCCTCTGGTGAAGTGTGGGCATGTTCCCTGGAAGCCATCACAGATGCATGTCGCCTGGGCCATAACACTGACTCTACATTTCTCACCATACTGCTGACAGACAGGAAGATGGACAGAGAGATAAACGAGCGGGGGAGAAAAGCAGAAGCACTTTGGAAGAGTGTCAGAAGCCTGATATGGAGCAAGGATGTACCCCAAATGAGTAAAAATGTTATATACCGGTCATACTATGTTCCGATCCTGACATATGCATCAGAAACCTAGGTTATGAAAGGAAGAGAGAAAAGCAAAGTACAAGTCAGTGAGATGAAACTCTTGAGAAACAGTATTGGAGTGACAAAAATAGACAGGTTAAGAAATGAGAGGATCAGAGTGTTAATGAAGGTGGAACCATTACAGGAGGAGACAGAGAAATCAAGGCTGAAATGGTATGGACCTATTAAGAGAATAGAGGAGAAGAGGATACCCAGGAGGATACAAGAGATGAAACTGGAAGGAAAGAGACCAAAAGGAAGACCAAGAGACACATGGCTGGAAGAAGTAGAGGAATGCGTCCAGAAGAAAGGAGTAGACCGGACAAAGGAGAAGACGGCAAGATGGTGGCAAGACAGGAGATGATGGAGAGGCCTATGTTCCATACAGACCCGGCCATAGGCTGTAAACTGTCCAAGACGATGATGACTGCTAACAGTGGGACAGTGTTTGCTACGCCTTCCTTATGAGGCTGGCCATGCGAGCAACAAAGACAGAGTGCTGAGTTTAGCAACCTTGGTACACACCGTGGCTGAGGTACAACTCTGGTTGCTTGCTGTGGCAACACATTCACGATACATGAAAGAATAAATGACTATTAGTTTCTCCACATTTGGATGATGCTGATGACACAACTGTTGGTTGATTAATGAAAAACCACTCCAGTTGCTTAATTAGAACTTTATTAAGTCCACAGAATCAGTTTCACCCATTATATTAGACCATTATCAAGCTTATCTGAAACTGCCAGATACACTATATAACGAGTATACAGATACTTTTTATAATAGGAGATGACAAGACAATGCTTACAGATGTACTATACAAATGCAGAAGGAAGTACAACTTACATTACACAGTAGAGATGCAACCTCAAATGATAAAAACAGTAGAAATCACATGTATTTTAAAAAGTTTTCATGCTCAATGGTGTCATGAGGAAGACAGCATGTCATAATTATAAAAACTCTGCAAGCCAATACATTACTACTGTCAACATGATTTAGGTTAAAAAAAAAAAGTCATCTGATGTGTTTGAAAATTACACTGCACATTTTTTTTTTTCAGATAAAAGGCTAATAGTACATGATAAAATAGCAAAAGCCAAGCCCAGTCACACCATGAGAAAAATGGACGTGCCATAATTATAAGAAAACTATAATCCAATGCATTGCAACTGCTACCATACTTTAGCTTAAAAGAGAAATATTCTGAAGCATTTCAGAAAAGAATTATAGTATGATATATTTCAGAATTACAAGTTCATGTTTTTCAAATGAATGCTGAAAGTAAGTATTTGGAATTAATAAAAGTGTAAAATAGTTGCAATAAACCAAGTCAATTGTAAAGGTACAAACTCTATGACTAATTCTGAACACCTGGAACTGTTGTGGGCTCTAGCATAGCTTGGACACATCAACAGTTGCTTAAGAAAGTATGTTTACGAAACAACTAGCTACAGCTGCGATCTTGTGGAATATGTTTAAAGGAAGTTGTCAACAATTGGGTGACAGAAATCCAAGAAATTAGTGTTTCTTAATGTGCACTGCTTCATAAATGTCCATTTAACCTGAAAAAAGGCAAGGAAAATATGCTTAAACTGTGTGAGTCTGTCAGGTTACTAGGGATTCATTGGAGCTTAAACATGAAATGGGATGCTCACACAAAGCAGTTATGCATTAAATTATTGTGAGTGATTTACTTCTTATGCAGGTTGAAACCTTGAGTCAGTAAGCAATGGCTTCTGTTCTCATGGTGTGCTTTCTTTCACTCTCACTTAAAACATAAATGTCCTATGGGACAACGCTTCTTAGGTGACAAAAATCTTTATATGGCAAAAAAATAAATGAGAATAATTACAGTCATTACTAACAGAGAGTCAGGTCAGAATCTACTACTGACTTGTAGGGTTATAAACTTGGTAGATCATTCATACATATTAAAAAAGCAAAAGGGTCCAGGACAGGCTCTTGTGGCACTCCTGTAGTAACAGGAAGGACACATGATCTACAACTATTTACAGTGACAAACTGTTTCCTGTCTGACATATGTGACTAATGACAATTCACTGCCCATGACACAATATTGCTCAGATTTAGGTATCAGGATATCATGTGGTACAGTGACAAATGCTTTGCTTAGATCAAGAAGCAGAGTACAGGCGAAAGAATGGTTTTAAAAACATTTAAGAATGCATGTAACCAGAGTTTTCACAACTTAAGAAAGCGGATAAACTGGGCCTAAAGAGAGATTATTTTATTGTTCTTGAAGTAGCTGCACAGTCGTCATTTGATGCAGTTTCATTAGTGAGTAACAATTTAAATCAGTCAACTCATACAAATACCTGGAGGTAACATTCTGTGGGAGTATGAAATGGAATGGTAATACAGTATTAGGTCTAACAATGAATATGAAAATAAGAATTTGGATGAGCTACTTTGAATACACTGTTGTGGCGTACTGTTGGTGGTTGCAATCAAGCCACACTGCAGAGGGCTGGGGCTTGCCTCCCTGTATGCCAGAGAGAGCACTGCTGTGCTGTCACCACGAGCCATGTGACACTAACTATTACTATTCCTTCATCGGATGGCCTTTAATGGCCGCTGTCAAGCAGCTTGCCTGTCACTGTGAATTCCAGACTCGACATCAATGTTCTGCTTCAGAAGTACTGTGAGTATATTCCTCAGAGTGCAGCACTCGCCATCGGAGCCTAGAACACAGCCACTGCGTGCTATATTGACCGTGTCCACATCAATGTTTCTCAATCATGACAGACAGAGGCAATGTTTCCTGACCGTGACAGGCTGAGTGCTGAACTTGTGCCTTCAAGAACTGTTATCATATTAGTCACAATCTTTCATCAGATCAGGACGATCCTTACACTGCCTCCACTCAGAAGCTATTCCTGTTGCTCAACACTATCATGTACTTTTTACATCTACATGCATACTCTGCAAGCCACCATATGGTATACTACTAGTCATTTCCTTTCCTGTTCCACGTGCAAATAAAGCGAGAGAAAATGGACTGTTTATATGCCTCGCCCTAATGCCTCTCATCTTATCTTCATGATCCCTAAGCAAAATGTGTGTTGGTGGCAGTAGAATCATTCTGCACTCAGCCTCAACTGCCAGTTCTTTAAATTTTATCAATAGTGCTCATCAAAATGAATGTGATTCCCATTCGAGTTCCTCAAGCATCTCCGTGATACTTGTGGCTTGTTCGAACCTACCGGTAAGAGATCTAACAGCCTCAGAATTGCTTTAATGACTTCCTTTAATCAGACCAGGTGTGGATCCCAAAAATTTGAACAGTACTCAACAATCGGCTGCAATAGTGTCCTATATGTAGTCCATAACAGGTGAACTACAACTGGTTCAAGAATTGAGGTTGTATACAGGGAAAAAACCCAAAGACACCAGAAGGTTTCAGATAGATTATACAATGGTACAAAAAGAGTTTTGTGTGTTGTAATTAAGTTCTATTGTTTTAGACTATGCAGGCACCTCTCTCTTCTTGTGCATGCATGACCCGCAAAAGAATACTACAATTATTATAGCCAAGATAGGTACGAATACAAGACTCGAGCTATTAGCTCTGCAGATGATGAAGATGCTGATAGAATGTATGATGAGATAAAAGAAATTGTTTTGATAGTTAAAGGAGAATAAAAATGCGTTTTTGAGGGAGGACTAGAATTCAGTTGGAGTAAAAGCAAGGTCAGAGAACATTACATGAACATGGACTGAGGAAAGGAATGAATGGGTACAATTCTGCATACAGTACAATTTAATCATTACTAATATTGCTTCAAGACTTGAGGTTGTTTACAGAGATACAGAAAACAGACCCAGTGACACTAGAAGTTTATACAGTGGTAAGAGATTTCAAAATCTGATATTAATCTGTTTATCATATCAAGGAGCAGGAGTGAACAATGGCCATATTTTATTGGTTGTGAAATGGAAACCAAAACTGAAGAAATTGCAGAAAGGTAGGAAATATGTTAAGAATTTGGAAGGGAATCTTAAGCAACTATTGACTGAAATGGGAAAGACACAACACAGAGTACAAACGGACAGCTTTGAGAAACTGAACAGTGAAGGTAGCAGAGGAACTACAACGCAAAAAGACAAGCTCCAGTAAGCAGAAATCCTTGGCTAAAATGTGATTTACTGAAATTAACTGACAAAAAGAGGAAATATAAAAAAACATAGCACGCTAATGGACAAAAGGGAATACAGACATCTAAAAAATGAGACTGACAGAAAGTGGAAAACTGCAAAGCATGACTGACTAGGAAAAGAAAGATTCTGTATACAGGCTGTTACAAAAAGGTACGGCCAAACTTTCAGGAAACATTCCTCACACGCAAATAAAGAAAAGATGTTATGTGGACATGTGTCCGCAAATGCTTAATTTCCATGTTAGAGCTCATTTTAGTTTCGTCAGTATGTACTGTACTTCCTCGATTCACCGCCAGTTGGCCCAATTGAAGGAACGTAAGGTTGACTTCAGTGCTTGTGCTGACATGTGACTCATTGCTCTACAGTACTACCATCAAGCACATCAGTACGTAGCATCAACAGGTTAGTGTTCATCACGAACGTGGTTTTGCAGTCAGTGCAATGTTTACAAATGCGGAGTTGGCAGATGCCCATTTGATGTATGGATTAGCACGGGACAATAGCCGTGGCACGGTAAGTTTGTATTGAGACAAATTTCCAGAACGAAGGTGTCCCGGCAGGAAGACATTAGAAGCAATTGATCGGTGTCTTGGGGAGCACGGAACATTTCAGCCTATGACTCGCGACTGGGGAAGACCTAGAATGATGAGGACACCTGCAATGGACGAGGCAATTCTTCGTGCAGTTGACAATAACCCTAATGTCAGCGTCAGAGAAGTTGCTGCTGTACAAGGTAACACTGACCACGTCACTGTATGGAGAGTGCTATGGGAGAACCATTTGTTTCCGTGCCATGTACAGTGTGTGCAGGCACTATCAGCAGCTGATTGGCCTCCACGGGTACACTTCTGCGAATGGTTCATCCAACAATGTGTCAATCCTCATTTCAGTGCAAATGTTCTCTTTACGGATGAGGCTTCATTCCAACGTAATCAAATTGTAAATTTTCACAATCAACATGTGTGGGCTGACGAGAATCCGCACGCAATAATTGTGCAATCGAATCATCAACACAGATTTTCTGTGAACGTTTGGGCAGGCATTGTTGGTGATGTCTTGATTGGGCCCCATGTTCGTCCACCTACACTCAATGGAGCACGTTATCATGATGTCATAAGGGATACTCTAACTGTGCTGCTAGAACATGTGCCTTTACAAGTACGACACAACATGTGGTTCATGTACGATGGAGCTCCTGCACATTTCAGTCGAAGTGTTCGTACGCTTCTCAACAACAGATTCGGTGACCGATGGATTGGTAGAGGCGGACCACTTCCATGGCATCCACGCTCTCCTGACCTCAACCCTCTTGACTTTCATTTATGGGGGCATTTGAAGCTCTTGTCTACGCAACCCCGGTACCAAATGTAGAGACTCTTCGTGCTCGCATTGTGGACGGCTGTGATACAATACGCCATTCTCCAGGGCTGCATCAGCGCATCAGGGATTCCATGCAACAGAGGGTGGATGCATTGTTGAGTGGTACTTAAGTAAATAAATTAGTGAAATCAAAGTGAAGTAGAAATTAGAATATAAATGAAAAACTTGGTTTAGTTTAGAGAGTTACATACTGGCATTCAGCGGGCAAAACAGCAGAACAGAAGAGACAATGACCGTGAAGTCAGCAAGTTCCACATAAGCAGGCGCTGTCGATTCAGCCGCCAGGGCATCGCCCAACCGGCTCACGTGTTTCTCAGTTGTCGCATGTGAGCAAAGGCCCTCGCCTACATTCCAAGGGCCAATGACCGACGTTAAGAAGATTCTTCGAGAAGTTTTTCAACGTGACAGAAGAGGCAATGACCGTGAAATCGTTTACCTCCAGTAAACTGAAGTGAATAAATACGCGAGACGCAGTGGGCCCGAAAGACGAAGACGAGGACGGAGACGAGAGACGAAAAAGACGAAGAAGTGAAGAAGCGTAGCAGTTGTTTTCAGTCAGTTTCGGTGCTGAAGACCGTCATGCAAGAAGAGACTGCATTATGCACAGACGCACCAAGTCCGTCGCTGTAATGGAATAGCAAGCAGCTGACTCGGCGCCAGAAGACAGAAGTTAAAAGGTATATGAAGTCTGATATTTATGTACCCGGGTGACTCGTGAGGACGGGAAGGAGACGGCCTCACATCGGCAGTCACCTGTGAGCTGGGATGAAGACCTGACAGCCGAAGACTTTCAAGCGGGAGTCCGTGGTTCGAGTCTGGGACACTGGCCTTCCCCCGCCGCACCACTCCGCTAGCCGACGCACAACACACGGGGCCGCTTAGAGGAGAGAAACACTTGGACTCCACATCCAAGGTATCACCATCCGATGCACGACTTCGCTCGCAATAATTAAACAGGCCACCTCGCGCTGCGCGTCTCCAGTCAGCTGGGCGAGATGGCGACACGAGATACACACCGCTACGCATAATCAGACGCCGCCACCGCCGCAGCAGAAAGCTACGCAAACGACACGGCTGCCGCTCTCCGAACCAGAACGTCCAGTAAGAAACAGTTGTACGAAACTTTCAATAAAAGTTATCTTATGTAAAAATGCTGTTTCATTCTACCTCATACCCGAGCCAAGGAAGAACCCACCCTGCCCGCATGTTGTTAAGAGAGAAAAGTTAATTTATTTAATATTTTCGCCCTGACAGAATGTTTTAGAATGCTCATCCTGACAATTGACAGCATCAAAAGAGAAAACCCAGTTACATTTAGTGACAGAAGTGTTACATTTAGTATCACAACTGTTACAGCATGTATCCTCGCTAACGGAGGACATTTTGAACATTTCCTGTAACAAAGTGTTTGAAGTCACGCTGGTACGTTCTGTTGCTGTGTGTTTCCATTCCATGATTAATGTGATTTGAAGAGAAGTAATAAAATGAGATCTAACATGGAAAGTAAGCGTTTCCGGACACATGTCCACATAAAATATTTTCTTTCTTTGTGTGTGAGGAATGTTTCCTGTACCTTTTTGTAACACCCTGTATATGAAAATTAAAAGAACCTTGGAGAACAGAGAAATATCAAGAGCTCAGATGGTAAATCTGTACTAAGCACAGAAGGGGAGGTTGGAATGAGACTGAAGTGTATAGAAGAGTAATAGGAAAGACACTTGAACACAATATTATGGAAAGGGAAGAGAAAATGGATGAAGAAGAAATGTGGAATGCAGTACTGTGAGAAGAATTTGACAAGGCACCCAGAGTAGATAAAAATCCCAGAGAATTATTGAGATCCTTGAGAGAATATACCATGGTATGAATACCATATACTTCCAGGAACGGATCTCCAGACACACGTAATGTGAAATTTAACCAATTGCAATCTTACAGTATGGGAGCTCTGCTTACCTTGCATCATTCCTCAGAGTTGGTCTTTCACCAAGATGAGAAGTCCAACCATTTTGACTACTTTCTGAAGATAAAATGATTCACAGTGATATGTTATTTTGTTTAGAAATTTTCGAAATAATCTTTTGTTTACATACAGTGTGTATACAGTAACGTCCATTCAGTTGTGATTACATTATTTAACACCTGAAGCACTAAATGGTAGGGCCAATTTTTACTGCTCATAAATAACGAACATTAGTGTAGTGTGAAGTGTGTTAAGTGATTTAATTCAGTTTTTATGCATGTAATCTGCCTTTCAATGTGTGATAAGTGTGGATGTTGCCTTAGGATAGTCAAAGAGGGAGTGGTACGTGTAGACTGTGGGATGGAATTTCATTGGGGTGATTGTAGTGGGGAACTGAATGGGGAACTCAATGAGGCTCTCCCACAGAACTGTAGGCTCTGCAAAAAAGACGAGAGATTCGCTGAACAGGAGGCAAATATTTGCGCCCTTCAGACAATTAAATCACGCAAAATTGGAACTAGATGGACTGAAGGGGGGCGAAAGTCTTGGGAACTAGGTAAAGGTAACAAGCAATGGGCAAAAGGGGAACAGCTCATTCTACATCTGAGTTTTTAATATCGAATAAATTTGGCTTATTACCTGATGTAGGAGGGGAAAAGCTTCATACAGCTGTAGGTTACAGTTGGGTGCAGCATGTGTCTAGACAAGAGATTCAGTGTAGGTCAGTACCAAAAGAGAGGAGGAAGAAAAGTCTTGGTGCTAGGTAGTAGCCATGGGAGGGGTGTAGGCCAGATGGTGCAGGAAAAGTTAGGAGCAGGGTACAAGGTCACAAGTATTGTGAAGCCAATTGCTGGTCTAAGTCAGCCGACAGAGGACATAGTAAAATTGGGCAAAGGTTTCGGCAAAGAGGGTCAGGTCATTACAGTAGGTGGAGCAGAAAATAGCCTGGCTAAGAACAGTAATTACAGCATTAGGGGTGACCTGGATAAAATAGGAGTAGCAACTACACACACAAATTGAGTTTCATGGAGATCCTGCAGCACTATGACCAGTCCTGGGTTAGTACTGCTGTGAGCCGTGTTCCTGCTGACTGAAACGAATTCTCACGTGAGTGTAGTGCCTGTTGCTACAATTGGGAGATTGGGTTATACTGGACATGGCCTGCACCTGAATAGGAGAGGGAAAGAGAGGTTGGCTGAACTTCTTGCAGGAAATGTACGGGGGGCCACCATCACACAATGCAAGATCCCTGTGGTTAGTGGTGTCAGAGAGGCTCCTTTTTAAAGTTAGAGTCAATCAGCCACCCTGTTTTGAAAGAAGTCACTATAACAGAAGAGCCCCACAAGAATGCACAGAAAAGTAAGGTTAGCTTATTCCACCAAAATATTAGAGGATTGAGTAATAAGGTAGAAGAGCTTCTTGCCTCTAGAAAAATTTAGAGGAAAAGATAGACGCCCTGTGTGTGTCTGAGAACCACATAATCATAGGGCTAGGTATGTTACGTATAAAAGATTACAGTCTAGCAGATTATTCATGCAGAACTAATGTGGGGAAAGAGAAGAGTTGTTGTAAATATTAAGACACAACACAAGTTCAAAACCATTGACACAAGTAGACTTTGTAGTGATCAGCACATGGAAGTGTGTGCTTGTGAATTAATGCTGAAAAACAGTCCACTTCTAATTGTAATAATATATAGATCCCCATTGGGCAACTTTGAATTACTTATGAGGATTCTGGATTCCTTACTGTGCTGTCTGTCAGGCATCAGCAAGCAGTTTGTTGTGACTTCAATGTAGATTTTCTAAAGGATTCTGAAAGGAAAAATGATCTGGAAAACTTATTTGGATCCTATAATTTGTTGTCAATAGTTAACTTTCTAACATGGGTGGATAAAGACAGTAGGTCCCTAATTGGTAAAGTTTTCTTTGACGACGCACAAAGCAAGAAAATAACTGTTTACACAGTAACAAATGCCCTCTCTGATCATGATGCACAGTTAGTCAGAATAAATGATATAGTGCCTTACAATATGGATACACCTCAGTGGAAGTCAGAATCAATAATGGCTACAGGGCAAATGTTGTTAAGAGTAGTTTACAAGAAACAATCTGGGATGAAATTTACAAAGTACCAAATGCCAATATAAAATTTAATTTATTCCATGATAAATTCATAACAGTATTTGAAAATAGCTTTCCTCATAAGCTAATCAGAAGGGAAATTAAACAGATATGTAAAAAAAGGGGGAAAAAAGGATTACTTAGGGGATTAAAGTATCTTGTGAAAGGAAAAGGGAACAAATAGACACCCTGCAGTAGTTGCACACTACAAAAACTATCCAAAATTACTAAGAAAGTTTATTTGAAAAATAAAGAAACATGCATATAATGTCAGAAAACAGTACTTCTGACAACAGAGTTAAGGCAATATGGAATATAGTGAAGCAAGAGACAAGACAACCAACCACAGAAGAGGATAACATTACTACTGCATTGAATGGAAGGGTTATAAACACCAAGTCACAGGTGGCAAATGTATTTAATAATCATTCGTTACACATAGTAGATAGCACAGGGACCAACAGTTCAAGATAAATATCACAGCAATATGTTGAAGAAGTGACTCTCATAAAATTACATCATATGACTGTACCACCAACTTCTACTTCTAAAATTAAGAGGGTCATACATTCTCTCAAGAATAAAACCTCTTCTGGTTTTGATGGTGTTTCCAATAAAGTAATAACAATTTGTTCCCATGTAATAAGTCCAGTATTGTCCAAAATATGTAATGCATCACTAACTCAAGGCATTTTTCCAGAGAGATTAAAATATGCCCTCTTTAAGAAAAGTGATAAGAGAGACATTAGTAACTACAGACCTGTTTCACTGCTGACATCATTTTCCAATATTTTTGAGAAGGTGATGTATTCTAGAACAGTATCTCACCTTGGCAACAATAATATCCTCAGCAAATCACAGTTTGGATTTCAGAAGGGTTGCTCCACTGAGGATGTCATTTACATGTTCACACACCATATATTACAAGCATCAAATAACAAAATAGCATCGGTAGATAATTTCTGTGACCTATCCAAGGCATTTGATTGTGTGAATCATAGTATACTTCTAGATAAATTGAAGATTTATGGGATTGATGGTATAGCCAACCAATGGATCATGTCACATCTAACCAAAAGAATGCAGGAAGTGGTACTTACTAGTAATTCAACCAACAGAATCAAGGGACATAATACTGGCTGGGGAGAAATCACGTGTGGGGTTCCCCAAGGCTCAATCTTAGGTCCACTACTGTTTCTTATATATGTAAATGATCTACCATCTAATGTACAACAAGCAGAATTAGTTCTTTTCCCAGATGACATAAGTATTGTAATCACTTCCAGCATACATACAAAAATTGACGAAATTGTGAACAAAGTTCTCAAAAGTATCACTGACTGGTTTCCTGTGAATAGTCTCCCCGTAAATTTTACAAAAACACATCATGATCAGTTCTGCACCTCTAGTGCTAATGCGCCAGTCGTACATGTAACACATGGCGATGAACTAATACATAGGGTGGAAACTTCAAAATTCTGAGGTGTCCATATTGACAAGAATTTAAATTGGAAAAAAAACACATTTTGGAACTCCTGAAACAACTTTTGACAAGAATTTAAATTGGAAAAAAAACACATTTTGGAACTCCTGAAACAACTTAGTTCAGCCACATTTGCACTTAGAATCATAGCAAATTTTTACGAGAGAGAAATCAGTAAGTCGACGTATTTTGCTTATTTTCATTCAGTAAAGGAATAATGTACTAGGGTAACTCATCTTTAACAAAGAAGGTTTTCATTGCCCAAAGACGTACTGTAAGAATAATGTGTGTTGCTCACCCACAATCATCTCGTAGACATCTATTTAAGGAGTTGGGCATTCTGACTACTGCTTTGCAGTATATTTGCAGTATATAAGAGTTCCATGTGCTCTTATACTGGACCAGGTGCAATTTTCATTACAGGGTGTAGGGTAACTCTGTTGCATTGGGACAGTGTTTTACTCCATTGAGATCAATAAATAAATCAGCATTTCTACAGTCTATTATCACTTGGAATATCAGAAGACATGGATTCATTATGCAGAGGACCATTATTGCCAGAATCACTGTCATTTCCTTGAGCACAATCTTCAACCCATTCAGGGTTTGTTGAGTCAAAATTTTGATCTCTTGTGCTCACATCAGCTTTCTTTTGATTCTAACAGATAATACAGAATCCACAATGTAATTAAAGGCTCAATTTATCTTGCATAGTTATTCTGTTCATGAAACTAAATTTATTCTCACTTGAAACAATTTTGACATAGGCCTATAGAAATACACTCATCTCCCAAAAGAATATTCAGTATTTTTGATTTTTCAAAAATGAGTCTTGGTGTGCTGAATTGTTTATTGTTGTCAGTAATGTGCCAGTCAGTCCAAAGATAGATAAACTACTCAAAATACGGCTTGTTCGCAAGACCCTTGCCACGCATTGAACATGTAGAATTACAAAATTAATAAAGAAAAATAATTAATTTGACTTGCACCAAATAATGTTCTTCCTAATGAAAGTCAAGTGCATTTTCAAGAATTACACAGAACACAAATTAAAATAAGCAAGTTTAAGAGACTTGACTGATAAAATGAAATGTTGTGGTGTCCAAAAGGTCCCTGTTTTACAGCCAAGGGTTAAAGAAACCATTTTGAATCTCTCATTATGTATGGTTTAATGTTCTGAGGAAATTAAAGTAACATATCTGCACAAGAAAATTGTCAGATACATGTGTACTTACAGCAAAAAGAATCTTGTTGGCCATTATTTTGGCTACAAATCCTAACTGTTCCCTCCATAAACATTTATGGAATTATAACCTTCCTACACAGACAAAAATTATTTGAGGGGAACCAGTTCAAATGCACAAGCAATACAACACACAAAAAGAGTTTATGCTACCCGCACCACCAGCTGAAATTGTACATATAGCCTCCGTAGTATTTAGTAATGATCCATCCAAGCACACTTACAGCAACAGAAGAAATGGTAAACAACATTCTTAAAAGTTGTATCATTGACCGGTTTGCTGCAAGTGGTCTCACTCTCAATTTCAAAAAGATGCAATGTATTCATATCTGTATGTTTAAGGGTACTACATTAATGATAAGTGTAACGCATGGTGAGAAAATAATAAATAGGATGGAAACTTCAAAATTCTTAGATGTACATATTAACATTAATTTAACCTGGAAAAAAGCACATTCTGGTACTCCTAACACAATTTAGTTCAGCCATTTGCAATTCGAATCACCATAAATCTTGAGGAGAGAAAAATCAGTAAATTGACCTTTTGCATATTTTCATTCAATGATGTCATACGGAAAAATGTTCTGAGGTGACTTATCTTTAAGAAAGAAAGTCTTCATGCTCAAAAATGTGTGTAACACTAATATGTGGTGCTGACTCACAATCATCTTGTAGACACCTGTTTACAGAGTTGGGCATTCTGGCTACTTCTTCACAGTATATTTATTCCTTCATGAAGTACCTCCTCCCCTTTTTTCAAAATAATCCATTGCAGTTGGACAGGAATAATGGTGTATACAATTACAATACCAGAAGAAGAAAACGACATTCATTACTCCACATTAAGGTTGTCTGTAGCATGAAAAAAGATGCACAGTGCTGCATCTAATATTTCTGATCAATTATTCAGTGATATAAAATGTCTGACAAACAGCAAAGTAAAATTAGAAACCAAACTGAAAAACTTTCTCCCTGATAGCTCCTTCTATTCCATAGAAGAATTATTGTAATGTGTAGAAGATGCTAGGTAGGGATTACTTACTCAGATCTGTATATTTAATGATAATAATAATAAAACAAAAAAAACTTATATTAATGTTCACCGTGTAGCCATACTTACAAATTAATTTGTGATGATGTGAATGTAAAATGACCTGTTCCACATCATCATAATTTATCACACAAATGACCCATGGAACATGAAATGAGCAAACAATTTATAATACATTTATGGGGGAAAACACATGTAATATAACAACCTTGATTCTGAAAATAAGGCTCCAGCAGTTCCTGTGGGAGAAATGTTACTGAGTAGAAAAGTTCGTGAAGGATGAACTGATAATTTGAACAAGAAGAAACTTAGTATTATATTTTATTGTATGTGTGATTATGTATAACAGATGTATATTATTATTATTATTATTATTATTATTATTATTATTATTTGGATGCTGTTATTAACATAAACTGTTCTACATCTATGCTGAAGTTTTACCACAATTTTTGATGTGGCTCCTGTACCTAACTCAAATGATCTAGATTATGTATATTATGAGACCAAGACATCACAATTCAAAATGTCCTTCATCCTCAAGTCATTGCTCTACAGTTCAGGCAATGAAAGTGAAATGGACACTTTCCCCATCAATTCAAAACTGCTACAGAGAAAACTATTGAACAGCTGATACTTTCTGCAAAATGAATCCAACTTCATGGTATGCAAAATGCTGCAGTTTTAGCATTAACTGACCAAGTCAGTAAGTATCAGACTAAACATTCAGCAGTTCAGAGTTCAATCCTCAGACAGTCCAAAAATTCTTCAGAGTTCATTCCTCAGGCAATCCAAACATTGTTATATGTCCCTTATGATTTGTTAATGTGAAAAACACTGTATTGGAAGCGTCTTCATTTCTGTGTCACTATCGCTTACATCCAGTTGAACCTGCTTAGTGTAGTCAAGGCTTAGTCTCCCATCACAATTTTTAACCATCCCCCCTACCAAACTGATGGTTCCTCAATGCCTCTGGATGTGTCCTATAAACTGATCCCTTCTTTTTTGAGAATTTGTACCATAAATTAGTTTCTATACCTCCTCACTAGTTATCCAATCTACCCATATGATCTTCAGCATTCTCCTGTAACAAAACATTTAAAATGCTTCTATTCTCTTCTTGTCCGAACTGTGATTTTGCTAACAGATTTCAAACTAAGGTCAGTGGAGTATACAAAGCCTGTCCAAGTCCATCAGATGATCAGCTTTTAGTAGTCCATTTTTGTGTGCTTTCAGCTACTGTTAAGAGAAAGTCATCAAACTTAGTAGCCAATTCTTTGAATTAAATGTAAATGGTCTCCCAGCTACTATCATCAAAGAGTTGGAAATCATTTGTCTTATGAATTTATTCACTTCTAATAATGCTCCAAATTGGCTTTGATTTATTCTTGGAATTTTGAATTTTTAGTGTAAAGTACAGGGTTTCTGGCTTTTCATGACATGATAAAGACTTTTGCCATATTCCCTGTAAAGTTTCTTCAGTTCTTGATTAGAGTTAGCCCTATGCATTAAATTCGGTTCTCTCTTCCTTACATATAATATTGTGATCCTAGATGTTAGCCATCCTTTCTTTTGGCTTCCACTGTAATTCTTTCTGAGCTGTTGTACTGGAAGAATTTACTCATGCTGCTGTAAGAATCCTTTTGGAAACAAAGTTCCAGTCTACTGTGGCCTTGGTAAACTTTTTTTCCCTTTTGTCCATCCTGTTAATTATCCCTGAACAGCTATAATTCTGTGAAATTGTGCTTGTCCCTTCTTAGCTAACCCTGACTGATGGCAATGTGTTATTGCTATTTGCCCAATGTGGTCAGATAAAAGTTTTATTATGACTCCCACAACTATTTCTTGAAAGAAAGAAATTATTAGTTAGTGTTGGCACTACGTTGTTCTGTTCTCATTGAGAATATTGCTATAGAGAACAAACCAAGGTGAACATCAGTACTTCTAGGTGTCATCAGTCAAAATTATTGCAGATGTAATCCTCACATACAATTACTTCCTACTTATTTCTAAGTCTCATTAGTACCCCCTGTAGTTGCTTAATGGAGTTTAAAGGATAGGGGCTTGAAAACTGTCAGGATTGCTAACTTGTTAGTTTCGAAGGTTATTACCGAAGTGCAATGATGCCTGCATTTTGCAGTGGTTTGCGGAGTATGGATAAGCATGCACAGAACTCAGAAAGCTGTTCAATGTACAGTATTCACTGAGGTCTACAGACTGACACTTCATTCTATTTTAAGTACTATATAGATATTCATTATCCTTTTCCTTATATTATGCCTACAGCACTGTGATACTAACTTGTACCCATTTAGGTGCACCTGCTCATTTTCTGTAACTTCCAAGTGATGTTCAGTTATTTATAACACATCTGCAGAAGAGCCTTTAGATTCTTCAGCTTCATGCAGTGATGCAAGAAAAAGATGTTTCTTATTTAACAAGCTTGTTATGTGTTGATGGGAAAGTCGCAGTGTATTGGCTAAACTGCACTTACAGTGTTGACAGTTCTTGTATTGTATGTGAATGTTAGCAATTCGTCAATATTGTTTATAATCAATTGGGTGAAAGTATACAGTAGCCAATGAGAGTTTTCGAATCTAATGGTTTCCTTCAGCAGAAGAGTTTAACAGGTTACGTTTGTTTTCAATATCGAGTGCACCAGAACAACTTTACTGACATGATTATTACAAATTTTAAACTTGATGTCTGAATTTTGTATTTCTTTGGTGATCGGAGGGAGAGAGGGGGAGAGAGGGGGAGAGAGGGGGAGAGAGGGGGAGAGAGGGGGAGAGAGGGGGAGAGAGGGGGAGAGAGGGGGAGAGAGGGGGAGAGAGGGGGAGAGAGGGGGAGAGAGGGGGAGAGAGGGGGAGAGAGGGGGAGAGAGGTGGAGAGAGGTGGAGAGAGGGGGAGGGAGAGAGAGAGAGAGAGAGAGAGAGAGAGAGAGAGAGAGAGAGAGAACTAAGATGTTCTGACTCAATGGCTTGTAGTGAAGCCTGAGGTCTACATTATGCTGGAATGTGACAATTGGGTTGTGACTTGGCATAGCCAAAGAATGGGAAAGCAAAACAGCTGGTTGTGATGACAAACTAACCTATAGCTTGGCTCAAGAACAATGTTATGTTGGAATGTGACACTCTGTGAGTCGGCAAAGCCAATGAATCTCAACACCAAAATAACATTGCCAGAGCAGAATTATGTGTAGCATAGCCCAAGATCTACATTCATCATTGCAATATCTGGCTTACATGTCTTATTTTCCAATGTCGCCAATAATTCTACCAATTTGGTTAAATTCTAACAATCACCACTTACATCATCTCCTTCACCTTCTCATCCTTCTCAAGCAGTAGGCTTACAGCCAGTTCTGTCTTCACAAAAGTCACCTTTTCCTTGGTTTTCCTATAACTCTCTTTCCTACAGGTCTACAGTCTATCTCATGTATAATTATTCTTCCTGTCCAATTCTTTCAATATGCTCCTTCCATTTTGTTTTCTTATCTTTCATTCATATAGAATATATTCAATTCTTTTCTTATTTCAGAACTCCTTATCTGCTCTCTCAAAGTAAACTCTTTTACTTTCCTTAAAACTTTCATTTTAGCTGACTGTGTCCTCCTTCGGCCTTCCTTAGTTATTGTCCGCTTCTCACTTCCGAATGTGAGACTGGGTGTTGCCATTACTTTGTGGAGTTTTGTCTTCGTATCTTCCTTGGTTTTATTGGCTAATGATCTATGTATAGTGCCACATATCATTTTAAACTTATTTAACTTACAGGAGATGTCATTATCATATTCATAACTTACATCACATCCCAATAATTGAAAGTGAGATACATGTTCACCTCATTTTCCATTAGGCATTATTTTAGAACATACTGGATATTTTTATTTAAAAGCCATAAATCTTGTTTTATTTTCTATTATTTTCAAGTTATGGAATTTACACATTCATTCCAAATGATATAGAGCAAATTGTAAATTATCCTCTGCCTTTGTAAAAATATTTGCTCATTAGTTAAGAGTAGAATATTTAAAGGTTTCCAGGAATTAATTGTATTGCTGGCTTAACTTCTTGTTTCCATTGCCTAACAATGTCATCAATATACATAATAAATCAAGTGGGTGAGATCCTGCACCCTGGTCGTACTCTTCTGTTATTTGCTGTTAGTCCTGTCCTCTCTTTGCTGTGTTCATTTAAATTCTTTTATTTAAATACAGACTTTTTATCACTTGTACTAAATGTTTTGGTTAACCTCATCTTTCCATTATATTCGACAGCATAGACCTGTTGGCTCCGTTGAAGGCTTTTTCATAATCTACAAATTCAATAGCAGTTTCCAGATTATGTTCTTGTCCCTTTTGAATTATCTGCCGCACAACTGTAATGTTACCACTGTATGAGCGACCTTTTCTAAAACCATTGTTCCTCCAATAATATGGCATCAGCTATTCTTTTCAGTCAGTTATTAATTATTCATGCATATATTTTATAAACAGTGTTCAACAGATTTACTCCTCTGTAATTTCCGCAAGCATTCCTAATTCACTTTTTTATAGATTGAAATTACATCGACCACTCTCCACAAGTCAGGTACTATCGTCTGTTTCCAATATTCATTTAAAATATAAATGCAATAGCCTCAGTCCTAACAAACTTCCACATTTGATAAATTCTGCATTAATATTATCAGGTCCTGCTGCTTTTCTATTCTTCATCTGCTTTAATGCCTCTTTTATTTCCTCCAATGCAATATTCTCCTTTGGTATAGTTCATCATCCTGTTCTTTGTCCTTGTTCTTGTTCTAATTATATATAACAAAATACATTTAAGAACCATACAAAATTACAAATCAGAATGTCATTGGCTACTTATATCTCAATCGTGGTTCATTGTACTAACTTCCCATGATACATTGGGCAAACCCCTTATAGGAGTAGCACACAATGGAAAGGCTGCCAACAGCGTAAGTGTGTTACCCATTGCGATTTCTGAAATACCAATTTGTCTGACCACTGTTTGTTGCAACCGTGTCTGTAATTATTCGGTAGCTCTATATTTTGGAAACATTCAGTTCAGTGAAAATTTAGGAAATAAATGGTACTTGACACTCAGTACTCTGGCTGCACTGAATGCTTCTGTAAATTACTTGCGAGGGTAACCTTTTACCAGAAACATTCAGATTTTGATAATGTCTCTTGAGGTAGGAGTAGTAGGAGGAGTAGTAGTAGTAGTAGTAGTAGTAGTAGTAATAGAGAGGTTTTTTGGGCGCACAACAGCAAGGTCTTCAGTGCCCGTTCAGTAACATAGTGAGACGGGTGTCAAGAAAAATCCCAGAACAGGAATATAAAACGGAACACAAAACACGGGTAACAATCGTTGAAAAATATGTGCTCACCCACACCAAAGTGTGGGATGAAGCAGGGTGTCAGCAGTAAAACATGGACAACACAGGAAGAAAATGATAGAGGGAGCTAAAACAATGTAGAAGATGGAAGTGGCTGGCTGACCGCAAGGAAAAAAGGGGAGGAGTCAGCCACTCTGCAATACCCTAAAACCTCCAGCCTAGAAGCCTCTTGAGGTGTGACTGTGTAAGAATGACACATCAATCACATCCATACGTGATCAATCCACTGCAGTCCTGTATATAAACACATTGTGAGAGAAACCCTCATCCACAGCTCATCTATCGTAAAAAAGTGACACAATCTTCGCATTGATGTTAAGAGCATTCCCAGCAATGTACCTGATTTCTTATTTAATAGTGCAGTTGAAGTTATGGCCCAAACTGTTTGAAGCACTTCAATAATCACTATAAGATGTTCGCAACTAAGATATTTCCACACAGAACTTGAATCACAGGTAACATCTCCAAGCCCTGGACCTGGTTTAAAAACACCAATGACCCAGTATTCTGTACCTACTTCTACAAAACTCAGTCATTTCTCTCCATAACTACTGTCTTGTGAGAACTTACTTCATCTTTTTAACCCCCAGACTGCCACTAGCCTTAACTACCACTTTTTCTCCAGAGTTGTCAGAGCGTTCCTGAACTTGCTGCTTGTCTGCACATTTTCATCCAGTTTCCAGAGCATGGAGCTGTTGGAGACATCTAGACTACAGCCTGCAGATTTTCTTGAACCTCTTGTTTGATTTGGCACTTTGACTGCAGTCCAGCTGTTGTTGTGGTCTTCAGTTCAGCTATTCTGTCCTTAACATTACTTCTGCAAAATGCAGCTCTCAGTTGTTCAAATTTGCCTGTGTTAGTGCTAGCCCCAGCTTTATGTTTAAAAATGTTACTCTGTTTCTCAATTTGGGGCCTTTTATTCAGTTATTCAAGAAGTGAATGAATTAATAAGGTCATAACACTCAGCAATGACTAAACAGACTAATGATGATGATGATGATTTAATATGTTCATGTCCCACATATAATAATGCATATAGAAGAGGGGCATCATTATTACAGTACAACAACGTACATATTGATGAGGGAAGTGGACCAATGTATTGCACAAAAATGTTTATGTGGCAATAAAAACTAACTATAGTAATATGCATAATCAAAAGCTGTTGTGATCATCAGTCCGCAGGTTAGTTTGATGCAGCTTTCCATGATGCTCTATCCTGTACATGCCTCTTCAACTGTGAAGAACTACTGCAACCTATATCCTCGATAGGCTTATTGTATTCATATATTTGTCTCCCTCTACAAATCCCCCCCCCCCCCAATACTAACTTAGAGATACCTTGGTGTCTCAGATTGTGTCATATGAACCGATCCCTTCTTCTAGTCAGGTTGTGCCACAAATTGTTTTTCTCCCAAATTCCAGTCAGTAAAATGTAAGTACTAGTATTTCATATATGGGCCTACTCCACAAACCACATTATAGTGTGTAGGAGAGAGTATTTCAGTTTTTATTTCCCCCTTCCTTTTTCCCCATGAGCATGAAGCAAAATTGTCGCTAACCGTCTGCATATTTATTACTGTATATGGGCATGAAATGCTACATAAATAAACTCTAAGTAAACTAGAAGTTCTCTGACTTTCTTGGCATGATCACTAGTCTTCATCTTCTTCAGTCCTGAGACTGGTTTGATGCAGCTCTCCATGCTACTCTATCCTGTGCAAGTTTCTTCAACTCCAAGTAACTACTGTAACCTACATCCTTCTGAATCTGCTTAGTGTATTCATCTCTTGGTCTTCCTCTACGATTTTTACCCTCCAATACTAAACTGGTGATCCCTTGATACCTCAGAACATGTCCTACCAACCAATCCCCTCTATTAGTAAAGTTGTGCCTCAAATTCCTCTTCTCCCCAAATCTATTCAGTAGCTCCTCATTGCTTACATAATCTACCCATCTAATCTTCAGCATTCTTCTGCAGCACCACATTTCGAAAGCTTCTATTCTCTTCTTGTCTGAACTATTTATCATCCACATTTCACTTCCATACGTGGCAACACTCCACACAAATACTTTCAGAAACGACTCCCTAACACTTAAATCTATACTTGGCCATTGCCAAACTACATTTTATATCCTCTCTACTTCGACCACCATCAGTTATTTTGCACGCCAAATAGCAAAACTCATTTATACTACTTTAAGTGTCTCATTTCCTTATCTAATTTCCTCAGCATCACCTGATTTAATTCGACAACATTCCATTATCCTCGTTTTGCTTTTGTTGATGTGCATCTTATATCCTCCTGTTAAGATGCTGTCCAGCCAAAAAGTTATCTAGTAATGTATACTATCATAATTTTAATAAATTGTCTTTCTTGCAATACCTGCCACTGGACTCTGCAATAGTACATATTTCACAACTACAAGAATTATTGAAATTACAGAAATTCTGTAACACCTCATTCTGGAATAGTTTGGCGTGACTCACAGTCCATCCGTTTTCTCCAAATAAAAACGTTCACATGGTTACCTTTTAAGTTCACATCTAATTACATGTACATATACATTTTATCATGTAAAATAATACAGTTCACTTACGTATTTGATAAATTCAAAATAAGATATAAACACATTGATCAGCATAAGAATTTGAAGAGGAACCGGATCCCCAGATTTTCCCGCAAGAAAGTTCCTTTATACGCAGAGATCAACAAAACCACAACGGCATAATCAAACAAGCATTATTGCGTTAAAGTGTTGTTATGTATGATATGTAAGGGAAAGTGCTGAATACAGTAAAAAAAAAAAAAATCATTAAACCACCACTTAAATTTGGATACCTTACAGGACATGTATTTATCACGTAGTAAATCCTACTCACGTTTAGCACACATAGGGCGAGGGGCTGCATCCCACCGACCATCATTACACAATACTTTCGGCCCACCAGTGAGATCATATCCTTCGTCACATTCTATATGTACGCCTTGGACACTAGTTGCATTGATTTTGGAAACTGTTCCATGTACCACTTCTCCAAACTCTGCACATTCGGCGCTTATAATGCGACGAAAAACTGAAAAGACGAAAAATCATTTCATAAAAAAGGTACATTCAATATCCCTCCAAAACGCTCCGATTTTGTAATACTTACGTTCTGTTTTATTTCTCCGACTCAAATCCAAACCGCATACACCATTCGACACTACTGTGAAAAAAAATAAGCATGCGACTGCGTTCATCATGTTATTGTTGTTATGGCTTCGGTTCCCAGCTATTACGTCAATGGCTTTTTCCAATAAGCTTTCTTTATTCATACGTCCGCATAACAATGGACATATTACATTAATCTCCCATCAAGTATACGTCTTTTAGAACTGAACATAACGAAAATTGAAGTATGTGAAATAAAGCAAAGTAAACCCATTATCAGACCTAAATCTATAAGAGTGTTTGACAACTTCCACTAACAAAAGTACTTCGCCCGGGTAGCAGCAGTCAACTGTTCGCAAATGTTTTCATCGATCAGCTGGGAAAGACAGTGTCGCCAACATACAGAGAGGAATTTCCAGAAACAGATCGCTATCAGAATGCTAATAATTCAATATGTGGGCACCAGAAACATTGTAGTCGGGTGATTGATGTTTGGATTTAATATCCAACTGTATTAGATATTACTAATAAGTCTGGACTTCGATGGGCACACTATTCAAGAGCTTTCTCGAATGCTGTACAGCATTCATGATCATCTCTGCACCATATCTTTGTCGCGTTGTTTAGTTTCGTCTATTTGTGTTATGGGTATGACAGTTTGAGAGTCGTGTGCCGGGTTTCTTTCAACAGTGTGAAAAATTGTGTGTTGGAATGGAGAGTATGGTATGTAAAAAAACTGTTCACCTAATGACTCTGCAACGCGAACGAATTTCGGACTGAGCCTGGGAAATGAGGTGTGAAGATGAGTTGTTCACCGTCCGCCCGCACTATAATCTGCAATGAAATATTCGATGAAAACAGTCTTCCATCTGAAGAAGGTTAGTTAAAAAGTTCCTGTTTTTCAGATTTTAATTTTATTTGTTTTGTGAGCATTTTTCTCATAGTTGCGTTGTCAACGATGTAAGATAAATGTGCTTGGCGCTCAGTTCCCTCAGATCAAGGAAGCGCGACACAAATATCATTACACTAATTCTTTCTTAAACAGGTTTTCATTAAATTTAAGCATCCTTACACCATGAATTATATTTGATGATATGATTTTATTTTGAACAAACTCTGCTTATACAGAAAAACATATTTGCGGATGAAGGCTCGTTGTGACACAATAAAAATTCGTTCTTTGTTGAATTACCCATTTTATTTTTGACAAGATTAAAATTATTTTTCGAAGGCTGCATCTGCTTCTGCATCTACAGCAAGTTACTGAAATTGCTGTGTAAAGTGGAACATGTGTGCAATGTCATTCATGCAAATCTAGTCATTAGCGAAGCGCGACAAAATCTGTGATCCTAGCGTATCTGCAAGAGAAACATTGATTAACTTATCGCACCAGAATGTACATACAACTGTAGACGGTTGATATTTTACTTCAGAGGAAATGTGCGATGTGTTTAAATAGCGCTTTCGGGTGTTATCAGTGAGTCAAGGCGTTGCAGACGGACTCAGCTAAAAATTGTTTTGAACTTACAGTGACAGTGTTTCCGGTGCGCAAGTTGGGTTAATTGTATGTACTTGAATTTTTTTTTTTTCATAGTCTTAAAACTGCGAACGGAACTAAACGGTACGCACTCGTGTCATACGCTGCTCTACTGAATTTGCTTAATTTAATCAAGTACCAAAAACGACGGACATGTCTGAATTATGTTCGAAGGCTTAAAAATACGAGTGCCTCAGATTGTGCATTATATGTTATTACAAGCAATCTTTTGTCGATGATTTGTTTCTCGATATGCTGTTGAAATACAGAATCCTCATGGCAAGATCATCACCACCGAGATGATGTTACAGCAGCAACAAGGTCACTGGTGTAGTGTTTCCGTTGTATACCCTTTTCCACTGAACAGAGTTGTGTTGTGTGACATAATTTTCTAAAGGTAAAATTAATTTTTGAAAAGAAGACACCGAAAACTTCATCCTGGCTGGCTCTGCTGTAACCTGAAGCCGGTCTTCCCAAATAGAGAGTGTCGCTCCTTGGCGTCACGCCACTTACCTCCGTTTTCAATGCCGTAGCAGCTATCGAGAGCGGTGGACGTACCTGAGGCGCAAAGATGCTATTCAGATGCTGTTGTAACGTGTGAAATTATTTAGCTTATGCAACAAATCAAGAATGTATTCATTTTCATGTTACGTTGCATCAAGAAGAAAGAAACTAAAGCTCTGCAGTCCCCTAATGCTCGATAGTTATTTGCGCTACAGCAGCTTCTTCCAAGGTTCTCCCCGATCAAAAAGCGCGCTGGTGAAAGGCAATATAGTTAATAGCAAGACCGTACCGAGAACGTGGTGAGATACTGTCCCGCCAAGATCGCAGGCACGAGATGGTCGCAGAAACAAACTAGAAGCGAAAAATACAATTTCACAATTAATCGGAAGGAGAGTACGTGAGTTCTCATGCCCTCGTGTTCCCATCTTCTGCCAACGAGAAATAGTGTTTCCCCCGCCCACGACTGTAAACACGCATTGTTGCCACAGTACCATTTCGTCCACGTAGCATCAGAAAGAAAGAAATACTACCGAACATACGTCTGTGGTTAATATGGGTTAGTTACGTTGCAACAGTGGGCTTCGTTCGCACACAAGTCGCCAGTGGTCAACAACTGAGATCTTGGCGCTACTACGCTACGGTACTGGAAGATCACAAAAATCGGCGAGTGGATGCAGAAGCCAATATGTTATTTTACCGAAGGCTTCAGATTTCTGCCATTCCAGGACAGAAGCGAGAATATTTAAGCGGGAACACTTCAAAGCATCTCTCAGGATAATAGTTTAAACAGAAAACAGATCTGACATACACTACTGGCCATTAAAATTGCTACATCAAGAAGAAATGCAGATGATAAACGGGTATTCCTTGGACAAATATATTATACTAGAATTGACATGTGATTACATTGAGTCAAACAGAGCTTGGATGGCGTGTACAGGTACAGCTGCCCATGCAGCTTCAACACGATACCACAGTTCATCAAGAGTAGTGACTGGCGTATTGTGACGTGCCAGACGTTTTCAGTTGACGAGAGATCTGGAGAATGTGCTGGCCGGGGCAGCAGTCGAACATTTTCTGTATCCAGAAAGGCCCGTACGGGACCTGCAACATGCGGTCGTGCATTATCCTGCTGAAATGTAGGGTTTTGCAGGGATCGAATGAAGGGTAGAGCCATGGGTCGTAACACATCTGAAATGTAACGTCCACTATTCAAAGTGCCGTCAGTGCGAACCGAGACGTGTTACCAATGGAACCCCGTACCATTACGCCGGGTGATACGCCAGTATGGCAATGACCAATACACGCTTCCAATGTGCGTTCACCGCGATGTCGCCAAACACGGATGCGACCATCATGATGCTGTAAACAGAACCTGGATTCATCCGAAAAAATGACATTTTGCCATTTGTGCACTCAGGTTCGTCGTTGAGTACACCATCACAGGCGCTCCTGTCTGTGATGCAGCGTCAAGGGTAACCGCAGCCATGATCTCCGAGCTGATAGTCCATGCTGCTGCAAGCGTCGTCGAACTTTCCGTGTAGATGGTCGTTGTCTTGCAAACGTCCCCATCTGTTGACTCAGGGATCGAGTGGCTGCACGATCCGTTACAGCCATGCGAATAAGATGCCTGTCATCTCGACTGCTAGTGATACGAGGCCGTTGGGATCCAGCACGGCGTTCCGTATTACCCTCCTGAACCCACCGATTCCATATTCTGCTAACAGTCATCGGATCTCGACCAACGCGAGCAGCAATGTCGCGATACGATAAACCGCAATCGCGATAGGCTGCAATCCGACCTTTATCAAAGTTGGAAACTTGATGGTACGCATTTCTCCTCCTTACACGAGGCATCACAACGTTTCACCAGGCAACGCCGGTCAACTGCTGTTTGTGTATGAGAAATCGTCATATAAGCACGTTGTAGGTGTCGCCAGCGAAGCCAACCTTGTGTGAATGCTCTGAAAAGCTAATCATTTGTATATCACAGCATCTTCTTCCTGTCGGTTAAATTTCGCGTCTGTAGCACGTCATCTACGTGGTGTAGCAATTTTAATGGCCAGTAGTGTATATGACGAATATTTCATGTGCCTATTGCCTGTCAGGGATTTCCTTAAATGAAGTTCTGTATAGCATCCTGAAAAATGTGCCACTGATTTTCGTGCCAAACATAGCAGAGCTAGTTCACGAAATACCTGCTTTAAAGTTCCAGATACAAGAACTGAACATTGAAACAGTTTCCATTTTGCATTTTTGAAGGTTTTGCTAACTATGGGTTAAAGGATGCCTATACAAACATCGAAATAATTGAGAAGATATTTTAGTGGGTGAAACAAAGCTTTCAGATTTAACTAATCTTGCCGTAATCAGTAATTTACGAGGACTCTTCTTTTCCTCATTGTATCCGAAAGTTTTTCTGTGGTTTTGTAGAGTGTTTCATTTTTGGTATGAATTAGTTTGTCGTTATGAAATTTGGCGCCTAAAATTTTTCTCAATATTTTTCTTTCTTTGATCTCTAGCCTTTCAATTGGGCCATGGTTAGTGATAGATAATGTCTCAGCTGCATATAGTGCTTCTGGTTTAATGACAGTGTTGTAATGTTTTATTTTCGAATTCCATGAGAGGGACTTTTTATTATAAGTATTTTTAGTAAGCTGAAAGGCTAGTTCAACTTTGTTTCTTCTTAATTCTATTGCTTTTTTCTCAAGGGCGTTCCAGCTAATCCATTCACCAAGATATTTGAATTCTTTAACAATTTCGATCTTTTGGTCTCTTACTTTAAGATATTTCATTGGCTTTTTTATATTTGTGATTATTTTGGTTTTTTCAAAAGAAATTTTAAGGCCTATTTTCTCTGCTTGTTTCTGTAATTCGAGGATCTGTTCTTTGGCTTCTTCCCATGTTTCAGCTAGTAGGGCCATATCATCTGCAAATGCTAGGCAATTAACCTTGATGCCTTTGTTTTTTGTTCCTAGTCGGATTCCACTATTGATTTTCTTGTTCCATTCTCTTACTATTTTTTCTAGGGCACAGTTAAATAACAATGGAGAGAGTCCATCACCTTGTCGTACTCCAGTTTTTATCTCAAATAGGTCTGAGAGTTCTCCCATAAATTTAGTTTTGGAGTATGTGTTGGTGATGGTTTCTCTAATTAGGTTTGTAGTTTTATTGTCTAGGTTCAATTCTTTTAATATGGAGATTAGAGATTCCCTGTCTATGGAGTCGTACGCCTTTTGAAAGTCAATGAATGTGATGACATACGCTTTTGCTCTCGATTTTTGGTAGGCCATAAGATTTTTGAGGTTTAGAATTTGTTCTGGGCAGGATCTTCCCTTCCTGAAGCCTGCCTGGTATTCTCCAAGTTGACAATCTAGCTGGGGTTCTGCTCTGTTCAAAAGAACTTTAGACAGTATTTTGTATGTTACGTCAAGGAGCGAAATCCCTCTGTAATTGTTGGGGTCTGTTCTGGATCCCCCCTTATGAATTGGGTGAATGAGGGCCATCTTCCATTCATCCGGAATGCTTTCTGTTTTCCATATTTCTTCAAATATGTTTTGGAGAGATTCTATGGCATTTCTATTGACATTTTTCCACAGTTCAGCTGTAATTTGGTACTCTCCCGAAGCCTTATAGTTTTTGAGATTCAAAATGATTGATTGTAGTTCCTCGACGGTGGGTGGTTCTGAGTTAGGACTTGTTGAAGTTGAGTTGCTGAAATCCATTTTTTCAATTGGTTCTTTACAGTTGAGAAGGTTTCTGAAATATTCCCTCAAAATTTTGCAATTATCCCTGTTGTTGTGTGCAATATTACCATTTTTATCTTGTAATTGGAGTGTCGGTGGGCTGTACTTGGTTATTTTTTGTTTAAAAGTTCTGTAAAAGCTCCTAGTCTTGTTTTTGTTGAAGTCTTCGTTGATCTGCAAAAGGAGTTGATCTTCTTGTGCTTTTTTAATTCTTTTGAGGTTTTTACTCACTAGTTTTCTTACACTCAGGAAATTTTGCCTATTATATTCATTTTTCTGAGATTGCATCTGTTGCCATGCTTTCTTTCTTTGCTCAATAAGTTTGTCACATTCCTCTGTCCACCATGCGTGTTTTTTGATTTTGGTTATAGGTGCTATTTGTTCAGCTTTGGTTAGTAGGCTTTCCTTCATTTGATCCCAATTTTGGTTCCTTATATCTTGAGTCGCGAGGGGAAACTCCTTCGAATTCATTATCTTTTCTGGATCGTATCTTCTGCTTTTGGGTTTACTGTTTCTATCTTTCCTTTTGGGGATAATTTTGAGTTTTATTTTAGAAAGATAGTGATCAGAATCCAAGTTTGCTCCTCTGAGTACTTTGACATTTTGTATTTCTGTATGGTGTTTCCATTTTATCGCCACATGATCAAGTTGAAATTCACCCAAGTGTGGGTTTGGTGAGGTCCATGTCTTCTGTTTTCTGGGTAGTCTCTTAAAGGCTGTGGGTTTCAGGATCAAGCCATGCGCTTGGCAGAGTTCTACTAATCTGACTCCATTTTGGTTAGTTCTATTGTGCGCTGGGTAGTTTCCAACAATATTTTTGTATTTCTTCTCTTTTCCTACTTGAGCATTGAAGTCCCACGTAAGTATGATGTTGTGTTTGTCTGGGATCTTTTGCACCACGTCATCTAGTTGTTCCCAAAAACGTTCCACCTTTTCCTTATTTTTCCTATTGTCTTCATTTATGGGGGCATGTGCATTCACAATTGTGTATACTCTATTAGCAGATTTAAAAGTGAGTGTGGAGAGTCTTTCCGATTGTGATTGAAAGCTGATAATGGAGTCTAAAATACTTTTATCTATTATAAAGCCCGTTCCGAGGTGGGGTGTGTTTTTCATTATTCTTTTGCCTACCTTTCCTTTGTATATTCTGAAACCTCCGGAATCAAAATTGTTTTCATCTATGTATCGAGTTTCTTGTAGTGATGTTATGAGTATTCTATGATGTTTGAGGGTATCTGTAAGATGTTTTAATTTTCCTGTTTTTAAAAGAGAGTTTACATTGAAAGTAGCTATGTAACTTGTTTTTTTACATTTCAATTTGCTTGATGTCTTATCATGTCCCGATTCATCTCTGTGCAATGCTGCAGACTCCCCAGAATCCGATAGTCTGCTTGCGCACCTTGGTGCGGTGGATTGTCCACCTGGGGTAATTTGTTTCACATTACACTCTTCCATGATTGATAGTATTATGTAAGGGGTGACTCTTCGAGCCACAAATTTACAACCACGGTTGTTAGCCCTGGAGGTTTTTCCCAGCCGCCCCTAACCTGGGGAACAGACGCTGATCAAAGACCGCCCAATGTGAGACAGTCGCCTTTGGATTTCTGGTCCTGTGTTGGTCCACAGGTGGTATTTTATTTCCCACCTACCCTACATATCTGTAGAGCTTTCCCCTATCCGCCACCTGGGGACGCGTCCGGTAGAAAGTTTATACAATTCGTAATTTGTTTACTAGAATGATACATTTAGTTTGTTGTGTCCAACATTTTTCATCAGTAGACACTGCCAGTCAAAAAAGATAAGCACGCAGAAGGGGAGTAGGAAACGAAATGAAACTTCGCAGGCTGAGAGGATATGAGATGCCATTGCAGTGAGTCCAAAATCTTGTCCAATTTACAAAGAACTTGGCAACATGATCCCCCTATCAGAATGACATTGCACCCCCCCCCCCTCCCCCCTCTGGCATGTATGCATGCATTGATTCGGAAGGTTGTCATAAGACCATTGTATGCTCTCCTGAAACCAACTGGCCCCCAACCGTTGTAACTGGTCTGTGATATGCTGGACACTGGCACTACGACGAAATTGATATCTGAGCTGGTCCCATACAAGCTCTATTGCGGACAAATCTAGGGATCATGCTGGCCACTGGAGTACCTGCCCATACACTATGTGATCAAAAGTATCCGGACACCTGGCTGAAAATGACTTACAAGTTCGTGGCGCCCTCCATCGGTAATGCTGGAATTCAATATGGTGTTGGCCCACCATTAGCCTTGATGACAGCTTCCACTCTCACACCCGAGCGAGGTGGCGCAGTGGTTAGACACTGGACTCGCATTCGGAAGGACGACGGTTCAATCCCGCGTCCGGCCATCCTGATTTAGGTTTTCCGTGATTTCCCTAAATCACTCCAGGCAAATGCCGGGATGGTTCCTCTGAAAGGGCACGGCCGACTTCCTTACCCATCCTTCCATAATCCGATGAGACCGATGACCACGCTGTCTGGTCTTCCCTAAACCAACCAACCAACCATCCACTCTCACAGGCATACGTTCAATCAGATGCTGGAAGGTTTCTTGGGGAATGGCAGCCAATTCTCATGGAGTGCTGCACTGAGGAGAGGTATCGATGTCGGTCGGTGAGGCTTGGCACGAAGTCGGCGTTCCAGAACATCCCAAAGGTGTTCTATAGGATTCACGTCAGGACTCTGTGCACGCGAGTCCATTAGAAGGATGTTATTGTCCTGTAACCACTCCGCCACAGGCCGTGCATAATGAACAGGTGGTCGATCGTGTTGAAAGATGCAATCAGCATCCCCGAATCGCTCTCCAACAGTGGGAAGGAAGTAGTTGCTTAAAACATCAATGTAGGCCTGTGTTGTGATAGTGCCACGCAAAACAACAAGGGGTGCAAGCCCCTCCATGAAAAAATGACCACACCATAACACCTCTGCTTCCAAATTTTACTGTTGGCGCTACACATGCTAGCCGATGACCTTCACCGGGCATTCGCCATACCCACACCCTGCCATCGGATCGCCACATTGTGTACCGTCACTCCACAGAACGTTTCTCCACTGTTCAATCGTCCAATGTTTACGCTCCTTATACCAAGCGAGACGTCGTTTGGCATTTACCGGCGTGATGTGTGGCTTATGAGCAGCCAATCGAGCATGAAATCCAAGTTTTCTTCTGTCAAAGTACTTGCAGCGGATCCTGATGCAGTTTGGATCCCCGTGTGATGCTCTGGATAGATGTCTGCCTACTACACATTACGACCCCCTTCCACTGTCGGCGGTCTCTGGCAGTGAAAAGACGAGGTCGACCTGTGTGCTTTTGTGCTACACGTGTCCCTTCACGTTTCCACTTCACTATCACATCGGAAACGATGGACCAAATGTCTGTACTCATGTACAGACATTTGACGCAAGTGACACCCAATCACTTGACCACGTTCGAAGTCCGTGAGTTCCACTGAGTGTCCCGTTCTACTCTCTCACGAATTCTAATGACTACTGAAGTGCCTGATATGGAATACCTGGCAGTAGGTGGCAGCATAATGCACCTAATATGAAAGACATATTTTTGGGGGTGTCCGGATACTTTGATCACATAGTATAACACAGATAGTTCACAGAGACACATACCACATTTGGTCGAGCATTGTCCTGTAGAAAAATGGCACTGCAGTACTGTCTTCCAAGAGGTAATACAAGAGAACGCACGGTCATTGTGTACCATTGTGCTGCCAGAGTTTCCTCTATCACCGCCAGCCGTGACCTGAATTGATATGTAATGGCTCCCCATATGACGACTCCAGAAGTAACGCCGCTGTGCCTCTCAAAAATATTAGAAGATTGAGACGTCTCTCCAGCTGAGACTCGCCAGTGGTGGTCATCGAGATTGGTGCAGAACCGCAATCTGTCCCATAATACAGTGCAACACCGTTCATCTGCTGCAGTTACAGCAACACTCCAAAAACAGTCATTTCTGTTTACGGCAGCATACGCAGGGGATGGCAATTCTCGAGTATGGCTGCTGCAAGTCTCTGACCAATGGTGTGGAATGACACAGAATGTTTCAGGGCGTCCTTTACTTGCTCTAGGATGGCTAGTACAGATGTGAAGGGGGTAAGATGTGCTCTGTGCACAGTACGAAGATCTTCCTTTATGGAGGTCAGACGTGGTCAACCGGAACCTCGATGACGACTATGACTGCCCTCAAGTTTCTATACAGTCCTGCATCGGGCAGCTCTCACATCCGACTTCCCCACAAACCTGGATATTGCACGATTTGCCCAGCAGTTTAAATGGAGACCCACAATGAGGTTCCTTTAAAACTCTATCAGTTGCTGATTACGTTGTCTCGTACGAGTACACAGCATTCCCGTGTCCTTCACAGTGATCACTGATCTCTCAACATGTGTTGCTGTACGTACTCCTTACACACTGAGGTGATAAGCCATGAGATATCTCTTAAAATTGTGTCTACCTCCTTTTACGCAGCATTGTACAGAAATTCGATGTGGCACCGACTCAATAAGTCATTAGAAACACCGAGCCATGCTGCCTCTGTAGCCATCCATAATTGTCAAAGTGTTGTCGGTGCACGATTCTGTGCACAAACTGACCTCCCAATTATGTCCCATAATGTTCGATGGGATTTGTGTCGGGTGGTAAGGGTGGCTAAATCATTCGCTCGAAATGTCCAGAATGTTCTTTAAACCAGTTGCTAACAATTGTGCCCCAGCCACATGATCTCGTTGTTTGGGGAACATGAAGTTCATGAATGGCTGCAAATGGTCTCCAAGTAGCTGAACATAGCCATTTCCAGTCAATGATTGGTTCAGTTGGACCAGAGGACCTACTCCATTCCATGTAAACACAGCCCACACCATTGTGAGCCACCACCAGCTTTGTTGACAGCTTGGGCTAATCCTTTTGTGGGGTCTACACCACACTCGAACCGAACCGGAACGCATCTGAGCAGGCCAAGGTTTTCCAGTCGTCTAGTGTCCAATCGGTATGGTCACGAGCCCAGGAGAGGTGCTGCAAGCGATGTCGTGCTGTTGGCAAAGGTACTCGCATCGGTCGTCTACTGCTATAGCTCCTTATATCCCACTCTGATTTCTGCGGTTATTTCACCCATTGTTGCTTGCCTGTTGTCAGTGACAACGCCATGTAAAGGCCGCTGCCCTGTCACTAAGCGAAGACCGACCGCCTCTGGGATGTCCGCAGTGAGAGATAACGTCTGAAATTTGGGTATTCTCTGCGCACTATTGGTACTGTGGATCTCGGAATATTGAATTCCCTAACGATTTCTAAAGTAGGATATTCCATGTATCTAGCTCAAATTACCATTCTGCATTCAATGTCTGTTAATTGACCCGCCAGGGCAGCCGAGAGCGCTAATGCGCTGCTTCCTGGACTCGGGTAGGCGCGCCGGCCTCAGATCGAATCCGCCCGGCGGATTAACGACGAGGGCCGGTATGCCGGCCAGCCTGGATGTGATTTTTAAGCGGTTTTCCACATCCCGCTAGGTGAATACCGGGCTGGTCCCCAAGTTCCGCCTCAGTTACACGATTCACAGACATTTGAAAAACGTTCGCATTAATTCATGACTTACACTAGACGCAGACAGCTGGGGTATACTTCCATCCCAGGGGTTTCAGGGTAGCGGCAGGAAAGGCATCCGGCCACCCTCTGCAATTAACACTGCCAAATCCGTCATAACAGAGCCGAGAAAGAAAGAAAGATTCAGTGTCTGTTAATTCCCGTCGTGTGGGCATAATCACATCGGGAAGCCTTTCACCTGAGTACGAATAACAGCTCCGCCATTGCACTTCCATTTTATACCTTTTGTGCGCGACGCTACCGCCACCTGTGTAGGTGCATATGGGTATTTCACGGCTCTTGTCACCTCAGTGTGCAACCCATCAGACCTGGTAACAACACTAAACACGAATGACACTAATGTGCTTTGGTGGCCGCTCTATATGTCTCAGAGACTTATTGCAACTCTCATTATTTCCATACTGATGGTGTGTTCGTGTATGAAGTTACATTGACATGTGACCATGTCTTCTGGTGCTTCATTTTTTTTCTTTTTGTCAGGCAGTGTTGTTTATTGAATAACATTTTCCGGTAATGTTTCTTTTTAATACACCTACTTACATATTTATAGAATTTGCTAAAACTGCGTAGGAAGAAAATGGAGAATGATAGTTGGGTGGGAGGGGGAGGGGGCGGTGGGAGGGCTACTTTGGCAGATCTGCTAGTGGTGTAAGATCACCTCGATACAGCTGTGGTTAAACAGGAACGCTTCCGTACTACTGGACGAATCAGCACTTAGAAATTCCTTTTTGTCAGCAACACACATCACGCAACATGCATCTGCTCGCTCTGCTGGAGAGTCCAAATCGTGGCGCGTTTACAACAGCAGTGCAAACGCCGTGGCGACAAGCGATGACCATATCACGAATTGCGCGGCGCCTCCCGCCGGAGGTTCGAGTCCTCCCTCGGGCGTGTGTGTGTTTTGTTCTTAGCATAAGTTAGTTTAAGATAATTTAAGTAATGTGTAAGTCTAGGGACCGATGACCTCAGCAGTTTGGTCCCTTAGGAATTCACACACATTTGAACATTTGACATGCGAAGGAATTTCCCACTGATGGGTGAAAATTACTGATAAACCGATGTGACTAACTTAGACTTTTATCATCGTCTCCTGCTGTGCGTCCCAGAAGTGTCTGTGCCACTAGGTCAAAATAGGATATTGTACTGTTTGAGACTTTCCCGACTGTGTGTCTCAGAAGTCTTGTGTCACAAGGTCGTAACAGTATATTGTACTGTTTGCATAATAGGTATAAAACAAACCGTAGGGCAATAAATAGATGCTGAATGAAACGCGTTTGGCTGTCAACAGAGAAATGCGTGATGCCTTCAATGACTACCTTAGGAGAATATTGTCAAATGATCTTTCAGAGAACCTACATAAATTATGGTCGCATGTAAAGGCTGTTAGTGGCTCCAAAGATAGTGTCCAGCGCCTAGCGAATGAGACTGGAACAGAAATTGAGGATAGCAAGGCTGAAATGCTTAACTCCGTTTTCAAATGTCCCCTTACAAAGGAAAACCCAGGAGAACTGATCCAATTTAATCCTCGTACCACTGGAAAGATGCATGAAGTAAGTATTAGTGTCAGTGGTGTTGAGAAACAGCTGAAATCATTAAAACTGAACAAAACTCCAGGGTCCGGTGGAATCCCTGTCAGATTTTATAATGAATTTGCGGCTTAGTTAGCCCCTTTTCTAGCTATAATCTGTCATAGATTCCTTGAACAAAAAACCGTGCCCAGTTCTTGGGAAAAAGAAACGTATCACACTCGTCTACAAGAAGGGTAGTAGAGGTGATCCACAAAACTACCGTCCACTGTCCTGGACGTCAGTTTGTTGTAGAATCTTATATTCTGAGCTCAAACTTAATGACGTATCTTGAACAGAATGAGGTACTCAATGCCAACCAGCATGGATTTCGAAAACGTCGATCATGTGAAACCCAACTAGCACTTTTCTCACATGGCAGGTAGATGCCGTATTTCTTAATTTCCAAAAAGCATTTGACTCTGTACCGCACCTACGCTTATTGTTAAAAGTTCGATCATTTGGGGTATGGAGTGAAATTTGTAACTGGGTTGAGGACTTTTAGGTACGGAGGACAGAGCATGTTCTCTTGGATGGAGAGTCACTTCTGGTGCGCCCCGGGTAAGTGTGCTGGGACCTTTACTGTTCATGTTGTATATTAATGATCTTACAGACAGTATTAATAGTAAAATCAGGCTTTTTGCAGATATGCAGTTATCTATAATGAAGTACTACCTGAGAGAAGCTGCATAAATATTCAATCAGATCTCGATGAGACTTCAACGTGGTGCAGAGATTGGAAACTTGCTCTAAATGCTCAAAAATGTAAAATTGGGCACTCACAAAACGAGAAGACTTAGTATCCTATGACTATAATATCAATGAGTCACTACTGGAATCGGCCAACTTATACAAATACTTGGGTGTAGCACTTTGTAGGGATATGAAATGGAATGATCACGTAGGTTCAGTCGCGGGTAAAGCACGTTTATTGGTAGAATACTGGGAAGTGCAATCACTCTACAAAGGAGATTGCTTACAAATCGCTTGTGCTACTGCTTCTAGAATATTACTCAAGTAGCAAATAGAACAAACAGGGGATGCTGAACATATACACAGAAGGGCAGCACGCATGGTCATGGGTTTATTTAATCCGTAGGAGACTGTCACAGAGATACTGCAGGAACTGCACTGGCAGACTGTTGAAGATAGATGTAAACTATCATGAGAAAGTCTCTTAACAGTGTTTCAATAATCGGGTTTAAATGATGATTCTAGGAACATGCTCTAATTCCCCACGTACCGCTCACTTGGGGATTGTGAGAATAAGATTAGAATAATTACTGTAGGCACAGAGGCATTCAAACAATCAATCTTTCCGCGCTCCATACGTGAATGGAACGGAGAGAAACCCTAATAACTGGTACTACGAGACGTACCCCCTGCCAAGTACCTGACGGTGGTTTTCAGAGTATAGCTGTAGATGCAGACTTTAGCGATGTAATGACTGTTCCATTAGTTCACTAGTTTCACTTTGGATAATGTTGTGAAAGCTGCAAAATACTTAGCGGCTTCAAAATAGTTCATCAAGAAACTCCGTCCTACTGTACCCACACGTGGTCAACTATTAGCCGGTCTTCCAGCTGAAGTATTAACCGCGCTTGCTAAACGTCCAGATATTCATTTTCATTGACGTGTCGCCACGAAATATGATTCGAACACGTGTTATGATGTCATACCTGCTTATATAATAACAAGAGGCGTTTTTCTTTTCAACTCGTGCACGTGATGTGGATTACCATTAGACCAGAAAAACCACATTTCTGCCTTGTGAAGGCCGGCCACTGTGGCCGAGCGGTTCTAGGCGCTTCATTCCGGAACCGCACTGGTCGCAGGTTCGAATCCTGCCCCGGCCATGGATGTGTGTGATGTCCTTTGGTTAGGTGGTCCATTGATAGTGACCGGGCCAAATATCTCACGAAATAAGCGTCAAACGAAAATAACTACAAAGAACGAAACTCGTCTAGCTTGAAGGGGAAACCAGATGGCTCTATGGTTGGCCCGCTAGATGGCGCTGCCATAGGTCAAACGGATATCAACTGCGTTTTTTAAAATAGGAACCCCCATTTTTTATTACATATTTGTGTAGTACGTAAAGAAATATGAATGTTTTAGTTGGACCACTTTTTTCGCTTTGTGATAGATGGCGCTGTAATAGTCACAAACGTATAAGTACGTGGTATCACGTAACATTCCGCCAGTGCGGACGGTATTTGCTTCGTGATACATTACCAGTGTTAAAATGGGCCGTTTACCAATTGCGGAAAAGTTCGATATCGTGTTGATGTTTGGCTATTGTGATCAAATGCCCAGCGGGCGTGTGTTGTGTATGCTGCTCGCTATCCTGGACATCATCCAAGTGTCCGTACCGTTCGCCGGATAGTTACGTTATTTAAGGAGACAGGAAGTGTTCAGCCACATGTGAAACGTCAACCACGACCTGCAACAAATGATGATGCCCAAGTAGGTGTTTTAGCTGCGTCGCGGCTAATCCGCACATCAGTAGCAGACAAATTGCGCGAGAATCGGGAATCTCAAAAACGTCGGTGTTGAGAATGCTACATCAACATCGTTTGCACCCGTACCATATTTCTATCCACCAGGAATTGCATGGCGACGACTTTGAACGTCGTGTACAGTTCTGCCACTGGGCACAAGAGCAATTACGGGACGATGACAGATTTTTTGCTCGCGTTCTATTTAGCGACGAAGCGTCGTTCATCAACAGCGGTAACGTAAACCTGCATAATATGCACTACTGGGCAACGGAAAATCCACGATGGCTGCGATAAGTAGAACATCAGCGACCTTAGCGGGTTAATGTATGGTGCGGCATTATGGCAGGAAGGATAATTGGCCCCCATTTTATCGATGGCAATCTAAATGGTGCAATGTATGCTGATTTCCTACGTAATGTTCTACCGATGTTACTAAAAGATGTTTCACTGCATGACAGAAAGGTGATGTACTTCCAACATGATGGATGTCCGGCAAATAGCTCGCGTGCGGTTGAAGCGGTATTGAATATATTTCATGACAGGTGGATCGGTCGTCGAAGCGCCATACCATGGGCCGCACGTTCACCGGATCCGACGTCCCCGGATTTATTTTTGTGGGGATAGTTGAAGGATATTTGCCATCGTGATCCACCGACAACGCCTGACAACATGTGTCAGCGCACTGTCAATAGATGTGCGAACATTCCGGAAGGCGAACTGCTCGCTGTTGAGAGGAATGTCGCTACACGTATTGTCAAATGCATTGAGGTTGACGGACATCATTTTGAGCATTTAATGCATTAATGTATTTACAGGTAATCACGGCGTAACAGCATGCTTTCTCAGAAATGATAAGTTCACAAAGATACATGTATCACATTGGAACAACCGAAATAAAATGTTCAAACGTACCTACGTTCTGTATTTTAAATTAAAAAAACCTACCGGTTACCAACTGTTCGTCTAAAATTGTGAGCTATATATTTGTGACTATTACAGCGCCATCTATCACAAAGCGAAAAGAACAAAAAACTTCTAATAAATATATTCCCTTTTCTTAACCGTCTCCTGGTAAACCAATGAAAACAACTAGGAGTGGGAAAGGTGAAGGTGACGGTAAATTGAGATACTATTATGCTATGGTTTGTTTAAATGTGTACGTTTCCTCACAGAAGATGTTCAAACAGTCCACCGTCAACTTCAATGCATGTTGTTGCTCTTGTAGACAGGTGTTGTGGCGCCGATCGGAGCTCAGTTTTGTATTCCTTTACCTGGGCACGAGCATGTAAAATACGAGCGAGAAGTTCCTCTCTTGTGTCCACTCTGCGCTTGTGGACGTCGCTCTTCCGCCACCACCTCAAACATTAATCCAATGGGGTAAGATCGGGTGACCTCGGTGACCAAGCAATGACTCCACGGCGACCGATCCAACGACCGGGATACGTTGTGTTGAGATACTGTTACTGGCCGTGCGAAATGTGTAGGAGCTCTGTCATGCTGAAAGTACATACGAGCTCGTGTTGCCAAAGGGTTATCCTCCACGTATTCTGGTAATACATTTTTAAGAAACTCAAGATACCGTGTCCCAGTAATACGGTTATCTGAAACAGCTGGACCGATAAGTCGGTCATCAGTAATACCGCACCACACATTGACCGAGAAATGTCGTTGAAAATTCGTTTTCACAGTAGCGTGTATTTGCCCATTTGCCCATACATGAGAGTTGCGGTTGTTGTTGATTCCATTGACTCATCAGTGAACATAATAGGCGGAATTAATCGCTCATTGGCAATGATCCATTGACAGAATTCTTGCCTGGCGGCACCATCTCCTTCATACAGATGTTCACTCTGCCGATGAAGGGATACAGACTGTGCTCGTGTACTTTGTGTATCACGCGTGTTTGTGGAATACCAAGTTGGGCAGCAATTCTTCTAGAGGTAGTAGTAGGGTTATGTTCCATAACTTGAAGAATGTTCACAACTTCATTAAGAGTTTGTTGTAAGCGACTTTCAGAAACAACGTGTACGCTGGGAAGCGTACCACGATCACGTAGCCCGTGAAACACCCTACTAAGCACCCTCCTATATGGCACTCTGCGATTCGGAAATCGTTGTTGGTATTCTCGCACAGCCGCTCTGTAATGTCCATTGGACAAACCATAGACAAACACCATGTCACCATACTCTGCATGTGTAAAGATCCGTGGCATTTTCACTACACAAAACTGTATTCGTTGTTCACGTAACAACACTGTAGTACCGTGCACTACGACAAGCACTGTCGGACTGAGACTTGAGGTAAACAAGTGCACCACGCGCAAGTGATATGTTTAATGACACGGTTAGTAAGGACGACGCTACACGTTTCCCGTTCCTAGTTGTTTTCATTGGTTTACTCGGAAACAGTTAAGAAAGGGCATATATTTATTAGGAGTTTCTTTGTTCAGAATCACTACTAGTATCACCCCTCAAAGCATGTACCTTTCCTCCGGACTCACCCTGAGGGGGAGTTAGAAAATAATTTTCTCTTGTCGACAGTGGGCAGAGTTGTGTGATATGGGTGAAAGACGACACGGCAGGTGAACGCGCACATGCAAGACACCGATACACCACTGGGTAGAGGTCGACCGCGATCAAGCAGATGGCGCTGTCGCAGTGCCTACGCAAAGCGGAGGCCAGCCGCTCAATCTTTTCCTGAAGCTATGGAGAGAAGGTGCGTTTTGGAGTCGTGGTCAGAGGCGGAAGTGAGAGCTGTTATCCGCTATGAATGGACACGTGGAGTATCAGGCACAGAAATTCATAACCTCCTTGTTGAGGTGTGTGGGTCAGGTGTGATGTCGAGGCAAATGGTGCAGAGATGGTGCCAGCAGTTCAGTGATGGACGTCAGCAAGTGCAGGACATACCGAGACCTGGACGGACGCGCATTGTCACACAGACGCAAATGTCAGTTAGGTGGATGACATAAATAAAGCGAACCGGTGTATCACCATCGATGGAGTAACGGCAGAACTTGGAATCGGACATGAGCGAGTTCACAAGGTCATCCACGACATTCTTCGATACAGGAAGGTGCCAGCACGATGGGTGCCCCGCCAACTGATCTCGACACACATGGAACAACGCATGGCGTTCTGCTTGGAACAGCTCGTGCGTTACCATGAATCTGGCGGATTGTGGCGGAGGATGAAACGTGGCTCCACCATTGCACGCCCGAATCGAAGGCCGCATCCATGGAGTGGAAACATCCATCATGACCTGTCCGAAAGAAGTTCAAAAGCACCGGTCTGCAGGTAAAGTGCTACTCACCGTTTTCTGGGACGCCAAAGGAGTTTTGCTGCTGGACTTCCTGGAGGATGCAACCATCAATGCTGCGCGGTACTGTGCCACTCCGTCGAAATTGAAAGAGGTGATTCGGAAAAAGCGGCCTTACCTTGGCAGATCTGGCGTCCTGCTGTTGGATGACAATGCGAGACCAAACACGGCGACGGCAACGCAAAACCATATTGCAACTCTTGTTTGGGAGCGCCTACACCATCCGCGAGTCAGGATCTCGCACCAAGTTACTTCCATCTGTTTCCTGCTTTGAAGAAGACTCTCGGCGGATGGCGCTTTGGCAGTAATGCTGACGTCAAACAAGCCGTTCAACGCTTCTTCCATATGCAACGCCCTGATTTTTCCCTGGAAGGCTTTTTGAAGCTTATAAAGCGGTATGACAAATGTGTCAATGTACTTGAAAATTATGTATAAAAATAAAGGTATGTCTTATCTTTAATGTCTCATTCTCTTTTTTCTTCCTTTCACACACAACATTGACCACAGTCGACAGGGAAACTTATTTGCTATCTCCCCCATGCCATTGTCTGATAATTCGTACGCAAATATCGACTTGAATCCATTCATTTTACACTCCTGGAAATGGAAAAAAGAACACATTGACACCGGTGTGTCAGACCCACCATACTTGCTCCGGACACTGCGAGAGGGCTGTACAAGCAATGATCACACGCACGGCACAGCGGACACACCAGGAACCGCGGTGTTGGCCGTCGAATGGCGCTAGCTGCGCAGCATTTGTGCACCGCCGCCGTCAGTGTCAGCCAGTTTGCCGTGGCATACGGAGCTCCATCGCAGTCTTTAACACTGGTAGCATGCCGCGACAGCGTGGACGTGAACCGTATGTGCAGTTGACGGACTTTGAGCGAGGGCGTATAGTGGGCATGCGGGAGGCCGGGTGGACGTACCGCCGAATTGCTCAACACGTGGGGCGTGAGGTCTCCACAGAACATCGATGTTGTCGCCAGTGGTCGGCGGAAGGTGCACGTGCCCGTCGACCTGGGACCGGACCGCAGCGACGCACGGATGCACGCCAAGACCGTAGGATCCTACGCAGTGCCGTAGGGGACCGCACCGCCACTTCCCAGCAAATTAGGGACACTGTTGCTCCTGGGGTATCGGCGAGGACCATTCGCAACCGTCTCCATGAAGCTGGGCTACGGTCCCGCACACCGTTAGGCCGTCTTCCGCTCACGCCCCAACATCGTGCAGCCCGCCTCCGGTGGTGTCGCGACAGGCGTGAATGGAGGGACGAATGGAGACGTGTCGTCTTCAGCGATGAGAGTCGCTTCTGCCTTGGTGCCAATGATGGTCGTATGCGTGTTTGGCGCCGTGCAGGTGAGCGCCACAATCAGGACTACATACGACGGAGGCACACAGGGCCAACACCGGGCATCATGGTGTGGGGAGCGATCTCCTACACTGGCCGTACACCACTGGTGATCGTCGAGGGGACACTGAATAGTGCACGGTTCATCCAAACCGTCATCGAACCCATCGTTCTACCATTCCTAGACCGGCAAGGGAACTTGCTGTTCCAACAGGACAATGCACGTCCGCATGTATCCCGTACCGCCCAACGTGCTCTAGAAGGTGTAAGTCAACTACCATGGCCAGCAAGATCTCCGGATATGTCCCCCATTGAGCATGTTTGGGACTGTATGAAGCGTCGTCTCACGCGGTCTGCACATCCAGCACGAACGCTGGTCCAACTGAGGCGCCAGGTGGAAATGGCATGGCAAGCCGTTCCACAGGACTACATCCAGCATCTCTACGATCGTCTCCATGGGAGAATAGCAGCCTGCATTGCTGCGAAAGGTGGATATACACTGTACTAGTGCCGACATTGTGCATGCTCTGTTGCCTGTGTCTATGTGCCTGTGGTTCTGTCAGTGTGATCATGTGATGTATCTGACCCCAGGAATGTGTCAATAAAGTTTCCCCTTCCTGGGACAATGAATTCACGGTGTTCTTATTTCAATTTCCAGGAGTGTAGGAGGATTTCTTTGGAGACTGCCCAGTCTATTGAACGACCGCACACAACTTCCTCTCGCATGCTCTTACGTCCACTCGGTGCCTGTTTCTGACACTGCCTGAAACAAAAGCACGTTCCTACCAATCGGGGATGGCTGGTTTACGGGATGAGAAAGGGGAGGGGGGGGCTTGCCAGACTGATCCCTAAACGGATTCATTAGGGCTCCGTCGCACACGGGGTTTTAATCGCGATACTGGGCCGGATCTGAGTGCGAGTAGAACAATGGCGTTCCTGTGCATGGAGAGACGCTCAGGGATAACCCTCGTGCTTGCAAGTCAGCGTTCAGGAGTGGCATACGAGGCGCGTCGGGAAAGTCGTGAAGCGCCGACGCCACACGCCAACACATCGCCGTCGTGCTGGTTGCCAGCTCAGCCCCTGCGACTGCACGACGTTCTGACTCCGTCACTTGGCAGTGCGACCTGCATATCGCGTACAGAGGACTACAGTATAGAGGGCGTGTAAATCAGCAAGAGAGGTCGCTCGTACCACGAACCTTTTGCTGCATCCTCGTATGCCACGGGTACCAGCCAATCAGGAAGAAGTGTATCTCCGCCGTGCGGGTCTTTAGGACCGCGTCGGCGACGATCACGGCAATTACGACGCAGCCAGCCAACAGAGGAAGTCTGCTCCGGATCCAGCACCGCAGACCGCACGCCGCAAAGGGACCTCGGAAACGGCTCGCGGGCATGTTGGTATCCTATCAGACCCACATGGCAAGACTGAAGAAATTGTGAACTCAGACTGACTGTAACTTAAAGTGTTAATCTTTTCCACTGTGCTCTAGTAAAGAGCGAGGACCTAAACATTTAACTGAAATTATAATGAAATCCAGACCTTTAGCTGCTTACAGGCGTTGATAAATATCAACGGGGACAGTTGAAAATTTGTGACCCGACCGGGACTCGAACACGGGACCTCTTGCTTAAATGGCAGACGCTCTATCTGACTGAGCCACCAAGGACACAGAGGATAGTGCGACTGCATGGACTTATCTCTGCCACGCCCTCCGTGAGACCCACACTTTCGAACTTTCTGTCCACACACTACATTCGTAGTGCCCCTGCCCACCATACTCATTACTCGCGGCAGTCAATCGACCGATTCCCGTAAGATTTAAGGGAATGTGAATGCATCCGCACTGAGACGATCATTGGCCGGTAAGCTTCATCTATATGAAACTGGTATCTGTACAGATGCCAGTGGTGATCTTGCAGCTCTCGAAGAATGAAATTTTAATGAAATCCAGACCTATAGCTGCTTACAGGCGTTGATAAATATCAACGGGGACAGTTGAAAATATGTGCAAGATCACCAATGATATCTGTACAGATGCCAGTTTCATATAAACATTTGACAGTCAACTAGTAGTGAACGAACTCTGACTGTGAAAGCCTTCCCTTTATTGTTCCAAGTACTTGCGTTTAGTTGTGAACTTATTTCCCTGTTAAGAAAGAGTTACAAAGTTGGTTACTTGTTTATTTTGACGGTCAACGAAGATCATTTGTATTGAATGCATTGTGCTGTTAAATGTAGAGGATCAACTTCATGCTCGTGTGTTTCTTGTAGAAGTATTCAAAGTTCAGGATACTTATCAATACGTAAGAGTATGCGTATAAAAGATGAAACCTGTGCTCAAGTACGCGCAAGTTTGGCGTGTGAATTCTACGCTACTGACCATTAAAATTGCTACACCACGAAGATGACGTGCTACAGACGCGAAATTTAACCGATAGGAAGAAGATGATGTGATATGCAAATTATTAGCTTTTCAGAGCATTCACACAAGGTTGGCGCCGGTGGCGACACCTACAACGTGCTGACACGAGGACAGTTTCCAACCGATTTCTCATACACAAACAGCAGTTGACCGGCGTTGCCTCGTGAAACGTTGTTGTGATGCCCCGTGTAAGGAGGAGAAATGCGCACCACCACGTTTCCGACTTTGATAAATGTCGGATTGTAGCCTACCGCGATTGCGGTTTGTTGTATCGCGACATTGCTGCTCGCGTTGGTCGAGATCCAATGACTGTTAGCAGAATATGGAACGGTGGCTTTAGGAGGGTAATACGGAACGCCGTACTGGATCCCAACGGCCTCGTATCACTAGCAGTCGAGATGACAGGCATCTTATGCGCATGGCTGTAACGGATCCTGCAGCCACGTCTCGATCCCTGAGTCAACAGATGGGGACGTTTGCAAGACAACGATCTGCACGAACAGTTCGACGACGTTTGCAGCACTATGGACTATCAGCTCAGAGACAATGGCTGCGGTTACCCTTGACGCTGCGTCACAGACAGGAGCGCCTACGATGGTGTACTCAACGATGAACCTGGGTGCACGAATGGCAAAACGTCATTTTTTCGGATGAATCCAGGTACTGTTTACGGCATCACGATGGTCGCATCCGTGTTTGGCGACATCGCGGTGAACGCACATTGGAAACGTGTATTCGTCATCGCCATACTGGCGTATCACCCGACGTGATGGTATGGGGTGCCATTGGTTACACGTCTCGGTCACCTCTTGTTCGCATTGGCGGCACTTTGAACAGTGGACGTTACATTTCAGACTTGTTACGACCCGTGGCTCTACCCCTCATTCGATCCCTGCGATGCCCTACATTTCAGCAGGATAATGCACGACCGCATGTTGCAGGTCCTGTACGGGCCTTTCTGGATACATAAAATGTTCGACTGCTGCCCTGGCCAGCACATTCTCCAGATCTCTCACCAAGTGAAAACGTCTAGTCAATGGTGGCCGAACAACTGGCTCGTCACAATACGCCAGTCATTACTCTTGATGAACTGTGGTATCGTGTTGAAGCTGCATGGGCAGCTGTACCTGTACACGCCATCCAAGCTCTGTTTGACTCAATGCCCAGGCGTATGAAGGCCGTTATTACGGCCAGAGGTGGTTGTTCTGCGTACTGATTTCTCAGGATCTACCCACCCAAATTGCGTGAACATGTCAGTTCTAGTATAATATATTTGTCCAATGAATACCCGTTTATCATCTGTATTTCTTCTTGGTGTAGCAATTTTAATGGCCAGTAGTGTATATCTCTGCCGAGAGGAAAGGAAAGTTGCTGTTACTATATCTCACCCCCGCTCTCCATTAATTTATCAGGAGCTTTTTATGACACCAACTTTCTGCTCATAACATTCTCAATGAATTTATTTTATTTATTTTATTAATTATTTTTTTCAAGTTTGAGTATCCACCCTGCCTACAAACTTAATCGTGTAGCCTATCCTTCCTACTATGACGTATACACGCAGTAAGTAAAATTTGGTCATTGGCTGTCATTCCTGGTGCTGAAATGTTAAAGACGAGCGGGTAGATGCGGACAGTTCCCCGTACATGCGGGTGCCACCATCGTGATAGTCAGCTGCGCGAGTACCCCACTAACGAAAAGGCCATGCGGCCGGTCCTTGTCGGATTGCGCAACGAAGGCGCCCGTGGAGCGATTTCTAAAATAAACAGACATCTCAACCACACGGGTCGCCTCGGCAGATGAGCTGGCGTTGCGCCAGACGAGTTATCGCTGCTCCCGCTTTTAGCAACGCTGGGACCGGTCTTGCAGGTAACGGGAGGTGCAGAAAATAAAGTCGCCGCTCCATCTGTTCCCACATTTTTTTGTTCTCTTCACAGTCACCAGTTACGGTGCGCTAGCCACACAGCAGCACTAAAGTAGAATTACAAAAGCGTTTGTATATTGGAAACTGAGTCAGTTATTATTGTACTGTTCAGTTCGAAGACTAGTTTCAGGAAGGAAGGAAGATTGGTTTGAACGGCCCGTCTACATCGAGATCATTAGAAACGTATGTTAGTTTCATGCAGTGTGTCCTGTGCACGCCTCTTCACCTTTGCAAGATTGTCAAAATCTATAACAATTTGAAGCGGCTTACTTTATTCGAAACTGTCTTTTTCAACAGTTTGTACCCCATTTTCCTTCATTACCAAAATGACTATTGCTTCATGTATCACGATGTGTCCTGCCAACGTATCCCTTTTTTACATAGGTTGCGCCATTAATCTCTTTTTTCTTCACTTCCATCATTTTCTCTTCATTGGTTATCCTATTTACCCATCTAATCTTCGGCATTGTGCTATTCCACCACATGACACCACGCGGCACCCTCCGTCGGAGGTTCGAGTCCTTCCTCGTACGTGGGTGTGTGTGTCTGTTGTCGTTAGCGTAAGTTAGTTTGAAGTTAGATTAAGTAGAGTGTAAGTTTAGGGACCGATGACCTCAGCAGTCTGGTGCCATAGAACTTACCACAAATTTACAAAATTAACCACATGACAAAAGCTTCTATTTTCTTCATGTCTAAACTGTTTATTGTCCAGAAAATACTTCCTAACTGTTGCACGTTAACAAAATCCTCTTTTCCTGGATGCTTTTCTTGAGTCCACTAGTCTGCATTTTTTATCCTCTGTGCTTCTGTCATCGTCACTCATTTTACTGTGCAGTTAGCAAAACTCATCTACTACTTTCAGTGCCTCAGACCCTGATCTAATTGCCAGCATCACCTTATTTAATTCGACTACATTTCATTACCCTTGCTTTTCTTTTGTTGGTATTCGTCTTACAACTTTGTTTAAAGACAGTGCCTACATCTACATGCAATTCACACTTAAGTGCCTGGCAGACGGTTCATCGAACCATTTTCATACTACTTCTCTACCATTCCACTCTCGGAAGGCGCATGGGAAAAAGGAACACCTAAATCTTTCCATTCGAGCTCTGGTTTCTCTTATTTTATTATGATGATCATTTCTCCCTCCGTAGGTGGTTGTCAACAAAATATTTACGCATTCGGAAGAGAAAGTTGGTGATTGGAATTTCGTAAATAGATGTCGCCGAAAAGAAAACCGCCTTTGTTTCGGTGACTGCCATCCCAGCTAGCGTATCATATCAATGACACTCTCACCTCTATTGCACGATAACATGAAACGAGCTACCATTCTTTGCACTTTTTCGATATCCTCCGTCAATCCTACCTGGTAAGGATCCAATACCGCGCAGCAACATTCCAGCAGAGGACGGACAAGTGTAATGTAGGCTATCTCTTTAGTGGGTTTGTCGCATCTTCTAAGTGTTCTGCCAACAAAGTGTAGTCTTTGTTTCGCCTTCCCCACAATATTATCTATGTGGCCTTTCCAAATTAAGTTGCTCGTAATTGTAATTGCTAGGTATTTAGTCGAATTGACAGCCCTTAGATTTGTGCTATTTATTGTATAACCAAAATTTCTTTTATTGCCCATGTGGTTGACCTCGCACTTTTCTTTGTTTAGTGCCAATTGCCACTTTTCGCACCATACAGAAATTCTCTCTAGATCATTTTGTAATTGGAATTGATCGTCTGATGATTTTACTACACGGTAAATGACAGCGTCAACTGCAAACAATCTACGTGGGCTGCTCAGATTGTCTCCCAAATCGTTTGTATAGATAAGGAACAGCAGAGGGCCTATGACACTACCTTGCGTAACGCCAGATATCACTTCTGTTCTACTCGATGATTTACCGTCCATCACTATGAACTGTGCCGGCTGGAGGGGCCGAGCGGTTCTAGGCGCTAGAGTCTGGAACCGCGCGACCGCTACGTCGCAGGTTCGAATCCTGCCTCGGGCATGGATGTGTGTGTTGTCCTTAGGTTAGTTCGGTTTAAATAGTTCTAAGTTCTAGGGGACTGATGACCTCAGAAGTTAAGTCCCATAGTGCTCAGAGCCATTTGAACCATTTTGAACTACTCTCTCTGAGAGGAAATCACGAATCCAGTCACACAACTGAGACTATACTCCATATGCACGTAGTTTGATTAATTGTCGCTTGTGGGGAACGGTATCAAAAGCCGCCTGTAAATCTAGGAATATGGAATCGATCTGAGATCCATTGACGACAGCACTCATTACTTCATGTGTTGCACAAGAACGAGATTTTCTAAATCCGTGTTGGTTATGTATCAGTAAGTCATTTTCTTCTAGGTGATTCATAATGTTCGAGTATCTTTAAGTCACTTTCTTCAAGGCGATTCATAATGTTCGCGTACGGTATATGCTCCAAAATCCTACTGCAAATTGAGGTCAGTGATATGGGTCTGTAATTCAATGGGTTACTCCTATTTCCTTTCTTCAATATTGGTGTAACCTGTGCTACTTTCCAGTCTTTAGGAACAGACCTTTCGTGAAGTGAGCGGTTGTATATGATTGCTAAGAAAGGCGCTATTGTGTCTGCATACTCTGAGAGGAACCTGATTGGTATACCATCTGGACCGGAAGACTTGTCTTTCTTAAGTGATTTGAGTTGTTTCACAACACCTAATACATCTACTTTCATGTCACTCATGCTAACAGCTGTTCTGGTTTCGAATTCTGAGATATTTACTTCGTCTTCTTTCGTGAAGGAATTACGGAAAACTGTATTTAGAAACTCCGCTTTAGTGGCACCATCATCGGTAACATTTCAATCGCTATCGCGCAGTGACGGTATCCATTCCTTTCAAGAGATCTTCGAAGTCTTTTGACGTCTCTGCCAAAATCACAGTGTCATCGGGGACCCTTTTCTTACTCCCTATATTTTTACTCCATTTTCAGAATTCTCATTGATTTGTATCACAGTTTGGTCAATGTGCAGACTGAATAAACACTGAGGACACACTACAACACTGTCTTCCTTCCTTCTCAAATACTACTTCCCCCTTCTGTCCTGCGACTTCTATGACTGTAGACTGATTTCTGTACAACTTGTAAATAACCGTTCGCTTCCTGTATTTCACTACTGCTTCGTACAGAATTTGAAAGAGTTTGTTCTAATGAGCATTGTCAAAAGCTTTCCCTAACGGAGACAAGAAGGGAATAGAAGCTTTTGAAATGTGGTGCTTCTGGAGAACGCTGAATAAGTAACGAGGGGATACTCGATCGTATTGGGGAGAAAAGAAGTTCATAGCACAACTAAAATAAGGAACTGGTTGTAAGGCATTCCTGGAGACATCAAGGAGTCGTCAGTTTGGTTATACAGAGGAGTGTGGTGGGTAATGCTCGCAGCAAGCAGGTTCAAATGGATACAAGCTACGGTAGTTATGCAGAGATGAATAGGTCTGCGCAGGACAGAGGAGGGTGGAGAGCTGCATCAAACCAGCCTTCGAACTGAAGAGGAGGAGGACAGATTTTAACGTGCGGTCGACAACGAGGTCATTAGAGACGGAACACTAACTCGGATTAGGAAAGGATGGAGAAGGAAAGCGGCCGTGCTTTTCGTAGGAACCGTCCCGACATTTGCCATAAGAGATTTATGGAAATAACGGAAAACCTACCCAACGGATTGAAGACAATAACACCATGTGTACTGTAATATACAGGGATATTTACATTGAAGTTAAATTTGTTTTTCACTTCTAACACGACTAATAAGGAAGACCAATGTATTCATTTTTATTGATTTTAAGCCACTGTTCTACAGAGTAGTCTGTCAGCAATACACACAAAGAACTAAATTATACATACTCTGTATACTGGCTCGTTCCACACCAATTCCGTGTAAATCGAGCGAATGATCTACATCACATTTAAGTGCCTGGGAGAGGGTTCATCGAAACACAATTCTCTATTATCCTAATCTCGTACAGCGCGCGGAAAGAACGAACACCTTATCTTTCCATGCGAGCTCTGATTTCCCTTATTTTATCACGGTGATCGTTTCTCCCTATGTAGGTCGGCGTCCAAAAAATATTTTCGCATTCGGAGAAGAAAGTTGGTGTTTGGAATTTCGTGAGAAAATTCCTCCGCAACGAAAAACGCCTTTCTTTAAATGATGTCCAGCCCAAATCCTGTATCATTTCAGTGACACTCTCTCCTCTATTTGGTGATAGTACGAAACGTGCTGCCCTTGTGTGAACTTTTTCGGCGTACTCCGTCAATCCTACCTGGTAAAGGTTCCCACACCACGCAGCAGTATTCTAAAAGAGGACGGACAAGCATAGTGTAGGCAGTCTCCTTAGTAGGTCTGTTACATTTTGTAAGTGTACTGCCAATAAAACGCAGTCATTGGTTAGCCTTCCCCACAGCATTTTCTACATGTTCCTTCCAGTTTAAGTTGTTCGTGATTGTATTCCTAGGTATTTAGTTGAATTTACGTCTTGTAGATTTGACTGATTTTTCGTGTAACCGAAGTTTAACGAATTCCTTTTAGCACTCACGTGGATGATGTCACAAATTTAGTTATTTAGGGTCTATTTCCAATTTTCGCACCATAGGGATATCTTTTCTAAACCGTTTTGCAGTTTGTTATGATTTTCTGATGACTTTACTAGCCGCTAAACGACATCGTCATCTGCAAACGACCTAACACGGCTGCTCAGATTGTCTCCCAAATTGTTTATATAAATAAGGAACAGCAAAGGGCCTATAACACTACCTTGGGGAACGCCAGAAATCACTGCTGTTTTACTCGATGACGGTCCGTCAATTACTACGAACTGTGACCTCTCTGACAGGAAATGCCTTGTAACTTAAGGAGTGATAACTATTTATTTACTACTCATACAAAACAGATACCTGTTTCAAAGTTTTGCTGTCCTCCAGAGTAGTCACCAGCTTTGTGTACAACCCGTTGCCAGCGATGTGGAAATCGCAGGATAACCTTAACAGCCCCAGTTGTATTGACGTCTCAAGAGGAGCGGCCTATTGCCCGAGGAGTCTCTGTAACGCTTCTGAAGTGAATGCAATGAAGTTGTTCTTCCCTCTTAAGAATCGAGCTGAAGTCACAAGGACTTATGTCCGGGGAGTTTGGCGGATGATACAGTACTTCGCAGTGGAACAAATCGCCATATGCGCCCAAGCACTGTCCTGCAAAGTGATGGATGGGTCCTGCAGAAAGTGTCGCCGCTTCTTTGTGTAAGCTGTTCATTTTTGGAACACAGCCTGCGATCAGCTTAGAGAAAGAAGTTGCGGCACTTTGTAGGATCCGACCACCATTTTTCAGGACAGTGCTCTGGGGAAAATGGCACAAGTAGTGACTGATATGTTCCACCGATGGAGTCTGAGAAGTGCTGTACCACCCACCAAACTCCCCGGACTTAAGTCCTTGTGGCTTCAGCTTGATTCTTAAGATGGAAGAACCACTTCATTGCATTCACTTCAGAAGTGTTACAAAGATCCCTCGGGCAATAGACCGCTCCACAAGAACCGTCAATACAACTGGGGCTGTTAAAAGTTATTCTGTCGTTTCCACATACCTGGCAACAAGTTTCACACAATACTAGTGATTACTTTAAAGGACAGTAAAACTTTGAAACATGTATGTACGAGTGGCATCAGTAATGAATGCAACTATTTCTTTTTTGTCGGCCAGTTCCGGTGGAAAAAACGCGGAATATTTATGGGACCGTGGAATATTCTCGCTTCAGCCCCTATAGTTTCATAAAGTTCCTATAGGTGGCGGCGCTTTATGTAGCCTTCAAAATGGCGTATGTAACAGAGGTGCATTCCAAGCAGAGAACTGTCATTGAGCTTCTTTTTGAGGAAAACCAGAGCATCGCAGATATTCACAGGCGCTTGCTATATGTCTGGAACAAAAGCACGGTGATACGTTGGACGAGGCGTCTGTCATAGCAACAAGTTCGCGCAAACCTTTTAAATCTCCCGGGTGCCATCCGGTCGCACACAGCTGCGACTCCTGCATTGTTGGAAAGTGTGGATTCCTTGATTCGAGGCGATCGGCGGACCACAAGCATACACCTAGCTGCTCAACTGGTTGTCTCCGTTGGTAGTGCTGAAACACTTGTCCATCAGTTGGGGTATTCAACGAACGGTGTTTGCCCACTGCGTTCCTCGGCGCCCCAATGAAGGATGCACTCCGCAGAAAGCTGTACAGTGGATGATGTGGGAAGGGTATTGATGCAGCGAGAAGCTGGCTCCGACATCGACTAGTAGAGTGGTGCCATACGGACATACTAGCCCTGCCAGTAAGGTTGTATCAGGTCGTCGCATTGGACGGAGATTGTATTGAGAAACAGGCTTTTGTAGCCGAGGGTGGAGAGTAATAAGGTGTTTTGGAATACTGAATAAAACCAATCTGCTATCGCAAAAAAATGTTTTGCGTTACTTACTGACAAGGGGACCATCAGAAGCGTAAATAACGGATTTCGATGGGCCTCGCATATGTTGTAGAGGGACATGCCATGAGTAAGAGGCTATCCGCATTTTTTTAGCGACGGGCCTTGGTTTAAAAAAAATGATTTTGACGTTCACAGCGTGCTGTAATATGCGTAACGTTAGCTCTGTTCGAACCAAGTGAGTGTGACGCAGCAGTTAAGGTCTACAGTTACCACGCTGGAGGTATCGTGTTCGTGTCCCTTCCGTGTTTTTGCTTTTTTTAAAAATCAGAGTAGTCAGATATTTTCCATTTTATTTTACAGAATATCAACAAACAGTGTAAATTGTGTGAAATTATTGTTGTTGTTGTAGTCTTCAGTCCTGAGACTGGTTTGATGCAGCTCTCCATGCTACTCTATCCTGTGCAAGCTTTTTCATCTCCCAGTACCTACTGCAACCTACATCCTTCTGAATCTGCTTAGTGTATTCATCTCTTGGTCTCCCTCTACGATTTTTACCCTCCACGCTGCCCTCCAATACTAAATTGGTGATCCCTTGATGCCTCAGAACATGTCCTACCAACCGATCCCTTCTTCTGGTCAAGTTGCGCCACAAACTTCTCTTCTCCCCAATCCTATTCAATACTTCCTCATTAGTTATGTGATCTACCCATCTAATCTTCAGCATTCTTCTGTAGCACCACATTTCGAAAGCTTCTATTCTCTTCTTGTCCAAACTATTTATCGTCCATGTTTCACTTCCATACATGGCTACACTCCATACAAATACTTTCAGAAATGACTTCCTGACACTTAAATCAATACTGGATGTTAACAAATTTCTCTTCTTCAGAAACGCTTTCCTTGCCATTGCCAGCCTACATTTTATATCCTCTCTACTTCGACCATCATCAGTTATTTTGCTCCCCAAATAGCAAAACTCCTTTACTACTTTAAGTGCCTCATTTCCTAATCTAATTCCCTCAGCATCACCCGACTTAATTAGACTACATTCCATTATCCTTGTTTTGCTTTTGTTGATGTTCATCTTATATCCTCCTTTCAAGACACTGTCCATTCCATTCAACTGCTCTTCCAAGTCCTTTGCTGTCTCTAACAGAATTACAATGTCATCGGCGAACCTCAAAGTTTTTATTTCTTCTCCATGAATTTTAATACCTACTCCGAATTTTTCTTTTGTTTCCTTTACTGCTTGCTCAATATACAGATTGAACAACATCGGGGAGAGGCTACAACCCTGTCTTACTCCTTTCCCAACCACTGCTTCCCTTTCATGTCCCTCGACTCTTATAACTGCCATCTGGTTTCTGTACAAATTGTAAATAGCCTTTCGCTCCCTGTGTTTTACCCCTGCCACCTTATAATTTGAAAGAGAGTATTCCAGTCAACATTGTCAAAAGCTTTCTCTAAGTCTACAAATGCTAGAAACGTAGGTTTGCCTTTCCTTAATCTTTCTTCTAAGATAAGTCGTAAGGTCAGTATTGCCTCACGTGTTCCAGTGTTTCTACGGAATCCAAACTGATCTTCCCCGAGGTTGGCTTCTACTAGTTTTTCCATTCGTCTGTAAAGAATTCGCGTTAGTATTTTGCAGCTGTGACTTATTAAACTGATAGTTCGGTAACTTTCACATCTGTCAACACCTGCTTTCTTTGGGATTGGAATTATTATATTCTTCTTGAAGTCTGAGGGTATTTCGCCTGTTTCATACATCTTGCTCACCAGGTGGTAGAGTTTTGTCAGGACTGGCTCTCCCACGGCCGTCAGTAGTTCCAATGGAATATTGTCTACTCCGGGGGCTTTGTTTCGACTCAGGTCTTTCAGTGCTCTGTCAAACTCTTCACGCAGTATCATATCTCCCATTTCATCTTCATCTACATCCTCATCCATTTCCATAATATTGTCAAGAAGTTTAAATTGTGTAGGCTCGGTCAAACAGAAAGCGAACATCCCGTGCGCACTTTGTGTATTATGAAATTATTTCGCCATAGCCCAATAAAAGGTGGTGACCAGGGCGATAAATTGTCACAATACACAGAGTTCGCACAGGATGTCTGCGCGGGCAGTTCGCTTTCTGTTTGACCGAGCCTGCACAATTTAAACTCCAGAATGAGATTTCTACTCTGCAGCGGAGTGTGCACTGATACGAAACTTCCTGGCATATTGAAACTGTGTGCCAGACCGAGACTCAAACTCGGGACCTTTGCCTTTCGCGGGCAAGTGCCCTACCATCTTTTTTTTTTTTTTAAACAATCTCATTTTGTTCGCTTTCGTTCGTTGCATCAGCTCGGGGCGGACGCCGTAAGACACCCGTTTAAGTTCGTTGTTGATCGATTAACTCAGTTTTTTTATTACAGAGGGCAGCTAACCCTCTGACCGAACACGCTTTTTTGTAATCTCATTTTGTTCGCTATAGTTCGTTGCAATTGTTTGTAGCGGACGTCCCCTGACGCCCATTGAAGTTCATTATTGATTCATTCACTCAGTTTTTTTTATTACAGAGGGCAGCTAGCCCTCTGGCCGAACACGCTGAGCTACCTTGTCGGCAACCATCTGAGCTACCCAAGCACGACTCACGCCCCGTTCTCACAGCTTTACTTCTGCCAGTGCTAGTTCTGCAAGGTTCGTAGGAGAGCTTCTGTAAAGTTTGGAAGATAGGAGACGAGGTACTGGCAGAAGTAAAGCTGTGAGGACGGGGCGTGAGTCGTGCTTGGGTAGCTCAGATGGTAGAGCACTTGCCCGCGAAAGGCAAAGGTCCCGAGTTCGAGTATCGGTGTGGCAGACAGTTTTAATCTGCCAGGTAGTTTCACAGTTTAAACTTCTTAATAATTTCACACAATTTACACTGTTCGTTGATATTCTGTGAAATAAAATGGAAAATGTCGGACAATTCTGACTTAAAAAAAAGAAGAAAAAACACGGGAAGGACCCAAACACGAAACCTGTTTGGTAGCTGCGGACCTTAACGGCTGCGCCACGTTCACTTGGTTCGAACAGGGCTAACGTTACACGTATTACAGCGTACAGTGAACTTCAAAATCAATTTTCTCGAAAGCCAAGGCCCGTCGCTAAAAAGCGGATAGCCTCATACTAATGGAATGTCCCTCAACAACATATCAGAGACCCATCAAAATCCGTTATTTGTACTTCTGATGGTCCCCTTGCGCCCTTCCTATTTTATATAACTTGTAAATAGATAGTTGCCACTATTAAAGTTCCAATCCTCGTATAATGCTGTAAATTTTGACCACGCTTTACGTTATAATGACATCAAAAATGCAAACATCACTGTCATAGTACGGGTCAATTCGCTGTTTTTCATTATCTTTGAATCTGTCTATTCGAAGCAATATGTACTCCCTTCTTATTCCGACAGCACAATTCTGCTTTGTGAGAAATTCTTGTCAGTTATTTCAGCGCTTGTTCATATCTCCTTTTTGCATTTTCCTGTTTCGCTCTATTGCACCGAAACTCTCTATAGAATACTAGTGCATGACCAGACCAACGTATCACACGTGGAGAAATTCTGTTCCCACACAACACCAGTACCTGCATTCTTCAGGGAGCTGCTTGCCGAGGCACCGCTGCCCTAAACAACGAAGCACACTCGCCTTTGCGAAACCGAAACCGTGTCAAAATTAGACTCCGCAGCAACAGCGGCCGACGTAAAATGGATTTCCGCCTACGGAGCAGCATGCGTTTGAAAACTGTAGTGCGTCATTCTGCTTAAGAAACCGGCGACTTTCGTTACCAGGCCAATCCCTGTGTTCTCTCTCTCTCTCTCTCTCTCTCTCTCTCTCTCTCTGTCTGTCTGTCTCTGTCTCGGTCACAGTCGTTACAGCAACAGCAGACCCATCGGGATTCGCTCATCTGTTTCAGTGCTGGCGGCATTTCTGTGCTTGTTTATCAGAAAGAGCAGTTGGTAGCAATTACTTATCGAGTTATTCTTGTACAACCAAAAGGCAATTTATTCTTTAAAGAATAGTGGCATACTTACTTTTATAACATTTGTAAGTTTAGAAAAGTTGACTGGATACACCCTTGAAATTCTAAAGTTATCAAGAACGAAATACAGGCAGTGAGAAGTTATGTACATCTAGTATACAAACCAGACAGGGATTACAAAAGTTGAGAGATATGAAAAGGAACCAGTAGTTGAGAAGGGAATGAGACAGACCTGTATCCTAATTCACGCGTTATATAATCTGAACACTGAGCAAGCAATAAAGGAAACCAAGGAGATATTTGGATAAGGAAGTTAAAGCCGAGGAAGAAGAAATAAAAGCTTTGCGGTTTGCCAATGGCATTGCCGTTCTGTCAGAGATGGAAAAACGCTTGGAAGATCAGTTTAACTGGAGGGTTAGTGTCCTGAAGAGGTTTTAGAAGATAAACGTCAACAAAAATAAGGCGATGCTGAAGGCGTTAGGTTTGGAAATGCGACGTTAAAAGTAGTATTACGTGAAACCGGCGTGGCACGGGACGTTTAGCATACCAGTGGAATTGTGATGCTTACGATCTTAATTGGATTCTCCATACAAAATAGCGATAAAGGAGAAATTGAAAATCATAGTATGAAAGCTTTCACGACCGGATGACATATCTTCTGGTAAACCTTCCGGGTTGTAAGGTGGTGGTCCATGAAACTCTTCAGCTCCTAACGTTTCGTCCAGAGCTGCGCTGGACATCTTCAGAGGGGTGTTTCTCTTCCGGTGAGTCTTGCCGACTGACGGGTCGGACGTCTGAGAGCGACTTATATATCGTAGAAAGTGGGCGTGACCAGAGTTACACGTGATATGCAGAGATAATCTTTGTCAGAGATAAAACTTAACTATCGATCGTAATCTCGTCACGGATAAAAACTGTCTAGCAATTCTGTAGTGCTACTGTCCAAATATCACTAAGTTTAATATATTTCAATTGCTTCTCTACAAAGCCGTGGGTAATAGTTCGTCGTCGTAGATAAAATTTTTGTTTCGGAAAACTTCACTTGACGATTTCCTGGCTGAAAAGCGTGTTCTGCTACAGCCGATTTATCTGTTTTTCCTAATCGGCAAAGACTTCCGTGTTCTTTTAACCGTGTATTTACGCTTTTTTTTGTTGTTCCAACATAAACTTTACCACATGTACACGGAATTTTATATACGCCACTGGCTGATAGAGGAGCGCGTTTATCTTTTACAGACCGAAGAACATGACAAATTTTCTTCGTTGGTCTAAAAACAGATCTAATATCATGTTTACTTAAAATCTTTCCAATCTGATCCGTTACTTTCTTTATAAAAGGGAGAGAGACAGTATTCTTCCGTCGTTTTTCAGACTTGTCCTTAAGCTTTTTGTTGCTTGGGTGCAGAATTCTGCTTACTTCTTTCTTTGAGTAGCCATTTTTCTCAAAAGCGTGCTTCAGATGTTTTAATTCGTCGTCTAGATACTCCGGCGTGCAAATCCGTCTGGCTCTGTCAACGAGACTTGTAATCACACCTCTCTTTTGTTTTGGATGGTGGTTAGAGTTTTTATGTAAGTATCTGCCTGTGTGCGTTATTTTTCTAAAAATCTGAAACTTAGTGATATTTGGACAGTAGCACTACAGAATTGCTAAACAGTTTTTATCCGTGACGAGATTACGATCGATAGTTAAGTTTTATCTCTGACAAAGATTATCTCTGCATATCACGTGTAACTCTGGTCACGCCCACTTTCTACGATATATAAGTCGCTCTCAGACGTCCGACTCGTCAGTCGGCAAGACTCACCGGAGGAGAAACACCCCTCTGAAGATGTCCAGCGCAGCTCTGGCCGAAACGTTAGGAGCTGAAGAGTTTCATGGACCACGACCTTACATCCCGGAAGGTTTACCAGAAGAAATTGAAAATCGTTTTGAACGAACGAACTGTGAATGTTTAGTTCAGTCCGGCAGACCCAGAACAATTTTGGTTCAAGCTGAATGGCGATATAAATCGAGATCTACATAAATACACTATGTAATCAAAAGTATCCGGACACCTGGCAGAAAATGACTTAAAGGTCGTGGCGCCCTCCATCGGTAATGCTAGAATTCAGTATGGTGTTGGCCCAACCTTAGCCTTGATGACAGCTTCCACTCTCGCAGGCAGACGTTAAATCAGCTTCTGGAAGGTTTCTTGGGGCATGGCAGCCCATTCTTCACGGAGTGCTGCACTGAGGAGAGGTATCGATGTCGGTCGGTGAGGCCTGGCACGAAGTTGGCGTTCCAAAAATCCCAAAGGTGTTCTATAGGATTCAGGTCAGGACTCTGTGAGGGCAGACCACTACAGGGATGTTATTGTCGTGTAACCACTCCGTCACAGGCCGTGCATTATGAACAGGTGCTCGATCGTGTTGAAAAATGCAATGTAGGCCTGTACTGTGATAGTGCCACGCAAAACAACAAGGGGTGCAAGCCCCCTCCATGGAAAGCACGACCACACAACACCAGTGCCTCCGAATTTTACTGTTGGCACTACACACGCTGGCAGATGACGTTCACCAGACATTCGCCATACCCACACCCTGCCATCGGATTGCCACATTGTGTACCGCGATTCGCCACTCGACACAATGTTTTTCCACAGTTGAATCGTTCAATGTTCACACTCCTTACACCAAGGGAGGCGTCGTTTGGCATTTACCGGCGTGATGTGTGACTTATGAGCAGCCGCTCGACCATGAAATCCAAGTTTTCTCACCTCCCGGCTAACTGTCTTAGTACTTGCAGTGGACCCTCATGCAGTTTGGAATTCCTGTGTGATGGTCTGGATAGATGTCTGCCTATTACACGTTACGACGCCTAGCCGGCCGGGGTGGCCGTGCGGTTCTAGGCGCTACAGTCTGGAACCGTGCGACCGCTGCGGGCGCAGGTTCGAATCCTGCCTCGGGCATGGATGTGTGTGATGTCCTTAGGTTAGTTAGGTTCAAATGGTTCGAATGGCTCTGAGCACTATGCGACTTAACTTCTGAGGTCATCAGTCGCGTAGAACTTAAAACTAATTAAACCTAACTAAGGACATCACACACATCCGTGCCCGAGGCAGGATTCGAACCTGCGGTCATAGCGGTCGCTCGGCTCCAGACTGTATGCCTAGAACCGCACGGCCACTCCGGCCGGCCGGTTAGTTAGGTTTAAGAAGTTCTAAGTTCTAGGGTACTGATGACCTCAAAAGTTAAGTCCCATAGTGCTCAGAGCCATTTGAACCATGTTTTCGTTACGACGCTCTTCAACTGTCGGCGGTCTCTGTCAGTCAACAGACGAGGTCGGTTTGTAGGCTTTTGTGCTGTAAGTGTCCCTACACGTTTCCACTTCACTGTCACATAGGAAACAGTGGACCTAGGGATGTTTAGGAGTGTGGAAATCTTGCGTATAGACGCGTGACACAAGTGACACCCAGTCACCTGACACGTTCGACGTCTGAGTTCCGCGGAGCGCCCCATTCTGCTCTCACACGATGTCTAATGACTACTGAGGTCGCTGTTATGGAGTACCTGGCAGCAGGTGGCGCCACAATGCACCTAATATGAAAAACGTTTGTTTTTGGAGGTGTCCAGATACTTTGAATACATAGTATATGTACCGAGTAAAGTAATAACAGACTGCAAAGATACAAGTTTCCTTAGTGTTAGCATTTGAAGAACGTTGCGAAATCAGAGACTGCTACGCTGTAGCCACAAAAGAAATGAAGGAACATGGGTGAAGCTTATAATTTTCACAATCAGGTCCAATCACAGAAAATTTCGTTCATACGTAATGTCGATGGACGGATCCAAACCTCCCGTTCAATCTCTCGGAGATCCGTCTGGTGTGCGAAGACGGACAGAAAGCACAGTAGTGGACATTTATATGGGGTGTGCCCTCCTTTCGCCTTCATGATGACTTGAACTCCGCGGGGGACACTTCGACTGAGGTTTCTGAATTTCTGTGGGGAATGGCAGCTTATATGTCCTCAAGAGCTACAACCGGAGAAAGCGCTGATCTTGGACACCGGGATCGGGAGTGAAGTCGACGTTATGACTTGCTCCAAAGGTGTTCCATAGGGTTCAAGTCGGAATTCTGGATATACCAGTTCATTTCAAGGATGTTGTTCACAAACTGTTGTCTTACAGATGCCGTTTTATGACAGGGTGGATTGTCGTGCTGATACAAAAAGCCACCGTCTGCGAAATGTTCCTGCACTGAACTACACAGGACACAATCCAGTTAAATGTGTTCATATCCTTAACCATTTAGTGCAGTAAGGTGACCACACAATAACCATGAAACTCATCCCCGTACCGTAACACCACCTCCTCCATACGTCAGTGGTGGCAATGTTTTCTACGCATTCGCCAAACCCAAATGCTTCCATTAGATTGCAGCTAGGCCGCCTCATCCATCAATCAAAACAACTCGTTACCAGTCTTAGACTGTCGCCGGCCGGAGTGGCCGTGCGGTTCTAGGCGCTACAGTCTGGAGCCGAGCGACTGCTACGGTCGCAGGTTCGAATCCTGCCTCGGGCATGGATGTGTGTGATGTCCTTAGGTTAGTTAGGTTTAAGTAGTTCTAAGTTCTAGGGGACTGATGACCTCATAAGTTAAGTCCCATAGTGCTCAGAGCCATTTGAACTATTTTTCTTAGACTGTCCACTGTCGTCGCTCTCTGCTCCACCTCAGTCATCGTTTACCAACACTGAGCTCAAACCGGTTCAGATCCCTGTTCAGGGACGGTTCAGATCCCTGTCCAGCCATCCAGATTTAGGATTTCTATCATTTCTTTAAATCACTTTAGGCAAACGCTGGGATACTTCCTTTGGAAGGGCACGGCCCATTTCGTACCTCGTCCTTACCTAATCTGAACTTGTGCCCCGTTTCTAATGACCTCATTGTCAACGGGACGTAAACCCTGAGGTTCTTTCCTTCACTACAGAAACGCGTGAACTCCCTACGCACAGTCATTGCGCTAACTGGAGCGCTAGTAGCACTTTGGAAGTCCGGAGTAATCCCTTCCGCTGTGTTCATGTGATTTTTCTTACAATCACCCCAAGCCGTGTTCGACGGTCCCTTGCCCGTCAGTACATGAGGTATGTCGCGTTCTGCTTTAGCTGTGGATATTCGTCAATGTTCGACTTCGATAGTTGTAGAGGGGTTGAATTGTCCCTGATGGATTTGTTGCTCAGGTGACATCCGAAGCCCAATCCACGTTCGAAGTCATTGATGCAATCCATATTCTGCTGTTACAGCTTCTCTCATGACAACATAGTATTACCCGCCTCTTTTTATACTGGCTGGTCGGCCTCTCCTTACATCTAGCGGTCAGTTCCACATTACATAAGGGTGTCTGGCTACTTTCGGTGGGATAGTGTACTCACACAAGAGGGTACTACAGTCGGCCAACCACCGTCACGCTCTGTGTGATTTTAGTTCGTTTTGTCTGGTCTTTGTCTCAGTTTCTCTTGTTCTGTGTCGTCTGTGGTCTTTCTGTTCATGGTTTTTATTCTCTGTGGGTGTTTTTAGTACTTGGAAAAAGGGACCGATGACTGTAGCAGTCTGGTCCCTTTAATCCCACAAACCAACCAAACCAGTACCAGTCCTTGACCATCACGTAGACTCACAAATGAGCGATATCTGTATTAGTATTCCGGGTGCTATACACAATTAAGGCTACTTATAGCAACCAATGTACCAAGCGTCGACGGAATTCTAAATGGATTCTGTTGTATCCACGGACCCAAGCAACCAACCAACCAACTCTTGCACGCGCGCCCTGACGGTGACATCACTGGCCACAGTTCCTGTCGCGGCCGCCGGCGTCTCAGGGCGTTACCGCCGACGGAAGAGGTCGCACCATGGCTGAGCTCGGGTCCGCAGCGCCCTCTGCCTTTTGCATATAAGGAGGAGCGCTGGCCCCGAGACGGACAGTCTGTTGTCGATTGTCTATTGCTAGCCTTTCGTGGAGTTTATAGCGGAGCCATTGCAGTGTGATATTTTCTATTGTATTCGACTAGGCTCAGTACACGGATTACTCTTGGATATTACTGGGACTTGTATTGCTGGTGCACGTTTCGTCAGAAATAAAGATAAGTTATCACTTCATTCTAGCTGCCGCAATTCTTGTCATTAATTATTTAGACATAGCCACATCCTGGTCACTACCCACGCTTTATACAATTTGTGGTGGCTGCCCCAAAAGTACCGCCGAGGACCTTGGGTTTGGAAGCCGTCACAAAAGATTGTACATTTTATGTGTCACGTAACCAGCCCGTTTCCTAACTCCTATTCATCAAAAATCTCTTGTGCAGCGAATAGTCCCGTACGACTGGAATAAAACCACAAGTAACTCTTCTTTACAAAAAGGAGAAAATATCGGATACACACATTAGCAGGAAATATCGGATTTCGATCTTTTGCGGCACCTGTTAACGTGACCATTTTTTTAAAAAAAAAAAACTGTCCCACAACGAATATAAAATCAGAATATAAGAACCCATTAAACCGGAATAATCAGGGTGTTACCGTAAGAGCGTGCAAAAATTTAACAGCTCATAGAGGATGCTCCACTGAACAGTTTGAGGTAGGGAACCTGGAGTCGGAGAAGCCAGCTTAAGGAGATAATACACTACTGGCCATTACAATTACTACACCACGAAGATGACGTGCTATAGACGCGAAATTTAACCGACAGGAAAAAGATGCTGTGATATGCAAATGATTAGCTTTTCAGAGTATTCACACAAGGCTGGCGCCGGTGGCGACACCTACAACGTGCTGACATGAGGAAAGTTTCCAACTGATATCTCATACACAAACAGCAGTTGACGGGCGTTGCCTGGTGAAACGTTGTTGTGATGACTCGTGTAAGGAGGAGAAATGCGTACCATCACGTTTCCGACTTTGATAAAGGTCGGATTGTAGCCTATCGCCATTGCGGTTTAGCGTATCGCGACACTGCTGCTCGCGTTGGTCGAGATCCAATGACTGTTAACAGAATATGGGATCGGTGGTTTCAGGAGGGTAATACGGAACGCCGTGCTGGATCTCAACGGCCTCGTATCACTAGCAGTCGAGATGTCAGGCATCTTATCCGCATGGCTGTAACGGATCGTGCAGCCACGTCTCGATCCGTGAGTCAACAGATGAGGACGTTTGTAAGACAACAACCATCTGCACAAACAGTTCGACGGCGTTTGCAGCAGTATGGACTATCAGCTCGGAGACCATGGCTGCAGTTACCCTTGACGCTGCATCACAGACAGGAGCGCCTGCGATGGTGTACCCAACGACGAACCTGGGTGCACGAATGGCAGAACGTAATTTTTTTCGGATGAATCGAGGTTCTGTTAACAGCATCATGATGGTCGCATTCGTGTTTGGCGACATCGTGGTGAACGCACATTGTAAGCGTGTATTCGTCTTCGCCATACTGGCGTATCACCCGGCTTGATGGTATGGGGTGCCATTGGTTACACGTCTTGGTCACCTCTTGTTCGCATTGACGGCACTTTGAACAGTGGAAGTTACATTTCAGATGTGTTACGACCCGTGGCTGTACCCTTCATTCGTTCCCTGCGAAACCCTACATTTCAGCAGGATAATGCACGACCACATGTTGCAGGTCCTGTACGGGCCTTTCTGGATACAGAAAATGTTCGACTGCTGCCCTGGCCAGCACATTCTCCAGATCTCTCACCAAGTGAAAACGTCTGGTCAATGGTGGCCGAGCAACTGACTCCTCACAATACGTCAGTCACAACTCTTGATGAACTGTGGTATCGTGTTGAAGCTGCATGGGCAGCTGTACCTGTACACGCCATCCAAGCTCTGTTTGACTCAATGTCCAGGCGTATGAAGGCCGTAATTACGGCCAGAGGTGGTTGTGCTGGGTACTGATTTCTCAGGATCTATGCACCTAAGTTGCGTGAAAATGTTATCACATGTCAGTTCTAGTATAATATATTTGTCCAATGAATACCCGTTTATCATCTGCATTTCTTCTTGGTGTAGCAATTTTAATGGATAGTAGTGTAGGAATAAAATCACATTACTGTGTACTGTTTCATTTACATTAGTTAACTGCAAATACCATCACTGACACAGTGAACGGGCCATTTTGCTGTATCTTACAAAATGTGCTGAAACTGACGGCCATCAACCTCAATGCAAGCATGACATCGGCGATCAAAATTCTGCCGCACCCTGACAAATATCCGTGGTGTGGTTCGAATCACATCACAGGTAGGTACAATTCTGGCATCTATTCCATCTCCGTATCCACCTGGGTCTTATACACGAGTGACTTTAGATACCCCGTAGGAAATAATCAATGGGACTCAGGTCAGCTGACCTCGCCGGCTATGGAATAGGACCTCCCCATCCAATCCAGCGACCAGGAAATACTGTACCGGTACTGCTGCATCGTATTATATTGAACGTCTCTGAATAGTACTGAGCAATGAATGGGTCTGTAGTTCATTCATAGCACGTTGTCATGAGACAATGTAAATCCGATACAACAGAGCCACCTTATGGGCAAGCATAGTAAACAAAGCCTGTATCTAGACTTCCTAGTAATCGGGCTCGTCCTCTTTCTTTCCTTGCATGAGATAAAGAATTTTCACGTAAATAAACAGCACAGTACGTGTAAACTTGTACGCATGTTAAATTGCAAATAAGCTTGAAAACAGTAATGCTTGACAAAGCGGTAGACAAGTTTACTTCCATATCTCCACCCTTAAATGCATGATTTTTTATTTCAAGCTGTAAAAATTACCACGTTTAGTTTATAGTGCCTACATTACGAAAAAATATTGAAAATTTTTTTTGATGAAATTAACAAAGGATTAGTGTTGACAGTCGCTACAAACACAAAAAGAGACCTAATTTCAAATGTATCGTAAAGACACTCGAATTAACCGTCTACACCGTATCTACCGACGTTTTCAAAATAAAAAAGTAATTTTCAAACTCACAAGTCAGTGCACCGCCAAAACACACGCGCGGCAATACATCCACACAGCTGACTGTCGAACTGGTTCAGTTTATACTGCCGTTTACGATCGCTGTGAAGAAATTCTAGCAGCGTAGCAGCTGCAGTAGAGTGTATACACTTAACTACATATCTAATTTGTTACAAAATGTTGCTCAGTATAAGAAACATCGAAGAAAAGAAGCCTGTAGCTGATCAGCTACACTATGCATTAACGGGTTAAGATGGCTTCTCCGACCCCAGGCTCCCTATCTCAACTCGTTCACTGGAGCACTCTTTATGTCCTGTTTCATTTTTGTGCGGTATTAAGGAAACACCCTAATAAATAAACACCGACAAGTGTAATGCATATTAGTACCGTTGATTGTCACATTTTATACGAAACTGGGTGCTGTATTTAAGTAGGACGACTGCGGGAGCACATTGCAATGTGGTGAAAGTGTTGAGTCCAAGAGCGCAGTAACATCAGTAACATAGGCGGACAGAAACACCCCCTCGAAAGTCTCAGAATGACACGCTTTGAGGGGTGCAGATCAATGCCATGTAGTCCACTGTACTGTACTTTTGTAGTACCGTGACTGTTCACCGGACGCACCGCAGGCAGCACAAATACGATCTCCTGTGGTGTAAGGTCTCCAGCAGCGACCGTTTTACGACTCAGAACTGGAAAGAGAAGCAAATACTGTTTTCAGCAAGGTCCATGAAGACTGTTGTGTACAAAACATAGAAAGCTGCGTTTCTCTGGAACGCACCAGACGCTGTACGTAACATCTTTAAAATGGATGGCAACCCACAGTTTGGGATGCCTCTGAAAGCATGAACGCCGCCGAACGTTGACTTCGCAAAACTTAATATTTAGGCAACATAAGAATTTCCAGGATTGGCTAAAGTAAAGAAGCTGGAAGTTAGAGAGAGAAACTCGACTGTACTGTCAAGTACACACTTCATTGGCCACAGAGATAAATGGAAAGAGTCAGAGATGCCTGTTTTCAACACTGAATCATAGGACATGCGTTACTGGTTTACCGCCTGGATAAAAGTTCCTAAGCAATATTTTTACCGGTTGGCGCTCGGAATATCTGTAGCCTAGCCAGTCCGAAGAGAGTCAGACCTCACGTACACAGGCCTGCGGCACCGCCAGCGTCCGTCTCTGAGCAGATGACATGAGGGAAACTCCCCCCCCCCCCCCCTCAAGAAGTAGTGATGTGTTGGCCCAGTGGGTAGCCTGTCAAAAACTGATCACAGACCAAGCATGAAAACAGGAAGATCTACTATTCAAATTTGTGTCTACGTCGTGGTATCGCGTCCATTTGCAACAGCGAGGTGTAACGAAGGGACCTCCAGATGTACGTACGTCCTATTTGTTCGATGCAAGTACCACATGTATGACTCTTGTGTACCGTTGTGGAAGTTTTGACTTCTGAATTCTTTTGTTACAACAGAGTTTAGACCCGCTTATTTGTTGTTTTCATTTCTGTGAGAGGTCTGTGCGGCATCTCTACTGCTCTCACAATCACAATTACATGTCACGGTAATATATTCTTACCACATGACTCATATTCTATAACCAATGTATAATATGACAACCCCCCTTCCCCTCATGAACCAAGGTACTAGCCGTTGCTGGGGAGGCTTGCGTGTCTCAGCGATACAGATAGCCGTACCGTAGGTGCAACCAGAACGGAGGGGTATCTGTTGAGAGGCCAGACAAACACTTGGTTCCTGAAGAGAGGCAGCAGCCTTTTCAGTACTTACCGGGGCAACAGTCTGGATGACTGACTGACCTGGCGTTTTAACATGAACCAAAACGACCTTGCCGTGCTGGTACTGCGAACGGCTGAAAGCAAGGGGAAACTACAGCCGTATTTTTTCCCGGGGTCATGCAGCTTTACTGTATGGTTAAATGATGATGGCGTCCTCTTGCGAAAAATATTCCGGAGGTAAAATAGTCCCCCATTCGGATCTCCGGGCGGGACTACTTAGGAGGACGTCGTTATCAGGAGAAAGAAAACTGGCGGTATATAGATCGGAGCATGGAATGTCAGATCCCTTAATCGGGCAGGTAGGTTAGAAAATTCAGAAATGGAAATGGATAGGTTAAAGTTAAGATATAGTGGGAATTAAGGAACTTCGGTGGCAGGAGGAACAAGACTTCTTGTTAGATGAATACAGGGTTATAAACACAAAACCAAATAGGGGTAACTCAAGAGTAGCTTTAATAGTGAATAAAAAAATAGGAGCGCGGGAAAAGCTACTGCGAACAACATAGTGAACGCACTATTGTAGCCAAGGTAGACACGGAGCCCACCCCTGCCACAGTAGTACAAGTTTATATGCCAAATAGCTCCGCATATGATGAAGAAATTGAAGAAATATATAATGCGATAAAAGAAACTATTCAGATACTTATGGGAGACGAAAATTTAATAGTCATGGGGAACTGGAGTTCCATGGAAGAGAAGGAAAATTAGTAGGTGAATATGGACTGGGGGTAAGGAATGAAAGACGAAGCCGCCTGATATAATTTTGCACAGAGCATAACTTAATCATAGCTAACACCTGGTTCAAGAACCATGAAAGAAGGTTGTATACGTGGAAGAGGCCTGGAGATACTGGAAGGTTTCAGATAGATTATATAATGGTAACAAAGAGATTTAGAAACCAAGTTTTAAATTGTAAGACATTTCCAGTGGCAGATGTGGACTTTGACCACAATTTATTGGTTATGAACTGTAGATTAAAACTGAAGAAACTGCAAAAAGGTGGGAATTTAAGAAGATGGGACCTGGATAAACTGAAAGAACCAGAGGTTGTGGAGAGTTTTAAAGAGAGCATTAGGGAGTGGTTGATAAATACAGGCGAAAGAAATACAGTAGAAAAAGAGGTGGGTCACTTTATGAGATGAAATAGTGAAGACAGCGGAGGATCAAGTAGGTAAAAAGGCGAGGGCTAGTAGAAATCCTTGCGTAAAGGAAGAGCTGTTGAATTTAATTGCTGAAAGCAGAAAATATAAATACGTTGTAAAAGAAGCAGGCGAAAAAGAATACAAACGTCAGAAAAATGAGATTGACAGGAAGTGCGAATTGGCTAAGCAGGAATGGGTACTGGACAAATGTAAGGACCTAGAGGCGTATCTCACTAGGGGTAAGATAGATACTACCTGCAGGAAAATTAAAGAGACCTTTGGGGAAAAGAGAACCACCTGTATGTATATCAAGAACTCAGATGGAAAACCAGTTTTAAGCAAGGAAGGGAAAGCAGAAACGTGGAAGGAGTATGTAGAATGACTATACAAGGGCGATGTACTTGACGCAATATTATGGAAATGGAAGAGGATGTAGATGAGGATGAAATGGGAGATATGATACAGCGTGAAGAATTTGACAGAGCACTGAAAGACCTAAGTCGACACAAAGCCCCGGGAGTAGACAACATTCCATTAGAACTACCGATAGCCTTGGTAAAGCCAGCAAGCCCAGCCAAAACTCTACCATCTGGCGAGCAAGATGCATGAGACAGGCGAAATACCGTCAGACTTTAAGAAGAATATAATAATTCCAGTCCCAAAGAAAGCAAGTGTTGACAGGTGTGAAAATTACCGAACTATCTGTTTAATTAGTCAAGGCTGCAAAATACTAACACGAATTCGTTACAGACGAGTAGAAAAACTGGTAGAAGCCGATCTCGGGGAATGTAAGTTTGGATTCTGTAGAAATGTTAGAACACGCGAGGCAATACTGACTCCAAGACTTATCTCAGAAAATAGGTTGAGCAAAGGCATACCTACGTTTATATCATTTGTAGACTTAAAGAAAGCTTTTGACAATGTTGACTAGAATACTCTCTTTCAAATTCTGATGGTGGCAGGGGTAAAACACAGGGGGCGAAAGGCCATTTACAATTTGTACAGAAACCAGATGGCAGTTATAAGAGTCGAGAGGCATGAAAGGGAAGCAGTGGTTGGGAAGGGAGTCAGACACGGTTGTAGCCTATACCCGATGTTATTCAATCTGTATGTTATGATACATTGTACCCGTGGTCTAGGTGTAGCGTCTTTGATTCATAATCAAAAACGTCTTCGGTCCCGGGTTCGATCCCCGCCACTGCCTGAATTTTGATAAATAATCAGCATTGGCCGCCGAAGACTTCCGGCATAAGAAGTCAGCCTCATTCTGCCAACGGCCTTGTCAAAGAGGGCGGAGGAACGGATAGAGGTTCAGGGCACTCTCTTGTCCTAGGGGAGGGAAATTGCCCCTAAAGGCGGAAGAATCAGCAATGATCAACGACATGAGGATGCAGAAGGCAATGGAAACCACTGCATTAAAGACACGTAACGTGTATCCACACGACATGTGGCCTGTATTTGAAGAAGTGTCATGATGATCTCTCCATTGGCAAAAGATTCCGGAATAGTCCCCCATTCGCATCTCCGGGAGGGGACTGCCAAGGGGGAGGTTACCATGAGAAAAAGATTGAATAATCAACGAAAGGATAACGTTCTACGAGTCGGGGCGTGGAATGTCAGAAGCTTGAACGTGGTAGGGAAACTAGAAAATCTGAAAAGGGAAATGCAATGGCTCAATCTAGATATAGTAGGGGTCAGTGAAGTGAAGTGGAAGGAAGACAAGGATTTCTGGTCAGATGAGTATCGGTTAATATCAACAGCAGCAGAAAATGGTATAACAGGTGTAGGATTCGTTATGAATAGGAAGGTAGGGCAGAGGGTGTGTTACTGTGAACAGTTCAGTGACCGGGTTGTTCTAATCAGAATCGACAGCAGACCAACACCGACAACGATAGTTCAGGTATACATGCCGACGTCGCAAGCTGAGGATGAACGGATTGAGAAAGTGTATGAGGATATTGAAAGGGTAATGCAGTATGTAAAGGGGGACGAAAATCTAATAGTCATGGGCGACTGGAATGCCGTTGTAGGGGAAGGAGTAGAAGAAAAGGTTACAGGAGAATATGGGCTTTGGACAAGGAATGAAAGAGGAGAAACACTAATTGAGTTCTGTAACAAGTTTCAGCTAGTAATAGCGAATACCGTGTTCAAGAATCACAAGAGGAGGAGGTATACTTGGAAAAGGCCGGGAGATACGGGCAGATTTCAATTACATTACATCATGGTCACACAGAGATTCCGAAATCAGATACTGGATTGTAAGGCGTACCCAGGAGCAGATATAGACTCAGATCACAATATAGTAGTGATGAAGAGTAGGCTGAAGTTCAAGACATTAGTCAGGAAGAATTAATACGCAAAGAAGTGGGATACGGAAGTACTAAGGAATGACGAGATACGTTTGAAGTTCTCTAACGCTATAGATACAGCAATTAGGAATAGCGCAGTAGGCAGTACAGTTGAAGAGGAATGGACATCTCTAAAAAGGGCCATCACAGAAGTTGGGAAGGAAAACATAGGTACAAAGAAGGTAGCTGCGAAGAAACCATGGGTAACAGAAGAAATATTTCAGTTGATTGATGAAAGGAAGAAGTACAAACATGTTCTGGGAAAATCAGGAATACAGAAATACAAGTCGCTGAGGAATGAAATAAATAGGAAGTGCAGGGAAGCTAAGACGAAATGGCTGCAGGAAAAATGTGAAGACATCGTAAAAGATATGATTGTCGGAAGGACAGACTCAGCATACAGGAAAGTCAAAACAACCTTTGGTGACATTAAGAGCAACGGTGGTAACATTAAGAGTGCAGCGGGAATTCCACTGTTAAATGCAGAGGAGAGAGCAGATAGGTGGAAAGAATACATTGAAAGCCTCTCTGAAGGTGAAGATTTGTCTGATGTGATAGAAGAAGAGACAGGAGTCGATTTAGAAGAGATAGGGGATCCAGTATTAGAATCGGAATTTAAAAGAGCTTTAGAGGACTTACGGTCAAATAAGGCAGAAGGGATAGATAACATTCCACCAGAATTTCTAAAATCATTGGGGGAAGTGGCAACAAAACAACTATTCACGTTGGTGTGTAGAATATATGAGTCTGGCGACATACCATCTGACTTTCGGAAAAGCATCATCCACACAATTCCGAAGACGGCAAGAGCTGACAAGTGCGAGAATTATCGCACAATCAGCTTAACAGCTCATGCATCGAAGCTGCCTACAAGAATAATATACAGAAGAATGGAAAAGAAAATTGAGAATGCGCTAGGTGACGATCAGTTTGGCTTTAGGAAAAGTAAAGGGACGAGAGAGGCAATTCTGGCGTTACGGCTAATAATGGAAGCAAGGCTAAAGAAAAATCAAGACACTTTCATAGGATTTGTCGACCTGGGAAAAGCGTTCGACAATATAAAATGGTGCAAGCTGTTCGAGATTCTGAAAAAAGTAGGGGTAAGCTATAGGGAGAGACGGGTCATATACAATATGTACAACAACCAAGAGGGAATAATAAGAGTGGACGATCAAGAACGAAGTGCTCGTATTAAGAAGGGTGTAAGACAAGGCTGTAGCCTTTCGCCCCTACTCTTCAATCTGTACATCGAGGAAGCAATGATGGAAATAAAAGAAAGGTTCAGGAGTGGAATTAAAATACAGGGTGAAAGGATATCAGTGATACGATTCGCTGATGACATTGCTATCCTGAGTGAAAGTGAAGAGGAATTAAATGATCTGCTGAACGGAATGAACAGTCTAATGAGTACACAGTATGGTTTGAGAGTAAATTGGAGAAAGACGAAGGTAATGAGAAGTAGTAGAAATGAGAGCAGCGAGAAAATTAACATCAGGATTGATGGTCACGAAGTCAATGAAGTTAAGGAATTCTGCTACCTAGGCAGTACGAGGTGCATTCAAGTTCTAAGGCCTCCGATTTTTTTTCTAATTAACTACTCACCCGGAATCGATGAAACTGGCGTTACTTCTAGACGTAGTCGCCCTGCAGACGTACACATTTTTCACAACGCTGACGCCATGATTCCATGGCAGCGGCGAAGGCTTCTTTAGGAGTCTGTTTTGACCACTGGAAAATCGCTGAGGCAATAGCAGCACGGCTGGAGAGTGTGCGGCCACGGAGAGTGTCTTTCATTGTTGGAAGAAGCCAAAAGTCACTAGGAGCCAGGTCAGGTGAGTAGGGAGCATGAGGAATCACTTCAAAGTTGTTATCACGAAGAAACTGTTGCGTAACGTTAGCTCGATGTGCGGGTGCGTTGTCTTGGTGAAACAGCACATGCGCAGCCCTTCCCGGACGTTTTTGTTGCAGTGCAGGAAGGAACTTGTTCTTCAAAACATTTTCGTAGGATGCACCTGTTACCGTAGTGCCCTTTGGAACGCAATGGGTAAGGATTACGCCCTCGCTGTCCCAGAACATGGACACCATCATTTTTTCAGCACTGGCGGTTACCCGAAATTTTTTTGGTGGCGGTGAATCTGTGTGCTTCCATTGAGCTGACTGGCGCTTTGTTTCTGGATTGAAAAATGGCATCCACGTCTCATCCATTGTCACAACCGACGAAAAGAAAGTCCCATTCATGCTGTCATTGCGCGTCAACATTGCTTGGCAACATGCCACACGGGCAGCCATGTGGTCGTCCATCAGCATTCGTGGCACCCACCTGGATGACACTTTTCGCATTTTCAGGTCGTCATGCAGGATTGTGTGCACAGAACCCACAGAAATGCCAACTCTGGAGGTGATCTGTTCAACAGTCATTCGGCGATCCCCCAAAACAATTCTCTCCACTTTCTCGATCATGTCGTCAGACCGGCTTGTGCGAGCTCGAGGTTGTTTCGGTTTGTTGTCATACGATGTTCTGCCTTCATTAAACTGTCGCACCCACGAACACACTTTCGACACATCCATAACTCCATCACCACATATCTCCTTCAACTGTCGATGAATTTCAATTGGTTTCACACCACGCAAATTCAGAAAACGAATGATTGCACGCTGTTCAAGTAAGGAAAACGTCGCCATTTTAAGTATTTAAAACAGTTCTCATTCTCGCCGCTGGCGGTAAAATTCCATCTGCCGTACGGTGCTGCCATCTCTGGGACGTATTGGCAATGAACACGGCCTCATTTTAAAACAATGCGCATGTTTCTATCTCTTTCCAGTCCGGAGAAAAAAAAATCGGAGGCGTTAGTACTTGAATGCACCTCGTAAAATAACCAACGACGGACGGAGCAAGGAGGACATCATAAGCAGACTCGCTATGACAAAAAAGGTATTTCTGGCCAAGAGAAGTCTACTAATATCAAATACCGGCCTTAATTTGAGGAAGAAATTTCTGAGGATGTACGTCTGGAGTACAGCATTGTATGGTAGTGAAACATGGACTGTGGGAAAACCGGAACAGAAAAGAATCGAAGCATTTGAGATGTGGTGCTATAGTCGAATGTTGAAAATTAGGTGGACTGATAAGGTAAGGAATGAGGAGGTTCTACACAGAATCGGAGAGGAGAGGAATATGCGGAAAACACTGATAAGGAGAAGGGACAGGATGATAGGACATCTGCTAAGACATGAGGGGATGACTTGCATGGTACTAGAGGGAGCTGTAGAGGGCAAAAACTGTAGAGGAAGACAGAGATTGGAATACGTCAAGCAAATAATTGAGGACGTAGGTTGCAAGTGCTACTCTGAGATGAAGAGGTTAGCACAGGAAAGGAATTCGTGACGGGCCGCATCAAACCAGTCAGTAGACTGATGACCCAAAAAAAAAAAAAAAAAAGGTTGAGAAAGCAGTAAAAGAAACAAAAGAAAAATTTGGAGTAGGAATTAAAATGTATGGAATGACATTGTAATTCAGTCAGAGATGGCAAAGGACGCGGAAGAGCAGTTGAACGGAATGTACATTCTTTCGGAAGGAGGATATAAGATGAACACCAACAAAAGAAAAGGGATAATGGAATGTAGTCGAATTAAATCAGATGATGCTGAGGGAATTAAATTAGGAAATGAGACGCTTTACGCGGTAGATGGATTTTGATATTTGGGCAGCAAAATAACTGATCGTCGAAGTAGAGAGGATATAAAATGTAGATTGACAATGTCAAGGAAAGCGTTTCTGAAGAAGAGAAATTTGTTAACATCGGGTGTAGATTTAAGTGTCAGGAAGTCTTTTCTGGAAGTATTTGTATGGAGTGTAGTTAGATATGGAAATGAACGATGGACGATAAATAGTTTAGATAAGAAGAGAATAGAAGCATTCGAAGTGTGGTGCTACAAAAGAATGCTGAAGTTTAGATGGGTAGATCGCGTAATTAATGAGGAGGTACTGAATAGAATTGGGTAGAACAAGAATTTGTGACACAGCTTGACTAGAAGAAGGGATCGGTTGGTAGAACACGTTCTGAGACATCCATGGATCACCAGTTTAGTAATGGAGGGAAACGTGGAAGATAAAATCGTAGACGGAGACGTAGGGATGAATACACTAAGCAGATTCAGAACGATGTGCGTTGCAGTATTTACTCAGAGATAGAGAAGCTTGCACAAGATAGAGTACATTTCGCACGTTAAATCATTTAGGGAATTAGGTATACGCAAAGTGGATGGAGGCGTAATATGTAGTCCTCAGGCTGTCAAGTGGCTCTGAGCACTATGGGACTTAACATCTGAGGTCATCAGTCCCCTAGAACTTAGAACTACTTAAACCTAACTAACCTAAGGACATCACACACATCGATGCCTGAGATAGGATTCGAACCTGCGACCGTAGTAGTCGCGCGGTTCCGGACTGCAGCGCCTAGAACCACGTGGCCTCAGTCTGTCGTGAATGTTTCAATTGTAACAACGCGAGGTGACCCTAAGAGAAATGAGAGCTCTGAAGAAGTTTTCACATGGAACAAGCGCAAGTACTGTTAGGACGACTCACGAAGATGGCGCAGGAGAGGCGGTTTACACACCGTAGACACAAGAGCTCGGAGATTACGACATTACGTTCCTGGAGGAAAACAAGCTTCTCTCGGATGAATTATCAGTAATTCGGAAAAAAAACTTATGCGAAACACGCTTCGCTGTATTCATATACGACATCTTGCAAACAGTGGGTGCAGGTGAAGTGATACTTTGCATCTTGCTACATTTCCGAAATGCGTTCGATATTGTGCCATATCGTCATTACTAACCAAGATATGGAAGTATGGAAGTGAAACGTGGACGATAAATAGTTTAGACAAGAAGAGAATAGAAGCTTTCGAAATGTGGTGCTACAGAAGAATGCTGAAGATTAGATGGGTAGATCACATAACTAATGAGGAGGTATTGAATAGAATTGGGGAGAAGAGGAGTTTGTGGCACAACTTGACCAGAAGAAGGGATCGGTAGGACATGTTCTGAGGCATCAAGGGATCACCAATTTAGTATTGGAGGGCAGCGTGGAGGGTAAAAATCGTAGAGGGAGACCAAGAGATGAATACACTAAACAGATTCAGAAGGATGTAGGCTGCAGTAGGTATTGGGAGATGAGATGAAGAAGCTTGCACAGGATAGATTAGCATGGAGAGCTGCATCAAACCAGTCTCAACAACAACAACAACCCCAAATGATCGAACTTTTGACAATAAGCGTAGGTGCGGTACTGAGTCAAATGCTTTTTGGAAATTAAGTAATCCTCCTGTTCACAAAACCAATCCTGGATAATGCGGGCTGTGTGGACAGGAGCCCTGTCATCTTGTGCCGCAGTATCACGATGGGGGAACAAACATTAGCCGGCCGCTGTGGCCGAGCGGTTCTAGGCGCGTTAGTCTGGAACCGCGCTGCTGCTACGGTCGTAGGTTAGAATTCTGCCTCGGGCATAGATGTGTGTGATGTCCTTAGGTTAGTTAGGTTTTAGTAGTTCTAAGTTATACGGGACTGATGACCTCAGGTGTTAAATCCTATAGTGCTGAGAGCCATTTGAACGATTTGAACTACTACTAATACTACTACTACTACTACTACTACTACTGCAACTACTACACGCAGAAAGCAGGTTAAATAACGTCTTCCTTTACTCAGTATTCACGCTCTCGAAGTCTGCGGCCGAACTGAGCCCCGACCAGCGGTGGGCGGCTGGTTAAGACAGCGTTGACAGGGGGCACCGAACTCTGTCTTCTTGGGAGTGTGGCGCTGCCCGCTCTTTCCATTGGCGCGTGGTGCAGCGCCTTCTTGATGCCGTATCGCGGCGCTGCGCTGATCGGCGTGCAGTCGATGCTCTAGGACACAATCTTACGGGTCTGAGTTATTTATGGAATAATTGTATACATTATTAAAGGTTTTTAACTTCTAAAGAAAATGATATTCGTACCTACTGTAATGTTGAGAGGGCAACTGTAATTTTATTGTTCTGGGTAAATCTAAAAGGTGTACAACTTTGCGTCCGCCGTTTGCCGATAGTTGGCGACAACGGTAAGTAGCGGTCGAAAGAAACAGATCGCAGACGTCAGGCAGTTAGCTTGGGCTTCGGTCAACATAACCTTATTCAAACATTAGTCCATTTGTGTCTGCATCATAAAGTTGTTCTTGGTTGAAAATGTCAGTTTACGAGCCTGATTCTCGTCATTTGCGGGAGGTGTTACTGTTTTGCTTAAGTATGAAGAAAAAGCGGCCGAGTCTCATCGAATGCTCTCAAGTACTTATGGTAAGGACGCTATTAGTGAAAGAACGCGTAGTGATGGTTTCAACGCTTCAAGAACGGTGATTTTAACGTTGTATACCTGCATAGTGGTGGAAGAGAGAATGTTTTCGAAGATGCAGAATTGGAAACACTGCTGAGTGAAGACTCGCGTCAAACTCTAGAAGAATTGGCACGATTAGTGGGAGTGACACAGTAAGCCATTTCAAAACGTCTCAAGGCTATGGGCATGATTCAGAAAGAAGAAACTTGGGTCCCGTGTGAGCTGAAACCAAGAGGCGTTGCACGGCATTTGTGTGTTTATGAACAGTTGCTTCACAGGCCAAAACAGAATAGATTTCTGCATCGCATTGTGACCGGGGACGAAAAATGGGTTCATTACGATAACCCCAAACGCAAAAAATCATGGGGATATCCCAACCATGCTTTCACGTCGACGGCCAAACCGAATATTCACGGCTGCAAGATCATTCTCTGCATTTGGTGGGACCAGCTCGTCGTTGTGTTACTATGAGTGAAACAATCACAGGTGCTCGTTATCGAACGCAATTAATGCGTCTGAGCAGAGCATTAAAAGACAAACGGCAACAATATAGCGAGAGGCACGATGAAGTGATTTTGCAGCACGACAACGCTTGACCCCACGTTGCAAAAGAGGTCAAGACGTACTTGGAAACATTAAAATGGGAAGTCCTACCCCACCCGCCGTATTCTCCAGACATTGCTCCCTCTTACTATCACCGGTTTAGATCAATGGTGCATGGCCTGGTTGACCAATACTTCCGATCTCATGAAGAAGTCACAAATTGGATCGATTTGTGGATCACTTCAAAAAATGAACAATTTTTTCGACGCGGGATTCGTACACTGCCCGAAAGATGGGAGAAAGTAGTGGCCAGCGACGGAAAATACTTTGAATGATACATGTGTAACCAATTTGTTTCATTAAAGTCTCAAATGTTGGGGAAAAAACGGCGGAAGCAAAGTTGTACACCTTGTATTATACTGTGATATTCAAGTCTCTTGTCATTGCAAAATAATTTAACTCTCCTTCATAGAAAGTATAGCAAGAGTTACGACAGTCAGTAGTGCTGATATTAACATCATCTCTACAGACACATCGATTAAACTGTGTGAATACTTGCAGTTAAACTATAAGACTAAGTAATAAAAGAGGAACTGCAGACCAACAAACGTAAAACGAATTGTTTTGCCGCACTGGAAAGATATACTCAACCCATTTGGCCTCAGTGAAAAATGTAATGTATTCTGTGAAACAACCTACAGTTCCCCAGGAAAGCGTTTCAGAACAAGTCTGATAAACTATAAGTCCCGTTTATTTCAAATTTATCTTCTCAGTATTTGTGGGGATAGGGAAATCAATTGCTACTGCCGCTAAACATAATTCATTTTCTTCAGCAGGACTTCTCGACATAGTGATGTTCATAATACTGATTGAAATTGCTCGGCAAATCGCTCGTGTGTGGGGTATCGAGGCGAGCGACCGATTACAGACGATATCTCATGCGACCGTTCGCTCCGATCCGTCGCTCGTGTGTGAGGCCCTAGCCACGTAGGCGGGTGGTTGTTGTATGTAAATAAGCTCTTGTAAATAGAATGAGATTTTCACTCTGCAGCGGAGTGTGCGCTGATATGAAACATCCCCCAGGCTGTGGCTGAGCCATGTCTCCGCAATATCCTTTCTTTCAGGAGTGCTAGTTCTGCAAGGTTCGCAGGAGAGCTTCTGTAAAGTTTGGAAGGTAGGAGACGAGGAACTGGCAGAAGTAAAGCTGTGAGTACCGAGCGTGAGTCGTGCTTCGGTAGCTCAGTTGGTAGAGCACTTGCCCGCGAAAGGCAAAGGTCCCGAGTTCGAGTCTCGGTCGGGCACACAGTTTTAATCTGCCAGGAAGTTTCATATCAGCGTACACTCCGCTGCAGAGTGAAAATCTCATTCTGGAAACATCTCCCAGGCTGTGGCTAAGCCATGTCTCCGCAATATCCTTTCTTTCAGGATCGCTAGTTCTGCAAGGTTCGCAGGAGAGCTTCTGTAAAGTTTGGAAGGTAGGAGACGAGGAACTGGCAGAGGTAAAGCTGTGAGTACCGGGCGTGAGTCGTGCTTCGGTAGCTCAGTTGCTCGGTAGCTTGCCCGCGAAAGGCAAAGGTCCCGAGTTCGAGTCTCGGTCGGGCACACAGTTTTAATCTGCCAGGAAGTTTCAAGCTCTTGTAAATGTTTGTCGCATTTTTAGGTCGGTATCTACTTCCCCGCAAGAAACGTCATCATACAGTGCAAGCATGAGTTGCAGCGCTGTTTAAAATCCAAGTTAGACCAGCGGTCGGCTGAGCTAATCGACAACCGCATGGGAGCTTGCGGTAGGTCGTGGTCGCTCCGGCAATTCCCTGGGGCCTGGGCTGAGTCAGCTGGTGAGCCGGTGTGGAGGGGGGAAAGCGCGTGAGCAGTGAAGCGTGCCTGCTCTATAGCAGAACAGACCACGGCGACGTTCCAGGGCTGGGGACGCCTGCGCTACGCGGCAACCAGAATCGCACTGAGGCCGCGATCCTGTCTCCTTTGCAAAGAAATGGCAAATCACGCTAAACGCTGACAAAAAAGTTGGGAAAACGCTCACCCCTGCCCGCCGGAAGCACCCACGTTCCAAAGCAGAAACCTGCAATGCAGACCAACAGTCAGTTAACTAGGGGTTATGTCGGATAAAAATCTTATATCGCAAACACACACAGAAAATCTGGGCAAGAGAGGCAGTGCAAGATTAAGTACACTCTACCCCCATACAAAATACACTGAAGCGCCAAAGAAACTGGTATAGGCATGTGTATTCAAATGCAGGGATATGTAAACAGGCAGAATACGGCGCTGCGTTCGGCAACTACTGTATAAGGCAGGTGTCTGACGCAGTTGTTAGATCAGTTATTGCTGCTACAATGCCAGGTTATAAAGATTTAAGTGAGTTTGAACATGGTATTATAGTCGGCGCACGAGCGATGGAACACTGCATCTCCGAGGTAGCGATGAAGTGGGGATTCTTCCGTACAGCAATTTCACGAGTGTCCCGTGAAGATCAGGAATCCAGTAAAACATCAAATCTCCGACATCACTGCGGCCGGAAAAAGATCCTGCAAGAACTGGACCAAGGACGACTGAAGAGAATCGCTCATTGTGACAGAAGTACAACCCTTATGGTAATTGCCGCAGATTTCAATGCTGGGCCATCAAGAAGTGTCATCGTGCGAAACATTCAACGAAACACATCGATATGGGCTTTCGGAGACGAAGGCCCACTCGTGTACCCTTGATGACTGCACAACACAAAGCTTTACGACTCACCTGTGCCCCTCAACACCGACATTGAACTGTTGATGACTGGAAACATGTTGCCTTTTCGGACGAGTCTCGTTTCAAATGGGGACAAACTCATGAATTCATGGACCCTGCATGTCAGCAAGGATCTGTTCAAGCTGGTGCAGGCTCTGAAATGGTGTGAGGCGTGTGCAGTTGGAGTGATATGGGACCCCTGATACGTCTAGATACAACTTTGACAGGTGACATGTACGTAAGCATCCTGTCTGATCACCTGCATCCATTCATGCCCATTGTGCATTCCGACGGACTTGGTCAATTCCAGGAGGAGAATGCGACACTCCACAAGTGCAGTTCTATAGAGTGGCTCCAGGAACACTCTTCTGTAGTTAAACACTTCCGCTAGCCTCCAAACTCCCCAGACATGATCATTATAGAGCATATCTGGGATGCCTTGCAACGTACTGTTCGGAAGTGATTTCCACCACCTCGTACTCTTATGGATTTCTGGATAGTCCTGCAGGATTCATGGTGTCAGTTCCCTTCAGCACAACTTCAGACATTAGTCGAGCCCATGCCACGTCGTGTTGCGGCACTTCTGCGTGCTCGCGGGGGCCTTACGCGATATTTGGCAGGTGTACCACTTTCTTTGACTCTTCAGTGTATGACAATAAATAAAAAATTCAAATAAAAACGAAAAGTAAATAAAATAAAGACAAAATCATAGTAGGTGTACAACTTTATTTCCCCCATTTCAACGTTTCGCGCAATGGGGGTGAGCATTGTCAAGCTGCAAAATTATATTTTTATGTCTGTCGCTGTATTGTGGGTGTTTCTCTTTCAGTGCTCGGCTGTAACGTGTCAATTGCTTTCGATAACGATGTCCTGTTATTGCGTCTGTCAGTTTCAATAGCTTCTAAAACCTTCTCTCTTCCAACGCCACACCGGTTTCGGCGTCAAAGCGACCATTCTTGAAGCTTTGAAACCATTCTCTGTGCGTTCTTCCACTAATACGTGCCTCAACATAGCTCTTACCCAGTATTTCATGAGCCTCAGTCGCTGATTTCTTGATGTTAAAGCAGAAAATCAAAACATCCCGCAAATTACAAGAACAACGCTCCTAAGTTGACATATTCTATCGATATTAAATTAATGATGAAATCAAAAATCAACAGATATTTTGATGACGTTATGTCTACAAATGCCTACCGCTTGCACCATTACTTGCAGCTACTGTCATCTATTGCAAAACGGCGGAAACAAAGTTGTAGACCTAATAATAATGATAATAATAAAATGTAAATGTCGTGTGACCAGGGCCTCCCGTCGGGTAGACCGTTCGCCGGGTGGAAGTCTTTCGATTTGACGCCACTTCGGCGACTTGCGCGTCGATGGGGATGAAATGATGCGGACGTCACATGACATCCGGTCAAGTTCGTTTTGTTGATCTTTTCACTCAGTTTTTTTATTACAGAGGCCAACCAGCTCTCTGACCGAACGCGCTGAAAAATCTCATTTTGTTCGTTGCATCTGCTCGGGGCGGATGTCGTAAGACATCCGTTTTAAGTTCGTTGATGATCGATTGACTCAGTTTTTTTATTACAGAAGGCACGTAGCCCTCTGACCGAACACGCTGAGCTACCGTGCCGGCTTTTTTTTATCTCATTTTGTCCGTTAATGTTCGTTGCGTTTGTTCGGGGCGGACGTCCCATGACACCCATTGGAGCTCGTCGTTAATCCATTCACTCAGTTTTTTTATTACAGAGGGCTGCTAACCCTCCGACCGAACACGCTGGGCTACCGTGCCGGCATCACTCAGCTACCGGGGGCGGACCAATAATAATAATAATAACAGCAAGAAACTGACACTTTTGTCCGCAAATGTTTGCTGAAACAACACAAAAATGCTAGGTTAAGCCAAAAAACTAGGAACTTGAATCTAATAACCCCGATAGGCTTGGAAGAAATGTCCATCAGACCCTCCTTCATACAAAGGCACTGAAATAGATGAAAAAGCACCAAATATTAGCGATCGGAAGCAGCAGCCTGCTTACTTGGCAGAACTGCCAAAACTGTACTCCGCCCATCCGCCCCCCCCCCCCGCCCTCCTTATACAGCTACATTTCTGCAATATTTATATGCAGATTTAGCAAATTTTGTAAGGAAGGTTAACAAAAGTGAAGCGTTATTGAAAAATATGTCGGTCCTGTTGGTCTAGTGAAAAAACGCGTGCCTGGAAACTGATAGGTTGCTAGATTTAATTGTTGTCGAACCACGGAATTTTTTGCAGTCTGCCTTTACCCTAGCCTTCACTTCTCAATGAGGTGAAGATTTGCCAGGAACGACGCGTGGTTCCAATTCCACATTAAACTGTATGTCTTCATTTCCCCGATAGGATCGCTAGCGTAGGTTAAGGACAGGTAAGTCTCTGACATGCCGTCTAATCGCGTGGGCGTTGAGAAGCACAAAAAATTACTAAAATGAAATGTCATGATGACAAATTTTGCGCACAATTAAATGTAACATTACTGTGAAAATTACAAATCGTATGAACGTCTTAAAATACTGAAAATAAGATACAATCTATACCTTATTGTTTATGGTAGTTACGGTACAATGGTTTTGTGTGATATATAATAAAGAACAGGTTTTATTTGTTTCCCCGTACTGCTGACACGGTTGGGTTCGCCTTTGCTGTGTCCTTATCTACCCGTCGCAAGGTAGTACCAAAGCGGCTGTTCAGCATACAACGCCAGCCATTCTTTTGGCAGTCAACCAAACCATCCCCTCTTCCTGGAGAACCCCCCTTCGGAAAACTGTGCCCTGGTGGACCCCAGAGATCGCGGCAGTCATTAGAGATCGCTCTCCAACGCCGTAAGCGGTACCTTCCATTGGAGCACCTCATTGCCTTGAAACAGCTCCATGTCCATGTCTGCTTCCTCATAAAACGATGAAAGCCTCCTGGGAACAGTACGTTTCCACCTCTCCATCACAGGTATGGGCACAGATCAGACGCCTCTACAGCTTACAGTTCCCTGCAGGTCTACTAAGTATTTCCCTGGTGCCGTTGATACTGATCCAGACGCTGTCGTTGAACATGCCATGGCATCTGCGTCTGAGAATTACCACCCCGCCTTTCGGCTCATTAAACAACGGGTGGAGTGAATACGCTTATATTTTTTTACTTGCCACCTGGAGCCTTATAAGGCTCCATTCAGTAAATGTGAACTCTCCAGTGCCCTAGCCCACTGCCCTGATACGGCCCCAGGCCCAGACCGCATCCACAACCAAATGCTGAGACGTCTCTCAGTGGATTGTCAGCGTCACATCCTTGACCTCTTTTGTCGGATCTGGAACTAGAGTGAGTTCCCATCTTAGTGGCGAGAAAGTGCGATAGATCTGATACTGAAACCAGGTAAGAATCCCCTAGAGATGAACAGTTACGGCCCAGTTAGTCTTACTGAAGTTATCTGTAACTTGCTGAACGCATGGTGAGCAAGCATCTGTATTGGCTCCTTGAGTCTCGGGGCCTTTTGGCTGCATCTCAGGGCAGTTTTCGCAAAGGCCGCTCCACTGCTGATAATTTAGTTCACCTGGAGTTCACCATCCAGATGACCTTTGCACGTCGTCAACACCTCGTCGCTGTCTTCCTCTCTTCTTTTGCTACAGGAAGCTAATGACACTACATGACGCCATCACATCCTTACTATGTTACATGAGTGGGGTCTCCACTGGTCCCACTGTACGTTCGGTACAAATGAGTGCTACACTTAGAACCCCCAATAGAACGGGGTCCTGCAGGGCTCTGTACTGAATGTGCCCCTCTTTCTGGTGGCCACCAGTGGTCTATCGGCAGCTGTGAGGTCTTTGGTATCACCCTTCTCATATACTGACTACTTTTGCTTTTAATATTGGTCCTGTAATATGGATGTTTCAGAGAGTCACGTAAAGGGAGCCGTACGAAAGGCGCAGTCATGGGCTCTCACCAACGGCTTTCCGTGTTCAGGTGCAAAGACTTGTGTCATCCACTTATGTCGCCGTCGTACTGCCCACCCACACCCAGAGCTTAGACGATCAATTACTTCTTGTAGTTGAGACATACCACTATTTCGGATTGGTCTTCTATTCCCAGGTGACGTGGCTTCCCCACCTTTGCCAACTTAAATGAAGGTGCTGATGACACCTCAGTACACCTTTTTCATTTCTTGGTTTTAATGCCTTGTCTTGGATGATCTTTTAACGACTTATCTGTGCTGTCTTTTTTCTGGGATTTTATCTCTGTTTTTTTATTATTATTACTGTGTTAGTTTCGCTTAGGCTCCCCAGGATTTGCCTCTCGCCTCCTTCCTTTAACGACCACTCCTGGTTTGCCACTTAGAGGATAAAGGGACTGGTGACCTTGCAGTTTAGCGCCTTTCACTACAAACCAACTAACCGAACGTTGGTGTACGCCTTTCCTTAACTTATCTTCTAAGAGAAGCCATAGGTCAGTATTGCTTCGCATGTTGCTGCATTTCTGGAGAATCGAAACTGATCTTTCCCGAGGTCAGCTCCTACCAGTTTTTCGTGTTAGTATTTTGCACCCATGACTGATTAAACTGATAATTTGGTAATATTCACACCTGTGAACACCTACTTTCTTTGGAATTGGAACTTATCGATAGTGGATATTAATAACCAGCTGCCGAGAGTTAACTCTTCATCTGTCTGTTTTTTCTGCTATCTTCCTGGTCAAACAATACAGGGACCTGAATGACATTTTCAATCTGCAGCGGAGTGTGCGCTGATATGAAACTTCGTGGCAGATTGAAAATGTGTGTCGGACCGAGACTCGAACTCGGGACCTTTGCCTTTTGCGGGCAAGTGCTCTGAGTTCTTTTGTAAAGTTTGGAAGGCAGGAGACGAGGTACTGGCAGAAGTAAAGCTGTGAGGACGGGGCGTGAGTCGTGCTTGGGTAGCTCAGATGGTAGAGCACTTGTCCGCGAAAGGCAAAGGTCCCGAGTTCGATTCTCGGCCCAGGAAGTTTCAATAGACTATAGAGGGACCTGTTGGGCGCGAGTGCGCAGTGGCGGCTCGTAGGGACACGTTCTGGGTGTTCACAAATTTTTAAATTCAGCTTAATATCATTGTGCAAAATTAATAGCATCTGCTGTATAAGAGTTATGCTTATTAACATATTTATACAACTTCAGCCACTGTCGTTAACAGCTGCGCGGGGTAGCCGCGCGGTCTCAGGCGTCTTGTCACGGTCCGCGCGGCTTCCCCCGTCGGAGGTTCGAGTCCTCCCTCGGGCATGGGTGTGTGTGTTGTCCTTAGCATAAGTTAGTTCACGTTAGATTAAGAAGTGTGTAAGCTTAGAGACCGATGACCTCAGCAGTTCGGTCCCATAAGACCTTACCACAAGTTTCCAAATTGTAATAATAATAATAATAATATGCATAATTTGTCTGAAAAAAGGAAAAATTGCTTTTTTGTTTTGTACATAATTAAGTGCAGCTTATGACAAGAACGAAATAAAGTTTCGCTACTCCCCATTTCGTATTTTTGTGTAAGTGGGAGTTTTCACGCTTTTTTAGTTTTTCGGACAAATGTACAAGATCCTGATTCACGTATTAGTTAACGAATTAACTTCTGGGCTGAAAATCAGGCATTCTTACGTTGCACACACACAACAACTTACGCTTATTATACATTTCTTTGTTAATGTTCACTTGCAGTCATGGTTATTTGATTTCGTCACTTTCTCAGACAATGGATCGGGTCTGGAAGGCCCTACCTCCTTTGCAGCTGAATTTTCCTGGTAATTTTCTTTTATGTTAGCGCTCAATACAGGTTAAACAGAGTTCATGTTGACACTACACAGGAAAGCCGATTCCTGAACAGTAAACAGACAACTCCAAACACAAGTTGCCGTTTGCGGAAATTATTAAATTCAAGTTGTTCGCTGAGAGCCACAAGGGCCAATAGCACAATGTCGTCGATCCCCCATGTTTAAGTGAATGTGAGACATACCAGTGAGACAGCTTTTCGTGAGTGTTCAGATATACGTACAATATGGGGCTACAGTATAGATAAACCTCACCCACCATAAGATCAACAGATATCAGATGCATGAATAAATGGTACAGTCCCACAATCGACGATGATGGGCTTTATGGTTCTCAGCGCCTCAAATGGATTACTGTATGATAAAATCCAAAACTTAACGTACTGGATCTCATTCAGAATCCCACAAAATAGGTTTTACTACCAATATACCTGTAACATATACTGATGACCGACTTAATTTTACTGTACAGTGAATGAATTGGCATATAAGCGGAGTAGCTGCCGCCTAGTGTGATCTATGCCAAGCTAATATGGATAAAAGTTCCCTGCAGTGTGTTACCACCTGGTGGCTTTGACGTAAACTTGTAGTTAAATAGTAAGGGCTAGCAGTGCCCACCCTGAACAGTGCACGTTGTTTACCAAATTCGTATCTATTTGGCCCATAAGGCAATTTCGTCACGCAAGCTGCGCATGTGCTGAAGCTCCTTAACGAGAGCACAAATGAAGATGTGCTCTTGACTCCGATGCCAAGTTTTACCGAGTCTAGAGAAGCAATATAGCACAGCGCGATAGATTTAGTGCCGTGTATTTCAAATTACGCCATCTATATTACGTTTGACAGCATTCTAAGAAAAATAACCAATAAATCCGCAAGGTGTCAGAAGTTGGGTTGTTTACGTGCTCTTACACAAAAGTGAGTGAGTGAGTGATATCCTTCCACATACTGTAGCATTTCTGCTCCTGGGAGCCATAGCATTCACAGTAATGAAGAACGACAATGTTAGTGTCGTGATGTAAGAGGTGAAGTGAGGTACAGACATGCTTTTTCATTTACTAACGTTTTTTCATACGTATATTCAGATTTGATTGTCATTGATAGCAGATACCCACGATATTAAGAGATCATACAGTTGATTCTGATTCGTTTCATTATCAGTTTCTGGCATTATGATGCAATGAGGAGACTTCGTGTACCTTCGTAGCGCTAGCAATGCGACCCAAGCAAAGCGCTTGTGGCTGACCATAGTTAAGAGTTGAGCATGATAGGGTTAGGCAGTGCCGCAAGTAAGATACCTTATTTGCTCATCGAAGATGTACGAGGGCTATTCGGAAAGTAAAGAACGATAGGTCGCGAAATGGAAACCATATTGAAAATCAAAACTGTTTTATTTGCAACAGTTGGCTACAACTTCCAGCTACTTATCTCCATAGTCGCCGATCCGACTTAGACCTTTGTTGTAGCGTTGTACCAACTTTCCAATACTCTCGTTATAGAAGGCAGCCCCCAGTGCTTTCCGCCAATTCTCTATGCTGGCCTACAGCTCGTTGTCTATGCCAAAATGTTGTCTTCATAGCCAGCGTTTCATGTGAGAAGAGGTGAAACTCAGATGGAGACAATTTGCGGGTTGTATGTGGGTAATCAAACATTTCCAATTGAAAACGATGCAGAAGCATCTTCATTGCCCCTGCAGAATGCGGCTGAGAATTGTCTTGAAGAAGAAAACGCACGACAGTTACGTATTTTTGGTTGCATAGCTTCAGGCGAAATTTCTCACCAGGTCCTCGTACTTGGCGGGAGACACTATTGTTCAAGGTATATTTATGTGCTCCCTGTGTGCTCTGAACTAAAAAGAACGACGTAACGCGATCGACGGGCATACTAGAGACTCTGGCCAACACACCTATGCAAAACTTCATCGGATTTTCACTGTAGTTTCCATTTCGCTACCGATCGTTCCTTACTTTCCGAATAACCCTCATAAATACAGGGTGTCTGAAACCTTTTGGGTCAAACTGAAACAGGTGATTCTATTGAGATAGGGAAGCAATGGTCGGAAATTCATATTTATTGTCTTATGGACATACACAGCGTACACTGCAGTTGTTCAAAGCGACGACAACCAGCCTCAGTGCATGTATTACAATGGCACGTGCAGCTGTCTCTGTCGCTGTCTCACGAAAATCCCTGGTGTCTATTATACATTGGAAAAAGCAGGGAGTGATAAACAGCGAACACCCTGGCCACCAGACAGACATACCCTACTGGCCATTAAAATTGCTACACCAAGAAGAAATTCAGATGATAAACGGGTATTCATTGGACATATATATTATACTAGAACTGGCATGTGATTACATTTTAACGAAATTTGGGTGCATAGCTCATGAGAAATCAGTACCCAGAACAACCACCTCTGGCCGTAATAACGGCTTTGATACGCCTGGGCATTGAGTCAGAGCTTGGATGGCGTGTACAGGTACAGCTGCCCATGCAGCTTCAACACGATACCACAGTTCATCAAGAGTAGTGACTGGCGTATTGTGACGAGCCAGTTGCTCGGCCACCATTGACTAGACGTTTTCAATTTGTGAGAGATTTGGAGAATGTGCTGGCCAGGGCAGCAGTCGAACATTTTCTGTATCCACAAAGGCCCGTACAGGACCTGCAACATGCGGTCGTGCATTATCCTGCTGAAATTTAGGGTTTTGCAGGGATCGAGTGAAGGGTAGAGCCATGGGTCGTAACACATCTGAAATGTAACGTCCACTGTTCAAAGTGCCGTCAATACGAACATGAGATGACCGAGGCGTATAGCCAATGGCACACCATACCATCACGCCGGGTGATATGCCAGTATGGCGATGACGAATACACGCTTCCAATGTGCGTTCACCGCGATCTCGTCAAACACGGACGTGACCATCATAATGCTGTAAACAGAACCTGGAACCATCTGAAAAAATGACGTTTTGCCATACGTGCACCCAGGTTCGTCGTTGAGTACACCATCGCAGGCGCTCCTGTCTGTGATGCAGCCACGGTCTCCGAGCTGCTAGTCGATGCAAAGGTCGTCGAACTGTTCGTGCAGATGGTTGTTGACTTGCAAACGTCCCCATCTGTTGACTCAGGGATCGAGACGTGACTGCACGATCCGTTACAGCCATGCGGATAAGATGCCTGTCATCTCGACTGCTAGTGATACGAAGCCGTTGGCATCCAGCACGGCATTCCGTATTAGCAATGTCGCGATACGATAATCCGCAATCGCGATAGGCTACAAACCGACCTTTATCAAAGTCGGAAACGTGATGGTACGCATTTCTCCTCGTTACACGAGGCATCACAACAACTTTTCACCAGGCAACGCCGGTCACCTGCTGTTTGTGCATGAGAGATCGGTTGGAAACTTTCCTCATGTCAGCACGTTGTAGGTGTCGCCACTGGCGCCAACCTTGTGTGAGTGCTCTGAAAAGCTAATCATTTGCATATCCCAGCATGTTCTTCCTCTCGGTTAAATTTCGCGTCTGTAGCACGTCATCTTCGAGGTGTAGCAATTTTAATGGCCAGTAGTGTAATATACACAATTTATCTCAACGCGCGTGGTCAGGTGGGAACTGCACGCCGGCTAATTAACCTGTGCCGTACGTACACCACTATGCCTGTTGTCAGTCGTGATACAGAAGAGTCCCGCAGGAACTGTTTGCTAGGGTCCAAGCGTACAACAGACACTAGAGGTGTTTGAGAGACAGAGTGCAGCAGAACTTGATGCGTCGTTGCCGTGCATGAACTGAGACTGGCGGTTGTCAATTTGAACAATTACTCTGAGCTACGTTGTTTGACCCAAAAGTTTTGAGACACTCCGTGTTAATGTACTGCGACAATTCGAGCAATGCAGAGGAGTGTGTGTAAACAGGAAGTAATTTTTCTCAAGTATGTTATGTAAACTTTCAGTGAACAAACGTTAACATTGTTAAATGTGTCGAACTGTGTAACATGTGACATTCTACATCTACATCTACATGGATCCTCAGCAAATCACATTTAAGTGCCTGGCAGAGGGTTCATAGAACCACCTTCACAGTTCTCTATTATTCCAATCTCGTATAGAGCGCGGAAAGAATGAACACCTATATCTTTCCGGACGAGCTGTGATTTCCCTTATTTTATCGTGGTGATCGTTCCTTCCTATGTAGGTCGGCCTCAACTAAATATTTTCGCATCCGGAGGAGAAAGTTGGTGATTAGAATTTCGTGAGAAAATTCCGTCGCAACGAAAAACGCCTTTCTTTTAATGATGTCCAGCCCAAATCGCGTATCATTTCTGTGACATTCTCTGCCATATTTCGCGATAATACAAAACGTGCTGCCTTTCTTTGAACTTTTTCGATGTACTCCGTCAATCCTATCTGGTAAGGATCCCACATCACGCAGCAGTATTCTAATAGAGGACGGACAAGTGTAGTGTAGGCAGTCTCCTTAGTAGGTCTGTTACATTTTCTAACTGTCTTGCCAGTAAAACGCAGTCTTTGGTTAGCCTTCCCCACAACATTTCATGTGTGTTCCTTCCAATTTAAGTTGTTCGCAATAGTAATACCTAGGTATTTAGTTGAATTTACGGCTTTTAGATTAGACTGATTTATCGTGTAACCAGACTTTAACGAGTTCCTTTTAGCACTCATGTGGATGACCTCACACTTTTCGTTATTTAGGGTCAACTGCCACTTTTCGCACCATTCATATATCTTTTCTAAATCGTTTGCAGCTTGTTTTGATCTTCTGATGACTTTATTAGTCGATAAACGACAGCGTCATCTGCTAACAAGCGAAGATGGCTGCTCAGATTGTCTCCAAAATTGTTTATATAGATAAAGAACAGCGAAGGGCCTATAACACTACCTTGGGGAACGCCAGAAATCACTTCTGTTTTACTACATGACTTTCCGTCAATTACTACGAACTGTGACCTCTGTGACAGGAAATCACAAATCCAGTCACATAACTGAGACGATATTCCGTAAGCACACAATTTCACTACGAGCCGCTTGTGTGGTACAATGTCAAAAGTCTTCCGGAAATTCAGAAATACGGAATCGATCTGAAATCCCTTGTCAATAGCACTCAAAAATTGATGTGAATAAACAGCTAGTTGTGTTTCACAGGAACTCTAAATCCATGTTGAATGTGTGTCAATAGACAGTTTTCTTCGAGGTAATTCATAATGTTCGAACACAATACATGTTCTAAAATCCTGCTACGTATCGACGTTAACGATATGGGCCCGTAATTTAGTGGATTACTCCTACTACTTTTCTTGAATATTGGTGTGACCTGGGCAACTTTCCAGTCTTTGGGTACGGATCTTTCGTCGAGCGAACGGTTGTATATGATTGTTAAGCATGGAGCTAATGCAACAGCATACTCCGAAAGGAACCTAATTGGTATACAGTGTGGACCAGAAGACTTGCTTTTATTACGTGATTTAAGTTGCTTCACTGCTCCAAGGATATTTACTTCTACGTTACTCATGGTGGCAGCTGTTCTCTATTCGAATTCTGGAGTATTTGCTTCGTCGTCTTTTGTGAAGGCATTTCGGAAGGCTGTGTGTAGTCGAACTTTTGTTGTTTCCTTTGTTAGCAGTTCGTGACTTTTCTGCTAGGTAGTTTCCCATATTAAAAGTCACTGGCGTTCTTGAGCATTAAATTGTACCTCTCAGTTATTAGCGGTCAGTGCCTTAGCCTACTCACCAGTAACTTTCATTACAGCCTCACATCAAGAGAGCCGGAAACCATGGCGTCTGCTCCTGCTCATTGACATCGGTAGAAGATACCAGGTTGCTGGTAAATGACAACTTTTGTGTTCTGTTGTGAAGCGTCAAAGCACAGCTATTGTCCCTCACACCACCTGCATTCGCAGTAAAAATGTGAAAGACGCGTGTGATCAGTAATAATACAGTGGATAAAATATTTCAGGGCGCTGATTACACGAAGACTGAGTCTTGTTTCCATCCGGTTGCGAGGTTAATCAGTTCCCAAACAATTAGCGCCCATCAAAATAGCACGCCGTGTCGTATTGTTTCCGCTGTGATACGCTCAACAAACTGAGATTTATAAATTACCTTCCACAGCGATTCCTTGCTGCGTTAGTGCCTTGAATATGGCAGGGTCTACGAGGTGCGACAATAGAGTAATGAGGCTGATGTGAAAAAAAAAAAAATGCTGCTTACCTGTTTTAGTCAAGGTTAGTGTTGTCTCCTTCAAAGTAGTTAACTTTTGATTGCACACATTTTTTCCAACGCTTCTGCCATTGATGGTAACATTTCTGGAACTCATTTTCTTTAATATCCTCCAAGACCCTCGTCACAACTTTTTGGACATCTTGTGTTGTTTCAAAACGGTGTCCCTTGACCGCCGTTTTGACTCTTGGAGATAAGTCGCACGGAGCGATATCTGGTGAATAAGGTGGCTGTGATAGTAATGAAATTTGTTTTGAGGTTAAAAATTGCTGTAGTGACAGAGCAGTATGGGATGGCGCATTATCGGGATGCAGAATACAATTATCAGCAATATTGGCACGGACACGAAGAACTCCTTTACGAAGTCCTTCTAAAATTTCTTTGTAGTAATATTGGTTAACTGTTTGTCCAGGAGGCACCCACTCTTCATGAACAATTCCCTTGGAATCAAAGAAGCACACAAGCGCCGGCCGCGGTGGTCTAGCGGTTCTAGGCGCTCAGTCCGGAACCGCGCTACTGCTACGGTCGCAGGTTCGAATCTTGCCTCGGGCATGGATGTGTGTGATGTCCTTAGGTTAGTTAGGTTTAAGTAGTTCTAAGTTCTAGGGGACTGATGACCACAGATGTTAAGTCCCATAGTGCTCAGAGCCATTTGAACCACAAGCACACAAGCATGCATTTCACTTTTGACTTTGACATGCGAGCTTTTTTTGGCCTGGGTTATCCGTTTGAGCACCACTGAGAATTTCGGCGTTTTGTCTCTGCATCATACTGAAAAAACCAACTTTCATCATCAGTGATAAGACGGATCAACAATTCTGGATTGATTTCCGTTTGCTCTAACAGATCGGCTGCCACATTTTTCCGTGTCTCTAGCTCTTGTGGTGTGAGATTTTTGGGGACCATTTTTGCACAAATCTTTCTCATACCAAGATCTTCAGTTATTATCAGACGAACCGTTTCTCGATTGTTGTTCAGTTCTTCTGCAATCGTTTTCACAGATAATCTTCGATCGTCTCGGACGAGTTCACACACCCTGGCCAAGTTGACATTCGTCCGTGAGGTTGATGGTCATCCACTGCAGTGTTCAACATTCGTTCTGCCTTCACTAAACATTTTATGCCAACGAAAAACTTGAGGTCTTGACATAACCTCCTCTCCAAAAGCCTTCTGAAGCTTACTGTAGGTTGTCGTCGCGTTTTCACCCAATTTATCGCTAAAAGAAATGGCATATCGTTGCGCAATATTATGCGGTTCCATTGCCGTGACGAGAGACACAGACGCGTGTTAACTTATTACAGCACAACTGACGACTGAGCTGTTGCATTGATGTGCCGCTTGGACTAGAAGCAGCTTATAGACCAAGGTCAAAGATATTGTGCCTACCCAAACCTGCAGGTTTGCCACATCTTGCAAAGAAAATCAGTCTCATTACTTTATTGTCGCACCTCGTACACCTATATGGGTATTTTTGTGACATGTTCCCCTGATGGTCTGCAATGACTTCATCCCCCGCAGTCGATCCACTGATCTCTGTTCAGTGGACAAAGTGAGGCCCTGCGTCTGTTTACGTGTTGTGCCACAGAGCTGGCTCCAGAGTTGCGTCTTCCAGCCCCTCCCCGTAGCCGCCTCTCGTGGTGTGGAGAGGACGCCCGGAGCGTTCTCGAAGAAGCGTCGCAGGAGAGCTCTCCTCGGCTGCTTGCTCCCGGCCACCTGACAGCTGGAGAAGCAACTGGAGGGGCGTGGGCGGTGGGTGGGGTCGCGCGGCAGACTGCGACGTCGCCTATTGATCGCACCGCTGCCGCCTCCAGCTCAGCTATTTCTACAGCTGCGACCGTAGCGGCCACGTGCCTCGGCGTGGCCCACACAGCTGCGACTACACCCACTTCATCGCTGAGTTGAACACCGAAGTAAACGTTGCGGTGCATATGTGTTGCGCGTTTCTTGTCGCCCCATTGGTGTCCCTTCCCCGTTGAACGTACGTGGGTCACGCAACGTCGAGCACAGCCGCGTGTGTACGGTTACTGCAATACATCTAGTTTAGTCTGCGTTGCAGCCTCGCAGCACGCACATCACACCACACAGCCTCACCGTACCTTAAAGTAGGCCTAGCAAAGCGAGGTTCACGAGCCATTCCCCTAAAGTGATCACTTCCCCTTCCAAACTCTGCACGCGCAGTGACATCACGGCCTCGCCTAGAGCTCTTATACAGGGTGTTACAAAAAGGTACGGCTAAGCTTTCAGGAAACATTCCTCACACACAACGAAAGAAAATATGTTATGTGGACTTGTGTCGCGAAACGCTTACTTTCCAGGTTAGAGCTCATTTTATTACTTCTCATCAAATCACATTAATCATGGAATGGAAACACACAGCAACAGAACGTTCCAGCGTGACTTCAAACACTTTGTTACAGGAAATGTTCAAAATGTCCTCCGTTAGCGAGGGTACATGGATCCCCCCTCCGTCGCATGGAATCCCTGATGCGGTGATGGAGCCCTGGAGAATGGGGTATTGTATCACAGCCGTCCACAATACGAGCACGAAGAGTCTCTACATTTGGTACCGGGGTTGCGTAGACAAGAGCTTTCAAATGCCTCCATAAATGAAAGTCAAGAGGGTTGAGGTCAGGAGAGCGTGGAGGCCATGGAATTGGTCCGCCTGTACCAATCCATCGGTCACCGAATCTGTTGTTGAGAAGCGTACGAACACTTCAACTGAAAAGTGCAGGAGCTCAATCGTGCATGAACCACATGTTGTGTCGTACTTGTAAAGGCACATGTTCTAGCAGCGCAGGTAGAGTATCCCGTATGAAATCATGATAACGTGCTCCGTTGAGCGTAGGTGGAAGAACATGGGGCCCAATCAAGACATCACCGACAATGCCTGCCCAAACGTTCACAGAAAATCTGTGTTGATGACGTGACTGCACAATTGCGTGCGGATTCTCGTCAGCCCATACATGTTTATTGTGAAAATTTACAATTTGATCACGTTGGAATGGAGCCTCATCCGTAAAGAGAACATTTGCACTGAAATGAGGATTGACACATTGTTGGATGAACCATTCGCAGAAGTGTACCCGTGGAGGCCAATCAGCTGCTGATAGTGCCTGCACACGCTGTACATGGTACGGAAACAACTGGTTCTCCCGTAGCACTCTCCATACAGTGACGTGGTCAACGTTACCTTGCACAGCAGCAACTTCTCTGACGCTCACATTAGGGTTATCGTCAATTGCACGAAGAATTGCCTCGTCCATTGCAGGTGTCCTCGTCGTTCTAGGTCTTCCCCAGTCACAAGTCATAGGCTGGAATGTTCCGTGCTCCCTAAGACGCCGATCAATTGCTTCTAACGTCTTCCTGCTGGGACACCTTCGTTCTGGAAATCTGTCTCAATACAAACGTACCTCGCCACGGCTATTGCCCCGTGCTAATCCATACATCAAATGGGCATCTGCCAACTCCGCATTTGTAAACATTGCACTGACTGCAAAACCACGTTCGTGATGAACACTAACCTGTTGATGCTACGTACTGATGTGCTTGATGCTAGTACTGTAGAGCAATGAGTCGCATGTCAACACAAGCACGTAAGTCAACATTACCTTCCTTCAATTGGGCCAACTGGCGGTGAATCGAGGAAGTACAGCACATACTGACGAAACTAAAATGAGCTCTAACATGGAAATTAAGCGTTTCCGTACACATGTCCACATAACATCTTTTCTTTATTTGTTTGTGAGGAATGTTTCCTGAAAGTTTGGCCGTACCTTTTTGTAACACCCTGTATAACAGGCTGAATCGTCCTCCATGTTCTGCTCACCTTTGAGGATTCAGCAGTCGTTACCTTGTAGGTGGTTTACCTGTCCACGCAACCTTTTACAGTATCTCTTATAAAATATTTGATATTGTATTTATGAAGCGAACCGAAAGTAATTAATGTTGTAGAGATTTTTAGAATTCCGTTTTCATATAACAGAAAAACAAAAATGTTATATTAACGGCTGTGGTGGTCAATTCACCCTAATCAGCCAATTGCTGTTGAGCGGGAGGGCCGGGCCACATAAACAACATTCACAGTTTATAACAACAACACTTTTATTAAACTTTTCTTTGGCAAAAAAATTTTATCTTTAAAATTTCTGTGATAAGGTAAGTTAGCAAAAAATCCTTACAAGCACAGGCAACAGCCCTATTCAAACAATAACATCAATCTTTAAACAAGCATTAAGTGACTCGTAAGTTAATTAAATTCTGTACACAGTAAAGCTCCCAAAAGGAGACTACAATAATGAGATAAACTTTAACCAATAATGGATATCACAAATATTTTTTTTAACACAAAGTAAAATACAAACAGATACGCCCCTTCGTGACACATTTTCAAAACAGGTGACGTCACATAGGCACGGGCTAATTCAAGTAGCAGAAGGGGGGCCCACTGGAGCCAGACCAGAGGCGGCTGGATCCAGAACCCACCGCTAGCGGGCGAGCTGGACGGGGTGCCGCACACCGTCCACTATAACATACTGAGAAAAAGGTCTTAGAGCCCGTGCTACTATACAATTTCAGAGAAAAGGCGAAAAGGGGGGGGGGGAGAAAACAGCAAACATTAATTCCTCAAACCTAAAAGAACTACGATGTAAAATGATAGCCTATTTCACGAACATTGAAATAAAATAGCCAAGGGTGAATCAATAACTAATGCCCTTGACGTAACCTTAAAGGACGAGGGCGAATAGCATAGTACCAAGTCGGCTTAGAAATTAAAACTACGCTAGTGGGTTAACATATGCTCACTGAAACTGGGGAGCTCATTTAAATTACCCCTTAACAGGATACTGATAAACTTAAACAGTAACAGTAACACTCGCGTGATGATCAAACCTACCAGTAACAAATCTAGCAGCCCGCCTCTGAATTGCTTCTATGTCCTTCCACAGTCCGACCTGACAGGGATACCAAATGCTCGAGCAGTACTCAAGAATAGGTCGTATTAGTATTTTATAAGCGGTCTCCTTTACAGACGAACCACATCTTTCCAAAATTCTACCAATGAACCGAAGACGACTATCGCCTTCCCCACAACTGCCATTACATGCTTGTCCCACTTTACATCGCTCTGCAATGTTACGCCCAAATATTTAATCGACGTGACTGTGTCAAACGCTACATTGCTAATGCAGTATACAAACATTACAGGATTCTTTTTCCTATTCATCTGCATTAATTTACACTTATCTATATTTAGAGTTAGCTACCACTCTTTACCCTAATCACAAATCCTGTCCAAATCATCTTGTATCCTCCTACAGTCACTCAACGACGACACCTTCCCGTACACCACAGCATCATCAGCAAATAGCCGCACATTGCTATCCACCCTATCCAAAAGATCATTTATGTAGATAGAAAACAACAGCGGACCTACCACACTTTCCTGGGGCACTCCAGATGTTACCCTCACCTCCGATGAACACTCACCATCGAGGACAACGTACTGGGTTCTATTACTTAAGAAGTCTTCTAGCCACTCACATATTTGGGAACGAATCCCATTTGCTCGTACCTTAGTTAGGAGTCTGCAGTGGGGTAGCGAGTCAAACGCTTTCCGGAAGTCGGGAGTATGGGATCCGCCTGATACCCTTCATCCATGGTTCGCAAGATATCATGTGAAAAAAGGCCGAGTTGCGTCAGCGGGCGAACCATTCAAAGAAATATCATCGCTATGGGTTTACGGAGTCGAAGGCCCACTCGTGTACCCTAGATGCATGCACAACGCAAAGCTTTACGCCTCGCCTGGGCCCATCACCACCGACATCTTTACTAAAGCATAAATTCTTCAGAAACTTTAACTATTGCCATTGTCCTAAAAGATGCTGACTGCAGCAGCTGAGGTCTCGAACTGGGAAACACGTTGCCTGGTCGGACGAGTCGGACGAGTCTCGTCTCAAATTGTATCGAGCGGATCGATGTGTACGAGTATGGAGACAATCTCATGAATCCGTGGACTGTTCAAGCTGGTGGAGGCTCTGTAATGGTGTGGGGCGTGTGCAGTTGGAGTGATATGGAACCCCTGATACGTCTGGGTGCAACTCCGATAGGCGACACGTACGTAAGCATCCTGTCTAATCACCTGCATCCATTTATGTCCATTGTGCATTCTGACGGACTTGGGACAATTCCAGCAGGACAATGCGACGCCCCACACGTCCAGAATTGCTACATAGTGGCTCCAGGAACACTCTTCTGAGTTTCAACTCTTCCGCTTACCACCAGACTCTCCAGACTTGACATTTTTATGCGTATCTGGGACGCCATGCAACGTGGTGTTCAGAAGAGATCTCCACACCCTCGTACTCTTACGAATTTATGGACAGTCCGACTCGTCCGACCAGGCAACGTGTTTCCCAGTTCGAGACCTCAGCTGCTGCAGTCAGCATCTTTTAGGACAATGGCAATAGTTAAAGTTTCTGAAGAATTTATGCTTTAGTAAAGATGTCGGTGGTGATGGGCCCAGGCGAGGCGTAAAGCTTTGCGTTGTGCATGCATCTAGGGTACACGAGTGGGCCTTCGACTCCGTAAACCCATAGCGATGATATTTCTTTGAATGGTTCGCCCGCTGACACTTGTTGCTGGCCCAGCATTGAAATCTGCAGTAATTTGCGGAAGGGTTGCAGTTGTGTCACGTTGGACGATTCTCTTCAGTCGTCGTTGGTCCCGTTCTTGCAGGGTCTATTTGCGGCCGCAGCGATGTTAGAGATTTGATGTTTTACCAGATTCGTGATATTTGCGGTACACTCGTGAAATTGTCGTACGGCAAAATCCCCACTTCATCGCTACCTTGGAGATGCTGTGTCCCATCGCTTGTGCGCCGACTATAACACCACGATCCAACTCACTTAAATTTTGATAGCCTGCGATTGTAGCAGCAGTAACCGACCTAATAACTGCACCACACACTTGTACCCTTATATAGGCGTTACCGACCTCAGCGCCGTGTTCTGCCTGTTTACATAGCTCTGTATTGGAATAGGCGTTCATATACCATTATTCTTGGCGCTTCAGTGTATGTTTAGCAACAGTGGCAGTTGATCTCCGTACGCCGACTAAAACTGGGAGGGAGAAAACATTGAATTTTAAATCTGTCAATCTTGTTTTCAAACGATTTTCTTCGAACTGAATATTAGTTCTGGATGATTGACTGCTATGATCTTGTAACATTAACAAAAACAGCCCTGCTGTGCTGGTTCTACGAACGGCTGAAAGCAAAGGAAATTACAGCCATAATTTTTCCCCAGAGCTTGCAGCTCTATTGTATGGTAGGAAGATGATGCTATCCTCTTGGGTAAAATATTCCGGAGATAAAATAGTTCCCAATTTGGATCTCTGAGAGGAGACTACTCATGAGGATACCGTCATCAGGAGAAAAAAACCTAATGCCCTACGGCTCGGAGAAAGGATTTTTAGTACCCTTAATCGGCAAGTAGATTAGAAAATTAAAAAAAAGGATAGGTTGTAGTTAGATGTAGTTGGAATTAGTGAAGTTCGGTGCCAGAAGAAACAGGACTTATGGTCAGGTAAATACAGGATTCTAATTATAAAATGAAAGAGGGGTAATGCAGGAGTAGGTTTAATGATGAATAAGAAAACAGGAGTGCAGATAAGCTACTGTGAACAGCATAGTGGACGCATTGTCGTAGTCAAATAGATCCTAAGCCCAGATCATAGTAATACAAATTTATATGCAACTAGTTCCGCAGATGATGAAAGGATTGAAGAAATGTATGAAGAGATGGAAAGAAATTATTCATAGTTAAGGGAGACGAAAGTTTAATTATAACGGGGGACTGGAATTCGATGATATTAGGAAAAATAGTAGATGAAAATGGACAAGGTGAAAGGAATTAAAGAGGAAGCCGTCTGGTACAGTTTTGCAAAGACCATAGTTTAATCTTTGCTAGCAGTTGGTTAAAGGATCATGAAACACAATTTATTGGTAGAGAACAGTAGATTAAAACTGAAGAAATTGCAAAAAAAGTTAGGAAATAATGGAGATGGGACCTGAATAAGTTGAAAGGACCAGAGGTTGTTAACGGCTTCAGAGGAGGCATTTGTCAATGATTGATTAGAACAGGGGAAAGAAACACAGTAGAGGACGAATCGATAGCTGCGAAAGATGAAATATTGAAAGCAGCAGGTTAAAAAGGTCTAGTAGAAATCTTTGGATATCACAGGAGATACTGAATGTAATTGATGAAAGGAGAAAATATATAAAATTCAGTAAATGAATCACGCTAAAAATAATACAAATGTCTAAAAAAATACATTTGCAGGAAGTGCAAAATAGCTGAGGGTGGCTAAAGGACAAATGCAAGGATTTAGAGACGTGTTTCACTAGAGGAAAATTAATGAGGTGTTTGGATAAAAGAGAAGCAGCTGTATGAAAATCAAGAACTGATGGAAATTGCCGTAAGTATAGGTGTCTAATAGATTTGCCTGTAACATTTATACGGGGTGTTCAAAAAGTCTCTCCACAGTGCCGTATGGTTGTTAGCCGTGCGTGCCGTATGGTGCAGTGAATATACAGAAATGAAACTCAGTGAAATACAAGTTATTAATTTATTGAAAACTCATTTTTACGTACAAATTTCCACATGAAATGTTGAAAGTGTCCCCCCTATTGTTGAATACACAATTCAATTCGTCTAATCATGTTTCCAAACAAAAGCTGTAACATTTCTTCTGTAACAGAAGCAGTGAAAGTGAATATTGCAGTCTACAATTCATCGATGGATTTTGGACGGTTTTTATATACAGTTGCTTTCGCTGCACCCCAGAAGAAAAAGTCAGGTGTTGTTAGGTCAGGCGATCGTGGAGGCCAAAGTTCCTGTGAAATTATGCGATCACCAAAAACATCAGCAAGCAGTGACATTGAAACGCGAGCTGTATGCTCGGTTGCACCATCTTGTTGAAAATAACCGTTCAGTATTTCACTTAACGCACGTTCTCCTATGAATGGGCACAGAATATCACTGCAGTATCGTTGTGCGTTTATTGTTTCGTTGAAAAATATGGGATCCACAATCTGACGTCTATAAATTTCAGTTCAAACTCCTATTTTAACAGAACGAAGTCCTTCCTCATGAATACACAATGGATTTGCAGTGCTCCACATACGAGAATTTTGCGAGTTCATGTACCCGGATAAATGAAACCACGCCTCATTAGTGAAAAACGTTTCATTAGGAATATCCCTTCCCTTTTTTTGACCGAAATTTTTAACCATTGACAATAATGTAGTCTCTTGTCATGATCAGCATTTTTCAGTTCTTGCACGACTGTCACTTTGTATGGGAAAAGTTCAAATTTTTTCCTTAAGCTCTATGGGCCGTTCCGACACTAACATCGATTTCCTGGGCGAGTTTTCTTACTGACTTGTTCGGACTCACGGACATTTAATCGGAAATATCGAGTAGGTTATCCTCAGACAAAACGCTAGAACGACCACTTCTGGGTACATCTGTCACTGAACCCGTACTTCGAAATTTGTTAATCAAATCTCGCACAGTATCGTGATGTGGGGGTATTGTCTCCCCGAAAACTGAATTAAAATGACGAACTGAAACTGTGTATTTACCACCAGCTTTGAACACATGGTCGACTAAAAACACACGTTCTTCAATGGTTAGCATTTTAACAGTGACAGAAACGAAACAAACGAACAAAGGAGCTAAACTTAAACGTTGACGTCAACACGTAACGACACAGACCAACGTTACTACTGACGCTGGCTGAGATAAACGAAACAGTGGAATGTTGGGAGAGTCCACTTGAAGGGAAGTAACCCAGGCAGGCGAACAATCATACGGCACGCGCGGCTAACAATCATACGGCACTGCGGAGAGACTTTTTAACCACCCCATATTAAAATGTGCACTTAATATTACGGTGTGTCGTACTTTTTAGAAGTTAAAAACTTTGATATTGTGCGTAGTTGTCTCACAAATAATTCTAAATCATCCGACAGAGCCCAGTACATCATGTCTATTACTATGAACTTTCCATGAGTTCTACTGCATGAGTTTCAAAATGCTGTTTTGTGCAAAGTCTGAGAGTGTCATTTATTACTACTGCCTCTACTACTACTGAGTTGGCCACACATACTGGAGTCAGTTCACTGCCTGACTCTTTAGCCTCTTCCATTCGTCTCTGACGCTGCCCATGCACTCGTTGGGTCCCCTGGGTCAACAGGCCTTTTTTCGTTGCATTCGTCCACCTCAGTTTTGGTCTGCCAATGTTTCTCGTTCCTTGCGGCTTCCCTTATAGCACTGCCTCTGCTATCCTTTCTTCTCTTCTCGACACATGTCCCAAACAGTCAGTTCTTCTGCTCTTTGTTATGGCTTTCACATCTGATTTGTTAAACAACGTGTGGATTTGTGCATTTTTCCTTCTTCTGAAAATTCAGTTGTTGTGGTATCGTCCAACGATGGGAAACCACACCAGAGTTGATGAAGCGAATCGATACTGCAAACATTAGCGAGAGCTCGCTGCAATCCGCTACGACGTACGGCAGGCGCTCCAGAAGACCACGCTTCCCTCTCAGCTAGGCGGCGCCCTCACACTGAGGTCAATATAGTGTCGGCCATGCAAGAGGTCAGCCCCAGTTCGAGACCTCAGCTGCTGCAGTCAGCATCTTTTAGGACAATGGCAATAGTTAAAGTTTCTGAAGAATTTATGCTTTAGTAAAGATTGAACATTGTACTTCAACAGAACAGTTTGTTAATTAGTGCATAAAGTGATGCTTTCATAGTCAATGACAATTGTAAATAATGCAATAATCCTATGGCAAAGAAATGTGTCAAGTAAATCAGTATTTCATGTGTTCTAATTTGATGAACCTTCTCCCAGGGCAATAGCTGGCCGCTGTGGCCCAGCGGTTCTAGGCGCTTCAGTTCGGTCCATGCTGCTGCTACAGTCGCAGGTTCGAATCCTGCCTTGGGCATGGATGTGTGTAATGTCCTCAGGTTAGTTAGGTTTAAGTAGTTCTAAGTCTAGGATTCTCATGACCTCAGATTTTGTCCCATAGTGCTTAGATCCCTTTGAACCGTTTGAAGTATTTGAACCAGGGCAATAAAAAAATCCACACTATGGCCAGACAAAAGTAGTTTTGCCTGGTCACAACACTTCTGATGCAGGTCCAAAGAGCTTTCTCAACACCTTGTTATAAGCTTTTTTTTCCTCGATCTTGTTGCTCATTCCCCATTTTTCGGCCCCATACATTAATAATAGTCGCACAGTTGTCTTGTACGCTGTTCTTGGTAGCAGTTTCCAGCTGAATAGTGTCCGCCCCGATAGCTGAGTGGTCAGCGTGATGGATTGCCGTCCTACGGGTCCGGGTTCGATTTCCGGCTGGGTCGGGGATTTTCTCCGCTCTGGGACTGGGTGGTGTGCTGTCTTACTCATCATTTCATCCCTATCCGGCGCGCAGGTCGCCCAATGTGGCGTCGAATGTAATGAGACCTGCACCAAGGCGGCCGGACCTGCCCCGTAAGGGACCTCCCGGCCGGTGACACCAAACGCTCATTTTCATTTTTTGCTGAATAGTTTGCCCATTGACAACAAACACCTCTCTGTTCATTATCTTCCCCTCTATGTTACTGTTCGCACTGACAATACGTCCTAGATATTTAAAGGACATAGTCCTCTTTAATTCTTTAATTCTACAGCCAGTGATCCCTCCATTTCTTCTTCATTGTTCCTTATTACGAACATTTACTCTGTTATATCTTGAATGATCCTCAGACCCATTTTTTGTGCCTCCTCTATTAACACCTTAGTTGTTGTTCTTGGTTCATCTTCCTCATCCGCTGTAACGACAATATCATCGGCAAACGCAAACAGTTTCACTTGGGCAATTACACCTCTTGCAATTGATTAAGTTCGTTTTGGGGCCTTATTCAATATCAGGTTAAACAGATGTTCTCCACTGCAGAACATACAAACTTCCTGTGTATGACCATCTTTTTAACGATGGTCGCGGGACTCAGCTGTTCGATAGAGGATGTCAAATTAAACACCTTTCAGCCATCAACTTTCAACCTTATTTTATTAGGCAACCAGTTTCAGCGTTTTACCACGCCATCTTCAGGCCTGTAGCCGATGTGTAGGAATAATCTACGTCTATATCTACATCTACGTGATTACTCTGTTATTCACAATAAAGTGCCTGGCAGAGGGTTCAATGAACTACCTTCAAGCTGTCTCTCTACCGTTCCACTCTCGAACGGCGCGCGGGAAAAACGAGCACTTAAATTTTTCTGTGCGATCCTCGATTTCTCTTATTTTATCGTGATGATCATTTCTCCCTATGGAGGTGGGTGCCAACAGAAATTTTTCGCAATCGGAGGAGAAAACTAGTGATTGAAATTTCATGAGACGATTCCGTCGCACCGAAAAACGCCTTTGTTTTAATGATTGCCACTACAATTCCCGTACCATGTCTGTGGCACTATATCCCCTATTTCGCGATAATACAAAACGAGCCGCCCTTCTTTGTCCTTTTTCGATGTCATCCGTCAGTCCCACCGGACGCGGATCCCACACTGCACAACATTACTCCAGGATAGGGCGGACAAGCGTGGTGTAAGCAGTCTCTTTAGTAGACTTGTTGCACCTTCTAAGTGTTCTGCCAATGAATCTCAGTCTTTGGCAATGAATCACAGTCTTTGGTTTGCTCTACCTACAACATTATCTATGTGATCGTTTCAATTTGGGCTATTTGTAATTGTAAACCCTAAGTAGTTGAATTTACAGACTTCATATTTGTGTGACTTATCGCATAATCGAAATTTAGTGGATTTCTTTTAATACTCTTGTGAATAACTTCACACTCTTATCTGTTCAGGGTCAATTGCCACTTTTCGCACCACACAGATATCTTATTTAAATCATTTTGCAATTCGTTTCAGTCATCTGATGACTTAAGAAGACGGTAAAAGACAGCATCATCTGCAAACAATTTAAGACGGCTACTAAGATTGTCTCCTATATCGTTAATATAGATCAGGAACAACAGAGGGCCTATAACATTTCCTTTGGGAACGCTGGATATTACTTCTGTTTTACTCGATGACTTTCCGTCTATTACTACGAACTGTGACCTTTCTGACAGAAAATCACGAATCCAGTTGCACAACTGAGGCGATATTCCATAGGCACGCAGGTTGGTTAGAAGACGCTTTTGAGGAACGGTGTCTAAGGCCTTCTGGAAATTTAAAATATGGAGTCAGTTTGACATTTCCTGTCGATAGCACTCATTTCTTCATGAGTATAAAGAGCTAGTTGTGTTTCGCAACAACGATATTTTCTGAATCCGTGCTGACTATGTGTCAATAAATTGTTTCCTTCGAGGTACTTCATAATGTTCGTACACAGTATACATCCAAAACCCTAATGCAAATCGACGTTAATGATATGGGCCTGTAATTTACCGGATTATTCCTACTTACCTTTTAGGGTATTGGTGTGACTTCAGCAATATTTCAGTCTTTAGGTAAGGATCTTTCTATGAGCGAGCGGTTCTACGAGGGCAGTTCAATAAGTAATGCAACACATTTTTTTTCTGAAACAGGGGTTGTTTTATTCAGCATTGAAATACACCAGGTTATTCCCCAATCTTTTAGCCACACAACACTATTTTTCAACGTAATCTCCATTCAATGCTACGGCCTTACGCCACCTTGAAATGAGGGCCTGTATGCCTGCACGGTACCATTCCACTGGTCGATGTCGGAGGTAAGGATCTTTCTATGAGCGAGCGGTTCTACGAGGGCAGTTCAATAAGTAATGCAACACATTTTTTTTCTGAAACAGGGGTTGTTTTATTCAGCATTGAAATACACCAGGTTATTCCCCAATCTTTTAGCTACACAACACTATTTTTCAACGTAATCTCCATTCAATGCTACGGCCTTACGCCACCTTGAAATGAGGGCCTGTATGCCTGCACGGTACCATTCCACTGGTCGATGTCGGAGCCAACGTCGTACTGCATCAATAACTTCTTCATCATCCGCGTAGTGCCTCCCACGGATTGCGCCCTTCATTAGGCCAAACATATGGAAATCCGACGGTGCGAGATCGGGGCTGTAGGGTGCATGAGGAAGAACAGTCCACTGAAGTTTTGTGAGCTCCTCTCGGGTGCGAAGACTTGTGTGAGGTCTTGCGTTGTCATGAAGAAGGAGAAGTTCGTTCAGATTTTTGTGCCTACGAACACGCTGAAGACGTTTCTTCAATTTCTGAAGAGTAGCACAATACACTTCAGAGTTGATCGTTTGACCATGGGGAAGGACATCGAATAGAATAACCCCTTCAGCGTCCCAGAATACTGTAACCATGACTTTACCGGCTGAGGGTATGGCTTTAAACTTTTTCTTGGTAGGGTAGTGGGTGTGGCGCCACTCCATTGATTGCCGTTTTGTTTCAGGTTCGAAGTGATGAACCCATGTTTCATCGCCTGTAACAATCTTTGACAAGAAATTGTCACCCTCAGCCACATGACGAGCAAGCAATTCCGCACAGATGGTTCTCCTTTGCTCTTTATGCTGTTCGGTTAGATAACGAGGGACCCAGCGGGAACAAACCTTTGAATATCCCAACTGGTGAACAATTGTGACAGCACTACCAACAGAGATGTCAAGTTGAGCACTGAGTTGTTTGATGGTGATCCGTCGATCATCTCGAACGAGTGTGTTCGCACGCTCCGCCATTGCAGGAGTCACAGCTGTGCACGGCCGGCCGGCACGCGGGAGATCAGACAGTCTCGCTTGACCTTGCGGCGATGATGACACACGCTTTGCCCAACGACTCACCGTGCTTTTGTCCACTGCCAGATCACCGTAGACATTTTGCAAGCGCCTATGAATATCTGAGATGCCCTGGTTTTCCGCCAAAAGAAACTCGATCACTGCCCGTTGTTTGCAACGCACATCCGTTACAGACGCCATTTTAACAGCTCCGTACAGCGCTGCCACCTGTCGGAAGTCAATGAAACTATACGAGACGAAGCGGGAATGTTTGAAAATATTCCACAAGAAATTTCCGGTTTTTTCAACCAAAATTGGCCGAGAAAAAAAATGTGTTGCATTACTTATTGAACTGCCCTCGTATATTAGTGCTAAATATGGAGCTATTTTATCAGCATACTCTGAGAGGAACGTGACTGGTATACAGTCTGGACCAGAGGCCTTGCCTTTATTAAGTGATTCAAGCTGCTCTGTTACACCGAGGATATCTACTTCTATGTTTCTTATCTTGGCAGTTGATCTTCATTGGAATTCAGGAACATTTTCTTCGTCGTGTTTAATAACTCTGCTTTAGTGGCACTGTCATCAGTGACTTCACCGTTGTGCAGTGAAGGTACTGATCGCGTCTTGCCACTGGTGTGCTTTATGTATGACCAGAATCTCTTTGGGGTTTCTGCCAGATTTCGAGACAGTTTCGTTATGGAAGTTATTAAAAGCATCTCACATTGAAGTACGCGATATATTTCGAACTTCTGTAAAACTTTGTTAGTCTTGGGGATTTTGCGTTCTTTTCAATTTGGCATGCTATTTACGCTGCTTCTGCAACAGCGATCTGACCCGTTTTGTGTACTATTGGGGTCATCAGTACCATCACTTATTAATTTATGTGGTATGTATCTCTCAGTTGCTGTCGATAACTTTTCTATGCTTTCATGATCACTAATGATCTCTAGTGTTTAACAGGACATTTCTCCCTTCATCTTATATATCCGTAAAACTTATCTAGTTTTACAGATATATAAGATGAATCCCTTGCCTGAGAACTACCAGACTTATAGATGCCATGCTTGCTACCAGAACATTCCAAGTAGTAACAGGAGAACAGATAAGCGTCCAAAGAACCCTGAACAACGGCCTACCACAGGGCTCCATGTTGGCTCCACTACTGTTCAGCTTGTACATTGCCGATATGCCAACCACATCTTCCAGGACGTTTGGGTTCGCAGACGATTGTGTTTTGGCAACACAACACAAGAACTTTGAAGTTATGGAAACAACCTTGACATCTGACTTGGAGACATTAAGTACATACTTTCGTAAATCGAGATCACAGCCAAATCCTACAAAAACCGAAACTACTTGATACCATCTCAGTAATAAATTAGCAAGCAAAGAACTTGATGTTCGTCTCGAGGGAAATCGGCTCCGATCTAATGAGCATCAGAAGTATCCTTGGAGTCACTTTGGACAGAGCGCTCCCTTATAAACGACACGTGGAAAATATTGCAGCCAAACTAAAGACGAGGAATAGTATTCTCCAGAAGCTGTGCGACCGTACTTGGGGCCCCTCGGCTGACACGCTACACACGTCGGCATTCGGACTGATCTACTCGGTCGCGGAGTACTGCACTCCGCTCTGGATGAATAGTGTTCACTCACACACACACACACACACACACACACACACACACACACACACAGAAAAAAAATCGACGTGCAGCTGAATACCACGATGCGAATTGTTAGCGGAACCATGAGATCTATCCCAACATATTGGCTGCCAGTTCTGAGCCACATATAACCTGCGGACCTACATCGAAAGAATGCTCTTCTCTGGGAATATAGGAAAATAATCGACAACGTCCAGCTCCCTATACACTGCGACATACCTGACCTGGAAAGAAACAGACTTAGGTCTAGACATCCAACAATGATAACAGCCAAGAAATTGCAGAGTATAAACTTTAATGCAATAAAGACCTGGAGGGAACAATGGCGAGCATTGTCAAGCCCTCCCCTGCATCACTGAGAGACCGCCCGGATATCAGCTACCGCGTAAAATATGGTCATCCCTTAACGGAATACGCACAAATCACAGAAGATGTGCAGATACTCTTTACAAATGGGGAAAAACGCCAACTTCCAGATGTGACTGCGGAGGCAACAGGCAGACCATCCGCCACATCGTCCAAGAGTGCAGCAGAAGAGCATACAGTGGCAAGTTCAGTGATTTTCTGATGGCAACAGACGCCACATTCTTCTGTAGCACCACATTTCGAAAGCTTCTACTCTTTTTTTGTCTAAACTGTTTATCGTCCACGTTACACTTCCACGCTACACTCCATAGAAACACTTCCAGAAACGACTCCCTGACACTCAAATCTATACACAATGTTAACAAATTTCTCTTCTTCAGAAATGCTTTCCTTGCCATTGCCAGTCTATATTTTATATCCTCTCTACTTCAATCATCACGACCATCATCAGTTATTTTGCTCCCCAAATAGCAAAACTCATTTACTACTTTAAGCGTCTCATTTCCTAATCTAAATCCCACAGCAACACCCGATTTAATTCGACTACATTCCATTATCCTCGTTTTGCTTTTGTTTATTTTCATCTTATATCCTCCTTTCAAGACACTGTCCATTCCATTCAGCTGCTCTTCCAAGTCCTTTGCTGTCTCTGACAGAATTACAATGTCATCGGCTAACCTCAAAATTTTTATTTCTTCTCCATGGATTTTAATTCCTACTCCGAATTTTTCTCTTGTTTCCTTTACTGCTTGCTGAATATACAGATTGAATAACATCGGGGATAGGCTGCAACCCTGTCTCACTCCCTTCCCAACCACTGCTTTCCTTTCTTGCCCCTCGACTCTTATGACTGCCATCTGGTTACTGTACAAATTACAGCCTTTCGCTCCCTGTATTTTACCCCTGCCACCTTCAAAATTTGAAAGAGAGTATTCCAGTAAACATTGTCAAAAGCTTTCTCTAAGTCTACAAATGCTAGAAACGTAGGTTTGCCTTTCCTTAATCTATTTTCTAAGGTAAGTCTTAGGGTCAGTATTGCCTCACGTGTTCCAACATTTCTACGGAATCCAAACTGATCTTCCCGGAGGTCGGCTTCTACCAGTTTTTCCATTCGTCTGTAAAGAATTCGTGTTAGTATTAAACTGATAGTTCGGTAATTTTCACTTCTGTCAACAGCTGTTTTCTTTGTGACTGGAATTATTACATTCTTTTTGAAGTCTGTGGGTATTTCGCCTGTCTCAAACATCTTGCCCACTAGATGGTAGAGTTTTGTTAGGCCTGGCTCTCTCAAGGCTGTCACTAGTTCTAATGGAATGTTGTCTACTCCGGGGGCCTTGTTTCGACTCAGGTCTTTCAGTGCTCTGTCAAACTCTTCACACAGTATCATATCTCCCATTTCATCTTCATCTACATCCTCTTCCATTTCCATAATATTGTCCTCAAGTACATCGCCCGTTCTATAGACCCTCTATATGCTCCTTCCACCTTTCTGTTTTCCCTTCTTTGCTTAGAACTGGGTTTCCATCAAAGCTCTTGATATTCATGCAAGTGGTTCTCCTTTCTCCAAAGGTCTCTTCAGTATTCCTGTAGGCAGTATCTATCTTACCCCTAGTGAGATAAGCCCCTACATCTTTACATTTGTCCTCTAGCCATCCCTGCTTAGCCATTTTGCACTTCCTGTCGATCTCATTTTTGAGACGTTTGTATTCCTTTTTGCCTTCTTCATTTACTGCATTTTTATATTTTCTCCTTTCATCAATTAAATTCAATATTTCTTCTGTTACCCACGGATTTCTATTAGCCCTCGTCTTTTTACCTACTTCATTCTCTGCTGCCTTCACTATTTCATCTCTCAAAGCTACCCATTCTTCTTCTACTGTATTTCTTTCCCCCGTTCTTGTCAATCGTTCCCTAATTTCCTGAAACTCTCTACAACCACTGGTTCTTTCAATTTATCCAGGTCCCTTCTCCTAAAATTCTCACCTTTTTGCAGTTTCTTCAGTTTTAATCTACAGTTCATAACCAGTAGATTGTGGTCAGAGTTCACATCTGCCCCTGGAAATGTCTTACAATTTAAAACCTGGTTCCTAAATCTCTGTCTTACCATTCATTATATAATCTGAGGCCTTCCAGTATCTCCAGGTTTCTTCAATGTATACAACCTTCTTTTATGATTCGTGTACCAAGTGTTAGCTATGATTAAGTTATGCTCTGTGCTAAATTCTACCAGGCTGCTTCCTCTTTCATTCCTTACTCCCATTCCATATTCACCTACTACGTTTCCTTCTCTTCCTTTTCCTATTACCGAGTTCCAGTGACCCATGACAAATTAAATTTTCGTCTCCCTTCACTATCTGAATAATTTCTTTTATCTCATCATACATTTCATCAATCTCTTCGTCATCTGCGGAGCTAGTTGGCATATAAACTTGTACTACTTTGGTAGGCGTGGGCTTCGTATCTATCTTGGCCACAATAATGTCTGTAGTAGCTTACCCGCATTCCTATTTTTGTATTCATTATTAAGCCTACTCCTGCATTATCCTCTATTTGATTTTGTATTTATATCCCTATATTCACCTGACCAGAAGTCTTGTTCCTCCTGCCACCTAACTTCACTAATTCCCACTACGTCTAACTTTAACCTATCCATTTCCCTTTTTAAATTTTCTAACCTACCTGCCCGACTAAGGGATATGACATTCCATGCTCCGATCCGTAGAACGCCAGTTTTCTTTCTCCTGATGACAACGTCCTCCTGAGTAGTCCCCGCCCGGAGATCCGAATGGGGGGCTATTTTACCTCCGGAATATTTTACCTAAGGGGACGCCATCATCATTTAACCATACAGTAAAGCTGCATGCCCTCGGAAAAAATTAGGGCTGTAGTTTCCCCTTGCTTTCAGCCGTTCGCAGTACCAGCACAGGAAGGACGTTTTGGTTAGTGTTACAAGGCCAGATCAGTCAATCATCCAGACTGTGGTTACACAACAATAACACCCCTATAATGGACTGGCCTGCACAGAGTCCTGACGTGATTCTTATAGAACACCTTTGGGATGTTTTGTAAGGCCGACTTCGTGCCATGCTTCACGGACCGACATCGATACCTCTCCTCAGAGCAACAGTCCATGAAGAATGGGCTGCCATTCCCCAAGAAACCTTCCAGCACGTGATTGAACGTATGCTTGCGAGAGTCGAAGCTTTCTTCAAGGCTAAGGATGGGCCAACACCTTGTTGAATTCCAACATTACCGATGGAGGGCGCTGCGAACTTGTAAGTCATTTTCAGCCAGGTGTCCGGATACTTTTGATCACATAGTGTAAATAAGAAAAGAAAATAAAGACTTACTGAACAAGGTGAAATCTTCCGATAAATATGGCGTACCAACTACTTTTGCGGCAACAAATCCTATGTAATTGTGCTCTAAATAAAAAGTAATTATATTAAATAAATTTTTTACTTCATTTCTACTCTCTATCTCAGAGTGTCCCCGACGAGGTCCCAGCTAGATATGGTTAACCTATCCATGCCTACCACCTCTGATTGTTCGTCGGTGAAACTCTGGTCACGCTGTATACATACTGCCCACGCCCCTCTCTCACACTCTGCTACCCCTTTACGCATCTCCCCACCCACATACGTTGTTGCTGAGCCACGCTGACACCGACAAGATTTTTACTCTACGTCCAGCACATCGGTGCCTTATTTTTAAAAAGCGGTCACTTATAAAAGGCAGCTTTATTTACTAAACCATATATAGCAGAGCATTCACGTACGTAGGCAGTGTCACCAAGGCTCGCTACCCTTTGTGATCTTCCCTCCGTCTCGACAGTGGCGAAATTCACGCAGAGGAGGGAAATGTTAGTTTTTCTTAGTATGTAAGGTCAACCTCGCGTAGTCGTAATTATTGTTTCGTGTTTGTTGTTCTTTCACATTATAAAAAATGGTGACATCGCTGGAATCATGTATCACATCTACCACGGAACTGTTACTAAACTGGTAGAAACTATGGGAGAAAAAATTAACATTATCTATCAACAAAATATGCCACGCGGGTGATAGTGTGTATCCTGTTCCGACTGATAGCAGAGTGCTCGTTACACACCGTAACAGTACTCAGCGGTTCGCTGTTACAGTTTTTAGTACAGCTAAGGCGTGTTACATCTACATACATGCTCTGGAATCTAGAATACGGTGCATGGCGAATGGTACCTTATAGCACTACAAATCATTTCTGTTCGTGTTCAACTAGCAAATGGAGCGACGGAAAAAGGACTTTCTATATGCTTCCATACGAGAGCTAATTTCTCTTGTTTTGTTTTCGCGGTCCGTACGCGATATGTATGTTTCCGGCAGTAGAATTGTTCTGCAGTCAGTCGTAAATTTCGGTTTTGTAAATTTTCTCAGTAGTATTTCGTCAAAATAAAGTCTTCGTCCCTCGAAGGATTCTCATTTGAGACCACGAAACATCTCCGTAATACGTTGTTGATCGAACTTACTGGTAACAAATCTGGCAGTCGGCCTCTGAACTGCTTCTATGTCATCTTTTAATCCGACCTAGTGGGGATCCCAAATACTCGAGCAGTACTCAAACATGGGTCGCACAAGTGTTTTATACGCGGCCTTCTTTGTAGATGAGCTACACGTTCGTAAAACACTCCCAATAAACCGAAGTCGACTGGTCACCTCTCTACAACAGATCTTCCTGCTCGTTCCATTTCATATCGCTTTGCACCGTCATTCCTAGATATTTAATGGCACCACAAATACTATTCGTGCACTACTGACGTTCACCTTTCAGATTCAACCATTTCATGTTTAATTTAAAACAGCCACTGTAGTATTTTAGGTGAACTGGGGATTACAGTATCCTTACATGCTGTGTCATCGATCTGCTTGTAGCCGGTTAGAATCCCAGTAGTACAATAATTTTTTTTCGGCACTGTTTGGCAGATGACGGGAGAGGTCTGCGGACATACAATTTTTGATCCCCAAAATGAGATCTGTTCGTCGTATCGGGTCGTTAAACTGGTAGTAAAGGATGAAAATTAAGAATCTAACATTTTGTCGACGTTAGGTCGCTAGAGACAGAGCAAAAAGTCGTCTGGGACAAGGATGGGGAAGGAAGTTTTCAAGGGAACCTATCTAGCATTCACCCTAATCGATTTATGGACTCCGTGGCAACCTAAATCAGAATGTAGTGTACAGTGTACGATCTACTTCCACGTTGCAGTTTATTAACGACTGGTTTCGAATGGCAGGCATTCACGATCGTTCCTTCCTTGCAGGACCGTTTGTCGCCAAGGTATACAACATAACTTTGTAAAGTCTCGAAGTTAGAAGGTGAGGTACCGACGGAAGTAAAACTGTGAGGGCGGGTCGTGAGTCGTCCTCGGGTAGCGGCAAAGGTTCCGAGTTTTAGTTTTAGTCCACACACAGCACACAGTTTTAATCTGCCAGGAAATTTCATTCGTTACACCATGGAACAGTAAAAAATTCGAAATACATGAAATTAGCTAAGTATCAGTTTCATTGTGTCGATAGAGAATATCACAAAGAAAATCGAACCTTAGCTCTGGTTTTTGTTTTACAGAACTTTTCATCCACAAATGAAGACATACCAAATTTCTTGCCAGCGTATATACTTCTCCATATTGGTAATTTCTTGGGTTCCAGTTGCGTATCATGTTCACGTGGAAGAGTGTTACGTCATATAAATTATGGGTCTCTTTGAAAGTCAGATATGGAGAGATAGAAGAAGAGTGACCTTTCCACCAATCTGTCGTCTTCTAAAGTTGTGTCCCCAGCGCAGAAGACAGCTCTTCGGTCGTGGGATCTTCTTTGCGGAGGCTGCTACGCTGTCAACTTAAACCTGTGATTGTGCTTTTTGCGGGATGCCACTTGTCCAGGTTAGTCTCTGTATCTACACTGCAAATTAAGGAAATACACAGGGTGGTCCATTGATCGTGACCGGGCCAAATATCTCACGAAATAAGCGTCAAACGAAAAAAACTACAAAGAACTTGTCTAGCTTGAAGGTGGAAACCAGATGGCGCTATGGTTGGCCCGCTAGATGACGCAGCCATAGGTCAAACGGATATCAACTGAGTTTTTTTAAAAAATAGGAACCCCCATTTTTATTACATATTCGTGTAGTACGTAAAGAAATATGAATGTTTTCGTTGGACCACTTTTTTTGCTTAGTGATAGATGGCACTGTAATAGTCACTATCATATGGCTCACAATTTTAGAAGAACAGTTGGTAACAAGTAGGTTTTTTAAATTAAAATGCATAATGTAGATACGTTTGAACATTTTATTTCGGTTGTTCCAATGTGATACATGTACATTTGTGAACTTATCATTTCTGAGAACGCATGCTGTTACAGCGTGATCACCTGTAAATACCACATTAATGCAATAAATGCTCAAAATGCCGCGTTTCCACTTCACAATCACATCAGAAACAGTCCAGTTGCACAGCTTCAGAAGGGTTGAAATGTTCCTCGTGGGTTTATTCAGAACCATCTTCAGATCTGATATTTCAGTTACAGGAGTAACGCGTCCAAATCCAGCAACTTTCACATGCTACGTCACATAAAAAAAGAGAAGTCCCCACAAGTGAGTGAATCAAAAGTGAAAGAAGCATTCTTCGTTGGCTAACAGATTCGACAGCTTTTCAAAGACAAGAAGTTTGATGAAATGTTACCTGGCAATGAGAAGGCTGCTAGGGAATGTTTTAAAAAAGTTTGTTTCAATTTCGTATGAAATAAGAGAGCACAGAATTATGAAGTTACGACTGAATTATTGTAATGTTCTGAAAATCTTGGCCTTAACATGTCTTTCTGAGTACACTACCTTCATGTCCGCCTCGTATTCTTCCCTGAAAAACTGCGGAGCAGTTCTGACGGACAAGACGAGCGCCTTCATCAGGTTAGTGAATGTAGTCATGGAGAAGACGTATACAACTGTTTTAGCAGAGTACTCCAGATGTAACTTTTAAGCGACGAGCCAAGCGGAAGCGGGCAGTAGATTAATAGTCTGATCATAAATTCTTCACAATGTCAGGTGAGAACGTAGATGGTGCTAAGAGTGTTCATAGCACCGTGTGAAATGTACTCTAGCCGTATCCACTTCGTCGCATGATCTCACCAAGTTTCAATGTTTCAGGTAGTGGTGATACTGTCACTAAGTGACGAAGTAGTAATTTCTTCACTATTTGAAACTTCATCATAGATGCTTGCCACCCAGTACCAGTCGTTAATAAAGTTTAATTTGTAGCTGAGACTATATACTGCGTACCGTATTGTGATCACTTGGTGCTGCTGTGTTTCACCATGTCAAATACTACCTGAACCAGGATCTACAGCTACATGTACCCGCTCTGGTAGCCGCAAGTGTTAACACGATCTCTTCACGGACGGGAAAGTACACTGGCTCCGATCGAATCCGCCTGGCGGGTTAACAAGGAAGGGTCGGTGTACAGATTAGCCTGGATATTGTTTTTAGGCTGTTTCTCACATTCCAATAAGTGAATACCGCTCCCCCTCAGATAAACACTACGCAAGCATTTAGAAAACTTTCGCTCACTTTCACACAGAGAATTTAAACAACATGCAGACAGATTGGGTGCACTGTTTCTGTCCTTGGGGGATTTGGTGGGGGGGGGGGCCGACGGGGGGGGGGGGGGGGGTAGGAGACTGATAGATTATCTCTGGAACGATCAGGTCAACTCCTGTCCAATGGCTACCTGTATTGAGCCATATCCCGCCGCCACATTTGCGCAGAGAACACGCACTTGTCAGGGAGTGTCGAAAAATCCAAAATAGCCCAGATCTTCCTATCCACACCCTGAGTAATGGAATTGAGCAAAATAGATTGAAATCCAGACACCCCCCTCTCGCAAGTGCCAAAGATATGGTAAAGAACGCTTTTATTCTTGAGGACCGCTGGAGAGAAGAATGGGAGGAAAAGACACCGCCTCAGGTTAACACCTTATTGGGAACATCTAACAGACCTCGGGGCTTTGATTTGCCCCGCAAAATCTGGTCTACCCTTAACAGGATCAGGACGAGCCACGGCCGTTGTGCGGACTCCTTGTACAAATGGAGCATAGTGCCATCACCACAGTGCGACTGCGGCGCTGACAGGCAGACAATTCACCATATCGTGGTAGAATGCCCTCTGAGGGCCTACCCTGGGCCAACAAGGGACTTCATGGATGCGACTAACAGTGCAATCGATTATATTTCTAACCTAGATGTTTGTTTGTGATATTGTAACTGTTTTGTGTGTTATGTACTTTTAGATTTTTCATACGTGATTTGTACTTGCCATACGCTAAATAAATAAATAGGAGACTGATAGATTGATGACCTTAGCTGCTTTTCTACCTACACACTTACTCATCAGCAATGGCAGCAGCTGCTACGTCTAAATATACAGGGTGTTACAGAAAGGTACGGCCAAACTTTCAGGAAACATTCCTCACACACAAAGAAAGAAAATATGTTATGTGGACATGTGTCTGGAAACACATACTTTTTGTAACACCCTGTATACTCTGAAGCCACCGTATCGAGTATGGAAGAGGGTATCTTGTCAATTTCTTTCCTGTTCCACTTACAAACGGGGCGAAGGGAAAACCACTGATGGTATGTCTCCGTACGACTCCTGATTTCTTCGCGGTCCCTACGTGAGGTGTGTGTTAGTGGTGAGAGGAATGTTCTACAGTCAGCTGCAATCACAGTCCTCTAAATTTTCTCAATACTGTTTCGGCAAAAGAACGTTATTTTCTCTTCAGATATTGCCACTTGAGTGCACGAATCATCTCCGTAATACTCGCGTGTTGATCGATCATGCTGGTAAGAAATGTAGCAGCCCGCTACTGAATTGGTTCGATTTCTTCCGTTAATCCGACCAGTTAGGGCTTTGAACTTATCTCCTCCAGAAAGCGAGTCCGTTGCCCTGAGACTGTGACACCATGCTGAACCTCGTAATTCCCTGGTACAAGAGAAAACACTGCGTCAGTCATTTGAGGTTTCGGAGTTCACTGGTATCCGTCACTAGTTCATGGTGGTGACGTAGCTGCAGTCAGTCTGTACCCCCTGAAGTTGTCAGTCTGTTCGCTATTTCACTGATAACTAGAAGTCACAAGTAGCATTTAACTTTCTGTGCCGAAGTTCGTGCTAAGTGTAAGAATCACATTCTCACGCCATGGATGTATAACGAGCGGTCAAAAAGTTTCCGTTCGAAGGCCATACTGTCCAGAATCTGTATGCCAATCAGGCAAAATCGCCGTGATCGTTGAGACAATCATCCTATCGACGCACGAGGTTGAAGATAACCGTTTGGTAAAAGACCGTGTCCTGCTGCATGAAGAAATCCATAACTAACAGCTACACATCCTCGTCCAATAGGAATATTGGACCCTTCGAGGCCTTTTTTAAGGAATCTAAAGTGTGATAATCTCCTGGGGAGACATCAGGACTGTAGAGCGGGTGCTCGAGTGCCTCCAACTTGGATGAAGCTGGCCTAGCAGATCTGCCAGCGTGTTTTGTCGAATGGCGACCAGCAAGGAATTTGGCGCACCATTCCACAGTTGTGGTTTTCGGTAGGCATGCGAGCTGTGCACCATCTTCATTCTCTTGTCTATATCTGCCGGTGACTGTCCTTCGGCAGCCAAGAAAACAGTAACGACGTGTTGGTCATGTTTGGACGCATTTGGTAACAACATGGCCAAATTCACGCTACCGCAATTACCGCATGCACGTCGGAAAGACACGAATGCCACCCTAATACCTCCTCTACATATCAGTGCTTATGTAGCCGCATCGCCCGCATCTCGTGGTCGTGCGCTAGCGTTCTCGATTCCCACGCCCGGGTTCCCGGGTTCGATTCCCGGCGGACTCAGGGATTTTCTCTGCCTCGTGATGGCTGGGTGTTGTGTGATGTCCTTAGGTTAGTTAGGTTTAAGTAGTTCTAAGTTCTAGGGGACTGATGACCATAGATGTTAAGTCCCTTAGTGCTCAGAGCCATTTTTTGTAGCCGCATGAGAGTTGCGCTACGTTGGAAAAACGCTGCAGCAACGCGTTCAGTGGGAAAAACTGTGATCGCTCCTTATGTATAACACACCTACGGTCAAATAAATGAACCAAGAAGCTAATTTGCTCTAAGAAAAATTGTACACATGATGTTCTACCTCGTAGAATCGCTGACATGTCTGCTAAGAGTGTGATATTGGACCGTCTCTACCCCCCCCCCCCATCCCTTCCCCCGCCGGCCGCGGTGGTCTCGCGGTTCTAGGCGCTCAGTCCGGAACCGCGCGACTGCTACAGTCGCAGGTTCGAATCCTACCTCGGGCATGCATGTGTGTGATGTCCTTAGGTTAGTTAGGTTTAAGTAGTTCTAAGTTCTAGGGGACTGATGACCACAGATGTTAAGTCCCATAGTGCTCAGAGCCATTTGAACCATCCCTTCCCCCCTGGCCCCTAAAATATTGCTATGCAGCGCAGCGCAAAGTTTAGATTAAGCTGAAAGGTCAGAGTTCGGTCCAGAGTTGGAGATCTATGAATGTGAATGCCAAGTAAAGGTTTTAGCATCAGATTGATCTATAGCATAGTCTAGTGTTTTTAAACCTGCATGCTTCTTTCATCGTATTTGATTTGACTGAACTAAAAATGCATGGCAAATTCAGAAAACATGTGGTAGATATTGGACAAGGTTCTGATCAGTATTTTGATGCGTGTTATACACATATGTAGAAAGTAACCTGCGAAAAATGCAAATGGGTTGAGGAGAGGGCGGGGGAGGGGGGGCGGGGTGTCCGCTCTATAACTTTTCCAAGATTGCAATATACAATAAACGTTTATGTGTATCTTCAAATATTGCATTTCAACATTCCCGATGTCAGTTCAAATGGCTCTGAGCACTATGGGACTTAACATCTGAGGTGATCAGTCCCCTAGAACTTAGAACTGCTTAAACCTAACTAACCTGAGGACATCACACACATCCATGCCCGGGGCAGGAATCGAACCTGCGACCGTAGTGGTCTCGGGGTTCCAGACTGAAGCTCGTAGAACCGTTCGGCCACAACGGCCGGCCGATGTCAGTTCTTAATTGAAAGATCCATACTTGCTACTCTGTTCACTTGCATATTGTCAACATCACAACACATAACCAAGTCTTTATCAATAACTACACGGCAAAAAATTTTACTGGAGGAGTCCAGTTTAGCAAGGGAAGAATGGAATTTTCTTTATTCACTCACAATATACTTCATATTTAATTGCCGTTTCTTTCAAGTCCCTTAATGGCTTCAAAGGCACACTGTTGAAGGAGTCAGTTTGGACTCTTTTTATGCCAGAACATATCGCTTATATTGCATTGAATCAGCTCACTTGGTCAGATACGTCGATTAGCAAGCAGATATACTTGCCAATGCCTGTTAGTCGTTAATTGTCGCTAGTCACAGTGTAGCATCTGCATTTATAAATTGAAGAAATCGCGTTTAAACGTTGGTTGAGTGGGAAGGGATACGACTTCTGAATTAGTAAAATTAAGTTGTGCCAAATCAAAACTTAAAATCACTCTTACCTAATAGTAGTATCATTGAAATTACTGATGTTTGTAGTCCCATCCCTACAACCTATAGTAGTTCGTCGTGTTAGGGCAACGCAGGAGCGGATTCAAAGGGGTGAGGTCGCGGTCGCCACAGGGTAATGACACCCGCCCCCGCCAAAAAAAAAAGGAATTTTAGTAAAGGAATTTATATTTCTACATATATCGATTTGTAAATTTCACAGTTAATTTATGGGAATGTGGTAGCGTGAAAATTAAGAACCTCGAAAAATGGGAAGAAATTCTAGAAATTATGAGCCGCCATAAACAGAGGACACTTGTCAGTTGCGAACTATGCGTGCGGATAGATTTAAAGCGGATCGAGCACATAAAACTGCTCTCAGGAAAGGTAGTTGCCAGACTGAGATTCAGTAAAGGATTCTCAGGAAATGCAGACCGTCAACAAAGGAGGCAGCTTATAAAATCCTCGTTGAACCAATACTTGGATATTGCTTATCAGTCTGTGATCCGTGCCGGCCGCTGTGATCGAGCGGTTCTAGGCGCTTCAGTCCAGAACCGCGCTGCTGCTACGGTCGCAGGTTCGAATCCTGCCTCGGGCATGGATGTGTGTGATGTCCTTAGGTTCGTTAGGTTTAAGTAGTTCTAAGTCTAGGGGACTGATGACATCAGATGTTAAGTCCCATAGTGCTCAGAGCCATTTGAACCATCTAGGATCCGTACCAGATAGGACTGACAGAGAAAATCCAAAAAAGTGCCGTGCGTTTCGTTTCGTTTCAGATTCGCTAAGTAAGCAAGAAAGCGTTGCGGAGACGATCAACCGACTCCAGTGGGGGACACGGGAAGAGAGGCGTTATGCACCTCTATGTGGTTAACTGTTGAAGTTCTACAACGTACGTTCCTAGAAGAGTCAACAGGTATATTGCTTTCACCTACGTATGTATGAGGAGCCCGTATGGAGCCTTACCGGCAATCGATCTTCCCGCGAACCATTCGCGTCTGGAACAGGAGACGCTGGAAGTGACAGCGATAGACAAACTACCCGCCGCCATACACCGTGAGGCGGCTTGCTTAGTGCAGATATAGATCGAATTACACCTCGAGAACTCTAAAAGGTACAAACTGGGGAGCTACGCCGCAAGTCCGTAAATGCCTTGTGCTACACTGCAGCAGAGTATACGCCTCCCCTATTTGGTACAAATCTTCTCATGCCAAAATGATGGATACTGCTGTGGACGAAGCTTGCAGGCTCATTGGAAGGTGCTGAAAACCTTTCCCTCTTGAGAAAACTTGCTGTCTTGCTGGTATCGCACCTGCAAATATTCGTCTTGTAGCTGTCGCCGATCACGAACAACTGAACGCTCAGAATGTTGAAGCTCACCCACTGTTTGGCCATGAACGACCTTGGCCTAGCCCAAAATCAAGAAAATCTTTCCTTCGAACTGCAGAAACTTTGAAACTGCTTCCATACAAGGCATATAATTAATTGCCTAACGCGCAGGGTAGGCAGCAATCTACGGCTGTTTGATGATGACGCTACGATGTATGCGGATGTGTCACCGCTGAGTGACTGTACGAGAATCCAAGATGTTTCAGACAGAATTTACAGTCACTCTGATGAATGGAAGCTCCTCTAAATGAAGAAAAATATAAGTTAACAGAGATGAGGGCGAAAAACAATCCTGAAATGTTTGAATACAGCATCAGTAGTATGGTGCTTGACAGTCACATCGATTTAACATCTTGGCGTGACGCTACAGAGCGATATGAAATGGGACGAGCATGTGAGGAGTGTAGTAGAGAAGGCGAATGATCGACTTAAAAAAAAATGGTTCAAATGGCTCTGAGCACTATTGGACTTAACATCTGAGGTCGTCAGTGTCCTATAGAACTACTTAAACCTAACTAACCTAAGGACATCACACACATCCATGCCCGAGGCAGGATTCGAACCTACGACCGTAGTAGCAGTGCGGTTCCAGACTGAAGCGCCTAGAACCGCTCGGCCACAACGGCCGGCTGATCGACTTCGATTGGTTGAGACAGTTCTAGAAAAGTGCGGTTCACCTATAACGAAGACCACGTATAGAATATAAGTGTGACCCGTTCATGAGTACTGTTTGAATGTTCGGGATCCTCACCAGTTGGATTAAGGAGACCACCGAAGAAATTCAGAGGTGGGCTGCTAGATTTGCTACCGATAAATTCGCACATCACGAAAATGTTACGGAGATGCTAATAGAACTCAAATGGGAATCCGTGGAGGGCAGGACGCTTTTTTTTTTTAGAGGAACATTATAGAAAACTTTAAATAACCGGTGCTTGAATCTGACTGCAGAATGATTCTACTACCGCCAACGTAGATTTCACGTAAGAACCACGGGGATAACTTAATAGAAATTAGGGCTCTTACGGAGACATGTAGACAATAGTTTTTCCCTCGCTCTGATTTCGAGTGCAACAGAGAAGGAAATGAGCTGTACCATGCACCATACAATGGCTTGCGGAGTATGTATGTGGATGTAGAAGACTTTTGCCATATAAATCCGCAAAAGGAGATTGTACGGAAGCCAAGAACATCTTCCGGCCGGCCACAACGTGGAGTGAAGTATTCGCAGGCCCCTTAACCGTTTAAGAAGTGTTGTCGGTAGGGTGAAGTCGCCCTTCTTAATCTGTGGGGTTTCGCGTCGGAGGTGTGGGTGTGGAGAAGAAAAAACTGTGGAACACCTGTGTCAGCGCAGTCTTTGCGCTAGGTGTGGCTGTTTTAGACAAATGTCAACTGATTTGCAGATCTGGTCAAAGATATTTCTCATTTTATTGTAGATATTTATATACTTTGTATAACTGTATATACTGGAAAGGTAGGCTACTGACATGAGTAAATAAATTGTAAACGCTTGTTCACAAATATCTGCGAATGGTAGTGGACACTGGCGGATTGTCTGCGAATGCTCGTCTGCTTTGTGTTCGCTTCCATTCGCTCCGGCATGGAGGAGGCTTAACTCGCCGCACGAGATTTTCTCCGACATCCTGGGCGTCCTTTAGGCTGCCATTGCAGTGCAACCGCACTGCAGGGCTGTTTATCGACCCAGCAAGTGCCCGCGTTGCATGATGCAAGCCCACCCTCTCAGAGATAAGCACCACGCGATCTTTCCAACCACCGGTGGCTTGCTGATTACACTGGCCAGTGAAATAAGGAACTTCACCCACTTAAACCTTTTATGTTAGGGCGCTGTATCTAGAAACTCACTGAAACCAAGGAAGCCATTTATAATATGATGTAAGCAGCTGTTCGCTAGCGTAAACGACTAAGCGACTCCCTTCACCCAGACGACAGTTTCCTAACGCGTATCTTGTTCCCCTGCTTCATTTCCGTGAAACTTTTGGATGATGAATCTTGTATTCTGATATCAGACAAGGTGAAAGGAGTAGAAACTGACTGCACTGTCCAAACTTCTTATTGCCTTCTTTTATTGTGAATTTGCTCATCGCCGTGCAAGGACCAATTGCACTTGCATGGCGTGTATGTGCACCTACATAGTATGTATTAGACTGAGGCGACAGAAGTCATGATATACACATATACAGGTGGCGGTACTATCGCGTACTCAATACACACTACTGGCCATTAAAATTGCTACACCACGAAGATGACGTGCTACAGACGCAAAATTTAACCGACAGGAAGAAGACGCTGTGATATGCAAATGATTAGCTTTTCAGAGCATTCACACAAGGTTGGCGCCGGTGGCGACACCTACAACGTGCTGATATGAGGAAAGTTTCCAAACGATTTCTAATACACAAACACCAGTTGACCGGCGTTGCCTGGTGAAACGTTGTTGTGATGCCTCGTGTAAGGAGGAGAAATGCCTACCATCACGTTTCCGATTTTGATAAAGGTCGCATTGTAGGCTATCACGATGACGGTTTATCGTATCGCGACATTGCTGCTCGCGTTGGTCGAGATCCAATGACTGTTAGCAGAATATGGAATCGGAACGCCGAGCTGGATCCTAACGGCCTCGTATCACTAGCAGTCGAGATGACAGGCATCTTATCCGCATGTCTGCAACGGATCGTGCAGCCACGTCTCGATCCCTGAGTCAACATATGGAGACGTTTGCAAGACAGCAACCATCTGCACGAACAGTTCGACGACGTTTGCAGCAGCATGGACTATCAGCACAGAGACCATGGCTGCGGTTACCCTTGACGCTGCATCACAGACAGTAGCGCCCGCGATGGTGTGCTCAACGACGAACCTGGGTGCACGAATGGCAAAGCGTCATTTTTTCGGATGAATCGAGGTTCTGTTTACAGCATCATGATGGTCGCATCCGTATTTGGCGACATCGCGGTGAACGCACATTGGAAGCGTGTATTCGTCATAGCCATAGTGGCGTATCACCCGGCGTGATGGTATGGGGTGCCATTGGTTACAAGTCTCGGTCGCGTCTTGTCCGCATTGACAGCACTTTGAACAGTGGACGTTACATTTCACATGTGTTACGACCCGTTGCTCTATCCTTCATTCGATCCCTGCGAAACCCTACATCTCAGCAGGATAATGCACAACCGCATGTTGCAGGTCCTGTACGGGCCTTTCTGGGTACAGAAAATGTTGGACTGCTGCCCTGACCAGCACATTCGACAGATGTCTCTCCAATTGAAAACGTCTGGTCGATGGTGGCCGAGCAACTGGCTCGTCACAATACGCCAGTCACTAATCTTGATGATCTGCGGTGTCGTGTTGAAGCTGCATGGGCAGCTGTACCTGTACACTCCATCCAAGCTCTGTTTGAATCGCCGGCCGCGGTGGTCTCGCGGTTAAGGCGCTCAGTCCGGAACCGCGCGACTGCTACGGTCGCAGGTTCGAATCCTGACTCGGGCATGGATGTGTGTGATGTCCTTAGGTTAGTTAGGTTTAAGTAGTTCTAAGTTCTAGGGAACTGATGACCACAGCAGTTAAGTCCCATACTGCTCAGAACCATTTGAACCATCTGCATTTCTTCTAGGTGTAGCAATTTTAATGGCCAGTATTGTATGAAAGGGCAGTGAATTGGCGGAGCTGTCATTTGTATTGAGGTGATTCGTGTGAAAAAGTTTCCCACGTGGTTATGGTCGCACAACGGAGACTGGCAGACTTTGAACACGGAATGGTAGCTGGAGCTAGACGCATGGGACATTCCATTTCGGAAATCGTTAGGGAATTCAGTATTCCGTGATCCACAGTGTCAAGAGTGTGCCGAGAATACCAAATTTCACATATTATCTCTCATCACGGACAGCGCAGTGGCCGGCGTGAGAGGTGAATAACCTCAGAAATCAGTGTGGAACATACGACAGACGTATCCGTTACAACTGTTCGGGAATCTGGGCGTTAATGGGCCATGGAGCAAACGACCGACACGAGTACCTCTGCTAACAGCACGACATCGCCTGCAGTGCCCCTCCTGGCCTCGTGACCATATCGGTTGAGCCCTAGATGACTGGAAGACCATAGCCTGGTCAGATGAGTCTCGATCTCAGTTGGTATGAGGTTATGGTAGGGTTAGAGTGTGGCGCAGACCCCATGAATCCATGGACCCAAGTTTTCAACAAGGCTCTGTGCAAGCTGATAGTTTCTTCATAATGATGTGGACTGAGATTACATGGAATAGACTGGATCGTCTGGTCCAACTGAACCGATCGTTGAGTGGCAATTGTTGTGTTCGGCTACTTGGAGAATATTTGCAGCCATTCATGGATATAACTTTTATACATGACAATGCGCCATGTCACCAGGCCACAATTGTTCATAATTGGTTTGAAGAACATTCTGAACAGTTCGAGCGAATGATTTGGCAACCCACATTGCCCGACATGATTTCCATCGAACCTTTATGAAACATAATCGAAAGGTAGATTCGCGCACAGAATCCTGCACCGGCAACACTTTCGCAATTATGGATGGTTGTAGAGGCATCATGGATCAGTATTTCTACAGGGGACTTCCACCGATTTCTTGAGTCCATGCCACATATACATCTACAGCATACTCTGCAAGCCACCAAATGGTCTGTGGGGGAAGGCACTTTCGGTAACACTATCTGATTGCTCCAACCCTGTTTCACTCGCGAATAGTGCGTGGGAAGAAAGATTGTCGGTAAGTCTCTGTATTGGCTCTAACTTCTTGAATTTTCTCCTCGTGTTCAATACACGAGATGTATGTAGGGGGAAGTAATATGTTGTCCGACTCCCCCTTAAATGTGCTGTCCCGAAATTTCAATAGAAAATCTCTCCGTGATGCACAACGCGTCTCTTGTAACGACTGCCAGTGAAGTTCGTTTAGCATCTCCGTAACGCTCTCTCGCAAGCTAAACGATCCTGTGACGAAACGCGCTGCTCTTCATTGGATCTTCTCTATCAGTCCTACCTGACAGGGATCCCAGATAGATTAACAATACTCAGGAATCGGGCGAACAAGCGCCTTATAAGACACTTCTTTCGTGGATGAGTTACATTTCCTTAAGATTCTTCCGATGAATCTGGTGTCCGCTTTTCCCACTATCTGTTTTATATGGTCATTCCACTTAAGGCCGCTCTGGATAGTTACGCCTAGATATTTTACGGCAGACGCTATCTCCAGCTGTTTGTCATCAGTAGTGTAGCTGTACAGTAGTGGATTTCTTTCCCTATGTATGCGCAATATGTTACATTTATTTACGTTCGGGGTCAACTGCCAGAGCCTGCACCATTCATCAATTCTCTGCAGGTCATTCTGCAAATTCTTCCTATCTTCTGGCGTTGCTACCTTGGTATAAACTACTGCATCATCTCAAAGAGCCTTAAAGAGCATCCGACGCCTTCTACTAGATTACTTATGTATCAGCAAATGGAGCAACCCACTATCATCCAGAAATTAAAAAGTAGGAGACTGCAATGGAGTGGACATGTGGCTCAAATGGAAAACAAGAGAATCACCAAAAAAGCATTTGAAGCAACTCTCCAGGCAACAGGACCATTGGGCCGACCTCGTACAAGGTGGACAGATGACATAGAGGAGGACATCGCAGCAATTTCCGCAGGGTGGAGAGAGACTGCGAGAGGTAGAAGGCGGTGGTGAAAGCATATCGTTGATGCACGCTGGTCTACTGTGCCTGTGATCACTGAGGAGGAGGAGAAGAAGAAGAAGAAGAAGAAGGATGTAGTCTCTTATTGCGCTTAACAAAATGCTAAATGCAAAAGGATATGAACACATTTTACGGCGTCGTGTACTGTGTGCAGTAGAGGAACAGTTCAGAGACAAGGGTTGTTAGCACCAGCATGATGACGCAGCCAGTAATAAAGCAGCATCTGTGATGCGATGATGTGTGGACGCAACATTCCTGGAATGGACTGGCCCAGAGTCCTGACCTAAACATGATGGAACAGTTTTGAGATTAAGTTGAAACGTCAGCTTTGTTCCAGACCCAGCGTCCAACATTACTACCTTCTACGATTTCGACTCTTGAGGAAGAATGGGTTGGCATTCCTCCACAGACATTCGGACCTCTCATTGAAAGTGTCTCCATCGAAGTTCAAGCCTTCATAAGGGAAAAAGACGGTCACATCCCATATTAAAGTCCACTAATGGCTACGCCATCGCCAACGGCCGTGCCGCACTTGGATGGGTGACCGACCGTCCCGTCTGCCGAGCGCTGTTGGCAAGCGGGGTGCACTCAACCCTTGTGAGACAAATTGAGGAGCTACTTGACTGAGAAGTAGCGGCTCCAGTCTATAGGATGAGGATGACACGGCGATCGGTCAGCACCGTTGGGTCTTCCGAGACCTCTGCAGATGGTTTTTCATGACTGTCCCGATACTTTGATCAGATAAAGTATCTGCCATTGGAGGATAGTTAGAGGAGGACCACTTGTGGGCGCTGTCTCTTCCCACTTCCTCAGGCCTTTGGGATACTATTTGTGCAATCACGTAAAACATCTTGTGTATGCTGCAGTCATTTGGAATACAAAGACGTTTCATCAACGTGGTGCGAAAGCCAGCAAAACCATTCGACAACTTTTGGGGATGTCTGAAAGGGTCGAGACTTCCTTTTTTTTTATGAATCAATGGGAGACTCTTTTCGACATGTGTTATTAGTTTCTGAATTCAGAACTTTCTAAAATATTATATTATTAAAAAGTCAAAATCGGGAGCTTTCGGACATACGGACATAGGGCTATGTTTCTTCTCTGAGTTCATAAAGTTTGTAAAAGTATTTTTGATGCTCCTTGTATGTTCGAACACACAGATGAAACCAAGAAGGTGAAGAGCTTTTTTTTTTTTTTTTTATAAAGCTAAAATTTGTAAAGACTCTTTTGTAAAACCAAGGTTGTATTAGATTGATATCTGGCTGTTAACGAAAGCACACTCAAATTAGTCTACTTCTTTGCATGTGAGATCTCTCCTACAGACTAGCCAAATTTAGGCTGACGATGGACTTATTTTGTGTTGCAGGTGAGTGGCGAAAGAGCATGTGCTGCCGTCTGGTGAGTAAACTTCAAAATAACATCCTGGTCTCGAAGAGGACATCTTACTTTTACCGAATTCGGGAGGACGACGGTTCAATCCCGTCTCCGGCCATCCTGATTTAGGTTTTCCGTGATTTCCCTAAATCGCTTCAGGCAAATGCCGGGATGGTTCCTTTGAAAGGGCACGGCCGATTTCCTTCCCCATTCTTCCCTCACCCGAGCTTGCGCTCCGTCTCTAATGGCCTCGTTGTCGACGGGACGTTAAACACTAATCTCCTCCTCCTCCGAATGTCAACATTTCTAATGAACTTGTAATTGCACCTCAGATTGCGACAATCAAGTCTTAAACGAACGTCCTATGTGTAGATTTGTTGTCTTAAGGAGTCAGGCTGTGTTGGCTGCTCATCTTAAATGAACAAATCTAATATGTTATTGTGTTGCTTAAGGCTTTCATGACAGACTAATTGTTGCCTAGGCTGGTATGTGTAATTAGGAGGAACATAGTCATGCCTCAACTGTGTTTTTGACGCACTAAAGATGTTGCTCAGCTGTTGGGGAGATTTCACACTGAATCCGATCTTTCGTCCGAGAAAGGTTTCCACACTTGTATTCCTATATGAAATGTGGGGAAACCCCTTGACTGCGTCCTCAGGATTGAGATAATAAACGAGTTTACCCACTATGTTGTAGAGGTATATACGATCTATAGGGCACTGGGGATTAAATGCCTTAGACATACAAATTCTCACATCTGCTTCGAATTTTTGAATCCATTAAGAGCCACCAAGCTGGTATAGACATCCATCAGATAAATAAGTCCGAGTTATCGAGGCTTCCTTCTCCGTCTACAGAGGCTGCGAGAGGAGGTTGCGATGGTTGTCAGCAAGAGCTGCTTAGTGCGATAGACTTGAGATAGCAATGCTGAAGGAAACCAGTCCATAGCAGCACACTATGCCACACTACTGTATACAGTATTCTCCCCATTAAGGGACTGGTTCATATGTCTTAGGAAGGAGAGGCAGTCTGTGAAGGCAAATACCCAGCCGTGGCACACTTCCCAGGAGCCACTGGGTCGAGAGGAAGTGCTGTTGATGTGTCTCTGGATTGGGCAATGTGCACGCATGGACTACTACGAGGGTGAGTCGAATGAAAACCTTAAATTTGTAATAACAAATGGACATTTCGCGCCGTTATCCTATAAGTTGGTAAGCGTGCAGAATGGCCTGCAGGTGGCAGCATAGTGCAGATCACCGTCGCAGTATCAGTATAAAGATGGCCGCCCAACTTGCGACTTGCACCAGGGAAGAACAGCGTTCTGTTATTCCGTTTTTGCGTAGTGAAGGTGTGAAACCTATTGAAATTCATCGACAAATGAAGGTTCTGTACGGTGATGCATGTTTGCCACAGCAGCAAGTCTACGAATTGAGTAGGAAGTTCGCAAATGGTGTGACTTCAGTGGAAGATGCTCCTCGTCCAGGTCAGACACAACGCGTTGTGACTCCACAGAACATTGCAGCAGTTGAAACCATAGTGAAGGAAAACCGCCGAGTGACACTGAATGACATTACAACATGTTTACAGATTAGTCACGAGTCAGCACACCACATTGTCCTTGATGTGCTCCAGTTTCACCAAGTGTCTGCAAAATGGGTGCCACGGCAGCTGACTCCTGAAATCAGAGAACGACGTGTTGATGCTTGTGAAGAACTTCTTCGGCGCTTTGAACGAGAAGGTGACGGCTTCCTTGCAAGAATCGTTACTGGGGACGAAACCTGGGTTCACTTCCACCAACCGGAAACGAAGAGAGAGAGCGAGGAATGGCGCCATTCCTCATCATCAAAACCAAAGAAGTTTCGAACAGAACCATCAGCAGGGAAGGCTATGCTGACTCTCTTTTGGGACGAAAAAGGCGTCATTTTGGAGCATTACATGCCTAGAGGGACCACTGTCACCAGTGCACCATACACAGATCTCCTAAAAAAATCATCTTCGGCCTGCAATCAAATCAAAGCGAAGTGGATTGCTGTCAGCAAGTGCCCTTTTGCAACATGACAATGCAAGGCCCGACACTGCCTGTACAACAGTTGCAACAATCACAGACCTGCATTTTGAATGTCTTCCTCATCCATCATACTCACCAGACCTTGTCCCAAGTTATTTCCATATGTCTGGACCACTCAAAGACACAATGGGAGGAAAGAAGTTCCGTTCGATCAAGAGGTATTACACGCGGTTCATGAGTGGTTGCGCAGACTACCAAAAGAATTGTTTTCTAAAGGAATTTATGCACTTTGTAAGCGCTGGAGAATTTGCATTGAGCGCATTATTTAAAAAAATATTTAAGGTTTTCATTTGGCTCACCCTCGTACTCTGACGAGGATGAATCAGAATGTGATGCTGGTGGCTTACGATTATAAAGTGAACCTATCGATACTGATTGGCTTTGACTTGTAATTATGTTGTTGCATGTGACACCATACACACGCAAACAGAGGTAAAAAAAATCAACTGAGAATATTTTGCTTTTACAATGTGAACTCAAACTCCACTGACAAAATTTCACCAGTTCTTGTGTATGATTTTGTACACACTGGAAGGAGAGATGAGCCTCCTCTTGCAGAAATGATTAGCGAACAATATAATGCAACAATCAGAAGATTTATTTTAATTATACTTCTCCATTCATATGAAGACTAATTACAAATAACGCAGCAAGAATCAGAGTGCAGCTCATACAATAGCAACAGGATGAGGGTTTCTGTACGAAGCATAAACAATGGTGTCTCAGTGATGAGGCTCCAGGTGCAAGTGGGCTGAGTGTCTGCCACTGTGCTCGTGGTATGGAGCTGCTGCAGGTGTGGCTCAGCAGGCATGCTCCATTAGGTCCGCCAGGTCGAGCACGACCACTTTCAGCATCAGATGGAACCTTGTAATTCTGTTGCCAACTGTAATCCCCATAGGGTGGTATCAGTATGTGATACCACAGTTCAGGAATTTTTCTGAGTACTTTGGTATAACAGACTCATGGTCTTCGCTGGCTTGTTACAGAGTAGTTGAATTTCGTTTGATTTCTCAACCACATTTGTCGTTATACAGGGCTATTACAAATGATTGAAGCGATTTCATAAATTCACTGTAGCTCCATTCATTGACATATGGTCACGACACACTACAGATACGTAGAAAAACTCATAAAGTTTTGTTCGGCTGAAGCCGCACTTCAGGTTTCTGCCGCCAGAGCGCAGTGAGACAAAATGGCGAGAGGAGTCGAGAAAGCGTATGTCGTGCTTGAAATGCACTCACATCAGTCAGTCATAACAGTGCAACGACACTTCAGGACGAAGTTCAACAAAGATCCACCAACTGCTAACTCCATTCGGCGATGGTATGCACAGTTTAAAGCTTCTGGATGCCTCTGTAAGGGGAAATCAACGGTTCGGCCTGCAGTGAGCGAAGAAACGGTTGAACGCGTGCGGGCAAGTTTCACGCGTAGCCCGCGGAAGTCGACGAATAAAGCCAGCAGGGAGCTAAACGTACCACAGCGGGCGGTTTGGAAAATCTTACGGAAAAGGCTAAAGCAGAAGCCTTACCGTTTACAATTGCTACAAGCCCTGTCACCCGATGACAAAGTCAAACGCTTTGAATTTTCGGCGCGGTTGCAACAGCTCATGGAAGAGGATGCGTTCAGTGCGAAACTTGTTTTCAGTGATGAAGCAACATTTTTTCTTAATGGTGAAGTGAACAGACACAATGTGCGAATCTGGGCGGTAGAGAATCCTCACGCATTCGTGCAGCAAATTCGCAATTCACCAAAAGTTAACCTGTTTTGTGCAATCTCACGGTTTAAAGTTTACGGCCCCCTTTTCTTCTGCGAAAAAAACGTTACAGGACACGTATATCTGGACATGCTGGAAAATTGGCTCATGCCACAACTGGAGACCGACAGCGCCGACTTCATCTTTCAACAGGATGGTGCTCCACCGCACTTCCATCATGATGTTCGGCATTTCTTAAACAGGAGATTGGAAAACCGATGGATCGGTCGTGGTGGAGATCATGATCAGCAATTCATGTCATGGCCTCCACGCTCTCCCGACTTAACCCCATGCGATTTCTTTCTGTGGGGTTATGTGAAAGATTCAGTGTTTAAACCTCCTCTACCAAGAAACGTGCCAGAACTGCGAGCTCACATCAATGATGCTTTCAAACTCATTGATGGGGACATGCTGCGCCGAGTGTGGGAGGAACTTGATTATCGGCTTGATGTCTGCCGAATCACTAAAGGGGCACATATCGAACATTTGTGAATGCCTAAAAAAACTTTTTGAGTTTTTGTGTGTGTGTGCAAAGCATTGTGAAAATATCTCAAATAATAAAGTTATTGTAGAGCTGTGAAATCGCTTCAATCATTTGTAATAACCCTGTATATGTATTGCACTGAAAATATCTGTGCATCTGAAAATATCTGCACTACGTTGTGGTGTCTGTCTCGTTTGGAAACGACCTTGTTCAACTCACTCACGGTACTGTCAACAATAAGGCTTACTTTAATCTTCGTTCTCAACCCTGCTTTTAGTGCTCGGCTGTATCACGGGTTTGTTTTTCCAGCAATGTTAGCTTCCGTCATCAATGGTACCCAGCAGTATGGATAGGTTTGCTGATACAGAGTTGGCCAACAAACACAACACAACACAAGGACGCTATGCGGAGCTGTTCCCAAAGAGACAGCAACTACATCTCAGAACGTTTGCATCTGAGGTTTGTTACACTATCCCATTTTTGTCTTGTATGTTTTGGTGAGGACTGGAGTGCGACAAGAAGACTGCCTCTCCCCTCTCCTGTTCAACCTGGTACTGGAGAGAGCCCTGAGAGAGGTAGCAAGCCTAGAGACAGGAATGCAGCTAGGATCAACATCCTGGCCTATGCGGATGATGTAGTTTTAATAGCATATGACAAGAACATTAATAGAAGAGACAATGAGAGCAGGCCTGAAGTTGAATATAGATGAGACAAAATACCTCGTAGTTAGCAGAGAAAATGATGAAAGATCTCTGAAGGTGAAGGACAAAGTCTTTGAAAGGGTAAAAGACTTTAAATGTCTTGGGGCTATACTCAATGAAAGAAAGGTGACAGATCAGAAAATTACCGCACGAATACAAGCAGGAACAGGTCAAGGTTTGCTCTGGGAAAGCTGTTAAAGTCCCAGCTTCTGTCGAGATCCTCAAAGATCAGGTTCTACAACCTGTAGTCGTATATGGAGCAGAGACCTGGACCATAACCCAAAAGATAGAAAGAAAACTCCTGACATTTGAAAATTCCACCTTCAGACAGATTTTTGGGCCAGTGAAGGATGGAGGTGAACGGAGGAAAAGAAAGAACTGTGAATTGCAGGAGCTATACAAGTCGATGAACATCGTGGCAGTGGTCAAAGAAAGAAGACTGAAGTGGTATGGACACGTAATGTGTCGAGAAGGCCAGATCATCAGGCAGGTAGTGGAGGAAGATATTAGAGGCAAAAGACCACGACTCCGATGGATTGATCAGGTCAGGGAGGATGTGAGTACGCTGGGTCTGTCTGAAGAAGAATACATGGACCGAAGACGCTGGAGGAGGCTGATTGGTGAGGCCAAAGACCGACTACGGTTTGTGTGGCCAATGCAGTAAGTAAGTAGGTGACTGCATATCACAGGTTTTTTTCAATTTAGTGAAGGCCGTTTCACAGAAACATAGGTAACAAATCGAATAAATTATTATTATATTGTTCTTCTGTAATATGCAACCAGGACCACTGATTCCTTAAACTAAAATGTTCCAAAAGTTTGTCACTGCAGTTCGGTTTCGCCATATATATTATTTTTCCGAAGTCTAAGGTCTAGGTTAGGTTGAAAGGTAATACGTTGTTTATGTAGTGAGGAGTGCAGCAAATATGAAGTGGAAATCCCCTTTCTCTTGATCTGCAGTGAGCTCGAGCTCTGGATTGTGAGTTAACGATAACAGAGAATGTTGTTACATGAGAATAACAATTCTATATCTATAATGTCCGCCTAGGAATCAAAGACGATTTGCTTGTTATATCAGACACAACGACCTCAGAGAATCTCGGTCCTCGCAGATCAGAGATAGAAAACATTAATATGATTTTAGTAAACTGCATCCAAGGGAAGGTCCCAGAATTAGTATCGCTTACTGACGGTTATAATGCACAGATAGCATTGGGACAGAAAGCTGGTTGAAACCAGACGTCAGTGACAACAAAATCCTTAGTTCAGACTGGAATGTTCGTAGTAAGGATACGTTAGTCGCCTGTGGTGGCGGCGTGTTAATTGCAATAAAAAAATCGATAAAATCTAGCGAGGTTACCACGGATTCCGAATGTGAATTAATCTGGGTGAAACTGAATATCAAAGAACGGTTAAAAATGGTGATCGGATGCTATTATAGACCACCTGGGTCAGGATCTGTAGTTGTAGAGCGCTTCAGACAAAGCTTGCAGAATATTATTAATAATTTTCCTGATTATGCCGTTGTAATAGGGGGCGACTTCAACTTGCCAGGTGTAGAGTGGGAGTGTTATGCCACCAAAATTGACGCCCGAGACAGGGAATCGTGTGGCATTGTTCTGGATGTCTTGTCCGAAAATTACCGTGAGCAGATAGAGAACCAACTCGTGAGGGTAACGTCTTAGACCTCCTGGCAACAAACAGATCTGAACTTATCGAATCACTTAACGTAGAGGGGAGTACCAATAATCATACGGCTGTGACAGAATCTATGACGACGGGTTCTACAACGAATGTTAAGAAAGGTAGGAAGATATATTTGCTCAGCAAGGGTGTCAGGATACAAATTTCAGAATATCTCAGCAGTCAACATCAAATATTCGCTGATAACGACGAAGATGTGGAGAACAAATGGAAAAAAATTCAAAGGCATCGTTCAGTATGACCTAGAAAAGCATGTTCCGAGTAAGATTTTAAGGGATGGAAAAGATCCGCCATGGTTTAATAGCCGTGTTAGAAAAGCGCTACGTAAACAAAGGACACTTCATCTCAGATTCAAACAAAAGCTGAACTAAGCGAAAATGAGCGCAAGGAGAGCAATGAGAGAAGCGTTCAATGATTTTGAAAGTAAGAAATAGTCAACCGATCTGAGTAAAAACCCTAAGAGATTTTGGTCGTATGTAAAATCAGTAAGTGGGTCAAAATCATCTATTCATTCCCTCAGCGACCACACCGGCACCGAAACGGAAGATAACAGAGAGAAGGCCGAAATACTGAATTCGGTCTTCCGAAGTTGTTTCACCGCGGAAGATCGTAACACTGTTCCTTCTTTCAATCGCCGTACGAACATAGAAATGGCAGATATTGGGATAACCGATCGCGGAATTGAAAAGCAGCTGCAATCGATTAGTTGCGGAAAGGCTTCAGGACCAGATGAGATACCTGTAAGATTCTATAAAGATTATACGAAAGTACTTGCCCCCTTCTAGCAGTAATTTATCGTAGATCGCTTGAGCAACGAAAGGTACCTAATGACTGGAAAAAAGCGCAGGTCATTCCCGTTTTTAAGAAAGGCCAAAGACAGATCGACACAATTATAGACCTATATCGTTGACGTCTACATGTTGAAGAATTATGGTACATATTTTATGCTCAAGAATTATGATGTTTTTGAAAAATGAACAGCTCCTCTATAAAAATGAACATGGATTTCGCAAACTGAGATACTGCGAACTAAGCTCGCTCTGTTCCTCCATGAGATCCACAGCGCAATGGACAACGTTGCTCAGACTGATGTCGTGTTCCTCGATTTCAGTAAAGCATTTGACACCGTCCCGCATTGCCGTTTAATGAAAACAAATACGAGCTTACGCAGAATCGGAGAGAATGAGATCCACAGCGCAATGGACAACGTCGCTCAGAGTAATGTCGTGTTTCTCGATTTCAGTAAGGCAATTGACACGGTCCCGCATTGCCGTTTAATGAAAACAAATACGAACTTACGCAGAATCGGAGCGAATGAGATCCACAGCGCAATGGACAACGTCGCTCAGAGTAATGTCGTGTTTCTCTATTTCAGTAAGGCAATTGACACGGTCCCGCATTGCCGTTTAATGAAAACAAATACGAGCTTACGCAGAATCGGAGAGAATGAGATCCACAGCGCAATGGACAACGTCGCTCAGAGTAATGTCGTGTTTCTCGATTTCAGTAAGGCAATTGACACGGTCCCGCATTGCCGTTTAATGAAAACAAATACGAGCTTACGCAGAATCGGAGAGAATGAGATCCACAGCGCAATGGACAACGTCGCTCAGAGTAATGTCGTGTTTCTCGATTTCAGTAAGGCAATTGACACGGTCCCGCATTGCCGTTTAATGAAAACAAATACGAGCTTACGCAGAATCGGAGAGAATGAGATCCACAGCGCAATGGACAACGTCGCTCAGAGTAATGTCGTGTTTCTCGATTTCAGTAAGGCAATTGACACGGTCCCGCATTGCCGTTTAATGAAAACAAATACGAGCTTACGCAGAATCGGAGAGAATGAGATCCACAGCGCAATGGACAACGTCGCTCAGAGTAATGTCGTGTTTCTCGATTTCAGTAAGGCAATTGACACGGTCCCGCATTGCCGTTTAATGAAAACAAATACGAGCTTACGCAGAATCGGAGAGAATGAGATCCACAGCGCAATGGACAACGTCGCTCAGAGTAATGTCGTGTTTCTCGATTTCAGTAAGGCAATTGACACGGTCCCGCATTGCCGTTTAATGAAAACAAATACGAGCTTAAGCAGAATCGGAGAGAATGAGATCCACAGCGCAATGGACAACGTCGCTCAGAGTAATGTCGTGTTTCTCGATTTCAGTAAGGCAATTGACACGGTCCCGCATTGCCGTTTAATGAAAACAAATACGAGCTTACGCAGAATCGGAGAGAATGAGATCCACAGCGCAATGGACAACGTCGCTCAGAGTAATGTCGTGTTTCTCGATTTCAGTAAGGCAATTGACACGGTCCCGCATTGCCGTTTAATGAAAACAAATACGAGCTTACGCAGAATCGGAGAGAATGAGATCCACAGCGCAATGGACAACGTCGCTCAGAGTAATGTCGTGTTTCTCGATTTCAGTAAGGCAATTGACACGGTCCCGCATTGCCGTTTAATGAAAACAAATACGAGCTTACGCAGAATCGGAGAGAATGAGATCCACAGCGCAATGGACAACGTCGCTCAGAGTAATGTCGTGTTTCTCGATTTCAGTAAGGCAATTGACACGGTCCCGCATTGCCGTTTAATGAAAACAAATACGAGCTTACGCAGAATCGGAGAGAATGAGATCCACAGCGCAATGGACAACGTCGCTCAGAGTAATGTCGTGTTTCTCGATTTCAGTAAGGCAATTGACACGGTCCCGCATTGCCGTTTAATGAAAACAAATACGAGCTTACGCAGAATCGGAGAGAATGAGATCCACAGCGCAATGGACAACGTCGCTCAGAGTAATGTCGTGTTTCTCGATTTCAGTAAGGCAATTGACACGGTCCCGCATTGCCGTTTAATGAAAACAAATACGAGCTTACGCAGAATCGGAGAGAATGAGATCCACAGCGCAATGGACAACGTCGCTCAGAGTAATGTCGTGTTTCTCGATTTCAGTAAGGCAATTGACACGGTCCCGCATTGCCGTTTAATGAAAACAAATACGAGCTTACGCAGAATCGGAGAGAATGAGATCCACAGCGCAATGGACAACGTCGCTCAGAGTAATGTCGTGTTTCTCGATTTCAGTAAGGCAATTGACACGGTCCCGCATTGCCGTTTAATGAAAACAAATACGAGCTTACGCAGAATCGGAGAGAATGAGATCCACAGCGCAATGGACAACGTCGCTCAGAGTAATGTCGTGTTTCTCGATTTCAGTAAGGCAATTGACACGGTCCCGCATTGCCGTTTAATGAAAACAAATACGAGCTTACGCAGAATCGGAGAGAATGAGATCCACAGCGCAATGGACAACGTCGCTCAGAGTAATGTCGTGTTTCTCGATTTCAGTAAGGCAATTGACACGGTCCCGCATTGCCGTTTAATGAAAACAAATACGAGCTTACGCAGAATCGGAGAGAATGAGATCCACAGCGCAATGGACAACGTCGCTCAGAGTAATGTCGTGTTTCTCGATTTCAGTAAGGCAATTGACACGGTCCCGCATTGCCGTTTAATGAAAACAAATACGAGCTTACGCAGAATCGGAGAGAATGAGATCCACAGCGCAATGGACAACGTCGCTCAGAGTAATGTCGTGTTTCTCGATTTCAGTAAGGCAATTGACACGGTCCCGCATTGCCGTTTAATGAAAACAAATACGAGCTTACGCAGAATCGGAGAGAATGAGATCCACAGCGCAATGGACAACGTCGCTCAGAGTAATGTCGTGTTTCTCGATTTCAGTAAGGCAATTGACACGGTCCCGCATTGCCGTTTAATGAAAACAAATACGAGCTTACGCAGAATCGGAGAGAATGAGATCCACAGCGCAATGGACAACGTCGCTCAGAGTAATGTCGTGTTTCTCGATTTCAGTAAGGCAATTGACACGGTCCCGCATTGCCGTTTAATGAAAACAAATACGAGCTTACGCAGAATCGGAGAGAATGAGATCCACAGCGCAATGGACAACGTCGCTCAGAGTAATGTCGTGTTTCTCGATTTCAGTAAGGCAATTGACACGGTCCCGCATTGCCGTTTAATGAAAACAAATACGAGCTTACGCAGAATCGGAGAGAATGAGATCCACAGCGCAATGGACAACGTCGCTCAGAGTAATGTCGTGTTTCTCGATTTCAGTAAGGCAATTGACACGGTCCCGCATTGCCGTTTAATGAAAACAAATACGAGCTTACGCAGAATCGGAGAGAATGAGATCCACAGCGCAATGGACAACGTCGCTCAGAGTAATGTCGTGTTTCTCGATTTCAGTAAGGCAATTGACACGGTCCCGCATTGCCGTTTAATGAAAACAAATACGAGCTTACGCAGAATCGGAGAGAATGAGATCCACAGCGCAATGGACAACGTCGCTCAGAGTAATGTCGTGTTTCTCTATTTCAGTAAGGCAATTGACACGGTCCCGCATTGCCGTTTAATGAAAACAAATACGAGCTTACGCAGAATCGGAGAGAATGAGATCCACAGCGCAATGGACAACGTCGCTCAGAGTAATGTCGTGTTTCTCGATTTCAGTAAGGCAATTGACACGGTCCCGCATTGCCGTTTAATGAAAACAAATACGAGCTTACGCAGAATCGGAGAGAATGAGATCCACAGCGCAATGGACAACGTCGCTCAGAGTAATGTCGTGTTTCTCGATTTCAGTAAGGCAATTGACACGGTCCCGCATTGCCGTTTAATGAAAACAAATACGAGCTTACGCAGAATCGGAGCAGACCTGCGATTGGATTCTTCTTGCAGATAGAACTCAACACGTCGCTCGGAAATAAATCGACAGATGTAAAGGTAATATCCGGAGTACCGCATGGAAGCGTGGTATGAACATTGCTGTGTACAATATATGAACTCGTAAATGATGTAGTAGAAAGCGTCTGATGCTCTTTAAGACTATTCGCTGATGATGCACTTGTCTATACCAAATTAGTAGCGCCAGAAGATAGTAACAAGTTGCTGAACGACCTGCAGAGAATTGATGAATGGTGCATGCTCTGACAGTGGACCCTAAACGTAAATAAATGTAACATATTGGGCATACATAGGAAAAGAAATCCACTACTGTACAGCTACACTATTGATGACAAACAGCCGGAGACAGTGTCTACCGTCAAATATCTGGGCATAACAATGCAGAGCGACCTTAAGTGGAATGACCATATAAAACAGATTGTGGAAATAGCAGACACACGACTCAGATATATCGGAAGAATCTTAACGAAATATAAATCCACGAAAGAAGTGGCTTATTAGGCGCTTGTTCGCCCGATTCTTTTGTTCATCTACCTGGGATCCCTGTCAGGTGGGACTGATAGAGGAGATAGAGAATATCCAACGAAGAGCGGCGCGTTTCGTCACGAGATCGTTTAGCTGGCGAGAGAGCGTTACGGAGACGATAAACAAACTCCACTGGCAGACGTTACAAGAGAGGTGTTGTGTATCACAGTGAGATTTACTATTGAAATTTCGGTACAGCTCTTTTCAGGGGAAGTCAGACAACATATTTCTTCCCCGACGTACATATCGCTTATTGACCACGAGGAGAAAATTCGAGAAATTAGAGCCAACACGGAGGCTTACCGACGATCATTCTTCCCACGCACTATTCGCGAGTGAAACAGGGTTGGAGGGATCAGGTAGTGGTACCGAAAGTACCCCCGCCACAGACCATTAGGTGGTTTGCGAAGTATGATGTAGATGTAGATGAAAAAACACCTTTTTTTCAAGTGACTCAAACATGTTTCAGAATATTTAAAGTGGTGAGTGATCTATAAAATGATATTAATGTGAATTTGATTGGCGAGTTATCACATCACTTCACGATTTTGTTGTGGCAAGATATTTCTCTCATGTATTTGCTAGTATTTACGTTTTTCTTCCGCAGATCCTCTTTATTTTGCGTTTTCCGGAGCTACTGAGAACAGCACACAAACGCTAGACATATTTTCTAGAATTTTGTTTGTAACGAACACTACCAATTGCGTAACTGGCGGACCTTATATCCGATAAATTTAACAGCGAACACAGCTAATGCAAGAGCAACAAATGCGAATGATGAACAATAATTCTTATTATGGCGCGCATTTTGCGCTTATTGAATTTCGATGAGTGTTTATGTACGACATTTTGATGGTCCTCTGAGGCGGATGGTATGGCGAAGTTCGATATTTCGTACCTCGCATTGGTAGAATGCACAATACTTGGTAATGAGAGGGCACTTAATAGTTTGGACGGAGCATAGCGCTCGTGTGTTGCGCGATGCAAGAATTAGAACATTATGACGTTCGCAGAGACAGCACAGGTTTGGCAGAAACTATTTGTATCAAGCACAGGATGTCTTAATGACTCTGTAATTTGCAAGTACGCAGTGCAGGCACCCTGATATTACTCTCACCTACGTTCGACTTCAACTTGCAGTAACCACTCACAGACAGCAAGTGGCAGCAGTGAAGGGTATATGCAGCGTGTCGGGGGGACACAGAAAACAGTGTAGTGGTTCTCGTAATGCGGAACCGGAGCGATTTATACACTACTGGCCATTAAAATTGCTACATCAAGAAGAAATGCAAATGATAAACGGTTATTCATTGGACAAATATATTATACTAGAACTGACATGTGATTACAATTTCACGCAATTTGGGTCCATAGATCCTGAGAAATCAGTACCCAGAACAACCACCTCTGGCCGTAATAACGGCCTTGATGCGCCTGGGCATTGAGTCAAACGGAGCTTGGATGGCGTGTACAGGTACAGCTGCCCATGCAGCTTCAACACGTTACCACAGTTCATCAAGAGTAGTGACTGGCGTATTGTGACGAGTCAGTTGCTCTGCCACTATTGACCAGACGTTTTCAATTGGTGAGAGATGTGGTGAATGTGCTGGCCAGGGCAGCAGTCGAACATTTTCTGTATCCGAAAAGGCCCGTACAGGACCTGCAACATGCGGTCGTGCATTATTCTGATGAAATGTAGGGTTTCGCAGGGATCGAATGAAGGGTAGAGCCACCGGTCATAACACATCTGAAATGTAACGTCCACTGTTCAAAGTGACGTCAATGCGAACAAGAGGTGACCGAGATGCGTAACCAGTGGCACCTCATACCATCACGCCGGAAGATACGATAGTATGGCGATGACGAATACACGCTTCCAATGTGCGATCACCGCGATGTCGCTAAACACGGATGCGACCATCATGATGTTGTAAACAGAACCTAGATTGATCCGAAAAAATGACGTTTTGCGATTCGTGCACCCAGGTTCGTCGTTGAGTACACCATCGCAGGCGCTCCTGTCTGTGATGCAGCGTCAACGGTAACCGCAGCAATGCTGCTGCAAACGTCGTCGAACTGTTCGTGCAAATGGTTGTCGTCTTGCTAACGTCCCCATCTGTTGACTCACGGATCGAGACGTGGCTGCACGATCCGTTACAGCCATGCGGATAAGATGCCTGTCATCTCGACTGCTAGTGATACGAGGCCGTTGGGATCCAGCACGGCGTTTCGTATTGCCCTCCTGAACCCACCGACTCCATATTCTATTAACAGTCATTGGATCGCGACCAACGCGAGCAGCAATGTCGCGATACGATAAACCGCAATCGTGATAGGCTACAATCCGACCTTTATCAAAGTCGGAAACGTGATGCTACGCATTTCTCCTCCTTACACGAGGCATCACAACAACGTTTCACCAGGCAACGCCGGACAACTGCTGTTTGTGTATGAGAAAACGGTTGTAAACTTTCCTCATGTCAGCACGTTGTAGGTGTCACCACCGGCGCCAACCTTGTGTGAATGCTCTGAAAAGCTAATCATTTACATATCACAGCATCTTCTTCCTGTCGGTTAAATTTCGCGTCTGTAGCACGTCAACTTCGTGGTGTAGCAATTTTAATGGCCAGTAGTGTATGACGTCCAAAAAGGCATGATCATTAGATTTCGAGCCCAGAGTGGAAGCATTTGTGAGACGGCTAAGTTTGTAAAATGTCCGCGTGCCGCCGTGGTTGAGGTGGCGCTATCCGAAACTGGCGCTGAGGCAACTGTATAGCAGCACGGACAATAAGTGATGGTGTAAATGACGGCTGTGGAGATGGATAAAGGCGAACAGACGTGCAACTGTTGATCAACTGATAGGCCACATTAACCGAGGGCCTGCCAACAGTGTGTCCTCAGTGACCATTCAGTGAACATTGCTGTTGCACACACCTGGTTCATGTATTGACCCATGATGACTACTATTCATCGGCGATGAAGGTTGGAATGTGTACGTCAGTAATCCAACTGGACGTCCACCGAGTGACGACAGTTGGCCTTTTCAGATGAATCACGTTTTATGCTGCATCCAACAGATGACCATTGGCATCTATGGTCCTGGAACAATTGTCGGATGGGTCCAGGCCATATGGGAGAGCATTGTGGTCTTGGACATGTTTTTGTAGCATTACTTGGGTGATCTCATCATTCGCAAGTACGCATTTATCAGTGGGGACCACGTCCACCCTTGTTGTATGTCAACCGGAGACCTAGAAATGACGGAGAGGCTTAGTCCCCTCCGCCCCACACCGAACCCAGGGTTATTGAGCGGTGGAGCTCCCCCAGGGAACGTCTCACACCAGACGAGTGTACCCCCTATGTTTGCGTGGTAGAGTAATGGTGGTGTACGCGTGCGTGGAGAACGTGTTTGTGCTGCAATCGCCGACATAGTGTAGCTGAGGCGGAATAAGGGGAACCTACCCGCAGTCGCCGAGGCAGATGGAAAACCGCCTAAAACCCATCTGCAGACTGGCCAGTTCACCGGACCTCGACACAAGTCTGTGTGGGCGGATTCGTTCCAGGCACCAGGCGCTCCCTCCTGCTCTGGAAAGCCATGCATTAGACCACTCGGCTAACTGGGTGGGCACGTCTACCCTTACGTGCAGTTTGTTTTTCCTCAGCACAGTGGCATCTACCAGCAGAACAATGCAATGTGTCGCAGCTCACAGTGCACGTGCCGGGTATGAAGATCACCAGGAAGAGTTTACCCTACTTTCCTGAGCACTAAACTCCCCACATTTAAACCCAATGAGAATCCATGGGACCACTTCGATTGGGCTGTTCGCGCCATGTGTCGTCAGCAGAGAAACCTAGTACAGCTGGTCATAGCACTGATGTCGGCATGGCTCCATATCCTATTGGTACCTTTTGGAACCACACTCAATTTCTAACAGCTCATCTTGCAGCGGTCCACGCCGCAAGAGGTGGATATTCAGGCATTTGACAGGTGGTCACTTAACGTGACTGGACAGTGTGGTTATGGTTAGAAAGTGTAAGTGAACAGGTAGAGTCCGTCTTCTTATTTATCACTACGAGGGGCTTTTCAAAAGTCCGTCCAAAGTCCGAGAGATGGCACCACCGGCGCGTATCGAGGTCATGTTTAATTAGTAGCATCTTTGGAAAGAACGCATACCAAGTTTCAGCCATATTGGTCTATTTTTTGTGTTTGGCATTCGTGTGAATCAAGGAAGTCGAGTGATTGTCAAAAAATGGACGAAGAAGAATTTCGTGTGGTGATTAAACATTACTTTATGCAAGGCAAAACGCCTGAGGAGACTAAAGAGAAGCTTGATAAACATTATGGTGACTCTGCACCTTCGTTTAGAACAGTTTATAAGTGGTTTCAAAGTTTTCGGAATGGCCGTATGGGCACAAGTGATGCTGAACGTTCTAGACGCTCTGTGGAGGTTACGACTCCAGAAATCATTGATAAAATCAATGATATGGTGATGGATGACAGAAGAGTTAAGGTGCGTGAGATTGCTAGTGCTGTGGACATCTCGAATGAATTGGTACATAATATTTTGCATAAACATTTGGATATGAGAAAGCTATCTGCAAGATGGGTTCCGCGATTGCTCACGCTTGACCAAAAACAGAATCGTGTGAAGTATTGCAAGGATTGTTTGCAGCTGTTCAGGAAGAATTCACAGGACATTAAGCGTCGTTTCGTCACTGTGGATGAAACATGGATACATTTCTATACTTCTTAGACCAAACAACAATCTAAACAATAGGTTACCAAGGGAGAATCTGCACCAAAAAATGCGAAGATCAGTCCTTCGGCCGGAAAGGTTATGACGCCTGCCTTTTGGGATTCGCAAGGGATAATCCTCATCGAGTATCTGGAAAAAAACTATTACAGGTGCATATTATTCATCGTTATTGGACCGTTTGAAAACCGAGCTGCAAGAAAAACGTCTGCGATTGGACAGCAAAAAAGTCCTTTTCCATCACGACAATGGAGCAGCACACACCTCAGCAGTTGTGGTCGCAAAATTAATGGAAATAGGTTTCCAGCTCGTTTCACATCCCACCTATTCTCCACACTTGGCTCCCTCGGACTACTATTTGTTCCCCAATTTGAAGAAATGGCTGGTGGGACAAAGATTTTATTCAGACGAGGATGTGATTGCAGCAACTAATAGCTATTTTGCAAACTTGGACAATTCTTATTATTCGGAAGGGATCAACAAATTAGAACAGCGTTGGACGAAGTGTGTAAGACTAAAAGGAGACTATGTCGAAAAATAAAAAATGTTTACCCCAAACACGTAAGTAGCTTTTATTTTTGCACGGACTTTTCAAACGCCCCTCGTACTGCATTGCCGACCAATAAGCAATGAAGACTAAGCATAGCGTCTTCCCAGACATAGGAATAGCTCAAAGTTGCTTTTAGTAAGGAAACCCAGTATGTTGTATCGGACAGAGAGTACTGGCGGAATAAAAGTGATATAGGGCGCTCCATGAAAGCCTTATGTCTTCATTGTTAACCAGAGAGGATCAGCTGCACCAGATTGTTCATTGACGAGTTAGCTCTTGAGTTAGACCTTGAGGACGAATGGGCTGGCTGGTATTCCCCCACATACATTGAGACACCTCATTGAAGGTGTCTCCAGCATAGTTCAAGCCGTCGTAAAGGCGAGGGCTGGACAGACCACTATTAATGTTCACTAATAGGTGTCCGGATACTTTTCATCAGACAGTGTATGTTGCAGGTACTTGTTCTGGAACGCGGTCACTGAGGGTTTTGGTAGTCGGCGTCACCGTTGCACTCAGCGCCTACCCTGCAGCATCTCCCACTGGAGTTGGGTGAGCGTCTAGGTGGCGCTATCGATCTGGCTGAACATCTCGGCGAAGATGCGTTGCAGCCACCTTTTAGCCAGTAGCCTGCAGGTTCCAGAGTTAGCAGTGTGGCTGTGGCCAAGCCATTGAGCGAGGGAGCGGAAGTCATTAGCGTGGGCACAAAGCGCACACTCCGTCGAGAATGGAAAGCTGGTGGCGGCGTGGGCAATGGCTAGCTTGGCAAAATGAAGCAGGTGGCACGACGCCCCTCTTCTATATCGTCCATTAAAACTTCGTAATATGCCTTAATGAACGCGGAGGACCGGGTTGAGGAATGTTTGCCCTTCCACAGAGGGTCTGTGGAAAATAATGAGCTGAGAGATTGGACGACACATTTCTCATCTATTTAATTTCAGCTAATTTATATCACAGACTTAATGGTAGACGTAAGTACTATTCTTGACAAAAGAGAGACAGTGAAATGAATGAAAGACTTCATAATAAAAATCAGTCTACTGTCTTTTTCACTATCATTTCTACTATACCAGTGTACATTTCGAAATGACAGCTTCATCTTGAGGACCTCCTCTGTGATGTAAAAACGTTCACTGCAAAGTCAGCAGTGCAGAAACGCCTATCTGTAGTAAGTACAGTGCGTTATAAATTGTAAATTTCGAAATTGTGCGGAATATATGCACAATAATACATGTAGATTTGTCTTAATGTGTACAGTGTACTGGCTCTCGAAAGTTTCTAAGCGGACTTTGACGTCACAGTTTACGTATATATTTAAGCGTCTGACAGTTATTAGTCCGCAGCTCGTGGTCGTGCGGTAGCGTTCTCGCTTCCCATGCCCGGGTTCGATTCCCGGCGGGGTCAGGGATTTTCTCTGCCTCGTGATGACTGGGTGTTGTGTGATGTCCTTAGGTTAGTTAGGTTTAAGTAGTTGTAAGTTCTAGGGGACTGATGACCATAGATGTTAAGTCCCATAGTGCTCAGAGCCATTTTTCTTTGACAGTTATTTCTTCAGCATCTCTGCGACACTCTCCCACGGATGAAACAAACTTGTGACCATTTGTGCTGTCCTTGGCTGTATCCGTCAATATCCTCTGTTTGTCCTGTTTGGTGTGTGTCCCTTACTCTTGAGTGATATTTTAGGATGGGTCACACGAGTGATTTGTAAGCGTGATTGCATTTCCGTAGTATTCTACCAGTGAACCGAGGTCTGCCACGTAAGCTGAGCCAATCTGGTGGTTCCATCTCATGTCCCTACAAATTGTTACAACCAGGTATTTGTGTGAGGTAACCGATACCAGATGTCACTCATTGACAATGTAGTCACGGGGTACTACATTTTTTTCGTTTTGTGGAGTGCACAGTTTTTCATGTATGCACATTTCAATCAAGCTCCCAGTATTTGCACCACTTTGAATTCTTACCAACACCTCGAAGCTATTGTGTAGAGTTATGATAAAAAAAATCAGAGAACAGCATTGTGCAACTGAACATCACCTTGACCGTAATGTGAACACGAAAATTGAAGTACAGATTTTTAATATTAATTATACAAGGAGGCCAATGAAACTTATATAATTCGAAAGGTACTTTGCCAGAGATGTCCACAAAGAAAAAAACCATGTGTGTATGTAGGCCTTAAGGCTGGTAAAAGCAAGTAGATGTCTTCACATGCACAACTCAGATGATACCATCTCTATCACGCATTAAAATCTCCAACACGTGAACATAAAAAATAAAATAATTTGTGATAGTGAATACGAAACTGATCATTACTGTCCAGTAGAGTTTCTGAAATCTCTGTCTGTGAGTGGTTTATCACCACACAGATTACAATTAAAACTTAATTGCATTATTCTTCTTATTAGCAATATAAATACGAAAAAAGAGTAGTTAATAGAACCATAATGTGCAACAAATGTTTATATGATGATGCTGTTGACTGCCAAGTTTCAACTGCAATCATAAAAAATAAGCGAATTTTTATTATGCGTGTGCACTATTTTACGTTTTCCATTTCAAAGAACACAATTCTCAATTAGCCCTGCATTTGATATTACCGCTAATAAGTCAAAAGGACAAACATTCGAAAAAACAAGGATTTCATTGGCAGAGCCGACTTTATGCATGTTCAGTCATAGGTTGCAGCAAATAGAGCTCCATCTTTCGACGGTTTGAAATTTTATATTTGTGAACATAGCGAGCGAGGACTTTTAGCGAATTGTGAAAGAATATCTACTAAAATTATTGTTTATACTTATGTTTTGTATCGTTTAATTGTAGAATAAAGCAACAATTTCCCTCATTTGTGTCATTCGTTCTCTCGCCATTTCTTAGTAAGATTTTCTCGTAGCGTTCAGGTAATATCTAAAAATCTGCCTAGTTTTTAGGTAGGAACTAAGAATCTGCATACGAATGAATTTCAATTACTTATATTAGAAAACTGAGTTTCGCTACTTCATAAACACAACTGGTCGGTTTCGACTACAGACGATTCTAGTATACGTTAAATTATTTAAGCAGCACACGCCACTTGCCAGCGTACTGCTACACCTAAACGCATTCGAGTGGACTGCCCGACCGCAAACCCGCTCACAATGCGAGACGGACGCTGATTGATCGGCTGGGAGATCTCGTCAGCCTGCCGCGCGTATCGAGATTGTTAAAAATAGTTCCTGAGGCTAACATTCATGTTAGGGATGGGATAAGCAGACCAGTTATAACTGGTACCGGTATTGCAGTTTGGCATAACCGGTATTTTTCGGTGTTTATTTGGTGTCGGTTATAACAGGTGTTTTTATACACTGAAGCGCCAAAGAAACTGGTATAGGCATGTGTATTCAAATACAGAGATATATAAACAGGTAGAATAGGGCGCTGCGGTTGACAACGCCTACATAAGACAACAGATGTCTCGTGCAGTTGTTAGATCGGTTACTACTGCTACAATGGCAGGTTATCAAGATTTAAGTGAGTTTGAACGTGGTGTTATAGCCAGCGCCCGAGCAATGGGACACAGCATCTCCGAGGTAGCATTGAAGTGGGGATTCTCCCGTTCGACCATTTCATGAGTGTACCGTGAATATCAGAAATCCGGTAAAACGTCAAATCTCCTATATCGCTGCGGTCGGAAAAAGATTCTGCAAGAACGGGACCAACAACGACTGAAGAGAATCGTTCAACGTGACAGAAATGCAACCCTTCTGCAAATTGCTGCAGATTTCGATGTTGGATCATCACGAGTGTCAGCTGCGAGCCATTCAATGAAACAACAGCGACATGGGCTTTCCGAGCCGAAGGCCCACTCGTATACGCTTGACGACTGCACGAAGGAAAGCTTTACGCCCCGCCTGGGTCTATCAACACCGACACTGGACTGCTGATGACTGGAAACATATTGCGTGGTCGGACGAGTCTCGTTTCAAATTGTATCGATCGGATAGACGTGTTCGAGTATGGAGACAACCTCATGAATCCACGGTCCCTGCATATCAGCAAGGAACTGTTGAAGATGGTGGATGCTGTGTAATGGTGTGAGGAGTGTGCAGTTGGGGTGATATGGGACCCATGATACTTCTAGATACGACTCCGACAGGCTACAAGTACGTAAGCAACCTGTCTGATCACCTGCATCCATTCATGTCCATTGCGCATTCCGACGGACTTGGGCAATTCCAGCAGGACAATGCGACACCCCACACGTCCAGAATTGCTAAAGAGTGGCTCCAGGAACACTTTTCTGAGTTTAAACTCTCCTGCTTACCACCAAACTCCCCAGACAAGAACATTATTGAGCATATGTGGGATGCCTTGCAACGTGCTGTTCAGAAGAGATCTCCACCCCCTCGTACTCTTACGGATTTTTAGAGACCGCTGCAGTATTCATTGTGTCAATTCCTTCCAGAACTACTTCAGACATCAGTCGAATCCATGCCACGCTGTGTTGCGGCACTACTGCGTTCTCGCGGGGGCCCTACACGGTATTAGGCAGGTGTACCAGTTTCTTTGGCTCTTCAGTGTATTTTACTCATAACCGAGTAAAAAAAAAAACGAAATATTTATTAGCCATAGCAGCAGTGCTGAAATTTCGTTTTTAAACTTTTTTTTAAACGTCGAATAATTTTTATTCCTAAAATTTGCATTGCTTGAAATATTGCGTCATTCTGCAAAACGGGAGAAACAGTTAATGCTATTTTAATAACAGTACCAATAGGGACAAGCAGCAAGTGGCCTATTAGATTGTACGTGCGTACCTGCAGTGTGCTAGACCTGCCTCATCTGGTCTGAATGGTTGTTTTGTCAGTGTCGTCATCGGACATTAGTTGCATTACAGAATGGCCCCATCCGTAGTCTGCAAGTATTTTACGAAGTGCAGTATCAGCGAAGTACAGTGCTCCATTTGCTTTAAAAGATTAAAAACGTAAGAAGCCGCAACAAACTCGTGAAATAATATAAGGAGAAAACTTAAAACCCAACAGTTAATTCTTAAAAGGGAAACTCCCCATTGTACCCCCTTCAGAGTTTGTATAAAATGGCCCAGTACATAGCCCGTCAAAAACTGAACACAGGTCAAGCATGAAAACAGGAATTACGTGTACTGAAGTGTGAAAAAAGATGCAAAACAGTGAACTGGTCAAGGTCAAGATGTGCAACATCGAGCGAATTGCAAGGATGACTGAATCGTGGTGGCTCTGTGGTCACGATTTAGACTGCAACGCAGGAGATCCGTCTTCAAATATCTCTCCAGCATCCTTTTTTTCACAAAATTGTGATCTCAATCAGTCACTCAATTGTCTATTCTCCTTTTGTAGTCTTGGCAGGTGTCATATTATACATTGGTTATAGACTATGATTCGTGTGGTAAGAATATTTTACAGTCACAGGTAAATGTGTATAGTGAGAGCAGGCGAGATGCCGCACAGACCTCTCACAGAAATGAAAATATCAAATCAGCGGGTGTAAACTCTGTTACAACAAAGGACATCAGACATAAAAACTCCCAAAATGGTACTCAAGGGTCATAACATGTTGTACTTTGGTACTTGCGTCGAATAAATAAGACGTAAGGTCCCTTCCTTACACCTCGCTGTTGCAAACGGACGTTACACCAAGGAACAGACAAAAAATTGAATGCAGCGAACAGACACATCAATGACTCGACAGATAGTTCATAATTTTGTGGGGAAAAAGGAGCACTAGGGAGGTAAAAAGACGAGGGCTAGTGGAAATCCTTGGGTAACAGAAGAAATATTGAATTTAATTGATGAAAGGAGAAAATATAAAAACGCAGTAAATGAATCAGGCAAATAGGAATACAAACGTCTCAAAAATGAGATCGACAGGAAGTGCAAAATGGCTAAGCGGGGATGGCTAGAGGACAAATGTAAGGATGTAGAGGTTTATCTCACTAGGGGTAAGATAGATACTGCCTACAGGAAAATGAAAGAGACCTTTGGAGAAAAGAGAGCCACTTGTATGAATATCAAGAGCTCAGATGGAAACCCAGTTCTAAGCAAAGAAGGGAAAGCAGAAAGGTGGAAGGAGTATATAGAGGGTCTATACAAGGGCGATATACGTGAGGACAATATTATGGAAATGGAAGAGGATGTAGATGAAGATGTAATGGGAGATACGATACTGCGTGAAGAGTTTGACAGAGCACTGAAAGACCTGTGTCGAAACAAGGCTCCGGGAGTAGACAACATTCCATTACAACTACTGACGGCCTTGGGAGAGCCAGTCCTGACAAAACTCTACCATCTGTTGAGCAAGATGTATGAGGCAGGCGAAATACCCTCAGACTTCAGGAAGAATATAATAATTCCAATCCCAAAGAATGCAGGTGTTGACAGATGTGAAAATTACCGAACTATCAGTTTAAAAAGTCACAGCTGCAAAATACTAAAGCGAATTCTTTGCAGACGAATGGAAAAACTAGTAGAAGCCAACCTCGGGGAAGATCAGTTTGGATTCCGCAGAAATGTTGGAACACGTGAGGCAATATTGACTCTACGACTTATCTTAGAAAATAGATTAAGGAAAGGCAAACCTACATTTCTAGCATTTGTAGACATAGAGAAAGCTTTTGACAATGTTAACTAGAATACTCTCTTTCAAATTCTAAAGGTGGCTGGGGTAAAATACAGGGAGCGAAAGGCTATTCAAAATTTTTACTGAAACCAGATGGCAGTTGTAAGAGTCGAGGGGCATGAAAGGGAAGCAGCGGTTGGGAAGGGAGTGAGACAGGGTTGTAGCCTGTCCCTCATGTTATTCAATCTGTATATTGAGCAAGAAGTAAAGGAAACAAAAGAAAAATTCGGAGTAGGTATTAAAGTCCACGGAGAAGAAATAAAAACGTTGAGGTTCGCCGATGACATTGTAATTCTGTCAGAGACAGCAAAGGACTTGGAAGAGCTGTTGAACGGAATGGACAGTATCTTGAAAGGAGGATATAAGATGAACATCAACAAAAGCAAAACGAGGATAGTGGAATGTAGTCGAATTAAGTCGGGTGATGCTGAGGGATTTAGATTAGGAAATGAGACACTTAAAGTATTAAAGGTGTTTTGCTATTTGGGGAGCAAAATAACTGATGATGGTCGAAGTAGAGAGGATATAAAATGTAGACTGGCAATGGCAAGGAAAGCGTTTCTGAAGAAGAGAAATTTGTTAACATCGAGTATAGATTTAAGTGTCAAGATGTCGTTTCTGAAAGTATTTGTATGGAGTGTAGCCATGTATCGAAGTGAAACATGGACGATAAATAGTTTGGACAAGAAGAGAATAGAATCTTTCGAAATGTGGTGCTACAGAAAAATGCTGAAGGTTAGATGGGTAGATCACATAACTAATGAGGAGGTATTGAATAGAATTGGGGACAAGAGGAGTTTGTGGCACAACTTGACGAGAAGAAGGGATCGGTTGGTAGGACATGTTCTGAGACATCGAGGGATCACCAATTTAGTATTGGAGGAGAGCGTGGAGGGTAAAAATCGTAGAGGGAGACCAAGAGATGAATACACTAAGCAGATTTAGAAGGATGTATGTTGCAGTAAGTACGGGGAGATGAAGAAGCTTGCACAGGATAGAGTAACATGGAGAGCTGCATCAAACCAGTCTCAGGACTGAAGACAACAACAACTACAGGGAGATCTGAACACGAAACTCTCCCTTCTCACCATGACCACATAACCACGACACCATGCTTATTTCACTGTTTCAGTTTTGCTTTTTTTTCACAGTTCAGTACACCTTCTTTCTGTTTTCATGCTTGATTTGTGTTCAGTTTTTGATGGGGTATCCATAGGGCCATCTTACCACTAAATATGAGGAGGGTGCGATGCGAAGTTTCCCTTGTTAGCATACAATACAAATAGAAAGCAGCTGATCTGTTGCCTGTGTCTACACAACAAGTCTTTAACTGCTTTTAACCATTGAAGACGGACAAATAATAGATTTTTCAACTGACGTTTTCACCCTTTAGCACTGAGTCTAATGCCCAAATAGAGCTATGATGTCCAATTACAACTTGATATTTCAGCAGAATCAGCAAAATCGATAGGAGAACACTGGTGGTTTTTTGCAGTAGTGAACCACTTAGCACTTTTCGACGAAAGTTAGCGAATGGTGGACCACTGCTTTCATTTATTTGCCTATTTAATTTAATATTTTGATTGTATGTATCTTGAAAATGAGGGAGTCAGAATTCCTCCATCTCTGTTAGATTTCTGTGTTCATCACAGGAAATGATAGGAATAAAAAACCGAAAGTGGGGTTTCTCAGAAACGATTATTTTGAGCGCTTTCGACAGTCCAGTTAAACTAGCGTTAAAAAAAAGATATAAGCGAAAACATGTAGTTACAACGATAACTTCCATCCTTAATTCACATACAGCCAGAAAAAACGCAGTGGAGGACTGTAATTCATCACAATTCAGCCACTTTGCATTAAACTTTCGTAAAAAAAAAAAAATACACACGAAGCTTGATCGAGAATCAATGTATATATACACCGTAGAGCTAAACAAACTGGTACACCTGCGTAATATCGTGTAGGGTCCCTGCGAGTGATTACAGAAACTGTGTGCCGGACCAAGCACTTGAACCTGCTTCTGCAAATGCTCTATCGAGCTTCTTGCCCCTCCCCCACTCCCCCCCTCTCTCCCCCTCCATCCATCACTATAGCCCACCCCTGCACTCGCCAGATTGTGCCTTTGGCGACTAGCTTCTTTCAGGCACATTCTTATTTTCGTTATTTAACTAAAGTATTTTTCTTTGAAATTAACTAAAACTTGTTTTTCCTCTTAAAGCCAAAACATTCTTCTTCTCAAGGGTGTGTTATAATTTAATTTGTGACCTACTACTGATTTAAAAATATGTTCTTACTTTATCTGAAATTATGGAACTAAGCTCTACTTCTATATAGACTTGGACCATCTTCCTCTGCAAGATAATTTTTTGGTGTTTTCCTTTTCAAAAGATCGTTGTAAGAAGTTTATGAACACTCCAAATTTGTCCTTTTTCCAGCTCCTGTTCACAGTTTTGTCTCTTTCTCTGAGCTACTGAAGCAAGACTCACAACCCTCTCTCACAGTCTTACTTCCACCAGTACCTTATCTCCCATCTCACAGAAGGTGTCCTGCATACGTTGCAGGACTAGTATCCCTGGAAGAAACGATATTGTGGAGACAAGGCTTAACCACAGCCAGGCAATTGTTTTCCAGAATGAAATTTTCTCTCTGCAGCAGAGTGTCCGCTGATATGAAACTCTCTTACAGATTAAAAATGTGTGCCAGTATGGGAGTCGGACCTGTGACCCCTTGTGTTTTGCAGGAAAACGCTCCACTAACTGAGCTTCTCCATGCTTGGTAGGGTACATATCGGTGATATGCAAACATCCTAGGTCCGAGTCCTGGACTGGCGCATGGTTTTAATCATCTAGGAAGTTTCATATCGGCGCACACTCCACTGCAAAATTGAAATTCTGTTCTGGAAAAAGTCACTCAGGCTGTGGCTAAGCCATGTCTGCGCAGTATTGTTTCTTCCAAGAGTGCTAGTCCTGTAAGATATGCAGGAGAACTTTTGTGAGTCTGGAAGGTAGGAGACGAGGTACTGGCGGAACTGAAGCTATCGGGGTGGATTCTTTAGTCGGGGTTGGATAGCCAAGTCGGTAGAGCACTTGCCTTCAAAAGACAAAGGTCACAAGTTCGATTCCCAGTCTGGCAAACAGCTTTGATCTGCAAGGCAGTTTCATGCCGGTGCACACTCCATTGCAGAGCGAAAATTCATTCTCTATATGATTAGTGTTGCAATATTGCCACGCTTTGATGTCCATTTTCTACTGAAAATGTGCGAGTGCTGAAATTTCGGTAGAGACATTTTTGTGCTATTAGCGTGCAAGGAATTGCACTGTGGTGTACGATTGTGTGAATTTATGATTTGTCTTGTATATATATGTGAAAAGTAATGCTCCATAAAACTTTCGTGAGATATGCAGGAAGTTACTTTTGCGTCCAAAGATTTCTCTCCGTTAAGAATGACGTGCTATGTTCCATTTGCTATGTTTGAGTCGGCATAAGTTGATCCTTGGCAGTTGTGGTGGGCTGGGTGTGGCAGCTTTGCAGGCCTACTTCAGCCATAAAGCAACTCGGTTTTGTAAACGTCTCTATGGAAGGCCTCAGTGTTGTCCCAGCCCTGCAGACGGCTACTGTTTTCGCCTGCAGCCGTCAGCACTTGGCAGTGGAAACCTGGCAACAGCGCTACGAGCTGTCAGGGATCTTCTTACGCCGTCCCTACTGTAGCCCCTGTTCACTGCAGTCACACAACTGGTATGATGTTCTGTACACTCGCATTTTCTTCATTAAGCGGCAATGGGAAACCGTATACAATGCCTTCTGGAAGACAGAGGACATGACTTCTTAGTTGTGGCCGATCGCTACCGTTTACGCTGAGGTCACGGTGGCACTGATATCGGTGGATTCTGCCGACGACCGACATGGCCCAAACATGGCCGATCGTTTCACACCAGTGCACCACTAGGTGCGTGGTCGCAATGTAGCCTGCCTCAAGGTCCAAACATACATATTTCGGACGACGACCGGTGAAATTCAGATCAGTTTTTTTTTTTCATTCATAGTAACTGACACAACACGGTCCATGAACTGTGATAAACTGATAAGTTCAATCAGAGTAGGAGTTTGTGGCATCCTGAACATAAAAAATATCATAACCGGGATACAGTCTCTATGGATTGAAATTACAGGTTTATTGGAAGCCACAAGTGGGCAAAATGTTTATCAGAAATTTTACGTGTGGCCGGCCGCAGTGGCCGAGCGGTTCTAGGCGCTTCGGTGTGGAACCGCGCGACCGCTACGGTCGCAGGTTCGAATCCTGCCTCGGGCATGGATGTGTGTGATGCCCTTAGGTTAGTTAGGTTTAAGTAGTTCTAAGTTCTAGGGGACTGATTACCTCAGATGTTAAGTCCCATAGTGCTCAGAGCCAATTTGAACCATTTTACGTGTGGATTATAACCTGGAAAAATAATTTGTTCAAATGACTAGCATGCATAACTTCAGGTGTGCCCGAGGGCAGTGTAGTAGGTCCGCTGCTGTTTACGATATAGTTGATGGTATTGACAGCGACATTAGACTGTTTACCGATGATGCTGAAGTCTACAGGAAAGTAGTAGCACACGAAAGTTGTAAACAAATCAATGAGGATTTGCAGAAAATAAATGCGTGGTGTAATGACTGGGAGTTATCTCTCAATATTAGTAAGTGTAACAAACTGCGTATAACAAGGTGAAAATCCCTATTAATGTATGAGTACAAAATAAATGCCCAGTCTTTGGAAGCGGTAACATCCGTCAAGTATCTGGGTGTGACTATTCGAAATGATCTCAGATGGAATGATCAGATTACACAAGTAACGGGCAAGGCGAACTCTAGATTGCGATTTATTGGTAGAATCCTGAAGCGATGCAGTCCTTCAACAAAGGAAATTGCTTACAAGTCTTAGAGTATTGTTCCTTTGTATGGGATCCTTACCAGTTGGGTCTGATTCAAGAGATTGAGAAGGTCCAAAGAAGAGCAGTAAGATTCGTAACTGGTACTTTCAGCCATCGCGAGAGCGTTACAAATCTCATAGAAAGTTTGAAATGGGACACACTTGCAGATAGGCGGCGCGCTAAGTGGAAATGTCTGCTCACTAAATTCCGAAATCCCATCTTCGCCGAGGATGTAGAACATATATTGTTACCACCAACTTTCAAATCACGCAATGATCACCATTCAAAGACAAGGGAAATTGGAGCTCGTAGTGACGCGTTCAGATAATCGTTTTTCCCTCGCGCGATCCGCGAGTGGAACAGACGGCGGGAAATTTGACTTTGGCGCGAATTGTGCCCTCCGCCACACACCGCTTGGTGACTAGCGGAGTATATATGTCGATGTAGATGGCGTACCTTTTGCTTAAAGTTACTGTGTTGGATCATTTTGGGGTGTGGCAGGCGGACACCAGCTGTCTACAAATTATTATTACTGCTTACTGGCGTTGTTTTTATGGCACCAGGACGGTGATGTTTTACGTGAAGTGGTTTGCAAATGTGGTGCCCATATGTGTTTCCACTTTTCAGTGCTTTAGGTGTCCAGGGTATCGTTCACATAACTTTGTCTTTCACACATATACCGAATGACAGTCATTGAAGGTTAATTGATGTATGCCTGCACAACGTTAAATAAATTTAGGAAAATCGAATTCGGGGAGGTCCCTACTTGTAGAGGTGTGATTCGAAGTCTATTAAAAAATCCAATTCTCACATTAAAGATGCACTTCTGGTTCAAGTAAAACCAGAAGTAACACTTTGATATTTGACACCTGTGGATTACATCTTTCTAATAATTAGGCCTCTACCACGTTCTGAAAAGTACAGTTTCAAAGTTTTTGTGTGATATGTTAGATTTTATTTAGAATTCTCTGAATAATAATTTAAAATATAATATTTTCGCACTTAAACCTCAAATACCTGGACTTCGAAATATTTAATTTTTCTGTTCTTAATTTTGAAGCTGTGCAAGTGAACTAAAAGACGTTGTGTTATTGTTGATTTTCTTTATTAAAAGCAGCACTAAATCTGAAATAATACAGTCCTCAGGAATATTGCTACTTCCTTTCTCAAATCCACTGCGTAAGTGTTTAGAGAGCAGTGAAGTGTACTTGACTCTGAATATCCTGCCAGTACTGCATTAATTCTCACCATTTTCAGAATAAGTGGTTCAAATGGCTCTGAGCACTATGGGACTTAACATTTGAGGTCATCAGTTCTAGAACTTAGAACTATTTAAACCTAACTAACCTAAGGATATCACACACATCCATGCCCGAGGCAGGATTCGAACCTGCGACCGTAGCGGTCGCGCGGTTCCAGACTGAAGCGCCTAGAACCGCTCGGCCACAACGGCCGGCCATTTTCAGAATAAAGTGAGCTGCTGTGACACCACAAATCTACCTTTCACTAGATAATACTTGCTTTCTTACGCGTAATTTGTATTCGTAGAGAACATAACAGAAAAATGTACTTTCACCATGTAAATTAACCGTTATATGGTCATAATCTCATTGCCGAAAATTTACAGACAGGAGTCGCACATGCTGCCACTGTAGCATAATAAACAATATCCTGAAGAATGTGTTTTGGGGAGATCTTTAGTGCGGTGTATGACTGAAACTACACATTTTCGTAATACACGGGTATAAATATGAAAAATATCAATTACGACCTTCTAGTTTCTAACTTAGTGGTCGCTTTTGACGCTAATCGCTCCGAGAGAGGGAAAGTGGCGTGACAGACTTAAAGCGTTTTTACCTTTTGTGGCATCGTGTTTTTCCCTTCGTCTCGTATACTCGAAAATTTGTATGGTACTTCCAGTAACTGAGGAAACAGTGTACAGTGCTCGCCACCTTAGTTTCGAGACAGACACAGCTCATTTACATTTATCTTTTAATAGCAAATGGCGCACTCCAGCACTCGTCTCCAAGCACAGAGGCGCCGTGGTATCCATTCCATCCTTGGAGGTTAAAATACAACCTACTTCGTACATACGAGGGTTGGAACTTAAGTAGTGGCAACAATTTATTTACAGCTCTTGCAAAATAGATACGTGTTTCAAAGTTTTACTGACCTTCAAAATAGTCGCCAGCATTGTGTATAACCCGTTGCCAGCGATGTGGAAGTCGTAGAATACTCTTATCAGTGCCAGTTATGTTGACAGTTCGAGCGGCGCGGTCTGTTGCTCGAGGAATTTGTAGCAGTTCTCAAGCGACGTGAAGTGTTTCCTTCAGTTTAGAAATCGAGTTGAACTCATGTGGTCTTAAGTCAGGGTCGTGCAGTAGGCGGTATAGCACTTAGCAGCCCCATCAGTCAAACAAAGCAGTAACAGCTTGCACTATACGTGCTTGAGCATTGTCTAACATTCTGCGTGGTGTCTGTTGTTCTATGTCGTGTCTCCCTACCACTTTCGTGCAACGACGCTCTGAGCGTGTTTTTTAGGGAATTGACTAGTTTGAACCTGGGACCTGTTGCTGGTAAGGAGACGCCAGACCACACATGACATGTAGAATTCAGAAGAGTTCAGTGAGACTAGCGATGATATAACCAAATACTTAATGATTTCAGCGTCATCTCCACTGCACTCCCTGTAAAAGAATCTTAAGTAAATTTAGTGGAAGGGGTTCAAGGCTTTCCTATTTTTAGTTAGCTGGTAAAATAACGTCGAAAAAGCAGTTAAGTTTACCATTGGAAATTTTATTCTACTTACAAAACATTGTTTATAAATTGCACTATTGATAAAAGTAAATGTTTTAATACAGGATGGTAAAAACCAACTGCGTTCAACAAAAATGTGAATGAATATTCCCTGAATGGCTTTCCAAGTTCTACAATGGATCGAAGGATGACCTATGCCATCACATCTATAATCTAGGTTTAAATTAAGTTTCACAAGAGAGAAAACTATCAAAATGGTCTACAGTGACCTTCAATTATCTTTAATTACTTATCTAACTTGTCGTAAATTACAGTGGCTGATGTGGCTTCTCAATAACTATATAACAGAAAAATCATCACGTTTCAGATTTTTACTTCAAGTGGCAAATGTGAACACCATGAGCTTTAATTCACGATCGACACTAGTATTACGCAAAAATGGGATGTAACAGATGAGACTTTGCAGTTCTGAGTGAAGCCTTATGCGCTCAAAAATGCGGCATCGTGTGCGTTCATTACCTTGTCGGTGTTCGTCAGGGGGCGGCGGCCGGCGCAGCTCCGTACAGCTCGCCGTCTCCGAAGCAACTCTCTCCTAACTTCTCCTTACTACAATTTACCGAAGTTGGCTTAAAAAAAACTATCTGGCTGTGTTTTCATCTGACCAATCAGGGTTAAATGTTAACCATAAGCTCCGCCTACAAAAATTCCGTCTATCCAATGAGAAACGTTATACTTTTCGTGGTGGGGCAATGTTTTTAAAGTTTGCAACGTAACAGAGACGCGAAAAAGTCTCACGCTGAAACTTGCGGCTGGTGTGGCCCTTTTAGTGTTATCGTAAGATCTATACTGTTCTTCTGGAGGGCTCTAGCTTTTAACATGGGCTGGGGGGTGGTTCTGTCGTTTAGTCGTCCCTTATCGTAGGGCCTTCTAGCTTAACACAGTTCTGCTCTCGGCTTCTGTTCTCGTTTCTCCCCTCGGAACTGCGTCTGTCTCACAGTGGGAAGGTATGACATGCATTTAGGCATTCTTGTGTTAGTCTGTGGTATTCCATTTGCTCACTCGTTACTCGTATTACTTTGGTTAATTTAATGTCACGATTTATTCGGAGCTATATGACATACTACTGGATTTGCTTATCATGTCAGGGTTTTCAAGAAAGGTGTTGGATTTGCCTGACACCTTACAGTTGTCCTGGAAAATGATGGTCAGATCCTGCAGTAAGTGTCATTACTTCTGTCTCTAAGCTGGTTGTAGGTTATGTTCCAAAAATATACAGCATAGAGACAGAAGTGATGACACTTTCTGCAGGACCTGACTATCATTTTGCAGGACAATGCTCAAGCACATACAGTGCAAGCTCTTACTGATTTGCCTGACTGACAGGGCTGCTAATTGCTATACCCCTGGCTTAAGCCCTCGTGAGTTCAACTCGATTTCTAAACTGAAGGAAACACTTCAAGGCATTCGCTTCAGAACTGCTACAGATTCGTCGGGCAATAGACCGCGTCACTCGAACTGTCAACACAACTGACACTCCTAAGAGTATCCTACGACTTCCACATCCTTGGCAACGGGTTATACACAATGCTGGTAACATTGAGACACGTATCTACACTCCTGGAAATTGAAATAAGAACACCGTGAATTCATTGTCCCAGGAAGGGGAAACTTTATTGACACATTCCTGGGGTCAGATACATCACATGATCACACTGACAGAACCACAGGCACATAGACACAGGCAACAGAGCATGCACAATGTCGGCACTAGTACAGTGTATATCCACCTTTCGCAGCAATGCAGGCTGCTATTCTCCCATGGAGACGATCGTAGAGATGCTGGATGTAGTCCTGTGGAACGGCTTGCCATGCCATTTCCACCTGGCGCCTCAGTTGGACCAGCGTTCGTGCTGGACGTGCAGACCGCGTGAGACGACGCTTCATCCAGTCCCAAACATGCTCAATGGGGGACAGATCCGGAGATCTTGCTGGCCAGGTTTAGTTGACTTACACCTTCTAGAGCACGTTGGGTGGCACGGGATGCATGCGGACGTGCATTGTCCTGTTGGAACAGCAAGTTCCCTTGCCGGTCTAGGAATGGTAGAACGATGGGTTCGATGACGGTTTGGATGTACCTTGCACTATTCAGTGTCCCCTCGACGATCTCCAGTGGTGTACGGCCAGTGTAGGAGATCGCTCCCCACACCATGATGCCGGGTGTTGGCCCTGTGTGCCTCGGTCGTATGCAGTCCTGATTGTGGCGCTCACCTGCACGGCGCCAAACACGCATACGACCATCATTGGCACCAAGGCAGAAGCGACTCTCATCGCTGAAGACGACACGTCTCCATTCGTCCCTCCATTCACGCCTGTCGCGACACCACTGGAGGCGGGCTGCACGATGTTGGGGCGTGAGTGGAAGACGGCCTAACGGTGTACGGGACCGTAGCCCAGCTTCATGGAGACGGTTGCGAATGGTCCTCGCCGATACCCCAGGAGCAACAGTGTCCCTAATTTGCTGGGAAGTGGCGGTGCGGTCCCCTACGGCACTGCGTAGGATCCTACGGTCTTGGCGTGCATCCGTGCGTCGCTGCGGTCCGGTCCCAGGTCGACGGGCACGTGCACCTTCCGCCGACCACTGGCGACAACATCGATGTACTGTGGAGACCTCACGCCCCACGTGTTGAGCAATTCGGCGGTACGTCCACCCGGCCTCCCGCATGCCCACTATACGCCCTCGCTCAAAGTCCGTCAACTGCACATACGGTTCACGTCCACGCTGTCGCGGCATGCTACCAGTGTTAAAGACTGCGATGGAGCTCCGTATGCCACGGCAAACTAGCTGACACTGACGGCGGCGGTGCACAAATGCTGCGCAGCTAGCGCCATTCGACGGCCAACACCGCGGTTCCTGGTGTGTCCGCTGTGCCGTGCGTGTGATCATTGCTTGTACAGCCCTCTCGCAGTGTCCGGAGCAAGTATGGTGGGTCTGACACACCGGTGTCAATGTGTTCTTTTCCCATTTCCAGGAGTGTATTTTGTGCGAGCTGTAAATAAATGCCGGCCGGTGTGTCCCAGCGGTTCTAGTCGCTTCAGTCTGGAACCATGCGACCGCTACGGTCGCAGGTACGAATCCTGCCTCGGGCATGGATGTGTGTGATATCCTTAGGTTAGTTAGGTTTAAGTAGTTCTAAGTTCTAGAACTGATGACCCCAAATGTTAAGTCCCATAGTGCTCAGAGCCATTTGAACCATTTTTGTAAATAAATAGTTGCCACTATTAAAGTTCCAACCCTTCTAAGACAGATTCTAAGCTAACCTAATCTCCTCGATCCCGTCAACAAGTGACGAATGAGATCGGACGCACAGTACTCAAGCCGCCAGCCGATGTTATCGGCAACCTTTGACGACGGCGTCTGAGGACTGTTGTCGGTGCCATTGCGAACGCAGCCCTAGTCAGCATGAAGTTGGTGGTGTTTGTATTATGTCTTGTGGAGGTGTTAAGTTTAGTGCTTTTTGGCGGAGATGGGAGGGGAGGTAGGCGAGCGCTTTGGACCTGGCCCGCGTGCCTGTCCTCCAGTTTACTGGCGTCTAGGTCGGACGCAGGCGGCGGTGGAGGCAGCCAAGGTCGCCAGTTAGTCACGGCTGCCGTAACCTGCTATGAGGGCGCCGTGCCAGAATTACCCTCTGCCAGCGCCGGCGCCCCATGCTGGCGCCAGCCCTGTTCTCAGGGATCTTACACGATGGGCATTCCTGCATGTTGGATTTAGCCCTGCTGCCACACACTTATGCGCCGGCCGGAGTGGACGAGCGGTTCTAGGCGCAACAGTCTGGAACCGCGCGACGGTCGCAGGTTCGAATCCTGCCTCGGGTATGGATATGAGTGATGTCCTTAGGTTAGTTAGGTTTAAGTAGTTCTAAGTTCTAGGGGACGGATGACCTCAAAAGTTAAGTCCCATAGTGCTCAGAGCCATTTGAACCACACACTTATTCCCTCCTCACAGGAGGTGTTTCTCACGGTTGAGCACGTCAGTTTAGTTTCCACCGTGGCTGGCACAGATTCAAAAAGGAGCTGGTGCATCACACAGAACGTGCTTCTCATCGTGACGTTAACTGTGTTGGCGATTGTGGAAGAAGAGATAAGAAAGTCGTGAAGAAGATTCTAGACTTGTCGCCGGCTTTATCAGCGAATTGCTGGTACAGGAACACTGTACAAAGCTGTCCAGTGATCAGAGATGCACACTATTAGAAGTTATTAGTTATTCTTTGCATCTCTATCTCATTTCAGTTTTAGATTGAATGTAGTTGAAGTATAGTGTACGAGGTCGGTTCAAAAAATTCCGGAACTTTGTCCACAAAAATTTTCTACCCTTAACTCGTACATATTGTGGATGGTCTCCTTCTAAATACTCTCCTTCACAACTCATATACCGCTCCCAACTCCGTTTCCACTTATGGAAGCAGTCTTCGTAAGCCTCTTGCTGGATGGCGCGAAGAGCCGTCTGCAAATTTTCTTTTATATCGACTATCGCTGCAAATCTTCGTCCTTCCAAAGGTGTTTTCAGCTTTGGAAGTAAAAAAAGCTTTCGAAGCGGGCAGGTCTGGAGAGTACGGAGGATCAGGCAATGCAATGATTTCGCTTTTTGTGCAACAGTCACGCACCAACAGGGATGAATTTCCGGGTGCGTTATCGTGTTGTCTCGACACATTTGAGGCTTTCCTTCTCGCATTTTCTCGCAGGCGTCGCAACACGTCCCGATAGTACCATCTATTAACAGCGTGTCCCTGCAGCTCGATTTCATGCTGAACTAATCCTTCAAAATTAAAGGAAACTATCAGTATGGCTTTGACATTTCACCTGACCTGACGAGCGTTTTTAGACTTTGGAGAACCTTTCCCGACCCATTGTGAAGACTGAACCTCGGTCTCAACATCATAATTATAGACCGACACCTCGTCACCAGTTATGATACTTTTGAGGAACATCTCGTTCTCATTTGCCCGATCCAAAAGCTCTTCACAGATTAAGGCCAAGGTCTTTCTTGTCTTGACTCATGATCCGTGGGAGGAACTTGGCGGCAACACGATGCATTCCAAGATGCTGCGTCAGAATTGCGTGACACGATACAGCTGAAATGTTATATTCTTCTGCCACCTCTCGGACGGTTAGCCTTCGATTGGCACGTACAGTTTCGTTAACGTTCATGACATGAGCGTCTTCGGTACACGTCATAGGGTGTCCTGAACGACGGTCATCTTTCATTTCCGTCCGGCCATTTTAAAACTGTATGAACGATACGTAACACCGAGTATGGCTTAAGCACTCATCACCACAGGCTTCTTGCAAAAGTTTTCCTGAGTTTCACCCAAAATTTAATGCAGACGTGTTGCTCCTGTAATTCTACCACCTCGAAATTCGCAACCTGTGCGACACAACGTTCTACTCAATACAGCACTGAACAATAACTAACAGACATACAACAATGGAACTTCCGGCTGTTGCACATTAAAACAGGCGTGTGCAGGGATACCAACCACATTTCACTCCAACATACCATTGGCGCGAAATGACGAATGTCCCGGAATTTTTTGAACAGATCTCGTATTTGGTGTTTATTCTTTCGGACATGTTCGAAAGAACGGGCAGTACATACATATAACTGAGTCTAGGACGGCCAGTGATCTCTTCGAATGAAATGATAACTAAATCAAGACCCTAAGCTGTCAACAGGTGTTGATATACATCAACGGGAACAATTGAAAAGGTGTGCCCTGACTGGGACTCGAACCCGGGATCTCCTGTTTACATGGCAGACGCTCTATCCGTCTGAGCCACCGAGGGCAGAGAGGATAGTGCGACTGCAGGGATCTATCCCTTGCACGCTCCCCCTGAGACTCACATTCCCAACTTAATGTCCACACACTGCATTCGTAGTGCCCCTGCCCACTACACTCATTACTCGCGGCAGACAATCTTACCGAGTCCCGTAAGGGTTTGGGCAATGCGTGTGCATCCAGCACAGAAGAAGAAGGTCAATGGCCAGTTAGCCTTAACTATATGAAGATGGTATCTGTCCTTTCGGACATGTCCGACATCTTCATATAGTGATCTCTTCAGTTTGTATGCACGCCAGGCCCGAACTCGTACGGGAACCGGCGAAATGCCGCGAGTGATGAGAATAGTGTGACACTACATCAGTAGTGTGTGACTAAGTTGAGAATTTGGTTGTTACGGGATTCATGCTAGGGTAGTCCGTGCAGTTGCGATGTCCACTGTGTCCGGATGGCATCTGTCTGGTAAGCAGGAGGCCAGGGTCCGACTCGCTGTCCAGCATAAATTTTCGACTCTTTCCCATTGATTTCAATCAATGCCTGTTCGCAGCTAATGTCTGTAATTCCTTTGTGTCTTAAAGTACAGTGTCTAATGTCAGTGGGCCGGCCGGAGTGGCCGAGCGGTTAAAGGCGCTACAGTCTGGAATCGCACGACCGCTACGGTCGCAGGTTCGAATCCTGCCTCGGGCATGGATGTGTGTGATGTCCTTAGGTTAGTTAGGTTTAAGTAGTTCTAAGTTCTAGGGGACTTATGACCACAGCAGTTGAGTCCCATAGTGCTCAGAGCCATTTGAACCATCTAATGTCAGTATGCGCCTTCATAATATCCATATTCTCGATGTTGTATTGACTACCATCACTCTACAGTAACGCGCTTCACTTGGGCATCAAGTTCGGGATTATGTGTATGAGCAAGGTTTCTACGGCTGCCGCCGCCTCTCGCATCCTGATCTCCATCGTTCACGGTCATTCCAGTCTCCTTCATTAAGACCTCTCGCCGCCATTACTTCGTTGACGTTGTCTTCCCAGCATCTTGCAGGTCTACCGCGCTTTCTTCTTTGATGTGGAGTCCATTGCCACACACGTTTTGGCCATCTTGTGTCTGGCATACGCTGTAAGTGACCATACCAGAGTAGGCGCTTCCTTCGTATGTAGTCTAGGGTTGGTCTTTCGACATTCATAACCTCTCTGACCCTATCATTTCTAATATGATCAAGCCTGGAATATCCACAAGTCCGTCTCCAGAAATCCATATCGACAGCCAGCAGGCGATCTTTCTGCCCCTGAGTTAGTTCCCACAACTCTGCACCAAATGTTGTGATACCTTCAATAATTGTGTGGTAGATGGTATGTTTTGTTCTGCGAGTTATGTTTTTGTTCCAGAGAATACCATTTAGTTGTTTTATGGCACGCTTGCCGTGACCAATTTTATTGTTTATATCATCCGTACTTATACCACTGGACGACAGTGTCACTCCCAAGTACTTATAATTATGACACCCTTTAACAGTATCAGCACCGAGTTGTAAGTCGTTAACAGCATTTTCTCCCACTTTCAGATATTCTGTTTTAGATACGTTTATAACAAGACCCCATTTTTCAAATTCTTCTTTTAATTTGCGGAACGTTTAATTTGCATCTTCGTCATCTCCAGCTACTAACACTTCATACTTCGTGATTCATTTCGTAATTTCATTCTATTAGAAGAGGAGATTTTTTTTCGAGTGTGCTCACTGTCATTCAAAAAGATAGTCACTCAAAAAGACAGTCTCGTAGGATAAAAACATGAGGCTGTCGTTGCATACAATACTTCCGTTAAATTAATAAGAAAGACCCAGAACCTTAAAAAGGTGTTAGATGGACGCGAACTTCCTGAGTTTTGAAAGTTCATGATGCTATCAACTACACTGCAGCTTTGGTGTGGCAATATTTCCGTTATACGGTGTACACTCTCAATGGCTATGTCTAGAAATGTCATTATCTGATATCTAACTGGGCCAAATTGTACCCAAAACGACGTGCATTTGGTAGATCATCGTAGTGCCGCAGCATTCATACGGCATACTTTCGTAGCACAGAAGTTACGACACATCAAATTCAGGAAGTCTTTAATTGCCGATATGTAGTTTCCTGTCATTTTATTACAACAATCGTACATAAAACGACATGTTTTGGAGAGATCCTCATTGTGCTGATACTCTGAAAAGGCTTATATTCATATAATGTACTCTATAATAAAGAGTCCCACCAAATATTGAGTTCAGCTCCATACAATATTGTCGCAGAAGAAGCCGAGTAGCAGTCACCCTGGTGTAATGGTTATGACACTAGACTGTTGCCTGGAAGGTCGCGAGTTCAAAATTCACCTGAACTTGCTATATTCGGTTCGAGTACATTCTAGAAGTATCGACATATGTCAAGAATCAGTGTACTGGAATGTTTTCTAACTGTATATATACCGTATGTGTTCTGGCCGGAGGCAGTTCGCTCCGCGCTCTTGTATGTGCAAGTTCTGAATAAACCTTCGTTAAGTGAAGTTAGTGTTCGTTATTCATCTGATTACACCTTCTTTTACTTGACAATATGGCGTCTCTTAATTTCTGTACGTGATGTAAAACCGATCCGGAAAATCACTGCCGACGTTCTTCTCGACGAGGCAAGAATCTGACATGCCAGATTTTTCATTTCATGCTTCGCAACGAAGTGGAATGTGAAATTCCACGCTGTGATGTCAACAGATCCTCGTCCACATGCGTTTCCACGTCCTGTTAAAGGGCGGCTTTAGAAAGGAGCTTGTGCGTCACACGAAACGTGCTCCTCATCATGGTTTGCGACTGCAGCGCTCTCCAGTGGCAGTTGTCAGCTGTATCTGGCTCGCAAATCACACAGCTTCGGCCGGCCGAAGTGGCCGTGCGGTTAAAGGCGCTGCAGTCTGGAACCGCAAGACCGCTACGGTCGCAGATTCGAACCCTGCCTCGGGCATGGGTGTGTGTGATGTCCTTAGGTTAGTTAGGTTTAAGTAGTTCTAAGTTCTAGGGGACTGATGACCTCAGCAGTTGAGTCCCATAGTGCTCAGAGCCATTTGAACCATTCACACAGCTTCTTTTCTAAAATGGACGGGCGTAAAATTCCCACGTTAGCTCCATTAAAACTCACAGTCTCCGTATTTTTCTATCATGAACGTGTTTTAAGGCAAAAAGGGAAGATTCAAGTGCAGTCAGTAAGGATATCAGTTTATAGTTCCATTACAAACAATGCGATACAAATTTACGATTGTTTTCCACGCAAGATAAAAATTATTTCCTTATTCTCAGTTTTTAGTAAAACTCTAAAATCATTCTTACCAGATAAGTGCTTCTGTCCAGTAGCAGAATTTTTAGAACATGTGCAATACAAGATAAAGTCAAAAAAGATCATTTATTTACTGCTACATTTTCTTATTTTCTATACTTCATGTAAGTTTGTGTGAGTGTTTTTGTGTGTGTGTGTGTGTGTGTGTGTGTGTGTGTGTGCGTGCGTGTGTGTGTGTGCGTGTGTGTGTGTGTGTGTGTGTGTGTGAGAGAGAGAGAGAGAGAGAGAGAGAGAGAGATTCTAGAACGTATTTTGGATGAATAAATAAATACTGAATTCCTTTAAACCAAAAAGTTTTAAGTCCACAAATCAGCACGGTTTTAGAAAGCATCGCTTGTGCGAAGCTCATCTTGCCCTTTTTCTGACGTGATATACTACGAACTATGGGTGAAGGGCAACAGGCAAATTCCTCGTTTCTAGATCCCTGAAAAGCATTTGAGACAGTGCTCAAATGCGGACCGTTAACAATGTTATGGAATAGGTTACCAAATGTGTGAGTGGCTGAAGCTTCTTAAGAAATAGAACGTAGTACGTTGCCCTTGACGCAAGTGACCAACGAAACTGTGACAGGACCGCTGTTATTTTCTGTATACATAAATGATATGGCAGACGAGGTGGGCAACAGTCTGTGGGCCGCGCGGAGTGGCCGCGCGGTTTGAGGCGTCATACCACGGACTGCGCGTCCCCTCCCGCCGGAGGTTCGATTTCTCCCTCGGGCATAGGTTTGTGTGTTGTCTATAGCGTAAGTTAGGTTAACTAGTGTGTAGGCTTAGGGACCGATGACCTCAGTAGTTTGGTCCCATAACACCTTACCACAAATTTCCAACAGTCTGTGGCTGTTTGCTGATGATATTGTGGTGTCGTTGAGTGACAGTAGGAGGATACAAGATGACTTAGACAAAATTTCTAGATAGTGTGATGAATGGCAGGTAGCTCTAAATGCAGAAAAATGTAGTTTAATGCGGTTGAATAGGAAAAACAAACATTCGAAAGCAGATTAGTAATGCCCTGCTTGACGGAAACTGTCACACCTAGCTGTGACGTTGCAAAGTGATATGAAAAGGAACAAGGATTTGAGAATTGTGGTTGGGAAAGCGAATGCTTGACTTCGGTCTACTAGTATAATTTTGAATTTGTGTGTTTCATCTGTAAAGGAGACCTGTTTTTGAGTATTGCTCGAGTGTTTGGGATCCACACCAGGTCAGATTAGAACATGGAAACATTTCAAGTGTGGCTGCTAGATTTGTTATTGGTAAGTTCGAACAACACTCAAGTATTTCGGAGATGCTGCGGGAACTGAAACGAGACTCGCTGGAGGGAAGGCGACGTTCTTTCCGAGGAACGTTTCAGAACTGTTCCAGAGATTCGATAGGCAGTAAACCGCTCCATTCGCACCATGAACAGAACAGGTCTGCTAACGGTATACTACGCCTCCCACATCGCTGACAACGGGTTCTACACAACGCTGGTGACTGCTTTGAAGGTCGGTAACAGGTGCAAAGATATAACTCTTTTGTATCGGTTGTGAATAAATAGTTGCCGCTATTTAAATTCCAACCTTCGTACATGAACAAGATTTGGACGGCAACACTCGGCGACTGATCAAACAGATCGAGATGGCTGTTTTTGTGTTGTCCTCATCATTTCATCATCATTCATGAATGTGGCGAGATTGCACTGAGAAAAAGTTGGGAATTTGTACGGGCGCTGATAACCGTGCAGTTGAGCGCCCCACAAACCAAACGTCATCATCATCATCATCATCATCATCATGATCAAACAGACACTGACAGACACGACATCTAAGGTGAAGTTAAAGGGGAAAATCTCCGCCTTTGAGTTCAAGACAGGCTTTCGCCAAGGTGACGGAGTCTCACCGCTCCTCTTCAACATAGTACTGGATAAGGTCGTCAAGGAATGGGAGAAAGAGCTGCAAATACAAGGCCACTGGAAGCCAGTGCGACATGGACGACCCAAGAACAAGCTGGAGGTCAGCTGTCTAGCCTTCGCAGACGATCTGGCACTACTCACAGATAACGAAACCGCAGCAATCAGACAGACAGAAGCACTCAAAGAGTGCGCAGAAAAAGTAGGTCTACAGATCTCCTTTCAGAAAACTGAGTTCTTCTGCACGAAATTAAACATACCAAATTTGAACATAAAGTATGGCAATATCGACAGGGTCACACACTTTAAGTACCTAAGTGAAGTGCTGGAACCGACAGGAGAGGAGAAAATTGCCCATAACACTAGGTTATTGAAAATGAAGAGAGCCTTATACAAAACACAGGGTATTTACCTGCATCAAAATTCGTGAGTACAATACTGTAACCAAACCTGAGGTGCTATATGCCAGTGAGACATTGATGTTACACATAAAGGTCGACCTTGACAACATTCTCACAGAGGAAAGAAAAATCAGTAGGAAAATTATTGGACGAAAACTCACGGACGAGGGATATAGGCTTCACTCCGGGGACACCACAGAGAAGTTCAACATTGCAGCGGTCATTCGAAAGAGGCGACTAAAATTTTATGGACACATCAGCAGACTTCCACAGACCAGACTCACCAACAGAATCCTCAGGTACATCCAGGGACTCACGACCACTACACCCTTGATGACACAATTCAAAATTGATCTGGAAAGAGCTCAGATAGAGTCAGCGGACGTCATCGACAAATGAATCTATAGACACAATGTGTTCAAGTGGGAAGTGATGTCAGAGAAAACAGCACCTGAAGCCCAAAGGGCAAAGTGGACTGAAGAAAGGAAGAGAGCTTTTAGTGAACGAATGAAGGAGTTCTGGAAGGACAGGAAGAACAAGTACTCATGAACGTTTCGCGTGGTCTGATAAAAGACCTGTAACATGTGTAATAACAATAATAAAATAATAATAATAATAAATGACACGAGGGAGTTCGGTACACCTTCTTCCTGTTTCCATGCTTCAGCTGTCTTCAGTTTTTAACGTGCTAATCACTGGGCCATCTCTCCAGTAAATCTGCGATAGGAAGTGTCCCCTGCGAGTATGTATGTAGATACAGATGTAAAGCGAATCAGGCAGTGACAGAGAAAGTGGAGAGAGAGAGAGAGAGAGAGAGAGAGAGAGAGAGAGAGAGAGAGACCGCTTTACATAACATCGAATACACATCCATCAGATTAATAAAAAAGTCCCAGAACTTTCTAGAAAACACGAAGGTGAATAAAAAAATAACTGTATAACAGTTCATGAACTTCGGCGCCTCTACACACCACACTGCGCAGAATTTGTTCAACATACGACCATACTTTGTATGTCACGATCTCATGAAGGCTTTAACCGACTATATTTTATTAACTGACATTCAATTATAGCAAATCGTACCGAGAAGAGGATGTTTTTGGCGAATCTCTAGCGTGCCGTTGGCTTACAATGGCGTACTTTCGTAACCACAATAGCTATAACACGTAAATAACCAAATACGAAAATTCCTTAACCAACGATATGACGTTTCCCGTCATTTTATAAGAACAAAACGTACCAATAACTACGCGCTTTCGAGAAATCCTCAGTGTGCTGATACTTTGAAACAGCATATATTCAAGGATGTGTGTTGTAACGTAAAACCCACCAAATATGAGCTTCAACTGAAAACTGGATTCTGGTGATGACCTTCCCCTATGTACTGCCTTATTTTGATTGTCAGGTGGCTACTGACGTCAAATTCTGGGGTGCCACTGGACATTCCAAAGTAAAGACTGGTGTGGAGGGGCTATTGCCTCTGACACTCTGGCAGGTTGTAGGCGGGCAATGGAGAACCGGCTGCTTGTGCCCAGCGGTGGTGTTTGCCTGCAGCGGGACGTTCATGGTACACGGCACTTCTCTTGCGGCCGCTTATCCGCTCTACAAGCGAAGTGTTTGTTACTTTTGTTGCGAACTTTGCGAACACCAAGATAAATTCTTCAGTTTCACTAGACTATCTGTAAGTAGGTTCGATTTTTTCCCCCACGTCTCTGGGATGGAGAACATGTGGCTGCTATTGCGCGGTTCAATCCTCTTTTCAACCTTGGATGAAGAATGTTATTCTGTTCTGGCACATTTTATATGTTGAATTGGGTTCTTATTTTTGGTGTTCATTCTGTGTCTAGTGGAATATATGGCTTTCAATCTTTGATTTTCTTTCTTTTCTTTTTGGTGGAAATACACACCGTGGCATTTGCCTTCCAGCTAGCGTAAAACCACCAAAACCTCATCTAGGATGGACAGATTATTTTCTTGTGGCTTATATTTGTACTTGTGGATTCTCTTTTCTCAAACTTTGGTGTTGTTCTTATGTTGGTTGTTGTTGTGCTTTCTATTGTATTTCAATGTTCCCCATTGCTTTATTTTTATGGTATCTGTTTTGCATTATAATTTGGGCTATTGTACTTCGATACCCTGTTTGTGACAGTGGGAGCATGTTTTGCAGTGGTGTATGTTGGTAGAGCGTACTGAAAGTGGGGATATCTGAATTTCCAATGTTTGGCAGTTAGCAGAGTTTTTATTAGGCCATCTGTTGAAGAGTCTTTGGGACCCGTAATTGGCAGTACATCTTTCCAATGTCGGGAGGGTGTTTGTGCTTTTGTAAACTTCCTCGGCCCTGGTGCTGATGAAATGTCAAAGAAAATTTGAGATAGCTTAATGGTACAGCGGTAAGTGAAAAGAAACTGGTAGTCACGTTAACGTAAGTAAGAAAAATTATAAAAGTAGTAAAATTGTAAATGTCATATTACGTAGTAATATTCGCTTGTTGATTTATCGAAGAAAGGAAGAGGGACTAGACCTTAACGTCCCCTCGAGATCGAGATCATTAGAGACGGAACACAAGATCGGAATATTTGAAAGATGGAGAGGGAAATCGGCCGTCCGCTTTCAAAGAAACGCCTCGTCATTTGCCTGGAGCGATTTAGGGGAATCACGGAAAACTTAAATCCGGATGGCCGGACATGGATCTGAACCAACGACCTCCCTAATATGAATCCAGTGTGCTAACCACTGCGCCACCTCGCTCGGTATGATTATCAAAACATCTGAGTAGTCGTCACGTGACACTGTTGCCAATATTGCTATCATCGGTGGTTTCTGATACAGATTGCGCTTAGCACTGTTTTGTGAAGATGAGGATGATGATGAAGAAGAACCAGGTTGGTTGGAGGGGCTTTGCCGATATTATCCTGTTGCATCACAAGATAACGATGGCAGTTCATTAAGTAATGCAACACATTTTTTTTCTCCGCCAATTTTGGTTGAAAAAACCGGAAATTTCTTGTGGAATATTTTCAAACATTCCCGCTTCGTGTCGTATAGTTTCATTGACTTCCGACAGGTGGCAGCGCTGTACAGAGCTGTTAAAATTGCGTCTGTAACGGATGTGCGTTGCAAACAACGGGCAGTGATCGAGTTTCTTTTGGCGGAAAACCAGGGCATCTCAGATATTCATAGGCGCTTGCAGAATGTCTACGGTGATCTGGCAGTGGACAAAAGCACGGTGAGTCGTTGGGCAAAGCGTGTGTCATCATCGCCGCAAGGTCAAGCAAGACTGTCTGATCTCCGCGTGCGGGCCGGCCGTGCACAGCTGTGACTCCTGCAATGGCGGAGCGTGCGAACACACCCGTTCGAGATGATCGACGGATCACCATCAAACAACTCAGTGCTCAACTTGACATCTCTGTTGGTAGTGCTGTCACAATTGTTCACCAGTTGGGATATTCAAAGGTTTGTTCCCGCTGGGTCCCTCGTTGTCTAACCGAACACCATAAAGAGCAAAGGAGAACCATCTGTGCGGAATTTCTTGCTCGTCATGTGGCTGAGGGTGACAATTTCTTGTCAAAGATTGTTACAGGCGATGAAACATGGGTTCATCACTTCGAACCTGAAACAAAACGGCAATCAATGGAGTGGCGCCACACCCACTCCCCTACCAAGAAAAAGTTTAAAGCCATACCCTCAGCCAGTAAAGTCATGGTTACAGTCTTCTGGGACTCTGAAGGGGTTATTCTGTTCGATGTCCTTCCCCATGGTCAAACGATCAACTCTGAAGTGTATTGTGCTACTCTTCAGAAATTGAAGAAACGACTTCAGCGTGTTCGTAGGCACAAAAATCTGAACGAACTTCTCCTTCTTCATGACAACGCAAGACCTCACACAAGTCTTCGCATCCGAGAGGAGCTCACAAAACTTCAGTGGACTGTTCTTCCTCATGTACCCTACAGCCCCGATCTCGCACCGACGGATTTCCATATGTTTGGCCCAATGAAGGACGCAATCCGTGGGAGGCACTACGCGGATGATGAAGAAGTTATTGATGCAGTACGACGTTGGCTCCGACATCGACCAGTGGAATGGTACCGTGCAGGCATACAGGCCCTCATTTCAAGGTGGCGTAAGGCCGTAGCATTGAATGGAGATTACGTTGAAAAATAGTGTTGTGTAGCTAAAAGATTGGGGAATAACCTGGTGTATTTCAATGCTGAATAAAACAACCCCTGTTTCAGAAAAAAAACGTGTTGCATTACTTATTGAACTGCCCTCGTAGTTAGAGGCTAGTGTTGTGAGGAATATCTGCATGATGATTGTGAACGTTGATAAATGTACTGTGGGCAGTGTGTCGTGAGAAGATGTGTTTGGACAACTAGAACGCAGTTGAGCTTCTTCAACAATAATTAAGTTCCGTCGTGTTGCGGACAGCTTCAGGTGCTGAGCTATTTTCTTGAAGTCACAGACCAAAGATAAGAAAAGGAGGATGTCCTCGTCTGCCATCATTTTCGTATTCAGTTGCTGCCTAGCTTCTGCAGACTTTCGCAGCTCATCGATTAGTTGTCCACCAGATTCGTCTTGTACTTTACTTTTGTTGGCTAGAACCCTAACCTTGTGCGGTGCGCTTGAACTTCGCTTTCCGGTGAGGCAGGAGTCTTAGCGTTTTCGGGTGGTACGCCGCTATGCGTACGTGACAGATCGGTGGTAATAGTTAGAATTGATAGTAAATTAAAATACAGACATGGCATCTTTTTCGTAGCTGCTACGGTAAGTTGAAAAAAAAAAGTGGGAGAGTGGGGTTAAAATATACACGTGCGTGTGATAAACCTCTTCTCTCGAAAATTTCTCTCCTTCATACCTTCCCTGTGTTACCACAGATGACGTGTCAAAAAATGGTTCGAATGGCTGTAAGCAGTAGGGAACTTAACATCTGAGGTCATCAGTCCCCTAGACTTAGAACTACTTAAACGTAACCAACCTAAGGACATCACACACATCCATGCTCGAGGCAGGATTCGAACCTGCGACCGTAGCAGCAGCGCGGTTCCGCACTGAAGTGCCTACAACCGCTCGGTCACTGCGGCCGGCAGATGACGTGTCACGCCGGCTGGTGTGGCCGAGCAGTTCTAGGCGCTACAGTCTGGAACCTCGTGACCGCTACGGTCGCAGGTTCGAATCCTGCCTCGGGCATGGATGTGTGTGATGTCCTTAGGTTAGTTAGGTTTAAGTAGTTCTAAGTTCTAGGGGACTGATGACCTCAGATGTTAAGTCCCATAGTGCTCAGAGCCATTTGAACCATGACGTGTCACTGATCTCGTTTCTACTAAGATTGCAGTACATGCGAGATGCCTACTTGCGTCCATCGCCCTAAGTGGAATGCAGAAGTGCTAATTAATGTTCATCAACCTGCAGTCTTCTATGGTGGTTGTCCCGTGCGTAGTGAACAGCACTTAGGTCCTGAATCCGTTACCTTGAGGCTGTAATAAACTCTTAGCGAGGAACTGATATTGTATGAGTAATAAAAGTTTCTGTTGGTTTTGTTTATACGAGATGCCACATGCTTTTTGTCAGCAGAATGTGAGAAACTGCATAATTATGTTTCACTTTATGAATCACAAATAATCTCCATTTTTCACACGTTCATAAGAAATAAACGTAACAATGAACTGCGTATTTACGTAGTTATCATGAAACTGTTCTCAGTTACATGTCCACGTAAGCATACATTGCTCATTAACTGACGTCGACCGCAGCACACATGTCCGTCCTCCGAGACTGCCGAACCAGCTGTGATGTTACAGCCGGACCACTTCGACCGCCATGCAAGTTAGGCGCGATGCGAAGATATCCGAAGCGCTTCGTCTGCCTTTTCGTTTTGTAATTTTTATTATTCTGCTGGTTATTAATACTTGTGAAATAATGGAATGATAGCACGCTATTGAGAGATGCTTCAGTATGAAATGCAAGTAAAAACACGGTTTAGTTGTTTATCTAATATTAATAACAGAAGATTATCATTTCGGCGCGCAACTTCCCAATGCAGCAGCCAATCTTCCCACCGCTGCCTTCTCAACTGCTCTAAGAATAGTTTATTGTAGGTGAATATGATGGCTGTAAAGCCAGAAATATTACACTGACAGATCACATTTACCGGTTAATCTCCATTTTATCGGCTATAATAATCGTTAATTTTACGACATTTATTCTGTGACAGCATACTTGTAATAATGAAATATTATTTGAACTACCAGTAAAGTCTATTCTTTATAAATTGAAACTAAAAGTTGTGGTATGCTGGACGAGTTTCCGCATACCGTGTGTAGCAGAAATTGGCGAGACATACGCTAATTGAAAAAAATCGAATAATTATGCTTGTCAGATTACCTTAACAAAAGATTCGAGAAATGTTGTTGAGAAAAATGTTACTTAAATGTAACCTATTTCCAAGATCTGTCACCCACTTTAATAATTTTACCCTTTCATATATCTAGCAACTGCAAATCCATTTGTTTATTTGCGTCATAATTTTCCTCTTGGAGTAACTGCAATCAGAGAAATTGTAAGGAGGATTTCTTCGTCAGTCTGGATTATCTTGAAAGAGGAATCTTTGTCAAAACCCACCAAAAACGACTGGCTGCTAATAGCGAAAGATTTTGAAAAGATAGCCAATTTCCGAAACATTCTCTGAGATGTTTATGAAAAGCATGTGCGACTGGTGAAACCAGCAAGCAGTGCATGAATTTTGTTTAACTGTGTGAAGTACTCCTCTATGACTGTATGTGATGAAGACTATAAATTTGTCGCTGTAGATGTGGAATCGTATGGTGAATGTGCTGGATCAACTATACTTTTGCAGTCAGTGTTCTACAAGCGAATACTATCTAATAACTTGGACATTCCGGAAGACAAATACGAGGGTTGTCCAGAAAGTAAGTTCCGATCGGTCGCGAAATGGAAACCACAATGAAAACCAAAAACGTTTTATTTGCGACAGTTAGGTACACCTTCCACCTACTTCTCTATATAGTCACCGCTCCAACTTCGAGTTTTGTCGTAGTGTTGTATCAACTTTCCAATATCCTCGTTATAGAAAGCAGCCGCCTGTGCTTTCGGACAGTTATCTGCACTGGTCTGCAGCTTGTTGTCTGTGGAAAAATTGTGTCTTCATAGCCAGCGGTTCTTGTGAGCAGAGATGAGACTCAGGGGGAGCCAACTGCGGACTGTATTGCGGGTGATCAAACACTTCTCATCGGAAACGCTGCAGGAACGTCTTCATTTCCCCTACAGTGTGCGGCTGAGAATTGGCATGAAGAAGGAACTGTTCGACAGTTGTGTTATGTGGGCTGCATGACACAGGCGAAATCTCTAACCAGGCCCTCATACTTGGCGGGAGACACTATTCCCTATGCATCTTTAACTGCTCACAGTTCACTCAAAACTGAAAAGAGCGACGCGGCACGATCGACAGGCGTACAAGAGACACTGCCCAACACATCTGTGCAAAGCTTTACCGGATTTTCCCAGTGAATCGGAACTTACTTTCTGGACAACCCTCGTATCAGGCATAAACAGAACGCCAGTGGCTCGTGTATTTGTTGCTGCTGATGCTTTTCCGGAGTCGCACAGAATTGTGTGTCTACACTGTGGTCTGTGACGTGATGAGAACGATTTTCAACTATCGCCATTCTCGAGTAAGACTTTTCGTAGAGTATGCGTTCAGAATAACGGCATATATGTGGAGGATCTTTGATGAGCACTTAAACGTAGACGTTCATTTCGCTACAGACATAGTTAAGGCATGTTGTGTTCTACACTGGCAGCTACGTAACAGAGACGGAGTTCAATTTTTAGGTACATTGTGTGGATATCCTCAAATTCATGAGGATATTCCACAACGAATACACAGAGATAAATCCTATTCATATTACAGAAACGTTATTGCCGCATACTTCGTTAAATGAAGGCGCTCTGTGATGGCAGTTGGATTACATTCACTGATTTATATGTACGCGTTGTGTTAATTTGATATAGATAAAGGTGAAACAAACTAGACATCGTGTTTAGTTTGCGTTGTGTTGCACATTCGGTGCCTCCGAGTGTCATAGTCATTTTCTCCCACATTCTCTTTTTGAAAGTTCAATCGGCGTAGTCTTCGGAGAACGAGAGGCACAGAGAAGGTCTCTCCCTGATTTTTGTAGTAAACTTCTCCGTAAGAGAGGAGGATTCTTTTGCACAAATTCAGCTGCCCCACGCAGCTGCACACAACTTTCCCCGCAGCGGCTCTCTGGCCGGAGGTAAGTTTAATTATTTCGCCAGCCTCTCTTATTTTTCGCTGCTGCATCAGCGGCTGCCGGGGCGATCACACGAAGTTCCTGAAGATTAACGGGTCGGACGCAGTCTTGGTGCTGTTGAGCTATAACCGATTTGTTGTCTTCGCCTGTCGCACGTAGCGTTCGTGCTCCGACACGGGAATGCGGCTTCGCCAACATAGACCTTTTTCAATATTTTCTTTAACTGATTTCACGTGGAACTCATTTCACCGGATACAATCATTGCCCATAATGATACAAAGAGGGCATCATTATTATAATACCTACGAAACGTTAACATAAAATCCAGTTGTACATAAGGAATAGTCAAATGAAAACTAGACAGATCGAATAAAGTACGAGGGTTGCTCAGAAAGTAATGCACCGCGTTTTTATCTCTCAGCTGAAAACAATGCTACGAATGCGAAACGTTACGTATCTACGAGGGTTATTCGGAAAGTGAGGAACGATCGGTCGCGAAATGGAAAATATAGTGAAAGTCTGTTGAAGCTTTGCGCAGATGCATTGGGCGTTGTGTCTAATACACCCGTCGATCGCATCATGTCGCTCTTTTCAGTTCTGAGCTCACAGTGAGAATGTAAAGATGGCTAGAAATTAGCGTCTCCCGCCAAGTATGAGGGCCTGGCGAATGATTTCGCCTGAAGCTATGCAATCCACATAACATAACTGTCACGCGGTTCGTTCTACACGACAATTCTCGGCCGTACTCTGCAGGGGCAATGAAGATGCTCTTGCAGCGTTTTCGATAGGACGTGTTTGATCACCCACAATACAGCCCGTAATTGGCTATTCCTGAGGTTCATCTCTGCTCAAATGAACCGCTGGCTATGAAGACAATATTTGGACAGAGACAACGAGCAGCAGTCGAGAGTAGAAAATTGTCGAAAAGCACTGGCGGCTGTCTTCTACAACGAGGGAATTGATAAGTTGCTACAACGCTACGACAGATGTCTAAGTCTGAGCGGCGACTGTGTAGAGAAGTAACTGGAAGGTGTAGCTAACTGTTGCAAATAAAACAGTTTTGATTTCCTCTGTGGTTTCCATTTCGCGACCTATCCTACTTTCCGAGTAGCCCTCGTATTACTTAGTCTCCCGAGTGAGCGCGCCAAGTTTCCGTCACTTCCGACAGACAGCGTAGCTGCAGGACAGTTTCAAAATGGCGTATGTAGGTGAAATGCCTTACAAGCAGCTTGCCGTCATTGAATTTGTCACTGCAGAGAAAGAGACTGTGAGGAATATTCACAAAAGTCTACGGAGGATCTGCTGTCGACGGAAGTACAGTTAGTCGCTGGGCACGGAGGGTGAGGTCATCAGAAAGCGGTTCGGCGGAGCTCCACGATTTGCAGCGGTCGGGGAGACCATCCACGGCGTCACACCTGACATGTTGCAGCGAGCTGATGCTGTCATTCGCGAGGATAGACGCATCACGACTCGGCACAGTTGGCGCTGCATATGTCAATCAGAAAAGAAGTGTGGATGAAATTATCTGCACTCTTGGGTATTCAAAAGTGTTTTGAAGCACAGGTGGAGGTCTTCTTGTCCCGTATTGTGATAGGGTGATGAAAGCTGAGTTCACCATTTTGAGCCCGAAACAAAACGATAGTCGATGGAAAGGCGCCATTCCCACTCCCCACAGAGGAAAAAATTGTAAGCAACACCTTCCGCCAGTAAGATCATGATCACCATGTTCTGGGACTGTGAAGCTGTGATTCTCATTGATGTGATGCCAAGAGGCGTACCATTAATTCAGAAGCGTATGTCATCACATTAAGGAAACTGTAGCGCCCTTCCGGCGACTTCGTCGCCACAGCAACACAGGAGATCTTTGGTGCAACCCTCAGCCTCACACAAGTCTGAGAACTGATGGACACGTCGCAAAACAGGTTTTTACTGTGTTACCCCATCCACCCTACAGACCTGACCTCGCCCCCTCGTACTTCCACTCGTCTGGGCCCTTAAACGGTGCCATTCGTGGAAGATGTTTTGAAAAGGATGAGGAGGTGATTCACACAGAGAAGCACTGGCTCCGCCACCAGGACAAGGATTTGTAGCGACAGGGCAGACACGCCCTTGTTTCGCGCTGGAGGAAGACCATGGAACGGGATGGAGATTACGTGGAAAACTAGGGTGTTTAGATAAAACACCATTCTTTCGTGTCTGTAATTCTCATTATGTTCAACAAAGAATTGTTGAACAAAAGAAATGCGATGCATTACTTTCTGGGTAATCCACCTAACCAACCGTTTATTATTTCAAAAGTGATCGCCATAACCTGTTAATACATTTGTCCCATTGTGTGACAACACGGTCAGTGACTTCATGGGAAAATTGTTGCGTGCGCCTCTTCGTCCGAAGCAAATCGACGGCCTCGAATATCTTTGTTCAGGCCTTAAAAAATACGGAAGTCACATAGGGAGAGATAGAGACTGTATGGAGGATGTGTAAGGCCTTCCCAGCCAAACTCCTGCAGCGTAAGACTGATGACGTTTCGACTACGCTGTAGAAGTTTGGCTGGGAGGACCTTACACATCCTCCATACAGTCCTTATCTCTCCCTATGTGACTTCTGTTGTGGCGTAGCAAGACAGCCACGCCACGGAAGTAGCCGAAAGGCAAGCGTTTAGTTCACGCGGGCAAGAGATAGGTCTGTAACAGGATACGTAATGAATGCTATAAAGAAAAGTACGTAGCTTCTGGAATACTTAACTTTAATCCATCCTTGGTACATCGCTATTGACGATATAAGTGAGACTCCATAGATACATGCAATGTTACTAATGGCGCCTTGCTAGGTCGTAGCCATTGACTTAGCTGAAGGCTATTCTAACTGTCTCTCGGCAAATGAGAGAAAGGCTTCGTCAGTGTAGTCGCTAGCGAAGTCGTCCGTACAACTGGGCGAGTGCTAGTCCGTATCTCGAGACCTGCCTTGTGGTGGCACTCGGTCTGCGATCACACAGTGGCGACACGCGGGTCCGACATGTACTAATGGACCGCGGCCGATTTAAAACTACCACCTAGCAAGTGTGGTGTCTGGCGGTGACACCACAACTTCCGTATTTTTTAAGGCCTGAACAAAGATATTCGTGGCCGTCGATTTGCTTCGGACGAAGAGGTGCGCGCCTGGGTACAATCATATTTCCGTTGGCAGCGCAACCATTTTTCCATGAAGGCATTGACCGTCTCCCTCTCACACAGTGGGATAACCGTATTAACGGCTATGGTAATTGCTTTTGAAATGATAAACAGTTTATTTACATTTTTCCGTATATCTCGTTTTCAATTGACTACCCCTTCCTTATACATACATTATAAATCATTAGAGATATCCTAAGAGTTTAAAGTTCCCTTTTACAAAGACGAACAAAATAGCAAATACACTCATGCTCATAAATTAAGGATAATGCTGATACATGGTGAAACAACGCTCTGGTAGGCGATTTGCGGTTTTTAAATCACCTCGGGGTACGACCATGCGGTGCATTTGACCTGCGGTCGTCGCACGGTGGCGCTGGCAGCAGACCACATACGCAGAGGTGTGTTGGTGCATGTCAGAGTACGGTGCAGCGAGTAAGTGTGCAGACGTTTTCAGACGTGCTAATGGTGACTGTGTGTTGAAAATGGCTCAAAGAACACATATTGATGACGTTATGAGGGGTAGAATACTAGAGCAACTGGAGGCTGGTCAAACACAGCAGGTCGTAGCTTGTCCCTCCGTGTGCCACAAAGTGTGATCTCAAGATTATGGTAACGATTCCAATAGACAGGAAACGTGCCCAGGCGCTACAGTACGGGACGTCCACAGTGTGCAACACCACAAGAAGACCGATTTCTCACCATCAGTGCCCGCAGACGGCCACGGAGTACTGCAGGTAGCCTTGCTCGGGACCTTACCGCAGCTGCTGGAACAGTTGTCTCCAGACACACAGTCTACAGACGACTGAACAAACATGGTTCATTCGCCCGGAGACCTGCAAGGTACATTCCACTGATCCTTGGTCACAGGAGAGCCCGTAAAGCCTGGTGTCAAGAGCACAGTACATGGTCATGGGAACAGTGGTCCCAGGTTACGTTCACGGACGAGTCCAGGTATAGTCTGAACAGTAATTCTAGCAGGGTTTGCATCTGGCGTCAAGCAGGAACCAGATACCAACCCCTTAATGTCCTTGAAAGGGACCTGTATGGAAGTCGTGGTTTGATGGTGTGCGGTGGGATTATGATTGGTGCACGTACACCCTTGCATGTCTTTGACAGAGGAATGTCCTCGTCAATGAGGGAAGATGCAAAGCTTGGACAAGGAATTAATTTGAACAAGTGTCTCGTTTTATTGGTATTCGTGTGACCTGCTCTTAGCCTGTTGAGAGTAGAAGTTTCTCTTCTCTTGGCGCCAAGCTGAGAAACCTGGTCTGGCATTGTACCTGTTCCTGAATCGCCCAATACCATGTGACTTTGATATAATGGTCCATGTCCACTAACTTTCTCCAGTCCGTTTCTGCTTGTTTGGCGAGTCTATACTGTTACGGCGTAAAGTCAAGCGGCTTCACACCAGTCGGAAACGAGAGAGTAGAGAGGGCTGTGAAGGTGACGTCAGCCAGTCGCACGCTGACCGACCCCTCTCCAGGACGACAACGCAACAGCAGCGACCTCTGTACGAAGAAGACATCAGCGCCGCACCGACTGGTCGCGGCCAACTTACGCAGCTGCGTCAAAATTAGGCAGTTTCAAGACCGGCGACTTAGGAACTGTATATATTGAAGAGATTTCTTATTTGCATGTCGTCCTTTGCTTGCAACACTTCTGTGTTATTCTCAAAGTTAAGTATTGTCATAGTTCCTTTCGTAATAAAACTCATTAATACGATTTGTATGAATGTTGTCCAGCGATCTCAGAAGGCAGGCTTCCTAGACGCCACATATTTGATTCAATACGTACGAAAATCACTGTGTGGTAGGGGTATGTCGGTGGGGAATAGGTGCTGCACAATTTTCACCAGCCGGCTTCACGTGAAGTCGTTGCTTGCCCCTAACAACGTAGACTTCGCTGCATCACAGCGTAGATCGTATGCGCTTCCTGCTGCACAGGGCATCTCTTGGAACCGTGGGCTTGTAGAGGTGTAGGATTTTGCGGCCGCTCTGAAATATTGGTTCCGGCAGCAAATGTCTCTCTGCAGGAAAACACCGTCCCCGGGCACATGCTGCCGATTCGCAATGGCGTACCTGTCACCTGCCACAGTAACACAGGCAGTAGCCTACCGTCCAGCCACTTCCCCATAGCAATCTTTACTGCGAATCGTCCAGTGGCATCCCAGAATGTGACTTCGGTAACAACGTAACAACCGAAATAAGATACTATGTAGGAGAAGACAATCACCAGAGTTGAGAAGTTAGTCGCCATAAAGAGGAACGCTGCAAAGATGGTCGAAACTGTCGATACTGTAGTTCAGTGTTCCATAATGATGCGGGCTACAACCTTAAAGGATTTTGTTCAAATTGATACTACCCGTGCAAGCCTAAGAACTTATACGAAAATCGTAATATTGGCACTTTCCACCAACTTGTAATCACAAAGTAATCATTACGTCTTCTGATAACTGCAGCGCCGCGGCATTTTATCTGCGTAGGAAATACTACAGCCAATGTCCGCGTCACGGCATAACCTAACTATGCATTACGACTGTAAATCGTCGTAATGGCTATTGGCTATGGCACTCTTCTCCTTATGCAATTATTTGAAATATTGAATTTGTCACCGATAAAACAAAGGGAGCGAAAGATCACGTGCAATTTATTTAGAAACCAGACTGAAGTTGTAAATAATCGAAGGACATGGAAGGGGAGCAGCAAAAGAGAATCGAATGGAATGCCTGTCCCCGTAGTATTCATTCTGCATACTGAGCAAGGAATGAAAAGTCAGGGAGAAGAATAATGACTTAAAGTTTTGCCGATGACATTCTAATTCTGCCACAGACAGCAAAGGACTTGGAAGAATAGTTGAATGGAACGGCTAGTTTTTGGAAAAGACGTCAGATGATAAACATGAACGAAAGTAAAATAAGAGTAATGGAATGTAGTTGTGGTTACAATACTTTGATGACTTGAACGTAATAAACTACCTGCACTGTCGTGCAACTTCACACATTTCAACACTAAGCAAGCAAAGACCTGCACTGATATTGAAGAAAAAAAACATTATGCTTGTCTGTCAGACAAGTAGAAACAAAATTTCACTACTGATATTTGTACAGTTGTGAATATTGAAACACCGGTGTCGTATAGACCAGAGGGGAACAAGGAAAATTAAAGCTATTGAAAGGAAGAGAAAAGAAATTTATTTTTTATTTGAGCCTCAAGCTATGTACAACGTAGAGAAAAACAAAGTCATTAAGTTTCGAGAAAAACAGCATTTAAGTGTATCAATAATCCGGCATTTACCAACTTCAGTGTAAGAGCTGCGATGCTCTATACTTAGGACAGACCAGTAGAACATATGAAATAAAATGTGAAGAGTATAAAAGAGCATGGAAGTACGGTACCAGCCATTAAATATTTGTAGAACATCTTCGACAAGAAAACCACCACCTTACCACAATAGAAACAGACATGAACATAATCAGATTCAGTACCGAAAGCGTCGGAACACTATAAGAAAACTTCCGAATTGAAAATGCTATCACAGAAAACCGACAAACATTAAATGATCACCCTCCACAATACCACAATAAAGTAGGTTTAACGAAGTAATAATTTGTGTACACAGAAGTTGGGATACATCATCTGCCCTTACACACACACACACACACACACACACACACACACACACACACACACACACACACACACACTAATCGAAAATATAAACACACAGTTACAGCACACATACGCTTCCCATCCAAAAACAAGGCATCGCGCAGTATCAGAATAAAGTGGGCGAGGCGTATTACCCGACAACGCTGTTATTGTCCTTCCGTAGCCCATGTGGGAAACATGCGGTGATGTTACCGTAAACAAGTAGAGTGGTGATTAAAGAAATTTTTTAGAAATTTGTTGTAAGATCTATGGGACCAAACTGCTAAGGTCATCGGTCCCTAAGCTTACATACTACTTAATCTAACTTAAACTAACTTACGGTAAGAACAACACACACACCATTGCACAAAGCAGGACTCGAACCTCCGACAGGGGGAGCCGCGCAAACCGTGGCAAGGCGCCCTAGACCGCGCGGCGCTGATTAAGGAAAACGCGGAGGAGGAGGAGATCAGTGTTTGGCGTCCCGTCGACAACGAGGTCATTAGAGATGGAGCACAAGCTGTGGTTGGGGAAGGATAGAGAAGGAAAGTGGCCGTGCCCTTTCGGAGAAACTATCTCAGCATTTGCCTTGAGACGGATGGCAAGTGGGCTTCAAAAATTCGGTTTTTAGATTTTAGCATGTTTGAAATGCCTGGTCTTTCCTGTGTGAAACAGTTTTTGTTTTATATAAATACGACAATTTTTTCGTGAGGTATGATGGTTTTCCTGACGCTCAGTGCAATCTGGCATTTAAATACCACGCCTTCCTTTTTGCGCCATGCAGAGATAATGCACAGCATTTAATTAAATGAAATGAAACTGAACCCATGGTTAGAGACCTTTGTAAAGATACGTTGTTGAAGAAATCTCTACATGGGAAAACCCAAGATTTAAATCACTGTATGAATTCTATTATTTGGAACCGGTTACCGAAAACTATATTTGTTCGGCTCACAACCCTCAAATTTGGTGTTTATGATGCTTCAATGATGGTTTAATTAGAAAACTGGATGTTTTGGAATTATTGGGCGTAATACCTAGTGGAAATACTGCAAAATCCTTGGTGCCAATAAATAAATAGGGAATCCGCAAAGCAGATATTGCTAATTTAAAATGCACAAAAGAAGCCAGACAGAAAATAAGACGGACCAAGAGAAGAAAAGAAGATCAGTATGATTCAGAAGATGCTCAGTATGATGCAGGAAAATATTAGTGGTGAGTAATTCTCATCAATAACTATACTAGAATTGCAATATTAAACTTTAAATGGATTTTTTTTTTCAAAACTACATTTTTTTTTACTTCCAGGTACCATTATTTGATAAACTAATGGGGTTAGAAACATGAAATTTGGTCAGTTTGTACTGCAGATGGCAATACGTTATTGCAAGTAAATTGAGAACCACCAAACAATCAGAAACTTTTTTATAATAATCAATGTACAAAAAAAGTTAAATTTTACTAGTGAAAGAATAAATTTTTCTTCTTCAAAACCATAAGAGATATTATGTTCATTTTACTTGTACATTGAGGCATATATGTTATAGATATGCAGTAAAACTTTCATTGCTTTATCACTTATAATTCTTTTGAAAAGTGTACCTATTCAAAGGGTAAAATAGCATTGGCAGAATAGCGATAAAAATTGCCTTTCGTCTCCCCTTAACTGATTTAGGGAAATCATGGAAAACCGAAATCTGGATGGCCGAGCGCGTATTTGAACCGCCGTCCTGCAGAATGCAAATTCTGTGTGCTAATCAATGCGCCACTTCGCTAAGGAGAACGCATTGCATTGCGAATGCTTCCATGACAGTTGTGCATATATTGTAGTGGAAGTGAAAGATTAGCGAAGGTAAACCTTCAAAAATGGTTCAAATGGCTCTGAGCACTATGGGACTCAACTTGGTTCAAATGGCTCTCAGCACTATGGGACTCAACTGCTGAGGTCATCAGTCCCCTAGAACTTAGAACTACTTAAACCTAACTAACCTAAGGACATCACACACATCCATGCCCGAGGCAGGATTCGAACCTGCGACCGTAGCGGTCGCGCAGTTCCAGACTGTAGCGCCTAGAACCGCTCGGCCACTCCGGCCGGCTATGGGACTCAACTGCTGAGGTCATTAGTCCCCTGGAACTTAGAACTAGTTAAACCTAACTAACCTAAGGACATCACAAACATCCATGCCCGAGGCAGGATTCGAACCTGCGACCGTAGCGGTCTCGCGGTTCCAGACTACAGCGCCTTTAACCGCACGGCCACTTCGGCCGGCTGGTAAACCTTCCCTAGTCGATGTACACCATCACCAAAATGGTCAGTGAGAGCTTAACATAAACTGAAAAAAACACATCCACTATTGAAGATGAACCATCAGTGTACTAGGCTAGGGAATGTGTTCAGTAGCATATTATCCTCTAGTGAGACTGTACCATCGCTGCTCCCGCGTTATTAACGGTGAGTCCAATAATACTGCCACGCATCAGCATGAATGTAATTGTCGTCAGCTCGTTATTGTTATGTTATACAGCAGTGCAGTTATGGTTGAAAGAAATGAAGTTACGGTTTACAGCAGTGCAGCTGTGGTTGACAGTAGTGCAATTACGGCTCACATCAGTGCAGCTATAGTAGAATCACTGAAGTTCTACGAACGTGTTAGAGTGGAACGGGGAAATCTCACTTATAAGTCTGTCTTCATGGATAGAGAAAGGTACGAGTCACTTATCAGCAAGGCTAAATCACTAAAATGTGAAGAGGGACGGCAATGACTACAAGTTTCTGAAGAGATATAAAGTACTGGAAGTGAATGGGGTAACCAAATTAATACAACCCATAACTGAAGAAGCTAAGAACTGTATGATATTCTGCATGAAACTTGTGTAATGACTGGCCACGATGGACGCGACTGAATGATGAAATGCTTGTCAAAGTTCTGTAATATAACATACAGCGATGTCCAGATTTATCTTAGTTTGTGTAAGCCTTGTTTACAAAAGCAAAAAGCTCAGAAAAAAGGAATAGCAGTTTCAAGGAGCTACATTCCAGATGCCAAGTTGATTTCATCGACTGCCAATCGCAGCCAAATGGAGATTACAAATTCGTAATGGTTTATTAGAACCACCTCACTAAATTCGTTGTTCTCAGGCCACTGAAGTTCAAAATAGCTGAACATTATTGACATTTTTATGTTCTTAGGCCCTCCCTCAGTATTGCAGTCTGACAATGGTAGAGAGTTCGTTAGCAAAATAATGAGCAGCTTAACTCAACTATGGCCCAGTTTTAAGATTGTGCACGGTAAACATAGACACATTTAGAGCCAAGGCAGCGCAGAGCGGACAAATCAAGACATAGAAAATATGCTAAGTACATGCATGCAGGAGCGGAGTGGAGCCGTGCATTAAGATTTGTGCAGTTAATGAAGAATAGCGCTGCACATTTTAGAATTAAAAGATCTCCGTACGAAGCGTTGTTGGCTGCCCTCCTAAACATGGTTGTCTTTAACAAGTTTACCTCCTGAGGCATTGATGGCCCTGAAAATGTAATTAATCAAGTGAGTGTTAGCTGTGAGACAGGGGGTGGAACGTTGCGGGATAATGATCACAGTAAATCTGCATTGCATGAGGATAACATACCAACAGGAACAGAGGTTGAGATCCCGCGTTCGATTCCCGGCAGGGTCAGGGATTTTCTCTGCCTCGTGATGACTGGATGTTGTGTGCTGTCCTTAGGTTAGTTAGGTTTAAGTAGTTCTAAGTTCTAGGGGACTGATGACCATAGCTGTTAAGTCCCATAGTGCTCAGAGCCATTTTTTTAGAGGTTGAGAACAGCGAGAAAGAACGTATTCCTGACAATAATGACTACTGCCTGTCTGATTTAGACGAGTCAACTCGTGCTATTAAGAAACTCAGAACTGAAGCGTACAAGTGCTTAGCAGAACAAGCGCAAAGAATGCGGCAGCGTTCAGATCGCTGCTTTCCAACATTTTGTTACTACAACCATTGTCCACATCCCTTATCTCTTGGCAGTGAAAGTATACGTTCACTGGTGATACGTCACTATACCTAGTCAATGTAACGTGCCACAGGGAATGTTATGGGACCATTGCTCTTCACAATATATATAAATGACCTAGTACGAGGTGCATTCAAGTTCTAAGGCCTCCGATTTTTTTTCTAATTAACTATTCACCCGAAATCGATGAAACTGGCGTTACTTCTCGATGTAATCGCCCTGCAGACGTACACATTTTTCACAACGCTGACGCCATAATTCCATGGCAGCGGCGAAGGCTTCTTTAGGAGTCTGTTTTGACCACTGGAAAATCGCTGAGGCAATAGCAGCACGGCTGGTGAATGTGCGGCCACGGAGAGTGTCTTTCATTGTTGGAAAAAGCCAAAAGTCACTAGGAGCCAGGTCAGGTGAGCAGGGAGCATGAGGAATCACTTCAAAGTTGTTATCACGAAGAATCTGTTGGGTAACGTTAGCTCGATGTGCCGGTGCGTTGTCTTGGTGAAACAGCACACGCGCAGCCCTTCCCGGACGTTTTTGTTGCAGTGCAGGAAGGAATTTGTTCTTCAAAACATTTTCGTAGGTCGCACCTGTTACCGTTGTGCCCTTTGGAACGCAATGGGTAAGGATTACGCCCTCGCTGTCCCAGAACATGGACACCATCATTTTTTCAGCACAGGCGGTTACCCGAAATTTTTTTGGTGGCGGTGAATCTGTGTGCTTCCATTGAGCTGACTGGCGCTTTGTTTCTGGATTGAAAAATGGCATCCACGTCTCATCCATTGTCACAACCGACGAAAAGAAAGTCCCATTCGTGCTATCGTTGTGCGTCAACATTACTTGGCAACATGCCACATGGGCAGGCCTGTGGTCGTCTGTCAGCATTCGTGGCACCCACCTGGATGACACTTTTCGCATTTTCAGGTCATCGTGCAGGATTGTGTGCACAGAACCCACAGAAATGCCAACTCTGGAGGCAATCTGTTCAACGGTCATTCGGCGATCCCCCAAAACAATTCTCTCCACTTTCTCGATCATGTCGTCAGACCGGCTTGTGCGAGCCCGAGGTTGTTTCGGTTTGTTGTCACTCGATGTTCTGCCTTCATTAAACTGTCGCACCCACGAATGCACTTTCGACACATCCATAACTCCATCACCACATGTCTCCTTCAACTGTCGACGAATTTCAATTGGTTTCACACCACGCAAATTCAGAAAACGAATGATTGCACACTGTTCAAGTAAAGAAAACGTCGCCATTTTAAGTATTTAAAACAGTTCTCATTCTCGCTGCTGGCGGTAAAATTCCATCTGCCGTACGGTGCTGCCATCTCTGGGACGTATTGACAATGAACGCAGCCTCATTTTAAAACAATGTGCATGTTTCAATCTCTTTCCAGTCCGGAGAAAAAAAATCGGAGGCCTTAGAACTTGAATGCACCTCATAGATAGTGTCGGAAGTTCCATGCGGCTTTTCGCGGATGATGCTTAGTATACAGAGAAGTTGCAGCATTAGAAAATTGCAGCGAAATGCAGGAAGATGTGCAGCGGATAGGCACTTGGTTCAGGGAGTGGCAACTGACCCTTAACATAAACAAATGTAATGTATTGCGAATGCATAGAAAGAAGGATCCTTTATTGTATGATTATATGATAGAGGAACAAACACTGGTAGCAGTTACTTCTGTAAAATATCTGGAAGTATGCGTACAGAACGATTTGAAGTGGAACGATCGTATAAAATTAATTGTTGGTAAGGCGGGTACCAGGTTGAGATTCAGTGGGAGAGTCCTTAGAAAATGTAGTCCATCAATAAAGGAGGTGGCTTACAAAACACTCGTTCGAACTGTACTTGAGTATTGCTCATCAGTGTGGGATCCGTACCAGGTCGGGTTCACAGAGGAGATAGAGAAGATCCAAAGAAGAGCGGCGCGTTTCGTCACAGGGTTATTTGGTAAGCGTGATAGCGTCACGGAGATGTTTAGCAAACTCAAGTGGCAGACTCTGCGAGAGAGGCGCTCTGCATCGCGGTGTAGCTTGCTCGCCAGGTCTCGAGAGGGTGCGTTTCTGGATGAGGTATCAAATATATTGCTTCCCCCTACTTATAGCTCCCGAGGAGATCACGAATGTAAAATTAGAGAGATTCGAGCCCGCACGGAGGCTCTCCGGCAGTCGTTCTTCCCGCAAACCATACGCGACTGGAACAGGAAAGGGAGGTAATGCAGTGGCACGTAAAGTGCCCTCCGCCACACAACGTTGGGTGACTTGCGGAGTATATATGTTAGATGTAGATGTAGAATGTGTATAGTTTGACGGAACTGGAATCAGTAATCCAGTTTCACTAAATGGAGCAGTGAAGGTGCACTATCACCAGCGATGGTATTCTTTCCGTAAACTTCCGTTTCCACACATACACAATCAAGTGGTTTAGCGTGTACTCGTGAAGTATCCTGATCAAGACTCCAGATAAGCCGACTGCAGTGTCCTCACTCCTAGCTGAAATAAAGTTGTGTTCGACTAGTAAGAGGATGTATATGATATGAAAAGGAAAATATACTGAGTGTCAGTGAAAGTTCAGTGTACTGAAATAGACTATCTGTGTGTCGAAGATTGGAAACGAAATAGGAAACAAATATTTGTGCATATTAATTGTAATTTAATACTGTTTAATGGTGGTAATGTAAAACGTGGGAACTGTTTACGATCTTCGAAAACATTGCACGTTTCTCGAACATATTTTCAGTTCGAATATAATGAATTTCCTTGAGACAGAGAAGTTGCTGTCCATGCATGAGCACGGCTTTAGAAAGCATCGTTCCTGCGAAACGCAACTCGCCCTTTTCTCACATGGTATCTTGCGAACCATGGATGAAGGGTATCAGACGGATGCCATATTCCTTGACTTCCGGAAAGCCTTTGACTCGGCGTCCCACTGCAGACTCCTAAGGTACGAGCATATGGGATTGGTTCCCAAATATGTGAGTGGCTCGAAGACTTCTTAAGTAATAGAACCCAGTACGTTGTCTTGATGGCGAGTGTTCATCGGAGGTGAGGGTATCATCTGCAGTGCCCCAGGGAAGTGTGGTAAGTCCGCTGTTGTTTTCTATCTACATAAATGATCTTTTGGATAGGGTGGATAGCGATGTGTGGCTGTTTGCTGGTGATGCTGTGGTGTACGGGAAGGTGTCGTCGTTGAGTGACTTTAGGAGGATACAAGATGATTTGGATAGGATTTGTGATTGGTGTAAAGAATGGCAGCTAACTCTAAATATAGATAAATGTAAATTAATGCAGATGAATAGCAAAAAGAGTCCTGTAATGTTTGAATACTCCATTAGTAATGTAGCGCTTGACACAGTCACGTCGACTAAATATTTGGGCGTAACATTGCATAGCGATATGAAGTGGGACAAGCATGTAATGGCAGTTGTGGGGAAGGTGAAAAGTCGTCTTCTGTTCATTGGTAGAATTTTGTGAAGATGCGGTTCATCTGTAAGAGACCTATTCTTGAGTACTGCTCGACTGTTTGGGATCCCTATCAGGTCGGATTGAGGGAGGACATAGAAGCAATTCAGAGGCGGGCTGCTAGATTTGTTACTGGTAGGTTTGATCATCACGCGAGTGTTACGGAAATGCTTCTGGAGCTCGGGTGGGAGCCTCTGGAGGAAAGGAGGCGTTCTTTTCGTGAATCGCTACTGAGGAAATTTAGAGAACCAGCAGTTGAGGCTGACTGCAGTACAATTTTACTGCCGCCAACTTACATTTCGCGGAGAGACCCCAAAGATAAGATAAGATGAGAGAGATTAGGGCTCGTACAGAGGCATATAGGCAGTCATTTTTCCCTCGTTCTGTTCGGGAGTGGAACAGGGAGAAAAGATGCTAGTTGTGGTACGAGCTACCCTCCGCCACGCACCGTATGGTGGATTGCGGAGTATGTATGTAGATGTAGATGTAGATATTTGTAAGGAAAATTACTTTGGTACAGTGGCCAACAAGATGGTTTGAAATAAAGCTAAACGCGTATACCCTAAATAACAAATGAGACTTTTATTACAAGAGGTTGTAAAATCAGCCAACCAGTTGCAAATGAAGGTTTATTAGCCCTTGACCATGGTTTCGGCATTTGTAAAAATACCTTCTTCAGAGGTAGTGGCCCTAAAAATGCGTGCCGCGCGGGGTAGCCGCGGGCCTTGCCACAGTTGGCGGGGCTCCCCCCCGTCGGAGGTTCAGGTCTGTCCTCGGGCATGGGTGTGTGTGTGTTGTCCTTAGCGTTAAGTTAGACTACGTTACATTAAGTAGTGTGTAGCCTAGGGACCGATGACCTCAGCAGATAGGTCTCATGGGAACGTACCACAAATTTCCAATTTCCTAAAAATGTGTACACCAGTTACAAAATTATTTTGTCCGCCCCCGGTAGCTTAGTGGTGCCTGCACGGTAGCTCAGCGTGTTCGGTCAGAGGGTTAGCTACCCTCTGTAAAAAAAAAAAAAAAAAAAAAAAAAAAAAAAAAAAAAAAAAAAAAAAAAAAAAAAAAAAAAAAAAAAAGAGAGTTGATCGATCAACAACGAACTTAAATGGATGTCTTCGACGTCCGCCCCGAGCAGATGCAACGCACAGACGCGAACAAAATGAAATAAAAAAAAAAAGGGGGTCAGCGCGACAGACTGTCAATCCTAAGGGCCCGGGTTCGATTCCCGGGTGGGTCGGAGATTTTCTCCGCTCAGGGACTGGGTGTTGTGTGGTCCTGTCCTGATCATCATCATTTCATCCCCATCGACGCGCAAGTCGCCGAAGTGGCGTGAAATCGAAAGACTTGCACCAGGCGATCGGTCTACCCGACGGGAGGCCCTCGTCACACGCCATTAATTAAAAATTATTTTTGCGAGCATAATAAAATATTAATAGAAAAATATTTGCGAGGTAAACGTACTCACTTGTTACATCATCTGATGGCACAATAGATTAAATGAAGCCGAGCGGCTCTTTTCATACACAAAATTGATCAAAGAATAATTAGCCGGCCGAAGTGGCCGTGCGGTTAAAGGCGCTGCAGTCTGGAACCGCAAGAGCGCTACGGTCGCAGGTTCGAATCCTGCCTCGGGCATGGATGTTTGTGATGTCCTTAGGTTAGTTAGGTTTAACTAGTTCTAAGTTCTAGGGGACTAATGACCTCAGCAGTTGAGTCCCATAGTGCTCAGAGCCATTTGAAAGAATAATTATTGCAAGCCACGGATTTAGATAGCGCCAGATTACGTATATCGTACTTCAGAAAGAATACTCATTTGTTAAATGCCCTGTTAAATGCTCCTGTCAACACAAAATCGTAATGGGCGTCATAGGAGAAAACGTTTGCATAAGTAACATGTACTTTATGCCAGAGACTAAGGCCAACTGCTACAAATGTCCAGGCTCAAGCGACCAGGAAAAATTGGGCTGCAGAGGGCGCTAAATACATGGGCGTAACAACTGCGTCTTGATTGTGTTGAAAAACAGCATTTTATAAAAAAGTAAGTATGAAATTTCCTCTACGAGGCTGTTAAAAGTATAATAGATTTACAGACGTACTTTACGTATACTGGCAAGTAACATTGTACATAAATTGAAAGTGCAGAGGGTAGAGTTCTGTTTACAAAAGATCACCGTTAGAGATGCATGAGGAAAGAAGAGCAAATATAAGCTAAAACAAGCTCACTAACAAGAACCAACTTCCGCTTAACATTACGGAAACTTAAGCGATAAAAATGATAAAGCAGTGGGCGCTTTATACATGCGCGTAAGTACTGCGTCTTGCTGGTGTTAAGTAGCATAATTTTACATTAAAGCAATATGACAATTTCTTACAGAATGGCACGAACAACTGCAACAATTTTAGAGGTATACATTAAATATAAAACCTATAATTCATTTATGTAGCACAGTGAACTAATAAACCTTTATTTGCAACTGATTGATTTTTCAACCTCTTCCTTTTTACACAGTTGGTGTTCCGCAGCCATGCTTACGATTTTGACATTTACTGCAGTAACAAAAGGTGGTAATACACTCTCTATTACGAGGGTCATTCAATAATTAATGAGACAAATTGGTCTGGGGAAAAAACTGTTAGTAGGGCAAGTTTGGTACTTCTATGGCTTTAAGTTGGCATCACTGGGATGAGCCCTAATCAGCTGACGTATCAACATTGTTTTGTTTATAGCTTCTTGAAACGTCCACATTAGTTGCGCAACGTTCTGCTAGTCGTTTTTTACTTTCTGAAGGCGAGAAACGAGTGCATATGTATACTGTGGTACTTCTAAAGGTTACGATGAAGGTTGTGTGAATCGTGCAAATGTTTACAAGTGAGCAGACCAGTTCAAAACTGGTTGCGACTCAGTGACTGTGTGAAATCTTGTGGGACTTAACTGCTAAGGTCATCAGTCCCAAAGCTTACACGCTACTTAACCTAAATTAAGCTAAGGACAAACACACACACCCATGCCCGAGGGAGGAATCGAACCTCCGCCGGGACCAGCCGCACAGTCCATGACTGCAGCGCCCTAGACCACTCGGCTAATCCCGCGCGGCCCAGTGACTGACGAACACCGTTCTGGCGGACGAGTTGCAGTTTCAACTTCCTCGCTTGAAAGTCGAACTGACGACATTATTCGTGCCGACCACCTTGTAACTGTGGAAATGATAGTTGATAAGGTTCAAGTTAGTACTGGTACAATTCATAACATTATCTGTAACAAGCTGAATTCCGCAAAACATGTGCAAGATGTGTCTCAAAGGAGTTGACGCGGCTACACAAGGAAACAAGATTGAGAGTGTGCACAGAACTAAACGAACGTTATGAAAGAGAAGGTCAGCACTTCCACAACAAAATTTTAACTTGTGATGAAACTTGGGTTCACTATTATGAGCCAGAATCAAAAAGACATAGCGTGGAGTGGATGTACACCAACTCACCTGTCAAGAAAAAATTCAAAACCCAAGCATCAGCAGGAAAAGTCATGTTGACGGTGTTTTGGGATGATGATGGTCCAGGTTTTTGTGATTATCTCGAAGAGCAGCCAATACTACTCGGATTTGCTTTTAAACAAGGTGAAGCCAGCCATGAGAGAGAGACGTCGTGGATCTCAGAGGAGAGGTGTGAGTCCCCAAAAGACAACGCACGTCCTCATATTGCTCAACTAACCCGTGAAACCATCGACAAAATGGGCTGCGAAGTACTGCCTGTTACCCTTACAGTCTTGATTTACCGCCTAATGATTTCTATTTGTTTGGTGCACTGAAGGAGTCATTAAGTGGGAAGAGGTTCCAGGACAACGAAGACGTGAAAAAGTTTGGGGGGAAATTGGTTCAAACCTCAAGATAGTGCTTTGCATCCGGAATAAAAAAAGCTTGTACCCCTTTGGAACAAGTGCATAAATGTTCAAGGAGATTATTTTGAAAAGAAGAGAACATACTTCAGGTACCACACGAGCAAAATCAGTCTTCGGCCGTCACATAACTTTTAATAAGCATGCAGAAGGGATGGTACAACAGAATTTGCAAGTCCTAATAAGCATGCAGAAGGGATGGTACAACAGAATTTGCAAGTCCTTCATTACGCTAATAAAGGCTTATTATTAAATATTTTGGAGGAGATCGAGATATAAGTCCATTATCGAGATGAACCGTCAGTGTTTCTCAATGAACAGTTGGATTTTCGTGAAAAACATTTTTATGGTCTCTTTGACGAAATTCTAACACGTACTTAGTCATTTGTTCAGAAAATCATAGGACCCAGTTGTATTCATGGCAGAAATGTACCTTAGAACAGTACGTAAATATTTATATCACAATCTTAAACTTCCAACTAGAAATATTACGAAATATGACTCCATTTTTAATAAATCAGTTTTATGACATTTTAAAAAGTGTATGTAATATCATAGCACTCTGCAGTTGATCATTCCATTATTACATATATCACCAGTGGCAAATAAAGTTAATATAAGACAGACAGACTGAATCTAGCATAGGTGTATACTTGCAGTCGAGTCACAACTCACATATCGATAGGATGCCGCAATGCCAAACATCTTCACAACATCGTTGACTTTGAAACCATTGTGGTAATACCACCTTAGCCCATAGAGGGCACACTGAGTATACATCATCTGTACAGTTATTTTAAAGCTTTTAATTGAACTGACCTTATGACTTAGAAGAAAGATTAAGGAAAGGCAAACCTACGTTTCTAGCATTTGTAGACTTAGAGAAAGCTTTTGACAATGTTGACTGGAATACTCTCTTTCAAATTCTGAAGGTGGCAGTGGTAAAATACAGGGAGCGAAAGGCTATTTACAATTTGTACAGAAAGCAAATGGCAGTTATAAGAGTCTAGGGGCATGAAAGGGAAGCAGTGGTTGGGAAGGGAGTGAGACAGGTTTGTAGCCTCTCCCCGATGCTATTCAATCTGTATATTGAGCAAGCAGTAAAGGAAACAAAAGAAATGTTCGGAGTAGGTATTAAAATCCATGGAGAAGAAATAAAAACTTTGAGGTTCGCCGATGACATTGTAATTCTGTCAGAGACAGCGAAGGACTTGGAAGAGCAGTTGAACGGAATGGACAGTGTCTTGAAAGGTGGATATAAGATGAACATCAACAAAAGCAAAACGAGGATAATGGAATGTAGTCGAATTAAGTCTGGTGATGCTGAGGGAATTAGATTAGGAAATGAGACACTTAAAGTAGTAAAGGAGTTTTCCTGTTTGGGGAGCAAAATAACTGATGATGGCCGAAGTAGAGAGGATATAAAATGCAGACTGGCAATAGCAAGGAAAGCGTTCCTGAAGAAGAGAAATTTGTTAACATCGAGTATAGATTTGTCAGGAAGTCGTATTTGTATGGAGTGTAGCCATGTATTGAAGTGAAACATAGACAATAAATAGTTTAGACAATAAGAGAATATAAGCTTTCGAAATGTGGTGTTACAGAAGAATGCTGAAGATAAGATGGGTAGATGACATAACTAATGAGAAGGTATCGAATAGAATTGGGGCGAAGAGCAGTTTGTGGCACAACTTGACTAGAAGAAGGGATCGGTTAGTAGGAGATATGCTGAGGCATCAAGGGATCACCAACTTAGTACTGGAGGGCAGCGTGGAGGGTAAAAATCGTAGAGGGAGACCAAGAGATGAATACAGTAAACAGATTCAGAAGGATGTAGGCTGTAGTAAGTACTGGGAGATGAAGAAGGATAGAGTAGCATAGAGAGCTGCATCAAACCAGTCTCAGGACTGAAGACCACAACAACAACAACATTTAAGTAGGCCTAGTTCCATGGTTTTAAAGAGATATTTTATACATCACTATTTTTATGTTATTATTGTACTTTGTTTTTTATTACGTTTTGACGATTATGTGAACCCGATTTACACTTATTGGTTGACGTGAGGTAGAGGGAGAAGAGGTAGGCGGAGCATCTTCGTATTTAAGCGCATGCCCGTCAGTTGCTGGCACCAGTTGACATGACAGCAGCTGAGAAGAGTGCTCCACCTACCATCTTCGAAGGATGCCATGGGTCTAACAAGTCTTATTGTATTTTGTCATATTTTATTGCCAATCTAGTGAGGTTTCTATTACTTTCTAAATTAAATTACAGGTCTGATGATGGTCATGTGATATGACCGAAACCGGTCACCTACGTTCTTGTAGCATACGTGGTGCCATCAAGACTGAATTTTAAAAAGAAAAATTTTTTAGAAGAAAAAGTATTGTTTTGTAAAAAAAAAAAAGCTTTTTTCTCCATACCAATTTGTACTTTTAATTATTGAATGGCTCTCGTACTTGTTTTTTTTTATTTAAAAAGAGTTAAGGACGAACAAACTCGATTGCGGTTAATATTGACCCGGAGACCGCAGCGAGGTTAGGTGAGTCTTAAAACGGCCGACGTGGCTAGCGGGGGCAGTGGCAATCAGTGGAGATGCGACGCGATGTTTTGGCTCCATTCACGTGCGGCGGGTCCATTCAGTGGGAGCGGAGCGGCTGGGACTGGCCGGGTCGCCGGGCTCCGGCTGCATCGATTGGCCGCGTCTTGCCACATCTGGCAGCGGTCAGGCCGGTCGTCACGAACACACTGGCCGAAGTGGAACATTTTACGCCGTGTACATCCCGACCGAGCCATACCGAGTCTGATATTCCAGTATTCGCGTACCAGTGGACTCTTTAATTTTATAATTTTAACCTTCTGCGAGCTTGTTTTCATTTTTTCATCACAGGAAAATAGCCTTCCTACCGATAAAGAACAGTGCTGAATGCAATGGCACTGTGCTTTTCTACTGCTGAATATGCTTCTCCAGTCTGGTACAGGTCATCTCATGCCAGACAAGTAGACATTGCTCTCAACGAAACCTGCAGGTTGATCACAGGTTGCTTAAGACCTACCCCAACTGATAAGCTCTACTGCCTGGCTGGAATAGCGCCACCATGGATACGCAGAACAGTGGCTGCCAACAAGGAGAGACTGAAAGTGCAACAGGACAGTGCCCATCCACTGCACGGACATAATCCACCACAGCAACGGCTGAGATCGCGAAAGAGCTTCCTGAGAACATCCGAGAAGCTCACCATTTCACCAGAGAAGGCAAGGTTGGAGTTATGGTAGAAGTCGACGCCTCACCTGCAGACGCCAGAAGCTGAGGAACTACCACCTGGACACAACGAGAGCTGGCTGGTGTGGAAATCTTTAAACAGATTACGATCAGGAGTTGGACGATCCAGAGAGAACCTGAAGAGATGGGGCGTCATAACAGAAGATACGTCCTGTGATTGTGGACAAGAACAAATCACAAGCCACATGCTCCAGTGCCTTTTGTGCCCTACATCCTGCACGAAGATTGATCTCCTGCAAGCCACTCCAAGCGCCTTGGAGGTTGCAAAGTACTGGGCACATGTAATATAAATACAATTTGTGTATATATATGTACATATTTATTGATGTGTATGGTTACTGTAAATTTGTATGTTTCTGATTCGAGAATAAAGAAAAGTGTTGAATGGAACAATTAATTATACGGAGAAGGGTAAATGTGTCAATTTGACGTAAGCGACCCTGGTCCGGAAATGCCCGGGCGAAAGTTATAAACAAATATGTCTGACAATGGATGTCTTCTACTGCAAACTCTTTGCTTTCCGTATTTTTGAAGAAGGTAGATGGACCAAAACAACTTGGTTGGTTGATTTGCGGGAGGGGACCAAACTACGACGTCATCTGTTCCATCGGATTAGAAACGGAAGTCGACCGTGCCTTTTCAGAGAAACCATCGCGACATTTGCCTAAAGCTCTTTAGGGAAATCTCGGGAAAAATAAATCAGGGTGACCGGACGCGGATTTGAACCGTCATCCTCCGGAATGCGAGTCCAGTGTGCTAACCACTGCGCCACCTCGCTCGGTACGAAAACAAGTAAAAAGTGCCCATTAAATCTGGGCTCTAAAGTCTTACCTTGCCTCAAGAGCTATGGGCACTTCTTCAGTAGAAGAGATGTTTCACGTTAGCAATGATGAACACGTGCTCATAATTCTTAAGATATGCGCTTTACAACCCATGTTTACCAGATATTTTTTCCTTCTTTTGGTCCATACTGTCACCTATGAAATTTACCTACCCCACAGTCTTAACAACAAAAAACGGTTGAAATGGCTCTGAGCACTATGGGACTTAACACCTGAGGTCATCAGTCCCCTAGACGTAGAACTACTTAAACCTAACCAACTTAAGGATATCACGTACATCCATACCCGAGGCAGGATTCGAACCTGCGACCGTAGCAGCAGCGCGGTTCCGGACTGAAGCGCCTAGAACCGCTCGGTCACAGCGGCCGGCTAACAACATTCCACTGTCAGAGGTATCAGAACGATTCCTGCCTACAACTTTCGATTCAGTCGTTTCTACACCAGTGCCCATGACCTCAAATTGATACATTAACGCCCGCATCTCGTGGTCGTGCGGTAGCGTTCTCGCTTCCCACGCCCGGGTTCCCGGGTTCGATTCCCGGCGGGGACAGGGATTTTCTCTGCCTCGTGATGGCTGGGTGTTGTGTGCTGTCCTTAGGTTAGTTAGGTTTAAGTAGTTCTAAGTTCTAGGGGACTGATGACCATAGATGTTAAGTCCCATAGTGCTCAGAGCCATTTTGATACATTAACTCTTCTTCATCATCCTTTAAGCTTTTTAACATCATCACGCACTCACCTTATACGTGGTCACATATCGTATAATTCGGATATAACAGAGAACAGGCATTTGCAGGTGGCTGTAGAAGGATTCCCCAGCCACTGACATACACCGACGAGCCAAAACATTATGACCACCTATTTAAAAGGGTGTTGGTACACCTCTGTAACTCAGTGATTTTTCGTGCCATGGATTCGACAAGTACTTGATAGGTTTCCAGAGGTTTGTGGTAACAGACGCCTACACACAGGTCACACACTTCCTCTAATTTACAGGCAGTTGGTTTGTAGGCGCAGAGTTGGCACCTGACAGTAGCCTGGTTGGGTTTCATCGGATTCAGATGAGCCGAATTTGATGACCAAGACATCAACGTGAGTTCACCATCATGCGCCACAAACAGTTGCAGCACCATTCCATGTGACACGAACAGTTATTGTGCTGTAAGATTCCATCGCTGTTGGGGAGGGCATCAAGCATAATGGGTTACATCTGCTCCATAATAATGTTCATGTAGTCCACAGCTGTCACAGCACCTTTGATTACTACCTCAGGTCCCGTGGAAGCCCAGGGGTCGTATTCTATATCGTTCATACCGATCGGTGCAGTAACTTAGTCTCGGTAGTGACGTCATTTTCGCTTCTTTATCCGAATTTCCTATTCAGTAAGCTTCTGAGACCTGTTACCGAACGGTGCTCCCGCCAATTTTTCGACAACCGTAGCGAAAGTTTTGGATTTCGGTATAGCCCTGTCGTTCGGTTAGCAGTGGTTTATTTACACCTATAATTTGTTATTTTAAACATATTGAGCGGTTTTAGCTTTGTATTTAGTGATTGTGTTGCTAAAGAATCACCACAGGATGCGTCCGGTTGGAAAGTGAATTGATCTAGACTATTTTCCTTTGTTAGAAGTGTGGTTAGGTTAGGTTGTTACTGTGAATGATTACAACATAAAAAAAGTTTTCGGTCAATATTCTCTCAAAATACCTGTTATTTTATGCAATTAAGAGTTTAAAGATCATTAAATGTCAAGATATCAGCTCTGCTTAGGTATATTACATGAACATTAGCTGAAATTACTAGTGTCTTCGCATACTCTTTTCCGCACATGGTTTACTTATTAATTATCCAAACGCGTTTAAAATTTATAAGTAACAATGCAAAGGAATTTTGTGAAACATGATATGCGAAACCTTCCAGATCTGATGCATTTATGGCTTACGTCTGCATCATTTGACAACGAAGTCAGCGTGCGTCTCTCTCCATTGAAATTACATAAAGTAAGCACTAGTAGCATACAAGCTGTAGTAGCGGAGTTGGTAAGGCGACGAACTTGATGCGAAAATATATTTTTTTTTCCTCTTTGTGTTTTCAACGTATTCTCTGACTTCGTTGATCGTCAAAGTTAAGCATTTTTCTGAAATATTCGTTGTAATTTACACGCGAGAGCACACATTCTCAGTAACGAGTATCTCCGATTTCGTGACTTCGAAATGTTCAAGAAATGAAAGATAAAATTACTGAGCGTGAAACAACGGCCAGTGACATACTTCTTCTTGTCAAAAACAATTGACAATTTTTTTCAGAATACGTAGCGATTTCCGAGAGTGTGATCGGATAGGAAGAGCACAACGTAAATTACTGCGAATGAGACTAACAGCAGTCGTCTTTATAGTTTAGCTTGTCACAAGTATTTATCTTCGATCGAATCTTTAACAACAGTAAACAGAGATGAAAGGTTCCCGCCACAATATTTTCAGACTATACCACCATATATGAAACATTTTGATTCATCAGATGTATGTTATAAACTATAGCTGCATTCGCCACACGCTTTCGAAAAGGCGATTTTTTAAATTTTGTTTTTAAGAACCAAATCGTTGATGTATCATATAGGGAAGTAGGCTACTTCATCATTTTGATCTCTAGCAGCGAGCTAAAACCACATTCTGCGCATCTTCTTATTCTTTGACACTCTCTTAAACAATTTTTCGGGCTGTTGGAGATGTGTTCCGTCTATGCAACTAATTGAAGGCAGTTTATTCCCATACGCATTTCGCTTCTTTTATGTGTGAAGCATCATCACGAATAAAGGAAACGAAACGCTAATGGCAATAAAGAAACTGCCTTCGATTAGTTGCATGGACGGAATGTACCTCCATGAATTTTGAAGCAACTAGGGAACGACGGAAAACAGAAAAAAGTGACGAATTTTTCGGGTGTTTCTATAGATGTATTTGTATAGTATGGTCCTAAACTCCATTCCTAACTCATATTCCGAAACGTAAAATCCAAAACAAGACGTCAATGTGAATGATAATAAAATGACATAATGTGACGTTTACGACAGTGTCCTGAACACAGTTAATATTCTATCGTTATCGTGCATTCATGGAAGCCCATGGGCAGCGAAATTTTAACAGTATTACGTACTCTAACCACACTTTTCGGTATTGAGAAGTATAGCATGCCTGTGTCGGCTGCTAGCTGCTTCGAGTTCGTGCCACTGTGGCGCTGCAGTGCGCATGCGCGGATCTGAGGCAGATTGCTTCTCATTGGCTGGCGCGAGGAGAACTGAGAACAGCGTTTCAGCTCACTAGGACCGTTCGGGATCGCTTTCGAAATGCTTACTGAATAATGTTGGGGCTCTGTTTCGTAAACAAGACCGTTAGGTGCGCTCGCATACCGAACCGACCGGCTAAATGGAGGGATGATACAGCATAGGGCCCCAGGAGAATGTCCCCCATAGCATAATACTTCTCTCACCGACCTGTGTCCGTGAAGTGCTGCATGTTTCGAATAGCCGTTCGCCTGTATCACAGCGTGTCTGGGCACGACCATTGACCTGGGTTCACAATGAATGGGTTTCATCTGACCAGGCGATACGATTCCATTATTCTGCAGCCCAATCTCGATGATCCCATGTCACTATAGTCATAACTGACGATGTTTTTGGGTCTACATGGGAACACGTAGGAGCCCTCTGCTGGAGAACACAATGTTGAACACTTAGCACTGAACAGTGCTCTCCCAAACACCTGTGCCTCCGCCAGCACTGTAGTCTGTCGTCAGATCTGCCACAGATCGCTGCCTACCCTCCTTAGCCTCCAACCGCTGTATTCTGTGATGAGGTATGGACGTCCAACTACCTATCGCCTGCACTTGGTGTCAGCGTTCTTCAACCACTTCCCACAGATGCTCGTGACAGTAGCACACCAACAGCCGACAAGCTTCGCCGTTGCCGAGACGCTCGCTCCCACAACAATCTGGCTTTTGTCGAAGTCATTTAAGTCGACGGATTTCCGCATTTGCGCCACTTATCGTCCATACAGTGATTTCCCATTCGTCTCTGATCCACGGATATGCTTCTCTTGCCCCGTTACGTGCCCTCAGCACTACCAGGCAGCGCACAACGTCGTGGTGGGCAGTGCTCGTAATGTTTTGACTCAGGAGTGTACATTTCCTGTAAGAACCGCGGAGACAACAGAAATTAGGTCTTGTACGAAGGCGTACAGGCAGTTGTTTTTTCCCTCGCTCCATTTGTAAATGCAATAGGAGATGATAGCACTGGTAGTGGTAGACGGTACCTTCCGCCATACGCTGTACAATGGCTTGAGTAGTACCTTTGTGGATTTACGAGGGGCGTTCAGTATCTGATGCAACACACTTTTTCCTGAAAGCACGTTTGTTTTCAAAAATGGTTCAAATGACTCTAAACACTATGGCACTTAACATCTGATGTCATCAGTCCCCTAGACTTAGAACTACTTAAACCTAACCAACCTAAGGACAACACACACATCCAGGCCCGAGGCAGGATTCGAACCTGCGACCATAGCAGCCGCGAGGTTCCGGACTGAAGCGCCTAGAACCGCTCGGCCACAGAGGCCGGCCCACATTTGTTTTATTCAGGATTCAAGTACACCAATTATTCCCCAATCTTTGACTAAAACACCCTACATTTCAACATAATCTTCCTTGAAAGCGACAGCCTTGCGTCACCTTACTCAGAGGGCCTGTCTGCTCTGCCTGTATGATCTGATGGTACCACCCTACTGGTCCAAGCTGGAGCCAACGTCTTGCTGCGTCAGTAACCTCCCTATCATCCTCCTACTGCTTCCCGCGGAGTGCATCCTTCATTGGCCCAAACAAATGGAAATTTGAATGTGCGAGATCCAGGCTGTAAGCTGTGTGAGGAGGAACAGCCCAATGAGCCTTTGCGAGCTTTTCTTGGGGGCACAGACGTGTGTGAGGCCTTCCGTTGTCACGGAGGAGGAGACGTTCGTTTGCAATTTTTGTGACGACGAACGCACTGAAATCGTTTCTTCAGTTTTGTGAGTGCAGCGCTATACACTTTGGAGCTGCTCGTTGCACCATGGGGGAGGACATGAAACAGAATAACCCCTTTATAGTCCCAGAAGACTACCAGCTGAGGGTGCGGCTTTGAACTTTTTCGTCAAAGGGGAGGTGGAGTACCGCCACTCCATGGTTTTCCGTTTTGTTTCCGGTTCGAAGTGATGAACCAATATTTCATCGACTATGCCGATGTTCGACAAAAAATTGTCATGATCAGCCTCATTTCGTTGCTTTTTATGGTCTTCTGTTAGTTGGCGAGGAACCCAGAGGGCACACGATTGGTGGACGAGTGTGTGAGCATGAGGCTACCAACAGAGACGTACAGCTGTACAGTGGGGTATACGATTGCGATCCGTCGGTCACATCGAATGAGAGTGTCCGCACGTTCCAACATTGTACAAGTTACAATGCGTACGGCACGCAGAAGATCGGACTGGTTTGCGCAACCTTGTTGCGATGATGACAGACGCCTCGCCCAACGATTCACCCTGGTTTTGTTCACTGTCAGGTTTCTGTAGATATTCTGCAACCGCCTACGAATATCTACGATGCTTTGGTTTTCCGCCTATAGAAATTCAATGACAGCTTTCTACTTGGAACGCACCTCCGTTACCGACGCCATTTTGAATGGTACGCATAACATCGCCACTTATCGGAATTTGATGAAACTATAGGGGCTGAAGCAGGAATATTCCGCGGTGTCCCATAACAAATTCCGGATTTTTTCAAACGACATTGACAGAGAAAAAAAGAATTGTTGCTTTACATGTTGAAGGCCCCCTCGTATATGTAGATGTCCAGGGTGACAGTTACTGAACTATATGAAATAAAATCGTTTGCATTAACACATTCAAACTGCACAGTTGGTCGCGAGACATGACAGGAATTAGTATGCGCATGCACACGTGTGTTGTTGTAGTCAGCCATTTCCACTTGGATGGGTTCGTCAGTAAGCAAAATTGGCGCATTTGGAGGACTGAAAATCCGCATTTCACGATCATGAAGTCTCAAGTATGGCTCAAATGGCTCTAAGCACTATGGGACAACTTCTGAGGTAATCAGTCCCCTAGAACTTAGAACTACTTAAACCTAACTAACCTAAGGACATCACACACATCCATGCCCGAGGCAGGATTCGAACCTGCGACCGTAGAAGCAGCGCGGTTCTGGGATGAAGCGCCTAGAACCGCTCGGCCACAGCGGCCGGCGCGAGAAGTCTTTTCACCCTCAACAGGTGGTTGTGTGGTATGCAGTGTCCAGTCACGGAATAATTGGTGCGATGTTCCTCGATGCCACAGGACTACCAAACGGCGTGTGAAGGTTTTGGAAGATGACTACATCCCCATTATCCAAAGTGATCCTGATTTCAACAAGATGTGGTTCATGCAAGACGGAGCTCTACCCTATCGAAGCAGGAGAGTGTTTGATGTCCCGGAGGAGCACTTTGGGGATCGCATTCTGGCTCTAGGGTACCCAGAGGCCACTGCTATGGGCCTCGATTGGCCGCCATATTCTCCGGATTTGAACGCATGGGACTCCTTTTTGTGGGGCTATATTACAGACAAGGTGTACAGAGATAACCCCAGTAACCTCAACACCACTGCCGAGCTGAAAACAGCCATTCAGGAGGTCATCTATACTATCGATGTTCCCACACTTCAGCGGGTCATGCAGAATTTCGCTATTCGTCTGCGCCACATCGTCGCCAATGACGGCTGTTGAATAAAGTGTGTGCACACCGTAATTTGTAACTAATTTAAATTTTTTCCATATATTTCAATAATTGTCATCCTGAGGTTTACAGCGAGGTGACAAAAGTCATGGGATATCTCCTGATTTCCTTTCGGACCTCCTTTTGCCCAGCATAGTGTAGCAACTCGACGTGGTACGTAGTCAACAATTCGTTGCAAGTTCACTGCAGAAATATTAAGGCATGCTGTCTCTATAACCATCCATAACTGCGAACGTGCAGGATGTTGTTCACAAACGGAACTCTTCATTATTTCCAATAAACGTTCGATGGGATTCATGTCGGGTGAATTTTCCGGAATGTTGTTGAAACCAATCGCGAAGAATTGTGGCCCGGGAGATGGCACACTGCCATCCATAATAATTCCAACGTTGTTTAAGAAGTCCACGATGGCTGGAAATGGCCTCCGAGTAGCCGAACATAAGCATTTCCAGTCAATGCTCGGTTGAACAGGACGAGAGGTCCCAATCCATTCCAGGTAAACACAGCTCACACCAGCTTGGACAGTGCCTTATTGACAACCTGGTTCCATGGCTTTGTGCCACACTCGAACCTTACCATGAGCTCTTACCAACTCAAATCGGGACTCATCTGACCACGCATCCGTCTTCCGGTCGTCCAGCGTAGAACCCCTGCGTTCACGAGCCCGAGAGAGGCCCTGCAGATGATGTCGAACTGTTAGGAAAGCTACTTTTATCGATGTCGTGCTGCTACAGCCCCTTAACGCCAAATTTCACCGCAATGTTCTAATGGATACATTCGTCGTACGTCCTGATTGATTTCTGCGGTTATTTCACGCAGTGTTGCTTGTCTATTAACACCGACAACTCCACGCTGCTCTCGGTCGTTAAGTGAAGGCCGTCGACGACTGCGTTGTCCGTGGGTAGAGGTAATGCCTGAAATTTGGTATTCTCTGCACTCTCTTGACACTGTAGATCTCGAAATATCGACTTCCATAATGATTTCCGATTCGCGTGTCCCATTTGTGTGGGTCCAACTACCACTCCTCATTCAAAGTGTATTAATTCCCATCGTGCAACCATAATAAGGTCGGAGTCCGCCCCTGGTAGCTGAGTGGTCACCGCGACAGAATCTCAATGCTAAGGGCCCTCGTTCGATTCCCGGCTGGGCCGCAGATTTTCTCCACTCAGAGCTTGGATGTTGTGTTGTCCTAATCATCATCATTTGATCTCCATCGACGCGTAAGTCGCCGAAGTGGCGTCCAATCGAAAGACTTGCACCCGGCGAACTGTCTACCCGACGAGAGGCCCTAGTCACGCGACATTCATTCATTCATTCATTCATTCATTATTTCATTCCTTCAATAAGGTCGGAAACGTTTTCACATTAATCAGCTGAGTACAAATGACAGCTCCGCCAATGCACTTACCTTTCATACCTTGTGTACCACATACTACCTACATCTGTATGAGCATACCGCTGACCCATGGCTTTTGTTACCTCAGTGTTTAGCGCCGCTACCTGCCAGGGATGGATATCCACTACTGACCATTAAAATTGCTACACCAAGAAGAAATGCAGATGATAAACGGTTATTCATTGGACACATATATTATACGAGAAATGACATGTGATTACATTTTCACGCCATTTGGGTGCATAGATCCTGAGAAATCACTACCCAGAACAACCACCTCTGGCCGTAATAACGGCCTTGATACGCCTGGGCATTGAGTCAAACAGAGCTTGGGTGGCGTGTACAGCTACAGCTGCCCATGCAGCTTCAACACGATACCACAGTTCATCAAGAGTAGTGACTGGCGTATTGTGACGAACCAGTTGCTCGGCCACCACTGACCAGACGTTTTCAATTGGTGAGAGATCTGGAGAATGTGCTGGCCAGGGCAGCAGTCGAACATTTTCTGTATCCAGAAAGGCCCGTACAGGACCTGCAACATGCGGTCGTGCATTATCCTACTGAAATGTAGGGTTTCGCAGGGATCGAATGAAGGGTAGAGCCACGGGTCGTAACACATCTGAAATGTAACGTCCACTGTTCAAAGTGCCGTCAATGGAAACAAGAGGTGACCGAGACGTGTAACCAATGGCACCCCATACCATCACGCCGGGTGATACGCCAGTATGGCGATGACGATACACGTTTCCAATGTGGGTTCACCGCGATGTCGCCAAACACGGACGCGACCATCATGATGCTGTAAACAGAACCTGGATTCATCCGAAAAAATGACGTTTTGCCATTCGTGCACCCAGGTTCGTCGTTGAGTACACCATCGCAGGCGATCCTGTCTGTGCTGCAACATCAAGGGTAACCGCAACCATGGTCTCCGAGCTGATACTCCATGCTGCTGCAAACGTCGTCGAACTGTTCGTGCAGATGGTTGTTGTCTTGCAAAGTTCCCATCTGTTGACTCAGGGATCGAGACGTGGCTGCACGATCCGTTACAGCCATGCGGATAAGATGCATGTCATCTCGACTGCTAGTGAAAGGAGGCCGTTGGGATCCAGCACGGCGTTCCGTATTACCCTCCTGAACCCACGGATTCCATATTCTGCTAACAGTCATTGGATCTCGACCAATGCGAGCAGCAATGTCGCGATACGATAGACCGCAAATGCGACAGGCTACAATTCGATCTTTATCAAAGTCGGAAACGTGATGTTACGCATTTCTCCTCCTTACAGGAGGCATCACAACGACGTTTCATCAGGCAACGCCGGTCACCTGCTGTTTGTGTATGAGAAATCGGTTGGAAACTTTCCTCATGTCAGCACGTTGTAGGTGTCACCACCGGCGCCAACCTTGTGTGAATGCTCAAAAAAGCTAATCATTTGCATATCACAGCATCTTCTTCCTGTCGGTTAATTTTCGCGTCTTTAGCTCGTCATCTTCGTGGCGTAGCAATTTTAGTAGCCAGTAATCTAAGTTAGTATCTTTCATAAACTTTGGTGTCCGCCCCGATACCTGAGTGGTCAGCGTGACGGATTGCCGTCCTACGGGCCTGGGTTCGATTCCCGGCTGGATCGGGGATTTTTTCCGGTCAGGCACTCGGTGTTGTTCTGTCTTCATCATCGTTTCATTATCATCCGGCGCGCAGGTCGGTCAGTGTGGCGTCGAATGTAATAAGACCTGCACCTAGGTGGCCGGACCTGCCCCGCAAAGGGCCTCCCGGCCAATAACGCCAAACGCTCATAAACGTTGGTAATGGCTATTAAACTAAAATTAGTGCTTCTGCGACGGCAGATCTGGCGTCGACCAGAAGAATGGTATCATCAGACCATACAGGTGAGTAAGGTGGCGTAAGACTGTCGCATTGAACGGAGATTATATTGAAAAGTAGGGTTTTGTAACGAAAGAATGGGGAATAAAACGGTGTACTGGAATCCTCAATGAAACTAATCTGCTTTCATAAATAAATGTGTTGTATTAGTTAGTGTTGATGATGTTTGGTTGATGGGGCGCTCAACTGCGCGGTTGTCAGCGGCCGAACAAATTCCCAATCTCTGCTCAGCCCAGTCTCGCCACTTTCATGAATGATGATGGCATGATGAGGACAACACAAACACCCAGTCATCTCGAGGCAGGTGTAAATCCCTGACCCCGCCGGAAATCGAACCCGGGACCCCGTGCTCGGGAAGCGAGAACGCGACCGCGAGACCACGAGCTGCGGACGTATTACTTAGTGAACGCCCCTCGTGCTAGGCAAGGTACTGTACGGTGTATGGCGGAAGGTGCCATCTACCACTACTACTCACATACTCTGCTACTGCAGTCGCAAATGGAGCGAGGGAAAAAACGAGTGCCTGTACGTCTTCGTACAAGCCCTGATTTTACTGTAATAGCCGATACCAGCGTTTATGAAAGATGTCGACAGTAACTTATATCCATATCAATATTTTTTCTACCCCCAGAAATATTTGACCCTAATGATGGTTAACGAAAATAGTAGTAGAGGAATGTAGACAAATGTTTGTACGGTGAGCTGACGAGTTGTGGTGGTGCGGTGGCCACGGGACGGCGGCGTGTCTGTTATCGACCCGGGCGTGGCTGCAGGTGTGTGTGGGTGGGTGTGATAGCGTGACCCCGGCGCGGGCCGGGCGCGTCCAGCTAGGCCAGGGCAGGGCAGGGCAGAGCTCGCCCGGCTGCCTCCCTATTGATCACGGGGCTCCGGCTGAGCCGTGGCCGACTGCGCCACTGGCCTCCCACGCACAGCTGGGCTGCCGGGCCGGAGCTGGGGCCACGCCCCTGTCCCAGGGCTACCAACCCAGCTGCCAAACACCCTCTCCCTCTCCCAGCCCTGCGCGCTGACGACGACGTGTCCTTCAACACGGCCGGCTCACAGCCCTCGTTACCGCTCCTGGTCACACACTCCCATGTACTGTAGTATTGACCACTAGATGACACTATAGGCGGTCACACCAGTATAAATGTAGCCAGGCAGCATTTTGTTCTCAGTAGTGAAGCTATAACAGCAGAATAGGTGGGTTACGAGAGCTCTGTGACTTCGAACATAGACATGTCACCTGCGTGACAGATCTGCCGGAGATACACTACTGGCCATTAAAATTGCTACACCACGAAGATGACGTGCTACAGACGCGAAATTTAACCGACAGTGAGAAGATGCTGTGGTATGCAAATGATTAGCTTTTCAGAGCATTCACACAAGGTTGGCGCTGGTGGCGACACCTACAACGTGCTGACATGAGGAAAGTTTCCAACCGATTTCTCATACACAAACAGCAGTTGACCGGCGTTGCCTGGTGAAACGTTGTTGTGATGCCTCGTGTAAGGAGGAGAAATGCGTAACATCACGTTTCCGACTTTGATAAAGATCGGATTGTAGCCTATCACATTTGCGGTCTATCGTATCGCGACAGTCATTGGTCGAGATCCAATGACTGTTAGCAGAATATGGAATCCGTGGGTTCAGGAGGGTAATACGGAACGCCGTGCTGGATCCCAACGGCCTCCTATCACTAGCAGTCGAGATGACAGGCATCTTATCCGCATGGCTGTAACGGATCGTGCAGCCACGTCTCGATCCCTGAGTCAACAGATGGGGACGTTTGCAAGACAACGACCATCTGCACGAACAGTTCGACGACGTTTGCAGCAGCATGGACTATCAGCTCAGAGACCATGGCTGTGGTTACCCTTGACGCTGCATCACAGACAGGAGCGCCTGCGATGGTGTTCTCAAGACGAACCTGGGTGCACGAATGGCAAAACGTCATTTTTTGGGATGAATCCTGGTTGTGTTTACAGCATCGTGATGGTCGCATCCGTGTTTGGCGACATCGCGGTGGACGCACATCGGAAGTGTTTCGTCATCGCCATACCCGACGTGATGGTATGGGGTGCCATTGGTTACACGCACTGACGGCACTTTGAACAGTGGACGTTACATTTCAGATGTGTTACGACCCGTGGCTCTACCCTTCATTCGATCCCTGCGAATCCCTACATTTCAGCAGGATAATGCTTGACCGCATGTTGCAGGACCTGTACGAGCCTTTTTGGATAAAAATGTTCGACTGCTGCACTGGCCAGCACATTCTCCAGATCTCTCACCAATTGAAAACGTCTGGTCAAAGGTGGCCGAGCAACTGACTCGTCACAATACGCCAGTCACTACTCTTGATGAACTGCGGTATCGTGTTGAAGCTGCATGGGCAGCTGTAGCTGTACACGCCATCCAAGCTCTGTTTGACTCAATGCTCAGGCGTATCAAGGCCGTTATTACGGCCAGAGGCAGTTATTCTGCCCAACCCAAATTGCGTGAAAATGTAATCACATGTCAGTTCTAGTACAATATATTTGTCCAATGAATACCCGTTTATTATCTGCATTTCTCCTTGCTGTAGCAATTTTAATGGCCAGTAGTGTATTTCAACCTTTCACAAGCTTCCCAAGTCGGACTGCTGGTGATGCAGCTGCAAAGTGGAAACGTCAAAGGATAACCACAGCTGAACCGAGATCATGCGAACCTCATATACTGACAAACGGGGACCATCGTATAGTTGTAAGAAATCACATTAAACCAGCGGAAGGAATCACTCGTGGTTTCCAGAGCGGCACCGTGAGTCCAGCTAACACAGTGACTGTACATGGAGAGTTAAAGGGAATGGCGCTACAATGACGGAGCAGTTCCTCATAAGCCACATATATCTGTAGTCAATGGTAAGCGACGCTCGAGGTGGTCTGAAAAGCGACGCCAGTGGGTGATTGTAGACAAGCGGTCTGGTGTGATGAATACCATTCTTCTACATCTGCACGGTTACTCTGCTATTCACACTTAAGTGCCTGGCAGAGGGTTCATCGGACCATTATCATACTACTTCTGTACTATTCCACTCTCGAATGGGGCGTGGGAAAAAGGAACACCTAAATCTTTACGTTCGAGCTGTGATTTCTCTTATTTTATTATGAAGATCATTTCTCCGTACGTAGGTTGGTGCCAACAAAATATTTTCGCATTCAGAAGAGAAAGTCGATGATTGAAATTTCGAAAATAGATCTCGCCATAAAAAAAAAACCGCATTTGTTTCAGTGACTGCCACCCCAACTCGCGTACCATATCTCACCCCTATTGCGCAATACCACGCAACGAGCTGCCCTTCTTTGCACTTTTTCGATGTCCTCCGTCAATCCTACCCGGTAAGAATCCCACGCCGCGCAGCAATATTCCAGCAGAGGCTGTCTCTTTAGTGGGTTTGTCGCATCTTCTAAGTTTTCTGCTAACAAAGCGCAGTCTTTCTTTCGCCTTCCCCACAATATTATCTATGTGGTCTTTTCAGTTTAAGTTGCTCTTAATTGTAATTCCTAGGCATTTAGTCGAATTGACAGCCCTTAGATTTGTGCGATTTATCGTATACCCAAAATTTATCGGATTTCTTTTAGTACCCATGTGGATGACCTCGCACTTTTCTTTGTTTAGTGCCAATTGCCACTTTTCGCACCATAAAGAAATTCTCTCTATATCATTTTGTAATTGGAAATGATCGTCTGATGATTTTACTGGACTTGTAAATAATAGATTTCAGCTATCAGTCATCCTTTTGATCTTTTTTATTGGCAAATCTAGATTTCAGCTAGAAACTAGACATTCTCAATGCACTATCATTTTAATCAATGCATGTGATGCCTGTTGGTCGGGCTTCATCCACAGTTCATTGAATACTAATGTTATTATTATTACATTAGTATTCAACGAACTGTGGATGAAGCCCAACCAACAGGCATCACATGCATTGATCAAAAATGATAGTGCATTGAGAATGGCTAGTTTCTATCTGAAATCTAGATCTGCCAATAAGAAAGATCAAAAGGACGACTGATATCTGGAATCTATTATTTACAGGTCAATAACAGTCGCTGCGTGCAACAGACTTTTGAATGGAGGGTAACCTGATGAAGATTTTACTAGGCAGTAAATTACAGCGTCATTTGCAAACAGTCTAAGGGGACTGCTCAGATTATCACCTAGATCATTTATGTAAATCAGGAACAGCAGAGGGCCTATGCCACTACCTTGCGGAACGCCAGATATCACTTCTGTTCTACTCGATGATTTACCATCTATCACTACGAACTGTCATCTCTCTGAGAGGAAATCACGGATCCAGTCACACAACTGAGACGATGCTCCCTATGTACGCAATTTGATTAATAGTCGCTTGTAAGGATCGGTATCAAAAGCCTTCTGGAAATCTAGAAATATGGAATCGATCTGAGATCCCTTGTTGACAGCATTCATTACTACGGAATAGTTTAGGTTTGGCGATTGTCTGGAGGCTGTTATCTGCCATCCTGTAGTGACAGCAGTCAAGTACAGAGGTAGTGATGTTACGGTATGGAGGTGTTTTTCGTCGTTAGGCTGTGGTCCCGTTATAAAACGCTAAATGAGCAAGGATATGGATACATTTTACAGCATCGTGTAGTTCGTACAGTAGAAGAACAGTTAGGAGACGATGATTGGTTGTACAAGTATGGCAATACACCCGTTCAAAAAGCAGCCTATGTGAGGCGATGGCTTGTGAACAACAACACTGTTCAAATGGACTGCCCTGCTCAGAGTCATCTTTGGAATGAGTTGGAGCATCGACTTGGCTGCAGACTCCAGCTTCCTCTGTTTCCGGCTCTTGAGAAAGAAAGGCCAGCCATTGCTCCATAGATATTCAGACACCTCATCGAAAGTGTCCCCGGCAAATTCAAAAAGTCACGGTGGCGAAGGACGGAGAGGGGGGACACACACACCCTATATTGATGTCTCCTACATGTTGTAACGATTCATGTCGAATGTTACTTAAGTTTCTTCTGTCTGGTCCATTGATGAGGGAATGCGAAATCTTCATGCTTCACAAAATTTATTCACATTAATTGACATCCGAACTGCACACTCGCCATGTAAACAGAACACGGACAGACTTCACTGATCTCTTTGACTTCCAAGAGGAACATCAAAACTGACTTGTCGCACCATCGATGCATCGCTTTATATAGAATTTTAACAATAGCTTCCAAAATAAAGCATTATTAATTTTGTACAATTTTGATGTTACAATCAAAATTTACAAAACGTAAAGAAACTGATGTTACAGCCAAATAAGGTATAAAATGAAATATTGAATGACAATCTTTTATTGTAGTATCTTTAGTTTTCCGGAAGAAAATCATTCTGAACTTTAATTAGAATAATGTCTCTTGTATTATTTTAGTTACGTAATTAATTACAGTTTGGATTTGGTTACCATCATACAATGGTAGTACAGAGCTCGTGCTTTATGCGATTATATACATAAAATGCACAAATAAGGCCTCAAATTCTGGAAATTGGAAAACTGTGATATGTAAACAATTGGAGAGTTAATTAGAAATGTAATTACAAAGAATATTAATTACAAAGGGAGACATAAAAATAAATAACAAATGGAAACACATCGCTTGGTAATAACTTTTAAGCTGTTTCTCAAGATAGTGTGGTCTTCTGTTACTGGCTTTTTAGATTACCATTTTGTTAATTAGAAGCGTTGATTTTTCATGCTAACATCTCTGCAGTCTCTAGTTATTTATTGCTAAGGACTTATTACCTCATTTTCTTGATTAGTTACTTAATTTAATATAGGTACATAATTTTACAATATTTTCTCAATGACAACAAACCACCGATAATTATGACAACGCACGTCCTTCCAGAACATTCCACACGCCTTCGCAATAAATATGAAGTTTTTTATCAAATAGGGCAGAATGATATATATATATATAGGCCTTAGGAAGCACTGAATTGTCCGATAACTATTCGTATGCTTATAAAAAAAGGTGGTATCGGACATTTCATGTGAGTCCTAGGGGAGGCTGTACCGTTATAATGTGTTTAAGAAGAAAAGAAGGCACGACATCCTCTTCTGTAGCATGAATAGCGCTGCGAGAGTGGGTTAACTTCTGGTGTTCGCAGGCAACACCACCGTCTGTTCCACCGGTGTCGTGGACTTTCCGGCCGTGGACTCCGCGCCCTGTGACGTCAACGTGATACCATTTTAGAGACAAGAACATCCCTCCAGATTTTATCCAGGCTTGCGAGTGCTTTCGTACATAGTACATAGGCATGTTTAATTTTTTTATTTTGTTAATTTCGAAATGTTTTCAACTGAATTTCGAAACTAGAACTTGGATTTTCGACTGTCCCACTAGCTCCTCTTCGTGATCTGCACAATCCAGTCATGGGGTTCCCATAGTTTGGCATAGTCCCTATTTGCGACGAAATCTAAACCTTTATATTAATGTGTGGTGTCTGTTCTTTCGGATATGTCTCGAAGAACAGACACCACACATTGAATGAAATGACATTCGTATAATGTGATAGGCCTAGCTGGGCAATGAACCCACCTTCTTCAGTGCAGGTGCGCAAATACCTCCGACATCCTATGGGGATCTCCGCAGAGCGAATGTGGCGGAAATGGACAGGGGCTGCGGGTAGGTGGCGCTCGATGCTTATGTGGATAGGTCGTGAGGCGAGGCGAGACAGTCCGTGCAGTTGCGATAACACTGTGTCCTGGATGGCGCAGTGATTGCCGTACCTGCCTAGTAGGCGTCCACACGGCACTGTATCGATACCGTGACATAAAGACACGCCGCATACCGGGAGCGGTGGCACCACTAGATTTTAGCCAAGCTTTCGATCGAGTGGATCAAGCTCATCTAACGTCCCTTCTCAAACACGTGCAGTCCCCACAGCAATTCACAGACGTCGTGATGCGCCTCCTCCGAGGGGCGACTTCCAAGGTGCTCGTTAACGGGCGTCTCAAGCAGTCCCTCCCGATTTTCAGATCGGTGCGTCAAGGCTGCCCCCTGTCGACCTTAATCTACGCTCTGGCACTGGAACCGCTCCTCTGTGGCCTCCGTCAACGCCTCACCGGGCTCTCCTTACGTGACGTCACATTTCGCTGTACAGCATATGCAGACGACCTCTTGCTGCGCAATCGCTACTATGTAACCAGCGCACTGGACTGGATTGCCACATACGGTGTGACTTCAGGCAGCTGTCTCAATGTCACCAAGTCAGTCGTCATGGCCACAGGAAACGGGTTGACCCCAGCGTGTGTCGACCTCCTATCAAATGTGGGTAGAGTTTCACGACGACAAACGCCGCACTGCGGCCCTTAATCACCGCCGCTTATTGCAAAAAATTCGGATCCAGATCTCCAACGTTAGTTTGCGGACCCTCGACATTCTTCAAAGGACATACTTCGCCAATCTTTACCTCGCATTGCGCCTTCCACACGTAGCGCGTGTCTTTCCAGTACCGTTACTGATGGCTCGACGTTTATTAGCGGCATTCGGAGCCTACGTCAGTACAGACATGCTCTTCAAAGTCAGTTATGCGTCACTGACCAATCCCCCAGAAAGGGCAGTTCTTGGCCTAGTCCATGTTCACGACAGAGCGGTGACCCCGTTTATCAGCTCGCACATCAAGCTGTGGCACCACCACTCGGCAAGTTTGACAGGTTTGCTGCTGAAGTCCTTAGCTTCGTCCTCCCCACTGACGACACAAGACATACCTCCACCCATCTACTACTTCGAGCACTTTTACATTGAACACTGTTATATGCGTATCGCAGTACCACCGACGAAACGGGCGACGGCACGGGTTAAATATCGCGTCGTGCAACAGAGGTGCCCACCAAACATAGTGGAATCCAAAAACCCTCGTGTTAGTTGGAAGGTGGTGTAGCGGACGATACACGCGGCTACGCCGAATACAGACGTCCGATCCACATGTTACATCACAGTCAACGGTAAACAGAGCACCCGATAAAGCCTCCACAAGACGGGTACGGACGAGCACCGTCTCACATGTGGCGCGGTAGAAGACGTATTGCGCTTGGTGTGACAAATTTTGTCGTATTTTCTACGACTGACTCTGGAACATATCACACCTCGGCTTCTACTATTTCCGGATGAACAGTATTTCCCACGCACCAAAACCAACGCAGTCACGTGGATCCGTGGGCATGCGGAACAATATTTATTTCACGATGGACCTAAAGATGTACTGGACTTTTGGAATTATTTACAAGAACGTTATTGCAAGATTGTACAGAACCCAACATATGATCAGTATTTTTCTAATTACTTAGGGAGTGCACTACGTGAACCTCCAAACAGCTGGATCATCAGCAGACAGGAGAGGATAACCATTGACTGAGATGACAAGAACACGTCCGATTATCGGTAGAATAACATACCACATGCGTGAAGACATACCTGGATTATGAAGCATAAGGAGAGTAGCGACACACCCTTCTGCATCGTATACGAGGCTCATTTCTCGTTTCCAATGTATATTACCTCGGTGTAGGAAAGTACCGAGATTTTTGTTTTGTTTACTTAGTGCACGATGCGCTTCTAGGTACATTTATTTTCGGTTTGGTATAAACGAAACACAGAATAACAAATATATTAAAAACTAAAAATAAAATAATAAAATAAAAAATAAATAAAAAATCCCACTATTGATTTCCCCTCACCATCCCTCGTACGTTGACGCGCGAGGGGGAGAAAAAATAACCAGGAGATCCCGGTTCGGTACACATGTTTGCTCGTCGCTGCCGATTCCGCGTATTGTCCCAACTGACAGCTGCTCCCTTTTCGTTCCCTTTCTTCCCCTCTCCACCTTCAATTTACTAAACCTTTATCTTTCAGATCCTTAAATTCACCTTTAAAAATTCGGGCCGGCCGTGGTGGCCGAGCGATTCTAGACGCTTCAGTCCGGAACCGCGCGCCTGCTACGCTCGCAGGTTCGAATCTTGTCTCGGGCATGGATGTGTGTGATGTCCTTAGGTTAGTTAGGTTTAAGTAGTATCTAAGTCTAGGGCACTGATGACCTCAGATGGTAAGTCCCGTAGTGCTTAGAACCATATGAACCATTTTTAAAAATTCGGAGAACAGGCTCTGTCTTTTCATCAGACTGTTTTCCTGGATTTATGCATTCTTTTTTAATCTGCACATCTGCTTTGTCAGCTATGCAAGAATGCTAATGTTCAGCCATCATTCTGCCATTTGTAATTTTTAAAAGGGCCTCGGCACTTACTCCGTTCGTAGTTCGTGGATTCAAATGGTTCAAATGGCTCTGAGCACTATGGGACTTAACATCTGAGGTCATCAGTCCCCTAGAACTTAGAACTACTTAAACCTAACTAACCTAAGGACATCACACACATCCATGCCCGAGGCAGGATTCGAACCTGCGACCGCAGCGGTCACGCGGTTCCGGACTGCAGCGCCTAGAACCGCAGGGCCACCACGGCCGGCTAGTTCGTGGACAGCCTGTTCCTATACACGTCACTTTTTTTGTCCACCTGAAAGCGACGGTCATCCTTGAGAGGAGACGGCTTCCCTTTCGTCGTCGTAATTATTTCCATTACTTACAGTGTACAGAACTCAAGTAGCATGCGAAACTACACGTCCTGACCGCCGGTGACGACACATCTGCTTCTGGTGAGCGACTGGCGTAAATCAACAGTGCGGGAGACCCTGATCGGGAATAACACTCCGCAAAACTGGTTGGTCCAAAGTGCCACGGTATCTATGGCCCCATAGTACGGTCGGAAAGCCGCGGTCCGAAATTCCCCGATGCCGCACCAACAGCGTAAATATCAAAACTATCTTCCCGAGTGTTCTTCATGTTGATGGTCCGCTCTGTGACGGCCTATGTGAATGTTGCTACCTAAACACGCTGACAGTCGGCCTCCATATTGAATATGGGACTGAATTATAAGTACTGGAATGAAATGAATACATCGGTAAAGATGTAGTAACATTAAATGATATCCGCTACATCTTCATTGGTTTGGTCCACATCGATCCACTCATATCATTGCAGTGCATTTATTCGTTTCATGTAAGAACTTAACATATATGCTGCACAAACCATCAGCCCTGTGCGTGGCGGATGGTACATCGTACCAATATTCCATTAGACCAGACAGGGTCTTTGAACAGATGTCTGAATGGCGCGAACACGAACATCCCCCCCCCCCCCCAAAAAAAAAAAAAAAGAAAAAAAAAAGAATATCTAGACTTTTGCAATAGAATGACTGTTCGAGAGTTCGAGTCCAGGTCATGGTGGAATTATTTTTCTTTAATTTTCTAACTTAAGACTATGTGATATGTTTTCTGGATTCTTAATCGTTATACAGCAATTGCAGCAGGACTTGTGAGAAGCACCTGCAATACTAGCAAAGAAACTATAGTAAAGCCGTTTTCATCACTCTACTTTTAAAGATGTATTTTGCCTTTAAACATCTGTGTTTTCATAGCCAAACGAAGAACGGAAATGGGCACCGGAGCATTAAATAGAGGAGCTAGAGATCCAATTTTGGAGCGAAAATTAATAGCTTCAAACTAAATTAGGATGTTTAAGGCAAACTTAATTAGTGGTCTAATTATGTAATGAGTTAAGGAAAATTTAATTAGTGACTTGAGGGAAAATTGCACTATAGATTGTTGTCCATACTCTCGTAGCCAAACGAAGAGTGGGAAATGGACAAATGGGGTGTCAAATTGACCAAGGTAATCTCTAGAGTCGTACGGCCCCTCCCACCGGTAGTTCGAGTCCTCCCTCGGGCATGGGTGTGGGTGTTGTCCTTAAGTTACTTTAAGTAGTGTGTAAGTCTAGGGACCGATGACATCAGCAGTTTGGTCCCTCGAATTCACACACATTTGAACATTTTGATCTCTAGTTTCGAAAAACAAAATTGATTGCAACGTCCTTGTAGATTAAAGCTATACCAGACCAGGACTCGAACCTGGGAGTTTTGTCTTTCACGGGCAGGTGTTGTATCCACTGTGCTACCTGAGCACGACTGTTAACCTGTCCTCTCAGCTTCACTTCCGCCAGCACCTTATGTCATAACTTCTAAACTTCACGCCTTACGACACTATTACTTCTGGAAGACACGGTATCGCTCCATAATCCCCCCCTCCTCTCCATACCCCCCCCCCCCCCTCCCGCCACACACACACCATTATCAAATTGACAATTCCTTCTGCCTCAGAATGCGATCCCTTCTTTTAGTCAAATTGCGCCATAAATTTCTTTTCTCCCCGGTTCGATTTAGAACTTCGTTAGTTATTGGTTTTGCCTTCTAATCTTCACACTTAAGACTATTCCTTTCCCGTCTTGTGTGAACTGCTTATCTTCAACGTTTCACTTCAGTGCAAGGCTACACTCCATATAAATACCAACAGACAAGACTTCTTACACTTAAATTTATATTCGGTTTTAACAAAGTTCTCTTTTGCACAAAAGTTTTCTCTGCTCTAGCCTTTCTGTATTTTCTACACTCTCTCTTTCGGCCATCACCAGTTATGTTGCCGTCCAAATAGCTTAAGTCACCTTCTGCTTTTAGTGTGTCATTGTTTTATCCAATATCCTGAGCATCACCTGGTATAATTCTACTACATTCCTCTGCCCTTATTTTATTTCTGTTGATGCTCGCCTTATAACCTCACTGGCACTGTGCATGTGTTCAACTGTTCTTCTAACACCTTTCCTGGCTGGGCTGACAGAATTACATTGTTACGGAGAAACCTTAAAATTTCATTTTTTCTTCCAAAAGTTTAATTCTCTTTCCAGATTTCTCCTTTGATCCTTCATAGCTTGCTCAGTGCATTCAGTTACATTGGCGACTAGTTACAACCCTGTCTCACTTCATTCTCAACCACTGCTTCCCTTTGATGTTCGTCGACTTTTAGAACTGTTGCCTGGTTTCTGTGCAAGCTACATACAACCTTTCGCTCCCTGTATTCTACCCCTATTCCCTTGGGAATTTCAAAGAGTCTGTTACAGTCATCTTTGTCAAAAGGTTTGTCTGAGTCTACAAATGCTATGAATGTGGGTTTCTGCTTCTTCAGCCTATCTTGTAAGATAAATAGATTTGTTTTTGGAGAGGGTCCGCCTTGAGCAAAACACATTTTTTTTTAAATTTTATTTCTCAGACATGTTTCGTTCAAGTTTCAGCATCGTCAGTGGGGTTGTTATTATCTTTCTATAAAACAGGAAAGACTCTCTTTACTACTTGTACACATATAAATTTGAGTTTTTAAGACAGTATTTACACATTTGAGAAACAAATTTTTGTTATTTACTTTGTTATCACATGCTGTGGATTTCCTGGCTTTTTAGGTATTTAATTCATTTGTTATGTTTCACAGTTTGTGATCTGCAACCATATAGAACTTAATGCAGAACAAACTTCTAAATTTTCGACTAAACATCTCATTTTCCCCATTATATCCTCACTCTGAAGGCCTGCACTAAGTGACTTTCACTGTCACTGTTTACAAACCACAGAAACAAGATGACAGACAGCTGAACAGTTGAATGTTTTGTAGGCAGAATCTATGTGAGGTGTATCCGTCATTGTGTGTGTGTGTGTGTGTGTGTGTGTGTGTGTGTGTGTGTGTGTGGAAAGGGAGAATTTGAGGTGTTTATAGGTGGTTGTTGTCTGATAGTTCTCTGATGTCAGAGAACAGAGTTCCATTGCAGGGAGCTGTGTATTCATCTACTACTTTTTTTCCTTCAGTTATGGCTTTTTGTATTTATTTCTTCAATTGTTAATTTTTGTGGGGGCTATTGCCGCATTTGAGAATTTTCTAGTTACTGTTGATGTTTGTTGGGCTGTGTTTCATGTCCATAAGGTATTCATCAAATGTGGAATGACAGCTGTTACTTTTCAATGCTCTTTCGTGTTCTGTGTCTCTGATATTAATGTTTCTGCTTGTCTGTCCTGTATGAATTCGTCTCCAGTTCTTGCTCTTGTCAGCTGGTAAATACCAGATATGTTGTGTTTGCCTGTGCTTGTGTTGGTTACCCTTAGTTTTCTCTATATTTAGGTATTTGTCGTGCAGGCTATTTTTAGCCCTTGTTTTTTGAATACGTTTCCTATTCTATGAGTTTCGTTGTTGTAAGTGAGAGTGTACCATTTGCTTGTAAGCAAATCATAGAGCCAGTATTACCTCATGTCTCCCTACATTTGTCTTGAACCCAAGCTGAAATATCCCTAGGTGAGCCTCTGACAGTTTTTCTATTCTTCTGCGCCATTATATTACAACCAAGATTTATTAAAGTGTTAGTTCGGTGATATTGACACCTCAGCACCTACTTTCTTTCGTTTTGTAACGAGTGACTATTAGTTAGACCAAACACAAATACTCTCCTAGGTTTGTTGATGTTCTTTTCGTGTTTGGTGATCATCGTTCCTGTAATAGCATCACAGTCACAAACCCCTCTGTCACTGGTGACAGCTGGCCGCGGTGGTCTCACGGTTCTAGGCGCGCAGTCCGGAACCGCGCGACTGCTACGGTCGCAGGTTCGAATCCTGCCTCGGACATGGATGTGTGTGATGTCCTTAGGTTAGTTAGGTTTAAGTAGCTCTAAGTTCTAGGGGACTGATGACCACAGATGTTAAGTCTCATAGTGCTCAGAGTCATTTGAACCATTTTTTCACTGGTGACACACTCGTAAATGTCAGCTCTGTATGCATGTAGCATACCTAAATAACTTCTTCCCGGTGTGGGTTGTCGGAATAGCTGTTCGAGGCGATTGTCAGACGGTGAATTCAGCATTACTTTGCAAGAGTGCCATCACCGTCGATAATGCATGCACAGTTCCCGCAGTCGATAATCGACAGTTGACTTCACCATCTGCTACTTTGGGAATGGGTCAGGCTACGAACTTGTGACGGTAAGCTAGTCGGTTTGTAGTAGTAGTAGTAGTAGTAGTAGTAGTAGCTTTATTCATATGTAGAGCTCTTTCTCCAAGGATATAGGACATGTCAAAGTATTTACAAGTTTAGACCAATTTAAAAGAAACTAATTTGTAAACACATACACTTACAGATTTCCAGTTTGAGACAATCATTGGATTTACTCCTGGTATACAATACTTTTAGTACAAATAACTTATTAAATAATGTAATGCCACATTGTTCACTCATATCTCACTATCTGCACACACTATACGCACTTTGTTTCATAACACTTCACTCACTACACACACACACACACACACACACACACACACATTGGTGATCTCTGGGCCATTTTCTGTACCGCATCTTCCCATTTGCTGTCCTGAAAAACTGAGTCAGCATCCCTCCATAAGAGTGAGATTTTGAGGTCAGAAAGAGGAAGAGGTGTTAGTATTGTGCTATTCATAGCTTGGGGTTAAGTATTTCTAGAAAGGAAAAAAGAAAGAAAAAACATAAAGTGAAGGTGTTATGTGGAATGTTGGATGTTTTATAATCATTATTATTATTTATTTGTATAACCTTTTTTAGCCAAACCCCTACTCTGTTTTGTCTAAGTAGTCCTTCAATATGTAAAATGTATTGCATAACATGCACTTTTTAGCTGCCTTTTTAAATAAGTGTATTTTTGCAATTTCTTTCATCTCTTCTGGTAATTTATTGTATAGTTTTATTCCTTGGTAGAAAACGTAGTTTTGGGTTTTATGTTTATCTTTTCGTGGTAAGGACAGAGCTGTTTGTGCAGTAATTACCAGTGTTATTTTTGATGTGTACAAATGACTGGTAAATGTATTGACACGGAGCAGTTAAAATCCCCAGTGTTTTGAACAGATTATTACAATGACCTCGACTACTATTTTTGGATCTTATTCTTATGGCTGTTTTCTGGAATTTGAAAATTGTGTTCTTGTTTTGTGCATTTGTTCCCCAAAAAAGAATACCATAGCTAAGAATTGAGTGTATATATGAATTGTATGTAACTAAAAGGCACTGCATGCTACGCACTGATGATAGCACTCTAAGGGCATAACATGCTGATGACATTCTGTTTGCAAGTACGTTTGTGTGTCCACACCACTTCAACTGAGAATCAATATTCATACCTAGAAATTTTGCATTTGTCACACAGTCTATAGAGGTACTATCTGTTTTTAATTTAACATTGTCATTTTCCCTCTTCAAAATGAAACTCATGGCATTAGTTTTCTTTGTGTTCAATGTCACTTTATTGCTTATTGACCAATCGTAAACTTCCTTTAGAGTTTAATTTGCTTTCTCTGCAAAGAGTTCTCTTGTTTTCTCAGTGACTGTAATATTGCTGTCATCAGTGTAGAGAATTTTTTCACCATGAGTAACACTATGGGAAAGTCGTTGATGTATATCAGGAATAGTATTGGTCCTAATATGCTACCTTGTGGAACCCCTATAATAGTGTATTTTGGTTCTGACAAATGTTTTACTAAATGTTTAGATCTATTTGAAGTATGTGTTATCTCTGCTCTTTGTACCCTATCTGTTAGGTATGATCGAAACCAGTCATTAGCTACGCCTCTTATTCCTAATACTACTAATTTATTTAGCAGAATCTTGTGGTCGACTGTATCAAACGCCTTAGAAAGATCCAAAAAATATGCCTGTGACAACTCATTTTTCTCAAGAGCATCAAGTACAACTTTTGTAAATTCTACTATCACTGATTCCGTATTTTTGCCACTTCGGAAACCAAATTGTGATTCCCTTAAATGATTGTATTTATTCAGGTAATTCATTAATCTGTCTTTCGTAATTGCTTCTATTATTTTTGAGAATGGCGACAGCAGGGAAATCGGCCGGTAACTTCCTATTTCTTCTGCATTACCTTTCTTAAGCAAAGGTACAACTCGTGCCTGTTTTAACTGCTTTGGGAATGTTCATGATGTGAAGGAATCATTTATTATGTTTGTTAAGGGGCCTTGTATAAGCCCTATGCATTGTTTCAGTACACACATTGGTACTTCATCTAAGCCTACTGACTTTTTATTTTATAGTTTTTGTACAGTTTTATTGACTTCATTCACTGTGGTTGGAAGTAACATCATTGTATTTAGTGCAACATTGTTTGCAGGTGTTACTTTTGTTTAGGGGAATTTTTGCTGTAATTTCTCTGCAATACTTGCAAAATGCTCGTTTACGTAGTTTGCTAATTGTTATTGATCATTTACTACTTTATCCCCCTCCATTAGCAGTATATTATTCCGTGTTTGTTTACCTCTCCCAATTTCTTTTTTTATAACATCCCAGACTGCTTTGCTTTTATTCTCTGCATTGTATATTATTTTCTCATTAAATGACATTTTTCAGCAGTCAGCACCTTCCTATAGATCTTTTTGTATCTATGATAGAAATTTAAGAATTCTGGATCATTGCGACTCTTTTTCATGGAACTGAGGTATTTAAGTGCTTGGGAGGACTTCTTAATACCTGCTGTTATCTATCTGTTTTTGTGAGATTTTGATACAGACATGAATACTTTTCAACGTTCAATTTAAATAATGTGGAGAATTTAGAGATTTTCATATTCACTTTGGTTTCTTATACACTTCATCCCAGCTTTGTTTTTCTACCTCTTTTGAAAAATCTTTTATTTTGATTTCTGATAGATGTAGATTGTAGGCTTTTAGTTTAGGAAATGATTCGATGCCTGATTTTACTGTTGTTGTTTGATAGAGATGGTCTGATAGTTTGAGATCTTTTACAGCTACATCACATTTTTCCCTGTCCATATTTGTGGCGACGTGGTCAATCACTGGTGCAGTCATAGTAGTAATCCTTGTTGCACTATTGATCAATACGCACAGTCCAAAACTTTGAAGGATATTTATGAGGTTGCTGCTGGATTCTATTATGATATTAGTGTTGTTAATGTCCCCCACACAGAATCATGTTGAACTTTGTACTTGAGACTTTATCTAGAACTTCTGTTAATTTATTGAAAAAGTGTCTACACTTCCACTGGGAGATCTATACACACACAAAATGATTAATTTCTTGGTGATATCAAGCCCTGTTAAGTAAATAACTGATATTTCAAAGTGTTTGTCTTCACTTACTGTACTGAGGTCATGTCTTGATTTGAACTGTGTTCCTTTTCTGGTATAAAAGCATGATCCTCCACCCCTTGAAGCAGTTCTGCAGTAAGTACTTGCCCTTTCATACAATGGTAATATTACATGTTGAATTTCTGTGTCTCTACACCAGTGCTCAGTAACACAAACTGCTGTGCAGTTCAAAGATTGGAGTGCAGCTTCCAATAGTTGTATTTTACTTTTTATTGATTGCATGTTTTAATGGAGGATTATAAAGTCTGTGAAATGCCCCATGTTACTCTTTCCAATTGTTTGTTTTTCTTTGTGACATCTGGTATGTGTGATATTTGGAGTGTTAAAATCCTTCTTGTGAGTGATTGTTTTAGTATTTTTTAAACTGCTGGAGATACTCTTTAGGCAGGGGAACATGTTGTCTGGATTTATCCTAAAAAAGACTTACTTTTGCTACCAATGACAACAGGTATTTGACCATGTGTGGCCCGAGACCCACTCCCTATACTTTCATGAATCAGCTGTACCAATCTTACCTTCCCAGTCCTATTTAGGTGTAGGCCATGCCTAGTGAAATCCCATCTGTTGACAGTCCCGACTGGCACCAGAGAAACATGAGCAAAGTTGGTTGCCCTAAGAGCCATCCCTAACCCCACATTGATTCGCCTCACAGCTCCATCAAGGTGTGGTCGATCATGACGCTGGAACAGCTCAACAAAGTGTATGTTGGTGCCATCAGTCAGGGAAGCTATCTTGTCACCACCTATGTCATATGCCCCATCCCTGTCCAAACTGTTTCCCGCCCCACCAACTATCACTACATGGTCCTCTTTTGTAAAGTCCTTACATAAAGACCCTAAGTCCTCTATCACATGACTTAGTCTTGCATTTGGCTTGAAGATACTGGTGGCCTAGTCCGCTGCCCCTAAGCTTTCCTGTAACTGAGGGCCTACACCTCGCCCATGGCTACTACCTAGCAGCAGCACTTCCTTCTTCCTAACACTTTGCACACTCCTAGGCTTCTTGGCCCTGGTTGAAGTGTGCTGCACATTTCCTGCTCCTAGTTCTATCTGAGGCTGTTCTCCTTAACTTTGGCAGTGGTAGATATCTGTTTTTGGTGTTGATGATAAAACTGTCAGATCGCGTTCTCTTTCTTCCTACCCTCCTACCAGCTGCCAGATCCCAACCACCATCCTCCCCCCGTATCCCTTGATCCTTATCAGCTACTTCCTTGTTTGCTCCAACTGTGCCTGAGTGGCACAGATTTTCCTCCAACATTCTCCTTGCTGCATCCCCCACCCCCGCCCCCCAGTGAAAATATTTCCTACAAGATTGGCAACAAATCCCTCCACTCACTACCCCATAACAGCTCCCAAATTTTCTCACACATGGTCAGTTTGTAAAGAATAATTAAGTTTAAAGAGTGTTTTAAATTTGTCAATGACGCGAGATTAGCTATATGTAAACAAAAAACGACACAAGGGTGCTGATTTAGAGGTACAATGACAGAAGAATGAATTAGTCATTATTTTGCTTTTAGAGAATTTACGTTATGAAGCGTGTTTGGTCAGGTTTTTAAACGTTTATAACACTGAAAATTTAGGCCTAGATCGCGTCTAGCTAACTAGTAAACAGTACGACATGTGTTAGTTAAATACGATTTAGAAACGTTTAATTAAATTTTTATAGCGACAATAGACACTGATGAAACTAGTAGCTGTCTTTTTTTAACGAATTTTGCGCTGTCAGGCATACTTCGCGAACTCTCAGTTCCGTGCAGGGACACGGGAAGTCACAACGTATTTGAAAGGTCTTAATTTTGTCGTGTGCTGTCGAAAGTGTGCACGCGTTTAAACGCACAGTCAAGAATTACACTACTGGCCATTAAAATTGTTACACCACGAAGATGACGTGATACAGACGCGAAATTTATTCGTCAGGAAGAAGATGCTGTGATACACAAATGATTAGCTATTCAGAGCATTCACGCAAGGTTGGCGCCGGTGGCGACACATACATCGTGCTGACATGAGGAAAATTACCAACCGATTTCTCATTCACAAACAGCAGTTGACCGGCGTGGCCTGGTGAAACGTTGTGATACGTCGTGTAAGGAGGAGAAATGCGTGCAATCACGTTTCCGACGTTGATAAAGGTCGGATTGTAGCCTATCGCGATTGCGGTTTATCGTATCGCGACATTGCTGCTCGCGTTGGTCGAGATCCAATAACCGTTAGCAGAATATGGAATCGGTGGGTTCAGGAGGGTAATACGGAACGCCGTGCTGGATCCCAAAGGCCTCGCATCACTAGCAGTCGAGATGACATGCATCTTATCCGCATGGCTGTAACGGATCGTGCAGCCATGTCTCGAACCCTGAGTCAACAGATGGGGACGTTTGCAAGACAACAACCATCTGCACGAACAGTTCAACGACGTTTGCAGCAGCATGGACTATCAGCTCGGAGACCATGGCTGCGGTTACCCTTGACAGGAGCGCCTGCGACGGTATACTCGACGACGAACCTGGGTGCACGAATGGCAAAACGTCATTTTTGCGGATGAATCCAGGTTCTGTTTACAGCATCACGATGGTCGCATCCGTGTTTGGCGACATCGCGCTGAACGCACATTGGAAGCGTGTATTTGTCATCGCCATACTGGCGTGTCACTCGGCGTGATGGGCTGGGATGCCATTGGTTACACGTGTCGTTCACCTCTTGTTCGCATTGACGACACTTTGAACAGTGGACGTTACATTTCAGATACGTTACGACCCGTGACTCTACCCTTCATTCGATCCCTGCGAAACCCTACATTTCAGCAGGATAATGCACGACCGCATGTTGCAGGACCTGTACGGGCCTTTCTGCATACAGAAAATGTTCGACTGCTGCCCTATCCAGCACATTCTCCAGATCTTTCACCAACCTGAAAACGTGTGGTCAATGGTGGCCGAGCAACTGGCTCGTCATAATACACCAGTCACTACTCTTGATGAACTGTGGTATCGTGATGAAGCTGCATGGGCAGCTGTACCTGTACACACCATCTAAGCTCTGTTTGATTCAATGCCCAGGCGTATCAAGGTCGTTATTACGGCCAGAGGTGGTTGTTCTGGGTACTGATTTCTCAGGATCTATGCACCTAAATTGCGCGAAAATGGAATCACATGTCAGTTCTAGTATAATATATTTGTCCAATGAATACCCGTTTATCATCTGCATTTCTTCTTGGTGTAGCAGTTTTAATGGCCAGTAGTGTGTTAAAGTCGTCTGAAATAGTTTAATCGCTCCCCGCCAGAGACCGCTGCTGGCACTCGTAAGACCTGCAGTGTCACGTGACGTGACGTACGCGCCGTGGCCTGCCTTTGTCGTGGGGCTCGCTACAGCTACCGCGTACTCGACGTATTTCCGTGCTATCGCGTTTAGGCTATCTCTGACTGACGCTACGACCGATGTGTCTCAATCTGATGGCAGTTAGAAACATCAGTTTAATAATCACCCTCTGTTATTCTTCATTAAAGGATGCAGAAACTGAACAGAGATAATATATGAGTAGGCGTGAAAATTATTTACAGTGAGATCAAAATAGAGGATCATCGTAAATCATGGACGCATTTTCAGAAATTCGTATGTATTCAAGTACAAATCCAAAATGAACAAGCCTTATACCAACAAAAATAGGAAGTTCCAAAAGATTTTGGGAGGCCGTGGCGGGCGGGCAGTGATGGATTCAGAAGCAGCCGGTAGAGTTCGCGCGGCAATAGGGCCGTCTGGAGAGCCTATATAGGCTCTCTAGGGTCGTCGTTCCCTTTCACTGTCAGTTCTCAGTTGTGAGTGAGATGACGACTGGGGAGTACAAGCTTTTCTGCGTTCTTGAGTTCGAAAAGTGAGTTGCAAATTGCACTGCAGCGGCCGTTTCGTACCAAATTCGGTATTCAATCACCAACTCGCAAAAGCATTAGCCGTTGGTTTAAGCAACCTAAACAGACTGGGAGTGTGTGCAAACGAAAAAGCACAAGCCGACCGCGTGTGTCAGAGGATGATGTCCGACGGATTCGAAAAAGTTTTGTGGGCAGTCCCAGTAAGTCTACCAACAGAGCCAATCAAGAACTTGGAACATCACAACGAACTGTATGGAAATTTCTGAGACAGCATTTGCTGTACCGATTACAAATTGCGCAGGCTCTCAGCCCCAATGACAAAGAGAAGCGTCTCGCATTTTGTGGTTATGTGCTTACAAAGATAGAGGATGACGCATTTCTACAGCGTGTAATTTTTAGCAATGAAGCGATTTAGTGGAAAAGTCAACAGACACAGTGTTCGTATATGCGGTTTGGAAACTCCACATTCACCATTACAACACGAAAGAGACTCACCGGAGATTAACGTGTTCTGTGCTGTATCCCGTGCAAAGGTTTATGGACCATTTTTCTTTGCATAAGGAACTGCAATGGGAATCATGTACTTGGACATGTTGGGACAATGGCTGTTCTCTCAAGCTGTGGAAGATTTCCAGGACATCATTTTCCAACACGATGGAGCTCTGCCCCATTATCACTGTGATGTATGAAGCTTTTTGAATGACTCCCTTCCTCAGCACTGGATCGGTCACAGGGGACTTGAGGACCTGGCTCTGCACTTCTAGCCACCAAGATCTCCTGATCTCACACCCTGCGACTGTTTCTTATGGGGTTATGTGAAGGAAGCTGTTTCAGTCCCGCCTCTACCAACCACTCTGAACGATATGCGGAACCGGATCACTGCTGCCATACACTCAGTAACAGCAGATATGCTTTCGCGTATGTGGGACGAGTTTGGGTACCGTGTCGATGTTTTCCATTTAGCCAACGCTGGTCACATTGAACATTTATAGCATGTATCACATTTATAATTATTAATAAGTAATTAATTACAAATTATGAAAAAAAACTTTGAAACTTCCTCTCTTCATTGGTATAAAGCTTGTTCATTTTGGATTTGTACTTGAATAAATACAAAGTTTTGAAAATGGGTCCATCACTTAGAACAACCGTGTATTGTATAATCTGTATGTTATTTTAGTTATTTGTTGTGAGGACTTAATAGTCCTTTGTCTAGATACTGTGAATGAGCGTACATTCCATTAATAACGAATAATCACTGTTACAATAATAAAATCATAAACGATTGTGATATACATGCACAATTCATAAAAAGAACATGAATTATCGCTTCTGACCTTGGTAGCACCGTAAGTTAGGGTAGAAATGGAGTCCATAAGTTTCTTCAGGTACGCCGTATCTAGCTGAAGTGAGTCGCTTATGATCAGATCCCACAGACCAACCAAATTGCAGAGGTGTTAACTGTTATGTACAACCCAGTGTTCCAAATAGTTCTAGGGATAACACGGCCTGGCAGATTGAAACTGTGTCCCGCACTGGGACTCCACAAGGGTTCGAGTCCTGGTCCGACACACAATTTTAATCTGCCAGAAACTCTCATATAAGCACTGCACAGTGAAAAATTCATTCCAGTCCCAGATATTTTCTGTGGTATTGAGATTGGTGAATCAACGGACCATTTAATGTGCTGTAGGTTGGTTACGTGTTCATCAAACCAGGAATTTGTGCATACAACCCTGTTAACACGGCTATAGTCATGTCGGAAGACGAGAATGTCCACAGCACACTCATCATGAAGATGTAGAAGAAAGAGCAGCACTTGGTCACTGGGAATCATACTTCAAATTGATAGTAACATGAGTGAGTGGAAGAAGTCATAGTAAGAAAACTTGCTGAACACACTGAATATGTGTGCAGGGTGTGTCACATGACATACTGAAAGCTTTGGATCAAGGGAACCAGGTAGATGCAGTGTTTCTTGATTTCAATAAAGCATGTGACTTAAAACCGCATCTACACTTATTGCCAAAAATATCATCATATGGGGTATTAAGTGAAAATTGTGACTGAAATGAGGACGCAACATGTTATGTTGAATGGAGAGGCATCGTCAGATGTAGAAGTAACTTCGGGAAGTGTGTTGAGGCCCATGCTGTTCATATTGCATATTAATGACCTTGCAGACAATATTAATAGTAAAATCAGTTTTTTGCAGAAGCTACAGGTATCTATAATGAAGTACTATCTGAAGGAAGCTGCATAAATATTCAGTCAAATCTTGATCAGATTTAAAAGTGGTGCAGAGATTGGTAACTTGCTTTAAATGTTCAGAAATGAAAAATTTTGCAGTTAACAATACAAAAAAGCGTAGTATCCAATGACTGTATTATCAGTGAATCACTGTTGTGATCGGCCAACTCATTCAAATACCTGGCAGAAACACTTTGTAGGGATATGAAATAGAATGATCACATAGGCTCAGTTGTGGATGAAACAAGTGGTAGACTTCGCTTACAAATCACTGGTGCGACCAGTTCTAGAATTCTGCTCAAGTGTGTGGGACTGTACCACACAACCCCTAACAGGGAATATTGAACATGTCCAGAGAAGGGCAGCATGAATGGTCACAATTTTATTTAATCCGTGGGAGAGTGTCACAGAGATTCTGAAGGAACTGAACTGAAAGATTCTTGAAGGTAGATGTAAACTATTCTGAGAAAGTCCATTGACAAAGGTTCAAGAACTGGCTTTAAATGTTCGCTGTAGTAATATACTACAACCCCCTACATATCGCCGGCCGCGGTGGCCGTGCGGTTCTGGGCGCTCCAGTCTGGAGCCGCGCTGCTGCTCCGGTCGCAGGTTCGAATCCTGCCTCGGGCATGGATGTGTGTGTTGTCCTTAGGTTAGTTAGGTTTAAGTAGTTCTAAGTTCTAGGGAACTGATGACCACAGCAGTTAAGTCCCACAGTGCTCAGAGCCATTTGAACCATTTGAACCCCTACATATCATTTAATAGGCATCATGAGGATAAGATTAGAATAATTAGTGCACACACAGAGGCTTTCAACCAATCATTCTTCCCACGCTCCATTCGTGAATGCTACAAGAAGAAACCTTCAGAACTGGTACAGTGGGACGTACCGTCTGCCATGCACCTCATGGTAGGTTTGTAGAGTATAGATGTAGATGTTGATGTAGATGTAAATGAAGGATAAACGCGTCATTGGACTGTTTGAACACTCGGCGCCTCACACCATAAAAAGAACCAAAACTGAGGCTCATCAGGCCTCACTGCATACCTCCAATCAGCTACAGTCGAGTTTCTCTTTGATAGGCCCACTGAAGACCTGTAGGTTTATGTGCCGCTGTGAGCAATGGGCCTTTACGAGGTTCCAGAGTCCAAACGTCCGTTGCATGCATTTCCATTGGCAATATTCGCAAGGAAACTGGTTGAGAAGGACCTGAGTTTACTGGCAGCAGCCCTGCCTGTGGCGTTTGAAAATGGTTGCCATTAACAAAGTAATATGTATACGTCGTCCCCCGATCCGTGACATTAGGATCTCTTTAGGACCACTGTTCTCACGCCATCCCGTGTAAAGACATTCGACAGTACTCATTGAACAGCAGCAGTTTGAGCGTTGTGGTGACGGGCACTTCCGAAAACAATACCTCCCTCCATTCTGTGACGTCTCTACGTCAATCCGTCTCACTGCTCTGAGTCCATATGACGGATGCGCACATATCATAAGGTCGCAAAAGTCATGGGATACCTTCTGATATCTTGTCAGACCATCCTTGGTCGCAGCATAGTCCAGAAACTCGACGTCCCCTTAAAAATCTCTGAGGGGCAAACGATTCACCTCGGACGACGACGTCCAGCTGTACATGCGGAACCGGTTAACATCGCAGCCCCGGGAATTTTATGAGATAGCCATTCATAGCTTTGTGTCACCGTGGGATAAGTGCCTCAACAGTAAGGGTCAATGTTTCTAACATACAGGTACTGGTTTCTGTAATTATGCCTCCAGCTTGATTCTTTTTCAACGCTTCCTGTATGTATACAGGTACGTATATTAGACACAATAATTGAACTATTCTCAGTTTAAAACCGAGAAAGTGAAGGAGATTAAAGTATGTTAACGAATAACTTCCACTATTATGTATCTAAGGTCCTTTTGCAGCATAAATATGTAGTGTTCCTCACCAGCAATTCGTTGTTCGAGCCATCGACGAGTTTTAACGGGACATACTCCACTAGCATTACTTTTCCTCAACAGTGGTTGTCGATACCAGTATTATTTTTCGAATTTTGGACAGGCCAGTATTATCTCAGTTGCTTTTCTGAAAACTATCATGTAATTTTATACACAGTATGTTATAATTCAAGCTAAAATTGGTGAAAAGGAATTCGATATTATATTATAATCGTTAGGTACTAATTCTGAATGTACAGTTAAAATTACAATTGAAAGTACGAATTATTGGCACACTTAAAATTTCTATTATCAGTTATGCAATCCTGTACTGTTTACTATAGTTATTCTAGATTCATTTATGAAATAATAATCGAAATTAATAGTGTACCGGAAACTAGTAGAAATGCATTTCTTAAGAAAAATTGTAAAACCTTTGAAATATTGTTATTTCAGCAGTGTGTGGTAGTCGTAAGCATGCCTGTGATGTGATCGGACGTATTTTTGTGCGAACAATGTAATTTCGGCTTTGTCAATGTGAAAAATCAAAATACTGTACGATATACTAAAATGCGAGGAAATATATTTACGTAAAAAATGCTGCAACAACAATCTTCAGATTTATTTAGTTCAAACCAACCGTGAGGACCTAATATGACATTTACAGTCTTAAAGAATCAGACCCCTAGGCAAGAAGGACGACCCAACTCAACATGACAAGCTAAGTAAGCTAGAAAGTTTATTGTAATCGCTCCTCTCAAATCTTCGTAACAGACTTTGGTTATTAATTACTTGGACTAGACATTGTTTAATGTGGACAATAGATGGAAGTAGGAAGGAGGGTGGAGACTACAGAGTCCAAATCTTTTCTGCGAATTTCTTCGCTCTTGAAGTTAAAATCTTCTGGGTTATTAGGCCGCGTCATGTTTCTTCTAAAATGTTCGACGTTCCGATCCCTCTGCTGGGATCTTCCTCAGGATCTTTTGGTGTACACTATTGCTAGAACAGAAGATTTTAGCTTCAGTGACAACGGCCACGAAAGCCTGCAGACTTCTTCGCTCTTCATCGACGATGTCTATCAGAGTTAACCCAGCTATTTTACGCTCGTCCATTTTCGTAAACGAACTCTGTGTGATTAGCGCGCCAGAGGCAACCGACAACACTGTACTCGCAAACCACAATCAGGAGTACGTTCCATCAGATATGCAAGGTCGTTTCCGAGCGTGCAGCAATCATGATGGATAGTACATCTAGCGTGCAGCACAATGAGAAACTCATCTCGTGTGATGGCGGCATAACGGATCATCTCGTGTCCGTTCAACAGGCCCGCGTGACTGGACTTGGACGTAGCCTACTGTTGATTACACAAAGGGTTTGTGCTGCTTCTGTGGATCTCCTTCAGGATTGGCCCCTCATCCATGGTTTTTGACTTTGTTGATGTCTTCTCGTTTTGTGTTGTCATCTCGGTACCCTTCGCAGATTTTCTTGTACCTGCCGTTCTGCCAGCGGTACGGACAGCATTGGGGGCCAGTGGGAGGACAGGATTCACTCTCTCCGGAGTGGAACAAAAACGGTGAAAGATAGCAGAATTGCAGAGCAGTATTGTTAGCGTCCTTCCGTTGCAGGCTGCTTGAGCATATTTTGAGGTAAAACAGTACGACGCTCGTGGAGGCAAACAAGCTTTACTCAAAGAATCAGCGCGGATTGAGGAAAAGAAATACTCGCGTCAAGCACGGCCTGCTTTATTCACAAACGATTCGGTGCAAACCGTAGACGCAGGTGAGAAGGTAGGCGGCGCATTCTTACAAGGTGACTTCATTGATTTTCCTCGTGATTACACGATTTGGAGGTCAGTGCCCGGATATCCTCAAAGAATTGGAAAATTTGCCTTTGAAGATTAGAAAATTTTCGAGGGCTGTTAACGACAAAATCTACAGGGTATTACAAAAAAGTGTTGAATACTCTGAGAGATAGTAGTACTCATCGAAACAAGAAAAATAAATCCAGTAAACAAGGGTGCGGAAATGCATACTTTCCGCGATAAACACTTGTTTACAGAAGATGTTCAATGTGGCGTCCATTCATGTCAATGCACCACTCTGCCCTCTGGCGTAAGGAATGACGCACCATGTTGTTGTACCTACTGGCACACATTGAAGATGCTACCCTGTAGTGTCCACACATCGTTGATTGGCGTGGCGTAGATCAATTCCTTCAAGTGTCCCCATAAACAAAAGTCTAAAGGATTGAAGTCTGTGGAACGAGCAGGCTAAGTGTGCCCTCCCCCCTCCCCCCGCCCCTTCCCCTTCCCCCCGACCCTTCCCCCTTCCCGCCCCCCCTTTTCGACCAACCAGCGATCCTGAAATGTCTGCGTTACATGTTCGCGCACATTGCGACGAAAGTGTGCTGGTGTGTCTTCATATATGAACCACATTTGTATTCGTTGCTGCAATGGCACAACACCCAGCAACGAAGGCAATACATTAATGAGAAAGTCCAGATAATACGCCCCAGTTAACCTTTGTGGTAGCACGTATGGCCCTATTACGCTGCCGCAAAGTACGCATGCCCATACGTTGATTGAGAATCGGTGTTGATGCCTTCTTTCCTGAATTGCTTGGGGATTTACATCAGCCCATGCATGCTGGTTATGAAAATTCACAACACCATTTCTTGTAAACCCTGCCTTATCGGTAAATAAAATCTTGGACGTGAACAGTGGCTCTGCGACACACTTTTACAACACCTAATGACGGAACCCTTGTCTGCCATGATGATCCTGTGGCCTTAGGGGCTGAACGCTCTGTAGATGATATAGGTACAGCATTTGTTTATGAAGTACCCCCCTGCCCCCCCAGATAAGAGAGTGAGACACTCCTCCTGCTGTTGCTAATCGTCGCACACTGGTCCCAGGGAGTTCTTCCACCTAAAGTACGAGTAGCACAGGGTCCTCCATGTCAGAGGTGCAAACTGTGCGGGTCCTTCCACTGTCAGTCTTCCGAGGTGCAAGGGTACCTGTGTCCTTCAGATGCTGAAAAAGTCTGCCAAACACATTATCAGAGGGCACTCTCCACTGTGGATATTGTTCAGTATGGAGGCCACGGGCTCGCAGGCTACGTCCATTTGCCACAGGATAGCAGAATATCATATACGCCATTTCACTTGTCGAGTAGTAGGCTTACATTGCTAACAAGTGTTGGAAGAGAGAAAATGTAAATGTTCTACACCATTTGTACGTACAAACAGCGCAATAACAGTAAACACATAAGTGAATCCGCGTTTGGAAGAAGATAAAACACCATGATATCTAACCGTGGGTTGACAGTACAGTATAGTAACGCGCACAAACACGACGGAAACTAACGTAGCCTACAACACGACTCGAACTACACAGCTCACTGCAGACCGTCTAATGGTAGGCAGAGGACTGTAAGACATCACAATACCCTGCTGACACATTTGACGGGGCGCTAGTGCAACGACTGTTTTAACACCCGCAACCAATCGTCGCGCAGCCCTTTCTACACTATTGGCCATTAAAATTGCTACACCAAGAAGAAATACAGATGATAAACGGGTATTCATTGGACAAATATATTATACTACAACTGACATGTGATTACATTTTCACGCAATTTGGGTGCATAGATCCTGTACCCGTCGTCTAGGGGTAGCGTCTTTGACTCATAATCAAAACGTCTTCGGTCCCGGGTTCGATCCCCGCCACTGCCTAAATTTTGATAAATAATCAGCATTGGCGGCCGAAGACTTCCGGCATAGAAGTCAGCCTCATTCTGCCAACGGCCTTGTCAAAGAGGACCGAGGAGCGGATCGAGGTTCAGGGCACTCTCTTGTCCTAGGGGTGGGAAATTGCTCCTAAAGGCGGAGGAATCAGCAATGATCAACGACATGAGAATGCAGAAGGCAATGGAAACCACTGCATTAAAGACACGTAACGTGTATCCACAGGACATGTGGCCTGTAATTGAAGAAGTGTCATGATGATCTCTCCATTGGCAAAAGATTCCGGAATAGTCCCCTATTCGGATCTCCGGGAGGGGACTGCCAAGGGGGAGGTTACCATGAGAAAAAGATTGAATAATCAACGAAAGGATAACGTTCTACGAGTCGGGGAGTGGAATGTCAGAAGCTTGAACGTGGTAGGGAAACTAGAAAATCTGAAAAGGGAAATGCAAAGGCTCAATCTAGATATAGTAGGGGTCAGTGAAGTGAAGTGGAAGGAAGACAAGGATTTCTGGTCAGATGAGTATCGGGTAATATCAACAGCAGCAGAAAATGGTATAACAGGTGTAGGATTCGTTATGAATAGGAAGGTAGGGCAGAGGGTGTGTTACTGTGAACAGTTCAGTGACCGGGTTGTTCTAATCAGAATCGACAGCAGACCAACACCGACAACAATAGTTCAGGCATACATGCCGACGTCGCAAGCTGAAGATGAACAGATAGAGAAAGTGTATGAGGATATTGAAAGGGTAATGCAGTATGTAAAGGGGGACGAAAATCTAATAGTCATGGGCGACTGGAATGCAATTGTAGGGGAAGGAGTAGAAGAAAAGGTTACAGGAGAATATGGGCTTTGGACAAGGAATGAAAGAGGAGAAAGGCTAATTGAGTTCTGTCACAAGTGTCAGCTAATAATAGCGAATACCCTGTTCAAGAATCACAAGCGGAGGAGGTATACTTGGAAAAGGCCGGGAGATACGGGAAGATTTCAATTAGATTACATCATGGTCAGACAGAGATTCCGAAATCAGATACTGGATTGTAAGGCGTACCCAGGAGCAGATATAGACTCATATCACAATATAGTAGTGATGAAGAGTAGGCTGAAGTTCAAGACATTACTCAGGAAGAATCAATACGCAAAGAAGTGGGATACGGAAGTACTAAGGAATGACGAGATACGTTTGAAGTTCTCTAACGCTATAGATACAGCAATAAGGAATAGCGCAGTAGGCAGTACAGTTGAAGAAGAATGGACATCTCTAAAAAGGGCCTTTACAGAAGTTGGGAAGGAAAACATAGGTACAAAGAAGGTAGTTGCGAAGAAACCATGGGTAACAGAAGAAATACTTCAGTTGATTGATGAAAGGAGGAAGTACAAACATGTTCCGAGAAAATCAGGAATACAGAAGTACAAGTCGCTGAGGAATGAAATAAATAGGAAGTGCAGGGAAGCTAAGACGAAATGGCTGCAGGGAAAATGTGAAGACATCGAAAAAGATATGATTGTCGGAAGGACAGACTCAGCATACAGGAAAGTCAAAACAACCTTTGGTGACATTAAAAGCAACGGTGGTAACATTAAGAGTGCAACGGGAATTCCACTGTTAAATGCAGAGGAGAGAGCAGATAGGTGGAAAGAATACATTGAAAGCCTCTATGAGGGTGAAGATTTGTCTGATGTGATAGAAGAAGAAACAGGAGTCGATTTAGAAGAGATAGGGGATCCAGTATTAGAATCGGAATTTAAAAGAGCTTTGGAGGACTTACGGTCAAATAAGGCAGAAGGGATAGATAACATTCCATCAGAATTTCTAAAATCATTGGGGGAAGTGGCAACAAAACGACTATTCACGTTGGTGTGTAGAATATATGAGTCTGGCGACATACCATCTGACTTTCGGAAAAGCATCAGGGAGAGACGGATCATATACAATATGTACAACAACCAAGAGGGAATGATAAGAGTGGATGATCAAGAACGAAGTGCTCGTATTAAGAAGGGTGTAAGACAAGGCTGTAGCCTTTCGCCCCTACTCTTCAATCTGTACATCGAGGAAGCAATGATGGAAATAAAAGAAAGGTTCAGGAGTGGAATTATAATACAAGGTGAAAGGATATCAATGATACGATTCGCTGATGACATTGCTATCCTGAGTGTAAGTGAAGAAGAATTAAATGATCTGCTGAACGGAATGAACAGTCTAATGAGTACACAGTATGGTTTGAGAGTAAATCGGAGAAAGACGAAGGTAATGAGAAGTAGTAGAAATGAGAACAGCGAGAAACTTAACATCAGGATTGATGGTCACGAAGTCAATGAAGTTAAGGAATTCTGCTACCTAGGCAGTAAAATAACCAATGACGGACGGAGCAAAGAGGACATCAAAAGCAGACTCGCTATGGCAAAAAAGGCATTTCTGGCCAAGAGAAGTCTACTAATATCAAATACCGGCCTTAATTTGAGGAAGAAATTTCTGAGCATGTACGTCTGGAGTACAGCATTGTATGGTAGTGAAACATGGACTGTGGGAAAACCGGAACAGAAGAGAATCGAAGCATTTGAGATGTGGTGCTATAGACGAATGTTGAAAATTAGGTGGACTGATAAGGTAAGTAATGAGGAGGTTCTACGCAGAATCGGAGAGGAAAGGAATATGTGGAAAACACTGATAAGGAGAAGGGACAGGATGATAGGACATCTGCTAAGACATGAGGGAATGACTTCCATGGTACTAGAGGGAGCTGTAGAGGGCAAAAACTGTAGAGGAAGACAGAGATTGGAATACGTCAAGCAAATAATTGAGGACGTAGGTTGCAAGTGCTACTCTTAGATGAAGAGGTTAGCACAGGAAAGGAATTCGTGGCGGGCCGCATCAAACCAGTCAGTAGACTGATGACAAAAAAAAAAAAAGATTCTGAGAAGTAAGTACCCAGAACAATCACCTCTGGCCGTAATAACGGCCTTGATACGCCTGGGCATTGAGTCAAACAGACCTTGGATGGCGTGTACAGGTACAGCTGCCCATGCAACTTCAACACGATACCACAGTTCATCAAGAGTAGTGACTGGCGTATTGTGAGAAGCCAGTTGCTCGGCCACCATTGACCAGACGTTTTCAGTTGGTGAGAGACTTGGAGAATGTGCTGGTCAGGGCAGCAGTCGAACATTTTCTGTATCCAGAAAGGCCCGTACAGGACCTGCAACATGCGGTCGTGCATTATCCTGCTGAAATGTAGGGTTTCGCAGGGATCGAATGAAGGGTAGAGCCACGGGTCGTAACATATCTCAAATGTAACGTCCACTGTTCAAAGCGCCGTCAATGCGAACAAGAGGCGAACGACACGTGTAACCTATGGCACCCCATACCATCACGTCGGGTGATACGCCAATATGACGATAACGAATACACGCTTCCAATGTGCGTTCACCGCGATGTCGCCAAACACGGATGCGACCATCATGATGCTGTAAACAGAACCTGGATTCATTCGAAAAAATGACTTTTTGCCATTCGTGCACCCAGGTTCGTCGTTGAGTACACCACCGCAGGCGCTCCTGTCTGTGATGCAGCGTCTAGGGGTAACTGCAGCCATGGTCTCTGTGCTGATAGTCCATGCTGCTGCAAAAGTCGTCGAACTGTGCGTGCAGATGGTTGTTGTCTTGCAAACGTCTCCATCTGTTGACTCAGGGAACGAGACAGGGCTGCACGATCCGTTCCAGCCATGCGGATAAGATGCCTGTCATCTCGACTGCTAGAGATACGAGGCCGTCGGGATCCAGCACGGCGTTCCGTATTACCCTCCTGAACCCACCGATTCCATATTCTGCCTACAGTCATTGGATCTCGACCAACGCGAGCAGCAATGTCGCGATACGATAAACCGCCATCGCGATAGGCTACAATCCGACCTTTATCAAAGACGGAAACGTGATGGTACGTATTTCTCCTCCTTACACGAGGCATCACAACAACGTTTCACCAGGCAACGCCGGTCAACTGCTGTTTGTGTATGAGAAATCGGTTGGAAACTTTCCTCGTGTCAGCACATTGTAGGTGTCTCCACCGGCGCCAACCTTGTGTGAATGCTCTGAAAAGCTAATCATTTGCATATGACATCATCTTCTTCCTGTAGGTTGAATTTCGCGTCTGTAGAACGTCATCTTCGTGGTGTAGCAATTTTAACGGCCAGTAGTGTATAAACATGTATTTATCTCGGAAAATTTCCAAATCCATGTTTATAGGACTTGGTTTTCTTGTTTCGATGAACACTACCACCTCTCAAAGTATTCGACACTTTTTTTGAACACCCTGTATACAGCTTGTTAACGTACAATGCCTGACAAAAAAAGTCCTGCATCCACAAGGGGAGTAGGAAACGAAATGAATCTCCACGAGTTGAGAGGGTATGTGATATCATTTCAGCAATTAAAATATCACGTCAGATGAACAAAGAACTTTTCAGTATGAGACCACTTGTCAGTATGAGGTTGATCCCCCCCTGGCCTGGGTGCATGCATTCATTGGGTTAGGAAGGGTGTCAAAAAGCTGTTGTATACGGTCCCGAGGCAAGGTGGCGTGCACCTGTTGTGAGCGGTCTTTGACATCCAGGACAATGGCACAGGCACAGAGTTGATGTCCAAGCTCATGCCACTCATGCTCTGTGTGGGACAAATCTGGAGAGCTTCCTGACCACAGCAGTAACTCAACATCACGTATACAGTTCATAGAGACACGTCATGTGTGGACGAGGATTTTCCTATTGAAAAATGGCCCCATGTTACTGAAGTAGGGGCAGCCCTCTGCTAAGCTGAAAAGCCCGACTAATTCGTCAGGATGCATACCGTGGACCTGTGCAGCGTCTTTAGGCACAATAAAGCAATATTCAAAGTGATTCCATTTATTAGTGAAAATGCAAATCTTTGTTGCTGGCTACGTAGTCTGGAGAAGGATCCGATGAATCCAATGGCGAACTCACGGCTGCTGAGGACGCTGCATCAGCTTGAAGAGGAATCGATGACACCCTGACGCGGTGGTGTTGCCGCTCGATGGTGAGGTAGGCACGCCCCATCGGTAGGTCTGCTTCGTGAGACGGCGAGCGTGACGAGTGTGTTTTGATTCACACGTTGTTCCAGGGCGTGCTCAGTCCCTCCACGTTGTTGCCTCAGATGGACTGTGATGTCGGACGCCTTGTAGTCGAGCAGAATGCTGAAACTGGCGCGCTGGTACGGTAGTCCTTCAGACACGTGCGACATTGGAGTTTAGGGCTGTTTCTGCCCTGGATGGAAGTCATATTGGTAGACTCTCGGACTATTCATTAGTGCTGCCTGCTGTGCTGACGTCAGCACTGGATGCTGGACTCCATCAGCCGTGGCCTCGGATAGCTGATTGTCTCGCACGGCAGCAAGTGGAAGACCAACGCTAGAACAACCTCACCCACAAGATGTTACCATATGATAAAAAGAGAATCGAGTGCGAAAACGTGAACGCCATCGATCTTACTGATTGAGTCACAAGAGCTATTTGGGGTGGAGTACAGATGTCACCAAGGCGAGGATCTGCTCCACGACATTTGTAAAGACCGCTACATTTTTCTCACGAATTTGTTCAGGGTCTTTACTTCTTAGTCAGATTCGTGCTAGGCGTTGATTTGTACGTAGTGATATGGGAGTAATGAAGGTGGTTTAGTCTGCGCTGTTCTAACCATTTTCTGCTGAGTTTGCACGAAATCCTTAAGAGAGTCGAGTTGACTGTTTTCCTGACCCAGTAACGGCGTTGAAATATTTACCCTTCCCGGCTGGCGGCTGGTAACACTTTCTTGTGACTGAGTAACGCCAGCTACTCGAACTTAAAAAAATTTTACTATCACTAATGACGTTCCTGGACATTGAAAAAGTTTATAATAGTGTACGTAGAAGCAATGTGTGGAAAGCCCTGGATAACAGAGGAGTAGCAAGACAGATTATTTGGAGGATAAGGGAATTGTCCCATGGAAGCGTGACCTCTGTGAATGTGGGAGGAGAGAGATCAGCTTGGATTGAACAGAAGAATGGCTTGAGGCAGGGAAGTGCACTTTCACCATTACTCGTCATTGTAGTGATGGATGATATAATGAGTACAGTAGCGCTAGTAATTGGTGAAGGAAAGATGAAAGCTATGGTGTTTGCAGATGATCTGATGATTTGGGGAAATAAGGAGGAGGAAGTACAAGAGCAGTTGGATGTATGGGAACGAACAGTACAAGAGTAGGGGGTGAAATTTACTATAAGTAAGAGTGAGATGATTATGACAACAAGAACGAAGGAGAGAGGAACAACTGAAATAACAACTGGTGGGGAATGATTGAGGAGAGTGAAGAGTTTCAAGTACCTAGGAAGCCTGATACAGAAAGATGTAAAAAAAGACAGAAAAATAAAAGAGCGGGGGAGAAAAGCAGAAGCATTTCCGAAGAGTGTCAGAAGCCTGATATGGAGCAAGGATGTACCCCAAATCAGGAAAAAGGTTACATACCTGTCATACTATGTTCCGATCCTGACATACGCATCCTAAACCTGGGCTATGAAAGAAAGAGGGAAAAGCAAAGTACAAGCTAGTGAAATGAAATTCTTGAGGAACAGTATTGGACTGACAGGTTAAGAAATGAGAGGATCAGAGAGTTAATGAAGTTGGAACCATTACAGGAGGAGATAGACAAATCAAGGCTGAGATTGTATGGGCATGTTAAGCGAATGGAAGAGAAGAGAATACCCAGGGGATACACGAGGTGAAACTGGAAGGAAAGATACTAAGAGGAAGTCCGAGAGACAGATGGCTGAAAGGAGTGGAAGAATGCGTCTGGAAGAAAGGAGAAGACTGGACCAAGAAGAAGACGGAGAGATGGTGGCAAGACAGAAGACGACGGAGAGGCTTTGTTCCAAACAGACACGGCCAGAGGCTGGAAACTATCCAAGATGATGATGATGATGATGATGATGATAATACCATGCTAATTTTGTCACGTAGAAGTACTGTCATATGAGAGGTAAGACATGTGGCCGCAGCACTTCTATGACAGAATTCCCTCATTCTCTACCAGCTGTGACCTGAACTCTTATCCCATGGCTGCCCACACCATGACAGAAGTAACGCCGCTGTTCCTCTCCAGAACGTGGAAGGATGGGACCTCTCCCCATGCCACCGCCATACTCGCTGACCGTGGACATCTGGGGTAGTGCAGATCAGCGCTTCATCGCTGAACACAATCGGACGCAGTTCATCACCAATTCATGATTCCCAGTCCCGGTACCACTTTGTGTTGTGGTGTCGAAGGCAGCTGACACATGGGACGATAATTCCCCAGGCCAGCTATGCTGCTGTTCTTCGATCAGTGGTGTGGGATGACACACAATATTGCAGGGAGTCCATCACTTGTTCTCGGATGGTAGGTGCTGATCTACATCTACATTTATACTCCGCAAGCCACCCAACGGTGTGTGGCGGAGGGCACTTTACGTGCCACTGTCATTACCTCCCTTTCCTGTTCCAGTCGCGTATGGTTCGCGGGAAGAACGACTGTCTGAAAGGCTCCGTGCGCGCTCTAATCTCTCTAATTTTACATTCGTGATCTCCTCGGGAGGTATAAGTAGGGGGAAGCAATATATTCGATACCTCATCCAGAAACGCACCCTCTCGAAACCTGGCGAGCAAGCTACAACGTGATGCAGAGCGCCTCTCTTGCAGAGTCTGCCACTTGAGTTTGCTAAACATCTCCGTAACGCTATCACGGTTACCAAATAACCCTGTGACGAAACGCGCCGCTCTTCTTTGGATCTTCTCTATCTCCTCCGTCAACCCGATCTGGTACGGATCCCACACTGATGAGCAATACTCAAGTATAGGTCGAACGAGTGTTTTGTAAGCCACCTCCTTTGTTGATGGACTACATTTTCTAAGCACTCTCCCAATGAATCTCAACCTGGTACCCGCCTTACCAACAATTAATTTTATATGATCATTCCACTTCAAATCGTTCCGCACGCATACTCCCAGATATTTTACAGAAGTAACTGCTACCAGTGTTTGTTCCGCTATCATATAATCATACAATAAAGGATCCTTCTTTCTATGTATTCGCAATACGTTACATTTGTCTATGTTAAGGGTCAGTTGCCACTCCCTGCACCAAGTGCCTATCCGCTGCAGATCTTCCTGCATTTCGCTACAATTTTCTAATGCTGCAAGTTCTCTGTATACTACAGCATCATCCGCGAAAAGCCGCATGGAACTTCCGACACTATCTACTAGGTCATTTATATATATTGTGAAAAGCAATGGTCCCATAACACTCCCCTGTGGCACGCCAGAGGTTACTTTAACGTCTGTAGACGTCTCTCCATTGATAACAACATGCTGTGTTCTGTTTGCTAAAAACTCTTCAATCCAGCCACACAGCTGGTCTGATATTACTTTGTTTATCAGGCGACAGTGCGGAACTGTATCGAACGCCTTCCGGAAGTCAAGAAAAATAGCATCTACCTGGGAGCCTGTATCTAATATTTTCTGGGTCTCATGAACAAATAAAGCGAGTTGGGTCTCACACGATAGCTGTTTCCGGAATCCATGTTGATTCCTACATAGTAGATTCTGGGTTTCCAAAAACGACATGATACTCGAGCAAAAAACATGTTCTAAAATTCTACAACAGATCGACGTCAGAGATATAGGTCTATAGTTTTGCGCATCTGCTCGACGACCCTTCTTGAAGACTGGGACTACCTGTGCTCTTTGCCAATCATTTGGAACCCTCTGTTCCTCTAGAGACTTGCGGTACACGGCTGTTAGAAGGGGGGCAAGTTCTTTCGCGTACTCTGTGTAGAATCGAATTGGTATCCCGTCAGGTCCAGTGGACTTTCCTCTATTGAGTGATTCCAGTTGCTTTTCTATTCCTTGGACAGGTTTGCAATGCAATTGGTGCACAATACGGCGATACTGCATTATTGTGGTCAGACGTGGTCGGGCGTTACCTTCGCAAGTATGCCTGCCCTCACGTTCCCACACAGTCCAATATCGAGCTACTTTCACGTCCCCACAAATCTGGGTAGTGCACAGTTAGATCAGCTGGCGAAATGGAGATCCGAAAGCAGCCCTTTCCATAACCTGTCAGGTGCTCATAACACTGTCTGCCACGAGTACGTGGCATCTCCTTCACAATGATCACTCATCATCTGACACACACGTGTCATTATACTCGGCGGCCTTAGGGATTTTCACCTGTCTTCAGATGACTGGGTGTTTGTGTTGTCCTCATCATTTCATCATCATTCATGAAAGTGGCGAGATTGGACTGAGCAAAGGTTGGGAATTTGTACGGGCGCTGATAACCGTGCAGTTGAGCGTCCCACCAACCAAACATCATCATCTTCATCATCATCATGTCATTATGGGTTGGGTTGTTTTGGGGAAGGAGACCAGACAGCGAGGTCATCGGTCTCATCGGATTAGGGAACGACGAGGAAGGAAGTCGGCCGTGCCCTTTGAAAGGAACCATTCCGGCATTTGCCTGGAGCGATTTACGGAAATCACGGAAAACCTAAATCAGGATGGCCGGACGCGGGATTGAACCGTCGTCCTCCCGAATGCGAGTCCAGTGTTTAACCATGTCATTATGCTGTGTGAATTCTGTAAAACTTCCATCGTAAATATTGCCGAAATGGAAGGTGCTATTGATGTGCGGTTTTCACATAATGGATTGCTAGTCAGGGGCTCGTATTGTTAGCTAATCAACAGATTGTAATACTACTTAAAAAGTGTATTCTTTTACATACCCTTTTCAAATGGAGCAATGTCTATTGTCAGTAACAAACTGAAAATGGCATAAATTAGAATGTCAGTGGCGTTTGTTGCAGGATTCTAGTGCGAGTTGTTTACGAGATGCCATATTTTGAAAAGTTGCCAGACAGAAACTGTGGTAGGACACACCAAGTTTGCAGCTCGTGGTCTAGTGGCTAGCATTGTTGTCTCTGGATCACGAGGCCCTGGGTTCGATTCCCAGCCAGGTTGAGGATTTTATCTGCCTGGGGGGTTGAGTGTTTGTGTTGTCGTCATCATCATCATCATCATCATCATCACCACCATTCGTGCCGGGCGGGGTGGCCGAGCGGTTCTAGGCGCTACAGTCTGGAACCGCGCGACCGCTACGGTCGAGGTTCGAACCCTGCCTCGGGCATGGATGTGTGTGATGTCCTTAGGTTAGTTAAGTTTAAGTAGTTCTAAGTTCTAGGGGATGACCTCAGTAGTTAAGTCCCATTTTAACCACCATTCGTGACAGTGGCTAAATTAGACTGTGTAAAAATTAGGGGCTGGTACGGGCGCTGATGACCGCGCAGTTGAGCGCCCCACAAACCAAGCATCAGCACACACTAAATACGAGGGTTGTCCAGAAAGTAAGATCCGATCGGTCGCGAAATGGAAACCACCTGAAAAATCCGGTAAAGCTTTGCACAGATGTGTTGGGCAATGTCTCTAGCATGCCCGTCTATCGTGTCGCATCGCTCTTTTCAGTTTTGAGTGGGCAGTGAGCACGTAAAGATGCGTAGGGAATAGCGTCTCCCGCTAAATATGAGTGCCTGGTTAGAGATTTCGCCTGTGTCATGCAGCCCACGTAACACAACTGTCGAGCAGTTCCTTCTTCATGCCAATTCTCGGTCGCACACTGCAGGGGCAATGAAGACGCTCCTGTAGCATATCCGATGTGAAGTGTTTGATCACCCGCAATGCAGTCCATAATTGGCTCCCCCTGAGTCTCATCTCTGCTCACAAGAACCGCTGCCTATGAAAATAAAATTTTTCCACAGACAACGAGCTGCAGACCAGTGCAGACAACTGGCCGAAAGCACAGGCGGCTGCTTTCTATGAGGAGGATATTGGAAAGTTGTTACAACACTACGACAAAACTCGAAGTTGGAGTGGGGACTATGTAGAGAAGTAGGTCGAAGGTGTACCTAATTGTTGCAAATAAAACGTTTCTGGTTTTCACTGTGGTTTCCATTTCGCGACCGATCGGAACTTACTTTCTGGACAACCCTCGTAACAACACAAGTGCTTACACTACTTATGTGGATTCTGACCAGTAACGAGACATCACACCATCGCAGGTTGCGTTCAAAATAACGGCGGTAGCGGCAATAAACGCTTCCACCGTGGTCTGGAAGGACTGCTGCATACATGCTAGCATTTCAGCAGAGATGTTCGAGCAGGCTGCAGTAATACGTCATTTACATCATCGGTTACAGTTGGTATGTCCTTGTAGACACCGTCTTTCAGCTTTCCCCCGTAGAAAAAGTATATAGGCCACAAATCCGGGGAACGAGCCATCCAAGGTATAGGTCTACATGTACATCTATATCCATACTCCGCAAGCCACCTGACGGTGTGTGGCGGAGGGTACTTCGAGTACCTCTATCGGTTCTCCCTTCTATTCCCGTCTCGTATTGTTCGTGTGTTCGTGGAAAGAAAGATTGTCGGTATGCCTCTGTGTGGGCTCTAATCTCTCTGATTTTATCCTCATGGTCTCTTCGCGAGATATACGTTGGAGCGAGCAATATACTGCTTGACTCCTCGGTGAAGGTATGTTCTCGAAACTTCAACAAAAGCCCATACCGAGCTACTCAGCGTCTCTCCTGTAAAGTCTTCCACTGGAGTTTATCTATCATCTCCGTAATGCTTTCGCGATTACTAAATGATCCTGTAACGAAGCGCGCTGCACTCCGTTGGATCTTCTCTATCTCTTTTATCAACCCTATCTGGTACCGATCCCACGCTGGTGAGCAATATTCAAGCAGTGGGCGAACAAGTGTACTGTAACCTACTTCCTTTGTTTTCGGATTGCATTTCCTTAGGATTCTTCCAATGAATCTCAGTCTGGCATCTGCTTTACCGACGATCAACTTTATATGATCATTCCATTTTAAATCACTCCTAGGTAATTTATGGAATTAACTGCTTCTAGTTGCTGACCTGCTATATTGTAGCTAAATGATAAAGGATCTTTCTTTGTATGTATTCGCAGCACATTACACTTGTCTACATTGAGATTAAATTGCCATTCCCTGCACCATGCGTCAATTCGTTATCCGCAAAAAGCCTCAGTGAACTTCCGATGTTATCCACAACGTCATTCATATATATTGTGAATAGCAACGGTCCTACGACACTCCCCTGCGGCACACCTGAAATCACCCTTACTTCGGAAGACTTCTCTCCATTGAGAATGACATGCTGCGTTCTGTTATCTAGGAACTCTTCAATCTAATCACACAATTGGTCTGATAGCCCATATGTTCTTACTTTGTTCATTAAACGACTGTGGGGAACCTTATCGAACGCCTTGCGGAAGTCGAGAAACACGGCATCTACCTGGGAACCCGTGTCTATGGCCGTCTGAGTCTCGTGGACGAATAACGCGAGCTGGGTTTCACACGATCGTCTTTTTCGAAACCCATGCTGATTCCTACAGAGTAGATTTCTAGTCTCCAGAAAAGTCATTATACTCGAACATAATACGTGTTCCAAAATTCTACAACTGCTCGACGTTAGAGATATAGGTCTATAGTTCTGCACATCTGTTCGACGTCTCTTCTTGAAAACAGGGATGACCTGTGCCCTTTTCCAATCCTTTGGAACGCTACGCTCTTCTAGAGACCTACGGTACACCGCTGCAAGAAGGGGGGCACGTTCCTTCCGATACTTTGTGTAAAATCGAACTGGTATCTCATCAGGTCCAGCGGCCTTTCCTCTTTTGAGCGATTTTAATTGTTTCTCTATCCCTCTGTCATCTATTTCTATATCTACCATCTATATTTCTATATCTACCATCTATATTTCTATATCTACCGTCTATTTCTATATCTACCATAGGATTGGGGAGAAGAGAACTTTGTGGCACAACTTGACTAGAAGAAGGGATCGGTTGGTAGGACGTGTTCTAAGGCATCAAGGGATCACCAATTTAGCACTGGAGGGCAGCGTGGAGGGTAGAAATCGTAGAGGGAGACCAAGAGATGAATACACCAAGCAGATTCAGAAGGATATAGGTTGCAGTAGGTACTGGGAGATGAAGAAGCTTGCACAGGATAGAGTAGCGTGGAGAGCTGCGTCAAACCAGTCTCGGGACTGAAGGCCACAACAACAACAACAACCATTTTGTGATCTGTGCGACAATCTAGAGAAGGAACTACAGTGCAGTCTTCCTCTGTGAAACAGCTTTGGAAAAAGACATTTAGTATTTCGTCTTTTAGTCTGTCATCCTCTGTTTCAGTACCATTTTGGTCACAGAGTGACTGGACATTTTGTTTTGATCCACCTACCGCTTTGACATAAGACCAAAATTTCTTAGGATTTTCTGCCAAGTCAGTACGGAGAACTTTACTTTCGAATTCATTGAACGCCTCTCGCATAGCCCTCCTCACACTACATTTCGCTTCGCGTAATTTTTGTTTGTCTGCAAGGCTTTGGCTATGTCTATGTTTGCTGTGAAGTTCCCTTTGCTTCCGCAGCAGTTTTCTAACTCGGTCCTCAACGTCCAACCCAAAGATTTGGAAATAATGCGTGAAGACAAACTGTAGCACTTCGTGCGCTTTGGGCTGGACGACAATCATATTAGTACCACAGGTTCTTCCTAGTCTGCAGAGGAACATCATCTGTAGCATACATGATCTGTTAGAAGGCTGCGATATTTGTGTGCGTTCAGTGTTACATCAACGAAAATGGGCGCATGGGTTGATGGTTCACTATACCACACCATACATTTACACCCCACGGATGCTGGCGTTCCACCTGAGGAAGCCAACGGGGATTGCCACGAGACCAATAGTGCATGTATCGTCGGTTTACCTTGCCATGATTAGTACATGTGGTCTCGTCACTAAACAAGATACATCTGGAGTCTCCTGTCTGTGACGTCCCTTCCCTCCTTCTGCACTTGTCGGGAGGAGACGGGACTCGTAACGATGTTCGTCCCCGTCAGTATGACGTGGAACAGCACCTGTGACTCTCGTAAAATACAGCTTCTCGCGTAGTTAAGAAATATTCTATTGTTCGTCCGTAACAGTCTCATCAGTTTGTGTTAACTGATCAATTCTTTATCTTTTATCTTATGCCCGGTTAGTTTCGTTGAGCAGTGAAATCTTGGTTCTTAATCCTATCATTACTGTCGTTTTTCACATCATCCTTAGCGAGGATTAATAATTGCTGTTCGTAATTCCGTTGCTATGCCGTTGCTACGACAAATTATTAACAACGATCCAACGTAACTCCAGAGGTCACTTATGTTGAAGTAACGTCCTTCTAACACGCCGTAATGCTGATTTTTATATTATTCACCTTTCACTGTCTGTTATTCCTGTCTTCACACAGTCACTTAAAATGTTTAAAAAACTCAATCACTAGCATGAACATACGTAATATTATTCCTTGAATCACGTAGCCGACACATCTGATTTATCTCTTGACTAATAGTTTATTAATCTTTTTGTAATTAATTTTTTATCCCTATCACGCACACACACACCGATATGTCATTCAAGATTAACTTCCCATCAGTCCAGTAATCGTGACGTTGACAACAACTTTTCATTGAACGGCGTATTGGTTTTTCTTCATGACTTTGTATTATTGTATCCTACTCTAGACTACGAATAGTTTTCGTGTCACTGATCCATTACTATCAAGTTCGTAACTGTTCTTCAATCCGAAGGTTAAGTCCAGTAAATCAGTATCACTCAATTAAAATCACCGTCGCGTTGATAAAGCTAAAGATTACTTTTTTCAGTCGAATGACTGATTATGGCTTTAGTGTCTCTCTCCCGAACTATCCAACTTTCATAACTGAAACAATCTAATAGCGTTTGCTTCCAGAAGACTATCGCAGTAGTACTCTAGAGCGACTGAAGAGCAACTAACTAAACATTTGCATATCCGAGTTGCATTGTAGGCGCACTGAATTTCCTTTTCGATGCGGCTACAACTCTCTTCCATGGTAAATGTTATCTTTGACCGAATTACCTCCTTGGATTTAACCTTCGTTCATATGAATTTAGATTTATTCTATAGATGTTTAAAAGATAATGCATGACAACCCTTTCCTTTTATCTCCTCTTTTGTATGCTATTCTCAGTACTTAAGTGTTACAGTTGTTAATCAAAATATTACCAGTGTAATTAATTTTTTTTATCGCCAATGGTTGTTGTCACTGTCAAGATGACTCACTTCACTACTTTAAGTTTTCACAAAGTTTGTTAATTGGGGTTTTCTGTCCTTGGGGCGTTACATGTCTTAATGCTCATGTACAGAAGTTAATGCGAGTCTCATAACGTTTCCGTGAAACTCTTAATGGAGAGAGATGTGACAGGGATGAAACATATGTCGATGGAGAATGCCTCACTCGTGCCACCTCCTCATGCTATTGCGCGAGAGCTAATGTGCGGATCAACTGCAGCAACAGCAAAAACATTAATTTCCTCCTCTTACGTCATCACTTGTTTCCTTCTGTTACACTACCGCTTTCACGTAACTGGCTGATGAGGTTGATAAATAATCTAAGTATTCGATCTGAAGTTTTCCCGGCATATTTCCAATTTGAACAGTTCTCGGGTATCCGACCGGGTAGCGACGTAATTTCTCCACAATATTTCGGCAGACGTACACGCTGCCATCTTCCGCTACGTGGATGACACATTCGTTGTTTGGCCACATGGACGGGACAGCATAAATGAATTTCTCGAACACCTCAACTCGCTGCACCCTAACATACAGCTCACGATGGAGGTGGGGCAGGATGGTGCCGTACCGTTTCTTGACGTCCTGGTGAAACGGAAACCTGACGGCAAGCTGGGACACAGTGCATACAGAAAACCTACGCACACCGATTTGTACCTGAATGCCTTCAGCTGCCACCACAACTCCCAGCGGGAAGGCGTTTCGCGCACACTCGTTCACAGGGTACGATCGATCTGCGATCAGGAGAGCCTTCCAGCAGAACTGCAGCACCTCGAGACAACATTTCGGAAAAATGGGTACAACCAGAAGCAAATAAGACACATACTCAGACAGACTGCGCCAAGAGAACAAGAAGAAGAAACAGAAGAACATAAGTCATTGGCGTGCATTCCGTTTGTCGAAAACACCTCAAGAAAAATCGGTAGAATCCTGGGGAAGCACAATGCGAAATGTGTTTTCCGACCCCCTGCAAAAATCTTGACTCTACTGGGTTCCGTGAACGATGACCTAGGCCTTCGAAAACCAGGCGTTTATCAAATTCCCTGTCAGTGCGGAAAATTATACATTGGGGAGACAGTCCGCACTGTAGAAGAGAGGTGCCGCCAACACAAGCGCTATACCGAATTACACCAGGCCACTAAATCAGCCGTGGTTGACCATTGTATAAAGACTGGCCATACTATGGATTGTGAAAAAACAAAAATACTCTGTCAATACTCCTACTTCTGGGACTGCGTTACTAAAGAGGCCATCGAAACCCGACTACAAGACGATCTAATTAATAAAGACAGCGGCCTTCAACTTAGTCAGGCTTGGAACCCTGCACTCAGCCTGGAGAGGAAGATGCGCTCCCAGAGATCGAGGACCGCCCCCGACGGCGACAGCAGGGAGACTGCAGACCCCAGTTCAAACCCAGGCGCCGCTTCCCCTACTACCTCCAGTAGCCACCGCGCCGGCCGCACCGAAGACACCAGGAGAGGATCAGTGGAGGGGGTAACGGCTAGTATATATATGGCGCCGAGAGGAACAGCACAGCATTCGTCAGGAACCACTTGAAGATGGCAGGGTGTACGTCTGCCGAAGTATTGTGGAGAAATTACGACGCTACCCGGTCGGATACCCGAGAACTGTTCAATCTAAGTATTAATACAATTTGTGTATTGGCTGACAATAGGAGCCCCTAACTACCAATCCATTCTGTAGAAATTGCTCATCAGTAGCACTTTCCATTTCCGCAATATTTTCGGTGCAAGTTTTAGGTGATTCACACTGTATGGCTTACCAAGTAACGACACTAAGTACGAACAACACTAATGCATTCTGGTGCGCGTTGTACCTATCACAGAGAATTTCGGCTCTACCAATTTACGCACGCACCGATGGTGTGTAGTTGTATGACCCACCGACGGTGTGTGGTTGTATGACGTTACATTGATATCCGATAATGTCTTCTGGGTGCTTCACGTTTTTTGTGAGGCAGTGTGTTATACCTGAGTGAAAAATGTGGGTATATTTGTGCGACTGGCCACGGGGCTAGGGGCTGGGGGTGAGGGCGCGGGCGCGCGCCGTTGGTGTCACGAGGCAGCAGCGGTGCGTAGCCGTGACCGCTAGCCGAGCGTGATGAGTGACGCACGTGGCGACGCGGCTGGCTTTACCGCGGCGACAGGCTAAAAAAGCAACGCGACCCACATCGTATACAGCAGCGGGCGTAGGGACGGCTCCTACAGCATTCCATTACATAGCTCACTGGCTCGGTCCTTGGTCCTCTCTTGGAACTGACCCGTAAATGGGCGGTGCCACCATTGTCTCTTCTTTGTTCCCAGGTCAACCATACTGATTTGATTTCATTAAATATACAGGGTGTCCCAAAAAGAATGACCCTATTTTAACTTGTAATGCACTACTGGCCATTAAAATTGCTACACCACGAACACGACGTGCTACAGACGCGAAATTTAACCGACAGGAAGAAGACGCTGTGTTGTTGTTGTTGTTGTTGTGGTCTTCAGTCCAGAGACTGGTTTGATGCAGCTCTCCATGCTACTCTATCCTGTGCAAGCTTCTTCATCTCCCAGTACCTACTGCAACCTACATCCTTCTGAATCTGTTTAGTGTATTCATCTCTTGGTCTCCCTCTACGATTTTTACCCTCCACGCTGCCCTCCAATGCTAAATTTGTGATCCCTTGATGCCTCAGAACATGTCCTACAGCCCGCGGTGACAACTACAACGTGCTGACATGAGGAAAGTTTCCAAGCGATTTCTCATACACAAACAGCAGTTGAGCGGCGTTGCCTGGTGAAACGTTGTTGTGATGCCTCGTGTAAGCAGGAGAAATGCGTACCATCACGTTTGCGACTTTGATAAAGGTCGGATTGTAGCCTATTGCGACATTGTTGCTCGTGTTGCTCGAGATCCAATGACTGTTAGCAGAATATGGAATCGGAACGCCAAGCTGGATCCCAACGGCCTCGTATAACTAGCAGTCGAGATGACAGGCATCTTATCCGCATGGCTGTAACGGATAGTGCAGACACGTCTCGATCCCTGAGTCAACAGATGGGGACGTTTGCAAGACAACAACCATCTGCACGAAAAGTTCGACGACGTTTGCAGCATCATGGACTATCAGCTCGGAGACCGTGGCTGTGGCTACCCTTGACGCTGCATCACAGACAGGAGCACCTGCGATGGTGTACTCAACGACGAACCTGGGTGTACGAATGGCAAAACATCATTTTTTCGGATGAATCCAGGTTCTGTTTACAGCACCATGAAGGTCGCATCCGTGTTTGGCGACATCGCTGTGAACGCACATTGGAAGCGCGTATTCGTCATCGCCATACTGGCGTATCACCCGGCGTGATGATATGGGGTGCCACTGGTTACACGTCTCGATCACCTCTTGGTCGCATTGACGGCACTTTGAACAGTGGACGTTACATTTCAGATGTGTTACGACCCGTGGCTCTACCCTTTATTCGATCCCTGCGAAACTATTTCAGCAGGATAATGCACGACCGCATGTTGCAGGTCCTGTACGGGCCTTTCTTGATACAGAAAATGTTCGACTGCTGCCCTGGCCAGCACATTCTCCAGATCTCTCACCAACTGAAAACGTCTGGTCAATGGTGGCCGATCAACTGGCTCGTCACAATACGCCAGTCACTACTCTTGATGAACTGTGGTATCGTGTTGAATCTGCATGGGCAGCTGTACCTGTACACGCCACCCAAGCTCTGTTTGACTCAATGCCCAGGCGTATCGAGGCCGTTATTACGGCCAGAGGTGGTTGTTCGGGGTACTGATTTCTCAGAACCTATGCATCCAAATTGCTTGAAAATGTAATCACATGTCAGTTCTGGTATAATATATTTGTCTAATGAATACCCGTTTATAATCTGCATTTCTTCTTGGTGTAGCAATCTTAATGGCCATTAGTGTATAAACAGACAGAATACGGCGCTGCGGTCGGCATCGCCTACATAAGAAAACAAGTGTCTGGCGCAATTGTTTGATCGGTTGCTGCTCCTTCAATGGCAGGTTTTCAAGATTTAAGTGTATTTGAACGTGGTGTTACAGCCGCCGCACGAGCGATGGGACGCAGCATCTCCGATGTAGTATCCTGCCCATTCGTCTAATATAGCCTACCCAGGAAGCTGTTTCTCGGATCGCTAGACAACACTTCAAGCAAATCATATTAATGCAGTTTATTACAGTAAGTTAAACTGACAATACTTAACACTGCGTATTCACACAAGTGTGACGTAAGCAACCGGCGACATTCAAATAATCAATGTCCTCGGTATAAAGTTCTATGCAAGGAAAACAAAATAGTTCATAAGTCACTGCGGTAGCGTTAGTATGAGGTTTAGTCTTCCGATCCGGCCGCGGCTAGGAGGCACGGCGCTTATATTCTCTTCGTGTAGAGGCCGCTCCTGTCTTGGTGTCGTCCTGGAGAGGGGTTCGCCAGCGTACTATTGGCTGACGTCGTCTGAAAGCCCTCTCTGCACGTGCGTTCTTGATGTTCGTGCCAGCGCTTGTCGTCACATCGGAACATCCGAGGTAGCGACGAAGTGGGTATTTTCCCATCCGACCATTTCACGATTGTACCGTGAATATCGGGAATCCGGCACAACATCAAATCTCCGACATCGCTACGCCCGGAAAAAAATCCTGCAAGAACGTGACCAACGACGACTGGAGAGAATCGTTCAACGTAACAGAAGTGCAATCCTTACGCAGATCGCTGCAGATTTCAATGCCGGGCCATCAACAAGTGTCGGCGTGTGAATCATTCAACGAAACATTATCGATATGGGCTTTCGCAGCCGAAGGCCCACTCGTGTACCCTTGATGACTGCACGACACAAAGATTTACGCCTCACCTCGGCCCGTCAATATCGCCACTGGAATGTTGGTGACTGGAAACATTTTGCCTGATCGGACGAGTCTCGTTTCAAATTGTATCAAGCGGACGGACGTTTACGAGTATGGAGAGAACCTCATGAATCAATGTACCCTGCATGTCAGCAGGGAACTCTTCAAGCTGGTGGAGGCTGTGTAATGGTGTGGGGTGTGTGCAGTTGGAGTAATATGGGTCCCCCGACACGTGAAAATACGATTGTGACAGGTTACACGCACCTAAGCATTCTGTCTGATCACCTGCATTCATTCGTGTCCATTTTACATTTCGACGGACTTGGGGAATTCCAGCAGGACAATGCGACACTCCACACATCCAGAAGTGCTACACAGTGGCTCCAGGAACACTCTTCCGATTTTAAACTCTTCCGCTGGCCACCAAACTCCCCTGATATGAACATTATTGAACATATCTGGGATGCCTTGCAACGCACTGTTCAGAAGAGATCTCCACCCCCTCATATTCCTACGGATTTATGGACAGCCCTGCAGGATTCATGGTGTCAGTTCCCTCAAGCATTACTTCAGACATTAGTCGAGTCTACGCCACGTCGTGCTGTGGCACTTCTGCGTGCTGGCGGTGGTCCTACACTATATAAGGCAGTTGTACCTGATTCTTTTGCTCTTCAGTGTATCATACAGTTACACGTTTTGCTACAAGTTTGCCGTTACCTCTTAATGAAGAGATCGGTAAGATTTGTTATTTTTCGTTCCAAATCTGACGAGCCGTGTGTGTAACTTTGTGCCGTAACCGCTGCCGCCTTGTCACAGATGTCGCTAACAGCCGGCACCAGTATGACGGACATAGCAAAGAGTAATGATCGTTTAATGTTTACTTGTGCGATTTTAAAATACGCGGCAAAATTAACGATTGCACCAAATGTGAGGTTCGTAGCATAACACGGTTTCTGAATACAAACGACGGTTTATCGATTCTGACGAATGAAGTTCCAATTTTAAAGTGGCGAGTCATTTTTAATGGACGTTAGACGAATATTCAAGTTGAAGATCGATCAGGCTGGCATTCAGTGGTGATTGACGAACTCAGTTCAAGGACTGAGGATGAAATTCGACGGGACAAACGTTTCACTACTGTTGGACTGAGCTTATGTTCTCCTGAAATTTCATTAACGGTGATTTACAGAACTGATAGTGCAGATTTGGACAATAGAAAAGTGTATGCCATGTTGGTTCCTCGACATCTGAAAAATGAACTAAAAAAAAAACAGTGAATCGGCGCTGTACTGAGTTTTTCTTAGACGGTAGGACAAGGATGAGGAGGGTTTGAACTTATTGTTACTGGTGACGAGACGTGGGCTGCGCGTAAAAGTCTAGAAACAAGCATCAGCCAATGGGACGGCGTCGTTCACGATCCTCAACAAAACCAAAAAAAGCCTAACAAATTCTGAGCAGCAAAATGGTTATGGCCGCAGAGTTTTGGGATCGACAGGGCGTCTTAATTATCAGCTTGCTGCCTAGAGGAGAGACCATCAATGCAGCGGTCCCAGCACCAGGCGCAGCGGCGCGCCGCTCAACACAAAGGCCGTGGACTGCTATCCAGCGGCACTGCGCTGCATCACGATAGCGCTCGCTCCCACTATGCTGCGTCTGACGAAGGGTTCGCTTCGTCAGTTTAAATGGCAAGTTTTTGAACATCCGCCTTATAGCCCGGATTCGGCCCTGAGTGCTGTTTTCTCAAATTGGAAGAAGTTTAATCTTACCCACTACGGGTATTTTACGCTTGACTGTTAAATGGCTGTGAATACATAAAACTGCAACCAGTCACTTTTTTGAATAGTCATTTATTATTCCATGAACGCTGCGGAAATTCGATTAGGAAATGAGACACTTAAAGTAGTAAAGGAGTTCTGCTATTTGGGGAGCAAAATAACTTATGATGGTCGAAGTACAGAGGATATAAAATGTAGACTGGCAATGGCAAGGAAAGCGTTTCTGCTTTAAGTGTCAGGAAATCGTTTCTGAAAGTATTTGTATGGAGTGTAGCCATGTACGGAAGTGAAACATGAACGATAAATAGTTTAGACAAGAGGAGAATAGAAACTTTCGAAATGTGGTGCTACATAAGAATGCTGAAGATTAGATGGGTAGATCACATAACTAATGAGGAGGTATTGAATAGAATTGCGGAGACGAGGAGTTTGTGGCAAGACTAGAAGATGGGATCGGTTGGTAGGACATGTTCTGAGGCACCAAGGGATCACCAATTTAGTACTGGAGGGCAGCGTGGAGGGTAAAAATCGTAGAGGGAGGCCAAGAGATGAGTACACTAAGCAGATTCAGAAGGATGCAGGCTGCAGTAGGTACTGGGAGATGAAGAGTCTTGCACAGGATAGAGTAGCATGGAGAGCTGCATCAAACCAGTCTCAGGACTGAAGACCACAACAACAATAACAACAACATTCCATGAACCGGCATTCGAGCCTTTTCAGATTCATCTTCAGATGGTTTTCTGGAAGTTAAATGGTTCAAATGGCTCTAAGCACTATAGGACTTGACATCTGAGGTCATCAGTCCCCTAGAACTTAGAACTACTTAAACCTAACTAACCTAAGGACATCACGCACATCCATGCCCGAGGCAGGATTCGAACCTGCGACCGTAGCAGCAGCGCGGCTCCGGACTTAAGCGCTTAGAACCGCTCGGCCACAGTGGCCGGTTCTGGAAGTTACATCACTATTTCTAGCATAATCGTAGGTGCTAGCTTGCGACAGTATGGGCGACTTATTTCTGTCATTGTCCACCTGTCTGCTTCCATTTTGATGGCCAGTTGGTACATCACTTCACACACTTTTACACAAGTGAAGCGGCCATGAAAATGGAAGGAGACAGATGGACAGAAACAGAAAAAAGCCGCCCCTACTGTGGCAAGCCAGCACCTAGCGTTATGCTAGAAATAGTCATGTAACTTCCAGAAAATCATCTGAAGATGAACCTGAAAACGCTCGAAAACCGGTTCACAGAATAATAAATAACTATTCAAAAAACTGAGTAGTTCCAGTTTCATGTACAAACGCCAAAAAAAAGTTTTGCATCACCTCGGTTCCGAGAGTTCCGGAACCTGTACAGAAAACTGGAACACAGATAAACATAAACTTCATTTCTGCCCTTTTTAATGCTCATGAAAACCACACAAAATACATGTTGCACCACCATACAACGAGACCTTCAGAGGTGGTGGTCCAGATTGCTGTACACACCAGTACCTCGAATACGCAGTAGCACGTCCTCTTGCATTGATGCATGCCTGTATTCGTGTGGCATACTATCCACAAGTTTCATACCATCCACAAGTTCATCAAGGCACTGTTGGTCCAGATTGTCCCACTCCTCAACGACGATTCGGCGTAGATCCCTCAGAGTGGTTGGTGGATCACGTCGTCCATAAACAGCGCTTTTAAGTCTTTCCCAGGCATGTACCATAGGGTTCATGTCTGGAGAACATATTGGCCACTCTGGTCGAGCAACGTCGTTATCCTGAAGGATTTCATTCACAAGATGTGCACGATGGGGGCACGAATTGTCGACCATGAAGACGAATGCCTCGCCAATATGCTCCCGATATGGTTGCACTATCGGTCGGAGTATTGCATTCGCGTATCGTACAGCCGTCACGGCGCCTTCCATGACCGCAAGCGGTGTACGTCAACCCCACATAATGCCACCCCAAAACAGCAGGGAACCTCCACCTTGCTGCACTCTCTGTACAATGTGTCTAAGGCGTTTAGCCTGTCCGAGTTGCCTCCAAACACGTCTCCAACGACTGCTGGTTGAAGACACGTGCGACACTCATCGGTGAAGAGAAGGTAATGCCAATCCTGAGCGGTCCATTCGGCATGTTGTTTGGCCCATCTGTACCGCGCTGCATGGTATCGTGGTGCGCAGACGGACCTCGCCATGGACGTCGGGACTGAAGTTGCGCATCATGCAGCCTATTGTGCACAGTTTGAGTTGTAACACGGCATCCTGTAGCTGCACGAAAAGCATTATTCAACATGGTGGCATTGCTGTCAGGGTTCCTCCAAGCCATAATCTGTAGGTAGCGGTCATCCACTGCAGTAGTAGGCACTGGGCGGCGTGAGCGAGGCATGTCATTGACAGTTCTTGTCTGTCTGTATCTCCTCTATGCCCGAACAACATCGCTTTGGTTCACTCCGAGACGCCTGGACACTTCTCTTGTTGAGAACCGTTCCTGCCACAAAGTAACAATGCGGACGCTATCGATCGCGGTACTGACAGTCTAGGCATGGTTGAACTACAGACAACACGAGCCGTGTGCCTCCTTCCTGGTGGAATGACTGGAACTGATCGACTGTCGGACCTCCTCCGTCTAATAGGCACTGCTCGTGCAGGGTTGTTTACATTTTTGGGTGGGTTTAGTGACATCTCTGAACAGTCAAAGGGACTGTGTCTATGATACAATATCCACAGTCGACGTGTATCTTCAGGAGTTCTGGGAACCGGGGTGATGCAAAACTTTTTTTAGTGTGTATTTATATGAAAGAAGTTTTGTGCGGAAAACACTACAGAAATGTTAAGAAACGGAAAGGAGACGTCAGTGATTGGTTCAGCAACTTGGCGACAACTGAGTATGCAGAAGCCATAAGAAAGTTTGTGGAGTGGGACGACAAGTTTTTAAATTTGAACGGCGACAACGTAGAAAAATACACTCCTTGGATCAGGCATTGGGCGTGTTCCGTGATGACGAATTGTTCGTCCGTATCTTCTTAGGTCTTTGAACATCTTCCTGCGAGTTGATAAGCTAAAGCTTGTTTTCGAAGTCGTTTACTGCTCATTCTTTGTACGTGTTCGTACCAGGTGTTGAGGTATTCGTTTATTCCGCTTTTTAATTGGCTCTACTGTCAATTCTTGTCGAACTGTCTGCCTTTTATGTCATCTGATCTCGAGCAACCTTTGTTCTTCTTGGAAATTTTATTTATGTGCTTAGAATTTGTACTAGTTCCTTTTGTAGCCACACAACATTCATTCCCATGAGAAAGTGCTGAGAGAGTCATAGTTTTATAAAAATTTTCTCTCACTTCTTGTCTGTTCTTATTTTTAAATGCACTATGAATGTTTGATACTAATAGCCTCTCTTGGTCATTTCTGCCAGTGCTAGTCTGCGTTTTACGTCCTCCTTCGTCCCGCTTCATGGGTTATTTTGCTCCCTAGGTAGCAGAATTCCTTAATTTTATCTACTTCGTGATCAGCGATCCCTATGTTAAGTTTCTCGTTGGTCTCATTTCTGCTACTTCTCATTACTTTCGTATTTTCTCAATTTCTTCTCAATCCATTTTTTGTACTCATTAGACTGTTCATTCCATTCATCATATCCTTAATGCTTCTTCACTTTCACTGGGCATAGCAATTTCATCAGCTAATCTTCACACTGATATCCCTTCAGCTTGAATCTTAATCCCACTCTAGGGATCTGTGAAAGAAAAACTACAGGGTGTCACAAAAAGAATGAGCCGATTTTAAATAGAATTATTTATTTGGAAGAAGGGCTTAACACCAACAAATTGCATACTAAATTATTCACAAAAGACAGAAGTTATAAAAATCCATCATAGATGTTCAGTATGTCCTCCATTGGCTGTTCAGTATGTCCTCCATTGGCTGCACGGACGGCTATTGCTGATAGCCGAATTCACCCCAAACTGAGCGTAAGGTGTTTTCTGTTTCTGACGCTACAGCAGCTGATCTTTTGGTTTTTAGTTCACCAGTGTCACGAGGTAAGGGAGGAACGTAAACATATTGCTTAACATAGACCATACGGTAAAGTCAGTTGACCTAGGAGGCCAAGAGATCTGGAGAATGTGCTGGCCAGGGCAGCAGTCGAACATTTTCTGTATCCAGAAAGGCCCGTACAGGACCTGCAACATGCGGTCGTGCGTTATCCTGCTGAAATGCACGGTTTCTCAGGGATCGAATGAAGAGTAGAGCCATGGGTCGTAACACATCTGAAATGTAACGTTCACTGTTCAAAGTGCCATCAATGCGAACAAGAGGTGACCGAGACGTGTAACCAATGGCACCCCATATCATCACGCCGGGTGATATGCCAGTATGGCGATGACGAATACACGCTTCCAATGTGCGTTCACCGCGATGTCGCCAAACACGGATGCGACCATCATGATGCTGTAAACAGAACCTGGATTCATCCGAAAAAATGACGTTTTGCCATTCGTGCACCTTGGTTCGTCGTTGAGTACATCATCGCAGGCGCTGCTGTGTGTGATGCACCGTCAAAGGTAACCGCAGCCACGATCTCCGACCTGATAGTCCATGCTACTGCAAACGTCGTCGAACTGTTCGTGCAGATGGTTGTTGTCCTGTAAACGTCCCCATCTGTTGACTCAGGGGTGGAGACGTTACAGCCATGCGGATAAGATGCCTGACATCTCGACTGCTAGTGATACGAGGCCGCTGGGATCCAGCACGGCATTCCGTATTACCCTCCTGAACCCTCCGATTCCATATTCTGCTAACAGTCATTGGATCTCGACCAACGGGAGCAGCAATGTCGCGACACGATAAACCGCAATCTCGATAGGCTACAATCCGACCTTTATCAAAGTCGGAAACATGATGGTACGCATTTCTCCTCCTTACAAGAGGCATCACAACAACGTTTCACCAGGCAACGCCGGTCAACTGCTGTTTGTGTATGAGAAATCGGTTGGAAACTTTCTTCATGTCATGACGTTGTAGGTGTCACAACCGTGTGTGAATGCTCTGAAAAGCTAATCATTTGCATCCACAGCAAGCAGTAAAGGAAACAAAAGAAAAATTCGGAGTAGGTATTAAAATCCATGGAGAAGAAATAAAAACTTTGAGGTTCGCCGATGACATTGTAATTCTGTCAGAGACAGCAAAGGACTTGGAAGACCAGTTGAACGGAATGGACAGTGTCTTGAAAGGAGGGTATAAGATGAACATCAACAAAAGCAAAACGAGGATAATGGAATGTAGTCAAATTAAATCGGGTGATGCTGAGGGGATTAGATTAGGAAATGAGACACTTAAAGTAGTAAAGGAGTTTGGCTATTTGCGGAGCAAAATAACTGATGATGGTCAAAGTAGAGAGGATATAAAATGTAGACTGGCAATGGCAAGGAAAGCGTTTCTGAAGAAGAGAAATTTGTTAACATCGAGTATAGATTTAAGTGTCAGAAAGTCATTTTTGAAAGTATTTGTATGGAGTGTAGCCATGTATGGAAGTGAAACATGGACGATAAATAGTTTGGACAAGAGAATAGAAGCTTTCGAAATGTGGTGCTACAGAAGAATGCTGAAGATTAGATGGGTAGATCACATAACTAATGAGGAAGTATTGAATAGGATTAGGGAGAAGAGACGTTTGTGGCACAACTTGACTAGAAGATGGGATCGGTTGGTAGGACATGTTCTGAGGCATCAAGGGATCACCAATTTAGTATTGGAGGGCAGCGTGGAGAGTAAAAATCGTAGAGGGAGACCAAGAGATGAATACACAAGCAGATTCAGAAGGATGTAGGTTGCGGTAGGTACTGGGAGATGAAGAAGCTTGCACGGGATAGAGTAGCATGGAGAGCTGCATCAAAACAGTCTCAGGACTGAAGACCACAACAACAACAAGCTTTTTTGGCCAATTTAACTTACAATTTTCTGGCTCAATATGGCTCGTAAAATTCTTCTCATTATTATTCTTAAGAGAACGCATAAAATTGTACAAGATGGCCAAATTTGATTTCTTTACTAATACTATTGACCGGGATGTTACATCTCAAAGTCACCCAAAATTCACGCTGGCTCGGCACGATTCGTAATCAGTCCAGAAATATTCAGCACTGGGCGGGTCGGGCAGCGCGTGTCGCTCCGGAGGGGAAGGCACTTATAGCGCAGGTAGCTGGATTATGCCGCCGGCAGCGGCGCCTCAGCGCGCCAAGGAGATGATGGCGCCTCTAGCGGTCAAAGGGGTAAGCAGCGTTGAAGTTTGCCGAGCCAGGGGTATGGAGCGAGTACAGGCCATGAGGTAGTGTCTTGGCCCAGCTGCTGGCAACTCACAGTAACCCCGTTTGGCTCTGCAACGGAGCAGTGAAAAGTGCCACACATTTCCACTGGTCTCTGTCACCCGTACTACACCAAAATCATGCCACTCTCAAACTGTTTGGTATAATATCGAAAAAAATGCAGAATCAAACTATATCACAAAAATATCGTGGGGTCGGGCCTTCTGGCCCTTACGAAAGAGCCGCCCCGAGTTGAATATAGAGATTTAAATGGCTGTGAGCACTATGGGACTTAACTTCTGTGGTCATCAGTCCCCTAGAACTTAGAACTTAACCTAACTAAGCTAGGGACATCACACACATCCATGCCCGAGGCAGGATTCGAACCTGCGACCGTAGCGGTCGCGCGGTTCCAGACTGTAGCGTCTAGAACCGCACGGCCACCCCGGCCGGCTGACCTATACCAGACGATAGTCAAACTCGTGCATACTTTCGTGACCGTGCCCAGAGTTTTTGTACATCCACAGCTACGCAAAGTCGTTGACAGATGGGCGACACAGCCGGAACAGTACACAAACACCCACAAAATATATCATACAGGGTGTTTCAAAAATGACCGGTATATTTGAAACGGCAATAGAAACTAAACGAGCAGCGATAGAAATACACCGTTTGTTGCAATATGTTTGGGACAACAGTACATTTTCAGGCAGACAAACTTTCGAAATTACAGTAGTTACAATTTTCAACAACAGATGGCGCTGCGGTCTGGGAAACTCTATAGTACGATATTTTCCACATATCCACCATGTGTAGCAATAATATGGCGTAGTCTCTGAATGAAATTACCCGAAACCTTTGACAACGTGTCTGGCGGAATGGCTTCACATGCAGATATGTACTGCTTCAGCTGTTCAATTGCTCTGGATTCTGGCGGTACACCTGGTCTTTCAAGTGTCCCCACAGAAAGAAGTCACAGGGGTTCATGTCTGGCGAATAGGGAGGCCAATCCACGCCGCCTCCTGTATGTTTCGGATAGCCCAAAGCAATCACACGATCATCGAAATATTCATTCAGGAAATTAAAGACGTCGGCCGTTGAGGATGCAGGGACGATGGGACTGCAACATGGGGCTTTTCCGTTCCTCATATGCGCCAGTTCTGTTTATTGACGAAGCCGTCCAGGTAAAAATAAGCTTCGTCAGTAAACCAAATGCTGCACACATGCATATCGCCGTCATCAATCCTGTGCACTATATCGTTAGCGAATGTCTCTCGTGCAGCAATGGTAGCGGCGCTGAGGGGTTGCCGCGTTTGAATTTTGTATGGATAGAGGTGTAAACTCTGGCGCATGAGACGATACGTGGACGTTGGCGCCATTTGGACCGCAGCTGCAACACGGCGAACGGAAACCCGAGGCCGCTGTTGGATCACCTGCTGCACTAGCTGCGCGTTGCCCTCTGTGGTTGCCGTACGCGGTTGCCCTACCTTTCCAGCATGTTCATCCATCACGTTCCCAGTCCGTTGAAATTTTTCAAACAGATCCTTTATTGTATCGCTTTTCGGTCCTTTGGTTACATTAAACCTCCGTTGAAAACTTCGTCTTGTTGCAACAACACTGTGTTCTAGGCGGTGGAATTCCAACACCAGAAAAATCCTCTGTTCTAAGGAATAAACCATGTTGTCTACAGCACACTTGCACGTTGTGAACAGCACACGCTTACAGCAGAAAGACAACGTACAGAATGGCGCACCCACAGACTGCGTTGTCTTCTATATCTTTCACATCACTTGCAGCGCCATCTGTTGTTGAAAATTGTAACTACTGTAATTTCGAAAGTTTGTCCGCCTGAAAATATACTGTTGTCCCAAGCATATTGCAACAAACGGTGTATTTCTATCGCTGCTCGTTTAGTTTGTATTGCCATTTCAAATATACCGGTCATTTTTGAAACACCCTGTATCGTGAAATGAGGCGACCTTGAAGGTTCAAATGGCTCTAAACACTAGAGGACTTAACATCCGAGGTCATCAGTCTCCTAGACTTCCAACTACGTAAACCTAACTAACCTAAGGACATCACACACATCCATGCCTGAGGCAGGATTCGAACCTGCGACCGTAGAGGTCGCTCGGCTCCAGACTGCAGCGCTCAGAACCGCACGGCCACTCCGGCCGGCCCCTGATGGTGATCTGCGATCGAAATATGTCAGAAATTATACAAATTATTAATATGCGACATGTCTTTTCAATTGACTACTGACAGCGTTGGGAGAGCCAGTCCTGACAAAACTCTACTATCTGGTGAGCAAGATGTATGAGACAGGCGAAATACCCTCAGACTTCAAGAAGAATATAATAATCCCAATCCCAAAGAAAGCAGGTGTTGACAGATGTGAAAATTACCGAACTATCAGTTTAATAAGTCACAGCTGCAAAATACTAACGCGAATTCTTTACAGACGAATGGAAAAACTGATAGAAGCCGACCTCGGGGAAGATCAGTTTGGATTCCGTAGAAATGTTGGAACACGTGAGGCAATACTGACCCTACGAATTATCTTAGAATAAAGATTAAGGAAAGGCAAACCTACATTTCTAGCATTTGTAGACTTAGAGAAACCTTTTGACAATGTTGACTGGAATACTCTCTTTCAAATTCTAAGGGTGTCTGGGGTAAAATACAGGGAGCGAAAGGCTACTGACAATTTGTACAGAAACCAGATGGCAGTCATAAGAGTCGAGGGGTATGAAAGGGAAGCAGTGGTCGGGAAGGGAGTGAGACAGGGTTGTAGGTTCTCCCCGATGTTATTCAATCTGTATATTGAGCAAGCAATAAAGTAAACAAAAGAAAACTTCGGTGTAGGTATTAAAATCCATGGAGAAGAAATAAAAACTTTGAGGTTCGCCGATGACATTGTAATTCTGTCAGAGACAGCAAAGGACTTGGAAGAGCAGTTGAACGGAATGGACAGTCTTGAAAGGAGGGTGTAAGATGAACATCAACAAAAGCAAAACGGGGATAATGGAATGTAGTCGAATTAAGTCAGGTGATGCTGAGGGAATTAGATTAGGAAATGAGACACTTAAAGTAGTAAAGGATTTTTTTCTATTTGGGGAGCAAAATAACTGATGATGGTCGAAGTAGAGAGGATATAAAATGTAGACTGGCAATGGCAAGGAAAGTGTTTCTGAAGAAGAAAAATTTGTTAACGTCGAGTATATGGTGGTTCTGAGCACTATGGGACTTAACAGCTATGGTCATCAGTCCCCTAGAACTTAGAACTACTTAAACCTAACTAACCTAAGGACAGCACACAACACCCAGTTATCACGAGGCAGAGAAAATCCCTGACCCCGCCGGGAATCGAACCCGGGAACCCGGGCGTCGGAAGCGAGAACGCTACCGCACGACCACGAGCTGCGGACCAACGTCGAGTATATATTTAAATGTCAGGAAGTCGTTTCTGAAAGTATTTGTATGGAGTGTAGCCATGTATGGAAGTGAAACGTAGAGATAAATAGCTTAGACAAGAAGAGAATAGAAGCTTTCGAAATTTGGTGCTACAGAAGAATGCTGAAGATTAGATGGGTAGATCACATAACTAACGAGGAGGTATTGAATAGAATTGGGGAAAAGAGGAGCTTGTGGCACAACTTGACTAGAAGAAGGGATCGGTTGGTAGGACCTGTTCTGAGGCATCAAGGGATCACCAATTTAGTAATCGAGGGCCACGTGAAGGGTAAAAATCGTAGAGGGAGGCCAAGAGATGAATACCCTAAGCAGATTCAGAAGGATGTAGGCTGCAGTAGGTACTGGGAGATGAAGAAGGGTGCACAGGATAGAGTAGCATGGAGAGCTGCATCAAACCAGTCTCAGGACTGAAGACCACAACAACAACAATGTCTTTTCGAAACGCTTGTGGTTCGCTGTAAGTGAGGCCTTCTGCAGCCTCCCCTGGCACTGCAGTATATTTATTAAGCGTAGTTCACACACAGCGGGCAGTTTGATGAGCGGGTGTTTGCCGGTGCAACGCGAGACTTCCTGTTTACTAGCGGAACTCAGCTCGGCTCTGGCACAGTGAGTCACGCCTCAAAGTGGATGCGTCACAAGCGGCCGCGTTACACAACGATTTAATCAGCAGTCGGGTTCCGCGGCTGCGTTTCCTTGCAGCCGTCCTGTACCTCGCGGTCAACTTTTGCAGAAAATAGAACTAGCGCCGGAACAACAAATGAACAAACAACCACTTTTCTTGAATCTTGCCCGCGGATTAAAACTGCATGCCGGACTAGGATTAGAGCCCGGAATATTTGCCGTTCATGGGAAATACTCTTGCAAAACATGGACATACTTGTCAGTAAAAATTGATCAGCGATCCTTATTTCTAGAAAATACACTTGCTTTCAGTCTGTCGATCGCTATTTATTATGTCAAGATGACATGTTTCAGACACTTTGCCCATTTTCTGATTCTTAAAAATATGAAAATATTGACAATTTGGCTCTAACGCTGAGCTTTAATATTACAAAGACAACGAATGTTCCATTTGTTTATAAAAACAAACGTTTATGACATGCCATATTCGTAAACGGTAACCCGTCTCACAGAAACGGTTATTTTCATTTTGATATACCGCAAAAACAAACTAGTATACCGTTCATCTACAGCAAAATTCAGAATCGTTTTTGAATGGTGCAAAAAATTCTGTGGTATCATCGAGACACAAAAATGCACTAATGGAGTTTTAAAATCGACACTTAAAATCAATATAAATAAAAATGTACATGTTCGTTTGTTCAGAATCGTAAATCTACAAAATTTCTTCACCAACTGCTTTTAATTTTTGATACAACGTTGCATTCGAATAAGCGCGTATTTTTAAATACACACCATAACAAAAAGTTTTGCGTCACCCCAGTTCCCAGAGCTACTGAAGATCGACGTCGACTGTTCAGAGTTGTCACTAAACCCGCTCAAAGATGTAAACAACGATGCATGTGCAGCGCCTATTAGACGGAAGGGGTCTGACAGCCGATCAGTTCGAGTCATTCCACCAAGAAGTAGCTACACGGCTCGTCTTGTCTGTAGTTCAACCATGACTACACGGTCAATACCGCGGTTCGATGGCGTATGGATTCTTACTTTGTACCAGGAACGGCACTCAACAAAGGAAGTGTCCAGGCATCTCGAACCAAGGCGATGCTGTTCGGAGATGGAGGAGACAGAGAGCCGGCCTCTATGGCCGAGTGGTTCTAGGCGCTTCAGTCTGGAACCGCGTGACCGCTACGGTCGCAGGTTCAAATCCTGCCTCGGGCATGGATGTGTGTGGTGTCCTTAGGTAAGTCCCATAGTGCCATTTTTTGGAGATAGATAGAGACAGGAACTGTCGATGACATGACTCGTCCACGCCGCCCGAGGGCTACTACTGCAGTGGATGACCGCTCCCTACAGATTATGGATCGGAGGAACTCTGACACCAACGCCACCGTGTTGAATAATGCTTTTCGTGCAGCCACATGACGTCGTGTTAAGACTCAAACTGTGCGCAATAGGCTGCGTGATGCGCAACTTCACTCCCGACGTCCATGGCGAGGTCCATCTTTGCAACCACACAGATGGGCCCAACAACATGCCGAATGGACCGCTCAGGACTGGCATCACGATCTCTTCAGCGATAAGTGTCGCACATGCCTTCAACCAGACAACCGCCGGAGACGTGTTTGGAGACAACTTGGACAGGCTGAACGCCTTAGACACACTGTCCAGCGAGTGCAGCAAGGTGGAGGTTCCCTGCTGTTTTGGTATGGTATTATTTGGGGCTGACGTACGTCGGTGGTGGTCATGGAAGGCACCGTAAAGGCTGTCCGATAAGTGAATGCCATCCTCCGACCAAGAGTGAAACCGTATCGGCAGCATATTGGCGAGGCATTTGTCTTCATGAACGACAATTCGCACCCCCATCGTGCACATCTTGTTAATGACTTCCCTCAGAATAACGACATCGCTCGACTAGGGTGCCCAGCATGTTCTCCAGATGACCGAGCGGTTCTAGGCGCTACAGTCTGGAACCACGCGACCGCTACGGTCGCAGGTTCGAATCCTGCCTCGGGCATGGATGTTTGTGATGTCCTTAGGTTAGTTAGGTTTAAGTAGTTCTAAGTTCTAGGGGACTGATAACCTCAGAAGTTAAGTCCCATAGTGCTCAGAGCCAATTGAATTTTTTGTTCTCCATACATGAACCCTATCGATCATGCCTGGGATAGATGGAAAAGGGCTGTTTATGGGATGACGTGACCCACCAACCACTCTGAGTGATCTTCGCCGAATCGCCGTTGAGGAGTGGGACAATCTGGACTAAAAGTGCCTTGATGAACTTTTGGATAGTATTCCACGACGAATGCAGGCATGCATCAATGCAAGAGGAAGTGCTACTGCGTATTAGAGTGTGTACAGTAATTTGGACCACCACCTCTAGAGGTCTCGCTGTATGGTAGTACAACATGCAATGTGTGGTTTTCAAGAGCAATAATAAGGGCGGAAATGATGTTTATGTTGATCTCTATTCCAATTTTCTGTACAGGTTCCGGAACTCTCGGAACCGAGATGATGCAAAACTTTTTTTGGTGTGTGTACTTACTCGAGCGTCATACGGTGTATAAATGTATCAATAATATACAGGGTGACCCCTAATAAAACTGACAAACTGCAGGGACGGATTCCTGACTGGGAAGGGAGGAGAAATGGTCCTATGAACATGATTCCGAAAATGAGACGTCGCCACAGTAGATGGCGCTGACGAATGGAAGTTCCTCTGACCACGTGCCGCGTCTTCCTTGTGTGTTGCCGGCTGTGTGCCTGAAGTAGCAAATTGTAAGCTGTAGAATGGTCCAGTATCCACGTCGGGAACAAGCCGAGATGGTGTATATCTTCGGGCAAGCAGATGGAAACTATCGAGAGGGAGGAGGCTATAGCAGACACCAACTACATCACACAACATTACAAGCCCTGTTTGGGAGTCTGCGTGATCATGGGTTCTTTCAGATAGACGACGGACTGTGCGTACACGAGATATGGAGTACTGTGTTCTACAGGACACTGTGACCAACCACACCGAGTGACGTGGCGCAGTGGTTAGCACACTGGACTCACATTCGGGAGGACAACGGTTCAATCCCGCGTCCGGCCATCCTGATTTAGGTTTTCCGTGATTTCCCTAAATCGCTCCAGGCAAATGCCGGGATGGTTCCTCTGAAAGGGCACGGCCGACTTCCTTCCCCGTCCTTCCCTAATCCGATGAGACCGATGACCTCGCTGTTTGGTTTCTTCCCCCAAACAACCCAACCAACCTGTGACCAACCCTAGAGCAAGCTGAAGACAAGTGGCCCGCCAGCTTGGTGTAACCAAAAGTACGATTATGAGTACCCTGCTTGGCACCCGCTTGCAACGAGTACAACGATTATCAGCAGCGTATTTCCCCCCTACGGGAAGGATTTTGTCGATGGTTTCTGCACCAAACCTTCACAATTATGGGATTTCTGTCATCTGCCCTCTTTAATGGCGAAGCAACCTTTATTAGAACTCGCTGCTTACATTACGCTGCGTCAATCACACAGCCTGCAATACATAGGGAACACACGGCACGTGGTCAGAGAAACTTTCATTCGCCAGCGCCATCTACCGTGGCAACGATGCATTTCCGGATACATGTTCATAGGACCTTTTTTGCTCGATTTCCAGTCAGGATTCCGTCCACGCAGTTTGTCGGTTTTATTAATGGTCACCCTATGTATTATTTATACATTTATACACCATACACCGAGTAAGTATATAAAAACACGCGCTTATTCGAATGTAACGTTGTATCAAAATTTCAAAGCAATTGGCGAAGAATTTTTGTAGATTTACGATTCTGAACAAACGAACATGTACATTTTTATTTATATAGATTTGAAGTGTCGATTTTAAAACTCCATTAGTGCACTTTTGTGTCTCGATGATACCACAGAATTTTTTGCACCATTCAATAACGATTCTGAATATTGCTGTAAATGAACGGTATACTAGTTTGATTTTGCGGTATATCAAAATGAAAACCGTTTACGAATATGGCATGTCATAAACCTTTGTTTTTATAAACAAATGGAACATTCGTTGTCTTTGTAATATTAAAGCTCAGCGTTAGAGCCAAATTGGCAATATTTTCATATTTTTAAGAATCAGAAAATGGGCTAAGGTGTCTGAACCAGGTAATCTTGAGGTAATAAATAGCGGTCGACAGACTGAAAGCAAGTGCATTTTCTAGAAATAAGGCTCGCGGATTAGTTTTTACTGACAAGTATGCCCAAGTTTTGCAAGAGTATTTCCCATGAAAGGCAAATATTCCGGGCTGTAATCCTAATCCGGCATGCTGTTTTAACCTGCGAGCAAGTTTCGAGGAAATTGGTTGTTTCTTCATTTGTTGTTCCGCCGCCAGTTCTGTTTTCTGCAAAAGTTGATTGCGAGGTACACGACGACTGTAAGTACATGCAGCTGCTGATTAAGTCGTTGTGTAATGGGGCCGTATACCCTGTATAAGGGTATTGGGCAGACTACTGATGACCGATGCACGAACTAAATTGCAAATATCTGATCGAACACCACAGAAATTTCCCCTGACGACTTAATCAGCAGCTGCATGTACTTACAGTCGTCGTGTACCTCGCAATCAAGTTTTGCAGAAAACAGAACTGGCGGCGGAACAACAAATGAAGAAACAACCAATTTCCTCGAAACTTGCTCGCAGGTTAAAACAGCATGCCGGATTAGGATTACAGCCTGGAATATTTGCCTTTCATGGGAAATACTCGAGCCGTCAGGGGAAATTTCTGTGGTGTTCGATCAGATATTTGCAATTTAGTTCGTGCATCGGGCATCAGTAGTCTGCCCAAATAAACAGTGCTCATCACGTTTGTCGTGCGACGGCCATTATCAACACGAAGCATCGGTTTGTTTCACATTACAAACAGAATCATTTTGAAAGCGAAATTTTACGTGCTCATTCGATAGAGCGGATCCATATTAGTCTAGTGCGATATTCGTTTTATCTCCGTGAATTAACAGGGACAGCAAGACAAGAAAAATAACCAGTACTCCAGGAGACACTAACAAGGGGACGCTCCGTACTGTAAATCACGGATTTTGATGCGCTTCAAGTATGGTGAAGAGGCACCTACCCTGAGTACCTGGCTATCCGGTTTTTAGCGACGGGCCTTGGTTTTTGAGAAAATCGATTCTGAAGTTCATTACTCGATTTGTATATCCGTAACGTTACATATATTCTAAGCAAGTGAGCATAGCGCAGCGGTAAAGGTTTGGAGGTACTGTGTTCGAATCCTGCTAGTGTACCTTTTTTTTAATCAACCGAATTTTTCAGTTTTATTTCAAAGAATATCAACAAACAGTGTAAGCTGTGCGAAATTATAAAGATGTATTCAGTTATTAATTTTTTCAAATATTCATTCCATTTGTGGTTCGCAGTTGGAGTTCCTAATGTTGGTACAACGGTCGCTTCTTGTATTACCTGAAATCGATCTCCTCCCATTATCGTCTCCTCTCCCGTAAATACCGTTAGCCGTAACGGGAACTCCAGCTCCTAGGCCAATGAGGATGCGAGTTGCATTCCTTTCCGTTCGCATCCACCTACAGCGTCAGTTGCTCGCAAAGCGTCTCTAGTGCCGTGTGTTACAAAAATTCTGTGAAATGGAGGAACCAAGTGTTTTGCAGTACTGCAGCCAGAAGAAGATCGAAAAGTAGAGGAGTTGAACGAAGAATCAAAAGGCGAAATCACAAATGCCATTAAATACGCCGACAGTCTACTCCGCGAGTTGAATCTCGTAACGAATACACCGCCTAGCGTGATCTCTGCCAATTCCGTTGCAATTGGCGATGAGACATGTACCGCAATACAGGATCTCTTGGTCGAAAGACATATCATTATTGATGATGAACTGATAGATTTGAACGAAGAAGAAGAATTGGGAGAATATGATGCGAACCACAAACGGAATGAAAATTTGAAAAAAATTAATAACTGAATATATCTTTATAATTTCGCACACCTTACACTGTTTGCTGATATTCTTTGAAATAAAACTGAAAAATTCGGCCGATTTTGAAAACAAAAGAAGTACACGAGCAGGATTCGAATACGGTACCTTCACCGCTGCACTATGCTCACTTTTTCGGAACATATGTAATATTACGGATACACAAAGCACGCAATGAAGTTCAAATTCGATTTTCTCAAAACCCAAGGCCCGTCGCTAAAAAACCGGATATCCAGGTACTCAGGGTAAGAGCCTCTACATAATATTTGAAGCGCATCAAAATCCGTGATTGCCGGTCGGTGTGGCCGTGCGGTTAAAGGCGCTTCAGTCTGGAACCGCGCGACCGCCACGGTCGCAGGTACGAATCCTGCCTCGGGCATGGATGTGTGTGACGTCCTTAGGTTAGTTAGGTTTAAGTAGTTCTAAGTTCTAGGCGACTGATGACCTCAGAAGTTAAGTCCCATAGTGCTCAGAGCCATTTGAAATCCGTGATTTACGGTATGGAGGGTCCCCTTGTAAGTAACAACGCTGCTGCATGGCTGTCGCAGAGACTGTGGATCGCGACGGTGCTGTCACTGCTGAAGTACTGGTTATTCTTCCTGTCTTACTGTCCCTGTTAATTCACGGCGATAAAACGAATATCGCATTAGACTAATATGGGACCGCTCTATCCAACGAGCATGTAAAACCCCTCTTTAAAAATAATTCTGTTTGTAACGGGCAACAAACCGACGCTTTGTGTTGATACTGCTGAGTTGTATTTGATTTAGCTGCCTCCACCTAGACATGGCAAAAACGAAACTGCAAATATCTTCGGGAACACCAGAGACAACGCGCCTGACGGCTCTTTGGAGACACACCCCGGTATATGTAATAATTATAGGGGAAAACTATATACACTACTGGCCATTAAAATTGCTACACCACGAAGATGACGTGCTACAGGCGCGAAATTTAACCGACAAGAAGAAGAAGCTGTGATATCCAAATGATTAGCTTTTCAGATTTTAATACCTACACCGAATTTTTCTTTTGTTTCCTTTACTGCTTGCTCAATATACAGATTGAATAACATCGGGGATAGACTACAACCCTGTCTCACTCCCTTCCCAACCACTGCTTCCCTTTCATGTCCCTCGACTCTTATAACTGCCATCTGGTTTCTGTACAAATTGTCAATAGCCTTTCGCTCCCTGTATTTTACCCCTGCCACCTTCAGAATTTGAAAGAGAGTATTCCAGTCAACATTGTCAAAAGCTTTCTCTAAGTCTACAAATGCTAGAAACGTGGCGCCCGAAAAAATTTCGAAATTTGGCTTCTTACATCTCCTGGGCTAATGCTATGACGAACGAGAAACTTGGCATGTAGTAACCTAACAACACAAGGTTCTCAAATATAAAGTTTCATTTGCATAGCACTTCACAGCACCGAATGAATTAAGCGCAAAACTGAAGATTTTGTAAAAACGTAAAAAATGCGGTATTTTCGTTCCGGTTTTCGTAAAAAAACTGTTCTATAAAACAGTCCAATCTGTATAACTGAAATGAAAGATGGGCGCGAAAATCAGACCCGAAAAAAATGTAAACTTCGGATTCGTATATCTAGGAGAGTGAACACATGATGAAAATGAAATTTTGAGTGCAATAGATTGGTAGCACAAAGATACACCACTATTTTCCAATAATCTGCAGATTAGTCTAAAACATGTTGATTTTTATGAAAAGATGAAAGCAGAGTTTATTCGATGCTTCTTTTACAAATACCGTCCTCTGTTAATGCTTCAAAGCCAGTCTACATCTTGATCTACGTGATTACTCTGCTATTCACAATAAAGTGCCTGGCAGAGGGTTCAATGACACACCTTCAAGCCGTCTCTCTACCGTTCCACTCTCGAACGGCACGCGGGAGAAATGATCACTTCAATTTTTCTGTGCGAGCCCTGATTTCTCTTATTTAATCGTGATGATCATTTCTCCCTATGTAGGTGAGACCCAACAGAATGTTTTCGCAATCGGAGGAGAAAACTGGTGATTGAAATTTCATGAGAAGATCCCGTCGCAACGACACACGGCTTTGTTTTAGTGGTTGCCAGTCCAATTCACGTATCATGTCTGTGACACTATTTCCCCTATTTCGCGATAATACGAAACGAGCTGCCCTTGTTTGTACTTTTTCGATGTCATCCGTCAGTCCCACCTGATGCGGATCCCACACCGCACAGCAATACTCCAGAATAGGGCGGACAAGCGTGGTGTAAGCAGTCTCTTTAGTAGGCCTGTTGCACCTTCTAAGTGTTGTGCCAATGAAATGCAGTCTTTGGTTTGCTCTACCCACAACATTATCTATGCGATCGTTCCAATTCGGGGTATTCATTCAAACAACCAATTTTAAGCCCCTCACCCTCCCCAGAACAGTGTGTTTAATTTCCAAAATTTGCTAACAACAGAGGCAAAGCAGTAAGAAAAATCGCACTGAGAACAGATTTTTAACTTTGGCATGTTATTTCTCGTTGATCAAAGGCGTTTGAAATCTGTTACGGAAACAGGTTTTGTACAAGTAGACCGAATGTGATCTATATTTGTACTACTAAGGATAAAAGAAGGAACATAACTGTCCATGTTACGTGTTAATAATTTAAGTGTATCGTATGGAGATTAATATCTCGGTTTTGTTATACTGGCGCAATGTACTCGGCGTAATTACATTTGCCACAGTACAGATACTGCACCATCTCGATCACCAAGTCCGTTCATTAGCCAGCAAACTGAAACATATGAAGAAGTCAGGACTGTCTGAATAATTTTACACCTGTTGAATCTATTTCCCATCTTTCGTTTCGATCCGGGCGAAGTTAAATAAAGATTTATATTTTTTTTACTTTTTTGCTTTTTTTAATCAGTAATTCATTCAGAAATGTCAATAGATTTTCTCAGATTTTGTTCCCAGTGATTAGTAATGCTTCGTTGTAAGAGAAATCTGAAAGCAGGGTACAACACATAATGAAAAGTTGCAAGTCGTGCATTAGTTTCTAGTTTCCCGGCGCACTTTCTGTTTCGTGCAAACCACGCATCTGCGCATCATCATACTTTTCTGCGAATGTTCACTCACGATAACAGCCGGAAAATGTCTCCGTGTGAATCGCAGAGGATTCTCGTGATCCTAGCGCCTCACCCTCCCAATTTTTTTCCCGTTCTGTAGTATATTTTTCTACAATCTCCCTTGCGAGAGAACGGCGACACTCGGCGAGTGCCATTTTTTGCTCTGTTACCGACCGATTGAGAGCATGAGCACTTAGAATGCACAAATCCAGAATGTGAATAAAATACACTCCTGGAAATGGAAAAAAGAACACATTGACACCGGTGTGTCAGACCCACCATACTTGCTCCGGACACTGCGAGAGAGCTGTACAAGCAATGATCACACGCACGGCACAGCGGACACACCAGGAACCGCGGTGTTGGCCGTCGAATGGCGCTAGCTGCGCAGCATTTGTGCACCGCCGCCGTCAGTGTCAGCCAGTTTGCCGTGGCATACGGAGCTCCATCGCAGTCTTTAACACTGGTAGCGTGCCGCGACAGCGTGGACCTGAACCGTATGTGCAGTTGACGGACTTTGAGCGAGGGCGTATAGTGGGCATGCGGGAGGCCGGGTGGACGTACCGCCGAATTGCTCAACACGTGGGGCGTGAGGTCTCCACAGTACATCGATGTTGTCGCCAGTGGTCGGCGGAAGGTGCACGTGCCCGTCGACCTGGGACCGGACCGCAGCGACGCACGGATGCACGCCAAGACCGTAGGATCCTACGCAGTGCCGTAGGGGACCGCACCGCCACTTCCCAGCAAATTAGGGACACTGTTGCTCCTGGGGTATTGGCGAGGACCATTCGCAACCGTCTCCATGAAGCTGGGCTACGGTCCCGCACACCGTTAGGCCGTCTTCCGCTCACGCCCCAACATCGTGCAGCCCGCCTCCAGTGGTGTCGCGACAGGCGTGAATGGAGGGACGAATGGAGACGTGTCGTCTTCAGCGATGAGAGTCGCTTCTGCCTTGGTGCCAATGATGGTCGTATGCGTGTTTGGCGCCGTGCAGGTGAGCGCCACAATCAGGACTGCATACGACCGAGGCACACAGGGCCAACACCCGGCATCATGGTGTGGGGAGCGATCTCCTACACTGGCCGTACACCACTGGTGATCGTCGAGGGGACACTGAATAGTGCACGGTACATCCAAACCGTCATCGAACCCATCGTTCTACCATTCCTAGACCGGCAAGGGAACTTGCTGTTCCAACAGGACAATGCACGTCCGCATGTATCCCGTGCCACCCAACGTGCTCTAGAAGGTGTAAGTCAACTACCCTGGCCAGCAAGATCTCCGGATCTGTCCCCCATTGAGCATGTTTGGGACTGGATGAAGCGTCGTCTCACGCGGTCTGCACGTCCAGCACGAACACTGATCCAACTGAGGCGCCAGGTGGAAATGGCATGGCAAGCCGTTCCACAGGACTACATCCAGCATCTCTACGATCGTCTCCATGGGAGAATAGCAGCCTGCATTGCTGCGAAAGGTGGATATACACTGTACTAGTGCCGACATTGTGCATGCTCTGTTGCCTGTGTCTATGTGCCTGTGGTTCTGTCAGTGTGATCATGTGATGTATCTGACCCCAGGAATGTGTCAATAAAGTTTCCCCTTCCTGGGACAATGAATTCACGGTGTTCTTATTTCAATTTCCAGGAGTGTATTTCTTGTACTATTTCACAGTCTTACGCACTAATCCCACTGAGCTCAGTAACATGTCACAACGGTCAACTGCACCCATACTCGAATTGTAATCTACAATACATTGCGGTTTCTTTATTGTTTCGCTAGTATTTTTATCTGTCTTCCCCGTTTCAACCATTTGTGTTGTGTGACTTCTTGTCAACATGCCCATCTCTGTCTCATCGCACCACTTGATAGCAAGGACCGTGTCAGTGGATTTAAACTCAATTTCTCCACTTTTTAATTTCTTCTGTAGTTTTGGCATGTTGCGCCTATTCTTACGAACAGTGCCACATATGGCTCTTTCATGGTTGTGATGTATATATTTTCACATCTGAGGTCATCAGTCCCCTAGAACTTAGAACTACTTAAACCTAACTAACCTAAGGACATCACACACATCCATGCCCGAGGCAGGATTCGAAAAAATGGTTCAAATGGCTCTGAGCACTATGGGACTTAACATCTGAGGTCATGAGTCCCCTAGAACTTAGAACTACTTAAACCTAACTAACCGAAGGACTTCAGACACATCCATGCGCGAGGCAGGATTCGAACCTGCGTCCGCAGCAGTCGCGCGGTTCTGGACTGAAGCGCCTAGAACCGCTCGACCACCGTGGCCGGAGCAGGATTCGAACCTGCGACCGTAGCAGCAGTGCGGTTCCGGACTGAAACGCCTAGAGCCACTCGGCCACAGTGGCCGGCTCCATGGTTGTGAAGCCAGAGGAACCAGTCCTGGCTGAACTATCGACATATACACTCCTGGAAATTGAAATAAGAACACCGTGAATTCATTGTCCCAGGAAGGGGAAACTTTATTGACACATTCCTGGGGTCAGATACATCACATGATCACACTGACAGAACCACAGGCACATAGACACAGGCAACAGAGCATGCACAATGTCGGCACTAGTACAGTGTATATCCACCTTTCACAGCAATGCAGGCTGCTATTCTCCCATGGATACGATCGTAGAGATGCTGGATGTAGTCCTGTGGAACGGCTTGCCATGCCATTTCCACCTGGCGCCTCAGTTGGACCAGCGTTCGTGCTGGACGTGCAGACCGCGTGAGACGACGCTTCATCCAGTCCCAAACATGCTCAATGGGGGACAGATCCGGAGGTCTTGCTGGCCAGGGTAGTTGACTTACACCTTCTAGAGCGCGTTGGGTGGCACGGGATACATGCGGACGTGCATTGTCCTGTTGGAACAGCAAGTTCCCTTGCCAGTCTAGGAATGGTAGATCGATGGGTTCGATGACGGTTTGGATGTACCGTGCACTATTCAGTGTCCCCTCGACGATCACCAGTGGTGTACGGCCAGTGTAGGAGATCGCTCCCCACACCATGATGCCGGGTGTTGGCCCTGTGTGCCTCGGTCGTATGCAGTCCTGATTGTGGCGCTCACCTGCACGGTGCCAAACACGCATACGACCATCATTGGCACCAAGGCAGAAGCGACTCTCATCGCTGAAGGTGACACGTCTCCATTCGTCCCTCCATTCACGCCTGTCGCGACACCACTGGAGGCGGGCTACACGATGTTGGGGCGTGAGCGGAAGACGGCCTAACGGTGTGCGGGACCGTAGCCCAGCTTCATGGAGACGGTTGCGAATGGTCCTCGCCGATACCCCAGGAGCAACAGTGTCCCTAATTTGCTGGGAAGTGGCGGTGCGGTCCCCTACGGCACTGCGTAGGATCCTACGGTCTTGGCGTGCATCCGTGCGTCGCTGCGGTCCGGTCCCAGGTCGACGGGCACGTGCACCTTCCGCCGACCACTGGCGACAACATCGATGTACTGTGGAGACCTCACGCCCCACGTGTTGAGCATTTCGGCGGTACGTCCACCCGGCCTCCCGCATGCCCACTATACGCCCTCGCTCAAAGTCCGTCAACTGCACATACGGTTCACGTCCACGCTGTCGCGGCATGCTACCAGTGTTAAAGACTGCGATGGAGCTCCGTATGCCACGGCAAACTGGCTGACACTGACGGCGGCGGTGCACAAATGCTGCGCAGCTAGCGCCATTCGACGGCCAACACCGCGGTTCCTGGTGTGTCCGCTGTGCCGTGCGTGTGATCATTGCTTGTACAGCCCTCTCCCAGTGTCCGGAGCAAGTATGGTGGGTCTGACACACCGGTGTCAATGTGTTCTTTTTTCCATTTCCAGGAGTGTAGAATATGACCCTGTTCCAAATACGGTCCCATAAGAGTTGCGACTACGTCGCCACTTTTTGCCAAATTGTGGAACACAATTTCTGTTGTTGCGCCTGTATATACAATAAAATCCAAAATATACCCACTCTGACAGTCACACAGTACAAATGCCTTTATTCTGAAACTACTTCGCTTGGTTGGAATAAATTACTTAAAAAAATAATCGTCCTTTGAACAGCAAAAGACTTTCACCTATGCAAAGCTTGTGATGTGGGCGAAATGAATTACGAAACGTCTTACGAACTTTGTCTTCAATCGTCCTAATCTTAAACAGACTTTCGCCTCCAGTACTAGCAGAGTTACCACTGAAGTGTAACATTCTCAGAAGTAGACAAAAACGGACTCGTGACATAATTTCGCTGAAATCTGGCGTGTTTAAAAGTGTATCTCTGGACCAATAATCACTTAATTTTAACTTCATAACTTGCGCCATTAAAAGGCAAACAGCAACAAAACAGTACATCTCCTCAAATCCAGTGTTTTTCCACTCTGACAGTCGAGAATTCACAGATTCTGTAGTATTTTCTCTGGTGTAAACGTAAAAACGATTTGTTTCGTCTACAATAAATTGCAACAGTTCTTCAGACATAAATATGACAAAAAATGCTGGGGTCAGTATCTAGTTGACATTTGTGTGCTGAACTCGTGTCATCAAAGTAATGGATTAAGGGTTGGAAATCGGTTTCCTTTCAGTCAAACTTGTCACTTAAGCGCGCTCTTTTCCGAACCGTGTCACTGTCACTTACTGACTTCTGGGATTCAGAGGAACTGCTGACTGTAATTCTTGGTCTCCCCTCTGAGGTAAAGGGCTGAGGACTACAGCTTCGAGTGGCCGAGCGGTTCTAGGCGCTTCAGTCTGGAACCGCGCGACCGCAACGGTTGCAGGTTCGAATCCTGCCTCGGGCATGGGTGTGTGTGATGTACTTAGGTTAGTTAGGTTTAAGTAGTTCTAGGGGACTGATGACCTCAGAAGTTAAATCCCATAGTACTCAGAGCCATTTGAACTACAGCTTCGAGATTCTGTTGAAGACTCATCACTGCTAACAACATCAGATAATTCACCATCACTGTCGCTCCTAGTGAGCATATCCAGGATCTCTTTATCTGTGCAACCACGGCGACGGGACAATTCTCCCGTAGAAAACAATAAAACTGATGAAAACCTGGGAATTCTGCAAAGAGGGAACACAACAACAAACAAGTATAGAGTCAGAATGAACAGCTACTGGAAGAACAGGGCGGAAAGACGGCTGTGCTTGGTTACACGTCTGTCGCGCTCAAGTAGCTGTCCTCAGCGCGCTTAAACTCGTCCCTAGCGGTACGCAACAACACGTCCTTAGCGCTGTAGCGAAAAGCCAAGAGCCGCGTTTGAACACGTCGGGCGCGCCAGGGGAACGGCGAGACATGGCGAATTAACACGTCCCCAGCAGTGAAAGGGGCGGGCCCAGTGGATAGACCGGCTCACGCCTACCCCTCTTTTGCTGTACCACCGTGAACCCTGCTGTCTCTGTCACGTTACTACTCTCGCACCCGTTCGCATCTGTATACGGTGTATGGGGCCCGCTTGCGTGGGCTCGTAATCCGAATTTTCACCTACTATCACTTGACGCATCTTCCTCTAGATTTACATCTACATCTACATGGATACTCTGCAAATCACATTCAAGTGCGTGGCAGAGGGTTCATCGAACCACCTTCACATTTCTCTATTATTCCAATCTCGTATAGCACGCGGAAAGAAGGAACACCTATATCTTTTCGTACGAGCTCTGATTTCCCTTATTTCATCGTGGTCATCGTTCCTCCCTATGTAGGTCGGTGCCAACAAAATATTTTCGCATTCGGAGGAGAAAGTTGGTGATAGGAATTTCGTGAGAAGATTCCGTTGCAAAGAAAAACATCTTTCTTTTAATGATTTCCAGCCCAAATCCTGTATCATTTCTGTGACACTGTCTTCCATATTTCGCGATAATAGAAAACGTGCTGCCGTTCCTTGAACTTTTTCCATGTATTCCGTAAGGATCCCACACCGCGCAGCAGTATTCTAAAAGAGGACGGACAAGCATAGTGTAGTAAGTCTCCTTAGTAGGTCTGTTACATTTTGTAAGTGTCCTGCCAATAAAACGCAGTCTTTGGTTAGCCTTCTCCACAACATTTTCTATCTGTTCCTTCCAATTTAAGTTGTTCGTATTGTAATACCTAGGTATTTAGTTGAATTTATGGCTTTTAGATTAGACTGATTTATCGTGTAACCGAAGTTTAACGAGTTCATTTTAGCACTCATGTGGATGACCTCACACTTTTCGTTATTTAGGGTCAACTGCCACTTTTCGCACCATTCAGATATTTTCTAAAATCTTTTGCAGTTTTTTTAATCTTCTGATGACTTTATTAGTAGATAAACGACAGCGTCATCTGCAAACAACCGAAGACGGCTGCTCAGATTGTCTCCAAAATCGTTTATATAGATAAGGAACAGCAAAGGGCCTATAACACTACCTTGTGGAACGGCAGAAATCAGTTCTGTTTTACTCGATGTCTTTCCGTTACTGCGAACAGTGACCTCTCTGACAGGAAATCACAAATCCAGTCACATAACTGAGACGATCAACGGGAAATGTCGCAAACAACAAAAGTAGCCGTCTATCAGGAGCTTTCCGTATCCTGGAGTTTTATGGCTGAAACTCAAGTACTCTTACAGTGATTTTAAAATTAGTAAAGCAGATTTTTTACTAAGAAAACCTTTAATTTATTATGAGAAAGAAGCTAGAAAACAAGCGATCATGTGCACATCAACCAAAAGGTTTCTTAATGTCGCAACCCTACGCAAGGAAGAACATAACTTTCTGCAATACATGTAGCAGTTAACAATCAGTGAAGCGAAACAGAAGTTCTTTTGGTGGTCAGGGATTGTTGACAACATTTGCCTGTAAGGATCTAAAGCATTTAAGTGAACGATTGAGACATGTGGGGAAAGCGGAATGCCTTTTGAAAATGCTCATCAATGCAAAATGTTCGGCGCCGTTAACACTGCTGCTCAGATTGACTTACCGTACAAAATGTCAATTCAGAAACATTCAGTTACGAAGAATAGAGTCGAGTGGCGGATACCCGCACGCCCGCTCTTGCGGGGTCGCCCTCATTGTCGCCCCTGCCAATCATCCCGCACGCTATTCGTTCGTTTTATTTCGTCAGTCGACTCGACCGAATCGAGTTATCGAGTAGTTGTGCTTTCCTATGTAGCACTGGCCTCCACGTCATCGTATTTTATACGTATGGCACATAGATGGCTAACACGTACCTACGAGAAAAGTCGCGGCCATTCTAGTGATTTCGATACGTTATTCTGTCTGGCATTTGTTCGTGAAAAGTCGCGAATATTCTACTTTATTCTTGTACAAAGAACCTTCGATACGTAACGTTATAAATACGGACTATTCGCCAAATAGGAGGCTAGTTTACATTCAAGTGCAGAAAAATTAAGACTGAATAATGAATACGTAAAAAGTCCTAGTTGTAGCAAGTGCAAGTGTGAAGATTAGTCAAGAGTGAGAGTGATCAGTTGAGTATGAAGTATTAATAATAGCAATTTCTCAATAAAGATATTGTTACGAGAGTCATAACGATATTTTTACCAATAACGTAACAATAGTTTCCCATACCTAACTCGTAACACGAGTTAGGTATGGGAAATTATTGATGCGTGTCTCTCCGTTAATAGTGACTTTCGAGAAGATTCCTAAAAACGCATCGTTATTACTTAGGCACTCTATCGAATGCACTAGAAAGGAACGGAATCGACAATAAAAGCTTAGCTCTGTTGAACACTCAGCCTGACATTGATTGACGATGTACTAAACTAATTTGCCAGGAAGAATAGGTTTATAGAATTCATCATTTAAGGAAGAGAACCACAACTGTAACTTTTATCTACCATAAGATGGCATTGTCTTGTATATGTGTATAATGTTTAAATAAAACTTTCTTAAACTGTGCATGTGATTAGATAATTTTTTATTACGGTAAAGTAAAGGTTGCTCAAGATACCTTTAGCGCCCCCCCCCCCCCCCCTTTTGTGAGATTTTTCTGTATCCGTCACTGGAATAGACACATATTAAACGAAGTAGTAGAGTACTTAACTTTTTGTGGAACTCATAAGTTAACGCCCCTCGTGGTCTCGCGGTAGCGTTCTCGCTTCCCGGGCAAGGGGTCCCCGGTTCGATTCCCGGCGGGGTCAGAGGTTTTTCCTGCCTCGAGATGACTGGGTGCTGTTGTGTCGTCTTCATCATCATCATTCATCCCCATTACGGTCGGAGGAAGGCAATGGCAAACCACCTCCATTAGGACCTTGCCTAGTAAGGTCTCCCGCATCGTCCCCCTACGCTCTGTAAGGAAGCATGGGACTTCATTTCATTTTTTTCATGAGTTACAACTAAGTGTTTAACTAACTGTGACGATTTGTTAGATTTATTGTCTCGTCAAGAAAATTTTGAGAATGTGTTAAATGCCCACATAGACAGCTCTAGTACTTCCATCTCCAGATATATGTCAAGCATTTTACAAAATGAAGTTTTAGACTGTACATAACAAGTTTACACCAAAAAACTGAGTAAAGGCCATAATGCTGTCACTTTTGTTTCTATGCAGACACATGAAGCAATATTATATTACGTGCAAAAGTCAGTTGGTTATTATACAGCCGTACATTAAGAGGAAGAAACCTGTTCAAAAATTCCTTTCCTGTGACATTAATAGCAGACATGAAGGATGTTGTTGGCGTTGTTGTGGTCTTCAGTCCAGAGACTGGTTTGATGCAGCTCTCCAAGCTACTCTATCATGTCCAAGCTCCTTCACCTCCCAGTACCTACTGCAACCTACATCCTTCTGAATCTGCTTAGTGTATTCATCTCTTGGTCTCCCTCTACGATTTTTGCCCTCCACGCTGCCCTCCAATGCTAATTTAGTGATCCCTTGATGCCTCAGAACATGCCCTACCAACCGGTCCCTTCTTCTTGTCAAGTTGTGCCACAAACTCCTCCCCAATTCTATTCAATACCTCCTCATTAGTTATGTGATGTGCCCATCTAATATTCAGCATTCTTCTGTAGCACCACATTTCGAAAGCTTCTATTCTCTTCTTGTCCAAACTATTTATCGTCCATGTTTCACTTCCATGCATGGCTACACTCCATACAAATACTTTCAGAAACGACATCCTGACACTTAAATCTATACTCGATGTTAACCAATTTCTCTTCTTCAGAAAAGCTTTCCTTGCCATTGCCAGTCTACCTTTTATATCCTCTCTACTTCGACCATCATCAGTTCTTTTGCTCCCCAAATAGCAAAACTCCTTTACTACTTTAAGTGTCTCATTTCCTAATCTAATTCCCTCAGCATCGCCCGACTTAATTCGACTACATTCCATTATCCTCGTTTTGCTTTTGTTGATGTTCATCTTATATCCTCCTTTCAAGACACTGTCCATTCCATTCAACTGCTCTTCCGTCCTTTGCTGTCTCTGACAGAATTACGATGTCATCAGCGAACCTCAAAGTTTTTATTTCTTCTCCATGGATTTTAATACCTACTCCGAATTTTTCTTTTGTTTCCGTTACTGCTTGCTCAATATACAGATTGAATAACATCGGGGAGAACCTACAACCCTGTCTCACTCCCTTCCCAACCACTGCTTCCCTTTCATGCCCCTCGACTCTTATAACTGCCATCTGACTTATGTACAAATTGTAAATAGCCTTTCGCTCCCTGTATTTTACCCCTGCCACCTTCAGAATTTGAAAGAGAGTATTCCAGTTAACATTGTCAAAAGCTTTCTCTAAGTCTACAAATGCTAAAAACGTAGGTTTGTCTTTCCTTCATCTATTTTCTAAGATAAGCCGTAGGGTCAGTATTGCCTCACGTGTTCCAATATTTCTACGGAATCCAAACTGATCTTCCCCAGGGTCGGCTTCTACTAGTTTTTCCATTCGTCTCTAAAGAATTCGCGTTAGTATATTGCAGCCATGGCTTATTAAACTAGTAGTTCGGTAATTTTCACATGTGTCTACACCTGCTTTCTTTGGGATTGGAAGTATTATATTCTTCTTGAAGTCTGAGGGTATTTCGCCTGTCTCATACATCTTGCTCACTAGATGGTAGAGTTTTGTTAGGCCTCGCTCTCCCAAGGCTGTCAGTAGTTCTAATGGAATGTTGTCTACTCCCGGGCCCTTGTTTCGGCTTAGGTCTTTCAGTGCTCTGTCAAACTCTTCACGCAGTATCATATCTCCCATTTCATCTGCATCTACATCCTCTTCCATTTCTATAATATTGTCGTCAAGAACATCGCCCTTGGGTAACAGAAGAGATACTGAATTTAATTGATGGAAAATATAAAAATGCAGTAAATGAAGCAGGCAAAAAGGAATACTAACGTCTCAAAAATGGGATCGACAGGAAGTGCAAAATGGCTAAGCAGGGATGGCTAGAGGACAAATGTATGGATGTAGAGGCTTATCTCACTAGGGGTAAGATAGATACTGCCTACAAGAAAATTAAAGAGACCCTTGGAGCAAAGAGAACCACCTGCATGAATATCAAGAGCTCAGATGGAAACCCAGTTCTAAGCAAAGAAGGGAAAGCAGAAAGGTGGAAGGTGTATATAGAGGGTCTGCCCTCGTCATTTTACCTACGCGATCCTCTGCTGCCTTCACTATTTCATCTCTCAAAGCTACCCATTCTTCTTCTGTATTTCTTTCCCCCATTCTTGTCAATCGTTCCCTAATGCTCTCCCTGAAACTCTCTATAACCTCTGGTTCTTTCAATTTATCCAGGTCCCATTTCCTTAAATTCCCACCTTTTTGCAGTTTCTTCAATTTTAATCTACAGTTCGTAACCAATAGATTGTGGTCAGAGTCCACATCTGCCCTTGGAAATGTCTTACAACTTAAAACTTGGTTCCTGAATCTTTATCTTACCATTACATAATCTATCTGAAACTTTCTAGTATCTCCAAGCTTGTTCCATGTATACAACCTTCTTTTATGGTTCTTGAACCAAGTGTTAGCTATGAGTAAGTTATGCTCTGTGCAAAATTCTACGAGGCGGCTTTCTCTTTCATTACGTAGTCCCATTCCATATTCACCTACTACGTTTTTCGTTCTCTTCCTTTTCCTACTATCGAGTTCCAGTCACCCATGACTATTGAATTTTCGTCTCTCTTCACTATCTGAATAATTTCTTTTATCTCATCATACATTTCTTCAATCTCTTCGTCATCTGCGGAGCTAGTTGGCATATAAACTTGTAGGCGTGGGTTAGGTATCTATCTTGGCCACAATAATGCGTTCACTATGCTGTTTGTAGTAGCTTACCCGCATTCATATTTTGCCCGCATCTCGTGGTCGTGCGGTAGCGTTCTCGCTTCCCACACCCGGGTTCCCGGGTTCGATTCCCGACGGGGTCAGGGATTTTCTCTGCCTCGTGATGGCTGGGTGTTGTGTTCTGTCCTTAGGTTAGTTAGGTTTAAGTAGTTCTAAGTTCTAGGGGGCTGATGACCATAGATGTTAAGTCCCATAGTGCTCAGAGCCATTTGAACCATTCATATTTTCCTATTCATTATTAAACCTACTCCTGCATTACCCCGATTTGATTTTGTATTTATAACCCTGCATCCACCTGACCAGAAGTCTTGTTCCTCCTGCCACCGAACTTCACTAATTCCCACTATATCTAACTTTAACCTATCCATTTCCCTTTTTAAATTTTCTAACCTATCTGCCCGATTAAGGGATCTGACATTCCACGCTCCGATCCGTATAACGCGTTTTGTTTCTCCTGATAACAACGTCCTCCTGAGTAGTCCCCGTCCGGAGATCCGAATGGGGGACTATTTTACCTCCGGAATACTTTATCCAAGAGGACGCCATCCTCATTTATCCATACAGTAAAGCTGCATGCCCTCGGGAAATAATTACGGCCGTAGTTTTCCCTTGCTTTCAGCCGTTCGCAGTACCAGCACAGCAAGGCCGTTTTGGTTAGTGTTACAAGGCCCAGACTATACCACATCCAGACTGTTGGCACTGCAACTACTGTAAAGGCTGCTGCCCCTCTTCACTAACCACACGTTTGTCTGGCCTCTCAACAGATACCCCTCCGTTGTGGTTGCACCTACGGTACGGCCATCTGTATCGCTGAGGCACGCAAGCCTCCCCACCAATGGCAAGGTCCATGGTTCATGGGGGAGACATGAAGTATATATAACAGCATTTCGGAACAATTCAGTCATAAAGTGTATGCCGCACGAACGAAAATGACCAAGAGTCGCCACTACACTCAACTTTTGTGAAATGTGAAAGACAACATTGATCTTTTTCCTTTTCCTGGCTTTACCCCATATCTGCTAGGTTCGGCACGGTAGTGATGTAGAGTAGGCGGTTGCCCTTCACATCGCTGCCCCTATCCCCCTTGGGACGCAATTCGTGTACCACATCTGTCTGCGTCTATTATTTGCCCTCGATAACTTGACGATTGCACAAGCAGAAATAGACATTAATTCAACGATATTCACTGTCTCGAGTGCTGCCAACGTTAAGCTGCCCTTAGACGGGAAGTGGTACGGTACACATTGTTACGGGTAGTGGTGCAAGCGGCAGACGCTGCCTTCCCCTTAACATTCCTCCCCCGTACACAGCTTTAATGCGGGGCCAACGCTGTTCCTAGCAGCCACCGCGCGAAACGTCTGGTTATCGTGCCCACATAAAACCACATCCAGGCTGGCCGACATACCGGCCCTCATGTATAATCGGCCGGCCGAATTCGACCTGGGGCCGGCGCACCTCTCCGAATCCCGGAAGCGGCGTGCAAAAGGTCTAAATCAAAACTTTGATCCTAAACGTAACTACACTGAAGCGCCAAAGAAACTGGTATAGGCATGCGTATTCAAATACTGATGTATGTAAACGGGCCGAATATGGCGCTGAGGTCGGCAACGCCTATATAAGACAACAAGTGTCTACCGCAGTTTTTAGATCGGTTACTGTTGCTACAATGGCAGGTTATCAAGATTTAAGTGAGTTTGAACGTGGTGTTATAGTCGGCGCACGAACGATGGGATACAGCATCTCCGAGGTAGCGATGAAGTGGAAAGTTTGCGTACGACCATTTCACGAGTGTACTGTGAATATCAGGAATCCGGTAAAATATCAAATCTCTGACATCGCTGCGGCCTGGGAAAGATCCTGCAAGAACATGATCAACGACGACTGGAGAGAATTGTTGAACGTGACAGAACTGTAACCGTTCCACAAATTGCTGCAGATTTCAGTGCTGGTCCATCAGCAAGTATCAGTGTGTGAACCATTCAAGAAAACATGATCGATATGGGCTTTCGGAACCGAAGGCCCACTGGTGTACCCTTGATGAGTGCACGACATAAGGCTTTACGTCTCGCCTGGGCCCATCAACACTGACGTGGGACTGTTGATGACTAAAAACATGTTCCATGGCTGGACGAGTCTAGTTTCAAATTGTATCGAGCGGGTGGCCGCGTATGGGTATGGAGACAACCTCAAGAATCCATGGACCCTGCATGTTAGCAGGGGACTGTTCAAGCTACTGGAGGCTCTGTAATGGTGTGGGGTGTGTGCTGTTGGAGTGATCTCGGACCTCTTATACATCTAGATACTACTCTGACAGGTGACATGTACGTGGGCATCCTGGCTGATCACCTGCATCCATTCACGTCCATTGTGCATTGGAACGGACTTGGGCAGTTCCAGCAGGACAATGCGACACTCCACACGTCCAGAGTTGCTACAGAGTGGCTCCAGGAACAGTCCTCTGAGTTTAAACACTTCCGCAGGCCACCAAACTCCCCAGACACAAACATTATTGGGCATATCTGGGATGCTTTACGACGTGCTGTTCAGAAAAGATCTCCACCCCCTCGTACTCTTACGGATTTGTGGACAACTCTGCAGGATTCATGGTGTCATTTGCCTCCAACACTACTTCAGACATTAGTCGAGTCCATGCCACGTCGTGTTGCGGCACTTCTACGTGCTCGCGGGGGCCCTACACGATACTAGGCAGGTGTACCAGTTTCTTTGGCTCTAGAGTGTATAAAAAGAGCACACATGTAAAATTAATATCGTAAGAAGAGATGGTTCTCTTTAAAATAAAAACTATATCCAAATTAAAATTCATCACCTTTTTTATCTTCATTCGTGTAGAAATATAGTCTATTGAAATCGGATGAATGTTTTTCAGACTGCCTGTATTATCAACATAACGTATGGCGGCGGTTCGTTGGCATCAACAGTACAGGGCGGACACAGAAGCTCACTGTATTAAGCATCATGCTTTTACAATGTAGTTCAGTTTGTTGCCATCAGATGGACGAGGTATGATTGTCCGTTGTATAGGGCAAAAGTGTCTCGGTATAAATGTCGACAAAACCACAAAACCTTTAAACACCGTCAACAAGTTCGTATAGCTTAGTAGAGGTCTGTGTTGGGCACTTCTGGCTGTTTGGTTGATTTGGGGAGGGGTCCAAACAGCGAGGTTATCGGTCCCATCGGATTAGGGAAGGACGGGGAAGGAAGTCGGCCGTGCCCTGTCAAAGTAACCATTCTGGCATTTGCCTGAAGCGATTTAGGAAGATCACAGGCTTGGACTGCAGTTAGCTATGCAAACTTGTTTGCGGTGTTTAACTGTCTGAAGGTTTTCCAACATTTACCCAGAGTCACATTTGCAGCATATAATGGGCATCATCTTGCTCATCTGATTTCAACATATATGAGTACACGGTGTCTGTCCTTTCGGACATACCCGAAAGAGTAGGCACCACAGTTCATGTAACTGATTTGCCTCGATGGGCAATGAATCCACCACCCTAAGTGCGGATGCCGTCCGATCTCCTGTGGGAATTTCACAGTAGCGAGCACGGAGGAATGGACGAGGACTGCGCGTTGGTGGGGATGTTGATCGACCGACAGGCGTGCCGACATAGTCCGAGAAGCTACGATGAACACTGTGTCTGGATGGCGCAGTGATTAGTTCAAATCTCTGGTATGCGGAAGGTACCGGGTTCGACTCCTGCTCCGGCACACATTTTCACTCGTCGCCGCTGACTCCGTATTAACTTCCGATGCAGCTGACATCAGTACTCCCTTTCTTTTCCTTTCCTTCCCCTCCCCTCCCCTCCCCTCCACCTTCAATTTTCGTAAAGCTTCATTATGCCGTAAAAACTATAGTGCTTGATGCAGCGGACTCCCATGTTCCACCTGAAATTTTAACGTCAGTTAAGCCTCGTCCAGTGTTACATTACTAATATTTGTCGTCTTGATAATGCTTATTTAAGACCAAAAGTAGTCGAAAATAATAAACGTTATTAAACTTCCTGGCAGATTAAAACTGTGTGCCCGACCGAGACTCGAACTCGGGACCTTTGCCTTTCGCGGGCAAGTGCTCTACCACCTGAGCTACCGAAGCACGACTCACGCCCGGTCTCACAGCCTTACTTCTGCCAGTATTTCGTCTCCTACCTTCCAAACATTACAGAAGCTCTCCTGCGAACCTTGCAGAACTAGCACTCCTGAAAGAAAGGATATTGCGGAGACATGGCTTAGCCACAGCCTGGGGGAGTCGTGCTTCGGTAGCTCAGATGGTAGAGCACTTGCCCGCGAAAGGCAAAGGTCCCGATTTTCGGAAGAGCAAAGCGAATTGCAAAATGATTTAAAGAAGATATTGGATGTAAAAAGCGGCAATTTGACCCTAAGTAATAAAAAGTAAGGCCCTCCACATGTTATAAAAAACCCGTTGACTTTTCGTTAAAAGATAAATCACACAAATTTAAAGGTTGTTCATTCAAACTAATGCCAAGGAATTACAACAAGGAACAACTTAAATTGAAAACATGACGTATAAAATGTTGTGCGAACGCGAACCAAAGACCGATTTATTGGCACGACAGTTAGAATATGCTATAAATCTACTAAAGAGGATTGTCCGTCCTCTTCTGCGTTATTGTTGCGCAGTGTGGGATCCTTACCTTTTAGGATTCACGGGAGACATCGAAAAAGTTCAGAGAAGGGCAGATCGTTTTGTATTATCGCGAAATAGTGGAGAGGGTATCACAGATATGATAATCGAGTTGTGGTGGCAATAATTAAAAAGATGACGTTTTTCGTTGCGCCGAGATCTGTTCACGCAATTTAGATCGCCAACTATTTCCCCCGAATGCGAAAATGTACTATAAGAAAAAGAAAAAAAAAGCGACGCACCACTAACGAATTATCGGAATGGGGCGGAAATCGGTAGCTGTGACGTAAATACACAAAATAATAATTACAATTTCAGAAAAAAATAGGATGATTTATTCAACAGAAAAAAAACTTAACTCCTCCCGAACAGACCATAAAGGCCCAACGGTACTGACCGGCCGCCGTGTCATCTTCAGCCCACAGGCGTCACTGGATGCGGATATGGAGGTGCATGTGGTCAGCACACTGCTCTTCTGGCCGTATGTCAGTTTCCGAGACCAGAGCCGTTACTTCTCCATCAAGTAGCTCCTCAAATTGCCTCAAAGGGCTGAGTGCACCCCGCTGGCCAACAGTGCTCGGCAGACCGGGTGGTCACCCATCCAAGTACTAGCCCAGCCCGACAGCGCTTAACTTCGGTGATCTGACGGAAACCGGTGTTACCACTGCGGCAAGTCCGTTGCCATTCAAGAGAAAGAGCTTCGCAAATTGAACAAGTGAGTAACGGGTTGGTCAACCTCTAGTCCTTATGCAGTCCTTCGGCTTGGCAATAATAAATGGTGTTGGTTCAAATGGCTCTGAGCACTATGGGACTTAACATCTGTGGCTCATCAGTCCCCTAGAACTTAGAACTACTTAAACCTAACTAACCTAAGGACAACACACACATCCATGCTCGAGGCAGGATTCGAACCTGCGACCGTAGCGGTCACGCTGTTCCAGACTGAAGCGCCGGCCGGCAAATGGAGTTGTTGGATGTCCTCGTGAGGGACATCGTACCGGCTGGAGGAGCCTCCCGATAAGAGTCCAAACGGGAACAAATCAGGCGACGATTTGGCATGCATGAAGACAAGTACACTACTGGCCATTAAAATTGCTACACCACGAAGATGACGTGCTACAGACGCGAAATTTAACCGACAGGAAGAAGACGCTGTGGTATGCAAATGATTAGCTTTTCAGAGCATTCACACAAGGTTGGCGACACCTACAACGTGCTGACACGAGGAAAGTTTCCAACCGATTTCTCATACACAAACAGCAGTTGACCGGCGTTGCCTGGTGAAACGTTGTTGTGATGCCTCGTGTAAGGAGGAGAAATGCGTACCATCACGTTTCCGACTTTGATAAAGGTCGGATTGTAGCCTATCGCGATTGCGGTTTATCGTATCGCGACAATGCTGCTCGCGTTGATCGAGATCCAATGACTGTTAGCAGAATATGGAATCCGGAACGCCGTGCTGGATCCCAACGGCCTCGTACCACTAGCAGTCGAGATTACAGGCATCTTATCCGCATGGCTGTAACGGATCGTGCAGCCACGTCTCGATCCCTGAGTCAACAGATGGGGACGTTTGCAAGACAACAACCATCTACACGAACAGTTCGACGACGTTTGCAGCAGCATGGACTATCAGCTCGGAGACCATGGCTGCGGTTACCCTTGACGCTGCATCACAGACAGGAACGCCTGCGATGGTGTACTCAACGACGAACCTGGGTGCATGAATGTCAAAACGTAATTTTTTCGGATGAATCCAGGTTCTGTTTACAGCATAATGATGGTCGCATCCGTGTTTGGCGACATCGCGGTGAACGCACTTTGGAAGCGTGTATTCGTCATCGCTAAACTGGCGTATCACCCGGCGTGATGGTATGGGGTGCCATTGGTTACACGTCTCGGTCACCTCTTGTTCGGATTGACGGCACTTTAAACAGTGGGACGTTACATTTCAGATGTGTTACGACCCATGGCTCTACCTTTCATTCGATCGCTGCGAAACCCTACATTTCAGCAGGATAATGCACGACCGCATGTTGCAGGTCCTGTACGAGCGTTTCCGGATACAGAAAATGTCGACTGCTGCCCTGGCCAGTACATTCTCCAGATCTCTCGTCAACTGAACACGCCTGGTCGATGGTGGCCGAGCAACTGGCTCGACACAATACGCCAGTCACTACTCTTGATGAACTGTGGTATCGTGTTGAAGCTGCACGAGCAGCTGTACCTGTACACGTCATCCAAGCTCTGACTCAATGCCCAGGTGTATCAAGGCCGTTATTACGGCCAGTGGTGGTTGTTCTGGGTAATGATTTCTCAGGATCTATGCACCCAAATTGCGTGAAAGTGTAATGACATGACAGTTCTAGTATACTATATTTGTCCAATGAATACCCGTTTATCATCTGCAGTTCTTCTTGGTTTAGTGACCAGTAGTGTAGTAGAAACTCTGGCCATTTGTGGGCGGGCATTATCTGGCTGAAATATTAGCCCACGATGGATTGCCATGAAGGACAACAAAACTGGGAGTGGAATATCGTCGACGTACCCCTGTGCTGTAAGAGTGCCGCGGATGATAACCAAAGGGGTCCTGCAACGAAACAAAATGGCACGCCAGACCATCACTCCAGGTTGTCGAGCCGTATGGCGGGCGACAGTCAGCCAGGCATCCAACCACTGCCCTGGACGTCCCCAGACACGTCTATCACTGAAGACAATTCTACTCCAGTCGATGAGATTCCAGGCTGAAGGCGTGTCTGGAGACGCCCTGAACATTGCTGGGTCACCACTCACTGTCGCCTGTCAACCAGGGTTAATGTTCGGGATGCCGTTTCTTTTCATAGCAGAGCCCCTTTCGTTGCCATCCACGGCATACGTATAGCATAGAAGGACCTCGACTATATTCTACTCTTCGTTGTCCTCTATCGCAAGTCAATCTGGGCTTACATTTCAGCAAATAATGCCCGCCGGCACACGGCAAGAGATTCTACCGCTTGTCTTAGAACTTGCCAAACCCTACCGTGGCCAGGACATGTCACGTCTCCTGGCAAGACATTTGCAAAATCGGTGTAATATATTTAGGTATCTATATTTTTCAGATAATGTCTGTGGTCGGCGAGTGTGGAAATCGTAACAGACAGTGATAATTGAAAAAATTAACAAGGATATTTGTTAGCGTGCTGAATTGATTATAAATAATGGAGGCTTAAATGTTACTCTATCTGTTTTCTTGTAGCCGTTAAATTTGTAAGAGCCTATGATGCTCGTTTGAATGCTTGGTTAGCTTTCTTTTGTTCTTTGTTCGAGAAAGATGCCATTGGAGGTTGATGTATAAAAAAGGTGTGCACTTTGAATTTATGTTGATTTTTGAATACTTGTAATAATTTATTGCTGGCTTGCCCAGTATTTAATTCCACCTTTTTAGCCGTTTTCAGCATATTTAGAATTTTTCGTGAAGCAGAGCTGCGCCGCGATCGCGGGAGCCGCGCCGGCCGCTGTGACCGAGCGGTTCTAGGTGCTTCAGTCCGGAACCGTGCGAACGCTATGCTCGCAGGTTCGATTCCTGCCTCGGACATGGATGCATATGATGTCCTAGTTCTAGGGGACTGATGGGCTCAGACGTTAAGTCCCATAGTGCTCAGAGCCATTTTAGAGCGGGAGCCACTGCCGCGGCAAATTCAAATTATAATTGAATGAAAGCACTTTTCCCGCAAATAAGCGGGCAGGTAATGCTACATTAATATTATATTTTTCAGTTTCCCGGAGACCTCAGTGGAGAATTGTGGATTTTATTATGCTATTTTCAGGTGGAAATGGGCAACTGCTATTACCATCTCACTGACGTAAATAATTTACGTAAACCAGAGTGGTAAAACTTTACTTGTGTTACATCAAAGACTGCTTTGCTGAAACCTGTTCTGGCTAATAATAATATTAAAACCAAATTTCATTTTTTGTTTCATGCTGTCGTGTTAGTCGTGGCAATCAATAGTGTTCATATGTTAAAAAAATCCACCGCAGCTTTATGTTTAGCCAATATAGCATACTGTAACTTCTGTACGTGTAATAAGAGTAATTTTCAGTCCATTTCAGAGATGAAAGGAGAGAAGGACATGTTTAATTTCATAATTAGTTACAGTAATGACACCGTGTTCCATTTCTAAATGGCCAGATCAAGGTTATGTGAAAATAGTTTGTAAATTAAAAATCACACGTTCACAGCAGGAGATCTTTTAGTGTTGTGCGTATCCCCACATAATAGGTTGAGGTGCACAAAGTTAAAGTTTTTCAACTATAGAAACTAATAGTGAGAATCGCATGTTATCTTTTGTGCTCGCAACCATAAGCAATATACAGTTAATTAAAATTTTATGCAACATAACCTGCATACAAAATCAAAAAGTGCGCGATGTGGAGACGCGACAGACAGTAGCCGGATCTCTTCCATTTGAGAGGGTTGGAACATTATGCGCTGTTCTCTTCAAGTTCAAGTGGCTCTAGAACTTAGAACTATTTAAACCTAACTAACCTAAGGACATCACACACATCCATGCCCGAGTCAGGATTCGAACCTGCGACCGTAGCGTCACGCGGTTCCAGACTGTAGCGCCTAGAACCGCTCGGCCACCCCGGCCGGCGCTCTTCAGGTATCTCGGGTTTTTGACCATCCAACGCGCCTGCTGTGCAGAATTTGGCACGATATGGAGGATATCCAACAACTCTTAACAATCTACGAGGGTCATTCAATAATTAAAGAGACTCACTGGTCTGGAGAAAAATGCGTTTATTTCTACAAAACAATACTTTTCCTACTTTTCAGCATTATCCCCTTGAACATTTATGCACTTCAAACTACCAACGGACTATAAGCTCTTTTATTCCGGCTGCAAAGAACTCTTTATCTTGATGTTTGAACCAATTTCCCACAAACATTTTCACGTCCTCGTTGTCGTGGAACCTCTTCCCTCGTAATGCCTCCTTCAGTGCAGCAGACAAATGGAAATCACTAGTTGCTAAATCAGGACTGTAATGGGGAATGAGGCAGTACTTCCCAGCCCATTTTGTCGATGGTTTCATGGGTTAGTTGAGCAGTATGAGGACATGCGTTGTCTTGCTGGAAAATCACGCCTCTCCTTTGAGATCCACGACGCCTCTCTCTCATGGCTGGCTTCACCCTGTTTAAATGCAAATCCGAGTAGTATTGGCTGTTTATTGTACACTGCTCTACGAGATAATCACAAAAAACTGGACTTTCAGATTCCCGAAACACCGTCAACATGACTTTTCCAGCTGGTGCTTGAGTTCTGGGTGAGTTGGTGTGCTTCCACTCCACGCTTTGTCTTTTTTATTCCGGCTCATAATAGTGAATCCAAGTTTCATGACAAGCAGAAATTTTGTTGAGGAAGTGCTCACCTTCTCTTTCGTAACGATCCTTTAGCTCTGCGCACACTCTCAACCTTGTTTCATTGCGTAGCCACCTCAACTCCTTTGAGACCCATCTTGCAGATGTTTTGTGGTACTTCAGCTTGTTACAGATAATGTTATGAACTGAACCAAACTCGAACTTTATCAACCATCATTTCCACAGTCACGCGGCCGTCGGCACCAATAATGTCATCAATTCGACTTTCAAGTGAGGGCTTTGAAACTGCAACTGGTCGGCCAGGACGGTGTTCGTCAGTCACTGAGTCTCAACCAGTTTTGAACTGATCTGCTCACTAGTAAAAATTTGCACGATTCATACAACCTTCACCATAAACTTCAGACATTCTACAGTATACATATTCACTGGCTTCTCGCTTTCAGAAAGTAAAAAGACGAATAACAGAACATTGTTCAACTGATGTGGACGTTTCAAGCGGACTCGCCGTCTTGAAATGTATTTTAAGGCTATAAACAAAACAATGTTAATCAGGGCTCATCCCAGTGATGCCAACTGAAAGCCATAAAAGTACCAAACTTGACGTACTAACAGTTTTTCCCCAGGCCAGTGTGTCTCTTTAATTATTGAATTACCCTCGTAACACGCAATGCTAAGCGAAAAACTGTTTACATAAGGGCCAGAGAAGGACCAACGCGTTATTGAGTTGCTCAATTTGTAAAGCTCGTTCTCTTGAATAAATTGTCCATTTTTTTAAAAAAAAATTGTAATTATTTGTTAGTTTGTACATGGAAATCATATCCACCGATTTCTGTCCCGTTCGAATAATTGCTTCGTGGTGGGTCGTTTTTTTATTTTTTTAGTTAGGCTATATGATATCGTTTCTTCACATTGAATCACATTCCTTCTGGGAGATATTGTGCTGGTGAAGTTTATGAATGAGAAATTGGGGGCAGGAGAGAAGGTTTTTCTACCTTACATGCTAGCTAGGTATTGAAAATAGTTATATTAGCCTGTGTAAGCTTACAGGGACACTCTGTACTTACAGAGCCTCACTGCACTCTGAACCATTAGAACTACCGTTACACTTTTATGTCACCCCTTTTCACACATACCCGCTTGCGGATGGGAAGTGATACGTGTGACAAGTAGGGTACAAATTGTTTCTTGCGTTACAGAGATTTGAACATGTCCCTCCCATAGTAGCGTAATGTCATTGCGACCGTCACCAACAAGTGCAGTGGCCGCGGGAATTTGGATTCGCTACTAATATCGTTTGTTATCGAATGTTTGTACATGTCACGACTCACCACCCTGCTGCCTCTCCCATGCTTATATTACCCCCAAAGTATTTTTTATACGAATAATATAAATTGTCTTCTTTCTTGTTTTTCCTGGTATTTTTTCCGCATCTTCACGGTGTCGATATGTTAATTTTCGGTCTTGGCAATGCTAGCGATAGAGCGTGGCCGGATGCTCTTTCTGTCGTGGCACCAGCTCCCCCCACCCTGTCACTCTGTATGGAACCGTGTAACTGATCTGCCTGTGTCCAGCGTTATCCCTTCTGAAAGTGTGCGAACGTTTTCTAAGTGCATGCGAATTGTGTAACTAAGTCAAGACAGGGGTACCAACTTGGTATTCACCTACTCGGATGTGGAGAACCACCTCAAAACGACATCGAGGCTGGCCGGCTCACCGGCGCTGTTCGTTAATCCACCGGGCGGATTGCATCAGAAGTCGGCGCGCCTCCCCGAATCCCGGAAGCAGTGTGCTAACGCGCCCTATATCCGGGTGGTTAAATAATACAAATAATGAGTCATGTAAAAATAAAATTTGATTGAAATTGTTAGCGTTATTAAGTTCTTCTTCTGTGTCTCCGCCTTTTCAGTCGCACTTCACTGGCAATCCTGTGGGACGTAGGTGGGCCTTACCCCCACAGTGTTTCCTTACGGATGGTAAGTGATACGTGTGCCCATTTCGGTTGAAATCTAGCTAGTGTTGTAGGAGGAGGCGTGGAACCTATGTATCTACACACAACGGTTTTTATAAACATATAGGTTGGTGACAGTGCGGATGCCGTCTTGTGGCGGTTACTGGTCATCGCTTCCCTTCAAGCAGTACGTGTCACGTCGAGAGAAGCACGGTCTCGTAAATTTTGCATCAAACAGAAAACTAACAGAAAAATGGTTGAAATGGCTCTGAGCACTATGGGACTTAACTTCTGAGGTCATCAGTCCCCTAGAACTTAGAACTACTTAAACCTAACTAACCTAAGGACATCACACACATCCATGCCCGAGGCAGGATTCGAACCTGCGACCGTAGCGGTCACGCGGATCCAGACTGTAGCGCCTCGAACCGCTCGGCCACTCCGGCCGGCTAAAACTAACAGATTGTATGAATATATTGAGGTGAAGTCAATGCAAAAACATTGAAACAAAAATTTATGAACGGCCACCTGACATCGGTCAGGTGGAAAAGATGCCAGTGTTACTGTCAATATTAGTTTTTGCAAACAGGAAGACCGTCAACATAAGAGTAAGTAAATGTAATGTAATACGTGGAAATGACGAAAAGCGTCTGATATGGTTGGTTGTAAGTAGCTGTTTCCTGTGATCAAAGCGGCGTTGAGAATGAGGTTTCCTATTAAAAATAAGTTATGCAAATCACGAGGATGGTAGAAAACTTTTTTGAGAGTTTATTTCTTACGAAGTTGACTGGAGAAGTTTCCGTGATGGAAACGCACTTCAAGATTATGTAGCAACTCTACTTAAGAACTAATAAGATTTTTCTTCAATTTGTGAACTTTATTCCCCCCCCCAAAAAAAATCATATTTATTGTGTTTTGCCATGATGTGTACTTGTGCTTTATCATCAGTTAATATGTAGTGTTCATCCGTCCCTGGTAGCTGAGTGGTCAGCGCGACAGAGTGGCAATCCTAAGGGCCCGGGTTCGATTCCCTGCTGGGTCGGAGATTTTCTCCGCTCAGGGACTGGTGTTGTCCGTATCTTCATCATTTCATCCCCATCGACACGCCACTCGCCGAAGTGGCGTCAACTCGAAAGACTTGCACCAGGCGACCGGTCTACCCGACGAGAGGCCCTAGCCACACGGCATTTCCATTTTTCCATGTAGTCTATGTATCCATATACACGTATTTTTAAATCTAATCTGTATCTGCATGTACGCTCCGCCGGCTATTGAACAGTGCATGGCGGAGGTTTCCACGTACCGTTATTATCGATTTTCTATCCTACTACATTGATACACTGAGCGCGAAGAAAGCTACTGATAGATGCCTCTGTACGCGCTCCAATCACTCTCATCTTCTCGCTGTGATCCCTAAGCAAGGCATATGAAGGTGGCGGCGTCATAGTCTAAAGGTCTACTTCGATGACAGCTTCTCTAAATTTACTCAACAATATTTCACAGCTCGCAGCCGCGTTCCATATTCCGGGAATGTGCATAGACTGGAGTTCTGCCTCTACTGATCATTTTGCACTTGGATCCTTACGTCCGGCTGACTTTGATTCATTGACGTACCGCCATTTAGCGGTTTATTAGTTTGATCTGATAACGGATCTTGGGTTTTAGGTACATGTCACTCAAGGATGTGGTTTTTAGTGCCGGGAAACGGGCTGTGATCTGCTAATACGAGCGTTGGAACTTAAATAATGGCAACTATTTATTCACAACCGATACAAAAGAGTTACAAGTTTGCACCTGTTACTGCCCTTCAAAGTAGTCACCAGCGTTGTGTAGAACCCGTAGCCAGCGAATTGGAAGGCATAGTATACCGTCAGCAGTGCGTGTTCTGTTGATGGTGCGAATGGAGCGGTCTCAAGTTATGGTGATTCTCGTGTACGACTGTGATGGTGTTATCCTAACGCATTACGTTCCTCCACGGCAGACCGTCAGTGCACAGTATTACTGTTCGTTTTTGGAGCATCACCTGCGACCAGCTTTGCGAAAATGTTGCGACACTTTCTGCGCAATCCATCCATCATTTTGCACGACAATCCGCGGGCGCATACAGCGCGAGCTGTGGCTGCTCTGTTCAGTCGATGGGGCTGGGAAGTACTGTACCATCCACCATACTCCCCAGACGTGACTTCCTTGTGACTTCGATTTGATTCCGAAGATGAAGGAACCACGTGGCTTTCGCTTCAGAACTGTTCCAGAGATTCGACAGGCAGTAGACCGCTCCATTCGCACCGTCAACAGAACAGGCTCTACTATAGGTATACTATCTCCACTATCTCCACATCTCTGGCAACGGGTTCTACACAACACTGGTGACTACTTTGAAGGACGGTAAGAGGTGCAAACATGTAACTGTTTTGTATCGGTTGTGAATAAATAGTTGCCACTATTTAAGTTACAGCCTTCGTCAAAGGTTAAATGCAGCTGAAGCGACTTCTTAATCCCTAAGATGACTACCCAACGGGGCTCGCGAGAACTGCGTAGGCTTTCTTGCAAGGACTCTGATGTAAGCAGCCGTCTCCCCCCCACCCCCCCCCACCCTCCCTTCCCCACGCCCTGAACATATCTGTTACACTTGGATTTCGTCTGTATTGGCGTGTTAGTACCCAGCAGTTCGTGTCTGAATCGTTTCCATGTCCACCGTCCCGCCTACATGATAAAGACCCCAAACACCGGGACAGAGCTCTAGAATTGGTCCCATAAGACTCTTGTATGCGATTTACTTTACATATGAACCACAATTTTCCAGGACCTTGAAGCGACTATCACTGATGTTACGTTATCATATCATTTCATATCACTTCTTTAACATTACCCCTAACTACTTATGGATGTGGCGTGTTCAGGACTATATTGTTTACTGGATTGTACCGGGTTCCTTCTCTTTGTTATAGGCATTATTTTACATTTATTCACCCTTAAAAGAGTGCCGCCATTCGTCCTGTGTAACAAGGTTGTGGCTGCATTGTATGCACACTGAACATCCGCAGTAATAATTTTAATAATAACAATAAACTAAAAAGTAACGATTGGAAAACAGAAATTAAAAAGAAATGAAACAGATACCAGTGCGAAAGTTCCCAATGGAAGCAGCTTTCCTGGCCGAAAGTCGGGAAGCCGTACGAAGACTGCCGAGTGGCGTGGCTTGTCTACATAGCAAAGCATTCGGGTCAAGGATAAAAGGAAACACCGACGTGATGGAGAGTAGTCGAAATTAGATTGACGATTCGATAAGGATCATAGAGACTAAGTGATCGGAAAAGAACACAGGCCACACCCATCCGCAGAAGAGGCTGCTGAACTGATTTGCTACCGTTTTATATCACTCACCTCGTATCGAGGCAGTTTTGGGATGAATTGTGAGTTTTCTCATAATGAGGTACCTAGGGCGCAGTGGAAAACAGTATTACCAGAATGAGGAATTCTACAATCGTAGCACAAAAAGGCGAGAAAATGTTGTGGGGAAGGCTAACCAAAGACTGCATTTTATTGGCAGGACACTTAGAAAATGTAACGGACCTCCTAAGGAGACTGCCTACACTGCGCTTGCCAGTCTCTTTTAGAATACTGCTGCGCGGTGTGGGATCCTTACCAGATAGGACTGACAGAGTATATCGAAAAAGTTCAAAGAATGGCAGCACGTTTTGTATTATCGCGGAACATGGGAGAGAGTGTCACATAAATGATACAGGATCTGGGCCGGAAATCGTTAAAAGAAACGCGTTTTTCGTTGGGACGGAATCTTCTCACGAAATTCCAATCACCAACTTTCTCCTCCGAATGCGAAAATATTTTGTTGACACCGACCTACATAGGGAGGAACGATCACCACGATAAAATAAGGGAAATAAGAGCTCGTACGGAAAGATATAGGGGTTCATTCTTTCCGTGCGCTATACGAGATTGTAATAATAGAGAAATGTGAAGGTGGTTCGATGAACCCTCTGCCAGGCACTTAAATGTGATTTACAGAGTATCCATGTAGATGTAGAGTATGTCCTGGACAGAATTAGGGATGTAAAAGGAGAGGACTAGCTTTTCGACTTATCTGGCAGCTTCAGAGACATTTGAATCAAAACGTCTTCACATACTTGACGCCTTTTTAGTTGTTAGATTAGCATCCATGTCATGTAATAAGATGCATCGTGGTAAGTGAAATAACGTGATACATGATGCCATGTGATACACACGCCATCCAACATGTCATTTATCATGGTTGTAAAAAGGTGCGAATTTATCGAGATGTTTTTTATTCAAATGTCTTTGAAACTGCCACACACTAATCGGAAAGCTAGTTCCCTACTTTTACATATAATAACTCTGCCCGGGACATATTCGCTCCTTTTTCCTGCTATGATAGGTGCATTTTTAATTATGGTTCCCATCTTTTACGTTGCCATAATTTTGACATCATATGACCGTTGCTTGGCAACCGCTGTAGGTTTTTATTGGCACAGACGACGTCTGATCCGGTATAAGCTTTTATTGTCTTTCGAACCATGTTGCTTTACAGTGGCAACAGATAAAGGTTTCACAAAACAACACATCGATCATCAATTACATGTATTTGTCTACCTTCGTACAAGATTTGAACCGACTCGCACAAGTTTGAACCTATATTTTTGAAAGTGAATTTTCAATTTCATCGGAGGAATGCATTTTTTGTGTATTTCGTTCATTTCGAACGGTTTCCGCGCATTCAATTCATGTATGAACGAATCTTACGTGCCACATTTAGCTAGACTTTAAACCATCGTATCTTGACAACGGATGAAGGTTAATGGAAAAAAAATTTCGTTTCGACTTTATCCATTTATCTTCCTTCGTCCAAAGTCTGAACCGATACGTACATGTTTAAAGTATAGAACTGGCGCACTTCTGAAACCTTCCAGAAAAATCTGTTTTTTGCACGTAAAATCCAAACAAAGCAAGATTTTTTAAAACGGTTGATACTTGTGTCAGACCAAGGTCCGATACACCACTGGACCAAATTTGAACCATCAGTCTCGCTCCATTCTTGAGTTACTGAAGGATGATTGGATGATTGGACGTAACATTCGAACGGTTCACTTAAAAACGCTACCATAAGCTGAGCATTCATCTCAGCGCAGTTCAAATGGTTCAAATGGCTCCAAGCACTATGGTACTTAACATCTGAGGTCATCAGTCCCTAGACTTAGAACTGCTTAAACCTAACTAACCCAAGAACATCACTCACATCCATGACCGAGGCAGGATTCGAACCTACGACAGTTGCAGCAGCGCGATTTCGGACTGAAGCACCTAGAACCGCTGGCTGCAACACCTTGTGATCAAAAGTATCCGGACACCTGCCTGAAAATGACTTACAAGTTCACGGCGCCCTCCATCGGTAAAGCTGGAATTCAATATGGTCTTGGCCCACCCTTAGCCTTGATGACAGCTCCCACTCCGCTGGCATACGTTCGATCAGGTGCTAGAAGGTTTCTTGGGGAATAGCAGCCTATTCTTCACGGAGTGCGCCTGGAACCGTTCGGCCACAGCGACCGGCTTCAGCGCAGTCAAAACCTTTTGCAAAAGGAATTAATCGATTCGCACAATTTGTCTGCGTGCCGTATCCCGTTGGTCGTTCAAACCTTGCTTGATATTCTGTAACGTAGCTACAGTAAGACAGATGTTCGGATGGCCGCTGTTCCGGGCTAAACCGATCACATTTTATCCCAACGACTACTTTTTTACATTGCATTGTCAGTGGCACGACAATCCTATGTGGTGGCGGAATGATTAGCACTTTCTACTCGTATTCGGGAGGACGAACATTCAGATTACCGTCCGGCCATCCACATTTAGGTTTTCCATAGTTTCCCTAAATCGCTTCAGACAAATGCTGGGTTGGTTCCTTTCAAAGGGCGCTGCCGATTTCCTCCCTCACCCGTGGCACATTCCGTGCTTGTTCTCCGCCTGTAATGAGCTCCATGTCAACGGGATGTTTAATCTCCTTTCCTTCCTTCCCTATGTGATCCTTGCCATTATTTAGAAGATTATTCAGTTCTTTACTGATTAGTGCTGATTTCCCGTTTTCCTCATGTACTCTCTCTGAAACGTTCCTCTCACCTTATCTTTCGTCTTCCAACCCTCCTTGTTCCTTCACGCATCGCAATGAATATCTTCTCAATCATTCTGTCATTAGCTGTCTGTATACGTCCTGCAAATTCCAGCCTTTTATTCTTAATGCACTTGACAATATCAGGTTCGTTATATAGATTTATATAATTTGTAGTTGACTCTCGTACTGTAAACAGCAGTTTTTTTCTACTTACCCAGTCATTTGTTTCAAAACTTTTCTCTTAAATATGCCGAAGTTTCTTTCCATCGTACTTCGTTGGTGTTAAAGTTTCAGCGTCATATGTTAGCACTGGCCCCACTAAAACTTTATACACCATAACGTTAGTTTTCCTAAACAGCAGTTTTGCTGACATTCTTACAGTTTACTTCTGGTACAAGATAAGTAATAAAGTGATACAATGCACAGCATCAAACTTACGTGAAGCAATTTTTATGCATGGGCTTCATGTTATGTTGATGTTCGTTAGTTACAGACATATACTTAGTTTTTGTCTTGATTTATTCCAAATGCAACTTTCTAGCAATTGTTTCAGGATTTCTAAAATCTTGTTAAGTTTCACATTTAAAAGTATTTGGCTTCCAGAATATTGTATGGTGTGCTGTCCATTATTTGCAAACCACGTGGAGTCGCTTCTCAAATCTTTCTTTTTCTTCTGTTGCAGGTAAGCCATGTCTGAGCAGTAGCTCTACCGACTGACAATGACCCGTCTACGCAGTGTCGTATAGATCTTGCGTGTATCCACCTGGTAAGTGGAATTCACTGTATGAGGTAGCAGGATGAAGTGATGTTGACTGCCTACCTTGATTATATCTCTGTGTCTCCCTCCATTGGGTGATCTGTATGTTGTCTTTGGCACGCTTACAATCTTCCTTAACCACACTGGGAACACTATCTTCAAGGAAAACATCGGTCATAGGCCGTAAGTTATAAATTGGAGAGTTGGGGGGACGTAAGTGTCTGAACTATTTGATCACATTTTAAGGCACAAAAGTGACGTAAACTGGCTTCTTCACAATCCACAGTTTCCCCTACGTATTTAACTTACACAGGCAACTCATACTCAGATTCCTTACATAGTCAACACGTAACCAGATTCCTTAGACGAACAACACACACACCCAGGTTCCCATGCTCACATGTAGTTTAAATAACAAACTTCCAAAGATTCACACGTCACATACATATCACATTTAGCCCCTCGTTCAGTCAAGCTGTAAAACAAATGAAGCTGGCAATGAAAACACGAGCATTAGCTTTCAGGTAGGGCATGGTGTCTCTCCTCTTCAAACCAACACGTATACAAAGTAGTGCAATTGGTTTAGGTGTTTACAATTGGATAAAGTCAGTTCCATGAACATTATTCCCATCTGTTGCATACATCTTGGATCTTTAGAGCATGTATGAGGCTGTGATAGGTGCAGTTGATCGGTATTCTATATTACTAACAAGGAGGAAGTGAGACTGTGTGTCACCTTTTTTTAGGTTGTTATAGAGAGAGATTTTGTTAGAGTCAGTAACATCAAGCTATATTTAAGATACCTAACTAACACTGTAATGCACCCTACCTCCTCTACAGTCTTTATGTTTTAGTGTATGTATTCGACAGAACACAGGGTGTTCATGGACGTTTTCCTGGGTAGATGTTTGGAGGAGGAAGAATAAATGCTCCTGCAAGCACATTCTAGACAGTCTAACTGGCTGAGAGAATCGGAATCACCGTTTGATGCTAAAGAACCTAAACCACATCTGGTCGAATGGCGAATAAGAATATATATATATATATATATATATATATATATATATATATATATATATATGTAGTGATTGATAAAGATTTTTGTACATGAATATATATATATATATATATATATATATATATATATATATATATATATATGTACAAAAATCTTTATCAATCACTACATATAAATTTACACGCAAAATATGGAAAAAATAGAGGTGCATGTGGGAAATATGAGATATCTGCATTTACTGAATATAATTATGGAAGGTGGTCACATCTCGGTGTACTTGCAGAAAAACGATGGATTCGAGGATGTTTACTCCATTAGGGAATATACGAAAAATCTGTTTATAGGCCTCTACTGCACAGGTGTTAAGAAAAAAGTACCGTTAACTGTTACTGTTCCAACAACTATTGTTACTCCATAGATCTTAAGAAAAAAGAAGCAGTGTATTCAATAGACTAAGGCTGATCACTATTGTTTAAGAGCAGCTAATGTTGGAAAAAGTGGAAAGGGAATCGAATGGGGTCAGAAAACGAAAAAAATTGCTATGTTTTGCAAAAGGAAGGAAGAATATAGACTGTTACTTGAAAGAGAGCAAGTCATTACCAGTGAGCAAGCAGGGCTTACAAATTAATTCAAGTACATATATTGGAACAAATAAGCCCTCGGTCACAAATACTAAGTCAAAATTGACCTGGTTTCGACGCTACTATGAGCGTCTTCTTCAGAATTGGAGTAACTGTTCTAAAACATATTAGGTATATAATACATTAATAAAATTAAAGTTTGTACTGACTGGAAAAGATGCAGAACTTACAAGTCACATATTAAAAAAGATCTAAGCCGGAAAGGCGACGTCATGAACAATTGTGAGATGGCGAGCCGCTAAGGGCTGCTCGTACTGTGAACAAGAGTTGCAACGAAACTGAGGTGCCCACTTTAGAAAGTGTGGGCAAGCAAACATGGCGTTGCTACGAGTTCCATCTAGTAGCCGCCGAAACAACTAGGCTACTGTACATTCAAAATTAGACACATGAAATTGTGATGCAGCTGATTCAGGCATAACGTACGCATTAATAATAACAAGATGAAGTTATCTGCTTTAAATAGAGATACGTTTTGTAACGTAAAAAACATTAGTTATGACATACAAGAAAACAGCAAAGATGTGACAGGAAAACAACATTTCGGTAAAGTGCATGAGGAAATCTGAATCAAAGATCAAGCAATGGCTTTATACATTCAAAAAAGTTTTTATTTCGCAGCTGCAGCTGTTCGTTGAGAATGAGGCCATCATGACGAGTGAGATGTTGGAAAATCTCCAGTTCCTCTAACCTATACCTTCGGTATGCAGAATATTGTTATCGCCTATGGCTTTAGGCACGTGTCCAGTAATTAAGATATGATCGGCAAAGGATGAATTTAGGGGACTGGTGCCGTTCTTTCTCAAAAGATGTTCTTTATATCTGATGGTGAAAGCACGTCCAGTTTGCCCTATAATTCAAATACAGTATTCAAGTACAGTATTGGGGGACATAATATATATGCACGCACCGTAAATACTAACTGAGAGTGATCACTTGTTGATGTGCATGCAGAAAAATGGATTCGATAGCATTTACTACTACACCAGGAAATATACAGAAGATCTGTTTATAAGCTTCCATTCCCATTTGGATCTGCTTGAACTGGATGGTTATACTGTATCAAGACGATGCCATCTTGCTATTCTATGGGTCTTAAGAAAAAAGAACCATAAACTGCTGCTGTTCCCACAAATACTGTTATTCCATCCAAGACAAGTGGACTTTTTTTTGATTTTCTGCATAGTTTAAATTGCATTAGAGATATTAAGTCATATGTCTTGTGGTAGAATTAGCAAAAAATGCTGTATAATTATATGTGCCCAAAGGATGTAACTGTTTTTAGTTGAAGTGATATACTGCACATCGACAATCTGTTCAAGACAGATAATAATTAGATAGCTATGGTTACACCATGATCTTAATACTTCCTTCCAAAAAGCTGACCAGCATTAAAAAATCGTGATTTTAGTGTGAAAACGTAGAATTGAGAGACAATACCAATATTTCTCTATACAGGTAGTCTTCCATAGGATTAAAAACACCATTTTATTCCCTGCAGAGCACTATTGTTGAGACATGTACTACAGTGTTCCATATCATTCAGTAACAAGTAATTTGTGATGTGGGAATAGCTCACCATAGGCGCCATGTATGTACCACTAAGCTGGTACCAATTCGATGCTTTATCAGGGTGTGTAGCATGGAAAAATATCTCATTCCATCACCACACAAAGCATCTTAACATATCAATTAGATACTGCCCAGTCACCAGCCTAAAGACTGAACAACCACTGCAACACGTGCAAGAATAAAGTCACTGAGATTCTGGAAGATAATGGCAGAGATTGGAAGGCATGCCGACTCCAGTGCTGTGGCCCGCTGTGCTAGGTTTCTCGGTTGAGGAGCCACGGTGCAAATAGCCCGATCGAGGTGGTTCCACAGATTCTCGATTGCATTTAAATCTGTGGAGTTTGGTGTGCAGGTGAACATAGTAAACTCGTCCTAGTGCTCTTCGAACCTCGCACGTACACTGCAAGCTGTGTGCCATGTTGCACTGCCCTGCTGTAAATGTCTTTGTGCCAAGGAAAAACAAACTGCATGTATGGGTGGACATCATCCCCAAGGATAGATGCATACCTATGTTGATCCACTGTGTCTTCCAGAATGACGAGACATCCAGGGAATGCCATGAGACCGTAACATTCCGTCCTCCAGCCTGAACCCTTCAGACAACTGTAGCAGAGTGTTTGCTTTCCGTCTAATGGAGCATAAAATGTGTTTCATCTGAAAAGGGAACCTGTCGTCACTCAGTGGACGTCCAGTTGCGGTAATGGCATGTAAATTCTAGCCTTTGTCGCCAATGAACAGCAGTCAGCATGGCTTCATGAAGCAGGCGCCTGCTGCGGAGGACTATATGCAGCAATGGTCGCTGAACAGTCTTGAGGAGACACTATTGGTAGTCTTTGGTTCATCTGGGCGATCAGCTGCTCAGCAGTTGCACATCTATTCCTCCGCAAAAAACTCCGCAGCCATTGTTTACCCCTATCATCTATTGGTAGCCCCTTGGTTCATCTGGGCGATCAGCTGCTCAGTAGTTGCACGTCTATTCCTCCGCAAAAATCTCTGCGGCCATCGTTTACCCCTATCATCTACTGGTAGCCCCTTGGTTCATCTGGGCGATCAGCTGCTCAGCAGTTGCACATCTATTCCTCCGCAAGAATCTCCACAGCCATCGTTTACCCCTATCATCTGTTGGTAGCCCCTTGGTTCATCTGGGCGATCACCTGCTCAGCAGTTGCATGTCTATTCCTCCGCAAAAATCTCCGTGGCCATCGTTTACCCCTATCATCTATTGGTAGCCCCTTGGTTCATCTGGGCGACCAGCTGCTCAGCAGTTGCACGTCTATTCCTCTTCAAAAATCTCCGCGGCCATCGTTTACCCCTATCATCTACTGGTAGCCCCTTGGTTCATCTGGGCGATCAGCTGCTCAGGAGTTGCACGTCTATTCCTCCGCAACAATCTCTGCGGCCATCGTTTACCCCTATCATCTATTGGTAGCGCCTTGGTTCATCTGGGCGATCAGCTGCTCAGGAGTTGCACGTCTATTCCTATGCAAAAATCTCTGCGGCCATCGTTCACCCCTATCATCTATAGCCCATGGTGCACCATCACAGTTGTCTCAGCGCCGGTTTTGGACATCACCATTTTGCCATGCAAGTGTCTTTTAAGCGAAGACACTTGCGGCTCGCGAAGAGTTTACAAACTTAGCCATTTCACTTCCACCCTTGGCCCGAAGGCCTATGATCGTGCCCTTTTGGGCGTCAGATAAATTGCTCCGTTCCTTCATTATGACATCGACTGCATTGTTTCCCACGTCCTCCAACACACTTTATATACCTTCTACTGCTAGTGCTGCCACCCATCGCTAGTGAGTGGTTATTGCACGTTGACATCGAACAAGGGTGGTGGTAACATTAATGTGACTGAGCTGTGTAATAATTGCCTAAATCCTCATGTCATATTACTTCAGTAATACAGTGTGTCCCAAAAAGAATGGCCCCATTTTAAATAGAATTATTTATTAGGAAGAAGGGCTTAATAACAACTAATTGCATACTAAATTAGTCAGAAAAGACGGAAGTTTATAAAAATCCATCGTAAACGTTCAATATGCCCTCCATTGGCAGCACGGACGACATCTAGCTGATAGCAGAATTCATCCCAAACTGGTCGGCCAGGACTTGTGCCTTTACAGAAGCACCCTGTTTCTTCGAATGTTCTTTGGTGATGGTGGTTTAGCACGAAATCGAATATGAAATGCCCGCTGAACTGCGATCACTGATTGAGTACAACTAAATTCAATAACACAATAGGACATAGGCCTTCTGTTGCGCGGACGCCATATTGTGCGAGACTGACTGCACGCTCCAGGTCAGCGCTTGTAGTGACATCTAGCGGATTTTTTCTGAAACTCTAGACCATGCCGATTACATCTAGCGCTGTTTCAGTTACCTAGTGACATTTGTCTCAATATTATTACAAGTTAAAATCGGGCCATTCTTTTTGGGACACCCTGTATTACGCCGGTTTTATAGACAAGTTTAGAAAAAAGCAGTATGCAATGGAAGTAGTAGGAATTTGCAGCAGAAGCTGCATAGTTTTAAAGTTAGCACTATGTATAGTAGGGGCTCATGTCAATTGTCCATACTTCAATAGGGGGAAGATTAAAGATTGTAGAGACATGATTGAACTGCCTTTATCGTACACAGGAGCAGTACTGCTGCATCAGTGGCTTACTGAGAAAAATTGGCAAGAAAGCACTGGAAAACATTTCGAGGAAATATAAAAAATGTAGGAAAAGTAAAATTGGGCGATTTTAAAATGGACACGTTGTCTGGATTATCGCAACAGTGTAGGATACACGACTATTATCTTATGATCGTGTAAATAACGAATGATTCTGGTAGGATGTTTAACAGATTGGACACATGTGACTACCTAACTTCGAGCTACGACTTCTTTGTTTGAGGAAGCCTTAATGTTATTGTAAGAAGCAATAAGACTGCTCAACATATTACAGGAATTATCTCTCCCCCCAGTCAACATTTCAAAAGATTCTGCTGCGCGTTTTACACTGGCATCCCTACAAGATTCATAATGTGCACCAAATGAGTCTGTAAGATGGGCTACCAAACCGTGACTTTTCCTTTCGTTTTCTGGTATGCATAGAAATGAATGATATGTGGCTGGGGAATATTCGTTGGGTGGAAGAGGCACGTTTTATTCTGCACAGTGCCATGAATGCACAGAACTGTTGCATATGGTATTCTACTCCACCACATGTTGGGGTTGTTTGGGAGAGGAGACCAGACAGCAAGGTCATCGGTCTCATCGGATTAGGGAAGGATGGGAAGGAAGTCGGCCGTGCCCTTTTCAAAGGAACCATCCCGGCAATTGCCTGGAACGACTTAGGGAAATCACGGAAAACCTAAATCCGGATGGCCGGACGCGGGATTGAACCGTCGTCCTCCCGAATGCGAGTCCAGTGTGCTAACCACTGCACCACCTCGCTCGGTCCGCCACCTGTTGTGGGGGAACATCCACTGCACTCAGCTTATGTGACTGTCTGGTGTGGTTCCACGAACTCATTCACTGTCAGTCGTCTTTTCTTCGAGGAGATGACACCTCGTGGGCTTCTTAGGTGCACAGTGACATCTGCATGATTGCCATAAGGACCTCCTAGTACAACACGTGGTTCCAACTTTGCAACGACGCAAGTGTGTCCATTGCACTATCTTCATGTAAGATGCGGCAGCATAACATGTTGCTTGCCAGGTGAACCATTTGCTTCGAGGAACCTTTGTGAACAACTGCATCATGTTGTTGTTGTGGTCTTCAGTCCTGAGACTGGTTTGATGCAGCTCTTCATGCTACTCTATCCCGTGCAAGCTTCTTCATCTACCAGTCATTGAGGAGATGCTGTTGGTAGATCGTATGTATATTCATTAATCGGTGTGCTCACAGAGTATGCTGAAAAAAAATAACAGTTCCACTTCCTGATCTTAAACGAAAATATGGAGCTGCAAGCAGTCATAATGCGGTGTGGGTGCAGGAAAAGGGGAGTAACGCTCAAACAGATGATAACGGTGTTTCTGGCACGTTTATTAGGATATGATCACATGTTATAGCAAGTGTTCAGTGTGGTCTTTGACTCAGCAACATTCTGCATCCGTAATATGACGCGGTCGACAGTTGTTCGCAGCATGTTGTTGTTGTTGTGGTCTTCAGTCCTGAGACTGGTTTGATGCAGCTCTCCATGCTACTCTAACCTGTGCAAGCTTCTTCATCTCCCAGTACGTACTGCAGCCTACATCCTTCTGAATCTGCTTAGTGTATTCATCTCTAGGTCTCACTCTGCGATTTTTACCCTCCAATACTAAATCGGTGATCCCTTGACGCCTCAGAACATGTCCTACCAACCGATCCCTTCTTCTAGTCAAGTTGTGCCACAAACTCCTCTTCTCCCGAATCCTATTCAGTACCTCCTCATTAGTTATGTGAGCTTCCCATCTAATCTTCAGCATTCTTCTGTGGCAGCACATTTGGAAAGCTTCTATTCTCTTCTTGTCCAAACTATTTATCGTTCATGTTTCACTTCCATACATGGCTACACTCCATACAAATACTTTCAAAAATGACTTCCTGACACTTAAATGTATACTCGATGTTAACAAATTTCTCTTCTTCAGAAACGCTTTCCTTGCCATTGCCAGTCTACATTTTATATCCTCTCTACTTTGACCATCATCAGTTATTTTGCTCCGCAAATAGCAAAACTCCTTTACTACTTTAAGTGTCTCATTTCCTAACCTAATTCCCTCAGCATCACCCGACTTAATTCGACTACATTCCATTATCCTCGTTTTGCTTTTGTTGATGTTCATCTTATATCCTCCTTTCAAGACACTGTCCATTCCGTTCAACTGCTCTTCCAAGTCCTTTGCTGTCCCTGACAGAATTACAATGTCATAGGCAAACCTCAAAGTTTGAAAGTATCTTCTAATGTTTGGTATGCAGATGATGTCAGTCATTTCGCATTATTGATATCAGATCAAGCAGTCATAATAAGGAATTTTACTGATGGCACAACACACGCTGGCAAATGACGTTCACCGGGCATTCCCATACCCACACCCTGCCATCGGATCGCCACATTGTGTACCGTGATTCGTCACTCCACACAACGTTTTTGCACTCTTGAATCGTCCAATGTTTACGCTCCTTAGCCGCGCGGAGTAGCCGCGCGGTTTGACGCGTCATATCACGGACTGCGCGGCCCCTCCCACCGGAGGTTCGAGTCCTCCCTCGGGTATGGGTATTTGTGTTGTTCTTAGCATAAGTTAGTTTAAGTAGTGTGTAAGTCTAAGGACCGATGACCTAAGCAGTTTGGTCCCTTAGGAATTCACACACATTTGAACATTACGCTCCTTACACCAAGCAATGCGTCGTGGCTTATGAGCAGCCGCTCGACCATGAAATCCAAGTTGTCTCACCTCCCGCCTAACTGTCATAGTACTTGTAGTGGGTCTTGATGCAGTTTGGAATTCCTGTGTGATGGTCTGGATAAATGTCTGCCTATTACACATTACGACCCTCTTTAACTGTCGGCGGTTTCTGTCACTCAACAGACGAGGTTGGCCTGTACGCTCTTGTGCTGTACGTGTCCCTTCACGTTTCCACTTCAGTATCACATCGGAAACAGTGGACCTAGGGATGTTAAGGAGTGTGGAAATCTCGCGTGCAGACGTACGACACAAGTGTCACCCAATCATCTGACCGCGTTCGAAGTCTGTGAGTTCCGCGGAGCGCCCCATTCTGCTCTCTGACGATGTCTAATGACCACTGAGGTCGCTGATATGGAGTACCTGGCAGTAGGTAGCAGCACAATGAACCTAATATGAAAAAGTATGTTTTTGGCGGTGTCCGGATACTTATTTATTTATTTATCGTATGATATATAACAATCACAATAACACATAAAATACAGTACCACAGACACATTAAAATACAGTTTGGATCTTTATATCTAAACCATTGATCCAATCCACCACTTCGGAAGTAACCATGTTCGAATCCACTAGATTTCCAGGAAAGGCACGGGAGGGGGGGGGGGGGGCAGTCCACTGCTATATGCTTCATTGGTTGTGAAACGTCAGTACAGTCACAGTATGCGATGTCCACCCAACACCATTTATGAAGAATCTAAGCACATCTTCCCACACCACATCTTTTCAATTTATACACTCATGATCTGCCTTACACACTCTCCCGCAAAATCATATATGCGGATGATATCAACCTCGCTGTTGAACGCACGAATTTTGCAGAAGCAGAGAATGTCCTCAACCAAGACCTTGTCCGGATACTTTTGATCACATGGTGTAGGCGTTCATAAATGTAAAAGTCGTTGACTTCACAGAACACAAGAAAGCTAGTATCCTATGAAGATAACATAAGTGAGTCACAATTGAAATCAGTTAATTCTTACAAATACTTGGGGATAACAATTTGTGTTGATTTGAAATTGAATGTTTACATACGCTCAGTCGTATGTAAAACTGTGGCATAATTCTGATTGGTAGGATACTGGGGAAGTGCAATCAGTCTACCAAGGAGACTGCTCACAACACACTCGTGTAAACCATTCTAGAATACTGCTCAGGTGTGTGGGACCTATCCAAACAGAAGTATCACGTAAAGGAAAGGGTTGTACCTTAGGACGGTTTTTTATATTTTTATTTTTTTATACTATATAATTCATAAAAAATTTAAAAATTAACCCCATCGCAGGCAACAGTTGTAGGTAATGTTGAACGAACAGCTGTTTAGGCTAGCTCCAATAATCACATCATTACTCACCAATGAAGACTTCTATAATACTTGTCACACGGTACAACGTACAGTTTCATCTTTGGACAGTGGTGTTTCTACCTTGGGGCACGATAATATTTTTCAGTTTCGTAGTTGAATGAATGAAAAAGTTAGATTGAAATTAGGTAGTACACGCTTTTTGATTAAGTCTAAATACAAAAGTTATTTTACGTTAAAACAAGAGATGGTGGCAACAAAATATTGAATGAATGAAGGCTAGACGCACCACTGCACTTGGTAGTTCCTTGATAATATTTCTGTGATTAATAGTGCTGATGTACTCGACATTAGGGAATACAAAAAGCGTCCTTTGCATCCTTAAGAACTTCAGAGCTACATCTTGTTCTTTATTTTCTAAAACTATTCCAGGATAGTAAACGTGAGATCGGTCACTGACGCCAAATTTGACTAAGACCGAACTACCTTGAGAACAAGAAAGTGTTCCTTTTTCAGATGGAAAGAAGGATGAGAAATGATCTTCTTCAGAAGAGGAATCAAATATACTACTCCCGAGATACTGCCAACTCAGGAACTTCTTCATCATAAAACTCCTTTGCCCCTTTAGTGGCTTCTTTCTTCGGACAAAACTTCTTTTTCTTATTTTTCTCCTCTTCAGTTCCGTGTTTTTTTTGGTGTAATAGTGACAATGGCACATATTCCAGGTTTTCTTCCTTCAACAGAAGTATTCTTGGGTGGTGTTCTTGGGAATGGACAGTGTTCTGGAGTAAAAGAGGCAGATGCGTACAATGAAGGAGAGCTTGCAAAAGGCATTTCCTTTCTGATTTCTTCTCTGTTATTTTCATTTTGTGGTGGGGTATTTGGTGAATGGGTTTCACCAGCTCCTCCAGGATATGGCCTGTTTGTCATTTGTGCAGGTAAGAATTTATCATCTCCAAACACTTCTTCATTGAAAGACCAGATGCCAGTAATCCAGAAGCCAGCCGTTACATTGTTTGGAGTGAAAGCCAAAGGAAATGCCCTGCCCGCTAGTGCAGAACTATCATAAACATAAATTGTCTTTCCAAAGCTGCTGAGCATCCAGACCTTGCATGCATTATTATAGTGTGTCTTCATGGGGCCAAAGACAGTCCTGTCCAACAGTGTAATTTGTGGCTATTATGGGGAGGGAAAGTCAAAATGATGAGGCTTTTTCTTTGCCAGATTTATTGCTCCCAGTGATAGATGACTTCCATGGTTGCCCATTATTAGCCGAACTTCACTGTCAGGAGAGGGTTTCACTATTGAAATGAAATGTTTCAGAAATTTCACAAAAAGTTCAGCATTGAATCAACCACTAGAAGCAGCCATACCAGGAGTGCCAGTTGGTGCATTGTTTAACAAACCCCGAGAAATATATTGGAATAAATGTTCCTGCAGCACCCACGCAAGCTGTCATTGTAACGTTACTTCGTCTTTCCCGTGAAATAGCTGCTCAAATCTGTTCGGCTTTTATTTCTCCAATTAGACACAATAGTTTGTGTACTGTAGAATACTATGTTTCACCAAGGATTCATACTTTTTGAGGTTGTAGACCATACCTGAAATAAACTTTTTAGAGACTCTTTAAAAAATTTCAACATTGGGTTTGTTGAAAGATGCCATTTGGCCTAGAATAGTTGACTCCAGTATTCTTAGGGAAATTCTGTTCTTGTAAGCCATAACTATATAAGAAAAAAAAACAACAATACTGTAATGTAATTGAATTAAACTTAGGCGATGCTGAGGCAATTAGATTAGGAAGCTTGACTCTAAAATTAGCAGATAGGTTTTTGCTGTTGTTGTGGTCTTCAGTCCAAAGAATGGCTGGATGTAGCTCTCCATGCTACTCTATCCTGTGCGAGGCTCTTCATCTCTGATTAACTACTGCAACCTACATCTTTCTCAACCTGCTTATTTTGTTCATCTCTTGGTCTCCAGCTACGATTTTTACCGCCCACACTTCCTTCCCGTACTAAACTGGTGATCCCTCGATGTATAAATTGGTTCAAATGGCTCTGAGCACTATGGGACTTAACATCTGAGGTCATCAGTCCCCTAGAACTTAGAACTACTTAAACCTAACTAACCTAAGGACATCACACACACCCATGCCCGAGGCAGGATTCGAACCTGCGACCTTAGCGGTCGCGTGGTTCCAGACTGAAGCGCCTAGAACCGCTCGGCCACTGCGGCCGGCCCTTGATGTATCAGAATGTGTGCTACCAACTGGTCCTTTCTTCTAGTGAGGTTGTGCCACAAATTTCTTGTCTTCCCAATTCTGTTAATTATCTCCGCAGTAATTACATGATCCAGCCACCAAATTTTCAGCATTCTTCTGTAGCTCCACATTTCAAAGGCCTCCATTCTCTTCATGTTTTAACTGTTTATTGTCCACGTTTCACTTCCGTACAAGGCTACACTCCATACAAATACTTTCAGAAAAGACTTCCTCTCACTTAATTTATATTCGACGTTAACAAATTTCTCTTCTTCAGAAACTCTTTTCTTGCCATTGCCCGCCTACATTTTATATCCTCTCTACTTCGGCCATCATCATTTATTTTTCTGCCAAAATAGCGAAACTCGTCTCCTAGTTGAAGCGTGTCGTTTCGTAATCTGTTTGCCATAGCATCACCTCATTTAATTAGACTATATTCCATTATCCTTCTTTTGCTTTTGTTGGTGTTGATCGTATTCCCCCTTTCAAGACACTGTCCATTCTGTTCAGCTGCTCTACAAAGTCCTTTGCTGTCTCTGACCGAATGAAAGTGTCATCGCCAAACCTCAAAAGTTTTCATTTCTTCTTCCCGAAGAGCCACAGAAACTGGTACACCTGTCTAATATCGTGTAGGGCCCCCATGAGCACGCAGAAGTGGCGCAACACGACGTGGCATGGACTCGACTAATTTCTGAAGTAGTGCTGGAGGAAACTAACACTATGAATCCTCCAGGGCTGTCCATAAATCCTTAAGAGTACGAGGGGGTGGAGATCTCTTCCGAACAGCACGTTGCAAGGCATCACAGATATGCTCCATAATGTTCATGACTGGAGAATCTGGTAGCCAGCGGAAGTGTTTAAACTCAGAAGAGTGCTCTTGGAGCCAATCTGTAGCAATTCTGGACGTGTGGAGTGTCGCATTGTCCTGCTGGAATTGTCAAAGTCTGTCGGAATGCACAATGGACACGAATGGATGCAGGTGACCAGTCATAATGTTACGCACGTGTCACCTGTCAAAATCGTATCTAGTTGTTTCAGGGGTCACAGATTGCTCCAACTGCACACGCCCCCCACTATTACAGAGCCTCCACCAGCTTGAACAGTCCCTTGCTGACAAACCCTCATCGATTCATGAGGTTGTCTCCATACTCGTACACGGCCATCGGCTCAATACAATTTGAAACGAGACTCATCCGACCAGGCAACATGACTCCAATCATCAACAGTCCAATGTCGGTGTTGACGAGCCCAAACGAGGCCTAAAGCTTTGTGTTGTGCAGTAATCGAGGGTACACGAGTGGACCTTTGCCTCTGAAAGCCCATATCGATGATGTTTCGTTGAATGGTTGGCACACTTGTTGGTGGCCCAGCATTGAAATCTGCAGCAATTTGCGGAAGGGTTGCACTTCTGTCACGTTGAACGATTCTCTTCAGTCGTCGTTGGTCGTGTTCTTGCAGGATCGTTTTCCGGCTGCAGCGATGTCAGAGATTTGATGTTTTACCGAATTCCTGATATTCATGGTACGCGCGTGAAATGGTCGTACGGGAAAATCCCCACTTCATCGCCACCTCGGAGATGCTGTGTCCCATTGCTTGTGCGCCGACTAAACACTATGTTCAAACTCATTGAGATCTTGATAACCTGCCATTGTAGCATCAGCAACCGATCTAAGAACTGCACCAACGTTTGCTGTCTTATACAGGTTCTGCCGACCGCAGCGCCATATTCTCCCTGTTTACATATATTTCTGTTTAAATACGCATGTCTATACCAGTTCCTTCTGGCTACAGTGTGTAATTACCTTCCCTAACTTCTCATTCCTTTCGTTTACTGCTTGCTCAATGTACTTATTGAATAATATCGGGGTTAGGCTAGTACCTTGTCTTACTCCGTTCTCAACCACTGCTTTCCTTTCATGCCCCCTTGACTCTTATAACTACCATCTGGTATCTATCCAAGTTGTAAATAGCCGTTCGCTCCCTGTACTTTACCCCTGCTATCTTCAGAATTTCAAGGAGAGTATCCCGGTCAACATTGTCAAAAGCTTTGTTTTGATATTTGCAGCAAAATAACCGATGATGGCAAAAGTAGAGAGGAAATAAAAGGCAAACTGGCTGTAAAAAGTGAAGCATTTTTAAAAAAGAGGATTTTTTTCAGTTAATGTAAATTTAAGCGTTGGGAAGTTTTCCTGACGGTACTTGTCAGGAGTGTAGCCATGTACGGAAGTGACACATGGACAATAAACAGGTCAGACAAAAAGGGAACAGAAGTTCTTGAAATATGATGCTATAGGGAAATGCTGAAAATTAGATGGGTAGATTGAGTAACTAAAGTAAATTTACTGAATCGAACTGGTGAAATAAGAAATGTATGGTACAACCTGACTAAAAGAAGGGATGAATTTACAAGACACATTCTGAGACATCAAGGAATTAGTGGTTTGATAATGGGGGGTAGTTTTGGAGCTAAAACTTGTAGAGGAGAAGCAAGGAATGAATACAGTTAGCAGGTTCAAATGGATGTAGGTTTCAGGAGTTATACAGAGATGAATAGTCTTGCAAAAAATTGACTAGCGTGGTGAGCTGCATCAAACCAGTCTCCAGACTGACGACAGTAAAATAAGCCCTCTTTGTATTGTTAAGTGGTTGGCATAGCTGATTATTAACAATAAAACCTTTCCAATTTTACAGACCTGTCTCATAAATTTTCGTTGATTTAATTATAACTCTATCCCGTTTTTTTTTCATTTTCTATCTCCTTTGTGCTTGACTGAATGTAAATACGGCACCTCTGCTTAGGAAACATTCTTAAAAAATTAGGTAATGGTTTTATAAATACTCGCCCTGTTATAAAATGATGTTGTTTTACTGTTGGAGGCTTCAAACCAAGGCAGGCTGGCTGTAGGTCTCCACTCTTGGTCTCCCTCTATAATTTTTACCCCGTACACGTCCCTCCATCATCATTTAAATATGTTGTGATGCCACAGGATTCTTTTTTTCCTTTTTACCTATCCCTTCTTTTCATGAAGTTTTGCTACAGATTTCTTTTTTCCCCAATCTACCCATCAAAGCCGACCGGTGTGACTGAGCGGTTCTAGACGCTTCAGTCCAGAATCATGCGGCTGCTACGGTCGCAGGTTCGAATCCTCCCTCGGGCATGGATGTGTGTGATGTCCTTAGGTTAGTTAGGTTTACGTAGTTCTAAGTCTAGGAGACTGATAACCTCAAATGTTAAGTCCCATGGTGCTTAGAGCCATTTGAACCATTTTTTACCCATCAAATACTCAGCATTCTTCTGTGCTAACAGATTCTAAAATTTTGATTTGCTTCTATTTGCACCATTTACCTTATTAATTTTCTTTTTGTCCAAGGCTTCACCCAAGGCAAATACTTAGAATAGAAATTTACGTTAAAATATTTCTCTTTGTCAGAAATTCTTTACTTACTATTTCCAGGCTGCAGTTAATATACTCTTTGTTTCGCCGGCCGCGGTGGTCTAGTGGTTCTAGGCGCGCAGTCCGGAACCGCGGGACTGCTACGGTCGCAGGTTCAAATCCTGCCTCGGGCATGGATGTGTGTGATGTCCTTAGGTTAGGTTTAAGTAGTTCTAAGTTCTAGGGGACTGATGACCACAGAAGTTAAGTCCCATAGTGCTCAGAGCCATTTGAACCATTTTTGAACTCTTTGTTTCTACCATCATCAGAAAACAAAACAGGTTTACTTCTTTTAGTATCTCATTTCCTCATCTAATTCTGTCCCGAGTTCACGACTTAATTCAACTCCACACCATTTACATTGTTTTACTTTTGTTGGTGTTCGACTTATAATGTCTTTTATAGACCTCGTAATCATTCCATTTAACTTATCTCCTAAACTTCGATGTCCCTGACGGACTTGTGATGGTATCATCAAATCTTAAAATTTTTATTACTTCTCCGCAGGATTTCATTTACACCCTTGTATAACAGTTGGTTGGCATTTTGTCCTGGAGGAACAAATTATTTATGCACGCGCACATTTTCGAAGTTTGTGGCAGTTTTTGAACTTGAAGGTCTCCCTGAAGTCTTCAACGTGTTCTCAGCCTTCCAAAAATTGTGTCAGTGAAAAGCTTGTGCTCTTGATAATGAATGTTCCCCTTAGGCCTGTTTCAACTTTTCAAAGGTCACACTCGCGTAATCCCCAGGTTTAACACAAAACTTAATTGCATTACTTCGCCCTCAGTTACGCTGTTCCATTTTCGTAACATAAACCAAAACGGCAACTTCACTGATGGCGCTTTCTAAAAACTCACGTGATGTCTATACGGAGCTGAAACTCGGACTGAGCACCTGGAAGGGATGAACACACCGATCTACAGAAGGGTCGCAACAAAGCGTTGCTATATCGCTCGCAGTGTTGACAATTACTTTTCTCACACACCTAGTACATGTGAGCCACTCCGTGTCGTACGACCTTCCACATTGTACAGCAGAAGCGCAGACGATACCGCCGGCAGTGCAGTACTCAGAGCTATGCGCGTTGCTGCACGTCTCGTTCCACAATTTTTGTCGTCTCCTGTACTGCAACTCCGTTTTCACGGCGCTGTTGCTAATTATCCTCTCCCAGATGCGAGCATACAGAGCTGCAAATGCAGTTTCTGTCACGGAAATGACAAATGAAACCAGGTAACTACACTCCTGGAAATGGAAAAAAGAACACATTGACACCGGTGTGTCAGACCCACCATACTTGCTCCGGACACTGCGAGAGGGCTGTACAAGCAATGATCACACGCACGGCACAGCGGACACACCAGGAACCGCGGTGTTGGCCGTCGAATGGCGCTAGCTGCGCAGCATTTGTGCACCGCCGCCGTCAGTGTCAGCCAGTTTGCCGTGGCATACGGAGCTCCAACGCAGTCTTTAACACTGGTAGCATGCCGCGACAGCGTGGACGTGAACTGTATATGCAGTTGACGGACTTTGAGCGAGGGCGTATAGTGGGCATGTGGGAGGCCGGGTGGACGTACCGCCGAATTGCTCAACACGTGGGGCGTGAGGTCTCCACAGTACATCGATGTTGTCGCCAGTGGTCGGCGGAAGGTGCACGTGCCCGTCGACCTGGGACCGGACCTCAGCGACGCACGGATGCACGCCAAGACCGTAGGATCCTACGCAGTGCCGTAGGGGACCGCACCGCCACTTCCCAGCAAATTAGGGACACTGTTGCTCCTGGGGTATCGGCGAGGACCATTCGCAACCGTCTCCATGAAGCTGGGCTACGGTCCCGCACACCGTTAGGCCGTCTTCCGCTCACGCCCCAACATCGTGCAGCCCGCCTCCAGTGGTGTCGCGACAGGCGTGAATGGAGGGACGAATGGAGACGTGTCGTCTTCAGCGATGAGAGTCGCTTCTTCCTTGGTGCCAATGATGGTCGTATGCGTGTTTGGCGCCGTGCAGGTGAGCGCCACAATCAGGACTGCATACGACCGAGGCACACAGGGCCAACACCCGGCATCATGGTGTGGGGAGCGATCTCCTACACTGGCCGTACACCACTGGTGATCGTCGAGGGGACATTGAATAGTGCACGGTACATCCAAACCGTCATCGAACCCATCGTTCTACCATTCCTAGACCGGCAAGGGAACTTGCTGTTCCAACAGGACAATGCACGTCCGCATGTATCCCGTGCCACCCAACGTGCTCTAGAAGGTGTAAGTCAACTACCCTGGCCAGCAAGATCTCCGGATCTGTCCCCCATTGAGCATGTTTGGGACTGGATGAAGCGTCGTCTCACGCGGTCTGCACGTCCAGCACGAACGCTGGTCCAACTGAGGCGCCAGGTGGAAATGGCATGGCAAGCCGTTCCACAGGACTACATCCAGCATCTCTACGATCGTCTCCATGGGAGAATAGCAGCCTGCATTGCTGCGAAAGGTGGATATACACTGTACTAGTGCCGACATTGTGCATGCTCTGTTGCCTGTGTCTGTGTGCCTGTGGTTCTGTCAGTGTGATCATGTGATGTATCTGACCCCAGGAATGTGTCAATAAAGTTTCCCCTTCCTGGGACAATGAATTCACGGTGTTCTTATTTCAATTTCCAGGAGTGTACAATTTCTGTAACGGATCGAATGTTGATTTTGCAACAGTGGGTAATGTAGCTTATATTTAGCTCTAGCTCGAGATCAATTTTCGACAGAAGCGACTTATCAGTTAGCACCCCCTCTGCTTCTCCTCCTTTTCCTTCGCATGCTTCCGCCCGTGTCAGTTTTCGCTACTAAGTGCGATACTGTATACAAATCTTGCACTTTGGCGCACCTGATGCCCCCCTCAGCCTGGCGCCCCAAGCGGCCGCTATTGGTTGTCCTGTCAGGGCCCGCTCTGTGCTGTTCATTTTTGGAACACAGCACCAGAAGTGATGACACTTTCTGCAGGGCCTGACCATCATTTTGCAGGATAATGCTCAAGCACGTACAGTGCAAGCTGTTACTGATTTGTTTGACTGATGGGGCTGCTGAGTGCTATACCACCTACTGCACGCCCCTGACTTAAGCCCTCGCGAGCTCAACTCGATTTCTAAACTGAAGGAAACACTTCACGGCATTCGCTTCAGAACTGCCAGAAATTCGTTGCACAATAGACCACGCCGCTTGAACTGTCAACACAACTGGCACTGCTAAGAGTATCCTACGACTTCGACATCGCTGGCAACGCGTTATACACAATGCTGGCGACTACTTTGAACGTCAGTAAAACTTTGAAACACGTATCTATTTTGTACGAGCTGTAAATAAACAGTTGCCACTATTAAAGTTCCAACTCTCATGTAAAGGCTCGACCCATTCTTGAGTACTGCTGAAGTGTTTGGGATCCTCGCCAGGTCAGATTAAAAAAAGACATCGAAGCGATTCAGAGGCGTGCTGCTAGATTTGTTATCGATACATTCGATCAGCCCGCAAGTATTACGGAGATTCGTCCTGAACGCTAATGGTAATTCCTGGAGGAAAGACGACGCTTTTTTCCGCGAGGCACTGTTGCAGAACTTCAGAAAACCGGCATTTGAGGCCGACTGCAAATCGATCCTACTGTTGCCAACGTGTATTCCAAATTAGATCTCATATCCAGGCACATAGACAGTCGTTCTTCCCTGTCTCTGCGAATGGAACAGGAAAAAAAAAAAAAGACTAGCAGTGGTACGTGGTTTCCCATTAGGGTGGTTTGAGGAGTAGGTACGTAGATGTAGATATTTTCAATTCTTACATGAGGTGTACGATTTAAATTCCATGCCCAAAGAAATGCTACTAAAACATTGTAAGAACTTAGAGTGTATTTTAAGTGATGGTGATACTGTTGACATAAGTGGGGCAGGATTAGCAGAGGAAACTTGAGTAGTATCTGCGCTTTTGGGCAATAAAAAATGGCCAAGCAATGTACTGAGCTTAATTACGAAGTTATATTTTGCCCTAAATGTTACTACTGCTTTGAGAATTCCAGTAACTGTAGCAAGTGTCGAAAGGAGTTTGTGTAAGTTAATATTAATTAAGAACTTTTTATGTTCGACTACTACATAAAATCGACTGAATAGTTTGTCTATTTTGGCAGTTGATAATCTGCTGAACAAGAAAATTTATAAGACGTAATATAAAATTTGCAAAACTGAAAGTTGGGGAAAAAGTTTTTTGTGATCTTAGTGTATTTGATGTTATCTTGTTTATTTTCAAAATAGTTAAAAATATGAAAAATTGTTTGCTTAACAATTTGTGGCTAGGTACACATATCGTGGGCGACAATCGCTTGCGAAGGCCCTGATCGTGTACAGAAATCTTAAATCTTTTTTTATTTACTTATTTTGTATCTTGTCTTTGTTAGCCTGAAGATCCTTACGTTTCTTAGTTGGATCAGAAATCTGTCCCTACACTGAAAGAGCCAAATCTTCCTACACGTGGGGACATAATCCTGTGCCGCATAACCACTGCGCGCGGCTTTCGCGTGGAAAGAAGTTCGCACGCTTCAGTGTTTCGCGTACTGTGTTCGCCCATGATCGCCTCCTGATACGTCAGTTCGTCGCTCTTGGTAAGCACGGGTAGTACTCGTGCAGGGGCTGCGTTCATTTTGATGTGTTAACGTAATAGAAGATAGTGTAAAATGAAATGAAACAATCGGATGGCATTGTTGGCCGGGAGGCCCAATTCGGGGGAGTTCGTCCGCCGTATTGCAAGTCCTTTGTAGTTGACGCCACTACGGCGACTTGCGAGTCAATGATGATGATGAAAATGATGAAGGACACACAACACCCAGTCCCCTGCCGCGCATCGAACCCGGGCCCCCTGCGTGGTAGGTGGTAACGCTACGCTACGGAGGCGGACATACAAGATAGTAATAAACGAAAACGACAGATACGGTGCTGGATGAAAGCATTGTTTCGCCGATGAATGCAAAGTGGAAACAGATCAATACATTTTGAGACGGTGAAAGGTACTATCAGAAACTTTACTCTGATTTCGAACTCTCGGCTTCAGTGATCGAATCAGTCGCAAAGACAAGGCATACGCAATTTTACTTTTGCGTCTGCATTTCTTTATTAATGATTTTCTATACCTCTTCGCCGGCCATTGTGGCCGAGCGGTTCTAGGCGCTTGAGTCTGGAACCGCGCGACCGCTACGGTTGCAGGTTCGAATCCTGCCTGGGTGTGTGTGATGTCCTTAGTTTAGTTAGGTTTAAGTAGTTCTAAGTTCTAGGGAACTGATGACTTCAGATGTTAAGGCCCATAGTGCTCATAGGCATTTAAATTATACCTCCTCGCGCATACTTTTGTTGTGATATTGGACCTTTTCCGGTTTACAGTACTTCTTTGAACTTCTACAACTTCATTCGACGAAATGCTCGAGCAGTCGGTGTCATTAATTTTGGTTCTGCTTTATTTATATATGTTGTGGTTTTTCAATCATTTACTTAGTAAAGATTTATTGTAGGATAGGCCTGTAGTTGTTTCGTCTAACGGCGAAATATGTTGCCAAATGTAACCCGCCTGTGCAAACCCATTGTTGGAGGTGCTATTTCACATAGTAGTCTATTTTTTATTGTTCCCTGAGATCCATAGTTGTGCTCGGAACTCGTTGATATGATGCGGAACGTTTCGTGCTCTTTGCAATTTCTGACAGTGTATGCGATTGACCACTGTATAACGGTGCACTGAGTAGTCACGCAGTGCGCAATGATCAGGTGTGCGTTTGTCCCCTTGCCTTTGTGGTGTGCTGTGAATCTGTACTTTCACGAAACCTGTCTCTCCCGCGCGTTATTTACGCCGGAGCAAGCGATCGGTACCAAGCAGTCCGTGGGCGTTAAACCTCGTTTATGCTAGGGCAACATCTTGCAAAATTGTGGCATGCAACAGTGCAGCATGCGACATGACGCACGTTGTCGCGTGATTCGTGCGGCATAGACAATACAATGCGTCATGTCGCAAGTGTCGCAGCTAGCTCCCGAGCTGAGTGGGTTCGTGTGCGACATTTTCTGTGTGGGCGGTAAATTCGAAAATATGGTGTGGTCGAACGAGAAGTATTTAGCATTCATAGAGGACTGCTGACAAGCTGAGGTTCTGTGGAACGTACGAGAAACTAAATATAAAAATAATGTACTGAAAAGAAACGTTATACGAAATCTCGCTTCAAAATATGAAATCGCTGCGAACGCTGTGAGGAAGAAGATTAAAAATCTGAGAAGTGCGTTTCATCGCGACCACTCGCGTGTGATGAATAAAAAAAGCGGCTCAGCGTGTAATACAAACAAAAAAAAAAAAAAATGGTTCGCGTATGAATCATTAAAATTCATCTTTGAGTGACGGAACCACGTGCAGGAATGGACAGCTCAATTGTAAGTATTTCGATTTCAATAACTATTCACATTTCTTAACCGATTACTGTAGTGTACCAATCCATGGCAACAAAATTATCGGCCGGCCGCCTTGGCCGAGCGGTTCTAGGCGCTTCAGTCCGGAAGCGCGCGACCGCTACGGTCGCAGGTTCGAATCCTGCCACGGGCATTGATGTGTGTGATGTCCGTAGGTTAGTTAGGTTTAAGTAGTTCTAAGTTCTAGGGGACTGATGACCTCAGATGTTAAGCCCCATAGTGCCCATAACTATTTGAACAAAATTATTAATATTTGTAAAATAGGGAATTTTATTCTGTTATCAGGAGAAAGAAAACTGGCGTTCTACGGATCGGAGCGTGGAATGTCAGATCCCTTAATCGGGCAGGTAGATTAGAAAATCTAAAAAGGGAAATGGATAGGTTAAAGTTAGATATAGTGGGAATTAGTGAAGTTTGGTGGCAGGAGGAACAAGACTTTTGGTCAGGTGATTACAGGATTATAAATACAAAATCAAATAGGGGTAATGCAGGAGTAGGTTTAATAATGAATAAAAAAATAGGAGTGCGGGTTAGCTACTACAAACAGCATAGTGAACGCATTATTGTGGCCAAGATAGACACAAAGCCCATGCCTACTACAGTAGTACAAGTTTATATGCCAACTAGCTCTGCAGATGAAGAAATTGATGAAATGTATGACGAGATAAAAGAAATTATTCAGGTAGTGAAGGAAGACGAAAATTTAATAGTCATGGGTGACTGGAATTCGTCAGTAGGAAAAGGGAGAGAAGGAAACATAGTAGGTGAATATGGATTGGGGGGAAGAAATGAAAGAGGAAGCCGCCTTGTAGAATTTTGCACAGAGCATAACTTAATCATAGCTAACACTTGGTTCAAGAATCATAAAAGAAGGTTGTATACCTGGAAGAATCCTGGAGATACTAAAAGGTATCAGATAGATTATATAATGGTAAGACAGAGATTTAGGAACCAGGTTTTAAATTTTAAGACATTTCCAGGGGCAGATGTGGATTCTGACCACAATCTATTGGTTATGAACTGCAGATTGAAACTGAAGAAACTGCAAAAAGGTGAGAATTTAAGGAGATGGGACCTGGATAAACTGAAAGAACCAGAAGTTGTACAGAGTTTCAGGGAGAGCATAAGCGAACAATTGACAGGAATGGGGGAAAGAAATACAGTAGAAGAAGAATGGGTAGCTCTGAGGGATGAAGTAGTGAAAGCAGCAGACGATCAAGTAGGTAAAAAGACGAGGGCTAATAGAAATCCTTGGGTAACAGAAGAAATATTGAATTTAATTGATGAAAGGAGAAAATATAAAAATGCAGTAAATGAAGCAGACAAAAAGGAATACAAACGTCTCAAAAATGAGATCGACAGGAAGTGCAAAATGGCTAAGCAGGGATGGCTAGAGGACAAATGTAAGGATGTAGAGGCCTGTCTCACTAGGGGTAAGATAGATACTGCCTACAGGAAAATTAAAGAGACCTTTGGAGAAAAGAGAACCACTTGTATGAATATCAAGAGCTCAGATGGGAACCCAGTTCTAAGCAAAGAAGGGAAGGCAGAAAGGTGGAAGGAGTATATAGAGGGTTTATACAAGGGCGATGTACTTGAGGACAATATTATGGAAATGGAAGAGGATGTAGATGAAGACGAAATGGGAGATAAGATACTGCGTGAAGAGTTTGACAGAGCACTGAAAGACCTGAGTCGAAACAAGGCCCCGGGAGTAGACAACATTCCATTAGAACTACTGATGGCCTTGGAAGAGCCAGTCATGACAAAACTCTACCATCTGGTGAGCAAGATGTATGAGACACGCGAAATACCCTCAGACTTCAAGAAGAATATAATAATTCCAATCCCAAAGAAAGCAGGTGTTGACAGATGTGAAAATTACCGAACTATCAGTTTAATAAGTCACAGTTGCAAAATACTAACGCGAATTGTTTACAGACGAATGGAAAAACTGGTAGAAGCGGACCTCGGGGAAGATCAGTTTGGAAGCAACTGGAATCACTCAATAGAGGAAAGTCCACTGGACCTGACGGGATACCAATTCGATTCTACACAGAGTACGCGAAAGAACTTGCCCCCCTTCTAACAGCCGTGTACCGCAAGTCTCTAGAGGAACGGAGGGTTCCAGATGATTGGAAAAGAGCACAGATAGTCCCAGTCTTCAAGAAGGGTCGTCGAGCAGATGCGCAAAACTATAGACCTATATCTCTTACGTCGATCTCTTGTAGAATTTTAGAACATGTTTTTTGCTCGCGTATCATGTCATTTCTGGAAACCCAGAATCTACTATGTAGGAATCAACATGGATTCCGGAAACAGCGATCGTGTGAGACCCAACTCGCCTTATTTGTTCATGAGACCCAGAAAATATTAGATACAGGCTCCCAGGTAGATGCTATTTTTCTTGACTTCCGGAAGGCGTTCGATACAGTTCCGCACTGTCGCCTGATAAACAAAGTAAGAGCCTACGGAATATCAGACCAGCTGTGTAGCTGGATTGAAGAGTTTTTAGCAAACAGAACACAGCATGTTGTTATCAATGGAGAGACGTCTACAGACGTTAAAGTAACCTCTGGCGTGCCACAGGGGAGTGTTATGGGACCATTGCTTTTCACAATATATATAAATGACTTAGTAGATAGTGTCGGAAGTTCCATGCGGCTTTTCGCGGATGATGCTGTAGTATACAGAGAAGTTGCTGCATTAGAAAATTGTAGCGAAATACAGGAAGATCTGCAGCGGATAGGCACTTGGTGCAGGGAGTGGCAACTGACCCTTAACATAGACAAATGTAATGTATTGCGAATACATAGAAAGAAGGATCCTTTATTGTATGATTATATGATAGCGGAACAAACACTGGTAGCAGTTACTTCTGTAAAATATCTGGGAGTATGCGTACGGAACGATTTGAAGTGGAATGATCATATAAAATTAATTGTTGGTAAGGCGGGTACCAGGTTGAGATTCATTGGGAGAGTGCTTAGAAAATGTAGTCCATCAACAAAGGAGGTGGCTTACAAAACACTCGTTCGACCTATACTTGAGTATTGCTCATCAGTGTGGGATCCGTACCAGGTCGGGTTGACGGAGGAGATAGAGAAGATCCAAAGAAGAGCGGCGCGTTTCGTCACCGGGTTATTTGGTAACCGTGATAGCGTTACGGAGATGTTTAGCAAACTCAAGTGGCAGACTCTGCAAGAGAGGCGCTCTGCATCGCGGTGTAGCTTGCTCGCCAGGTTTCGAGAGGGTGCGTTTCTGGATGAGGTATCGAATATATTGCTTCCCCCTACTTATACTTCCCGAGGAGATCACGAATGTAAAATTAGAGAGATTAGAGCGCGCACGGAGGCTTTCAGACAGTCGTTCTTCCCGCGAACCATACGCGACTGGAACAGGAAAGGGAGGTAATGACAGTGGCACGTAAAGTGCCCTCCGCCACACACCGTTGGGTGGCTTGCGGAGTATCAATGTAGATGTAGATGTAGATTCCGTAGAAATGTTGGAACACGTGAGGCAATACTAACCTTACGACTTATCTTAGAAGAAAGATCAAGAAAAGGCAAACCTACGTTTCTAGCATTTGTAGACTTAGAGAAAGCTTTTGACAATGTTAACTGGAATACTCTCTTTCAAATTTTGAAGGTGGCAGGGGTAAAATACAGGGAGCGGAAGGCTATTTACAATTCGTACAGAAACCAGATGGCAGTTATAAGAGTCGAGGGGCATGAAAGGGAAGCAGTGGTTGGGAAAAATGAGTGAGACAGGGTTGTAGCCTCTCCCCGATGTTATTCAATCTGTATATTGAGCAAGCAGTAAAGGAAACAAAAGAAAAATTCGGAGTAGGTATTAAAATTCATGGAGAAGAAGTAAAAACTTTGAGGTTTGCCGATGACATTGTAATTCTATCAGAGACAGCAAAGGACTTGGAAGAGCAGTTGAACGGAATGGACAGTGTCTTGAAAGGAGGATATAAGATGAACATCAACAAAAGCAAAACGAGTATAATGGAATGTAGTCAAATTAAATCTGGTGATGCTGAGGGAATTAGATTAGGAAATGAGACACTTAAAGCAGTAAAGGAGTTTTGCTATTTAGGGAGTAAAATAACTGATGATGGTCGAAGTAGAGAGGATATAAAATGTAGACTGGCAATGGCAAGGAAAGCGTTTCTGAAGAAGAGAAATTTGTTAACATCGAGTATAGATTTAAGTGTCAGGAAGTCGTTTCTGAAAGTATTTGTATGGAGTGTAGCCATGTATGGAAGTGAAACATGGACGATAACTAGTTTGGACAAGAATAGAATAGAAGCTTTCGAAATGTGGTGCTACAGAAGAATGCTGAAGATAAGGTGGGTAGATCACGTAACTAATGAGGAGGTATTGAATAGGATTGGGGAGAAGAGAAGTTTGTGGCACAACTTGACTAGAAGAAGGGATCGGTTGGTAGGACATGTTTTGAGGCATCAAGGGATCACAAATTTAGCATTGGAGGGCAGCGTGGGGGGTAAAAATCGTAGAGGGAGACCAAGAGATGAATACACTAAGCAGATTCAGAAGGATGTAGGTTGCAGTAGGTACTGGGAGATGAAGAAGCTTGCACATGATAGAGTAGCATGGAGAGCTGCATCAAACCAGTCTCAGGACTGAAGACCACAACAACAACTTAGAAAAACTTATTGTTTTAATTGTTGTAATGAATAGGCTAGATATAGTACCTTCTACCAAATGTTTTCGAATGAATATGCAAACAGTAGTTTGAAATACATTTTACTACAGCAGACTACAAAAACAAGTTTTTAGGAAGAAAGTAACTAAAAAGTTTGAGTTCATTTACATAAGTCTATTGATGTAAACGAATATACACTGTAGTACGACCATAATTAATATATACTGATGCAGGATGATACTATTGGTATCTCTGTTGCCACTCAACCTTTCCGTGTGATGTCATAAAATATTCTTTGAATTCCTCTCGTACTGCCTGTGCACCACAGGAATGTCTTCGAGATACCTTTGATAAATTTGTTAATTCTTTGTAGTTGCGAGTAGCTTCTCTCCACTCTCCAAGAGTAATTATACCATTACTACGTCTTCTGTATCCAAGCTACTTGGAGGCGAATAAATAGTTCTGGACGTTGCACTTTGCCTTAAAAAACTGTGGAGATACGTACAAGCTTTTGTAACTATTACAGCATTCTCAACTTTTAAGTAACAATTCCTTCCTAAACACTAAAAACAAAGGGCATTATTTCCAAAGCGTTCTCGACAATACGTCTTGCATGGGAAAGTCGGTAATTAAATATTCGTTCCTCCGACCTTGGTAAAAGCTCTGCATAAGGTTTCATAATTGTGGTCAATGCATTGCCTCGTCCTCTACTAAAACATACTGTATCAATTTTTCTCTTCCTGAAAGTGATTCTGGGGCAGGAATGTTTAATTTATTTTCCGTTAACGCTTTATGAAACGAAGTGTTCTTAAAAACTCCTGTATCTGACATGCGGCCCTTACAACCAACATGTACATCCTGAAAGCACAGATTTGGGTCTGCAATCGCCATAAGTACGATGCTAAATGTTTTTTGGTAGTTAATATATTCACTTTCAGTATTGTCAGGACATATAATTTGCGCTTGTTTGCCATCTATGGCTCGTACACAGTGAGAGAAGCTCCACTTCACTTCGAAATTTCTGGCAACATTCTTCCATTCTTCAGTATACTTTGGAATCTGAAAAGTAAAACATTATCATTACTTTCCCTATTTTTCCAGAATGACAACACAGAGGACACAGAAACGAGAGATGAAGATGCAAGTCAGCCTTCTGAAGAAAATTTGCCTCAAACACCAACTACGTCTCATGAGGAAACAGAGCAAAAGAGAATTACTAAACCACAAAAACGAACAGCTCATGAAATGGAGAGAGATGCTCGAGTTGAGGAGGCTTACCAGATTTTAAAAACTGTTAACAACAGAGGTGAATGGAGAGTGTATGGAGAGTTCATCGCCAATAAAATGAGAAATTTTTCCCCGACAACACAAACATGTGAAGCACATAATTGGAAATGTGCTATTCAAAGCAGCGTTGGGGGAGAATGAGAAGCAAACGTCCAGCATCACATCATTAACAGTTATCGTATCGGAAAAAAGTGCAAAAATAAGCTGTCCAGAATCTAACTACGAAATTATATACGTTGACAGTGAAGAATTAGTTGAAGTACCAGGTACATCAGAAAAGCTCCATCAGTTTTTGCAATTTAAAAAATAAGTGAAATACTTTGTAGCAGTTATTTAATTTCGATTATAACTTTCTTAAAAATTGAAAATAAAATATTATTGAAATAAAGTGAGTATTGAAAGTTGTGTAGTTCTTCAAAACTGCATCACTTCACATACTTCTGGCACTACGAAGAAAATAGCAGAGTACGATACTTTGAACATGTAAATTAATGGCTTATACGAATTCCCAGTGGCTAAAAATCATGGCCAGTCGAATTCTTGGTGAAATACTGCCTTCGCATTGGTATCTTTCTTTAGAATAATTGGTGTAGTTAACTGCAGTAAATAATTGAAGTCTTTGTTGGACATTCTCGTAAAATACACCATCATCTACTGCTAGATTTCCCAGTATGCTCGTTAGTGGGCCTTCTTTAAGTATTCTTCTCTTCCACCATCGTTTCCTTTTCGGTTTATTTTCATTTCCATTGTTATCTTCATGTGCGATGACCAAGTAAAGCATCCGCCGCCATCACTTTATCACCCATCCTCCTACTACACCGACTCAGTGTAGCAAATATTCTGTTGCTTTGATATAAATTAACCTGCCGCATGCAACATAGGCTGCAAAATGTTGCCTTTTGTAGCATACGACAAGACGACGCACGCCTAATTTCCGTAGCATGGCGCAATGTTGCAAGATGTTGCCCGAGCGTAAACGACCCTTTAGGGGTACTGCGGGAGTCTACCCAACTCTTCTCCCTGCGGCGGTCATGTTGCTCATCCGTCCGCATCACACGCTCCTGAACTGCTGAAGGGAACGAAAAAAAAGTCATATCTTTATTTTGGAATTATAACTCAAAATATAGTACGCTGTAAACGCTTCACTTCTGTTTCACTGACTGGTTGCCCCATACGTCGCTTTGGTCTTAAGGGGGGTAGGAGCTCAAAAATTTAAAAAAAAAATTCAGAAATGTGCCTGTTTTGTAGCACACATCTTCCTGAATAATTTGATGCATAAAACATACATATTTGAAAGATTGTAAGGCACGTTATTTGGTCTGAAGTGTACCAGATGCAGCGCCACAGTCCTTTGCACAGCATTCTTGTGTCATACGTTTGTATTTCGCTCTGTAGAATTCGAATGTTTATATTTGCGCCTCAGACGTCGAAGGCCTCAGGCTATCATACGTGAAACAAAGGACTATTGATATCGATACTTTCCTGCTGCTATCGATGTGCATTGTTTTGATCGCTAATTTTGTTTGTTCTATGTTTTGAAAGGCTTGCAGTGTGGTGTTGTGAAATTCGAAACGATTATCGTTGGCTGCATTGTTTTGTCTTCGTTTGTGGTATATTATCGCACAAGATGCCTAGACTTCGTTGCTTCAACCGCAAACAGCGTCACCTGGGCAACAGATAATACAAGTGTATTACAACAAATGTTACACCCCTGGCTGAAGACTGCAACCTCTCAGATACAGTGGTGAAGAATATCATCACATGGATTCTCTACCAACTGCTGTAATAGAAGCCATCAAACCTATATTCAGGGACCTTGCAAATGAAAACTTATTGAAGAAAGGTCTTCATGGCGGTATCCAAAACGCAAATGAAAGTTTTGACCAACGTGTATGGGAAAATTGCCAAAAATCATTTAATTTGGAAGAAATGCACGTGCTATTTGTGTTTATGAAGGAGTTTCAGTTTTAATGATGATGTGCAAAGCAGGAAATATGTTTTAGAGAAAATGGGAATTAAGCCCGGAATGAACTGCATCAAAGCTTTGTATGCGACAGAGTGTAGTGAAAGCAGAAAAATCATTTTTGGAGGTGATAAAATCAAGAAGAGTGCATCATAGGAACGTGAAAAGGAAGAAAACTTATTTAAAAAGTGAAAAAGAACCTGTGGTGCGGGCCAATTCTAAAAGAATGCCAAACACAAGGAGAAACTTTAATGGCCAATTTCCGCAAAACGCTAATTTCTATACTTAGGTGCACGTAACATTCAAAATAAATATCCTGTTACTTTCAAACTTTGTATGCTTATTAAACACAAACTCCTTAATGCAAAACCCTAGAATTTTCCAAATCTATTAAAAATTATGCTAAAAACTGAGGCAAATTTGAGCTTTTTCTAAACATTAAGTTTAGAATGTAACCATTCATTTTTTTCAGAAATTAAATAAATTCCAGAGTTTAATACAGCTGTATGGTTTGTATGCTGTGCAAAATTCGTCGAAGAATCTCTCTTACTTATGAAGAAAAGTGTACCTATAGCAACAAATTCAGCCAATAGTAAGTGAAAGAGTGATGCAATTTCACATGTAAAATAAATATTTTGTTATGTTGTTTAACAGTAAGTGAAAAAGTGATGAAATTTCACATGTAAAAAAAAAAAAAAAAAAAAAAAAATTGTTATGTTGTTGAACTTCCACTGTTATGAGTATGAATCCTGAATCGTTCCTGGTCATGCTGACAAAGTTTAATGAATTTATTTATAAAAGTATAGACAGTGGAAATTAAAATTTCCTGTGGTGCCTCTCCTGCTCCAAATCGCCCGTTTGATGTCCTAGCTCCCTTAATGACATAGCTACGTGAAAAATACATATGAGTGAGTGTGATATGTGAAAATAAGATGTCATGGATGAATGACTGTGAAAAAGCTTAACTATGTCTGAAAATGCATCGTTGGGGGGGGGTGGGGGGGGGGGAGTAGGATGGGCGTGAAATTTTCGCACAGGATATCAAAATCTTTAAAGCCGGACATGAACATATGCAGTGACTTAATGGTTTAGGCCTCATTTCTTTCCAAGACATTTTAACTAACACTAACATGTCTCTTGCTCATGGGATGTTGATGTCGTAGCATATACTACAGAAGTTCCTTTTAGTGCCAATGACCTTGACTGGATTTCTTAGAGACTTTATATGTAAAATTTAGCACAATTATAGCTTAACAGTATTGGAAGCAGAAATGGTGCATTTATACCCCAGCCCACTGAATTTTCATGTCTTGATGTAATAGGACTGAGAGACAGACAAATTAATAACAATTAGATTGTGTGATTAAATTTTTTTTTTTTTAAAGATATCAAAAGGATGGACATGAAACAGGCATTGAAGGGAAGGTGAAAGTTACCCCAGACAGTGCATCTGTTAGAAGATCAAAGAAAGGATTCTGGAGTAAAAATGTACTATGAGCTGAAGTTTAAATTCCAGAAATACAATAAGCAGCTGTTGGTCACGAATGGGCAGAAGTGGGAAGCTCAGAAAAGACCAGTGATGGGGTGCAAATAAGAGTGAAAGCTAAATAACTGCATCCAAACAGGCCCCATTAGGCCCTGCAGTACCAACCAATTGCCATCTCATCTCTGTCATTAGGTGTCACTGGATGCGGATATGGAGGGGCATGTGGTTAGCACACCACCCTCCCGGCAGTATGTCAGTTGTCATCCATTGTCAGTTGTCGTGATCAGAGCTGCTACTTCTCAGTCAAGTGGCTCCTCAGTTGACTTCACAAGAGCTGAGTGGATCCATTCAAGTGCTAGCCAAGCCCAATAACGTTTAATTTTGGTAATCTGACAGGAAAAGACATTATCACTGCAGCAAGACCATTGCCAATAGATAAATAGGGGCAGAAAAAATTGAGGGAAAATTTTGGGAGGAAGAAAAACTAAAAAAAAGATACTAAAAACAAAATATTAAAAAGAGGGGCGGAAACAATGATAATGCTTTTCTTCAGCATTTGCCTTACCTGTCACAGCGCCCACCAGTGATCAGCATTTGTCAATCCACAATCTTTTCTTTATTTTCGTATAACCAGACAGCATGTATTGTGGGTAGGGAAGGGGGCTGGGGCAGGGTTTCATGGCCATTATGTGTATATTCTTGTATTCATCGTGGTCTGCAGAGCCCATCGGCAATGATAACCTTCAGGGATGGGGATGAGCCAAGGTATACCTTAACAAAAGACAAGAAAATCTTAGAAACTTGATCTGTATACTGCATTTACAGTAAACTACCATTATACTACTTAATGCTATTATGCTTAAATTTAATAGAGTAAGCTAGAAAGAGAGCTACTACTTTGAAAGAGATTGCTGCGTCATGAGTTACACAATATTGTTACTGCTGTTAGTAGCTTAATATTTACTCTCTTACAATGGTACTTTTGAAAGAAAATATGTATGGCTGTAAAGACTGATATGAGTCCTGTTTATAGTACATTAGTATTTGTCTTACAGCTTTACAGCAAATAGTGCTACTTGCCATGTAAGTAACTCATTTTTTCAATCCTTGAATCTAAATTTTCATATACAGAAAGAGTGACAAATCCACTGCCTTTTCATTGTTGCATGTATTATCAGATTTATCCAATGTGTTCTTTGTAAACAGTCAGAAAACATTTCCCTGTATCAATGTGAATTTTCCACTAAATAAAAAATTACAATGAGACAGAATGGTGTCAGTTTATTTCTTCTTCACTAATAGTAGGTTCCATTGCAGAGTTGGGAGAATCTGTGAATAATGTAAATTATGTTCTGTACAATATGCAGTTTTAAGTACCTGTGGGTAGTGTTTCTGAAATGGAGATTGGCAAACAGCCCACTATTTTCTTGCTGAGGCTGAAAAACTGCCTAAATCCTTTCTTAGATTGATCAAGGATCTGGCACTTGGACTCAGTCTGTATCTCAATTACCTCAGTGTCTTCTCTGGCAGTTGACAACACTGAGAAATGCCCCACATAGAGTCACTTTTTTCCACATGCCTCTTTTTTTTAATTTTAATATATGGTATCTAAAATACTATTGTTCATTTAATTTTTCTCTATATTACAAACAATGGAAAATCCAGGATGGAATTTAACAATATTAGAGAAGGAAAGTTGTTACTCACCATATAGTGGAAATGCTGAATCGTGATAGGCACAACAAAAACATTAACACAATTATAGCTTTCACCAATTAAGGCCTTTGTCAGCAATAGACACACACATGTCTGCAGTCTCAGATAAGGGAGGGATAGTATGGTGGGGGTGGCGGAGAGTGAAGTGCTGTAGTTTAGACGGAGGGCAGAAGAGAAAGTGGGGAGGGGCGGAAGAAGCGGAAAGGAGAGAATATAAAAAGAAAGAAATTAAAAGACTGGGTGTGGCGGTGAAATGATGGCTGTGGAGTGTTGGAATGGGAACAGGGATAGTGCTGGATGGGTGAGGACAGTGACTAATGAAGGTTGAGACCAGAAGGGTTACGGGAACGTAGGTTGTATTTTAGGGGAAGTTCCCACATGCACAATTCAGAAAAGATGGTGTTGGTGGGAAGGATCCATATGGCACTGACTATGAAGCAGTCATTGAGATGAGGGATATCATATTTGGCAGCGTGTTCAGTAACAGGGTGGCCCACTTGTTTTTTGGCCACAGTTTGTCGGTGGCTATTTATGCGGACAGACAGCTTGTTGGTTGTCATGCTTACATAAAATGCAGCACAGTGGTTGCAGCTTAGCTTGTAAATGACATGACTGGTTTCACAGGTAGCCATGCCTTTGATGGGACAGGTGATGTTAGTGACCAGCAGACTGGAGTAGGTGGTGGTAGAAGGATGTATGGGAAAGGTCTTGCATCTACGTCAATTACATGGATATGAGCCACGAGGTAAGGGATTGAGAGCAGGGATTGTGTAAGGATGGATGACTATATTGTGAAGGTTCGGTCGATGGCGGAATACCACTGTAGGAGGAGTGGGAAGGATAGTGGGCAGGATATTTCTCATTTCAGGGCGCTCAGAGAGGTAATTGAAACCCTGGTGGAGAATGTAATTCAGTTGCTCGAGTCCCGGATGGCACTGAGTTACGAGGGGAATGCTCCTCTATGGCTGGACTTTGGGACGTGGCTGGAGACTGGAAAGATAAGGCACAGGAGATTTGTTTTTGTTCACGGTTGGGAGGATAATTACAGTCAGTGATGGCTTCATTGAGACCCTCGGTATATTTTGAGAGGGACTGCCCGTCACTGCAGACATGACGACTACGGGTGGCTAGGCTGAATGGAAGGGACTTTTCTCTATATTTCCTTTCTGTCGTGTGTAATAAACACTAACATGACAAGGTAGAGCATGTTTGGCAGCATCAAACACAGAGGACAATGCTTAATTTTGAATGTGCACCCAGCAATGGGCACAAGCACAATAGACAGAATAACAACACTAGTGGTCAGATCGTCATGTGGTACAGTAAACTATCTGTTGTTACTACCTATCCCCCCACAACCCACTCATTTGTGTACAGCTCTGTAACATTCATGATAATACATTCTTTCATACTTTCCTGGTAAAACAGTTTCACATTAAACAATACCAGAGAAGGAAAGTTGCTACTCACCATATAGTGGAGATGCTGAGTCCCTTGATTGTTGCTTTCAGACCTAAGTTATCTACTCATCTATTTTTTCCAGGCATCACATTGCCCTGGTCCTTCATGTGGCAATAATTCTCTGTCCATCATCATCTCATACACTTTCCAGCTGCTGGCCACACCTTTCTGGGACATAAGCCTCTCCATTGTCTTCTCTCTTCCCACTATCTTCTGGTTTCCATCTTCAATCACTCTTCTTCTCTCTTTTGCATTCACTCCTTCCAGCTACATGCCTTTTTTCATCCTCTTGGTCTTTTGCCCTTCCCTTTTACATCATGTATCTTCTTCTCATTCATTCACTTAACATGTCCATCCCATCAGCACCTCAATTCCTCTATCTGACCCTGTAATGTTTCCTCCTTCACTAATTACCTGATTCTCTCAATGCTTAACTTGTCCAACTTTGTCACTCCAATACCACTTCTCACTAGCTTTTATTTTGCTTGTCTTTCTTCTTTTCATTACCCACATATCCAGTGCATACATCACAAACAGAACATAGTGCACCCAATATGTAAATTATGAGAGGCATCCTTGCTCTGCATCAGCTTCCTAAACACTCTTCTTCCTGGTTGTGATAATAATTTCACACTTACTGATTCTCCATAAAATTCTTATGTTCCTTCTCATAAATATTCATCTAGCAGTTTGTAACCCCCCCCCCCCCCCCCCCCCCAAAAAAAAAAAAAAAAAAAAAAACAACTTCCTCACATTGCCAAATTGACAATTCATTGATGCTTCAGAATGTGTACTGTATATTTTTTTCCTCAATTCATTTCAGTACCTCGTCATTTCTTATTTGATCTACCAATTTAATCTTCAGCATTCTTTTGTATCACCACATTTCAAAAACTTCTATTCTCCTCTTGCCTGAATTGTCTATTTTCCATGTTTCACTTCCATACAGAAAATAATTTCTAATATTGTACTTAAATTTATGTTAACATTTAACAGATCCCTCTTTTTTTAGAAATGCTGTTTTCAATAGCTCGTCCTCATCTTCTGTTATCCCTACGTCAGCCATGATCAGTTACTATGTTTCTCAAATAGCAAAATTCATCAGATACTTTTAGTGTCTCATTTCCTAATCTATTTCTCTCGGCCTTGCGTGATTTAATTCAAACTGCATCCATTATCCTTGTTTTAATTTTGTTGATCTTCATCTTTTAATCTCTTTCACAGCATTATTCATTCTATTTAACTGCTCTTCAAAATCACTTGCGATCTCTGACAAAATTACAATTTCATCAGCAAACCCAGTGATTTATTTCTTTCTGCTGAACTGTAGTCCCTGCACCAAATTTCTCATCGGTTTCCTTCACAGTGTGCAGATTGAATAACATGGGTGGTAGTTACAACCCTGTCTCACTCCCTTGGCAACTACAGCTTCCTTTCATGTTTTTTTAATAATAGCTGCAGTCTCATCTCTGTATTAGTAGTAAATACCCTTGCGCTCATTGTATTTATCTTTACTATTCTCAGAATTGCAGTTCACATTGTCAAAAGCTTTCTCCAATTCTACAAATGCTACAGACATATGAAGACAATATACTTCAATCATCTTTTCAGAGAACTAACAACTAGCAAAAAGACCTACAGTTATTTCATCCAGAACACTGCAAGAACACACATCACCAATGTATCTATGACAGTATTAAGAAGTCTTTCTTATAATAGATACTATCCTCTAATTCATATTGAATTAACAGCGTGCACATACTACAGTTTTGACAGATTGTTCTGCAAGTTTACATGCACTCATAAATGCTTCTATCTTTCAACAGGACATAGAAGCATTTCAGTATCATCCTTCCCATCATTCTCCAATTCTACAAATGCTACAGACATATGAAGACAATATACTTCAATCATCTTTTCAGAGAACTAACAACTAGCAAAAAGACCTACAGTTATTTCATCCAGAACACTGCAAGAACACACATCACCAATGTATCTATGACAGTATTAAGAAGTCTTTCTTATAATAGATACTATCCTCTAATTCATATTGAATTAACAGCGTGCACATACTACAGTTTTGACAGATTGTTCTGCAAGTTTACATGCACTCATAAATGCTTCTATCTTTCAACAGGACATAGAAGCATTTCAGTATCATCCTTCCCATCATGCACAGATTGCAATATCCAGTGCAGTACTGGTATCGAGCAACATTATCTGAGTTGGTCAGTTGATACACTATTATTACTTTGAAATAACTCATATTACACAATTTCAAATGAGCAAAAATGACTTCCTACTGCCAGAAGTAGAGATTAGACCTATCACTGGAAGTGGACATTAATGGTTGTACATTGAATGAAACTCCCTGTATAAAACTCCTTGGGGGTCCAATTGGATGGCAAGTTAAAACCAAATCAACAACAAAGCTAAAGAAATCAAAAAGCTCTGTTCAACTTATCAAACAATGGAAAATCCAGGATGGAATGTAACAGTATTATGAATAAGATACTTACTACCCACCCTATAGCAGAGATGCTGAGTCACTATCCCTCTCCTCCCTGCCTCAACCCACCTCCTTACGCCCCCACTGCCTCTCCCATCATGTGCTGCTGCTCTCAATCTGTCTACAACTGCCATAGACTGTGGTTGCATGTGAGAGTTGCATTTGTGCGCATGTGTTTTGTCCATTTTTGATAAAGGCCTTGTTGCTCATTTTGTGACAGTCTTTTTGTTGTGCCTATCTGTGAATCAGCATCTCCGTCACATGGCGATTAGCAACTATCCTTTTCATGATATTGTTTCAGTCCAACTTATTATAAGCATTTCTCATTCTGTTGACCTAAATACAAGAATATTAGCTTATTTTGCATAACTTCACTTCCTGTTGTCTTACAGAATTATCTTCTGGGATAGTGCACTTAAAATAAATAACATATGATCTTGTGAGTTTTTACACTGACTCCCCAGTACACTTACTCTTTTATGGTTTTGTTGCTGATAGTAAAAATCAGTTTGAACTGAACTGTGATATACACATTCACAAAATACAGTAAAACACAAAAGCAGTTTTCATTTAGACTTTGACTTCTTGTCAAGGGTTTAGAATGGAGCTATGTATGCTCATTATAAGTTGGTTTATTCATAGCTGAATGTCGTGATCCCATTTCTTAAATAACTCAATCTTTGACTAGATGTCTCCATCCATAGTGATCTTCAGTTCTTCATATATTGCTTCATCCAATCGTTTACTTGCTGCTATTCCTCGTGGTCTTCTGTCTTTGATTTTGCCTCGCAAGACGGTCTTTCTAAATATGCCTGAGGAACCAGACGTATCTTTGACTAACAGAGGAAGATAAACTTCTTGTGATGCTAAGTTAATTATAACGGATGCACTGATTCTCCTTGCTGTCCGCGGTATGTGTAGTGCATCATCTACACTGGTAATCAAGAAGCTACCATTTAATGTAAAGGAAGAAGTTGGGAGTTTCAAGCGATTCAATAGAAAATTGAGAACATAACTCACAACTAAACTCAAACATTGAAAAGTTCTGTTAACTATATGGCAAGCTGTAGTGATTGCTGTAAAGTTGCATGACACATACTGTACATTTCTCATTATTTAAAGTACAAGTAATTATTCTGTTTGAGAAGTATCAGTGCAAGCAAATAAATATTAAGCTACCAGTAGAAGTTACACCACAGCTATTTGGTATAACTGGAAAGGCAGTGATTTTCTTTCTAATTTAATCAGCTGACCTTAATTGTTGTAAATATAATAGCTTTAAGCAGTAAAGTCATAGTTTCTTGTTAATTCAGCGTACAGATTAGGCATGTGCGATTTGCTTGTCTTCTGTAATTGTGTGTCATTACTTGTCCCATATATCTAAAGGTTCTCTTTTTTATGGGCTTCACAGAATATGAAGGAATTGCAATGAATAGTACAAGTTAGAAGTGTGCACAGTGAACACTTGCTGCTGACATGCCAGTCTGAATCCTAAGCAGCATGATGATTTCCTCAGACTTCTTTACAAGGCTGGTTAAAAGTAGTGAGCCATCTGCCTCGTTACGTAAATGAAGGGTCGAAGCATTGAGTAGATGACATAGCCTGCCTACAGGGGTATCAGTTACTCTGCAGTGTCAGGTACGGTGCTTGCACCATGCATAAAACGCTCTGTATGGCTCCTGCATACTGTTGTTAGCAAAAACTGTGCATTGAATAATATTTTTAGTTTTCAAAGTTTGTTTCTTGGCCAGTAGCATAGTTGTGGACACTGCTTAGTTATTATCTGGCAGTTGTATAATAAGCAGAATAACAATTTTATAATAAGCAAATACTAGTATAATAATCATAAATTGCTTCTTCTTGTCCTTCAAAATAGTGGTATTTATTATGGTTTGTTGGATCATGCAGTCCAAGCATTAATTGGAGAGTTTCCACCCCTGAAGGTTAGACACTGTACTGCTGGGAGATGAATTGAAATAACATGTTTAACAGAAGGGACCTGGGTATTTGTTTTGTCAATTTCTTGGCTCTCTAAGAAACAAGATATAGTATGTTATGGTGGAGGTGAAGTAAAAGGCCACAGATAAAGTGATAGAGATCAAGAGTAGTCATGTCAGAGTAAAAGGTAAGTGAACAGACAAATCATGTATAATCTACATCTACATCTATACTCCGCGAGCCACCTTACGGTGTGTGGCGGAGGGTACTTATTGTACCACTATCTGATCCCCCCTTCCCTGTTCCATTCACGAATTGTGCGTGGGAAGAACGACTGCTTGTAAGTCTCCGTATTTGCTCTAATTTCTCGGATCTTTTCGTTGTGATCATTACGCGAGATATATGTGGGCGGTAGTAATATGTTGCCCATCTCTTCCCGGAATGTGCTCTCTCGTAATTTCGATAATAAACCTCTCCGTATTGCGTAACGCCTTTCTATGAAGTGTCCGCCACTGGAGCTTGTTCAGCATCTCCGTAACGCTCTCGCGCTGACTAAATGTCCCCATGACGAATCGCGCTGCTTTTCGCTGGATCATGTCTATCTCTTCTATTAATCCAACATGGTAAGGGTCCCATACTGATGAGCAATACTCAAGAATCGGACGAACAAGCGTTTTGTAAGCTACTTCTTTCGTCGATGAGTCACATTTTCTTAGAATTCTTCCTATGAATCTCAACCTGGCGCCTGCTTTTCCCACTATTTGTTTTATGTGATCATTCCACTTCAGATCGCTCCGGATAGTAACTCCTAAGTATTTTACGGTCGTTACCGCTTCCAATGATTTACCACCTATGGCATAATCGTACTGGAATGGATTTCTGCCCCTATGTATGCGCATTATATTACATTTATCTACGTTTAGGGAAAGCTGCCAGCTGTCGCACCATGCATTAATCCTCTGCAGGTCCTCCTGGAGTACGTACGAGTCTTCTGATGTTGCTACTTTCTTGTAGACAACCGTGTCATCTGCAAATAGCCTCACGGAGCTACCGATGTTGTAAACTAAGTCATTTATGTATATTGTAAACAATAAAGGTCCTATCACGCTTCCCTGCGGTACTCCCGAAATTACCTCTACATCTGCAGATTTTGAACCGTTAAGAATGACATGTTGTGTTCTTTCTTCTAGGAAATCCTGAATCCAATCACAAACCTGGTCAGATATTCCGTAAGCTCGTATTTTTTTCACTAAACATAAGTGCGGAACCGTATCAAATGCCTTCCTGAAGTCCAGGAATACGGCATCAATCTGCTCGCCAGTGTCTACGGCACTGTGAATTTCTTGGGCAAATAGGGCGAGCTGAGTTTCACATGGTCTCTGTTTGCGGAATCCATGCTGGTTATGATGAAGGAGATTTGTATTATCTAAGAACGTCATAATACGAGAACACAAAACATGTTCCATTATTCTACAACAGATTGACGTAAGCGAAATAGGCCTATAATTATTCGCATCTGATTTATGACCCTTCTTGAAAATGGGAACGACCTGCGCTTTCTTCCAGTCGCTAGGTACTTTACGTTCTTCCAGCGATCTACGATAAATTGCTGATAGAAAGGGGGCAAGTTCTTTAGCATAATCACTGTAGAATCTTAAGGGTATCTCGTCTGGTCCGGATGCTTTTCCGCTACTAAGTGATAGCAGTTGTTTTTCAATTCCGATATCGTTTATTTCCATATTTTCCATTTTGGCGTCCGTGCGACGGCTGAAGTCAGGAACCGTGTTACGATTTTCCGCAGTGAAACAGTTTCGGAACACTGAATTCAGTATTTCTGCCTTTCTTCGGTCGTCCTCTGTTTCGGTGCCATCGTGGTCAATGAGTGACTGAATAGGGGATTTAGATCCGCTTACCGATTTTACATATGACCAAAACTTTTTAGGGTTCTTGTTTAGATTGTTTGCCAATGTTTTATGTTCGAATTCGTTGAATGCTTCTCTCATTGCTCTCTTTACGCTCTTTTTCGCTTCGTTCAGCTTTTCCTTATCAGCTATGATTCGACTACTCTTAAACCTATGATGAAGCTTTCTTTGTTTCCGTAGTACCTTTCGTACATGATTGTTATACCACGGTGGATCTTTCCCCTCGCTTTGGACCTTAGTCGGTACGAATTTATATCTCTAAACATTATCTTTCCTTCCCCTGACAACTCACTTTTTTTCCCTCAGTGATGGGGCTGAAGCATGTTGCATTGGCAGATCACATAAAGCACATTTACAAAAGTGTTGTTCCCATGGGTAAGAGGTGTGCACTGCATTATGGCAGTCCATTATGAGATCTGCTATCGGGGTTACCATGACGTTCTCATGTAATCTGTAGTTAATGCAGAAGAAAATTCATTGTACTAAATAAAAACTTGACCAAATCTTACTGTTTCATATTCTAAAATTTCACTCTATGCTTCCATTTTATCATGGCAATTTGTCAGTAAAAGCTATTTATCTTACTTGTTAACTTGAACTGCCTCTTCATAGAGAATCATATTATTTAGTTGGGTGATACCTTTCCCATGGACAGAAATGGCAAGGTAGAGTTGTCACTTGAAAAATGACCTACATGCTCAAATTTTTGGCACTAGTAATTGTGCCCATGGTACAGCTACAATTAGCAGTGCCAGCCCATAAAACTTAGGTCAAGTTATATTTAAATTATCCCTTTTTAATAACACATTTGTTGATGGGGAAGTTTGTCAATGAATCTTTGAATGAATTAAGCACAGCAAGTCCATTCTTTTAATTGGAAAAATCAATGGAACAATTTGCAAGTGCAGGGAAAGGAAAGTTGGCTCTGTACAATTTATATTTAAAAGGATCTGTGAGAGATATAAGCTGCAAATGGTTTAAGGAACCGTGTTGTTCATGTGTTTTTACAGGAAATCATTGTAAAGAGCTCTCCCTCAGAGTTGCATGATTTCATGTTTACTTCTACATTTTCATTTACCAGTGATCTCCTCAGAATCACAAAGTGGCGAAGTTCATGCTGAAGTTAACTCCTGCTGCTCCATTATGTGCCTAAAAGTGTCATTTTCTACTGACACACTTAAACTTCCAGCACTTTATACATACTGTTATAATTTGCAAGCATCCAAAGGAATTATGCACTTGTGATCACTTCTCGTTAAACTTCTTAATTGGGAGTATAATACAGACTTGCAGCAGCAAGCCCATCAATAATGTAATCACCACCCCCTGCCCTCCCCCCAACAAGATTTGCATGCTGATGATTATGCTGTATAGGGCCACAAATCCTCATCATCCACCACCACCACCACCACCACCACCACCACCACCACCACCACCACCACCGTCTGTCTTCATACACACCTCAATGCTTCTACACATGCTCAACTAACAGGTGCAGTTAGTATGCTGAGGTTGGCAGTAAGTGGTTGCTCTATAGGGTTGCTTTTGTAAATCCACTTCTCTACACCACAATGTGTTTGTGTCACATACACCCAGCAGAACCATTCACCACAATGAAGCAGTATTCCTTGAATTGAAAAGAAGTATATAAATAAATAATATGAAAAAGAAAGCTCAAGGAAACTACTCTTGAAATGCCCTCATCAATTTTTTGTGGATGAACAGTGCTTCAGCTAATGCTCCATGCTTATGGTTAAGAAAGCATGATCTAGCATATTATTGAGATCTGGTTCAGTAGCAGATTAAACAACAATTTATGTTTTTTAAGGGTGAAAAGAAAACAAATTGCATTTTTCCTAACAAATATTTGTTTACTACAAACTTGCTTTTAGCTTATTGGGCAATCACCTGGAAATAATACACATTCATTGGTCATGAGATTAGGCAGAAAAAAGTAAAATCTAAGCATATCATTCATGTTACATATTGAATATGTTGCAATAGTGAGTGCTTTGTACTTACTACAGTGTGGCACAGCTTTACGAGGACATACATTGTTAGCAGATACATTAAAATGTACATAGTGCCCTATGTACAAAAGATATATTTCTATGCAGACATCACCTGGTCTGTAATTGCTAACACAACACACGTTCACATAAAATTGTTTTTCTTATTTTTGCACTAAGAATTTTAAGATATTTGATACATAACACAAGTGACGAGAACTTGATTTGACAGTTTTCTGCTTAATGTTGTGACCAACAGGTCTCTGCATTTGTGATACCTGTAGTTTTCAGCGTGTGACTTCTTGCATACTAACGATGTTTGTCGACACTAGTCAGCTACCACAGCTTAATAAACCAAAAGCTTGCTAGTACATTTGGTGAGGTGTGTGTACATTGAATATGTTCACTTTTCTCCAAATTCATGCACGTAAGGAAAGAACAGAAGGAATGTGTGCCGACTGGTGGTGTGAATTACTTGCTGGTTTGAGCTGAAGGAGACTCATTTAAACATTTTGTCTTCTTGTATACCATTTTAACACTTAATTTTTTTGGCTTTTCACTATCACAGCTTGTTGAACACTAATCCGCTGTACACCTAGTGCCTTCCAGCAAATTGCTTTGTTTCTCTGTAAATAGTAATAATCTGTAACATTATGTAAAATACTGGTTCCTTATTTAGAGTTTTGGCTCACTGGTTCAGTGTAGAATCGTCAAGACTAATACTCACAGGGCTGCCTGGCTCAGTCGTAGACTGGTAAAATTTAATGTGATGATAAGCACTGGAAATGTCTTATTATCAGAAAAAAAATTAAGACGCACAATTGTTTTGATTTTGCGTTAAATTTTAGATCATTCTGTAATTACCAAGAAAGCATGGTGGTATTTAAACCAACCTTTGGCTAATGCACTTACGCACAGCTGTCAGTAACTTCTAGAAACTAGAGTAGCTATAGCAAAGCAGCTTTCTTAGTATTTATTCCAGTTTGTGAAATGCATGGAACAGTGATTCATTAATTTTGCTTGCCTGGCACAGATATCAATACCATAGGAGAGACTCTACTATATAAGAATGTTAAAAAGCCACTGTGTTAGAGTATGGCATTTGGAATTACTGGCAAACAAGGATAATTGTTCTAATATTTTAGCATAAATTTCATAAGCAGGAAGGAAATAGTAGATGTGTTGACTGGGAGTGAAATGTAGATGGTTTACAAAAGTGGTCACTTTTAGAATCACCATCCGGTTTACACTGGAGAATGATTTGTATGCCTCAGTTTTGAGCAGTTACAAACTGTAGGTAAAAACTAAAGAAATTGCAAAAGGTGGCATTTTAAGGAGATGGGACGTGAATAAACTGAAAGAGCCAGGGGTTGTTCAGAGTTTGAGAGGGAGTGATTGACTAGAACAGGGAACAGGAATACAGGAGAAGATGGATAGGTAGCTTTGAGAGGTGAAATAGTGAAGGCAGCAGAGGGTCAGATAGGTAAAAAGACAAGGCCTAGTAGAAATCCTTAGGTAAACCAGGAGGTATTGAATTTATTGATGAATGGAGAAAATATAAAAATGAAGCAAATGAAAGGGAATACAAACATCTAAAAAATGAGACTGACAGGAAGTGCAAAATGGCTAAGCTAGACGACAAATGTAAGGATTTAGATTTGTATTATTTCATTGGGGAAAAGATAGATACCGCCTACAAGAAAATTAAAGAGGCCTTTGGACAAAAGAGAAACAAGTGTACGAATGTCAAGAGTACAGATGGAAAACCAGTTCTAAGCATAGAAGGGAAAGCAGACAGGAGTATACAGTGTGTCCATATATAGGGGAGACGAACTTGAAGGCGGTATTGTAGGAATGGAAGAGGACGTAGAAGAAGATGAGATCGGAGATATGATACGGAGAGAAGAATTTGACAGAGCACTGAAAGACTGAAGTCGAAACAAGGCCCCAGGAACAGATGATGTTGTGTCTGAACTACTTATAGCCTTGGGAGAACCACCACAACAAAACTCTTCAATCTGGTGTGCAAGATGTATGAGACAGGTGAAATATTCTCAGACTTCAAGAAGAATGTAATAATTCTAATTCCAAAGAAAGCAGGTGCTGACAGGTGTGAATATTACCAAACTATCAATTTAATAAGTCACATTTGCAAAAGATTAACATGAATTCTTTACAGAAGAATGGAAAAACTGATAGAAAACCACCTCAGGGGAAATCAGAGAAATGTAGAGTACGTGAGGCAGTACCGACTCTAGAACTTATCTTAGAAGACAGGTTAAGGAAAAGCAATGCCTACACTAATAGCATTAGAGAAAGCTTTTAACAGTGTTGACCGGAATACTCCCGGAAGGTAGCAGGAGTAAAACACAGTAAGCAAAAGGCTATTTACCGATTGCACAGAAACCAGACGGCAGTTACAAAAGTTGAGGAGCATGAAAGGGAAGCAGTGGCTGAGAAGGGAGTGAAACATGGTTGTAATCCATTGCTGATATTATTCAATCTGTACACTGATCAAGCAGTAAAGGAAACCAAAGAAAAATGTGAAGAAGGTACAGGGAGAAGAAATAAAAGTTTTGAGATTTGCCAATGACATTGTAATTATGTCACAGACAGCAAAGACTTGGAAGAGCCAGTTGAACAGAATGAACAGCATCTTGAAAGGAGGATATAAAATGAACATATACAAAAGAAAAACAGGATAATGGAATGTAGTCAAATTAAATCAGGTGATGCTAAGGGAACTAGGTTGGGAAATGGGACACGTAAAGCAGCAGATGAGTTCTGCTATTTCGGCAGCAAAATAATTGATGATGGCCAAACTAGAGAAGATATGAAATGAGACAAATTTAATAACATCGAATTTAGATTTGTGTTAAGAAGTCTTTTCTGAAGGTATCTGTCTGGAGTGTAGCCATGTATGGAAGTGAAACATGGATGATAAACAGCTTACACGAGAATAGAAGCTTTTGAAAAGGGGTGCTACAGGAGAATGCTGAAGATTCAATGGCTAGCAGGGAGAAAAGAAATTTGTGGCATAACCTGACTAGAAGAAGAGATTGGGATTGGTTGACAGGACACATTCCAAGACATCAAGGGATTACCAATTTAGTATTAGAGAAAAGTATAGGGAGTAAAATTGTACAGTGAGACCAAGAGATGAATACTGTACGCAGATTCAGAGGAACGTAAGTGGCAGTAGTTGTTTGAAGTAAAGAAGGCTGCACAGGATAGAGTAGCATGGAGAGCTGTATCAAACCAATTTTCGGTCTGACAACCACAACTACTACAGTTCTTGTCCGAGCACTGTGACTCAGATTCCAACATTAGAAACTTCAGTGGGTGATTTTACAAGAGGAACCATCTGTTGCACACAAGTCTACTTTGAAATTCTAAGAGTTGTGTGTTCATAGAGAACCCCAGAACATATTTCATTCAGTTGTATAGATATCACAGATATTGGGACTCATACAGAATTGTGTGCAGGTATTTCCAACATAGCATCCTCTGAATTGAAAATGAGCAACAGGGTAAATAATGCAGATACCAGGCATTCTCTACTAGGTTATTACTGTTGAGAAACGATGTATATACTCCACCTTTTTCAGAAATGCACTCAAATCGTAAGTTATATTATTCCGAATCTACAAGCATGCTGTTATACTTTAAAAAGACAGATATCGTATGCTGTAATAGCATGACACGCTTCAAGAATTTAGCACCATTCTCAGGTGTTGTGGGACATACACCTGCATTCTTTGGTGGCAGAAGATGTGTAGGAAATGTGTATCTGTGCATAAAATTAATCACAGGGTCATGAGGACAAGGGTGATGACTATACTAAAATGCAGAAAATACCTACTCTCAATACAGAGAGTATCTTCATGAAAAAATCTCATTTTGCACAAAAGACATTTAATTGAATTGTTTATTTTTTTCTGAATGTTTAACAATCTTTTCATGGGCTAATTCAGATTCCAAATATTCAGTTTCCTTCTGTCAGCATTTATACCCATTCACACACTGCACTGTGTAATGTAACTCACATTATAAAGGAGAATGTATAAGGTTATGTATTAACAGACAGAAGCACCTAATGAAAGCCAATTTTGCAAAGTACACTAGCAACCAATTATAAGTGGTAAGGTACACTCATTGTTTCTTAACTTATTACAAATTCTATTATATTAGCAAAAAGCATCTAAAAAAACATCACTCTTTCTCTTACACAATTCAGCTTCTGTTTTTATCCATTACTCTATATTAACTATTTATGCAACATACCTGATTTCAGAGAACACTGGCAGTGGTTTACATACTGGAAAAGTTAGTTCAGGTATGTTGGGAAACTCCATGCCAACTTTGTATAAACAGATTCCTCACAGAAAACAGCTGTGTCACCTACCTCAGAGGTTCTTGACTCTGTGATGAACAGCTTTTTTAGTAATTTAAATAACAATATCTGAATTATATCACATGTATACAATGGTTACTTATTTCAAGTTTAACTACAGCAAAAAAAAGAAGCAAAATTCATTAGGCCTAATAAAGGTGTCTTACTATTACCAAAAGTGTAGTGATGTACTGCACACATATTTGTAAAGACAGTATTAGCACTGAGTTTATAATAGTTAAAAAGGGACTCATAATTCATTAATGCAGTGCAATGCACTCATATTTCTGTCATCTGAATACCTGTGTGTGTGTGTGTGTGTGTGTGTGTGTGTGTGTGTGAACAGCTTTCCACCTCTACAATTAAAATTTTTAAATCTTACGTATGAAACAAGTCACTTTAGAAAACAGTTACTGGTAAACTATCCAGTGGGTACAATGAGTGTGGACACTACTGTAACAAACAAAGTGTGTTCCCTGAATGTTAGTAATTGGAAACCCTTGTTTTGATATTTGACTTCATCTGCATTATTCTGTATTCAAACACATTTGCCATTACAATCTTCGCATTTGCTAAGTTTTGCAGCACCTGGTAAATTATTTAGCAGCACACACACACACACACACACACACACACACACACACACACACACACACACACACCCTTGGCAATCTGCAAATAAACAATAATTTAACCACAGATCATAAACATCTGTCACAACAAGAATATGCATACATGAAACATACACTACTCAGGTTTTACTGTAAAATACCAGTAAACCAGAACAAGTTCAGATCTGATGCATGTGGTCCACCAGATAAAGAATTGTGTAAATTATGGGGAAAATATTAAGGTAATCATATATTGCCTTGCTCTTACGTATAACATCATACGATGGATGTAAAAAAATTAAGTTTAATTGTAACAGTTGACAGATAGTATTTAGTTATTGGTAACTTAAGTGCATTCAGTCAGTTGATGTAAATCCTATGTAGTGGGAATATCTTATGTAGGCTTATTGAATATGACTCAGAGTTTGTAACTTATTGCAAATACCATAATTATTTTGCAAATTCAGCACAGTAGTCTCACTGACCTGTAGAAGTAATAAAGTATTTCCCATACAGGAAAAATGTAAAAGAACCAAGAGATATAACACATGGCTTGTGGCATTGTTTTATATTTTCAACAAGTATATTCACAAATGTATAAAACAAAAATACACTATCAGAATTTAGAAACATTAAATTTCAGTTACAAAATGCAACATTGCTGCACAGAGCAGTCTCTCATATATACAAACCATATAATACTTAATACTTCTGTAGTAAAATTAAATACTTTGGTTGAGAAACAAAAGCTCTCAATCTTTCATATATGTCTATCACAGAATGCTGTGCATAACACGAACAACACATATTAGATGCGGGCGAGGTAGCGAAGAATTATTAACATTCAACATTATTTAAACACTCTAGCAAATAAATGGACTTTGCACCTAATTACATGAAATCAAATTTCGTTAAGAGGCTGCTGATTTTGTACACAAACAGAGCACTGTAAGCGAGTTACTAAAAACTGAAAGGCCTCCTGCAACTGCTAAAGCTTTGCTAGCACCACCGCGTAGGAAAAAATTCGCACACACAGAGACATCAATGAGATCTTCTGTTTTACAGAAAATTATGTTGCTCTGCATATTACATCTACTGATACGGAGTCCTGGGATTTACGTTTATCATCTCCGAGGTGCTCTTCCCACATTTTACATGGATGAACAGGAACACTATCCCCAGGAAAAGGCAGACGGATCCTACGACTATGTAGGCAATGCCAAGAAACGGATTTTTCCCACCTAGTAGCGACGTAGTTGATAATATCATGTATTTGGTGCCATTAAAGGCGTTTACTTGGTAGTTATATTGAACTCTTAGAGTGTAGTTACCACGAGGTAGTCCATCGACGTAACCGGTTGCATTATGGTTGACGAGCCGGTAGAGCTTCCTGAACTCGGGCAAGGCTGCAGTTCTCATCCACACAATGAGGTCCTCATTCTGGAAACCGTTGTTCTCCGGGTCGTCGGGATCGAGCTCGTAGACAGGTTTAGCCCAGCGGAGGGGTTTGGCGTAACCCTGGAAGGCTGCAGACAAGTTTCCGTTGGGTGCAGGTGGGTTGCGAAATTTGATTTGCTTGTCAGACGGCCAGGCGATTCCCTTGCGCAGCATTGGGACTTCCTGATTGTCCATCCGGTGTGAAAGAATCGTCAGTTTGTCACTGAAGAGTGAGTTGGCGATAGCACCGCAGGGAGCTATAGGCATTTTGTTGGTAGTGTCGTTCGTGTAGTCATACGGGCTGCAATCCTTCGAGGGAGGCTGATCGAGTTGGCCCAACAGCTGGTTGTCGTCACGTGACTTTACGTACCGCCGGTGGTTCTGGTAGAAATTGGACAGCCCATAGTACATGTACACCTTGCCGGCGAATTCTTCGGTAAGTGTGAAGTCCTCCTGACAGATGCACGTCCGGTTCTTGTCGATGACGTCGGAGCATCTTTCTGAGCCGTGAACTCGCTTATCCGGCAGGTACTCCTTACACTCGGTGTAATCGAGTGTGAATTCCTTTACTTCGTACGAAAAGTGCAGCAGACCTATACCGACAGGGATGAAGGCGATGCCGATGACGAAGAACGTTGGTAGCACTGTGCCGGCTGTCAATATCGGCTGCCATGCTGCCAACCGTTGCTGTTTGAAGGCGCTGTCTGCAGGTCGCTTAGACTTCACAACCGCCTCGTCGATATTAGTCATCATGGGTGGGTCCGTGCTGTGCTGCGTACTTTAACCCAGAGAGGTGCAATCCACGTTACCTTCACTGTCTGTGACACAGGCGAAGTTGTAGCCAGAATAGTGGGAACAACGCAGCAATTGTTTGTCACTGCACGCAAGTGCTTTCACCTTGGCCCCAGGCCAGATTTGGCAAACTACTGCTTTACTTTCTGCTCTCGTCGCAAACACATTCACACGCGACCGTACTAAATCAAGCACTAGGAACGACGTCTGTCACTTGGTTCAATTCGAATCTAGCACGAGAGGTAAACACGATACTGGTATGCATTCGGCAGCACGGCATTCACGTTACCTTGCAACGCCTCCCTTCGACTGACGCGACCTCACTCTTCTGCGCATGCGCAATGGCTGCCGCGGTTCTGACGTCAATATCGTCGATCGGGTGGGGGGACAGCATACAGCTGTGTCCCAACAGCGCCAGCGCAGGTTTGCGAACTGTGTTCTACAGTTGCCGGCTAATAACTAACGATCGGCAATTATCAGGAGATGTTGTGCAGGAATGTAACTCCGTTCTAGATTACGGAATGCTAGTTATCGCGCTTAATTTGTCCCAGCATACGACATTTCTAACCGAAAAGTCAGTAGTGCGTTACATTTGTCTTTATTCAAGTCTTTTGCTGTCATGTTAATTGACGATTTGAACATCGATCGACGAGTCTCACTGACGTCGTTTTAAAAATAAGAAAAAGTGAAAGTGCGGTCGGTGTGCGTTGGTCTGACCTCAATTTGCTTTTTCTGCGTGTTGAAACAAACAATGCAATAGTGCTGCTAGTATGATAGTTACTGGAACCTGAAAAAAAAAAAAAAAAATGTTCGTATAGATCAAGCACGTATAATTTTATACATCGAATATAAAGTACTCGGGTCAGTTTGCAGCGTCAGTGACGAATTACGGTTTCTTGCTCTGCTGAAAAGACCCCGCAAGGCTGGAGCACGTGATGTGGTGCACTTTGTTGTGCCTTTGTATTACTTCAAAGAATTTCAGCTTCCGACTATAGGCAACAATTTCTTGAAATAGTTCTAGTTAACTGCGAATTTTTTGTCCTGTAAAACCTCCACGAACGATTTCGTCATTAATGTCGTAGGGGGAGGGTTAGAAGGCTGCAGTCATGATAGGAAAAAAATTCCAGAAACCGACCTCACTTCGTGACCCGCAAGACGCATACCAGCCGTATTAATTCAGCGTCAGTTTGTAGGAAGCCGAAACAGGTAATGGATAATGGAAACTGACCTTTATATCCAGAGCCATTATACGTGGAATTTCAAAACAATTTCGTCTTCGGCGAAACTAAAACGAGTTTCCCTCGAAATCCCCGTCCACTAACTCTAGATTCCGGATACGATTTTGCTCGTGTTACTAAGGCACGCCCGCGAGACGTATACTATTTACGTGTTACAATGCATATTCAGTGTCTCTTGTCCCAGTGTCTAGATTATTTTGTGGTACTGGTGCTACGACAGCTGCTAATACTGCGAAATGCGAACTACTCTGCCATGCAGCGAAAACGGTCAGCTTGATGGCCACGAATTTTTGTTGGAAATCCAAATTGGGTTTACCGCCCGTTTGCGTTGTTGGTGGGTCTGTCTCCTGGACATATGCTATGGTAACAGAGGTCTTTTGCGTCTCCCTCTCCTATGATCTATTGCTTCCTTCTTAATGTTGCTATACGTGCTGCCCTACGGAGCATCATCCAGGATCTAAAATCTTTTCCACCCCCGGCCCCTCTTCACCTCAGATTCCTCTCTAAGACTGTTTTTATAAGCCCTTCCGTCTTTATAAATATATGTCCATTCCACTTTTGTTTCCTTCTTTTTATTAAATCCAGTAATGTCTGCTCACCCATTCTTCTCAGTGCTTCCACAGTTTTGAATTTTCTACACAAAACACGATTATTAGTCTTTTCCTCGAAGTTTTATAGGGAAAAAAAGTGGTTCAAATCGCTCTGAGCACTATGGGACTTAACATCTGAGGTCATCAGTGCCCTAGACTTAAAACTACTTAAACGTAAGAACATCACACACATCCATGCCCGAGGCAGGATTCGAACCTGCGACCGTAGCAGCCGCGCGGTTCCGGACTGAAGCTCCTAGACCGCTCGTCCACAACGGCCGGCGAAGCTTTGTCCATATTGTTGCAGAAAACTCTCCTTTTCTTACAAAAAGCCTCTTTCGCCATTGTTATCGTGCTTTTAATTTCAGTACCGCTTACCAGTCGGTTGCTAAACTGCTCTCTAGGTATTTAAAGCTTTACACATTTCTCCATTCAGGTTTATCTTTATCCCTTTATTTCCTTCTAGTGCCATAACTTTTATTGTCTTTGTATTCATTTTTCATTTCGTAACTAGTTCCTTTAGCTTCAGTGGCATTCACTATATCCTGTATTTTTTTCTCATCTGTTGCTAGAAGGACTACGTCGTTTGCAAACTCCATATTCTTCTTCTTCCAGTTATTGCCCCATTGTCATCTAGGGGGTAGGGGTCAGCCATATTTTCTAATTTTACATTGAATAGGATAGGAGACAACCACCGTGACGTGTATGGCGGAGGATACGTCCCACTGTATTAGTTGTAAGAGCTTTTTCCCGTTCCATTCTCGGATGAAGAACTGGAAAAATGATTGCTTAAATGTCTCGGTGCCGTAAATAATATAATCTTATCCTCACGATATCTTTGGGTGCGGTAAGTAGGGTATTGTTATATATTCCTAGAGTCATCTTTTTAATATCGGTTCTTGAAACTTTGTTAAAAGACTTTCTAGGGATAGACAGAAACTATCTTGAAATACCTGCCAATTCAGTATCTCTGTGACACTTTCCCACTGTTCAAACTAACCTGCGACCATTCGTGCTGCCCTTCTCTGGATACGTTCAGTATCCCCTGTTAGACCTATTTGACACGGAATCCAAACACTTGAACCATTTTTTAGGGTGGGTTGCAGGAGTGATCTGTAGCCAGTCTCCCTTGTAGAGTGATTGCCTTTTTCGCAGAATCCTATCAATGAAAAGAAATGTGCCACTTACTTTACATAGACTGAGCCTTTGTCATATTTCTAGTAAGTGTTACACCAGATCTTTGTATGAACTGACTGATTCCAGTGGCGACTCATTAACATTATAGTCGTAGGATACAAAGTCTTTTCGTTATGTGATGTGCACAATTTTATATTTCTGAACATTTAAAGCAAATTGGCAATCTTTGCAACACTTTGACATCTGAATGTTAATGCAGCTTCTTTCAGACAGTATTTTTGTGCAGTTCATTTGCGATTCCATTCCCTGCGACCCCTTGCTTCCTTCTTGATGCTGCTGTATGTGCTGTCGTTCGTCACATCATCCAGAGAAAACCCAGAATGAAGTCTGACACTTGTGCGGCACTGTTTCAAGAGGGGGAGACCCCGGAGATGCAAACGTGTAAATCGTTCAGTTCAGAGAGGCCATAAAGACCGGTGGGTTACAATAATGTATATTCTCGGAATTAAAAAGTTGATGTGAAATTTTAATTGACCCCCGCGCCCTCCTTTAATGAGATCTGAGGGACCCTTACTCCACGCCCCATTATGAGCTCACACAATTAATGGAGGCCCCATTATCAGATAGACGAGGAAGCAGGCACAGGACGAATTCAGAGACGCGCTGCTAGCGCGTAACACGTCGGTAAAGCCTGTAAGAAAGTGTAACACAAGTGCTCGTGGAATTGCAGTGGGAAACCTCGGAAGAGAGATGACGTAGTTAACGCTGGATAAGTTTTCGGAATCTGTGGTCGAAGAAGACTCTGTGGTGTCACCGCCAGACACCACACTTGCTAGGTGGTAGCTTTAAATCGGCCGCGGTCCACTAGTACATGTCGGACCCGCGTGTCGCCACTGTGTGATCGCAGACCGAGCGCCACCACAAGGCAGGTCTCGAGATACGGACTAGCACTCGCCCCAGTTGTACGACGACTTTGCTAGCGACTACACTGACGAAGCCTTTCTCTCATTTGCCGAGAGACAGTTAGAATAGCCTTCAGCTAAGTCAATGGCTACGACCTAGCAAGGCGCCATTAGTAACATTGCATGTATCTATGGAGTCTCACTTCTATCGCCACAATCTCCAGATGTACCACAAGGACGGATTAAAGTTAAGTATTCCAGAAGCTACGTACTTTTCTTTATAGCATTCATTACGTATCCTGTTTCAGACCTCACGCCATCCTGCTTTAGCTTAGCGCGTGCCTTTCGGCTTCCTCTCATTGTGTCTAGGCTGTCTTGTCTAGACACAACAGACTCTGTGACCATTATGTTCACACCGTCGCGTACGTCCTGTACGGATCACGAGGAACACATAGGAACGATTAGAGCGCGTACGGAGACGCACGAATAACACACGAATGGAATAGGACAGGAACTCGATAATACTGCTACCATGTATCCTTGGCCATGCACTGTAAAGTGGCTTGTGGCCTGCGAGTAGAGGTAGACCTCCGTTCTATACAAACCACTGTTACTTTTCACGCAAGGAAGTTTCACAGTTGCAGTATTAATTCTGAAAATAAAATTGATATTAATTAGATTTATTGCACTTTTATGTGAAATTTACTGTCGGAAAAAGTTGCTACATCAAAAAGCAATAATGTAGGGTATTGAAATTTCCGGAATACATTTGTCTACGTAAGATATATACGTGATTAACATTGCAAGTTCACTAACGTAAGCGCTAGGTAAGCCACTGAAATCCAATATACTGGTGCATTACTGTTGTACCTCCCCAGAACGTTGAATGCATACATGCAGACGTGCGTGCATTATGTTGTACAGGTGCCGGACGCCAGTTTGTGGGATGGAGTTCCGTGCCCATTGCACGCGGTCCGTCCACACAGAGACGGTTAACGCTGTTTGTGGGTGACGCAGGAGTTGCCGACCGTAAATATCCCATGGCCCTGAGCACTATGGGACTTAACATCTGAGGTCATCAGTCCCCTAGAACTTAGAACTACTTAAACCTAACTAACCTAAGGACATCACCCATGTCCATGCCCGAGGCAGGATTCGAACCTGCGACCGTAGCAGTCGCGCGGTTCCGGACTAAAGCGCCTAGAACTGCTCGGCCATCGCGGCCGGCTGATATCCCATATGTGCGCGATTGTAAGCAGATCTGGTGATCGAGCAGGCCATGCATGCTCTGTAGAGAATGATGGTGTAGCAGGACTTTGAATTTCGCCGCGCTACACTCGTTCCCTCACATATACACTCCTGGAAATTGAAATAAGAACACCGTGAATTCATTGTCCCAGGAAGGGGAAACTTTATTGACACATTCCTGGGGTCAGATACATCACATGATCACACTGACAGAACCACAGGCACATAGACACAGGCAACAGAGCATGCACAATGTCGGCACTAGTACAGTGTATATCCACCTTTCGCAGCAATGCAGGCTGCTATTCTCCCATGGAGACGATCGTAGAGATGCTGGATGTAGTCCTGTGGAACGGCTTGCCATGCCATTTCCACCTGGCGCCTCAGTTGGACCAGCGTTCGTGCTGGACGTGCAGACCGCGTGAGACGACGCTTCATCCAGTCCCAAACATGCTCAATGGGGGACAGATCCGGAGATCTTGCTGGCCAGGGTAGTTGACTTACACCTTCTAGAGCACGTTGGGTGGCACGGGATACATGCGGACGTGCATTGTCCTGTTGGAACAGCAAGTTCCCTTGCCGGTCTAGGAATGGTAGAACGATGGGTTCGATGACGGTTTGGATGTACCGTGCACTATTCAATGTCCCCTCGACGATCACCAGTGGTGTACGGCCAGTGTAGGAGATCGCTCCCCACACCATGATGCCGGGTTTGGCCCTGTGTGCCTCGGTCGTATGCAGTCCTGATTGTGGCGCTCACCTGCACGGCGCCAAACACGCATACGACCATCATTGGCGCAAAGGCAGAAGCGACTCTCATCGCTGAAGACGACACGTCTCCATTCGTCCCTCCATTCACGCCTGTCGCGACACCACTGGAGGCGGGCTGCACGATGTTGGGGCGTGAGCGGAAGACGGCCTAACGGTGTGCAGGACCGTAGCCCAGCTTCATGGAGACGCTTGCGAATGGTCCTCGCCGATACCCCAGGAGCAACAGTGTCCCTAATTTGCTGGGAAGTGGCGGTGCGGTCCCCTACGGCACTGCGTAGGATCCTACAGTCTTGGCGTGCATCCGTGCGTCGCTGCGGTCCGGTCCCAGGTCGACGGGCACGTGCACCTTCCGCCGACCACTGGCGACAACATCGATGTACTGTGGAGACCTCACGCCCCACGTGTTGAGCAATTCGGCGGTACGTCCACCCGGCCTCCCGCATGCCCACTATACGCCCTCGCTCAAAGTCCGTCAACTGCACATACGGTTCACTTCCACGCTGTCGCAGCATGCTACCAGTGTTAAAGACTGCGATGGAGCTCCGTATGCCACGGCAAACTGGCTGACACTGACGGCGGCGGTGCACAAATGCTGCGCAGCTAGCGCCATTCGACGGCCAACACCGCGGTTCCTGGTGTGTCCGCTGTGCCGTGCGTGTGATCATTGCTTGTACAGCCCTCTCGCAGTGTCCGGAGCAAGTATGGTGGGTCTGACACACCGGTGTCAATGTGTTCTTTTTTTCATTTCCAGGAGTGTAACTTATACAGTCGCAGCTGTATGAGCGCTCGACGGCAGAGAAAATATTTATAAGAAAATGAAGGTACAAAAATTGTAACTGTTTTTGTTTTCTACCCGCTATTGTCTCTTGAGAGCGAAAGCTTAACTTCACTTATTCGATAGTCTTGGTATGATTCAGACGTAAAAACTTATTCGTTAGTCTTGGTCTGATTAAGACGTAAAAAACTTATAGATGTGCAGACATATAGTACTGTGGAAGCTTGTATGAAATTTGGAGGATGGAAGCAGCCGTAAAATACATTGCATTCAAGATCAAGATGGCTTTAATTTGTAGACATTAGTAATTCCTGGGCGATGAAATTTACTGCAATATTTTGGAGCAGCTACGACTTTTTCATCCAGAAATGAAGCAGGAGATCGTTGGAGAACAAGACCTGAACGCCGCACGAGAGAAGACATATTAACTTGGTAATGAATGTACTCTTATCTACGCCATTTCCCCTGTTAGTCACATTTTGTTATTCTCTGTTCTCTTTCAAATAATTATTGTAGTGGAAATTGGTTTGACTTTTGCTCAGAAACGCCACAAGGACCACCCCAACAATAGCTTTTCCGAATCACGAAGTCCGATAGCTTTTCTGTAATACGAAGTCCGATTTGCATTTCATTCTTTCCCTTTTTGACGGTTATTAACGATTTTAAAACCCCCTTTTTGTTCACCATTTCTTTCCTCATTTTCAACCTTTTCATTTCTTCTATTTTTCTTTTTTATTAGCCATTACATTGGGTTACAACAGCGGTATGTGGGGTAGTGTTGTCCCGTTGGAAAAGAGCCCCTGGAATGCTGTTCATTAACGGCGGCGTAACAGTCGAATCACCAGACTGACGTTCAAATTTGCAGTCAGGTGCCAGAGATAACCACGAGAGTGATCCTGCTGTCATACGAACTCCCACCCGTGACCCTCAAGGTGTGGGTCCAGTGTGTGTACCACGCAGACAGCTTGGTTGCATCTGGCCTCCATCTAATACACGGCCATCACTGGCACCGAGGCAGAACCAGATTTCTTCTTCCCTCCAATGAGCTCTCGCTTGGTACTACTGAAGTCGCAGATGGCGACGGTTTGAGGTCAGTGGAATGCACGGTGCAGGTCGTCTGTCTCGGAGCTGTCCTTGAAGTAATCGATTTGTAACAGTTCGTTGTGTCGCTGTGGTGCCACCTGCTGCAGAGCCCCACACCGAACAAGGTGGCCGCCCCTTTAGATAGTGCCACGTGGCCGTCCGGAGCCCGGTCTTCTTGCAACCGTGCGAGGGGGGGGGGGGGGGGGGGGGGCAAAAGAAACCGGATTGTTGTCAAAAAAATTTATTGATGAACCTTTTTACAAAATTACTTCAGCCACCTTCAAAATACTCTCCCTTACATGCGATGCACTTGCCAAGTCTCTTTTCCCACTGTTGGAAGCATGTTTGGAACTCTTCAAGTTTGATATTGTCCAGTGCCCTTTGCGAAGCTGTTTTTACCGCCTCCACATCGTCATAACTCTCCCCTTTTAGCGTTTTTTTCATTCGTGGAAATAGGAAAAAGTCGCACGGGGCTATGTCCTGCGAATACGGAGCGTGGGGAACGACAGACCACCTCTGAGATGCCAATAGTGGGTCACTCGTTAGGCCGTGTGTGCTGGAGTGTTGTCGTGATGCAGAAACCAGTCACTTGATCGCCAAAGTTCCGGGCGTTTCCTCCTCACATCCTCTCGCAGACGCCTTAAAACATCCCAAGTAAAAGTGCTGGTTAACAGTCTGGCCAGGGGGTACGAATTCCCGATGCACAGTTCCACGAACCTCAAAAAAAGACAATGATCATCGTCTTCACATTTGACCTCACTTGCCTTGCTTTTTTTGGTCTGGGGAGTTGGGAGTCCTCCACTGGCTCGACGCTTGCTTGGTTTCTGGGTCATACCCGTAACACCAACTCTCATCCCCTTTAATGACTTTGTTCAAGAAGTTTGGATCACGTGCAATCTCTGTTTTCAAGTCCTGACACACATTCACGCGGATGGTTTTTTGCTCCTGTGTGAGAAGGCGCGGAACAAATTTAGCAGCAACACGTCTCATGTGCAAATCCTCACTCAAAATCCGCTGGCACGAGCTCCAACTGATTCCTGTCTCTGTTGAAATTTGGTCGATCAAAAAAAATGGTTCAAATGGCTCTGAGCACTATGCGACTCAACTGCTGAGGTCATCAGTCGCCTAGAACTTAGAACTAATTAAACCTAACTAACCTAAGGACATCACACACATCCATGCCCGAGGCAGGATTCGAACCTGCGACCGTAGCGGTCACGCGGTTCCAGACTGAAGCGCCTTTAACCGCACGGCCACACCGGCCGGCTTTGGTCGATCGTTTGGCGACGATCCTCCTTGATCTTTTGGCGGACCTTTTCAATGTTCTCCTCATTTCGCGATGTTGAAGGGCGTCCAGAATAAGCTTGGTCTTCAACACACATCTCACCACGTTTAAAGCTCCCAAACCACTCGAAAACCTGGGTGCGGCTCATAGCGTCCTCCTGGAAAGCTTCCTGAAGCATTTGGTTTGTCTCCGTTGCAGTTTTTTTAAGCAGGAAACAAAATTTCACACACACTCTTTGCTCTTTTAAAGTTGCCATAACGACTTCGCAGAGGTAACTCGCCAACAGTCAGAGAAACACAATACCACACTTGCACGTTCAGTTCTACACTGACGCCGTCTGCACAGCTGTTTCATGAAGGTCTTTACTAACTCCATCTAGTGTGAGTACCGTGCACTACGTCTACGAGTGGCGGCGCCCTCGGAGTCCGGTTTCTTTTGGGTCCCCCCTCGTATATTCTCGCGACTACAGCTCCTAGCAATCATGTACCGTGGCTACATTCCTGCCAAGTCTTTCTACGATATCGCAGAAGGAATGTCGAGCTTCTCGTAACCCTATTACACGACTTCGTTCAAACTCAGTGAGATGATAATAGCGTCATTGCCGCATTAAAAGCATTAACCACTCACCACGTCGAATCTCAAAAGTAACTAACGCTCACGGCCGTTCTAGAGTGTATTTAAAGCAAACCTGATTTGCATGATAATGACGCTACTAGCGCCACTCTTATGCGACGGACGCGAAATTTGAATAATCATTTTTAAGGGGACCACATGTTGGTTCAGGTCGAAATAAATCGATTTTGGTTTTCATCATATTTCATTAGATTAAGGTTTTATTTAAGTACTCTGAAAACGATTTTGCTGAAAACATATTTTTCGAGCATTTAAAGAGCATTTTCCTACCACATGTCTTTATCTGCCACGCCCACTTTTCTGCATATATTTTAGATCTTTATATCCCCTACATTCTACGTTAGGAATTTTTTTTTACTCCCGTGTGTATTGGCTATCCTTGGAATGCAACGGTCGGTATTCTTTTGTTTCTGCTGTTTGTAAACAACACGCTTTCAAACACGCGGTTAGTTTTGTTCAAGTGCGATTGTGAGTAGTTACAGAAAACTTGCAGGTATACTATGGGCAGGAAATTGGGGGAAATAAAGAAAATCTGGAGGCAATGAAGAGAGATGTTTGGGCCATATTCTTCCACAAGTCCTCTACTGATGATAAGCCATGTCATGGATTGTGTCCATCAGGAGAAAATTCTTGGTGCAAATACAATAGGGCTCAGCCAACTGGAGAATCATATTCTCATCAGCATTCTCTTCCTGCTGCTGTTATTAGAGCAATTAAACCTATTTTCAGAGACTTGGCTCATCCTGACCTTCTAAGGAAATATCTGCATGGGCCGACGCAGAACCCAAATGAATGTTTCAACAGAATAATTTGGAACTGCCTACCCAAAACTGTATTTGTAGGCGTGCATACAATGAAACTAAGAGTTCACGATGCTGTTATTACATTCAGTTGTGGTAATATTGGAAAGTGGTGGGTACTGAAAAAGCTGGGAATTAATCCTGGTGAAGATATTATCACTGAGCTGCAACATTGCGATAAAATGATGCCGATGCAGACAGGTCTGCATCTAATATGGCCAAGAAGGATAAAAAGAAGCTGGAAGACCTGCTCGAGGCCAAAGAAAAGCCATCATATGCTGCAGGACAGTTTTAATTAACTGTAGGTAACAAATTTCAAAAGTTTTTTCTTTAAAGTAAATTGCCCGCAAACTAAAATTTTCAGTACATACGCCCCTTTAAATCAGAAACTATCATAGATAAATGAATGAAATTTTCAGATACTCTGCATACCATAGGAAGCCACCTCTGGTAATACATTAATTAATATTCCCCCATTAGGAAGTTTACACAAAAATAATTTCTGCAGAAAAAACTTAATATTTCTTGTTAATAAATTAAAAAAAGTATTTCTTAAATACTATAAAATGGATAAAGTAGATTTTAGTACAGTTGACTCTATTAGCATCATGTAATATACAGTAAAAATATTAAGGCCTGCGTCAAATAGTTTTTTCAGAAATGGGTCAAATACTTGCCTAAATTGCCATGGGTTTCATAGGCAGAGTGTGGCCCCCTTAAGATGTAGAAACACGCCGACCAACTTTCGTTCATGTCGCACAACCCTTTCTCGGTGTTACGATATTTTTTCAGTCAGTGTGTACTGATGAAAAATATTATTTAAAGGCAAGAAAACATTTTATTAGCTTTGTAATTACACCCTGGATACGAAAAAAAAACACATTTACTGTAAGAAAAAACACAGAAGTTACACACAAGCCAAGAATAAAGATATTGACAGCAGAGTCATGGAGCAGCACATAAATATAGACGTCAAGGAATTTTTTCTTTTCTATTAACACTTCCTCCAAAAGAAAAAATCATGAAATTATTGCTTTGTCTCTTGCATGCCAATTTCTGAACATAGAAAATTAAATCGAACTCGTTCAAGAGGTTTCGTCAAAATATCTGCCAACTGGTTGTGTCCATCAATGTGTTCCAAGAAAATCTCACCGTTCAGATATCTTTCACGAACATAGAAATGTCGGACCTCTATATGTTTAGAACGTCGATGATATTTTGGATTTTTTGCAACTTCAATGCACTAGCATTGTCAATGTAAAGAACTGGAGGCTGCCCCGACATTTCCACTAATTCTGACAGCAGACGACGTAACCAAACTAACTCTTTTGCTCCTTCACTAGCTGCAATTATTTCCGCCTCGGTTGTGGATGTGGCCACTACTTTCTGCAACTGACTTGTCCATGACACTGCACCACCTGAGTACTTTGCAAGAATTCCAGTTGTTGAGCGCCTTGTCCGGTTATCACCTGCGAAATCTGCATCAGCGTAAATCTTTAACTCTTCTTTTTTATTATATACAATTCCAAAATTTAAGGTCCCTTTCAAATACCGGAAAATGCGCTTTACTCTATTCCAGTCTTCAGTGGTTGGTTTCTCCATAGCTCGAGCAGCTTTATTGACTGCAAAAGTGATGTCTGGACGAGTTACTGTTGAAAGGTACATGAGACAACCAATTGCTTCACGGTAGGGTACAGATGACGAAACTTCTTCGTTTTGATTATTGTCCTCACGTCCAATAGGAGTTGAGATTGTATTGCATTCTGCCATTCGAAATCTTTGCAGAATTTATTCTGTGTATTTCTCTTGACTTATCATTATTGCTCCATCTTCATATTGCTTTATTTTTATGCCAAGAAAATTGTCAAAACTGCCAGTTGTTATTTCGAATTCATGTTGTAAAACATCCATAAAAACAGCAATTTCTTTCTTGTTACTGCCGACAATCAGGCCATCATCAACGTACACTCCTGGAAATTGAAATAAGAACACCGTGAATTCATTGTCCCAGGAAGGGGAAACTTTATTGACACATTCCTGGGGTCAGATACATCACATGATCACACTGACAGAACCACAGGCACATAGACACAGGCAACAGAGCATGCACAATGTCGGCACTAGTACAGTGTATATCCACCTTTCGCAGCAATGCAGGCTGCTATTCTCCCATGGAGACGATTGTAGAGATGCTGGATGTAGTCCTGTGGAACGGCTTGCCATGCCATTTCCACCTGGCGCCTCAGTTGGACCAGCGTTCGTGCTGGACGTGCAGACCGCGTGAGACGACGCTTCATCCAGTCCCAAACATGCTCAATGGGGGACAGATCCGGAGATCTTGCTGGCCAGGGTAGTTGACTTACACCTTCTAGAGCACGTTGGGTGGCACGGGATACATGCGGACGTGCATTGTCCTGTTGGAACAGCAAGTTCCCTTGCCGGTCTAGGAATGGTAGAACGATGGGTTCGATGACGGTTTGGATGTACCGTGCACTATTCAGTGTCCCCTCGACGATCACCAGTGGTGTACGGCCAGTGTAGGAGATCGCTCCCCACACCATGATGCCGGGTGTTGGCCCTGTGTGCCTCGGTCGTATGCAGTCCTGATTGTGGCGCTCACCTGCACGGCGCCAAACACGCATACGACCATCATTGGCACCAAGGCAGAAGCGACTCTCATCGCTGAAGACGACACGTCTCCATTCGTCCCTCCATTCACGCCTGTCGCGACACCACTGGAGGCGGGCTGCACGATGTTGGGGCGTGAGCGGAAGACGGCCTAACGGTGTGCGGGACCGTAGCCCAGCTTCATAGAGACGGTTGCGAATGGTCCTCGCCGATACCCCAGGAGCAACAGTGTTCCTAATTTGCTGGGAAGTGGCGGTGCGGTCCCCTACGGCACTGCGTAGGATCCTACGGTCTTGGCGTGCATCCGTGCGCCGCTGCGGTCCGGTCCCAGGTCGACGGGCACGTGCACCTTCCGCCGACCACTGGCGACAACATCGATGTACTGTGGAGACCTCACGCCCCACGTGTTGAGCAATTCGGCGGTACGTCCACCCGGCCTCCCGCATGCCCACTATACGCCCTCGCTCAAAGTCCGTCAACTGCACATACGGTTCACGTCCACGCTGTCGCGGCATGCTACCAGTGTTAAAGACTGCGATGGAGCTCCGTATGCCACGGCAAACTGGCTGACACTGACGGCGGCGGTGCACAAATGCTGCGCAGCTAGCGCCATTCGACGGCCAACACCGCGGTTCCTGGTATGTCCGCTGTGCCGTGCGTGTGATCATTGCTTGTACAGCCCTCTCGCAGTGTCCGGAGCAAGTATGGTGGGTCTGACACACCGGTGTCAATATGTTCTTTTTTCCATTTCCAGGGGTGTAGATTGCCACATAAGGGCTATTTCCATTTTGTCTACGATAAAATAGGCATGGCTCTGCATCACTGTTTGAAAAACCAGCTTTCTTCATGAACTCAACAAAACGTTTGTTCCAGCAACGTGGCGCTTGCTTCGACCCATAAAGACCTTTTTTTAAGAAACATACTCGGCCTGTACCATCTTCGAAACCTTCTGGTTGTTCCATATATACTTCATCTTCAAGTATTCCATTCAAAAAAGCTGTCTTTAGATCGAATTGTTCTAGCAGCATTTTCTTTGAAGCAGCTACAGCCAACAGAGTTCGTATGGTGTCATAACTTGCCACAGGGCTAAAGGCGTCTTCATAATTAATTCCTGCTTTCTGAATACAGCCTTTTGCAACCAGTCTGGCTTTAAAGCTAGTACCTCCATTGACTGCGACCTTTCGCCGTAGAACCCAGCGGTTTTGCAATACTTTGGCATTCTTCGGACGGTCAACCAGCACCCAGGTATTGTTTTCCTTAAGTGATTGAAGTTCTTCACTAATAGCTTGCATCCATTCTTCCTTCTCGTTTGACTGCAATATTTCTGAAAAACAGTTTGGATCTTTGTATCCAAGTGCATCAACTTTTGTTGCCATACGAAATTCACCACTTTCCATCCAGGTTGGTTTTCTTCTTTGTCTTTTATTCTTCTGTTTCTCTTCATTAGAAGATTCAGCAGCTTCTGCTTTTAGAAATTCTGTTAATTCTTTATTTTCTTCAGATTCACTCGACTCTTGACTTTCTCTAGAATCGAGAGTGCCAATTTTTTCTTGATTTTGGCTTCCTCCGGAAGTGTACAGCCTAGGAGATTTACATTGCTCATCTTTAGATGAATTCGGATCATTAAATTCTTCCCGGGGGACTTCAAATTCAACATGATCACTATGTAAATCACAAACAATTTCTGGCTTAAATTTTACATCGTGACTCAACACTACTTTTCTTTTAGATGGAATCCAAACTCTGAACCCATCTTTGTCATTAACATATCCAACAAGTCGTCCAAACACTGCCTTATCATCAAACTTGGAACGGAATTGTTTGTTAATGTGAACATAGCAGCCTGTACCAAAAATTCTGAGATGATCAAGTCGTCCTACTGGTCGATTAAACCATAGTGCATAAGGTGTTTTATTTTCAACTGAAGATTTTCCAGTACGATTTATTAGGTAGACTGCTGTGTTACATGCCTCTACCCACAACTCTTTAGGTAATTTACTCGGATTTAACATTGACCGGGCAGCTTCAACAGTGGTCCTATTTTCCCGTTCAGCCACACCATTTTGTTCAGGAGTGTAAGGAGGAGGAATCAGTAGCTCTATTCCCCTGTCTGCAAGCAGTTCACTGACATTCTTATTGTTAAATTCTTTGCCACCATCACATCTAAATTGTTTGACAACATGTCCATTAGTTCGTGCTTCATTTAAAAACTGCTTAAGCACAGTACACACTTCACTTTTGTGTCTTAAAAAGAAAATTCGACGAAATTTACTAAAATCGTCTTTGAAACATACATAATAATGCTTGCCTCCAAAAGATTTCGTGCTCATTGGTCCATTTACATCCGCGTGGATTAATTCACCAGTACTGGTAGCGCGTATTTTCGTGTTTTGATTGGCAGCCTATGCATCTTTCCAACCGCACAGCCGTCACAAAATTCACTCTTGGCATCTTCCACATTAATGTTCATTCCTTTTAAAATAATCTGATGACCAAACCTTTCATGATACACTTGCAATGTTTCGGATGAAGTCATCAAGCTCATACGATTCATTTTTGCATTTCTAACAACACGCATGTTCAACACATAAAGTCCATTTTTCACATAACCTGTCATAACAATATTGCCACTGACTTGTTTTCGAACACAGACATTATTATAACTAAAATTAGTACTGTAGCCTCTGCAGGCAATGGCTCTCACAGAGAACAGATTAGCACTTGCATCAGGGACGTATAAAACATTGTCCATTCTAGCATTGTACCATTTATTGTTTCGTCGGATTTGGATGTAAACTGTTCCTTGACCGTACGCACACATTTTCACATCTTGTTTTCCCAATGAAATTACTTGAGGAACATCAAATTCACTATACGAAACAAAATACTGTTTGTTGGGAGTGATATGATTTGTAGCGCCACTGTCGCAATACCATTTATTTGGGTCACTGTGATTACTGGTACACACACCCATAGCGTATGAAGTAAATGCAGCGTGTTCACTGTCTCGCTTCTTCCCTTTTCTTTTATTGCTGTCACGAGTGTTCTGTGAACACTCTGCTGCCCAGTGACCTAATTGTTTGCATTTATTACACGGAAACTTCTGCTTTAATTGTGACTTCGTCATCTTTACTTGCTGATTACTTGTTTGCCGTTTTCTTGTTTTAGAAACGAGAAAAGCTGCACTTCCATTAACGTCTTGTTCACGCAGTTCAATAGTACAGAGTTTTTCAATCAATAAATGCAAGCTTTGCTTTTCTGTCGGTATCGTATCCCAGAGATCCTTAAAATTGTCGTAGTCTTTTCCCAGTGTAGACAAAATTCGACCATTTAAGATTCTTTCAGATAGCGTATTTTCTTCATGTTTTGATAATTCATCGTTCAGGTCCACAAATAACTTTTGCAGTTTGGCCACATGTGCACTAATATCTTCCGATTCATCACGTTTAACACGGAAAAATGTTTCAATCAACATATTCAAACGCTGAGTACTGCTACGTTCAAATCGGGCGCGTAATTTGTCCCAGATTTCTTTAGCATTCTTGCACGTTAAGACGAGTTCTGCAACAGGTTTACTTAGCGCACTTGCTATAAGACTTGCTGCCTTTGCGTCGTCCTTGAGCCATTCCACATACGCTTCTTTTTGTTCACTTGTCGCATCTTGCGGCAACTCTACACGTTCACGTGTACCGTTAATAATATCTTCTAGTCCATATGAACGTAGCACCATAGAAATATGCCATTTCCATTTGGCCCAGTCGTCAGGTCCTTCAAGCTTATCAATGCTGACCTTATAATCGCCGCTAGCAGTCATGTTTCTTTACAGACATACGCTCATTTCAAATATTGTTTTATTTAAACTGTGTTGTTTGCCTTTACACGTGTACTGGGCCCATAACCTGATGAAAAATATTATTTAAAGGCAAGAAAAAATTTTATTAGCTTTGTAATTACACCCTGGATACGAAAAAAACACATTTACTGTAAGAAAAAACACAGAAGTTACACACAAGCCAAGAATAAAGATATTGACAGCAGAGTCATGGAGCAGCACATAAATATAGACGTCAAGGAATTTTTTCTTTTCTTTTAACATGTACAAGGGTAAGTCAATTACTATCCGCAATTTAGTTGTATTTTTATTTTGGTAGTTACGTCGTTTTACGTTGATGACGCATGCTTTGTTTATTTGTTGTTATATCTTTGCAATTTTCAAGCTGCTAGGTTAGTTTTGTTATCGCTGCCGTGCTGTTAGTCATGGCTGCTCCGCTGTCTACACTCCTGGAAATTGAAATAAGAACACCGTGAATTCATTGTCCCAGGAAGGGGAAACTTTATTGACACATTCCTGGGGTCAGATACATCACATGATCACACTGACAGAACCACAGGCACATAGACACAGGCAACAGAGCACGCACAATGTCGGCACTAGTACAGTGTATATCCACCTTTCGCAGCAATGCAGGCTGCTATTCTCCCATGGAGACGATCGTAGAGATGCTGGATGTAGTCCTGTGGAACGGCATGCCATGCCATTTCCACCTGGCGCCTCAGTTGGACCAGCGTTCGTGCTGGACGTGCAGACCGCGTGAGACGACGCTTCATCCAGTCCCAAACATGCTCAATGGGGGACAGATCCGGAGATCTTGCTGGCCAGGGTAGTTGACTTACACCTTCTAGAGCACGTTGGGTGGCACGGGATACATGCGGACGTGCATTGTCCTGTTGGAACAGCAAGTTCCCTTGCCGGTCTAGGAATGGTAGAACGATGGGTTCGATGACAGTTTGGATGTACCGTGCACTATTCAGTGTCCCCTCGACGATCACCAGTGGTGTACGGCCAGTGTAGGAGATCGCTCCCCACACCATGATGCCGGGTGTTGACCCGGTGTGCCTCGGTCGTATGCAATCCTGATTGTGGCGCTCACCTGCACGGCGCCAAACACGCATACGACCATCATTGGCACCAAGGCAGAAGCGACTCTCATCGCTGAAGACGACACATCTCCATTCGTCCCTCCATTCACGCCTGTCGCGACAGCACTGGAGGCGGGCTGCACGATGTTGGGGCGTGAGCGGAAGACGGCCTAACGGTGTGCGGGACCGTAGCCCAGCTTCATGGAGACGGTTGCGAATGGTCCTCACCGATACCCCAGGAGCAACAGTGTCCCTAATTTGCTGGGAAGTGGCGGTGCGGTCCCCTACGGCACTGCGTAGGATCCTACGGTCTTGGCGTGCATCCGTGCGTCGCTGCGGTCCGGTCCCAGGTCGACGGGCACGTGCACCTTCCGCCGACCACTGGCGACAACATCGATGTACTGTGGAGACCTCACGCCCCACGTGTTGAGCAATTCGGTGGTACGTCCACCCGGCCTCCCGCATGCCCACTATACGCCCTCGCTCAAAGTCCGTCAACTGCACATACGGTTCACGTCCACGCTGTCGCGGCATGCTACCAGTGTTAAAGACTACGATGGAGCTCTGTATGCCACGGCAAACTGGCTGACACTGACGGCGGCGGTGCACAAATGCTGAGCAGCTAGCGCCATTCGACGGCCAACACCGCGGTTCCTGGTGTGTCCGCTGTGCCGTGCGTGTGATCATTGCTTGTACAGCCCTCTCGCAGTGTCCGGAGCAAGTATGGTGGGTCTGACACACCGGTGTCAATGTGTTCTTTTTTCCATTTCCAGGAGTGTATTTGCACCAAAGAAGAGCAACGTTCAGTGATCCGTTTCTTGTGGCCGGAAGGCGTATCAGGGGCCGAAATTCATCGAAGACTTTCGGTACAGTACGGAAACAGTGTTTTGCCACAAAGGAGTGTCTACGAATGGATTGAAGAATTCCGAAATGATCGCACAAGTGTTACGCACGATGAAGGAGCCGCACGACCGTTTACCCCCACAAATGAAGAAACCATTGAGCGTTCACGTGAGATGATTCTCTTAGACAGACAGCTAACTATTGACGAAGTGGCACATCGTCTGCAGATTAGTCACGGTCCTGCCTACGAAATCATCCACAACAGACTTGGGTTTCATAAAGTTTGTGCAAGTTGGATCCCAAAACAACTTACACAGCTGCATAAACAAAAGCGCTTGGACATCTGCGAAAAACGTTTGGGTCGCTATGGTAACGAAGGGACAACAACTTAGTCAAGATCTTTACTGGTGACGAAACATGGATCGATCATTACGAGGCGGAGAGTAAACGGCAGTGTGGAATGGAAACATCCTAATTCGCCGTGCAAGAAAAAGTTCAGGACCCAACCGTCCGCAGGAAAACTGATACTCACGGTTTTTTGGGACGCTCAAGGTCCAGTACTGGAACATTATGGGGAAAGGAGCACAACAATAAACAGTGTATGTTACAGTGAGATGATTACTGCCAGGCTAACGCATGCAATTCGAAGCAAACGCCGAGGATTGCTGTCAAAAGGTGTTGTGGTGTTGCACGACAATGCTCGTCCGCATACTGCTGCCCACACTGCTGAAACGCTCCAGAAACACAAATTTGAAGTACTGGATCATACTCCATGTAGTCCTGATCTTGCCCCTTCTGACTATCACTTGTTTGGTCAACTCAAACAGGCATTAAGGGGCCGTCGATTTGCCTCGGGCGAAGCAGTGAAAGAAGCGGTGCATTACTGCCTCTCAGCTCAACCGAGAACACCCTTTTATGAGGGCATCAGGAAGCTTGTACAACGATGGACCAAGTGCGTTGAAACGCAAGGAGACTATGTCGAAAAATGATGTTCTTGTAAGTTTCCTATTTGATTGCAATAAAATTTTATAACTTCTTTGCGGATAATAATTGACTTACCCTCGTATAATTCATGGTTAGGTGGTCTGGACCGTTTTGCATCAAAGAGCATTTGCTGTTTGTGGTTATTGTTGAGCCTGCAGCTAATGAGGTGGTCATTTCACTAATCCGTCGTAAGTGGAATGAAATAAGCATCGTTGTCCGCCCATTACAGTGCAGTTACTGCCGCCTGAGCCTCTGCTATTGACTACGAGTTGTGGACACTTCTGAGAAACTCGAATGTGGGGACACTTTTGAGAAATCCGGGATACTGAGGGACCGACACAGGGTGTGTCGAAAATGCTGCGCCACTATATGCTCGGCCACTACCTGCTGCCGCTTGGTGTGACTGAGCGCTCGGCTTTGTGCCGGCCCGGGCAACTGCCGAGGGACATTCACACTCCTCCAGTGCAGCCAGGCTACATTATTTCAGAATTTTTTTTGGGCAAGGAAGAGTGGCCTTAGACTAGAAATCGGAGCTGATTTTGCCCCCACGATATCATGTCAACCATTAGTTGCAGCACAGTTAGGCATAAGACCTTTTTCATTGTAATTTTTGTTCTGATTAATCTTACATGGGGCATAATTTTCGCTCAACCTCATACTTAACGATGCATTTTACAGAAACTATAGAAACGGAAAGTGTTTTCCATCTTTCAACCCCTCACCCAAAATTTGGTATGATAGGAGTGGCAACCTTTTACCATATATTAAGAGGAGCCAACTAAAGAATTTGGTTCTCAGTAGAAACTTTTTTCTTTAATTATTTCGAAATAAACCTCAATTTTCCCGTACCACGCAGGGAAGTTTACTGAGGACTAATGTGAGTCCTGCTAGCAATTAGCGTTAAAGAATGCAATTTATGTATTGAAACAAGCTGTATTCATCGTCCACTCAAAGAGACATTGTTTCTAAAATTCTCTACGCAAAAATGCTGATTGTGACTGTTTGAAAAGCTATTACTTTTCATACTTTATTAGTGAATCTTTTACAATTTGCAAAAGACATTTAGACGACTTTGTGTCGTGTCCAGGGAATACCACGAGGAGGTAGTCTCTCTTCGTCCCCCATTATATTTATTTACAATATTTACAGGATGATTATTTATTTACAATTTTTACAATAGGGTGATCAGCATGAACTGGACCCCTTTTCAGTATTTACAAGTATTGCTGTAGCTTCAGCCATTTCCTTTTCATTGTAATTTCTGTGCATAGGCCACGCAAGTAAGAAATGATTTTACATTGCCGTCAACTTGGAGTCTTGTAAGGGCCTTAGAAACTATCTCATCTGTCTTAATTGCGGACTTCTTTCCCCAACTAGATTTAAAAATAGTCGGTCAAATTGGTGCCCATGATAGTCTATTCTGTGTCCTCTCTGAGAATTTTTACTAAGGAGTAAAAATTTGGATGAACAATTAATGTATTTATCCTCCGATTCCATCCTGAAACATTGTTGGTGTGGTGACGCCTTCCTACGCAGTTCCGTATATCCCTTGGCATGTCGTCATTATCCAGCCATTCTTCAACAAAATAGTCGTAAAAATCCTGCAGTTTTTCATTATCTGGCGTGCTCTCCTGAATCCAAAGCCATCCATCATCTAAAATGTCCAGTGGAATGTGAGCCAGAGCGGAACACAATCTTATGTGAAAACGAATTTCTTCATTTTCCTTGTAGGCAGCAACGAGGCCGCAATTCTGCACTTGCCTCCTCAAGCACTGCTTGAAATGGTAGTTGCAGCCATTAATATTTGCATCAGGAAACAAATGTGTTACTGATTGGATGACTGCAGCTTCAAAATCCATTATGATAGCTGTATGATTCCATCCAGGTACGTTGCTCTTAACAGCTGTGAAAAAGCGATCGTACGTTTCTCGCTTTTTATTGGATAGCAGGGCGTACACGGCTGGAACTGTGTTAGTTTCCTCCTCAGGACTAGAAATATCGGCATGAACAATAAATAACTGTCCAAACTGCTTGCTGGAGCTTTTGAACGTTCCATCAACAAAGAACGAATTGCAGTCTGTTAAACAGGATTTTCCCCTTCCGCTGGCGAATACCAATACCCTATCATTTGGTACTCTGTTGTCATCTACAAGTAAAAATTTGCTCCCATCATTCATTAGCAAATGATGTTCTTGCAGAAATATACCTGCAGCGTCGGTCGGATCTTGTGTAGATCCCATGTTTTTTGATCTTGTGTAGATCACATGTTTTTTTTTTGCATGATGCGTTGCGGCGATCGTTTTGCACTCCTGTGTGACGGCGGTGATGTGACGATGTCGTATCCTTGATTGAAAAGCGGCCCTACTTCTTCTGCGTAAACAGAAGAAACTGAGGTGTCCGTTTCTTTTGCACGCCTTTTAGCGTTTGCCGCGTGTTTTCGCACTTCATTAACCGCGACGTACGGAATACATGTATGGCTGCCTTCACCTAAAACAAAGTTGTTTCTGGTAGTTAGTCTTTCTTTACACTTCTTGTTTACGTTTACGCACCGCCGATAACTTACACCTTCATTGTTGGTATATTCCGCTGAATCCACAGCAGTACTGAACTGCGGCGCGCAACCTGTTTGGTGCCCCTGTAGACCGCCCGCTACACGTTCGGCCGGGTCTCCTCACAACTGTCCCACCTCACAACTCTCTCCTCTCAAGTGTCCCAACCCCATTGACTACACTCGGATGCGGTGCGCTGGGGCGCGCGGTCTTCATACATCTCTCCCGGCCCTTGTCGACTTTCGCTACTCCTCACTTAAGCAGCCGCTCAGGCGGCAACACGAAGCTGAACGGATCTTGCTACATTCGTTCCTCTGACAGTGCCGGGAATTAAACGTAGATCGTCTTCCACGCAGTCATACACTGTACGCACGCACAAACACACACACACACACACACACACACACACACACACACAGTGTAACCGCATTTTTTTTCTTCGGAAGAATAGCCATTGCTTGGAGGGGTTAAGACAAAGTTCTTGAAAACGGCCACAAGTCTCACTTGTATTTTTTATTTATTGCCTTCGCTCTTCAAAAATGGTTCAAATGGCTCTGAGCACTATGGGACTTAAAATCTGAGGTCATCAGTCCCCTAGACTTAGAACTACTTAAACCTAACTAACCTAAGGACATCACACACATCCATGCCCGAGGCAGGATTCGAACCTGCGACGGTAGCGGTCGCGCGGTTCCAGACTGAAGTGCCTAGAACTTCTCGGCCACAGCGGCTGGCGCTTCGCTCTTCAAATGAACAAGACCATCATCAAAATATACACTGGAAGAGAAACAAATTGAGATAATGCGGAACACTTACATTGAGATTAACTAAAGAACATATTCTATTTCCAGTATCGTGTCAATTAGTAGATCGAATGGGAAACATATTTTTAAAGTTTACAAGAAGCCTACATATTCAGGTATAATTATTAGGAATAATTCAGATCATCCCATCCAGTACAAAAATAGGATATTTCAATTCAGCTTTACACGGAATGTTACATTTACCACTTACAGATGAAGACAGAGCTACAGAATTACAGACAATCAAAAAGATAGCATTAAGGATGTGGTGTCACCGCCAGACACCACACTTGCTAGGTGGTAGCTTTAAATCGGCCGCGGTCCATTATTACATGTCGGACCCGCGTGTCGCCACTGTGCGATCGCAGACCGAGCGCCACCACAAGGCAGGTCTCGAGATACGGACTAGCACTCGCCCCAGTTGTACGGACGACTTTGCTAGCGACTACACGGACGAAGCATCGCTCATTAGCCGAGCAGATAGTTAGAATAGCCTTCAGCTAAGTCAAAGTCTACGACCTAGCAAGGCGCCATTAGCCTTACATAGCAATTGATAGTTTGATAGTTATCGTATGAAATGTCTCATCAAGAACGCTGTATACAAATGGTGGATTAAAGTTAAGTCTTCCAGCAGCTACGTACTTTTCTTTATAGCATTTATGAAGTATCTTGTTTCAGACCATCAAGTCCGCCTGCTTGCTTAATGGTCGCCTCCCTTAAATAATGTGCGTAGTGTTGGCAATCTGTCAACACAACAAAGGAACAATTACCAAGGACGTGAGAAAATGAAATTGTACCACACTATAGAGAGATATCATACGAAAGAAAAACAATAGTATACGCAAGCCAGTAGAAAAGAAAAGGTACATTACACTCACTCTAGTAATCGTATAGCGAGACGTTTCCCAGGACAAAAAGTTAAACTAGCATTTCGAACTAGTAACTCCCATAGGCTGCACTGATGCCCAAAGACAATGTATATAAGGAAAAATATAATAATCCTGAACTGTAAAAAATCAATCACCAAAATTGTCAGAGCACGTGCATTGGCCAAACTGGAAGAGTGTTTAAAATACGCTATAAGGAATGCAGTAATCTAAATTCGAATCGCAAAGCATTCGGCGAGTATTTGAAAACAACTAAACATACAATGAGATTCAAGATAGTATGAAAATTATCCACACCGCAAGATCCTCTTTTGTTTTGGAAGAATTGGAAATTCTCGTAGAAAAGAACAACGCGAAAAAGTTATTAAACGAACAAAAGGAGTTTAATTTGCATGGGTTTTTCCAGTTATTTGATGAAGTGCAACCAAAATATAATACCTGCCGTGTGTTCCTGACAGAAATATTTTTAAAAACGGTTGTGTTGAACGCATTTTTGTAATGATATTTTCAAATACGTCTTTTTTAATATATTTTGAAAGATATTTTAATTTTTACAGATATACTCGTATTTTTTGAAAGATAAGCAGACATGTACATATGTGAAATGCCTATAGACACACCCATAAAAGAGGCGATTAAAATGTAAATTTCGTTTTCTATAGTTGTAAAGTATCTTTGTATACACTATACCTTGGACGATACAGGTACTGTTATACAGTCAATTTCATCTTTGCGCTATCAGTGTCATTTACTACTGTACTTAAAATGTAAGTGGAAGTACTGTTTACAGCCAGTTTAATCTTTAGAGGTGTCAGCCAGCTTTAAACGCAATCTTTAATGCTGTCAGCCAACTTTGAACGGTAGTTACCGTACTGGAGATATTATATGTACTTTACGTAACGTCAGTGTAAGTTTTCCGTATTATCTCAATTTGTATCTCTTACAATGTATAATCTGATGATGCTCTTGTTCGTCTGAAGAGAGAAACCGGTAAATAAAAATTACAAAGTGCGGTTTGTGGCTGTTTTCAGGAACTTTTTTTCGATCTGGTTTTTCGTCATTCGTTAATTATCCGTTAGTGACCCTGGGCGAATGTCGCATGATATCTTTCAAATTCCATCACACATTTTTTTTTTTAAATTGCAAGGACCAGTCTGAATGTAATTTTGCCACCTGGGTAAAAGCATAAAACCTATCTCGTCATATATCCCTCAAGCTATTGAACTTATTAAATACATTTGTTTTCGTTCATTACCAAAATACCTCTCTCAACAAACGCATCTTTCCAAAGTTCTGTATCAGATTTCGTCTACTCTGGATAACCTTCGGGAAGCCGGCGTGTTTTTTGTCGATGTTTGACTTGTAACAAATATTAGGTTTAAAGTATCTCCTACCTAAATCACGTGAAAATTCGGAAATGCACGTCTGTTGTAGACGTCTATAATTCTCTCACAATCTGAAAAATGTTTTAATTTGGGCGAGAGCTACATTTTTTTTTTTTAATACGTGAAATACATGATTTCGAGCATCATTCAGAGGCACGTCAAAGGCTTCATTAATTTGTTTTATTTCTTACTTTTAAAGAAATAATTTTGCAAAACATTAAACGGATTTTTTAAGCCTTTCTCCACACCACTAATACTAATATTTCATCTTTGCTGCCGTGCGAGAATTAAAATGATACTGTATCGTCCTCTGCAAAACAGCATTTGAAAACTAAGTATTTCTAGCATTGCTTCGCTACCGTCTTTATTTCTGCTACAACAATGACTTCAATTTGCCATTCTGACAACGAAACACGTTTCATTTAGCGAACGTGTCTCAATGCAGTATTTGTACAGACCCAGTTACAAATCGCTGGACTTACTGCGGTGATTCGCGACTGGGAATGAAGCCAGAATGTTACAACCGCAGTCAGCACAGTGGGCAGTGTCTGGTGAACCCGTGCCGGAGAAGGTAACGACCTAATTATGAACTAGAAGAAACAATTACAAGTCGCGAGTCGTCTCATTGTTTGTCAGTCGTTTCTCGCTTGAGCGCGAAAGCAGTCGTGGAGTAATGGTGATGTGCGGCTGGTAGAAAGGTCGGCACTTGGAAGGAAGGTCACTCGAAGGCTAAAGTTCAACGCCCCGCTGAAATGAGGTCGTTGGAAACGGGGCACGGGTTCGATTGAACAGTCCTTAGAAAATGCAGTCCATCAACAAAGGAGGTGGCTTACAAAACACTCGTTCGGCCTATACTTGAGTATTGCTCATCAGTGTGGGATCCGTACCAAGTCGGGTTGACAGAGGAGATAGAGAAGATCCAAAGAAGAGTGGCGCGTTTCGTCACAGGGTTATTTGGTAAGCGTGATAGCGTTACGGAGATGTTTAGCAAACTCAAGTGGCAGACTCTGCAAGAGAGGCGCTCTGCAACGCGGTGTAGCTTGCTGTCCAGGTTTCGAGAGGGTGCGTTTCTGGATGAGGTATCGAATATATTGCTTCCCCCTACTTATACCTCCCGAGGAGATCACGAATGTAAAATTAGAGAGATTCGAGCGCGCACGGAGGCTTTCCGGCAGTCGTTCTTCCCGCGAACCATACGCGACTGGAACAGAAAAGGGAGGTAATGACAGTGGCACGTAAAGTGCCCTCCGCCACACACCGTTGGGTGGCTTGCGGAGTATGAATGTAGATGTAGATATAGAATAGGGACACTGGCACGGCATTGTCGGAAGAACTATCCCGGCATTCGCCCGAAGAGCTCGTAAGCCGCTCTCCGTTTCGGTTAAATAATGTATGATTTATTAGTCCGAAAAAAGTAATAGTAATAAAATAATGAAGATAGATTTAGTCATCTTGCTCGAGCTGGAGGCGCCTGTCGGCCTATTTCCAGGTTTCTGATTTAAATGTGGGTTTTTAACCCTTTATTTAGTGTAATTGTAACAAATATAAAATCAGAGATCAAGATTTTTACTTCAGAACTAGATGAACTCTCATTTCACTTAAAAATGATACAAAGTCATTAAAATGCATGAAGTGCTCAAAGGACTTGTAAGTCCCGACAAGATTGTACATGCGAAGTACATTAAGGGACTGAGAAGTCCCAAAAGAATCATAGTTCTTTTTTCATTAATACACAAAAAATACTGCACTCTGAACGCTTTGAATGAAGTCTACATTTCAGCTTTGTATGAGCAAAGTTCACATCTGCCTCTTGAACTGACAAATGTTGGCCAGTGACATCCTGTTTTCTGAAAACGTACATCGTTTAGTAACGAAAATGCGTCTTTCCTCTCTTTGGAGTTGAAAGAGAAGAATTTTGATCCTGTTTGGACATATGCTTTACAAGTGTGAGTAGGCCAAGTGTAGTTGTACGCTTAAACTGTATCAGTGGAAGTGTCTCTTTTACGTCGGAGAACGAAATACATTAATTCACAAGAATAATTTCCATCATTGCAGAAAGCAGTCTGTACTAATACTTTTTGGACTTGCTGTATGTTTCAAGAAGAGACCTCACCATCTCAGCTTTACTTACGCCGGCCATTTGTTTATTATAATCGTGTAAAAATGTCGGTGCCTCCACTTTGGTCTACGTTCCATCTCTCTGGGTTCTGGACACAATGCCTGTTTCATTTCCATGATAATTTGAAAGCAAGTGAAGTTATTGCCCTGTATCTGACGGGGCTGCAAAGTCCCATTCATATTTTATGTTATAACTGAACTTTAAAATGGTACTGTATTAATATTTTATCCAAATTAGCATCAGTATCTACACACATCAGAAAACGTTTTGCACCACCTCAGCTCCGACAGTTCCACAACCTGTACAGAAAACTGGAATAGAGATCAGCATAAACATCATTTACCCCCTTTTAAATGTTCATGAAAACCACACATTCCATGTTGTATCACCATACAGCGAGACCTTCAGAGGTGGTGGTCCAGATTGCTGTACACACCGGTACCTCTAACACCCAGTAGCACGTCCTCTTGCATTGATGCATGCCTATATTCGTCGTGGCATACTATCCACAAGTTCATCAAGGCACTGTGGGTCCAGATTGTCCCCCTCTTCAACGTCGTCCATAAACAGCTCTTTTCAATCTATCCCAAGCATGTCCGATAGGGTTCATTTCTGGAGAACATGCTGGCCAGTCTAGTCCAGCGATGTCGTTATCCTGAAGGATGTCATTCACAAGATGTGCACGATGGGGGCGCGAATTGTCCATGAATACCTCGCCCATATGCTGCCGATATGGTTGCACTATCGGACGGAGGATTTCATTCACTATCGTACAGCCATTACGCCGCCTTCCATGACCACCAGCGGCGTACGTCGACCCGACATAACGCCACCCAAAAACAGGAGGGAACCTCCACCTTGCTGCACTCGCTGGACAGTGTGTCTAAGGCATTCACCCTGATCGGGTTGCCTCCAAACACGTCTCCGACGGTTGTCTGGTTGAAGGCATATGCGACTCTCATCGGTGAAGAGAACGTGATGCCAATCCTGAGCGGTGCATTTGGAATGTTGTTGGGTCCATCTGTACCGCGCTGCATGGTATCATGGTTGCAAAGATGGACCTCGCCATGGACGTCGTGAGTGAAGTTGCGCATCATGCAGCCTATTGTGCACAGTTTGAGTCGTAACACGACATAATGTGGCTGCATGAAAAGCATTATTCAACATGTTAGCGTTGCTGTCAGGGTTCCTCCGAGCCATAATCTGTAGATAGCGGTCACCCATTGTAGTAGTAGCCCTTGAGCGGGCTGAGCGAAGCAAGTCATCGACAGTTCCTTTCTCTCTGTATCTCCTCCATGTCCGAACAACATGGCTTTGGTTCACTCCGAGACACTTGGACACATCCTTTGTTGAGAGACCTTCCTGGCACAAAGTAACAATGCGGACGCGATCGAACCGCGGTATTGACCGTCTAGGCATGGTTGAACTACAGACAACACCAGCCGTGTACCTCCTTCCTGGTGGAATGACTGGAACTGATCGGCTGTCGGACCCCGTCCGTCAAATAGACGCTGCTCATGCGTGGTTGTTTACATCTTTGGGCGGGTTTAGTGACATCTCTGAACAGTCAATGGGACTGTGTCTGTGATACAATATCCACCGTCAACATCTATCTTCAGGAGTTCTGGGAACCAGGGTGATGCAAAACTTTTTTTGGTGTTTGTATAAGGGTAACTACACTGAAGCGCCAAAGAAACTGGTATGGGCATGTGTATGCAAATACAGAGATATGTAAACAGGCAGAATACGGGGCTGCGGACCGCAACGCCTATATAAGACAACAAGCGTCTGGGGCATTTCTTAGATCGGTTACTGCTGCTACCATGGCAGGTTATCAAGATTTAAGTGAGTTTGATCGTGGTGTTATAGTCGTCTCACGAGCGATGGGACACAGCATCTCCGAGGTAGCGATGAAGTGGGGATTTTCCCGTATAACCATTTCAGGAGTGCCAGGAATCTGATAAAACATCAAATCTCCGACACCGTTGCGGCCGGGAAAAGATCCTGCACGAACGGGACCAACGACGGCTCAACACAATCGTTCAACGTGACAGACGTGCAACCCTTCCGCAAACTGCTGCGGATTTCAATATTGGGTCATCAACAAGTGTCAGCGTGCGAACCATTCAACGAAACATCATCGATGTTGGCTTTCGGAGCCGAAGGTCCATTCGTGTACTTTCGATGATGGCACGACACGACGCTTTACGCCTCGCCTGGGCCCGTCATCACCGACATTGGACTGTTTATGACTGGAACATATTACTTGGTCGGACGAGTCTCGTTTCAAATTGTATCGAGGGGATGGACATGTACGGGTATGCAGACAAACTCATGAATCCAAGGACCCTGCATGTCAGCAGGGGACTATTCAAGCTGGTGGAGGCTCTGTAACGGTGTGGGACGTGTGCAATTGGAGTGGTATGAGACCCTTGATATGTCTAGATACGGCTCTGACAGATGATACGTATTTAAGCATTCTGTGTGATCACATGCAACCATTCACGTCCATTGTGCACTTCGACGAACTTGGGCGATGTGACACCCTACACGTCCAGAACAGCTACAGAGTGGCTCCACGAACATTTTTCTGAGTTTAAACACTTCCGCTGGCCGTCAAGATCCCCAGACATGAAGCTAATTGAGCATATCTGTGATGGATTGCAACGTGCTGTTCTCCACCCCGTCGTACAAGAGAGATTCATGGTGTCTGTTCCGTCCATCACTACTCCAGGCATTAGTCAAGTCCATTCCACGTCGTGTTGCGGCGCGTCTGCGTGCTCGCAGAGGCCCTACACGATATTATGCTGGTGTACCAGTTTCTTTGTCTCTTCAGTGTACATAAAAATTATCACTCACCTTAACTCACGTTTAAATCTTGCTTTTATTTACTTAACCTTGCAGCGTTGTATCAGACACCAAGCAGCAATTTGCAGTACAGCTGTTCACATTCCAGGCTGATGTATAGGATTCGGAATGGCGTGCAGGGTGTGTTGACGTGATTCGTAGGAAGCACTAACTACGTGGAATGAGATCTTCCTGTCCTTACATGTCTAACGGGCTCTTGATTAACATAATTCCCCAAGCAATCTGTAGGGACTGCCAAGCCCCGCCAGTAAATAATGGGTTAAATTCCACCTTAAGTGAAAATTCCTTTAATAGAAACGCCGTTTAAAGAAAGAGTTGATTTTATTATTCTTTAGGCACAAGTAATATATCGTGCGAGGCCTAACCACACTCACTGTGGAGCCGTCATCACTCGTTTAGCACGGTTCTTTTGAGTTTGTCATTGCTGTTCGGTACTTTACGGTCGCCTGCTAATTATCTACGTTTTCATCAGTTACGCAATTAAACACGATCTCGACTTCACGCAATTTTACATGCTATCGCGAACATCGCTCGTACGCGCGACCCTGTTCGGGATTCTTGTTGCGACAGACTCTCTGATTGCCTACTTTTCACACTGCTTTTTGCAGGAACTGACGTAAATGTGATGTAGTGCCGCTTGATGTCGACTAGAAACGAGGCTATCGATTTGTCGATCGGCATGACGGCATAGCGCCGAGTTCAAAAAATGGTTCAAATGGCTCTGAGCACTATGGGACTCAACTTCTCAGGTCATTAGTCCCCTAGAACTTAGAACTAGTTAAACCTAACTAACCTAAGGACATCACACACATCCATGCCCGAGGCAGGATTCGAACCTGCGACCGTAGCGGTCTCGCGGTTCCAGACTGCAGCGCCTAGAACCGCACGGCCACTTCGGCCGGCAGCGCCGAGTTGATGTTTATGTATTTGCCGTGGATCGCCTACTGTTCACACTACTTTTTGCAGGAACTGACGTAAATGTGAGGTAGTGCCGCTTGATGTCGACCAGAAACGAGGCTATCGATTTGTCGATCGGCATGACGGCATAGCGCCGAGTTGATGTTTATGTATCTGCTATGGATCGCCTACTTTTCACACTACTTTTTGCAGGAACCGACGTAAATGTGACGTAGTGCAGTTTGATGTCGACCAGAAACGAGACTATCGACTTGTCGATCGGCATGACGGCATAGCGCCGAGTTCATGTTTATGTATCTGCTATCTGCTGCAAGGATGTTGTTGTGTAGAGGTTAGAATCCTCCTTGGTGTACAGTTGTTAAGTAACAGGAATGTGTTTGCGGTTGTGCATCGTGGCGCCAAACCACGCACTGCTCGTAGAATGGGGCATCTTCGCGTCATCGATGCTATTCCACCGGAGCAAGGATGGGTAAGTGCAGAGAAAGATCTGTGAAGCACACGATCGATATGTGTAGCGCCACAAGCTCTGCAAAATACCAATCGCCATTTGTAATCCGGCACGGGTTATGTAATTCCCTATACGAATTGATACAACATCTACTTCAGATTGTTAAGATCAACATCAACAAAGGTAAAGTAAAGGTATCGGTAATGGAAAGCACTCGAAATACAACAGGCAGAGCTGAGAGAGAGTTTGATTAGAAAATGAGGAATTAGAAGCATTAGATGTCATTTTTATGTCTGAAAATGAATAAAGGCAACATTTGTTTCGCAAGACGTGTTTCGCTTCAGTTTATCTAGGCATCTTCAGTGGTAGCATACAATCGCACCAAAAAGTATTGGCACACGTGCGTATTTATCGTTGCTGGTTACAAACGCCGCACTTTCCGGTACACAGTACATGTACGTGCTACCTCACATACCAGACATTACAATTCTGCCCATAGTGCCTACCATTAACAAAGAAATGCAGTGTTATGGGCAAACACGTATCTCCTCTGCACACAAAAAGTATTGGCACAGAGCATGGCATCTCGGTATATTGCTGGGTTTTCAGGTACCGGAACGCCATCTGCTGACACATTAGACACTGCGTGTTGTTGACGGCCCGGTCGCCAGTATGTTGCTGTAGTGCGCGATAGTGGTCAGCATGGGGCCGAAGAAGAAGGAACATTCAGTGGCGTTGCGTGAGAGAGTGGTATTGCTCCATTCACAAGGGAGAAGCTATCGACAAATCGGCGCAGAGGTGTCTGTGAGCTACACCACGGTAAGAGCCATCATTCAGAAATATAAAGAGACTGGAACAACAGTGAATAAGTGTCGTCCTGGACGTCCAAAAGTGCTTACAACCCGAGAGCGTCGCCATATCATCGCACTTGCTCGGAAGGAACCTGCTACAAGTGCAGCAACTATTGCTGAGATTGTTCAGACAACGTCCGACAAGACGGTTAGTGTTCAGACTATACGAAATGTGTTGAATGAGGCTGACATGCATGGACGTTCTCCCAGGAAGAAGCCATACATTTCGGAAATTAACCGGCAGAAACGCCTGCAGTTTGCCAAGGACTACATCAGCAAGCCGATGGAGTTTTGGAACACTGTGATATTTAGCGACGAATCGAAGTTCAATGTGTTCGGATTTGATGCAAGAAAGAAAATTTGGCGCAAGCCGAATACGCACCTCGACATCAAACACATGCATCCCACAGTCAAACACGGTGGGGGCGGTATCATGGTCTGGGGCTGTATGGCGGCTTCCGGCGTTGGAAATCTAGCTGTAATTCACGGCACAATGGATCATATGAGATACATTGACGTGTTGCGAGGTAATTTACACGCTAGTGCACAGAAATTGGGCCTTACTGGGGTGTTTCAGTTCCAGCAAGACAACGACCCAAAACATACCGCCATGAAAACCCGGGAGTGGTTACTGTACAATGCCCCCAGAAGGGTTCTAACACCACCTCAGAGCCCTGATTTGAACCCCATTGAGAACCTGTGGGCTCATCTTGACACACAAGTCAGAAAAAGGCGTCCGTCCGGTAAAAACGACTTGGAGAAAGTGCTCCTGGAGGAATGGTCGAAAATTACCCCTGATATCACCCGGAATTTAATACAAAGCATTCCTAGGCGTTTACGTGCTGTTATAGATGCTAAAGGGATGCACACTAGCTATTAGATGGTGAACATCAATGAAGAAAACGAACACACTGTCCGATTCATATGCGTGTGCCAATACTTTTTTGGGTGCAGAAGAGCGATGTTTTTTTTCATGACACTGTATGTTACTTTAAGGACAGGTGATTTTGACATATTTGTAAACTATGTAATGTAAGGTGTCACATGTATGGGTTCTGTTCTGAAATATATGTTTCGTTTAACCTACAACCACTAAAATGTAACTGTGCCAATACTTTTTGGTGCGATTGTATGTCGATACTACTCTTCATGTGCCGTTGCTGTACTGCCAGTGAAATTTACTCAAATATTAGTCATGGTTTACCATACCACACTATGAATCATGTGCTGTAGTTTAACATACTTCTTGCAAGATTGGAATGTCGGCAGTTGACTGTTGAATCGAATCGGCGATGTGTTGGTGTGTGAGAAAATTAGGGAGCGTGTGGAACAAGCAGGAGACGTTTCCTTGCAAGAGTAGTCACTTGGGATGAAAACTGGGCCCGCTACCGACAACAAGAAGCGAGGAGAACGAGTATAGAATGGTACCTTTTCTCGTCACCGAAATGAAGACAGTTCTGAACACAGTCGTCAGTAGGGAAGTCTAGGCTGGTCCACTTTTGAGGTGAAACGATGCCCTATAGGTGCGGTACAAGATCACAATCACTGCTGCGTAATACTGAGACCTTCTAAAGCTCATCTTCACTCTACAATCAAATCATCTTCATCTACATTCATAGTCCTCTAGCCATCTTGTGGTGTATCGCAGAGGGTGTCACTGTCACATCCCTCTTTTTCTGTTTGTGTGTGAAAATAGTCATGAGACAGACAGCACTGCGAACCATATGGCAACGCTGTGTTGTTCTACTTCGGGTAGACGGGTGTGTTCATCCCTTCCAGATGCTCAGGTCGAGTTTCAGCTACATGCAGCCTTCACATGCTTTTTGAGAGCGCCATCAGTCAAGTTGTGTTTTGGTTGAGTGTTAGGAAAATGGAACAGCGGAATTTAGAGTAACGTTATGCCATCGATTTTGTGTTAAACTTGGGGAATCCGTGAGTGTGACATTTGAAAAGTTGAAACAGACATATGGGGAACTTTCCTTATCAAGAGCGCAAGTTTATCGCTGTCACAAATAATTTTTGGAAGTTTAAGAACGAGTTGAAGATGAACCTCACTCAAGGAGACCTTCAGTTTCAAAAACGAACGAAAACGCCGAACGTGTGCCTGGTCTTGTGAGATCAAACACATGTGTAACAATAAGGATGATGGGTGACCTGTTAAACACTTTCACCTTACATCAAATTCTGAGTGAATTTTTGCACATGGGAAAGGTTTGTGCCAAATGGCGCCGAAAAATCTCACAACTGAGCTCAAGGACAATCGACGAAAGATGTGCGTTGATCTTCTTGAGAGGACTGCCAATGAACACAAATGGTTGAGTCGTGTGATCACAATCGATCCTGGAGTTTTGGGTACGATCCGCAAACAAAGCAGCATAGTGAGGAGTGGCACACTGAGACATCAACTCGACCGAAAAAAAAAAAAAACTCGAATGAGCAAACCAAAAATGAAAACAATGCTGATTTGGTTTTTTGACTATAAGGGTGTCGTTCATAAACAATTTGTTCCTCCAGGGGCCGCGCGGTTTGAGGCGTCATGTCACGGACTGCGCGGCCCCTCCCGCTGGAGATTCGAGTCCTCCCTCGGGCATAGGTGTGTGTCTTAGCATAAGTTAGTTTAAGTAGTGTGTTAGTCTAGGGACCGATGGTGGTTCAAATGGCTCTGAGCGCTATGGGACTCAACTTCTGAGGTCATCAGTCCCCTAGAACTTAGAACTACTTAAACCTAACTAACCTAAGGACATCCCACACACCCATGTCCGAGGCAGGATTCGAACGTGCGGTCATAGCAGTCGCGCTGTTCCAGACTGTAGCGCTTAGAACCGCTCGGCCACTCCGGCCGGCAGGGACCGATGACCTAAGCAGTTTGGTCCCTTAGGAATTCACACTGTAATTGTTCCTCCAGGACTAACTGCCAACCATATGATTTACGAAGATGTCCTGGAATCGAGTGAGACTGGAAACTGCAGACCAGTGGACGTTGCATCAGGACAACGCCACATGTGAGACTGCCACTTGCATCACGGAGTTTTCGACTTAAAATCGCATTCCTGTTGTTCCACAGTGCTGCTGTTCACCTAATCTGAGTCCTTGTGATTTTTTCTTTTCCCGAAATCCAATAATTTCAAAGAGGAACATTCAAAAGAATGTGACTGACATGTTAAAGGCCCTACCAGTTGAAGCCCTTCAGCGCTGTTGCCAACGTTGGGAACAACGAATCTGCAGGTGTGTAGCTGCCGAAGGGAACTATATTGAAGAGAACGATATTGTTGTTTGAAAAAATAAAATCTTTGGTGGGTAAAAAAACAGTATCATTGCTTCTCTCACGTACCTCGTATACGTAACAGGAACCAACATGTTTTGGTTGACTCTTCTAGAAACCTACGCATTCGGAATTTTAAGATCAAATCTCATCTTCTACCTCTTCCTTGGATCTTCTCTGTTTCTTTCACCAGTCATCTCTGGTACGGATCCCACTCTGAGGTGTCGTTTCTCTGCAATATGAATCATGATATTACTTGGCATTGGCACAAAATAATGCTGTCCGCTGAAGACTCTGACACGGATATGGTGACGTAAAATCCTCCTGATGGACCTTAAACAACTCAAATTTGAGCAGTCTACTGTAGAGCTATCAAGATTTACAAAATTGTTAAGGCTTTCGTGGTCACTTGTTGAAAAACTGCCTATTGGCTTCTGTCTCGGATTCTTCGGCTGACGTTCATCTAATGATTTTTCTGACGTTTCGCCAGCACGAGTGGCTGGCATTGTCAAAGCTTCACCCTCCATTGCCGGTGGTGAACCGGAGCCGAGCTCGCGGCCGCAGATTATATGTACCTGGCGCGCCAACGTCCGAGGGCTTCTCCGCGGTCATTTCCGGTGCGGTTCTCCTCTTGTTACCTGCAACGGTCGTTCGCTGCAGTACGGGGAGCCAGGATCCGTTTAGCTGAAGACTTTCCTCTTTCTTGTTGAAACTGTTCCCGTGTTTTCGTATTTCTACAGCTTCTCTGAACAAGCGCGTGTGATAGTGCTTCTCTACAGCCAGAACTTTCGTGTCGGCGAATTTTATTACGTGGTCGGTCTCATTCAGTGCGTGCTCCGCCAAGGCCGATTTCTCCACCTGCCCCAACCTGTAATGTCGCTTATGCTCTTTGATCCTGGTGTTAATTGATCGTCCAGTCATTCCGACATAAACTTTTCCGCATGTGCATGGTATACGGTATATTCCCGACATTGCAAGTGGGTCTCTTTTCTCCAGATTTAGCTTTTATGTGAATTTCCTGTATCATTCGCGGCAAATACCAGTACGATTTGAAACGGTAGGGCCGATTTCCTCCCCCAGTCAGTCTCTGCGCTTCGTCTCTAATGATCTGGTCGTCGACGGGTCGTTGAACTCTAACCTCCCTTCCTTTTTTGATTTGTCGGGCAATACAACACATTAGAAAAAATTGCTTAATAACACGAAACTTGTTTTTTTTCTCTTTTTTTCACGTTCCGCAGCAGTCGGTAAAATGATCTTTCCAGGTGAAGGGCAAATGCCTGATTTGCCTGTTCAAACTTCGCTTATAACCGCTACACAAATCGCGCTTACTAACAATACCGTTCGACAAAGTTCCAACCATTGCAGATTTACAAGATCTGCCAAACTATCCGCGTATGGGGCGTTATGAACATTGTATTGCCCTGAAAGCAGTTCTCGTAAATGACCAAGTGGATAACGTCAGAAGTGTCACGAGGCTTTTCGCATCTAATGCTGTTGAATATAGAGAAGTGGCAACGCTAGAAAAGGAAGATCTGAAAGGAATTGACGCGTGCTGCAGGACTGACAATTGACATTCAACATAAACAAATGTAACATATTACGCATAAATAAGCAGAGGGACCCTTTACTGTATGATTACGACAGTTATTTGAAGCAGTCACACCCGTAAAATGACCAAGAGTATGTGTATTGAACGACTCATATACGTACAAAATATGTGATCAGGTGAACATCCGCAACTGAAGAACGTAAGGGCCCTTCCCACAAACCATTCGCGCATTGGGACAGGAAAGAGGCGAACTGACCGTGGAACACGAAGTACCTTAAGGTGGCTTGCGGATTAGAGATATATATGTAGAAACAATACGATTCTTTCGCAACGCCATACTCTAGTCTAAAAATAAACTGCAGGTGAGAACTCCACAGATTCTCCTTAATCGTGAAACGTCGAGATAGTGTTCGACGGCAGATAACACCTGCTATGTGGTTCTGTTACGTCAACCAACAAACTCTTCCCGGAAATCCGCGATGGTATTTCGTATTTTCTGACATGATGATTACGTCGACTAGATAGTTCTTGAAGATATGGCGGTCAGTCAAGTGGGTTCCTTGACTATTACTTATTCTTTCATCAACAAGATTCGCCATAGCAGCTCAGTCGACAACGTGTTTGGTTGCCTCGACGTCGATTCCTGGTGCAGCCCAGACTTCCTAGGAATTGTTAGCGCTAGGATTTCGCCCGGAATAGGTCCTGCCCACTCACCCCTCCGGAACAAGTCCCACCCACGCACCCCCGGTTTTCCCGGTCTTTGTTCGGCGCCTGGGCATCGTTTCGGTTGACCCACGTGGTTTACCACGTTCGGCTGCACTCGGAGTGAATGTTAAATTAATATCTAGCTAGGTCTTAAATTTTGCCAGATAGTTGAAAGACACGCTACAAAAAAGTACACAAATTGCCTCAGCTGTGCCAGGCACTTCCACAGCAAACATAAAACAATTTAGCACTGAATTCTTTAAATACGAGGACTCGGTATTCAGATGAATAGCCTATGATGAAACATACTTCTATGTGAGAAAAAGCACCCAAAGCTAAAACAGAAAAAGCCTACCCTAAAAGAATAATTTGCTTGGAGAAAGAGGAACCACAGTATGCTTGACACTCAAGTTTCGAACTCAGACAGTATATGTGAAACAAGCACCAATATTCACTATACTTCCAGAGGGCATCAAAATTACTTTGTCCTTGCTAGATCGATCCAAGCTGTTTTTGCGTGTTATTCAGTGAATAGTTTTGCTGAAAAGTTTTAGGGGTGGAAGAAGAACTAGCACAGCATGAAGGACGTTTTACAGCCATGAAACACTACAGCATTTATTTGAATGGTATTTACGAAATTAATAATCTTTTGGTTAAAAACAGACAGGATAAAGAATAACGATAGATTATTTTCCTGAGACGTTTGCAACAGCATATAGGACACTAATCACACAGAAACAGCCACAATTCTTTATAACCTCGTTTATAATGCGCAGGTATGGCATTGGAAGAATTTACAAGTTAAAATTCACCCATTACCCATGCAAATACTAACGAAATATGCCATATAAGCAAATATCTTACTGCTTCCAGTAGGCATTTCTACTTTATGGCATTCTTATATTCTTTAATTTGCGTGAGCTACTGTGAGGGCCTACATAAACAAAACGACTTTGACTTATTTCTATATAACGTTGATTTTAGACGACTGCATCCGTGGCTTTACTACCGACATGGCAGATTCAATACCATTGTTTTCGCATTGTATGTTTGCTCTGCTGTTTCTCTCAACGTATTATAATAAGTGAATTAGTTAATGAAAATTTGTCCTTATTCCCCTTAAATAACATCACGTTGTTTTCTGTTGCTGGCAATGCTTTCAATTCTCTATAAATATTTTTATTTCTTTAATAATGCAGATTCATATTATATTACTATCCAGAAAAACTTAAATTTCTTATCATTACTGAATTTCATCACAGTGTAACACTATGGATAGGCGTTGGGGGGGGGGGGGGGGGATGAATGGGCGGGACTTGTTCCGGGTGAAATCTTAGCGCTAAGGGCACGTCTTCCTTACCGTCCTAGCATCTTCCTTGCTAGGACGGTACTGAAGTGCTCGTAGTCTACATAACCTTCCTAGCATCTTCCTTGCTAGGACGGTACGGAAGTGCTCGTAGTCTACATAACCTTCCTAGCATCTTCCTTGCTAGGACGGTACTGAAGTGCTCGTAGTCTACATAACCTTCCTAGCATCTTCCTTGCTAGGACGGTACGGAAGTGCTCGTAGTCTACATAACCTTCCTAGCATCTTCCTTGCTAGGACAGTACTGAAGTGCTCGTAGTCTACATAACCTTCCTAGCATCTTCCTTGCTAGGACGGTACGGAAGTGCTCGTAGTCTACATAACCTTCCTAGCATCTTCCTTGCTAGGACGGTACTGAAGTGCTCGTAGTCTACATAACCTTCCTAGCATCTTCCTTGCTAGGACGGTACGGAAGTGCTCGTAGTCTACGTAACCTTCCTAGCATCTTCCTTGCTAGGACGGTACGGAAGTGCTCGTAGTCTACATAACCTTCCTAGCATCTTCCTTGCTAGGACGGTACGGAAGTGCTCGTAGTCTACATAACCTTCCTAGCATCTTCCTTGCTAGGACGGTACTGAAGTGCTCGTAGTCTACATAACCTTCCTAGCATCTTCCTTGCTAGGACGGTACGGAAGTGCTCGTAGTCTACATAACCTTCCTAGCATCTTCCTTGCTAGGACGGTACTGAAGTGCTCGTAGTCTACATAACCTTCCTAGCATCTTCCTTGCTAGGACGGTACGGAAGTGCTCGTAGTCTACATAACCTTCCTAGCATCTTCCTTGCTAGGACGGTACTGAAGTGCTCGTAGTCTACATAACCTTCCTAGCATCTTCCTTGCTAGGACGGTACGGAAGTGCTCGTAGTCTACATAACCTTCCTAGCATCTTCCTTGCTAGGACGGTACTGAAGTGCTCGTAGTCTACATAACCTTCCTAGCATCTTCCTTGCTAGGACGGTACGGAAGTGCTCGTAGTCTACATAACCTTCCTAGCATCTTCCTTGCTAGGACGGTACGGAAGTGCTCGTAGTCTACATAACCTTCCTAGCATCTTCCTTGCTAGGACGGTACTGAAGTGCTCGTAGTCTACATAACCTTCCTAGCATCTTCCTTGCTAGGACGGTACGGAAGTGCTCGTAGTCTACATAACCTTCCTAGCATCTTCCTTGCTAGGACGGTACTGAAGTGCTCGTAGTCTACATAACCTTCCTAGCATCTTCCTTGCTAGGACGGTACGGAAGTGCTCGTAGTCTACATAATCTTTCTGCAGCGGCCATCATCAGTTATTTTGCTGCCCAAAAAGCAAATTTCATATACTACTTGAAGCGTCTTGTTTCGTAATCTAACTCCCTCAGCATCACCTGACTCAATTCGTCTGCATTCCGTTACCGTTGCTTTACTTTAGTTGATGTTCATCTTATAGCTCCTTTTCAAGACACCAACCATTCCATTTAACTGCTGTTCCAAGTCTTTTGCTGTCTCTAACTGAATCTGTGACAAACCTCAAAGATTTTATTTCTTTTTCCTTAAATGTAAGTCCCTTCCCAAACTTATCCCTGGTTTCCTTCAGTGCTTGACCAATGTACAGATTGCATAACATTGGAGATAGGCTACAACCCTGTCTGATTCCCGTCTCAATCATTGCTTCCCTTTCATGTCGTTCGACTCTTATAATCGACTGCTTACGTTCCATGTCGTTCGACTCTTATAACCGCAGTCTGGTTTCTGTACAAGTTGTGTATTGCCTCTGCTTCCTATTTTTTACCCTAGCTTCCTTCAGAATTCGAAAGAGTGTTTTCCAGCCAACATTGTCAAAAGCTTCATCTAAATCTACACATGCAATAAACGTTGATTTCCCTTCCTTCTGTCTATCTACTGTTCTAAGATAGGTCGTAGGGTCAGTATTGCCTCTCGTCTTCCAAAATTTTGCGAAACAAATTTATCTTCGCCGAGAGTAGCTTCTGCCAGTCTTCCCACGAACTCAAAACTGTTGATTATTTTCCACTTTGATTAGTTCTTACTAATTTGACATATTAATCTCTCAAAGTATTTATAAAGACCTTGCAAAAGGGATTTCGCTTATATGAAAATTTTTTCCTTTTATTTGCCTGGTCCCTTCATTAATTATGTAAAACCTTAATTTTGAATGTGTAATATCCTTATGTTTATTACACCAAAATGTACTGATATTCACTTTTAAATTTTCAGTATTTAATCTCCATATTCCATATAAAGCATCTTCAGTTTTATTTTACCTCATGTTCCTGCATTATGTACTTGGTTGTATGGGCGAAAGTTACAGGGTGCACATGTCAGCTGTCATGTTCAAATGTATGTGAAATCTTATGGGACTGCTAAGGTCATCAGTCCCTAAGCTTACACACTACTTAACCTAAATTATCCCAAAGACAAACACACACACACCCATGCCCGAGGGAGGACTCGAACCTCCGGCGCGACCAACCGCACAGTCCTTCACTGCAGCACCTAGACCGCTCGGCTAATCCCGCGCGGCAGCTGTCACAGCTTACCCGATATTGCAGTGTGTGTTTGAGAGTATTAAATATAGGCATCTCATCTATAATGCTTTCAGTTACGCGCGCAAAGCTTCACTACTAATCGGCCACTGTGAAATACATGGCAGAATTAAGATCGATTGTCAAGCGTTGGTAAAAAAACAGGTACAATTTTTTAGCACAATAGAAACACCTTATTTCTCAAGATAGTCACAAACACTGCGCTACATTTCGTCTAGCGAGTATCCATTTTTTTCATTCAGCGGGAAAATCAATATAACATTACTCATATCCTTCTACAGAGTCAAATTTTCGAACTGGGGAACAGGAAAAACCCCTCTAGAACATATGTGAGAGAAAGCAATTTGAAGCCTTTAATGATGTCTATGTTGACTGAAGATTTCTAAAGACCTCACAAATGTAGCTGATTACCGTGAGTGGTGCACAGTTTTGTCGTTTAGTGCTGCAAGTAAAAGTGGAAATAAGCCAAAAACTCCAGCGCCTGATAAATGCACATGCAGACGACTTCCAGATGTAAGCGGAAAACAGAGGAAAATGCAACCACTGACGATGATTTATACAGTGAAACGAATCGGGTTTATTAAAAAAATGCGCACTTCAGCTTTTATGTAGACAGATTGAAAATATCGTAAATAATTATGAAGCAAGTACAGACGCCATGGCTACGCGAAGGAAGATTGTGATCTATATTGTTTCTGCAGTATGATCGCTAAACGGTCATCTGTTAATATGACATGTAAAAAAGTTCCTTAGTAATGTGAGTCTTATTTAGTTTGTCTAGAGACAGAAGTGTTATCTTAAATGTATAAGTCGTCCGTCCGAAAAGTTCCCAGACTGATTTTATTCCCGGGGCGCAAGAGACACCAGCAGTGACCACGATGGCAGCGTGAACTTCTTTCTTTCGTTTACCCCTTAGTCCTGCAGTGTTCGCAGGGTCGGCAAGGTTCAAGGTTAGTTTTAGGGCTGGCCACTGGCCAGATGCCCTTCCTGCGCCACCCCGCACCCTTCCCCGCCCCCCCCCCCCCACCCACCCAGATAGATATCCAGCCGTTGTCCAGGATCTTGTTCAGAAACTAAATGCTGCTTTATTTACCATTAGAACAGTATCTGAAATAAGTGACAGTTCAACACGAAAAGTAGTCTACTTCGCATATTTTCATACGCTTATGTCATATGGAATTATTTTTTAGGGTAATTCTTCTGATTCAAAAAGGCTATTTGTGGCTCAAAAACGGGCTGTTCGAGCTATATGTGGTGTAAGTTCGAAAACCTCTTGTCGACCCCTATTCAATAGTCTGGGAATTCTGACATTGCCCTCACAGTATATATTTTCTGAAAGGAGTGCAGTATTCTGCTGCATCCATTTTCAATAAGCTACCACAAGAACTCAAAAATCTTAGCAGTAGCCCAAAGTCTTTTAAGTCCAAAGTGAAGAGTTTCCTCATGGCTCACTCCTTCTATTCTGTCGAGGAGCTCCTGGAATAGCAAAAAAATTAAGCAAATTCGTGTTACATCGTCGATTTTCTTTATTTAAACTCACGACTTATGGCCTGGATATGTTTTTTACATTTCATTTTATCTGTTTCTACTATCGTGTTATAATTTCATGTATTGACAAGTTCCATGACCATGGAGATTTCTCCTTAATTTGGTCCCACGGAACAATAAATAAATAAATAAATAAAACAGGCATTGCAGACCACGCGCCGCTTCCATAAATTACCTCCATTCCTTGCACCTTGCGCCCCGTTCCTCCAGGGCTGCCAGGTCCTTCTCCAGGTCGTCCATCCAGCGCTGCGTTATTCGTCCAGTGGTCCAAGGGGGCGTTTGGTGTTTGGTTTCCCCTCTAGTGCCATCTTCGCCTGTTTTCCATCGGGCATACGTGCTGCACGGCCCACCTATTGTATTATTTTGCTCTTTATCTTCTGTAGGATTGTTGGTTGTCGCATCAGAAGGTAGATTTCCTCGTTTTTTCTCCTCCTCCATTTTCCGTTATCTAAAACTGGTCCCCCATATCTTTCTCATTACTCTTCTTTCAAATATTAATAGTTTTTACTTTTCTCGCTTAGTCATGCTCCATGTTTCTGAACCGTACATTACTGCTGGGCATATTGTTTTTTAATGGCACTTTCTCATAGTTCCTCAACATTCAATGCAGGTTCTAGTGTCCCTTTCTTCTTATGCATGTAGGTGAACATGAGTTTAAGCCTGCACACAATGAGGAAGTGGTCTGACGCACAGTCGGCTCCTCTATACCACCTGACGTCCATGACTCTAAGGCTATAGCGCTGGTCCACCAAGATGTGATCTCTCTGGTTGGTGGTTCTTCCATCCGGTGAGTACCATGTTCCCTTACGTATTCTCTTGTGTTCAAAGTAAATCGAACTTACTCTCAGGTTCTTTGAGATATTTAAGTTGATCATCCTCTGACCATTGTCATTGGTCTCATCACGCAAACTGTGGCTTCCTATAGTTGGTATGTAGAATTCTTCTTTTCCTGCTTTTCCATTAAAATCTCCCAGTACTATCCTGATGTTTATTGTTGGTGTGCTCTCAATGGTTTGTTCTACTTGGTCATAGAACTCTTCCTTTTCCTCATCTGTTTTATCCTCAGTTGGGGCATGAACATTGATGAATGCAGTGTCTGACACTTGGTTTCCAAGTACTATGTAACGTAACAGAAAAATAAAGACAAATGACGAAACAAAGAGACCATATCACACACCATATACCACTACAAACATCACAATCACAAAAATGGCATATAATGATATACCGCGACAAATTCACATACAAAACAAGTAATATGTAGTGTGTCCCAAAAAATTCATACACTATTTTTATGACTGTGACACTAATATTTATTAAGATAGGAAAACATTTCAAAATTCGAAATAACGTGAACAAATGAAAGAACCATCAATTTATCGAAACTGTTCAATTTGTTGGCCATTGTGATGTACAGGATGGCCCATTTATCGTGACTGGGCCAAATATCTCACGAAATGAGCGTCAAACGAAAAAACAACAAAGAACGAAACACGTCTAGCTTGAAAGGGGAAACCAAATGGCGCTATGGTTCGCCTACTAGATGGCGCTGCCATAGGTCAAACTGATATCAACTGCGTTTTTATAAATAGGAACCCCCATTTTTATTACATATTCGTGTAGTACGTAAATAAAAATGAAAGTTTTAGTTGGACCACTTTTTTCGCTTTGTGATAGATGGCGCTGTGATAGTCACAAACATATGGCTCACAATTTTAGACGAACAGTTGGTAACAGGTAGGTTTTTTAAATTAAAATACAGAACGTTTGAATATTTTATTTCGGTTGTTCCAATGTGATACATGTATCTTTGTGAACTTATCATTTCTGAGAACGCATGCTGTTACAGCGTGATTACCTGTAAATACCACACTAATGCAATAAATGCTCAAAATGATGTCCGTCAACGTCAATGCATTTGGCAATACGTGTAACGACATTCCTCTCAACAGCGAGTAGTTCGCCTTCCGTAAAGTTCGCACATGCATTGACAATGCGCTGACGCATGTGGTCAGGCGTTTTCGGTGGATCACGGTAGCAAATATCCTTCAACTTTCCCCACAGAAAGAAATCCGGGGACGTCAGATCCCGGTGAACGTGCGGGCCACGGTATGGTGCTTCGACGACCAATCCACCTGTCATGAAATATGCTATTCAGTACCGCTTCAACCGCACGCGAGCTATGTGCCGGACATCCATCATGTTGGAAGTACATCGCCATTCGTCGTTTCACATGTGGCCGAACACTTCCAGTTTCCTTAAATAACGTAACTATCCGGCGAACGGTCCGGACTCTTGGATGATGTCGTCTAGGACACCGAGCAGCATACATAGCACACGCCCGTTGGGCATTTTGATCACAATAGCCATACATCAACACGATATCGACCTTTTCCGCAATTGGTAAACGGTCCATTTTAACACGTGTAATGTATCACGAAGCAAATATCGTCCGCACTGGCGGACAACTTATACGTTTGTGACTATTACAGCGCCATCTATCACAAAGCGAAAAAAGTGGTCCAACTAAAACATTCATATTTATTTACGTACTACACGAATATGTAATAAAAAATGCGGGTTCATACTTTAAAAAACGCAGTTGATATCAGTTGGACCTATGGCAGCGCCATCTAGCGGATCAAGCATAGCGCCATCTGGTTTCGCCCTTCAAGGTAGACGAGTTTTGTTCTTTGCAGTTTTTTCGTTTGATGCTTATTTCGTGAGATATTTGGCCCGGCCACTATCAATGGACCACCCTGTAGACACGGCTGATAACGCTGACTGATGGAATCGAACACGTTCCTAAGCTTTGCAGTTCGAATTTTGGCACATTCGTTTTTGCTGGCTGCTTTCAGCTCATTGATTGTAGCTGGTCTTGTGCTACAAAAATTGAGTTTCACATGTCCCCATAGAAAAATATCCATAGATGGCAAACATGGTGAGCGTGGTTCATGTGGTTCTGAGCATTATGGGACTTAACATCTGTGGTCATCAGTCCCCTAGAACTTAGAACTACTTAAACCGAAGGACATCACACACATCCATGCCCGAGGCAGGATTCGAACCTGCGACCGTAGCAGTCGCGCGGTTCCGGACTGAGCGCCTAGTACCGCTCGGCCGCAGCGGCCGGCTTGCTGAGCGTGTAGGGTACTCAGTACTGCCTCTTGGTCCTATCCATCTGCCCAATAGGTGTTCGTCAATGTAGGCCCATACGTCGCGATAGTAGTGGGGAGGTGCTCCATTCGTGCTGGAAACACCATTTTCTGTACTGAAACATCTCTTTTATGTGTGGCATGGCGTATCCCTCTAAAATTGCAGGTAATTTTTACCAATAAGTGTAAGCTCAAAAATCAAAGGTCCAGTCAGCCACACTGTGATTATACTAGGTTCACATGGTGTTCGACTGATTCTCAGCTGGCCAGTAGGAACATTTGTGACGACTAATTGAGTCATTTAACTTAAAAATGGCCTCATGACTCCAAAAGACCTTGTTTGGCAATTTTTTGCCCTGTATGTGTTTTACTTGAGACCCCTCACATAATTCAGTTCTCGTTCGGAACGTGGAGTAATCCAAGAGTAAAACTTCTCCATTGTACACGCTTCGAAGTGCGGTGCACGCTCCTATCTCGGCAGCCGCTTGTCGCACAGTCTTTCTAGGACACCGCTGAAACCATTCGATGACCTCTATTTCTTATGTGTGGTCGGTGGATGATTTGGGTTTCGAGCTACCATCCCATAGATGTTCGGGCTCCCATACGGCTCCTCTTCGTCGAAATGTCTTGGCTCAAACTCGTCTAGGGGTTGAACCGCACGTGTCGCATTACACGCCCTGAATTAGACACTTGTGACCTTTTGGTTAAATTGTCTGGTTGATGGCAAGTTTGCGAAATACAGAGTTAACATAACATATGTTGTTGTTGTTGTGGTCTTCAGTCCTGAGACTGGTTTGATGCAGCTCTCCATGCTACTCTATCCTGTGCAAGCTTTTTCATCTCCCAGTACCTACTGCAACCTACATCCTTCTGAATCTGCTTAGTGTATTCATCTCTTGGTCTCCCTCTACGATTTTTACCCTCCACGCTGCCCTCCAATACTAAATTGGTGATCCCTTGATGCCTCAGAACATGTCCCACCAACCGATCCCTTCTTCTGGTCAAGTTGTGCCACAAACTTCTCTTCTCCCCAATCCTATTCAATACTTCCTCATTAGTTATGTGATCTATCCATCTAATCTTCAGCATTCTTCTGTAGCACCACATTTCGAAAGCTTCTATTCTCTTCTTGTCCAAACTATTTATCGTCCATGTTTCACTTCCATACATGGCTACACTCCATACGAATACTTTCAGAAATGACTTCCTGCCACTTAAATCAATACTGGATGTTAACAAATTTCTCTTCTTCAGAAACGCTTTCCTTGCCATTGCCAGCCTACATTTTATATCCTCTCTACTTCGACCATCATCAGTTATTTTGCTCCCCAAATAGCAAAACTCCTTTACTACTTTAAGTGCCTCATTTCCTAATCTAATTCCCTCAGCATCACCCGACTTAATTAGACTACATTCCATTATCCTTGTTTTGCTTTTGTTGATGTTCATCTTATATCCTCCTTTCAAGACACTGTCCATTCCATTCAACTGCTCTTCCAAGTCCTTTGCTGTCTCTGACAGAATTACAATGTCATCGGCGAACCTCAAAGTTTTTATTTCTTCTCCATGAATTTTAGTACCTACTCCGAATTTTTCTTTTGTTTCCTTTACTGCTTGCTCAATATACAGATTGAACAACATCGGGGAGAGGCTACAACCCTGTCTTACTCCCTTCCCAACCACTGCTTCCCTTTCATGTCCCTCGACTCTTATAACTGCCATCTGGTTTCTGTACAAATTGTAAATAGCCTTTCGCTCCCTGTATTTTACCCCTGCCACCTTTAGAATTTGAAAGAGAGTATTCCAGTCAACATTGTCAAAAGCTTTCTCTAAGTCTACAAATGCTAGAAACGTAGGTTTGCCTTTCCTTAATCTTTCTTCTAAGATAAGTCGTAAGGTCAGTATTGTCTCATGTGTTCCAGTGTTTTTACGGAATCCAAACTGATCTTCGCCGAGGTTGGCTTCTACTAGTTTTTCCATTCGTCTGTAAAGAATTCGTGTTAGTATTTTGCAGCTGTGACTTATTAAGCTGATAGTTCGGTAATTTTCACATCTGTCAACACCTGCTTTCTTTGGGATTGGAATTATTATATTCTTCTTGAAGTCTGAGGGTATTTCGCCTGTTTCATACATCTTGCTCACCAGATGGTAGAGTTTTGTCAGGACTGGCTCTCCCACGGCCGTCAGTAGTTCCAATGGAATATTGTCTACTCCGGGGGCCTTGTTTCGACTCAGGTCTTTCAGTGCTCTGTCAAACTCTTCACGCAGTATCATATCTCCCATTTCATCTTCATCTACATCCTCTTCCATTTCCATAATATTGTCCTCAAGTACATCGCCCTTGTATAGACCCTCTATATACTCCTTCCACCTTTCTGCTTTCCCTTCTTTGCTTAGAACTGGGTTTCCATCTGAGCTCTTGATATTCATACAAGTCGTTCTCTTATCTCCAAAGGTCTCTTTAATTTTCCTGTAGGCGGTATCTATCTTACCCCTAGTGAGATAGGCCTCTACATCCTTACATTTGTCCTCTAGCCATCCCTGCTTAGCCATTTTGCACTTCCTGTCGATCTCATTTTTGAGACGTTTGTATTCCTTTTTGCCTGTTTCACTTACTGCACTTTTATATTTTCTCCTTTCATCAATTAAATTCAATATTTCTTCTGTTACCCAAGGATTTCTACTAGCCCTCGTCTTTTTACCTACTTGATCCTCTGCTGCCTTCACTATTTCATCCCTCAAAGCTACCCATTCTTCTTCTACTGTATTTATTTCCCCCATTCCTGTCAATTGCTCCCTTATGCTCTCCCTGAATCTCTGTACAACCTCTGGTTCTTTTAGTTTATCCAGGTCCCATCTCCTTAAATTCCCACCTTTTTGCAGTTTCTTCAGTTTTAATCTACAGGTCATAACCAATAGATTGTGGTCAGAGTCCACATCTGCCCCTGGAAATGTCTTACAATTTAAAACCTGGTTCCTAAATCTCTGTCTTACCATTATATAATCTATCTGATACCTTTTAGTATCTCCAGGGTTCTTCCATGTATACAACCTTCTTTCATGATTCTTAAACCAAGTGTTAGTTATGATTATGTTGTGCTCTGTGCAAAATTCGACCAGGCGGCTTCCTCTTTCATTTCTGTCCCCCAATCCATATTCACCTACTATGTTTCCTTCTCTCCCTTTTCCTACACTCGAATTCCAGTCACCCATGACTATTAAATTTTCGTCTCCCTTCACGATCTGAATAATTTCTTTTATTTCATCATACATTTCTTCAATTTCTTCGTCATCTGCAGAGCTAGTTGGCATATAAACTTGTACTACTGTAGTAGGCGTGGGCTTCGTATCTATCTTGGCCACAATAATGCGTTCACTCTGCTGTTTGTAGTAGCTTACCCGCATTCCTATTTTCCTATTCATTATTAAACCTACTCCTGCATTACCCCTATTTGATTTTGTATTTATAACCCTGTAGTCACCTGACCAGAAGTCTTGTTCCTCCTGCCACCGAACTTCACTAATTCCCACTATATCTAACTTCAACCTATCCATTTCCCTTTTTAAATTTTCTAACCTGCCTGCCCGATTAAGGGATCTGACATTCCACGCTCCGATCCGTAGAACGCCAGTTTTCTTTCTCCTGATAACGACATCCTCTAGAGTAGTCCCCGCCCGGAGATCCGAATGGGGGACTATTTTACCTCCGGAATATTTTACCCAAGAGGACGCCATCATCATGTAATCATACAGTAAAGCTGCATGCCCTCGGGAAAAATTACGGCTGTAGTTTCCCCTTGCTTTCAGCCGTTCGCAATACCAGCACAGCAAGGCCGTTTTGGTTATTGTTACAAGGCCAGATCAGTCAATCATCCAGACTGTTGCCCTTGCAACTACTGAAAAGGCTGCTGCCCCTCTTCAGGAACCACACATTTGTCTGGCCTCTCAACAGATACCCCTCCGTTGTGGTTGCACCTACGGTACGGCTATCTGTATCGCTGAGGCACGCAAGCCTCCCCACCAACGGCAAGGTCCATGGTTCATGGGGGGGGACATAACATATAATAACAGTAATAATAATATCGGGAACTAAATTAATGATGTAGGCCACACAGTTGCGATTTGGTTAGAATAATGTTTATTCAGAAAGCAAACTAATAGCAAAAGTGGTCGTATTTCGGTTCTAGGCGCTACAGTCCGGAACCGAGCGACCGTTACGGTCGCAGGTTCGAATCCTGCCTCGGGCATGGATGTGTGTGATGTCCTTCGGTTAGTTAGGTTTAAGTAGTTCTAAGTTCTAGGGGACTGATGACCTAAGATGTTAAGTCCCATAGTGCTCAGAGCCATTTGAACCATTTGATTTGGTCGTATTTAGAATTACTATTACACTCGAGCGCATATCCATTTGCCACAGTTCGATCATTCACAATCTCATCGTGAGTTAACTACGCGTCACTTCCTAGCTACCTAAAGACCGACCGTTCGCTTTCGCGTCTCAATCCGAACTGTTCACTTTGGTGTCTCGACTAGAACTGTCCTCTGCCCTTCTCCGATCGCATTTCCCCCGCGCCGAACATCTTCGCTCAACTGACTAGCGCAGTTCCCTTTCCTGAGGCCGTCCATCTAATTGGCTACAGCTTATTCTAATTACTTTACATTTTAACATATTTAAATAATCAAAGCTTGACCACTTTCACGTTCTAAATAAAGTAACAATAATATCCATTACATAATAAACGTTAAATTCTTTTACATAAAACCAATACAATTTCCTTCTTAACTTTGAATGTCACGGCCAGTAACCTTGCACCAGTGGGCTTTCTTTTAATGATTTTTTTCATAATGCGGGGCTACAGTCATAATATATTTCTTTAAAGACAGTACCGCCATTAGACTGTTGTTTATTTGCTGTGTTACATTTACACTTACACGATCATGATTTCGGCTTCAAAGTGCCATTATCAAGTGTTTTAAGTGTTATACAGTGCGTAAGATGGCATACTCTCGTGTTTTAAGATGGCATATTCTCGTGTTTGGGCACTGTATAACGCTTAAAACACTTGATAATGGCACTTTGAAGCCGAAATCATGATCGTGTAAGTGTAAATGCAACTCTGCAAATAAAGAACAGTCTAATGGCGGTACTGACTCTAAAAAAGTGTGCTTTCTGATAAATAAATAAAGAACAAAAGTAACTATTATGCACTAAACTTTACAACAAATATTCTATTACCTAATGATTCAATAAGGTGTCATGTTGTCATCGTTCAATGTGTTCTGTGTGGAGGAAATGATGATCTGATGCTTAACAGTAAATACTGGTAATTTAAATTTATTATATCTTTTAAACAAATAAAGTTACAGAATTGATATTTACAGCGTTTGTCATTTTACTGTGAAATGTCGATCATTAAGATCGACCAAAGCGTTCAGATTTTAGCATTCAGGTCTTTGTTACCAAACTCATTAATTTCACTTTAACAGTAAATCCTAAACTATTATAGATATGATTAATATTCAAGTTTTATTGGGATCACCATGAAAATTTATGAAGGATGGTAGATTAAAATAACTGTGGCTTCATTCCCTGAATTATTACAGAATTAAATAGATTTCATAAATGTTTCCCTTTATGGCCGATCTTAGGTCCGCCATATTTAACACTACTATGCTTCCCTGGGTAGGTTCTCATCTGTCTCACTCGCACACTACAGCGCTTGGGCCACAATAGACAATAGACGCCTGTGAGTTTCCCCATCTCGTGGTGAATCTGCGCCCTTTTTGGCAAACGGTTCAGGACGACAGGGTTCGTTTCACAATTCCTGTAGGCTAACTGTTTCGGCCATATATTTAAATGAGAGCGCAATGCTCGTTAACTCACATTGCCTTTCGGAAAGGTTCTTGTGGGCAGTCTGGGCAGTTCCTTCTTCCTCAAACTTATCTCGCAGATGAATAATTGTGATTCGTGTAGGAGCATCTCGCTGGAAGTTCATTCTGAACTGTCTTTGCACTTCACTTGCGTCCTCAGTCTTCCAGTATCACTTGAGCAAGAACTTTGTTTGCTCAAGGTTCGGCCTGCCTTCAGCCATTTTTCAAGCTGTCACACCTAAAAAAGGGAGAAAGGCATTGTAGTTATGATCTGTATGGTTTTTATACATTTTTCTGGGATACCGTATATTCAAATAACAAGGCATCAAACTTGCCTACAAAACAGATAACTCAATACAGAAATTTATTCCTAAAACCAAAATCAGACAAATACCAACTGGCATCTACCAGCTCAATTGCAGGGACTATAAAAAAGAATCTGCATTGGGATGTATGGCAGAACATTTGGCACAAGATATAAAGAACTCGTCAGGCATGGAAATATACATTAGATCACTCAATACTGCGGACCACCTTTAACAGGAGTACCATAGGCCAATCACAATAGAAAACGATGTAAACGCCGTAAAAATCAGCAAAGACAGACGCCTGCTCGCTTTTCAGGGAAACTTCCGTATACACAAAGCATTAACATAATATAAAAAGTTACTCATTGACCAAATAAATATTGGGAGCCAGACACTACATAAAATAATTGGAAAAACCACGTAAAGAAAAAATCATTTCCTTTCCCATCCCTCACTTTCTCTCACTCTACCTCTCCCGCTTACATTTGACCTCTTGCTCCTAACTCCTTTTCCTCCAACACGCTCCCCATTCTACTACTTTGCATTCAGTGCTCAATAGTTCCTCCCTCCCCTTCCCCCCTCACCTTATTTCATCCCCCGCCGCTTTCCCACCACTCAAACCTTCATTTCCATCAGTACACCTTTATTTGAAACTTCCTGGCAGATTAAAACACAGTTTTAATCTGCCAGGAAGTTTCATATCAGTGCAAACTCCACTGCAGAGTGAAAATCTCATTCTGGAAACGTCCCCCAGGCTGTGGCTCAGCCATATCTCCGCAATATCTTTTCTTTCAGGGTGCTAGTTCTGCAAGGTTCGCAGGAGAGCTTCTGTAAAGTCTGGAAGGTAGGAGACGAGGTACTGGCAGAGGTGAAGCTGTGAGGACGGGGCGTGAGTCGTGCTTGGGTAGCTCGGATGGTAGAGCGCTTGCCGCGAAAGGTAAATGTCCCGGGATCGAGTCTCGGTCCGCACACAGTTTTAATCTGCCATGAAGTTTCATATCAGTGCACACTCCGCTGCAGAGTGAAAGTCTCATTCTGGACACCTTTATTTGTCTTACACATTAAGTAAATACATACTAACATAATTAAATGGCACAACATACTTACGACAAATAACAGAGAAATACGCTTCTGGATCAAAGAAAAAAATTAGAGATAAAGTTACCAACACCACACAAAACACACAAGGAGTATGTAGCTAGAAAGATACAAACAGAGAGTGGTGACGATATATTGTGGCCGCGTTTCACAAGTTCCGCAAAGGAATATTGGATTAGGATGGAAAAACAGTGTCAAAAGAAGGAATAACTACAAAACGTTGAAACACGTATGTAACATAGCAGCGATGGCGAGGCATTGTAGCATCTGTGACCAGAGAATATGCGCTTGACCGCGCGAGTGTTGCGAGCGGTTCTCAGTCTGTCAGTCAGTCGTTGCGAGTCTGTAGCTCTGTCTAGTTGAGGGCAGTACTCTGTCAGTAGTCGTCGCGAGCAGTAGCTCTGTTCAGTGGCGTGCAGTACGCTAGTAGTCGTCATGCAGAGCAGTCGGTCAGTGGTAGCAGCCCAGTGGGGTTGCGTGATGTGGTCTGGCGACAACACTGGTCAAGATGCTGAATGAGGTATACTGTTAATTAAGATAATCATCGGATAATGTAAAGTTTAACTATTGTAACTATTTTTCAACAAGTGCCCCCAATAATAACTTTGATTTCAAAAGCAATTTTACATAAAATTTTCATTTAATTGAAGTAACTATTTCGTTCCACTTCCCTTAAACAAAAGTTTCAGTTTTCAATTAGATTACAAAAAAAGAAAAAGGGAATATTATTATTTGCAATGCAGTTCCTCCAAGCAGTGCGCAAGAACAAGAGCAGAAATTTGATTAGGTGTTGTAATGAGGTAAGAATTTTAATTTTGATTTTTTGCACAGGGCCAAAGACCGATATTTCGGTTTAATTGAATCATTATTATCACTGAGATTTTCTTATCACTGAATGGACTTTAATTTTTTATGAAGAACTTATACTTGAGTCAGATTGCGATTCTCACTTTTATTGTCATTAAATTTAATTGCTAGGGAGGTTACACTTGGCTCCTATTCATTTATTATTTCTGTCTTTAAAATTTCTGTGGAGAGGTTACACTTAGCGCAATGTCCATTGGCATTCCCTAAATAATATTTCTGTCATATAAATTTTTGTGGGGAGGTTACACTTGGCGACACCCAGTCCAGGATCGAATTTCGTTGAGAATCTTTTGAGCGACAGTCAGATATCTGCTCTTATTTGCTTAAATATAATCAGGATTTGGCGCAACGCTTTTATTAACTTGTGACTTTCTTTCTACAGGTCAACGGTAACTCGTTGCTCTGTTGTATTTGTGTGTTGTTTTTGCATTGTGCTTATTTGTTTTTGAATAATTGTGACTATTGTAAAAATGCCGCGAAAGACTGTGAATAGTGTATCGCGAGGTATTATGAACGAAATAAGCGAATTAAATAACTTTACCAATAGTACTAGTGACACGCAGTGTAATTATGACAATCCTGCGTCCACTAACAATCAGTGCATTCCAACCACTAATGATGACTTTCACCTTAATGATGAACAAACGAACTCAATTGTATCGTCTGTTAACTTGACGACAATTGATGACGCGGAGCGGTCTATAGTAATGAGCGCTGCCGAGCTTAACACACCCGATTTAGAAAATCCAAGTAATGTACAGACAAATTTGTGTAATGAAAATGAACAGGATACTGAAAGTACGACGGATTTATTTAATTCCGAAATAATGTCTGACAGTGTACATCCGACTGACAAACGTTTTTGTAAATTACAGAATGACCGAATGGTCACGGAAAGCGAGACAATTCCAGATCCACCACTAAACAGTACAGATAGTATATACGTTAATTTTGACTTGGTACGAATTATGACAAGATTGCTACAACAGCAAAGTGAGGAAATAAACAATAGTTTCAGACAACAGAGGGAAAATTTCAAACAACTTAGGGAACAGTACAAACAGCGGAATGAAATGATGAATAATTATTTCAAACAACTAAATGAAAGTGTCGACAACCATTACAAACAACTTAGCGAAACAATTAATGAAAGTTTCAAACTGACGAACGAAAAACAAGACAACCTTGACGAACGGAGCAGACAAGTTAGTGAAGAGAATACAGCTATTACCGTGCAATGCCAGGACATTAAAGAACAATTACGTGAGGATACTGAGGCTTGTGCTAAAAACAGTAATAAAGAAGTTGGCACTGTTGCACAAGAATTAAATAGCACACGTGTAGGCACAACAGAATCACATAAAGATGAAGTTAATGCAGTCACTGAACAATGTTCAGCAAACGCAACAGTGATACACGAAATTAATGCAGTCACTGAAGAATGCCCTAAAAACGAAGTACAGATTTGCGACGAAATTAATTTAGAGTCAGTGGAAGTTTCACACACTCCGAATACGGAAGATGACGAGAAATTTGCACGACAGATCAACCAAATTGACGAAAGTGTTACAGTAACAGAGTTGAAAACTATTTCAGTCACCAATACGTCACAGAATCCGCCACTTTGCGAGCATTTGTCAGAGTCACGCAGCGTGTATAATGTGAACAATTTACAGAGACTACGCGACTTAAAATCCGAAAAGCCACGCGACTTAAAATCTGAAAAGCTACGCAACTTGAAGTACGAAATGACACAGACGAACAGATTCACATACAAACCTGACCGTGTTCTCAAATTCGGTGACGAGAACATAGATTATGAGCAATTTTTATCCGCAAGAAAATGTAAAGAATTTAATAATGACAGAACACAGGTACACGCTTTGAGCTGTATACGACAATTTGTTTTTATGCTTTCACCGCTATTGCCTGTAATGCAGAAGCTAGCTTTGAACCAGATGCGACAATTTATTTTTGTATTTACAACAGCATTGCCTATAATGCAGAAACTGGAATTAGCACGGATACAACAATTTGCCTTTGGAATTTTACCGCTATTGCTTGCAACGCAAAAGCTAAAATTTATTTGCAGTGCGTAATTGACCTCAGGGGATTCATTACGCTTTAATGAATATGTGCCGTAGCGAGCATAGGGCCCCGAGCTGTAGTAGTGCTATTTCATCTTTAGTTTTCTGCACTGCTGCCTTTTCTTCTACTATCCTTTATATCTATCAAAACTGCTCTTTAACTATTGCTCTACCTAGTATTAAGAAACATTGTAATGGAAAACTCGATAAGACAATCTCTTACCGAATGTGACAATTTTCAGCAGGCACTCCCGTAATGACAACTACCGCCGTAATTTTAATTACAGATAAAATCGTAATCATCAGTATGTACAAAATTTTCGGCAGTCGCAACCACATTTTAGTAACAATAGATGTTTTTCACTACAATAGTATGAAAGTCAGCCGCTTAGCATACGTAACCAACAATGCAGTCTACAAGGTCAACCAGGCTTTAATGTTCCGCCGCGCGCACGTATAGTCACAGATCCAACAAATAGTAACGCATGGCAGCAAAGAAATAACTACGTACAGACAACACACCATTTCAACTCGTATCGCAATGCGCAGTATAGAAATTACTATCATGACAGACGTAAAAATAACGAGCACAATTTTCAGCGTAATTTAATAACAGTCGATCTTTTCAGCAGCAAGAACATCAGCAACAACACATTATCATGAATGATCCAGACAATAGGTGTCATCGATAGCGTAATACGTCAGTAAGAAATAACAGAACAGTTCTTATAGTGGATATGCCACAGCATCCTCCCGTAAATAACAGGACGTACGATAGATTTTAACCAGATACAGCACAGATTGCATATTACAGTAACGCAAACATTACTTTTGACACGCAGAATTTTGCTCACGAGAATGTTATTTGAAACATGCTCTGTTGAATGCACCACTTTTATCGCACCCAGATCTTATTAGAAATTTTTCCATTGCCACCGACAGTTCTAACACCGCTTTAGGCGTACATATTTTCCAGGAAATTGAAGAAGATGGGTCAACAGTTATTAACAACATCGCATTTGCAAGCCGCATTCTGTTACCTGCTGAACGAAATTATTCCGTTACAGAATTGGAAACATTATGTGTTGTATGGGCTTTTACGAGATTTAGGCACTTTCTTTATGGCAGACATACCACCGTCTACACAGACCACAAAACAATACAATTTTTGCTTTCAGCTAAATTTACTCACGACAGATTAAGCAGATGGAAACTTTATTTGCAAGAATTTAATTTTACGATTGTTCACATTCCCGGCACACAAAATGTTATAGCAGACGCACTATCGCGTTCTCTCGGCAACAATCAGCAAGACGTAGCAACCAACTTCTGCAAAACAAATTTCAGTGTCATGTACATTCAGCAAGTTGCATTTGAAAATTTTATTTCATCGTCACTACAGGACATAGCGCAAGAGCAAAATAAGGACAATGTGTGGAAAGAAATTAAACACCTTTGGCAAGATAGGAAAAATGTTACGATTAGGAACCACTACACTGTACGCAATGACATTCTGTTTCGCCGCTCTCATCCTGACAGCAACATTTGGTTATTATGCATTCCTGACGAACTGGTTAACAAATTAATTTGGTACACTCATTTAAGTTACGCACATTACGGAGCACGAAAATGTTTTCTTATACTGAGACAGAACTCTTATTTTACTAACATGGAGAAACGTATACGACGAGTTTTAGCGTCTTGTAAAATTTGCCAGAAAGCTAAATCAGACACCACTTCACATATTCCTCCATTATATCCCATTATACCTGTTAAATTAAGACACATGGCCGCAGTAGATATTTTTGGTCCGATTCCGAGAACTAACAGAGGTTTTTGCTACATCTTTGTCGCTGTTGAGCTCACTTCAAAATTTGTTACTTTCACTCCGTTACGTAAAGCTACTGCTAAAACTGTTTCGAAAGCATTTTCTATTTCATGTAGGGCATGTGATGAAAGTAATTTCTGGCAATGGATCTCAATTTCGTAGTAGCGTATGGACACGCATGTTACGAGCCAGAAACATTTCTCCGATTTATATATCCAAGTACCACGCTTCTTCGAACCCCTGTGAAAGATTAATGAAAGAAATTGGTAAACTGTGCCGAATATACTGCCACAAAAGACATATTGATTGGGATACACACATACTCTCATTCCAAGACGTAATTAATTCCGTTCCAAATGAATCCACTATGCTATCTCCGTCTATTATACTGAAAAACGTTGAACCACCAAACAAAATTAAAGAATTAGTAAACTTCCCTAAATGTCGTCGACTAAGACACCACGAAATAATTGACATTGCGCTGAACAACATCAAACGTGCCGCAGAGCGCCGGAGAAGACGGCAAAAACAGGTTTGTAGACGCCGAGACTTTCACGTTGGACAGAAAATATTAGTACGTACACATTATTTATCCAGTAAATTAAAAGGTAAGTGCAGTAAATTTGAACTTCTATACGCAGGTCCATATCGGATTCGCAGCATCCCTCACCCCAATGTTGTACACGTCGAAACTTTGAGAACTAGTAAATCGAAAGGCAACCACCATATCTCAAACATTAAACCGTTTATTGAATGAAGACACTTTATGATTCAACACACTATGATGTCATTTATTAATGCAATTATTTCACTTGACTAATTACTGATGATTATCGCATTTTTTCTTGGCAAGTGCCCGGCAAGGTAAGGTTAGCAGGTCGCTTTTTTTGTCGTTAAACATCAGACCGTGCACATTTTCCACTTTTTTTTTGTGTGTATGATTGTATTCCAGTTTTGTTTATATGCACTGTGAAATAGTTAAGATATAACACACACCAGTTGACTTTGACTTTTTTTTGCCTTATGACATCTCAACATCGTGACTGTTTTACATTTTGCTGCTGCATTGTATTATTCTGTGTACATTTTTGCATCTGAACATTGTCAATGTCTTTGACATATTACGTTTTCTGTCATGTTATGCTGTATGGTTAATTATGTTACCATAAACCAGTCATTATTTAGTGGGTATATGATTTAAATGCAAGACATTAATCTCTGTTCATCAATTTCAGTAAGAAATGGTGCGTGTAAGAAATAAATTCAACAGAAATGGGAATTTCGCCCACGGAATAAACGAAAGGAGATGCGATAACTTTATGAGGAAGAGTAAATGGATCAGGATTAACAAACATTAACAAGAATATACTATACTCATCATAGAATAGCAGTCTTAACTAATTTTTTCTTTCAGAATACAAGGTGATTGATGCAGGCTGTCAGACTGAACTACACATCTTAGTTTTAGTGATGAAATATGCTAGAGATAAGGAATAGTTGTATAATGAGTAATGAAGTGACTTTTTGCAGATGATAATGAATACTGATGAATAGTGATGAAGGATATGGTATTATGAATAATGAAGTTTTTATTTACAGGTGATGATAATAGCGAAGTTATGATAATATGGATAATGAAGTGATTGATAATGAAGTTTTTTCTTTACAGATGAGGATAATGTTGGAGTTTTATATTTATGCTATGTAGTTATTTAAGTATTTGTTGCAGTTTGTTTTGACAGCAGGTGTTATATTGCATAGTAGGATGACAGAAAGTTTTGGAAAGGACAGCTATGGAACACATTTTATACACATTTCACTACTTGTTAATTCGAAGTTCACTACTTTTCAGCATAGTGTGCGTTTCTTCTTTCAGGTCAATAATCCATTTTGTATTTTTTCCAGGAGATGCTTGTCATGATACTTACTAAAACTGTTACTTATTATACCTGTTCTAGTACTTGCATTTTTATTTTTTTTACCCATTTGTGTTTACCATTTATAAATGTAATCACATATACTGCCTTGTTACATAACCTTGCTACAGCTGACTCATGACGAATGACGTTACCTATCCTCATTGGCAGCAATAGGTCACAAGCGAAAAGTGTTATGCCTCAGCAATTAATTATCGATCCCAACGCAATGCATTGCTAACAAAAAAAATGTATTAACAGTCCCAAATAGTGATACCAGTTTGAGAAAATTCTGAATAATACTGATTAGCTCTGAATAGTATGTCACTTGAGTAATGACTTCTTAATGAGACAACAAAAATACACATATATATAAAATAATGCTTAGTAACTGGCTAGTAATTGCCACTGTTATTGTAATGAGACTACTTATAATCCCCATGATTATTAATGCTATGACTATAATTAAGTGATTTTTAATAATGACTTCGTAATGATCTGAATAATACTGAATGAGGAACAATGCTTTATACTATTCGATACCTGATGGCCACTGAGTGCCAATAATTAGTGTCACTTAATGAATTGTTATTCATTATGCCATTAATTAGCTCTTGTTTTCAATGTTCATACTTTGTAATTGGAAATGAATGTGACTGTTTAATAATGCTTTGTAATTAGAAGGCTAATGATTCTTACTAGATTGGAATGACACATAATTAATTAACTATGCTATTGTTTCATAATGCTTTGTAATTAGGATAAAGCTAATGATTATTACTATTGGAAGACAAGTGATTAATTAATTATGCTATACTTTATAACTGGAAATGAATGTGATTGTTTCATAATGCTTTGTAATTAGAAAGCTAATGATTAATACTATATTGAAATGACAAATGATTAATTAACTATGGTTTATAATTGGAAATGAATGTGACTGTTTAATAATGCTTTGTAATTAGGAAAAAGCTAATGATTATTACTAATGGAATGACAAATGATTAATTAATTATGCTATGCTTTATAATTGGGAAAGAATGTGATTGTTTAATAATGCTTTGTAATTAGGAAAAAGCTAATGATTAATACTATATTGGAATGACAAATGATTAATTAACTATGCTTTATAATTGGAAATGAATGTGATTGTTTAATAATGCTTTGTAATTAGGAAAAAGCTAATGATTATTACTAATGGAATGACAAATGATTAATTAATTATGCTATGTTTTATAATTGGGAAAGAATGTGATTGTTTAATAATGCTTTGTAATTAGGAAAAAGCTAATGATTATTACTATTGAAATGACAAATGATTAATTAACTATGCTATACTTTGTAACTGGAAAAGAATGCGATTATTTAATAATGCTTTGTTACTAGGAAAAGAAGATTACTGATTCTATGTAAAACAATTAATGAACATTTTTCTGTAATACTACATACATGGTACAGAAATGTTCAATAACTGGGTTATGAATGCCGCAAACTACTACTGTAATTGACAATATTATGTGACTTAATGTCCTTCACCTTATGAGCTAACTACCCTGAATTACTGCAATGTCCATTTGTCCTGTTTATCCTAGTGATCATGGAGCACTATCTTTGGTTTTGCACTAATTCTACATTGGTGTGCCTTGTAAGAGCGTGGTGTTGACATGACATGCTGTCCACCACCGTGAGCGATGAAGACGTTATTATGGTCCCACTGTTTGGTGTACCTAATATACTGCCAAAATAAAAATAAAAAATGGAATATTACTACGACAGTTCAGTGTCTTGGCTACACTGATAAATTCTGAGGGGAAAAGAACTTCAAGTTGTGTCACTTGGTGTTGTACTTCTGTGGAAAGATATGGACTTTCAAAATAGCTGTGTGCAATCTAAAGTGCTACAACCATGATGCAGTCCTTCCCTTTCCTATCCTAATTCTTGTCACATAGTGAAAATCATTTTTGCTAACATTATTTATGTTCATGGCTATACATTTTTTTTTTCAATTTGCTAAAATCCAGTGTGAGTACACTTATGTCACTGGTCGACATGATTTTTTTTGCTATTATGTTTATTTATTGCCAAAATGCTAAAGACATTTTTTTTGATTTGTTCTGAAGTACAGTATATGTGCACTTTTGTTTCTTATATTGTATATACATTTTTTATTTTCTGAACTACAGTGCATGTGCACTTCTGTTAGGTGTTAATATGTTTTCTACTGAACTTCAGTGCCTGTACACTTTTCTCATTTTTCAATATGATTTCTACTATTCTGTATATTCAATACTTTAATGCGAATGCACTTATGTCATTTGTTACTAATTGTATATACATTTCATCAATTACTGATATGTTCTCAACTGCATGTGCACTCATGTCACTTGTCAACATAATATTTTTTGCCAGTCTGTTTATTTGTTCTGAATATGCTAAAGAATTTTTTTTCAGTGCCTGTGCACTTTGTTATCTGTCAAATAATTTGTATATACATTTTTCTGATTTGCTACTATGTTTTGTACTCACATTTTGTCTTTGTCTGATATATTTTGTACTTAGTGCGTGTGCACAACATTTAAATATTCTGTAAGTTGTAGAATTTTGTTAATTAAAGAAAAATTTTGCCGCGCTTGGCAATTTTTGCCCCCCCAGTGGAGGGTTATGAAACACGTATGTAACATAGCAGCGATGGCGAGGCATTGTAGCATCTGTGACCAGAGAGTATGCGCTTGACCGCGCGAGTGTTGCGAGCGGTTCTCAGTCTGTCAGTCAGTCGTTGCGAGTCTGTAGCTCTGTCTAGTTGAGGGCAGTACTCTGTCAGTAGTCGTCGCGAGCAGTAGCTCTGTTCAGTGGCGTGCAGTACGCTAGTAGTCGTCATGCAGAGCAGTCGGTCAGTGGTAGCAGCCCAGTGGGGTTGCGTGATGTGGTCTGGCGACAACACTGGTCAAGATGCTGAATGAGGTATACTGTTAATTAAGATAATCATCGGATAATGTAAAGTTTAACTATTGTAACTATTTTTCAACAAGTGCCCCCAATAATAACTTTGATTTCAAAAGCAATTTTACATAAAATTTTCATTTAATTGAAGTAACTATTTCGTTCCACTTCCCTTAAACAAAAGTTTCAGTTTTCAATTAGATTACAAAAAAAGAAAAAGGGAATATTATTATTTGCAATGCAGTTCCTCCAAGCAGTGCGCAAGAACAAGAGCAGAAATTTGATTAGGTGTTGTAATGAGGTAAGAATTTTAATTTTGATTTTTTGCACAGGGCCAAAGACCGATATTTCGGTTTAATTGAATCATTATTATCACTGAGATTTTCTTATCACTGAATGGACTTTAATTTTTTATGAAGAACTTATACTTGAGTCAGATTGCGATTCTCACTTTTATTGTCATTAAATTTAATTGCTAGGGAGGTTACACTTGGCTCCTATTCATTTATTATTTCTGTCTTTAAAATTTCTGTGGAGAGGTTACACTTAGCGCAGTGTCCATTGGCATTCCCTAAATAATATTTCTGTCATATAAATTTTTGTGGGGAGGTTACAACGTGCAAAAAGATGACCTTTCCAGAAGTGAGCGAAACCCAGACATGAAATACCGTAAGTAAAATCAACATCTTTTCCAACGAACTTTTTTCACATATAGAAAGAAATCCAACCTGTAAATATGTCTCATTACAGACCACCGATGATGTTTTATTTCAACTACTCGAAACGCGTTTAGTGACAATATCAAGCATTTCCTTGTTGTTACAAAGACGGAATTAATATTCCTTAGGTAATGATGGCTTCTCCTCCAGTGACCACAATTCATCACCACTACCACCACCATTATCAACTTTATCATGAACTCGTACTCGTGAAAATAAGCAGCCTGCAGACATTAAAGTAATCTTCGAATACTTGCAGAATTCTCTCTTGCGTATTAGCTTTTGTGCCATGTGGTATCTAATTGATGAAATATGTGATGCCTATCCAACTTGGATTTATGCTTTGCTTGTGTACTGGAACAGGTAATTACTGGCGAAGAAGCAAGCATTTACAACGGAGGTCTCACGTTATCGCCGTACCTGTATTCGTGGAAAAGCGTCGTTATCTCTAAATGAAGCATCAGCGTCACAGAGCAGAGGTTAAAATGCTCTCGTGTTCATTCATAATTCTCACCTGCCGTTGCGACACGGTATTGCGATAACGGAAGTTTCCCCACTACCAGTAATGATTGCAACCAATGTCGGATGTGTTACAAGAGACCAAAGAAAGGAAAGTTCGGGTTTAGCATCCCGTCGACAACCGTATCATTAGAGGTGGAGCGAAGGTTCAAATGGTTCAAATGGCTCTGAGCACTATGGGACTTAACTTCTCAGGTCATCAGTCCCCTAGAACTTAGAAATCCTTAAACCTAACTAACCTAAGGACATCACACACATCCACGCCCGAGGCAGGATTCGAACCTGCGACCGTAGCGGTCGCGCGGTTCCAGACTGTAGCGCCTAGAACCGCTCGGCCACCCTGGCCGGCTGGAGCGAAGGAGTGAATGGGGAAGACCAAGAAGGAAATAGCCCTTATTGTTTCCAATGGAGCCATTTAGGCATTTGTCTTAAGCCCATTTTACACGAGCGACTTTCTGCTTAAAATCGACTGCTCTACATCTCCATCCACACTCTGCAAACCATCGTGAGGTGCATGGCAGAGGGTACGTCCCACTGTACCAGTTATTAGGATTTCTTCCCGTTCCATTCACGTGTGGAGCGCGGGAACAATGATTATTTGATTACGAGGTGCGACAATAAAATAATGAGACTGATTTTCTTTGCAAGGTGACAACCCTGCAGGCTTGCGTAGGCACAATAATTTTGACCTTGGTCTATAAGCTGCTTCTAGTCCAAACGGCACATGGATGCAACTGCTCAGTCGGGAGTTGTGCTGTAATAAGTTAACACGTGTTTGTGGTGTTACCGCCAGACACCACACTTGCTAGCTGGTAGCCTTTAAATCGGCCGCGGTCCGGTAGTATACGTCGGACCCGCGTGTCGCCACTATCAGTGATTGCACACCGAGCGCCGCCACACGGCAGGTCTGGTCTAGAGAGACTTCCTAGCACTCGCCCAGTTGTACAGCCGACTTTGCTAGCGATGGTTCACTGACTACATACGCTCTCATTTGCAGAGACGACAGTTTAGCGTAGCCTTCAGCTACGTCATTTGCTACGATCTAGCAAGGCGCCATATTCAGTTACAAGAATGTGTTCTGAACAGATAATATTGTGAATCATGTACCGTCAAGAGCGACGTTCATCATTAATGGATTAAAGTTAGGTATCAAACTAATTACGTCCGCTTTCTGAATTCTAATTCCTTGTCATGTTCCAGACCTCACGTCAGTATAGTTCCTCCCTCCTCACGCCAGCCTGCGTGAGCTAAAACGAGTGCATTTCGGCCTCCTCTAGTAACACGGTGTTGGCTCTTCTGCCAACACAACAGTGTTTGTGTCTCTCGCCACGGAACTGGAACCGCATAATATTGCGCAATGGTATGCTATTTCTTTTTGTGTTAAATTAGGTGAAAACGCGACGACAACTTACGGTAAGCTTCAGAAGGCTTTTGGAGAGGAAGTTATGTCAAGAGCTCAAGTTTTTCGTTGGCTTAAAATGTTTAGTGACGGCAGAATGAATGTTGAAGATGAAGACCGCAGAGGACGACCATCATCCTCACGGACGGATGTCAACTTGGCCAGGGTGCGTAAACTCGTACGATCTGATCTAAGATTATCCGTGAAAATGATTGCAGAAGAACTGAACATCAATCGAGAAATGGTTCGTCTAATAATAACTGAAGATCTTGGCATGAGAAAGATTTGTGCAAAAATGGTCCCCAAAAATATCAGACCACAACAGCGAGAAACACGGAAAATGTGTGGCAGCCGATCTGCTAGAGCAAATGGAAATCAATCCAGAATTGTTGAGCCGTGTTATCACTGGTGATTAAAGTTGGTTTTTTCAGCACGATCCAGAGACAAAACGCCAGAGTTCGTAATGGTGCTCAAAGGGATCACCTAGACGAAAAAAAACCTCGCTTGTCAAAGTCGAAAGTGAAATGCATGCTTGTGTGCTTCTTTGATTCCAAAGGAATTGTTCATAAAGGGCGGATGCCTCCTGGACAAACAGTTAACCAATATTACTAACAAGAAATTTTAGAAAGACTTCGTAAAAGAGTTCTTCGTGTCCGTGCCAACATTGCTGATAATTGGATTCTGCATCACGATAATGCGCCATCCCATACTGCTCTGTCAGTACAGCAATTTTTAACCTCAAAACAAATTTCAGTACTACCATAGCTACCTTATTCCCCAGATATCGCTCCGTGCGAATTTTTTCTATTTCCAAGAGTCAAAACGGCGGTCAAGGGACACCATTTTCAAACAACACAAGATGTCCAAAAAGCTGTGACGAGGGTCTTGGAGGATATTACAGAATATGAGTTCCAGAAATGTTATCATCAAAGGCAGAAGCGCTGGAAAAAGTGTGTGCAATCAGAAGGGAACTACTTTGAAGGAGACAACACTAAACTTGACTAAAATGGTAAGCAACATTTTTTTTCACATCAGTCTCATTACTTTATTGTCGCACCTCGTAATTCTTTGCATGCCGTAATTATTCTGATCTCATCCTCGCAATTCCCATGTGAGCGATATGTGAATAGCTTCTTTCAGACACTATTTCACTATAGATAAATGCATTATCTGCAAAAGTCCGATCTTACTGTTAAGACTGTCTTCAAGGTCACTAATATACATTATGAACAGGAAAGGCCTCAACACACTTTCCAGGGGCACACCTCAAGTCATTTCTTCATCTGACGATGACTCTCCATACAACAAGTCCTCAACCTAGTCACAAATTTCATTCCCCAAATGATCGAACTTTTGACAATTAGCGTAGGTGTGGTACTGAGTCAAATTCTTTTTGGAAATTAAGAAATGCTGCATCTACCTGACTGCCTTGATTCAAAGCTTTCGGTATGTCATGTAAGAAAAGTGCGAGTTGGGTTTCACATGAGCGATGTTTTTGGAATCTATACTGGTTAGCACTAAGGAGGTCATGCTGTTCAGGATACCGCATTGTGTTTGAGCTCACAGTATGTTATAAGATTCTACAAGAAATCGATGTCAAGGATATTGGCCGGTAGTTTTTTGGACCACTTTTACTACCCTTCGTGTAGACGGGTGTGACCTGTGCTTTTTTCCAAGAATTGGGCACGGTTTATTGTTGAAGCGACCTACGATAGATTATAGTTAGAAGAGGGGCTAACTCAGCTGCAAATTCAATGTAGAATCTGACACAGATTCCATCGGGCCCTGGAGCTTTGTCAACTTTAACGATTTCAGCTGTTTCTCAACACCACTGACACTAATACTTATTTCATTCATTTCTTCAGTGGTACGAGGATTAAATTGGGACAGTTATCCTCGGTTTCTCTGTGTAAAGGAACATTTTAAAACAGAGTTAAGTATTTCAGCTTTTGCTGTGCTAACTTCAATTTGTTATTGGCTAGAAATTGGACACTAACTGTGGTGCCACTAACAGCCTTTACATACGACCAGAATTTCTTTGGGGTTTGTGAAATATCATTTGACAGTATTCTGTTACGGTGGTCATTGAAGGCATCATTCATTGCTCTCTTGACAGCCAAACGCGCTTCATTCAGCACGTCTATTGCCCTACTCTTTGTTGTACACCTGTTATGCAGTAATCTCTGTTTCTTTAGAAGTTTCTTTACAGTAATTACATAGAACAGAGGGCGTATACCATTATGAACTGTTCTAATGGGTACATACAGGTATTTGTCCAATGTATTCTTGTAAAATTGAGCCAAAGTTCCTCTAAATGCTCCTGCCCTGTGCTGAAGCATCAAGTTCCTTGCTGAGATATGATATTGCTGAACGTATATTTATCTTTCTACTTATTTTAGTTGTTCATTGCAATTTGTTAATGATTGTTGCCACAGCCGCGTCATAATCACTGACGCAATTTCGATGTGGACGTCCTCAAAGAGGTGGGGTCTATTTTTTGCAATTAGATCCAATATATTTTCATCATGAGTGGGCTTCCTAACTATTTGCTCTGGGTAGTTTTCGCAGAAAACATTTAATAATATTTCACTAGATGTCTTATCACGCACACCATTGACAAAACTGTAATTTCCTCAATTAATTGTTGGATGACTAAAGTCTCCATCGATGATTACAGTATGATTGCAGAACTTACGTACATGTGAACTGAGCTTTTCTCTAAAGTTTTCGGTTACATCAGGACTCGTGCGTGATGAAAGGAGAAATCTTTATCGCTTACTATATCTTCGTTGTTGATGCAGTAAAATTTCAGCATCGGGCATGAATTTTGATTTATTATTTATGTATTACTAATTCTATTAGCAACATATTTTTCAGACAGTATCGAAATATAGCAATTAATTTACCTGCAAAATTATACCATTATACGACACACAGTTAACGAGATATGATGTCATAAACAATCAGATGTGTGAAAAAGTAGGTGTCACATAAATCAGAGAATGAATCACCCAGACTATATTCATCTAGTGTTTGATAATGAGAGCATTTAACGACTTCCAACAAACTTTACACGTAAATTCAAATCTTGTCAGTACTTTTTCTCGCTTACTTGCTTAACGTTAAATATTTAACACATTAACTTACTTGTAAACATTCGTCTGAAGCTGTTCTATATAAACTGATCAGTCAGAACATTATGACCGCCTACTTACAATCCTACTTACAATCGATATAAACCCGTCCAGGCGATAGCAGCGCCACCTGGCGAGGAATGACAGCTAGTCAGATTTATTTATTTATTTAATCGTATGGTGATTTTATACAATATACAGTTGATATAAGAAAATTATTTTATACAATATACTTATGATATAAGACAAGATTAAACCTTAAAGTCCGTGTTTTTCAACCAGTTAATTAAGCTGGGTGTGAGAGTGAACGAGTCATCGGGAATTCCAGGGTATGAATGAAGTGGACAGCGTTGGACTAAATATTCAATTGTCTGCTCTTCTTGATTACATTCCTACATTTGTGAACTGATCCAGCCCCATTTGTACCTGAAGTAGCTACAACAACCATGTCCAGTCCTTAATCTGTTGAGGCGGCATCAAAATTTCCTCGGTAGGTCAAAACCTTTCGGCTTATTTGTGGGATCAAGGTGTGGGCTCTTGTTCCCAATGTTTTTGTTGACCATTAATGCTTCGAGCTTTCATTTAGATCAAAACCATCCGCGATGAGTTGTCCTGCAGTAATACTTGCTGGTCTTCTTGATCGCGATCGTTGCTGTGGCGGATGACAGAGTTCCTGGTGCAATGGTAGAGAAGGTGATGCAGAGATTTTCTTGGCCTCCCTCAGTAGAGCTTCTTTCCGTCTTAAGTGAGGTGGAGGGATGTGACTCAGTACAGGTAACCAGTGGCATGGGGTTGATTTGATGGAACCAGTAATGCAGCGCATTGTGTCGTTAAGTTTTGTGTCTACCTTCTTCACGTGTACACTTTCCAACCAGACAGGTGCACAGTACTCGGCAGCAGAGTACACAAGACTGATGCTAGTTAAACGCAGATAGTCAGCAGAGGTTCCCCAGGTGGTATCACTGAGCTTATGTAGTATTTTGTTCCTTGCAGCAACTTTATGAGAAAGCTTGGTGATGTGCTCTTTGTAGCTCAGGGTTCTATCTAGAGTGATTCCGAGATATTTTCAGGATCATCCAACTAGAGACGAGAAACACCTAGTTCGTATTATGCTAGTCAGATATACCCACATTGCATGTAGTATCAGTGAGGATGTTGTCCATGTGTACAACAGGGAAGGCGCGCGATCTATCTGTGTTTGAGAGCAGATTGTGATGGCTTGGAGGCTCGGCACGAGCACTTCGGAAACTGCACGACTTATTGGGTGTCCGAGGAGTGCTGTGGCGAGTCTCTTCAACACGTGGCGAAACCGAGGTGAAACCACGTCCAGAAGTCGTGTGGTTGGACGGTCACCCCTCATTACAGACGTCGGACGTCGTAGGCTGTGCAGACAGGTAAAACAGGACAGGCGGCGAACTGTGGCGGAACTGTCAGACTTTAACGCTGGGCAGAGTACAGGTGTGTCTGAACACACAGTGCGCCGAACACTAATAACGATGGATCTCCGCAGCCGACGATTCGTGTATGTGCTAATGTCAGCACCACGACATCGGAAAATACGGTTGAAGTGGACATGTGGCTATCAGGACTGGACGTTGGTGCAATGACACAGCGTTGCATGGTCTGATTAATACCGATACCTTCTTCAATATGCCGATGGGAGGGCGCGAATCCGTCGTCTTCCAGGAGAACAGCTGCTTGACACCTGTTCTGAGGGCCGGAGACTTTGTATCCCACCTGGAAGCCGGCGCGTGGGTCTGCTCCTGAAAACTGGACGGTAGGCCGAATGTAGGAAGCGTTTAAGTGCAGGAAAAGGTGAAGTACTTCGGTTCTGCGTATAGGTTAAAGCTCTTTTACTGGTGTATGAACATATACAAATTATAATATTACTTTGCATACAGATGAGCACGTAGGTGCGAAGCCGTTCATGTATCAAAGCTAACAGCTACTAGAAGTTACAATGGCAAATCTGTAGTGGCTCGCCCACTATTAAGATGAAACTATGTTGGTCGGTCGTCTGCTCGGAATCAAAAGGGCTGAATCTGGAGCGGCGCTTGCAGAGTTCCACAGCGCCGGCTAGAGGGCGCTATCTGTGTCGGTGTCGTAGCACCAACATAAGAACATTTATCTACGCCGTGGCATCGTAGCTATCGATACCACAGGAGACAATCTGGCTCCGAGTAACATTCACGTGGGCATCCATGTGTCCAGTGTAGCTCGTGCAAGGCATCATGAGGGCCAAGGAGTATCGTGCAGTTGTTGCAGACCACGCATATCCCTTCATGACGATCATGTTTCCCGACGGCAGTGGCAGTGTTCAACAAGATAATGGGTCTCGTCACGAGGTTAGGAGTGTTTTTGAGTGGTTTGTGGAACACAGTGGCGAGTTCCTGTCAGAGCTCATTGCAGGCGCTCCCACCCGCCCCCTGACCAGGAATTTACGGGAATTGGGTGACGTGTGTGTAGATGTGGTGCCAACTGCCTCCAGCGACCTACCAAGGTCTTATTGCTTTCATGGTACGACGCGTCGCCGCTGTTACCCGTACCAGAGGTGGACATAGCGGCTATTAGGTAAGTGCTCGTAGTGTTCTGGCTCGTCAGTGTATGTCAGCTTCATTCTTTTAAATACTGGGACGGTTTTATTCGTGAAATAGAGTGTAGTGTTGGCAGAAGCGCCAACACTGTGTTGCTAGAGGAGGCCGAAATGCACGCATTTAATTACACGCTGACTGGCGTGAGGTCTGGAACAGGACAATATCTTGAGAATTGCAAATAAAGTACGTAGATGATGTAATACTTAACTTTAATCCACAATTGTAGAACATCTCTCTTGATGATACATGCTTCACATAATAAATATCAATTGAATATGGCGCCTTGCTAGGTCGTAGCAAATGACGTAGCTGAAGGCTATGCTAACTATCGTCTCGGCAAATGAGAGCGTAGTTGTCAGTGAACCTTTCCTTGCAAAGTCGGCTGTACAACTGGGGCGAGTGCTAGTACGTCTCTCTAGACCTGCCGTGTGGTGGCGCTCGGTCTGCTATCACTGACAGTGGCGACACGCGGGTCCGCCGTATACTAACGGACCGCGGCCGATTTAAAGGCTACCACCTAGCAAGTGTGGTGTCTGGCGGTGACACCACATAGAGGGTGTTCCAACAGCGATTTTTTTATGTTAGTTATTACCGAAAATGCCTCCTCCCAGGAGATGGCATCCGGTATGGAATGGTTGATCTTTCTACTTTGGAGCTTTGTGAAGGATTTGTGTAGCAGACCCCGGTGCGGGATCTGCAGGAATTGCGAGCCGACACCAGAGCAACGACTGCGCACGTTAACGAAGGCGTGTGAGGCCGGACATGGGAGGAATTGGAATAGCGCTTATATATCCTGTGCAGCAGAGATGGTACACACATTTAACTGTGTGAAATAGCTACCAAGAATTGGGTGTGTGTGAACATTACTCCACCCAATCCCAAGCAATACTTAGGTTTGAGACAGAACAGAAATAGGTGGTACCAGACGTGTGAGTAGTAAAACGAAAGCTTAAACAGGATTTAGTTAGAATGCCCCCTGCCCCCCCCCCCCCCCCCCAGTGGATCCAGGGCTTAGAATAGGCCCGAGGTATTCCTGCCTCTCGTAAGAGGCAACTAAAAGGAGTCTCACACGTCTCGGCCTTCATGTGATGGTCCCCTGTGGAGCGAGCCAGTTGGGGAAGGGAACCTTACATGGTGCATACTGTCCATCATGCGCTGAGACCTCTCGCATCCTTCGACGATGTGGATCTGCACTTACATTCATTCTCCAGCTGTTGGGCAAGGTCACCCTCCTGGGTGTGTTTTCCTCCATCCTTTGTGCAGTATCGCTTTCTACGCTGTCGACGGTAATGTACTTCTTAGCTCATTTGCCCCTTATATCCAGCATGGTGGTCAGTCCGTTGTGTTGAGGCCGCAATGTATCCTGTTGGTTGTAGCCCACTGACCACACAGGGATCTCTCTGCTGATGCCTGCGTGGTTAACTCCCCATATATGCCAAGGAGTAGATGCCCATCACCCTGGGGCATCGAGATTCCCGGCAATGGCCATCCTGCCGGGTGGCCTTTGCTACAGCTGGTTGACGCCCGTGGGGAGGGCCCGTCGTCGGAGTGGGTGGCATCAGGGTGGATGACATGCCATGAAGCGTAGTATGTCATCTCTTGCTGGTGTTCAAACACCAGTATACTCAAAGCGGTCAAAGTCTGACTTCAATGCTTAGAAATACCCCGCTGGCACCACCGGATTCCGCTGGATAGGTCAGGAGTCCACTACACCCAGCAGTCGGCTACACGGGTAGCAGGGGCTGTGTGGTGTGGACTGGGCGTTTTTTTTTTTAGGTTAGATGGCTTCGGGCAAGTACAGAAAGGGCAACAGCCTCAAAGGGTGCCGGACAAAGTCAGGACATGCGGGGACCAAGCAGCAATCGGTATTATAATTGTAAACTGTCGAAGCTGCGTTGGTAAAGTACCGGAGCTTCAAGCGCTGATTGAAAGCACCGAAGCTGAAATCGTTATAGGTACGGAAAGCTGGCTGAAGCCAGAGATAATTTCTACCGAAATTTTTACAAAGGCACAGACGGTGTTTAGAAGGGATAGATTGCATGCAACCGGTGGTGGCGTGTTTGTCGCTGTTAGTAGAAGTGTATCCTGTAGTGAAATAGAAGTGGATACTTCCTGTAAATTATTATGGGTGGAGGTTATACTGAACAACCGAGCTAGGTTAATAATTGGCTCCTTTTACCGACCTCCCGACTCAGCAGCATTAGTGACAGAACAACTGAGAGAAAATCTGGAATACATCTCAAATAAATTTCCTCAGCATGTTATAGTCTTACGTGGAGATTTCAATTTACCAGTTATAGACTGGGACACTCAGATGTTTAGGATGGGTGGTAGGGACAGAGTACCGAGTGACATTATACTGAGTGCACTATCCGAAAATTACCTCGAGCAATTAAACAGAGAACCGACTCGTGGAGATAACGTCTTGGACCTACTGATAACAAACAGACCAGAACTTTTCGACCCTGTAAGCGCAGCACAGGGAATCAGTGACATAAGGCCGTCGTAGCATCCCTGAATATGGAAGTAAATAGGAATATAAAAAAAGGGATGAAGGTTTATCTGTTTAGCAAGAGTAATAGGAGGCAGATTTCAGACTACCTAACAGATCAAATCGAAAATTTCTGTTCCGACACTGACAATGTTGAGTGTTTATGGAAAAAGTTCAAGGCAATCGTCAAATGCGTTTTAGACGTGCCGAGTAAAACTGTGAGGGACGTGGTTCAATAACAAAGTTAGGAAACTACTACGAAAGCAAAGAGAGCATCACTGCAAGTTTAAACGCAGCCAAAGCGTCTCAGACAAACAGAAGCTAAACGATGTCAAAGTTAGCGTAAGGAGGGCTATGCGTGAAGCGTTCAGTGAATTTGAAAGTAAAATTATATGTACCGACTTGACAGAAACTCCTAGGAAATTCTGGCCTTACGTCAAAACAGTAAGTGGCTCGAAACAGCATATCTAGACACTCCGGGATGATGATGGCATTGAAACAGAGGATGACACACGTAAAGCTGAAATACTAAACACCTTTTTCCAAAGCTGTTTCACAGAGGAAGACCGCACTGCAGTTCCTTCTCTAAATCCTCGCACAAACGAAAAAATGGCTGACATCGAAATAAGTGTCCAAGGAATAGAAAAGCAACTGAAATCACTCAACAGAGGAAAGTCCACTGGACATGACGGGATACCAATTCGATTCTACACAGAGTACGCGAAAGAACTTACCCCCCTTCTAACAGCCGTGTACCGCAAGTCTCTAGAGGAACGGAAGGTTCCAAATGATTGGAAAAGAGCACAGGTAGTCCCAGTTTTCAAGAAGGGTCGTCGAGCAGATACGCAAAACTATAGGCCTATATCTCTGACATCGATCTGGTGTAGAATTTTAGAACATGTTTTTTGCTCGCGTATCATGTCGTTTCTGGAAACCCAGAATCTACTCTGTAGGAATCAACATGGATTCCGAAAACAGCGATCGTGTGAGACCCAACTCGCTTTATTTGTTCTAGAGACCCAGAAAATATTAGATACAGGCTCCCAGGTAGGTGCCATTTTCCTTGACTTCCGGAAGCTGTTCTATACAGTTCCGCACTGTCGCCTGATAAACAAAGTAAGAGTATTAGAAAATTGCAGCGAAATGCAGGAAGATCTGCAACGGATAGGCACTTGGTGCAGGGAGTGGCAACTGACCCTTAACATAGACAAATGTAATGTATTGCGAATACATAGAAAGAAGGATCCTTTATTGTATGATTATATGATAGCGGAACAAACACTGGTAGCAGTTACTTCTGTAAAATATCTGGGAGTATGTGTACGGAACGATCTGAAGTGGAATGATCATATAAAATTAATTGTTGGTAAGGTGGGTGCCAGGTTGAGATTCATTGGGAGAGTCCTTAGAAAATGTAGGCCATCAACAAAGGAGGTGGCTTACAAAACACTCGTTCGGCCTATACTTGAGTGTTGCTCATCAGTGTGGGATCCGTACCACGTCGGGTTGACAGAGGAGATAAAGAAGATCCAAAAAAGAGCGGCGCGTTTCGTCACAGTGTTATTTGGTAAGCGTGATAGATGTTTAGCAAACTCAAGTTGCAGACTCTTCAAGAGAGGCGCTCTGCATCGCGGTGTAGCTTGCTCGCCAGGTTTCGAGAGGGTGCGTTTCTGGATGAGGTATCGAATATATTGCTTCCCCCTACTTATACCTCCCGAGGAGTTCACGAATGTAAAATTAGAGAGATTCGAGCACGCACGGAAGCTTTCCGTCAGTCGTTCTTCCCGCGAACCATACGCGAGTGGAACAGGAAGGAGGTAATGACAGTGGCACATAAAGTGCCCTCCGCCACGCACCGTTGGGTGGCTTGCGGAGTATAAATGTAGATGTAGATGTAGATGTAGAACTAAGGATGGCAGCGAAGCTTATTCACCCCGGTACCTTGTATGTACGAGAGTTGTTCGAGAATCTTTCTTGTCAATGAAACTTCAGTTTTTTGTGGAGCATTGATGGGACAAGTTTGGGGAGGTGGAGAGCTTGTCCAAAATGCGGTCAGGATCGGTCTTGATCAAAACAGCATCCTTTGCCCATTCACAGGCAATAGCTGGAAAAGTGTAAGTCTTTTTCGACTCCTCTCGCCAGGAAGGGATCCCTTGAGTCACTCCCTTCGCAGGTTCCTACCAGTGGCATAGCTGACACCTGCCAGTAGCTGAAGCAACCACAGGTAGCTGGTCATAGGGCTTCATGGTCCTCCTCACTCCCTGAATCAGTGAAGCCCTCTCAGCTGGACAAATCTAAGGAGCACAGAGAGAAACCTAAAAAGAAAAAGATCCGCAAGAACCAAGGCAATGTGGTGACTCCCACACCACCACTATCTACTAGCCCTGTGTCTGAGGATGAGGTGGAGATTATGGCGTCTGCCGAGGACCTAGATCTCGCTGGGCCCTCAAACACAATGGATGTCGATCGCACAGGTACTCATGTGGTGGCAGTGGGTGACCCTGAGGAATAGACTGCTCATTGAGTGTTTCATGCCATTACAGTCTCACGATCACATAATCCTGCAGTGGAATTGCGTCGGTTTCTTCCACCACCTGGCTGAGCTACGGCAACTGTTAAGCTTTATACCTGCTATTTGCATTGCCCTCCAGGAAACCTGGTTCCCGGCAATGTGGACCCCTTCCCTCTGTGGCAATAAGGAATGTTACAGGAACCATAGTGAATGTAATAGAGTGTCAGGTGGAGTTTGCGTCTATGTCCTGGACTCAGTATGTATTGAACCTATGCCCCTTCAAACCCCTCTTGAAGCTGTGGCTGTCAGGATAAGGAAGACACAGGAAATAACTGTCTGCAGTGTGTATCTCCAGATGGTACAGTACCCCTGAACGTATTGGCTGCAATGTGTGTGATGTCCTTAGGTTAGTTAGATTTGATTAGTTCTAAGTTCTAGGTGACTTATGACCTCAGAAGTTAAGTCGCATAGTGCTCAGAGCCATTTGAACCTTTCCTACTTTTGGGTGATTTTAATGCGCATATCCCCATGTGAGGAGGTCAAAAATTTACTGTCACATCTCGACCTGCCGGCCGGAGTGGCCGAGCGGTTCTAGGCGCTACAGTCTGGAACTGCGCGACCGCTACGGTCGCAGGTTCGAATCCTGCCTCGGGTATGGGTGTGTGTGATGTCGTTAGGTTAGTTAGGTTTCAGTAGTTCTAAGTTCTAGGGGACTGATGACCTTAGAAGTTAAGTCCTATAGTGCTCAGAGCCATTTGAACCATTTTTGAACATCTCGACCTCTGCCTCTTAAATACAGGTGCCCCACATATTTCAGTGTGGCACATGGTAGATACTCGGCCATTGATCTCTCGGTTTGAACTCCTGGCCTTCTCTCATCTGTCCACTGGAGAGCACATGACGACCTGTGTGGTAGTGACCACTTCTCCGTCTTCCTGTCACGCCCCCAGAATCATGCCCAAGGACGCCTACCCAGATGGGCTTTAAACAAGGCAGACTGGGAAGCCTTCGCCTCTGCTGTCACCGCTGCATCTCCCCCACATAGTGCCATCGATGTTGTCGTTGATCAGGTTACTACAACGATCGTTTCTGCGGCGGAAAGCGTGATCCCTCGTTATTTAGGGTGCCCCCGGCAAAGACAGTCCCTTGGTGGTCGCCGGAAATCACTGAGGCAATTGAAGAGCGTCGGCGAGCTCTACAGCGACATAAGCAGCACCTAACAGCCTTTGAGGTCCGCCCCGGTAGCTGAGTGGTCAGCGTGACAGACTGTCAATCCTAAGGGCTCGGGTTCGATTCCCGGCTGGGTCGGAGATTTTCTCCGCTCAGGGACTGTGTGTTGTGTTGTCCTAATCATCATCATTTCATCCCCATCGACGCGCAGGTCGCCGAAGTGGGGTCAAATCGAAATACCTGCACCAGGTGAACGGTCTACCCGCCGGGAGGCCCTAGCCACACGACATTTCCATTTTTTACAGCCTTTGAGCGGCTCCGTGCCCACGTTAGCCAGCTCATAAAACGACAGAAACAGGAGTGTTGGGAGAGGTACGTGTCGACCATTTGGTGCCATACGTCACCTTCCCAAGTGTGGACGAAGATAAAACGTCTTTTTGGGTACCAGACCCCAACAGGTGTTCCTGGCATTAACATCAATGGCGTGTTATCTACCGACGCAAATGCGATTGCCGAGCACTTTGCTGAGCTCTATGCTGGAGCCTCTGCGTTGGAGAACTAACCGCCAGCCTCTCGCACCCTCAAACGGCGGATGGAAAGCAAAGTCCTGTCGTTCACAACACGCCACAGTGAACCCTATAACGCCCCGCTTACAGAGTGGGAGCTCCTCAGCACCCTTGCACATTGCGACACAGCTCCTGGGCCGGATCGTATCCACAGTCACATGATTAAACATCTGTCGGACTACAAGCGACATCTCCTAGTCATCTTCAACCGGATCTTGTGCGATGGCATCTTTCCATCGCAATGGCGGGAGAACACCATCATTCCGGTGCTCTAACCCGGTCAAATCCCGCTTGATGTGGATAGCTACTGGCCCATCAGCCTCGCCAACTTTCTTTGCGAGCTGCTGGAACATATGGTGTGTGGGTGGCTGGATTGGATCCTGTAGTCGCGTGGCCTACTGGCTCCATGCCAGGGCGGCTTCCGCCAGGGTCGCTCTACCACTGATAATCTTGTGTCCTTCGAGTCTGCTATCTGAACAGCCTTTTCCAGACGCCATGATCTGGATGTCGTCTTTTTGACTTATACACTCCTGGAAATGGAAAAAAGAACACATTGACACCGGTGTGTCAGACCCACCATACTTGCTCCGGACACTGCGAGAGGGCTGTACAAGCAATGATCACACGCACGGCACAGCGGACACACCAGGAACCGCGGTGTTGGCCGTCGAATGGCGCTAGCTGCGCAGCATTTGTGCACCGCCGCCGTCAGTGTCAGCCAGTTTGCCGTGGCATACGGAGCTCCATCGCAGTCTTTAACACTTGTAGCATGCCGCGACAGCGTGGACGTGAACCGTATGTGCAGTTGACGGACTTTGAGCGAGGGCGTATAGTGGGCATGCGGGAGGCCGGGTCGACGTACCGCCGAATTGCTCAACACGTGGGGCGTGAGGTCTCCACAGTACATCGATGTTGTCGCCAGTGGTCGGCGGAAGGTGCACGTGCCCGTCGACGTGGACCCGGACCGCAGCGACGCACGGATGCACGCCAAGACCGTAGGATCCTACGCAGTGCCGTAGGGGACCGCACCGCTACTTCCCAGCAAATTAGGGACACTGTTGCTCCTGGGGTATCGGCGAGGACCATTCGCAACCGTCTCCATGAAGCTAGGCTACGGTCCCGCACACCGTTAGGCCGTCTTCCGCTCACGCCCCAACATCGTGCAGCCCGCCTCCAGTGGTGTCGCGACAGGCGTGAATGGAGGGACGAATGGAGACGTGTCGTCTTCAGCGATGAGAGTCGCTTCTGCCTTGGTGCCAATGATGGTCGTATGCGTGTTTGGCGCCGTGCAGGTGAGCGCCACAATCAGGACTGCATACGACCGAGGCACACAGGGCCAACACCCCCGGCATCATGGTGTGGGGAGCGATCTCCTACACTGGCCGTACACCACTGGTGATCGTCGAGGGGACACTGAATAGTGCACGGTACATCCAAACCGTCATCGAACCCATCGTTCTACCATTCCTAGACCGGCAAGGGAACTTGCTGTTCCAACAGGACAATGCACGTCCGCATGTATCCCGTGCCACCCAACGTGCTCTAGAAGGTGTAAGTCAACTACCCTGGCCAGCAAGATCTCCGGATCTGTCCCCCATTGAGCATGTTTGGGACTGGATGAAGCGTCGTCTCACGCGGTCTGCACGTCCAGCACGAACGCTGGTCCAACTGAGGCGCCAGGTGGAAATGGCATGGCAAGCCGTTCCACAGGACTACATGCAGCATCTCTACGATCGTCTCCATGGGAGAATAGCAGCCTGCATTGCTGCGAAAGGTGGATATACACTGTACTAGTGCCGACATTGTGCATGCTCTGTTGCCTGTGTCTATGTGCCTGTGGTTCTGTCAGTGTGATCATGTGATGTATCTGACCCCAGGAATGTGTCAATAAAGTTTCCCCTTCCTGGGACAATGAATTCACGGTGTTCTTATTTCAATTTCCAGGAGTGTATAAAGCATACGACATGACCTGGCGACATTATATCCTTGCCACATTGTATGAGTGGGGTCTCCAGGGCCCACTCCCGATTTTTATCCAAAACTTCCTGTCGCTCCGTACTTTCCGTATCCAAGTCGTTGCCTCGCATAGTTCCCCCCATATTGAGGAGAAAGCGTTCCGCAGTGCTCCATACTGAGTGTCTCTCTATTTTTAGTGGCTATTAACGGTCTAGCAGCAGCTGTAAGGCCATCGTTCTCACCTTCTCTGTATGCAGATGACTTCTGCATTTCGTACTGCTCCTCCAGTACTGGTGTTGCTGAGCGGCGCCTACAGGGAGCCATCCACAAGGCGCAGTCATGGGCCGTAGCCCACAGTTTCCAGTTTTCAGCCGCGAAGTCGTGTGTTATGCATTTCTGTCGGCGTCGCACTGTTCATCCAGAACCAGGACTTTACCTTAATGACGATTCTCTCACTGTAGTCGAGACATATCAATTCTTAGGACTGGTGTTCGACGCCCGATTGACTTGGCTGCCTCATCTTCGTCAGCTTAAGAGGAAGTGCTGGCAGCACCTCAATGCCCTCCGCTGCCTGAGTAACACCAACTGGTTTGCAGATTTCTCTATGCTGCTGCAGGTCTACAGAGCCCTTGTTTAATCCCGCCTTGACTATGGGAGTCACGGTTTGGCGGTGCCCTCAGCGTTGCATTTACTCGACTCAGTGCACTACTGTGGCCTTTGCTCAGCGACGGGAGCTTTTAGAACGAGTTCGGTGACCAGTGTCCTGGTAGAGGCCAGAGTCCTTCCATTGAAGGTTAGGCGTGCAAAACTGCTCGCCAGTTACGTTGCAGTTGTTCGTAGTTCTCCTGCGCATCCGAATTACCGTCTCCTTTTCCCAACCACGGCGGTTCATCTCCTGCATTGGCGGCCCGGGTCAGGGCTTACGATTGCGGTTCGTGTCTGGTCCCTTCTGTCTGAAATAAAGTCCTTCCCTTTACCACCTCTCCTCGAGGTCTACGAGGTGCGGCTAGAAAAAAACCGGACTGATGCTGGAAAAACATTTATTTACAATTATTTACAATTTCATGTTATCTCCTTCAATGTACTCTCCTCCTCGGTCTCTACACCGCTCCATACGAATTTTCCACTGTTCACAGCAATGCTGCAGATCATTTTCGGTAAGCCCATACATTACTTCCGTCGCTTTTTCTTTTACTGCTTCAACAGTCTCAAATCTAGTTCCTTTCAAAGCTGACTTGACTTTAGAGAAAAGAAAAAAGTCACAGGGGGCCAAATCCGGTGAGTAGGGTGGATGATCTAAGATGGGAATGTTGTGTTTTGCCAAAAACGTCTTCACTGACAACGCACTGTGAGCTGAGGCATTGTCTTGGTGAAGGATCCATGACTTTTTTCTCCACAAATCGTTCCGTTTTCTCCGTACTCGCTGACGTAGGGTAGCCAGGACGCTAATGTAGTAATGCTGATTCACTGTTTGCCCCTCTGGTACCCAATCAATGTGCACAATCCCTTTGATGTCAAAAAAAACAATCATCATTGCCTTGAATTTCGATTTTGACATTCGTGCTTTTTTTTGTCGTGGAGAACCAGGAGTTTTCCAGTGCATCGATTGGCGTTTAGTTTCGGGATCATAAGTAAAAAACCACGATTCATCGCAAGTAATAACATTTTGTAAGAAGGTGGGATCACTTTCAATGTTTTCCAGGATGTCAGAACAAATCATTCTTCGGCGTTCCTTCTGTTCAATTGTGAGACACTTTGGAACCATTTTTGAACACACTTTGTTCATGTTGAAACTTTCATGAAGAATCTGCCTAACACTTTCCTTGTCAACTCCTGTTAACTCAGACACTGCTCTGATTGTTAAACGGCGATCTTGTCGAACAAGTTTACCGATTTTTTCAATGTTTGCATCAGTTTTTGCTGACAATGGTCTGCCAGTGCGAGTGTCATCACTGGTGTCTTCGCGGCCATCTTTAAATCGTTTAAACCACTCAAACACTTGTGTTCGCGATAAACAATCATCGCCGTACACTTGTTGTAACATTACAAACGTTTCACTTGCAGATTTTCCTAGTTTGAAACAAAATTTGATGTTAACACGCTGTTCTTTCTGTACACTCAACATTTTCCGACGCACAGACAAAACGTCAACTACTTAAAACAGACGCCACGGGCAGACTGAGTGCAGGAGGCAGATGAAACTCGAGCAGTAGGCGGAGCGAGAGTCACGTGACAGGCCACGCGACTTTCAGCCTTATTGTATTCGTTTTATTGTTTCACCAGTACTAGTCCGGTTTTTTTCTAGCCACACCTCGTATCCACGTACACCTCCATGCTATACACCTAGGCCGCAGATTCTTCTCGACCTTTCGTATGGCCCTAACGACTCCGTTAACCCTGCAGCTCTCCACTATCACTTCTTCTCGGTTCTCGACACATAGTGGGGGTTTGAAATGGTTCACACCGACGGCTCAATGGCTGATGGTCACGTAGGCTTTACGTGTGTTCATGGAGGACATATTGAACAGCACACCTTGCCAGATGGTTACAGTGTTTTCACTGCAGAGCTGACGGCGTTATCTCGTCCTCTTGAGCACATCCGCTCATGCCCTGGCGAGTCATTTCTCATGTGTACTGACTCCTGGAGTAGCCTACAAGCTATCGACCAGTCCTACCCTCGCCATCCTTTGGTAGCGTCCATTCAGGAGTCCATCTATGCCATGGAACCGTCCCGTCGCTCAGTTGTGTTTGTGTGTACCCCAGGACACGTCGGAATCCCAGGCAACGAACTTGCCGACAGGCTGGCCAAACAGCCTACGCGGAAACCGCTTCTGGATATGGGCATCTCCGAAACTGACCTGCGTTCTGCCTTACGCCGCAGGGTTTTTCGGCTTTGTGAGACGGAATGGCATAATCTTAGTACACACAGCAAACTGCGTGTCATTAAGGAGACTATGAATGTGTGGAAGTCTTCCATGCGGTCCTCTCATAGGGAATCGCAGTCGCAGCACCAAGTTACGACAACTGAAGATGAACGTATAAGAGCCCGAAACCGGCCCTGTCCTTGATAAAAGAACCGTACGATTGTAGCGGTATTTTCAATTATGGTATAAAGCTCAGTTAGGGTTTTCCCCCGACAAGATTGTTTGTATAATGTTATTCTTGAACAGTCCTTCTGGAAGAACCCGTTCCTACTGTTCTTTCCACACGGTTGTCCTGAGTCCATTTGGCCACCACTCGTTCTGAAACCACTGCCAACTGTCTGTGCGGTCTCAAATGGTTCAGATGGCTCTAAGCACTATGGGACTTAACATCTGTCATCAGCCCCCTTGACTTGGAACTACTTAAACACAACTAACCTAAGGACATCACACACATCCATGCCCGAGGCAGGATTCGAACCTGCGACCTTAGCACCAGCGCGGTTCCGGACTGAAGCACCTAAAACCGCTCGGCCAGAACGGCCGGCTCTGTGCGGTCACTCTGTACGACGCGTCCATTCCCCATTTGCCAATGATTACCATTCTCAGAATTCGAAAGACGGCAATAATCTGCACATTCCAGTCATCTGGTGACGCTGTACTGCGATCTCCATCTCGAGAGTAACGTCAGACACACGCAATTCTTAAAGAGTTGCCAACATACCAGATGCAAAGTCCTGTGCTGTGGTTGCCGTCGACGCCGGAACAGCTCAGCATAATGCCGTTGTGCCAATCTCCCATTGTATTCAGTGAACTCATACGGTCAAATTCTTCATCACTAAACATATCTACGCTGCTGTGTATCACTGTTGACCCACAACTATCACCTTCGGAAAAACAAACGCTAGGCAGGAGCGAGCAGTACTGAGTAGAAGCTTTGATGACGGAGAGTAAAGTAGCATTACTGTTGCCGGCACCAAGTACCGTGAGTGAAGAGTACAAGTTAATTTATAAACAACATACACAACTGCTGTACTGTTGTCAGACATTTTCAGTGCCATACGAGGACACACTGAACTGACAATAGTCTGAGTTAGCCATACACAAGGTAGTATCGCGTACACAAGGTATAAATGGGCAATGCATTGGCGGAGCTGTCGTTTGTACTCGGATGATTCATGTGAAAATGTTTCCGACGCAATTATAGCCGCGCAACGGGAATTAACAGGTTTTGAATGCCGATAGTAGTTGGAGCTAGGCGCGTGGGACATTCCATTTCGGAAATTGTTACGGAATTTCAGGCATTACCTCTCACACGGGCACCACAGTGGCCGACGGCCTTCACTTAACGACTGAGAACAGTGGCGTTTGCTATTGTCAGTGCTAACCGATTAGCAACACTGCGTGAAATATCCGCAGAAGTCAATGTGGGACTCACGACGAACGTATCCGATAGGACAGGGCGGCGAAATTTGGCGTTAATGGGCTACGGCAGCAGAGGACAGACGCGAGTGCCTCTGCTAACAGCGCGACATCGCCTGCAGCGCGCTCTCCTGGGCTCGTGACCATATTGGCTGGACCCTAGACGACTAGAAAACCGTGGCCTGGTTATATGTCTCGATTTCAGTTGGTAGGAGCTGATGGTACGGTTCTAGTGTTGCGCATACCCACTTTCAACAAGACAGTGGTTTAATAGTAGTGATAGTAGTGATGAAGAGTAGGCTGAAGTTCAAGACATTAGTCAGGAAGAATCAATACGCAAAGAAGTGGGATACGGAAGTACTAAGGAATGACGAGATACGCTTGAAGGCTATAGATACAGCAATAAATAGTTCAATAGGCAATACAGCTGAAGAGGAATGGACAGCTCTAAAAAGGGCCATCACAGAAGTTGGGAAGGAAAACATAGGTACAAAGAAGGTAGCTGCGAAGAAACCATGGGTAACAGAAGAAATACTTCAGTTGATTGATGAAAGGAGGAAGTACAAACATGTTCCGGGAAAATCAGGAATACAGAAATACAAGTCGCTGAGGAATGAAATAAATAGGAAGTGCAGGGAAGCTAAGACGAAATGGCTGCAGGAAAAATGTGAAGACATCGAAAAAGATATGATTGTCGAAAGGACAGACTCAGCATACAGGAAAGTCAGAACAACATTTGGAGGCACTAAAATCAACGGTGGTAACATTAAAAGTGCAACGGGAATTCCACTGTTAAATGCAGAGGAGAGAGCAGATAGGTGGAAAGAATACATTGAAAGCCTCAATGAGGGTGAAGATTTGTCTGATGTGATAGAAGAAGAAACAGGAGTCGATTTAGAAGAGATAGGGGATCCAGTATTAGAATCGGAATTTAAAAGAGCTTTGGAGGACTTACGGTCAAATAAGGCAGAAGGGATAGATAACATTCCATCAGAATTTCTAAAATCATTGGGAGAAGTGGCAACAAAACGACTATTCACGTTGGTGTGTAGAATATATGAGTCTGGCGATATACCATCTGACTTTCGGAAAAGCGTCATCCACACAATTCCGAAGACGGCAATAGCTGACAAGTGCGAGAATTATCGCACAATCAGCTTAACAGCTCATGCATCGAAGCTGCTTGCAAGAACAATATACAGAAGAATGGAAAAGAAAATTGAGAATGCGCTAGGTGACGATCAGTTTGGCTTTAGGAAAAGTAAAGGGACGAGAGAGGCAATTCTGACGTTACGGCTAATAATGGAAGCAAGGCTAAAGAAAAATCAAGACACTTTCATAGGATTTGTCGACCTGCAAAAAGCGTTCGACAATATAAAATGGTGCAAGCTGTTCGAGATTCTGAAAAAAGTAGGGGTAAGCTATAGGGAGAGACGGGTCATATACAATATGTACAACAACCAAGAGGGAATAATAAGAGTGGACGATCAAGAACGAAGTGCTCGTATTAAGAAGGGTGTAAGACAAGGCTGTAGCCTTTCACCCCTACTCTTCAATCTGTACATCGAGGAAGCAATGATGGAAATAAAAGAAAGGTTCAGGAGTGGAATTAAAATACAAGGTGAAAGGATATCAATGATACGATTCGCTGATGACATTGCTATCCTGAGTGAAAGTGAAGAAGAATTAAACGATCTGCTGAACGGAATGAACAGTCTAATGAGTACACAGTATGGTTTGAGAGTAAATCTGAGAAAGACGAAGGTAATGAGAAGTAGTAGAAATGAGAACAGCGGGAAACTTAACATCAGGATTGATGGTCACGGAGTCAATGAAGTTAAGGAATTCTGCTACGTAGACAGTAAAATAACCAATGACGGACGGAGCAAGGAGGACATCAAAAGCAGACTTGCTATGGCAAAAAAGGCATTTCTGGCCAAGAGAAGTCTACTAATATCAAATACCGGTCTTAATTTGAGGAAGAAATTTCTGAGGATGTACGTCTGGAGTACAGCATTGTATGGTAGTGAAACATGGACTGTGGGAAAACCGGAACAGAAGAGAATCGAAGCATTTGAGATGTGGTGCTATAGACGAATGTTGAAAATTAGGTGGACTGATAAGGTAAGGAATGAGGAGGTTCTGCGCAGAATCGGAGAGGAAAGGAATATGTGGAAAACACTGATAAGGAGAAGGGACAGGATGATAGGACATCTGCTAAGACATGAGGGAATGACTTCCATGGTACTAGAGCGAGCTGTAGAGGGCAAAAACTGTAGAGGAAGACAGAGATTGGAATACGTCAAGCAAATAATTGAGGACGTAGGTTGCAAGTGCTACTCTGAGATGAAGAGGTTAGCACAGGAAAGGAATTCGTGGCAGGCCGCATCAAACCAGTCAGTAGACTGATGACAAAAAAAAAAAAAAAGTGGTTCAATAAAGTTGTGGACTGTTTTTATATGGAATGGACTGACTACTGTTAAGTTCGGCTACTTGAAGACCATCTCCAGCCATTCACGGACTTCACATTTTTCGCACACAACGACGGAATTTTTATGGGTGAGGGTGCGCCATGCCAGCGGGCCACAGTTGTTCGCGATTGGTTTGAAGAACGATTTGACCACCCAATCGCCCTACATGAATCCCATAACATTTACGGGACATAATCGGGAGACTAGTTCGAGCACAAAATGCTGTACCGGCAACGCCTTCGCAGTGATGGACGACGTGGCTCAATGTATCTGCAGGGGACTTCGAACGACTTGTTGATTCCAAGCGACATCGAGTTGCTGCACTTCGCTGGGCGAAAGGAGGCCCGACACGATATCAGGAGATATCCCATGACTTTTTGTCTTCTCAATGTATAAAGGAGCATCTATAAAATGGAGATAAAGCAGAGCAGTATAACTGTAAATAAAAAAAATGGTTCAAACGGCTCTCAGCACTATGAGACTTAACATCTGAGGTCATCAGATGGTCATACGGGAATATCCCCATTTCATCGCTATCTTGGAGGTGCTGTGTCCAGTAGCTCGTGTGCCGACTGTAGCACTCTCTTAAATCGTGATAACCTGCCATTGTAGTAGCAGTAACCGATGTAACAACAGCGCCACAGACTTGTCTTATATAGGCGGTTCGACCGCAGCCCCATATTCTGCCGGCGGAGGTTCGAGTCCTCCCTCGGGTATGGGTGTGTGTGTGTGTGTGTGTGTGTGTGTGTGTGTGTGTGTGTGTTTGTCCTTAGGATAATTTAGGTTAAGTAGTGTGTAAGCTTAGGGACTGATGACCATAGCAGTTCTCCCATAAGATTTCACACACATTTTTGAACCTTATTCTCTCTGTTTTCATATCTCTGTATTTGAATACACATGCCTAAACCATTTTCTTCGGCTGTTCAGTGTATACGTCGCGGTGTCTTCAATGTAATTATTGTCTTTGAATGAGGTTTTCATTTTTTTTTTTTTTTTAGCTTTCAGTTAACTTCTATGTTATACTGTAGCAGTTCTTTCTATGTACGGACCAAGTTTCGTCGAGCTATGTTACTTGACACTGACACAGCGTACGAAATTTACTTTTGTCCTCAACGTTGCACACCAGTGTAGTTTCCAGTTTATTGCAAATAATTCGTGGTAGTATTTTGCATCCATGATAATATTCACATATGTAAGCATAGGGCTATACTGGGGTTTACATCCGGCCGGTCGAAGTGGCCGTGCGGTACTCGGCGCTGCAGTCTGGAACCACGAGACCGCTATAGTCGCAGGTTCGAATCCTGCCTCGGGCATGGATGTGTGTGATGTCCTTAGGCTAGTTAGGTTTAAGTAGTTCTAGGGGACTGATGACCTCTGAAGTTGAGTCCCATAGTGCTCAGAGCCATTTTAACCATTTTTTATTTACGTCCTTCTTGAAGTCTGAGTTGTTTCGCCAGTGTGATGTAAATTTTGCATAGTAGACGGAATAGTTTGATCCTAGTGTGTTCTACCAAGAATCGTAGCGACGTGAAGCGAATCAGAGCGAAAGGAACACAACCCAGGCAGTGCGCCGCGCCGCGTTAGCCAGTAGCTGCAAATTGACACCGAAAGTGATGACGTGTGCCGGACCGCGCTCTGCAACAGGCGTCACACGGTCAGGGAACAACTCGACTGAACGTCACTAAACCAGACTCAAGCAACAGCGACAACGGAAAAGATTTTAGGGAGAAACACAAACCTTTGTATATAAATTCTGAAGAACGAGTGATTAGAACAACGGTATCGCACCACCACGTTGGTTGCACAAAGGGTCCTTCTGGGGCATACTGCGGATGTAGTTTTTATGTTTATGCAAATTCATCATTGTTTGCTTGCCACATGCCTCGTGATCAAGTTGTGAGTGGACGAATCGTTATACTTACACTGAAGTGTACTTCCTAATATCGTGTCGGGCTTCCTTCAGTGCAAGCAACTCGAAGTGGCATGGACGCAACAAGCTGATGGAGCTCCCTTGCAGAAATATGGGCCATGCTGCCCCTATAGCCGTCCATAATTGCGAAACTGTTGCCGGTGCAGGATTTTGTGCACCGTTTGACCTCTCCATGAATATTGGGCGGGATTCACGTCCGGCAATCTGGGTGGCCAAATCATTCGCTCGAACTGTCCAGAATGTTTTTCAAACCAATCATGAACAACTGTTGCCCCTTGAAATGGTGCATGTGATCCGTAAAAATTCCATCCTACACTCATGCTCATAAATTAAGGATAATGCTGATACATGGTGAAACCACGCTCTGGTGGGCGGTTTGGGGTTTAAATCACCTTGGCGTATGATCTGCTCGTCGCACGGTGGCGCTGGCAGCTGTCCACGTACACAGAGGTGTGTTGGTGCATGTCAGAGTACGGTGCAGCGAGTAAGTGTGCAGACGTTTTCAGACGTGCTAATGGTGACTGTGTTGAAAATTGCTCAAAGAACACATATCGATGACGTTATCAGGGGTAGAATACTAGGGCGACTGGAGACTGGTCAAACACAGCAGGTCGTAGCACGGGCCCTCTGTGTGCCACAAAGTGTGATCTCACGATTATGGCAACGATTCCAGCAGACAGGAAACGTGTCCAGGCGCTACAGTGCAGGACGTCCACAGTGTACAACACCACAAGAAGACCGATATCTCACCATCAGTGCCCGCAGACGGCCACGGAGTACTGCAGGTAGCCTTGCTCGGGACCTTACCGCAACCACTGGAACAGTTGTCTCCAAACACAGTCTACAGACGACTGAACAGACATAGATTATTCGCCCGGAGACCTGCAAGGTGCATTCCACTGACCCCTGGTCACAGGAGAGCTAGTAAAGCCTGGTGTCAAGAACACAGTACATGACCATTAGAACAGTGGTCCCAGGTTATGTCCACGGACGAGTGCAGGTATAGTCTGCTTCTCGCCTGGTTTTCATCTGGTGTGAACCAGGAACCAGATACCAACCCTTTAATGTCCTTGAAAGGGACCTGTGTGGAGGTCGTGGTTTGATGGTGTGGGGTGGGATTATGATTGGTGCACGTACACCCCTGCATGTCTTTTACAGAGGAACTGTAACACGTCAGGTGTATCGGGACGTCATTTTGCACCGCCTTTTCAGGGGTGCAGTGGGTCCCACCTTTCTCCTGATGGACGATAACGCACACATCCACGGAGCTGCCATCGTGGAGGAGTATCTTGAAACAGAAGATATCAGGCGAATGGAGTGGCCTGCTAAAGCACGTCTGGGATGTTCTCGGTCGACCTATCGCTGCACGTCTTCTTCTACGACACTTCAGGAGCTACGACAGGCACTGGTGCAAGAATGGGTGGCTATACCCCAGCAGCTGCTCGACCACCTGATCCAGAGTATGACAACCCGTTGTGCGGCCTGTGCACGTGTGCATGGTGATCATATCCCATATTGATGTCGGGGTACATGCTCACAAAACGTGGCGTTTTGTAGCACATGTGTTTCGGGACAGTTTTCTCAACTTATCACCAATGCCGTGGACTTACAGATCTGCGTCGTGTGTGTTCCCTATGTGCCTATGCCATTAGCGCTAGTTTTGTGTAGTGTCACATTCTGCAATTATCCTTAATTTATGAGCATGAGTGTACATCGTAATTCGTAGTTCAGTGCTCAGCGGCTTTCCGCCATATGCGGAGTAAGTACATTCAGTAACTGCGTTGAGGTCATGTCCCTAGTCCCAGTCAAAATTCAGTAACAAATTGCTTTTCCCTCCTCCGTTTGACCGAACCGCGCCTGTTGGCGGGCGTGTTCAGTGCACCGCCACGCCGGCAAGTCTAAAATGACAACGGGGACAGCCGTTGAGAACGAGGCACGATGCTGCACGTGAAGAGTGGCCTTCTGCCGTCAGTGAATAGTCGCCGAAGGCTCGCCGAGCATTCGTGACGGTGCGAGGGTCCAAGGAAGCCCGCCAGAACACCTCAGACACCGCAGCCCTGCCCTTAACCCCGCGCTCCTGGCAGCCGTCCGCTATTTTCGCGTTCCTGTCGTCTAGGGGTATACTTAGGCTGCAGACAAACAGCCAGCTTTTCTCCCGCTGTGCAGTTATTTGCGTGCACGACGCGGGGGACAAAGTCTGTGCGAGGAATCCAATCCCCGGCGAACCCCTCTCACCTGCTCGCACGACGGAGCCTCAGCATTGCGTTTTGATATCGCTTGTGATGCAGCGCCCTCATTTATTCGTAGAGGACTGCGTTACACTGACTGGATGAAGCGCGAGGATACCTAACAATCTGCCTAAGGAATGCATTTGGGCAAATCACGATGGTTCTTGAAGAAAGCGTGAAGTTTACTGTAGTCGGGGTACTATTATGGTTCACTTCATATAATTGTTGTTGTTTTCTTCAGTCCGAGGACTTGTTTGATGCAGCTCACCACGTTACTCTATCCTATCCAAGGCTCTTCATCTCTGCATAACTGTCGCAACCAACATCCATTTGAATCTGCTTACTGCATTCATCTCTTGGTCTCCCTCTGCAGTTCTACTCCCCCCCCCCCCTCCCCCCCAACACACTTTTTTCCCCTACCAAATTGATTACTTCACCATCTCTTATGATGTGGCTTGTCAACCAAGTCCTTCTTTTGATTAAGTTGTCCCATAAATTTCTTTTTTGCCCTGTTCGATTCAGTACCTCCTCATTATTTACACGACCTAGCCATATAATGTTCAGCATTCTTCCGGAGCACCAAATTTCAAAAGCTTCTTTTCTCTTCTTGTCTGAACTGTTTATCATCCACATTTCAGTGTCATACGCGTCTACACCCCTAACAAATAAATTTAGCGTTAGAAAGTATACTAACATCTAAATTTAAGAGTGTCCTAGTTGTTAACAAATTGATACTTCTAGAAATGCATTTCTAGCTGTTGCCAGCGTGCATATCTTTCCTGCATCACCTATTTAACTGCCGAAAGAGCTAAACTTCGTAGCAGCGTTTAGTGCCCCATTTCCTAATCTAATTTCTTCAACATCGTCCGACGTAATTCGTCTACGTTCAAGTACATTTGTTTTGGTTTCGCTGATATTCGTCCTGCAATCTGTTTTCTAGACACTATCGATTTCGTTCATCTGCTCTTCGAACTCCATTGCCGTCTCTGACAGAATTACAGTATCACTGGCAAACGGTAAAGTGTTTATTTGGGTTGGGGGTTTGGTTGTTTGGGGGAAGAGACCAAACAGCGAGGTCATCGGTCTGATCGGATTAGGAAAGAATGGGGAAGGAAGTCGGCCGTGCCCTTTCCAAGGAACCATCCCAGCATTTGCCTGGATGGATTTAGGGAAATCACGGAAAACCTAAATCAGGATGACCGGACGCGGGATTTAACCGTCGTCCTCCCGAATGCGAGTTCAGTGTGTTACCACTGCGCCACCTCGCTCGGTTTTGGTAAAGTGTTTATTTCTTCTCCTTAAACTTCAATTATCTTTCTAAACTTCTCCATTGTTTGATTGTCAGCTTGTTCAGTGTAACAGATTGAATAACATCTCAATCACTGCTTCCCTTTCATATCTTTCGACTGTGCGGTCTGGTTTCTGTACAAGTTGTACATAACCTTATAAACTCTGTATTTTATCCATGTTACGTTCAGAATTTAAAAAAGTATATTCAGATCAACATTGTCAAAAGGTAATACTGTAAACGTAGGTTTGCATTTCTTCACTGTATCTTATAGGAAAGTTTTAGTGTCAGTGTTACCTCTCCTGTTCCTGTATTTCTTCGGAATCCAAAATGATCTTTCCCGATGTCGGCTTTTACCACTTTTTTCTATTCTTCTGCAAGTAATGTATGGCAGTATAATGCAACCATGACCTTCTACGGTGACGGTTGGGCAGTAGTCGCACGTATGTGTTCCAGCATTCACTTAATACACACATGAAAAAAAGTTTTGCATCACCACAGTTCCCAGAACTCCTGAAGATAGACGTTGACTGTGGATATTGTATCACAGACACAGTCCCATTGACTGTTCGGAGATGTCACTAAACCATTCCAAAGATGTAAACAATCATACATGAGCAACGGCTATTAGACGGAGGGGGTCCGACAGCCAATCAGTTCCAGTCACTCCACCAGGAAGAAGGTACACGGCTCGTGTTGTCTGAGGTTCATCCATGCCTAGACGGTCAATACCGTGGTTCGATCGCGTCCGCATTGTTATCTTGTACCAGGTAGGGCTCTCAACAAGTGCAACCATATCGGCAGCATATTGGCGAGGCATTCGTCTTCATGGACGACAACTCGCGCCACCATCGTGCACATCTTGTGAATGGCGCCCTTCAGGATAACGACATCGCTCGACTGGAGTGGCCAGCATGTTCTCCAGACATGAACCCTATCGAACATGCCTGGGATAGCCTGCAAAGGGTTGTATGGACGACGTGACCCACCAATCATTCTGAGGAGTCTACGCCGTATAGCCGTTGAGGAGTGGGACAATCTAGACCAACAGCGCCTTGATGAACTTGTGGATAGTATGCCACGACGAATACAGGCATGCATCAATGCAAGAGGACGTGCTACTGGTATTAGAGGTACTGGTGTGTACAGCAGTCTGTACCACCACCTCTGAAGGTCTCGCTGTATGGTGGTACAACATGCAATGTGTGAGTTTCATGAGGAATAAAAAAGGCAGAAATGATGTTTATGTTGATCTCTATTCCAATTTTCTGTGCAGGTTCCGGAACTTTCGGAACCGAGGTGATGAAAAACTTTTTTTGATGTATGTATTAGCATAGTAAGCGGTTCGCTTCATCTTTAACTGATGCGGGGGTGAAAGAGTCGTGTTTCACGAGGAATCTTCTTCTGAATGGGGTTAAATTACTACCAGTATTCCACCAGGTTAAGTATCCCGTCTTACAGCATGTACAATAAGGTTATATTGACCTGTATCTGGAAACATAGGTTGACTCTTACATAGAAGATAACAGCTACCAGCCACTTTTTAAAATACTATTTCATTATTTAAGCACTGCCATTACCAGTTTCGAACCGACAGGTTCATCTTCAGACGGCTAGTTCACATTTTACATTAGGTTTCGCCTTTTGTTTCCCCAACTGCTAGGACATCACCATCCTGAAGAAATTTCGTCAGTCGGGGAAACAAAAGGCGAAAGCCAATGTAAAACATGAACTAGCAGTCTGAAGATGAACCTGTCGGTTCGAAACCGGTAGCGGCACAGTATAAATAAAGAAATAGCATTGTAAAAAGTGGCTGGTAGCAGTTATCTTCTATGTAAGAGTCAGCCTATATTTTGTACACAGCCACGGGCTCAAAACGCCAATTTTTGACAAAATAGCATATCTGGAAATACTTTGTTTCCCCTTGAAGTTCATTTTCTACAAATCTTCATACCACTTTAGTCACGGGAAATATACAGGAACAGAACTTTATAGGCGTACCGCATAAAACTCTTTCGTACATGAAGTGTTCAAATTGCCCTTTTGGTTACGTCCACTACGAGTCAGTTCTATGAGTTCTAAAACAGTTTCTGTGGAAGATAAACAGGAACAGGCGGACCAATTCCCTGGCCCTCACTTTCTCCTGACCTAAAATCATTAATAATTTTATGTTTAGAACCCCTTTGAAAGTATCTGTACATCGAACCCCGGTATGAGACACAGACAGGCTTCTTGGAGGGCTTTGAGCCCTAAAGCAATACGCCAGGGATACCTCAGCGCACCAGAGATTCAAAAATTCAATGCAATGGCGGGTTTACTTATGTGTCTATGTCTACATGACTACCCCACAATTCACATTTAATTGCGTGGCAGAGGGAACATCGAACAACCTTCAGAGAATATCTCTTCAGTTCGACTCTTATTTTATTTTGACGATCATACGACTCTGAGGAGAAAGTTGATGAGTCAAATTTCGTGAAAAAAATCTCGCCGCAACGTAAAACGCCTTTGTATTAGTCATTGTCACTCCCAACTCGCACATCATGTCCGTGACTCGCTTTCTCCCCTATTTCGCGATAGCAGAAAAGAGCTGCACTTCTTTGAAATTTGTCGATGTCCTCCGTCAATCCTATCTGATAAGGATCCCACGCTGCACAGCACTACTCCAGAAGAGGACGGACAAGCGTAATGTAGGCAGTGTCTTTAGTACCTGCTGCATCTGCTAAGTTTTTTGGGAATAAAACGCTGAGGGAGAGCATTTTGAACATTTTCTGTTTGAAAGAATTTCATGTGACATGCCGGTACACTCTCTTCCTCTGTTTCCCATCCTTAATGTGCCAGGAGCTACAGAGAATAAATTCAGACATGGAAATAAAGCCATATTGAATGTATGATGAAAGTTTGGCTGTTTCAATTTTCTTAATCCTTTGTAAATGATAAAGCCTAAATAGTGCCATTGTTGGCGATGAAGGCGATTTAATCAAATCGAATAGAGAGTCAATAACAGATGGAAAAATAAGTGAAATATTTATAAATACTATTACCTCGTTCTCGGTAAACAGTCTCTCACTTAATTTAGAAAAAGCACAGTTATTTCAACTGTCCGCAAGGCAGGATATACAGTATTTCATCAGCAACAGTGGAGAACGGTGGAAAAGTGGGAAAAAATCTAAATTTGAATGTGTGGAGGTATAATTGGAAATCACCTATTATATAAGATAGATCTCCTGGTGAACTTGAGTTTAACGACGCTTACTGTGCGTGTTATTGGTTAATTTGGCGGTCTGGGGCAGTACTGTACATAGACATAAAGAGTTCAATGCACATAAAGATCCTGTAAGGATCTTACCTGCTGCTCATACTTAATGTAGGCATACTAATAACATCTGCACGTTACATTTAGTTTCTTATGAAGTTTATTGTGCATAACCAGTCACAGTTTTAAAATAATTTTAGCGCTGGCAAGTACAAAATTGGGATGAGAAATGGCCTGCACTATTTACAGCTTAACTGTACTTGGCATTTTACCCAAAAACGAAGTACTGGCAAAGGCAACGTTACAGTAAGTTCCAGAAAAAGAAAAGGCAGGACAGATGTGGGATGGAATCCAGAAACTTTATCTCCATTGTCTGACACTCTCACAGCCACCAACCCACTACGTATATCACAAAAGTGTCCGATCACTTTGATACACTGGCTACTCATATTCTGCAGCTTTCTTGGCCGGCAGAACGAATCGATAGGCCTGGTGTGAAGAATGCCCAGAACGATTCCAAGCCGATGCTGTTCCACTTAGCACCTTTCTCAGTCGCAACTAGCAATGAATTCCCTTGTGCGGCGCGAGTCTCAAGATGGTATTTGGCACCCGTTTGCTCTACACACACATTTACGTCTAGAACTCGCTCCATTTACGACTGGAACATGAGTGGGAGGAAGAAACAGTGGTACAGTAAGTACGCACCCCCACACATCTTGAGGTATTCTACACCTACATATGTGTACCAACGTGACTTCCGCCACTTTCGTGTTCCAGTCTCGAATGCTGCACGGGGAGAATGCTTGCTGGTGAGCCTCCTTGCGAGTTCGAATATCTCTAATTTTATCTTTGTTATTCAATCTGCACATTGAGCATACAGTAAAGGAAACTGAAGAAAAATTTAGAGTCGGAATTAAAGTGCAGGGAGAAGAAAAAAAAAAAAGAACTTTGAAGTTAGCCGATGATATTGTTATTCTGTCAGAAACAAAAAGGACTCGAAAGAGCAGTTGAATGGAATGGACGGTGTATTTAAAGGAGGATATAAGATGAACATCAACAAAAGCAAAACAAGGATAACGTAATGCAGTCGAATTAAATCAGGTGATACTGAGGGAATTGGATTAGGAAATGAGACACTTAAAAGTAGTAGACGAGTTTCGCTATTAGGGCAGGAAAATAACTGATGATGGTAGAGGTAGGGAGGATATAAAATTTAGACTGACAATGGCAAGGAAAGCGTTTCTGTAGAAGAAGTGTTTTCTAAAAGTATCTTTATGGAGTATAGCCATGTACGGAAGTGAAACATGGACGATAAACAGTTTAGATAAAAAGAGTTTTTGAAATGTCGTGCAACAGAAGGATTCTGAAGATTAGATGGATCGATCACGTAACTAATAATGAAGCACTGAACAGAATTGGGAAGAAAAGAAATTTTTGGCACAACCTGACTAGAAGAAGGGATCAGTTGACAGGACACGTTCTGAGGCATCAATGGAACACCAATTTAGTACTGGGTGGAAGCGTGGGGGGTTAAAAATCGTAGAGGGAGACCAAGAAATGAATATAGTAAGCAGATTCAGAAGGATGTAGTTTGCGGTAGTTACTTGGAGATGAAGGGGTTTGCACAGAATAGAGTAGCATGGAGAGCTGCATCAAACCAGTTTTCGGACTGAAGACCATAACAACAATAACAACAACTACTTCATGGTCTTGTCGAGAGGTATATGTAGGAGGAATTGATATAGAGTGACTCAATCTGAAAGAACAGGCCTCAGTTGTTTATTGCAGACAAACTATGAAAGATAGAAATCCATTGTGCATGTTACTGGATAAAGGAAGGTTCAAAGTTTTATGTTCGCACAGACACTATACTATACACTTAACATGAACACCATGCGTTGCACGAAGAGCGTCGAAACGGTAGGCATGTTCATTCCACACACGAATCAACAGGTTCCTGTGTATTGAATCGAGAACTTCAACAATCCGGTTTCTCAGCTCTTGAAGAGAAGCTGCCGCAATTGTGAAAAAGACTGTGTCTTTTATGTAAACCCCCCCCCCCCCCGCCCCCAAGCACACACACAGAAAAATTTGGCAAGGTGTGAGATCTGGCGACCTGGGAGGACAAAAGCAACGAACAATATCTTGTTGTACACCTCTTGCACTCCAACTTTGTGGGAGGGTGTTGTTAAGATAACGTCGCACCCCAAGGTGAAAATGAAATCATCGGAATCTTCGTGAAGTTGAGGAAACAATCAGTTTTTTAGCACGTCCAGATGTAACATTCCTGTTACAGTTCCCTCCGCAGAAAAGGAAGCTTCGTAAACGTTGTGTACACAAACGGCACAAAACACATTCCGTTCCAGTGAGTCTATCTAATGTTCGGTGATTACACCAGGATTTTGCGACCCCCAAGTTCGTCCACTGTGACGGTTTACTTCACCCGAGAGGTGAAACGCCGATTCGTTCGAAAAGATCAGTCGTTCGAAAAAAGTGTCCCCTGCCATATCCCGGAGAGCTGAAATACCAGACGCCTCGCTGTTAGAAACAAACAAAATCGCGACTGTGTCAAAATTTTGGACCTTTCTCTATACGGGGACATGCGCCAATGTGTTTCTATGTTTTATAGCTTGTCTGTAATAAACAATTGAATATGTTCTTCCGCTTTGAATCACGCGGCTGACTTTTCTGCCTGTGTACGCTCTTGGAATTTCGAAATGTAAACCACGCTGCGATGCAGAACATCTCTCTTGTAGCACTTACCAGTAGAGTTGGCCGAGTATCTCTTTGACGCCTTTACGCTTACTAAATGAACGTGTGAGGAAACACTCTGCTCTCCTTTGGATCTTCTCTATTTACTGTATCAGACCTATCTGGTACGGATGTCAGACCGACGAGCAATACTCAAGTAATGGTCGAACGAGTGTTTTGTAAGCTTCGTCCATAGTTTTTGTACTACACTTCCCGAGGGTTATTCCAGTGAATCTCTTATCTACGATAAGTTTTATGTGGTCATTCCACGTTATATCGTTCCGTTGGCATACTCTTAGATGTTTTATAGGTGCAACTGCTTCCAGTAAATGTTCACCAATCGTCTAGGCACACAATCACATTTCGTTTATTTATGCACAGTGCGTTACTTTTTTTAAATTTTGAGTGTTGATTGGCAATCCCTGTACTAACCGTGGATCCTCTATACGTTTTCCTGTTTCCTAGCGTCGCGACCTGTCTGCACTGATATGCAACTGCTGTAATGGTCTAATAATCGCTGACTTCCTTTTCTGGGATAATTGAGTCGAAAAGTTCGGATCTGTTTGTAACCGGGATATCTAACATGTTATCCTGGCTAGTTGATTCTATGACCAAATAATCAGCATAATTTTCGGATAAGGTATTTAGAGTAATTTCACACGATTGCTCCTCTCCACAACCACCCTTTATCACTTGAGTCTCTCAATCTATACGCGCTGAAATATCCCCCTAATACTGTAGACTAGGAAATTTACGCGCAACCTTCTCCATATTTTCCCTGAAGTGTTCCGCCACTTCTGCTTCTTTGGTAGAGGTCCATAAAAGCTTTCGACTACCATGTTTGATCCACCTTTACCAGTTTCCTTCAGCCAAATTATGACGTCTTAGGGATCTGCGCTAACGTCGTTTTATATTACATCAAAAGGGAGAGAAAACTTGCTCTAGCTGGAAAGAAATTCAAGCAGGCGTGCCCCAGGGCTCGATATTAGGACCACTTCTTATGTTATATAAATGACATACCTACCAAAGTAAATACAGATACAATACTTTACGCAGATGACTCAACTGCTGTAGTCTGCTGCAAAAACACTGATGAATTAGTAAGGACCACGAAACAAACTCTACAAGAACTTGAACAATGGATAAAAGATAAAGCTATGAAATTAAATCTTGAAAAAACCCAAATAATACACTTCAGGACCAAACAAACTACTGAAAGTATATCACAAATAGAATATTCAGGTAAAGAACTGACCACAGTTGATTCTGTAAAATTTCTTGGGATAACTTTAAATAAAAACTTGCAATGGACCGACCATGTGGTCAGTTTACTGAAGAGATTAAATAGTTTAGTTTAAGCAATGAGGGTCCTACACAAAGTAACGGATTTAACGGTGAAGAAAACTGTATACCACGCGCATTTCATAACACTTACAAGATATGGAATAATTTTTTGGGGTGCTGAAAAGACAAACCTCCTTCGAATCTTCAAAAAAAAAAAAAAATCAAAGCAATGGCAGGAACCAATAATAGACATTCATGCAAACCACTATTCGAAAGCCTGGACTTCATGACAATCCCTTCCATCTTCATATCTGAAATACTTCTCTTTGAATAGAAAAAAAATCAAAGCAATGACAGGAACCAATAGTAGACATTCATGCAAACCACTATTCGAAAGCCTGGACTTCATGACAATCCCTTCCATCTTCATATATGAAATACTTCTCTTTTAACAGAAAAACTCGCATCTGTTTGAAGGAAATACATTCACACATGCCTATGAAACTAGACATAAATTGAAATACATGCTACCTTGTCACCGACTCACATTATATGAAAATACTCCATATTACGTGGCTCTGAAGATAAGAAATAAGATAAGGTCAATATTTGGGGAATTCACATTGGAGACCATTGGCACATACCTAAAAAGCAAATGTTATTATAGTCTACAAGAATTTCTAAATGAATAAAAAGCAAATGTTATAGTTTAGAAGAATTTATAAATAGGAATAGGGAGTAAGGATAGAAGTAGAAATGGTATACTTTCGAAACCATATACATACAAAGTATACACGTTCACTGTATATTCATGTTTATGTATAGAATTATAGTTTGAATGGCGGTTTGTATTCCGTTCAGTACATCCATACTTCATATACGTGTGTGAAGGCTATGGTAATGATTCGATGAGTTACGAAAAGATTTAAAATATAATGTTGTATTTTTATTATAATAAGCAATGTATGTATTACGTATTTCCTGTAGTATATAAAATACTGTAACAACTTAGGTTAAAGACTGACGAGTCACCAATATTCTCAATGGAATGATTGTATAAAAACATATTATGTGACAATAAAGTATCTTATCTTATTATTTATGGTTATAAACGTGGCTTGTTAACGAAGCGCGTTGCATGTTCCGAGCAGCGGTTCGCCTGAATACTGGCGTATCCATCGACCCTATTTAACAAGGAACGTGATCCATCTGACCAGGCGACACGTTTCCATTGATCCACGCTCCAATCTCAATTATCCGGAATCCGCTACAATCGCAGTTGACGATGTCGTTGGAGAGATTGCTTACAAATCACTAGTCCGACCGGTTCTAGAATATTGCTCAGGTGTTTGGGATCCGTACCAGATAGTCCTAACAGGGCGTACTGAACGTATACAGGAAAGGGCACCACGAATGGTCATAGGTTTGTTTAATCCGTGGGAGAGTGTCACAGAGATACTGAAGGAACTGAAATGGCAGACTATGGAAGACAATCCCGAGAAGTCTATTAACAAAGTTTCAAGAACCGGCTTTAAATGATTACTCTAGCATTATACTACTAGCCCATACGCACCGCTCGCATAGGGATCGTGAAGATACGATTAGGATAAAAACTGCACGCACAGACACTTTAAGATAATCATTCTTCCCGCGCTCCACACGTGAATGGTACAGGAAGAAACCCTGGTAACTGGTACAATGGGACACATTTTCGGCCATGCATCTTACGGTAGATTGCAGAGAATAGACGTAGACGCAAATCAACGTTGGAACACATAGGGGTCGGCATTGTCAACAGTGGGCGCTGAACGGTGTGTTCCGAAATTGTAATCCATCGTCACATCTACCACGAATCGCTGTTTGCCCTGCTTTACAGAGATGGCAAGGGTTCGACCACCAATCGTTGTGAAGAGGCGTCTGTTCGTGGTTTCTCGGCCCTTCAGTCACTTTCCTCGGGTGCTCAAGACAGTCCGTCGCTAGCGCCTGACGTATTTACTGTGCAAGTACTTAATGCATTGTCCGACATGCTGCTGACGATGGTATAGTAGAGAAAAGTAACTCGTATGACGTAACACCTGAAGCGTGTGCTATGCTGTGGAACGTAGAGATTTCCGCCGTTTCTAAAAGTGCGAGTAACATGGTCTGGGTTGGTCGGCTTTAAATTTCACGGGAACATATGTATATGTCGGAGAAGCTGGCAACAGGCACAAGGCTGAGCAAGAATAGGCCTCGCCTGTGGTTGCCAGCCCCCTGTGCTCTGGACAACAATACTTATCCCGCCAGCGGATAAGTGTTCCAAATGACATACAGTATAAGGAAAAAAGTTCATGCGCGGTATGCGTAGCTTTCATCGGATGCACGCTCTCTCTCTCTCTCTCTCTCTCACACACACACACACACACACACACACACACACACACACACACACACACACACCACTTCGCTGTCGTGACTTACGTCAGCATTGCAGCGCCACGTGACCCTCTGGTGCAACTGCAACACTAGGTTGACCAGATGCAATTGTTTAAAAAGGAGGACAAACAGCTTCAAAAAGGAGAACAAAAGAAGAAAAAAGAGGACACACAAAACGGGTCAACTGCAGATGAGGATACCACCCGTCAGCTTTGGACAAGTCACGTGACTGCCGGGAATTACAGGTAGAACTAGTAGTTAATTGTTACTGATGGTCAGGTGGTGGTTAAATGAGCCATATAAAAAAAGTAAAAACATTGATTGTGGTGAAGTGTGGCGTCAGTTGTTTTGTTATGTCAACAACACGGAATTGTTTACAAAGCGAAAAACTTAAGACCATTTACTTCCCTTCATTCGACGCACCGCTACCAACATCTGCAATTCAAGCAGCAGCTGACGACATGTAAACTGCACTTTAATCTTCCGAATACAAATAAATTGAATGACTATGAAACAATGAAATAAAACCATGACAGTTAATCTGTCGAGTTATTTCTTAACTTTATTAGCCATTGAGATGTACGAACCAGCTCCACATATCTTACATTCCGCTTCAAATTCATTTCTCCCTTTCTTAAAGCCGGATATTTGCAGGGAAGGGCATCAGAAAATGAAGACTTTCGTTTAGGCATAGCCAGATATTTTATGTAACTCACTCGGTTAAAAATTACACTCACAAATCACACGTGCTCTACAGGAAGCCAAGCCAATACAAAGCGAACATACGAAACGAAAATTTTAAATAATCGATATTTGCATTCGTTTATATGTAGATCAACGATAACATCGACGATCCTGGTGCCACCTACTAATACCGCCTTCGTACGTGTTTACCACGAAGGTTGTGCCAATAGTTAAAGTATTTAAGAAAAGAGCAATAGAACGGGACGAATTGTGAATTTAACTGTATTACGCTCAACTTTGCGAAAAAGCCGGACACAGTAAAAATCCACCCTGACCCTGGACAAAGAGCTAAAAAGGAGGACATGTCCGGATTAATCCGGACGTCTGGTCACCGTATGCGACACCATCTACGGCATTGAAAAGCGACCAATGTGCCCTCTAAATGGAGGTAACTAACATTTTGTCCGGCCAGCGTAACTAGTCACTGTGCATAGACAGAGCAGACTTAATAAACTCTTATAAGGTCTGATCTTGCCTATCGCAGAACTTATTTATAATTTATTTTGGCCGCATGTTACGTAAGTGCGAAATCAGACTTTCATTGCGCGTGAATTAGAATGTAATATCATTGGGCACTAAAAAAAACTTACAAAATTAACAATGGTGACCTATAAGCATCTAATGATTTTTTTATATGGTGTGATGTAACAAAATAAAAGTGAGGTTGTTATTCAATGGAAAAGTTGGAATTTGAGATTTCGCTTACTGTTTAATCAATCGCAATTGGCGTAAGAATCATGGATTGACCATTGTCATAAAATATTGCATTATGAAATGTGAACAGTCTTTACTTGCAGTTTCTCGTGGCTTGAAGCAGTCGCAGGTAGCGTGCTATTGATTAAGAAATTGCATTATCGGATTTCTAATTACTTCATGATCGTAGGTACGATCATGTGTTACATTGATAAAAAGAAAACTGTTTTATCGTCTTCTTGCATCCGCTTTAATATTGAATTTCCCTTTTGTGTGATGTTACAGTTGTTTTTGCGCGCTTAAGAACTTTCTGGTCCCTTAGGAAATTGTTTTGTCATAACAATAACTTCACAACCGGTTATGCTCGTACCTACGATCATGAAGTAATTAGTAAGACGATAATGCAATTTCTTAATCAATAGCACGCTAGCTGTGACTGCTTCAAGCCACGAGAAACTGCAAGTAAAGACTGTTCACATTTCATAATGCAATATTTTATGACAATGGTCAATCCATGATTCTTACGCCAATTGTGATTGATTAAACAGTAAGCGAAATCTCAAATTCCAACTTTTCCATTGAATAACAATATCACTTTTGTTTTGTTACGTCACAATGGGGAAGCCTATGGCTAGCGCACGGTCGCAATAGAAATAAGCAGAAGATTTAAAATAGGCTGGCATGCTTCTGGTAAACTACATAGTTATCAAAACTATTTTTACGGTGCATCTTGTATTCCGGGTTTTGACATACACTCCTGGAAATGGAAAAAAGAACACATTGACACCGGTGTGTCAGACCCACCATACTTGCTCCGGACACTGCGAGAGGGCTGTACAAGCAATGATCACACGCACGGCACAGCGGACACACCAGGAACCGCGGTGTTGGCCGTCGAATGGCGCTAGCTGCGCAGCATTTGTGCACCGCCGCCGTCAGTGTCAGCCAGTTTGCCGTGGCATACGGAGCTCCATCGCAGTCTTTAACACTGGTAGCATGCCGAGACAGCGTGGACGTGAACCGTATGTGCCGTAGGGGACCGCACCGCCACTTCCCAGCAAATTAGGGACACTGTTGCTCCTGGGGTATCGGCGAGGACCATTCGCAACCGTTTCCATGAAGCTGGGCTACGGTCCCGCACACCGTTAGGCCGTCTTCCGCTCACGCCCCAACATCGTGCAGCCCGCCTCCAGTGGTGTCGCGACAGGCGTGAATGGAGGGACGAATGGAGACGTGTCGTCTTCAGCGATGAGAGTCGCTTCTGCCTTGGTGCCAATGATGGTCGTATGCGTGTTTGGCGCTGTGCAGGTGAGCGCCACAATCAGGACTGCATACTACCGAGGCACATAGGGCCAACACCCGGCATCATGGTGTGGGGAGCGATCTCCTACACTGGCCGTACACCACCGGTGATCGTCGAGGGGACACTGAATAGTGCACGGTACATCCAAACCGTCATCGAACCCATCGTTCTACCATTCCTAGACCGGCAAGGGAACTTGCTGTTCCAACAGGACAATGCACGTCCGCATGTATCCCGTGCCACCCAACGTGCTCTAGAAGGTGTAAGTCAACTACCCTGGCCAGCAAGATCTCCGGATCTGTCCCACATTGAGCATGTTTGGGACTGGATGAAGCGTCGTCTCACGCGGTCTGCACGTCCAGCACGAACGCTGGTCCAACTGAGGCGCCAGGTGGAAATGGCATGGCAAGCCGTTCCACAGGACGACATCCAGCATCTCTACGATCGTCTCCATGGGAGAATAGCAGCCTGCATTGCTGCGAAAGGTGGATATACACTGTACTAGTGCCGACATTGTGCATGCTCTGTTGCCTGTGTCTATGTGCCTGTGGTTCTGTCAGTGTGATCATGTGATGTATCTGACCCCAGGAATGTGTCAATAAAGTTTCCCCTTCCTGGGACAATGAATTCACGGTGTTCTTATTTCAATTTCCAGGAGTGTAATTACAGCCACTCTTGGAGTTTTAATGCAAAAGATTGACTCTCTGTGAGGAATGGAAAGAAGCAGATTGGGAATTATTAACAATCAGAAAAACCAACAACTAGGTCAGCAGACCCATGAAACTGCTGAAACGGTACAACAACAACCCATAATTTTTGCGCCGCGCGGAGTGGCCGCGCGGTTAGAGGCCAATTGCGCGACCCCTCCCGCCGGAGGTTCGAGTCCTCCCTAGGGCATGGGTGTGTGTTGTCCTTAGCGTAAGTTAGTTCAAGTAGTGTGTAAATCTAGGGACCGATGACCTCAGCAGTTTGGTCCATTAGGAATTCACACACATTTGAACATTTTGAACATAGAACAGCGTTTGCACTGTAGGTCATCTAACAAAGCAAAGGTCTGCGTTATGCCCAGATAGGCCGATCGGGGCCGATCGACCGCCGTGTCATCCTATGCCAGGGGCGTCATTGTATGCGATATGGAGGGCGTGGAGTCGGGACACGTATCTCCCGGGCTTCTTGACCTTGGAGCCGCTTCTACTCGGTCAAGTAGCTAAGTGCACCACATACATCAACATCTACATAGTTACTCTGCAATTCACACTTAAGTGCCTGGCAGAGGGTTCATCGAACCATTTTCATACTACTTCTCTACCATTCCACTCTCGAATGGTGCGTGGGAAAAAGAAACACCTAAATCTTTCCGTTAGAGCTCTGATTTCTCTTATTTTATTATGATGATCATTTCTCCCTACGTAGGTGGGTGTCAACAAAATATTTCCGCATTCGGAAGAGAAGGTTGGTGATTGAAATTTCGTAAATAGATCTCGCTGCAAAGAAGTCCGCCTTTGTTTCAGTGACTGCCACCCCAACTCGCGTATCATATCAGTGACACTCTCACCCCTATTGCGCGATAACACGAAACGAGCTGCCCTTCTTTGCACTTTTTCGATGTCCACCATCAATCCTACGTGGTAAGGAGACCAGTCCCTCCACCACGAAAAAATCCCTGGCAGTACCGGGAATCGAACCCGGGTCCTCCACACAATAACCATACACGCTGACCACTGAATACGGAGGTGGACGGAATTTTTTCATTTTTTAATTTCATTAGTTTATTAAATCGTCACATTTGTATAGCAATTTTTTTACAATTATATAATGAACCTGAAATAAATGGTTCAAATGACTCTGAGCACTATAGGACTTAACATCTGAGGTCATCAGTCTCCTAGAACTTAGAACTACTTAAACCTAACTAAGGAGATCACACACACCCATGCCCGAAGCAGGATTCGAATCTGCGACCATAGCGGTTGCGCGGTACCAGGCTGAAGCGCCTAGAACCACGGCCACTCCGGCCGCCCGAACCTGAAATACGGCATTATAAGTTTTTAATTAAAAAATTGGCGTTGTTGTTGTTGTGGTCTTCAGTCCCGAGACTGGTTTGATGCAGCTCTCCATGCTACTCTATCCTGTGCAAGCTTTTTCATCTCCCAGTACCTACTGCCACCTACATCCTTTTGAATCTGCTTAGTGTATTTATCTCTTGGTCTCCATCTACGACTTTTAACCCTCCACGCTGCCCTCCAATACTAAATTGGTGATCCCTTGATGCCTCAGAACATGTCCTACCAACCGATCCCTTCTTCTGGTCAAGTTGTGCCACAAACTTCTCTTCTCCCCAATCCTATTCAATACTTCCTCATTAGTTATGTGATCTACCCATCTAATCTTCTGACTTCCATACATGGCTACACTCCATACGAATACTTTCAGAAATGACTTCCTGACACTTAAATCAGTACTGGATGTTAAAAAATTTCCCTTCTTCAGAAATTTCTTCCCAGAGGTTGGCTTCTACTAGTTTTTCCATTCGTCTGTAAAGAATTCGTGTTAGTATTTTGCAGCTGTGACTTATTAAACTGATAGTTCGGTAATTTTCACATCTGTCAACACCTGCTTTTTTTGGGATTGGAATTATTATATTCTTCTTGAAGTCTGAGGGTATTTCGCCTGTTTCATACATCTTGCTCACCAGATGGTAGAGTTTTGTCAGGACTGGCTCTCCCAAGGCCGTCAGTAGTTGGCGTATAATGTCATTTTTGCGGATTATGTATCACAAAAGTTCGTCTCGGTAGGACAGTATATTCTCAGTACGTCCCTGCCGTTGACCTTGAAACTCAACCGGACTTGATGCACTCTAGTAAACGCTATATTGTCAAGAGAAATGAAACTCCAATAGTTTATATGTCGAGCGACGGTGTGTTCAAAAAATGGCTGTGAGCAGTATGGGACTTAACACCTGAGGTCATCAGTTCCCTAGACTTAGAACTATTTAAACATAACCAACCTAAGGCCATCACACACATGCCCGAGGCAGTATTCGAACCTGCGACTGTAGCAGCAGCGCGGTTCCGGACTGAAGTGCCTAGAACCGCTCGGCCACAAAAGCCGGCGATGGTGTGTGGCTGTGCGAAGTTGCATTCACTTCCATCATGTTCTGTGGGTGCTTCGCTTTTTTTATTTTTTATTTTATTTTATTTTTTGTCTAGCAGTGTAGATAGTAGTTTTGAAACTCCGTCTGTATACACTTCGCTGTTTAGAGAAATACTAACAAAGACAGTTTCCGACACATGCACACTGATCAGCATGTTTATCTAATATCAGACACCAACACTAGCTTTACATGAGAAATACACTAATAACCCTGAAAGCAGAAATCGTGATGACGATACAGTGATTAGTTTAAAAAGCATGACGCGCCATGTAAAATCTGAAACATGTCGAGAAGGTAATCGACAGTAGGGTATGCAATAATAAGCGCTGGGAAAAAAAAATGGAAATGTGCGTGTGGCATTGCTGGCCGGGAGGCCCCATCCGAGAAATTTCGGCTGCCAACGGGGAATTTCGGCCGCCAAGTGCGTCTTGTTACAGTCAACGCCAATTACAAAATACTGGAATTGGGAGTTCTAATATGATGGACGTAGGGGAATTATCGATAAAGTTTAAACTCCTTTTAAATCTCGCTCTGGAGAAGCATGTGCCGAGTAAGTGGATTAAGGACGCAAAAGGCCCACCGCAGTTTAATAACAATACTGCAGTCTCGGTTCAGAAAAGAGCGCCGAAATGTTTGAAGGAATTCGTGCGTCATTTAAAATGGCTCTGAGCACTATGGGCCTTAACTTCTGAGGTCATCAGCCCCCTAGAACTTAGAACTACTTAAACCTAACTAACCTAAGGACATCACACACATCCATGCCCGAGGCAGGATTCGAACCTGCGACCGTAGCGGTCGTGCGGTTCCAGACTGTAGCGCCTTTAACCGCTCGGCCACCCCGGCCGGCGGAAAGTGTACATTCCACGATTTCTGCACGCGATTGAAGATGACGATCCTGATTGCCGAATGCAATTTTGCGAATGATATCATCAAATGCTAACTGATGAACAGTTTGTGACGAAGGTAGTGTGGAGTGACAAGGCACAATTTAAACTTAATGGAACCGTGAATCGGCATAAGTGTGTACTGGGCACCGGAAAATCCGCATGTTTCTGTGGATAAAGCGGTCAATTTAGCAGGGGTTCATGTGTGGTGTGGACTGTCATCTAGGGGCTTAGTGGGACCCTTTTTCTTTGATGCTACTGTGACTGGAGAAGTTTACCCGGAAATGTTATGCACATCAGTTTTGCTTTATGGAGCTGATGAAGAGGTCTTTTACCAACGAGATGGGGCGACACCACACTACCACCAGCCATACGAGCTTTCCTGGATGACAAGTTTCCGGACATTGGATTGGTCAAAGAGGGGCCGTGAGCTCCCTCCCACGGTCACCAGATCTAACACCTACGGACTTTTACTTGTAGGGAACTGTGAAAGATGAGCCACGCACTTTGGAGGAAGTTCGCCAGGAGATTACAGCGTCATGTGCAGCGATTTCCACTGTAACAATCACTGACGTAGTTGCGGCGAGCACTCGTCGTTCTATTACGTGTACAGCCGCCAACGGCGAACATATTGAACATTTAAAGTAACCATGTAATACACTGAAGGTTTACAACATGTGTGATCAGTTATTAAATGTGAAATAAACATACAGGGTGTTACAAAAAGGTACGGCCAAACTTTCAGGAAACATTCCTCACACACAAATAAAGAAAAGATGTTATGTGGACATGTGTCCGGAAACGCTTAATTTCCATGTTAGAGCTCATTTTGGTTTCGTCAGTATGTACTGTACTTCCTCGATTCACCGCCAGCTGGCCCAATTGAAGGAAGGTAATGTTGACTTCGGTGCTTGTGTTGACATGCGACTCATTGCTCTACAGTACTAGCATCAAGCACATCAGTACGTAGCATCAACAGGTTAGTGTTCATCACGAACGTGATTTTGCAGTCAGTGCAATGTTTACAAATGAGGAGTTGGCAGATGCCCATTTGATGTATGGATTAGCATGGAGCAATAGCCGTGGCGCGGTACGTTTGTATCGAGACAGATTTCCAGAACGAAGGAGTCCCGACAGGAAGACGTTCGAAGCAATTGATCGGCGTGTTAGGGAGCACGGAACATTCCAGCCTATGACTCGCGACTGGGGAAGACCCAGAACGACGAGGACACCTGCAATGAACGAGGCAATTCTTCGTGCAGTTGACGATAACCCTAATGTCAGCGTCAGAGAAGTTGCTGCTGTACAAGGTAACGTTGACCACGTCACTGTATGGAGAGTGCTACGGGAGAACCAGTTGTTTCCGTACCATGTACAGCATGTGCAGGCACTATCAGCAGCTGATTGGCCTCCACGGGTACACTTCTGCGAATGGTTCATCCAACAATGTGTCAATCCTCACTTCAGTGCAAATGTTCTCTTTACGGATGAGGCTTCATTCCAACGTGATCAAATTGTAAATTTTCACAATCAACATGTGTGGGCTGACGAGAATCCGCACGCAATTGTGCAATCACGTTATCAACACAGATTTTCTGTGAACGTTTGGGCAGGCATTGTTGGTGACGTCTTGATTGGGCCCCATGTTCTTCCACCTATGCTCAATGGAGCACGTTATAATGATTTCATACAGGACACTCTACCTGTGCTGCTAGAACATGTGCCTTTACAAGTACGACACAACATGTGGTTCATGTACGATGGAGCTCTTGCACATTTCAGTCGAAGTGTTCGTACGCTTCTTAACAACAGATTCGGTGACCGATGGATTGGTAGAGGCAGACCAATTCCATGGCCTCCACGCTCTCCTGACCTCAACCCTCTTGACTTTCATTTATGGGGGCATTTGAAAGCTCTTGTCTACGCAACCCCGGTACCAAATGTAGAGACTCTTTGTGCTCGTATTGTGGACGGCTGTGATACAATACGCCATTCTCCAGGGCTGCATCAGCGCATCAGGGATTCCATGCGACGGAGGGTGGTTGCATGTATCCTCGCTATCGGAGGACATTTTGAACATTTCCTGTAACAAAGTGTTTGAAGTCACGCTGGAACGTTCTGTTGCTGTGTGTTTCCATTCCATGATTAATGTGATTTGAAGAGAAGTAATAAAATGAGCTCTAACATGGAAGGTAAGCGTTTCTGGACACATGTCCACATAACATATTTTCTTTCTTTGTGTGTGAGGAATGTTTCCTGAAAGTTTGACCGTACCTTTTTGTAACACCCTGTATAAGTAATACTTTTCCTTTCTTAAAGTGTGCATACATTTTTCTGGCGGATTCTGTATATGGTGTGATGAATGGCAACTTACGCTGAACGTAGAAAAATGCAAGTTAATGAATAATTTAATGAAGATGAGTTGAAAAAACAGTTGTACTGTATAATGTTCTAATACAGTGTGAGTGGCGTTCTGCTCGACAAGGCCACGTCTTTTACGTACCAAGACGCAACGTTGCAAAGAGATATGAAATGGAACGAGTGCATAATGTCAGTTGTAAGGACTTCGGTTTATTGGGAGAGTTCCTGGGAAGTGTGGTTCATCTGTAAAGGTGACCACGTACACAACACTAGTGGGAACCATTCTTGAGTACTGCTTGAGTGTTTGGGATTCCCACCAGGTTCGGTTAAAGGAAGACATCGAAGCAATTCATAGAGTGTAGCTGGATTTATTACCGGTGCTTTCGATCAACACGCAAGTATTACGGAAATTCTCTGTGTACTCGGTTAGGATTCCCTGAGAGGAAAAGACATTATTTCTGCGAAGTGAGAAAACGAGGGAACTGTCATTTGCGGTTGACTGAGAAAATTAGGGAACTGGCATTTGCGGCTGACTGCAGACCGATTCTACAGTCACCAACGTGCGTCTCGCCTAAGGACCGCGAAGCCAAGATAAGTCAAATCGGGGCATGAACGGATGCTTAGAGACAGACACCTTTCCTTCGCTCCATTTGCGAGTGAAATAGGAAATGAAATGATTAGCGGTGGTTCAAGGTACCTTTCGCCATGCAGCGCATGTTGGCTTGCGAAATTTGTAAGCAGATGTAGAAAATAAATATAGAATCAGAAAAGCGAGCCCCGTAAGATAGTGGTTTGAGAAAACAGAACATTATAGAAATTGTGGAGTGTATGCAAGAAATAGCTCCTGAGTGTGATTTAACTGTTGCGAGAGTAAAACTTACAAGTACCTATTCGGAATGTCTACATTAACCAATAACGTAAAATTCTAAGATCTCGAAAGAGTAATGTGTTTGCACATGATATTTTAGTCCAACTGTTGGTTAGTTTGCAATGGAAGACCGCATTTTCGTCTTCATGTTTAATTTACCCATATTTGTTGCATCCAATATGTACCTGTACGAAGTCCATTTTCAGATCCAACATTTGGGTTTTCTTTTCCTTGAATTTCACTCTTGCCTCAGCTATAATGCAATAACCTGCGATATATCAGTAATATCCGCCTGAGTCATCTTAGCTAACACCATATTGAAAACAGTGCCACCACGCAGAATTTATGGCTTTGGACGGCAGCCGACGATGCCATTGCAGTAGCTCACGAGGATCGCCGTCAGTTTAAATTGCCTGACAAACAAAAGTGAAGCGCTCACAAAACGTGGTCGGATGTCTCCGTAACTTGCTGCACATACACATCATCGGGACGGGTATGTAAATGATTAGAGCTGCAATTTTCTGCCACATGTAGAGCGGTCATCAGAATGCATTATCGCTGTTCATGTTTAATGTTGTCATCTGGTCTAGCAGGGTATACGAGGTCTGTTCAAAACATTCCGGAACGATCGTAATTTCGCGCCAATGGTGTATTGGGGAGAAATACCCGCCAGGGTAGCCGAGAGGGCTAATGCGCTGCTTCCTGGACTCGGGTAGGCGCGCCGGCCCAGGATCGAATCCGCCCGGCGTATTAACGACGACGGCCGGTGTGCCGGCTAGCCTGGATGTGGTTTTTAGGCGGTTTTCCACATCCTCCTAGGTGAATACTGGGCTGGTCCCCACGTCCCGCTTCAGTTACACGACTCGCAGACATCTGAAACACCTTCCCACTATTCCACGATTTACACTAGATGCAGACAGCTTGGGTACACAAATTCCGTCCCAGGGGGTATGGGGTGGCGGCAGGAAGGGCATCCGACCACCCCTTCCAATTAACCATGCCAGTTCCGTACTTAACCCTGCCGACCCTGCGTACACTACGGGATAAAGGCGGTAGCGAAAGAAAGAAAGAAAGAAAGAAAGGTGTATTGGGGAGAAATGCGGTTGGCATCCCTGAACACGCCTGTGTTTAACGTGTAAATGCAGCAAGTTTCACTGTTGTATATCTGTTAGTTGTTGTTCAGTGCTATATTAAGTAGAACGCTGTCGCACAGTTTGCGAATTTCGGGATGGCATAGTTAGAGAAGCAACACGTTTTCATTAAATTTTGCGTTAAACTCAAGGAAACTTTTACAGAGACACACCAAATGATGCGGGAAGCCTACGACGATGAGTGCTTAAGCCGTACTCGGTATTACGAATGGTTCACGCGGTTTAAAAATGGTCGGACGGAAGTTAAAGACGACTCTCATCCAGGACGCCTTTCGACGTCTACCGACGATGCTTATGCCAGCAACGTCGACGAAATTGTGCGTGCTAATCGAAGACGGACTGTCCGAGAGATTGCAGAGGAATGTAACAGCAAATGTGAGAAGGAAACGGCCTGAAATGTGGCGACACAATTCATGGCTCTTGTATCACGACAGCGCACCCGCACATTTATCCCTGTTGGTGCGTGACTGTTGCACTAAAAACAAAGTCACTGTACTGCCTCATCCTTCGTACTCTCCAGACCTGAGCCCTGCGGACTTTTTTTTTTACTCCCAAAGTTGAAAACCCCGTTGAAAGGACGAAGTTTTGCAGCGATAGACGAGATAAAAGAAAATTCGCAGTCGGCCCTTCATGCGATCCAGCAAGAGGCGTACCAAGACTGTTTCCGGAGGTGGAAACGGCGTTAGAAGTCGTGTGTCAGTTGTGGAGGAGAGCATTTCGAAGGAGACCATACACAATAAGTAAAAGGTAAGTACTCTGTGGGCAAAGTTCCGGAATTTTTTGATCGTTCAATATATTCCGAGTAAGGTTTTAAAGAATGGGAAAGATCCACCATGGTTTGATAGCCGCGTTAAAAAAGCGCTACGTAAACAAAGAGCACTTCATCTCAGATTCAAGAGAAGTAAAATCCTAGCTGACAAAGAAAAGCTGAACGAAGCGAAAATGAACATAAGGAGAGCAATGAGAGAAGCGTTCAATGATTTTGAAAGTAAGACGTTGTCAACCGACCTGAGTAAAAACCCTAACAGATTTTGGTCGTATGAAAAATCAGTAAGTGGGTCAAAATCATCTATTCATTCTGTCAGCGACCACACCGGCACCGGAACGGAAGATAACGGAGAGAATGCCGAGATACTGAATTCGGTCTTCCGAAGTTGTTTCACCGCGGAAGATCGTAACACTGCCCCTCCTTTCAGCCGTACGAATGTCGAAATTGCAGTTATTGAGATAACCGATCGCGGAATTGAAAAGCAGCTGCAATCGCTTGGTAGTGGAAAGGCCGTCAGGACCAGATGAAATGCCTTTAAGATTCTATAAAGATTTTACGAATGAACTTACTCGCCTTCTAGTAGTAATTTATCGTAGATCGCTTGAGCAACGAAAGGTACCTAACGACTGGAAAAAAAAGCGCAAGTCATTCTCGTTTTTAAGAAAGGCCGTAAGACAGATCTACACAGTTATATAGACCTATATCGTTGACGTCAATTCGTTGTAGAATTATGAAACATGTTTTATGCTCAAGAATTATGAAGTTTTTGTAAAATGAACATCTCCCCTTTAAAAATCAGCATGGATTTGCAAACAGATATCCTGCGAAACTCAGCTCGCTCTGTTCCTCAATAAGATTCACAGTGCAGTGGACAACGGCGCTGAGGTCGATGCCGTGTTCCTTGATTTCAGTAAGGCATTTGACAACGTCCCGCATTGCGGTTTAATGAATAAAATACGAGCTTACAGTATCGGAGCAGACTTGCGACTGGATTCAAGACTTTCTTGCAGATAGAACTCAACACGTCGCTCTTAACGGAACTAAATTGGCAGATGTAAAGGTAATATCCGGAGTACTACAGGGAAGTGTGATAGGACAGTTGCTGTTTACAATATATATAAATGATCTAGTAGGAAAGGTCGGATGCTTTTTAAGGCTATTCGCAGATGATGCAGTTGTCTACACCAAAGCAGCAACGCCAGAAGATATTAAAAATTTGCAGAACGATCTGCAGAGAATTGATGAATGGTGCAGGCTCTGACAGTTGACCCTGGACGGAAATAAATGTAACATACTGCGCATACATAGGAAAAGAAATCTGCTAGTGTACAACTACACCAGATGACAAAACAGCTGGAGACAGCGTCTGCCGTAATATATCTAGGCGTAACTATCCAGAGCGACCTTAAGTGGAATGACCACATAAAACAGAAAGTGGTAGAAGCAGACACCAGATTCAGATTCATCGGAAAAATCTGAAGGAAATGTAACTCATCCGCGAAAGAAGTGGCTTATAAGGCGCTTGTTCGCCCGATTCTTTGCGTATTGTTCATCTATCTGGGATCCCTGTCAGGTAGCACTGATAGAGAAGATCCAACGAAGAGCGGGACGTTACGTCATGGGATCGTTTAGCTTGCGAGGGAGCATTGCGGAGATGCTAAACAAACTCCACTGGCAGACTTCATAAGAGAGGCGTTGTACATCAAGGAGAGATTTACTTTTAAAATTTCGGGACAGTACTTTTCAAGAGGAGTCGGACAACAAATTAATCCCCCCCTCACATAAAGCATTCCGTCGTCAGGTCACAAGTGGCTCATCGGGACCATCCGACCGCCGTGTCATCCTCACTGAGGATGCGGACACGAGGGGCGCGTGGTCAGCACACCGCTCTCCCGATCGTTATGATGGTATTCTTTGACCGGAGCCTCTACTGTTCGGTCGAATAGCTCCTCAATTGGCATCACGAGGCTGAGTGCACCCCGAAAAATGGCAACAGCACATAGCGGCATGGATGGTCATCCATCCAAGAGCCGGCCATGCCCGACAGTGCTTAACTTCGGTGATATGACAGGAACCGGCTTATCCACTGCAGCAAGGCCGTTGCTAATCCCCCCCCCACATACATCTCGCTTATTGATCACGAAGAGAAAATTACAGCCAATACAGAGGCTTACCGACAATCATTCTTCCCACGCACTATTCGCAAGTGGAATAGAATTGGAGAGATCACATAGTGGTACCAAAAGTACCCTCCGCCACACACCATTCGGTGGCTTGCGGAGTATGATGATTAGATTAGATTAGATTAGATTAATACTAGTTCCATGGATCATGAATACGATATTTCGTAATGATGTGGAACGAGTCGAATTTTCCAATACATGACATAATTAGGTTAATTTAACAACATACTTAAGTTAATATAACAACTTTATTTTTTGTGTTTTTTGTTTTTCTTTATTTTTTCCCTTAATTTATATCTAAAAATTCCTCTATGGAGTAGAAGGAGTTGCCATTCAGAAATTCTTTTAATTTCTTCTTAAATACTTGTTGGTTATCTGTCAGACTTTTGATACTATTTGGTAAGTGACCAAAGACTTTAGTGCCAGTATAATTCACCCCTTTCTGTGCCAAAGTTAGATTTAATCTTGAATAGTGAAGATCATCCTTTCTCCTAGTATTGTAGTTATGCACACTGCTATTACTTTTGAATTGGGTTTGGTTGTTAATAACAAATTTCATAAGAGAGTATATATACTGAGAAGCTACTGTGAATATCCCTAGATCTTTAAATAAATGTCTGCAGGATGATCTTGGGTGGACTCCAGCTGTTATTCTGATTACATGCTTTTGTGCAATAAATACTTTATTCCTCAGTGATGAATTCCCCCAAAATATGATGCCATATGAAAGCAATGAGTGAAAATAGGCGTAGTAAGCTAATTTACTAAGATGTTTATCACCAAAATTTGCAATGACCCTTATTGCATAAGTAGCTGAACTCAAACGTTTCAGCAGATCATCAATGTGTTTCTTCCAATTTAATCTCTCATCAATGGACACACCTTAAAATTTGGAAAATTCTACCTTAGCTATATGTTTCTGATTAAGGTCTATATTTATTAATGGCGTCATACCATTCCCTGTACGGAACTGTATGTACTGTGTCTTATCAAAATTCAGTGAGAGTCCGTTTACAAGGAACCACTTAGTAATTTTCTGAAAGACAGTATTGACAATTTCATCAGTTAATTCTTGTTTGTCAGGTGTGATTACTATACTTGTATCATCAGCAAAGAGAACTAACTTTGCCTCTTCATGAATATAGAATGGCAAGTCATTAATATATAATAAGAACAACAAAGGACCCAAGACTGACCCTTGTGGAACTCCATTCTTGATAGTTCCCCAGTTTGAGGAATGTGCTGATCTTTGCATGTTACGAGAACTACTTATTTCAACTTTCTGCACTCTTCCAGTTAGGTACAAATTAAACCATTTGTGCACTGTCCCACTCATGCCACAATACTTGAGCTTGTCTAGCAGAATTTCATGATTTACACAATCAAAAGCCTTTGAGAGATCACAAAAAATCCCAATGGGTGGAGTTCGGTTATTCAGATCATTCAAAATTTGACTGGTGAAAGCATATACGGCATTTTCTGTTGAAAAACCTTTCTGGAAACCAAACTGACATTTTGTTAGTACTTCATTTTTACAGATATGTGAAGCTACTCTTGAATACATTACTTTCTCAAAAATTTTGGATAAAGCTGTTAGAAGGGAGATTGGACGGTAATTGTTGACATCAGATCTATCCCCCTTTTTGTGCAAAGGTATAACAATAGCATATTTCAGTCTATCAGGGAAAATGCCCTGTTCCAGAGAGCTATTACACAGGTGGCTGAGAATCTTACTTATCTGTTGAGAACAAGCTTTTAGTATTTTGCTGGAAATGCCATCAATTCCATGTGAGTTTTTGCTTTTAAGCAAGTTTATTATTTTCCTAATTTCAGAGGGAGAAGTGGGTGAGATTTCAATTGTATCAAATTGCATAGGTATGGCCTCTTCCATTAACAGCCTAGCATCTTCTAATGAACACCTGGATCCTACTATATCCACAACATTTAGAAAATGATTATTAAAAATATTTTCAACTTCTGACTTTTTGTTCATAAAGTTTTCATTCAGTTTGATGGTAATCTGTCTTCCTCTGCTCTTGGTTGACCTGTTTCTCTTTTAATAATATTCCAAATTGTTTTAATTTTATTATCAGAGTTGCGGATTTCAGACATGATACACATACTCCTGGATTTTTTAATAACTTTTCTTAATATAACACAGTAGTTTTTATAATTTTTGATAGTTTCTGGGTCACTACTCTTTCTTGCTGTCAGATACATTTCCCTTTTCCGGTTACAAGATATTTTTATACCCTTAGTAAGCCATGGTTTGTTACAAGGTTTCTTACGAGTATATTTAACTATTTTCTTGGGGAAGCAGTTTTCAAATACATTTACAAAAATGTCATGAAATAAATTATACTTTAAATTGGCATCAGGTTCACGGTACACCTCATCCCAGTCTAACTGCTGTAGGCTTTCCCTGAAATTTGCAACTGTTAAATCGTTGACTGAACGTACTACTTTGGAGGACTGTTTAGTATTGCTGAATGGAGCTATGTCATATATTGTAACTAGCTGAGCACCATGATCAGAAAGACCATTCTCAACAGACTGAGCATTTATCTGGTTAAACTTATCTTGGTCTATAAAGAAGTTATATATCAGTGAGCTGCTATCCTTTACCACCCGAGTAGGAAAATCAATAACGGGTGTCAAATTGAAAGACCCGAGTAATACTTCAAGGTCATTTTTCCTATTACCCTCTTTCAGAGAATCTACATTGAAGTCCCCACAAATAATAATTTGCTTCCCCCTGTCTGACAGATAGCACAACAAGGAGTCCAAATTTTTCAGAAATAGATGAAAATTTCCTGATGGGGACCTATATACAGCTACAATTATAAATGTGCCTTTATTTAATTTAAGCTCACAGGCACATGCTTCTATATGTTTCTCTACACAAAACTTTTTTGTTTCTATACTTTTTGCACAATGATAACTTTTGACATATATGGCAACTCCTCCTTTCTCCATATTTTATCTCACTACATGTGCAGAGAGCTTATATCCACTTACATTTACCTTATCCATATCAGTAACAATGTGATGCTCAGACAGGCATAGTATATCTATTTCATTCTCAGCTTCTAAATCTTCTAAACAAACCAGAAGCTCATCTACTTTATTCTTTAAACTCCCAATATTTTGATGAAATATACTTACATTATTTTTAATTATACTTTTATGAGAACCTTTCCTTATTCTAACATTTGCAGTACTCTCCTGTCTGAGTTTCTCATTGTGCTTAGGCCTAGTTCCTATACTAGTGGTCACATGGTGTCCAGAGAGGCAGATTATGTCAACTGGGTTGGGTGACTTTAATTCATCAATGCAATTACCTAGGACTGAGATACAACTTGGTGGAGATAAAATTTCTGGTGATTGGTGAAAATTTATAATTGATAGCTGTGATTGATGATCAAATGTGCTAGAATTGTGCTGTTTAATTTCTTTCCTAAATTGAAGATTTGTTTCAATCCTGACCTCTCGTAGAACTTGACATCTTTCTGTCTTACCTATCCTAAAAAAGGTGCTGCTCCAACACCTGTAACCACTGGTATTTTACCATTCATGGCAGTGCCTCCCCCCCCCCCCCCTTAAATTTCCTGCTATTACCCCAGCCAGTTTCCCCTTCCCTTTCCTGTTGAGATGTAGGCCGTGCCTGGTATAGTCCCACTACTGAGATAATCAACAGGAACCACACCAATATGAGCCCCCGCACCCGACCCAAGCAGCTGTTCCAACTCCAAATTAACTCTCCCAACAGAAGAGTTCAAATGAGGCCGGTCATGGCGTCTCAGGACAGATACAAATTCAACATTGGTGTGTCTCGATGCCGACGCAATCTTTACCAGGTCACACTCTATACTGTACCCAGGATCTCTGTCGCTGCTGTACCCTGGCCCTCCCACAATAACCACGGTGTCTTCCCCAGTAAATCCTTTACAGAGTGAACCTAAATCCTCTGTCACCTGATCCAGACTAGCACTTGGTTTGAAAAAATTTGTGACCTGGTATTCTGGTCCTAATTCCTCCTGCAGAAGTTGGCCTACACCTCTGGCATGAGAACTGCCTAACAATAAAACTTTCTTCCTTTTCGATGACTTTCCTACATTCTTTTTCAATTTCCTATTGAAAGTTTGTTGTGTGCTGTCTACACCTACCTCTGCTTGAGGCTCATCAGTTTCTAACTGAAGCAACAGGTCAAACTTATTTTTGACATTCACCACAAAACTGTCAGACTTAGTTCTAGGCCTGTTCCTTCTGCTACCTGTTGCCACTTCCCACCTCTCTTTGCCCTTCTCCCTCCTTAACCTGTCCAGATCTTCCCTAGCCTGATCTAGCTCAGCCTGAAGGGCAGCAATTTTCCCCTCCTGTTCCACTATCTTCCTATCTCTGCTGCAAATCCTACATAACCACTGATGAGCCTGATCCACTTTCCCAACACCCACGCCACTGCAGTCCCCCCAGTGAAAAAAACTACTACATCCATCACACCAAACCCCGGAGCTAACAATTCTACGGCAAGTCAGGCACTTCTCACTCATGGCAAAAATAATACTTTAGCTAGAATAAATCAATTAAATTACCGAAAATCAAAAAAGACGTTACAAGAATTAAGCCTATTCACAAATGTATATAAGCAAGTTTCTGATTTAAAATTCCGCTGTTTTTCGGAGATCTGTATTAAAACAATGAAGGTATACGCTATTTATTATATATTTCACTCGATGGAATGAAAAAAAAGGACAATTAAACGAGATACTTTAACTTTGATTCTCCAAAAACGTTACGAGAATTAGGCCTATAAACAAATGTATATAGGCAAGTTTCTGATATAAAGTTACGCTGTTTTTCTGAAATCTGTATTAAAACAATGAAGTTATACGCTATTTACGGTAGTTTACTTATTTGTTACCGAGAAACTAGTTAAATTACCGTGAAACAAGAAACAAACACGTTTACAAAATTTAAGCCTAAGCGCGACTTCGCGAAGTTACGATCTTTTCGTGTTTTCTGAAAAAATACGCAAAGAAAAGTCAAACCTTTAATGGCAAGACTAAACGATACACTAATGCACGTATTTAATTTGTTGTCGGCGTTAAACTAAATTATATTCCTGTCTAAATCACTTAACTTTCTGGAAATGGTTTCTGGCGTCACTTACTCGGCGGCCATCTTGGCTTCTCCTGTGATGTAGATGTAAAGGACGTGGACAGCGTGAGATGTTGAGTGATTACTGTGAAGGACACGGAGATGTTGTGTACGTGTGTAAGACAGCGTTATCAGCACGTGACAGATTTTCAAAGATGCCTCACGATGGGTTTGCATTTCGGCAGAGAGTCGAATGGTGTGCAGTATCCGCATTTTTGTGGGGCATTCAGGTGTGACAGTAGCCTGATGTTGGACTGCGTGGAAACATGAGGGCAGGTACACTTGTCGTCAAGGTTCTGGACGACCACGTTTGCCCACTGCAAGAGAGGATCGATGTATTGTTCACCAAGTACGTAGTGCGCCATTCACATCTGTGCCTGCCTGCTATCCGAAAACAAATAAATGGACTCCCTACGACATTGCATGTCATCCCAAACCAATTGTCGGAGACTAGCAGCAGCCGGACAAGGAAATTACGGTCCCATGCTTAGGCTGCTGTTAACACCGCGACACAAACGGCTGCGTCTGGAGTGGGAAGTATGGCCTGATGATGAATGGTGTCGCATTGTGCCCAGCGATGAATCACTGAATGGTGTCGCATTGTGCCCAGCGATGAATCACTTTTCTGCACTATCCCAAACGGCCATTGTCGACGGTTGTGGCGGCGACTTGGGAGAGCTCTGATTTTTCCAACGTTTTTGAGAGGAATACCATCGTTAAGCCGTCGGCACACGGACCGTGCATCCGAACGTTGAGCGGTGCTGGTTGAGCGTGCCGAGTTTCTGACGTCATAGCGTGGAATAGCACGCTCGGGAGTCTTTCCGAACGTGCAGAGCAATATCTGGCATGTCATATTTTGAGCGTGCGTCTGAGCGTTGACCAATGAGAGGGCACAACGCCACCTACGTCACAAGCACGCCGTCTCCCTTCAGTACAGAGTTGTCAGGTGCCATATTGGCATTCATTTCAAGTCTATATGTATATATGCCGTTTCTGAGCACCAACAAATTGAGAATCACGAGAAAACCCGTTGTTAACTGTGTGATTCGTTCCAATAAAATAATGAGTGACATCATATTCGTGGCAAAAGAATTATTGTAACTTGCGTATTATGAGAGTAGGCTATTTGAAGGCAGCGACACACTGAAGATGCACCCAAAACGTATTGTTCTTGGTACAATTTGTTATAATTAAATTTCAATTAGTAACATATCTACGATTAAGGTTTTCAGCAAGGGTTAAGATAAGAAGATTAAGTTCACTTGGTGTTGTGTTGGTTTAGCGTAGTGAGTAGCGTCAATGTCCTGTAATGAGTTGTTGGGTGGTGCGGTAGTACGCCACTTGACACTACCAAATTTTTTCCCTAAAATTCGCGTTTTTATTAGGTTCTGATAATTTATTATTAGATCAATATAAATATATACAATATTTGATGTTCTGTAAATACAAGTTCACCTTTTTTTTTTTTTTTTTTTTTTGAGGGGTCACTTTGTTTGATTGGCTTAATCTACAGGACAGCTTGCGCTACTTGTATAAAGATATTTTGTTCCTTTTTCTTTTACGCTTCGTAATTCACATGATGCAAAGATTCTGCTACTGAGTAGGAACAGTTATCAAGTAAGATTGACCTTGGGATTTTACTAAAATGTGGGAATGATGAAATAATGTTTATCTTATGCGGAGAAGTATTCCAAATTTGTAATGCACTGTTTGTAATGTAACTTTTATAAGCCTGTGTCCTTATTGACTGGACATGGTACTTTCCTTTTCGTGGACGATGGAGTAACTGTGCGTTTTAATAGAGCTAGCATGCGAATTTTAGGCGCGCCCATTGAGTAAACAGTGTGATTTACGAACTGCCGCTGGAGTGTGTTGCGATCGCGTATATCACTTTGGGGCCCACGTACCGTATGCCCAAGTCGCATCGTTCCTGAGCGTTCATCAGCACGTTGAACTTGGCACGCTCAACGTCAACGTTCGACAGCACGGTCCGTGTGCCGACGGCTTTACTCCTAGCATCATAGTGTGGGGAACCATTGGGTACACCTTCAGGTCACGGCTGGTAGTGACTGCGGGAATTCTGCCGGCAGAACGGTCTTCATGTGTTGCCTCTCGTGCGACAGTATCGTGGTGCCGTTTTTCAACAAAAAAAGGTGCTCGCCCACACGTGACGTAGGTCTCTATAAACTGTGTACATGTTGGTAAGGTACTCTTGTAGCCAGTAAGATCCCCAGATTGGTCCCCAATTGAACATACACTACTGGCCTTTAAAATTGCTGCACCACGAAGATGAATTGCTACAGACGCGAAATTTAACCAGCAGGAAGAAGATGCTGTGATATGCAAATGATTAGCTTTTCAGAGCATTCACACAAAATTGGCGCCGGTAGCGACACCTACAACATGCTGACATGAGGACAGTTTCCAACCGATTTCTCATACACAAACAGCAGATGACCGGCGTTGCCTGGTGAAACGTTGTTCTGATGCCTCGTGTAAGGAGGAGAAATGCGTACCATCACGTTTCCCACTTTGATAAAGGTCATATTGTAGCCTATCGCGATTGCGGTTTATCGTATCGCGACATTGCTGCTCGCGTTGGTAGAGATCCAATGACTGTTAGCAGAATATGGAATCGGTGGGTTCAGAAGTGTGATACGGAACGCCGTGCTGGATCCCAACGGCCTCGTATCAGTAGCAGTCGAGATGACAGGCATCTTATCCGCATGGCTGTAACGGATCGTGCAGCCACGTCTCGATCCCTGGATCAACAGATGGGGACGTTTGCAAGACGCTCGGAGACCACGGCTGCGGTTACCTTTGACGCTGCATCACAGACAGGAGCGCCTGCGATGGTGTATTCAACGACGAACCTGGATGCGCGAATGGCAAAACGTCATTTTTTCGGATGAATCCAGGTTGTGTTTACAGTATCGTGACGGTCGCATCCGTGTTTGGCGACATCGCGGTGAACGCACATTGGTAGCGTGTATTCGTCATCGCCATACTGGCGTATCATCCGGCGTGATGGTACGGGGTGCCATTGGTTGCCCGTTGCGGTCACCTCTTGTTCGCATTGACGGCACTTTCAACAGTGGACGTTACATTTCAGATGTGTTACGACCCGTGGCTCTACCCTTCATTCGATCCCTGCGAAACCCTACATTTCAGCAGGATAATGCACGACCGCATGTTGCAGGTCCTGTACGGGCCTTTCTGGATACAGAAAATGTTCGACTGCTGCCCTGGCCAGCACATTCGCCAGATCTCTCACCAATTGAAAAAGTCTGGTCAATGGTGGCCGAGCAACTGGCTCTTCACAATACGCCAGTCACTGCTCTTGATGAACTGTGGTATCGTGTTGAAGCTGCATGGGCAGCTGAACCTGTACAAGCCATCCAAGCTCTGGCTCAATGCCCAGGCGTATCAAGACCGTTATTACGGTCAGAGGTGGTTGTTGTGGGTACTGATTTCTCGGGATCTATGGACCCAAATTGCGTGACAATGTGATCACATGTCAGTTCTAGTATAATATATTTGTCCAATGAATACCCGTTTATCATCTGCATTTCTTCTTGGTGTAGCAATTTCAATGGCCAGTAGTGTATGTCGTGGAACCAGCTTCAGTGCCAGCACCCAGAATATCAAGCACCAGTTAGAACATTTTTGCCTCAGGGCAAGAGACAACGGCTTTATGACACTCTTCCCAATCGAATCAGTGTATGCATCCAGGCCAGATGGGCGGCAACATGATACTGTTGAGTAGGCTCGTACCGTCAAGCTCTTTGTAAATTTGACTCAGTTTTGCAATCACTGAAATGACATCATGAATCCTTTCAGCCCGTGAGGTTTCATTTCGTTAGCTCCTTTCTTTCTGGGCGCTTCACTTTTTGTCAGGAATTGTAACTGAGAGTGAGAACGCGGCTAAAATGTATCACACTGCTTTGTACAATTCCCGACATTTTTTATTATTTAAACTAAACGTTTTTAACTTCATTCATAACGACAATACGTTCCGATCTTGAAGATGCAGTAGCATGTTCGAAGGCAATGAAAAACCTCCAGGTTTTCTTTTCTTGTTTTTTGTATTTCGTCTCCTACTGAGAAAAACAATTAATTATAGGAAAACAGTGAAGTTATCTTTTATTTATGGAATGAACTGTAGGTCTACAAACGTGCATTAGAGAAAATAATTTGCAAACTGCAACAGAAAAAGACCTACTACCATAATTTTTGTTATTATCTGGAGTATCGTATTTTAGGTTAGTATAGAATTGTTAGTAGGTATACTGTCAATCCAAAGCTACAAAAAATGTCCTTTGTACTTCAGCTGTATACCACACTGTTCTCAATTTATTACACCCAGCAGACAAGACATTGTGCGTTTCGTAAAGATCGTTATTTCTGTACATTATGCCGAACTTGTTATGTTCCTTTTAAGCCATTTTATAAGTTCATTATTTAATCTCGATATTAAGTAATATCGATGTCGAAATCCTAATCGGGATCGATAATGTGCCAACACTGCGTTTGAAATTTACGCCACGTTTACACAGTGTGTGCTTTATTGTTGCAGAGGTTCACGACTACGCAGTGAAGATCGGCATCGATCCGGATAGCGAGCCGCATCTGCTGCATCTGGCGCGGGATGGTCTCATGCAAGCGCTACCGCCGGGTTGGAAGCCGTGGTGAGTCCACACTTTCTTTCTGACGTAGTACACGAAGATCGGTTTTATTTTATTTTTTTGTACCTAGAAGAAACTTGCGACATGTCGTTGGCGGCACAGCATTAGTTACGGACTCCCGAAATACTGTAACTCATTGCTACGCGTTGTTGATAGCACGATTGGTTTCCGAGCCGTAGTTGTTTGGATAGAGTGTTTGTGGCGTTCGTTGCAGTGTCGGATATGAGGAGCAACGATGCCATGCGAAATTTTCAGCAAAAGCGAGCAAAACGTTTACGAAAACGTTTGAAGTTTTGAAGCAACCTTACGCCGATGAAACTCTAGGTCCGAGCGCAATATTACTAATGGACAAATGGTTAACTCCATATTGAGTATTTCACACTGCAGCGGTGTGACTGCCTGACGTATTGGACCTTCATGCCGCACCAGGACGCAATTTTGATCTGTCAAGAAGTTTCAGTAGCTACGCCTATTGAAAAAATGGTTTTCAGTCAACAGAACGAAGTTACCGACGACCATGAATACAGAACCTTCCATGTATGTCTGCCGATGGCGCCACAGTCTAGAAAGTAAGAACCTGGTGCGTGCTAGCCGTCATTTAATTGTCTTAACGTGCCGAACAGATTGAAATCGTGATTGGGACATTATAATCGAAAAACTGAGGATGTATAGAATTGAAGGGAACTCGAATGCTTTGATGATGGGAGTAAGTACCTCCTGCAAAGAATTCATTGAACAAGCTGCTTCATTGTAACTACGTAAGAGCCAAACGAATTTACAGAAAGCAAGTGGAGGAAGGCAAAAAAGAGATACAATGACAGGATCATTAAAGAAGCTCACAATCTATGTAAAGCAGCTTGGAATCTGGTAAACGAGTGCAGAAAAAAGCCCACCTCAGTTTTAAATTCCGGTGGTCCTGACGCCTTCAATCAGTACTTTGTTAGGATAGTGAAAGATACTATTAATGAAATACCTGACTCAGGCTTAGTCCCCACAAGTCACATGAGAAACATAACCAGTAGCACTTTTGAAAGCTTGAAGGAAGTGCACTCTAATGATATCGTAAAAATAGTTAAGTCATACAAGAACTCAGAGAGCGAAGATATCTATGGTATGTCTTGCACAATTATTTTATAGCGCTTGCTCAACCATTATCTATAGCAATTAACAAATGCTTATCCTCTGGTGTCTTCCCAAAATTTCTTAAACTAGCACGGACAGCACCAGTCTACATAAAAGGTGACCCATGTGAAGTGTCCAGCTACAGACCAATTTCTATCATTCCTATTCTAGCTAAAGTTATGGAGTCTGTTATGAAACTCCAGTTACAGAATTATTTTGAAGTAAATAAGCTCTTCCAGGACACGCAGCATGGTTTTCGCAAGGGAAAGTCAACATTTACGGCAGCACTGGACTTAACCAGAAAAATAAGACAAACTCTCGAAGACAGAGAAAGTTTGGCACTGACACTCTGTGATTTTAGCAAGGCATTTGACTGTGTTTCCCACAAGATACTGCACAATCAATTGAAGTGTTACGGTGTCGCAGGTGTTGTTCTGGCAACTTTTCAGTCTTGTCTGGAAAACTGGAGACAAGTGGTATCAATTCATCACAAGAACAAAAGCTGGAACATGGAGTACCCCAAAGGTCCATCATAGGGCCTCTCGTGTTCGTTATTTATGTCAATGATATGGGTTATAACAGCAATATGTTACAGTTTGCTGATGACACCACCCTTTTTGCCAATGTAAGAACTGCTGCAGATGTACTCTTCCAAAACATTAAAGAATGGTTCATCAAAAATAAAATGAAAATGAATGAAGAAAAAACACATCATCTGATGCGCACCCTTAACAACATCGGATGCCATGATAATATGGAGGCTGTCAAACTGTTGGGTTTCATTATAGACAGGAAACTAACAATGAACGAACACACAGTGTACCTGTGCTCCAAGCTCTCCCGTGTAATATACCTTCTGAGGAGGTTAAATGGTGTATTAAGTGACCAATATCTCATAACAGTATATTATGCCCTATTCCATAGCCATATCAATTATGGCCTACTGTTATGGGGACATTCTACAGGTTGTAAGGATGTGTTAATTCTACAGAAAAAAGCTCTCAGAATAATCACATCAAGCAAAAGACAGGAGCACTGCAGGCCTATATTCAAGCAGCATTTAAAAAAAAAATGTATATATATAATTAATCTTGACGCAGTCTGTCCAGTCATGGCTGGTAAACGACACAGCTCTACTAATAAAGTAATAATAAAGTTATGAAACATGCTTTTAAAGGATAATCACAGGAAACAGATGTTGGGCTTGCAGCTGCGACATTGAGACATAGCTCATATCATTGCAGTCAGTTGCCAAAGAAACTCTACCCAAAAACAATTTCCATACTTGAACCAATATCAAAATGATGCGCTGAGTTTTTTTTAGACGTCGATGGTAATGTGTGTTTCAAAACAGTTGACCGTAATTATCATGTAAGCACTTTGAAAAGGTTTCTTGAGAAATTACCCACAAAGAAATAACAGGACAGCATCATTACAAGTAGTAGTGTACAACACTGTTGCTACAGATATAAATCACTATTTCATATAAAAAAACAATGCATTCCTGTAAATATCAAGCTACCCTTTGGGTATCTATAATACCAGTGATGGAATCCATAATGAAAGATCAGCTATTAAGTTATTTGAAGGAAATAACCTCTTTTATCATACACTGCGCGGCTTTTGGAAGCGCAAGTCAGCTACGACAGCAGTACTTATTTCCAAATGTAAGTCAGGGATTTAAAGATAAGGACAACAGCACGGGTACTCGATGGCCTTCGTAAGGCATTTGGTCGCACCTGCATAAGGCCCTGCTCAGCAAGCTAAAATCATGTGGTACTGGGAAAAGCTATTCTACAGACGCTCAAATCCTAACTAAATAACAGACGACACATTATATCAGTGCAAGGTGCAGACTCATGTGAAATGAAGTCAGACTCATGTGAAATGAAGTTAAATCACAGTGTGCCACAGGGATCTGTAATAGTTCCCCTGTTGTTCTAAATTTTCGTTATTAACATAGGCTCCAATGGGCTCACCTTGCAGTTCGCAGATGATGCAGCTTTGTTTTCAAAAGGGGTGAATTCAGCAAGCAGGAGTCCTGAAAATTCCTGGCAGATTAGAACTGTGTGCCGGACTGAGACTTGAACTCGAGAGATTTGCCTTTCACAGGGAAGGACTCTATCGCCTGAGCTACCCGAGCACAACTCACGACCCATCCACACATCTTTACTTCCACCAGTATGTCATCTCCTACCTTCCAAACTTCGCAGAAGTTCTTCTGTGAAATCTGCAGGAATAGTACTTCTGGAAGAAAGGATATAGCAGAGATATAGCGTAGCCACAGCCTGGGGGAAGTTTCCAGAATGAAATTTTCACTTTGCAGCAAGAGTGTGTGTGGTGATATGACACTTCCTGGCAACCAGGGGCGCCCGCATGAGACATAAAAACACATACTGGCTGAAGACTGTCATAATTCCTAACTGCTTGAATATAGGCCTGCAGTGCTCCTGTCTTTTGCTTGATGTGATTATTCGGAGAGCTTTTTTCTGTAGAATTAGCACATCCTTACAACCTACAGAATGTCCCCAAAACAGTAGGCCATAATTGATGTGGCTATGGAATAGGGCATAATATACTGTTATGAGATACTGGTCAGTCAATACACCTTTTAACCTCCTCAGAAGGTATATTACACGGGAGAGCTTGCAGCACAGGTACACTGTGTGTTCGTTCATTGTTAGTTTCCTGTCTATCATGAAGCCCAAGAGTTTGACAGCCTCCATATTATCATGGCATCCGATGTTGTTAATGGTGCATATCAGATGATGTGGGGGCAGTTGCCCCTAGTGAGAATTCATTCAGTTTACGAATATAAAAAATACCTGTAACTTTAGGGCTCAGTTTTGTATGATTTAAAATACCTGTAAAATTACCACTAAAATAACCGGAAAATATCGATAAAATGATATAAAACATATGTAAACAGAATTGCAGGATGAACTAGACCAATGAAAAACTTTAAAGGAGAATCGAACTAAAATTAAAAAATGATGATAAATTTAAAAATTGTGTTTTTCTTTAAGAAATCTCGTTCGTTGAAGATGTGCAAAATTGTTATATATCCCTCTTACAGCTATTGCCTACGAAGTATCTTTATTTTTATTTCTACACCCACACGTAGAAATTAACAACAGCAAGTGAGGCAAGAATGGGAATAATCAGATGAACCAGCAGTTTATTGTTAACTTTTACAAATGCATTCTTGAGCAACATTTAGCCGTTTTTCCTGAAGGCACGCCCATTGTTCGTTCTTTACATAATAAAAGAATCAGTCATAAAGGGACGTTAAACACAAACGTAAAGAAATGATATCTTCCTTGAAAAATAATCTACGATACAGTATCTATATGACGAAAAATACAAAATTAAAGATAGATATCTATAGCCGGAATATTCGAGATTTTAGTAACTGTAAACAATGCATATCTGATAAGGAAATACCGTTTACATGTTAACAAACTCTGGGCATTACTAATAAACTATAATGAAGTAAAGCGAATCTGCCGATCGACAAACTACTACATGTATACGTGGTCCCATTAAGAATAGTACCCATGGTGAGAGTTCCATCTCGAAAATATTGACTTATAGGCTACTAAAATGTCAGCCTCTCTGTTCCCACCTCACTAGGTTCCAACCTCTCATAAACCTCAACTGGCAACACAATACAGTTGCACAACAAAACACACTCGGCAAAATTTTATTCTTTCAAAGTTCAAATAATGGTTAACAACTGTCAGACGCTAATTTAAATTAGCGTATTGTATTATGTTCCATTTCGTTTGCTGAAGAAGTGTTCGAGGGTACTTGCCTGTAGAAGTAGGCAATATTCGTCATTGGTACTACTGTCAACGAACGTGATCTAGCAGGGTGTGGCGTGAGCTACCTTCATTTCCGGAACGTTCTAGATGAGTCTTGCTATGTTCTAATAGGAACATATCGCATAAATATTTCCACATCCATCGCAAGAAACCGCTCAAAACGATTGCGCGAAACTCAAAGTCACTGGCTTGCGGTCTAATGGACACCGCGCTGTTTCATTGTTGAACCAACACCCTTCCCTCCCTCCCACCACTGTGATACGATTTCAGCTTCTGTTCTTTAGTCATCGCTCAGCTCGGTTCGGCATCGCATTGCGTTAAGGGTTGTGTAAATTCATTGTTTTTTATGTTCATAACTCTGGCATGGTACTAAAAGTGCATCAGTATTTCTAAATTGCATATAAGGGGAAAACATCTGGCTTACCATGAAACGACAAATGCTCTTCAGAAAACAATAGTCATTCAGTAAGCATAGTAGAATGCGTAGGCCTATTCCAAAATAGAGCTGTATCACATGAAAGAATCATTCTTAGTTAGTACACTACGCAGCTGCAGAACACTATTGTTAAGTGCATAAAAGAAGCTTTCACAGTAATGTAAGTGAATTTGACCACGTTTACACAGTTGAGTGTAGTCAACCGTTTTTTTCCGTACTGTTAATTTAAATCCAACTGCGTTCACTGCATGAGCAGTGTTTTTAAGCGCTTAAACAATTATTAGTGATAAGAAAACAATTTATTGGCAGAATACGGTTCAGAAATATAAAATCTGGGAATATATATAGAGACAAAAACCTGTGGGCGCCCCTGCTGTCAACTTAAACTGTCTCCTGGAGCGAGACTCGAACTCAGGACCTTTGCTTCACGTGGGCATGTTTTCTGCTGACTGAGCTATCCAAGTGCAACTTGCAACTTGCCCTCACAGCTTTACTTCCGCCAGTACCGCGTCTCCTGTCTCCCAAACTTTACAAAATTTCTCCTGCAAAACTTGCAACTGTGAGAACAAGTCATGATTCGTGCTTTGGTGGCCCACTCATCAGAGCACTTGTCTGTGAAAGGCAAAGGTCCCGAGTTCGACCTCAGTGCTGACATGTAAGTACAGGATTGCTTGCCATCAAGGGCAACAAATCAGAGCATAGAGTGCTGCAAAGGTGCCACAGGTGACAACCAAAGAGGACCTGCTGTGAAAAGAAATGGCACGCTAGACCATCACTCCCAGTTGTCGGGCAGTGTGGCAGGCGACAGTCGGGTTGGTATTCCACTGTTGTCCAGGGCATCTCAAGACAAGTCTGCTGATCATCAGGGACTCATTACTGAAGATAGTTATACTCCCGTTAACGAGATTTCAGGCCAAAGACATATCTAGAGATGCCCCAGACAGCAATGGTATACCAACCCGACTGTGACGTGCCATACGGTGTGCCATTTCTTTTCATAGGAGCACCACTTTGGTTGTCACTCACAGCACACTTTCAACACAGTAGTATGACGACGATATTTTATGCCCCGTTTTGTTATGCATCGTGACAAGCCATCCTGAGCTTCCACTTCGGCGAGACAATGCCTACCTGGACACAACGGGAATTTCTACTGTTTGTCTCTGTGCTTGCCAAACTCTACATTGGCTAGCAAGAATATTTGGAGAATTATGTGCAGGGCCATCCAACCAGCTCTAGATTTAGTCGATGTAACGCACTGATTCGACAGAATTTGGTACGGTGTCCATCGTAAGGTCTACAGATTTCGGTCCCATTTACATAATTCCTTTTTGTTGCATAATGTTTTTGTCTTAGAGTGTTTAGTGTGTTTTGCTGTCAAATGAAATGATAGTATGGCATTTATTGTCTGGGATATCCCCTTCGGGGTTCGGCCGCCGTATTGCAAGTCTTTTTAGTTGACGCCATTTCGGCGACTTGCGTGTCAATGATGATGAAGGACACACAACGCCCAGTCCCCTGCCGGGAATCGAACCCGGACCCCCTTGCGTGGTAGGCAGTAACGCTACCACTGTGCTACAGAGGCGGTTTGCTTTCCTGTACTAAGTAAGTATGAAGTCTAGTGTTCATTATGTTCTTGAAAAATTTTGAAAATATTGGCAGTAATTTGATGGGATGGTAGTTCTTTTCCAGTTTTCTGCCCCCTATTTTGTGCTAATAAAGTTGATGTGTGAAGTAGAACAAGAGAGTATTTTTTGGATTGCTTCAGATGTGCGCTGTTTCACACACCCGGTTACCTTTTTGTCACTGTTTCAGTTACGACGAGGAGTTGCAGTCGTGGTACTACTTCAACTTCAAGACCGGCGAGTCTCGGTGGGAGCACCCGCTGGACGACGTGTATCGCCGGTTGGTGGTGAAGGGCCGCTCGGAGAGCATCAGCTCTGCAGGTCAGTGCGCCCGGCCTGCAGCTGCGGTAGAAGCCGCCTCAGGTACGTAGCAGCACTCTCCACGGCTTTTGCTCCACCTAACACCTCTGTGCAAGCTGCCTTGTTTCACCACTAGTCGTCTCACACAGAGTTTATTTGGGTACACTGGAGAGTTCTGTCTATTATGTGCAGTATTTCAGTGACATGCTTTATCATCCAACAGTGGAAACTCCTGGATGTAAAAATAACAGTGCAAATTTGGATAGATTTCTACTCACCATGCAGAAGATGTGTTGAACAGCAGACAGGCACAGTTAAGAGTAGACCGTGCTATTGGACACAGTCCTCCTCCGAATACAGAAAACACACACACACATTCATGCTTGCACAGCTGACACACACATAATGAGTCATTGAGGTGTAACATATTATTCATACAATGAGATGTTCAGTGTCCTTGATATCCGTTGACTAACAAAATATATTGGTTGGTTAATGTAGTTGGTAAGTAGGAAGTACCTCACTTTTGGGAGGTTTTTTGATGCTTTGTGTAGACTGGAATCATACTGATGTGCTGTTGGTGATACGGGCTGCAGACTGGCACTTCTACGTGCTGGGTGGAGTCGTTTGCTTCGTGGGGTATGAGAAGTTACAGTTATACATACATTGAGTTCAACTTCTCAGAGTGTTCCACTGGAACAAGGAAAATCTCTTTTAGCATCTAGGAGGCAATGGATCAAAATCCACAGGGAAAAGCAGTGTCATTGTTCAAGGGTACTGAATAGGAGGACCCTGGCAGCATCAGTAGTGTATGATAACTGCAAGAAAAGGTAAGAGAAGCAGGAAACCTGGCAAGGTACAGAAGTTACAGATTGACTGTTTCAATGGCTTATTGCCAACACTCCCATTAGGGAAATAAAGACAAAGGAAACGTTCCATCATATCTGGGCACAGTTGTGTATCAGTACCAACAAGCATCAAATATGTTCAAAGTGTAGTATGTTCTTTAATTTGAAAGTGATTAATATTTCAGGCCAATCACATGAAGCAGGTAGGAGTAAAGAGTTCTACATGCTGTATGTAAAGGATGATCAAACAGTGGGTTTCTCATTCAGAAACTGCATTTGGATGTTGGGTGTTTGTCACAAGACTGTGATATGCCTCGTGTATGAAGAAGAAACTGTACTAACACTTGTCCGAATTTGACATCAGCAGCATTGTGCCATATCGAGAGCAGTTTATCGTTTCTCAATACAGATGCTCGTGTCAGTAGGGATCCGTCAGCTATCGTGCAACTACAGAATCTTTGACTTCAGGAGGGCTGTACTCAAAGTCATGCAGTGAGTGGCCCCACATCTGTAGTGCCCGAGAGGAGAGACGTGTTGTTCAGCTGCGAAGGATTGTACAGCCACGACCTGTACCTGACTTGTATGCAGCATGACAAGTATGCTCATGGACAATGTATCGACACCTGGTGCAGTGCAAACTGTCAGCAGAGCGAACATTGTTGCAGATCCCATCAGCACATCACCATTGGTGCAATTGATGGCAATACTGGACATGGGAGTGGCACCATGTTGTTGTTTTGCACACAGCTTCACGATCCATGTATCCACATGTGGTAATTCTGAGGAGAACAAACAGAAACCCACGGCTTTCCTCTGTCAGAGGGGTAATGGTATGTACTGCTATAGGGGCGTACAACTTAAATCACCCCTGATTCGGGATGGTAGCCATTACATTTCTGTTGTGTTAAGACCAGCACCTATGCCCTAGCTTTAAGGTGTACGTGATCTCGTGTTTTAGCAATATAACACAAGACTGCCTGTTGCCCTTGCTGTCCTGACCTACCTCAATACAGAGGGTTTCTGGCTGTTGCCCTGGCCAGCAGTTCTCTGTCTCTTTGACCAACTGAAAATATCAGGACACAGGTTTCCTAGTGACTGGCACACCACCACTCGCCAGCTGTTACGCTTGACGAACACTGGCACATAGTAGTGCAGCATGAAATGACATACCCGTATCTGTCATCTGAGCTCACGTCGACTCCATGCCCGTCGAGATTAGCACCACTGTTGATGTCACAGGTGGTGCCTCTGTAAACTAGTTTTTGCACCCTGTGTCTTCTCAAATCACCTACACAGTTCATGATGTCTCATTCCTAATATACTACATACACACAATAAGTAAAATTTCACTATTTGCTGTCCTTCCTCGTATTGTAATTTTCGTGGCACAATTGCTGTTAGTATCTGTCAGGCGTTCTGTAGAGTGACAAATGCCACATAATATGAGTGAGTAAGTGACTGCTTTAAATTTGAACTAGACCACATAATTAACTATGGTAAAGTTGTAATTTGATATTTTTTTTATAAGTTCTTGTCTATGTTACTGCACAGCTATTCCACCATTTCATCATTAGAGTCGTAAAAAGTGCTAATGTCCAGTTGAGAGATCCAAGGCTGTTTATTACGCGTGGAGGGAGGAGGAATAACAAAAGTCAGTGAAGTAAATGCAGATGACTCATCTAGATAATATGTTTCTCATTTGAGATTCTCATTAGAACTGTCTTTTACTTATTCTGCAAAAGAAGAAGAAAGAACTCTGCCTTTTTATGTACACTAACTAACATTTTTGCAATAAACAAAATCAAAGTTGATTCTGATTTGGAGTTTACACAGTGCTCATGGGGCAGGGTTCAATGTCTGTGGCTGACCTGAGCACTTACAGTTACTTGGGGAGATACCTCGGCATATGAAACAAAAATTTTGTATACACTGGCAAAAGAAATCGCTACACCGAGAAGGAGTTGTGGAACATAAACAAAAGTTGGTAGGTTTGTTTCTCCATTTGAAGGATGACGTCTGTTCAAATTTCACACCACTCGCATAAGAGTGGGATTAGTAGTGCCATTATGAATTATGAGGGAGTAAATCAGGTTTGCTTTAAATACACAATGTAATGGTCATGAGCGTTAGTTACTTCTGAGACTGGACACGGTGAGTTGATTTTAGTCGAGAATGCCTTTAAGGCGACATAGATGCCATCATTAGCAGCTCACTGAGTTTGAATGAGGTTGTGTAATAGGGCTACGAGAAGCTGGATATTCCTTCTGAGAAAGACTTGGCAAGAGTGTAGCCACTGTATATGACTGCTGGTAGTGGTGGTCACGAGAACGTACGGTCACAAGAAGATCGGGCTCCGGACACCCATCTGACATTACTCAGATGGAAGACCATTGTGTTCAGCATATGGCTGTGTCCCATTGTTCCACATCCGCGACAGCAATTTGAGCCGCAGTCGGCACCACAGTGACACAGCGAACTGTTACAAATCAATTACTTCTAGGACAGTTCTGAGCCAGATGACCTGAAGCGCACATTTCACTGACCCCAATCCACTGCCATTTGTGAATTCAGTTGTGTCATTGGAGGGCAACATGGGTCTGTTGTGTTTTTTGATGAAAGCTAATCCTGCATCGTTACCAGTGATGGCTGTGTGTTGGTTAGGAGGAGGCTAGTGTCTTGTGTCTGGACACACTGTACCTAAACCTGCTGTCATAGTCTGAGGAGAAATTTCATGCGACAGCACCCTGGCTGCAAAATTGTGCATCAGTTTGGTGATTCGACCTGTTGCGCTTACCATTCATTAACAGCATTCCTGGGGGTGTTTTCCAACAGGATAACACTCACTCACATATCCCTGTTGTAACCCAACATGATCTACAGAGTGTCGACAAGTTGTCTTGCCATGCTCCATCACCAGATCTGTCTCCAATCGAGCACGAATGGGATATCATTGTATGACAACCCCAGTGTCATCCACAACCAGCATTGACCTTCCGTGTATTGACTGACCAATCATAACAGGCATGGGAGTCTCTCCCACAAACTGACATACACCATCTGTACAACACAGTGCATACATGTTTGCATGCTTTCATTGAAAATTCTGATGGTTACACGAGTTATTAATGTACCGGCATTTCACATTTGCAATGGCTTATCTTGCGCTTATATTAACATGTGATCCTGCAATGTTAATCTCTTAAATATGTTATATCTAAAAACAAAGATGATGTGACTTACCAAACGAAAGCATTGGCAGGTCGATAGACACACAAACAAACACAAACATACACACAAAATTTTGTGTGTATGTTTGTGTTTGTTTGTGTGTCTATCGACCTGCCAACGCTTTCGTTTGGTAAGTCACATCATCTTTGTTTTTAGATATATTTTTCCACCTGGAATGTTTCCCTCTATTATATTCATATCTTAAATATGTTACCTAGACAAATGGATTTCCAGAATTTCATTACTCTAGATTAATCATTTTTTGGTGTTGTGTTTTGCTTTCCATCATTATATACTGACAGACATGCAAAAATAATCAATTATTATTTATTTTTCCATATTAAGTTTACTGGACATAAAAGGTACTTTTCGCCAAATGTGTTTTGCTTTTTATTTATAAAGCATCTTCTGGAAATGTGGATACATAAAGCATCTGTTGCGTAAAACAGTATTTTTTTATAAAATTGACTTGTAATTTTCTTACTGTATGTTTGCCTCTTATTTATATGTTCTGCAAACCACCGCTTTTTCCTTCTTTGTTAATGGATATTGAGGTCAAAATTTTTTGCTGTTTTGTATTCCACTTTTTCTGCTGCTGCATATATGTTATTTCCATTTCTCCTTGCTTTTTTAAAACTTCAAGAGAGGAAAGTATTGTAGTTTTATGTGTTCTGCACCCAGCACAATGTTTGTGTTTGTTTCTTTTCTGTGTAGGTTTTACATGTTGCAATATGAGAATACAAATTTGTTATTGTGTGTGTGTGTGTGTGGGGGGGGATTGATGCAAGTGTAAATTAGTGATGATGTCTCAAATGTTCATCAAAGATGTTAGTTCAAGGGGGGGGGGGGGGGTAGTGGTTCAGGTTTTGTGAGGGGGGGATGGGGGAAAGCAACTGGAAGGAGATAGTAGTCATGAACAGGAACTAATGGGGTGAGAGAGGGAGGGGGGAGGTTAGTGAGTGGATGATGCAGGTAGAGGTGTGGTGATGTGTCTGTATTGAAATGGTCTATTAATTTAAAAATTGCTTGGTTTGCCATGTTGGCCAGATCACTTATGAGTTGTTTTTTTTCTGTTATGGTTTCTGTATATAAAATAAGGAGGTATTTCTTGTTGTTTATCCTTATTATTTCCATGTCTGTGTCTATGGTGCTAATTTTATGTTGGTGTTGGTGTAAGTGTTTGGTACAATTGAGTGATTTATCCTGTACTACCATGCTCTTACATGTTCTTTATATCTGATTTTAAATGTTCTCATGGCTTCTGGTTTTAAATGTTCTCATGGCTTAAACCACATTTCTTTTATCATATATATATATTACATTTTAGTTGGTATATGCCTGATTCCTGATATACATCTGTTTTCTCTGTTGCTTTTGTAAAATATTTTTGACTTGAATTATTGGTTTGCAAAGAAGCGTACAAAAATAGATTTCCCTCAGATTGACCTTGCTCATCATATCACTGTATCAAACAAAATCAATTGTTTGTCACATCTTTGTTTTACTCCTGCTAATTTTGCAATGAATATAGCAATTTAGTTACATGAATTTTGATTATGCTTCACCACTACTGGCACCTGAACAGTTTGTAATATGTTTGTTGCCTCATACGTAGCATACTCACCAAGATACTGAGTTGATGTCATCATACCCCTTCTGCAATCAAAATGCCAGTTGCATTTAATTAATAGTGATGTTAACTTTACAGGTGTTTGTAAGACTTGAGACTCTGCCGAGAAGCAGAAAGGCCAAAAGCAGGTTTACATGATATTAGGGAACAACAGTTTTGCCATCCACCAAGACACCAGTTGCTGTTTGGGATAGGGGATGGCATACAGAGTACCTATGATATTCCCTGAGCAATTAGGGTTGAACACCATCATTCGGAGCACAGGAAAGCGAAGTGAAAAAGGGGGGGGGGGGGGGGGGGTTGGGGGCAGATGCATCTCAAATAAAGTAACTTTGTGATTGGCAAATTTCAGTGGCAGGGGACTTGCCAACATGCAGGTAGCCACCCTTGACGCAGCTCTGCACATATCTATATGTACATCTGTACTGTGCAAACCACTCTGAAGTGCATGGCAGAAGGAATTTTACACTTTATACGGAAGAGTATTATGCTCTTCTTCTAGTAGCAAATAACATAGGTCGCTGAAGGGGTGACGTGTTCATAGTGATTTGAAAAATGTGCAAGTCACTCTTGTTTTCTAGAAGGGCAGTCCAACAGATGCATTGAGCTATAGACATGTCTCTATCATGTCAATAAGTTAAACAATTTTGGAATAAGAAATACACTAGCAGGTTATGACGTAAATGGAGGACGAAAATTTCCTCTGTAGGGATCAACAATGTGATCATGGATTTCACTAAATACCTCGTTCTGCATCCATCTGATGGCATCATCCACGGCTTTCAGAATATCATGTGGGGAAAGTGCAACATCTCTTTCATGTGATTGATGATTTTGGAATCCACACTGAGGGGAATGGAAGATGTTATTATCTTTGAGACACTTCATCATATTTGAGCTCATAATATGTTTGAATATTGTACAACAAATTGATGTTGAGGATATTGGGCAGTAGTTTTGTGAATCACTTCTGCTGCCATTCTTGTCATTGGGTGTGACCCATGCTTTCTTTCAACTACTGGGCGTAGTTCTTTTTTCCCAATCAAATGAAATTGTTTTATTGCATTGACGGCCATGAGTCTCCACCTGGGGAAGCTAGGCCCCCAAGTTGCAAGTTTTTTCAGCTGACACCACATTGGGCAACTTGGGTATCGATGATAATGAAGAGACGGCAAGGACAACAAAGCACCCAGTCCCCAAGTGGAGAAAATCTCCAATCTGGCTGGGAATCAAACTAGGGCCCACTGCATGGCAGTCAGATGTGCTGACCACTCAGTGAAGGGGCAGCCTTTGTTTGATGGATGTGTGGTATATTATACTTAAAAGAGGAGCTAACTCAGTTGCAAATTCTGTGTGTAATTTGTGTGGGATTCAGTTGGGCTCTGGGGCTTTGTTGAATTTTAGCAATTTAGCACTCTGGACTGAGCAGCCAGAGATAGGGATCGTGTACGTGTGTGTGTGATGTGTGTGTGTTTTTCTTTTCTGATGAAGGCTTTAGCCAAAAGCTCAAAATCTGTAACAGGCTTTTTGTTGTGCCTGCCTGCAACTCAGCATGTTTAAGGTGTATAGTAATCTATCCTGATGGGTCCTGTGTTATGCAGCAGAAGTTTAGGTATGTCCTTTTATCCTCAATTTTTAGCAAAGCCTGTCAACAATTTTCTGGGAACTCAATTTTTCTAATTGAAGTATTTCATTAACTAACAAGTTATTCTAGTACAAGTACATATTATTTGGAAGCAGAACAATCAGAGCTACCAGACAGCAGCACTGGATGTTTGAAAGGATTTTATTCTAATATTTGAACATTCTGGACACTGGCCATTTTGGATAAAGGTAACTTTTTTATATATTGTAACAAAAGATAAGATGTTGATAAGAAAGAAGAGATTGAGGGCTTTCAGATAAGGTATGTTATCTGAATGTTATCTGTTCCATATTTAATTGGCGTTTGTAGTGACATCTCATGTCAGTGCTGGGAGGGTATCATTATTTAATTGCATCTGTGTTTGATTCAGTGGAAGTAGAAAGCTGAAGTTGTCACTACTGTGCTGCTGAAAAAACTTTCATTATATAAACCAAGCAGCACTGCATCATATGCTGAAGTATCTTATCAGGAAACCTTTTACTTTTTGCATAAAAACTTAAAAGCCAGAGATTCTGGATTCACATGTTTATTCACTGTGCAGTTGTTCACGAACAGTTGCTTACAATACTTTGAAGTTAAGAAACTTGTTGTAATGGCGACCGGAACAATCGCGGGGTTGTCGTGACAGAAACGCGGCGGGACCCGCGGAGCGGCCCATGAACAACAACACAACGGTAGAAGATGGACACGACCAACGAAGGACCTTACAACACAAAACAAGAACAGAGTCACAAACCAAACAAGACAACCACGTCCACTCGTAAAGCAACACAAAAGTCAATACGCTGTCTAATGCGAGGCGATATGTTCGGGGACACATGTGAGGTTAGACTGGCAGGCTGAGCGACAGGCATGCACTTAAGTACTTGATTGGGGATGCTGCTATTGGCCGCTGCAACCACGTGTTCCACTGTGGCGCCCTCACTCTAAATGCGGGCCAGGAGGCGCGCGCCGCCACAGATTACGGCGCGATGGTACAGAGACCTCTATGGGTCTTCGACATCCATGACGTCTGGCAGGGATTCAAATTCCGCTGTGCGCGGTACCAGAAAACTCACTGCCCATTGTCCAAAGAACATGCAGTGAATTATGAATGTGAGCTGTGATTGGAAAACTAAGGGAAGCAGAAATTGATAGTCTGAAATTGTTAAAGTAAGCCCCACAGCTGTCTATAGAAGTCTTTCAAAATCTTTTGTAGTCATTTTCACGGAATTCCTGAATCCTGTTCCATCCTCTGTTTTTAAGGTGTGAGGAAGATCTTACCATGTCCGTTTTTAAGAAGCCGACAATTTCACCAATGTTTATGAGCACTGGTACTTTCCAGTTGGTGTGCTTCAGATTATAAGCTGCACATGAAATGTAGGTTAATTTCAAAGTGTCCAAATAAATAATATCCAATTATTAAACATAGGTTTCCGTTGTGATTTGCCAACTTCTGAGTTATGAGACTTCTTCAAAGAATACTCCTGTTTCCTGGGATGTTCTTCAGGCTTAATACTGAGGTGTTGTCCGTGTGACTGGACAATGTTGCTACACAGATGACTCCTTCATTAGTGGTAGCTAATTTTTTTCTTTTCTCAGTATAATTTACTACCTTTGTAATATTCATGTTGTAATGATACTACTGGGCAGCTGTGTTTGATTAGCCTACATTCCTTCATAATTTGTACTCTGGAAGTACATATAAAAATGAAATTTCTGCATCACAAAAGTGTTGGAAATGAAATCAGAAGTCCTATTAATTTATGGAATTTTTTTCTCACATAAATAGTGCAAAACGTCAGTAGTTTCCGTCATAGTCTAGAAGGAACACTAACCTCAGTTTCAGAGCAGTTATTTATTGGATTTTGTGTCATGCATTGACTTGTGGTGATATGCAGTGAGGCCTAGCAGATGTCATCATCTCTACACACAGCAGCCTTCCCATACCATCAAGCCACTCTGCTCAGCAAGGAGTGTGGAAATAATGACTGTGTGGGGCTTTCTTTATTAACGCAAACATTTCTCAGGAGTTCTTTGCGTTGTGGGCAGTGGAAAGGTCTCAGGCACCAACAAAAGAAATCTTTCTTCCATGGCAGAACATCCTTAGTAATTTGTAAAGATCACTCAAAAACTAATGCCTCTCCCACTTTCTTTTTTTGTCAAGAATTTCAAATGCAGCTACATAAGTTGAAAACCACAACTCTGACGATTAATTTACGATTTTTAAATATAATGTCTGTCTATTTCTACAGTTTTGTCCAGTCTTTTAACAAGAACGTGTATTCCATTGTGGTAAAATGCACACTCCTGCTTCTGAAAATAAAGTGAATCCGCTGACTTGCTTGTTTTAGCATCCCAAACATATAGAAGTCTGATCATGCCAGGTCAGGACTGTATGGGGGATGAGGCAAAACTTCCCATTCCTTTTTCATAATCCCTTCAGTGGTGTGATGACTGATGTTTGGCCTGATGATTGATGTCTAGCCTTGTATTGTCATGCAAAAGGAGAACATCTGCCATAGCCCTTGTTGGACAAAGTCACTGAAGACGTGCTTTAAGCTGTCTGAGGTTTCTGTTGTATTGAACAGAATTTATTGTGTGTCACTGCTCCAAAATATCGACCATAATCGCACCCTCTGAATCCCAGAATACTGTAGCTATAACTTTTACTGCCAATTGCACAATTTTGAACTTCTTCTTCTTTGATGAGTTTCTGTGATGCCATTCCACAGTTCATCTTGCCACGATAAGCTGCGTCAATTAACATGTCACTATGTACCCTGCTCGGAACTAAGTCAGCGGCACCTTGTTCATTCTTGGACACATTGTGAATATTATTCACATACATTTCAGAATCCATGCCACTGTCTGACTTGGGTATCCGAGTTCTCCTCAGCGTTAGAATTGTCTGAATGATAGTCATCACTGCCTTAATCAAACTGCTCTGAAGTCAGCATCACCATTCTTTTACTTCTTTGTGACATATGTGATATCTCTCTGTTAGTAACCATCTGTGAATAATGAGATATTTAATAAGTAAGTAGTGTAACACCAAAAAATACTTTTTTAAGGTAATCTCCATCTATCTCATGGAGGAAAAATCTTACCTTTATAGTAATATCCTAATGTCCGACAATGCGACTGATGTGTGTGCATGAGTGAAACAATACTGTTGTGGAAATGTAACAGTGATGTCTACACAATATCAAGTTCAACTGACAAATGAAATATTATGTCAAATTAACAATGCAGGTGTACCCACTATGTGTTGAGAAATCTTATACATGCCAGTGAGGTGGATGTTATAATACATAATACATCAGAAGACAAAGCATCGTTGTAACATGTACTTTTACATAGACTATCAACTATCTAATACTGGCCAAGTTCAGTATCGATCTGATACAAATGTTAGAGTAAGGCACATTTTACATTCCTGACTCCAAGCTTCAATTTATATATTGTAGGAGTGGCTAACAAGGTATTCTTTTACTTTGTGTATAAATATTTCAGGATTCTCAATTTTCTCCTCATGACCACTGGCAAGTAGTTATAGACTTTATCACCAGAATATAAAACTCCATTCTGAACCTAGAGAGGAATGCAAGATCTATATGGAAATTATTTTTACTACTGGCATTGGGGTTATGAACTGCTGAATTCATGCTAAATTTATTGTTGTTACCAACCAACACAGCAAAAGCAGAATACTCCATATGTGAAGCACTATAGGGAAAAAAGTGCAAGAAAACTACAGTAGCAGCAAAAAGTTGTACAGTAATTCATACATCAGAAAGAGAAACAACAACATTAAATCGCGTGGAAAGTTATAAATAATCATACAGGCACACTTAATAAAGCAAGTAATAAATCAAAATAAAATACAGAAATGATAGTGTTGACAATCCACTTCTAACAGGTAATGCATTTAATCATTATTGTATTAACATAGCTCAAAATCTGACCATGAGTAAATGTAATCCAAACACAAAGGCAGAAACTCCAATACTTGACATAACAATGTATGTATATCCAGTAACACCCAAAGAAGTACAAAGGGCTATCAGTAAATGACTAGTGGATTTGATGGTATCCTAGACAAAATTATTAAATATAGTTCTGATAATATTGTCTCTCAACTTGTTGACAAAACCAGTTACTAATTTGCAACAAAATTCTTTCCATGTGGATCCAGTTTATAAAAGTGGTGACATGTCTGACAGTAGAAACTTCATACCACTATCACTATTATCTCTACATTCAATAAACAATTGAAAGAATAAAGTATGATAGATTACTAGACTTTCTAAACAAAAACCAAGTTCTGGTTAAGACACAGATGGTTTAAGAAAAAGAAAACCAACAAAAACAGTTCTCTTCAATTTCCTAAAGCTTGTTTTCAAAGCTGTAGAGAACAATTAACTTTCCAAAGCTTTTAGCCATGTAAATCACTTTTAAAACTGTAATTATGATGTCCATGGTGTTTCCTGTGAGTTATATTTATCTGGGTGGAAACAAAGAATAGAAAGTTGTCAGGAAGTAAAGTGTACTATTCTGAATATAAGAAAAATTAATCGTGGAGTATCCCAGGATTGAGTACTGGATTGACTGTTACTCTTGGGTTTCAGTAAAAGTGTACCACAATGATTTTCTGCAGTGGTTACTATTTTATTTGCAGCTGATACCATCATAAAGAATGATTATGAATTGCAGCAGAAAATTTTCAAAACAGTAGAAGTAGCAGAAAAATGCTTTTAAAAATCCTTGTCTAATTGTTAATGATAGGAGAAGTGTATGACTGAAATAAATGTGGTACCCATATAAAGGTTGCATTAGGGAACCACGCAATTCAGGAAAAGAACTGTACGATTATGGATGGATGAACACTTAAGCTGGGAAAACCATATATAAATTCTTAACAAAAAGTTAAGAAGTTAAGCAAGTGCTGTGTATGCGTTTTCTGCACTATTCACCTCTGAAGAAGAACATCTTCTGAAGCTTAGCAACTTTACCAATCTTGTTTATGCATCTATTGGTATACACTGAGATTATATCTTTATTTTCTTCCATTATTTAAACTCTGGACGGGTATATCTTCCTTATCTCTTTTCAAATATCAGCTCAGACCTTAGCAAGTGTCATCGGTCTTAGTTCCTCCAGTGGTAGGTAGCATTTCAGGCAGTAAATTTCCTGCAACAACATGGTTAACTGCCAGATTTACAGCTTTGTCCCAGTTCAAGTCTATGCATTGAAAAGCCTTTCCAAAAGTTTGTTTCCAGGCGTTACAAGATCTTCCTCTACTTCTGTACTCACAACTGTGCTGATCTGTGGCTTCTTCCATCTTTCATTTGTAGAACATGCCTTGCAAGTTTAACCCTTCTTTCAGCAACAGTTGTATGCAGGCTGAATTGACTAATTCTTTTCAGCACTCCATCATCTGAAATGTGATCTCGATAAATGGTCTTCAGAATTCACATCAAGCATTGTTGATGAGAAACATTGAGATTGTGTGCTGATTTTGTTGACTTTTCGAGGTCTCACATGCCAGAACGCCATCGATTGGATGATAGCGGAGTACAGCCAAAACATTTTGGACACACTCGTAGAGTTTAATTGCCATGTGGATCACATTCGTTGTAAGACTGCAGAAGCCTTCCCAAGTCTCCTGATGATGTCTGGAGCGACATACCCACTGTTACCAACAAGGCTGACAAGATATAGAAATCTATTAACATCTTTTAGTATCTGTTGCACTGTTAATTGAGTAGGTACATTTCCACTTTTTATGGACATTGTTTCTATCGCTGTGTATTTGTAGCCCTACAAAACTGGCCATTCTGTCCAACATGGTAGACATTAGTTGTAAACTTTGTGGTGATTCTGTCAGAAGAATAGTGTCATCAGCAAAACACAGATCCATAAGGCCACATTGTTCATTAAGACATATGTCAATGTTGGAGTCGTCCAGAGTTTTTTCTCATTATGAAAAATACAACTAATATGAAAAGGAATGGTGACACAATGCATCCTTGTCTCTCATGTGTCAGAAAGCTAAAGAAAGGGATGCCCCATCTTCTGGTTCTCATTCATCAACTAGAATATAGATAACAAGTTTCTGAGAACATTGATGAGATGGTCAGGAATTCTTTATTAGCCATCAATATTCCACAAATTTCTAGGTGTGTAAAGTCAAATGCTTTTTTAGATCAATAAACTTTAGGTGCAGTGGACAGTTGAACTCTATGCATTGTTCGCCTATGTTTCACACAACAAGTATTTGCTTGGAGCAGGATCTCCCACTTTAAAAGCCAGCCTGTTTTTCTCATAGTTGACAATCTGCTGCTTCTTGTATCCTTTTTAGAAGAACAAGGCAAAAAGAGACCTGGCACCAAGAGAAATGTGGTACCTCTTCAATTTGTATGTTTGGTTAGAGTGGGTTAGTTAGTTAGTTACATTTTCCACAGATCATTTTGTACATATATATTTTTGCACCATACGAATAAATGTAGCCTATTAATTGAATTTTGTAATATGTTGACAGGAGAGGAAGACTCGAAGACGTCACTGAAAGAAGAACTGAGGAGCTACGAGGAAGGGTTGGGTTCTGAAGGACTGGGCAGTACAGGTGCAAAACCAACTGGCATCACCTACTTAAAGAAGAGCTCCATACAACTGGTGGGTTTCCCCAACGTATGTGACATTCTTTGTTATTAGCTGTGCCAGTGTGATATGGAATAAGTGTGTAATATTGTTTTCTGTTTCTTTTTAATGTTCAGGCACCACTGAAGAAATCACCCCTGTCTCCAGTTGTTGCACTTCCTGGTACCATGGTAGCTACCGGTGGACGGGTTCAAACAGCAACGCCAGGCGGGCGTGCCGAACCACTGAGAGTAGACCTCCGCTCACCTTCTGACAGGTATAACAATAGCATTGTTGATTGTAATGGCAAAATTAATTCCCATCTGGACCAAAGACATTTGGTAATTGCTGATCCCATGTAAGTAAAATAAATTGTAAAGTTTTTTCCCCATTTGATCCATAAACTAAATGAACTTGGTGGTGATTAATTTAGAGGAAGAATATGACAATGTACTGAGGTATAAAATATGGAACTCAACTCTCTAATTATGAAAATGCAAATGCGTATGGTAATCATGTAAACAGTATACAAATGGGAGATGTGGTTTAGAACAAAAAAAAATGGTTCAAATGGCTCTGAGCACTATGGGACTTAACATCTGAGGTGATCAGTCCCCTAGAACTTAGAACTGCTTAAACCTAACTAACCTAAGGACATCACACACAGCCATGCCTGAGGCAGGATTCGAACCTGCGACCGTAGCGGTCGCGCGGGTTTAGAACAAAGGGCGGATACAACAGGACAGTACATTTTCCTCATAACTCTTCATTACACCCACAGAAATTGTAGTGAAGTATATTGGAAAAGGGAGTGCTAAAGGCTTTTGTCAAGCAGATGACGTCGCCATTTGGGGCCATACTAAGTTGGAGGTACCGACAACATTGAGCCTGAGGAACCCCAAGCTCAAAGAGTTTGGGTTATCTGGGAACTGAAACAAGATGTCAGCAGTGTGACTGAGTAGAACAGCCACTTCATGTAACTTATTTGTGGAGGGAAAGAAGATCAAGAGAATTAATAATTTCACATATCTTGATAGTGGCAGGCAATGGAAGAAGGGATATTCCCTGCTGTATTTGAAAAATGTCAGTGGGTTCCTTCATGAAATAATTCTGATTCTGTGGGGTGCAGATCTGAAATTACTGACTTGTTTATCTGGAGTACATTTGCCCTGTCTGGATCTTCTTTCTTCTTTTTGTGGACTTCATCTCTTGTGCAGTCTGACCTGTGCTGGAGATAAAAATCATACTTATCTATGTCCAACAAGCTACCAAATAACTTAAGTTGCTGTTTAAAGATGTACAATTTTGCTTTGACAGTTGCATTATTACTAGTTTATAGGCAGTTGAGCATCCACTTTCTAACAGGTTTCAGAGCAGACACTCCAGCTGGACTAATTCCTCTTTCTTTTCATGACATAGTCCATTGTCAAGGCATGTGCTGTTCCATGGAGCACAGCTAATCTCTAAGGCAGAGGCACAATTGCATGGAGTGCCAAACTAGTAAGCAGCGCAAAGTGTGATGAAACTGCCAGTGCCACCTCCTTCTTGCACAAAAGCTGCATCCATCACGATTTTCAACATGCACAAACAATACAAATTGTCTACACAATATGCATATCCAAACTCCCTAAACCTACTAATAACTATTAACTGTATGTTTGGTGGTTGTCATTCATCAGTACTATAAACATTGTGCAACACATCACTTCACAGAAGTGGTATGTTACACTTCAGAGTGTCAGTCTTGAATTTCTGAACAGAGTAACCAAAGGATCCAAAATCTTCAATCTAATACAAAGTCTTGTCTGGAATAAAGTATGTTCCTCTAAGAGCTGCACGGACTATGTTCAAAACTTTCCATCTGCCTGTCATGTCCTGTAGTCTAGAGGGCTTTGCCAAAAGGCACGTAAGTCAACCACAGGCTTGTAAAATTAAATTCCATAGATCTGCTCTACGAAAGACCAGGGGAGACAAGATTAGAAATAATCACATAGGGAGAGGCTTGCAGGCGGAAGTGACCTCTTGCAGCTTCTCACTGTGACATGGAACGTAGTCAGTTTTGCAGTAGACAACTTAATTACTCTAAGTGAAAGGAAAAAGCAGTATACAGATCTTATAATTGTAGACAGCCAGTACGCAAAAGAGGAAGAAGGTAAAACTGAATAAATTGTTCTAAATATGATCATTACGGTAGGGAAGTGAAAAGTACATTAGCTAAAATGTAATATGAGCATTACAGTAGAGGAATAGAATGGCACATTTAGCTAAAATGTTAAGAATGGCTGATCACTTGGTCCTGCAAATATTTCTGTGGAATTATTGAAAGCTGGCTGACACCATGTGAAGAAAAGTATATTGCATCTTATAAACAACTGTTGTCAACATACTGAAATTCAATCAGAGTAGAAAAGCTAATATATGGTTTCCATTTCCAAGTAGAGGAATAGATGAGACACTAGCTGCTACAGAGGCATTAGTGTGAACTCTGGATAAGCCACTTATTTTGCAAAATTGTGTGTGAGAAAGTAAGGCAGAATATTCACCACCATATCAGGAAAGACCAGAGTTGTTTAAGACAGAACAGATCCTCTGTAGACAACTTCTGTGTTGAAACTTCCTGGCAGATTAAAACTGTGTGCCGGACTGAGACTCGAACTTGGGAACTTTGCCTTTCGCGGGCAAGTGCTTTACCAACTGAGCTACCCAAGCACGACTCACGCCCCATCCTCACAGCTTTACTTCTGCCAGTACCTCGTCTCCTACCTTCCAAACTTTACAGAAGCTCTCCTGCGAACCTTGCAGAACTAGCACTGCTGAAAGAAAGGATACTGCGGAGACATGGCTTAGCCACAGCCTGGGGGATGTTTCAAGAATGAAATTTCCACTCTACAGCGGAGTGTGCGCTGATATGAAACTTCCTGGCAGATTAAAACTGTGTGCCGGACCGAGACTCGAACTCGGGACCTTTGCCTTTCGCGGGCTGTGAAGACGAGGCGTGAGTCGTGCTTGGGTAGCTCAGTTGGTAGAGTGCTTGCCGTCGAAAGGCAAAGGTCCCAAGTTCGAGTCTCGGTCCGGCACACAGTTTTAATCTGCCAGGAAGTTTCATATCAGCGCACACTCCACTGTAGAGTGGAAATTTCATTCTTGAAACTTCTGTGTGTTACAACAGTTAATGGAAAAATTTATAGCAGTAGGGATGGAGTTACACATTACATTTGTAGATTTAGCAAAAGCTTATGCCACGTTTCCTAGAGCAAAACTGTACAAAACTTTGAAAAGTATGTATATGGAGACCATCTTTTACAGATTATTATTGAAATGTACAGAGATAATAAGGTATACATTAAAATTGGCTCAGAATGATCAGAACCTATTAATGTCACAAAAGCACTGAGACGAATTTGCAGTATGTCATCCACCTTGTTCAAGATATATGTAGAAGTGGCTCTCCTAATGTGGAGGAATGGGAATCATTGTTACTGATGTGCAGATATTTTCATGAAGTTTTGCTGATGATCGTGCCATTCTAGCATAAGATGAATACAATCTTAAGTTCGTGGTACATTTATATCAGGAATATGACAAATGGGGACTACAATAAGTATAACAAAAACGGAATATCTGATGGTGAATAGTGACAATAGATGTGAAGTTCCCATCAATGACAGAGCAGTTATCAGACAGGCAGAAAAATTTAAATGTCTATGGGCATATGTTGGCCGAAGTAGTCTGGGCAATACAGAAGTAAAATACAGCATATTGCTTCATGTGAAATGATCTATATTTAGGGATTTTATTGGAAAAGAGAGTTGTAGTCCGTTGAGGAATGAGCCTACAGGCAATATTTTGATGAAAATTTTGATCTGTTTTTCCATATTTCAAAAAATGATATTTTCCAAATAAATTATAAATTATAATGTATAAGTAGATTGCAAATGAAGAACAAATGAAACCACTGACTGATGCTCATGACCAATATATGAGGAGAGCAGTGGTAGCAAGAGAGAGCTGCCGCAAAGATTAAAAAAAAACCTCAAAAAGCTTCTTCCTTATGTAGTCACTGTGTACCACGCCTCCTATTTGAAAATAATGGTGTTGGGCTTAATGAAGAATATTAGAGGTATATTACTGAAGATGGAATTGAGTAAACAAGCAGTTTAAGTGGTAGTGATGAAGGAAATGCTGTTGCTTCATAAATATTTGAGAGTCTTGTTCATATAAGACATTTGCTTCAAAATTATTTTTGTACTATTTGTCCTTGATTTGTGGAAACTAATATATGTTTTCCTATATAGCTCAGTAATAATAATTTCATATATGGGCAGATGTATCATACGATAATATCTGACTCATAGTTGCGTATTTGTAATGTGACTCTTTATGTATGTGTGTGTGTGTGTGTGTGTGTGTTTGATGAAGAGAGCGAGAGAGAGAGAGGGGGGGGGGGTGGAGGGGGGGGGGGAGTTTACATGCATTCTTGTCTGCAAGTCTTGTTAGCTGTAACAGCTTATTTTGACCTACAGTAGATGATGATGCCACAGTGACGTGATATAACATACATTTATATTTATCAGGGAGGTTCTACCACTTAGCCGTAATCGAATCGACATCGACAAAATGGGAGCGGCGACGTTGCTCGGTCGCCCGTCGCCCGGTCCCATTGACATCGACAAGATGAGTGTGGCACCCTTACTGGGAGAGAGTGGGGACGGCACGGCGACGGTGACGTCTGCATCCCGGAGGTCGGCTCTGCCCCCGTCTGCACAGGAGAAGCATCCCCGCAGTCTCGTCCAGCAGGGCCGTGGGGAGCTCAAGCTCTCAGGTAAAGCAAATTTGCTCCTAGTCAACACAAGCCAGCTAATGTCGGAAGGAGCGCATCACTATAATTTCACTTATGTGTTGCCTGCATTGAGTTTGTCCACCGTATTTCATATGATTGTGGCCATAGAGGCTAACTGTTGGTGCTATTACTTTTATGAATAAACTGAACAGAGTTCTGCAGTGAATTCCAGAAAACACTGCAGGAAGAATGCCCAGTGCTCAAAATGTTGTGATGCAGTTCTGCAATATGAAGTAGACCTCTATTTGGAGTAATGAAACTTGGAAATGATATGCAGAGAGAATATTAAATAATGTGTGCAACATAGTGACTAATGCCAGAATACTGACAGGCTTCCAACAAAGTAGTTCCACACTCACCAAGGTGCAGCTGAACACTACAACAACAGTGACTGCCCCCCTCCCCAATTGCAAACTCACCTACCTTACTGAGGGTTCACAGCTGCCCAACCAGATAAAATTGCAAGCATTACATATATGTTGGCAGTGTAACTCAAGCCAATGCTGACCTCATCATTGATGGTTTTAGCCATACTGTGTCATGTTGCATCTTTATTGTGATATTGTCTGGCAGTATAGAGTTTACTCGGGAGCTACGATTTCCTGTTATCCAATTTTGCTCACCTTGTTATGTATTCACACTTGCCAACATCTCCCATTTGCACTTTGTTTCTCAAAGTGCTGGAGGTATTGCTAGAAGTTAAGAGTACAATCAAGTATCCAGCATCTTGCAATAACTGCGAGGTCTCCCATAAACGGTATGTCTTATATTGCAGGCTCTAAAATTTTTTCCCTTCATTAGGAAAAACACTATCAGCCCCCTCCCCCAAGCATAATTCATTAATAAAAACATTTTTATATTTTCTTTGTCTTGATCTCGGTTTTACCAAATTCAGTGTAGAGGGATTTTATGTAACAGAAACCAAAACTACATAAATTATTGTAATGCAAATACAGAACAAGTTGTTTGTCTTTATCAAATTTACTTTATTCAAAAACTGCAAAGTGCACAATATTTGCAATTCAGCAAATGAGGATTACAAGAGCATTGAAAATCTGAATTATGAAGTCCAGTATCATGGATGAGCTTGCTTATTAGAAGCAAGTTTCTCAAGACATGGTGTAATAGCAGAAATAGACATTTGAAGTTGTTTGCTTGAATTTAGCTTTGAACAGTAGTTTGACTTCATAGCTGCCAAAGCTGAAAAGCCAGTCTCCCACAAGTATGTTGTTGCAAAAGTAATTGTGATTGTCATTGCATTTTGGCTTAGAATTGAGAATTCATTGCTAATATGTAGCCAACACTCCAACAAAGACTTTGACTCTTCATTGAAGTACCACAAGTGAGATCAATAAGTTGTTCTCACTCTTTCATATTTAAATATGATAGTCCAGGAACATTGTTAAATTGACTTTTTGAATTAAATTTATAATAATCATTGCTGAAATACTTTTTGGAGTGAACTTTTAGTGTTGAAAGTTGATGAAGAAGACAGGCTTTTTTTATCTCCATTGAAAGTATCAGATTATCTGTGTCTTGTAGCAGTGACGCTAGATTAGGGAACACATCTAGAATGCAGCGTTTGCCACAGCTGTAATTACTTTATGAATGTCTTCACTTTTCCATTCCAAGATAGTACAGTTGCCTGATTGCCTTGAAGTGAAATGATATGAATATTTAGTTTCTCAAAAATGTCAGTGAGGTAAGCATTTTCAATAGAAAATGTCTGTTTCTGAAACAGTCTGCCAGAGAGTAACTGTCCTCAAACAAGAAACAGAATACCTCATTCTTCAGTTCAGACATTATTTGTAGTACTTTACCCCTTGAAAGCTATCAATTATTACTAAAAAAAGAGCTATTGAATATGTTCAGCACCCATCTTCTCACAAAGCACTTTAAAAAGCGTTGAGCTTATAGATTTTTTTTTTTTTTTTTTTTTTTTTTTTTTTTTTTGCTTTAATAATATTAACTGTCTCTATAACTGTTTGCAGAACTTCATTAAGGCATGAGCTAAGTTCTTTAGTAGTCAGAACCTCTCAGTGTATCATACAGTGAGTCCGTACTCTATTAGGAGCTGCAGCTTTAACTTTTGATTGCAGTCCATTAAGAATTCCAGACAGTGAGTGAGTTCCGTGTATGCATGCTTCAGTGCACCTATTACATAATATCTTGTTTTGATTAAAAAAGTGTATTGATCATGTCAAAAAGACTTAAAGCGGTAACTGTTTTCAGCATCAACTCACAGAAAAGCAATTGCTCTTGAATGTTAAACTCATCAACGAAACAAACATAAGCAATCATATGAGTATATTTATGAATATCAGTTGCTCCATCTACTTGATTATACGGTTTATCAATTAACTGCTCAAGGAAAGAGTCATAAATGTCTAAAAGTCTTCTATGCACCGTGTTATTACGGATAGAAATACTTTTCAATTGTTGAGCAAATGAATCACCAAATATTGTTAATACTGTATCAAACCGTGCCAGTAAAACCAGAGTTTCTGAAACTGTGTTTCATTTCTTGCATTTAACAATCCTATGCGAAATCTTGTAGGGGGCTAAAAGGGCCATAGAATTCAAATTTCTCATTTTAGTAAAGTTTCTCTAGGCGGACAATAAAACATTTTGTTTGCTAACATTTCTTTTGTTTCTTCAATTGTGTTTGGTTTCTCACATTTAATAATCCTATGCAAAATCTGGTAAGAGACTAAAAGGGCCATAGAAATCACGTGCGTTGTTTAGCAAAAATCTTCTGGATAGACAAGAAAACATTTAGTTTCCTGATAATCCTTTTGGTTTTCCAATTAATTCAGGATGTTTGGTTTCACGATGTGTCTTTAACTTGTTAGGCTTCTTGCTATCAGTGGCTAAAATGGTTAAACAGATCACACACTGTGGACGCCTCACCATTGATTGTAGTTTTTGTGAATCCAGGCAACAAATGGTTCTCATCATATCCTCTCATCCACCAGCACCCTCTCTCCTGCCAGTTACTGGACCACTGCTGTCTTCCTGTCTGTCACTAACCAGGAATCACTTCATACTGCAGCCAACTTACTCGTGTGAAGTCTGAAAGACTGTAAGGCCACATCGAAATACATGCGACAAAGCTTGCACTGTGCACAATAATTAAGGATACGTTCACAGTGCAGCTGACAATAGGTGATTCCACCGATGGCTGACATCACCCAGCTCGCTGGGTCATTTCAAACAATGCTAAAAACATGGCTGAAGTTTCATTGTTGTTGTCTAGACCTGTACAACACTGACATTGGGCGAAATTCAGTCCAGATCATGGGTATTTTCTTTGTTCAAAGGAAAAGATAAATGTAACTGTTTGTTAATAAGATTTTTTTTAGCCATACCATGCCTCCTTTCCAGGCTATTCATGCATCCCTTGGGGGTTTGCACCCCACAATTTGAGAACTACTGGTATATTGTTTACTCATTTACAATGAATATGCCTAACAGTTGGTTCATTATTCAGAACATAACAAATACATTAATATAAATTATGTCCAAAACAGTCTGTCTTAATTAAAGACTCCAGTTGAATATACATATAACAAGTTTTCTCTTGTGCCTATGATGTCATTGCCGTTGTCATGGCCGTTCTTCCATGGTTCACATGATACCTACAAGGTGGGACCAGAGTGCAAGAAATAAATCATCCACCCAGCAGGTACTGCGAATGCAGTAACATTTCTGTCATTGCCCCAGCTTGCAAGTATGCTGCATGCATCCGTTCCAGAGTACATGCATGCAAATAATACACACATCCAAGCACCAGGGTGTACCAATTCATTATTTATCACATTATTTGCAAATGTGGCATGGCATACCTTGACCAAATGGTGATGCACACAGTCAGATAATTGTGCAAAGAAACACCAGTCACATACGTAGATGTAGTGTACCCAGTCTGCCATACCACGGCTTTTCACAGTTGAAGGGCATCCAGTGAATGATAATAATGACACAGAATTAATTACTCAATCAACAACAAGTGTCAACAAGTGATGTTTAATGGAGTTATCATAAGTAATATCAGATATGCTGATGACACTGTCTTATTTTCAACCAGACTGGAAGAGAGTAATACTGGGGGTCCACGTTTAAATGTCAAGAAGACAAAATGGATGGTTGTCAGAAGAAATTGGGATGAGATTCAGGGCACTCTTTCACTTGTTAGTGTTGAGATCAAAAGTGTTTCATCATATAAGTATGTGAGATGTCAAATTGACAAGAACTGGAATTTGTCTCAAGAAATTCACTGCAGAATTGAGGAGGCCAGAAAATGAAGAAAGTTCTGACTAACCATTACAAAGATATTTCATTTCACACTCAGCTAATGTGATGCTACGTGTTCATTATTCTACCCTGTGGAACTGAGTCATTGGCTACTGAAGGATATTAAGGATTCCACGTACAATGAAAAGATGTGAATGTGGCAGCACTGTAGCATAAGAACAAAGAATGAGAAATTACCAGTACTGTCAAGAGAAGAAAACTCTAAATCTTTGGTCATATATTGTGCACAACCAGTACAACCTGTTGCAAGTAATACTTCAAGGAAAGAATAATGGCAGGTGTGGTCCAGGACATAGAGATTATTCTGGCTGAAGAACTGATTCAAGTGCTTTGGATTGTTCACTGTTCAGAAAATCCGAGGTCTAAAAACAGATCATACTACTGATCACCTACGTTATTGAAAGATGAGGTGCTAGAAGAACAAGAAGAAGAAGAAGAAAAGTCAACAACTTACTGGGCACTTGTCGCAAAAGAGATAGGCCGCTCCAGAGGAGCAATGCAAGTAATGAACCATTTATCTACTTGGATACTGATGTTGAGTGAAGGGTTATTCGCACAGACTGTGAAGTATATAGTGGCAAGCACAGAGACAAAAATAACTGCAGACTTGCTGTTCTGGCCCAAAGGATGCTCTCATGTATGACACTACTGGAACTAGTGCCAGGGAAATACATGTAAATACAGTGTCATTTAGAACTCCACCAACAAACTTTCGGAGGTTATTCAGGAATATTTTTTGAGTGTTTTGGTATTAGGGGCCCATGGTCTCCAAATGGAGATGACGATGGGAGATGTGATGCTGCTAGAAGAATTTGACAGAGGACTGAAAGACCTAAATGGAAAAAAGGCCCAGGGAGTAGGTGACATTCCTTCATAATTATTGTGCTCCTAAGTAGAGCAAACTCTACAAGATAGGCGAAATATTCTCATACTTCAAGAAAAATATAATGACTCCAAATAAAAAAAAGATTTCTGGCACAAATTAGTTACAGAAGAAGAGAAAAACTGGTGAAGCCAATCTTGGAGAAGTTTGAGTTCTGGAGGACTGTAGGAACTTGCTGAGCCTAACTTTAAAGATAGTTTAAAGAGAGGCAAACCTACATGTGTAGAATTTGCTGATTTAGATGCGGCTTTTGACAGTATTGACTGGGCTACACTCTTTGAAATTATGAAGGTAGCAGGAATAAAATACTGGAGGTGAAAGTTTATTCATAACTTGTACAGAAACCATAGCACATTTCTAAGATTTGAAGAATATGGAAGAGAAGCAAGTGTGAGAAAAGAGTCACACAGGGTTGCAGGATATCCCTGATGTTATTCAAGTTGTACATTGAGAGAAATAAAAATTTTGAGCTTTGCCAGTGACATTGTAATTGTCAGAAAGAGTAAAGAACTTGGAAGAGGAACGGAATGGACAGTGTCGTGAAAGGAGGATATTAGATGAACATCAACAAAATCATAACAAGGATAATGGAATATACTCAGATTAAATCATGTGATGCTGAAGGTATTAGACTAGGAAATGGAACACTATAAGTAGTAAATGAGTTGTTTTTTTATTTTGCAAAAAAGGGGGTCAATGGCTTCCAAAGTAGGGAAGATATAAAATGCATACTGCCAGTAGCAAGAAAAAAATTTTTGTTTGCATCAAATACAGATTCCACTTGAAAAGGAAGAAAAATCAGCCAACCAGTTGCATAACACAGCTTTGTTAGCTCTTGACCTATGTTTCGATAATTATAAAATGTTTGGAAGGAGTTTGTAATACCTAGAAATTACACATTGGTTACAGAAGGTTCAAGCAAAACAGAAATAGCAAATGCAGATAAAATACTGTAAGCTAAGGGTACAAACTTACTTGTTACATGTTGTGTAGGGAAAAAAAAGAAAAAAAAAAAGCTCCATCAGAACAGACATTAGAAGACCCAGCAGAGCTGACCGACCGCTGCGTCATACTCAGCTGTTAGGTGTCACTGGATGCAGATGTGGAGGGGCATGTGGTCAGCACACCGTTCTCCTGGCAGCTGTTGTTAGCTTTTGTTTTTGTGACCGGAGCCGCTAGTTCTCATCAATGAGCTCTTCAGCTGGCCTCACAAGGGCTGAGTGCACCCTGCTTGCTGACAGCACCTGGTAGACCTGGACGCTCGCCCATCCAGCTGCTAGCCATGTCCTACAGCACTCAACTGTGGTGAGCTGATGGGAACCAGTGTATTAGAATAAAGCCATCTGGCTCTTGTCAAGTAACATTCACCTCAAGAACAATAAAATAACAAGTTCAATAGCAACATATATGTTGCTAGAGAAGAAAGATTCATCCATTCCATTGTATCTGTTAAATTGTTTTAGTGACACTATGTTTTTGTAGAATTTTTCTAGTATAATTAGTTTTAAGACAAGGGTTTTTTAATAACTTTTATTAGCATCATGGTAAAGGTAAATGTCAGCATGACGATCACATATTATTTTTATTTGTGAATTATCGGATGTAAGCTCCTCAGCTATTTGCACTTAAGCACGTACAATTTTTTTGTCTGTTGATTTTATTTAAACCACTCAGCATAAGAAATGCACACATTGTGCTGTCTGTGCAGAAATTACATTAACTTCAGAGCTAGTTTGTTAGTCAGTTCACAAATTTTATCCGTGAAGTTCACATTGATGTTCTCTGATTATAATGAGGTGTTATTTTATTGTTTCTGAGGTGACTTTTACTTAACATGGGCCAGATGGCTTTATTCTAATGTACCTTTTCAGTTGAATATAGACTGGGGAGAAAGGAATGAAGGAGGCAGTCACCTGGAAGAATTTTGCACGGGGCGTAATTTAATCATCTCTAACACTTGGTTTAAGAATTACGAAAGAAGATAGAAGGTTGTATACATGGAAGAGAGCTAGAATCGAAGTAAGGTTGCAGATTGATTGTATAATGGTAATACAGGGGTTTCAGATCGATTGTATAATGATTGTAGAATTAGAGAAAGCTGTTGACATGGTTGACTGGTATACAATCTTTGAATTTCTGAATGTAGCAGGGGTAAAATACAGGGAGCGAAAGCCTATTTACAATTTGAGCTGAACCCAAACAGCAGTTATAAGAGTTGAGGGGCATGAAATGGAGGCTGTGGTTGAAAAGGAAGTGAGACATGGTTGTAGACTATCCCCTATCTTATTGAATATATACATTGAGCAAGCAGTAAAGGAATCCAGAGTAAAATTTGGAGTAGAAATTAAAGTTCAGGTAGAAGAAATAAAAACTTTGAGGTTTGCTGATGACATTTTAATTCTGTCAGAGGCAGCAAAGTACTCTGAAGAGCGATTAAACAGAATGGACAGTGTCTTGAAAGGAAGCTATGAGAGGAATATCAAGAAAAACTAAATGTGGATAATGGAAGTAGTTAAATTAATTTCAGGTGATGCCGAGGGAATTAGATTAGGAAACAAGAGACATAAAGTAGCAGATGAGTTCTGCTTTTTGGGCAGCAAAACAACTGATGATGGCCAAAGTTAGAGAATATAAAATGTGGACTGGCAAAGACAAGAAAAGAGAAGTTTGTTAACATCGAATATAGATTTAAGTGTTAGAAAGTCTTTTCTGAAGGGATTTGTCTGAAGTGTAATAATGGATGGAAGTGAAACGTGGACAACAAACAGTTGAGACAAAAAGAGAATAGAGGCTTTTGAGACATTGTGCTACAGAAGAGTGCTGAAGATTAACAACAATGTACGAAAAGACAGATTGCTATTCATCGTAAAGAAATCATGTCAAACTGTAGACAGGCACAATTAAAAGACACTTGCTAAAGATTTAGGCCACAGCCCTCATCAGTAAATGAAGATATGAGAGACAAATGCTGTCTGGTAAGGTGTGCGGGGACTAAACTGCCAGCAAGTGCAGTGTCAGGAGGTTGAGGGGCAGGGAGATGGTGAAAAGAGGAGCGAACACTGGCGGATGCATTGGCAAAGAGCTGCAGATAAGCAGGGTGGGAGATGAGAATGGGGAGGAGATGGAAACTGTTGGGTGGAGGGTGTGGGGCAGTATGTTACCTTAGGTTGAGGCTGGGATAATTGTGGGAGCAGAGAATGTGTTGTAAGGTTAGCTCCCATTGGCGTTGTTCAGAAAAGCTGTTGGTGGAGGGAAGGCTCCAGACGGCTAGGGTAGGGAAGCAGCCGTTGAAATCAAGTGTGTTATGTTCAGCCACATGCTGTGCCACAAATGTGTTATGTTCAGCCGTCTGTTGTGCCACAACATGTGGCTGAACATAACACACTTGATTTCAATGGCTGCTTCACTACTAGAGCTGTCTGGATCCTTTCTTCCACCACGAGCTTTTCTGAACTGCACTGATGCGAATTATCCATACAACACATTTTCCGCTCTCATAATTATCCTGTCTTCAACCTACGGTAACGTAATGTCCCCACACCCTCCACCCTACAATTTCCACCCCCTCTCTCCTATTATCTCTTCCCCATTCTCTTCTGGCTATTTGCAGCACTGTGTCAATACATCCCCCCATGTTTCTCCACTCCTCTCCTTTTTGCTCCTTTCTTCCCCTCCTCCCTGCCCCACAACCTCCTGATGCTGCACCTGTTGGTAGTCTAGTCCCTACACACTCCACCAGACAGCATTCGTCTCTCTCCCCATCTGTATACTACTATCACTGTCCCCATCCCCACTTCCTCCAGATTGCTGCTAGCATCCCACGTGATGTTGCATTCTGGCCGAAGATTCTAGAGTTGGCGGTCACATGAGTGTGAGGTGTACTAACTAGTGTGTGTGAATAATGTGTGTCTCTATTTTACTGATAAAGGCTGTGACCGAAAGATTTATGTAAGTGTCTTTTAACTGTGCCTGTCAGCAACCTAACTTTACGGTAAGTAGCAATGTGTCTTTTCCTACGGCGTTGACATTCCTACCTGTAGTTTCCAGTGCTGAAGATTAGATGGGTGATCATGTAACTAATGAGGAGGTACTGAATAGAACTGGGAAGTCAAGAAATTTGTAGCACAACCTGACTAAAAGAAGGTATCAGTTGATAGGACACATTCTGAAACATTAAGGGATCACAAATGTTGTATTGGAGGGAAGTGTGGGGAGTGAAAATGATAAACGGAGATCAAGAGATGAATGCGGTAAGCAGATTCAGAAGGATGTAAGGTACAGTAATTATTTGGAGAAGAAGAGACTTACATAGGATAGAGCAGCATGGAGAACCGTGTCAAACCAGTCTTCGGACTGAAGACAACAACAACAACAACACATATTTTCAGCATAATATGTAACAAGTAAGTGTGAACTCTTGGTTTATAGTATTTCATCCACAGTTGCTATTCTTATTTTTCTTGAACTGTTTGTAACCAATATGTAATTTCTAGGCCTTACAACCTCCTTCTGAAAAAGATAAATTTATAATTATCAAAACCTAGGTCAAGGATTCATATAAACTTGAGTTCCGCAACTAGTTGACTGATTTTTTTTTAACCTTTCCAAGACTGTCACCTTATCAGTTTATAGCCATTTCAAGATTTTTAAATACATTGATGTACCATGAAGCATTATCTAAATGGGACAGAAATCAGTATATGTAATGTACATGTAAAATAATTTATTTATTCAAACAAATTATTACAATTTCAGCAAAATTGGATAATTTATTCAACGGAAAAGGCTTCATAAATTGAGCAAGTCAATAATGCGTTGACCGACCTATGGCATTTTTGCAAGCAGTTATTTGGCTTGTCATTGATTGATAGAGTTTTTGGGGGTCCTCCTGAGTGATATCGTGCCAAATTCTGTCAAATTGGTACATTATATCTTCAAAATACCAAGATGGTTGGAGGGTCCTGCTCATAATACTTCAAATGTTCTCAGTTGGAGAGAGATGTGGAGAGCTTGCTGGTCAAGGTAGAGAGTGGCAAGCACAAAGACAAGCAGTAGAAATGTCCACTGTGTGCAGGCAGTCATTATCTTGCTGAAATGGAAGCCCAGGATGGCTAGCCATAAAGGGCAACAAAATGGGGTGTAGAATATTGCCGACGTACCACTGTGCTGTAAGGGTGCCGTGGATGACATCCAAAGGGGTCTTGCTATGAAAGAAATAACGCCCCAGACCCTCACTCCCGGTTGCTGGGCCAAATGGCAGCCAACAATCAGGCTGATATTGCACCACTGTCTGGGGCATTTCCAGGCACATCTTCAGCCTACAGTCTCATTGATTGGAGTGGAGAATTCTCTTCAGTGATGAGTCCCACTTCAAGCTTAGCCCCAATGACCAGTGAAGATGTGTCTGAAGATGTAACGTATAGTGATGGGATACCGACTTGACTGTTGCCCATCGTTCAGCACTATGTCCGAGAGTTGTGGTATGGGGTGCAAGCCATTTCTTTTCATAGTAGAACCCCTGTGCTTGTCATCTGTAGCACACTTACACCACAGTGGTAAATCAACGATACCCTACACCCCATTTTGTTGCCCTTCAATACAAGCTATGCTGGGCTGACAACTTGGGAAGATATATCCGTCCTTACACCATGAGTTTCTACTGCTTGTCTTGGTACTTGCCAGAGAAAGGCCAGCAAGGTTTCCAGATCCCTCCCCAGTTGAGAATGCTTGGAGCATTATAGGCAGGGCCCACTAACAAGCTTGGGGTTTTGTCAGTCTAATGCACCACTTGGACAGAATTTGGCATGATATCCCTCAGGAGAGCATCCAATAACTCTATCAATCAGTGTCAAACCAAGTAACTGCTTGCTTAAGGGGCAGAGGTGGACCAACGTGTTGTTGACTTGCTCAAGTTGTGAATCTCTTTCTTTTGTATAATTCATCCAGTTTTTCTGAACTTGTAATCATTTGTCTGTCTGTACATATACATCATTTCTGCTGATTTCCATCCCATTCAGATAATTCCTTTGTCATGCATCCTTTTTTCTAAGAACATATAAATTTAACTGTTAGGATGCCTTTCCAGAAGATGTTTATTCCTTAAGGTAATTGTACGGAGCGTAGCATTATATGGAAGTGAAACAGTGCAGACAAGAAGGTAGTAGAAGCATTCAAAATATGGTGCTACAGAAGAATGTTGTAGATTGTATGGGTTGATTAAGTAACTAATTCATTCATTCATTCATTGTGATCCGCAAATCCTGTCAAGGAGAACCTGCAGAATGAGGAATAAATCAAGGTGTTCAGTAACTCAAGAGATAGGTACCAGAGAAGCTTAATCTGACTGCTGCATTAACGTTAACAGTTTTTATACTGCTAAATGCTGGTCATGCACATACCTCCCAAATTCAAACAAGTAAATCAGTATGAAAGCTGTTAATTTGAAGAAACTACTGCGTCCTCTGTTGTGTTAATAGCTGATTTTCATCTGCTATTAGTAATGTACGAGGGCGGTTCAGAAAGTAACCTCCGATTGGTCACAGTGCGGGTTGTGGGGGGAGTAGCGACGCCATCTGTGCGTTCACGCACTCAACAGGTCAGTCGGCATCAAGCCGTGGTCGAGTGAACGTCGTACCTGCGCTAGTTTAGTTTTTGTGGCAGTTTGAAATGTGTGCTGCAATAGAAAACCCCGCCAAATGTGAAGTGCGTGCTGTCATAAGGTTTTTTACAGCCAAAGGATATTCTGCAGCAGCTATTCATCGTGAGCTTTGTGCCGTGTACGGACCAAGAGTTATGAGTGAAGGAGTTGTCCGTGAATGGGTACGTTTATTTAAAAGTGGACAAGAAAACGTTCATGATGAAGAGAGGAGTGGTAGACCATCATTGGTGACTGACGAACTCGTTCAGACAGTTGATGCAAAAGTTCATGAAAATCGACGTTTCTCAATGTCGGAGTTGTCTACTGGTTTTCCACAGATTTCTAAGACTCTCTTGTACGAGATAGTGACAGCAAGATTGGGTTACCGTAAGTTCTGTGCACGATGGGTGCCCAAAATTCTTACCGACCACCACAAAACTCAAAGAATGGCCTCTGCATTAGACTTTCTGTCACGTTATGAGGACGAAGGAGAACCATTGTTAAACAGAATCGTGACCAGTGACGAAACCTGGATTAAGTACGTGAACCCTGAGACAAAAGAACAATCAAAGATGTGGGCACATTCAAATTCGCCTACCAAACCAAGAAAAGCCTCGCAAGATTTTTCTGCCAGAAAACTGATGGCAACGGTGTTTTGGGATGCCAAAGGGGTGTTGTTGGTTGAATTCATGGAACGTGGTACGACCATTAATCAAGACGTGTACTGTGAAACAATAAAAAATTTACGACGGGCTATACAGAACAAACGCCGTGGTATGCTGACTTCCGGTATCGTTTTTTTGCACGATAACACCCGTCCTCACTCTGCTCGCAGAACAACGGCCCTTCTTGAGTCCTTCAAGTGGGACGTTATCAACCATCCACCTTACAGCCCAGACCTGGTGCCAAGTGATTATCACCTCTTCATGCATTTGAAGAAATGGCTCGGGTCACAGCGGTTTGATGACGACGAAGAGCTCAAAGATGCGGTCACAGGCTGGCTCCAGGCACAAGCGGGTGATTTTTATGCAGAAGGAATTTCAAAGCTTGTGAAGAGATACGATAACTGCCTCAATCGCTATGGAGACTATGTAGAAAAATAGTGCAAAGATGTAGTTGTAAGATGTATATATTTAAATATTTTTATTTAACTTGGTGTATTTTTTTAAATCAACTGGAGGTTACTTTCTGAATGGCCCTCGTAATATTTATTTGATTACAAGAGTATTTTTCAAAGAAAATATTTTCTTACACCTATAAATACTGGATCTTATTACAACAATATAGGAAGGATATTCCTTATTTTTGTTATTCCTTCCTGAACATTCTTCTGTTTGTCTTATTTACAGTACAATACTAATTCAGCTTTATAAAATACACTGCTATGTACGAAGTAGCTAACAAAATTTTTTGGTCCGAGTAACTAGTGAGGTATGATTTTAATTTTCTTTTGAACTGTTAGGGATTCCCAATTTCTTGCTTTTCATTAGGTGAAAGTGCATTGACTGTTTTACCATCAGAGTGTTTGTTAAGATTATCTTGTGTCTTGTATTGTGACTCTGTAAACACAGTTTGCCTGCTACCTATTTTTATTAACAGCTACAAAAAGTGTTAGGGATAAATGTATTGGAAAAAGAGTCTAAGAATTCCAAGATCCTTGAAAAGTCTTGTGCAAGACTTATGGTTACGCGCGTTATATATTAAAAATAAGTGGTGCAACACATTTTTTTCTGAAAGCAGTTTTGTTTTATTTTGGATTCCAATGCACCATATTATACCCTTCCCTTCTGGGTGCAAAGCACTATTTTTCAACATAATCACCATTCAGTGTGACCTTACTGGAAGGGCCTGTATGCACACACGGTTCAACTCTGCTAGTCAATGTTGGTGGCAACATCTTGCTGCATCAGTAGCCTCCCCAACAGCCATGTACTGCTCCCCACAGAGTGCATCCTTCATTGTGCCAAACAGATGAAAATCGGAAGGTGCGAGATCCGAAATGTAGGGTGGATGAGGAAGGAGAGTCCAGTGAACGACGTGCATTGTCATGGAGAAGCAGAAGTTCTTTTGCATTTTTGTGGCGGTGAACACACTGAAGTTGTTTCTTCAATTTCCTGAAGGTAGCGCAGTACACTTCTGGTTGATTGTTGCATCATGAGGGAGGACATCAAAGGGAATCCCAGTAGACTAGTGCCATAACTTTACTGGCTAAGGGTGCAGCTTTGAACTGTTTCTTCAGATGAGCCACAGCAGTGTGCTGCAGGATGGTACATGGGAGATCGGATAGGTTTGTGTGACCTTGTTGCAATGGTGGCAAGACACTTCACCCCATGATTCACTGTGTTTTAATTCACTGGCAGTTGTCTTCAAATGCCTATAAATATTTGCAGTGCTCTAGTTATCTCTGTGGCATAGCCATCTGTGCTCTGGTGGCATAGCCATCAACACACAGGACTCACATTTGGGAGAAAGATGGCTCAAATTCCCATCTTACCATCCAGATTTAGGTTTCCTGTGATTTCCCTAAATGACTTCAGGCAAATGCCTGGAGGGTTCCGTTGTAGAGGGGACGGCCACTTTCCTTCCCTATCCTTTTGTATCTGAGCTTGTGCTCCGTCTCTAATGACTGTGCTGTTAATGGAATGTTAAAATCTTCCTTCTGTTATAACTTCCTTGCATGCTGTGTAGTTCCTTAGTGGATACAGAAGTGAGAAACAGGTTCTATGTATGAACAGAGAATTCAGATATTAATTTATTTTACATCTAATATCAAACAGTAAAAGTAATACATAACTTTGTTGCTGTAGTTGGAACATCATTCTTAACACTAGCTTTGAATGTTGAAACGTAGACAGATACTGCAGATTTACAAATCAGCCAGTAATCAACACAATAACTATTCAGTAGATCAGAAGCCCTGGCCACTATGTAAGTCTGTAAATGTTATTCAAAAGGCAAACACACAAAATGGGATCAGTGCAAAAATGTTCGAACTCAAGTACACACACTGCTTGGGTCCTGAGAGGGGATTTTTGCATCTCATTGTCAGCAGAATAATCATTCGTGGCAGTGCCCTTGTGCTGTCGTGGTGGCTGTAGGAAACGCAACAGTGTAACTGGTGTCGCACGTACACACATAAAAAAAATATTTTGTATCACCTCAGTTCCGAGAGTTCCGGGACCTGTACAGAAAACTGGAATAGAGATCAACATAAACATCATTTCTGCCTTTTTTATTGCTCATGAAAACCACACATTGTATGTTGTACCACCATACAGGGAGACCGTCCGAGGTGGTGGTCCACACCGGTACCTCTAATACCCAGTAGCACGTCCTCTTGCATTGATGCATGCCTGTATTTGTCATGGCATACTATCCACAAATTCATCCAGGCACTGTTGGTCCCACTCCTCAATGGCTACTCGGCGTAGATCCCTCAGAGTTGTTGGTGGCTCACATCATCCATAAACAAGCCTTTTCAATCTATCCCAGGCATGTTCGATAGGGTTCATGTCTGGAGAACATGCTGGCCACTCTAGTTGAGCGATTTCGTTATCCTGAAGGAAGTCATTCACAAGATGTGCATGATGGGGACGCGAATTGTCGTTCATGAAGACGAATGCCTCGCCAGTATGTTGTCAATATGGTTGCAGTGTCGGTCAGAGGATGGCATTCATGTATCGTATGGCCATTACGGTGCCTTCCATGACCATCAGCGGTGTACGTCGGCCATACATAATGCCACCCCAAAACAGCAGAGAATCTCCACCTTGTTGCACTTGCTGGACAGTGCGTGTAAGACGTTCAACCTGACCGGGTTGCCTCCAAATACGTCTCCGACAATTGTCTGGTTGCAGGCATATGTGACACTCATCGTTGAAGAGAATGTGATGCCAATCCTGAGCAGTCTGTTTGGCATGTTGTTGGGCTCATCTGTATCACGCTGCGTGGTGTCATGGTTGCAAAGATGAACTTCCCCATGGACGTCAAGAGTGAAGTTGCGCATCATGCAGCCTATTGCGCACAGTTTGAGTCATAACATGACGTCCTGTGGCTGCACAAAAAGTATTACTCAACATGGTGGTGTTGCTATCAGGGTTCCTCTGAGCCATAATCCTTAGGTAGCAGTCATCCTTTGCAGTAGTAGCCATAGGGTGGCCGAGTGAGGAATATCATTGACAGCTCCTGTCTCTCTGTATCTTCTCCACATTCAAACAACATTGCTTTGGTTCACTCCGAGATGCCTGGACACGTCACTTGTTGAGAGACCTTCCTGGCACAAAGTAACGACATGGACATGATTGAACTCTGGTATTGACCGTCTATGTATGGTTGAACTACAGACAACACAAACTGTGTACCTCCTTTCTGGTGGAATAACTTGAACTGATCAGCTGTTGGACCCCCTCCGTCTAATAGCCACTGTTCATGCATGGTTGTTTACATCTTTGGGCAGGTTTAGTGACATCCCTGAACAGTCAAAGGGACTCTGTCTGTGATACAATATCCTCAGTCGATGTCTATCTTCAGGTGTTCTGGGAACTGGGGTGATGCAAAACTTCTTTTGATGTGCGTATTTGAAAGTGTGGCCAACCATATAGCAGCCAATATCACACCTTCCTTTCTTCCTTCATTAGTTTGTGTGTTGACCCCATTTTAACTTCTGATTAAGCTTGATCATAAAGAATTTCACACAGTTTGCTTCATTTAGTGTTTGACCAGTAATATTTACTTGTGGTGCCAACAGACCGGTATTGAAGAGGTACTGAAACAAGTTGGAGAAAAAGAAATTTATAGTAAAAGCAGACTAAAAGAAGAGATTGTTGAATGGTACACATCCTGAGGCATCAGGGAATCATCGGTCTGGCAGTAGAGGGAAAGGGGTGTTAAGAGTAAACTGTTTGAAATGATATGGATGTTGATTGCAGTATTTATGCAGGGCTGAAGAGGCCTCCACAGAATGGACTAGTGTAGAGACATGCATGAAACTAGTTCCTCGACCTGAGGACTGCAATAACCTCACGACTTGTAAAACTCACCACTACCTTTTTTTTTTTACTGTGATGGAATTGGTGGGGTGCAATCAATGCAATGTCACACTGTTATTGCAGTGCAGGGTGTCTTATTCACAGGTGGTGGCTCAGTTTTCCTCAAATCTCGCCAACAACAACACCAGCAGCAGCAGCACCAGCAGCAACAAGCTGCAACAGCAACCACACCTACATCAGAAGACACTCCTGCTCCGGCAAGTGGTGCGGGTGGATCGGGAGACGAGTCTTCCGTGCGACGAGGCATTCTTCGAGAGCAGCGGTCCGGCTCCACTGAGACCAGAGATGACTCGGCACGGTCCAGCACACCACTGTGGGAGATGAACCCGGCACACATGACAGGTGGCCCTGTTGTACTGATAGCTCAGTTGTGGTGTATATTTGCTTGGACTCGCTTCACAATTTATTCTGTTTATAACTAGCAGGGTTGGGAAAAATTTGAGGCATGATTATAAAGTTTTAATTATCACATCAAATAATAAGTTTACTTTATTAATTTTTAATGAAAACAATCCATTTCTGAAAACATAATATAATTGAATAGATAAAAAAAGAAATCTACTCACCAAGTGGTGGTGGGAGAAAACACATTTAAAAGTTATTAAAATGTGCAAAGTTTCAGAGCCATTAGCTATTTCTTCTGGCAGAAGTTGAAGGGGAAGGAAGAGAAAGGACTGGCGAGGCTTAGGAAATGGAGAGAGTTATAGAAAAGTCACACAGAACCCTGGGTCAGGGGAGACTTACCAGACAAGATAAGAAGGAAAGACTGTTGGGGACTGCATTGGACAAGATTAGGAAACCTGAGAACTTAAAGGTGGAAGATTCGGTAATAAGCAAGTCAGAGATTACATCATATATTCCCTCCCATACAGCCTTGGCATTTGAGGCAAATGTATTTGTTCAGACACGGACTCTTTACAGCAGTATGCCGCCATTCTCACCTCAGACTACACTGGACACAATTATCCCAGCAAACTAGTTCCAATCCTGGTACTGCTGATCCCTCCAAAAATCGTCTTAGAAGTACACCTCTTGTCATTCGGTACTATCCTGGTCTTGATTGTATCGAGCAGCTACTCTGACAAGGCTGTGACTACCTAAAACTGTGCTCTGAAATCCCGTCTATTCTGTCTTGACATTTTGCCAACCACATCTAGAATACCTTATCATCACCCCTCAATCTCCACAATATCCTGATCAGAAAGTACACTCCTTCTGCGCCCAATTCCTTACCCTATGGTTCCTACCTGTGTGACCTCTGTAAGACTTACCCTTTGTACCCTCCTACCATCATTTTTTACCATACTTGCCATCTGGATTCTCCCACCTGACACCAATTTCTCAGGGCTCCACTGCTGGGAACTGGCATTACAACATGCCCTTGGTTCTCACCACCATTCTGGCGTAAATTTATGTTAATTTCTTCAGTCTCAGCATTTCTTTTCAGTGACTATTACTTTTCTTCACTCGCTTGTAGTTTTATAATGTGTTATTTTCTGGCGTGTCTCCTTGCCACCCCCCCTCCCTCCACAACCCCATACCCCACCTGTCTGCCATATATAATATAATGCACCGAGCTATCCACTCTTATTATCTTTTGCACAGTGTTTTGCCAATAATCTCTATCTTCCAACCTTTTAAGCTTTCAGGTTTTCAAATCTCACCAGTGCAGCCTCCAATAGTCAGTCTTTCCTTCTCAACCCATCTGGTAATTCTTCCCTAATCTGGGGTTCTGTGCAGCTTTTCTGTAATTCTGTCCATGCCCTAAACCACACCAGTCCTTTTTCTTCATCCATCTTCCTTCCCAATCAGCCTTTTTTTGTATAAGAAGGAACCACTACCTCCGAAAGCTTGCACAATAAGAAATTTTGTGTGGGTTTGCAGGTCTGTGTGTGCAGTCATGGTACATACTGAAATCCCTGTGCTACGTACCATAGCAAAACGCTAGAGGAGCCAAAACAAAATAGTATTCTTCATTGATAAAGTGAAGTATCGTACAGTAATTGATTTTATGCATTTGAAAGGGGACAATGCTGCATTTTGTGTGGCAACAGTTCACCATCATAATACACAACAGTTAGATGGTAGGGATCTTTCCAGTATGGTAAAACAAATCTGAATGATAAAGAGCAAAGTTACACACCATCTCTCTGTGAAGGACCATGAACTGTAGATGAAGAGGAGATCCTGGTGCTTGAAGACCAGTGTATCACAATTGATGTGATAGAAGAAAAAATGAAAATCAGTTACAGATCAGTTTTCAACATTGTGTACAAGATTTTGAACACAACAAAGGTCACTGCTTGCTGGGCTCCACAACTACTCACACTCATTCAAAAAGAGGAAATGTTGCAGCAGCTTTGTTGGGCCAGTCCAGATGCATTTTTGGCTGCTTAATCACTGTATATGTTTACTAGACATACCAATGTGACTCTGAGGCAGAGGAGCAGAGCAAGCAGAGGAAAACATGTAGCTTCATGACAAAGGCAGTACCCAGCCATTGTCAAGCGAGGTCATGCTGCGTGTTTCTTGTGGTGCTAATAGGTCATGTTTGTGAGGGTCAAATCATTACAGGAGTGTGCCACCAAAATCTCTTGATATATTTACAGTAGACTGTCAACAAAATTACATCTAGATATAAAGCCGTACTGTGCAAGTTACCATACAGTATGTGACGGAGGGTATCTTGTGTACTACTGTCACTTCTCCCTTTTTCTGTTCCAATCCCAGATGGTGCATGGAAGTAATGTTTGCCAGTAAGCCCCCAAGTTGTGTTGCGACATGTTCTTCATTCAGAAAAACATGTTTTTCCTCTTCCTCATAATCAGATGAAAGATGTTAGTATAAAAATGTTGTTTAGGTAGTTAGTACGTGAGGAACTTTCCATGGTGCACACACTGGTTTGACAGATGTACAGAGTTGTAGTTAGACCACGAGGACAGAACACCACCGAGGAGTGATTGAGCATCTCTTGTTATGAAGGAGTCGCTTATGCTTTGGTGTCGTGGTTTGGTGGTGTTTTGGGTGGCAGAGAACAAGAGGCAATGCTGACAATGACAATCCCCCCAAAACAAGTTGAGAGGACATTAAGAAAAATGTCAATCTATTTAATTTTGTTCGGAGATTCTCGTCTGTTTTCTGTCTGAGATTTCATCTGGAGATGATGCTATGATTAACAAGAGATCTCTTGACCCAATGTTGTAATTGTTATGTAAGAGCAACAAAAATATACAAGAATTCTTGAAAACGGAATTAGATCATTCTGTAGTTCTAATACTACAAAGCTCTCCCAGCCCTCAACCCTCTGCAGACAGAGAAGTCTATGGCAAAGTGGCACTGCATAGTAGGTCCAACTGCATCAAGAGAAATCTGGACAGACAGTCATAGAAGACTGTATTTAAGGTAAAAAGTATCACCGATAGCATCAGGGTGACAGATCATTTGGAAGGAAACACGCCTTCTGGACTTAGTACAGCTATAGAACGGCACCGTTACGCACCAATGTGAACTTGACTCTCTCTAATTCTACTTTTGTGGTCTTCTCATGAGGTTTACATAGGAGGAAGCAACGGATTGGTTGACTCTTCTAGGAATTTGTGCTCTCAGAATTTTAACAGCAAACCTCACTGTGATCACAACACATCTCTTATTGTGTCTGCCACTAAAGTTAGAAGAGCATGTCTGTGACAATTTTGCTCTTTCTTTGAATCTTCACTATTTCTTTTGTCAATCCTTTCTGATAGAGTTCCCAGGCTGATGAACAATAGCAGAGGATCACTTGAACAATGGTTTTGTTAGCTGCCTTTTTGTCAGTGGACTATGCTTCCTGAGGATTCTCCCAATGAATCTTTAAGTCTGGCATTCCTGTGATTAGTTTTATGCACTTATTACTCTTTAAATCACCCCATACACACATTCCCAGATATTTACTGATTTAGTGGATGTGAACTGCTTGCAATGCTCTTTCTGCAATCATGCAGTTATACAGTAATGTGTCTTTCCACATCTTGTGTGAAGTATGGTACATTTGTTTACGATAAAGGCAGCTGTCGATCCCTGCTCCGAGCATTGATTCTCTGCAAGTCTTCCTGCATTCCACTACAATTTTGTAGCATTCCAATTTCCATGTACCAAACAGCATCATCTGCAAACTGCCTCATGGAGCATTCGACATTTTGTAATAGAGTAATGGTTCTATACCACTGCCCTTTGGTTGTACTGTATTTATACCTCATCATTCTTGCAGATTTACACTGTCTAAATCTTTCTCTTACATCTTCCCCCATAATAATCCCAGATTAATTACCCCTTGATGCCACCCAAATTTTGCATATGTCTTTTACTGTGGTTGACTTCATTGCTTCAAATTCCGACTTTTATTGTTGTTGAGTGTGATAAAGCTTTTACTTTGTTTTGCTGTGGGATACGTCATGTACAGATCACGCTTCCCCTTCTCACTGTCTTTACCATCAGTTACACTTTTAAAGTATTTCATTTGGCGATCATTTCATTCACTGTAGTGTCCTTTGTATGCTTCTACTGCAAAATTGGAATTAGTGAAATTTTTCAAACTGTCTTGGAGCAACCACATCAAAATTATGTTACGTAAAATTGGTAAAGGTGCATTTGCCCAGATGAAACTACCTGTGTGTGTTAGTATTCCGTTGCAGAAAGTTGTCTATTATGATTTAATAAACAGTTAAGTAGCATATTGTACTATTCTATTAGGCTGCCGAAGGAATACAAGCAATGTATTTAATTTACAAAAGAAGGCAGTGAGGATAAAATGCAGAGCTAAATGTGGATATGGCTTCAGGAAACTAAACATTATGACTCTGGGATCGTTAATACCTTGCGGTGTGTAATTACCATCAAAGAGAACTATTTATTGTAAATACCAGTAGTATAAGATGGGCTGTAACTGCAATACCAGCAACAAACATGGCATAGTATCTTTCCACTGCACCTATCAAAAAGCACAGAAGTGCTTCGTAACCAAATCAGCTGAACTCTTCTGTGCCATACCTCAGTGCATCAGGGAGCTACCAGATAAACAATTCAAAAGAAAGATCAAAGAATTGCTATTACAACTAAGTTCATATGAAGTTGATGGATTTTTAATCGAAACAAAAAAAATGGTGTGATTGTAACATATTTATTGTTGTGCTTGCAGAATTATAATTTGATCCATCAGTGAACAGTAACATAATGCATGCTGAATTTTTTAATGTTGTAAATATTTGTATCAGTAATATATTGCCATATGCAGTACCATGACGGTAAATAACTTTTTGTATGTGTATATATTGTGCATGTGTATGTATTGTGACTTCAATGATTTGAAAAATGCCAGATTATTGCCTTGAGCTGCTGGTGAAGTACTTTGTCTATACAACCAGTTTCAGTCATCTGACCATCGTCAGGTTCATAAAAGTATTCACAGCATAATGTTAGGTGATTTTACATTGTTACTGAATAGGATGCTATGAATATTTCATAAAAGTATCCACAGCATCGTACTCGGCAAACATGCAAAATCACCTAACATCATGCTGTGAATACTTTTATGAACCTGACAATGGTCAGACAACTGAAACTGGTTGTATAAATAAAGTATTTCATCAGCAGATCAAGGTGGTAATATGACATTTTTCAGATATATGAGGGCTTGGAGGTACCACCTCCTGAAAATGTATTGACTTCATTGATGCTTGTAATACCTCAGATGATCACTGAGGTCTCTACAATAGTAAAAATTCAGTGCAGTACAGTTCAGTGTTGTTGATACAATTCAGTAAAAATCATTTAATGAAACTAATGTGAGCCTTCGGTTTTTGTAGGTGAACAGAAACAGCAGTGGAGGCGGCAAGAGCTGGAGGACGAGCAGAGAAAGAGCGTGCGCTTCAATCTCCTCGACTCTGCCGATCTGGACATCCGATTTCAGACATCTGACAACGAAAATGATGAAGAAAATGGGTCTGAGGTCGGTAAATGCTACTAATTAGTGCATTAAGTCTGTCTTTTGGAGTCATGGGACATCATATGTGTCTTGTCTTGTCCCTTCTTCTTTGTGCCAACACATCTTTTGCTCTCATACCTGTTAATTCTCTATGAGCTTTCTTTTATCTGTATGAATGTTGTTTAAGTCTTTAGTATTCATTCTTTGGACATGTCTCACATCTCCAATTTCCTAAATGGAGTGGAAATTGATGAGAAGGAAATTTATTGATGGGTATTCCAGTCTGGCATATGATATACTTGCCTTGTAGTAACACGATTCACGTTTCCGTCGCACTTCACCTAGTGTAGACCGGGAACTGTCTGCTAGACCTGCCCGATGTGAACTGACTGGCCCCGGCCCGTGCTGCCGGAGTTGTTGTTGTTGTTGTTGTTGTGCCGGCAGAGGTCGCGTCCGAATTCTCGCGTGCCCTCTGGTGGATGGGACTCTACTTGCAGCAACTACCGTCCGTGATGCGCCGTGCCAATATGCGCCTCCCGCGATCTTTCTGGTGGCTACAGCACTCCTCCTCCTTTGGGGGGTAAAGCCACTGTGATCCACTGCGTCGGAAGGTGGAGCATCGGGCCGGAGTGATGACCTCCACATCCATTGGATGGCCAGAGTCGAGGGGATCTGCCAACCCTCGAGCCGGAACCTTCGAATACGGCTGGAAGTGACCCACACGAAGAGGCCCCCGTCGTCCCACAACCGGAGCCCGGGACAGAACGGGCGACAAGCTGTCGAACGCTGGATCCTGTTCCACCTCGGGAGGGTCAAGACCCCAGATGAACCAGCCTCCCGAGAAACCGGGCCTGCTAGGGGGGCCGGCTCTCACTGTGGCATCTCGAACGATGGTGATGCCGGTGCTGGAGCTACTGGAGGCTGCCAAGGCTGAGAACCATCGCAGTGCGGCAGAGTCACAGCGGGAAGAGGAGATAACATCCCCTGTGAAACCAACACCGGCGCCGGCAATGGGGAAGCCGGTGTCCGAGAGGTCGGAGGGTGGGTGCCCGAATGTGGACGTAGCTGATTTTGGTGACGACGTACCACCCGGTCCCCCGCCTGCAAGGTATAGAGCCGGCGGCCATGTCGGCACAGGACCACTGCCGGTATCCAACGTGGATTGCGACCAAACCCACGGGCCCAGACTGACGTACCCAGTGGAAAGCCAGGCACTCCGTTTTGTGAAGACTGGCGAGGACCAGGCCGGAGGAGGTGCAGCAGAGTCCGAGGTTGACGCCCATGGAGGAGCTCTGCGGGGCTGCGTTCTCCCATTGGTGTGGTCCGGTATGCCGTCAAGAAAAACGTCAATGCTTCCTCCACAGGAAATTCGTGCACATACTTTTTCATCTGCGTCTTAAATGTGCGCACCATGCGATCGGCTTCCCCATTCGATTGTGGATGGAAGGGGGGAGAGCAAACGTGCCGAATACTGAAACGCCTACAAAAATCCTGGAAGGTCTGCGAAATAAATTGCGGTCCATTGTCCGAGACCATGATGATTGGCAGACCTTCCACAGAAAAGATTTTTGCTAGTGCCTGGATTGCAACTTCTGAAGTGGTTGAGGAGCAGCGAACCACATATGGGAATCGGGAATAAGCATCAAGGACAATGAGCCAAAAGCCATTGAGAAACGGGCCCGCAAAATCGATGTGAACACGTTCCCATGCTTGGGTTGCCGGGAGCCATGAAGAGAACGCTGCCCTGGGAGATGCTTGTTGGCTCGCACACTGGGAACAGGCAGCCACCAAGTGCTCAATTTCTCTGTCAATACCGGGCCAGTACACATGTCTGCGAGCCAAGGTTTTGGTACGGGAAACACCCCGGTGCCCCGCATGTAATAACGTGAGGACCTCCCTTCGTAAACCTGCAGGAACAACCACGCGAGGAGCTGTATCATCGGTAGCCAGAAGGAGAACTCCTTCCAAGACCGAGAGACGGTCTTGTAGAAGAAAATAATTACGAAGAGGATCCGAGGCCCGGCCCGGAGGGCGGGAAGACCATCCCTGCTGAATGAGGCAAACTACTTGCTGGAGAACCGGGTCAGCCGCCATTTCCCTGGCGACTCGAGAACTAGCGATCGGGAAGCCATCAACCGCTTGGCGGGACGCCACATCCAAATGAAAACACATAATCTCCTCTCGATCGAACGTAGGATCCGGGCCCACCGGAAGACGGGAAAGAGCATCGGCGTTGGCATGCTGTCCTGTAGGGCGAAAATGAATGTCATAATGGTACTTAGAGACGAACAAGGCCCAGTGCTGTAGTCTGTGGGCCGCCCTATCCGGAATGTGAGAGGCGGGGCCAAATAACGATAGTAACGGCTTATGGTCAGTGATTAACTGAAACTTCGTGCCATACAAGAAAGGGTGAAACTTGGTAACAGCGTAAACAATGGCCAAAGCCTCCTTTTCCACCTGGGAGTAACGGGCCTGCGCGGGACTAAGTGTTTTAGATGCAAACGCCAGTGGTTGCTCGGAACCATCTGCATTGCGATGGGCCAGGACCGCCCCCACCCCATACTGCGAAGCGTCTGTAGCCAGGACCAATGGCTTATGGGGATCAAAAGTAGCCAAACAAGGCGCTGACGTGAGGTGGCCCTTCAACGAGGTGAACGCTCGCTCGCATGCAGGCGACCAATCAAAAGGAACACCCTTGTGCAGAAGGCAGTACAGGGGGCGGGCTATGGTGGAAGCCCTGGGAATGAACCGGTGGTAATAGGCTATCTTGCCTAAAAAAGCTTGTAACTCTTTCAGCGAAGCGGCCCGAGGAAGGTCGATGATACCTTGGACCAAACTTCCTAGTGGCTGGATGCCGTGCCGAGATATGGTGTAGCCCACATACTCAATGGACGGTTGGAAGAAGGTTGACTTATGCAGGTTGCAACACAAGCCCACAGACCTGAATTTGAGAAAGAGGGTGCGAAGGTTGTGCAAGTGTTCCTTTGTGCTGCGGCCTGTGACAATTATGTCATCCAGGTAATTAATACAATGAGGGATTGTCGACGTGACATGCTCAAGATAACGCTGGAATATCGCCAGGGCACTGGATATTCCAAAGGCCAACCGCTGGTATTGGTAAAGGCCAAACGGAGTGTTGACGACGGCCAGCCGCCCTGAACCTCCGCGACGTCGCACCACGCTTCCAGCTGTTGACCTGCTGCGTGAGAGACTTCATACGATTGAGCAATGGACAGGACTTCCTCGAGGGAAGGGTCTTCTAACTGCAGGGCCCGTTGCCGGACCTCCCTATCAGGGGCCGAACGAACAATGGCGTCGCGTACCATAACGTGGGCATACGACTCTCGCGACTGCTCCGTGACAAAATGACACTTGCGACTAAGACCGTGCAGGGTAGCTGCCCACGCCCGGTAAGACTGATGGGGCTGTTTCTTGCATGGATAGAACTCGACCCTAGCCGCCACAACATGCGTGCGGCGGCGATAATATGAAGACAGCAAGGAACACAATGCGTCAAAAGACAAGGACGAGGGTTCCTGCAACGTCGCTAGCTGCCGTAAAATGTGATACAGCGTGGGAGATATCCAAGACAAGAAGAGAGCACGACATTCCTCCGCATCGGCAACATGAAACGCCTGGAAATGCTGCCGAAGGCGATGTTCATATGCGTCCCAATCCTCCGCCGTCTCGTCATACGGGGGAAAGGGAGGAGGGAACTGCGCCGGAGCAGACGGCGTGGAGAGCAACGCTGGAAGCACTTGTTTCATGGTGGCCATGAGCTCCGTCTGCTGCGCAACCAAAACCCGCACCAAATCCTCCATGCCGTGGAGAAGCTGCGAAACCGGAACAACGACGCAACACGCGAAAGAACGACCCTACTCATCGCCAATTGTGTAGTAACACGATTCACGTTTTCGTCGCACTTCACCTAGTGTAGATCGGGAACTGTCTGCTAGACCTGCCCGATGTGAACTGACTGGCCCCGGCCCGTGCTGCCGGAGTTGTTGTTGTTGTTATGCCGGCAGAGGTCGCGTCCGAATTCTCGCGTGCCCTCTGGTGGACGGGACTTTACTTGCAGCAACTACCGTGCGTGACTCGCCGTGCCAATGTGCGCCTCCCGCGATCTTTCTGGTGGCTACAGCATGCCTAATAGAGAACACACTGTTCAGTGGACAGGCTTGTAGAAAAGACTGAAAGTTGTTAGGCTGTCAGTTGTCAGTTCAGTTCTTTATCAGCCATTGACCACTCACAGTGGAATAAGTTTAGTCATTGAGTATAGAATTGATAACAAGATTTCAGAAAAGTTCTTGCAATTTAATTCCTACTCCTGTAACGGTTCTTGAAAACTGATATCAACTATTTTTATTTAAAATAGTTCTCTTACTGTGCAAAGTGAGTGGTACAACAGTCAATCATGAGTCTCAACTTTAAAAATATCATTGATGAGGAAATGAACAGACTTAAGAAGTTTATTGAAACATTGCTATTTTGTGCACATTTCTTGTCTTTGACACAGTGTATCAAAGTCCAATTAGCCTCTAGTATTGTGAGAATATATATCCTTTCGAGTGTCAAACTTACTCAAATTGTTTTAGACTTAAAAGTGTGTAGATTTATTAGTTTACAAAAGTCAGTATTTCACTATATTCAACTTGATAAAGAAAGGCTGGCAGTGTTCCTTAGAGCTCATTTTGTCCATTATTCTGTTTACTTTTTTTTAACTTCCCTACTAAAACACAAAACAGTCCAGCAAGACTGGACACTGCCAACCCACAACTCATCATCAGCTGACGAAGATTTGTTTTGCTTATTCTTCTGACTTCTGTATGTTATTTGATGGACTATTGCCAGCTGAGAAATTGGTGGTAAGGGGTAGCCAAAGCCAAAATTGAAACAACAAGTAAATAATAACTTCCAAAATTTCAGTCAAACACAATACGCAAGGATCCTGTAGATTTGCACTCTCCAGGGAATATAACATTTTATTAGATCACTGTTACAGTCTAGTGCATAGCATTGTGAGCTATTGATGTGGAGGCCCTGGGTTCGATTCCTGGTGATACCTTCCTATTTTTCTGTGTTGCCGAAGTCTGGAAAGGAATTCAGGCAGCCTCTTTAGACCAGACAAGAAGCTACTCAATAAAATAAGTTGCAGAACTCCTCTGCGAGCCACTAAAATTGCATCAGATTGGAAGGTCTACACTAGACAGAGAGCCACGTGGTATTCATTTATTTAATACTGCATTACTTACCTCTTCTTTTTACCTCTTCTTTTTTGGATATCAAAGCTAACATTAGTTAGTAAGTCTGCACTATATGTGAGTGAAAAAAGATTCTAAATGCTATTGGAATGGATGTGGTGTACTGTACAACAGTATTGTGAAAAACAAAGTTGCTACTCATCATATAGCGGAGATGCTGATTGAGTTGCAGATAGGCACACACACAAAAAAACCTGTCACAAATATAGCTTTCAGCCAGTAAGGCCCTTGTCAGAATTAGATGACAAGCACACACACACACACACACTCACGCAAATGCAACTCACACACGTGACTGCAGTCTCAGGCAGCTGAGGCTACACTGCAAGCAGCAGCACCAGTGCATGATTGGAGTGACAACTGGATGGGGGTAATGAGGAGGCTGGGGTGAGGAGGGGGAGGGATAGTTGGATAGGGGTGGTGGACAGTGACGTACTGTTGGGGAGTGGGCAGGGACAAGGTGGAAAGAGGGTAGGGCAGCTATGTGCAGTCGGAAGGTTAGATGGAGGGCATCGGAAAGGTGAGGTGGGGGGGGGGGGGGGGGGATAGCAGAGAAGGAGAGAAGTAAAAAGACTGGGTGTGATGGAGGAACGAGGGCTGTGTAGTGCCGGAATGGGGACAGAGGAGGGGCTGCATGGGAGAGGAAGGTTATGAGAACATAGGATATATTGCAGGGAAAGTTTCCACCTTTGCAATTCAGAAAAGGTGTTAGTGAGAAGGATCCATATGGCACAGACTGTGAAGCAGGTATTGAAATGAAGGATGTCATGTTTGGCAGCATGCTCAGCAACAGGGTGGTCCACTTGTTTCTTGGCCAGAACGTGTCGGTGGCCATTCAAGTGGACAGACACCTTGTTGGTTGTTATGCCCACACAGAATGCAGCACAGTTGTTGAAGCTTAGCTTGTCGATCACATGCCTGGTTTCACAGGTAGCACTGCGTTTGATAGGATAGGTGATATTTGTGGCCAGACCGGAATAGGTGGTGGTGGGAGGATGTATAGGACAGGTCTTGCATCTATGTCTATTACAGAGGTATTAGCCATGAGGTAAGGGGTTGGGAACAGGGGTTGTGTAGGGATGGAAGAGTATATTGTGTGTTTTTCCGAATTTTTTCAGGCATAATTCTACGTTATTTACAAAATTTTTCGAATTTTTTTCACCACCATGGATCCTTGCTCCATCCATCTGTGTCAATGCAGAAAAGTTTCCTTACTCCTAGCCAGAACCCAGTCCCACATACTGTTCCTGTGTTGTTGCTTGGCTTGTGGAATCCCCCCAAGAGGCCTTACCGTCAAATTGTCCATCTCCAACTGCCATCCTTCCTTCCATAATGACCTCCACCTGTTCAGATTCCACCAATCCTTACTTCTGCAAAACCATATCAGTCTAGCACAAACCTCCTTGCAGTACCTTCTCTCCATCTGCAAAATTCTCCTGCTATGCAATCCCAAATTCCTGGAACCCATAACACACATTGAAACTCTTGCCCTCCAGGAACTAGTGCAACACGCACAACGCCACCTCAAAAAGCTCTCCACCCCGCTCCCTTCCTACTCCCGTCTTGGAGTACCACTGTCCACCGCATCTACAACAACCTCCAAACCTCCTCCCTGTCCCCTCATAGCTGACAAACCCTGTCTCACAGATCAACTACATTTACCCCACCCTCCAAAATTCCCTCCTACCACCACACAGAATCCAGAACCTAAACGGACCCACAACACGGTCATGAACGTTTCCTCCAGAAGCCTTAGCCCCACTGAAATATCAGTCCTTTCCAAAGGCCGCACCTTTTGCTCCACTCCCAAATTCAATCATGCTGGACTTGTTAAAGACTTTCTCTCCTTCTCCTGGTCCCTACAGTGAAAACACTTTTTTGCCAACAACCCTACCAATCTGACTTAACCAAAGACCAATGTTTAACTCTGCCTAACTCAGTTCACTCCTCCATCCAACCATGATCCACCCCCACTGCACCAAATCACCCCATGTTAACTTTCCACATCTGTAGAAAGAACCACAATCCACCATCTAAAAGCTGATCCTGACCTTATAATCCTACCTGCAGATGAAGACCCCACAACTGTTTTTTTGAACTACAAAGATTATCTGGCAGAAGGGCTCTGCCAGCTGTAAGATACATCCACCTACAAAGCTTGCCACTGTGACCCCAGAAACCCAGTAGGATCTCCAGTCACTCCCCAAATCCTTAGGCCCATCCCAGAACATATCCCCGGAGTCATCTCTCTGCTCACCCCTACCACTCACCGAACTCCTACCTTCTACATGCTTCCTAAAGTCCATAAACCCAACCACCCAGGATCCCCCATTGTGGCCAGCTACTGTGCGCCCACTGAGATAATCTCTGCTCTCATAGACCAACACGTTCAATCTATTATCTGGAACCACTCTCCTATACAAAAGATACCAACCATTTCCTCCACCAACTCTCCACAGTTCCTGTCCCTTTACTATACGATACTGTGCTCGTGTCCCTTTACACTAACATCCCTAATGCCCATGGCCTTACCCCTATTGAACACTACCTTTCCCAATGCCAAATGGATTCCAAACCAATAACCTCCTTCCTAGTCACCATGGTCAACCACATCCTCACCCACAATTACTTCTCCTTTGAAGGCATACCTACAAACATATACAGGGTACAGCTATGGGCACCCACATGGGACCATCCTATGCCAACCTATTCATGGGCCATCTAGAGGAATCCTTCCTAAACACTCAGAATCCTAAGCCCCTCACTTAGTTCAGATTCATTGATGACGTCTTTGCGATTTGGATTGAGAGTGAGGACACTCTATCCACACTCCTCCAGAACTTCAATGACTTCTTCCTGATTTGCTTCACCTGGTCCTTCTCAACCCAACAAGCCACCTTTCTAGATGTTGACCTCCACCTCAGAGATGGCTACATCAGTACCTCTGCCCATATCAAACCTGCTAACCACCACCAATACCTCCACTTTGACAGCTGCCATCTGTTCCATACTAAGAAGTCTCTTTCATACATCCTGGCTAGCCCAGGTCATCGCATCTGTAGTCCCTCTTGAAATATACTGAGGGTCTCACTGAAGTCTTCACAAATCTTAACTATCCTCCCAACCTTGTACAAAAACAAATCTCCCATGCCTTATCTTTTGAGTCTCCCACCACCTCACAAAGTGCCACTGTCTGGCCACAGAGGATTCCATAGTGGTATTCCACCGTCCACCAAATATACACAATATACTTGTCCATCCCTACACAACCTCTGCTCCAAACCCCATACCTCATGGCTCATACCCTTGTAATACGCCTAGATGCAAGACCTGTCCTATATATTCTCCCACTGCCAGCTACTCCAGTTCAGCCACAAACATCATCTATCTCATCAAAGGCAGGGCTACCTGTGAAACCAGTCAACATGACATCCTTCATTTCAATGACTACTTCACAGCCTGTGCTATATGGATCCTTCCCACCAACACCAGCTTTTCTGAACTGCAAAGGTGGGAACTGTCCCTGCAATGTATCCTATGTCCCCGTAACCTTCGTTAGTCATTGTCCACTCCCATCCAGCCCCTCCACTGTTCCCATTCCGGCACTATGCAGCCCTCGTTCCACCATCACACCTAGTCTTTTTACTTCTCTCCTTTTCTGCTATCCCACCCCCACACCCCTCTGCTGCCCTTCATCTAACCTCTTGACTGCCCATAGCTGCCCTACCGTCTTTCCACTTTGTCCCCGTGCTTCTCAACAGTACATCACTATCCGCCACCCCTACCCTACTATCCCTCCACCTCCCTACCTCAGCCTCCGCCTTGCCTCCACCCATCGCCACTCCCATCATACACTGGTGCTGCTGCTCGCAGCTTGGCATCAGTTGCCTGAGACTGCAGTCATGTGTGTGTGAGTTGCATTTGTGTGAGTTTGTACGTGTGTGTTTGCCGCCTGATTTTTATGAAGACCTTACTGGCCAAAAGCTATATTTGTGACAGTCTTTTTGTTGTGCCTATCTGCGATTCAGCATCTCCCCTATATGGTGAGTATCATCTTTCCTTTTCACAATATTGTTACATTCCATTTTGAAATTTCCATTGTGGTGTACCTTACTTTTTAATGTGATTTTTTTTCTCCTAAATTATAACTCAGTTTGTTCTCAACACTCTTTAGAAATGAAATTCTAAATTGCGGTGCAACATAAAAAAATGTTTTTCTATTGATTACATCTGTACAAAACAACATTTATTATTGTTAGTATTTCTTCTTTTAATTTAGGGATTGAATACCCTTATACTCAAGATCACACATGAAATTTTCTTTATTTGGATGGATTACTGGTTTTGGCTAACATTCTAGCCATCTTCAGATCGTAAAACATCCTTGATTAGTGTTGGTGTCATTATGGCTTCACACATCATTAAAACCTTTCTTAAAATGACAACATCTATATGTAACATAGTGAAAAACAGCTTTTCATTGTTTGTGGCCAGTGTAATTGAACAATGGTCATAAAACAAAGGCGTTATGTCATTCAAATTTAAGTCATTTTAAGAAACGTTTTAACAATATGTGTAGCTGTTCTGGCACTCACATTAAACAAGAATGTTTTATGATCTGAAGATGGCTAGATCATTAGCCAAAACTAGTAATCCATCAAAATTAAGATGATTTCATGTGCAACCTTGACTGCATGGGTTTTCAATCCCTGTCATAACTAAATAAAATTTAGAACAGATTGCTTATCTCTTCATTGACAATGTCAACATACTTGATATTTAATATTTGTGTTGACAGTCTCATTAAGTGGTTCATGTAAAAGGAAAAATTTAGTGTAACTAAATACTTATCACGTTTGGAGCAGTACAAAATTTTATTATTATGTGACAATAGACATTTCAAAAAAACTGTTCAGTAAATTCCACACATTTTTACTCATTTTGACAGTGATCTCTCATATTAATGTCTTACATGTAATTTTGTAATGTTTAAATCGATTTTCAGTTAAGACTGCTGATAGTGCATCTTCTTTGTCTTCTTCATTTACGTGTGTGTTATTAGGCATTTGTTTTTTGTGATACACGTCTTTTTCTTGGTTTTCAATGACTTCTCCCTTTACACTTACATCTTAATATTTTGAGAGCTAATCTTTATCTGTTCATCCTGTTAATGTGTTTACTACGTTTTGTTGAGTTTTTATTGACTTTATCAATGAATGTTAAGTTCATTCCTGGTATAATCCTTTATAATTCTGCCTGATCCATTACATCTTTTCACTGCTTTGAGAAATACCGGTTGTGGCAGAACCGACTAAGTAGTTTTAAGGAGCAATAAAAAGTAAATCTGGATGTATAGAGGAAAAATGTTTTTATTTTCTAAATTAGTACAATATATCATTTTAAATTCATTTAGTTTTCAAAATAATGTCCTCAAGATGGCATCTGTTAGCATCAATACATTGTTGTAGACGATCCCTGAAGTTTCGAACAGCTCTTGCACACATATTGCAGGGTATGACATTCACTTCATCAATAATCCACTCTTTTAGCTCTGGTAGAATGAGAGGGCAGCTTTTGAAAACCTTTTCCTTCAGATACCCCCAAAATGCTCAAATCTGATGACCGACATCATACCTCAAAGAGACTAAGCATCCCAGAAACAGTCCTGTCAAAACATCAAGTGAAATTCGAGCTGTGTGAGAAGTAGCTCCATCTAGTTGGAACCGCAAGTCCCCCAGTGCATGTTCTTCAACAATCTCATCCATTCTGGGGTGCAGAAAATTTTGCAACATTGAAACATAAGGTGTGGAATTCACTGTCATGGTCACTCCTTCCTCCTCAAAAAAGTAAGGGCCTACCATGACAAATTGTGATATGACACACCACACTGTCACTTTAGGAGAATGTTGCAGTCTTTTATGAATAATTTGAGGGTTATTTTCAGCCCATTAGTGAAAATTTTGCTTATTCATGCATCTGCTAATATGAAAATGTGTCTCATCACTACTGAAGAAAGTTGCATTTGGAGTGATCTGAGCAAGCATTTGCTCACACAGATTTTGACTGTTGGCGTAGTCTGCTGGGCATTCATTATTTTGAAAGAATGGAACTTCAAATCACATTGCAAAATCCTTCTCAAACTGCAGTCTGAAATCCCCAATGCAACAGCATGTTGTCAAGCAGTATGTTGCGGTGATTGTTGAACTGCTGTTCTCACCCCCTGCGCATTTACTGGCGTTGTGATGGATCTGCGTCGACCATGTGTATCTATTCTTAGTGTGCTACCAGTTTCCTCCAAATGCCGAACCCAGGACCAAATTGTGTTTGCATTAGGAACGGCATTGTTGTGTGTAAAGTTGAACTGTCACTGAGAAGCTCGTACAGCAATCACAGATCTGTTGTTTTCATAATAAGTGCGAATGGCAAAACCACGATGTGCATTGGTCCAGACCATGTTGGCTACTGAAATGGGGTCAATGACTGAACAAAGGCAGACCACATGCAGCTGCCTACCCGCACTACAGCCCCAGCAGTAATCGATAGAAACTGCTTAGTCGATTCTGCCGCACTGTGTATCATTTCTGCTGACTGCATTCTTCTGTCTTATGTTTTTCACTTACCACAACCACGATCTTGTCAAATTTAATTCATATCTGTTTCCACATTCTGTTAATCAACTGTTTGTTAACAAAAAGAGTGGCATCAACAGCATATAAGAGACAAATTAAAATAGTGTGCCCACCTATTGAAATACTTGATTCTGTTCTGACTTTCCAATCTTGTGTTGCATTGTTCAGATGCTTGGGTGATACACTACATCCTTGTCTAATGCCTTTGTTTGTCAATATAGGCTATGTTAATTCATTTATTTGTGCAAGGGACAGAATAAGTTAGTCACAATTTGGTGACAAACTGGTAAGGGATATGAGCAATGAGATTTTCCATGGCGCTCTTGATTTTTGCCAGAGAAACTACATTTCATTTATGTCTTATGTAAGTTGTCACTATATGCAGAAAATTGGTTACAGGCACGAGAGCTCTGAAGACAAGTGTTTTGTGCCACTGCATGTTGAAAAATTAGCAGACTTTTCTTTATTTTATGAAAACACTGTCTGAAAAAGTTTTCATTACAAAGGTTATTGGCAACTGCTGTATGACCTGTTTCCTGTGCACTTAAATGAGAAAACCACTGACATCATTTGCAAGTGAGGCAGAGTGCCTCCTGTACTAGCACAACAAGGCTTGTTTCACATTATGATCATTATTGTTAATGTCATTTAATGTACATATCATTGATTTACATATCATCCAGTGATCATATTCATATACCGCATGAACAACAAAATCTGCACAAATTTGTATTTCCCATCACATTGTCCCTCCCTCCATAGATTGTTGTTGATGTCAACACTGCCAGTTGTATTTAGTAAACGGATGTGAACTCAATATGGCCGTGATGTTGAAACAAAGTGCAAAGCATGATAAAATAGCCACAGTGCTTGAGGGCTTTAGATTAGATTAGATTAGATTAGTTTTTCGTTCCATAGATCCGTGCTGAGGAGATCCTCGTGGATGTGGAACATGTCAATTTATTTATTTATTTTTTTAAGCTGAAATAACAATACTAATAGTATGAATATATACAATACATCATTTGTTTCTATTAAAAAATTCGTCAGTGGAGTAGAAGGAGTTGGCCACTAGTAAGTCTGTCAGGCTCCTTTTAAACTGATCTTTATTTGTAACTAATTTTTTTATGTTTACTGGCAAATTATTGAAGATGAGTGTTCCTGAGTAGTGGGCCCCTTCCCTTTTTGAACTAAAGTAAGTGCTTTTAAGTCCTTGTGCAGATCATTTTTGTTCCTGGTATTGTATGTATGAACTGAGCTGTTTGTTGAAAAAAGAGATATATTATTTAGGACAAATTTCATTAATGAGTAAATATACTGAGATGGCAGTAGTTAGTATACCCAGTTCTTTGAAGAGGTTTCTACAGGACGTCCATGAATTTACTCCACAAATAATACGTATTACACGCTTTTGGACTCTGAAAACTTTTGTTTGACTTGAAGAGTTACCCCAAAATATTATACCATATGACATTATGGAATGAAAGTAGGCAAAGTATGAAAGCTTTTTCATTTTTATGTTGCCTATGTCTGCTAACACTCGAATTGCAAATACAGATTTATTAAGGCATTTCTGCAGTTCTGTGGTGTGCTCTTCCCAACTGAATTCATTATCAAGTTGTAATCCCAGGAATTATCAAGTTGAATCCCAGGAATTTAAGACTGTCAACCTCTTCTATCTGCTCTTCTTCGTATTTTATGCATATGCTGGGTGGAAACCTCTTACAGGTTCTGAATTGCATATAGTGAGTGTTTTCGAAGTTTAATGTCAGTGAGTTGGCTTTAAACCATTTATTAATATCCATGAAAATATCATTAGCAGATCTTTCCAGAACTACACTTGACATACTATTTATTGCAATACTTGTGTCATCTGCAAACAAAACGAACTCTGCTTCTGGCAGTGTAACTGATGAGAGATCATTAATGTACACAAGAAAAAGCAATGGCCCTAAGATGGATTCTTGTGGGACACCACATGTAATTTCTTCCCATTCTGATGATGACTGATGACATAATTCACTAGTCCCTTGCACTAACACCCTTTGTTTCCTGTTAGTGAGGTATGACTTGAACCATTTTGCAGCACTGCCCGTGACACCATAGAATTCTACTTTACTTAAAAGGATGTTGTGGTTCACACAATCAAATGCCTTTGACAAATCACAGAAAATACCTGCTGCTTGTAATTTGTTATTTAATGAATTAAGCAGCAGCTGTAATTCATTTCCTTATATACCTGAAGTTCCAGAACAGTCCAAAAAAGATTCTAATATACCAAAACTCAGGTTTTTACAGAAGGGGGGGGGGGGAGAAAGAAAGAAAAAAAATTCATTTATTTGTGCAAGGGACAGAATAAGTTAGTCACAATTTGGTGACAAACTGGTAAGGGATATGAGCAATGAGATTTTCCATGGCGCTCTTGATTTCTGCCAGAGAAACTGCATTTCATTTATGTCTTATGTAAGTTGTCACTATATGCAGAAAATTGGTTACAGGCACGAGAGCTCTGAAGACAAGTGTTTTGTGCCACTGCATGTTGAAAAATTAGCAGACCTTTCCTTATTTTATGAAAACACTGTCTGAAAAAGGTTTTCATTACAAAAATTATTTGCAACTGCTGTATGACGTGTTTCCTGTGCACTTAAATGAGAAAATCACTGACATTTGCAAGTGAGGCAGAATGCCACCTGTACTAGCACAACAAGGCTTGTTTCACATTGTGATCATTATTGTGAATGTCATTTATTGAACATATAATTGATTTACATGTCATCCAGTGATCATATTCATATACAGCATGAACAACAAAATCTGCACAAATTTGTATTTCCCACCACATTGTCCCTCCCTCCAGAGATTGTTGTTGATGTCAACACTGCCAGTTGTATTTAGTAAACGGATGTGATCTCAATATGGCCGTGATGTTGAAACAAAGTGCAAAGCATGATAAAATAGCCACAATGCTTGAGGGCTTTCATGTTCAGCAGCAGCTGTAATTCATTTCCTTATATACTTGAAGCTTCAAAACAGTCCAAAAAAGATTCCAATATACCAAAAGTCACTCAAAAAACTTCATCATAAGCACCCTTGAAGTCATCAAAAGAGCTCGAGCATTTATTTTAGTGAATTCAAGGTAATCATTGAGATCATTGTTGAAGATTATCAATCTAAGTGAACTAATTATGTGTAAAACTGCCAAGGAGGATATTCAATACAATTCCTATACACTGGAAGTAAGACAAATGCTCTCTAAGACTGCTAGGACAGAGCCAGTCAGTCACTACTGCAGTTTGCTTCTGTATTTATTGAAAATCAATGCCATGGGTTGAATCAGATTTTTTGAATTAAAAAAAAAAAAAAAAAAAAAAAAAAAACCTGGAGAAATGGCCACTGGCTTGCATTCAAGCCAGAGGGTGTTCCTGTTGTCAGAATAAAATTTCATACTGGTGTTCATGCTCTACATATTGTGTCCAGCTCTTTTGGTACAAAACTGGATATTAGCCAGTTTAGGTGTGTTTTGGTCTAACGAATTTTGGTATCCCAACAGCCCTGATCTAACCCCTGGATTACTACATATGGAGTGCAGTTGAAAAGATCACCAACAAATCTTGACTTCCCATTGTCATGTCATTAAAGACCACCATTGGGACAGTGTTCACTGGTATGTAGTATACATTACATTGAACATGAGCACACTTCAGACAGAGGTTGGAGTTATTCGAGCTAAAGGGGGTAAAATGAATGACAGAGCTCTATATAGGTGCTCCTTGTATCATGTAAAATAATTTTTTGTGATATTTAATATATCTCTAATGAAAATTTGTGTAAAGACACTGTTAAATTTGTTTGATTTTGGTGACACACCCTGTATTGTTGCAAATACCATACATTTATGTTGTTTTGGATCAGTGATTTGGTTTGTTTTATCTTTACTTTTTTCTGCCTGGTGCTATTTCAGGACTATGAAGAAGAGAGAATAGAGAACAATAAAGAAGAAACTTGGGATTCAGAAGAGGAGGATGAGAGAAAAGTAGAGAAGAGCCCTACACCCATGAAGAAAGTTACAGGTGTGTTGTACTTGGTGTACACGCATTGATGAAGAGGCTGCAATGTTTACATTGAATTCTATAGGAATTTTGAAGGAAATGCTTTCATACAAATGATGAAGAAACCTGTTTATTCTTATTTATACGAAATTATCTCCCTCCCTTCCCATCTTTCTCTTCCCCCCTCTCCCCCCTCCCACCTCTCTCCCCCTTTCTCCCTTTCTCTCCAACTTTTTCCCTCTCCTGTCCTTGTCTCTCTCTTCATCTCCATCTTCCTCTCATTTTCCACTCCCTTCTCCCACTCACCTCCTCTCTATATCTATTTGTACTCTACCCAGAAAACTCCTTTCACTTTGTTGTGCAGCCACAGAGTTGTCTGTTGAAAGACCTGCCTCACATTACCCTGCTACCCCATACTCATCTTGTGCATCCTCCTTTACCCCCTCCCCACCTCCATTAGTCCAAGTAACTGCTCTCAATAACCAATAAACAGTCTTGATGCCACCACAAGAGTGTGTATTCAGATATCTGTGTGGTTGCATGCGTAATTTTTTTTACTTTTGCTCGAAAAAAGAATAAGAAGTCATATGGCTATGCGTGTCTATCCGCCACGTATCATTCTGCTATAGGTAAGTGCTTACCTTTAATTTATTCTATGAATATGACATTAAATCTGTGCATACAAAGTGATATGATGTTGTTGTTCTCTTAACAGTAGACAATATGTGTTAGCACAGCTTATGATGAATTATCACACAGGGAAGGCACATGTGCCCAAATTGTGTTTGTGATGTTAATAAACAAGTAACTCAAAGAACAGTTTAGGGCGAACATGTTGTTTCTGAACTCAATATGTGTATTGAGTGTTTTTCTTCATAATTATCATGGCAATTGGGGTATTTGTCATGACAGTGTATCATTAATTTTTGTCTCCTCAGCTAGCTGCTGTTGAGCCCTGTCCTCTATGGTGCCCTATAATTCCCTCACATCTGGTTTAGGTCAGCTTTCTTTCCCTCATACTACATGTGTGTTATTCCCTCCCCTATAATGTTGTTGTTCTTTTCTTCAGCCTGACTAACAGTTTGATGCAGCTTTTCATGCTAGTCTCTCCAGTGAAGACACCTTCATCTCTGAATACAGCCTACATACATTTGACCCTGCTTACTGCAGTAAAGCCTTGACCTCGATGTGCAATTTTTACATCCCCCCCCCCCCCCCACACACACACACACACACTTCCTTCCACTATTCAGCTGACAGTTCCTTGATGTGTCATGATATGTTCTATCAACTGATCCCTTCTTTTGGTATAAATTCCTTTTTCCACAATTTAACCCAATATATCTTCATTAGTTGTACAGTATAGCCGTCTAATGTTCAGCATTCTTCTGTAGCATCACATTTATGAAGCTTCTATTCTCTTCTTGTCTGACCTGCTTGTTGTCCATATTTCAGTTCCATACAAGGCTACAATCAACACAGATATTTTCACAAGACTTCCTTACACTTAAATTTATATTAGATGTTAACAGATTCATCTTTTTCAGAAATGCTTTTCTTGCTGTTGCCAGTCTACATCTAATACCTTACCTACTTTTACCGTCGTCAGTTATTTTGATGCCCAAAAAGCAGAACTCAGTTGCTGCTTTTAGTGCCTATTTTCTTGATCTAATTCCTTCAGCATTCCATGATTTACTTCAATTACGTGCCATTATCCCTGTTTTACTTTTGTTGATGTTCATCCTATAATATCTTTTCGAGACATTATCCATTCCATTCAACTGCTCTTCCTACTCTTTTACTATCTCTAACTGAATTACAATATTATTACTAAATCCAAAAGTTTTTATTTCTTCTCTGTGAAATTTAATCCCCACTCCAAATTTTTATTTGGCTTCCTTTACTGGGATACAACCCTATATCATTCCCTTCTCAACCACTGCTTCCCTATCACACCCCTTTGACTCTTAGAATTCCCTTCTGCTTGCTGTACAAGTCGTAAATAGTCTTCACTCCCTGTATTTTACCCCTGCTAACTTCAGAATTTCTAAGAGAGTATTCCAGTCAACATTGTCAAGGGATTTTTCTGTGTGTAAAAATGCTATAGAAGAAGGTTTTTCTTTCCTTGACCTATCTTCTGAAATACATTTCTCCAGAGCACAAATTGATCTTCCATAAATTCATCTTCTATCAGCTCTTCCATTCTTCTGCAAATAACTTATGGCAGTATTTTGCAACCATGACTTATTAAATAATAGTTCAGTAATACTCACACCTGTCAGTAAGTGCTGTCTTTGACATTGGAATTATTGAATTCTAAGGGTATTTCTCCTGTCTTGTGTATTCACCATTCCAAGTCGATAAGTTTTGTCATGGCTTGCTCCCACAAGGTCTCAATAATTTTTAGGAAATGTCATATATTGCAGAGACCTTGTTTTCAGTTAGGTCTTTCAGTATTCCATTGAATTCCTCTTGCAGATCATGTTTCCCAACTATCTTCATCAACTTCCTCTTCTGTTCGTATAATACTGCCACCTAGTTCATTTACCTTATACAGCGCTTCTAATATACATCATCTTTTCCTCCTTTGCTTAATACTGGCTTGGCTGCTGAATTCTTAGTATTCATACAGATTCCTCTCTTCTCCAAAGGTCTCTTTTAATTTTCTTACGGGCAGCCTCTACTTTCCCCTAGCTACACATGCTTCTATAGCCTTGCATTTGTGCTCTAGCCATTACTGCTTAGCAATTGTGTACTTTTTCAGTCTCGTTTTTTTTAGATATCTGTACTGTCTTTCATCTGTTTCATTTGCTGCATTTTTATATTTTACATTCATTATCTCATGCATTATCCAATTTCTACTGGGCTTTGTTTTTTTGACTATTTGATCATGTGCATCTTTTATTATTTCATCTCTGAAAGCTACCCATTCATCTTCTGTTGTGTTCCTTACCCTTGTATTCCTTTCCCTTGACATGCAAGGCTTATTCTGGCACCTTGTCAAGGATGCTATTGCAGTTAACTAATGCCACATTGTTATCTTGTGCTCCATCTGGAAGGATAAATGTTCTCTTCCGAGACTGATCTTATAGAGGAGTTCAGTTAATCTAAAAATCAACCTTGTGAATGCCACATGTACTCTGTTACCAAATAGCTGCTTCCTTTCTGTAGTGCACTACAGACCTTTTGAATTGAGGGGAGAGGGGGGGAGGGAGGGCTATGATTCTCCATCTGATAGAAGAGGTCAATAAATCCTCGTCTGAGAGCATCACAGAGTAGTTTGAGCCTCTGGTTTAAGCCCTCCGCACACTTCTAAACCATTGGACTGCAACAGGTTCTGGGAATGATGCTCAAATTGTGAGTTGTGCTTCCATTCCGTGTGCGAGGGTGGTGGTCTTCAGAAATTCTGTCATCTGTTTAAAGAAATTGAGAATGGCCTGAGGACTCAGGCAGGAAGTGTCATTAATGCTGGCATGAGCTGTAATTTGCATCTGGTTGTACCCAATGAATTCAGTAGCCGCAGCCAGAACCCCTTTATAATCACCCCACCCTTTTCCCCTAAGTTAGAGCTTGTGATGACCAGCATATTTACCCTCTGTGCTAGTCCAGAGTTAGCAGTAAAATTTGTAACAGACCTGGTAGTTGCTGCATCCCGTGCCGGCTCAAATGTGCTGTGAATGATGGACAGTACCTCATATCTGCCCTTGGCAGCAATGTGAAGGTTGTCAGCCATGGCCAATTCAATTCCTCATTGTTTCTGTACAGTGGTCAATTCTAGTGTCTACATGTGGCAAGCAAAGTTCCTGTCAGTTTTGCACTACACTGAACTATATAAAATAACACGAAAGAAAGTACTAACCCAAGTACTCAGAGACTAATTGAGAAACTGCAAGGAAACATCAACAAAAATAACGCATACTACATGACTACTGCACTGTATGTGATGCAAGCCATCATCAGGAGTACTACAATCTATAACTAATAAAAATGAGACTCGGTGTCTATAAGACACCAGTAGTGGCAATACCCCTAAAAACTTTAAGAATAAATGAAAGTGTAAGGTACTGCATGCTGCGCTGCACATAGGCAGACAGTAAAAACAAGATGATTATGTTGAGAAATAGTCAAGAGACCTACAAAGCACCATCACAGAATCCTTTCTAACATTCAGATATCTTTTAATCTGTAGCATTTTTGAAGGATTAAAAGAAAGTAGTCCTCGTATTGTATTTTATTTTATGTCTCACACTTAGTACCATGTATTGACACTCTGGTAAAAACCTCATAGAGACAATGTCCTCTCAAATTTAATCAGACTGAAAAGTTTTGATGTGACTTTTTTATTGTTCTCTGCTTTCCATTTAGAATGTTATGCCATTCAAAACATTGTGAGTAGCTACTCGGACATTCTCAGTTAATTGTAATGTTAAGTCTATGCCCATAAACACCTGCTATTGGCATTAACAAGAGCCAATGCATTTGTGTGAAACAGTTATCTTAGCATGAAAGGATGAACTCTTAGCATGAGTGAATGTAATATATAAACCTACATGTGTAAAGAAAATAGTTGTTACTGCAATCATGGCATACTGCTTGAGAGAAATACTTCACAGTAGTTGCGCAGAGGCTTTCAGAATCCATCTGAACATTTCTGCTTGATTTGTGTTTCTCAGAACAGCTAAATTTTTGTATTCTGAATAAATATAATATTTATGATACTGTATGAAAGGGAGAGATTGCTAATTACTACACTGAGTGGCGGAGATACACAGTGAATAAAGACTTCTAGAAGTTATTTAGCAGTTGGACTAAGTCCTTTGTCAGATGTAGTTGAAACACACATTTATTTTGTCTGCATCTGACAAAGGACTTAGTCCGGCAGCTAAATAATTTATAGCAGTCTTTATTAAATGTGCATGTCTTGCCAGTCAACAAATCTTTTATGTGGTGAGTAGTAATCTGTCCTTTCCATATTGTTGTCATTGCATCATAGATTTTTCCATTGTTTGATATTCCTGCATAATATGTACACTGACTGGCAATATTTGCTCCTTCAGTTTCTATTCCAGATGTTCGACATTCATCTGCAGACTGTAGGGATGAAGAGAAGGAAGACATATCTATAAATGAGGATTTGTGCCCCATAGACAACGAGTGTAAATTGGAAACACAGGTTGAACGAGTGGAACATGCATCGGAATCTATATCTGGTGAACCTGTAATGGTTCCAGAGACTCGTGATGGACGCGAAGTCCCCGTTCGAGAAACTGACGCTAGTGTTAGTGAAAGGGATGGAGAACGTCCAGTGACGTGGATGGCAGAAGTGAGTGTTGTACAGTCAACTGTGATATATGACCAGGCACCTGAAAACAATATAAAGGACAATGTAGCTAATGAAGACCCTGGGGATCATGGAGCAGCTGTGGTCAAGGAAGAACAACAGGTGGAGGAAGTGGAAGAAGTAGAGGAGGAGGAAGAGGAGGAGGTAGAAGAAGAAGAGGAAGATGAGGATGAGGATGAAGAACAGGCAGAATATGTAAGTGGAAAAGAAGCCAATCGAAGTGGAGAAACGGATTCAAAGGAGCACAGTACAGGAAGTAAAGGGAAGGAAAATGCTTTGAAAGAGGAACAAAAAGTACAAAGTAAGGTGTCATCTGATGAGGTAGATGTTTCTGAACCCAAAGGAGCAGGGCACACAGACGAGATGGGCCAAAGTGAAGAGGACGAGGCAGCACACGTCATCGTCAATGATGGGGCAGGCGATAACAACGTGTCCGACGGTGGCGGCGAGTCTAGTGCGGAAGGTGAAAGAGCTCCACCCGTGCCGAAACATAAAATTATTTTACGCCGCATACTCGTGCAGAGCGACACTGTGACAGAAAGTGAAGACATGGTGAGTGCCAGGGAAACAGTGGCACAGGAAGACGAAGCCGTGAAACGGGACACACCCGTCGGAGATAAGTGTGACGCTTTGAAAGGTGAGGCGGCGGCAAAGGGTGAAGGTGTCTCCAGGAGCGACGGCATCTCCAAGAGCGACCCTCTCACGCGGAGTGACATAGGTACCAAAAGTGAAGGTCTCTCGAAGAGTGACCCACTTACGAAAAGTAGTGAAGGTGTCAGTGCAAGTGAACGAGTTATACGAAGTGAGGAAGCAGACGGGGCAGCTCCGGAAATACCTGCCGCAGCACAGGACGCTGGTGGGAAGGAAGCAGGGAAGGGAGAACCGGCAGCAGCACTGAGCGAGAGGACTACGCAGAGCGAAGCCTCCGAGGTGACGGCCCAGAGCGACGAGTCGAGCCGCGAGGAGAGGGACGAGCCGGTACCGAGCGCCAGGTCTCTGCCGGTGGATGGAAAAGCTGCGGCCAGTCCTGTCAGGGCAGTGCATAGCGAAGAAGCAGGTGAGGCTCATTACCTTCATTCTTTCTTTGTTTTCAATATACAGCATTCCTGTTCTCATTTATATTTGATTTGTGTGGACATAAAAGTTTGAATTATGTGACATTTCACGCCTGTCGCACCTGCAAAATAACACTGAATAACACTGGCCATCTAGCTTCGGGTCTCTATCTAGTTGCATTTTTTTTTTTTTTTTTTTTTTCCTATAGTTACAACATAATAAATTTTCTTCTGGCAGAAAAGCTTCTATCCACAAATTAGCATGAATTCAGAAAGCATCGTTTATGTGAAACTATGTTTGCATTCTTTTCACAAGATATCCTGCAAATCATGGATGAAGGGCAACAGGTGGATTCCATATTCTTTGATTTCCAGAAAGCGTTTGACACAGTGCCCCACTGCATAACAAAAAATATTATTTATGAATATGGTATTTTGACATTTCTTTTGTAATATATAAATGTAATACCTGCTATTAAGAAGAATTTCTAGCGGAAAATTGGCTGTGGCTGAAACACATCATACAATTAAAAATAAATTATACAGAGTATCGGGTGTTACAATATGTCATTTCTGTGATTTATTAAAGCTGTGGAACACAATCAACAAAAAGTATTTTGGACTACAGAATAGCTTCCCAGATATGTGGGTGGCCCAAAGACTTGTTAAGTAATAGAACCCATTATCTTGTTCTCGATGGTGAGTGTTCATCAGAGATGAAGGCATCATCCGGTAGTGTGATAGGACTGCTCTTGTTCTCTGTATAAATAAATGATCTGACAGGTAGTGTGAGCAGTGATGTGCAGCTGTTTGCTCAGTAACTATAGGAGGATACAGGATGACTTGGATAGAATTTCTATTTGGTGTAAAGAATGGCAGCTTTCTCTGAATGTAGAAAAACATAAGTTACAGCAGATGAGTAGGAAAAATAATCATCTAATGTTTCGAATTCAGTATTAGTAGTATCCTGCTGGACACTGTGATGTTGATTAAATATCTAGGCATAATGTTACAAAGTAGGTGTGGTCAGTAATCAGGAAAGTGAATGGCAGGCTTGTTTATTGGGTCATTTTTAGAAAAAGTGTAGTACATCTGTGAAGAAAACTGCTTACAGAATGCTAGTGTCACTCATCCTTGAGTACTGCTCAAGAGTTTGGGGTCCCCACCCAGTCAGTTTAAAGGAAGACACTGAAGAAATTCAGATTTGTTACAAGTAAGTTGAGTCAACGCGTGAGTATTACGCAGATGCTTCATGGACTCAATTGGAGGGAAGATGACAGTCTTTTTATGAAACACCACTGATAAAATTTTGAGAACTGGCATTTAGAACTGAGTGCCAAATGCTTCTACTGCTGCTATTGTATATTTTGCATAAGGACCGCAGAGATAGAGGACGAGAAATTAGGGCTTATACAGAGACATACAGACAGTCACTATTTCCGGTCCTTCCCAGAGAGGTGTTCTTTGTTCTATCATTCAGATTTGCTTGACCACAGTGGAAGTATCTGTGCAATTTACTCTCTGTGTCATATAATGTCACACTGTTGTACACTTCCATAAAGTCATTGTGGACTGTTGCAGCATTGCCCCCTCTCCCAGCTCTAAAAAAAATCTCTTAACGCTCCACTTTGTTTGTGTGCTGTGGCTGTGGTACTATGACATGGTGAATTCAGTGTGTGTCAAGACTGGAAACATGTACTTGCACATAAAAATTGATTACATAACTGTATTTTTTCAAGGTGATCATTAAAGATTTGTGACAACCTCTTGTAGTTAAAAATAATAAAAAATGAAAAAAAGAGCAGGTATAAAATCCAATTAGAGTTCATAGCTGTGTTGAACACTTTTAGTTCAATTTCCATGTAGACTGCACAATGTACTGTGATATGTTTCAGCGTAGATGATGCATCAGATTTAGGTTGATACAACTTCTGGTACACTGCCGCATCAGTGGTTTGTATACTGCTACGTACAATACGTGAGAGCCACAAAGAGAGCTCTAGATTGATTAGTGAAAGAAAAGTGTAGTATGTATATTAGCTGTATGCTGAAGTTTGTCCTTAATTGTATCGAAAGGAAAAATCTCTTGGGAAAATTACAAAATTTCAAGGCAGAATTTCTCACCGGGCAAAATGTCAGTATTGCTGATACAGCCATTTGTACATCTGCATCTGCATCTATATCTGTACTTCACAAGATACCTTACAGTGTCTCACAGAGGGTACTTTCTCACCTTTCCTGCTCTAGTTGGAAATAGTTCCTGGGAAGAACAGTAGCTGAGCTTGAACCTTTCTAATTTTACGTTTGTGGTCTTTTCACAGTGTGTGCATAGGAGGAAGCAATGTATTGATTTACTCTTCTAGGAACATACGCTCTCAGGACTTAACAGTAAACCATACTGTGATGCAGAATACCTCCCATGCAACTTCTGCCACTGGAGTTGGCCAACTATCTCTTGTGATGCTTTCACTTACTAGCTGAACCTGTAACAAAACATGATGATCATCTTTGGATCTTCTCTATTTCCTGTATCCGTCCTGTTTGGTGTAGGTCCCAGACTGACAACAAATATTCAAACATTGGTCGAACAATGGTTTTGTAGTGGTTTTGTAGTGTATACACTGATGGAAATAAACATCACAACATCAAGAAACAGATAATATAGAGCAACAAAGTTTTGGGAAAACATCTCTCTCCGTAACATTTTAAGTGGTTAGCATTGCAAGATCACAGGTTAATGTAAGGGCGAGATAAGCATGCATTGTGTCATACAGATGTTGGATGTCAGTTTGTGGGGCAGAGTTCCATGCCTATTACACTTCGTCGGTCAATAAAGGGACAGTTAATGCTGTTTGTGAATGACACTGGAGTTGTCGTCCGACGGTGCCCCACGTGTCCTCTGTCAGAGACAGACGTGTCGATCGAGCAGGCCGAGGCATCGTGGTGACACTGTGTAGCGGATACTGGGTTATGACAGCAGTATGTGGGCGAGTGTTATCGTGTCGGGAAACACCCCCTGGAATGCTGTTCATGAATGGCAGCAAAACAGGCCGAATCACCAGATTGATGTATAAATTTGCAGTCAGGGTGCATGGAACAGCCACGGCGGTGCTCCTGCTGTCGTACAAAATCACACCCCAGACCGTAACTCCAGGTGTAAGTCCAGTCTGTCTAGCATGCAGACAGGTTGGTTGCAGGTAGTCACCCATCCTCTTCCTAACCAACAGATGGCCATCAGTGATAATGAGGCAGAACTGGCTTTCAGAAAACAGGACAGACCTCCTCCTGCCCTCCAATGAGCTCCCGCCTAACCACTGTGGTGCCAACTGCTGCTCAGATTGCTGCTGCAGATGCAGATGTGCCACAGCATTATGCCGAACATGACAGTCTTCCCTCTCGGTCATGCCACATGGCCATCCAGAGCTTTGTCTTCTCGTGACCGTACATACCTGTGACTGCTGCTGCCAGCAGTCGTATACAGTGGCTACATTCCTGCTGAGTCTGTATGAAAATATCGCAGAAGAAACATTCTGCTTCTCGTAGCCCTATTACACAGTCTCACTGAAACTCAGTGAGCTGTCGATAATGGTATCGTCGTTGTCTTAAAGTCATTCTTCACTAACATCGACACGCAATGTCCAATCTTAAAGGTATCAAATGCCCGTGACCACTACAGTGTATTTTTAAAGGCAGCCTGATTAGCATCCTTATAATGACGCCACTAACGCAACTCTTATCCGACTGGCACCAGATTCCAATAGACATCATCTTTCAGACATTGAAACGCAATGTCCAATCTTAAAGGTAACAAATTCCCACGACCACTACAGTGTATTATTTGAAGGCAGCCTGATTATCATCCTTATAATGACGGCACTAACACCACTCTTATCCGACTGGCACCAGATTCCAATAGACGTCATCTTTCAGACGTTGAAACATGTCTTCCAACTTTCATTTATCTCGTACAACTCCTTCATGGTGTTGCAATTTTTTTCCATCAGTGTATTTCAGAATCAAAGTTAGTCATCAATTGCACAATTAATTTTTTTGGCTATTTATGTAAATATGATTCATTTACTGTAAATAATCAATCTCTCAATCTGCGTTAATAATTATCACATAGAATACGTACATTTTTGGACATCTCGTGGCATTATGTTTCTTCGGAAGAAGGTATTGACGTCCGCTAAAGCAGAATGACCGATTAATCTGTTGGAACTGCTAAAGTGAAATAAAAATAATTGTGCAGCTGATAACTGAATTTGATTCTGAAATATCTTCTATGTGTTGAACTAAATTTTTACAGCCACCCTCTGCAATGCTCAATGGTCCCTGTCCGTCATTACATTAGGTTTGCCTGTCTTAGTTTAGCTGTGGTAGTTCTTCCTCATTTTGACCTCACAATCACATCACCAACAGCTGATATGGGTGGCAATTGAAAGGTTTAGATGTCCATGATGCATTTATTACTCAGGCGACAGCCAATGAGTAGTCCACATTCGAAGCCACTGAGCTGTCCTGACTGACCCATTCTGCTGTCACTGCGTCCTTACTGACTACACAATACTGCCTGCCTCCTTTCATAGTGCTGAGTCTGCCTCTCGTGACATCTGATGGTCAATTCTGCATTATGTAGGGGTGTCCAGATACTTCTTATCAGGTAGTGCACACCGCATAATTTAAATAAGGATAAGAACCATATTTCCTTGCACTTTGAAAGATGAGAAACTGGCATTTACATAAATTGAGTAATAGTTGATTTCTATTCCACATCAGTAATATGGTGCAGTATGTCTCTTGGACTGTTTTCTTCCCACAGTATTTGGTACACTTATAATAAAATATTAGTGCATATATTTTTAATCTTGTGGTTCCAGATTAGTACACAATGGCAATTATGCTTTTCACTAAAAATTTGACTCACAAACCTGCAAAGTGAAGCTGTGATGTTTCCAGGTTTCCAACAATCAATCAGAAATATAAAACAAAACAACATATCATCATTCAGTAATTAACTGAAAGTGCCCATCAGTGACCACATCTTCTGTTAACTAATTGAATTCTTATGTGTGATGAGCTTGTCCTTCACATTATTTATTATGAGTGTAAGAAATTCACACACCATTTATAATATGTAGCTAAGTTAGGGTTATCTGAGCAAACAAAAGTGATTACTATTACAAAAATAATGTGCTTTCACATATAGATTTGTATGGCAAAGAAAAAAACTGCAATTTTACACTTATCTTTGTAAAAATAGTACATTTATACAGTATAGTAGATAATAAAAATGAAACAAATGAAGCAAGCAAAAGGAAATAAAAATTTCTAAAAAGGAGATTGACAGGAATGACTAGAGAACAAATGTAAGAATATAGAAGCATATGTAACTAGGGGAAAGATAGCTACTACCTATAGTAAAATTAAAGAGCTGTTTGGAGAAAAGGAAAGCAGTTGTATGAATACCAAGAACTCAGATGGAAAACTAATACTAAGCAAAGCAGAGAAAGCTGAAAAGTGGAACTGGTATATGAAAGGGCTATGCAAGGTATATGCACTTGAAGGCAATATTATAGAGAGAGAAGAGGGTGTAGATGAAGATGGGATAGAAAGTATGACATATGATTCTGAGGGAAGAATTTGACAGAGTACTGAGAGACCTAGGATGAAACAAGGCTCCTGGAGTAGATGACATTCCCTCAAGACTTCTGATATCCTTGGGACAGCCAGTCTTAACAAAACTGTTCCACTTGGTATGCAAGACATAGGAGACATGCAAAATACCCTCAGACTTCAAGTAGAAGCCACTTCCAAAGAAAGCAGGTGCTGCCAGGCATGAAAATTACTGAACTATCAGTTTAGTAAGTCATCATTGGAAAGTAATAACACGAATTATTTACAGAATAATGGAAAAAATTGGTAGAAACTGACTTTGGGGAAGATCAGTTTGGATTTTGGAGAACTAAAGGAACATGCTTGCAGTACTGACCGTACGAATTATCTTAGAAGATAGCTTAAGGAAAGGCAAATCTAAAGTTATAGCTTTTTTTAGATTTGGAGAAAGCTTTTGACACTGTAAACTTGAATAAACTCTTTGAAATTCTGAACTTTTGTTTATGATTCACACTCTTTGGTGTTGCAGTTTTTTTTCCTGTCAGTGTATTTGTTTTATAAACCTCATTTTTTCTCATTAAAATAGATCCTACTTATATATTCAATCTTATCAGCAGTACTATCTGATTTTTTGCTTAACAATGGATGAATGATTTGTTTTGTACATTTCTGTCTTGAATATTATTTTTATTTTGTTGTCATTACAAGTACAATATACAAGGTTATTAAAAAAATACTTACAAACTGATACAGCATATCAGGCATACAGCATGAATCAGTAACCACATAGGAACCAGGGGTTGCAAAGGCTATCCAGGGCTACTAAATGGTATTGCAGCTATATAGTCACATGCTACAAATGGATACCCACTACAGGAGATGCTCAAAGTTTTGTCAAGATGAATCGAGATGCACCTAAAATCGATGCTGCGTTGAATGGTACTGCAGTCTCTCAAAGATTCCTGGTGTCTCTCAGAGACATCCTGCTGCCCCTCCATGCTGCCTGCTAGGTCCTCTGGCATGTAAAAGGTGTTTCATACGCAGCGCCTTTCAAATACCCCCACAGGAAAAAATCAGTTGGGGGCATATTGTGTGATTGTGGTGGCCATGCGTTTGACCCACCATGGCCAATCCAGTGGCCGAGAAACAATGCCTGCAATATGCCCTGACTTGTCTGCTGATATGTGCAGGGGCTCTGTTGTGCTGAAATTGAATGTGGCATCAAACAGGTGTGGGAACGTCATTCAGCATGTCCAGCAGAACCTCTTGCAGAAATACGAGATACGTGCTATCATCGAGTTGATTCATAACAATGTATGGTCCAATTAAGCAGTCTCCATCGATGCTAGTCCACATATTAAGAGTAAATTTGCATTGTGAGGCATGTGTACATGTAGCATGTGGGTCCACTTCCACCCACGTATGGAGGTTGTGAACATTCCTCACACCCTCAAGTGAGGGTGCAGCTTCATCATTGGAGAGGACACTCACTGTGAAGCTTCATTGTGCAGTGAGCTCCTACAGAAACCAGCCCACAAATCCCACGCACATGTTGTAGTCTATCAGTTGCAGTGCCTGGATGCGATGGAAATGAAACAGATGCAGTCCTTTGTCATGTACAATCCACCGGACGGAGGGTTGGCGGATATGAGTGGCTCGGGATACACCTTGTGTACTTGTTGATGCTGCACCCTTTTGAGAATGCTTTCTTTTGCTGCAACTGTCTGTTTTAATGATGGAGGTTGGCAGATAATGTGTAGCATGGCATCTTTTTATCTGGATGTATTGCACAATATAATTGCATGGCTTCTCGCTCATTGCAATTGGCCATGCCATAAATCAAATACATGCCAGCCATTTTGCAGTACATGTAACTAGCTGTCTTATTCCCAATGCTTCCACAGCATGAAAGGTCACGATCTCCATGCGCTCCCTTCGCGTTTGTGTAGCAATGCCCTCTCTGGGCTGTAGCAACATGGTGTTTGCAACCCCTGGTTGCTGTGCGATTTCTGATCCCTGTTGTGTGCCCGATGTGCTGTGTTAGTTTGTAAATGTTTTTACATTTTACAACCCTTGACGTGTAGGCTGCCCTGCATGACAGGAGTGTTGTATCGGAGTAGCACGTGTTTACCTTATTGATCTTTACCAATCTTATCGATGTTTTTTGAATCACACTGTATATATCTAGCTAATTTATAAACTGGACTCTGTTAACTGGCTTTCATTTGCTTAGGAGGCAACAGTGCTGCAGGACTAGCCCTAAGTAGAAGTGAGACTGTAGAAACTTCACCGGAAAGGGACATGGCCAATGGAACTGCATCAACGTCTGACAGCAGTCCACTCCCTAAACTGGTTCGGGTAAGCTTGCACTCTGGGCATATTCACTTCCACAAGTAAAAAAAAAAATATTAATTGATTATTTGTCTGATTTACCATTTGCAAAGTCAGCCAAGGTTTGCCACACACACACACACTGTCTCACACACACACACACACACACACACACACACACACACACACAAACACACACACACACACACACACACACACACACACACACTGTCTCTTTCTCTCTCTCCCTCTCTCTCTCTCTCTCTCTCTCACACACACACACACACACACACACACACACACACACAGCTGCCCCTGCCAATGTCTACCTGCAGTGTCATAGCTGGTGAGACTTTCATATTCTCTCACTCACAGTGTGCAGACTATTATTTCTAGAAAAAAAATGAACAGGTCCCTTATGTAGGAAATTTAATGCAGTTAAATTTTGTACAGGTGCTGAAGTCCACAGTTTTCAAGTCATGCAAAAGTGACCTTCAAATGCACCTCCACCAGTCAGGATTTCTGGTATGTTGTTCATGGCACTCCGTCCTACCATTGTACAAAAATTTCTGACTAAATGAGCTACTCCCAATATTCAACCTTTTTAGGTCTCTATTGACTGGACTATTAAACCACCATCATAGTCAGCTGTTTCATTATCATTATTAATTTAGACATCCCCTTGACAGTAATGAAAGAAAAATGACTTTTCTAAACGTTGAACTAATATTGTGTCGACAGTTCAGTCCAAATTTAACCCTTCCAAGCAACGAGGTTTCGTAGTCAGAAGGCTTGACTAATACAGTGATGGAATTGTTTATTTCCTACTGTTTAAATTCACAAAAATGTTAGGAAAAATTTATTTAAATGTCTATTTTACAATTTCTAAGGAATCAACTAAGCTGGTGACATAATAAGGCTAGTCAATGAAGATAAAAAAAGATCGAATGTGGGAAATAATGCACAGAGTCGCAAATTTTTGTGCAGGTGTGCTCCATCTCTAATGATGTATGTGCCAATGGGACAACATTAAACCGAAACCTATCTAGCTATATTTCTTCCATCTTATTCCAGGTAAAGAATATCAGAGATAGAGTCATTCTAAACTGCTTTGGACTTGGAGATGTATAGCATCTATCCATTTGTTTGTAGATGCACATGCATTATACTATTAAATTGACATTCTGGAACTTACATCAAACTCAGTCTTAATATGAACAATCTCTCATGCTTCTTTTCAATCTTAAGGTATTTTGGTATGTACTTTGATCATAAGCAAAAACTTACTCATTTTTGGTGTGTTGCCAAAGCTATGGAGTTGAGGGCTTGTGTGTGTGTGTGTGTGTGTGTGTGTGTGTGTGTGTGTGTGTGTGTGTGTATGTGTGTGTGTGTGTGTGTGTCTGTGTGTAAGAGAGGGACAGAGAGAGAGAGAGAGAGAGAGAACACAAATTTGTGTTATTTCTTTCTCAGAACATTGGCTCAGAAATGAAAACATGTGGCAGTCTAATACTTGTTAAGGAGGGCACCATATTCAGCAAGTGAAACAAAACTGACCACTTATATATTGAAAACACATTGAACACTGTACTGTATAAATCGTGCAGCATTATATAATAAGTCACTGTGACTGGAGCCAGTGGTCATAGCTGTGTGATTTGTGCTTGTGTGAATGTGTGTGCTACTTCAGAAGAATGTTAATGAAGTTTGTTTCATTTAAAAAACTGAGTTTTCACATAAAAATTTTGGAGCTATTACTTTTCAGCACTCCCTTGTGGTCAATCACACACTGCTCCTATGCAAGCTGAATGCTTACAGTATAAGAGGAGTGTGCAATGAATGGCTTCAGTCACATCTATCAAACAGAGGGCAGCTGGTAGAAATAACAACACATGAATGAAGAATAATCCATTTTGATATAGCATCAGTCACCTCAGGACTCCCACAGGGTCCGACCTTAGGCTCCCTTCTCTACCTTCTGTTTGTTAATGATCTCCCAGAGAACCTAGCCTCACCACTACCTGTGTTATTCACTGGTGATACAAACCTCCCATCTTCTAACATTTCCCCACAGTAAATGAGAGCTGACTTGATTGACAGCGGTGAAAAGCTCCTCTATTGGCTCTATGATTACTCAATGTGGTAAAACAGCTCATGTTGGCTTCTTCCTATCAAAGTACCATACAACACATATACAGAGTCCGCCAGAACAATGTATACACTCTTTGTCGGGCTCTATTGAGATATCAATATTGTTGTTTGATTTGGGTTACGAATGTGTTAGTACAGTCCTTGGCTCAACAGATGTTAGTAATTTCATATCGGTATTGAGAAAACAAGGTGGCTGTAGCACGCTTGACATTTGAGCATTGAAAATGTATTATGAAGTGATTTTTCAGGTTTGATAAGAGTTTGAAACAGAACTGCCAACCCACCTAACAATTAAACGCATCATTGGAAAGTTTGAATTGCATGGAATAATTTGTGATATTCACAATGGAAGATCAGGAAGACAGTGTACAGCTAAAAGTCCTGCTTTGTCGGCTCTTGTGCTGGAAACATTTCTTAATTCTCCACAGAAATCTGCTATGCAATGTGCGTGTGAAGTGGGGATTAACAGTACAAGTGTACGAAGAATTCTGAAAGCTGCAAAGTGGAAAGTTTAGATTCCATGATTAGTGCACGTGATTAAAGATGACGATCCTGATCGGCAAATGCAATTTTGCAAACGCTATCATCAAATGGTAACTGATGACAAAACAGTTTGTAACGAAGGTAGTGTGGAGTGACGAGGCACAATTTAAACTTAATGGAACCATGAATCAGCATAACAGTGTGTACTGGCACTGGAAAATCTGCACGTTTGTGTGGATAAAGGGGCCAATTTACCAGGAGTTCATGTGTGGGGAACTGTTAAACATAATGTCTCTCAACGTAAGCCACACACCCTGTAGGAACTTGGCCAGGAGATTACAGCTACATGTGCAGCGATCTCCACTGTAACACTGACTGATGTAGTTGCAGTGACTGCTCGTTGTTCTGTTAAATGTATAGCTACCAATTGTGAACATTTTGAACTTTTAAAGTAACCATGTGCTAAATTGAAGGTTGTGCAACACGTGTGATCAATTATTAAATGTAAAATAAACACATAAGTAATACTTTTCATTCCTTAAAATGTGTGTACATTTTTCTGTCAGAGTCTGTAGAACCATTAGTTATGAATAATAAAGCTATTGAGCAGTCCTGTGATACTAAATTCCTTGGGCCATGAGTAGAAAATACACTACCATGGAATACGTGCAAAATGGGTAGCCCTTGCTATGCCTTCAGAGTTGTCAGTCAAAGATATGATTTGACTAACATTAAAACTATGTACTTTGTTCTGGCTAATTCAGTCGTCTCATATGGCTTCCTGTTTGGGGATCAACACACAAGAATATATTTTTTATGTGAAAAGAAATCGTCAAGTTATTGCCACCACATGCACCAACCAAGCCAATCTTCAAAGAACTGGGAATATTACATGCCCTGTGCATAACATTCAAGAGACTATTTCATTTGTAAACAAGAATCTACATCTCTTTAAAACAAATAATGATGTTTAATAAAAGAAAACATGGTCCATAGTAGAATGTAATGTGGACAATCTTTACTTAAATTGTTCGATTAGCTAACTCTGACAGCTTGTCATTTTCAAGCATCTGTAAAACCAGTGTAGAAGAGTATTTAATTGGATGGATAAAATATCTACTCACCAAGTGGTGGCAGAACACACACGCATAAGACGGTTGTAATTGGCAAGCTTTTGGAGGCAGTGGCTCCTTCTTCAGGCAGGTGGTGAAGGAAAAGGACTGCAGAGGTCTAGGAAAAGGGGTAGATTTCAGGAAAGTCACCCAGAGCCACGGGTCTGGGGAGACTTACCGAACGGGATGAGAAGCAAAGACAAGAATCAGTCCTTCCTTTTCAGCCCGTACAGTAAGTCTCCCATGACCTGCAGTTCTCGGTGACTTTCCCGAAATCTACCCCTTTTCCTAGACCTCTCCAGTGCTTCTCCTGCACCCTTCTTCCTTCCCCTTCAACCCTTCAGTCTGATGAAGAAGCCAGTGGCTCCAAAAGCTTGCCAGTTTTTTTTCGTCCATACATTGTGAATGGGCCCACATTAACATGGCAACTTGAAATATCATATTGGGAACTCTACTGTAAGTACTACATCTTGACAACTAACAGCAGCTAATATTATGTTATCAAAGGCACACATATATCCTAACACTGTAGGGCTGTTGATGAAATATGACATAGGCACATTAAATCTATTTCTGGAATGCCAGACTTAGCTGATGTATTGTATGTCAGACAATCAGCAGCCAGAGACTACATAAGGGCATACAGATAGACATAATAAAATATTTCATATGGTACAGCAATATATGAAATAAGTACTAATTTCACAAAATATCGAAAGACGAACAATCCATTAATTACTGGCAAGCTGGACTTAACAATCACCTTATTTTGTAAGTCATCAGTGTCCGAAGACTATGTATAGACACACAGAAGCAAACCTATTGACTTTTATAGTCTTACAGTATTTAGATGCATGTGTATCTTTGACAACAAAATATCATCTGCTGTTAGTTAAGCTGTAGTACTTAGAACAAAGTCCATAGTATGATGTTTTAAAGTTGTCACATTAATTTCTATCCATTCACAATGTAAGGATGGAATATAAAGTGTACTTTTTACATGTAGTGAAAAATAATTTGACAATCGTGACATGTAATACACAATATTCCACATGCAAGTAGGAATTTTGCACAGTCATGTGAGATGTTTAATTAGTTACTTATATATGACAATATATGGGAAGGTATGCAGACAATGTGATACTCTCCCATGTTGTTTTTACAGACGCTTGTAAATGACAAGTCATCGAAATTAACTAATTGCACAATTTAAATGAAGATTGTCTACTTTACAGACTGCTACAAACCATGTTTTCTTTTATTAATTATTTAGACACAGTGAATCTCCACAGAAACAAAAAATTTTAAATAATGACGTGCATGACTGCTGCACCCATTCTACTGCTAAGCCAGGGTCTGAGTAAATACCATGAAAATTTGAGGCATATGGCCAGCACATTCTACAACAAATTACGTTGCTCAGCTAAAAATAATAACTTGTGCAGGAAGAATGTTACCAGTTTAATGCTCCAACATTGTTTTTATTCTGTTACTGAATTTGTGGGAAACAGTTTATGTCAGGTGTAACTTTAGTTTTGTTCTTAGTGTAATAATATTGAATGTTATGGAGTTCATCTCTGTGTTCACATTTTCCTGGAATTCTTACATTTGCCTTGCAGTACAACATATTCTTGCCATAAAATGTGACTGCATAATTATTGCACCACTAATGTTTATTTATGTTCATCTGACTAAACATTTGCAAGCACTGACTGTGTTTTAAAAAATAAACTGAAATACGTATGGTAAAATAAATACACCTGTCTTTATAGTTGCACACATGTATTTTAATTAAATAATTAGTCAGCAGTTATGGCCATGATAACGATACAAGTGAAGACAACATAAGTGTGGAGTAAAAGCTTTTGCTTTGTTTTACCTCGTAGGAGGGCCAGGGGAAGCCGGAAGACACGGTAGCGTGCACCACGACCGTGACCACGACCACCAGCAGTGGGACCAGCATCGACGTGGATGTGAGGAAGGAGGCGAACCTGCGGCTCAAGGAGAGGCTGCAGGAGATGGAGCGGCAGGCGGCCGAGACTGTCCGGCTGCACCGGGAGAAGCTTCAGGCGCAGGTGGATGCTGCTGTACAGGAGCTGGAGGCGGAGCAGGTACAGCTGAGAATTGCTCACACTTTACACACTGTCACTGAGCAAAATAATGTGGGAAGGCAGAGTAATGTGAGGAAATGGGGAAAATTTCATTGAAACTTAAAAGTACTTACCTTAAAAGACTGTGACTGTATTACCAATCTTGTGTCACTGCTTTGATCTTTTGTAATAGTTTGCCGCAGTTTTTATTGAAATTTAACATATAATGTAGTGTTTTGGGTTGTATTTAGTAACAAGCCTTTTCCCTGCATCTTCACTTGTGTAAATATTTGACATAAATGTTGCACACACCTCTTCCTCTTCCCATCTCTCTGTCCAGCTCATCCTCCCATCTCTCCCTGTCCATTTCCCCCTCCATACCCTCTCTGTTTCTCTGTATCCCCCCCCCCCCCCCCCCGCCCCCCCGCCCCCACACTATCCATCTCCTCCATCCCCCCTCTGTATGTCAATCTCCTCTTGCCTCCCCTCCCTATCCATTACTCCTCTTTCTACTTTCTCTGTTCCCTATCTTGCCTTTTTCTCTGTCCTCCTTCCTTCTCCCCTCTCTCTGTCCACCCTCTTCTGCCCCACTCTTTGGCCATCCCTTCCTGATCACCTTCTGTCCCTATCTGTCCTGTCCTGTAATCCATCCAAGTCCCTCCCCTCCTTTGTCTGTCTCAAACTTTCCCCACGCATGTCCACTCAACGCATATAGCCCTTGCAAAACAGGTATCTAAAGATGGCCAATACTACTCCCACAACACACTTGTCATGCTGGGCACCCTACACATTGGGGGCTCGAAAACGATTTTTTCCCTCTCTGACGTGTAAGCTGCCCTGCAAAGTAGATCGATAAGGTAAACACGTGCTACTCCGATACAACACTCCTGTCATGCAGGACAGCCTACATTTCAAGGGTTGTAAAACTGCTTCTTGCCCCTGATGTACAGACTGCACTGCAAAGCTGGCCAGTAAGACAGGCTAATACTATTCCCACACAAAATACCTGTCACACAGGGCATCTATACACCAGGGGCCAGGAAAAACACGCTTTTGCCCATATCTCCGCTCCTATTGGAGCTAAGATGTTAGAAACCCTGCAGTGCTTGATAATTGTGAGGCCTACTGTTTCTGTGCCAAATTTGGTTGAAACTGAACAAGGGGTTTGGGAGAGCTGCTGGACATAAAAAACACACATACACTCTGCTTTTATGTATATAACTGATTATACAAACCACTTATAATTAAAGTCACTGTTTATTAGATAATGATTTTAGTCTAACAGTACTTCAGTCCTCATTCACAATTGTCATTGTCTTTATAAAACTACTTTTACTCTTGTTAGTGTCCCTTTGAAATATTTCCCATGAAAATTCCTGAAGGCTAAATTAAACATCATGGCCTAGCAAGTGGACCATAGACTCCAGCCCCAGAGCTCCCACATTCGACCCTGGATAAGGGCAGGAATTCTTCCTCGTTCCAGACCATCTGTGATGGGCCCAAGTCTACTGATGCTGCTGTCAAATGAAAACTGAGGATCTTTCTCAGGTAGTTGGTGGAAAGTCTGCATTGTGTCTGCAGTAAAACCAATAGTTACAGGCTTTCACCATAGGCCTCAGGACAGTTAGGATGGGACACAGGGCAGCACAACATAGGCCAGGTTCACACAGGCAGCCAGCACAGCTACCGGTAACTGCCATACCACACTAACTCGAAGTTTGCAATTGCTAAGAATTCACTCTCAGAAGCACCATTCTGACTACAGTGAAATGTCTCACAGCTTGGAATCTGAACCTGGTTTTCACATTGAAGGTATGCTTCTGTTGTAGAATCTTTCAGGTTGTAAGAATAGAATAGTTGTTACTCACCGTATAGCAGAGATGCTGAGTCACAGATAGGACTATCTGCGACTCAGCATCTCTGCTATATGGTGAGCAGCAACTATCCTTTTCATAACTGTTACATTCCATCCAGGATTTTCCATTGTTGAGGTTCTAAGAAGAGCTTTTTGGCAAAGCAAATGCCTGAAAAAATGCAACTCTCACAGACAGTTTGTAGTGACATGATTTTTCTGACATTCAGCTTAAGAATTACTTTAGTTGTAACGGAAAACAAAATGATGAAGTTCTTAGGTTGACAAACAGCAGAATTTACCTAGAAACTTGTAACTGTTCATCACAAATGTAATTAAACATTGCATTGTTTTTCATATCTCTGTGGCATGTAAATACTATCATCAGAACCACTTTTATTGATTTTTCTTCTAAATGCCTTTCTGTGAAATTTGCACAGTTTCATCTGTGAAGCTTTGATTGACTAATGTGTAGCAGCTTAATTTCTTCCAGGTATTTCACTTCTGGTAAGTCCTACAAAAGTGTTGGTTGTAACTGCAGAATGAATGACAAAACAGTCTTGCAAATTGTTAGTGAAATAACATGTGCAGTATTTTCCCACCAGAGACAACTCAAGAAGCAAGGAAAAAATTTGGTTCATTGTTCAAAACTAGTGGATTTTTGACAGTGCTATGGCACAGTAGAGGCAAACATACGACTGTAATGAAACCAGCTAAGTCTGGACCCTCTTGTTATAACAGTCAAAATTATTTTTCTGTTGTAGTTAGATGGCAGTTGATGTGAACTATACTTTACTACAATTTATGTAGGCTCAGTGTGCCAATTTTTTGGTTAAAATGTATTTGCAAGTAGTTTGTTGGAGGCAAAAGTTAGTTACAGAACAGCCGAATTATCTGTACCAGAACAAATACATTATCAAATGGAAGTAGTGTTGTATACTCTAGTGGGGGATGAGGCATTTCCATTCCTTGAGAATACAATGCAATTTTTCTGTGCCTCTTCCTGATAAGTGGGGAACGGTGCAGCAGGTTGTCACAAGCATTACAAATGGTTGAATGTGCTTTTAGATTGTTGACAAATCAGTTTAGAGTGTTGAGGAAATCTTTAAAAATTGAAGGAGAGACTGAGTGACCTGTGTCATACAGAAGAGGTTCGTTACACCCTAGTTCTACCTGTTCCTCAGACATCATAACAGCTAGCTGTAGTGGCAGTCGGCTGCACGGGAGACAGGAAACTCTGCCACTGCCACAAGCCGTGTGCAGCCTGAGGTAAGTAACTGGGGCAGGTGGCAGGCCTACTCTTCAGTGTATGTACAGTAGGCTGCTCCACTATATATCAAAAGCTCACCACAACCACAGAAAACTAGGCTGCTCTCCACTGCCCTACCTGCATCCCCTTTTCATATTGTGCGCACACAATTGTTAGTATTAAACACATCAGCCACTTGAACGCAACTTCCTTCATAACTTCGTATTATGTTACCTTCCCCTGAATTCTTTAATTAACATGTTTCTCTTTATCACACTTCCTTTTCTGACCTTCTACCTCACTTTTAATTATCGTACCTGTTCAGAACAACACAGTTTCACTTGAGAGTCTCTCTACTTCCTCTGTACTTGACTCTCGGCTTCTACTTAATGGCTCTCAGAACCGCACTTGCACTCAACCTACCTTGTCAACATGACAGTGCCCGACGAATGTCTGCCTCCCAAAGAACTCAATACGGGAGCTTTACTAACATGCCACAGGTGATATGTGCATTCTCTCTTGAATTTTCACAGAGGTTCGAAGAATGATCTACAGACATGAGGTTACTCGTGTGGCTTTCAGAGGTCCAACCTCAATCCTACTGAGAACATCTGGGTTGCCCTCAAATGATATGTGTGTACTTTGCACCTGACCCTGGCCAGTCTCCTTGAGTTCTAGATAGAAGTTGAGTGGTCGTATATCAGGGTCAAGTTCTCAACAAAGCACTGTTATCAGTGGGTTGAAAGGGAGTTGTCATGTGCTTCTAGAAAAGCATCTCTAATTCATGGCTCATGAGTGGGTATACACGTTTGCTGTTGTTGATTTGGTTCTGTGATGTGCAATGTGCCATACTGAAATACAGATGATTAATTCTGAATACAACTTTGTATTTGCATGAACTTTTATGACACATCATCAGTTTTCATGTAGAAATAAACATGTAATTTTATTATTAAGTATACACTTGCTCTTGGCATCAAACCCCTTTTTTTAAATTTAATTTACAGAACAATGAGGACAATGATATTTTGTAACAGAAGAGGATATTTATAGAAATTCTTAAAGCCATCCATAACTAATGGTATTGAGAAGTGAACAAAATGATTTATGGATAAACATTCTATAACAGCTTCACAGATAGCTCAAGTTAAATGTAGAAGGAATTCCTGCAAGGAAGTATTGATTTCAACCACAAGATGGTCCACAGAACTGGTTTTGTTTTTACTGACCTCCTGGCAACGTACATTGTACACTGTGGTGAAAAAAGTCGTGGGATACCTCCTAATATTTTGTTGGACCTTCTTTTGCCCAGTGTAGTGCAGCAGCTCAACATAGCGTGGATTCAACAAGTCATTGGAAGTCACCTGCATAAATATTGAGCCATCGTGCCTCTATATTCCATAATTGTGAAAGTGTTGCTGTTGCAGGATTTTGTGCATGAACTGAGCTCTTGATTATGTCCTGTAAATGTTCGATGGGATTCATGTTGGCAATCTAGGTGGCCAAATCATTCACTTGAATTGTCCAGAATGTTCTTCAAACCAATCACGAACGATTGTGGCCCAATGACACGGCACATTGTCATCCATAAAAATTCCATTGTTGTTAGGAAACATGAAGTCTGGGAATGGCTGCAGATGGTCTCCAAGTAGTCGAACGTAATCATTTACAGTCAATGATCAGTTCAGTTGGACCAGAGAACCCGGTCCACCCATGTAAACACAACACACATCATTATGGAGTTACCACCAGCTTGTGCAATGCCTTCTTGACAACCTGGGTTCATGGCTTCATGGGATCTGCACCAGAGTTGAACCCTACCATCACCTCTTACCAACTGAAAACAGTACTCACCTGACCAGGCCATGGTTTACCAGTCATCTAGGGTCCAACCCATATGGCAAATAAAATTAATGCAAACAAGTACCCAAATTTGCAATTGAAACTGTAACAGTGGTACTTCTGAAATCACTATCTGATATGTGCTAATGCCATTTTCAACTGTTACATTTTTGTGCCTTTAATTTTGTAGTCACCCACTTCAACTGATTATCCACAAAACTGTTATACCTGAGGCTTTCCTGTCATAGTAATTATTTGGAAGTTTCATGGGTGTTGCACCAGATACTGTTGTTGGCATTTGAATAAGATGAGCATCTGCTTCATTGAAGTATTCTGCTGTTCCCATAACAACATTGAGTGCAATACGTGAGGACCTTTCCAGCATCCTCAGAGTTGTCCCTAGGGGGAAGCTCCCTGTCCAATAGTAAAATACCAATAAAATTCTGATTCTGTAAAGAATTGAACCACTGCATACAAAATAGCATAAGACATCTGATTATGGCAAGTTGAAAAAGAGAGAGGAAGAATATATATATATCTGTGTCTGTGTGTGTGTGTGTGTGTGTGTGTGTGTGTGTGTGTGTGTGTGTGTGTGTGAAATATTTCTCTCCTTCATACCTCCTTTGTTGCCACAGATGACGTGTCACTGATCTCATTTGTACTAAGATTGCAGTACACATGAGGTGTCCATTTGCTTCCACCACCCTGAGTGGAATGCACAACTTCTAATAAATGTTCACCAACCTGCAATCTTTGATAGTTGTTGCCCCCTTTAGGTCATGAATCCAGTATCTTGAGGCTGTAAGAAACTCTCAGCGAGGAGCTGTTATTTTAGAAATAACCGAATTTCCAATCAGTTTGTTTATATGGGGTGCCACTTGCTTTTTATTGGCAGAGCACGAGAAACTGCACAATTACATTCCACTTTAAAGCCACAAATAATTTCCATTCTTCAACAAAATAATGAACTGTGTATTTCCATAATAATTATCACACTGTTCTCAACTACATGTCCAAATAACCATACATTGCTAATGAAGTCTTAACTAACACTGATCATGGCAGACAACATGTCTGTCCTCTGACACTGCCGAACCAGTTATCATATTTACAAAGTAGCCATTGCAAATTAAGTCTGAATTGATACCGTTGCAGAGAACATGTCTGTCCTCTGTGACTGCCCAACCAGGTATGACCTTACAGCCAAACAACTTCATCCACCATCCAGGTTGGGCACGATCTGAAGATCACCGAAGTGCTTTGTCTGCTTTTTTGTTTAGCAGTTGTTTATTATTCTGCTGGTTATTAATACTTGTGAAATAATGGAATGACTGTATGCTATTGAGAATGCTTTAATTTGAAACAGAAGTAAATATGCTGTTTAGTTCATCTAGTATTGATAACAGAAGATTATCATTTTGGTGCGCAACTTCCGAATGCAGCACCCAATCGTGGAGAAGGACTGCAGTTTAGGCAGTCTTTCCTACAATACCCATACCGAGCAGACCATCTGCCTCCAGTGCCTCACACTACATTGCATCATCTTGTCGCTGCTGCCTTCTCAACTGCTCTGTAAAGAGCTTGTTGTATATGATGGCTGGAAAGCCAGAAATATTAAAAATTTACAAATAAGTTGTTGTTGTTGTAGTCTTCAGTACAGAGACTAGTTTGATGCAGCTCTCCATGCTACTCTATCCTGTGCAAGCTTCTTCATCCAGTACCTACTGCAACCTACCTCCTTCTGAATCTGTGTAGTGTATTCATTTCTTGGTCTCCCTCTGCGATTTTTACCCTCCACGCTGCCCTCCAATACTAAATTGGTAATCCCTTGATACCTCAAAATATGCCCTACCAACCAATCCCTTCTTCTGGTCAAGTTGTGCCACAAATTTCTCTTCTCTCCAATTCTGTTCAATACCTCCTCATTAGTTATGTGATCTTACCCATCTAATCTTCAGCATTCTTCTGTAGCACCACATTTCAAAAGCTTCTATTCTCTTCTTGTCTAAACTATTTATCGTACAGGTATCACTTCCTTACATGGCTACACTCCATACAAATACTTTCAGAAACAACTTCCTGACACTTAAATCTATGCTCAATGTTAACAAATTTCTCTTCTTCAAAAATGCTTTCCTCGCCATTGCCAGTCTACATTTTATATCCTTTCTACTTCGCCATCATCAGTTATTTTCTTCCCCAAATAGCAATACTCATTTACTACTTTAAGCGTCTTATTTCCTAATCTAATTCCTGCAGGATCACCCGATTTAATTCGACTACATTCCATTATTCTCGTTTTGCTTTTGTTGATGTTCATCTTATATTGTCCTTTCAAGACACTGTCCATTCCATTCAGCTGCTCTTCCAGGTCCTTTGCTGTTTCTGACAGAATTACATCGTCATCAGCGAACCTCAAAGTTTTTATTTCTTTCCCATGGATTTTAATACTTACTCTGAATTTGTCTTTTGTTTCCTTCACTTATTGCTCAATATACAGATTGAATAACATTGGGGAGAGGCTACAACCCTGTCTCACTCCCTTCCCAACCACTGCTTCCCTTTCATGTCCCACGACTCTTATAACTGCCATCTGGTTTCTGTACAAATTATAAATAGCCTTTCGTTCCCTGTATTTTACCCCTGAATTTGAAAGAGAGTATTCCAGTCAGCATTGTCAAAAGCTTTCTATAAGTCTACAAATGCTAGAAATGTAGGTTTGCCTTTCCTTAATCTACTTTCTAAGATAAGCCGTAGGGTCAGTATTGCCTCACGTGTTCCAACATATCTACGGAATCCAAACTGATCTTCCCCAAGGTCGGCTTCTACCAGTTTTTCCATTCATCTGTAAAGAATTCATGTTAATATTTTGCAGCAGTGGCTTATTAAACTGATACTTTGGTAATTTTCATATCTGTCAACACCTGCTTTCTTTGGGATTGGAATTATTATATTATTCTTGAAGTCTGGGGGTATTTCGCCTGTCTCATACATCTTGCTCACCAGATGGTAGAGTTTTGTCAGGACTGGCTCTCCCAAGGCTGCCAGTAGTTCTAATGGAATGTTGTCTACTCCCGGGGCCTTGTTTCGACTTTGGTCTTTCAGTGCTCTGTCAAACTCTTCACGCAGTATCATATCTCCCATTTCATCTTCATCTACATTCTCTTCCAGTTCTATAATATTGTCCTTAAGAACATCGCCTTGTATAGACCCTCTATATACTCCTTCCACCATTCTGCTTTCCCTTCTTTGCTTAGAACTAGGTTTCCATCTGAGCTCTTGATATTCATGCGAGTGGTTCTCTTTTCTCCAAAGGTCTCTTTAATTTTCCTGTAGGCAATATCTATCTTACCCCTAGTGAGATAAGCCTCTACATCCTTACATTTGTACTCTAGCCATCCCTGCTTAGCCATTTTGCACTTCCTGTCGATCTCATTTTTGAGACGTTTGTATTCCTTTTTGCCTGCTTCATTTACTGCATTTTTATATTTTCTCCTGTCATTAATTAAATTCAATATCTCTTCTGTTACCCAAGGATTTCTATTAGCCCTCGTCTTTTTACCTACTTGATCCTCTGCTGCCTTCACTATTTCGTCTCTCAAAGCTACCCATTCGTCTTCTACTGTATTTCTTTCCCCCATTCTTGTCAAACATTCCCTAATGCTCTCCCTGAAGTTCTCTACAACCTCTGGTTCTTTCAGTTTATCCAGGTCCCATCTCCTCAAATTCCCACCTTTTTTGCAGTTTCTTCAGTTTTAATCTGCAGTTCATAACCAATAGATTGTGGTCAGAGTCCACATCTGCCCCTGTAAAAGTCTTGCAATTTAAAACCTCATTCCTGAATCTCTGTCTTACCATTATATAATCTATCTGATACCTTTTCGTATCTCCAGGGTTCTTCCATGTATACAACCTTCTTTCATGATTCTTAAACCAAGTGTTAGCTATGATTATGTTGTGCTCTGTGCAAAATTCTACCAGGTGGCTTCCTCTTTCATTTCTGTCCCCCAATCCATATTCACCTACTATGTTTCCTTCTCTCCCTTTTCCTACACTCGAATTCCAGTCACCCATGACTATTAAATTTTCATCTCCCTTCACTATCTGAATAATTTCTTTTATCTCATCATACATTTCATCAATCTCTTCTTCATCTGCGGAGCTAACAAATAAGTTAAGTGTTAAATATTTGACATTGAACATGTAAGTGAGAGAAAGGTTAGAGAAGGTCTGAAATTACAAATGGTTCAAATGGCTCTAAACACTATGGGACTTAACATCTGAGATCATCAGTCCCCTAGACCTAGAACTACTTAAACCTAACTAACCTAAGGACATCACACACATCCATGCCCGAGGCAGGATTTGAACATGCAACTGTAGCTGCAGCGTGGTTCTGGACTGAAGCGCCTAGAACTACTCAGCTGCAGTGGCCGGCTGAAATTACATTTAAATGTTTTCATTAGCTCCTGAAGTGCTCTCATGAAATATTGGATGAGTATAGTCTGGGGAATTTGCTTTCCACTTTAAGAAAACCTACTTTTTCTTTCATCTTATTGTTTATTATATGATTAACTATGTGTTTGGCAATGATATGATTTTGCAGGTACATTCAGTGGTATAAATGGATACTCTCTGACAAATGTAGCGTGAGCAGTTAATAGTAAAGAAATAATAATTTAAATGTTGTGCCTGATATAGAAGTACTATTGCAGGAACAGCGAAAATGTAGAAAGCGAAGAATTTTTTTCCTTTCATCGCTTTTGATGATGGTGGTGGTGAGGGAGGAGGGGGGGATGTGGGCCGTTCTGAGGAAAAGTTTTGTAAAGGTCTGAAATTGTGTGTGAAATTTGCTGCAAGTTGTTAAGTGCTCTCATTCTTAAATACTTAATAAATAGTCTGGGTATTTTTGAGCTGTGTGTTATACTGCCTTTCCTAAATGTAATACTGTTTTACACTTTTAACACAGGTTTGTACCTCTTAATCAGTAGATTATGACAGCATTTAAAATTTTTGAATTCAGCCAATAATTATATGAAATATTGAAAATCAAAGTTTTGTTGCCCCTGGAAGGTGTTAGATAGGCAACCTGCAACTGGTTTTAATACACCATGTACCTTCTTAGCCGTTTAGTAATGGTGATCACTGAGAAGGAAAGATTGGCACACTGATAATGCAGTAGTTCAGTTTGTGAATATTATTATATTGAATTAGGCAACATGGATTAAAACTCAATGTTTTGTTTCTGTTAGGAACAAAGACTTTCAGAGCTGGCTGAACGACTGGCACTAAAGGAAGAAGTGGAACGAGAGAGGATTATCAGTGAATCCCGGTGTCGACTGGATGCTATCAGGGTCAACACAGAACAGCAGGAGCGTATTCTCAGGTAAAATGATGTGTAGTAATTATTTTACTTGTGGCTCACTACAACAACTGCTGAGAAGATTTTCAGTAGCTCTCAGATAACTCTATTGCCGGCACAAAACCATTGAGTGCTGTGTGGTCAATATAATGAGTGTGCACTGTCATCGAAATTCAAACTGTGATATTAGAGAAGGGAGAAAATTTTGCCATATGGCACATGAATGGCATCGATATTAATTGGAATTTGTTTTTGTTATTTTGGTTTGTTATTATTCAACAACAACAGCAGTAGCAGTAGCAGTAGTAGTAGTAGAAGTACTCATCTGTGGATCACTTTTACAAGGATATTGTATATGTTATGGTAAAATTGTTTTGCCTGCAGTTTCACCTGCATACACATACATCGCATACATTTCACAAAATTTTCACGTATTTCACATGTATTTGTATACATATTTCGTCTGTATCTCTAATGAATTTTGCCCTGCAGTTTCATCTGAATTCTGAAGAAACTTGTAACACTGCCAGTAACTGACTGTCGAAACGTATCTGTGGTACTGAATTGTATGGCATGATCTTTGGCCTCAAAATACAGTGTGGTTGATGTTTTGAACAACACAAATGAGAGAGATTGTGGTCCATAGTTTTAAAGCGTAGCATGTCAACTAATTGTAGGAAATAAATACCAACAGGCAATTTTTGGACATTTTTACATGTCGCCCATTCTGATCCTCAGTCCCATCCCAAGCGGTAGTAGGGGTATCTCTGTCTTTTTTATGCAAATACTGAGTCATGTACTTACCAGACTTGGTTGAAATTGCTTCTTGCATTCCTGAGCTATGCTTTTTATGTTACAGTCTTTCAGCCAAAACACTCTGCCATAAGGGTGCCAGGAGTGTCTTACCATCCCAGTTAATTTTTCTAGGTAACAAGCCATATGTGTTCTAGTTATATCGGGCATTACAGAGACATGCTGTTTTATCACCATCTTTACACCACATTAAATTGTTTCCTGAGTATCTCTGTGATGTATTTGCTGGGTAATGGCAATAATGTTAGATGGAGGTTAGGCTTCTAACATCAAAATGCATTTTTTCTGTTACCCATGCCTTGACTTGAAAATCTCTCTCTCTCTCTCTCTCTCTCTCTCTCTCTCTCTCTCCAAATCAACATTGAGCTATACCATGTACGCCTTTTATCATTGACTTCTCCTCTTTTTTGGCGTGTTGCTGGGTGCTGAAAATTCGCCAATATTCTACTTCTGTCCACACTACTAAATGAAAGAATTTTCTTCTTTCATAAACCTCATATTATACCAACTTTTTACACTCAGGAAACAAATATAGAATTTCTATGAGGGATCTTGTGATCACACAACTTGCACACTATGCATACAGCTACTGGTGACTTTGTTAAAATACTCAAAATCTTTTGTACATAATTGCTCTCAGATATCTTCAAATCTATGAAGGTGACTTTTTCAAGCTTTTTTGAGAATTGCATTGTACTGCTTTAGGAAAACTGCAAAGACATTATTTCATAGTGTGAAAACATAGTGCTGCACTGTTTCTTCATTTGCCTGTGTGTGTCTTGCACTGACGCAGCATCTGTTTGCCTGGGTGCTTTTTGCCATAACTACTTGTCGAGCACGTCCTTAGGATTGAAGCCTGTCATTTGTGTATCTAACCCTGACTACTTGGTATCTGGATCTTAATAGAGTATAGTTTTGCCACAGATTTGTCTTCACTTCTGATGCTTGCCTGTATCACATGAGGCTATTTCTCTTAAATTAATGGTGAATGCTGTCACTCCCATCTGTTGTTACCTTACATATTCATTGTACATACGGTACATCCTTGTACCTCCCATGGAACAACACAACATTTTCATTTTGTACAATAATGTAATTGAAATGTTAACTCAATTTGTGAAATAGTTTGGTTTATACAACTTCTCAAAGCAGTTGTCTCATATGTTTTAATGTTTTTGTGTCTGTTATTCACAAAGTTCGGATTTTATCTCGAGCAGTGAATGCTAAATATTATACTAATCACTTTTTGTCAACTGTGATTGTGTCAGTGTATGGCCTTCTTCTATGAATTGTGCAGATTCTGTCGGAAGATGAGAATTCAGCACAGTAATCATTTTTGTAAATAAACGTGGCCCTCTTCATAAAGACGTATGCAGTGTTTCCTTCAAGTATAATACAATAGTCTTCTCATGACAACAGATGATTCTGCAAGAACATTCCCAAGGATTTTCTTACTCAGAATGTGAATTTCACTGTCAACTTGACAGTTCTCAGTACTAATTACAGCACAGTTTTCTTTTGTCTTCCAAAGTCTTCTTCTGTTGCAATGGTTAGCGCACTGGACTGGCATTCAGGAGGATGATGGTTCAAACCTGCATCCAGCCACCCTGATTTAGGTTTTCTGTGATTTCGCTAAATTACATCAGGCAAGTTCTGGGATGATTCCTTTGAAAGGGCACGGCCAATTTCCTTCCCCTTTCTACCCTAATCTGAGCTTGTGCTCCATCCCTAATGACCTCATTGTCAACAGGACACTAATCTTTATGTGTGAAAATCTTTTTGTTATGCCTATCTGCGACTCAGCATCTCTGCTATATAGTGTCAGACAGTCGGTATGCTGGGTGAGGGAATTATCATCATGACAGATGCTCTGTCTTTGGGTGGCCAGACTACATGGGAGTGAGTTTTAGTGTGGCAGCTATCAAAATGCAGGGACTTCTGATTATTGGGCCTGGATAAGGTAGCTGAGCCAGTGTGTATGTATGTCTGTATGTATGTATGTACATATATGTGAGCATATGTTCCCAACAACTGTGAAGAAGGATTCATTCAAAAGCTATCAATGTTTGCAGCCTTGCTTGTGTGTCTATCAGTGACTCAGCTGCTGGGGTATATGTTGAGTTTCTGCCTTTACTCTTTCCATTATTTATATTCTATCAGGGACTTCCCTTTATTGTATCCATGTTGTTTCACAATGTCCTCATATGTGGACTGTGTGTGTAATGTACTGCTTTTCAATGGCAGTGCTCTGTCTTGTTATACTATACCCTAAGAAGTCACAGGTCATTGTGATGTAACACTGAAAGTAGATAAGTAGACATTTTTGTGAAATAGTTTCTCCATTACTTGATGGTATCCAATTAATGTATCATAAAAACAGTAAAACGTCTTGGCATAATCTTGGATAAGCATCTAAAGTGGAAAGAGCAAACCGTTGCAGCATGCGTATATGCAGTCCAGGAATGTGGACAAATATATGTACCTCATATTAAACAAACTGTAAAGAAGACACATTAAGTTTCAGACAGGCAGAATTAAAAGACACTTACATAAAGCTTTTAGCCACAGCCTTCATCAGCAGAAGATAGAGACATACCATTCACACACACAAGTAAAATGCGTTCTGGCCCAAGATGCTGGAGTTGGCGGTTCTGTGTGTGTCAGGTGTGCTTGTTTGTGTGTGAATGATGTGTGTGTCTCTCATTTACTGATGACAGCTATAGCTGAAAGGTTTATGTAAGTGCCTTTTAATTGTTCATGTCTGCATCTTGATAAGTAGCAATGTGTCTTTTTCTACATTGTTGATATTCCTATGTACAGTTCCCATTGTTTGATCAAATTAGATAAAGATTAGTCCACTTTTTTTCTGCTGTCAAAACTTTACTACTGTGATGTAGTTCATCACACCCCAGGTAGTGAAAATTCCATGAAATTGAGCTAGCTATGAGCTTCTTTTGTAAGATACATTTGTCACATTTGGTTTTTTCAGTGTGTGAGTCCCACCTATGCTTTTTTAGGGTGGATGTGACCAGAAAAGTGACATGATTTTTACATTCTCTGTTTACTTAATTGTGAATGGTGTCCTCAACACCTCTTCTCCTCACATATCAGATACCTATGATCATTGCATAACTGCTATACCAGATTAGATACATTCAGCATCTTGGCTGTACCTTTGCATAATGCTAAATCATTCTCCATATCCTTCTCTGTTTTAACCAAATGATTGTGGAGCAAATTATGCTGTAACCTGTCTCTTATTCAAAACCACTCTGCATTTGAGAGGAGATAAACCTTTATCTTTTATCATTGGCATAGTATCCCTCTCCACATACATCAGCTGCTTTCTTTCAGTCCAACAGGGAACCGGTATCTCTGTCGCATTGTAAACTGTCCATGCTCTTCTCACCCCTTCTGTTTTTGTTTACTCCCTTCCATTTAGTTTGCTAATTGTCCTCTATTAGTTCTCACTCTTCTTGTGACAGTGTACGGCAGCTGGCGAGACTTATTGGAATTGGGGTGATTTACTTATAAGAGAAAATCAACAGATAAAACAAACACACCTGTCAGGTAAGAATGGAAGGTCACAAGAGTGTGTACAGATGGTTAATCGCAGAAAACTGTGTGCGTGGTAGCTGCCTCAAATGCTTACTCCTACTATGAAACAGAGAAGATTGCAACACCAAAAACAAGAGAGTGCCAATCGAATTCTGCTACAAAGGATTACCAATGCTAAAAAAATTCAAGATGTTGCCATCAGCTGGCAAAGTCATGGTTTTAGTGTTCTGGGATGTCCAACACACCACCATAAACACTTGCAAGACCCTCAGAAAACTGAAAGTACAAATTCGAAGGGTTTGTCCACAGCTGGAGTACTCTCTCCACCAGCATGACAGTTCCAGGCCAGACACGAGCACTGCAACATCTGCAGCAATCCGATGCCTCAGGTTCACTGTCGTCAATCATCCTCCGTACACTCACACTTGCCCCACCCTATTTTCATCTGCTCCCAAAACTTAAAGAACACCTTTGAGAAGTTTATTTTGATAGTGATGAAGTGGTGCAAACAGAGGTGAGGTGGTGGCTCTGTCAACAAAGTCAAACATTCTACAGTGATGGTATCAACAAACTGGCCTCTCATTGGGAGAAATGTGATCATCACTAGGGTGACTGTGTTGAGAAGAAATATGTAGACATTAAGAATAAAAAGACAGAAATGTTCACCGTGTTGAGAAGAAATATGTAGACATTAAGAATAAAAAGATAGCATGTTCATAACATAGGTTTTATTCAAAAAGCTTCATGAGTTTTCACATAAAAAGTGGCATTACTTTTTAGTATACCCTGCATATGCACATGTGCGTTTGTGTGTGTGTGTGTGTGTGTGTGTGTGTGTGTGTGTGTGTGTGTGTGTGCACGTGCTATTATTGTTCATTATCATCATCATTACATATTCCTCATATATTATAAAAGTTATAATATTCACTCAATGATGATGCCTGGCTATATTTTTAAGACAGAAATAAATTCATAAATAGATAAATATTGTTACTGAACTTTAGGGCAGAGTGCGAAGTGAGGCTGCAGCAGCTAGAAGCAGACTGCAGGGCACGGCTGGAGGCATCGCAGCGGGCGCGCACCGAGGAGATGGCGAGGATAGAGGCGGAGGATGAGGCGCAGCTGCGGGAGGCGCGCGCACGGCTGGCTGCCAAGCAGGCGGAGCTGCAGCGGCAGGTGGACGCTGCAATTGCCGAGAGGGAGGCCCTCCTGGCCAAGCACAGAAAGGTATGTGGATGGCACCACTTTGTCACCTCACTGTATACAGATCAAAGTCACTGACTTACAGAACATGAGGCTTGTTATGAATGTACAGAAAAACTGCCTGCTAAGTTACTTTACAGTACTTCTTAATATACCATATATCCTTTGAACAAAAAATATCCCCAATGATTGGAAGAAAGCACAGGCACATCCATCTGCAATAAGAGTAACAGAAGTGATCCATAGAACTATCATCCAATCTCATTTGCAGCTGTAGAACCCTAGAACATACTATGAGCTCAAACACTGTGAGGTATCTTGATCAGAATGACCTCCTCCGTGCCGACCGACCCAGATTCTGAAAACAGTGATCGTGCGAAACCCAACTTGCACTTCTCTCACATGACATCCTGAAAGACACTGATTGAGGCAATCAGGTGAATGCAGGATTCCTCAGTTTCCAAAAAGTATTTGACTTGATACTGCTCTACACTTGTTACCAAAAGTATGATTCTATGCGGTACTGAGGGAAATTTGTGACTGCATTGAGGATTTATTGATACAGAGAGGATGGACCTATAATCTCAGAAGGAGTCGTTGACAGAAAAGAAATATATTGAGATATGTCCCAGCAAAGTGTGTTGGAACCATTGCTGCTCATGTTATATTAGTAAACTCGTAGGTAATGTTATAGTAAACTCTGATTCTTTGTAAGTAGCTATGTATAATGAAGCATTCTCTGAAAAATGATGCACAAATATCCATCCGTATCTTGATAAGATTAACAGTCATGGAAAGAATGCCAACTCGCTGTGAATGTTCAAAAATATAAAATTTTGCACTTCACAAAACAAAAAATGTAATATCCTATGAGTACAACATCAACAAGTCACAACTGCAGTTGGTCGACTCATATAAATACCTGAGTGTATCAGTTTGTAGGGATATGAAGAAGAATTACCACATATGCTCAGTCATAGATAAAGCTGTTGTGAGACTTCAGTTTGTTTGTGGAATACCTTAAAAAACTGGGAAAACACTATTATTTTGCTTACATGTAACCCATCGTAGAATACTCCTGAAGTGTGGGCGGCCCCTACCAGATGGGATTAACAGGGGATACCGAACGTATACAAAAAAGGACAAGGCAAAATCCTACAAGTTTGTTTGCCTAGCAGAGAAGCAACACAGAAATATTGAAAAGCCAAAACTGGCAGATTCCATTAATCCCACAAAATCCTACTTATTAAGTTTTGAGCGCCAGCAGTAAGTTGAGAGTCTAGATCTATTCTTTATCTCACATGTATCTCTCCCATAGGAATTGTGAAAACAGTATTAGACTAATTACAGCATGCACAAAGGACTTAACAGTCATTCTGCCTGTCCTCCATATGGAAAGAAACTCTAATGTGTTTACTACACTAAGTACCCTCTGCTATGCACTTCACAGCTGTTTGTGGAATATGTACATAAATGTAGAGGTAGAAGAGATCAAATAATTGAACTATGCTTTACATAATGTTAAAAATTCTTAACCTATAATGCCCAGCACAAATTGTGTGTTTCAGAATAGGGCTATCATCTCTTATGTGTAGTAGTATTATTTTATGTGTGTGTGTGTGTGTGTGTGTGTGTGTGTGTCTGTGTGTGTGTGTGTTTGTGTGTGTGTGCTTAGGAGAGGGAGGAGAGAGTCATTGAAATCGTTAAGCTTAAAACTGTATATGCTTGTAAAATGAAAGAGAAACCCTTAATGAATCATCTAAATGGTCAGTGTTTTGCCATATTTTCTGCTGAGAGTATGTATTATAATACAATAATTTGTTCCATACCATAGTGAGAGGTCACAATTATAAACCATGGAAAATGCAGATAACTAACTATTATCAAGTAGGAGTACTTCTGTACAATGATGGTACTGGTGTGTACATGTTTGCAACTTTTCTTGAAAATGGGGAACTGAACAGTTTATTGGTGGAAATAAATGTTCTGATTCATTTTGGCACAAACACTGTAAGGTTCTGTATCAAAAACAATAGCGTGTGGAGTCATGTAAAAAAATGTTTAAGAAGTGCATTTGATTGTAATGTTTGTTGGTTGATTGCAGCCACTTTCAGCATACTTGCAGATGTTGGCAATCTTTATTGCCTTTCATGGCTTCTCAAGCTCCAGGTCTGTCTCCCACTTAACAACTGTGTGTGTCCAGAAAGTAATATTTTTGTGAAAATTTTTCATATAGCTGTGAGCTCATCATTGCACATAGAAGCCAGGTTTTTTTTTTTTTTTTTTAATTTTACAAAAAATTATGTATATGGATCCATATTTGAACATGAATATTGTATATCAGCATTGAATATTGAGACTGTCATTCTTTTTATGCTAATTTTGATAGGGAATATAGTATTTTGTCAACTTTCTCTCAGTGCCGTACTTAAAGTCAGTGATCGTTGTACTGTGAAGAATGTCCCGTTTGAAATGTTGATATTGTACTCTACTTATATTACATTTGAGTGACCACATTCTAATATACTACATGGCAACTCAAAAGATTTTATTTGCTGCCTTAAAAACTACTAAAGTAAAACTTGTTCTCACACACAGTCAAAAATGGTTGAGAAAAATTTAAAATTTTCACCTGGAAGTCTCATGACTTTTGATGAAACAAAACTGCCATCCTGTTGTAGGTTTTGCTTTGGACGGCATTTTAATATTGTATTGTTATTCATGGCCACATATTGTGAAGTATAGGTGTAGAGCTTTGATCTCTGAGTGGGAAACATGAAGTGGTTTTCGTTTTGAAACTGTACACACACTGAAAATTTTTCCCACTAATGAAGCAGAATTTTGATAGAGGGTCCTTCAGAGACACTCCTACTACTTCACAATTTAATGAATATTTATTGTGATAATTCACACAGTTGTTATTTAAAGTTTTTAGAAAATGTATCAAATATTTCATATTTTTTAAAAGATTTGTTGCGACTACCAAAACTAAATTCAATTTCTGCCCAAAGCCCTCCAGCATGTCAGGTTTAACCATTATTAACCAATAAATCTGTTGTAAAAGGAAATTTATTACACCATTGTTTACCCATGTATGGCACAGAAACAAATATCAATGAACTGATAATTCTAAACAGCTGAGCAACTGTCATTTTACAATATGAGCCCAGATTCGCTCACGTATGTGCAGCCAGGTTATTGCCATGTGGCCACTGTAAGAAAAGCTGAGACAATTTAAGGGAGCAAGCCTCGCAAGTCCAAAGAGTATAAGCAGAGTTGTCTGTTTAAGATAATGAGACAATATTAGAGAAGGAAAGTTGCCACTCACCATGTAGTGGAGATGCTGAGTCGCAATAGGCACAACAAAAAGATTCACACAATTATAGCTTTCGGTCAGTAAGGTCTTTGTCAGCAGTAGACACACATAAACACACGCACGCGCGCACACACACTCATGCAAACGCAACTTGCACACACGTCTGCAGTCTCAGACAACTGAAACCACACTTGAGCAGCAGCACCAGTGCATGATGGGAGTGGCGACTGGGTGGGGGTATGGAAGAGGCTGGGACGGGGAGGGAGAAGGGATAGTATGGTGGGGGTGGTGGACCGTGAAGTGCTGCAGTTTAGATGGAGGGCAGGAGAGAAGGTGGGGAGGGGGGTAAGTAGTGGAAAGGAGAGCAATAAAAAGAAATTAAAAGACTGGGTGTGGCAGTGAAATGGCGCCTGTGTAGGGCTGGAATGAGAACAGGGAGGGGGCTGGATGGGTGAGAACAGTGACTAACGAAGGCTGAGGCGAGGAGGGTTATGGGAATGTAGGATGTACTGCAGGGATTTCCCTGCAGTACATCCTATGAAGATAGTGGAGAACACTATTACAGCAGAACTTCTGAAACTGTCTCAGTCAGAAATAAAAAAAAAGAGCTAAAATTAATCTTCGAGAAAATCTGGAAAACAAAAAAATCCCAAGAGAGTGGAAGGTAGCCTTGATATATCCACTAGACAAGAGAGGCAATAAACATGATGTTAACAACTACAGTGGAATTTTGTTGCTATCAGAAACATTATGGACAGTCATTTAGGTAAATATCAAGGTGGTTTTAGGAAGGGCGGACCATGTTCTGAACAAATATTTATTCTAAAGTCAATCATTCAATACAGATTACTGAATCCAAAAGATATTTTAGTAATGTTTGTTGTTTTCAAGATGGGTGTTAATTCTATTGACAGATAAAATACAGACAAAATAATCTGATAATTTGGTAAAGTCTAAATTAGCAAATATAATTTGTGAAACACTTAGCAGACACAGTACCTTAAGTGAAATTTATGGGAGAAATATGTCAACTCTTCAAAATAAATACAGACATATGGCAAGGTGATGCCCCATCATCATTTTTTAAAATTATTTTCTTAAAAAGTAGTGAAAATTTGGGATGAAAAACCAAATGAATGTATCATTTCACCAACAAGGTTGGAAAGAAGAAACAAAAATGCTGGAATAAATTATCTCACATTTGGAGATGACTTAGCAATACTCTCTGAAAATGAGACATCTGCTGTAACAGAAATTAATGTTTTAGAAGAAATTGCCAGTAGGACCGGCTTAAGAGTTCCTGCGGAGAAAACCATAATTTTTCAAACAATAAAAAGGCACCAAAATTTCTGAAAACAGATATTGGCTAAATCAAAAAGGTTAAAAATTTAAATATCTTGGGGAGATAACCCAAGAAAATGGTTTGGAAAAAGCTGCTAGATAGGAAAGGATATGTAAAATGGGAAGGCCATATTGTATAACCTACCCCTTTTACGACAAAAAAGGTCTATCAAAAATCAGGCATTACAGTACAGTAGTGAAGAGAATGTCTATACAGCAGTGAATGTCTAGCAGTACATTATCTCCGTCCAAACAGGCCTTGGAAGGCCCAACAGTACTGACCAGCCGCCGTGTCACCCTCAGCCCACGGGCATCACTGGATGCATGTCATCAGCACACCACTCTCCTGGTCGTATTTCAGTTTACGAGGCCGGAGTCACTACTTCTCAATCAAGTAGCTCCTCAGTTTGCCTCACAAGGGCTGAGTGCACCCTGCTTGCCAACAGCGCTCGACAGACCAGATGCTCACCCATCCAAGTGCTAGCCCAGCCCGACAGCACTTAACTTCAGTGATCTGATGGGAACCAGTAGCATTACATTATAATTTAGATAAATTAGAGATACTAGAAGGGCAACTCATTAGGAAAGTATTAGATCCATGAAAAAGGTGGAAGGTGGAGAATTTGGTGATAATGATTAGACCATGGGCCTTATGGTTAAACCCATTTTTTTCCTGAGTTCCTCATTGCAAATAAACTTGTACTTATGCCTTTCATGACCAATTAAACTCAAAACCTTTAATTTTATAGCACCTAAATCAGCCTATATTGACATTACTGTCTATTTTTGCTATAAAATCTTAAGAGGTTCCTATTTCCTTAAAATAACATACAATTTATGTAGTTTCAAAAGTTTAGAATTTGATATTTGAAGAATATTGAAGTCAAAATCTGTAGCTCATATAATCTTTAGCAACCACCTGTTTCCACAAAGAAAGATATTCAATGGCCTTGAATTGGCTTTAAAAAAACACATGGGGAAAGTTAAAGCTGCCTACAGACTGTAGCAAAAATAACAACTTCATCTCTCTCCTTAGTTATACATGGACTCTCATTGCAGGAAAGCGAGTCCATTGTCAAATTTTTATTATCCACTTGTCAAACAAAGCTAGTGATGGACGTATAAGTGTAACATATTTATTGTTCAAAATCATTTCTAGTTTAAAAGTGTGAATAGTTCAATGGAAGAAAATGCCGAAAACAGCTAGTTCAAAGTCTAGTCGTCTAAGACTGTGGCTACTAAAGTTTCCACACTATATGGCAGATGGGAAAATTACATTCTATCAAGGATGCCACAAAGAGGTTAGTTATGTTTTTATTCTTTTAGTTTTTCCTGCAATTTAGGATTTGTGAATTCCTTCTCACGTCTTTAGACACCAGAGGATTTGTGAAGCAAATTATATTGTAAATATTGTTTAAAAATATACAAAGAGACACTGTGACTCAACTGTTCATTCTTATTATAATTTTTAAGTTGCTGAGTTCAATTTTTATATGAAGGAAAAGTAAGCCATGTGAAAATGTCATACCTACAGGACAAAGCATAAATGCTTTTAAAATGATGCACTGAGTTTTGATTTTTTAAGTTCAGTGTTGTAACAAAACTCTATTAAGTGAACGGATAGCTAGAAAACTAAAACTGCTAAACTGTATTGTATGTTTTTTTAAAATTTATTTTTGCTAAAATTAGGTATCGGCATCTCTTAACAGTATCAAATACTTTTCATGCTCACTTCTATATAGCCTGTTGTGTATTTCTTCTATTAGGTTTCAAGTGATAAAAAGTCCCACTTAACCCAGCATGCAAGTGGAGCGTTACATAAGGCAAATTTTGAATGAACATAAAAATTGAATCAAGTGCTTTTAACAAAGACATCTGATGAATCCATCAAAAAGAACCAATTCTGCAATGACTTGTCATGCTATTGTGCCAACACACACCCCTTTTCAAAAACTAGAAAATCCTAATTTGAAAGTTTTCTTGAGAAGTACTGCCACCAGTCTGTTCCTGCTACTGTAAAAAAAAAAAAAAAAAAAAAAAATGTGGATTCATCTTACACTGATAAACTACACAGAATCCTAGAAGATATTGGGGACTCTTGCATATGCATTTCTGTTGATGAAACTACTGATAGTCTTGGCAAGTACCTTGCAAATATGAGAATGGGAAGTTAGATTTTTTGTATTTGTTCAAAACAGTTCCCTGAGACTAACCAGCAAGCAACTGCATACTTAGTCAACAATGGGCTGAAGGTGCTATATCCAAATATCATGGATGAAAACAAGATGCTTCTGCCCTTCACAGATGCCACTGCTTGTAAGATGGAGTGTTCAAATTGCTTAAAGTATTCTACTCTTTGGTGCTGAATGTAACATGTATAGCACATGGTATCAGTGGTATAGCAGAACAAGTAAGGTTAGAATTCCGTAAAGTAAATAAACTGATCTCCACAGTAAAGTAAGTCTTTGTTCAGGCATCATCGAGGATACAGGCATTCAAAGAACAACTTCTAGTTGTGTCCTTGCCGTGTGAACCTGTTGTTACCCACTGGAGCACTTGGTTAGCAGCAACGGAATACTACAGCATATATCTCTCAGCAGTCCAGGAGATAATTTAAAATCTATCTGAGCATGTTCTCTATGTAACTTCAGCAAAACAATTAAAGATCCCTCATTCCAATGGGACTTGGTTTATATTAAAGCCAACTACACATTTATGGCAAGAATCATTTTCAAATTAGAAGGCTCAGGGAGACCTATCTATGAGAACATCTTTTTACTAGAGGAAGTTAAAAAGAAATTAATAAAGTGTCAGGTTAAGTGGGAGAAAAAGTATGGGCAAAAACACAAAAGGTTTTTGCAGAAGAACACTGGCCAAAGGATTTGTGTGCAGCAGCACACATACTTAGTGGAAAATCCAGCTCCCCTAATTGCAGCATTCCTGTCCAACATCTAGCGAAAGGGAAGCATGCCCATCACGTCTGTTCATGTAGAAGGTTCTTTTTTAGCATATAAATTAGTACTGACTGACAAATTTACTGTGAAGCCAGCTATGGTCTAAATTTTTGAAACCACTGGTTTATCTGGTATTTATTGAATTACATATTACACGTATGTCAACATATGGCTGTACACTTTTCATGTCACATTTTATCTTGGAAAAACTAAAAAAGTTTGGGATTAGTTTGAACATTAAAGAGACACAATGTTTGCTGTGTTGTACTACAGAGCATATTTTTGTTTCCATTGTTTTTAATGAATAATAGTCTGCTCATATGTTGACACTGTGTGTTTTACATTATGTTTAGTTTTTCTGCATAACACTTTTTAGGGCCTATTTTAGATTTTATATAGCCTACAAGAGGTACTGAAAGAGCCTATTTTAGGTGCCTACAATGCATTTTTATGACCTAAAAAATCTGCAGTCTAGTAATGATGAAATTTATTGAAACATATAAAAAGTATCGGAAGTAATGAGATGAAGAAGAAATATTTTTTGGACATTTATATCATGGACATTTTGGACATTTACATCATGCAAGACAGTAGATTCAGCAAAAAGATGTTCAAATATTTGTGGGATGTGAAGTAAACAAGAAGTTGGGTCCAAGAAATAAAAAAGGATTTAGAAAAGAATAATATAAAAGCTGAAGAAACAACTGACAGATAAGCGTTTAGGGGAAAAGTATTGAATATGGAAGGATGCCAAGGTGAGAGAGTGAAAAAAACTGGTACGAAGTGGTCAGAAGACAGGGAGAAAAATAAAGTGAACACATGAAAGAGTGCTGGAAGAAAAGAAGAGAACAACAAATAAGCATGTCCTTGCATTGATACAATGGAGGAACCAGTCACTCAAGCACCACTTTTCTGGATGTTTTCTTCTTATGTTCTCTCTCAACTGCTTCAGCACATCACGATAGAACAATGCATTTATGCAGTGACGAGGAGGGATGACCTCGTTCTGGACAGTTACTCCCATGTCGAAGAAACAGATGAGAACCAATTTCACATTACTCTTCACTTGCCAGGCTTTCTTGACATAATGTGATGACGGACTCTTCTTTTGTGATAACTGCTTCAAAAGAAAGCCTGGTTCACTTTTAAGACTTTCCTGAATTTCTCTGGAGACTTGCATACGATACTGCTCATCACTGAGAATTTGCAGGACAAATGTTGCAGCAATTCATCAAGTGCTCAGATTGTCAGACAAAATCCTCTGACATGTCCCACAACACAACCCCACGATATATCCTATGTCTTGGGTATCTGCCTCATATCTTCCCGCACCTTATTCTGAACAGCAGAAACATTTTTCAGGAGTAATGCTGGTCAACAGCAGTCCTAAATGGGGATCATCATCGAATGGCATTCTGCCACCTTGAAAAAGTTCAAAACTGTCATAAGTTTGACTGTGAAGAAAACTGTTGCTGCAAATGCTCATTTTAACATGTTATGTGTATCTGCAGAGGTTTTTCTGAGTCTGAAAGTATATGCATACATATTGCTCCTGGACACCCATCATCATCATCAGTTTTACAAAACGTGTAACACACGAAACTAGGCACAAGCATCTAGAACACTGACTCATGAAGGCTGTATGAGGTACCACATGCCAGCATTTTGTTGCTGCCTTAACCTGAAGCACTCTTGCCTCCCTGTATCCTTTCAACTATCTTACCAAGCCAGTTACCGTGGGGCCTACAGTTTAATTGGACTCTGCAACTTGGCATTTTTTACATTAATTACTCATTGCAAGAGATGATAAGCTACAGATACATATTCCAGGACTGGCTGAGAACTGAACCACCAACCTTTGGATATATACTCTGACACTTTACCACCGTACTGATATACAACAATGCAAGAATTAAAATATAGATAAAATGACTCATACAGAGTTTTGTGCTTAAAAGTTAAGTCAGGTGGATGAAGACAAGTATGTTGTTGGAAACATAATGTTCAGGGATGTGTCAACCCGCCACTTAAGTGGCAAAATACACTTAATGGTTTGATTTGGCATAGTGAAAATTCATAGCAATCTTCCGTAAACATTTGTGACAGTGAAATACTTATCGTATTTTGTTGCTTACATGATTAGGAAGTTTGCGACGCTTTATTTTTATTCGCGACAGGGAACAGTCGCTCCATGTAGCTTGATATGGTGGAAAATTCCATAGACCATAAACAATAATGAAGATCATCATACACAATGTCAATAAAATGATGCTTTGCTGAGCTACCTAACAGAGACCGGCATTTCCTCATAGACTAATTTCCAGGCCTATTGAACAATATCAGTTTGCTGCACTGGCTATTATTGTTACATTAAAACCATCCTTTTATGTTATATTGTTCACTGTTATCCAGTTTTGGCTGTTGAAGCCATTCCCTAAAGCAGAGTATAACTTGTTAATGCACATACTTGGGTTGCATTCAGCTTACGTGTCTAAGTCCACAATTTTAGAAGCAGAGTGGGGGTGGTTGGATTGTAATCCAAATATGTACATTTAATGGGTTTACTCTGCACTTGAGCATGGTTTCAATATCCCAAACTATTCAGTATTTGGAATGTTTTCATTTATCTATTGTATGTTTCTTACCATGTCAAACTTCTCTCTCTGTTGGTCTCTGCAAACTGTGAATGCATAATTCTCAATAGTGGAAGTGCACAGAAATATGGAGTTGTAGGTATAGTTATTATAAAACAAACATAAGGTGTTGCTAATTATGAGCAGTTCATCCCAAAAAATATATAATTCTTTGATGATGCCGGATGTTAATCATAACACAATATTTCACAGCCCATTTACATATAAGTGCACCGTTGAAAGTCCAGTACGTAATTTTGTTCACCTGCCATTATCATTACATTTTACAGAGTTCTCATTAAATTCTGATAGTATTCCTGCATGGTACACTCTGCATAGGTTTTCAACATAGTCTGTGGTCTTGACTGACCTAAATATAACTTTGACCACAATGAACTACCACTAACTGCAACTGCGTCACAACTAACTCCTCCCAGCTCATGTCTGGGTATTTATAATCTCAAACATTAGCAAGAATGCCTCACTTCACAGTTTTTAGTGATTTACAAGAGAATGCTTCATTAATTAATGTTATTAAATAGAAAAGTGGAAACTCCAAGTTGGAATATCAACAATATATTGAAAAAGATAGTGTTATAATAGAGGGAAACATACCACGTAGGAAAAATATATCTAAAAACAAAGATGATGTGACTTACCAAATGAAAGTGCTGGCAGGTCAACAGACACACAAACGAACACAAACATACACACAAAATTCAAGCTTTCGCAACAAACTGTTACCTCATCAGGAAAGAGGGAACGAGAGGGAAAGACAAAAGGATGTGGGTTTTAAGGGAGAGGGTAAGGAGTCATTCCAATCCCAGGAGCAGAAAGACTTACCTTAGGGGGAAAAAAGGACGGGTATACAGTCGCGCGCACACACACACATATCCATCCACACATATACAGACACAAGCAGACATATTTAAAATTTAAAGTCTTTAAATATGTCTGCTTGTGTCTGTATATGTGTGGATGGATATGTGTGTGTGTGTGTGCGAGTGTATACCCGTCCTTTTTTCCCCCTAAGGTAAGTCTTTCTGCTCCTGGGATTGGAATGACTCCTTACCCTCTCCCTTGAAACCCACATCCTTTCGTCTTTCCCTCTCCTTCCCTCTTTCCTGATGAGGCAACAGTTTGTTGCGAAAGCTTGAATTTTGTGTGTATGTTTGTGTTCGTTTGTGTGTCTGTCGACCTGCCAGCACTTTCATTTGGTAAGTTACATCATCTTTGTTTTTAGAAAAAGATAGTGTGCTACTCACTGTAAAGATAACCTGTTGAGTTGCACACAGGCGCAATGAGAAGACACTTACACATTAGCTTTCAGCCAAAGCCTTTTGCAGGAAACACACACACACACACACACACACACACACACACACACACACACACATACACACACATGACCGCCATCTCCAGCAGCTCAGACCTGAATGCAACTGTCATGTAGAATGAAAGTAGCAATCTGGAGGGGCGGTGAGGGAAGAGAAAAGCACTATATAGTGGTGTGTACAGGGACTAGACTGCCAAAAGGCACAGCAACAGCATGCTGTTTGGCAGGGAGGTGGGGAGGGGGAGAGATGGAACAGGGAACGAAAAAGGAGACGAATGATGAAGGCGAAACATGGGCTGGTGCATTGGCAGAGGGAGGCACACAAACGGGGTGAGGTGACAAGAATAAGGAGGAAATGATAGAACAGAGAGGGTGGAAACTCCTGCTGCTTCCCTTTTGTGCCCTTTGACTCTTATAACTGTCTTCTGGTTTCTGTACAGATTGTAAATAGCCTTTTGCTCCCAGTATTTCTCCCCTGCCACTTTCAGAATTCGAAAGAGAGCATTCCGGTCAGCATTGTCAAATGCGTTCTCTAAATCTACAAATGCTATAAATGTAGGGTTATCCTACGTTAACCTCTCTTCTAAGATAAGTGATAGGGTCAGTGTTGCCCTGCATGTCCCTACATTTCTACGGAATCCAAACTGATCTTCCCCAAGGTCACCTTGTATCAGTTTTTCCATTCATCTGTGTAGAATTTGTGTGAGCATTGTGCAACTGAGACTTATTAAACTGATCGTTCAGTAATTCTCACACCTGTCAGCACTTGCTTTCTTTGGAACTGCCCTCAAGTACACTACCATTGTATAGACCCTCTATATATTGCTTCCACCTTTCTGCTTTCCCTTCTTTGCTTGGAACTGGTTTTCCCTCTGAGCTCTTGATATTCATACAGGTGGTTCTCTTTTGTCCAAAGGTATCTCTAATTGTCCAGTAGGTGTCATCTATCTTCCCCGTAATGATATATGCTTCTACATCCTTACATTTGCCCTCTAGCCATTCCTGCTTAGCCATTTTGCACTTCCTGTTGATCTTATTTTTGAGACTTTTGTATTCCTTTTCACCTGCTTCATTTAATGTTTTTATACATTTTCTCCTTTCATCAATTAATTTCAATATCTCTTGTGTTGCCCAAGAATTTCTGCTAGCCGTTGTCTTTTTACCTATTCTATCCTCTGCTGCCTTCACTATTTCATTTCTCAGAGCTACCCATTCTTCTTCTACTGTATTCCTTTTCCCTGTTCTTGTCAATCATTTCTTATCACTCCCTATGAAACTCTCTACTACCTTTTCTTCTCATCCCGTGTAATAAGTCTCACCTGACCCGTGATTCTAGGTGACTTTCCTGAAATCTCATCCTTTTCGTGGATCTTTCCAGTCCTTTTCCTTCACCCCTCTTCCTTCTCCTCAACACTTCTGCCTGAAGAAGGAGCCACTGGTTCCGAAAGCTTACCAATGACAACTGTCTTTTATGTGCGTGTTCTGCTGCCACTTGGTGAGTAGATTTTTTACCTATCCAGTTAAATTATTTTGTCCCTCCAACCTTTGGTTCTTTCAGCTTATCCAGGTCCCATCTCCTAGATTCATACCTTTTCGCAGTTTCTTCAGTTTTAATCTACAGTTCATAACCAATAAATTGTGGTCAGAGTCCACATCTGCCCCTGGAAATGTCTTACAGTTTAAAACTTGGTTCCCAAATCACCGTCTTACCATTAAATAATCAATCTGAGATCTTCCAGTGTCTCCAGGCCTGTTCCACATGTACAGCCTCCTTTCATGATTCTTAAACCAAGTGTTAGCTGTGATTAAGTCATGCTCTGTGCAAAATTCTACCAGGCAGCTTCCTCTTTCATTCCTTATTCCCAGTCCACATTCACATACTACTTTTTCTTCTCTTCCTTTTCCTACTATCGAATTCCAGTCCCCTATTACTATTAAATCTTCATCTCCCGTAACTATCTAAATAATTTTTTACTACTGTGGTAGGTGTGGGCTTTGTGTCTATCTTGGCTGCAATTATGCATTCACTATGCTGTTCGTAGTAGTTTATCCATGTCCCTATTTTTTATTCATTATTAAACGTACTCCTACATGACCCCTATTTGATTTTGTATTTATAACTGTATATTCAGCGGACCAAAAGTCCTGTTCCTCTTGTCATCGAACTTCACTAATTTCCACTATATCTAATTTTAACCTACCAATTTCCCTTTTAAGTTTTCTAGCCTACCTGCAATGATTAAGGGATCTCACATTCCGTGCTCTGATCTGTAGGATGCCAGTTTTGTTTCTCCTGATAATGACATCCTCCTGAGTAGTCTCTGCCTGGAGATCCGAATGGAGGAGTATTTTACTTCCGGAACATAGGGTTCTATGTATGAAATCAAGTAGGGGTAATGCAGGAGTAGGTTTAATAAAGCCAACACCTACCATATTAATACAAGTTTAGATGCCATCTAGCTCTGCAGATGATGAAGAGATGGAAGAAATGTATGATAAGATAAAAGAAATTATTGAGATGGTTAAGGGTGACAAATTTAATTGCAATGGGGGACTGGAATTCCATTGTAGAAAAAGGAAGAGAAGAAAAATTAATAGGTGAATATTGGTTGGGGGAAAGGAATGAAAGAGAAAGCCACCTGGTAGAATTTTGCATGGAGAATAATTTAATTATTGCTAACACTTGGTTTAAGACTCATAAAAGAAAGTTGTGTACGTGGAAGAAATCTGGAGTCACAGAAGATTCCAGTGGCAGATGTGGACTCTGATCACTATTTATTGGTTATGAACTGTAGAGTAAAGCCAAACAAATTGCAAAAAGATAGAAAATTAAGGAGATGGGTCCTGGATAAGTTGGAAGAATGAGAGATTGTTGAGTGTTTTAGAAGGAGCGTTAGGCAATAGTCGACAAGAATGGGTGAAAGATACCACCGAAAGGAAAGTTAAAGAGGCCTTTGGAGAAAAAAAGAAGTAGCTGTATAAATATCAAGAACTCAGATGGAAAACAAGCCCTAAGCAAAGAAGGGAAATGAAAGCTAGAAGGTGTTTGTAGAGGGTCTATACAAGGGAGATAAACATGAAGGCAATATTATAGAAATGGAAGAGGATGTAGATAAAGACATGAAGATGAGAGCAAAATGTGATACTGCAAGACGAATTTGACAGAGCACTGAAAAACCTAAGTCAAAACAAGACCCTGGCAGTAGACAACATTCTGTCAGAATTACTGATAGCCCTTGAAGAGCCAACCATAACAAAACTCTTCCATCTGGTGTGCAACATGAATGAAATAGGAAAAATACCTGGATTTTAAGGAGGATTTGATAATTCCAGTTCAAAAGAAGGCAATTGCTGACAGATGTGAAAATTACCGAAATATCAGTTTAATAATTCATGGTTGAAAAATACTAAAATGAAATATTTACAGAAGAATGGAGACATTGGTAGAAGCCAACCTGAGGAAGATCAGTTTGAATTCTGGAGGAGTGTAGGAACGCATGACGCAGTACTGATCCTACAACTTTTCATAGAAGATACATTTAAATAAAGCAAACCTACATTTATAGCATTTGTAGACTAGAGAAAGCATTTGACAGTGTTGACTGGCATACTCTCTTTGAAATTCTGAAGGTAGCAAGGGTTAAAACACAGGGAGCGAAAGGCTGTAACATGCTATAAAGTGTATAACATGCTCAGGAACCAGACGGCAGTCGTAAGAGTTGAGGGGCACTAATGGGAAACAGTGATTGAGAAGGGAGTGAGGCAGGGTTAGAGCCTATCCCTGATGTTATTCAGTTTTAACTTTGAGGAAACAGTTAAGGAAACCAAAGAAAACTTTGGAGTAGGAACTGAAGTTCAAGATGAAGAAATAAAAACTTTGAGGTTGTTTGATGATGGTATTGCAATTGTGTCAGAGACAGCAAAGGACTTTGAAGAGCAGTTGACGGAATGGACATTGTTTTTAAAGGCAGATATAAGATGAGTATCAACAAAAGCAAAACAAGAATAATGGAGTGTAGTTGAATCAAATCAGATGATTGTGAGTAAATTAGATTAGGAAACAAGACATTTACAGTAATAGATGAGTTTTGCTGTGTGGGCAGCAAAATAACTGATGATGGCCGAAGCAAAGAGGATATAAAATGTAGACTGACAATGGAAAGAAAAGCATTTCTGAAGAAGAGAAATTTGTTAGCATCAAATATAGACTTTAGTGTTAGGAAGTCCTTTCTGAAGATATTTATCTGGAGTGTAACCATGTACGGAAGTGAAACATGGATGAGAAACAGTTTAGACAAAAAGAGAATTGAAGCTTTTGAAATGTCCTGCTACAGAAGAATGCTGAAGATTAGACGGGTAGATCATACAAGTAATGAGGAGGTACTAAATAGAACTGGGGATAAAAAAAATTTATGGCACAGCCTGTCAAGAAGAAGGGATCAGTTGATAGGATACATTCTGAGACATTAAGGGCTCACCAATTTATTGGAGGGAAGTATGTGTCATAAAAATCATAGAGGGAGGCCAAGAAGTAAGCACAGTAAGCAAATTCAGAAGGATGTAGTTTGCAGTAGTTACACGGAAATGAAGCGGCTTGAACAGGGTAGAGTAGCGTGGAGGGCTGCATGAAACCAGTCTTTGGACTGAAGACCAAACAATAACAATTACAGTTGAACAGTTTCTTGATTCTTTTCCTTTACTTCTACTGTGAAACCTTGCTTCTTGCTAAATTCGATAATACAATGTCAATGGGAAGTATCCTGTAGCTTTCCATAAGTGAGTTTGTATCATAATATTGACATAGAATATTAAATTTTTTAAACCACCAAGAGACCATTGACTTTAGTATGCCACATAAATTTCAATTTGATACGTCTAACCTTTCACGAGGAAAATGAGTTTAAACAGACAGACAGACAGATGGATAGTACTTGACAAAATTTTTCGTCTGATATAATAACATATTAATAATTTTCGAATTTTTTCCTTTACTTGCACTGTGGAACCTTGCTTCTTGCCAAATTTCATGATTCTACAGGTTTTACTGATTGAGTTTACGAGTATCAAAGTTTGTGAAATAAATGAGCATATGTTTTGATTGCATTGCCTTAAGACCTTGGACCTTTTACACTCCCAAGGGACAGTAGATCTTAGTGTGTGACAGAGATTTGGAGTTGATGCAACTAGCTGTTCCCAAGAAAAAGGTGTCTTGACAGACAGACAGATGAAAAAAAGGCAAAACCCGTTTTTTGTGTGATATAATTACGAATGAACAATTTCTGGATTTTTTTCTTTACTGGTACTGTGAAACTATGCTTCTACCAAATTTAGTGATTCTAAGTCAATGAGAAGTACACTATAGGTTTTGAGGATTGAGTTCGTGAGTTTCAAAATATGTGAAATAAATAGCTGTATCTTTTGATTGCATTTACTTGGAAGCTTAAATTTTTTTCACCAACAAGGGCCCCGAGACCTCAATAACTGACAGAAATTTCAATTTGATTTGTGTACCTATTCTTGAGACCAATGGTTCTTAATGAACAGACAGACAGACAGACAGATGGATGGACAACAAAGTGATCCTAGATGGGTTTTGTTTTTACTGATTGAGGTACGGAACTATAAATAGGTAGCGAGCAGTTCAAGGATGTAACCACATTTCACTATCTTGGTACCATTGTGGCACAATACAGTAGATTCAATTCAATTCAGGATGCCTCAAGGAAATCAAGAGAAGAATAACAGTGGTCAAGAGCCCGCTCCAAAATAACAAGAACCTTCTACTGAACAAGCACATTAGCTTCAACACTAAGAAAAGATTTGTTAAGACCTTTGTGTGATGTGTCTTTACTTATGGATATGAAACCTGGACATTAGCAAAGTAGTGGAAATGTGGTTCTAGAGGATAATTACAAGAACTAGCTGGACCGACAGAAAAACGAATGAGATGGTTCTACAAAAAATACGAAAGAAGAAAGAACTGCTGAAAGTTGTAGGCCAGTGCAAAGCAAAACATGTTGGACACTTAATCATATATGATATTCTACTACAACACATTTTTGAAGGCAAGATCATAGGGAACAACTGAAGCGATGAACAGGACCATCCTATTTAAAAACATGATCAGTGAGATGAGATATTCTTCATACACAGAGATGAAGAGAACTGCTAGGGAGAGGAAGCTGTGGCTGCAGAGACGAGGCCTAGCCTTTTGATAGAAGAGGAATTACACAAGAAGAATGTTTTAAGTAAAACTAATTGCCAGAAGTGAGGTATTTTGACCTGTTTCAATTAAAATACCACGCCGGGGGGCCTGGGTTCAATTACCGGCTACGTCGGACATTTTCTCTGCTCTGGGACTGAGTGTTGTGCTGTCCTCATTATCATTTCATCATCATCAGTGGAAGGCAACGGGAAACCACCCCTGGAATCGCTTCCCTAGACGCTCGTGCAGTGGACCTCTCTGATGAGGCTTCCACCATGACATTCCCCAGGCATTTCTTAAAAAACATTATCAGAATTTAGAAGAGCAATGTTCTCACCTCAGGCTTTGCAGGATTAGTTAATATCTTGCAAAATGATTGTGCCAAGGAAATCGGAAAAATTAAGGCTGATGCAGTAGACAGTTGTTCCTACCATGCACCATTCGCAAATGGGACAGTGAAAGAAGGCAGTGGTACCAGGGGTGCCTTCTGTTACACACTGTAAGATGGCTGCTGGAGTATATATGTAAATGTAGAGATTATGACAGGTTGTTTTCGAAAAGTGTAACTAAGAATCCATAAAAAAAAAATAAAAAAAAATAAATAAATAAATAAATAAAAAAAAACCTTGCAACTTGGTGATGTGAAATTCATTTAATTTTGAGTTGAACTATAAGTGTTGCATTATCATGTGCAATTTAGTCCATTTAGATGAAATCAGTTTTCCTAGCCTCAGTGGTATTTATGGCTTTATGATTATCAGAATTTTCCTTTAATGTTCATGTTTAAAAATCCTCCAGAGTTGTACAGTTAAGTATTGACGGAAGTCCTTCTTGTCTCACAGTAAGCCCTAGTACTTGTGTGATGTAAGAGGTGATTCATTGTTGTTTGAGAAAGAAGGCATATTATTTTATCTTTTTTGTAAGGTAACTCAACTGCCAGTGTCAAGGAATTTGTAATCCGCATAAAACGTACTCGTTATTGTGACGACGCAGGAGTTAGCTGACCTGGAGAACGAAGTGCGGCCAGAGCAGTTGTCGGAGGAGCACAGGGAAGCCTTGGACAAGCTGCGTGCAGAGCAGGAGGCGGCCCTCGAGAGGATCAAGGCGCAGTTCCAGCACGAGGTGAGCTGCCAGTCATTGCATCCTGTGCCCACCAGATTTTGTGACATACTGTCCTTTTATGTAGCCTCAAAAATAAGGATATCTACATTTAGTTGCCTCACACAGCACACACTAATACCTCTAATTGAAACTAATAGTGTCACCAGCCTTACTGTAAAAGGTTCACCATGTGAGACGATGGTAATTTTGTAAAAACAAATAATTGTGCTCCTCTGAGTGTCTCAGAGATCCAGCACTCGTTCATATGAATGGCAAATTGCATGGATATCAGTGCAAGAAGACTAACAGGAATAAATAAAATTTGATGAACACCTCTTCTGTTCACTTATATCTACCATAAACAAAGATTACAGCACACATTTGACATACAGTGACAATGATTTTTACCTGAAACATTTAAAGAAGAAAAGCTTAACTATTAAGAATGCCATGCCAATATGAATTAAAAGTGAATTTCCATTGTTTATCTCAAATAATTCCTGTCTCCATACCTTCACACACATTGATGCATAATGCACAGCTTGGCCTATTTTATTTTATTTCATGTTATTTCAGTCTTGAAATCTTTGAGGCATGTATACTGTACTCTAGATGATGGACAAAATTTCACTAATTTAAACATTGTTACATTGAATATTATTTGCTACAGGCATTTTTATGATATTTGTATAAGCATGTTTTACAACAGAGAAAATTCTTTACATGGGCATTTTACACAATTTTCTTTTGTTATTTGGGCTATGTTTAACATATAACACAGTGCAATACAATACATTTAATGCAATTTGGCACTTTTGCACTCTCATTTTTCAATGCTTGTATGTACATATTCTTCAGGAGAGAGCTTCTTGGCATCAGATGTGCTTATATTTACAAATTCAGCAAGATACTTTGATACTGGGTAAAAACTATTTTCCAGAAGATATAAAGTTACAGATTTTTAAAGATGTGTATTTTATTAATGGCCTTAAGTGACTTCGCAACCTAGTAAACAGTGATATACACCTTTCTTGCACAGGGTGGTATAACAATGATTTCTGTGTATATCACTATTTGACTTTGTAAGGCATTCATGTACAGTTTTGTTTTAAATAAATACATTTTCCTTTTTAGCATGCTCCTTCTGACATACATGACAGCCTCAAGTGTATAGATACCTGGTAGATGTAGGATCCTAAGTTCTCTAAAAGAATAGTTTACATGATTTTTGGCTGTCTGCATTTTCATTGTCCTCATAATCTTTTTTTATTTCCAAAAAAATGATATGCTGCAAAGGGGAGTTACCCAGGATATTGTGCTGTATCTCAAAAGGGGAAGCATGTGAGCATAATGCACCACTCTAACTGTTTCAGCACTTGTTTAGTTTCATATGATTCTCATTGCATAGGTAATTTTAAGCAGTTTGGGATTCAAGCTGTGCATTTTTTGGTTTTCCATGGACATTTTGCTTTTAATGGATTTTTACTTTGCTGTGTGTGGAAGTATATGAGAACTGTTTTTTGAGGGTTTATCAGTATCTTATAGAGACTAAGAGCCTTTTAATTTTCACCTTCTATCAATACACAGGTGTTGTCTGTAGGTAGGACAGGTTCAGAGCATTAAACATGTAGAGGGAAGTCAGTTGTGAAAACTAAGAAGAGAAAGGGAACTAAAATTGAGCCTTGTGGTATGCCATGTGTTACTGTGGAAGATTTTGAGTGATAAATGTAGAGTTCATTTTTTTCCCATATGTTTAATCTCTGTTATCTGACAGTGATTTTGTAAGGAGGATTTCAGCCACTCCCTTGGCAGTGTCTTATACTGTAGCGCTCTAACTTCCTTAGAAGAATTGCATGATCTGTTAGACCAAAGGATTTGGTTAAATCTAGGAAAATCTCTGAAATGTTTCAGCAGTTATCCATTGCATTTAAAATACAATTTATGAGTATCACACTTCCCTCCTGGAAGCTAGTTGCAGCAACAGAAAGTTATTTCCCCTTGATACCTTACCTTTCACTTTCAGGACTGCATTTCTCTGCTTTGCACCACTGCAGGTAGAACTCCCAACCTATTCCTTTGTGCTGATTACCCACTTACTCTCCATATTCTCTCAGTGCAGTTTTCCAACCATGCGAGATTTACACCGACAGACTGCAGTTCTTCAGTGTTCCCATATCCTGATCACTTTTTGTCTTTTTACTGTTTTGCCTGGTTGTCTCACCAAGATCCTTAAAACTGTGTTCACTTGATCACTCAGCTCTCATCTACTACACTGTCACATTAGGTCCTACGATGTGAATTTCGTTATAGCTGTCATCCACAAATATTATCTTACAAAAGAAAAACAACACTTTGCCGGTAGGAACCCTAACCTGTCTGATGTTTACAAAAAGCCTCAGAGTTCCTGGAGCCATTACAATTACCATACCTACTCCAAATATCACATTGGCCTCACAGCAGATATTATCATAAATGGCTATATATTTTGTTGTGTCTGGGGTTCTGTAGGCTATTGTACATGAGCACTTAGGTAAGCCTGCCTTCTGGGGTCACTGTGGCCCTGCACAACACTCAAAGGTGACACTCTTTCACCGGGGGACTGATTGCTAGGGAGGTGGCCAAGGTGCACCTGCTGTTTTTCTCGCTGGCCTTTACTCAGAGTGTGAAAGGCACTGAGTTAAAAAATTTGATTAAGGTGCAACTAAATTAATCATCATCATTTGTCTTCTTGGCTGTCATCTGCCCAAGTTTGGAATTCGGAATTAAGATGCACTGTTAACAATAATTCATTTTAAAGGCTTGAATTGCTTTCCTGAGTCTAATATAATGTAGAAATGTGAGGAAAATATATCTATGAAGTAAAGCTACGAATTAAAAAACAAAAAAACAAAAAAAGGATGACTGAGTGATAGAACAGATCACCACAGGTGAGCAGTAAAAAGGCCCATAAGATGTGGAGTGGCTATTTTCTAAGCTTTCAAACTCATGTGCTTTTTAGAATGAAAAGTCTGAAATGTTGAAAGTTTACTGACCTGCCTCATCATCTTGACTCCACATCTGGTTAATGGCTGCTTAGTGTTATTAGGGAAGCAGATTTTTCAAGTTTATGAATATTTATTACCACTGCCTCTTGTTGATGATTATCAGAATTTTCCTTTGATGTTCATGTTTAAAAATCCTCCAGAGTTGTACAGTTAAGTATTGACTGAAGTCCTTACACTACCAGGTGTCAGGGACTCAGCCACATCTTCAGTCATACATGTAACTTAAAATAAAATAATACCTCTAAACTACAAAGCCATAAACAAACTAACAGTATTAGAAAAGAAGATAATTAGGGTCACATAAATCCATTGAGCATACCTCAAATATTAGGTCGAAGTGTCCATGTTGAAGCTAACTTGCAAAGTGACATATCTGCCATATGTGGCTAATCAGGTTGAATACCTGAATGTGCCTGTACAGCAAGCACTTTTCAGCTCTAACTGATGTCGGTCATCCTTACCGTGAAAATGCCGGCAAGAGGGCACAGAGTCTAAATAAACCAAATAAAGCTAGATTAAACATTATGTGGGAGGCAGAAAGGTTAAAACAGCTGGCTAAAAACTATATACTGTGTATCTGCGATTACAAAAGGACCAACTGCATACATTATTAGTTAGAGTTTTCCAATTTCCACGTTTTTGGCAGTCAAGTATTACTCGCTTTGCAGAACAATGAAGTTATTTTTGTCAGTTTAATAAAGAATGTTGGCTTTTATTTATCTTTTCCACTGAGGCATTCAGTTTATTTGAAATGAAGTGTTTCATTCCACACTATTGGCTGGTTTCAACTGCTTGCTGAATTTCACGTTTACATGTTCATTTCCTGGCACATACAAGCAATAGTAAAGAAACTATCATGAGATAATACAGTAGGGGTATTCCAAGAAAATATACATCCAAAAAACCACAACGAAAAGATTAATATCAGACTGGAGCCTACTTCAGCGGGAATATGGACATACAAATGTGCACTTTAAGCCGAATTATGCACTTTATTATGGTTTACAAAATTGCAATGCTCTTGGAGTATTCTCTGATGTCCTGTTTCTTTTATGACATCATGTAAGATCTCTTAATGCTTTATACGTACAAACATATGGGCTTCCTACATCATCGTCGCATCTGCACACACGCAGTAACGCCTGTTTTCTGGCGCTCTCTGGCAACTGCTGAATGAACCTATTTCTAACAGGTATCAGGAAAAATTGTGAATGGTAGTTTGAAAAGTGTTAATTTCAAAATAAGTTTCCTTTTATGCAAGATGGATTTTGTTTCATGTGAGAATGTGCAATGAATTTCTTTAATTACAGAGCGTTTGAGTCTCATTTAAAACTTAACATTTTGAGGACCGGCCACTTAGAAGAATGTCAAACCCATAAAACCGGACATGTATGTCATTATTAAAGTTTTACTGGGCATTTGTGTGATATATCTGTGAGAATAACACACACAGAAAAAGACCAATATTATAAGTGAAGGCTTAGCTCTTCTTGTAGCTTCTCTTATTAATCTTCAAGACCAATATTATATGAAGAAGCCCAGCTTTTCTTGTCGCTATACCATATATATTAATTTAAACCATTAACTTTTCCTATTTGTTTCTTCACACTACTTAACAGTGATGCTGCTATTGGCTGGCTGTCACGTGCGCTATGCCCTGAGTATGTGCTGTCATCGGCTGGTGAGATCATGTGACATGAGCTATGATTGGCTTACAAGAGGGCATCGCAGTCTCGATATTATTGCTTCAGAAATCAACATGCTGCTTTTGGTGGAACTTGAATTTATACTTTCGTAATATGAAAATATTCAATGTACATGTTGCACATTAAAGATCTTTCAAAAATGTGTTTTTCTGTAAAGTGCCGGAAAGTTCTATGTTGGTGTATAAAACTTTTACCATTCAAAGGGTTGATAAGTTTTACAGTTCTGAGGGAAAGAATACTGTTATAACCTTTAATCACCAATAAATGCGTGGATATTCAAACACACTCACTTAGAAACAATAGCTGGTTACATGATAACAACTCAGTATCTCTTATTCGACTCCCATGCCGTGACATGCGGCTGGCGCTGTTCATAGCTAGGTGGCGCTCCCGCGCTCAGCTGAGTTGCAGAGCGCCTCTATCGCTGTTTGCGCGTACTGTCATGGCGGCACAGTTAAATGTAATGGCACTGTCACAACACTTTTCCCCCCTTGAAAAAAAACACTCACTTCCTTGGAGACATGGACAGTGTGGAGACATCCATGGCCTCTTGTGAGGCCCCGAGAAGATCCCACAGAGAGACACGAGAGTATGGTCGAAAATGTCCAGGACGGAAGCTCGTGCGTGGAACGTGCCTCCTGGATGAGATGATGGGTGAAAACTCCGGGGCAGCATCCATAGGTGTCATGGACCTGGGGGTGTGCTTCAGCGAGATGGGTCCCGGAGAAGACAGTGTCGTGACTGGGGCCGGTTCCGGCATACTCGGAAGCGGTAGCAACGTCGGCTGCATCAACACGTACGGTAGATCGGCAGCAGCGACAGGACTGGCTTCTCGGGCTGGTGGAGGCGAAGGAAGGGGCGGTGGCACCGGCGTGGCCACCACTCGTGGGCGCATCTGGTCGTAATGGCGAACAACCATGCCGTCGTCCGTACGTATTTCAGAAAGCCGGCGGCTGCGAAGAACCTTGACCACCCCTGGAATCCATTTAGGGCGAGATCCATACCCTCGTGTCCACACGTCAGCGCCCACCGAGTATTTTCCCGCACTAGGAGACACAGCACAAGGCCTGACAGGGTGAAGCAGGTGCAGTGGAGTGCGCGGTTGGCGGCCATGCAGGAGTTCGGCAGGGCTGCGATCACCCAGAGGTGTGAAGCGATAAGAACTCAGAAATTGCAGCAGAGCGTCATCTGTGGAAAAATCACTAAGGAATTTTTTCATCTGGCTTTTGAAAGTGCGGACAAGGCCCTCGACCTTGCCATTCGATTGCGGATGGAAGGGCGGTGCTGTAACATGATGAATCCCTTGTCCAGTACAAAAATCACGGAAGGCCTGCGAAGAGAACTGAGGGCCATTGTCCGTGACGATCGTGGATGGAAGACCTTCTAGCGCAAAGATTTTGGACAAACCCAGCATCGTCACCGCAGTGGTGGGCGACAGACATTGAACAACAAACGGAAACTTCGAGAAGGTGTCAATCAACAGTAGCCAATAAGTACCGAGGAAGGGGCCGGCAATGTCAGCGTGCACCAGTTCCCATGGCTGCGCCGGATCAGGCCACGGAGAGGGCATTGTACGAGGTGCAGCCAGTTGTTGAGCACACTGACCACACGCAGCAGCCATGTGGACGATGTCCGAATCAATACTGGGCCAATAAACGTGCCTGCGGGCCAGGGACTTAGTCCGAGAAATACCCCAATGGCCTTCATGTAACAGTTTGAGAACATCTTTGCGAAGAGAGGCTGGCACCACGACCCGTGGAGATGCGCCATCCGTGGCCAGAAGAACAACACCATCACGAAGAGACAGACAAAGGCGCAAGGCATGGTAGTTGCGAAGGGGATCCGATGCCCGGCCCTTGGTCCTGTCCGGCCAACCCCGTTGAACAAAACCGATCACCTGATGCAGGACCGGATCCCGCGCAGTAGCCGATGTGACCTGCGAACCTGTAAGAGGAAAACCCTCAACCACACGACGTTCTTCCTCATCAATGTGGAAACAGAGTAGTTCATCACGATCAAAAACCGGGTCAGGGCCCATCGGCAATCGCGACAATGCGTCAGCGTTGGTGTGCAGGGCCGTGGGGCGATAGTGAATCTCATAGTGAAAACAAGACAAGTATAAGGCCCAACGTTGCAGGCGGTGAGCTGCCTTATCCGGAAGCGACGCTGATGGGCTGAACAGAGAGACCAGTGGCTTGTGGTCGGTGATGAGGTGAAACTTAGAATCATACAAAAAAACGCTGAACTTTTTTAGAGCATAAATGATAGTGAGCGCCTCCTTTTCGATTTGAGAGTAATGCCGTTGCGCATCGTTGAGGGTCTTGGAAGCATAGGCGATGGGTCGTTCCAACCCATCCTCATACCGATGGGCAAGAACAGCCCCTAAGCTATACTGTGACGCGTCAGTCGCCAGAACCAAGTGCTGAACCGGATGGAATTTGGCAAGACAAGGCGCCGACTGCAAATGAGCCTTCAGGCAGACAAAAGCCTGCTCACACTCGTCGGACCAACAGAAAGGGACGTTTTTGCATAACAGCTGATGCAGAGGATGAGCTACCGCCGCTGCGGATAGAATGAATTTGTGATAATAAGCAATCTTGCCTAGAAACGCCTGAAGTTCTTTGACTGTACACGGCCGGGGTAGAGCGTTAATGGCTGCAGTGTGCTGACATAGAGGATGTATACCCTCACGGGACAAGTGGAAACCAAGATACACAATGGAGGGTTGGAAGAACTGTGACTTGTGCAGATTGCACCTCAACCCAGCTGAATGCAAAACCTGAAACAGTCAACGCAAATTACGAAGGTGCTCCTCAGTGGAGGCCCCCATGACAAAAATGTCATCCAGATAGTTTATGCAGCCGGGAACGGAAGCTGTGAGCTGTTCCAAAAACCGCTGAAAAATGGCCGGCGCGCTAGCGACGCTAAATGGTAACCGCTGGTACTGATACAACCCAGAAGGAGTGTTGATGACGAGAAATTCCTTGGAAGAAGCATCCAACGGCAACTGATGGTACGCCTCCGATAAGTCAAGTTTGGAAAAGAACTGGCCCCCAGCGAGCTTGATAAATAACTCCTCAGGACGGGGAAGAGGGTAAGTGTCAATGAGGCTCTGAGCGTTGACAGTGGCTTTAAAATCACCACACAATCGCAGACTCCCGTTTGGTTTAGAAACCACCATGATTGGCGATGCCCATTCACTGGAGGTAACAGGAAGGAGAATCCCTGCAGCTGTTAACCTGTCTATCTCAGCCTTGACAGGTGCATGCAACGCCACCGGAATAGGGTGTGCCCGGAAAAACTTAGGGCGAGCTGTAGGTTTATGAGTAATGTGGGCTTCAAAATCCTCGGCACGACCCAGACCAGCATAGAACACGGACGAAAATTCAGAACACAATCCATCCAGCTGTTGATATGGAATATCCTCAGATATGAGGTGCACATCATCATCAATGGAGAACCCGAACAACTGGAAAGCATCATAACCGAACAGGTTTTCAGTGCCCGCATGATCCACCACATAAAACGTGAGGGGCCTAACAACAGATTTGTAGGCAGTGGAAGCATCAAACTGGCCAATGATAGGAATTTTCTGTTTATTATAAGTTCTCAGATTTTGCGTAACTGGAGACAAGGGAGGGGAGCCCAACTCCAAATACGTGCGAGAATTAATGAGAGTTACTGCAGAGCCAGTGTCCACTTGCATGCGAATGTCTTTATCCAGAACACGAACAGTAACAAACAACTTATTTGGTTGAGAAAGCACACAGTTAACATCCATGTCCGATGCCTCGTCCTCGTTGACAGGAACTTTAGGGGACTGACACACAGAAGCAATGTGGCCTTTTTTCCTACATGAATTACACGTGGCCCAACATTTTGGACACGCAGCCCTGTCATGCTGTACGAAACAACGTGGACACGAAGGAAGTGCGGAACGAACCTGCTTCTGTGGTTGCTGTTTTCGCTGGGAGCGTTGCGGCCCAACGCGATGTTGTTTACGCGAGTGAACCGCCGCCACATCTTCGTTCTCCTGTGAAACAGGCAAATTGTCCGTGTCGAAAGTTGACTGTACAGCGCCTACATCACACCACGCGTCTATTTGCGCGCCAGCAGTGTGAGACACTTGAAAGGATTGAGTGATGCTTAGAACTTCCGACAACAACAGGTTTGGCAGTTGTAGGGCACGTTGCCGAACTTCTTTATCAGGAGCAAGGCATAGAATAGCATCCCTAACCATTGAATCAGCATAAGACTCATGATGAGTGTCCGTGACAAACTGACATTTCCTACTCAGACCGTGTAGTTCAGCCGCCCAAGCCCGGTAAGATTGATGGGGCTGTTTACGACACCGGTAGAACGCCACGCGGGCGGCAATGACGTGGGTGTTTTTCCGGTAATAGTTAGACAATAAGTCACACATTTCTTGGAAGGACAGAGAGGCAGGTTCCCGCAGAGGGGCTAACTGAGATAGCAGCTGATAGATCCGTGGGGAAATCCAAGATAGAAATAACGACTTACACATAGGAGCATCAACAACGCCGAAAGCCAAGAAGTGTTGCCGCAAACGCTTCTCATAATCCTCCCAGTCTTCAGCGGCCTCGTCGTAAGGAGGGAATGGAGGTGGAGAAGAGGAAGACAGACGATGAGTAAGTGATGTCGACAATGCCTTAATAGCAGCCATCAGCTGTGTTTGTTGTTCAATGAGTGCTTGCATAAGCTGTTCCATGTCTGCCCCGTCACGAACACACAAATCCACAACGCAGTGAAAATATCCGACCTCGTCGCCAAAAAGTGTTATAACCTTTAATCGCCAATAATTGCGTGGATATTCAAACACACTCACTTAGAAACAATAGGTGGTTACATGATAACAACTCAGTATCTCTTATTCGACTCCCGTGCTGTGACATGCGGCTGGTGCTGTTCGTAGCTAGGTGGCGCTCCCGCGCTCAGCCGAGTTGCGGAGCGGCTCTATCGCCGTTTGCGCGTACTGTCGTGGCGGCACTGTCAAATGTCGTGGCACTGTCACAACAAATACTGTCACTTAACACGGAAGAAGTGTATTTTCACCCAGGAAAAACTATTTTTAACCGGAAGTTTTTTTTCCTTGTCTGCTTATACACCCTGTAGCTGCAGTGTAGTAGTGTCATGTTTCAGGTTTCAGTTTCTCAGTTAATCATATTTGGTTAATGGTTTTGTTGTTCCAGTTACTTGTTATCCAAATGCTGCCTTCAAGTGATAGTGCTATTTAATCAGTAGTCCTTTCATAAGTGCAGCTGTATGTTACATAGTTTTTAGCGTGATGTTTTCAGATTTCTGCCTCCCACATAGTGTCTAATCTGGCTTTATTTGGTTTATTTAGACTCCCTGCCCTCTCAATGGCACTTTGAGGATAAGGTTGACAGATATCAGTTACAGTTGAAAGGTGCTTGTTGTTCGGATACATTTGGGTATTCAGCCTGATGAGCCGTGTACTGCAAATGTGTTGCCTTGCAAGATAGCTTTGATGTGGACACTTTGATCTACTACTTATAGGTATGCTCAGTGGAGAGGATTTATGGGTGCCCAATGATCTATATTCTCTATTACTGTTAGGTTTTTTGGTTTTTGCTGTTTAGAGATACCTTTTTTGTTTTAACTGACAGATATACCTGAAGATGGGGCTGATTCCCAGAAACACGGTAGTGTAAAGACTTCAGTCAATAATTAACTGTATAACAGTTGTGGATGTTCTGTCAGAAAAAAAATTAGATTTTATACCATTAACATCATACTTCTAGTAATACATATCAGTAAACTCGCCAAGACTACAGTAGTCTAAATTACAGAAATATGTCATCCACACTCAATAAATGTCAAACGAAAACTCTACACAAATGACTGTTCATTGCTGGCAGTGCTAATGTTTGATTACATACATTTGACTACATCCACTGTAACTCATTGCAGACTAACATTAGAATTGTACTCTTTGAATGCTGAATAAGATCTAACTATAAACAACTGACTACAGGGTGGCCCAAAAAGGATGGTCACATTTTAAATAACTATAACTCCATCAGTTTTACAAATTAATTTTATTCAATTACGTAACTAAATGCTCCCAGGCACCCAATTACAAGAACTAACCACAAAAAATCATGTACGGAAAATGACTTCCGGAAGATGGTGTCCTTCCTCGGTGATGCATTCCACAAGTCTTTCCTCGAAATTTTCCATCACTTTCACTACTGTTTCTTCTTGAATTGCCATAATTTCTGCACTGATTGCCTCCTTCAGATCAATTAAGTTTCGGGGCTTCTTTACGTAGACTTTTGACTTTAGGTATCCCCAAAGAAAAAAATCACAGGCTGAGAGGTCAGGTGATCTCGCGGGCCAGTGGACATCTCCAAAACGCGAGATGATGTGGTGGGGGAACATCCGCCTTAAAACACACATGGAGTCATTGGCTGTGTGGGCCGTGGCCCCGTCCTGTTGAAACCAAATTCGATCTCGATTTACATGTAACTCTCGCAGTTTCGGCACCAAAAAGCTACGTAGCATGTTAACGTAACGTTTCGAGTTCACTGTGACTGTAGCGTTGTTCTCCTCAAAAAAATAAGGACCAACAATCCCCAATCTTGAAATTCCACACCAGACTGTTACCTTAGCACTATGAAGAGGCTTTTGGTGCAATTCTCTGGGATTATCTGCTGCCCAATACCTGCAGTTTTGTTTATTGACATAGCCGTCTAAATGGAAATGGGCTTCATCTGACATAAGAAGCACAACATCATTATTAGAGTACAAAATGTCAAGCATTGATTCACAAAATCGTCTTCGCTGCTCAAAATCACGATCATACAGCTTTTGCGTGATCATAATTTTGTATGGGTGAAACTGTAACTCACGGCTTAAAATACGCTGCAACGAACTACGGCTGAGGCCTAAAGTTTGAGCACGACGCCTAGTGGAACGACGCGGGCTTTGCAGCACTGACGCTCTAACATCATCAATGTTCTGTGGAGTAACTGCCGTACGTGTACGCCCTGTAGATTTACCACTTTTGACAGACCCTGTTGTCCGGAATGCAGTCACCCAACGTGATATGGATCTGCGATCTGGAATGGGTCCATCACGCGCTACACCAAAACGTTGTCGAAACAATCGTTGCACAGTAATAAACGATTCATCATTTCTGAAAAACTGTTCCACAGCAAAAACACGATGCTCGACCGTCCACTGCGCCATCTCGTGGCAAACTGGGTGTAATGGCCAACTTGCAGACGGCCGGCAGTGGTCCCCCCTCCTCACCTTTCAATGGTACTACGCAGTTCAAATCCGACCATCCTTTTTGGGCCACCCAGTACATAGTGATGACTATCAAGGAACTTTACATGATGAAGGCTAGACAAGGGGTGCCTTTGGCTTTGTACATAGTACCCACTGAAAGACACACATAGGACAGTTATCACAAAATGTTAAAGTATTAAATTATTACACTTTCAATATAAATGTAAAAGAAGGGATTGACAGTTAATATGTACATGAATCAGAAAAATAACTTATTTTGTTTCACAATGAGATAGATATTCTTCAAATTGGATAAATAATAGGTTTTGTTTTATGTAGCAGAATTGTGCATGTGGATGTTTATCACCAGGATTTAGCAAAGCCCACAAAGAAGATTCTGGCAACTAAACTTTTTGTAAATGAAATTTCTATTAATTAACAAGCTATTCTTTTAAAAGTATAAATTTTTGGAAACAGAGAAATCAGAGCTACAATATGATGACATTGGCTCTAAATTTGTGATATTTCTTTAAATAAAATGTTCTTACATGCACTATTTATACTTCTGTTGTCAGCAGCTCATAAACTATACACTATATAATAAAATATTGAAAATTACTGCTTAATATTCTTTAGGATATCTTGATATCAGCATAACTATATGTTGTGTGTTTGGCAGTTCAACAAAATGCATATCATTTAATATTTGACATATGAAATGTTAAGGAATTGCCTTGCTGAGTTGATATCTTTGAAACTAGGAGATATTTTGTTTTAGTGAGTGACTGAAAATTCTAAGGAAGGAATCACTATTGGCACCTTCATAAAAAGAATTTGGTGTACATTCATGCTGTTCTACAGGAGGAAGCTGTGCGACAAGAACACGCAGAACGTTTGGAAGAGCTCAAAGTCCGTTTGGAGCTTGAGCGTCAGAGACTGTGGGACCGAGGTCTAGTTGATGACAATGAATCTGCAAGACAACAGCTAGTTGAAACCTCAAGGTGAGGAAGACTCTTAAAATTCAGATAAGTAATGTGGCTTACAAATGCAAGGTGTAGTACTATGGATTCTTCTGAGAGCATACAATCTTTGCAGAACCTCTGAAAATTCATACTTCTATTCACAACTTACATCTGTTTATAGTGATTTGTTTCACTACAAAAAGCCATGTGGCTATTCTTATACTATGCTTCATTGTACTGGATTGTAAAGTAAACAATAGGATAATTTTTTTTTTAAACAGTGCTAAGCTTACATTTTCCTCTGTGACACTTCATGCTTACAAAACTTCCTCAGTTTCTTCTGGATAACCCCTTAAAAATGTGGCGCTTGAATTATATCCACATATATCCACACTCTTACAATTTTTTTTATTCAGAATAGTTTCCCTCTGAACAAGTACATATTGCTGTAATTGTTTTAAAAAAATCATTAGTTGTATTTGATATGTGAAGTCACATTTAAAATTGTAATGCTCATAAATCTAGATGTTCTGGATTTTGTCATTGTGGTCTCCTTTCATCACCAACATAACTTTTTGAAACAACTAGAAAAAAAACTGCAGCACACAGATCTGGCGAATACAGTGTACTTATTAACTGTAATTCCATTTGAGAGGGAAGAGAAGATTTTAAAGGTCATACACCAGTGAAACAGACATAAAAATATATGACAGGGATTGACACAAACTGTCAGGTATGTTGTTACACAACAAAAGACGAACCTGAAGGAAGAGAGAATGCAGTATGTGGGAGGTGTTTATTAGTTCAATTAGAGGTGAAGCTTAGCTGAGGAGAGCAAAGAGAAGGGAGATGGCTGTTAGCTGTTGTGAACCTATGGAAGAATTGCTATTGGCCAAAAAAGCTGGTCCCATCTCAAAAATGAGTTGCTGTATAATGCAGCATGTGTCTGCATAAATGCTATTATAGTTCACAGTACGTTCAGGAAAAGAGTGGCACTCACTGTCGATTCAGACTGTTTGTTTGTGAAGATTAATCGTCCAACAGACATTTGTCATAGTTCTGTTAACATTAAGCAGGTCAGCCGACCAGCAGTTGATTCCATTTTTAGTCAGTCAGTTAGTTAGTTAGTTAGTTACATGTTCCAAGGTCATTTGAATGAGTCTTGTATTGAAACAATTCGGAATGAGTCAGCTTACAGAATATGTATACATTTTTACTGTTAATATGCATTTAGAGCTCCCTTCTGAGCCACTGACAGCTTCAGTAATAGGTAACATCACTGTTCTTCTCAAAATTTGATAGATTATTTATGGTGAATTTTGTTAGTGAATATATGTACTGTGATGGTGCAGTTAAAATGTATATATGACATCTGTGGGTGAATGCCACATATTATTCTTACTGCTTGCTTTTTGTGCAATCAATACTTTCTGGCTAAGTGGTGAGTTATCCCAGAAAATTATTTCGTAAAACACTATCTAGTGGAAATATGCAGAACACGTCAAGAGGCTAATTCGTTTGTTACCAAGATTAGCAATTATATGAAGAGCGAAAACAGCTGAACTTAATTGTTTGGGAAGCATAGTAATATGCTTCTTCCAGTTCAGGTTTTCGTTTATATGTAAATCCAAAAATTGGGAGTATTCTACCTGACTCCTGCTCATGTACTACATCAGTTGTTGGTATGACTTTATTTTTTGTCCAGAACTGAATATAGTGTGTTTTTTCAAAATTTAGGGAGACTCCATTTTTGAGAACTACTTAATAATTCTTTGGGAAATATCATTTACAATCTCTTCTGTTGCTTGTTTTCTTGTGAAGTGTATTATAACTAGTGTCATCACCAATTCTGCACGTTGAATGTGGAAATGGAAGGTCATTCGCATATATAGCAGTGAGCCCAAAATTGAACCCAGTGTGACTCCCTTTGATATTGGTCCCAAGTCACTGAAATTTTCTTTCTTTCCAACATACTTTGAATTCTTTGGCACAACTTTTTGTGTTCTGTTTGTTAAGTATAATTCAAACAAGCTGTGTGTAAACCCATCAGGTCCATAAAACTTGAGTTTTTTTTAAAAAAAAGATAGTAACATGATGTGTCCAATTGAATGCTTTGGAAAGATCACAGAAGATATCAGTTGCCAATATTTTATTATTTAAGGCTTGTACTGCTTGATGAGTGAACGTATAAATAGCATTCTCTGTTATGCAACCCTTCTGTAATCCAAAATGTAGTATGTTAAATAAATTGTTTCTATGCCTAATATATTCTATGGCTTCTTGAATTGAACTGTTTCATCCTATTTTTCTGCTACATTTAGAAAGTGATTGTTAAAAGTATTCACAACTTATGAACTATCAGTCACATTATCATTTAGTTTAATTGTTATAGTATCTTGTATATTGAATATTTTCCTTATTTTCCTCTTCTTCTTGCATGAGATTTTAATTCCCGTTGTTATTCTTAGCTCTTTTCATAAGTGGTTCTTCTGGATAACTTTTTAGGATGGTTACTTTCAAATACTGACACAAATTTATTGTGGAATAAATTGAATTTCACCTTAGCATCTCTTTCTACATACACCTCATCCCATACCACCTCTTTTAGCTTACTATTAAAACACTGTATCCTGTTTCCATTAATAAGCTTCACTGCTTTGTATGAGCCTGCCTCAGTGTAGTAACATCCATACAGTTTATTTCCATTAATCATGATTCATGATCAGAACTCGGTACACATTAATTGTTTCAGCCTGAACACTGTGTATAAAAATGTTATCAATCATTGTCCTATATTTTGGAAAATCTACTGACATAAGTGACTTTGACAAAGGGCAGATAGTTAGCCAAGCACCTGAAAATGAGCATTTCAGAAATGGTGAAACTGTTTGCAAGGTGCCGTTGTGAGCGTCTATGGAAAGTGGTTGTAGGATGATGAAACCACGAGTAGGTGACAAAATGTTGGGTGTCGGAGGCTTGCTTAAAGCAGGATAGGCAGCACTCGGTAGCAGATTTGATGACAGAATACAATACCAGTGCAGGTACAAGTGTTTCAGAGGGTACTGCTCATGCACATTTTTGAACATTGGATCTGCAACTCAGCATCTCCGCTATATGGTGAGTGGCAACTTTCCGTTTCACAATATTCTTACATTTCCATCCTGCATTTTCCATTGTTTGATACATAAAATATGTTAACTACTGAATTTTGTATCCCTAAAGTTGGCAATTATTTTTATGGGAAAAGTAGCCAAATCTAAATGTTTTAGCGTGTCTACTATACTTTTTTTCCGCTTTAAGTTTTCATACCTAAGAACTCAGAACCTTTTACTTTGTTTATTATTTGTTGCTGCTATATTGCATTAGTAGGAGGTATAATCGTTTTGACACTGCAAAACTGGGTGAGTTGTGTTTTTTGAAGTTTAAAAGTAGCCCATTTCTATCTGTAAGTAACATCTACAAAACATCATTGACTATTTTCCCTGTTGATGTTTCTCTGCTATGCTTCACAACAGTGCTAGTATCATCTGCAAACAGAACTAATTCTATTTCCTGGTTCAAATAAAATGGCACATCATTAACATAAAGCAAGAACAATATTGAGCCAATGATGAAAATCTGTGCATCTCCCATTGTAATTTCTCCCATTTTAGATGATCTGATGTCCTTCGTTATACTACTTGAACAGCCTAGGGTAACTTCCTACATGCCATTTCTTAAATAGGCCTGGCATTTACTGAACTATGTATTCTATAAAATCTGAGCTTCTCTAGTAGAGTACTATAACTGACAATCAAATGTCTTTGATAACTCACATAAGATCCCAACTGGTAATCTTGATCATTTAAAGAGTTTGTTATGTGCTCAGTAAATGTATAAATAGCTGTCTCAGTGGAGCGATCCTTTTAAAACACAGACTGTTATTGCTTAGTAAAGTATTCCATTACTACACAGATGGGTGACAGCCCTGGAACATATTACTTTCTTAAAAGGCTTAGAAAATTCAGTAAGGAGTGACACTGATTAGTAGTTATGGACAGCTGTGGAGTCACCTTTCTTGTAGAGAGAACTAAGATTGATATATTTCAGTATGCCTGCGGAAACACCCTGAGTTAATGATGTATTATATAAGTGACTAAAAACATTATATACCAGTATTACAGCACCAAAGCTTTTTTGTGTCTTTCAGAGATATTATCCATCCTATATAAACCTTCAATTTTTTGAGCCTTTGATGTCCGTTCTTATTTCAGACAGAGATGTGAGACTAACTTTTACTTCATTAAATGCCATCTGTATAGCTTCTTTGGTGTATTGTTTTGCTTTCTGTTCTGAACTATTTGCAACAGTTTATTCACTTTTTTTTAAGTAGCTATTAAATATATCTGCTAAATACGAACTGCTTTTTGACAATGGTCCCATTGTCTTTATAAAAAATAATACCATCATCTATGCCTTCTTTCTCTCTCTCATTCTATTAAAAATATTCAGTATTTATCTTATTTTATTGTCTGTTCTGTCAGTTTCAGAGAAGGTGTGCATTCTGCTGAATATTTTTACAAATTTTATTAATATGTTACAGTACTGTTTAGAGTATGAAAAAAGTATTTGTGGATTATTTCTTGTTCTGGCTATTTTATATAAGTCCTGTTCCATTTTAAACATAGATCAATACCTGAATTAGTCCACATTGTCATTAGTAACTTGCCGCTATTATATTTAATTATCTTTTTAGGAAAAGTATTTTCAAAAATGGATGAAAATGCATTAAGAAATATGTTGAATTTAGAACTGTTTGATATGTTTTGCACAACCTCAAGGCAATTTAACATGTCAAGAATTGATTAAAATTGTAACATTTGGTTAAACACAGATGAAATGGTATCACAGTATGCTAATGAAAAGCTGTAACAACTGACTGAGTAATCAGAGAGAAAAGATTAAAGGGACATTGGGACAGCAGAAGTGGCGAAAGATGAGACAAATGTGATATATGAGTTGGAGTAAGTGATTAGCATTTCAAAAATGAGCTCGGTTATTTTAAGTGATAAAGTTTAGGTGTTGGTCGGTTGAGGCAAAAATCCTTTCAGAAATGACCTGAAAAGCCTGTAACTCTAGAAGATGAACAGCAGACGATTTGGTATTAGGCAGAACTATTCTATTCCCGCCAGCATACATTTGAGGTAAGGACCACACAGACAGGATAAGAGAAATTAGGACTTGTACAGAAGCATATAGATAGTCATTTTTCCCTTGCTCCATTTGTGAGTGGATCAATAAAGGAAGTGGCTAGTAGTGGTACAAGGTACCCTGCACCAAGCACCTAATGGTGCTTGCAGATTATGTATGTAGAGGCAGATATAGAACCTTGTGGACAGGTGCAGTCTTCTGAACTTTCTTCCATCATTACGGTTCAGAAGACGTTTTTATATTTGATGAGCCCGCATCTCGTGGTCGTGCGGTAGCGTTCTCGCTTCCCACACCCGGGTTCCCGGGTTCGATTCCCGGCGGGGTCAGGGATTTTCTCTGCCTCGTGATGGCTGGGTGTTGTGTGATGTCCTTAGGTTAGTTCGGTTTAAGTAGTTCTAAGTTCTAGGGGACTGATGACCATAGATGTTAAGTCCCATAGTGCTCAGAGCCATTTGAACCATATATTTGATGATTATTGGTAATGCTTATGAAAGATAGCCAATAAGAAGCTTCCTTTTTGCACCCCATAAACAATGGCTGTTGAAATCATCTTACAACTATTGTTTTGATTGCCGGCATGAAGTGATGGATCCACATCTTGTCCCCACCAACAAACAAGGACACGAAATCAAATACATTCTTTTTTAAATGGTGTAATGTTACTGAGATACTAATTTTTGTTATCTGCTTGTAAAGTGTACTGTACTCTTTATTATGATATGCCTGTGATGGCAGCTACACTACGCACTTTTAATTTTGGACTGTTTGATATAGTGTTGTACACTCTTTCGATGTTTTCCCATGTGATTGCATTTTTCATATGTCCTTAACATGGATTATCTTAGAGTGTAATGTGGGCAAGTCTGAATTCAGTCACTACTTCTTATGTGCTTACTTGATTAACCTTCATCTATTACGTATAAATTTACACTAATGAGAAACTCCCAAAAACAAAAGTTTTATGGTGACATGGTATTCCAACTTTTCCAGTTAAATAAAAGATTCACAACACAACTGCTTTAAAAAGGTGTATAAACAAATCTGTTCTGAAGATAAAGTTTACTCGTGACTTGATTTGTTCTGAATAATTTACAAGCATTACAAAAGCAAAACTTCAACTTTGTTTGCAGTATGAGACACTATGGAAAAACTCACATCTCGATATGATGAGGTTTTAGATACATTACTGATCACTTACATATTGTTCACACACCACTGCCATAATTTAACATCTAATTAACTGCAATGATAGATGTTTTCTCTTGAATACTAAGTATCCTCAGCAAATGAAGAGTTGTTTACCACACATTCTCAAGAATTAAGTTTTGAAAATATAAGAAACTCTTTTGCTCATAACATGGATGCCTTGTTAATTAATTTCAGTTTAGAAGAATGATATAAGTAAAAATGTATTTGTCTCTAAAGTTTTCATTTCTGTATAAATAATTTGGCACAAACAACATCTTTGATTTATTGATTAATATGGCGTATTGTGAGCATCATTATTTAATTAAAAATTTTTGCAGGTCTGTTATTAAGAAAATGTAGGTTTGCACTTGCAATCAGCTTTTACAGAAAAGCTGCGTCATAGCTATATTTAGTTCCTGTCATTGTAAACTGGATGTGATTGTTCCCTCAGAAGGGCAGAATTTTTTAATGTGTGAATGAGAGTTAAAAGAACCTCCATTGGTGTCCCACTTTGATTTATCATTTGACAAATGTAGTTTTAAAAATCGCGTCAGCTTTCTGATACACATTTGACATTAAACTTGATTTGTTACCATTTTTATTGGTGGACATTGGAATAACTGTATCTCAAGAGTCCAAATATTTTTTAGATTATTTTTGAAAGGCTGAATTTGACATTTTGAATCATCCAAATTTTGACACTGTAGCAAGTGAAATGTCGCCTTTTCAGCTAAAAACATACACCTGATATTTTGTTTATTGCTTTATCTGTGAACTACAGGGTCTTTGAGAAACTGCGTTGTGAGAAACGATTGTTGGAAGATAAGTACAGAACCTTGAAAGAGAAGTACCTGCGACTGAAAACAGACGTGAAGATCTCAATGGAAAGGAGAAAACGGCGGGAAGCTGCTTTGAATTCTGGTGGAACGGGGTCAGATTCGGAGCGCATCGTGTCCCAGCGGGCTACTGGCACATCAGGCCCTGTGTTTGAAAGGTGAGTGTTTTCCCAGTAGTGCACCCTTGTGTGCTTCAAAAAATGCGTGCACTTTCAGCATTTGTTTGAAATGCAGCGGAGCTTACATGTGATCTGTAGGAAGTCTAGCTGTATGAACTTTCAAAAATAGTAGCTCCACTCAGCTTAATTCCAAGCTAATGTCAGATAAGCTGCTTAACATGGGAGAGGGATGTTAGAGAAAAAAGTGGTGTACAGGTTGTTTCAAAAAGAATAACTATGAAACTTGGGACACATATTTCTAATCTCTCACAATTTGATTGCAGATGTTCAGTATGTCTCCACCAGCAGTGGCGCAAACAATATTGCATTGATACTTAAATTCCTCCCATACTCGGGTAAATATGCCCATTGTCATTGACGTTAGACAGTATTTCAACTCTTCTAGGTGTAATGTTAGTTCATAAACATTGTCATTGATGAAACCACATGGGAAGAAGTCACAGGGCATCAAATCTGGTGACCTTGGAGGCCAGCTGAGAAGTGCCAAGTCATCAGCTGTTTGATGACAATCCAATGGCTCAGCAGAGTTTCATCCAGGTATTCACACAGTTGGCAACACCAAGAGGAAGTGCCCCGTCTCATTGAAAACTTAAGTTGTTCTTGTTCAGCCTCAGAAACAACCAGTTTTGTAACATAGCAATATACTACTGACAGTTAATTGTGTTTCCATCAAAGAAAAATGAGATGAGTGGGATGTCATGTAAAACATGTTGACTTTGGGTGAAACTCGTACATGTTCAGTGTGTGCATGTGGGTTCTATAAGCTCCAGATTTAAAAAAATGTGTTTGTTGAACATGATGTTTTGTGCAAAAGTGTTATCATTGCCAGTAGCATTCTGTAGCTTGTCAGAAAATGCCATATGTTTGTTTTGTTCATCATAATGTAGAGCCTATTACAGCTGTAACTTTTGTGGCTTCAGAACCTACCAACATCAGAAAACATGCCAAATTGCTGCTGTAGGCTTTTGTAACTCCCAACTGGCATGATTAATTCTCAGAAATGCAAAGATGGCGAAGACTTTTTCATTTACATACACACTGTCAATACCAACTGCAATTATTCCATCCATTCAGGGGATCAATATTATGAGAAGGAAAGTTGCTACTCACCATATAGTGGAGATGCTGAGTCACATATAGGCACAACAAATAGATTTTCACACTTGAAGCTTTTGGCCAATGGCCTATGTCAACAATAGACACACACACACACACACACACACACACACACACACACACACACACACACACACACATGCGCGCGCGCAAACGCAACTCACACACACGACTGCAGTCTCAGGCAACTGAAACCACACTGCTTTAAATGTAAAGATCTTTTTGTTGTGCCTATCTGCAACTCAGCATCTCTGCTATATGGTGAGTATTACATTCCATCCTGGATTTTCCATTGTTTGATTCAGGGGATCAGTTTGATACCTCGACCTGAAATTTCTTTGCCCTATAATCGTGGAATCACACTTCGCAAACTCTAAGGCACAAAATGATTTCTGCTGCAGAGCAGCTATTTTTCAACATGTGATGGTAACCAAGCAAACAGAATAATGTATTTGTTCCTTCAATAATCAAGTTGTGGTTCAGTGACTGATAGTTTCAACAAAATAATACTTTGTACCATGTATATTCTCTTTGAAATACACAGTGAAGGCATTGAATGGTAATGAAATGTTTCCAGACAATTACATAGTTAGTGCACTATCTGTAGACTTTCATTTTCATCAGCATTGTGTTGTCTCTGCTAACACAGCCCTCATACTTATGGCAGCTATGTACTCCCTAAAACACTGTCTCATTTATTCTTGTCTATTGATTTTTCGTGAAAAACTGTAACTTTTGAAGTTGAAAATGGGACACTTTAGAGTTTGTCTGTAAGAACATGGAATTTTCAGCCTCTGATAACTTTTATTAGTATTAGTATGAGTATAAATAACCTAGATTGGCTGTTATTTTCCATTCCCTATATGCTGCCACTACTAGTTATGGACTCCTGCCCATTTTCAAGAAGTCCTGTATAATGAAATGAAACTATTGTGAATGAAATATGGTGTAAGGTTGTTACATGATAAAGTTAGAGCATTAATGGTACAATAGTGGGGAGAACAAAGAGATAATTGCAAATAAGTAAATGATTAATGTCATTAAATGGGAAAAAATGTGTAAACAAATGTAATGGGTTGGATGAACTTAAAGAGTGCAGTTAACTCACGATCATAAAAATACCATATCATGAAAGTGTAAGATGTGTATTGTCAATGGTCTCCATTTAAACCTAAGTGAGTTGGAGTGAAACAATGTTTATGTGCATGCTGAAGGACAAACTGAAGATGTGAGTAAATTATATCTGGTCAACATGATAAAAATTATGGTATTGTATGAAAAATGTGAAAGTATGTGCATAAAACACAACAGAAATGGCTAAGCAACAGTTGCAAAAGAAGGAATGACCATGCAAAAAGAAATGAGTTTTTGGGATTGCAGTTGGATGATATTGACTTCTTGCTAGTAAGTTCAACTGAACTGCTATAATGGTGTAATGTAAATGTGAGAAAATTAAAGTGAAGATATAAGTGTAGAAGTAGATGATAAAAATTAATGGGATGTGTAAAGGCATGCACAGAAAAAGACTGTGTGATAAATGTAAATGAGTGTCACCAGTAACTAGTGAAATGAACCAAAAACTGTTTGCAAAGATAGTGGACCTAGGGAATGAGGGGATAACACAAAGCAAAAATAGGGTAGTCACATGATATAAAATGGAACAGGAAGTTAATGGATCGATGAAGAAACAGAAATGTTATAAATGTTTGAGGAAGTTTGGGTGAATTTAGAACATAGATGAGACAAAAGGGATAACTGCAGAAGCCTGCCCATGCCAGTGTCAATATAGGAAAACTCATTGTCATCAGCTATGAGAAAAGCCCATATGTAAAAATGAGTGACAGAAACAAAGAGCTGAAAGTGAATAGGGGACTAAAGGAAAAAAGATTCATTGATACTGAGGAAGCCTCATAGGCATGGAGAAAGGAAACAAAAATCAGACAAATTAAAATGTGCTGAAATTTTACTTAACTGTAAATATTATTATCTTTTGTGGGTGTTTGGTCACCTTTAGTGACTTAGGATAATGGTGGATGTCTTACATATTGCATGTTTGTAAACAGATGTATGATAATGGCGCTACTAGAACAATTGTTTTTCTTTTCTAAGAGAGAGAGAGAGAGAGAGAGAGAGAGAGAGAGAGAGAGAGAGAAATACAGATCTCTGCCACAATTGGGCATTGAAATAAATGAACATTTGTGCCACACCAGGACTTGAACCCGGGTTTCCTGCTTTATGCGAGTGCTTGCTTTAACAGCTTTGGCTGTCTGGACACACTTTCGGTCCATCCCATCTTCTCAATTTGTTGCATACTGCACTTGTAGTGCATTCACATCCATATTTTTAAACACAAATTAAAAGCGTGCTTTATTAGTGACTGCTCTCACACAATAGGTTAAGCTACTGGAATAATTATAGTCAGTTTATTGAAAGAATGTTAAATTATCATTGTATTACTTTTGTTCGTAATCACTGTTCAGTTCAGTTAAAACTTCTGGGATGAGAGGCCGTGGTTTGGTGTATCATACCATTCGTGGTAATTTTGTCTCCATCTGCAGAAGACATCTTTGGACATTAATCAGCAACTGCATCAAAGCTCATTGGGGCTGGACTTACAGACATGTGTAGCACACATCATTTCTGACAGTGATCTAATTGACAGCCATCTGTCATAGAATCCTAAATGAGGTGTGCCAAACAGAATGACCCCCTCCATGCCAACCAGCATGGATTGCAAAAACATCGATATTCTGAAAATCATTTGACTCATTACCATTAAATTTGTGGTTAGGTCGAGGATTTGTGCCCAAGGAAATGTGTTGGAATGCTTGTTGTTCTTATTGTATATTAATGACATTGCAGACAATAGTAACCTGAGGCTCCCTGCAGATGACGTAGTTATGTATAGTTAAGTACCATCTGAAGAAAGCTCCATAAATATCAGTCAGATTTGTATAATATTTCAAACTGGCAGCTTCTTTTAAAATTTTGGAAGTGTCAAATTGTACACTTTGCAAATTAGAGAAAATAAATATTTTGTGACAAGAACATCTGTGAGTTACAATTGGAATTGGCCGACTGGTACTAATAGCTGTGTGTAACATTTTGTAAGGATATGAAATGTGATGATCAATTGTAGGAAAATCAGGTGGCAGACTTTGGTTCAGCAGCAGTACACTGACAAAGCACAGTCAGCACACAGAGGAGACTGCTGGCAAATTGCTTGTGCATTCCATCTTAGAATATTGCCCAAGTGTGTGGTAACTGTACTATATAGGGCTAACAGGGGACATTGAATGCCTACAAAGAAGGGCAACACAGTTGATCATATACAAAGAAGGGCAACACATTTGACCACAGATTTGTTTGACTCATGGGAGGGTATTATGAAAATCTTGAAAAACCTGAGTTGTATGACTCATGGGAGGGTATTGTGAAAACCTTGAAAAACCTGAATGGGCAGATGCATGAAGATAGATGCCAGTCATCCTACAAATGACTGCTAACAAAAATTCAAAAATAATTATTAAATGAAAATCATCAGGCACCTAAATATCACTCCCATAGAGATAGTAAAGACATCATCCATCAGTGACAGCTGATGTTTATAAAATTCCATGTTGTTGTGGCTGAATATGCATTGGAAACATGGAAAGAAGCGTTAACACTCACTTAGCCGAACATAAATGGAACCATCACTCTGAACAAATATAAATTGGTCTTAACAGATCATGCTCCTTGAAATGGTCACCATGAAATGAAATTGGGTGAGACTAGCATTTTAACCAAGACAGTGCATTATTGTGCCCACTCGTATAAAGACACAATATGTATTTGTACAGGGTGTTACAAAAAGGTACGGCCAAACTTTCAGGAAACATACTTCACACACAAAGAAAGAAAATATGTTATGTGACATGTGTCCGGAAACACTTACTTTCCATGTTAGAGCTCATTTTATTACTTCTCTTCAAATCACATTAATCATGGAATGGAAACACACAGCAACAGAACGTACCAGCGTGACTTCAAACACTTTGTTACAGGAAATGTTCAAAATGTCCTCCGTTAGCGAGGATACATGCATCCACCCTCTGGCGCATGGAATCCCTGATGTGCTGATGCAGCCCTGGAGAATGGCGTATTGTATCACAGCCATCCACAATACGAGCACGAAGAGTCTCTACATTTGGTACCGGGGTTGCGTAGACAAGAGCTTTCAAATGCCCCCATAAATGAAAGTCAAGAGGGTTGAGGTCAGGAGAGCATGGAGGCCATGGAATTGGTCCGCCTGTACCAATCCATCGGTCGCCGAATCTGTTGTTGAGAAGCGTACGAGCACTTCGACTGAAATGTGCAGGAGCTCCATCGCGCATGAACCACATGTTGTGTCGTACTTGTAAAGGCACATGTTCTAGCAGCACAGGTAGAGTATCCCGTATGCAATCATGATAACGTGCTCCATTGAGCGTAGGTGGAAGAACATGGGGCCCAATCGAGACATCACCAACAATGCCGGCCCAAACATTCACAGAAAATCTGTGTTGATGACGTGATTGCACAATTGCGTGCGGATTCTCTTCAGCCCACACATGTTGATAGTGAAAATTTACAATTTGATCACGTTGGAATGAAGCCTCATCCGTAAAGAGAACATTTGCACTGAAATGAGGATTGACACATTGTTGGATGAACCATTTGCAGAAGTGTACCTGCTGCTGATAGTGCCTGCACACGCTGTACATGGTACGGAAACAACTGGTTCTCCCGTAGCACTCTCCATACAGTGACGTGGTCAACGTTACCTTGTACAGCAGCAACTTCTCTGACTCTGACATTAGGGTTATCATCAACTGCACGAAGAATTGCCTCATCCATTGTAGGTGTCCTCGTCATTCTAGGTCTTCCCCAGTCACGAGTCATAGCCTGGAATGTTCCGTGCTCCCTAAGACACTGATCAATTGATTTGAATGTTTTCCTGTCAGGACACCTTCGTTCTGGAAATCTTTCTCGATACAAACATACCACGCCATGGCTATTGCCCCGTGCTAATCCATACATCAAATGGGCATCTGCCAACTCCGCATTTGTAAACATTGCACTGACTGCAAAACCACGTTCATGATGAACACTAACCTGTTGATGCTACGTACTGATGTGCTTGATGTAGAGCAATGAGTCGCATGTCAACACAAGCACTGAAGTCAACATTACCTTCCTTCAATTGGGCCAATTGGCGGTGAATCAAGGAAGTACAGTACATACTGACGAAACTAAAATGAGCTCTAACATGGAAATTAAGCGTTTCCGGACACATGTCCACATAACATCTTTTCTTTATTTGTGTGGGAGGAATGTTTCCTGAAAGTTTGGCCGTACCTTTTTATAACACCCTGTATACACTGATTTTTAACAGAGAAGAGGAGGGAGTTAAATAAAACAAATACGGATGCTGACTGTGCCAACAGAGTAATGATAAATTACTCTTAATTGAGAGCATTGTCACTAGTTAGAGATCAGCATCACATGATAAATGGTGGTGCCCGTGGTACAGCTCTATACATCCTCAGCGCTTTTGAGCTTTTGTTGATTAATCTCCAAATGTGTCTTCTGCATATGGGGCTGAAATTTTGTTCACAGTCTGTCACCTAGGAGTTCTAACTTAAGTGGACACTGGCTGTATTATTAATCACAGTTCAGATTTAATGATTTATGTATATCTTGCTTAGAGTCTAGGGGAGAGTACTTTCCAGAAACTTGTAGTAAATAATCTGGATTCTGGGATTGCCAATCCATGTTTGTACTGCATGGAATAAGATTTCGAATAAAACAATCCTTCATTCGTATAATACAGAGGTTAAACAAAATAAGATGAACATCCCAGTATAAAAGGGATTGTTTTCTGTCTTAACCACAACATGCTGACACTGCCTTTTGTTTGTTTTACATACCAGGAACTATTTTGCACTCCCACTACATTTGTGTCTATTACAGCTGTTGTGGTGACCTCTGCCATATCAGGCCTACATACTTTTGATGACAGCAAATTTCTTCCTAGTTGGTGCATTTGTGACAACAGTTACAAGTTATCAGTTACAAATTATTCACGATCTCTAGAGCTGCAGTATATCTAGAGTTACTGTCTTAACAACTAATTTATTTTGAGCATGAGCACTCGCACTTGCTGAGGATCCTGCTCATGAGCAAAGCAGTAGTGCTGTGGTGGTGAGTGAGGAGAAATGCATGTGCACACTGGTCAAGACAACACAGGTGAAACACCAGCTGAGTTGGGAGAGTCAGTCAACAGAGACATAAAAGCAGCAATGGCTACTTGGCAGTGTGTAATACTGGTTATGTCTTCTGCATGGGAGGAACCTTCAGTTTTGGAATGCAACACTATCAAAAATGACAGTCGTGATAAGGCAAGTGATCCTCAGTCAGCTTGTGAATTTTTGTAAAGAATTTGTTATGGGTCAGGCAGCCATATTTATCAGACACGTAAATAGTGAAGTTGATTTCAAGAAGGACTCCTGGACATGTTAGTAACAATGGAGAACATCCTTAGTAGTGGTAAAGATACTATAAATAAAACAGGTTTATCATGGAATTTATTAGATGCTGTGTCTAGAGGCTGAATGCTAGACATGTTGTAAATATAGTCTGCGCAGGATACAGTGGCCAATGTGCAGTGACCAGGTTTTCTCCGAAGCTCTGGGTGAGTTTAATTGTTTGTTTGATTGGGGAGGCGGACATTGCCCACTTTTGGCTGGGCAGCTGTGTGCTGTAATGACAGAATTGAGCCATATATCTTACAATCTTTCTCAAACAATTTTACAGAAACTAATTGTGAAAACATTTCATTTTTGTGTTACTTTTAGCTTCTTTATATGTCAGTTTCATGATGACACATGCTCATGATTTTCTTAATGGTTATTACTGTGATATTTGCATTTAAGTAAGAGATGGCCTGAAATTCAAAAAATAGGAGTCATTATGGTTTTGCGTTTGGTGCATATTACATGATATGTTGCTGTCTGTGAAGTGTAGCTAACATATTGAATTTTTCTTTAGATTTAGGTGGACATCTCTATCTGTCATCAATCTCGAGAAAATTGATCTGATGTAACACACTCATTTGCTATTGCACACGCCAGCGATAAAGTCAAAATGAAATACCCACTACTACATTCCTCATATTTCATAAGCAGCTTGTGATATCGAAATGAGATTTTGACAAATGATAGTGTGCAAAGAGGAGAGTATTTTGGTATGTGTTTATTGTGCAAGACTTCACTATCTACCAAATTATTCAGCTAACTACAGATTTTGTCAGTCAAAGAATGTAATTTTTAAGGCCCATCAATAGCTCATCAAATGAGAAATGTTTTGGGTTTTGGAACAACATAAGTGAAGACGTTATATGTTTATTTTTATACTTTTCCTCAGTTAATAAACTTATTAAACCACAGTTTCAAAATTCTCTCATAGTTGCATCTGCACAACATGTTACTGAGGAGACATTGTGCGAACTCAGCAATGTTTTGACAAAATAAGCTAATTTTAACATGGTAACAAGAGAAATGTAGGTTTTACTCAAAATTCACCACTCGTAATGCTTATCTGAAAGTTAAAAATGGTTAATAAACCAGGTGAAAATAAGTTGCTGTTTTTGTTACATTTTCAGCAGAATTATTTCTAGATACTAAACAAAGCAGAGGTGACAGTAGATCTTTGTGAACGGTCAACATGCAGGTGTGGGTATGGAAGGTCTCCACTTCATATTTACAAAAATGTTAGCCTCGGCTTCAGTTTAGAACGGCACTTCCCCTCCAGCGCTCGGTATTTCCCCTAAAGTGCCTGCCCACAACTTTCACCATTACTGCCTGCCTCACATGTGCCCTGCTGATTGCACATCTACCCGCCACGTTATTCTGTGCACACACTACATCAGGACTCATAATGCAACTGAGCAAAAAATTTAAATAATTAAAATTAAAAAAATACTTCTAGTACCCAGAGAAATTGGATTTGTTCTCTGCATTACTCAATAGGAGAATGTATGTGCAAAGAAGATCACTTTGAAACATTTAACAGATGTCATGTGTGACACTCTGCCACCATTACTGTGAGCCTGAAAATTTAAAGCTGAATACTCTTTAGAAAGATCTCATAGTTATATGCTAATGCATGCTTCATATTTAGGTAACAACAATCTTGTGTAATGGAGCTGACAGAATGGGTAGGTTTTGCTAACTATTAAACCAGACACTTTTTTCCTCAGTTATCTGGTTTCTTGTTCTTCATGACGCCAACCATGACAAAGAGCCAAACACAGAGACAAATCCACACATTCACTTCTCCTGCGGCCATAATTGCCCAACTGTATATATAATTGAAACGATTGATTCAATATTTTACACATTAAATGATCAGTTATATTACTGTTGCATATTTTATTTTACAGTTTGTTTATTTCTTTTATATTTTTGTATCCCAGAATACTTCTACAAAACTGTATATATATTGCTAAAAATCAGTATTTGGTAAATTGGCTTTAATTTTCTAAATACATTGATTTATTCTATTAATATTTAGTTTCAACACTTGCCCAGACTCATTCATGCCCAGACACATTCAGTGGTTTATCATTGAAATAAAATTATGAAAAATGTATTTTTCATGAAATTGTCTGAATTTTATACAGAAACTGAAAATTCATATTGTATATACAGTGAAGTATCTAGTGGCTCAAATGGCTCTGAGCACTATGGGACTTAACATCTGAGGTCATCAGTCCCCGAAGTATCTAGTACTATCATTCTTTATCCCTACATTATTATGTTGCCCATTTACATTAAAGAATTACAAAATAAAGTGAAAAAACACATATTTACATCAAAAATGTTGTCCCACTAACAACAGCACATTAACACACCAAATCCTGAAATACAGGTTATTGATTACAAAAAACGCATGTATAAAGTATTTTACCAAAGTTCTGGCTCAGGTATTGTACTAAATTCTCCTTGAGATTGTTACATTTCAACTGGCAGTTGTTGGTTAGTTAGTTAATTTCATGTTCTGTAGATAATATTTTTGACAACATTACATTGTGGAATGAGTCAGTTGTCAAAAGAGTGCACATGCGCGTGCATATGCACGGACACACATGCACACACACAGAAGGGGTTGTTATCAAGGAAAAACTTTAATCTACATTTGAAACACTTTTAGTGTCATGCAAACATTCTATTTTAGCGGGTAGATTATCAAAAAGTTTTATAGCTGAGTATTGCACTCGTTTCTGCACCAGAGTACAGTTCACTAGAGGGAAAGGCAGATAACTTTTCCCTGCTAGTATTTCATTGGTGAATATCTGCATTATTCTCAAACTGCAATGAACTGTTGAAAACAAATGTCATGAGTGAATAAATGCACCACAAGGCTGTGGTCAGTATTGCCTTTGTTTAAACAAACACTTTGCAAGGTGTACATATCTGGAGTCTCCATATAACCCTAATTTCTTTCTTTTGTGGAATTGAATACTATTTGCCTAATTCATTCACTCAATCCAAAAGCTATCCTGTAGGACCCCTTCGGCTGTCTAACTTAGCAATGTATGTTATCAATGGGTCAGCTAACAACTCCCCGAATGGTGGATAGTGCAGATGCTGAGTCATCAACAGCCATACAGTAGTCAGTGGGACAGTGTAAACACACAGGTGTGTGTGTGTGTGTGTGTGTGTGTGTGTGTGTGTGTGTGTGAGAGAGAGAGAGAGAGAGTGAGAGAGAGAGAGAGAGAGAGAGAGAGAGAGAGAGCTCTCAAAAAGTATTTAATGAAAAGCTAGCCTGACGACACTGAACACCTCCACTATTCGATGAGTTGTTACTTTTGCTCCTTAAATTATTTACATTCTGCCAGTACTTTCTGTTACCATATTTACATAACAAATTTTTATCCCACTATACACGACAGTGTGTTAAAGTACCAAACTCTCAAAAAAACAAGCTATCAGCTATGAACATGCATGTGTCAGCTACCTCACTAAACTCTTGGCTCAGGTACTATACTGAACCCTAGTTGAAGCAGTTGCTTTTCATATGGCAATTTGATCTCATATATATTTGCTGAACTTAATAATGTGTGTTATCAAACAGGTCAAAGTCTCTGAACACTGAGAAGTCACGGTCAGCAGCAGACCGCCAGCGCCAACTCTCGACGGCGGCGGAAGACACCGTCACGGCGAACCGCGGTGGCAACGGCCCGGCCCAGCAGCAGACGCAGGCGCAGCCGGGGGCGGGCAAGTTGCTGACAGGTAGCGGCCACCAGGCCCCGCCGACCTCCCCCCGCCCGCGGGCCCCTGGCACGCGGGCCCTCTGTGCCGACTCCAAGTGACCGCGGGACGAGTTCGGGAAGGGTAGCGGGCTCGATCCGCTCCGGCGAACTGTCCCCGACGCCCGTAAGGGTCTCGCCTCGCCGCTCGATGAGTGCGGGATTCTAACTCGGCAGAATATGAAACACAGCTGCTTCACAATTCTTAGGGTTCTCACGTGATTGCACGCATATTTGCTTTTCCGCTTTTATTTTGTTTCATAAATTTGCGTACCGCAGTACTTGCCGAGTTGTCTCTACTGCTGGTCTCGAGACTGTGAAGCAGGGTGTTTTGTAAGCTTTCATGTCCTGTGCAGGATGCTCTGTGGAGATATGAAGGTTTTATACAATTGTGTCAGGAATTTAGAGGAGACGTAACTGCTACTGGCTGCCTCTGAATATAAGATTGCATGCTCCAAACACACATAGGTAGAAATGTGATGGAATTAATTTAGAGCTTCTAAATAGGATTGTAGGAGCTGGATGGGATGATGAGATTTACCACTCCTAATGTACTGAAAGTTAGAGGATATGATGAATATACTGTATGATACAGCCCATTGAAGAATGCAAACATCAAAAATCACGTGTGAGGTATATACTGTATAACACTGCTCACATTAAAGGATGGGAAGCAAAGTGGTATGCCTTCCTTCGACCTAGCCAGTTATGGGGGCCTACAGTTAGTATGGACTCAGAACCACACTGCAACTTGGCATTTTTCACATTAACCAATATTGCCAAAGGTTAAAGAAGTGCAAAGTAACATATTAAAATCCTGAGATCGACATGGGATTGAACCCATGGGGGAAAAAAAAAAAAATCGTATTCCCATGCAGAAGAAACAGCAGTGAGTGATAAGTTTACTCAATGAAAGAAATTTCTTTGAATACAGGGAAGGGGTGGCAACATGTGCCAACTAAGTGAAGAAATGAGTATTGAATAGTGCCCAGTTGACAGCAGGTTGCATCCATTCCAACCAGTTTGTTCAAATGTGTGTGAAATCTTATGGGACTTAACTGCTAAGGTCATCAGTCCCTAAGCTTACACACTACTTAACCTAAATTATCCTAAGGACAAACACACACACCCATGCCCAAGGGAGGACTCGAACCTCCGCTGGGACCAGCCGCACAGTCCATGAGTTCAGCACCTTAGACCGCTCGACTAATCCCGCACGGTCCAATTTGTTCTTTCCTACAAGTGCCACAGTGTCTAAGTATAATCTCAGGTGTAGGAAATACTGGAAGGAATAAGTTATACCATTGAAGAATGCCCCTTGAAATTTTTGGAAACAAATCTTATCATTTGTGTACATTTTTCAGAAAGAGTGGACGTATTAAAATGGAGGAAGTTAGTGCAATATGCATGTGCAACAGCAAGTACATTTATAGTTGCTATCCCAGAAATCTGCCCATGTGAAGTAAATCATGGACGATGCCAGCAAGTATTGATGACATTTATTGTGGGAAATGAAGGATGGGGAATAATGTGATAGATCAGCAGGATGTCTATGAAATCTGTGCAACAGGATTTTAATTTACTTGGTAGAAATGATAATACATCTGCAGATGGAAAAAGATGTGTATATGTTGACCTTAAGTGAAAGTCCAGTCAACATAAGGGTGATATTCAAAATATACATGAAGGGAAACAAAATTTCTGTCCTCTGCTTTGTTTCCAAGGGTGGGTAATTCGAAGATGACTAGCATTGATTAAATGGGCAGTCAGCATGCTAGTTGCGTAATTATGGTTGGGAAGTTTGGCTGTGGCCAAAATGGATGAACCTTTTTGAAAATACAAGCCATGTAGCGTCATGTTATGTGGGATGATGGTAGTTGAGTACAATGAAAAATATACTCATTATCACTATTTAATTCTTGCCATTAATTGTGCAGTGCAGTCACAGATTCACTGCTACTGCTTGGTTTAGTGCAGATGGTGGCTTCAAATTGATGTGGAAAACATTGATCATGACAAATAAGACTTGCAGCCAGCATCCATGGTGCATACTGAATTATTTAGATCTAATGATGCACTAGTTGAAGTAGCAAATGATCTCAGCTGTAACAGCATTGCACAAAGACTAATTTTATAGCTTACTGTTCTTGAAATTGTTATGATCAACAAGGTGATGAAAAAAGTGTGTGTGAATATTATTTCAACTCAGAAATCCTTAATCTATGAGATAAAATGATTTCTAGGTAACAGCTGCAAAATTTAAACAAAAAATTCAAACACTTGCTAGAGTCATGAGCTGCATAGCTCATATTTTATCCAGAAAGCATTTTAAACAGTTCTGTGCAATAATGTAATGACCCTTTGGGTGACATGACAAATGTAAAAATTATCTCACACTGAGCTGTAGTTTTTAACAAGAATGGTTATATATTTCCCAAACTATTATATTTCAGTACTGTTCTAATGTATATCTAAGCTTTAGCTAAAATATTTGTGAGGAAAAAGAAGGAAGGAAAATTCTAGTCATTGATGGAATTATTAGATGTGGACACTAGGTCAGCTGTAAAACACATAATAGAGAACTGTCCATGTCCCTACTGAACAAATCATCCCTGAGTTCATTTGAAGTGGATCGAGGGAACTCAAACTGGAATTAGTTTTACAGGCATTGGAACCACGGTCCTACTGAATTTTAAAGGAAAGACTGCAGATTAGAGCTTGACTCCTGATGAATGGCAAAATCACTGCAAACAGAGACAAGCTGGGGTTGGACAAGGGTGGGTAAGAAAATCATTCATGTCTTCTTCAAAGGCAGTAAGCGAGTAAGCAATTTAGATAAATCATGAAAAATATAAATCTCTGTGTCCAGATGGGGAGAGGCATCTCCCATGCTTCATTGTTCCACGTTGCTTGGCTCATGAATACTAACCTGATGTCAACCATTGCACTGCTTCACATGTTACATTTTGCAAAAATGTAGAAAACGTGCGCAGATAGAAACAATGGCACGGTGTTGGGACTCAGTAAGTCTGTGATGGTTTTTGGGCCATCTAACTTAGGATGTTAATGTGATCTAAAGTTTCACACTGCCGAGTTTTATTACATATTGCTTTTACCAGCACAGCTGGCTGTGATGTGTCATACAGCTTTGTCTTTCTCAAATGCAGCTGCACTTTTGAAAAATGCATTGACTGAACTGCTGTGTTTCATACTTTCAACATATCATGTAGATTCCATTTCAGCCCCTTTTCAACTCTAAAAATCTATGAAATTCAATACTTTTAAAAAGTTAAATCTCTCTTGGCTTATTGAGCCTGCTTCTTCAATTCCATGTTATATTCTTCAACTCTAAGAAACTAAAACTCACTGAAATTTCAATACTGCTTTGTAATTTGTTTAATTGTTCAGACTCATCTATTTGAATTCTATTCTTCATTGTATTTACAGTCTGCATGTCAAATAATTTTTGTTACCACCATCTGCAGTTGATGTATTTTGAGGTGTCAAATAATTTTGTAACATATTTGATACGTAACGTGAGTGGTAAGCACATTATGTGACATTTCCTGCCTAATGTCATGACGCAAAAAATATTTGTTATGGTAATGACTTTCATTTTTGAGGTTTGTTTTGTTGCACACTGGTATCTTTTGGGGACACTAGTCAATTGCTACCTGACAATGGCCTAATAAGCTGAAAACCAATTTTAACTAACAAATATTAGTGGATCAAAAGGGGAATGTGTCAGCTGTTCAACCTTATATATGAGATTGTTCCACCATAGATGATAGAACAGTCCATAACATTATTGTATCAAAAAAATGTAATTAAAATAGTAAGCAAGCATCAGAGGCAAAAATATGTGGAATGAGGGTAACATTTTTTCTCTTGGGCTGTAATATTTATTAAATTTAAAAACAACATGCAACACTCAAGCCACAACACCATTGAGAATAGTCAATGCTTTTACCGATTGAGTAATCTGGGCCTACTTTGTAACAGACCTCTCAGGCTCCATCTATAAATATATCCTTTCTATTTTCCAAGGTTAACAGGTGCACTCCTGGTTCCTGATGGAAACAACCCCTATGCTGTGGCTAAGAAGGGGACTTCTTGCAATTTCATTTATACACAGTTTTAAGATCCTGTAAGTATGGACAAACTCAGAGCAGTACGTAGGGCCCCCTCGTAAAACAGTCTCTGCTGTAGCATTTTCTCACAGGATGCTAGTGCTAGTCCAAGCAAGCAAGATGTGCAGGCAGACTTTTGAGAAGTTTGAAAATTAGGAGACAGGTACTGGCAGACAGAGAGAGAGTAATGTGAAACTCTTATGGAAGTGGAGCAAATGTGTAAAAACTGCATGGATGATGGAAGTAAGAGCGAGGTAAGAGCTTGACAGCCATCGGGATCCGATGCTGTTAAAGACACAGTACCAGCTAAGTTGGCCAAGGATTAGGAGGTGAATTGTCCTTAGTTGTGTGGAAGGAACTGTTCAAGAAATTGGCTGAAGTGATATAGTGGATTCACAAAAAACTAAATTGGGACATTTGGATGGGGTTTTGAACACAGCTTCTTTCAAACATAAGTTCATTACCTTGAATATTAGTGAGGGGGCACACCCTGTAACCCAGACTTGCTGTCATCCATTTCAAATGTTTGCTGTGGTTGATACATGCCCACAGCGAGATAAATCCTGTTAAGTACTCACGCTAACTATTCTAAGAGGAACTGCCACAAGTATTGTAGAAGTAAAGCTAGAATTTAATTTTCTGCTAATGTGGAGATGTGCTTTTTAATGCTTGTCCCACTAGTACATATTGTCGAGACTGTTCAGTGTTGTGTCAGATAGTAATACAGAAACTTCATTTTATATAGTTCATGAATGTGGAAGACTGACTGTCAGCATAACTAGAGATTGATAATCAGGTGCTCCATTGGAGTATTGCGAAGTTCCTGTGACATGACACTTGAGAGCTTCAGCAATAGAGCTGCCAGGTCATTAAAGCCTAATTTTTACAGTTTGCCTGATAGACTAAATGGGATGCTAAAGTTGAAATACTCTTGGATAATATCTAAGAACTACAACATAGCCATTTTAGCAGATTTTTCTTTCTGTCTTAAACAGTGACATACCTTTTAGAACACTTATATTTGATGTGGAATAACCTATTACCTACAGTTTCATTGTTGGCCAGTGGTGATGTAGAAAATGTCTGAGATGCTCGGAAAATGTCTGAGATGCTCAGTGTTTGCATGTGGCGTTGACTGTTGCGTAATGCTGTCAACTTGTGATTTGTACAGAACTTAAATAAATCTGTTGTCCCTTCTCTTCACTGTTCTTTTTCTTGTCCTATCACACTCTTCAAAATAGTGAACAAAAAAAATCTTGTTTTCTGAAGATAATACAGACTATATCATTGCTAATCAAACAGTCAGAAAATATGTTTGAATGAGGTGCCATAAATCACTGATAAGTTATATCTTAGTACAATTCAAAAAAGTAGAGACAGATCCAATAGTAAAAAGTGAAATACATGCATAATGAACGAAAAGTAAGTAATGCGACATATTAAAGCAAACAACAGTTATAACTGGGAAATAAATCATGCATATAAAGAAGAGAGAAAATGTAGAAGGAAAAGTTATATAAACAAACATGTTATTGTTACTTTGAAACCTGGCACCAAACCAACAGTAACGCAGTGAAAGGGAACGAAATCTGAAGCCATTACTCTTGATGTATGTATGTTTGTTGGAGTAGGAGACAGAGGAGTGTAGGGGGGACAACTTTTTAACAAATTGAACAAGAACATCTAATAGGATCGTAGACTGAAAGATATGTATTACCTTTATTAATGAAGGACGAGACTATATTAATGATTAGAAATGGAGAACTTGTAAGAGAGGAATGCAATCCAGCATAGGTAAAGCCAATCGCTTTTTTATTATAAATTTGGTTTATGTAGGTATTTGCACTATTATTAGACGGGGCAAGAAAATTCCATCAATAACATGCAAATGTTGGCAACATGTTTAATCTCTGATTCATTATTCATTGTATTCTGTACATCCCATCATGAAGGAAACCCTTCACGGATGTATAACAGTCAAGCTATACACAATCTCAGTGAAGGATGCACCATCATTATTCATGTACGTTGCCAATGAAACCACATTTTGTGTTAGCAGAAGAAACGTGCCTTTCAACATACATGTGGTGTCTGTCTACAATAGAAATGGTGTATTATGACTTGGATCGAACCACTAAATGAATACAATCATTATAAAATTGTCGTAGTGCCAAAGTCATTATAAAACAAGGCTGGAATCTGATGTGTCACCAGAACTTGTTCTTGTTCTTCCTGTTTGCCAGCTATGAAAATAGGTTTTAAAAAAGGAAAGGATGATTACTACCCTGATTTATAAGATCATAATGTGCCTTAGAAGTGGAACAGCTATGAGAGAAATGTAAATGGGCTGAAAAATGAAATGATGTTATGTAAACTGGTACAATCCACAAGGATCTCAAAGGAACATTTGCAGGAAATATGTATGATGAGAGATGTGTTTGTGGAAAGCTATTAGCAAATGCAAAAGAAATGGCAATTGATGGATGGCCTCATGTAGATTTGTGTTACAAGGACACATTGCCAGTAGGACCTACTCAATGTAGGAAACATATCAGTATGAAGGAGATAGATGAGTTAGTGTGAAAGTCTCCATTTGACCAAAGGTTAAAAATATTTCATCATAATAAAGTAACTATGTGTAGCACTCATTCTGAGTAATCATTACAGGTTTCTTAGACATCCATATTAATCTGAAAAATAATTATTAAACTAAGGACATCTTCTATTTAGACTTAATAAGGACATCTATTAAAATAAAATTGAACATATTTGGGTACTAGAAGAAGCACACAATTTAAATGCTGCACACCAATTTTATCCTTATCCATGCTATTTTGAAATAGCTGTTCTACTATCCAGATTCTAACATTGGAAGCAAATATCATTATTGTATTTTACACAATCAAACACATCAAATATCGCCACCCTCCTGAAAGCTGTTATTGAAGCCATTATACCAAAAATTCATGTCTGTCAATTCTAAGAAAAGCATACAAGTTACTCTTACTTTTATTCAACCCACAGTGACTGACAGAACACAAGCTTTTTTCTATTAAAATAATGGACAAAACTACTACTATCAATATTTAATATACTACTGTCTTTCTGTTGTAACATAAGTATTTATTTATTATCTTAAAATGTATAAACTGATTCTCAAAAGAAAGTATATATATTCCATGACAGCCACTAATTTTACAGTTGGTTAAACAAGGCAGATTTCATTATCATTTGTGATTTAAAATTTCAAATTACCTAAACTGAGCATTGTACGCAAATATGTTGTCTTATTTTGCTTATTATTGTCAGATTTCTTATTTTCTGGTAAATGATTCTGTATTTGCCTGTACAGCCAGTATCAAGTATTCCTGATGTTGTTTTAATTGCATACTTATTAAGTCTTTTATTGATTCCTGTTTCAAAAAATTACAAACTGTAATTAGATTTTCATATCACTTGTGATCACAGGTCATATATCTGCATGCTTAGATTTCCATAGAAATACTATGCTTGTAGAAAAGAATGCACATTGAATTTTTACAGCTCTTTCTCTTTCTGCTTAAGTTACCTCTTGACTTTGGTTGCAAACTTTTAGTACAACTCTTTTCTGCTCACTAAGCACTATATATGTCTGTTTTGTACTTGAATATTTATTTTTATATTCTTGAGCATGGAGAAATCGCAATTGTTTCAGATATGTTGATATCTGCACTATGTTTCAACCTCTTCTTTTCAATTGCAATTTTGCATCATTTTGTAAATTACAGCAATGATTTCTTTCATTATTTCTGTATGTTAACTGCCTGAAATAAAAATGAAAACTTTCCTGTTTTGTTTTTATTTGATTTTGCATTTTTTCCCTGCACATGGTTATGTGTTTTCATTTCCTTCCTTATTTCTTCCATCTATGTAATGCACTGTAGTATTTGTTATTTATTGCAGACATAAAAAATCATTTTAAATTTAGACCAATTGACACAGAGATGGCAGTCATGAGACAAATGTTTACACATGTTATAACACGGTATGTATCATAAGCTTCAGAAATTTTGGTCAGACAACCAGACAAATAAAACTTTCCTGGAGCTGAGAAACAGTGGTATTCTATACTACAGCCTTTATTGGGAATGGTAATTACTATGAAGAGCTACTGTCAGCCATTTGAATTGTGCAAAATTTGAAAACTTGATAGTTGTATTGGTTGATTAATGAACTTTGTTTGTAAATCAGCTGTTGGGGAACACTCAAGTACACTGACTGTGAGTGTAAAAAAGGTTAAAAATGCAAAATATGTGACAGAAAAAAATCTATTACAGGTAATTAGTGTGTTTGCCACAGTAAATCGCATCGCTTAAATAAGAGCAACACGCACTGGGTCAGATATAACAATCACCAATAAGAGCAACACACACTAGGTCAGATATAATAATCACCTACTGTTAGAAACAGTGTCCTGTGGTTAACATTGAAAAAAAAAAGGAGAGAAGAAAAATAGATACTTCTCACAAGTGTTATACTTGTACATAATTCCTGCCCCTTCTTCTGTGCAAATATTTAATACTTTAATCACACTCTCTCTCTCTCTCTCTCTCTCTCTCTCTCTCTCTCTCTCTCTCTCTCTTTCTCTTCTGGCTCCATGTGGACATACAAGGGTGTGGGCTGAGCATCCGAAGTTCAAGTATGTAGTTAACCAATTTTGTCTAAAAAAATGAGAAACCATAATCAAGATCATGGGATTATATAGTATTGGCCAAATGTGCTTCATCTTCTGCCCTAAGCAGTTGTTTCACATATTGTAAGCATAATGCTCTCCGTTCTATTAATAATTTTCTTTCTAAACTTGAAATGCTACTATCCTTTCACATGAAAACTTGCATCATCTGCTCTCACTGCAACCAAAACAGTGGGCACTCCGTCTCTGAAGCACTGGCCTTTTCACACACCAGCGTTTTACAGATGTACCTCGGTTTTGTCTAAACCACTGTCACCATGCTAAAATGCAGTGGCCCACAATGGACTAACTTAATTCTGTACAATTAAACTGTGAGAGTAGTCTTACTGTTGAGACTTATCTCCTCACAGTGCTATATGCAAGCTACCGTTTCACAAGTCTGTCGCTGATGCACTCGACAAGTACTGGAATAGCACTGGATCATTAGTGATGGGTGCTCAAACCATTAAGAAGATTGCTGAACAGATGAATCACAATATGTATCAATACAAGAGTTGAAACTGCACTATCTTTACACTGAGGTCCAGAAGTCTTGGGATACCTCCTAATATTGTGTCGGACATCTTTTTGCCTGGTGTAGTGCAGTAACTCGATGTGGCATGGACTCAACAAGTCGTTGAAATATTCAACCATGCTGCCTTTATAGCTGTTCATAATTGTGAAAGTGCTGCTGGTGCAGGATTTTGTGCATGAACTGACCTCTCGATTATGTCCCATAAATGTTTGATAGGATTCATATCAAGTAATCTGAGTCGCCAAATCATTTGCTCAAATAGTCCAGAATGTTCTTCAAACCAATTGCAAACAAATGTGGCCTGGTGACATGGCCCATTGTCATCCATAAAAATTCCATCATTGTTTGGGAACATGAAGTCTGTGAATGGCTGCAAATGGTCTCCAAGTAACTGAAAATAACCATTTCCAGTAAATGATCGGTTCAGTAGTTGAACCGGAGGACCCAGTCCATTCTATGTAAACACAGCCCACACCATAATGGAGCTGCCATCAGCTTGCACAGTGCCTTGTTGACAACTTGGTTCCATGGCTTGGTCTGCATCACACTGGAACTCTACCAGCTGAAGTCAGGACTCATCTGATCGGGCCATGGTTCTCCAGTCATCTAGAGTCCAACTGATATAGTCATGAGTCGAGAAGAGATGCTGCAGGCGATGTCATTCTGTTGGCAAGGGCACTCACATTGGCTGCTGCCATAGCTCATTAACTCCAAATTTCACCACACTGTCCTAACAGACACATTCGTTGTATGTCACACATTGATTTCTGCAATTATTTCATGCTGTGTTGTTTGTCTGTTAGCACTGACAACTCTATGCAAATGCCACTCTTCTCAGTCGTTAAGTGGAGGTTGTCCAGGGTGGAAAGTGATGCCTGAAACTTGATATTCTCAGCACATTCTTGACACTGTGGATCACAGAATACTGAATTTCCTAACAATTTCCGAAATGGAATGTTCCATGTTTTTAGCTTCAACTACCATTTCCCGTTCGAAGTCTGTTAATTCCTGTTGTGTGGCCACAATACTTCGGAAACCTTTTCACATGAATCACCTGAGTATAAATGACACCTCTGCCAATGAAATGCCCTCTTATACTTTGAGTATGTGATACTACTGCCATCTGTATTTGTGCATATCCCATGAATTTTAACACCTCATTGTACAGGAGATATAGTTCATGTGAGTGAGGGTATCATACAGGAAATACACTGCTGGCCACCATAAATGCAACACCAAGAAAGACAAGAGGTAGCACAACAAAATTTATTTTGTAGATAACAAGTTGACCAAGTATCAAATGATTATGTTTACAGACGTCTGTGACATGTGGTTCCTGCCAGAATCAGTAGCCAGAGTAGCCGCCATTGTTGGAGATCACTGCTGCCACATGTCTCGGCATTGAGTCAAAGAGACGTTGGATGTGTTCCTGGGGTACAGCAGCCCAAGCAGCTTCCACACGTTGCCAAAGATCATCTGGTGTGGCAGCTGGGGATGTAATCTGGGTCACTCGTTGAGCAACCGTGGACCACATGTTTTCTATCGGCGAAAGATCCGGAGAGCGAGCCGGCCAGGGAAGCAATTCAATCTGGTTATTGACGAAGAACCTTTGGACAATGCATGCCACGTGTCGTCGCACATTATCCTGTTGAAATATGGCTGTGGCCGAGTCCTGAAGGTAAGGAAGGACAACTGGCTCCAGCACCTCGGATATGTAGCGCTGGCTATTTAAAGTACCGGCAATGCGTACTAGAGGTGTGCGAGAGTAATATCCAATACCGCCCCATACCATAATACCCGGTGCAAGACCAGTGTGGCGGTGCATAATGCAGCTGTCCAGCATCCTCTCTCCACGGTGTCTCCACACTCGAATCCGACCATCGTGGTGCTGCAGACAGAAGTGTGCCTCGTCAGTAAAGACAATGTCATTCCATTCTGCCATCCACATCCATCTGTCATCACACCATTGGCGACGAAGACGTCTGTGGTTCTGCGTCAATGGTAGACAAAGCAATGGACGTCTTGCGGACAGACCACTCTGCTGTAAACGGCGTCGAATGGTACGCGCAGACACTGGATGATGCATTACAGACGCAGTGTGCTGTGCTATGGTTCGAGATGTCACTGAGCGATCCGTAAGTGCCATGCGCACAATTTGCCTATCAGCACGTGCAGTGGTGCACCGAGGTGAATGCGATCGACCACGTCAGTCCGTCGTACCCTGCTGCATCCAACGGTCACACACCCGCATTACAGTTGTTTGGTTTCGTCCAACACGACTAGCGATTTCTCTGTATGATAATCCACAATCTCGGTAAGCCACTATCCTTCCTCTGTCGAACTCGGATACTTGATCAAACGATGTTCGCTGTTGTCTACGAGGCATAACTGATCATCTTGTGAAACAACCACAAGGTAAACACACGTGCCGAACGTACACTCGTCGAAATTGCCAAGCCTTAAATGGCACTATGAGGTGGCGCCACAGGCGCGCGTGATGTGCGTCTGCGCTGAAATTCTAACTAGTTGCATATCTCATCGCTGCAAACCCATGGTGTAAATTTTACCTGATTTGGATGCTTCCTTCAGGGTGTTGCATTTACGGTGGCCAGCAGTGAATTTTGTTGTGATGAAATGCACCTTTGATAAGCTCACTGGACAAAACAGGTGGACATGTGACCCTCCACTGTTTACATAGGACATGACAGTGAAGTGTTATGTGTATATCAGTCTGTTGTGTGGAGTTGTGACACAATGGCAAAAAGGAGCTGTCATGTCTGGATATATCTGGGACTGTGCAGTAAATGAAGCTGCCCGATTTGTTGGTGTATCAATGCGGACCGTCCATCGTACCTACAAAGAATGGTGTTCCAATCACAGTCGTTTAACACTGTCTAATAATGTTGTTCATAAAATGACCCTTACAGACAGGGGCAGAAAAACTGTTACATATTGTCGATAACATTTGGATTCAAACCCAACAGAAATTGCTGCTGTCGCTGAATTCGGGATCATGTCGAGCTGTTTCTAAGTGAACATTTGTGAAGGAACCTGCAGGAGTAGGGCACCTTGCAAAAGGCCGGTACTCACAGTGTCTCATAAAACTGTGTGTCTTCAATGGGACAAAAACTCCAACATTTACAGTATCCAATTTGAAGCCTGTAGTGTGGTGCGAAAAGTCACTATTTTACCCCTTTTCAAATTATGCGAGTTGTTGAGTGCATCAATGGTCTGATACATTTAACCTACAGGAGTGGATGGTGTACTTCAGGCCAAAGGTTGTTCTGTGATGTTATGGGGGTGTTCTTTCTACCATGACTTGTACCTATTCATTCAGATTACCATGACGTGAATGAGGATGTTTATTTACACATATTTGATGACCAAATGTTGCTCTTTCTTCTACATATTCAGGACGAATATGTTATGGAAACTCCTGTCTTCCAAGATGAAAAGACCCAGCCCACAGAGCATAATTTCCTAGTTTGAAGAACATTAAAGCACCTTGTTACATATCAACTGGGCCACTAAATCATTTGCTCTTAGTTTTGTAGAAAATATCTGGGACTGTTTTGAATAGTGGGTAAAACAAAGAATTGAACTTCCCCGTAATTTCATAGCTCTACAGCACCTGCTCATCAATGAGTGGCTTTGGGTGGATATGGTGTACCTGATGAAACTTGTGGACTTTCTTCCATGCTGAAAAGAGGTTATTACCATGGCTGCAGACAGTGTTAGTGTGCATTTACACTTGTGCATCTCATGCCTTATCCCTGTACACCTGTGCTCACCCCACCCGCAAGTTGAGGTATGAGTGTAGATGCGTGCCTCTTGCTCAGTGTGTGTACACAAGTGGTTTCATTCACACTTAGAGCTACTCCAGAGATCGAACAGCAGCTGCAGGTTAAATGCACTTGTGTGATTGGACAGTGGGCAGCAGGTTTGTTTAACAGAGCTAGCCTGGTGTGCAACCAGTGATCCTGCAGCATAAATGTGCCCTCTAAAGGCAGACTGAGGACTGCCTAACATTATTTACATGGCTTTCTTTGAGGAACAAAATACATACTGAATTATTAACACTAACAATTAACAGGTCAAGAATAATCAAGTACTTGTATACTATTTATCTCAAACAATCATAATGATGAATTCTAAATATGAGAAAACTTTTTATTGAGAAAAAAGTAGCAATCGTCAAATTAATGTGCTTGTAAAGTCCTATGCTTTACTCAGAGAGCTTGCTGTATATGGATCTGCAACATACAAGAACTGGCTGACAGCTAATATAGAAATACCAGACATTAGATGTTGGGTTTCCAGCTCCATTCGCAAATCAAAAAGTAAAGGGTGTCCATAATTAAAGTTACAATTTCAAAATGCTGTAGAAAGAGAACCAGTGCCCAGAATGACATCAAATTTGATCAGCATTTTATTGATGAAGGGGGAAATGTCAAGGAACAAAAAAATATTTTTGTATTTTGAAAGTAGAGGGAAGGGAAGGAACTAATGATATGAACTGTATAGGGACTTAACGCAGAATCACAGGCAATGAATAAAAAGACGTGCCAGATTGGGACTCGAACCTGGGATCTCCTGCTTATTAGGCAGTTGCATTAATTACTGTGCCATCTGGAAACAGTTTTTATTGCAAATGTGTGGACTGTCTCGGCACACTTCCCGGTTGACCCACATTACTACCCTGTGCCATCTATCTGCGGTCATGGTCGCTAATTCTAGATTCCTCCTGAAGGTTGAACTTATTTGTGCAACTGCATTGGAGGTTGCGGATTCATTGTCCATCAGGGCGAATCACTTAGATGAATGCATGGTTGACATGTTCGAAAGAACAGGCACCGCACAAAATCCACAGCTCTGATACATATTATGTAGATTGAGGGTGGGGGGTGAGGAGAAAGGAAGGAACTAATTATATCAGCTATGTCGGGACTTTATGCAGAATCAGTGGCAATGACTGTAAATGTGTGCTGGAACAGGACTTGAACCTGGGATCTCTTCTTATTAGACAGCGTATGAACCACTGCGACATCTGAACACAGCATTTATTGCAAATGCATGGACTATCTCGGCACGCTCCACAGCCAACCCACATTCCCACCGTGTGCTCTCTGTCCACAGTCCCTGTCCTTGTCCTCTGTGCTCACTAATTCTAGATTCACCCCAGAGATTGAAAGTTGTTTTGTGCACCCACACTGATAGTTGCAAATTCAATGGCCATTGAGATGACTCAGTTTGCGTTCAAGTCCCAGTCTGGCACACATTTTCAACTGTTGCTGATTCTGCATTAAGTCCCAAAGGAGCTGATATAATTAGTTCCTTCATTTCCCTTTCCTCCTCCACCCTCCACTTTCAATCTACGTAATTTGTATCAGTGTTGCAAATTTTGCTAGGTGTCTGTTCTTTCGGACACCGTGCATTCATATAAAAATGAATTTAACAATAATTTTTCCAATAGATATCACTAGAGGGATCTTAATATAAATTAGGGTCAGCTACAAATGACAGATGGTTTGAGTTGCACGTTACACGATCTGTGTTTTTCACTGTGCATGACAGCATAAATTCAGCAGTCAACAGTTGTGACACTGTTATTTAGGTAAGCCCATCCACCCTGGCGAGATTCTACCACATCACATGGGAAAAATTGATTTTTAATTGGTCTGAGGTGAAAAACTGCATAAAAAGCAAAATTACATCTGTTTTCAATTCTCCTCGAGCCAAAAACAACATAAAAAGCAAAACGCAATTGGTTTTCAATTGTCATGAGACTTTCGCAAGACGTTGAATATGGTGTCCACTGTTTTCTACCGCAATTTGAAATTGAGAAACACCCCATTTCACAACAGATTGAATATCTAAGGGATCAAGTTCAGAATGCGTTGTGCAATGCATGCATTCAGTTGAGCTATGAGGGTTGTTAGAAAAGTTCTCGAAATCACAACGAGAGGTCAGCACTAGTGCAACAAGTTGTTCACGTGTTATTCATTGACTGTTGCCTGTAAACAGGTGCCACGTCAGTGCTCTCGGAAGAGAGCTGTGGTGGTGACGTGGCTCTCTTGTTGGTCTTGTGTAGTGATTTGTGAAGATGGAAAAAATCGAGATTCGAGAAGTGATTAAGTACTTTGGAAAGAAAGGTATGAAGGCAAAGGGCATTCATGGGCATACTCTGAGGGACTCTGCTCCTTCATATTCAACTATTGCCAAGTGGACAAAACAATTTAAATTTGGTCAGGAGAGCTTAGATGACGATCCGCGCAGTGGTAGGTCAAGATGTGCCACTAGTCCTCAAATCATTGCAAAAGTGCACAAAATGGTCACAGAGGATCGCTGATTGAAAGTGCGTGAAATTGCTCACACTTGCCAGATGTCATCTGAAGAATTAGAAATGAAAAAATTATCTGCAAGTTGGGTGCCGTGATTCTTGGTGCTGGATCAAAATACACACCATCGCCATGGCAAAATTACATGAACTAAGGTATGAATTGTTGCCCCACCTACCTTTTTCACATGATATGGCTCTGTCAGACTTCCATCTCTTCCCAAAACTGAAAATTTTTCTTGGTGTATGAAAATTCACTTCAAACGAAAAATTGATAGCCGGAGTCCACAACTATTTTGCAGGCCTGGAGGAAACTCGTTTTTGTGATGGGGTCAAGGCACTGGAACATCATTGGACCAAGTGCATTAATCTACAAGGAGACTACATTGAAAAATAAAAAAAAGTTTCAGTGACGTAAGTACTTTTTTTCTATTCCATTCTGAGAACTTTTCAAATCACCCTCGTATGTTCATAATTGGAGCACTAAATATGGCATCTTATGAATAACTTCACAGCCAGAAATCACATGGATTAAAATCAGCTATCTGGCGGCCAGACTGTACAGAAATGACGGCTAATAATTCTAGCATTTCCAAAGTACATCTGCTGCAGCCACTTCACTGGCTGCACAATGTGTCAAAGAGTGCTACCTTGCATAAAAGTGGTCCTACCCACACGTCCACACTGCTGAAGGGTTGGAATGGCAATGGTGCACAAAAGACTCTCATAGCATTTACCAGTGATGGTACAGGTAACAGGACCCCCAGGACTAATCTCCTCGAAGAAATAAGACCCTACGATAAATGATGATGTCAACCCACACCACAGAGTCACTGTTGCAGTATGAAGTGGAACTGGTTGATGTGCGTGCAAATTTTCATTGCCCATATTCAGCAATTTTGCTTATTGATATGTCCTTGGAGATGGAAATGGGCTTTGTCCACAGAATGTTTTGTGGCCTTTCGTGGTCTGCTTCCATGCAAGTAAGAAATTCCTGAGCAAACGTTTGTCTTGCTGACTCGTCAGCAGGAAGCAACTCCTGAACACGGGTGACTTTGTAAGGGTAGAATGCAAGATATTTTGTACAATTTTATGCTCCTCACTCGCAGGTATGTCCAGCATTGGGCAACTCCCTGTGCACTGTATGTTTGCACAGCACTGCTTGACTCCTTCCGCAATGCTGTGGCCACATCTTTAACAGGTGTTGGATCAACTACTGCTTTGCTCCCTCTGCCACACTGCACTTCAAAAGAACCCGTCTTTTTGAATTTTGTAGTAATTTTCTGTATACCCTTATCAGACTAATGCCTTTTTTCATACCCTTGAGTGTCCAGAAATTCTGCTGGGCTACTGGTGCAGAGTCACCATCCTTGTAAAAGAGCCTTACCAGCAGCATGCAGTCCTTTGTGAGGACGGACACTCGTGTAGGCCACCTTGGATGCAAACTGAGGAACAGATGTGCGCTGCATGTCTCTTGGTGTGCATATTCTGACACTTACAGCGCTATCTATTGGTCAGTTCTTTTTCCCATTATGTTAACCCCTGTGTCAACAATATGTAGTTCACATGTGATGTCATTCTGAGCTGTGGTTCTCTTCCTACGGTGTTTTGAAACTGGAACTTAAGTTATTAATACTCTGTACTTTACATATGTGCATTTCTACTAGAGATTTCTGTGTTCTTTTATTTGCTTGAAGAAAATTGTTTGTGCATCAAAGCAGTTTGTAAAGGAATCAACATGGCTTCAGTACATTGAGGGCAACAGAACCACTCCTCTTTTACAACATGGAAAGTAGGAACAAAAGCTTTTTATTTTGTTTAAATTTGCCTTTGTTGTTTCCAGGCTTTTCTTGTGAGAAAATGTAAACAGTTATTTAGTTTCACTCTGTCTTTATAATTTATGGAATTCATCAGTCAGAAAAGAGGAAATCCACAATAATATTGCTCAAATTCCATATGTTTCTCATTAGACCATACAGCCAAAGTGCTAATGCAAATGGACATTAGAATGCTTGTGAAACCCTGAATCTTTTAACAGTGGGACATTGTGAAACAAAGCACTACAAGGAGCAAAAAGCAGACAGGTGCATGACTGGTGCACATGTCTTCCCATCTGGGACAAGGCGATGCCTGCGCACGGTGGCTCGTGTGCACAAATAAGAGGCTTACGTGTCTTTGCACCAGTGCATGTGCCCCCTCGCTTCTTCATGTGATGCCTACATGCCCCTAGTGAACATAGGAAGTTGTGCAGATACCAGTACATCCTTACACTGTGTTGTCTTGATGTCTCCTGGGGATAACTACTTTTTTTGTCCAGTTTACTTATGCCTGACTTCGTTCATCTTGAGTGAACACTACAAGGCATAATGGCAAGTCATATGCACTCATCTGTTAGCCTGCTGTATGCCACTGCACAGTAGGACAGAACATCATTCCGTGAATTACATCAGAGTAATTTGTTGATCTTTGAGCTGAGACAATGATACTTGCCTGCCCATAATGTCATTTGAACAATGGAAAATCCAGGATGAAAAACAACAATATTTTGAAAAGGATAGATTGCTACTCACCATATAGAGGAGATGTTGAGTCACAGACAGGCACAACAAAAAGACTGTTATATCTTTGAGTTTTTGGCCGAAGGTCTTCTTCTAAAGCAGAAAACGCACACGCACATTCACGCAAGCACAAGTCACATACACATGACCACTGAGGCGGGCCTCATGGCTAGAATGGTGATCATGTGTATGAAGTCTGTTCAAAAAATTTTGGAACTTTGTCCTCAAAATTTTTCTGTTCTTGCCTTTTATTTATTGTGTGTGGTCTGTCTTCCACTACTGATACACTGCTCCCAAAACCATTTCCATTTCACAGTGTCATTTACACTTCTGGAAACGGTCTTGGTATGCCTTTTGCTGAACCATGTGGAGTACCATCTGCGAATTTTCTTTTATGTCATCTATCATTGCAAACCTTTGTCCTTTCAATGGGATTTTCAACTTTGGGAATAAATAAAAGTCTGCAGGGATCAGGTCAGGATAATATGGAGGATGAGGCAGCACAGTGATTTCGCTTTTCATGCAATAGTCACGCACCAACAGGGATGATAATGCTGGTGCATTATCGTGATGCAAGAGCCATGAATTACCTCCACATTTCAGGCCATTTCCATCTCATGTTTTGTTGCAGGCATCACAACATGTCCCAATAGTGCTATCGATTCCCAGTTTGTCCCTGTGGCACGAATTCATGATGAACTAATCCTTCAAAGTCAAAGAAAGCTATCAGCATCAGTTTGACATTTGACCTGACCTGAAGAGCCTTTATTTCGTCTTGGAGAACCTTCCCTGACCCACTGTAAAGATTGAGTCCTGGTCTCAACATCATAACCGTAGACCCACATCTCATCACCAGTTATGATCCTCTTAAGGAACATATCATTCTCATTTGTGCAATCCAAAAGCTCTTCGCAGATTGTGAGATGGAGGCCTTTCTGGTCTCAGCTCATGAGCCGTGGGACAACCAAGATGCTGTGTCAGGATTTCATGAAATTATCCAGCTGTAATGTTACATTCTTCTGCAATCTTCCGGACAGTCAGTCTTTGATTGGCACCCAGAATTTCATTGACATTCCTGACGTGAGCATCGCTGGTAGACATTGAAGGATGTCCTGAGCAAGGGTAATCTTTAACTACTGTCCAGCCATTTTTAAACCGTGTGAACCAAGCATAACTCCGAGTACAGCTTAAGCACCCATCACTGTAGGCTTACTGCATCATTCGTTGTGTCTCTGTAAAGGCTTTCTTCACACAAAATTTAATGCAGAAGTGTTGTTCCTCTAACTCTGCCATCTCAAAATTTGCAAAATGTTTGACACAATATTGTACTCAATACAGCACTGAACAATAACTAACAGACATACAACAATGAAACTTATGGCAGTTACACATTGAACACATGCATGTGGAGGGATGCCTACTGAATTTCACTTCAACACACCATTGGCACGAAATTACAAGTCCTGAAATTTTTGGACAGACTTCTTATGAGAGTTGTGCTTGTGTCAATGTATGTGTGTAGTTTGTACGTTAGAAGAAGAGCTGTTGACCGAAACTCCAAAGTATAGCAGTATTTTGGTTACGCCTGTCTGTTACTCATAGCTCCTCTATCTGGTGAGTAGCTGTCTATCCTTTTCTTATTATTATCACGCTGTTATTTGATCACAGTCCTGTTATACACATCTAAAATGCTGTCTAAACATTTGTACACAGTAGAGTAACTTAGGTTCCAACATGCTAACAACACAGAACAAATGAGGCCAAGGAATACACTCAGCTGTACACAAATAGTATGTCTGTTTCAACAAAAACTAGTGAAAGTCAGGTAAAGCAAGATTATTCACCAAACTCCTCAGCAACTGAAAGGTGCACATGATCTGCTCTGAACAAAAGAAAAATCTGTGAGATAGTATTGTACAAAACCAAGGGAGTAATGTCATAAATCACTACTGGAGACAAGTCAACTATGGCTAGCCAAAATTCACCATGAGAGTGCAGAACTTAACAAAAGATAATTCTAAATCAAACAATGGAAAGTCTAGCTTGGAATATCAGTATCACTTTACAAACTGCACATATCCTACCTCCAAACCACCCTGTATCAATGATCTCATCTGCGCACAACACGGGGCTACCTGACTGTGCAGATTGTTGATGCAGAATCTTGTGCCCCACATTCTTCCTGCTGATAATTATAATTATTCCTGTCATATTTTGTCCCATATTCTCAAGCATTTTTGCAAGTTATTTTCCACATCTATCTTTGTCAACTGAACTTGTGAACCTTGATCTAACAATCCCCTCTCCCCTTCTCCTCCTTCCCTTATCTCAACAAGCACATACTCCCATACTCCACCCATTCTGTGCATATTTTAGGGTATTTTTTTTAATCTTTTCATGTATTTTTAAATGTCTGCGCATATTTTTAAAAATCTTTTTCTGTTATCTATTTCCCGTCACAACCACCTAATGCCTTCATTTGCCCATTTCACACACCATTTCTTGATTCACCAATGTCATCCCTCCCACCTTGGACCAATGTTCCCTTATTCATTTTGGAATAGCATCCCTTTACCTGGGTAAAACCCCATTACACATCCTGTTCCTCAAACACTGCCTAAACCATTGAACAACCCCCCACCCCCACCCCCAGCCAACAGCCTAACCTTAAAAATTCCTTTCTCTGGATCCCATCCCTCCTTTCACAATGACCTTCACTTTTTCAGTTTCTGCCAGTCTCTTTCTCTCACAAACTTGGTACTGCAGAAACGCATCTCCATGATAAAGGCATCCTAGAACCACCTCTGCTCCTTCCACAAGATGCTGCTACTGTGCCATTCCTTCTAGATTCATCACACCTCTGAAATTGAATCCCTTGTTCTCCAGCACCTGGAAGAGTATTCCAGACACCACATCCATAAATTATCCATCCTGCTGACATCCTGTTGCTGCCTTGGGGCACCACGACCCAATCCCTATCCTACCCACAATATTCCTCCACATCAATCCCTCAGATCGTGCCTAGCCAACCTTTCCAACTTGCCACATTCCCTGAAACTCCCTACCAATGCTCCACTAAATCCAGAGCCAAAACACTTCAGTAACACTGTTGTTCATCTTTTCTCCAAAATCCTGAACCTTAAGGAAGTTTCAGTCCTATCCAAGGCCTCAACTTAAGCCCTAAATCCAAGTTTAACATTGCTGGGCTTGTCAAAGACCTACTCTACTTCTCTCAATCCCTGCAATGGAAACATTCCTTTGCCACCAACCCCTCCAACCAAAGTCAATCTAACCCCAACATTGAACCCAACCTCTCCCAGTTCATATCCCTCTCTGACCATGGTCCTCTCCCTCTCCCACTTAACCACACCCAGGTCACATTCCAGGAATTCCTTACATCCAATGTGGCCTCACAGGTCCTGTCCCAAGAGCACTAACCTTTCAATAGAAGAAAGGATGACCAGTGCAGTGACTACTTGAAGGAAGGCCTCTGCCAATTGTCTGACTCCTCCTCTGCCAGAATGATCCCATACCAAAAGTCCAACATAGCCTCCTATCCCTACTGAAATCTGTATGCCCTTCCCGGAACCTTCCACCTGAGTCCATCTCCCTCATCACCTATATGGTACCCAATACACCCATCATATGAAATTAATTTGGACCTTGCTGACTTAACACCTCCAACCAACTGCCCAAAATCTAGCCTCCAATGTCAAAGATACCAACTACTTTCTACAGTGACTTTCCACCACCTCCAACCCTCTACCTTCTGGATCCCTATTCATCACTGTTGAGCCAGCCGGTGTCGCCGTGTGGTTCTAGGTGCGTCAGTCTGGAACCGCGTGACCGCTACGGTCACAGGTTCGAATCCTGCCTCGGGCATGGATGTGTGTCATGTCCTTAGGTTAGTTAGGTTTAAGTAGTTCTAGGTTCTAGGGGACTGATGACCTCAGCTGTTAAGTCCCATAGTACTCAGAGCCATTTGAACCATCACTGTTGATGCCTGCCTCCCTATAGATGAGCTACCCTCATACCCATGGTCTTGCTGCCACTGAATGCTACCTCTCCCAACATCCTTCATACTCCAAACCCACTATCTCATTTCTTATACACCATACTAACATTATTCACATGCACAACTATTTCTCCTTTGAAAGAAAGGTATACAAATAAATCTGCAGCACAGCTGTGGCACCCGCATGGCACCCTCCTATTCCAATCTGTTTATGGGCCGCCTAGAGGAAATCTTCCTAGCTTCCCAAAACCTTTAACTCCTGGTCTGATTCAAGTTCATTGATATCTTCATTATCTGGACTCAGGGTGAAGACACCCTATCCCCATTCCTTCACAACCTCAACATCTTCACTCCCAACCACTTCACCTGGTCCTCCTCAAACCAGCGTGCTGCTTTCCTGGACATTGAGCTCCTCCTCCCTGATGGCTCCACCTGCACCTCTGTCCATGTTAAGCCCACCAACCACCAACAATAACTGCATTTAACAACTTCCAGCCCTTCCACACCATAAAATCCCTCCTATACACCACAGCCACCCATGCACTATGCATCTGCTGTGACGAGAACTCTCTTGCACAATATGCTGAAGGCCTCACAAAGGCCTTTGTAGACAGGCACGCCTCCAGACCTTGACCACAAACTGATTTCTCCGCAAACCCCCAGTCATTCCTCCACCCAAGCATCAGCCACAAATAAGCAATCCCTTAGCACCCAATACCACCCTGATGTGCAACAACTGAACCACACCCTTCATCAGGGCTTTGATTATCTATCATCATGCCCTGAAATTAAAGACATCTACCCAAGATCCTTGCCACCCCTCCTAAAGTGGTGTCCCATCATCCACCCAATCTCCACAACATCCTGCTCCATCCCTGTGGAAGACCCAGATGTAAGACCTGCCCAATCCAACCAACCAGCACTTTCTATTCCACTCCTGTCATAGGCTTATCCTTCCCCAGACTTATGATTCCCCATCATAGGCTAGGCTACCTGTTAAAGCAGCCATGTCACATACCAGCTCTGCTGCAGTCATTGCACAGATTTTTGTATTAATATGACTACCAACCAGCTGCCCACCAGGATGAATGGCACCAGTAGACTGTGGACAAGAGAAAAATGTATCGCCCTGTGGCACAACATCCAGCTGATCATAAAATTCTTGATTTCAGTGGCTGCTTCACAACCTGGGCTATCTGAATCCTCCCCTCCATTTCCATCTTTCCTGAACTGCACAGATGGAAGTTATCCTTACAACACATTCTCTGTTCCCGAAACTATCCTGGTCACAACCGATGGTAACCTACTGTCCCCACACTCTGGCCCCTCTGTCCTACCACCTCCTTCCTATTAATGTCCCCTCATTCTCATCGTGTACCGCCCTCTGCCAGTGCATACACTGGGCTTTTCCCTTTCTCTGTTCCTCTCCTTTTCTGCTCCCAGTCACCTTCTCCCCCACAACCTCCCAATGCTGCACCTAGCAGCCTTGTCATGTTGCCATCTAGTCCCTGCACATTCTGTCAGACACCAATCTTCCATCCCTCACTCCCCCTCTCTTGTATCCTGATATCCCTCCCCATTCCCTGACCACTCCAGATTACTGCTTTCATTCAGTGTGACGCATTCTGGATGGAGGTAGCAGTAATGTGTGCATGAAGTATACCTGCTTGTGTGAATATGTGTGTGTGTTTTCTTTTCTGAAGAAGGCTATGGCTGAAAGCTATAATGTGTAAAAGACTTTTATCTTGTGCCTGTCTGTAACTCAACGAGTCGTCTTTATGGTGAAAAGATAATATTATTTGCATTGGCAGTGCAGTTCAGTTAAATTCTTTTTCATTATGGGTAACTTCATTATGACATAAAATAAAACAAGCAATGTTATGGCTACTAATTTAGCCAGCATTCATCTGCATGTTACTTGGACACATCTAGTGGAGCCAAAACAATGAAAAGAGTAGATGTTCCCATGAAACGAAAACCTTTCATATAAAATGGGAAACTCAGAGATGTCACTGAGATGGCAGGGCCACTTTGTTATAATGTCTGGCACAGATACAATACTCTGTATTCATTGCATGGAAGCATAGCCCCTGTTTGTAACTGTCTTACACTCAAGGTGTCATCCTGAACACTGATTTGTCTATATCACCAAAATGTTCATCTCATTACTACCAATATGATTTAACTGTAAATTCGCAAGTGCTCTAAGTATATCCAATTCAGAGTTGCAGAGCATGCCCATTCCAGCTGGATGAAATGGCTTCTCCCTCATCCCATCTGTTTTTTGTGCTGATATGTGGGTTATGAACACACTTATTCCTTATTTATTTGTTTATTCCTTATAATGAAGATTCAAGGATGGAAGCAACAAACAAAAATAGGGAAAGGAAACCACTCATCAGTGGATGATTGATGTATAGTACATGAATATCCTACATCATCTCAGAAAATTGAACTAGATTTCCAGGAATCACTCCTTATTATTTATTTATTTATTTATCTATTTTTTTTAAATACACATTCACAAGGTGACATTATTAATTATGTTTGCTGTGTATTGATTGCATGTGTATGTTACACTTCATTACTGTTCTGCAAATGACATTATCACTTTTACATTGATATTTAATTACTCAGTTGACTGATCAGGTTTATTTCATAATAAATGAAAATTAGAAATACTAAATAATTATGATTTTGTAAGTATTTTTTTTATGTCAGCACTCAGTTGAGCAACAAACAATTGATACGAAAGGGAGGAAAGTTCGATTATAACATCTTATCAAAGTGAAGATTATTAGAAAAATATTAGGAAAAGGATGTATTGCCACTCACCAGACAGAGGAAGTGTTGAGTTGCAGAAGCCACAATGGAAACACTGTTCACCTTTTCAGCATTTGGAAATAGAAACATGCATACATTCACAAAGGCACAACTCACACACACATGGCCATGGTCTCTGGCCACTGGTGCGAATATGTATGTGTGTGTGTGTGTTTTCTATTTCCAAAGAAATACTTTTTTTGTCCAAAAGCTTAAATGTTAAGCAGTCTTTTCATTGTGGCTGTCTGCAACTCAACACTTCCTCTGTGTGCTGAGTAGCAATGACCCTTTTCATAATACTGTGTTACTCCATTGTTCATGGATTATTAGAGGCTGAGCACTAGCTCAGCTGGGCAAGAATATGGAAGGAGTTATGAGGATATTTACTGTATGTGCTTTAGTGAATACATGAGAACTCATATAACAGACAACCAGCTGGCATGGATCAGGTGCAGAACAAGGATTTGCTTGTTAGGAAAGGGGGAGGGGGGAGGGGGAGAGTACATATTGTACTGTTTTCCTCACACCTCCAGCCTCCACTGGCAAATACTTGCCATCACCCACAATTTTAACAGGCCACAGATGCCTACAGTTATAAAAACAATAAAATATAGAAAATGTTTTAATGTAATAATAATAATAACAGTTTGTTTACACCAGTACTTTGTACAACGCTGTAGCATAGCATTCTAGAAATTTGAGTAATATAGCACATGAAAAGCACTAAACCAAAAATTTAAGAAGGACAAGTGTCACACAATTAATTTAAGAACTATAATAATAACGGACTCTCACAGCTTTAACAGTGCCATAATTTACACAAAATAAAATCAAAACATGGACTCACTGTTACCAATATTTTTACTTAGGCCTACAAACTGTAAACACAAGCATGCAGACTGTGGCTGTACCAGAGAGAGATAACTATTTCTTTTAGTTGTTTCTACCTACTTTCAGGAAGTTAGTGTTTCTTTGTGGACTGCTTTCTCTTACGTTTTTCATTACTCAATTTCCTGTGGTTTGTCAGTTCTACCTGTGTACTCACAAACCATGTGTATTTGTTGTTGATGCAAGAAGAGTCGGCATGGGAATGTATACCTCTACCTGGCTAGTACGTTTTTGGTCAGGTCGTAAGCAGGCCACCACACAACCAACTGAAAAATATCCCGTGTTATGTGTATCTTACTGTTTATAGAACTCCTTGCCATTTTTGAGACTTTTAGGTTTTGTGTTACGTTATTCTCCATATGAATATAATAGAGGGAAACATTCCACATGGGAAAAATATATCTAAAAACAAAGATGCTGTAACTTACCAAACGAAAGCATTGGTATGTTGATAGGAGACAATAAAAAACACAAACACACACACAAATTTCAAGCTTTCGCAACCCAAGGTTGCTTCATCAGGAAAGAGGGAAGGAGAGGGAAAGACAAAAGGATGTGGGTTTTAAGGTAGAGGGAAAGGAGTCATTCCAGTCCCAGGAGTGGAAAGACTTCCCTTAAGGGGAAAAAAGGACAGGTACACATTTGCACACATGCACATATCCATCCGCACATATACAGACACAGGCAGACATATGTATATGTGCAGATGGATGTGTGTGTGTGTGTGTGTGTGTGTGTGTGTGTGTGTGTTCAAGTGTATACCTGTCCTTTTTTCCCCTTAAGGGAAATCTTTCCACTCCCAGGATTGGAATGACTCCTTACCCTCTCCCTTAAAACCCACATCCTTTTGTCTTTCCCTCTCCTTCCCTCTTTCCTGATGAAGCAACCTTGGGTTGCAAAAGCTTGAAATTTGTGTGCATGTTTGTGTTATTTATTCTCCATATGTTAGATATCATATTTGGAAATTGATATAATAGGTGTGTGCGAAAAGTAATGAGACTGATCTTTTTTTCCCCCCAAACAACAATATTGTCCCCTTCAAAGTAGTTCCCTTTGGAAGCTATGCACCAGCAGAGTTGTTGTTTGCAGTCTTGGTAGCAGTGCTGAAAGTCTTCAACTGGTAGGGTCTTCAACATGCTGATCACATTCTTTAAATGTGCTCCAGAGTCCCAAATTGATGCCTTTTTAACACATTTTCAACTGCAGAAAAAGAAAAATGTCACAAGGATGCAGAGCGGGTGAACAGGGGGGCTGTTGAACAACAGGAATGCTTTTTGAGGTAAAAAATTCCGTGATTGAAGTGGTTGTGAGACATGGGGGTGTTGTCCTATTGCAGAATCCCCTTCTGCAATGTCCAGTCTCACCCAATCCACCCTTTTCCTGAGCCTTTTGAGTACATATTTGCTTGACAGTTTGTCCCCGAGGAACAAATTCTTTATTCACGATACCGTTACTGTTGAAAAAGCAAATCAGGATTGTTTTGATTTTTGATTTGCTCATTGAAGCCTTTTACATTCGAGGAGATATCTCAGTGTGCCTCCATGCTTTCTAGCTTTGCCACAGGATCGTAGTAAAAAATCCACGATTCATCACCTGTGATCACATGACTGAACCATTTGTGGTCATTGTCAGTCCTCTCAAGAAGATCAATGCACACATTCTTTCAATTGTCTTTCTGGTCTGTTGTGAGGTTTTTTGGCACCATTTTGGCACAAACCTTTTGCAGGTGCAAAAATGCGGCCAAAATTTGATATATGAGGAAAGTATTTAAGTTTAACAGATCACTCATCATCTTATTGTTAAACATCAGCCTGACCTCATAAGAGCATGTGCAAATTTTGCATTTTAGTCAGTCTTTGAAGTTGAAGGTTTACCTGAATAAGGTTCATCTTCAATGTATTCTCAGCCTTTCAAAAATGATTTGTGCCAGAGAGAAACTTGCAGTCTCAATAAGTCCCCATAGGCCCATTTCAACTACTGAAAGGTCACACTCATGGATTCTATGAGTTTCACACAAAACTGATTGCATAAAGTTGCTCTAAATTCTGCTGTTCTATTTTTGTAACCCACAACAAAAGTACAACTTCACTGATGATGCTCTCAAAAATCACATCATGACTGTAGGGAACTGAAACTCGAACTGAGCAACTGTAAGGGATGAACACACAGGTCTACATAGATAGAGCAACACAGCATGCCCAGATTGCTCACAGTGTTGTGAGTCCCATTAGTTTTCTCACACACCTCATGTGTAAAAGTGTACATACTTCTACTGCAATGTGTTTTGGGGGGAAGTGGTGACTTGAGCCATGAACCCCAAGAGAAGTGTCCGCCCCCCCCCTCCCCCCCCCCCCTCCCCTGTCCCCCTCTCCTTCAGATCTGCACCTCGTGGTGATAGTCTGTGTTCAAGACTGCAGCGTTGCCTGGCATAGTCCTATTTGTGTTGATCGCCAAAGTAAATCCTTAAACTTAAAGCACCATTCTGGCAATTGATTTTCTGTTCGAGGCACTGACTTCAGAATCAAATCGGATGTGACCCAACCGATAGCTAGAAATTCAAAAACAAGTCCTGAGGTGATCTGGAGCTTAGGAGAACAAAATACAGCTACAAAAACAATAATAATGGGAAAAGTATGGAGATGTATAAGAAGGAAAAGAGTGCAAGATCTCACCTGAATCTGTTGTCTTCTTATAGTCTTCATTTCAAAGGCCAGTTTAATGCATCTCTCCACACTATCACTTGTGTGCAAATCTCTTCATCTCTCCACAACCATTGCATCCTACATCCATCTGAATGTGATTATACCATTCAGGCCTTGCTCTCCCTCTGTAATTTTTACTGCCCATACTTTCATCCTTTATAAATTCACTGTTCCTTGTTGCCTCAGGATGTATCCTACCAATCTGCCCTACCTCTTATTCAAGCTGTGCAAAAGCTCTTTCCACGCTGACAAGATACAGTACCTCTTCATTGGTTATCTGGCCTACTCATCTAATCTTCACCTTTCTGCAGCCTAATTTAGGAAGTTTCTACTCTCTTATTTGCTTGTACTGCTTATCACTGCTTATAATGATTCATTTCATTATAAGGACAGAGACATTCAGAAAACACTGAAATTTGTATTTGATGTGAACAAATTCTTGTTCAGAAAATCTTTTCTTCCTATTGCCAGACTGAATTTTATATCCTCTCTACTTCAGTCATTGTAAGTTGCTTTTTCCCAAATAGCAAAACTCGTGTATGAGTTTTAGTTCCCTCAGCATTACCTGATTTAGCTTGACTGTACTTCATTAACAATATTTTACAACCTCTTTTCAAAATACTGTCCATTCCATTTAGCTGATCTTACAAGCTGTCTTATCAAAAGTTGGCATGTTGAGAACCATGACTGTAATATAATTATAAGGCTATAATGTAACAGCAACCAGATTATTAAACTCAAACCGTTACCAGTTTCACATTTATTTCAGCTCATCTTCAGACGGTTCTCGCATCTTTCCTTGGTTTCCTGCTGGGGGCTCATTTTGTACTCATTACTGATTTGGTGCAGTGCTGTATATTTTCGGTGTGATGAATTCGTCCTATATTTGTGTTATGATGAGTTAATTTTAATTTTAAAATGTAAAATACAAACATAGAAAAAGTTCATCACATAGAAGTATACAACACTGCACAAACCCAGTACTGAGTACAAAACATGGGCCCAGAAGTATAGCAAGGAAAGATTTAAGAACCATCAGAAGATGGATTTGTAATAAATCCAAACCCCATTATGCTTTGAATTAAATAAACTATGTTAAAGCATATTTTTGGCTTGTTTGTTACTTAAATAATGAACACTGTAACTGATCTTACAAGTCCTTTTCCATTTCTGACAGAAATACAATGTTGTTGGCAGACCTTACGGGTTTTGTTTCTGCTGCCTGAACTTTAATTTGTTTTCCCAAATTTCCCCATTGATATAGATATAGATATAAGCTACAGTTACAGAATATTAAAGGAAACAAGGGGAGGAAAAAATACTGATATCATCAACTGTGTGCCAGACAGTGGCTTGAACCCAGAACATGGCCTTTTGGATCAAATGCTCTATCACTGAGCTACCAACTGCGACTCACCACCTAATACCAGTACTTCATCTTGCACCTTCCAATCTTAGCAAGGTGCACAAACTGTCTATCTTGCAGCACTAGCACTTGTGGAAGAAATGATATTGCGGAGACATGGTTTAGTCAATCTGGGGGATTATTTGCAAAAGAAATTTTGACTCTTCAGCAGAGTGTTCACTGTTTCAAAACTTTATAAATGATTAAAACTGTGTGCCAGACTGGGACTCAAACCTGGTATCTTGCTTTTTGCGGAGAATCCTGTTACCAACTGAGCTATCATTTCATCAGTGCTAGTCCAACATGATAAGCAGAAGAGATTATGCAAAGTTTGGAAAGCAGGACAGATGCAATGGCAGAAGTAAAGCTGTGAATTGTGGCTGCATATCTGAGACAGTTAGAGCATTTGCCCATGAGTAGAAGGTTCCTGGTTAAAATTCCAGACCAATACACACTTCTAATCGGCCAGCACACACTCTGCTGCAGCTTGAAACATTTATTCTGGAATCACAGTATGTCTTCCTGTATCTCTGGTATCTTGCCTGTCAGAATGAAAGGCAGATCACCAATGGAGAAATGGCGATAGGAAAGATGGAGTGAGGGGAGTGTGGTTACACATGATGACAGAGTGGGTGAAGTACCTCCCATTTTGACAAGCTTTACACTGTGTTTCTGAGGATGACAATGAATGAAACAGTGTTTTCAATGAAATGTGGTTGCCCATATTTTGCTGTTCAAAATCCTTTCCATTGGAAATTGTGAAATTATGGGATACCAGCCAGCCTGACAGCAGTGACCTGGAGCTCTCTGCACAGGTGATTATTATACACACAATCCTGTCTGTCATGAGTGATGAGGTAGGGAAGGGATAGTTCATACTGTTCTGGGCCTAGGAGTGAAATGATGAGAACACAGGAAGAGGACCAATTCCAGTGTCAGAAAAATGCAAATCCTGCATTTGCAAGATAGTTAGTAGTAATGAAATGTATGCTCCAAGAAAACATTAATTAAAATGTAACTCATTATTGATACTTTTCCATTTCATTGTTGTTGTTGTTCTTGATGTGGCCTTAAGTGTGAAGTCTGGATTGATGCAGCTCTCCAAGATAATCTATTCTGTGCAAGCCTCTTCACCACTGCATAGCTCTTGCGACCCACATGTCCTTGGTCTCCCTTTATGATTTTTGCCCCCTACACTTCCCTCCAATATCAAACTGTTGATACTCAATGAGTTTTGATGTGTCCTGCCAACTGATCCCTTCTTTTGTCAAGTTGCATCATAAATTTCTTTTTCCGTAGTTCGACTCAGTGCCTTTTCATTGCTCATTTGCTCTAATCTTCAGAATTCTTCTCTAGAATCATATTTCAAAAGCTTCTGTTCTCTTCTTCTGTGAACTGCTTATCATCCACATTTCATATCCATACAAGACTACACTCCAGACAAATATATTCAGAAAAGACTTCCTAACATTAAATTTATATTAGATGTTAACAAATTCCTCCTTTTTCAAAAATGCTTTTGGTGCTATACCTAGTCTGCATTTTATATCCTCTACTTCAGCAACTGTAAATTATTTTGCTGCCCAAAGATCAAATCTCATCTACTGTTTTTAGTGTCTCATTTCTTGTGAATAGAGTACCCAGTGTTGTAGGATTTAGAACAAATTATGAGCTCAAATGAAGTGAGGTATCTTAAACAGAATGACCTCCTCCTATGCCAAGGAGCAAGGATTCCAAAAACATAAGTCATGTGAAACCCGACTTACACTTTTCTCACTTGACATCCTGAAAGTCATACACTGAGGTAGTCGGTAGATGCAATATTTCTTGACTTTCAGAAAAAAATTGACTCAGTGCCACAGCTATGCTTATTATTGAAAGTACAATTGTATGGGTTACCTAATAAAATTTGTCAGTGGACCGAGGATTTCTTGATAGAAAGCATGCAGCATGTAATCTCAGATGGGAATTCATCGACGATGTAGAATGAATATTTGGTGTGCCCAAGCGAATTGTTTTGGGACCCATTCTGCTCTTGTTGTACATTAATGACATAAAACTGAACTTCATCCAAATGGTTCTCAAATGTCCACCAATATTGATTGACTCCTGTGTTAGCCAAGCTCAACAGTGCATAACTTCAGTGATCAGATGGGAACCAATTTTACCAATGTGGCAAGGTCATTGGCATATCGATGACCTGGCAAACAATATTAATGGTAATCTCAGACTTCCCACATGTAATGCATTTATCTAGGAAGTACTATCTGAAAAATGCTGTGCAGATATTCAGTCAGATTTTGATATGATTTCAAATTAGTGCAAAGATTGGCAACTTCCTTGAAATGTTTGGAAAACTGTGCTCTGCACAAAATGAAGAAAAATGTTGTGTCTTATGATTACAATATGACCAAGTAACTGTTGGAAATGCTCAACTCATACAAATACCTGAGTGTAACAATTTGTAGGGATATGAAGTGGAATGATCACATAAGCTCAGTCATAGATAAGGTAGATAACATACTTCAGTTCACTGGTGAGAAACTAGAAAAATGCAGTCAGTCTATAAAGGACATTACTTACAAAACACTTGCGTGACCCATCCCACAGTATTTCTCAGGTATGTCAGACCCGTACCAAATAGTATAAACATCAGACATTCAGTGTATGCAGAAAAGGGCAGCATAAATGGTCACAGGTTTCTTTGATCCATAGGAGTGTGTTTCCTGGATGATGAAGAAACTGAACTGGCAGATACTCAAAACTTACATACAAAAATTCAAAAAGCAGGTTTAAGTGAGGAATTTAGGAATGTACTACAGCCCCCTACATTTCCCATGACAACAAAATTAGAGTAATTGCAACACCCACAGAGCCATTTAAACAGTCAATTTTCCTGTGCTCCAAATTTGAATGGAATGAGATAAAACCTTAATGACTGGTTAAATGGGAAGTATCTCTGTCACACACTTCATGGTGGTTTGCAGAGTATTGGTGTACATGTAGATGTAGAATGCTGTAAGGTAAGAATGCTGTTCATTCACCACTTTGCTCTCAGAAAGTGGGCCATACCACATACCCAGGAATGTAATTTCAATCATGAGTTCTGGACTGGGGTTTTCTATGCCATTGAGGATCCACCAGTTTCAAAGACATGAGCAAATAGAAGCTTTTACTCCATTGTAATGTGAAATATCCATGAGAGTGTGATACTTCCACAAAATAATTTCCTTAAGCAATGCAAAAAAAAAAAAAAAAAAAAAAAAAAAAAAAATCATTATTCTGAAATGCATACAGAAATGTGTAGCATGTAGTGGTATGCATGACAAATAATGACATAATTATTGAAAGAAGGAAAATCAAGTTTTAGCATCCCACTGATAAAAAGTCATTAGAGATTGAGCACAAGATCAGATTGCACCAGGAAACTGGCTATGTTTCTTTCAAGAAAATTACTGTGATGTCTGCCTTAGGCAGATAAGGGAGACCATGGAAAACATAATTATGGATGGCTAAACAGTGCTTTGAATGCCCATTCTTCCAATTGCAGTTTTGTTCAAAAGTAGTCCCTGCACAATATTTCCACTTAAACAAATTCCACAACTGTATGAACCACTATTTCCTTCATTTGAATAAAATTAATTTTTTATATAATGGAAGGAAACATTCCACGTGGGAAAAATTATATATAAAAACAAAGATGAGGTGACTTACCGAACAAAAGCGCTGGCAGGTCGATAGACACACAAACAAACACAAACACACACACAAAATTCAAGCTTTCGCAACAAACTGTTGCCTCATCAGGAAAGAGGGAAGGAGAGGGGAAGACGAGAGGAAGTGGGTTTTAAGGGAGAGGGTAAGGAGTCATTCCAATCCCGGGAGCGGAAAGACTTACCTTAGGGGGAAAAAAGGACAGGTATACACTCGCACACACGCACATATCCATCCACACATACAGACACAAGCTTGTGTCTGTATGTGTGGATGGATATGTGCGTGTGTGCGAGTGTATACCTGTCCTTTTTTCCCCCTAAGGTAAGTCTTTCCGCTCCCGGGATTGGAATGACTCCTTACCCTCTCCCTTAAAACCCACTTCCTCTCGTCTTCCCCTCTCCTTCCCTCTTTCCTGATGAGGCAACAGTTTGTTGCGAAAGCTTGAATTTTGTGTGTGTGTTTGTGTTTGTTTGTGTGTCTATCGACCTGCCAGCGCTTTTGTTCGGTAAGTCACCTCATCTTTGTTTTTATATATAAATTAATTTTTTAAGTACATCATTACAGTTCTCTCTCTTTATGTTTTTATTTATTTTTTTTTTATTTATGCACATATTCCATCACTCCTTTTATATTGTTTTAGACATTAAGATCTATGACTCAAAAAGAAATATATAAAAACAAATAATATAGGAAATGTACCAAGGGCTGTCAGGGAAAGTACAGCGAATTTAAAAAAAAAAAAAAAAAAAAAAAAAAAAAAAAAAAAAAAAAAAAAAAAAAAAAAAAAACAGATGCAGACAAAATAACTAACTAAAATAACAAGAATGAAATCAGAAGCATAAGGAAAAGACATCAGGAAACATATAGTACAAGGATTATCAAGTGTTGTACAACACTGAATGGCAAATAAATAATCAAAATATAGTACTGGAAAGTTATGGCAGAATGGAAATAATTTAGAAGCAAAGGTAACAGTTCATGGAACTGTGGAGGCATTGAGTTGTCAACAGGCACATAAACAAAACTGAAAGCTTGCTAGCTTTTGGACAAATCCTTTTTCAAACTAGAGCAATGGAGCGTTGTGTATCAGCTGACACAATTTAGCTGTAGAAATATATGTGTGTGTGTGTGTGTGTGTGTGTGTGTGTGTGTGTGTGTGTGTGTGTGTGTGTGTAGGTGTATGTAAAAAAAAAAGGGGGTCTACACGTCTCTGTTACAAAATCATATAAGGAATATAAAAATTATCAAGTAAATACATTTTTTTATTTTATTTTTAAATAATGCACTGTTATTGCATAGACCTTTGATGTTATTTGTCGATGAATTAAGATTTTAATACTATAATAATGTACACCTTTTTGTAGTGAAGTCAGTCGGTTAAGAAATTACAGCAACAGGAAGTAATTACAAAGTAGTGAATGATTTAAATAAGTGTTATTTTCTTTAGCATATATACATTGCGTCAAAGAGGGAAGTTCAAGTTTTCGCGCCATCCTCAAAGCCATTCTCTACTGTCATATGCTGGATATCCACATAGTGGATTCTTCCTCTGACAACTGCAGTAGGTAGGTCTGGTGAGGTATTTTGGATGACTGTGGAATTCTGTTCCCCAATTCTGATGAGACTGGTGGAAATTGGAAGTTGTAACATTTGCCCTTGAGAAACTCACACCTCAAGAATGTACACACTAAGGGAGACAGCAATCTGGATGGTTGTGTACAGAAAGTGTCATCTGAGGCTGATACACTATCAATCAATCAACTTGGTGGGTCTTTCTGAAGGAAGCATTCACTTGAAGTACTTTAGGGAAATGGTAAAAAAACATGAAACCTGATAGCTGTATTTTGATTTGAATCCCTCTTCCTCAAAATTTTGGTCCAGTGTGCCAATCCCTGTTTGGTCCAGTGTGCCAATCCCTGCTTCACTTCACTTGGCCCTTCATTTAATAAAAACCTTTCTTGCCCTACTCTAGAAACTTTTGAAGCTCATATGCTACCAATATAATATGTAGCATATTCGTACGGTCATTCTCAGTTTCTGGAGAATAAGTGTTGAATATGAAAGCTACGAATACTGTTTGTTCAGTTTGATGCAAAACAGTATCCATATAGTTTCACAAGTATAAATGTAGCAATCACTCCTCAGATGGAGATGAAATTCTTAAAGTTACACAGTCATAACAATAACAGAAAATGACTACTCCAAACAATAATGTTTAATTTGAAAGGCTCAGACATCTACGATTTCGCTTGCTGCATATGATAACCATATTTATACAAAAGTAAATTTTCATTTGTCACAACTACATATTCTTGTACAACTAATATTAAGCAGATAGTACATATGTCAAAGTACAGTCTCTGAATTTTGTTGTAGAGTGACTTAAGTATATGAAGGAGACCTTTGTTAGCCTGCATTGCCAATTCCTGCTCACAACAGTGACATTGCTACATATTAATGGCATTATTATGTTGATAATAAACATACTTATAGACAAAAGAGCTTTGTTAAGATATTAGTTAAAGTTTGGCTGTTTTGTTACATTATTACTACAGTTTTATGCCTTTTTATACAGGCTGAAGCAAATTACAAATGATATGTGGATGAGATACATGCTTGCTTTGCTTTGTTACATTACCTTGTCATACTTTATGCTTTCAAGCTTCTATAAACCATTGTTTCCCAGTGTAATGTGGGGGCTATTTTATAATACTGATACAAAAACAAATAGCATGACTTGTTTCACTTTGCAGAGTGACTGATAGAGCTTAAATATATTATAAAATTGTTTAATCTCTCCATACTGCTTCTATGTTTGCAGGTGAGGCGAGAGATGCACACAACATAAATGACATCAATAAAGGAGGCACCAATGGGAGCAGCAACAACAACAACAACATCAACAACACAGCTGGCAACAACACCAACTCCAACACCAACAATAACAGCACTCGGCGGCGGCGACAGCTGTTCAGTCGACACCACAGCACCCCGACAGCGCGAACAACTAACAATAATGCTGCCAACAACAACAACAATATAGCACACTCTATTGACGTCGACATTGATGGTGAGATCAATGGTGATGGTGGCAGAAGCTGTTCGCCTGTTGAAAACTTGCGCCGCCAGCTGCGGACCCTTGAAGACCTCGAAGACCAGTTCCCAGCTGCTAGCCACACAGACACCTACCTGCGCTACCCTTTCTCTGACACAGGTATGATATTTGATTCCATGTTACATACTTCCCCCTCTGTATCCCCCTCCTTCCCCCCCCCCCCCTCCTTGACACACACACACACACACACACACACACACACACACACACACACACACACACACACACACACACAAAATACCCTGCGAGTGAGCGGTCAACTGAATAATGGTCATCATTTAATGGTAGTCATTAGTCCATGTGAATGACAAATAGGTGGTCATTTCCAAATAAAATCTGCTCAGACATTACAATGGAGTTGGTATGTGACACAACTGCATCCCCTCTGATACCACAGACAGGGCTGGAAAGTATGTTCTTGGCAGATGCACAACAAAACTGATGCACCTGGATATTTCTCATGTCGCCAAAGTGTAAAGGAGGTGGAAGCTGGAGCAGCACACAAATCAGGCTTTTTTTATATATTGGGTGAGCTGCAAGTATCTCTTTGGGAGAAGCAGGAAGGATTACAAGGGGGTAGTCTCCTTTCCAGCACATGATGGAAGGTAACTGATGCCGATGTAGAAGAAATGATTCAGCTTTTGCAGTCTGAGGTCTGAGGTGATACTGGGAAATAAGGGGAGGGGGGTTAAGGGTTTCTTAGAAAGAGTGGTTGGAGTGTTGACAATATATGAGGATATGGCCTGGGCAATTCATCTATTTACCTTGCAAAATCTCACACGCATAATTCAGGATGGGACAGGGGACTCTTTTTGAGGTATGGCAGTTATCAAAGTAGATACATCATTAACAGTTGGTGGTTTTGATGTGGATGGAGTTTTGTCGGGATCTATTGAGAGGTGAAGATAGATGTCTGAGAAAATGGCATATTAAGCTAAAGATGATAAGATAAGACAGGTAGCACAAAAGATGTCCTGGCTGTGAAGAAACGACAACATTGTCAGGCTTTGAGGTCCAAATCGTATTGGTGTCAATGATCAGCCTGAACCAGATGAGGGTTTTTAGGATCTTTGATGACTAAGAAGGCTTCTTCTATGGGGAGGGGGGCATAAACAAGATGGCCTGTGAGTGTGGCACACTATTACCTCTGACCATTACATCTTTTTCTGTGTATCTTCCTCTCAGTCGAGAGATAATTGTGAGTGAGGATGTAGTTTGTCATCAGTTTAAGGAATGGAGCGGTAAGTCTGGAGTTGCCAGAACATGAATTAAATTTATATTTAAAAAATAAGTGCATCCACTGATATGTTATTATTATTTTGCTGGTGTGTTTTTCATCTCTGCCCCAATGCAAAACTTCAAATGTTTTACCAGCTTCATGAATGTGTGATGAGTCATCTCCAACCCAATGCAAAACTTCAATTGTTTTATCAGCTTTGTAAGTACACAACCTTTTAAGAACTCAGAAGAATGACATCCATCATGTTGCAGCTGTGAACCTTGTCAATGCTGGAATGGCTTCTCCTTAAGTAAAACGTACTGTATTACAGCACAAATTACTGTCCAGTATAGTGGGCTAAAAGTAGGCAACATTTAAACAATGGAAAGTTCAGCATGTAATAACAATAATATTACCTTACCAAATATACGAGACATTCAGTCGCAGACAGGCACAACAAAGACTGCTATGCAGCTTAGCTTTTGGCCAAAAGACCTTCTTCTGAAGTAGAAAACACGCGCACATTCACACAAGCACAACTCACAAATGCAGAATGTATGGCCTTTAGACTGAAAGTTAAAAGGTATAGCAGTCTTTTTGCCGTGCCTGTCTGTGACTTAAAGTCTACCCCTGCAAGCTAAAACACAAGAGAAGCAAGCAAAAATCTGCACTGCATTTTACTCGTTGCCAGTTTTTGTGTCATCTCATTGTCACTGTAGGCTTGTACCATGGGAAACAAGGAGAAGATGTGGGTTTGGTGGCCTTGTATTTTTCAAATGATCTATTTGGGAAGACGCCTCATCTTATAGTTGGGCATATATGGTATTAGAGTTTCTGTCAGTTCCACTGACATATGAGGTGCAGGAAGAATGACTGCTTGAATATCTGTGTGTGCCTCTAATTAGTCTAATCTCATCTTCTCGGTCCCTACTAGAGTGATATGTAGAGGGCTCTAGATTCCCCACTTAATTCCAATTCTCAGAACTTCTTTGCAGGGTTTCACTCAATACTCAGTGTCTGTCTTCATGCATTTTGCAGCTATGATGAGCCACAATGACAGAAAAAAATCACAACACTAAGGAGGAATTCTGCAACATAAACAAAAGTTGGTAGGCTTGTTCCTATATATAAAAGATGATGTTTATTCAAATTTTGCATTGTCGCATAAGAGTGGTGGTAGGAGCACCACTATGAGGATGCAAATCAGGTTTGCTTTAAATGCATGCTGTAATGGTCGTGAACATGTGAAATTTGTCATGGCAAGTTGATATTAGTTAAGACTGTCTTTAAGGTGGCAAAGACACCAGTGTCAACACCTCATTGATTTTGAAAGAGGTCATCATGTAATAGGACCACAAGAAGCTGGATGTTCCTTCTGCAATATTGCAGAAAGACTTGGCACGAATGTAGCCACCGTACATGATAGCTGGCAGTGACGGACACGAGAATTTACAATCACAAAAAGATTGGACTCTGGATGACCACGAGGCACTGCCGAGAGGGCAAACCATAGTGCTCAATATATGGCTCTCGTGTATTATACTGTATTTGCTGCAGCAGTCTGAGCAGCAGCTGGCACCACAGTGACACAATGAACTGTTGCAAATTGGTAGCTCCAAGGGCAGCTCTGAGCCAGATGCCTCATAGTGTGCATTCCACTGACCCCAAACCACCACAGTTTGCGACTTCGGTGGTGTCAAGTGAGAGCTCGTTGGAGGGCAGGGTGGAGGTCTGTTATGTTTTCTGATGAAAGATGGTTCTGCCTCGAAACCAGTGAGGACCAAGAGTTGGTTAGAAGGAGGCCAGTGGAGGACCTGCAACAAAATTGTCTGCATGCTAGACACACTGAACCTACACTGGGGGGTCATTATCTGTGGTATGATCTTACATGACAGCAGGAGCACTCTCATTGCTATCCCACATACCCAGACTGCAAAACTCTATGTCAGGGTGGTGATTCAACCTGTTGTGCTGCCATTCATGAACAGCATTCCAAGGGGCATTTTCCAACTGGATAATGTTTTCCCACATAATGCTAATATAGCCCAACATGCTCTACAGAATGTTGATATGCTGCCTAGGCCTGATTAACCATCAGATCTGTCTTCAATTGAGCACAGACGGGGCATCATTGGACGACAACTCCAGCATCATCCACTAACAGCATTAACTGTCCCTATACTGACCGACCATGTGCAACAGGTATGGAACTCCATCCCACAAACTGACATCCACCACCTGTACAACAACAATGCATGCATGTCTGAATGCTCATATTCAACATTCTGGCTGTTACGCCAGTTATTAATGTAGTACCATTTCACATTTTCAATTGCTTATCTTGCAGTGTTAATCACTTAAATATGTTACCTACACAAATGTATCCTGGAAATTTCATTACCCTGCATTAATTATTTTTTGGTGTTGTGACTTTTTTCCATCAATGAATATTTTGCATTTTATGGAGTATGTAATTCTACATTTCTGAATATTTACAGTATCACTTTAAAGTTTTGTCAAGATCTAATTGGATAATTCCGTGTTTCTTTTTTTTTCAAATAGAGAAACAGATATGTTACAGAATCCTTAAACCTTACTTCTGCCTAAGTACGCACAGAAAACTGACTGATATAGATCTTGAGAATCACATAATAACCAGAAATTGGTGACGGAGGAATCAACTTCCATGGATGTGCTACTGCCCAGAAGCTACTGATTACGAGAATATATGCTCGGCATAGCTCACAGTGGTGCATAGAGCCCAATAATTTTATAAATAATGCTATTTTCTCCTTCACTGATCAAATTCTGCAATCTCTTAACAAGAAACTGCCACCAGTCGGAGTTCTGTGTGATGTGTCAAAGCCGTTCAACTGTGTCAACCAATAAATTCAGCTAAATAGAACAAAATTCATTTGCTGAAGTAGAATTGAGAGAATATGGATTAAATGCTATCTAACAGATTGGAAGCAATTGATACCAATTACGAACAGTAATGGAATTCCAGTTTCATCCAGAGGGGGCACAGTCATCACAATTAGCGAATAGGTTAACACAGGAAACAGAAGATTTACTTAATTTGTATTTCTCCAAACATATAAAGACTGATTACAAATGATGCAATAAGAAATGGAGTCCAGCTATCACAACAGCAACAGCGATGGAGTCGGAGCAGCAAGTAGGCAGCTTCTGCATAATGTTCTGAAATGAAATGGCTCCAAATGCCAGTGGACTGAGCAGCTGTCTGTGGTGATCCTATATTGCAGTGGCAGAGGGCTTCCAAAGTACACAGCTGCCGAAGGTGTGCTCAGCAGGCATGCTCTATTCGGTCTGCCGGACCCTGCACAACTGCTATCAGCAGTGGATGGTAACTTGCCATTTTGTTACCAACATTGTTACATCATGGGGTTCTACTGATATGTGATATGGCAAAATGTAGTGAACAACAAATACAGAAAATGGACTGTTGATAAATTCTTGAGTGTACAGACTGATAGCAAATTAAATTGGTCCTACAATAGCCTAGGTCTATCAAAAAGGCTTCATTTCGCAACCAAGCATAGTTGCATCATCGACGCCTTAGGATGGCACCAGAGCTACTTAGTTTTGATATTTCCATGCATTGTTGTCTTACACCAACATCTTTTAGAATAATCAGCCCAAGGAAAAGAAGTTTCCATTGTTCAGAAGAGAATGATATACATTGAGGGCGGTACTCATCAGAGGCACTCTAGTAGGACATCTGTTCAGAAACCTACAGGTTTTCACAACGACATCTCAATATATCTTCTTCCTTGTATGATTCATTAATAAAAACCACTCTCTTTTCAAAACTGATAGTACATACCATGATGACAACATGGGGTCAAAATAGGAATTACATAGTAACCAGATTGTCTTTGTGCTTGTACAGAAAGGAGTAAATTACTCAGGAATTAAAGTTTTCAAAGCTCTGCTAGCAGACACCAAAAGTCTTGCTCTTGAACGCCATAATTTGAGAGCAAATTGAAAGAATACCTGTTGCAAAATAAATTCAACTCATTTAGTGTAACTTTAGCATAAATGAGTGTGTATGTGTGTATTTTTATTGTATAATTGACATTTTCCACTAGTGCAAGTATAAATACATATTATTTTTTTGTCATAAAACATATCATATTGACTCCCAAGTATTGAGATATTATGAGGGACTTTAAAAAGTTACACATCATTATGGCATGCCAAGTAACTTTTATTGTATGTTGCACTACCTTCAGAGTCACACAGATACATGACACTATTTTTTGACATAGTCACCAACTCTTGGTAAACAATGGTCAGACTGTGCTACCAATTGTTCAGTTCCTCAACTACAGAAATCCACTCCTTGCTCATAAAGTCATTTGAGAACTGCTTTTTGAACATCCTCATCATTGGAAAATATCCCCCCCCCCCCCTATTGTTCCTTCAGCTTTCCGAAAAAATGTTGACACAGCATTGCATTTGGTCCATACATTATCAGAATTTCATGGTTAATCTTTGTACAATTTAGCTGTTTTACCTGCAAGAGTCACATTGGTCCACATATTTCAGCTCTTGTTGTGCAATAGTCTCAGTGAGAACAACAAGGGTAACTTAACTTTCTGAAGTCCCTGCATACTATTACAAACATCTCATAATGCATGTGTAAAGTTTAATTTCAAAAATTGTTGTATTATGTATCTTGTTTGTTTTCCTGTATTATAATGTAAAATTAATTGATGTAGTACTATCATGAATATCAATGAAAAACAATGACTTACCCTGTATCCTGGCATCTCTAATGCTATTGGGATCAGTGGTACTCATAATAAATAAATAAAACAAAACAGATGTATAAATCTGTGAAGCTGTGCATACTGCACTGACACAAGCACATGTGGTCCTGGTGAACTACCTGTGAACAGTAATTACTTCAGTGTGTTGTGGTATCAGAGAAATCTGACCATTTGTGATTATTGGGACTGTTTTCCTGATTTTGTCTTGAAAAATTAATTTTGGTAAGACACAAAATAAATTCAGACATCTATTTTTAGGCACTAGAACATTTCCCACACTGTGGCAACCATTCTGAATCATACCCTTTTCTTTATTAATGTAATCACAATTCTACCACAAACCAAGAACTACTGCATTGCTTTTGGAACAACTAAAGTCCTGCAGAGTTACTGTACTGACTTTTCCACAGTTTGGATTTACAAAGAGAAAAGTTGGAGATGAGTAGACAAAATAACAACTACTTCTATGTCCCTACCTTCCAAAACAATTTGTTTTTCTAATTTGTATGTCCATGGGCCCTATAGTCATTGGTGCTGTCAGCGGCTGTGTCTCACTCCTCCTCAGTTTACATATTTAAATTACATATGTTGAGTAAGAATTCTATATTTTTACTGTAATTTATTGCAGCAATCCTGTAACGAAATGAAATATAGCATTTCTACTAATCTAAACTTACATATTATTATTTTCAGTGAAACAGATACTTACCTGTGTGTTCTCAAAGAACCTGATTTCAGGGTTACCAATATGTTACTCCTGTTTGCAAATTTATAGGGAAGTTTGGCAGCTCAGAGCTCGAGTTCTTCCGACACCGCATTCACCTAGAACGGGACTCGGTTCGTCGAGCTAAAGATTTTTTGCGGATGCAGCGAGACAGTTTCCAGGCTCGACAGAATGAGCTGAGGCAGAGGCAAGAAGGGAGAGGACCATCTGCGAGGTCTATGCTTGATCAGTTATATAAGGTACTGTTTATATTACAATTATATATAAAAACAAAGATGAGGTGACTTACCGAACGAAAGCGCTGGCAGGTCGATAGACACACAAACAAACACAAACATACACACAAAATTCAAGCTTTCGCAACAAACTGTTGCCTCATCAGGAAAGAGGGAAGGAGATGGGAAGACGAAAGGAAGTGGGTTTTAAGGGAGAGGGTAAGGAGTCATTCCAATCCCGGGAGCGGAAAGACTTACCTTAGGGGGAAAAAAGGACAGGTATACACTCGCTCACATGCACATATCCATCCACACATACAGACACAAGCAGACATATTACAATATATATAAAATACCCAACTTTTACAAACATGCATTATTTATCATATCCAATTGCACATATACATGCATATTTAAACAATACCATTAATTTTAACTTTTAAATTAAAGAAGATATTTATTGAAATTTTTCTTGTGGTCTTCAGTCCAAAGGCTGGTGTGATGCAGCTCTCCATGCTAATCTATCCTGTGCAAGTCTTTTCATCTTTTCGGAGGTACCGCAGCCTACATCCAATTGAACCTGCATACTGCCGCTTCCTTCTACAACAAATCCCCCGTCCAACTTCCCTCCATTACCAAATTAATTATCCCTTGATGCATCAGGATCTGTCATATAAACTGATCTTTTAGTCAAGTTGTGCGACAAATTTATTTTCTTCCTGATTTAATTTCACACTTCTTCATTAGTTATCCAATGTACCCAGCTAATCTTCAGCATTCATCAGTACCACAACATTCAAAAGCATCTATTCTTTTTTGGCTGAACCATTTATTGTACATGTTTCACTTTCATACCAATCTACACTCCAGACAAATATGAGGAAGGAGGTGGGGAGGTGGAGGGGGGTGGGGGGAGGAGAGAGGTCCAATGAAAATTATGATTGAAAACTGGGACACAAATCCTGAAAGGTAGAGAAACACTGTCCTAGATAAGTCATAGGGTTTGTAGTTAGTTAGTTAGTTACAAGTTCCATAGATCATTTGAACAATTCTTTTATCGAAATGATATGAAGAGAGTCAGTTTATATGTATAAATTATTAGCAACATCAATGAACACTTTATCATTTTATTCCTACTTGTGCAATGGCACTTAAAGACAAGCCCCCTTTTTTTAATTGGCTACCAGTTTTCAAATAGAAATTTGCCAGTGGAATAGAAGGAGTTGTCCAGGAGCAGTGACTTTAAATTAGATTTAAAACTTGTTCACAACCTGTCATACATTTTATGCTATTGGGCAAATAATCAAAAAATTTTATTGCTGCATATTATCTCCTCTCTGAGCCACTGACAGCTTTAACAATAGTTAATAAAGGTCATTTTTTCCTCTACAGTTGTAGGCATGTACATCACTGATCTTTTCAAATTGTGGTCGAAATTACGATGAAATTTCATTAACAAAAATATGTATTGTGACGGTGCAGTTAAAATGCACAGCTCCTAAAAGAGATACTTACATGATGCCCGTGGGTGAACACCACATACTATTCTTGCTGCCTGCTTTTGTGCAATCAGTACGTCTTTTCTAAATGATGACTTACCCCAGAAAATTATTCTGTATGACATTATTGAGTGGAAAACTGCAAAATATGTCAGGAGGTTGATACATTTGTTTCTGAGATTAGCAGTTATGCAAAGAGGAAAAGTAGTTGACTTAATTGTTTGAGAAGCTCAGTAATGAGCTTCTTCCAGTTCCAATTTTACATCAATACATACATCCAGAAATTTGGAGCATTCTATCCTACTTACTGACTCCTGCTCATGTGCTACATCAATTGTTAGTATGACTCTGTTTGCTGTACAGAACTGAATGTAGTGCATTTTTTCAAAATTTTGGGAGAGTCAGTTTTCAGAGGGCCACTTAATAATTCTTTGAAAACTCTTCTGTTGTTTTCTCTCTAATGGGATTTATTATAACACCAGTGTCACCTATCAAAACTAGCAATTTTGGTTGTTGAATTTTAAGTGGAAGGTCATTCACATATACAAGGAATAGGGTTGGTCCAAAAATTGAACACTGTGGGACCCCCTTCATGGTTTTTCTTTTCTTTTTTTTTCTTTTTTCTCCCATCCAGTCTCTAAAATTTATTACCTTTCCAAACCTTTCTTAATTATTCAGGGCAACCTTTTTCATTCGCATTCTGTTTGTCAAGTATGATTCAAACCAGTCATGTAAATGCATGAGTTCCATAAAACTTGAGTTTTTCTAAGAGAGTGTCATGATCTACACAATCAACGGCCTTGGAGAGATCACAAAAAATACCAACTTGAGATATATTATTATTTAAGGCTTGTACAATTTGATGAGAGAATGTATAAATAGCACTCTCAGCGGAGCAACCTTTGCGGAATCCGAACCGTGATACGCTAAGTAAATTGTTTCCACTTAAGTGTGCGACTACTCTTGAGGTAATGAGAGGAAATTGTACCGGCAGGAGGAGCGGGAGCTGACGGACATGGAGGTGAGCCTGCACCGCACCAAGAGCCTGCTGGGGGAGAAGATCATCCGGCTGCGCCACCTCGAGCAGTCCTTGCAGCGGGCTGGTGAGATTGCACCCGATGGCCAGGTGGACAACGCACATCCTATCTCCGGTGGGCCAGGAGGGACGACACTCAGTGACCTCTCATCTCACAGTGGGAGCTCTGGGTTCAGTAGCACAGAGTTTGCAACAGACACACAAGGTAATATAGAACAAGTAGCTTAGCCCCCACCCCCCTCCTCTCTCTCTCTCTCTTCTCTCTCTCTCTCTCTCTCTCTCTCTCTCTCTCTCTCTCTCTCTCTCTCTCTCTCTCTCTATTGTCATATCCTCATTGTCACAATTAATTCTTATATCTCTGATTAAATGATCTTCATGCCAATGATAATCTCTCTTGTCCTTCATTTTTTCCACATTTTTATAACACACTGCAGCAACACTCCCTGGACATAAACAATGATGATGTAATACTTATTCCAATGTGTAAAACTTTTACTGGTTAACCATTACAACAAAGCACAAGGGGCATACCTTGACTGTTAACCTTGAGCATTTCAAGCACTATTGAATTTAGCAAAACAATGTTTTCAGTGAATGCTTGCACAATGCTTTTCACAATTCTTAATTACAGGCTTCTAGGGGTTGTAGAGAGAAATAGTAGATAAAGTTCTGATAAGGAACCCATGTCCATAAATGTACCATTTAGATATAAAATATGTGTGAAGAACAAACCACTTTCAAAGGTTCGGCTTCACAGTAGGGTACATCACGGTAGGGATGCACAATGCAAGTATCGGATTGTCGTTGTTCTTCACATACTATTTTCATCTGACTACAACAATGTCTGTGAGAAACTGGTACATTTGCAACAAGGACAATTGTCTGCAGTGCTCCATGGACACACTGCATGCTCAACTTTGAAAGGGAAGTCCTTTGTCAGAGAGAAGAGAAACCAATGATGAACATTTGAAACATTTCCTGTGCCATGGGCTCCTGTGGTACAAACAGGCACAACAGAAAGACTGCTAAGCAAGTAAGCTTTCAGCCAAAAGGCCTTCTTCTGAATTAGACAAAACACACACACATGACAACTGTCTCTAGCTGCTGAATCCAGACTGTGAGCAGCAGCACATGATGGGAGAGGCAGTCTGGGTGGTGGGGGTAAGGAGGAGGCTGGGGCAGGGTGGGGGAGGGATAGCAGCATAGGGGTGGTGGACAGTAAAGGGCTGCTTGTGGGATGGGGTGGAGCTAGGCAGCTAAGTTCAGTTGGGATGTTAGACTGAGGGTGGGAGTGGGAATTGGTGGGGAGAGGGGGGAGGGGAGCAGAAAAGGAGAGAAGTAAAAAAAAAGATTGGGGGCACATTGCTGGAATAGCAGTTTGTGTAGTGCTGGAATGGAAACAGGGAAGCACTCCCACCTTCACAATTCAGAAAAACTGGTGTTGGTAGGAAAGATCCAGATGGCACAGGCTATAAAACACTCATTGAAATAAAGAATGTCGTGTTGGACGGCATGCCCAGCAACTGGGTGGTCCAGCTGTTTCTTGGCCACAGTTCATCAGTGGCCATTCATGTGGATAGACAGCTTGTTGGTTGTCACGCCCACATAGTTGTTGCAGCTTAGCTTGTAAATCGCATAACTGGTTTCACAGGCAGCCCTGCCTTGTGATTGGACTGGAGTGGAAGGATGTATGAGACAGGCCTTGCATCTAGGTCTATTATGGGGATATGAGCCATGAGACAAGGGGTTGAGAGCAGGGGTTGTGTAGGGATGGGTGAGGATATTGTGTAGATTCAGTGGTTGGTGCAGAATACCATTGTGGGACGGGTGGGAAGGGCAGTGGGTAGGACATTCCTCATTTCAGGGCACACTGAGAGGTAATCAAAACCCTGGCACAGAAACTAATTCGGTTGCTCCAGTCCTGAATAGTACTGAGTCATGAGGCAAATGCTCCTCTGTGGCTGGATGATAGAATGTTAGGTGTTGGTGGTGGGGAAGGGGGAGGGGGGGGGGGGGAGTGACTAGAGACTGAACATCTCCACTATATGGTGTGTAGCAATCTATTAAGCAAAAAGACCACCAGGATTGCTGGCACAGCACAGTTTCAGCTGCAGAGCAGCCTACCATAGATTCCTACTCATTGGAAAAACATTTAAATCATTTCCATTTTCAAGAATGGTTGTCAAACAGATGCATGAAACTGTAGACATATTTCACTGATATTAGTGTGTTGTAGAATTTTGTAACACATGCTTGCATATTATGATCTTTCTGGAGACCAAAATCTTCTCTGTATGAATCAACACAAGTTTCTGAAAACAACAGTTGTATGAAACACAGCTTCCTCTGTTTGTCCACAAGACACAGAAAGCAGTACACACTGGTCACCAGGTCGATGCCACATTTCTTGACTACTAGAGAGCATTTGATTCAGTACCATGCTGTCACTTATTGAATGAAATATGAGCATTCAGAATATGAGGTGCTATCCAAAATTTTTGGGACTGGTGCTCCCATCTGTTGAAAACCTTACCTTTGGACTAATGGTCACCATCACCCTCGTAGTAGTTCCCATCTGCACATACACACCGGTCCCAGCACTTCTGCCACTGGTCAAACGTTTTCTGGAAGTCCTTTTCTTTGAGGTTGTTTGTCACTGCCAGCAATGCTATTTGAATCCTCTCTAGAGTGTTGAACCAATGGCCTTTCAACTTGAGTTTCAGTTTTGGGAATAGTGCGAAGTTGCAAGGTGCCAAATCTGATGAGAACGGTGGGTGGGGTACAACCGCCAAGTAGTTTTTTGCCAAAAAGGTCCTGGTGAGCAAGGATGCAGCAGCCACTTCCTGTGACGCCAAAGTTCAGGCAGTCGTCGCTGCACATTTTAATGGAGCTGTCGCAAAACATCACAGTAGTACGCGGAATTCACTGTATGGTTGGGTCGGACGAATTCTTTGTGCACAATTCCCTTGGTATCAAAGAAAACGATGGTCATGCTCTTCACCTGTCTTGCTTTTTTGGGTCTCGGAGAGCCCAGGCACTTCCACTGGGATGATTGTTGCTTTGTCTCTGGGTCATAACCACAAATCCAGCTCTCATTGCCAGTGATAACCCATGACAAGAAGGTTGGATCATCAGATGCAGTCTGACGAAGGTCCGTGCACACTTCAACACGCTGTGCCTTCTGATTGGCAGTCAAGATCCTTGGCACAAATTTTGCAGCAACACAATGCATGCCAAATTCATCAGTCAACATTCATTGACATGTCTCATAACTAATACCCACTTCATCCGCAAGGTCTCGAATGGTCCGACGTCGATCCACATGAACCAATTGTTGAAGTTTGGCAACAATGTCTGGAGTTGTGCAGCTAATGGGCCTTCCAGTTTGAGCATCATCTTCGATGTCTGTATGGCGGGCCCTGAACTGAGCATGCCACTCAAAACACACGCGTACGGCTTATGCTCTGTCCCCCATACACTTGTTGAATCATTGCATGGGTCTCTGTAGCACCTTTCCCGAGATTTGCACAGAATTTGATACACATGCGCTGTTCTGTTCGCGAATCCATCCTAAAATCACCACACACCAAAAAGTTCCCTCTGTAATAGACATAGATGCAAGACCTGTCCCACACGTCCTCCCACCACCACCTACTCCAATCCTGTCACTAACATCACCTATTCTATCAAAGGCAGGGTTACCTGCGAAACCAGTCATGTGAACTACAAGCTAAGTATTATGGAAATCACTGTGGACATGCAACATGTCCTCCCAGCTGAATGCCACTTCCGCACACTGACTCATCAGATATGCAGCTCTCTCCACCTAGTGGTGCAAAGATCTACTTTCCAAATGGCAGCACCAGTCCCAAAAATTTTGGATTCCACCTCATATGAGACAAACTTTGTGATTTGACTGAAGAGTTGCTGACAAATAGAGTGCAGCATAGCATTCTGAACAGAGAGAAGTCTTCATATGTGACCGTAACTTTGAGTGTATATCAAGGGACAGGTGTAGTGAAATGCAGGAAGATCTATGGAGATTTCTTAGTACGGAGACTGGCAGTTGACCAAAATTAGAGATCAATGGGCATACACTGGATGAGACTCCATTTGTGAAGTTCCTGGGTTCCAGATGGATAATAAAGTGAGGTGGCACAAGCATAGTGGTAAATTAGTTATAAAGATCAGTTCTGTTTGCATTGAGAGCTATAACTCTCTGTATTGAACTGCAGACTAAATTGTTAGCATGCTTTACATACTTCCTCTCAGTTCTGTGCTACAGCATGATCTTCTGGGGCATTGCAGCCAAGATGGAAAAAGTGTTTATTCTGCACAAATGTGTGATAAGAATATTGTGTAAAGTTGATAACCCAATATCTTGCAGAAGTCTCTTCAGGGGCATAGGGTTCTTAGAGGGAGTAAGAATTCCATGACAATATTTGTGATTAATAATACGAGTGTACTTAGGATGAACTCATCAAGTCAGAACCTTAATACTAGAAATAGAAATAATTTGCATATGGACTGTGTACCTCTCTGTGGTTCTGAACATATTTTTATATTTTGCCATGAAAATTTTCTACAGGTTTCAGGTAGAAAGTAAAAAAGTACCTCACTAGCCACTCTTACCAATCAGACTCAACCAAAGAGCAATGTTGAACCCTGCCTAACTCAGTTCACTCCTCCATCCAACCGTGATCCACCCCTAGTGTCCCCAAATCACCCCCTATTAACTTTCCAGAATTTCTTAACCTCAAACCTTGCCTCACCATCATTACCAAATCCCTCAACATGCAAACTAACCTTACATCCACAGAAAGAACTGCAGTCCACCATCTAAAACTGATCCTGACCTTATAATTCTACCTGTGGACATAGACTCCACCACTGTTGTTTTGAACCACAAGGATTACCTGGCAGAAGGACTCCACCAGCTGTCAGGTGCCACCTACAAACCTTGCCACAGTGACTCCATTACAGAAATCCATCAGGCTCTCTAGTCACTACTCAAATCCTTAGGCCCATCCCAGAAAATCTTCCCGGAGTCCATCTCCCTGCTCACCCCTACCACTCCCCACACTCCTACCTTCTACATGCTTCCTAAAGCCCATAAACCTAACCACCCAGGACGCCCCATTGTGGCCTGTTACTGTGCCCCCACTGAGAGAATCTCTGCTCTCATAGACTAACACCTTCACCCTATAACCCAGAACCTACCCTCCTATATAAAAGATACCAACCATTTACTCCACTGATTCTCCACAGTTCCTGTCCCTTTACCACACGATGCCCTGCTCATCACTATTGATGCCACTTCCCTCTACACTAACATTCCTAATTCCTATGGCCTTACCACTATTTAACACTACCTTTCCCAATGTGTAACAGATTCCAAACCAACCTTCCTAGTCGCCATAACCAACTACATCCTCACCCACAATTACTTCTCCTTTGAAGGCATTACCTACAAACAAATCCAGAGTATGGCTAAGGGCATCCACATGGCACCAACCTATGCCAACCTATTGATGGGCCATCAAGAGGAATCCTTCCTAAAAACCCTGAACCCTAAACCCCTCACCTGGTTCAGATTCATTGATGACATCTTCATGATCTGGATTGAGGGTGAGGAGACCCTATCCACATTCCACCAGATCCTCAACAACTTCTCCCCCATTTGCTTCACCTGGTCCTACTCAACCCAACAGGCCACCTTCCTAAATATTGACCTCCATCTCAAAGATGGCTACTAACCATCATCAATACCTCCACTTTGACAGCTGCCACCCATTCCATACCAAGAAGTCCCTTTCGTACAGCCTAGACACCATTGCGGTGATCAGTGGTCCCTCTCGAAATACTGAGAGTTTTGCTGAAGCCTTCACAGATCATAATTATTCTCCCAACCTTGTACAAAAACAGATCTCCCATGCCTTATCTTTACAGTCTCCCACCACCTCCTAAAGTCCCACTGTCCGGCCACAGAGGAGCATTCCCCTCGTAACTCAGTATCACCCAGGACTGGAGCAACTGAATTACATTCTCTGCCAGCATTTTGACTACCTCTCGTTGTGCCCTGAAATGAGAAATGTCCTGCCCACTATCCTTCCCATTCCTCCCACAGTGATACTCCACCATCCACTGAAGCTACAAAATATATTCGTCCATCTTTACACAACCCCTGCTTCCAACCCCTTCTTCCAACCCCTTACCTCATGGCTCACACCTCTGTAATAGACATAGATGCAAGACCTGTCCTACACATCCTCCCACCACCACCTACTCCAATCCGGTCACTAACATCACCTATCCTATCAAAGGCAGGGCTACCTGTGAAACCAGTCATGTGAACTACAAGCTAAGCTGCAGTCACAGCGCTGCATTCTATGTGGGCATGACAACCAACAAGCTGTCTGTTTGCTTAAATGGCCATCGACAAACTGTAGCCAAGAAGCAAGTGGACCACCCTGTTGCTGAGCCTGCAGCCAAACATGACATCCTTCATTTCAATTACTGCTTCACAGCCTGTGCCATATGGATCCTTCCCACCAACACCAGTTATTCTGAATTGCACAGGTGGGAACTTTCCTTGCAATACATCCTATGTTCTTGTAACCCTCCTGGCCTCAACCTTTGTTAGTCATTGTCCTCACCCATTCAGCCCCTTCCCTGTTTCCATTTCCAGCACTAAACAGCCGTCATTCCACCATCACACTCAGTCTTTTTATTTATCTTCTTTTCTGCCATTCCCCCCCCCCCCCCTGCCTTCCGTCTAACCTGCAGCACCTCATTGTCCAACAAACCATATCCTACTACCCCTCCCCTTCCCTGCCCCAGCCTCCTCCTCACTCCCACGCAGTTGCCACTCCCATCATACACTGATGCTGCTGCTCGCAGTGTGGTTTCAGTTGCCTGAGACTGCAGTCGTGTGTGTGTGTGTGTGTGTGTGTGTGTGTGTGTGTGTGTGTGTGTGTGTGTGTGGCAACTTCCCTTTTCTAAACATCTACCTTTCCTTTATTCTATTTGTAAAAGATGTATGGGAAGATATGGATTCATTACCATTCTCAACCTCTCTAACATTCTCTAATCTGATCCTCATGCTCATTACAAGAGGTAAAATTTGAAAAAGTAATATTAATCTCATTTTCTCTTGTAATGTGAGCTCTCAGAACAGCAACATCTTGCACCATTGGAGTTTTTTTCAAGGATTTCTGGGATGCTCTCATGCTGTTGAAATACAAGGGGCAGGTCTTCCAGTGTATTGCTAGCCTCCACGTGCTGCTTATGCCACATTGGCCATCTATCAATACAACAGAAGCAAGCACGTTACAGGGGACTTTAAGTTTTACTTCACTGGTTTTATACAGTTGGTATCTACTGGGTATTATAATGTATCCTATGTGGTGTTATCCAGCCTGGCTCCTTCAGTGGTCATGCTTTGTACATTTTTACAGGCATCTTTTGGGTGTACTCAGTTTCATTATGACAAGCTACCATGTGGTTCAACTTTCCCAAAAACTGGGACTCCATAATTGCCCATCTACATTATGGAAATATATCCATTTATAAACCTGAAGATGTCTGCTCCTGGTAGCCGAGTGGTCAGCGTGACAGACTGTCAATCCCAAAGGCCGGGGTTCGATTCCCAGCTGGGTCGGAGATTTTTTCCACTCAGGGACTGAGTGTTGTGTTGTCCTAATCATCATCGTTTCATCCCCATCAACGCGCAAGTTGCCGAAGTGGCATCAAATCAAAAGACTTGCACCCAGCAAACGGTTTACCCAATGGGAGCCCCTAGTCACATGATATTCCATTCCCTGAAGATGCATCTATACTGAGGTGAAACCGGTAGTTGCGAACAAAGCACCTTCATACAGCTATGTGGCTTTTGGAAACACCTCATCATTCTAGACATATTGTTGTAATTTTTATGATAATTTTAATCATTATTGAGTGTTGTTACTGTTACTAATAATGTTTCTGAGCTGTGGCTGCCCTCCACAGAAAGTTGTTTGTATTGAAAAACAAAACAGATGGGAAAAAAGTAAGCAAACTGTTTATTATTTGAAAAGTAATTGCCATAACTGTTAATACATTTATCCCATTGTGAGACAAGATAGTCAAGGCCATCATGGGAAAATATTTGTGGTCGCCTATGGAACCGTGATTCCATCCAGGTGACAATGCTGCCAAGGTTGTTTCAACTTCACTGTTGAAGTTTTACTGAGAAACCCTTAGATCTCCTCCATTAAGTGTCAGTCTCTCCCCATGTGATTTTCATATATTTGGAGCCATAAAGAAAGACATTTGCGGCCATTGATTTGCTTTGCCTGAAGAGGTGGACACGTGGGTACAGTCATGGTTCTGCATACAACCACAAATACTGTTCTGTGAAGCCACTGACTATCTTGTCTCACAATGGGGTACATGTATTAATAGTTATGGTGATTACATTGCAAATAATAAACAATTTACTTACTTTCTTTCCATGTGTTTCATTTTCATTTTACTGCTCTTATACATCCGTGGCAAATTGCACAACTATTCTTTTAATCTCCTCTCTCTCTCTCTGACTCATGTTGTTGATCAATTTTAAATTACTCCAGATACATACTCCTGGATATTTAACAGTTGCGCATAGTTACAGGGAATGATCATTAATTGTGTTGCCGAACATTACAGGGTCTGTTCATCTATTGGAACCATTATGTTGCATTTACTTAGGTTGAAGGTCAGTTGCATGACTTTGCTTCAGGTACTGATTTTCATTAAGAACCAATGCTCTGTTGAAAATAGCAAGTCTTCTACCCAGACACATAACTGTTTTGATAATTCACAATTACATATTTTGTCTACTGTAATAGTTCCTAACCTAGGGGCAATTACCCCCTGAGGGACGAAACGAAATTTACTGAGGGGTAAAAACTAAACAATTTGATTCTGTGTTAGTCACAAAAATAAATGATTTTCAAAAGATCATTACTATTATCACAATTTTGTGAGACAGTAATACTGATTATATAAGTTTTCTCAGTTAGTAGCATTAGTATGGTGGAGGTCACAATTTCCTCACATAGTCCATGCACTACACACATTTCTTGTGCTCTGTCCCATACATCACTGGTCATAAAAATGAGACATATGTGTAACAAATGCTAATTATCTCAACAAAATGTCTTCTCTGAGTTGTAGATTGTAGCTGTAGTAGTCCAGAAAGTGCTTCATTACTCCCTTCAAAACAGATAAATGAATTAAGTGACAGCATGACACAACAGTAACTACATAAGGGCTGTTATAGTGCCACGCACAGTTTTATTATTAGTGTGGTTAGCCACAAAGCACTGACAGCCTGAAGTCATCAAATTTCTGCCAGTTCAGAAGTTAGGAGTGCAGCAGTGAAGTGATTTATGAACAGTAAGTATACAGCACACATCTGAACTTGTTTGGTTTTAAATGGGGTTGCAATGTGCAGGTCATGCAAGTGCCGCAATGAAGAGGAATAATGCAGGGGAAGCATGTTTTGTAACAAGTGTGTACCGCACCTAAATATCATCCATCTTTCACCATTTTAAAAAATAAAAGTGTTCTAAGAAAAGTCTTTCATTGTACAGATGGCGAGGGGGTGGGAGGGGGTAGAGTGGGGGTACTAGCTAATGTCTGACTGCACTTAGGGGTAATGATCTAAGGAAGGTCGGGAACCTGGCTTGCTAGGTGATGACATGGAACTGTATTGAAGGCTTTCAAGAAGTTGAGAATTATTGCATCAGTGCACCAGTCAAAAGCAAACAAGCATTTCTTACTACAGGTTAAAAAGGCAAACTCAGTGACATGCTACTCAGTTCTTCATGTTATTTTGAGATACTACTTCCTTAGAGGCTAAAAGGCAAATGAATGGAGATAAGAGCAGAAGCAGGTATCCTACAGTTATGAAATCACAACCCTTTAAAAGCCTTTCCAACACTTCCCCTTTCTATTATTTTATCTGTGGATTACTTCCCCTAAAAATGTTTCTGTTCAATGAAACTGAATTCAGTTTTCTGGAAACCTGTACCTCTTCTGCCTTCTAAACAGAATTTTATATTTTTAAATCTCATGAGGCAGTTGACAATAATTGTTTGCTGTGCCTACCAATCTTGTAACAATTTTACCTTTTATGTAACAGAACCTGTTCAAGTGTTACTGTAACCCGATATTTTGGTTTCTCAGTTTCTTGTTTATTTTGACACTTAATCTGCACTGTTCTTTAATGATATTCTGTTATCATATTGGCAGAGTGAAAGTATTTCCCCTGTAAAACATGCTTTCAGTGTGTCTGAATGCTCCTGCAGGTCAAGTTAATGACATGACTCGCAGAGGGGCCCACTATCAGGAGTCGACAGAGATCATTAAGAGCCTGGAGAACCTTAACACTGAGATTAGAGAGATATGGGATGTCCTCAACAAGCAGCAAAAGGATGGAAATATTGCATCAAGTCAGTATATACTATTTTCAGCAGCATTTAAAATGGTCTTTCTTTTATGTACGGCATATTAAAAATAAGGAGCTTTGAAACTAAATTGATAATACAATGCATGACCTTAAGCAGGCATGACTCTCATTTGCGTTCTGTAAGTAGATACTTGCCACAAAATACAATTAATTGAAAATAAATGAAAGAAAATGTTGATTAGAATGTTTAACATTTAATAGTTTGACAATAAAGTTCGTGATCGATGTCAGTAAAATAGCCACTGTAATGTAGCAACAGACTTTTTTGAAAGTGCTTGATGATATGCTTAAATTCTCTTACTACAAAATTAAGTCAGTCACTGAATACAGTCAACCAAAAATTAAATAGTAATACTATTGAAAAACAGAGACTAAATTCTTACTGTATCAATGATTTGCTGTTGTTCCATTGACTTTCAGATTCTGGTACAATATTTCCATCAGTAGGACTTTGTTATTATCATTACTATTATTGTCATCAACTTCTAAGTGTGTAATAAACATACACATGTGCACTATTTATCTGGTAAGCTAGTGTGGAATATAAAGTACATCAAAAAGTTCATGAGCTGCAATTTTAAATTATTGAGGTAATTAAGTTTGGATGCACTTGCAGAAAGTGAGCTTCATGTTCTCTCCTTCCCAAAAATTTCTTCTCTGTGGCTCCTGATGCATTTTTAGTTAAATGGGTTTGAATATACAAATGTGCAATAAGTAGCCTTTTTATTGATACTTGAACACTTTAGTTCATCAAATATCATAATAATAAATACTACAGTAAGTAACTGGGCTAAAATGTGTCACAAAGTGGAAATTATTCTACCCTGATCACAAAAAGAGAGAGACATATGGAGCAAGTATGTAAGTGTACAGAGAGAGGCAGAGAGAGAGAGTATGGAGAAAATAGGAGGAATAGATAGTAAGAAACATATCATTTTGAGAAATCTAAATGCAAACACTAACATGCACAGCCGTAAGTGATGCCAACTGCTCTCACTTTATTAGGCAAGACTGCAAAAGAATTAAATTGGTTCATAACTGCCTTAAACCACTTCATGATATAATTCATATTTCCAGGACTGAGTTAACATGTTGTTGGCATGGAATTACTTGTGTGATATTATCAAAAAAGCTGTCCATGATCTTGTTCAAGGGACATTACATGATATAATTGTGGAAACAATGAGAAAATTATCAGTCTGACAAGGCATGTTGTCCTAATTTAATACAGTTTCCTTAAGTATTGCAGCACTTAACTAGGAGCATATATTTTCTAATAATATATGAACAATTGTGATGTGATATGATTATTAAAGCGACAGTCACTTCTGAAGACACACAAGAGTAGAAGGCAGATTTTCTCAGACAAACTTTGTATAAGCCTTGTTCCAATCTTCAGATTGGGGAGCAAAGTCAAAGGCTAGATACAGGAGGCTTTGTTTACATTGGAGCTGTAACAGCTCTATACAGGGCCAATTTAAGGCCTAACTGACACAAGCCACAATTCGTGGTGCCTAGATCGGGGAGGTGGCAGAAGTGTCACAGCTGCATGATTTCTATACAGGACATACCACAATTAGTGGTGGCTGCTTGGAGTACCAAGCTCAGATGGGCACACAAGTGCAAGACTCATATGAAGTGTGTGTAACAATTAGTAGTAAAATCTGATAAAGATGAAAGTGTACAAAGGAAAAGAGGCACGTGGAGGAGGGGGCCGGGATGCATCAAATGACAAGTCAACTGTGTGGAAAAATGTTCTCGAACCGGATCTGGCTTTATATATAATTATATTGGATGGCATTAAACAGTCAGGATGCTTTTTGTTCATCGAATAGTGTGACAGAGTTTTAAAGAGGGTGTGAGAACACTGAGTCATCTACATGTAGTGCACTTCAAATTAATAACAACAGTCAGACCCTAAGAAATATTCACTTATTATATTTTGTAGATTCCATAATGAAAGAACACATTTAGAAATTCAGAAAAACTTCTGATTGGTTTGGTGTAGCTCAACATGAATTCCTGTCTTGTACCAATCTCTTCATCTCTGAGTAGCACTTGAGCCCTACTAATATTTTTGCTCTATATTCCAGTGTCTTTCTTCCGTTACAGTTTCTGCTGTCTACTGCTCTTGATGTCTTACCCCATGTCCTGTCATCTTATCCCCATTCCTACTCAGTGCTCTACATATATACCTTTCCATATGATTCGCATAGAACCAACCCATTAAATATCTTACCAGTTCAGTCAATTTTCAAATTTTTGTTGTAACACCACATTCCAAACACTTCAGTTCTCTTCTTTTCCAGTTTTCTCACAGTCTACAATACACTTCACGATGATGATATGCTGCAGATGTACATTCTTGTACATTTATTTATTGAATTGATGCCTGGTTTTGGTACTACTAGACTTCTTTTAGTGAGGAATGCTCTCTTTGTGTGTGCTAGTCTGTTTCTCATATTCTTGCATCAAAGTAGCAGAATTTTTTCACTTCTATAAGCATTATAAATTAAAGTCACTTCAACATTTTACTGTCTGTGCATGAAGGTTAATCTCAGGAACAGCTGTAAGGATTTTGATATGGTTTTCATTAACAGACTGATTCACATGGAAGCTTTGTGTACATTATCTATTAGCGCCATGGCAGATGATTTGTCTGAATGTGGATACTTACTATTACCGGAGTAAAGCCGGGGCAAGATACTAGTTGAAACTTCCTGGCAGATTAAAACTGTGTGCCGGACCGAGACTCAAACTCGGGACCTTTGCCTTTCGCCCGCGAAAGGCAAAGGTCCCGAGTTCGAGTCTCGGTCGGCACACAGTTTTAATCTGCCAGGAAGTTTCATATCAGCGCACACTCCACTGCAGAGTGAAAATCTCATTCTGGAAGATACTAGTTGTTCAGTACATGGTACCCTTCCCAGATTTTGTGCTAAGTATGTCACTAACCTCTTTTACTCCTTAAAATTTTTGTCTTTGTTTGATACATTCTCAATCTATATTCTGGGACCGGTAAACTATTAGTCTCATTTTGAAGAGTCCTGTAATTCTTCCTCACTTTTCCTGAGGATATCAAACAATACTAAATAGGAAAGACTTTCCTAATTTTCTGCAAAATTATATTTGGTCACGAACTAGCTTTCAGCTTTGTAGGCCGTCATTAGATGGTAAATGACTACCACAAACACAGATAAAATGACATACGATTTACACACATTATTTATATGGAAGATATGAAAGACATATAAATGATGACAAGTAGATCATTTACAAAGGAAGCATTACATTTAAATGTCACACAGAAACAGTTACATTTAACAAAAACATCAATAAATAAATAAAGTTTTTTATGCAGAGCTATGTTCCAACAACAAATGAAAACTGAAGCAGAAGTTACAATTTTAGTCAAATATTTGTGTAACTAAAAATTAATTCAACAAATTGGAAAAATTAAATTGAGATATCCATTTGGTACTATGTTACCATTCTGTGTCATATGTTTATTAATTTCCTGTATTTCCAATAGGGTCATCTTTCTGCTTTTCTTAGCAGGTTGTAAGACCTCACACTCTACATCATGAAGTGGTTTTCTGTTAACATATGTTCAATAAAGCTGAATCTTAACCTCCAGCTTCTCGCATGTTCAGATATTCTAATTACCACAGCTCTGCCTCACTGACCAACATATACTTTACCACAGTGCTTGCATGTTATTTTATACACACCACTCTGTGCCAAAGTTTGCAGTTTGCCTTTAATATTGCATACACAATTTGATATGTTATCAGTATTATATGCAGCCTTCCCCTATGAACCATAGACCTTGCCGTTGGTGGGGAGGCTTGCGTGCCTCAGTGATACAGATAGCCATATCATAGGTGCAACCACCATGGAGGGGTATCTGCCGAGAGGCCAGACAAACATATTGTTGCTGAAGAGGGGCAGCAGCCTTTTCAGTGGTTGCAGGGGCAACAGTCTGTACGATTGACTGATCTGGCCTTGTAACACTAACCAAAACAGGCTTACTGTGCTGGAACTACAAACAGCTGAAAGCAAGGGGAAAGTACAGCCGTAATTTTTCCCAAGGGCATGCACCTTTACTGTATGGTTAAATGATCCTCTTGGGTAAAATATTCCCAAGGTAAAATAGTCCCCCATTTGGATCTCCGGGTGAGGACTACTCAGGAGGATGTCGTGATCGGGAGAAAGAAAACTGATGTTCTATGTATCAGAGCATGGAATGTCAAATCCCTTAATCGGGCAGATAGGTTAGAAAATTTAAAAAGGGAAATGGGTAGGCTAAAGTTAGATATAGTGGGAATTAGTGAAGTTCAGTGGCAGGAGGAACAAGACATCTGGTCAGGTGAATACAGGGCTATAAATACAAAATCAAATAGGGGCAGGAGGAACAAGACATCTGGTCAGGTGAATACAGGGCTATAAATACAAAATCAAATAGGGGTAATGCAGGAGTAGGTTTAATAATGAATATAAAAAATAGGAGTGCGGGTAAGCTACTACAAACAGCACAGTGAACGCATTATTGTGGCCAAGATAGACACGAAGCCCACACCTACCACAGTAGTACAAGTTTATATGCCAAGTAGCTCCGCAGATGACAAAGAGATTGATGAAATGTAAGATGAGATAAAAGAAATTATTCAGATAGTGAAGGGAGACGAAAATTTAATAGTCATGGGTGACTGGAATTCTATAGTAGGAAAAGGAAGAAAAGAAAACGTAGTAGGTGAATACAGAATGGGGGTAAGAAATGAAAGAGGAGGCCACCTGGTAGGATTTTGCACAGAGCATAACTTAATCATAGCTAACACTTGGTTCAAGAATCATGAAAGAAGGTTGTATACATGGAAGAGGCCTGGAGATACTTGAAGGTTTCACATAGATTATATAATGGTAAGACAGAGATTTAGGAACCAGGTTTTAAATTTTAAGACATTTCCAGCGGCAGATGTGGACTCTCACCACACTCTACTGGTTATGAACTGTAGATTAAAACTGAAGAAATGGCAAAAAGGTGGGAATTTAAGGAGTTGAGACCTGGATAAATTGACAGAACGAGAGGTTGTAGAGAGTTTCAGAGAGAGCATTAGGGAATGATTGAAGGGAATGGGGAAAGAAATACAGTAGAAGAGGAATGGGTAGCTTTGAGGGATGAAAGAATGAAGGCAGCAGAGGATCAAGTAGGTAAAAAGACGAGGGCTAGTAGAAATCCTTGGGTAACAGAAGAAATATTGAATTTAATTGATGAAAGGAGAAAATATAAAAATGCAGTAAGTGAAACAGGCAAAAAGGAATACAAACGTCTCAAAAATGAGATCGACAGGAAGTGCAAAATGGCTGAGCACGGATGGTTAGAGGACAGATGTAAGGATGTAGAGGCATATCTCACTAGGGGCAAGATAGATACCGCCTACAGGAAAATTAAAGAGACCTTTGGAGAAAAGAGAACCACTTGAATGAATATCAAGAGCTCAGATGGAAACCCAGTTCTAAGCAAAGAAGGGAAAGCAGAAAGGTGGAAGGAGTATATGGAGGGTCTATACAAGGGTGATGTACTTGAGGACAATATTATAGAAGAGCATCTAGATGAAGATGAAATGGGAGATATGGTACTGCGTGAAGAGTTTGACAGAGCACTGAAAGACCTAAGTTGAAACAAGGCCCTGGGAGTAGATAACATTCCATTAGAACCACTGGCAGCCTTGTGAGAGCCAGCCCTGACAAAACCTGGTGAGTAAGGTGTATGAGCCAGGTGAAATACCCTCAGACTTCAAGAAGAATATAATAATTCCAATCCCAAAGAAAGCAGGTGTTTACAGATGTGGAAATTACCGGACTATCAGTTTAATAAGTTAGGGCTGCAAAATAATAACGCAAATTCTTTACAGACAAATGGAAAACTGGTAGAAGCTGACCTCAGGGAAGATCAGTTTGGATTCCGTAGAAATGTTGGAACACGTGAAGCAATACTGACCCTAAAACTTATCTTAGAAGATAGATGAAGGAAAGGCAAACCTATGTTTCTAGCATTTGTAGAATTAGAATAAGCTTTTGACATTGTTGAGTGGAATACTCTCTTTCAAATTCTGAAGGTGGCAGGGATAAAATACAGGGAGTGAGAGACTATTCACAATTTGTACGGAAACCAGATGGCAGTTATAAGAGCTGTGGGACATGAAAGGGAAGCAGTGGTTGGGGGAGGGAGTGAGACTGGGTTGTAGCCAATCCCCGATGTTATTCAATCTGTATATTGAGCAAGCAGTAAAGGACACAAAAGAAAAATTCGGAGTAGGAATTAAAATCCATGGAGAAGAAATAAAAACTCTGAGGTTCACCAATGACATTTTAATTCTATTAGAGACAGCAAAGGATCTGGAAGAGCAGTTGAATAGAATGGACAGTGTCTTGAAAGGAGGATATAAGATGAACATCAACAAAAGCAAAATGAGGATAATGGAATGTAGTCGAATTAAGTCAGGTGATGCTGAGGGAATTAGATTAGGAAATGAGATACTTAAAGTAGTATATGAGTTGTGCTATTTGTGGAGCAAAATAACTGATGATGGTTGAAGTGGAGAGGATATAAAATGTAGACTGGCAATGACAAGAAAAGCATTTCTGAAGAAGAGAAATTTGTTAACATCGAGTATAGATTTAAGTGTCAGGATGTCGTTTCTGAAAATATTTGTATGGAGTGTAGCCATGTATGGAAGAGAAACATGGATGATAAATAGTTCAGGCATGAAGAGAATAGAAGCTTTCAAACTGTGGTGCTACAGAAGAATGCTAAAGATTAGACAGGTAGATCACACAACTAATGAGGAGGTATCGAATAGAATTGGGGAGAAGAGAAATTTGTGGCACAACTTGACTAGAAGAAGGGATCGGTTGGTAGGACATGTTCTGAGGCATCGAGGGATCACCAATTTAGTATTGGAGGGTAGTGTGGAGGGTAAAAACTGTGCAGGGAGACCAAGAGATGAATAAAATAAGTGGATTCAGAAGGATGTAGGTTGCAGTAGGTACTGGGAGATGAAGAAGCTTGCACAGGATATAGTAGCATGGAGAGCTGCATCAAACCAGTCTCTGGACTTAAGACCACAACAACAATAACATTATATGCAGGTCTAGTTGTGAGACTACTCTTAGCAGAGTTGCCAACATATGGAATGGTACACCAATTTTTACTATGGAATGGTTACTGTTGGATAGCATACAGAAGTGGTGTAACTTAGGCATTTTCTTTTTTTATATGTTTTATTATCAATCAGGGCAGAGCTATTGACATTTCTGGAAGCAAAAAGTTTGATAGTCTGTTGTTCTGTTTGAAAGGTAGACACAGATAACAGAACTGATACAACGTGCTGCATTATCAAATGGAAAGCTGCAAATTTGACTGTGTGGATGTTGGGAGCTTGCAGTGATTAACATATTTGTAGTTGTGGTTTTTCTGTAAATGTTAAATAAGTGTCTTCTCGTGCTGATGCCAGTATTAAGGTCCAATCAGCAAATCCAGTTCAGTATTATATCCTTTCACCCTGAATTTTAATCCCACTGTTGAACCTTCCTTTTCTTTCCTTAATCACTTTTTGGATAAACAGTAGAGGAGAAAGAGTACAGCTTTGTCTTACATCCTTTTTAATCTGAGCACTCCTCACTGTCTTCTATTTTAATTTATGCATCTTGGCTCTTGTGCATTTTGTATACTATTTGTCTCACTCTATAGTGTATACATATTGTTATGAGGATTTTAAACATCTCACAACCACTTTATTTCTTCTGATGTTTTCTCTAGGCTGGCAAATCCTATAAAAAGTGTTTTCATTTTTCTTAAATCTCTCCTCCATTATCAAGTGTAATATCAAAACTGACTCTTCTTTTCTAAAGCCAAACTGATTCCCATCTAACAGTTCCTCAGTCTTCTTTCCCATTCCTCCACATACTATTTCAATCAGCAAATTGGATACACGGACTGCCAAGATGACTGTGCAACAGTTCTCTCATTTATTGGCCCTCGCTATTTGAGTTAAGGTATACTGCATTAATGTTCAAGGTATTGACAGTTGCTGGCACAGTCCACTCAGATTTTATACCCAGGTCAATTTGTATGTGCAGACAGCCTGCCGCCTCCACCACCCTTGGCGTATACGTGGGTGCCTCCAGTTACGGTGCCGGTGGCAGTTCCCGCGTACCACCACCCACCACCACCAGCTCAGCTTCAGCGCTACGGAGGAGTACCCGACACCACCCCCACTCAGTCGGGCCTCGACCGTTCGCTCGTGGAGCGGACGCGCAGCCTGAGGGACTGGTTGCGGCAGGCTCGACTCGACGGAAATGCGGCACGGGGCGTGTCTCCGGGGCCCGGCCAGACCCGTGTCACGACCGCTGCTATCTGAGCTACTCAGCTCAGCTACCTCGTTCCCTGTCAAGTGGCAACACATTCTTAAGCACAACTGTATAGTTTGCTGCTCTCTCTGTAATATTTCCAATTTAAAATCATCTTATGTTCAGAGATAGGAAGTAACTCTTACTGCAGCCATATTCAAACCAATTTAGTTGTATGCTTGCGAGCAGTAGACAACTGTTCCACCCACCACCCCTTCCCTGTCAATTTGCTCGAGAGCTCGTGTTTCGTTGTAACTTTTACAAAAATGATATTCTCTCTGCAAAAAATGGCCACACTTGTGAGTATAGTATTACTGCCTACTGTTTTCACCCTACTCATCTAGACAAACAAACACTCATATACTATCAGTGGTATATTGAGAGTTTTTTTCTGAATGTAGCACAAACAATATTGAATGCAAGACATTATTAGCAAATATTATGTTTGTGTCACACAAAATTAAACGTGTATCAGTTGTTGAACAGTGTCAAAAAGTTATAGAGTTTTATAAGATCATCAAGTTAACAAATGATATGTAACATTTGTAACCTGCTTCTTGTGAGATACATTCCCTATTCCCATGAAAACACAGTATTCTCATTTATTCAAACTTTGCATATGCAAGACTATCAAAAAACACTGATGTTCTGGCCTTCTACAAGTGAACAAAATGAAGTGAAACCTTTCACAGAAAGGTGTTTCTATTAATGCAGGAAATACCAGAACAATGGGTCATGTTTCCATATGAAACATTTTACAGGGTTCTGTTCAGTTTTCGTGTCAGAATATATTTGGCGTTAATATCAATGTCATTTAGTCCACAAACTGTTACTGAAAAAGTACAACAAGATGAGAAAGGCAATATTTAGTAAACTTATAGGATGGAGATTTAATTATTTGAAATATGGCTCCCATTACCAAAACTCTTAACATCTGCTATTTCAGGAAGTTTGACCTGAGTTATGCTCTTCCCAGCTAAGCAGTGTATAATCTCTTAAATTCTATGGTGCTAGAAATCCTTCATTCTTAAGCTTCACATATTCTCTCTCTGAACATAACTGAAATGTTTTGATGGTTCCTAAATATAATAAACTGTTTGAAGCACCAGACTTGTAGCAGCTAAACCGAAATTGTTTTTCTAAAGCTCTTTGCGGAACGGGGGTTTCAGGACTGCTGTGCAAAGGTCTGCTCAATTTCGGTTTCTACTGAATGACAAGCTATTTTTTACAACTTGCTAGCTTTCAATAGGAGCATCATAGCAGGAAGTTATAAGGAAAGAAAACATAACAAGCCTGGAAAATGTATCGCGTTTTTGAAAAATATAAACAGCACATTTTTTGTGAACTGAGAACATCTGAAAAGACTGCCTGTACCATTTTAGTCTCCTTACATGTAATAAAACAGAAAACTTTGTCATAAAGAAGGAAAAATTTTGGTAATGATGTTGACCTTTGCTTTCTAATACAGTCTGCAGTGATGTTACAGGGTAAGTGTTGAATGTACATGAAATGTTACTCATTTAAATGTCATTGCATGACATACATGACTACATTTATGTTTATATTTGAACTGAATGTGGTTTTAATATTTAATAATGTAGCATTACAGTTCTCTCGTGGTACCACTAATTTTATTTCAGCAATACTAAAAGTTACATGTGTGTTTTCCCAAAGCATTAGATTAATTTACCTATTCTTGCATGGAAAACTATTGTTACTATAGCTTAATGTTTATCATCAAATAGTTCCTCAAGTAATCTTCCTCAAGCAACAAGAAAGATTTTTGCTTGATTCTAGTGTCTGGCGTTATTTCCCGTCCAAACTTTTTATATCTCAAAAAATGCAAAGAAAAAAATGTTATTTTAATGTGTGCGTAAAGCACTGATAGAGTGAAAAAATAAATAAAATTCCCAAATCCTTACCCCTGCAAAAAGAAAATAAGCTGCAGGTATAGTAATGTTTAAAAGTTCCCATCTGCATGTGCAATTTCCTTAGTTCTCCAATATTAATTGAAATATGTCAGTTTACTTACAAATAAGACTATAAAAACTTGCTGTACACCAGTGCTTCCTATATCTCTATAAATCACAATCTCACATCAAAAGACTAACATCGAACAAAGCTACTTGCTAGAGAAATGCATGTAAAACTAATGCTGTCTTTTGTAGAAGACAAAACAGAAGTGCTGCAGCTTAGAATCAGATGGAAAAAATAACCACTTTAAACTATTTTTTCTCTCTCTTCAGTGAATTACTGTGCATTCTTCCTTTTTTAAAAAAGTAGGAAAGGTAAGTCAATATATGCAGTCGTCCGATATATATTTTACTATAGATTTAGTAAATTAAATGTATACACATTTCAGTGTATGCAGATGACTGATTATGTAAGTGGATATGAGCTGTGACAAGAAGTACAAGTTGGTGAAAGAATCTGGTCTAATGGTGTGCCATAAAATATAAAGTTTATGATCTCAAGGATAAAATGATTTAAATAAACAAAAAAATATATTCTCTAAAGTCAGCATGTATTGCTGAATAATCAAAACAACTGTGATTTCTGCATTTGCAATATGGCTGGCATTGTTTGCCATTCAGATTCCCTATTTTTCCTAAGTTTCTCAAGCCTAAGAGTATGAATTGCAGACTTTTGTATTATTCATAAACAATTACTATTTAAGTTGCACAATCTGCAAAAGCTAGCAAAATGATCATGAAGTGTATTAATTTTTTAAACAATGTTAATATATTCATTCATTCTAACAGTTTATCTCTGTGTATACAATTGTTGAAATGTTTAACTGTACGGGAGTTTAGTTTTTGTTAATTGCCAAAGAATGTGTTCTTAACTTATAATTATCAGTTGATTTTGAATTATTCTGCATTTAATTCGTGTAGTTATAATGCTATATGATTGAAAATAAAGAATAAAACTTGTGATGTTGCAACTGTTATTTATGCGAGAGAGAATCAAATACAACCTCAGTTCCAAATTTGAATATTCTTATTATAATTTTTTATATATAGCCAAACGAAATTCTATTTTCCAAGCAGAAGCTGAGACAGGTTCTCACACTCACAAACAATACTACTTTTCAGAACCATACACAAGAATGGTTAGATTTTAACGTCGCACCGACATCATAACAGGTGTATTACATGACCAAGCTGGACAAGGACAAGGAAAATAATTCCCCATTATCTTTTTTACATAAGCATCACAACACTTGCCTAACATGACATTAATTCATTTTCTGTTGCCACTGATTACAGGCTGTCTCCACATAAAAAAATAAGCAACAAGAATAAGAACTGTAGTTTCTTTAAACCCCACACACGAATTCTGAGTAAAATTATTGTATTAGGTATTAGTGTAAGCTGTAAGATATAAATACATGCTTTAGAACAGCCTTGGACTTTAAACTTATCCAGAATGGGTACAGTTAACCAAGATGCAACAAGCCAAATTGTGAAAAGATTTTTGTTGGACATAAAGGAGAGCTTAAAAATAATTAGAACATTGTTGTTGCCTGATACTTGTATCTGAGTTTTCATTTATCTGCTGTATTTCCTTTACTGTGTCACAGTTCAGGTGCAAAGATGCCCTAGATAGCTTAGTAGACTAATCTGGGTATGAAACATGCAGCCACATAGATTACACATAATAGATGGCAGAGGGTGCAACTGGAGCTGACAAAGTTTGTATTTCTGATGTTTTCATTTTCCAGTTTCTCACATATCTCTTCAAAATGTAAAACAGCTGCTGAAGTAGTTGCATGACAGCAATTATGATCTCCTGCTGTGACACACCAATTACAGGGTCAATGTTTATGTGGTTTTATGTTCTTCTCAAATTGATCCTTACAGTGCTTCAGAGGAGCACCACAGGTTCGTCTATCAGGGCTCACTTGCCTACACAAAATTTGTTTAAGTCTGCCATTTCTCATCTGCTGGAGGTGGACAATCCATTTGAATTGGTGACCAATCACCATGGCTTCAGTACTCTACATCTTTGCCTTGTCAGGAACAGTATTGTTTGATATGAAGTCATCCAATTTGATGTCCATAATGTGCCTAAGCTTCTGTCGGTTGAATCATAGTAGTTTCTTAAGATAACAGCAATATAGTTTCCCGGTTTCACAACCACAGAGTGGAGTGGAAACAACTGCTCAATACACCTTGAGAGCATCATTTCTTTATTCAGGAACACCTGATACGTGAAACATCCAAAATCAGCATGGGCAGCACATATTCTGTTCTCCATGTCCTTTTTCCGACGAGCAAGTAATTGACAATAAGCTTCCTAGATAGAGAAAGTTCTCTAATTGTTCCAAACATGTACTGAAAATAGAGATAGTAATGCAGAGATGCATTTCCAGGAGATAGTTGTGTGACTACCATTGTTTTGGGACACTGACAATCAGACCAAAACCCATTTATGTGCCCTACAGAAACAATTTACAAACAGTTGCAGCTCTGTGGATTTTTGTTTATGGGCTGGAGAAGCATTGCCATCTGCAATTCAGTTACCAGGGTCAGATTTGTGAACCACTTAGAATAGAGTCTGGATTTATTAAATAGTCCTATGTCAAATCTGTATTTAAGTCCTGCGCCTGCGTTGTTTACAGACAATGTCTCTAAGTAAGGCGAACCGAGTTGGTGCAAGGACACATCCTGGTTGGAGCCCATTAGTAATAGGGAATCAGGATGTACAGTCGTAGAGGCAATTAAATAGAATTTTAGTAAAACTTTTATCAGCCATGGAGAGCAGGATATGATATGGTAACTATAGAGATGCTTCAGTTGCCTTTTTTAATCATTTTGTGGGGACATTTTTTGTAGCAACTAAGTGAAGACAATTTTTTTGCTATGCTATTAGAATTGTGATCAACTGACTATTTTTTCAAAATTTTATTTTTGTGATTTAGGACCAAAAACTATGGTGGTACATATATCACCATGGCACCTTTGTGAGGTATTAAAACTACAGTGGTAAACGGATTTCCCTTTTGTGAGCTGTTATGTGTTGCCATTACATGTAAAAAAGATACTGAACAGCATATCTGCTTTTATTTTATGTTTTCTTTTACTTTATTTAAAAATGGGTAAAGATTTCTTACCACATTGTGAAAACAATCCTAGAAACTTTATCATGCAATAAAGCTATGAGCCGATGCGAGTCACAATAATGTTTATTGCAGAAGCAAAGTAATGTGTTCCAACAACTGTAGTGTAGTGATCCCATGACAAACAGAAACTGATTGTTGTAGGAGTTTTCATACACCTGGTGCAATGTACTACGACAAGATGTCAGTCATACAGAGAGATGGTAAGACGTATTCCCAAAAGCTTTGGCATATGCTTCTCAAAAAGCATGAATGACAGATTAATTATGTGGTAAGTATACTTCCAAAGCCCCTTCCAGAAACTACTTTGGTGATAACCACACTTCCCAAGATCCATTAAAACACCACTGTTTGGTGGGATATACTTCTGTCAGTCCTGAAGGCTATATTTCATAGCAAAAAGAAACTACAGCTCTTGTTTCAGACTGCCACTAGATGCCAGGAATGTACAGAAGTGGTAACACATATTCCTTTAAACACTGTAAAGAAATGCATTTAGGGGGGAGTATATGGGGTATATCCCCCACCCCTCGGCTTGTGAAAGGGTTAAAGAAAATCTCCCCCCCCCTCTCTCTCTCTATCTGTGTGTGTGTGTGTGTGTGTGTGTGTTGGGAGGGGAGGGGGGTGGGCACATTTGAAAGAATCCAATAGGAAGTGATAGCCACACATATCCTGTACATCTAACTCCAATCACCACCCCTCATTGTACTGACCTAAAATCAGAAATGTTAGCTTATTTTGCATATTTTCACTCCCCATTGACTTGTGAAATTATCTTCTGGGGCAGTGTTCTTAAAGTAATAAAGTGTTCGTTCAGTAGAAACAAAGAGTAAGAGAATTGCCTGATTAAGATAACCATGTATCTTGCAAAAGTCATTTTAGGGACCATGAAATTCCTACACTTACTTCCGAATACATTTACTTCTTAATGGTTTTTGTTGCTGATGATAAAAATCAGTTTCAATTGAACCGTGGCATACCCAGTCACAATACAACATACAGGGGTCAGAATGGAGTTATGTACTCTGGTGGGAAGCTATTCAGTTAGCTCCTGCCTACCATTGCAACAAGAAATTGGGAATACTTAACAAATCAAAAGACAAGTATATTTCATAACCCACTCTTTCTACAAATTATCAGAATATTTAGACAGGGGTTGCAATGTTCTATTCACTACCTGTCAAGTACAGGAGTTGAATGAAAACATGGAAACACTGTGAAAAATGCACACTTGAACATAAATGAAAATGCTATCGAAGCCAGCAAGTGGCACTGTTGCATCATGAGCGCCATCTTTGCAGTATGTTGCAAGTGTCAGTCATGGAAAGAACAGTGTTCTGTGTAATTGAGAGTAGGTTTTGTTGGAGCTAAGTGAATTAAAACATGGGCAAATTGTTGGTGCTCATACAGTGAGTGCTTCCACAACCAAGGTGACTGAAGTACTTAGTGTTTCAAGAGGTACTATATCACAGATCTATACCACATACAGAGGAAGTGCTATGTCACAACACGGATCAAACTGTGTTTCAAGTGACTATGATGGGCAGCCATTAAAGAGGATTGTGATGAAAAATGAATGTCGCACTCCTGAACCCTGTCAGCACCAAAACAATGTGAAGGGGAACCCTGTCAGCATCAAAACAATGTGAAGGGGAACACTGCAAGTAGGGAATGCAAGGTGAACTGCTATTTCAAATCCAATCATCAGTGATGCAAATGCCTCTAACAGGAAAGCGTAATGCTGAAGACACAAAACCTCAACTACGGAGCAATGAAAGGAAGTCAGTCAGATGAGTCTCATATCACACTGTTTACAATTTATGCTGAAGTTTGCATCCCAAGAGTGAAATATGGCGGGGGTTCATTGATTTGTTGGATAGCCATGTTGTGATATTCCATGGGTCCCCATAGTTACTCAGGAAGATCTCATTACTACTAATGATTACATGACATTTGGACTGATTAGGTCCATCCCATGGTACAATGTATATTCCTAATGATGATACTGTGTTCCAAGATGACAAGATTCCTGTGCACACACTTCATATCATCCAACTGCTTTTGTGATTACTAGGATGAATCTTTGCGTTTCCTCTGACTACTCATCACCAGATCTCAATATACTGAGCCTCGTTACCTGAACTTGCCACTATTTTGCAGGACCATTGATATAAGATTCCCTTAAAAACCATACAGGACCTGTATTTAGCCATTATGGGACAACCGGAAGCTGTTTCGAATACCGACAGTTTTTCTTCACTGTATTATACGTAGTAATGTGTTGTGTTTTTGGTGTTTCCATGGTTTTGTCCATCTCCCAAAGCAGTGTTTGTTATAAAGGTGCTTGACAAATTACAATGCACTGTACAGAACTCAGAATTTATAATGATGAAAAATATTTTCTTTAAAAATTTCATTGTAATAAAGTAAACATCAAGCTACAGATAGGAGATATACAGGGCGAGTCACTAACTATTGCCACCAACAATAACTCTGAAAGTATGATAACAGCAGAAAAGTTTGTGGGACAAAAGTTGCATGGGAAAACGGGGCCCATAATATGACTTTTTTTTTTTTTTTTTTTTTTTTTTTTTTTTTTTTTTTTTTTTTTTTTTTTTTTTAATGGGATGCTATAGTTTGGTACTTATTTTCTAATAGCGGCTATCGAATCGGAAGATGTGTAACAGTAAGGACTTTGAAGGTCACAAAGGTGGCATGAATGTCCATTTACAGAAGGTGTTCAAAGTGATGACCATTGGTATCAATGCACTGCTGAAATCTTCGTATCATGGATTGAGTGATATTCCTTTTCACTTTGGCACTTATCGAAGCACATGCTCTGACAATTCTCTCTTGCATATCTTCAGATGTAGTTGGAACGTCTTTATAAACACTGTCTTTTACGAATCAACACAAGAAAAAATCCAGAGGCGTCAAGTCTGACGAACAAGCCGGCCATGACACATCTCCTCCGCATCCAATCCAACGATTTGGGAATTGTCTCTGCAACTCGTTTCTAGCCGTCAGTGAAAAATGTGCCGGACACCCATCGTGTTGATACCACATTCTGTTCCTTGTTTCTACACGTATTTCTTACAATAACATACCTAATGTTTTTTGCAGGAATGTGGTATTCTTCCTACCATTAAGATTTCCTTCAATGAAATAGGGGCCTATAATCCTGTCCTCCAGAACCCCACACCATACATTTACCAACCACGGTTTTTGGTGTGCAACTTGCCGCAGCCAAAATGGATTTTCAGTTGCCCACTAATGCACGTTATGCAAATTAACGTTTCTATGGTTCATGAATGTCAGTACATAAAATCGAATTAATAAATGTGTCATCCCTCTGAATCTGACGTTGAGCCCATCGGCAGAATTCAATGCGGCACATACAATCCTTACCAGTTAATTCTTTGTGGAGACTTATATGGTAAGGATGATGTTTATGGTGAAGCAGAACACGAACAACACTACTCTGGCTCATGCCAGATTCCCTTGTGAATTGACGTGAACTAACACAAGGATCTCGAACAATAGTGGCATGAGTACCAATTTCCGTTTCCTCATCAGTAACTTTCCTTTACCGGATATGTTTCCAATGCATTTAAGATCCAGTTGTACTCAATTTACCGCACACATATTTAAATGTATGACGTGTAGTGTGAGTACGTTGAGGATATCTTTCAGCGTATAAGTCTCTAGCTCTCACTGAATTTCGTTGGCATTCTCCATAAATGAACAGCATATCGACTTGTTCTTCAAAGGAATACATTGTTCACGTTTGCTTGATTCGATGATACTAGTCTTACTGCTCCTATCAGTTTTGTATTGCAAAAGTGTCGAATGGTGTTTACATGTCAATGGCACGTTAGATTGATATGCCATATTCGGCAAATATTTACTATTCGCATGATGTAGGAGAGAGAGAATTGTCAGAGCATGTGCTTTGATAAGTGCCAAAGTGATAAGGAATACCACTCAATCCATGATAAGAAGATTGCAGCAATGCATTGATAGCAATGGTCACCGCTTCGAACACCTTCTGTAAATGGATGTTCATGCCATCTTTGTTACCTTCGCTGACTTTCAAAGACCTTACTGTTACACATCATTGGTTTCGTCTCAATAGCCGCTATCAGAAAATAAATAGCAAACTATAGCATCTCATTTAAAAAAACAAAATTGACCTCCATATCTCTTATGTGACCCTGCCTAGCAACGAAAAACCACCATATTGTGACCTCCATTGTCCCATGCAACATTTGTCCCACAAAATTTTCTGTTACTATCATACTTTCGGAGTTATTGTAGGTGGCAGCAGTTAGTGACTCGCCCTGTGTAGTAACACCAAGGAGGTAGCAGCTATTTCCAAAGTAATAACTTTCTAATATACTTGATTAAATGTTGATGGCAAAAGAGTGAACAGTATTAAGCACTGTAGCAACAGTTTATGTTAATACCACACACAGATTAAAGTTTCTGTGACGTTTGCCTCATATGTTAATGTGTATATTGACTTATTCCACATCTTGCAGGCTGCATGCATTACGAAACATATGCCTACATTATAAATGTTGAGATACAGGAGCATATTTCACATCACTGCGCTGTGTGTCATCAAGACAGATATTCTTTGTTGTTCATTCCTGACTAATGCGTTACTGCTACTCTCAGGGTTAACACCCTCTGGCTAGGTAACAGTGAAAAAGCTGGACTGAATGTCTTGTGACTGAGAAACTCACTAACAAACTTAATGGTGTGGAAAACGGCTGAAGGAGAGCATCTGGCTCTAACCATAGCTTACAAATGTTAAGTGGGATAAAAGGCTATTCTATGTGGAGTGCAAAAGCATCACCTTTACAAGGTGCACTATCAACAAGAAAATTGCTGCATCCCAGGTCAGGATAGTAGCAAAAGATTTAAGTGGCACAGTCACCTGCATATTTAACACAGCAAGTAGGCGTTCTAGTGCACAAATTTATTTGGGTATAAATGAGAGGACTACTATGGATTGTGGTAGACGGCAGTTACATCAGTCATTACTCAATTAGTGTGTTGGTAAGTCTGAAAAAAAAAGAGCAAGTTTTAAAAATATATTTACATTTCAACTCATTATCCTTTGCCGACATCACACTCGGTGCAACAAAATCCTAATTTTTCTCGCCCCATTGGAAAAGAAGATTTTGTTACAGTCTATGAAATATGTTATATGGTTGATCATATCCTTGTTTTATGAAAATGTCTTCCAAGTAGCCAAATTTTTTAATGTCATGAACAAGAACAAATTATTAGAAATTAAACCAGAGAATAAAATGGATGATGGGCCATTTTGGACCTTGTTAATTGTCCCTGCCAGCTGGGGCATTGTCCTATAAAAAAAAGAGCATTTTATAGTGAAAGTGGCATTTTCTAGTCAGTTCCTTTTTCAAACACACCGATAATGTAGTACCACAGGAAGGCAGACTAAAGTTTAACGTTCCATCACATTTTACATTTATAACAGGCCATGATTCAAGATCCACAGTGACAACTCACAAACACTGGATTGGTTCACAAATCTTCTAAATTGTATTTTGATTTTAGGATCATGTGCACAAGTAGTGCAAAACATGTTTAAGTGGACCTCATTTCCAAGCAGACCAACTTCCAGTAAGTGAAATATTACAGCATTATATTATAGTGGGCTTAGCCAGATACTGGTGCATAAGCAATTACAACAGAGAGAAAACTGCATTCCACTTTACTCTCTTGGCCTGAGGTTTTTGCCCAAACAATGTCCTATACTAAGTTAAAATGACATTCTGCACACCTTTAGTCAAAATTCAACAGCTACATAACCTTACACACATACTAGCAATTTTTAAAGAATGTACTGAATATGTCACATTAATATTACTGCAGGATCAACGACACGTTTATTCACTTCGGGTTCTTATGTGATATAGCTTCTTGTGTGTGGTGATTTCAGCCGCCTGCACTTCATTTTATCATCTCCTGCCAGTATGTTTAAGCTCAGACACAAGAAATAATTCCTAGTACTAATGAACAGAACGCATGAACTTATCTTATCCGATTTTAACCTCACAAATATCACTCACTTCAATGGAAAATTTTGTTCAACAGAACAAAACCAACACATTTAATGCTTTAGATAACTGCACACTAACAATTTTACATCATATCCACTTGAAACCTGCATGAAAAATGTTTTGAAAGTTCACTATTCCTGGCATCATTGTGGTTTTACAAAAGTTTGTGTTTGTTTGTAAAAACATGTCTTCCCCTTCCCATATAAAAACATGTTGATAGTGTGATATGAACACCTGCTATGCGTATCATGCCATACTTCAACTATGTACAGGAAATAAATTTCCATCCATAGCATACTAAACCCAATGACTCAGCAGTTAGATCTGATTTTACTGAATGTGTCTACCAAACTCCTTGGTCTCAAATTTTCACTGCAATGGATATCGATCATTTGTATAGCATTGGTGCTTCCATAACATGGGACCATTCCACTCAGCAAACATTTGCTACCTTATCTCATTAGTTTTGTAGATATAATAGGAACCAAAGCACATTTAAGAATGCCAGTAAGAGTGCTTTCTCCCAGAAGAAATTGTCAATTCATCTGGTCGTGCAACTTAAATTTCAGTATTTTGTTTGGTTCACCTCATATTCTGAAAGTTCTTACTTCATACATCAATGTTTATAATACAGCATGGGAATATAGCTTGTTCATTTTAATCTTTTGTTATCCTCCCATTGCAACCAATGCTCTACACTGGCGAGTTTGTTGCATCACTGGAGTATAGCTGTGTTGTCACTCTGCTCTCTAACCTCCCTAACTGCTCGAGCAGTGCATACATGCACTAACACAAAAATAAGCTCTAAATGTACAATGTACACATAGATGCAGCTGGACGATTGCTTTCGGCTGGTGCATTACGTGATGCGTTGCTGCTTGCTGCCGGATATCACACCATTGCTCGTCTCGTTGCAGATTCATCTCTCTAGTTGTCCAAAAAACTTCTCTGATTTACAGTACAATATTAATTTATGTCTACACATTTTCCTTATTTCAAAAACTTCTGTTTCAGTTTCCTTGATGAAATTATGTCTGTAGTTTAGCTCTGTGCACAGAATAGTGTATCCCATTTAGTCAGGGCTACAGTATGAGAGAACAACCTTTCTACTTGGTCCTAGTGCTCCTGCAATCCTTGTTAATCTATGCACCAATTATTAGCATCACTGAAATGACCAATAAATTACACAAAATACTTGGGAATATTCATTCCTACCATTGTAACACTTCTAATTATCTTACCATAGTCATGAAATTTTGCATCTTATTGTTACCCATTTTAGAATTAAACATTTCTGCATGAAAACTATTACAGCACAGCTGGTTCTTTTCAAGTATGATTTGATAAATCACTGCATTTTGGCATAATTTAAAAATTCCAACTACTATAAATGCTCATCAATCAGTGAAGAGTAGAACCTACTTTACAATCTTACCTCACAACTTAATGGGTTAATAGAGCATGAACTAAAACCATAGTTTGCAAAAATTTGAACAACTTAAAAGCCTCACTTCCATGATCAGATACACTATGGAGTGGGCATGTGATTAGCATACCACATTTTAAGCTGTTGTTAGCTTCCTGCCCTCTGGAGTCACTACTTCTCATGCAAATTGCTCCTCAATTGACTCTGTGAAGTTAAGTGCACCCACTCAAGTCCACCGATGGGAAATATCCCTCACACTACTACAACCACGGGGCAGAAAAAAATCCATTGCACTACCGACAATCTCACACAGTTTCTTTACATGGCAATCGGACTGATCACTCAACTTCTCAGGTGAACGTACCTACATTTAACCATCGGATGAACAGAATTTTTTCAAACCAATCACAACAACTCATTTAATTAGGTGTTATCACTCCTATACAACATGAGTTTGAGAACAGAACAGGATTTCACATTTGAAAGCTACTACTTACCAGTTTCCATGAGGAACCCTCACGGTCCACAGTTACTTCACAGTAGTTAGTTACATGTTCCATTGCTCAATCTCATGGTAACCGTTATGATGTGGACCATGTCAAGTGCATAAGAATGCATACATGAATTAACGTTCTTTATTTTTAAGCTTAAAATTTTTTATTATCTACCCCATTCCCTCAAATGGCACAAAATGCATATATTTTACATATAGATTTGTTTATTCCTATTTAGGAATTCATCTATGGTATATAAGTTGTCAAGGAGATATTATTTCAATTTATTTTTGAAACTATTACTGCTGTACATCAGACATTTTATTTCATATCGTAATTTATCTAAAAGTTTTAAAGCAGCATGTTTTACCCCTTTCTGTGCCAATGATATGTTAAGTAGACAATAGTGTAAGACATTCTTTCTAGTATTATAATAAAGAATGTCACTATTGTTTTTTAAACTGATCCATGTTGTTGAGAACAAATTCCATTACTGAGTAAATGTACTGTTGTAAGAATTCCAAACCTTTTAAACAGATGCCAACAAGATGTGTGACTATGAGCCCCACACATTATTCTAACCACTTTTGAGCAGTAAATACTTCTTGCCCGATTGTTGAGTTACCCCAAAATATTATTCCGTGTAACATCAGAGAGTGAAAGCATGCAAAGTACATTAGCTTACTAATTTCTATATTTTCAAAATGGGCAATTATTCTGATTGCAAGAGTTGCTGAACCTAGTCACTTTAGGAGATCCAAAATATGAATTTTCCAATTAAGGTTCTTGTCTATATGTACTCCCAAAAACTTATGATGCTGTACCCTGGCTACTGACTTCTGTTGATGTGTTATATTTATTGAAGGAACTGTACTCCTTGCAACAGAATATTGCATGTACTGTGTTTTTTCAAAGTTCAGAGCAAGCCAGTTCGCAGAAAACCAATAAATAACTTTTCCAAAGACATTATTTGCGTCATTTTCTATTGGAGTTTCTTTTACAGCATTAATAATGATGCATGTATAATCAGCAAACAGTGTCAGTTTAGCTTCTTGTTTCAGATAAGAAGGGAGATTATTCAAATATATCAAGAACAGAAGGGACCCATGATCCAACCCTGTGTAACACATAAGTTAGATGAAGTGGCAAACTTAATTAAATCACTTGAACCTTATAAAGAAACTTTTTGCTTCCTGTTCTGTAGATATGCTGTTCCTTTGATACCATAATTGCTGTAACAATGTCATGGTTCACACAATCAAATGCTTTGGATAAGTCACAGAAGATTCCGGTTGGTGACACTTTACCATTTAAAAGCATTCTTACATAGGCAGGGAAATGGTATATTATTGTCTTAGTGGAACAGCATTTTTGAAATCCAAACTGTGATTTGTGTTGTATTTTATGTTAACCAGCGACCTAGAAATGACGGAGAGGCTCCGTCCCTGTCGCAGGCGTAGTGGTCCAAAACCCCATGACGACTACCACGGTCCACTTCACCCCTTCACTGCACCACACCGAAACCAGGCCGGACCCCCCCCCCCCCCCTCCTTTATCCATGCCATATCTGCAAGTGTCTTGCTAAATTATACACATTTATACTGACACTTCCCCATCCCCACAGTTACAGTGTTCAGGCTCATCTACTTTATTTTTTTATTTCCCTGACATTTTGTTGAAGTAAGTTGATACTACCTGTAGCTTTAACCCTATTTACTGAACATGAAGCTTTTTTATTCTACAGTAATTGTCTTTATTGTTGTCTGTCTGGCTTTTAACCTAATTAAAAAAAAAAAAAAAAAAAAAAAAAAACACCTTGTGTGCCTGGTCCCATTAACCACAGAGATCATACCTTGTGTGGCTGTGCCCCCCCCCCCTCCTCCTTACAGTAACTGCTAATAGAGAAGGTAACTTATCTTTCCCCTTCCTATTTAGTCACAAGCCATGTATAGTGTATCCCCACATACCAATAGCATCAACTGGAACAAAACTTATGTGAGATTTTGTCGGTGCCTGGAGCATCCTGTTCAGCTGTGTTAACATGCCTTACAGCGATGTTTATCCATGGCCGATCATGGTGCTGAAAGACCTCCACAAACCCCATATTTCGTCACTCGTAATACTCCATCTTGGATTCATAGCCAGGCTGTTTCTGCTCCGCCCAACAATAATTACCGGATCTTCCTTCCCTGCATAGCTGACCTAAGTTTTCTGTCACCTGGCTAAAACTATCACTTTCGTTTCACAAAACTTGTGACCTGGCACCCTGCACGTAGTTTCTCTTGACGCTACGTCTTACACCCCTCCCATGAAGCTACATGGAAGCAGAATAATTCTTTTCCTATTCTGATTTGATCCCAACATGCTTTTTTTTTCTTTTTTTTTAAAAAAAAAAAAAAAGAAAAAGCCAACACTCCGCTTCAACCTACATCTGGATGGGGTCCTTCCTCCACTACTTTAGGTAGCAAGCCAATTGATTCATTAACTGAATTTCGAAAGTTTTTTTCAACAGTTTCCGTTTTTCGTCCTTTGCTTGCTACCTTTTCCCAGCACACTGTCTCTTTTTCCTCCCTTAGCCTACGTAATTCCAAATTTGCATTTTCTAATTCAGCCTTAAGCGCACAAATTTTTGCCTCCAGTTCACTGATTTTTGTCCTTTCTATATAACCTACATTGCCACGGAAGAGCCTCATTGTCTACCCCCGTTTCCTCACCTCTACATTTGCCCCAATGAGACTGTAACCTACAGTCTTCACAGAATGTCCACACCTTCAAACTTCTATGGCACATTTGTCACACCTCGTTCGATAGAAAAATTTACACAAAAGCAGAAAATAGCTTGGCACAAGAGCACTGAAGTTTCGTAAACTGTACTAATATGTAACTAAATGCTAATGCAAACAGACTTTTACTTTCAAAAGTTTTAAGTAACTACAAAAACTAATTTAACTTTTAACTGCTCGTCTAGTCAAAAATAAAGATCTACGTTCACACGAAATTTATGCCTAAAATGTGAACAAAACAAACGACTACCAGCCTTTGCGAAATACTTTCTTTTCACACTTAATATAGAGAAGTGAAACCTTTAATAGATAGCCTCGAGAAGTAGTAAATGCACTAGTCTAAAAAATATTAACTAAATTAGCTCTTATTTCAATATTAATCACTTAACTTAGCAAAAGCTTCGTGGATGTGCATCTGTCAGAGATGTACCATACCATACTGTTACCACATTTAGTTTCACGCAGTCCTTGGCTGCCCAACTACCAGAATTTTTGTGATTCAGATTCTTCATGTGTATGTAGCAGTCCACTGAGGCTTTGGTACAATCAAACTACCTGCCCAAGTGACTACTATTTTGAATACTTCACCTCTTCTTCACATACTACTGCTATAGAGAGACTTTTCAAATTTGAAATATTGAAATAAGTGTTAACAGAAAGGTGATATCATTTGGATGTTTCAGGAATATTTAGAGTTACACAGCAGCTAACATACTGAATGATTTTGCTCCCATATATCTCTTTGCACTGAATAGCTGAAAAAGCTGAGAATTGTGCGATTTCTCATTCCAGATAAATAATCAGCTTCTTATCATCTACACACATTAATCCTTTCTCCATCCACATTTACTTTAACCCTGTACTGTGTATCTGATTAATCTTAGCTTGCAATGAGTATGTAAAGGCAACCTCTATTTCCTGTGAAATTCTCAATCACATTTATAACAGCCATCACATAATTCAGGTTCCACAGTGACAACATGCTCATACATGTTAAGATCACTCAGTGGACTGATTTGCAAATAACCTCATTTGTCTTTAAGAATATGTCTACAGTTGTTGCGAAACACGCTTAAGTGGACCTTATTTCAAAGCACTGGACGAAATGTTACATCACATTAAGGTGGTGTGTTTAAATGGAATGAAATACAGTGAGCCAATACATCTGGTACCAGGGGCGCCGACTTAATGATATTTGGGGGGGGGGGGGGGGGGCATACTGGGAATCATGCCCCAGGAAATTTTCTAAATTTTAGATGAAAAATAGTGAGTTTTAAAGTTTTTTAAGCATTTTAGAGCCATATGATCAACATTAAACTTTGTGTTCTGCCTAACAGCAGGTCTTGCCATGGGGGAAGCCTTGTCAGAAAGGTCCACCGCATGAGCGTCTAGGGAAGTGATTCAAGTGGTGGTTTTCCGTTGCCTTCCACTAATGATTAAATGATAATGAGGACAACACAATACCCAGTCCCCGAGTGGAGAAAATCTCCGAATCAGCCGGGCCCCTTCGCATGACAGACCACCACGCTGACCACTCAGCTATTAGGGCGGACTGATCAATATTAGAACCCCAAAAACTGGACTCTTGATAACTTCACACTCTGGGAAACTCTACAAGCCTGACTTTTTTGGCTTTGAAAAAAGAAACAAAATAAACACACACCCTATTTTCATAAAAAGCTAATTTAATTTACCGTAACAATCATGCTTATAGACTATTGCAGAGCAGTGAATATATAGCCCTGAAAAGACTGAAATTATATTTAAATAAATCCTTAACTATCATTAAAAGAATAAAACATAAAATACTGCTGTCGCACAGTAATAGCACTTTGATTAATAAGTGACATAGCTAATTTATACTTACTTCTTATTAAGGCTCAGGGTCCATTAAATAAAAACTATATCTCAAAGTTAATGCTATAATACAGTTGATGAAGTTAATACAGTATGCCTACTACTTTCAGACAAAAAGTATGTAAATAGCTGGTTTTAATTGGGTATTACACCATAAAAATATTTAAGTCTTTGTAAATAAAAACAGTAATAAAGTACTAAATTAGTATTAACACTTCGAAACTGAAAATTTAACACTGTGTGTATTTAATTCTCTATTTTATAAAGATTTTTAATATTGCTCTAAATGCCATTTTAGGGCTAGAGTGTCTTTAGAAAGGTGCTAATGTCGAACGTCTAACTGGATTAGTGAATATGAAGTAGTTGATGACTGGTCGAATATCCAATTAATCCAAAACATCTCTGTGGGCATGAAGAATAGCCAAGCTGTTTAATCGCTTCTTTCCCATTGTTGATCAGAGATACGACTTCAGACATTTCAGGGCGCTAAATGACCGTTCTGCTGCTGCTGTTGTGATTGGACTACCTGGAGAAGCTTAACGCACTTCACTACTTCACATAACGTTTCTCCAACTGCAGGCTCTTGTGTAATGTACTACTTACATCATGCATGTTTTTTTATTAATGATATCAGCTAACATATTCAAGTGTAAGCGCAGTCTCAGTGTCAAAGTCTTTTTTTTTTAAAACTCAGTTGATTTTTCCAAATTTGTTTCACCTCTGTTTACTAAAAGCAAGCACTCTTTGTTCAACTGCAATGACCTGCGAGTCCAGTTGAAGCAAACCACTCAGTAATGCAAGATTGTATCGTTTCACAAACTTCAAAGTAAATAGTTTTGTAGAATTCCTTTGGGGTACTGAAAGTGTGCGGTGAGCTGGCTTCGTTGTTTTCATACTTCTTTGGTATACTTTGATTCCGAGGAAGTGAAAGATCATCGACTTGCAAAGGTTTTTCTTTTAAACACAATTCGCAAAATTGTTGGAAACTATCACACCTTCCATTCAATATACACATCAAGCCCTCATGTATTTTTTCTAGATCATCAACAATTAGATGAGGGCATTGAATTTTTTCATTGACATCTACTGGGTTCATTGCATGGCAATAAAGATGTAAAAAGATAAGAGTCTTGAATTTTAACATTGACTCAAGGTAGCCTGCACATTTGTAATCTGCCTCTGTTTTGTCCTCTGCAGAAAATGTTTCAAAACATCGAGAAGTTCTCCAAAGTTTTTCAATATGCTCAAGATACTAGAAGCTCGCATAGTCCATCAAGTCAGGCAAAGGGGTCGTAGACCAGCTTGGTCGTTGGCGCTCTCACAGCGTATGCTTCTGAAAAGTCCCATCCTTTTGTTAGATTCCCTTTGACACAAGATGGCAGAGACTGTATATAACTGCCAAGTTTAAACTGTGAGCAGTGCAGTGCACATAACATGCTTTTGGTTGTATATTCAAAACTTTACATTTTTAGTCCTTTGAACTTACCTCTCACATTCGAAGCACCATCATAGCACTGTCTCTTAAGTTGTCCATTGACAAATCAGGACAAACAAAAACATCTTTTAAAATACTAAACAGAATTTGTGATTCAGTGCTGGGGGTCTCATTTCAGCCAATGAAGTCTTCGTTGATGATTAAAGAATATACTAAGAGACTAATGTAAACGAATAAAATACAGTCATATAAAATAGTCCACTAAACACTCAAGTCAGAACACTAAACACTGAATGAAACTATCCACACTGAACGATTGCAACAGCAGGGTGGGCTTTATATAGCCAAGGTGTCGTAATGTCTCTAAGCGTCAAGGCGATGCAAGGTGGAGGGTTCCAGGTGCTTCTGCTCCAGTCCTTTTAGAGTCACTGTGGCTGCCAGACTTTACCCGAAGGTTCGTGCACCGGGATAAATTCTAAGTGTGCCCGCAGCACCGTAAGACTATCATGATTCACATGATAATTATTTGTTTTAACTCAGTGTTGAATGTATTTTGAAAAGTAACTATCGTCAAACAAAGAAAATAAAAAAATTCCAACAAAATTTTGTGATATTACAAAGCATAATATAACCAATAATTTTCTTAAATTGCTGAGCGAGGGTGGGGGGGCTACCCAAATGAATTTTTGAAGGAGCTCGGGCCCCTCAGGCCCAATGGAGTTGGCGTCCGTGTCTGGTTTCATTTATTTCCTTGTCCATTAGCTCTAGTGGCATTGCATGAGTTAGTTTTTGTCTTGAAGAATTCCTGCACACAATACTCCTGCTTCATAAAGTAATAATTCGGTATACATGCAGTAATCCTTGTGTTCCTCTTCTGGCCGTGTGACAAATGATGCACAATGTTTCCTCACTTCCATTGCAGAAAAAAAAAAACAGTGCTTTGTTCAATATACATCTCAAAGTAAAGGTAACAGGAAAGCATAAAAACAAACTACAGCTAATGAGAGGCATTGTGGTAGTTAAAATTCCAGACTGCCAGTCTGCTCTATGCCCTGGATTAAATTATAAACCTCTGAAGCATTTGACGAGCAGGGCACGAGACATTGGACAGCATGATATGTCAGGGGATCACTTCTCACTATTAAGAGTACGTTATCACCTAGCACCAGGTTTCACCCTCTGCCATCCTCATTATTAACAATATGAATGATACAATGTTACACACACACACACACACACACACACACACACACACACACACACACACACTCTAAAGTGTCCAACTAGAAATGTTAGTACCAAAACACAAAAGTAAATAACTGAAGCTTAGGATATCAAAAGGAAGGGAATATTAAGCTAGAGATATTAATTTTCCACATTCCCAGTCATCACAAAAAAGCCAAATATCTGAGCATCTTAAGAGTACTGCCCTCTGTAGGCTATGTATGCTGATCAATTTACTGCTGGGTCCCTAGGTCTTTGGCTGTCAGGTTTGACATACCGTGTCACTGTTCCAAACACCACATGACCCATTAAAAACAAAATATAAAACCACACCATACTTAAAATACAGAACCACAATGTTTCATTTATAATTATTTTGGTGCACTTCCCACATAAAATAAATACGATGGTATTCACAATTGGTTGCACATGCCCTTATTAAACAAGCTCCAAATTTGAAATATGTAAATGTCTGAATACATTTTGCACATGTAAAGTAGAGTAGAAGTTGTTAAGTAGTTGGACAGGTCTATCACCCTCATCATCCAATATCATACTGGAGTGGAACAAATGAACCATATGCTTGGCCAGATCTTTGATTATATATCACCATGTTCAGAAATGAGGGACATCCCGTTGAAGATCATTCCCACCCATCCTAAAGTGGTATACTTTAGCACCCCCCCCCCCCCCCTCCTGAACCTCTTTGTCCATCCATATGCCACTCCCACTCCCTTACAACACGGCTCATATCCCTGTGGAAGACCCAGGTGCAAGACCTGCCCAATATATATAACCAGCACTTCCTAATCCAGACCTGTTACAGGCTTATCCTACCCCATCAGAGACAGGGCTGTCTACGAAAGCAGCAATGTCACATACCACCTATGTTGCAATCACTGCACAGTTTTCATGTCAACACGACAACCAACCAACTGCCTACCAGTAAGCATGGCCACCACCAAAATTTGTTTACATCAATCCAAGTCTTTGAATTACGGTAAACAAAAAACAGTGTAAGTGTTAAGGTCTGATTTACTTTGTACTGTGCTCTGTGTGCTAGACAACGAATTTACCATCAAAAATGCATCTTCTTAAAAACAAAACCTCACTGGCATAAACAAAAAAGGAAACTAACTTCACTTCATTTTAATTACAAATCCATCTGATGATGGAAGCATGCTGCCAAAACACGTCATACTAAAAAAACATTTTACTGAATGCACTTAACTTTAAAACACTAAAAATAATCATCTAAAATCACAACTAAGTACAGGAACTAGGTAACAACATAGCTCGAATAAAGAAAAAACAGTTGGATGTCTTTACAATATAGATTTTATTTTTAGATACAACATACAAAAGTATCGTTTATTCCAGTGTTTTTTTCTGGCGAACCTGAGCAGCAATGCGATCAAGATCCCGCCTGCCCTGCTCAGTTAGTCGACGTCCACCATCACCAGTTCGCTCAATCAGCTTCAGTTGCTCTAAGGATTGCAATGCTTTTCTTGCAACACTACCGGCCCCCCGGCAAAAATGTGATGGGCAGACTCCGTTTCTCTGGCGACCTAGGAGCAAATGCTTAGTTAAAGTCTATGCTTAGACCCCTTCTCTTAGATCAGCAGTAGCTTAACTAAGAGTAACTCTCAAAAAAGCCAACTTGTTCCTTATAGTTCACAAAATTAGGAAGCTATGAATCACAAACACCATACAATACTTAAAATGAATTATTTTTATTTTGTTATCAGTGTGTTCATTAAAGACATACAACAGTTCAATTATAAAGTGTTAAATTATGCAAATGACACAAAATTTCATCACTAAAATGCATACATAGTGCAACACAACTCTATGTAAATCAAGATCGTATAAATCAGTACCTTAAAGTTAAGTTTTCAGTATGCAATATGTACTGGCAACTTATTTATCATAAAATCACATGGTCATTTGCATGTTGTATTCTAGAACCTATGAACAGGATACACTTTTATAATACTCTATCCGGCATCCGATCAAATTTGGGCACTTATACCATTTTAGCAGCTTTTCTATGCCTTCGGCATACTCAGTTGCTGCCAAGCCGTTGAACCACAAATTAACAGCTTCTTTAAGTTTATCATAACTTCCACAGCATTGTCCACTAAATCTTTCAATTTGGGGAATAAGTGATCCACTTGAGGCTAGGTCCAGACTTTATGGTGGCTGATGAAACATTTCCCACCGAAGAAAAACCTGCGTAACTCCCGCTGCAAGTGGAGACGCAAAATCAAGTCGCTGAAGCAACTGACAGACTACTGCACTTACACTCTCACTTCTAGGCATGTTGTCAATGAGCAGAACTCCCTTACAATATCAAAACACTGTAACCATAATCTTATTGGTGCTCAAAATTTGTTTTGCTTTTATGGTTTTGTTAAGGATTGCGAATAATGCCATTCCATTGACTGGAGCTTTATTTCTGGTTGGTTTTAGGAAAGGGGCTGAACCAGGAATTTTCCTGAAGTGATTTAAAGAAATCGCAGGAAACCTATATCAAGATGGCCAGGTGCGGGATTTATTTCAGATGTGAAATGTGATATCCAAGTCTCCTTACCAGTGACAATGTGATTCATCACCATCCTTTTCATAGCGACTGAGGAATGTCCCTCCAGCTGCTATTAGCTTAGTTTTGCATTTGCCTGACAAAATTAGAGGAATCCACCTGGCACACACTTTTTTATAGCCCAGATTTGCTCTAAATCTCACACAAAGCAATTCTTTAAATGCCTGGAAAGAATTATTGCAGTCCACTAACTGTGAAGCGCTCATTTGCTTGGATTTTTGTTTCAATCGTTGCTTTGAGTCTGCCAGGCAGCACTGAAGCCCCGCCTGAGCGATGTTTGTCTGAACACTCTTCAGTCCACCATCACTTATCCACTACAATCTCAGTTATCTGTCTATAAATTTCGACAAGCCAGACTTTATGCGCATTTAAAAAGCAGATAACACTGCGCACCTCAGCACTCAGTGGGATTGTCAATTTTGCACACATTTGAAGTAGCACAGCTGAGCAATAAGCGGCTGCATCAGGTCATAGCTGCTGCCCTACTGAAGCGAAGGTGTAAAAAGGTAGGTAGGTACGTAAGACGTCAACAGTGAGAGTAGATGAGGTCATGTGCCAAAACAAAAACATTCTTCATTTTCCTAATGAGTCTCATACTTTATTGAAAGAAGGCTGCTCAAATGTAGAGGGCAGAAGACTTCATCATTGTCATTAACTTCAACAAGTTAGTTTACAAAAGGAAAGTTGTGTAACTCCAAGCACAGGATAGGGATTGCAGGAAAGGATTAAGTGACAATGAAATGTAAAATATTTAACTTCCAAAGAACCAAATATGTGGCCAACAATGCACAAACTGGGAACATTTTGTCTTATATCTTTGCCAAGAACACCCACAGTGAACATCTCTGCCTGACCTGACCCGCTGTACCTAGTTCTATTCTTTGTAACAGGACATAAATCAGTCCCTTTTCCACCTCAAGCAAGAACACATAACATGCCAAATCAAAAATATGAGTGTCCTATACAAGCTCTTTCTATAGTTTCCTGGATTGTAAGGCTTACAAGGCATTTCCTCACTACTTCCAAATCTGATCAATCATCTCACATTACAGGAGTATGAGAAAAACTCTGATAAAATTGGGATCTACTTGGGCTATGATATGCGCATCCTGAAACTAAATGATCATAACCTCTGCTTAGGAATTAAATACTACTCACGGTTAGCCTGAAGAGTCTATGGGCAAGTCTAACTACAATTTTATCACAAAATCCATAAACATTAAATGAATTTCGAGATATTTATTATTGGAAAGTACAATATCTGATATTTTCTGCACAACAGAGGAAGGTTTATATTTTACTGTATTTGGATAAAAATAATTAATTAATTGAAATGATAAAATTTATAATTCAATTTGAAATAAAGATGCCTTTACAAAATATTATTATTGTTGCACGCTGTCTACAATTACATTTCAACTTCAATCTGGTTAAGCAGTTTAAGAGTAACATTTCTCTCAAATCTCAGAACATTCATAATTTATCCACCCTGATTTTATCATCAGCACTACCAACTGAAGCAGCCATTTGACACACACTGCAAAATTCTTCTGTCATTTTTTATGACAGCAGGTTGCTTTGATTTTCATGCCCCATTTCAATCTCACTCTACTGTGTTCTTGCAACACATTATTTGCACTAGAGGAGAAACCTGTACTACTACCACCACTAACACCACTATAATGTCTCTATACTACAGCCAAAACTTTTACCACTACTAAAATTTTGGTGCCTAATTAGTGTGTTCATAAGTTTCCAGAGGAAAATACTCTGATGTCTCCCTGATGTCAGGCTAGTGGAGATGAGCATAGGGTGACACAGAAGGAAACAACCCAGCTATTCATTCCGAAATTCAATGAAACCATAAAACACAGCTAGACTGCATAATAGGAATGCAACACTTCAAATGCTAATAATCCAATTTTTCATTCACCAAGCCACTTCAGTTACCAGTTTCTACTCATAAGGTAGACTGATTATGGGAACTGGCTTATGTTTATTATTTATTTCTGTTTTCACTAAGGCCCATATTACACTATCAAAATGCAAAACAATTATAAGTAAACAAATAATAAAATTAGTACAGCCTTTTAAGGGTTTCCAATTCCACCAGGCACCGACCCAGCCTAAAATAACCATATTGGTATGTGGCGTAGCATACATAGGCGGCAATGCAGGAGCTGACTGGCATTTAATTGATCGTAAAGATGGCGACTATTGCTCTGAGATACATCATGGCAAACCTGTTACATCTGTCCACGTAGTTCTGTAAGTGTTGTCGGCTGATGGTTCATACGAATCACTTCTCGTCCCATCATATACCCACATGCGCTCGACTGGAAACAAATATGGGGATCATGTTGCATGGGAAGTTGCTGCAAGTCTTGCACATCACTTTTTAAGATTCACCAGCAGTGTGTGGCTGAGCATTATCATGTTGGAACAACATAGCACCCTCCTTTTGCAAAAATGGCAGAACAGGTCTAACAACATTCTGCACATACCTAGTGCTGGTTAGCAGTCCCTCCAGAAACATCAAAGCTGAATGAGAATTGTAGCTTATCGCACCCCCAGCTATAGGGCCTGGGCTGGACTAGTATGTCTTGGACGAATGCAGTCTCACCATGTCTCCGTCTTATGCACAAATGACGATCACTTGCGAGCAGGCATAATAAGCATTCATCGCTGAAGACGGCATGCCATTCCACCTTTGAAGTGCCCCTCTGACAGCACCAGTCTAGTCGTGCACGTTCAATGCTGTGGCATAAAAGGAAGATGGGCTAGATGTGTCCATGCCCATAGTCCCACTGCTAACAACCAGTTCACAATAGTTTGTTTTGACACATCTGGGCTCACAAGCCCTCTTATCTGTTCAGTGGTAGCTGTATGATCTGCCACTGCTGCCCTTACAATATGACAATCCTGGCAGCCTTCTCTGCTGCGTGGATGTGCAGGATCTCATCTACAGGTGTGAGAATGTTCATGTAACCACTAATGTCAGCATCACTGCACAACTCATGCAGCACGTCCAAATTGTGTGCCAACTCTCCTAGACGAAATCCTGTCACTCGGAAGGTCACAATCTGACTCCTTCCAAATTTTCTCAGTGCCATGTTTACCTGCTTGCTCCATACTATTGCGCCATACTGATCCTTCTGGCTGTGAGCATTCCCTATTATAGGACAGAGACAGATGATGCACTGATAGCTAATTTTTCTTGTAAGTTTACATATAGTAATCGAAAGCACTGGTGTAATGTAAATCTAGCAGTAACAGGTAAAAACTCATCAAATAGTAGAGGCATTCAGTTCCAACATTGTCAGTACAATGTAGCTGCGTGTGTGTGCGAGAGAGAGAGAGAGAGAGAGAGAGAGAGAGAGAGCGCTAAAAATCAACACTTGTACTATTGAGTGAGTTGTTACATTTATTCCTAATTATTTGCTTCCTGCCAGGATTCTCCATTACCATATTTGGCATAAGAGATTAATAAATGAGAAAATGAAATGGAGATCATGCTAAACAAGCAAATTTTAGTATGAGGAACAGGTCTACATTTCAACTATCGTTTCCGCCAATTGTTGTCAATTTTGCTAGTCACAATTGCAATTTTGCACTAATAACCAGGTACACAAGTATGTAACTAGATATCGGTCACACTGTAAATGAACTACATACGCTGAATCAATATCTACAGCAGCAAAAACATAAATCACCAAAGAGAATGCTACTCATACTACTTCTTTCAATGAAGGCTGTGGTACGAGTGAAATTTTTGTGCTATTCATATCTTGGGTCGACAGAAGCGGCCGATCTCAAGCGTCAGCTTTGACCCGTGACGTAAGGGTGTTGTGGTGTGAGACATCATGACGGTGCGGAGTTTGGTTTGTGAGTGTGGCGTGTTTGTAGATGTCGTGTTGTGGTTTGTTGTGCCCTCTAGTGGTATGTTCAAGGTTTTCATTTGTTTGGTGTATTGGGCTCAGTTTGCTGTTGCTCATTGTTGAGTGCTGTTTGCGTATTTTTGAAGCGGAATTCGTTTCAGTGAGTTAACGGTTTTGTGTGAAGGTTAATGTGATGATTGCTGTACGTCAGGTGGTATTGTTATTAGCTTTAATCGGTTGTGGTTTTTTGTTCAGGAATGGATATGAAAGATAAATAGTTCTCGTTTGAGGGCTATGATGGGCGACACAGCTTTAGAGCTGATTAAGTTCCTTTAGCTTTTTGGCCTATTTGCCGAGGTGGTGAACTGCGGTGTGTGCCGTGAAGCAATGAAGTTGGTTAAGTTCCGGCCTCTCAGACCAGGAACAGTTATATGTGGCGCTGTCAGAAAGACGACATATGGCGTTCCATACGGCGCGGTACCTGGTTCGAGAAGTCTAGGTTGGGCATGCGCGAGATTGTACTTGTTACTTATTATTTTTGTTATAGACCCCCACAGAGTTTTTGTGCGCATGAGACTGGTGAGTGAGAGGAGCGTTCTGGATTGGTATTCGTTTTGTCGTGAAGTGTGTTCAGAATTGATTAAGTACGTAAGTTGGGGGGGGGGGGGGGGGGGCATGGGGTGGTTGTGGAGGTGGACGGGTCACATTTTGGGAAAAGGAAGTATCGGAGAGGGAAGTCTGTGGCTGGTCTTTGAGTGTGGGGGGGCTGTTGTTCCGGGGGAGGGGGGTTCCGAATGTGTTTTTTGGTTTGTGGAAGGGAGGTCCAAGGCCGAATTAGTGGGGTTAATTGAGGAATATATAGAGCCGGGATACACAATAGTTTCTGATGCTTTTTCTTCGTATAGGGGGTTGCGTGAGAGGGGATTTAATCGTTTAGTAGTGAACCATAGTTTAGAGTTTAAGAATTATGAGACAGGGTCTTGTACTAATACAATAGAGGGGATGTGGGTGGCCGTTAAGTCAGTTCTTGGGAGGGGAAGAGGCGCTCTTCTAACCTTCAGTCTCATTTAGATGAGTACTGTTGGCGGTAGAGTGTCCCAGAGGGCTATTGTGTTGTTCGGGTTTTCTTAAGGGCTGTGGGTAAAACGTATAGGCCGAAAGTGGTTAGTTAGGGTGGTCTGGGTAGGTGGGTGGGTGGCTGCGGCTCAGGGTGGGGTGGGTGGTTTATTTTGTTGTAGAGTATTTGTTAAGGTGGGGAGGGGGGGGGGGAGTGTGTTTGTTTTTTGTTTTAGTTGTGGAGGATCTATTTTGTTGAAGTTTCTGTTGAGTTGTAGTGTGTGATTGAGATTGTTTTATGTTGCATTTGGTTTTAGTTTGTGGGTTTTTTTATTTTGGGGTCAGGGGGGAGGTTGGGTTGGTTGAGGGGGAGGGGGTTGAGGTGTGGGTGGGTTGGGTTTTTATTTTGGTTTAGTATTTTTTCGTTGGTTAGTGTGTGTGTGTGTGTGTGTGTGTGTGTGTGTGTGTGTGTGTGTGTGTTGGCCAATCTAGTTTGTGGGGCTGGAACTTTCTTGTGGTAAGTTTTCATTTTTTTTTTGTTTTCGGTGTGTGTGTTGGGGTCTAGGGAAGTGTTTCATTGAAATTTGTGGCTGTGAAGGTTGATATTGGTACTGGGAGATTTTTTTTTTAGTTACATAGGTTAAGGGAAGTGGCCGATCCTAGCTTATGGGATTGGGAGCTGCTGTTGAGCTATATAGTTGGAGGGAAGTGTCCGTTCGTAATGTTTGGTGGTGTATGTTGGTATTTGTATTGGGAGATGGGATCGAGAGCTGCTGTTGAGCTATATAGGTCAAGGGAAGTGTCAGATTCCAGATAATACTGTGTTTTGTGGTATTTGGTGAGTTTTGTGATGTCAATTTTTTTTCGCCGTTTTGCGTGGTTTTGTATGGGGGTGGGTGCCTAAATTTGTTTATATTTAGTTTTTCACCCAAAAACCCCCAATTTCCCGAGCTTGTCCCGTTAGAGTCATTAGGCTTTTTGTGAAATGTGTGTGTGTGTTTTTGGATGTATTTTCGTCTTTATAATATGTATGTAACGACTTTATATGTGCCATATTGGAATTGTCATTTATGGTCGTTTCCGCCATATTTGCGACGTCATGGGTCAAAGCAGACGGGTGGGATCGGATGCTTCCGTATCTCCCATATATTTGCTACTGCTGCAATTCTGATACTTTGTATGTGCTGAGTTCCAAGGAATGAATATATTTGTTCCAGTATTTTACCCAATTAGAGTGTGACAAGTGTCCCTCCTTGAAATCTGGATTGTGGTGCAAGACATCTGTAGCAAAGACCATGGTTTACATTAGGCTGAAAAATTGAAGATGGAGCCAGCAAATGAGAGTATCATATATAAGCTGGTTAAAGTTACACAGTGGACTCTGTTGCATTATTTGGAGTAGTGAATGAGAAATTGACACAAAGTTGGTGGAAGTTACATAGTGGACCCTCTAGCGTTTTTGGTAGTTTATTTATTATATATGTACACAATAGGCATCAACTACCAGTGACCTCATTACACAGTATGTGTTCTGAATTAATCTGCAGTTTTATGTTTTCTGACAAGAAGTGTCAAATATGACAAAGCGCATTTAAATGTGGCACAAATGAACATTAGCCTACATTATCGGTCAATCTGTTATGAGAACCTTTATTTGGCATTCAAATGTCTCTGCTTCACTAACTCTCAGACACATTATCACCTCTAAATCCATCCTATACAGGCTACATTACAAATCAGTCACCAGAACTAAGATTCCAAAGTGGGCCCATTTTCACACCATACCTCATTTTATTTAACAGATTGATCTATAGCAAAATCTAAGGTTTATGCTCAGTCCATATTTAACCCACTTTTACATTACACATTACTAAAACTACAAGGTAAATTAAGAGTGTTCCATTACACAATACATATATCTCCCAAATTGTATTTTGGTGAATATCTTGTGATACAAAATGCAAAGGAGGGGAAGGGAGGCTGCACTGCATATTCTTCACAGCTCCTTAATATAAATAATTTTATAACCTCGACCAGCTGAATTAAAATCTGTCACCAAAACCAGGCTTTTTGCTATCACATTCAATGGCTTCACTAACTCCCAACCAAACTTTCAAACTCTCCAATTAAGGTAAAAGTGCACTTAACAGTGACGGCAGCTTTTCCATTGCATGCAGCTGTTGGTAACAGATTGCATGACAATTTGTGGGAGACACACACTGCCAATGATTCATATGCAAGCTTAACCAATTAAAACAAGTTAACTATTTTTATATATACAGTTAGAATGTAACCACATTGCCGGAATTTTAGGCAGAATAGGAAATACAACATACAAGGTGATTCCGGCCCAAGATGCTGGAGTTGGTAGTTGTGTGTTTTACTGATAAAAGCTGTGGCCACAAGCTATATGTGATAAGTCTTATTGTGCCTATTTGCAACTTGATGTGTCTTCTTTACAGTAAGTAGCAATCTGTCTTTCCCTACACTACCTTGAGCTTCCCCTGTATGATAGCCATACAAGCAGGTTATTGTAATGATGAATACATATTTCAAGCTGCACAACACATCAAACCATTACAGCAAACTATTACAGCAATCTTATACTAGTGTTGAGATTTGCTGGATTCCAAACTATCAGATTCCAACCTAACCAAAGCTTCAAGTCAAATCAGTGTATTAGCAGTTTTTCCTGGTCTCTAAAGAAAAGAAATAATTATATTTGGTGATTCTTTCCAGCTACCATGTAATCTCACCCATCCGGCTATGACCAATGTCACCAAATTGCAGAGATCTGCACAAAAACCTGGCCCTTGTGTGTACTTTAGTCTGAATTAGTTTGAGGCAACAGTCAATAGCAGCAGCAATCTTAACTAAGGCCTGCTCAATTAGCAGTGGGGAACAACATATGCCAATAATATATTCATTTACTGAAAGTTTGCCAACATGTATTTAACAAAGGAGCACACCAAAAATGTGCACTAGGCAACAGTACTTTTGATGAAAATTTTCCATATAGAACCAATGAAAATCCAATATAACTAGAGATGTTAAAACTCGCCAGAAGTTCACATACTGATGGTAAAAATACTGACAGATGCAAATAATATGAATACTAAAATATGTTAGTCTACTTTGTAGAAGTGCCAGTACCTCCAAATATTTTTGTTACTGCACCGACTCCAACTGGCGACCTGAAATAGATGTGCCTAGCGAGAGCAGCACAACGTGTATAGTACCAATCATCGTCATATGGTGCAAGTTCCTTAAACCTTGCACTTTTCACCAAATCTACCCATTCTGGAACCTTCATCTTTCCAGTCCTGAAAGCAAAACAGTTTCAAAAATAAATATACAACTAAATAGTATGACAAACAAAATTCAGACCTACAATATCTATTGTAAACAAAAATTACTGTTAAACAGGGTCCTGACAGTATATGACTATGATTCAACAAATAATTAGGATAGTGCTTGAAGTAATTTCATAACACAAAAAACTAACTTTTGCTATTGTTCTGAGAAAAGTCACATTATCTCATGTAGCATTGACTGGAAATTACCTCATAAAATAGTACAAATCTCAGCTAATTACAGGGAATTTTTAGACAGTTGCTTCCAGAGTTTTTAAAACAATAATAGCAACTGGAGTAATTCTAAGACAATGCATGAGCTACTGCCAAAACACTATATTCAGGTGTTATATGAGCATGAACTCAAGACAAACCTTTAAACAGAAATAGTATTTCCAAACTACAACTTAATGCTACTAAACTCCAACTAACAACATAAAAGGAATAATCTAAGTCATAAAGGATTTTGAAGCATCTCGCACTTGGTCTTTCAGTGGCAAGGAATAAACACTTTCCAAGCCTTATTTGAATTTTCATCAAATTCTTCTGTTGCATCTCTTGAATCAAGGCAGAAACTGGTCTCGTCAAGGATGTTAACACATTTCCGACTAACTGCTGCCCCCACTTTCATCAAACAGTAAATTACGAATTAACTATATGAGACACATTTCACCTATTTTTCTCTAAGGGCTGTGCTTTCAATCACGGCGTTGTATAAATTTTAGATTGCTCTAGCAGGAAACAAAAGTTATTCCTGTGGAAATGTTGTGGCTGTCTGTTAATTACCCCAGGCTACCCTTTGGCGATGATTCAGGACATATTTAGATAAATTTGAAGCACTACTCCTATAATGAAGATCTACACCAATCTATGTCTATTCAAGTGATTTCCATAACACGCAAACTCACTTTTTTAAGAACGCCGAAAACGCTTTGACGAACTTCTGTTGGTCGACATCCTTGAGCGTCACGGATGGCATCTGCAAATGAAGCAATTTAAAAACTGGAATTAAATGGGCATGAAAAGAGCAGCGCACAACGCGCCAGTCGCTGGCCACGCAGCACAGCAAAATTTTCTCTCACATTAAACAAGTCAACATTCAACAATATGACCAGCCTTGTAGAGACTCACGTGTTCTGCTAACCAACAAGTAACACCGAATAACGGCAGCATTCGTTACAAGCAAATAAATTATAAACGCTAATGTGGAAATAACTATAACATAATTAAGTTTATTTATAAATTTTCTTGGTATTACAACATTACCTTTGTATTTCACTTTACAACCAACTCACAACAGGGCAATCAAACGGAAGAAGGAACTGACCACAGATTTTATTAGTTCACAGTTCAGCTACATCCACCAAAGATAATAGGTGGGGTAAACGAAGATGGCCTGCCGGGATTCCATAGGCATGCATTACTCACACATGACCCTCCCTCCCCATCGCCCTCCGCCGACTAAAAACTTATAGAACATCAATCTTTGACGTCGTTGCTATGGATGCTTTTATATATGTGCTCTTTCGCGCTATTTTTCGTCTTGAGCGTAATCGTGTTACTTTCTTTCTGTGAACTAATAAATATTTGTTACTCTATTTAGTTTCAAGCCCGATCTGCGCTTTCATTTAAAGCTCAAATCACAACAAATTATGGGCCCAGACCACCTATTTCGCGGATGCTAATGGAAAACAACGGTTTATTTGAAGCAAACCAAAACTATGTATGTCTCTGTTGCATCAAGAAAAATTCGAGACATAAATATAGAACGCCGACATCATGAGTTCCAGCACAGCTAACTCGTTGCCTTTAATCGAAAAACTAAAAGGAAGAGGAAGCTACAATCCACGGAAATTTGCAATGAAAACTTATTTACAACACAAACAGTTGTGGCAGTGCGTAATCCGCGATATCAAAGATATGTTAAGATATATACTGCAAGGGCTAAAATAATCTTACCAGTTGACCCTACTATTTATGTGCTTCAGAACACCTCAATGTGAAAGAAGCTTGGGATAAATTAAAACAAATTTATGAAGACTCACTACTTTACCGAAGAACAGTTTTGTTGAGAACACTTTTAACTGCAAGACTGGAGAACTGTTCGTCTGTGGATGAGTATGTCTCGAGAGTAATTACAACATCAAACAAAGTAAATGGTCTTATTTTTGAAGTGCAAGACGAATGGATAGGATGTATTGTGTTAGCTGGGCTGCCTAATGAGTACAAACCTATCATAATGGGTTTAGAGAATTCAAATATGCCGATTACGGATGATGCCATTAAAAACAAATTACTACAGGAAGTGAAGGATGACGAGTGCACAAATTCAAGTTTTATGACATAGCTCTTCAAGCAAATGAGAAGGACAACTGCAATCCACATCACAATCATAGAGGTCCAAGGTGTTATAACTGCAATAAATGTGGATACACAGTGAAAAACTGTTGCAGTAAAAATAAAATCTCCTGTGGAAGAAACTTGTTATAAGACATTCTTAACGACGTCAGCGTCAGCTAAAGCTGTACGCAAAGATTGATACGTGGATTCCGATTCATCAGATGCACCCATGTGATTTGCATTTTACTGTGTCAGCGGCCAGTTCACTAGCCGTCATGGCTAACGACGAAAATTTTCTCGTTAAAGGGACAGGCTGCACACATATTGAAGTGCAAGCAGGCAGAGAGACGACAAATGTTAGGATGACAGATGTCTCCCTCAGCTGAGTACAAATTTGCTTTCCACCAGCAAAATAGTGGAACAGACCCACTTAGTCATTTATGATGATAGGGGCTGTCGAATTCGTGATTCAGAGAAGAAACCATTAATCAATCGAATGCATAACTGGAGCAACCAAGTGATCACATTGTTGAAGCATAGTGTGCATCCTTACCTATTGATGCGAATCTATGGCACAGAAGATTAGGATACCTACACTCAGATGTGATCAAAGAATTTAGAAAAGGTTTGGCTAATGACATTACACACAAAGTATCCGTCAACACACTGTACATTATGTTCCTAGAAGGTAAACAAACTAGATTTTCCCTCCCATACTCGGCTTCTAGAGCGAATAGGATTTTGGAGTTGCTACATGCAGATTTATGTGGTCCTTTGCAGACACATCAACTGGGGGAGCTAAATATTTTCTAACTCTGATCGATGATTTTTCGAAAAAGATTTTTTTGTATACTGTCAGTAATAAATACCAAGTATCTGATTTTACTCGCAATTTAAAGAAATTTGTAGAAATCAGAGAAGTGAAAGACTTTGTATATTACAAACTGATAATGCAAACAAATATGTAAACGAAAGATTGACGACATTTTTAAGGAATGAGAGAGTTAGACATTGTAATGGGACATCCTCCTCTTAGTATTACTTTTCCTCAACAGTAGTTGTCGATAGTATTATTTATCGAATTTTGGACAGGTCAAATTTATCTCAGTTGATTTTCTGAAAACTTTCGAATAATTCTATACACAGTATGTCACATTTGAAGTTAAAATTTATGAAAACGAATTACTTTTTAAAATATTTTAGTTTGGGTGTTATAATCAGTAAGTACTAGTTCTGAACGCACAGCAAAAATTATTTTTTTAGAAACATTTGAAATTACGAATTATTTGCACACTTAAAGTTTCTATTATTAATTACACAATTATGTACTGTTTACTATGTTTAATTCTGGATTCATGTATGAAATAATAATCGAAATTAATAATGTAACAAAAACTAGTAGAAATTCATTTGTTAAGAAAAATTGTAAACCCTTTGGCATATTGTTATTTCTGCAGAGTGTGAGGGTCGCAAGCTTTCCTCTAATGTGATTGGAAGCATTTTTGTATATTAGGTGTGAGCAATGTAATTTCGGCTTTCTATGATATACTAAAATGTGAGAAAATCGGTGAAAAGTATATTTACGTTAAAAGTTCTGCAGCAACGATCATCCACTTTATTTAGTTCAAAACAACCATGGGGACCTGATGTTAGATTTTTAGCTTCAAGAATCAGACCCCCAGACAAGAAGACCTGGAGCCAACTCAACATGACAAGCTAAGTAAACTTGAAAGTTTATTGTAATTTTAGCGCCTCTCAAATCTTCTTAAAAGACTTTGCTTACTAATTATTTGGACTGGGCATTGTGTAATGAGGACAATAGATGGATGGAGGAGGGAGACTACAACATCAAACCACAGTTCCTTACACTGCAGAACAAAATCGTGTAGCAGAAAGATACAATAGAACGATCGTCGAGAATGGACGATGTATGTTCCTCGACACAAAATTACCTATGAAATTTTGGGGAGAAGCAGTCTCCACCGCAGTTTATCTTATTAACAGATCACCAATAAAAGCTTTGAACAATATAACGCCAAAATAGGCTTTCTCAGGGAAGAAAGGTAACCTATGACATCTGAGATAATACGGCAATAAGGCATATGTTCACGTTCCAAAAGCCAATAAGCGCAAATGGGACAAGAAATATGTTCAGTGCATGCTTGTCAGACACTGTAAAGACAGAAAGGCATACCGGTAGTTCAATCTGTTCATCAAAGAATTATAAAAGCAAGAGATGTAATTCTTTAAGAAGAAACAGATTAGAAGAGTAATGACGAATCAGGAATATGTGACCCTGATCATTTGCTGTAACCAAACAAATGGAGAGGAGAACATTGAGGAGCAAGACGATTGAAGGGATGCCATGCCAAATAATAGTGTTTCAGAAGAACCAGACTCAGCTGAAATAAATGAAGACTCTGAACCACGGCAACAAGTACCTAGAAGATCTTCCCCGATACCAAGACCAAAGAAGATGGATGAATACGTGTCCTATCATATTAAAATTTCACAAGAACCAGACCCATCAACTTTGGAAGGAGCGTTGCAATCTAGGAACTCTCAGAAATGAATTGAAGCAATTCAGGAAGAATTAAAGTCACAAACTGAAAATCAAACTTTTGAATCAGCAATCCTGCTTCCAGGCGAAAAAGCTACCGATGTCAAGTAGGTCGTTAAGATAAAGAGAGAGCTATAAGGACAAATAGTCTGTCATAAAGCTAATTTGTTAGTTAAGGGAAGTGCACAAGTCAGAAGTTTGGGCTATGAAGAAACTTAGGCGACAGTGATGTGATACAATTCACTCAGATATTTATTTAATCTATCTGCCAAATATGACTTGGAGGTTGCTCACTGTGATACAGTGAAAGAGTTTTTGCAAGATGGCTTAAAAGTAGAAATTTATGTTAAAATTTGCACAGTTGACTACATGACAAAGACAGTTAAAGTCAAAGGCATTGAAAGTGATGGAGTGCCTACCAGAATATTAAAGTACTGTGCTGCACATGTTAGCCTGGTATTTACACATATTTGTAATTTTTAGTTCAGGAATTGTCAGTTTTGTGAACGATTAAAGACCTCAGTAGTAAAGCCACGTTATGAAAAGGGAGAAAGGGATAATGCAGATAATTTTAGACCTATTCTATACCATCAGTGTTTGCTAACGTTATTGAAAAAGCTGTGTATGTAAGGATAATTGGTCATTTTATATCACACGATTTGCTATCAAATGTACAGTTTGGCTTTAGAAGTCATTTAACAACTGAAAATAATATATCTCTTTTCTCTGTGAGGTACTCGATGGGTTAAACAACAGGTTTCGAATGCTAGGCATATTTTTTTGAATTAACTAAGGCATTTGATTGTATTGGTCACAAAATATTGCTCCAGAAGTTGGACCATTACGGAATACAGGGAGTAGCTCACAATTGGTTCACCTCTTACTTTAGCAACAGACAGCAAAAGGTCATTATTCACAATGCTGAGAGTGGCTGGGATTTGGGCTCTGAGTGGGGTAAAGTCAAGTGCAGGGGGGGGGGGGGGTTGCCCCAGGGATCAGTTTTGGAGCCACTCCTGTTCCTTATTTATATAAATGACATGCCCTCTATTATTATGGGTAACTCTAAAATATTCCTGTTTGCTGATGAGACTAGCTTGGTAGTAAAGAATGTTGTGTGCAGCATTGGCTCTGTTTCAAATAGTGCAATTGATGACCTAAGTTCATGGCTTGTAGAAAATAAACTAATGCTAAATCACAGTAAGGCTCAGTTTTTAAGGTTTATAATACATAATTCAATAAAACCTGACATTTTAATTTCAAAGAATGGGCATATGATTAGTGAAACCAAGCAGTTCAAATGTCTAGGTGTTGAAGTAGATAGTAAACTGCCATGGAAAGCCCACATTCAGGATCTTGCCCAAAGACATTTTTACTATTCGAATGGTATCTGAAGTGAGTGCTCGGTCGACACGAAAATTAGTCTATTTCGCTTATTTTCTTTTGCTTATGTCGTATATTTTATTTTGGGGTAACTCTTTTCATTCTAAAAGAATTTTTTTGGCTCAGAAATGGGTGGTTCGGGCAATAAGTGAAGTAAGTTCATGAACCTCTTGTCGACCCCTGTTCACAAGTTTGGGTATTTTCACATTGGCCTGTCAATATATATATATATTCCTTACTGTCATTTCTTGTTAACAATATTAGCTTATCCTAACAATAAGTAGCTTTTACTCAATTAATACTCGGTAGAAATCAAACCTGCATTTGGATCGGACTTCCTTAACTCTTGTGCAGAATGATGTGCAGTATACTGCTGCATCCATTTTTAATAAGCTGTCACTCGAATTCAAAGATCTTAGCAGTAATCCACGCTCTTTCATAACGAAAATGAAGAGTTTCCTCATGGGTCACTCCTTCTATTCTGTCGAGGATTTCCTTGAAAAATTAAGCAGATTGTTGTATTGTTGACTGCATTTACTTAAACTTATGGATTGCCTTTTTGTGGGTTCAGAAACACTTTATTTTTATCTGTTATTACTCTTATGTTGTAATTTCATGTACTGACACGTGCCATGACCTTGGAGATTTGCTCTTCAATTTGGTCCTAAGGAACTTTACGAGCAAATAAAGAAGAAAGAACAGAAAGCAGTCTGTAGACTTAAACAGGGAAGTCGCTGTTGGATCATTAAACTGGATAAAGCTCTGGTAAGTCTGATTTTCAGGAAATCCACAGCTGACACTTGTGTTCACTGCAAAAATGAAGGAAGATTATGATGACATGCTAATTTTTTGCAACAATCTGCAACAAAAAATGCATTTAAGAGAAACTAAAGGAAAACTTTAAACTAAAAAATCTTGGAGACGAACCATATTGTCTAGGAATCCGAGTAACAAGAGATCGCAAGCATGGACTTTAATGGATGGATCAAGCTTATTATACAGGGTGAGACAGGAGGAAAGGTACATGCTTTGAGGGATGATACTAGTGGTTATTCTGAACAAAAAACTCCTAATAAACATATGCCCTTTTCTTGACCATTTCCAGGTAAACCAATAAAAACAACTAGCAACAGCAAACGTGTAGCGTCGTCCTTACTAAATGTCAGTATGTCCGCCCCCAGTAGTTTATTCGCTGCTCGGCCGCCGAGCCGGACGGACGTGTGGCGGCTGCGCTGGGAGGGCTGGCGTAAACAGCGGCTGTGTGGCTGTTACGAAGGTCAGTAGAGCGCTTTGTTTACTTTGCATCTTTCAGTGATTTAAAATGACAAAATGAACGAAATTAACTGTGAAAGAAGAGATACGGTTAGATTCACTTTTGATTGGAGCTGTAAAAGACCAAAGGCTTTTGAGATCAAAAGGTGGCTTTCAGAAACAGTTAAGATCACAGGAGACGAAATTATTGGCGTTCATCTTTCTTTTGTTTCCAATTCTGTCTTTTTGAAATGATTTCCTCTGATTTGTGCTCCTCAATAGTTGACAAGTATGGTGGCAAAATGAAATTTAATCATGCAGACGGAACCGTTAGTGACGTTCTTGTTTCCCATGCTGGGCTAGGCATTCGTACAGTGAGAGTTTTCGAACTGCCGTTCGAGGTCCCTGCCGGAGCAATCAATGCTGCTCTTCAGCCCTATGGTAGTGTTATATTTAATATTGCAGAAAAATGGTCGGAGCAATACATGTTTCCGGTTTTGAATGGAGCTCTTACGACATATCTCATCTTCAGAATGAGATTTTCACTCTGCAGCGGAGTGTGCGCTGATATGAAACTTCCTGGCAGATTAAAACTGTGTGCCCGACCGAGACTCGAACTCGGAATCTTTGCCTTTCGCGGGCAAGTGCTCTACCAACTGAGCTACCGAAGCACGACTCACGCCCGGTACTCACAGCTTTACTTCTGCCAGTACCTCGTCTCCTACCTTCCAAACTTTACAGAAGCTCTTCTGCGAAACTTGCAGAACTAGCACTCCTGAAAGAAAGGATATAGCGGAAACATGGCTTAGCCACAGCCTGGGGGATGTTTCCAGAATGAGATTTTCACTCTGCAGCGGAGTGTGCGCTGATATGAAACTTCCTGGCAGATTAAAACTGTGTGCCCGACCGGGACTCGAACTCGGGACCTTTGCCTTTCGCGGGCAAGTGCTCTACCAACTGAGCTACCGAAGCACGACTCACGCCCGGTACTCTCAGCTTTACTTCTGCCAGTACCTCGTCTCCTACCTTCCAAACTTTACAGAAGCTCTTCTGCGAAACTTGCAGAACTAGCACTCCTGAAAGAAAGGATATAGCGGAAACATGGCTTAGCCACAGCCTGGGGGATGTTTCCAGAATGAGATTTTCACTCTGCAGCGGAGTGTGCGCTGATATGAAACTTCCTGGCAGATTAAAACTGTGTGCCCGACCGAGACTCGAACTCGGGACCTTTGCCTTTCGCGGGCAAGTGCTCTACCAACTGAGCTACCGAAGCACGACTCACGCCCGGTACTCACAGCTTTACTTCTGCCAGTACCTCGTCTCCTACCTTCCAAACTTTACAGAAGCTCTTCTGCGAATCTTGCAGAACTAGCACTCCTGAAAGAAAGGATATAGCGGAAACATGGCTTAGCCACAGCCTGGGGGATGTTTCCAGAATGAGATTTTCACTCTGCAGCGGAGTGTGCGCTGATATGAAACTTCCTGGCAGATTAAAACTGTGTGCCCGACCGAGACTCGAACTCGGGACCTTTGCCTTTCGCGGGCAAGTGCTCTACCAACTGAGCTACCGAAGCACGACTCACGCCCGGTACTCACAGCTTTACTTCTGCCAGTACCTCGTCTCCTACCTTCCAAACTTTACAGAAGCTCTTCTGCGAAACTTGCAGAACTAGCACTCCTGAAAGAAAGGAGGTAGAGCACTTGCCCGCAAAAGGCAAAGGTCCCGAGTTCGAGTCTCGGTCGGGCACACAGTTTTAATCTGCCAGGAAGTTTCATATCTCATCTTACTTGAATATCTGTGGCCATCGTGCTCTCATAATTTATGATGGGCAGCCACGGATGTGTACTTTATGTAACGACACAGGGCACGTCAGAAGTGAGTGCAATAAAAGGCGTGTTCCTCAGTTACCGACTAACGAGGCAGCTGTCCCAGGACAAGTTTTTAGCATGCAAGTGACGTACGCTGCCGCGGCAGCTAGCCGGGCCCCTTATCAACAGAATATGGCCGAGCAGACAGGACCTTCGACGCGCGCACGGAAACGGGAAGCACCGCGGAGTTGACTAACGATGACAATCAGAATCTGGCCAGTAATGACGTCACTGAGGACGCACCCGCTTGCCCTCGTTGGGAGCGATAAGCTTCATCGATAATACCTGATGTAGACATGGCAGAGTACGAAGCGGTAGTTACACACGAAAGGGCCAACATCCCAGAGGGAACTATAGTGGATGGACATAAAGAGGAAGTGATACAACAGAAAACTGACAACCACACAGATGACAGGACACCACAGACAGGTTTAGGAAACGTCAAAGGAAAAGGAGGGGCGCAAGAACACGAACCAATGACACCACCCGTCTGACGTGTCGTAGAAACAGCAGCAACGGCCGACTCCGAAATTAACGGAGTTCAAAAATCTTCCGCCTCGAAGGCGGGACAGGTGACTTCTCCTCGACCTTCCATGGAGTCGCCAGGAAGTTCACCAAAGGTTTCACCGATGATTTCACCGAAATCATCAAAAAATAAAAAGAGACGAAGAGCACATCAAGCTGCAGAGAATTTGGCCCCTCCTTTTAAGACAGCGGCTGAGGAAGATACAGGAGACTGAAAAGAAGGACGAAGATACACAAAAGGAAGGGCTCGGCGAGTCTTCGGATCGGAACAAGGGACAAGAACGGGCTGACACGCCACACAGAATATATGAACCCTTGCATGACAATACGACATCAGAAATGGACAATGAAACCCGAGTTGGACAAGGACATGGACACGACATCACCGAGCCACGATTTAACTGGGCAGACGAAAAGGAGGATCAGACCGATGCAATGGGGGCGGAAGGGGTTTTTGAGGAAGAATTTTTTTATTAAAAATTGTCACACCGAACTCTAATAAGCAAGAAAAAAACAAAATCGAAGGAAAACCGTGAATAAATAAAAGTAAAATAAAATAACACTATATATATCCAACCCAAAGTTATTGTACGCGGCTCCAATACTGTGTCCTCTGTTTACTGTCTTGTAGCGTCTCATAGTGGAACATACATATTACGTGACCACCTTAAACATAAACAAAATTCAGAGTCAAGCAAAGGTAGCTGCACTGAAGGACTTTCTGTATCAGTCAGATACAGATATCGCCTTCCTGCAGGAAGTTAATGTCAAAGAATTGTATGTTTCAGGGTACAAAGAAGTGTTGAATGTGGCTCCAGAAAACGCGTGCGGAACAGCCATCCTTGCTAAAGAAGGGATCGAGATGACAAACGTGTGCCTTTTAGAGTCGGGGAGGAGAATTAGCTGCAAAATTTTTAACACCACTTTTATAAACCTATGCGCACCTTCAGGCAACAATGCGAGACGAGAGAGGGCAGCCTTTTTTAAAAGTGACATTTTATTTTTACTCCAAGAAAACCATGCAGAAATTGTCATTGGTGGAGATTTTAATTGCGTTTTAAACAAAAAGGATCAGCGACCAAATTTTAACTTCTCGCAAGAACTGGAGGCGTTGGTCACCAACATGAAGTGGTTTGACGCATGGGAAATAAAATATCCGACGCTGGTTCGCTTCACATATATCACTGGTGCTACACAGAGCAGAATCGACAGAATATATGCCACCTCCACTTTAGACACTAAAGTCAGTAGTATCGAGGTGATACCAGCTGCCTTCTCTGACCACCTCGGAGTGAGGTGCAGCATCAAATTAACCAGGCAGAAGACATATTGGGGTCGCCCACTATGGAAATTAAATATCAATACCCTCTCTGAAAACACTCTAGCTTTAAAGATGCAAGAAACTTGGCAGTCTGTTTTAAGGATGCGTACTAAATATAGAACAACTATTGAATGGTGGACTATGGCCGCTAAGAAAAAGATAAGAGCAGCGCTGATATCTTACGCCAAAGAAAGGGCAATGTGGTCAAGACACACAATGGAGTTTTACTACTCTTGCTTAAGAGATCTTTACGACAAACCAATGTCTCAAGACGTCTTTATCAATATTAAAAACGTTAAAGCCAAAATGATAAGTATCAAGAGGGTACATTTGGAGGGATTACAAATCAAATCACACACTAGGACGACGGTGGAGGCAGAAAACACCTCCATCTACCACTTGATACAACACACAAAAAACAGAAGAAGGAATTCTATTGCCAGCCTCAGAATGAAAGATAACAAGAGTCCTGACAGGACAAAGGGATATCTTAACTGAAGCACATAGATTTTTTCAGCAATTATACTCTGGAAATGCTACTGACGACAACTCCGTACAAGAGTTTTTACAGAACTCCGGTATAGAGGCAGTTGTTACAGAGGAGGAGAACAGAGGTTTAACGTTAGAAGTTACGAATGACGAGGTTTTTGATATACTCAAATCTTCAACTTCACGTAAGTCTCCAGGCCCAGACGGCCTGCCTGTGGAGTTTTATAGGACCTTTTGGCACCTAATAGGTTCCCAATTCAAGGAAGTAGTTAATGACGTCTTGAGGGGAGAGGAAATTCCTGCTGCTTTCAAGGAAAGTGTAACTGTACTGCTTCCAACGGGAAGGAGTATGGACACGAAAGATATTACTAAAATGAGGCCGATCAGTGTAATGAACTCAGATTACAAGGTAGTTGCACGTGCAATTAAAGAACGAATGGTACCGATTTTAGAAAAAGTCATTGGATGCCACCAGACATGTCTCCCTCGACGTTCCATTTTTAAGACTGTATGTGAATATCGAGATATTATTTCTATTTTATCATCATCGTCAGCGAATGGAGGAATTGCCTTCATTGATTTTGTTAAAGCGTTTGACAGAGTCAACTATGGACATCTGTTCAGAACCTTGAAACACATAGGTTTCAATCATGGCAACTTAGCGGTTTTAATGAACATCGTCAGAGGCATACGAACCAAAATCTCGATCAATGGACAATATACTAGTGAAGTATTGATATCTAGTGGAGTTCCTCAGGGAAGTCCCCTGTCCATGTTGTTTTATGTGGTTTCTCTGGAACCTCTTTTACGGCTTTTGAACACAACCTTAGAAGGCATAACAATAGCTGGACTGAAGACGGTTACTAATGCATACGCTGACGATGTGGGAGCTCTAGTAAGGAGCGATGATGATTGTGCCCAGCTAACAGACAAGTTATTGCTTAATAGCAAGGCAACTGGCGCGAGGATAAATGAAACGAAAAGTTCCGTTTTAAATTTACAGGGTCTTGACAATGTGCAGTTACCGTGGGCAAACAGGGTGGAGCGTCACTCTGCTTTGGGCATAACTTTTTACAGTTGCCCATTAAGAACAACGGCTGCTAATTGGAAACAGGTGTTAGGAAAAATCAGAGGCAGCTTAATACTGCATGAAACGAGAGACTTAAATATCAAGCAAAGAATTAAACTAATAAACTGTGCAGTTCTTTCGAAAGCTGCATATGTCGCTCAGATTTTACCAACACTTCCAGACGTAGTGAAATCTATAATGAGCACAATCTGTCGATACGTATGGAAAGACCATATTTTTAGAGTAGCATTAGGAACGACTACATCAAGACCCGAAAACGGAGGCCTAGGGCAGACAGACCTTCGGAGGAAAAACACTGCCCTCTTCATTAAAAGAACGTTAAAACTTATAGAGACACAGCCAAACAGCATAACTGCCGCTTTATTTGACCTTCTCAAACCCGGAAGCATGCAGCCGCCAGTAGATGTTCACAACATAAATTACAACCTAAAGCATATTAAGGATTTTTATGTAGGATTAAGCTACTTGACATGCATTTTAACAGACAAAAATAAGAGGACAAGTAAATATATAGTAGAGAAGTTACAATCACGCGGAAACCGAAATAAAATGAAGCTGAAGTATCCCAACAAAAACTGGGAAAAAATATGGACTAATATAAATAACAAAACACTGACTACGGAAGTGCAAGCGTCAAGGTACAGAGTTGTCGACAACATTATTAGTACCAATGAAAAACTGTATTCAATAGGACTACAAGCAACCAATGTGTGCCAAAAATGTCACAATTTGGACTCCTTAAAGAATCGCTTCATCTGTAATGGATACAAGAATATTTGGAATGACATTGTATTGCAAGTCGCTTTTCTCAAACGGACCGATGGAAGAGAAATCACATTAAACGATATACTCTTCCCAGAAGAAATTTCCTTTCCACCACAAAAAAACAATGTCATCTTGTGACTATTCGGAAATTTTGTCAATTATGTTGTTAACAACAAAGGCAATGACAATCTACAAGAATATCGAGAATATATGAAAGACGAATACTTCAAAATATACCGGAACAAAGACCATAAAAAGAAGTTCGAAAATATGATGTAAATTTTGTTTCAGAAACAAGGCATCGGTTAATACCTAAATAATATGAAATCGACGGAACAAGATAGACTGCCAAAGTAGGGGACTGCTGTTGAGGGTGAGGTACGGTGGCGATTTCGTGTGCCCCGGGACCGATACGGTAGCCGTGAAGGTCTCAACAGAACCCCGAAAAAGCATGTTTTCCCAAGAAGTAACAGGAGTCATGTCACAGCACAAGAATAGTAGGGAAAAACTATTCTCATGCAAAAGACGTGCATCACTGAAGAAGTTTAATTTCCTATCTTACTTTTTACTTTTGCTTCTCTCTCACTTTTGTTTAAATTCTAATGGAAGAATATTTTGCGTTCTGTTAATGCAATCAATAGTATTATAGAGAGAGTTATTTTCACCGTAATCAATTCGGATTACAATTTACAGTTTTCTAACATTATCTTCAAGATGCAATTCAGTTTCATAACCCATTAAAAACAACAACAACAAAAAAAGTGGTTCCCTTATGCGTTGCGATGATAGTGCTATATGAGATGGCAGTTCGAATCTCGCAGGAAGCCGCTGAACCCAACCTTTTTATATTCCATTTTAATTAATGGAATTGCAAACTGCTAGTAAAAATTCGTTATACGAAATCTGAGGAATGCCTTTACAGACAAATCTTCGTGCAATTTCGACTTAGTAAGCTTTGTTAATATCACGGATGTCTGCTTTGCAAATGCCAAGATGCTTTACTGTGAACTAGTTTCGGAAACGATACGAATTTTAGCTTCGTTCGTCATATAGGTCTAACATGTCTGGAGGTTGTTTATGAAGTGGACATGTTGATTAATATTCTTTCTCTCTTGCAAATTTTTGCAATAGCATTTAACTGTAGAGTTCTCCTGACACGAGCGTTAGCAAATGCTTTCCGTTCTCTGAAACCTCAAAAACGATAACATTTTCTGGTTTAAATCTGATGACCTTAACCATCACTTCCGATCAACGTTAGATACTTCATGAATCCGTACATGGAACTCCAGATGTGCATTTTTCCTGCACTGCTACAGAGCATGCATTGGAAGGTTTTTACACAGTTTATCACACAGACTTACCATAAGGGAAAAAAAAGTAGCTGAGTGGTCAGTGCGACAGAATGTCAATCCTATAGGCCTGAGTTCGATTCCTAGCTGGGCCGGATATTTTCTCCGCTCAGGGACTGGGTGTTGTGTTCTTTTAATCATCACCATTTCATCCCCATCGACGCGCAAGTCGCCGAAGAGGCGTCAAATCGAAAGACTTGCACCAGGCGACCGGTCTACCCGACGGGAGGCCCTCGTCACACGACATTATTATTATTACTGTCAGTATGCAGTTCACTTGTGCATGGTGCAGCTGTTTACCTCGTTTCCGAAAGTGCTTGTCGTAGTACACAGTACTACAGTGTTGTTATGTGAACAATGAATACAGTTTTGTGTAGTGAAAATGCCACAGATCTTCACACATGCAGAGTACGCTGACATGGTGTTTGTCTATCGTTTGTCCAATGGGAATTCCAGAGCAGCTGTGCGAGAATACTAACAACGATTTCCGAGTCGCAGAGTGCCAGATGGCAGGGTGTTTCATGGATTGCATGAACGTGGTACACTTCCCAGCGTGAATGTTGTCTCTGAACGTCCTGTACAACAAACTCTTAATGAAATTGAGAACGTTCTTCAAGTAGTGGAGTCGGCCGCGCTAGCCGAGCGGTTCTAGGCACTTCAGTCAGGAACCACGCAACTGCTATGGTCGCAGGTTCGAATTCTGCCTTGGGCATGGATATGTGTGATGTCCTTAGGTTAGTTAGGTTTAAGTAGTTCTAAGTTCTAGGGGACTGATGATCTCGGATGTTGAGTCCCATAGTGCTCAGAACCATTTTGAACCAAGTAGTGAAACGCAATCCTACTACTAGCTTTAGAAGAATTGCTGCCCAACTTGGTATTCCAACAAGCACACGTGATATGTACAGTACACGAGCTCAGTCTGTATCCCTTTCATTGGCAGAGTGTACAAGATCTCCATGAAGGAGATGCTGCCACCTGGCAAGAATACTGTCAATGGATCATTTCCAATGACCAATTAATGCCACATATTCTCTTCATTGATGAGTCAACATTTACCCACAATGGAGTCAACAACATGTGCAACTCTCATGTACAGGCAAATGAAAATTTGCACACTACTGTGGAAACGAATTTTTAACAACATTTCTCAGTCAACGTGTGGTGTGATATTATTGATGACTTGTTGGTCCAGTTGTTTTAGATAACCCTCTTACCAGCACACAGTATCTTGACTTTCTTCAAAATGTGTTACCAGAATATGTGGAAGATATCCATATGGCAACATGAGCTCATATGTACTTTCAGCATGATAGAGCTCCTACACATTAGTAGTAGAGCAACCTATATGCCAGCTCACTCTACATTGTTGCCAAATTTATTCAAGATGGCGGCGATGACGTCATCCAAGATGGCGGCTTTTTTCGGGAAAATAGGCCAATTGTGCTATGTCCACTAAAATAACCTTCAGAAAAAATGGCGGTAATTTTGAATTTTGTCGGGAAAATAGACCAATTGGGCGCGAAATTCAAATTCCAACAGGATAATGCATGCAAAACCTTACTTGTCTATATTATTATTCATTATTATTGATTATCAGTTATTAACATTCATTATCATTTATTATTATTATTATTATTATTATTATATATTATTATTATTTATTATTATTGGCGTACCTCCACTAGAAAAATTCGCTCCAAATTCAAATTCCAGCACGATAAGGGCTGTAAAACCGTACTTTACTTTATTATTATTGATTATTATTCATCATCAATCATCATTTAATATTTATTATTATTATTATTCGCCTACCTGCACTAACATAGAATGAAGATGTCCGATTTTCTTTACACCCACAGCAAAAATCTGTCCCAACTTCAACTTCCAACACTGTGATCTATCACACATACCAAATAGCCCACATTCGCACTCACTTATATTTTTTGTGTTATTTGATATATTCCCCACCCCCATTACATGATTAAAGATGGCCAATTGAGCTACGACCACTAACCTAAGCCTCCAGAAAAAATTGCCACCAAATTTGAATTCCAACAATATAATGCATGCTAAATGTTACTTTTCTTTATTATTAATCATTATCATTTATTATTATTCATTATCATTCATTATCATTTATTATCATTTTTTTACAGTCATATTGACCAACTAGGATCACGTTAGCAACTTCATTTCCTTTTCTTCCTTTGTTGTTGTTTCCTATTTTTCGAGTATTTCCTCATTTTCTCCCCATGAAGTCTCTTCCTTTCTTCTGTCCATGATGTTCCCGATTTTTTTATTTCTTCTGCTTTGAAAGCCTTCCAAATTTAATATTTTGTTTTTAAAACGGTTTCTTTCTGCTATTTCTGATTCTTTGATGTTGTTTCTTCCAAGATCTTTTCTTACTTCTGTAATCCATGCTATTGCCGATTTCTTCTTCCAAAAAAATAGGAGTATTTGTTTTGTTAGTCTATTTCAATCCATTTGGTAGAAATGTCCAAAAAAGGTTAATCTTCGATTGGCAATTACTTCAGATACTTTCTCTATATTTTTGTAGATCTTCTCATTACTTCTTATTTTCCAACCATCTGCGGTTTTCATTGCACCCATTATTTTTCTAATAATCTTTCTTTCCAGTACCTCAAGTTTGTCCATCTTATAGTTCACCATTAAGCATTGAGATACTTATAAACATTCTGGTCATACCAATGTGGTGTAGTGTTTTAGTTTTGTTTTTCTAGATATTCGTTTCTTGTTGTAAATATTTTTGGTCAAACCATATGCTCTTTCCATTTTGTTAATTCTTATATCTATTGCAGATTTTTCTAGTCCATTCTGTTGTATAGTTTCTCCAAGATATTTAAATTTATTTACTCACTCTATTTTACCTATTTGTGTTTCTATGTATTTTGGTGCATTATTTTATATTTGTCAGCTACTTTTCGAGGACCAGACCCCCACCTCTTCCTTATTATTTATTATTTTAACCTGCCTCCACAAGAAAATCCCCACTCAAATTCAAATTCCAGCACGTTAATGGCTGCAAAACCATACTTCTCTTTATTATTATTATTATTATTATTCATCATTCATCATTTATTGTTATTATTTATTATTATTATTGGCCTACCTCCGCTAGAAAATTGCGCCAAATTCAAATTCCAACATGATAATGTCTCCAAAACTGCACGTTTATTTTTTATTGTCATTTATTATTTATTCAATATGTCCAATTTTCTTGGCGAGAAAGCCACTTGCATTACATCCATTACAAAAAATCTATCACGAGTTCAAATCCCAACACCATAATCTATAACACGTAGAACATTCATGGTCACTTATCTTTATTCACTGGTAACCTATCAGAATTGCGTCAAATAATAAATTGCACTTATAGTAACCTAACGTGTTCAACTACCTAATTTCAACTACTTTTCGAGGACCAGACTGCCACCTCTTCCTAGGAACCAGCGCCAAGTTTGAATTCTGCCAGTAAACGAAGCCCACTTGCGCTTCCGCTACCAACGTAAGAAAATTCTTGCAAATGAAACTCATCACCACTAAATTAAGTCATCAGGACTCAACCTCTTCCTACGCGTTTCAGGTAAAAGGGATCACCCCCACACTAGGCCCATATATGGAGGAACGAATTTACTTTATTTAGGGATGGAGTATATGTATCACACCGACATGTCCCACACACCATACAGACTTGCAAAACACTCCTACATAACTCATTTATAATGCTCTAGACACACGCTTGCTAATTGTAAACAGTAAAAAATAACACATAGCACAGCCTACAGACATGCGAACTGCTCGTAAATAATGCAAAACATTTACTTCCAAATAGCCAAACAACTGGTAATTTTGGTAAATAATTTCAGTGCATAGGCTGATGGAAGGAGGAAGGAGAGTACTTTATTTATTTGGGACATATCTTTTTGAAATTTTTGCATCTCATAGGTTTCGATATGTAAGGCTGACGTAAGGCAGGTTCTGAACTCCAGTAGTGCACTACACTTGGCAACACAACCACACCCATCAAGATATTCATTCCAGTCCAGACCTGTAACTCCTCTACAGATAAATTTGTCCAGTTATTTGTCTACTCACTCACATTCTGACCAGATTGCAGTTTTTGGGCAAAAACAGGTCAGACTGCGCTGTGCTGCTCGGGGGAGTAAGGAAGGGCTGCACTCTATTTATCTGGAGCCCTTTTATGTAGTCGTGGAGTATATTTGTCACAAAACACTCGCACTGATCCGACTGTGGTCATCTGACACAGGCCACAAACACGTGAACAACTCCTAATTTCACCACACAACAGCAAACTGCTCTTAAATAATGCAGTACACAATATCCGCAAACGAGCTCTGTACTCTTAAACTCTCCAAATAAAGCACAGCACAGTGCAGAGACATGCTCGCAAAAAAATAGTCCAACAGACGTGGCCAAACACCCTCACCTAATACCCTGCCTCCGGCTGCCAAACAGGCCAAAAGTCTCTGCTCAGTCTCCCCCAAACATGACCTCCCCCAAACATGACTCTAATTAGCAAGCGTTCTCGTGGCGGATTCCACTGTCGAGCAAACTATGGCGCCGAAAGTGTAGCATGGCGATCTTTGTGGAACAGCCGACCGTTGTGTGATTCAGCTCTGAGGCAAACAATTTTGGCTGGAAACGTGCAGAGGCGAAGAATACACATGGTGAACCGACAAGGGACTGCTGTGACGTCAAACTCGGCAAGTTCCAGCGTGTCCAGCGAAAAACGTGCTTACGAAATGGGAGTGATCGCTGGTCCATGTGACTAACCCGGGCCGCCCGCCGCACACCGCCGTAGACATCAGCAGCATGCGCTGGCCGGTGTGGCCAAGCCAGAGCCGCTTTACTGGTGGCGCGCTGGGCTATGCGTCCGAGCCCTCAGCGACCGTGGCGCTTGGGAGACAGGGGCAGGTGTGGCGATGATTTCAACTAATTCAGTTGTAGCGTGGACATCGTGGCGACTGCACTGGGATCTCGAAGATGTGTACTGATCGTGTTGGAGAACAAGTGATGACCACACTGCTTGAAATAAAGACTTCAACCCCTTTCCGCTACAAAATCAAAGGACATGAGTTAGATTACTATAAGTGCAATTTATTATTTGATGCGATTCTGATAGGTTACAAGTGAAAAAAGATAAGTGTTCACGAAAGTTCTACGTGTGATAGATTACGGTGTTGGGATTTGAACATGTGATAGATTTTTTGCTATGTATAAAATGCAAATGGCTTTCTCGCCAAGAAAATTGGACATCTTGAATAAATAGTAAATGGTAGTAAAAAATATAAGAACAGTTTTGGAGACATTACTGTGTTGGAATTAGAATTTGGCGCTATTTTCTAGTGGAGGTAGGCCAATATTAATAATAAATAATAATAAGAAATGATGAATGATAATGAATAATAATAAAGAGAAGTACGGTTTTGCAGCCATTATCGTGCTGGAATTTGAATTTGGGGGGCTTTTCTAGTGGAGGCAGGTCAATAATAATAAATAATAATAAATGATAATGAATGATAATGAAAAATAATAAAGAAAAGTAACGTTTTGCATACATTATATTGTTAGAATTCAAATTTGGCGCAATTTTTCTGGAGGCTTAGGTTAGTGGTCATAGCTCAATTGGTCATCTTTAATCACATAATGGGGGTGGGGCAGATATCAAATAACACTAAAAATATTAGTGAGCAAGAATGTGGGCTATTTGGTATGTGTGATAGATTAGGGTGTTGGAATTTGAGGTTGGGACAGATTTTTGTTGTGGGTGTATAGGAAATCAGACATGTATTTTTTCTATGTTAGTGGAGGTAGGCGGATAATAATAATAAATAATAATAAATGGTGAATGATAATGAATAATAATCAATAATAATAAATACAAGTACGGTTTTGCAGCCCTTGTCATGCTGGAATTTGAATTTGGAGCGAATTTTTCTAGTGGAGGTAGGCCTATAATAAATAATAATAATAATAATAAATGATAATAAATGATAATGAATGTTAATAACTCATAATCAATAATAATGAATAATTATTAAGACAAGTACGGTTTTGCGTGCATTAACCTGTTGGAATTTGAATTTCGCGCCTATTTTTTGCGGAGGCTGAGGTTAGTGGTCGTAGCCCAATTGGTCTATTTTCCCACCAAAATTCAAAATTACTGCCATTCTTTTTGGAGGTTATGTTAGTGGACATAGCACAATTGGTCTATTTTCCTGAAAACATGCCGCCATCTTGGATGACGTAATGCGCTGTTGCCAAGTCTACATGCCCCCATCTTAGATGACATCATCGCCACCATCTTTAATAAATTTGGCAACAATGTAGAGTGAGCTGGCAAACAGGTTGCTCTACTACTCACATTCTGTATGGCCAGTGACAGTATCTCAATACACCATATCGTGGTCGGTGGATTGGTCGCTGTGGAGTCATTGCTTGGCCACCGAGGTCACCCAATCTTATCCCATTGGATTACTGTTTGTGGGGGTGGCTGAAGAGCGACTGTCTAAAAGCACAGAATGGACACAAGAGAGGAACTTCTCGCTCGTATTTTACATGCTTGTGCCCAGGTAAAGGAATGCAAAACTGAGCCCCAATCGCCGCCACAACACCTGTCTACAAGAGCAGCAATATGCATTGAAGTTGATGATGGACTATTTGAACATCTTCTGTGAGGAAACGTACATAATTAAACAAACCGTAACATAACAGTATCTTAATTTACTGTCACCTGCACCTTTCCCACTCCAAGCTGTTTTCATTGGTTTACCCAGAGATGGTTGAAAAAAGGGCATATGTTTGTTAGAAGTTTTTTGTTCAGAATCACCAGTAGTATCACGCATCGAAGCATGTACCTTTCTTGTTGACTCACCCTTTATAAATCAGGTTCCACAAAAATATAACATGGAAGATTGCAATCCAGTAACCACATTAGTGGATAATATTCAAGTATTAACTCATGATATCAGCCCAAAGAGAGAGAGAGAAAAAACTGCCATGAAAAATGTCCCATACAGAGAAGCTATAGGTAGCCTAATGTATGCTCAGTTAGATACTAGATCAGATTTAGCATATGCAATAGGAGTGGTAAGTCAGTTTAATAATAACCCAGGAGTACCCTGCTGCCAAGACATAAGAAGAATCCTACAATTTTCTAAAAGGAACTAAAGATTTCAAGCCACAATTTTTTAAAGATAAGGACCATAACACCGGAGGACACAGATGCTTACTGAGCTGGGGACACTGCAAATAGAAATTCGACCAACAGTTTCTTGTTTATGTCAAAGGTGCAACAACTTCATGGAACAGCAGATAACAACCAACAGGAGCCCTCTCAACAACAGAAGCAGAGTACATGGCATTGGCTTCTGTACGTCAGAAAGCACTTTGGCTGCAATGGTTGCAAAGGGAAAATTCCGCTTTCACAAAAGAAGACCCAATTGCTTTGTTACAACAAAGTTGCAGTTGATCTGTCAAAGAAAAGTGGATACAAAGGTCACAAAACAGATTGAAATCAGATACCATTTTATCAGAGAAAAAACTGATTCAGGAGGAATCACAATGGAGTAGATTTCAATGAGAGGAATGCTCCCAGATGTGATGACAACGCTACTGCCAAGAACCAGACATCATCGACTAATCCATGGATTTGGACTATGAAGTTGAAGTACGGAGAGGCATTGCTTCTAGTGGGGATGCTGGAAATTTGATTTGTATCCAATGCCTCTTCTAGAACATTCATATTTGCTGTCGTTGCTATGGATGCTTTTATATGTGTGCTCTTTTGCACTATTTTTCGTTTTGAGTCTAATCGTATTACTTTCGTTTTGTGAACCAATAAATGTTTCTTATTTGGTTTCAAACCAGAGCCACGTTTTCATTTAAAGCTCAAATCATAACATTTTGCAATCAAACTATATAGTACTCCACAAAACAGTCATTACTTATTGACTGCTCCATTACGAATGCTATTACATTTGCACATATTATAATTATAGACAAGAATAGCTTTAAATCTCTAACAGCAAAAAAAAATTCTACTTCCTCTTCATCGTAATATTTACACTCAATGACTAAAGCAAAAAGTATCATCATTACACTGAAATAAAAAATACCTTTACAATATTGAGTGCTCTGCAGTACTATGAACCTTAGCAAGTCCACATTCTCACTTCCAGTATTTTTCGAATCCGAACATCACTTCAAATGATGCTGTGTTCCTTTATTTTAATTTATTTAGTTTAAGTGATTATAAGGATCTGATGGATGCTGAATGCCAGAATGAGATTCCTGTCACAGGGTATAAGAATATTATGACACTTTATGAAGCTTTTATGTATTCAATTGAAGACTTAAGTCCATTATTTTGTCATGACACTGACTATTCACGTACATGAATAACTGATTAAAGACATATAAAGCCCAACAACCGAGAGCAGAATGGAGAGCATTTCTACCTTGTGGCAGTTGCTGAAGCTCATAGGCGATGGTGGGGAAACGACAATGAGTAATGCCAAATTCACGTTGTCCATCATGTCTCATCGCATCTCAGCATTGCCATGTTAGGGTGTATCCACATCAGTCAGTTCGACGATTCACACCATCCATCACATCATTCATCCATCACATCATGTACGTACACACAGTACTGAGAGGTGAAAGTGAGCTTACATTTTACTATTAGTGATACAAAATATCAGAGTATAGGATCGAAACTGATGGCCTAACAGATGTTCTTGATCAGTTTTGTGTGGTTAAGTGTTGAGAAGTGAAACAACATATCAAAATATCGAAATTTATTTCTCAGCAAAAAAATATTCATATAAACACACCAAAAAGAATTTATAAGAGAACAGAGCCTTTTACCCTATCCATCATATTTTTTTCTTATGTAGGCAATAACGTCATAAACTGTTGTATTTTTCTCCTTCATGAGAGCTTACCTTTCCTTAAAACATTCTTTAATGACTGTGGCTTTGACATGAAACAAGCCTTGTATCGTGTGTGAGATACAGAGGTGAGTGAGTGTGCCAGGCCTTACCCCAGTTCACTGCTAGTAGCTGCAACCAGCGCTGAGGTCAAAAGAAGATGGTGGATCATCATGGAGCTGTGTGGGTGTGTGAGACACCTGCAAGCTGCAGCGAGCGCTCACCAGTGCCTAGCCCCCACTCCCCCTAGAGCTACTGCAGTAGGCAATACCTGCAGCCGTCCTCACCACCACAGCTGCTGCTTGTTGCCTGCATTACATCACGACACATCACATCATGCTTGCTCATACACAGAAGTGAAACAACGTTTCAAAATAGCCAAATTTATTTGTCAGCAAAAATATATGCATATAAACACACCAAAAAGTATTTGCAAGAGATAAGAGCCTTTATACGCTATCCATTATTCTTTCTTATGTAGGCAATAATGTCATAAACTGTTGTATTTTTCTCCTTCATTAGAGCTTACCTATCGCTTAAAACATTATTTAATGATAGTGGCTTTGAAGTGGACCATTCATCAAGGTCAAGAAATTAAGTTAAGTCAAGAATATTTAAAGTATTTGTTAGTTGTTGCTAACAGTTTATTAAAATGGATACCTATGTAAACATTAAGAATGAACCAGCTTCTGACCATGAATCCTAAGAATCAGAAACTGAATTTAATGAGGAATGTTCTGTCGATCCAATAAATTTAAAATTGGAGTGTCATTTCTCAAAAGAATCTGACTTGAATTTCAATGATACTGCCACGTTAGAACAAGTTTCTGATGAAAAAGTCATTGAAATAGAGGTCAAAAAGGAGAATATAGAATTAATAACCTTATCAGATAATGAAACAGAGCTTAATATGTCTCAAACTAAGGCAGGTCAGATAATGCAAGACACCCTTTCAAATCAGTGGAAATGCCAAGTGGCAATGTAGAGGTTCTGAATTGGATGAAATTACTGCTTGCCAAACTCGAATCGTGTCATAAAGAGTTGAATAATAAAATTGAATCTTGTAGTAAAGAGTTCAAGGATAGTAAAAGAATTGAGGGACAGTAACAAAAAACTAGAAAATAGGATTGAGTCTAGTAGTAAGGAAGTGATGGATAGTAATAAAGAGTTAAAGGAGGAAATTACCTACAAATTGAGTAGTTTAAATTACAAAATTGATGCTATCCACCATGATCTACAAGTGATAGTAGGGCAACAGAAAGTTAAGTAAAATGCATAGTACTTTTAAATGCGAAATTGACAATTGATGCAGATGAACTTTTGGAATGGAGGTTGTCAGAAAAATGGCTCTAAGCACTATAGGACTTAACATCTGAGGTCGTCATTCCCCTAGACTTAGAACTACTTCAACCTAACTAATCTAAGGATATCACACACATCCATATCTAGGGCAGGATTCGAATGTGCGACCGTAGCAGCAGTGTGGTTTCAGACTGAAGCACCTAGAACCACTCGTCCATGGGTTGTCAGAAAGAATAGGAAAGGAATCTAAACTTTGCTCTAGCAAAATAGATGAAGAACAGATTAAAGTAGATACCTGTCAGAAAATATTAAGGAAGTAAAAGAGACTTGTGAAAAAGTTTGTGAAGATGTAGACAAAAGATGTACTGACAAGGTGGAAGCAGTAGAATTACAAGTAGAAGAACTGAATACTAACATTGCTAACTTAGAAAATAGAATTAACCTCCGGGAATTCCATATTACTGTACAGCATGTGACTCTAGTTGACGCCGCTTTTATCGGCTGTCGACAATTTTTACATTTTGATCGAGACAAACAAATTCATCCATTAGAATTCTGGAATGATTTTGAAGATCTTTTGCCTAATGCACGGTCAAAAAGGGAGAAAATTTCCTTCATAAGATGTCATTTATCAGGAGATGCTTTGCGGCGGTCAGCTGACGTTATGATAAAATGTAAAACTCTTTCTGAATTTAAATCTGCATTTCTTAACGAATACTGGTCACACAACAAACAAAACGATGTTTTAACAGAGTGAATCAGTAAAAGTGTTCTCTAGGAAGTGGGTTTCACAACTGCCACATCTAACAGAAAAGAAGAAACCAGAGATGATTATTATGAGTTTAGAAGGTAAGCTGCCATGATATTGGCAGAAAAGAATCATTTCCGCACCTAAAGATACTGTCGATAAGTTCATCTAATATCTAGAGTGAGTAGAAAGAATAGCTGCTGCGGAGGAGAAGATGCCATGTAATAATAGATCTTCCAACTGTCACAATCTAACAATCTACAAAACAGAAATCATGACAATCGGAACGTGAACGTTAGAAGTGTGGAGGTTAGGAATACAAGGACAAATTGTCAAAATCAAGGCCGCGGTAGACGAAGAGGGATAGACACTCATCACGCGTTCGTAACAGTTATTATGAAGAAAGCAGAAATGTAAACACAGTGCCATTGAAACAAGAAGAAGGACAAAATGCTATCATATCTAATGCTGTAGCAAATGAACATAACAGGCTGAGTGTGGGAAACTAAATCACATGTATGAGGAAACTGGTATTTACGAGGCGGTAACAATAAAACGGCCAGTAACAAAAACACAGATCACAGTCAGCCAACACACGCAAACAGAACACAGGGATGCGAAAATAGGAGCAGAAAGTACTAGTGATGTGGTAAACCACTCTCATAATATAGTGGACTGTATTATGGATACTTTGGAGAAATGGGTCAAGAAGAACAACAATACACTATAGGTGCTAGGGAAGAAGTAATTAACAGGTTTGAGTCTGTTTTGGACGAAGATGAAGTAAAAGCTTACATCTTTGACAATGATGGTAATCTAAAAGCTAAAGTTGCAGTACTGGAAGCAGAATCGATTTAATGATGGTAATCTAAAAGCTAAAGTTGCAGTACTGGAAGTAGAATCGATTTTAAAAAGTCTTAAAGAGGAGGAATTGATGAATGAAGGGGGTAGCAATACTAATGAGCCCAAGGAACCTAATAGCAGTATTGACTTGTCACAAATGGTAAAACCTGATGACAGTATTATAAGTAGCAATGTTGCACCGGGATGCAGTTGCTCAGAGTTGAAGGATGGTTTGGCTGATGTGCAGCAAACAGGTAGAGGGAGTCGTCAAGTGCTTTGATTTCAAATTATTGGACAGGTTGTAAAAGGCAGCTAAACTTGAAGAGATTTATGAGCCTCAAAATTTAAGTGTGAATGAACGTGCAACTGATCAGAACTACTTTAGCTGGAAACAAATTGAGAAGGACTTATTAGAAGATGTGCATGAGAAACCTGTTCAGTGTAAAACAACACACTCTGTTATAAAATCTAACATATCAGGAGTAACAGTGCTTTATCTTCTTGACAGGGACTGTGAAACAAGTGCTTTGTCCCAAGCATTTTTTGAGTCTATTCCCAATAATAGTGAATTAACTATCATAAAAGTAAGTGGATTAAAAATATTAGGTTTCTAGACCGGTTCAGCGCGAAGCTTTGTACCCATTGGTATAAGTGACGTAATAATAGATCATCCCTGTTTAATAGTGCTAGATTTGATTGTTGGTATGCTGATAGCTACCAGTAACCTGTCAAAGTATCAGGGAGGGATTGATTTTGACCAGAACAACTTAGTTTTAACCATACCTGACTCTTAAGTAATAAGAGTTCCCTTTACAGGAAGTTATATAGGCAGTAACAATGAAACCTTGGAACTGCGTATTATAGTGATAAAGGATATTTACAGGAAAATACTGACTTCACTAATAATGTGCAAGATGCTAATGTTGAAGAGAGAGATATCCTAGAAGAAATAGAGCAAAAGGTACAATCCACAAAGCAAATTTCTGATGTACAAAGAGCAGAATTAAAGAGTGTATTAACTAAGCATCATAATGTATTCTCTAACGCAGCTATTGAAGTTAAAGGGTATGAATGCCATTTGAGTATACAGCCTGGGCAGGTATTTTTCAAGAAACCTTATCAGATACATGTTTCAAGAAAACAAACAGTTAGGAATGAACTGGCATGGGGTGTAAAAGAGCAAGCAGTTAGTGAATATAATGATCCTCTTGTTGTTGTGCCTAAGTGTGTTGGGAGTGCTAGATTAGTAAATGATGCACACTGGTTAAATGAAATTTTAATCAGAGAAAGCGATCGTCCCCAGAACATAGATGAGCTAATTCAAAAATTCTGAGGTGTTAGGTACCTCACATCAATGGACATAACTTGTGGGTACTGGAATTATACAGCCTTTCTGTATGAATGAGTGTGCTACCGGTACGAAATAGTTCCATTCAGATTAAATATTCTGTGTGTGCCTTTATAAGAGTAATGGCTCATGTATTAGGGTAGGAATTATTAGATCAGGTAACTATTCACATAGATGATATACTTTTGACAGCTCCCACCTGGGAAGAACATATCAGTTCACTGAACAAGGCGCTAAAAGCTATAGAAAATGGAGGTATGAAATTGAAGTTAGAGAAGACTGAATGTGTAGACAGCAAAATAAAATTCCTGGGCCATGAAAATAGCAGGGCTGGTATATTGCCAGATCCATCTACATTATTAGCCATTAAAAATTTTGAAGTGCCCCAAAATATAAAACCAACTTAGATCAATGTTCGGTTTATTCGGATTCTACCGACATTTTGTTAAAGATCACCTGTTTAATGCTCCTTGTTTACTCAACTTGTTGAGGAAGAATACCCCATGGGTTTGGACTCAAGAGTGCCAGTCTGCTTTTGAAGAACTAAAAAACTGTTTGATTAATAGTCCACTTTTGCACCATCCAGATTTTACAAATGCTTTTTGCATGACAGTTGATGCAAGTGGTTATGGGATTACAGTAGAGTTGTTTCAGATGGAAACAGAAGGTGATCAAGAGGTTCATAAAACCATCGCTTTTGCAAGTCACTCACTGCAACCTGCTGAGCAAAATTATGGAATCTCAGAACTAGAGGCACTAGCCGTCATATGCAGAAGTTTGAGCATTATTTGTTAGGGAATAAGGTGATAATTTATAGTGATCACAAAGCACTTACATTTTTAAAGACATGCAAACTGAGACATCCAAGACTAAGTGGGTGGGCCATGTATCTTCAGCCGTTCGACCTCGAAATTAATTATATACAAGGAAAGAAAAATCTGTCAGCAGATGGGCTATCGAGAAGTGCTGAGTTATGTAATGAATCAGATCTTCCCTTAACAGATAGAAATGAAGTATGCATGTTGGCCATACATGAGCTGAGGATCGAGCGAGGTGGCGCAGTGGTTAGACACTGGACTCGCATTTGGGAGGACGGTTCAATCCCGCGTCCGGCCATCCTGATTTAGGTTTTCCGTGATTTCCCTAAATCACTCCAGGCAAATGCGGGGATGGTTCCTCTGAAAGGGCACGGCCGACTTTCTTCCCCATCCTTCCCTAATCTGATGAGACCGATGACCGCGCTGTCTGGTCTCCTTCCCCAAAACCAACCAACCAACCATCAGCTGAGGGAGGAGAGTGCCTTGAAGAAAATATTTATGAACTTATTGCGGGAGCAGAATGATGACGATCAATTAAAGTTAGTCAAAAGCCATTTAGGAGTCCCTAACTATCCAAAGGTAGCACAATATTACTGCTTACACAAAGGAACTTTATTCCAAAGGAGGAAGTTAGATTCAGCTTGATGGAAAGTGTGTTTTCCTTCACAGCATGTGGGTCTGCTGATAGATTATGTGCATTTAAGATACGGCTATTATCGGACTAAGAAATGCATTACTAAATTAAGTATGGAAGTCATTTTAGATAACATGCACCGTAGAGTAGCAAAACGACTGGCATCCTGTGTTATTTGTCAAAAGGTACATGCAGTAAATAGAGTAGTGCAAGGAGATATGCACCATGTAGAACCAAGAGAACCCCTGGAGTTATGTGCAGTCGATCTTTTTGGACCTGTTCCAACATCTAAAGGAGGATGTACCCATGTTTTTTAGTAGCTGATGGTTTTAGCAAATATGTCAAACTGTATCCAATAAAGAGGGCTAATGCCAAAACGCTTGTAGACAAGCCAGAAGATTAGTATTTTGTAAAAATTGGCAAGCCAAAGAGTCTATTATCAGATAATGGTCCTCAATTTGTATCTGAAAAATTTAAGGCATGTCTTTGACAAGAACAGAATTCACCATATTAGGATCTCGGGGTATTTTCCGCAGAGGAATATGAGCGAAAGAGTTATGTGGGAATTAAACAGACTGTGTAGAACTTACTGTACCAGGAAGCATTCGACTTGGGCTGATCATGTTGAAAATTTTGAAGAAAAATCAATTATCTTAAACACAATGCCACAGGTTTTGCTTCGTGTGAGCTAATGTTTAATCAGGAACCCCATAAAATTATTTCAAGCAAGGCTGATTTTCCATTTCTAACTCAGAGCTCTTACGACGAAAAGAAAGCAAAGGTCGTGGCAAATATAAGTAAAAGACCCTTGGACAGAAAAAAAGGCATGATGTAAAAACTTCTCCCACTAGTTTTCAAATTGGTGAACTGGTATAGGTCCAGACTAAAGAATGATCAAAGAAAATTTCAGCGGAAACTAAAAAGTTTGAGCATATCTACCATGGACCATTCAGGGTAATAAGTATACCTCATGCAAACGCATACTGCTTGGAATACCCAAAGTGTAAAAAGGAACTACGTCTGCAAAATACTGTAGATCTGAAGAGATTTAAAAGTAAAAGTAATTAGTAACTGTAGGGAGTGTGCCACTCTATAGTGGATACACGGTTTGGCGTACTGTGCCGTCCCACCCGAATGAAACTTTTTCTCCATTCCAAGTTTCATTCCCTTCTTCTGTTCGGTCGTAGTAAGTAAGAATCACCATATGTCTTCATGTTGTATATATTATATTAGGTTATAAAGTTTTCCTAGTAAGTAGTCTTCCTAATGAGTTGTTTTTATAGTGAATAATTGATTCCCGGACAGGACTATACCCAAATGATGACTTACTAATAAACGTGACAGATAAATTACGAAAGTAGATTTTATATATATATATATATATATATATATATATATATATATATATATATATATATATATGTGATGGAGAATTGATTAATAATTTCCCTCACGAATTAATAAAATGGTAGAAAAGGCTTAATCTTGCTTAAGGCGGATGGTAAGTTTAATTGGTAAAAATAGACAACAGAATCCTACTAATGGTGGGAAATGCAGATCATAAAATATCGATGTGTTGAGAATAAAAACTGTTTTTCATAATGTGTACAACAAAGGAAAGTAAATACTGTTAAGCAAATGACTTCTTTAGTATACTAATCCATACGATAATTGAGCAAAACGAAAGTAAAACCTGCAAAGGTTACTCAATCTTCTAAGTTACAGTGACATCTCAAATAGTAAAAGAAATCGCAAATGGGTCACAAAGTCACTATTTAAGAACATAAAGGTAACAACTTGAATACACAGAAGCTATGATTTATGAAAAAAGAAAAGCACGAATGCAAAGTTTGTGATTCAGGCTGAATTATGAAGTAATATGGCCTGTTTTCTCAAATGTAACTTGCTGCTAATTCCCTTTCTGACAACATCTCAATTATTATAACTACTGCCAGAATATAGATTATAAATTGTGCTTTGTCCTCCCATAGATGTAAGTTAAGAACAGAAGCTTAGGCTATGTTATTTGTTTGCCAGGGATATGGAGGCGGCATGAAAGATTAACTATGTGCTGTAGTTAAAATGGGTGTAAGGACGACCCGATCTGCAGTGAATCATACCCTTTCCTTTTAGAATAAAATAGAATGAAAAAGTGAATCCTCCTCACAATTTATAATCATTTAGTGAAAAGTGTGGATGTCCACCTTAGTACCTATGATTGTGGTGAAAAATGTGAGTACTGTAAAGTGAAAATAAATTGTGTGTTTCTTTTCATGTAAAGACTGAAAAATTTATACAGAAAAAAATAACAATAATTTTGTAACTATTGAATAATTTATGTAGTATTGCTAAGTAAATTTTTGTAAACGATTTTGTGAAAGTATATTATATCATATTTTCTATGTGTATACAAGCACAATTATTTCGTATGTGTAGTAAATAAGGAATTTTCTAAAAATCAATTTTATTTAAAAGAAGTAAACTACATGGATAGCAGGGGCTGTGTGGCGTGGACTGGGCGGTTTTTTAGGTTAGAGGGTCTCGAGAAAACACAAGAAGGGCTTCAGTCACAAAGGGTGCAGGCTGAACACAGGAAAAACGTAGATACAGGAACCATTGGTATAAGAGTTGTAAATTGTCGTAACTGCGTTGGGAAAGTACCAGAGCTCCAAGTGCTAATAGAAAGCACTGATGTTCAAATCGTTATAGACACTGAAAGCTGGCTAAAGCCAAATATAAGCTCAGCCGAACTTTTTGCGAAGAACCTAACGGTGTTCCGAAAGGATAGGCTAAACACGTTTGGCGGTGGCGTGTTTTTTGCTGTCAGAAGTAGTTTAACTCGTCGCGAGATTGAAGTAGATATTTCTTGTGAGTAAGTATGGGCAGAGGTCATGGTTGGCAACCGGAATAAAATAATATTTGGATCGTTTTACCGACCTCCCAATTCAGATGATACAGTTGCTGGAAGGTTCATACGATAATAGTTGGTGGTGACTTTAATTTACCCTCGATATGTTGGCGAAAACACATGTTTAATTCTCTGAAAATTATTTCGAGCAGTTAGATCATGAGCCCATGCGAATAGTAAATGGTTGTGAAAACACACTTGACCTCTTAGCAACAAATAATCCTGAGTTAATAACGAGCATCAAAGCCGATTCAGGGATTAGTGAACACAGGTTTGTCGTAGCGAGATTGAATACTGTAATCCCCAAATCCTCGAAAAATAAGCGAAAAATATACTTATTCAAAAAAAGTAGCTAAAAATTCAATTGACGCCTTCCTGAGAGACAATCTCCACTCACTCCAAATTAATCATGTAAGTGTAGACCAGATGTGGCTTAAATTCAAAGAAATAGTATCGGCAGCAATTGAGAGGTTTGTAGCAAATAAACTAAGAAACGACGGAGCTGATCCTCCTTGGTACACAAAACGGGTTAGAACACTGTTGCAGAAACAACGAAACAAACATGTCAAATTTAAACAGGCGCAAAATCCCCAAGATTGGCGATCTTTTACAGAAGCTCGAAATTTAGCGCGGACTTCAATGCGACGTGCCTATAACAGTTCCCACAACGAAACTTTGTCTCGAAACCTGGCAGAAAATCCAAAGAGATTTTGGTCGTATGTGAAGTATGTTAGCGGCAAGAAACAATCAATGCCTTCTCTGCGCGATAGAAATAGAGATACTACTGAAGACAGTGCTGCCAATGCAGAGTTACTAAACACAGCCTTCCGAATTGCCGTCACAGAATTCGAATCGAGAACAGCTGCCAACGTTAGTAGCGTTCAAGTAAATATCCTGGGAGTAGTGAAGCAACTTAAATCACTTAATAAAAGCAAGTCTTCTTGTCCAAACTGTATACCAATTAGGTTCCTTTCAGAGTATGCTGATGCATTAGCTCCATACTTAACAATCATATACAACCGTTCGCTCGACGAAAGGTCAGTACCCAAAGACTGTAAAGTTGCACAGGTAACACCAATATTCAATAAAGGTAGTAGGAATCATTCACTAAATTACAGGCCAATATCGTTATCGTCGATATGCAGCAGGATTTTAGAATATATATTGTGTTCGAACATTATGAATTACCCCAAAGAAAACGATCTATTGACACACAGTCAAGATGGGTTTAGAAAACATCGTTTCTGTGAAACACAACTATATCTTTATTCACATGAGGTGTTGAGTGCTATTGACAAGGGATTTCAGATCGATTCCGTATTTCTGGATTTCCGGAAGGCTTTTTACACTGTACCACACAAGCAGCTCTTAGTGAAATTGTGTGCTTATGGAATATCGTCTCAGTTATGTGACTGGATTTGTGATTTCCTGTCAGAGAGGTCACAGTTCGTAGTAACTGACGGAAAGTCATCGAGTAAAACAGACTGATTTTTGGCGTTCCGCAAGGTAGTGTTATAGGCCCTTTGCTGTTCCTTATCTATATAAACGATTTTGGAGACAATGTGAGCAGCCATCTTCGGTTGTTCACAGATGATGCTGTGGTTTATCGACTAATAAAGTCATCAGAAGACCAAAACAAACTGCAAAACGATTTAGAAAAGATACCTGAATGGTGCAAAGAGTGGCAATTGACCCTAAATAACGAAAAGTGTGAGGTCATCCACATGAGTGCTAAAAGGAACTGTGGTTACACGATAAATCAGTCGAATCTAAAAACCGTAAATTGAACTAAATACCTAGGTATTACAATAACGAACGACTTAAATTGGAAGGAACACACAGAAAATGTTGTGGGAAGGCTAACCAAAGACTGTGTTTTATTGGCAGGACGCTTAGAAAATGTAACTAAGGAGACTGCCTACACTACACTTGTCCGTCCTCTTTTAGAATACTGCTGTGTGGTGTGGAATCCCTTCCATATAGGACTGACAGAGTACATCGAAAAAGTTCAAAGAAAGGCAGCACGTTTAGTATTATAGCGAAATAAGGGAGAGAGTGTCACAGAAATAATACAGGATTTGGCCTGGACATCATTAAAAGAAAGGCGTTTTTCGTTGTGCCAGAATCTTCTCACGAAATTCCAATCACCAACTTTCATAAGGGAAATCAGAGCTCGTAAGGAAAGATACAGGTGTTCATTCTTTCTGCGCGCTATACGAGATTGTAGTAATAGAGAATTGTGAAGGTGGTTCGATGAAGCCTCTGCCAGGCACTTAAATGTGATTTGCGGTGTATCCATGTAGATGTAAATGTATCTTATTCATGCTACTTATACAAAAAAGGTTATACCTATAGTACTATGTACTTTTTTGCTCATGATTTAGCACTTAGCAAACATGCGACACAACATTACTATCACATAGATTTGTAGTGTGCACAGCCACTGCTTTATTGGGGTGGTGATTTTCAATGTTTCGATGCACCCGATTCTCATGCTTTTAGCATTGCTCTTATTTTGCCAGAAGACTGCTGCATTGCTGTTACCGCGTCCTCCTCTTCCTTCTCTGAAGAACTCCTCTCCACAACAACCCGCTGTGAAACACACTGCAACTCCATAAGCTCTTTGATGCTCATTTCTTGGCTGTGATCTTCCCCAAGCTCATCGATATCAGTGTTATCCATTTCCAGTCCCATGCTCTTGGCCAAAGATACAATTTTATTGACTACAAGCTCCACAAATACTGACTCAAAAAGCTCAGAGTCATATTCGACAATACAGTCCACCCAAAGCTTCTTTTAAGCAGAAGTGAGAGTTCTATTGCTAACCGCTTCCCACGCCTTTTCGACTATCTTGATGCAGGCAACGATGTTGCAGTGATATTTCCAAAATTCTCTGAGAGTGAGATTGGTGGCTTCAATCAAATCAAAGCAATACTTGAAGAGTGCTTTAGAATAGAGCTTCTTAAAGTTAGAAATAATCTTCTGGTCCATAGGCTGGAGTAACGGAATGGTGTTGGGAGGCATAAATTGGACCTTGATGAACTGAAATTCTTCAGGGAAGTGGTCATGTAGGCCTGGAGAATGAGCTCCATAACAAGCAAGACAAGGAATGGCAGATTCATATCAAGCCAATATTTTTTCTCTGAAGAACCAAACGCTTCATTGACACAATCACAAGGAAGATCACATGCCACCCAGGCCTTGTTGTTGGACCACCACATCACATTTAACCGGCTCTTCTGGATTTTGTGCTTCTTGAAGGCTTGTGGAGTTTCTCAACGGTAAACAAGCTGCGATTTAATTTTCAATTCGCAGCTTGAATTAGCACAGAATAGCAGTGTGAGACAGTCTTTCACTGGCTTCTGATCAGGCAATGCATTATCTTCCGTTATTATAAAGGTACGCTGCGGCATCTTTTCCCAGAGTAGACCCATCTTGTCACACTCTTGAGCATCAGAATCTCCGAGCATCTTGAAGTTGGTGTCGAAGTTCTCTGCTGCCTTTGGGTCTGAGCTGGCTACTTCGCTGTGCCTCACAACGCTGTGGATGCTGGTTCTCCCCTTAAACTTCTCGAACCACCCACAGCTTCCCTAAACAGTTTTTTGGCCATTGACGATCCTACCGCCTTCTTAGCGTGGTCTGTGACAATCATTTTCGCCTTCTCACGAATGATATTCTCGTTAATAATGTTGCCTTGAAATTGGTTTTTATTTATCCCTATAAGGAGCAACCTTTCGACATGGTCCGGAATTCGAAACCCTTGAGTAGATACTCTTGTCACTCACTTTGAAACATCTATCTCCATAATCTTGTCATGGTTGTTGAGGACAGTGCAAATACTTGATGTAGGTTGTGTCCTAAACAAGCTACGCTCACACCCCATTCGCGCTTTTCAGTGATTTTACGTTTCATTTCTAAGGTCATTTTCTTTCTCTTCTGGTCATCTTTTTGCAGCTTTATCATTGGGGACATTTCTACGAATGTTATCAAAAGTTGCATGCACAAAAAAAAAAACAGTCTCTGAAACCAAGTTTACAAAAATGTGTAATCTCAAGCTGCAGTAAGATAGTAGAAGACGGAGCAGTAAAATCACACTGCAGTACGTATTAAAGTTATTGTTGAAATGGCGCTGCCGACAATGAGAGGTGTTCATATTGTTAAACGCATCACCGTCCGTGCGCGAACGGTTGGTGGCTTCACACTAAATCGTCGTCACTCGTTATGCGAAACATCGTTTATTAAGTAAGTCATTTTCTTACGATTTGTTTTACTCGCTATGCGAATTGCGCGCTATGGCAGGTGATCGTTCAGCGAGGTTACACTGTACAAGCTGTTAAATCGGAACCTAGTACCAATTGGCGACAACCTATCTAACGACTTCCAGGGGAATAAAAGTTGATTTTCAATATTTCACGTATTTATTGGCTGAAGTCAAAAGTTTAAAGTGTTATAATCTACTGATTAAGAGGTATAATTTATATTAAGAGTTTAACTCAATAAGACAAGTATTACAGTTAGAAACTGTGTGTTCATCTTGAGACAGCATAACTGGTGGCATACAAACAGCTGGACTACATTCATCCAGCAATTGAGAATGAGAGCACTTAGCGAATTCCAACAAAATTTACACATTTAATTTCAAAGCTTTACGAAACTTTTTCTCGTTGACACCCACCATGGAATGATGAACGGATAGATGTTTATTGCTTACTACATGTCCCCTGTGCACACAGTAAAACTTCAGATTTAGGCATGAAATTTTAATTTATAACTTCTGTAGTAGCAACTTTATTAGCAACACAGTTTGCAGAGAGTATCCACATATTCCAGTGAATGTACTTGCAAAATTATCGCATTGGAGGACATGAAGTTCAGAATATATGGTGTAATAATGAGGTATGTAGAATACTGGCTTTTGCTTAAAGTGAAGTGCAAAATGCCCAGACTATATTTACCCAGTGTTTCATAATGACAGCATTTAGAGAGTTTCATCAAACTTAAGGCATAATTTAATACCTTTTCTAAACTTTTTCTTGCTTAGGCTCTTAATGTCAAATGTTTGAGTCAATTGTAAAGTAATCAGACGTTTGAAGCTGTTTTATACATGACAGTTTGATTCGTTTAAGAATTGGTGGTCTGCTGGTGTAATCTAAACGAGAAGGTAGAAGAACATAAGTTCGAATGGAATAAGCATGTCTCACAAATGAAAAACAGAAGGCCTAAGGAGAAAACTTTGTTCCCCAGACCCGTTTGTCCGTGAGGAATTTTGGACGCCTGTGGAAGAGACGGAGCATGAACTGAATTCCTACTTGAATGAAACAGCTTACAAGCTTCATCATAAAGATGATGAGTTTTGTAGGGAATACTACTAGTAATGGTAGAATGACATACTCAGTCATAATCCTTATGCATCTCTTACTTTATGAAACATTCAGAGCTGATTGTGTCTTTTCCACGAGGAGGCATTGTATACTGCTTTCTACAACAATTTTCTAGTGCTACCATATACTTAAGGTGGGTCATTCATGAATGAATGGATCCAAGGGAACAATTCACCAAAGTGAATGAAAAGACTCACTGTCACATCAGTCACAATCAGTCTCGTTCCCAAGAATGGCCATTCAATGTTTACTTTGTCATGACTGGTTTTATTCCCAGGAATGATTGCTCACAGTTCACTTTGACTAGTTTCATTTCTGCCTCAGTCTAGTTCCTGTGTTCCTTGTCCCAGCCTTGGCCTCGCTTTATATTTTTATAATTCTGTAGCTTTTATAAAAATTAAGTTTCATGTAATACATACATATTTTTCAGGCAACAAAAAGATAAATCAGCTTATCTCTTCTTTGTCTTGATCAGCTATAGGACAAACATTTATCACAAGGCAAGTTGGTTTTTTGTTTGATCAGTCACACAAGCAGCCATTGCTCTTTTCATTCGTTTATTAACTTTCATCTGCTTGATTTAATGACAAGTTTTTGAGATAATAATTAATAATTTTTAAAATTGTACTGTAAGAAAGTTTACATAAAATTTGTGATTTCACATTTCTTCTAAAAAAACACAAATAATGACATTTAGGCAGGCTGTTATTTTTCAAGTTTTTATCTTTGTGGGACCCCTAGTTTTGTTTCTTTGCACAAAGAAAACGAGTTATGCATGATTTCAGTTCAGTGGAAAATGGAAAGTAATGCTTCTCCTCCTAAAAAATTGTAGAATGACATAAAATCGTATTTACTTTTCATCTCAAAAAATATTGTTCAGAAGCTGCTTTTCAAAGGAATATTTCTTTCACTTTGCACTTCATTATTAATACAATATTGATGCAGAAACTTTAATAACACAGCCTATAAATCTACCACATACTGACTATGGGAAGCATACATGATGAGAAAATCACTTATTATTTTAAGACTACTTATTCTTCACTAAAGTCTCTTTTTTGCCCTGGAACTTTATGGGAATACTCAAAACAATCTGAAATATACACAGCTTATGTTCCTCATTATTTTATAAATTATACATCACAAGTACTCGATTTGTGGAAAAACAGTTTCTGGTACTATAACCTTCAGGAGGATGCTTTCGAAATTTAGTCTTCTTTTATGAGCATTTTAACACTTTGATAAGCATTTTAAAAATATGAATACAACATTTCTACTGACAAAATATAAAAGTCCCATGTACACCAATCATCCTTTATTACACATTTTATTAATTAAGTTAAATATTATTTCTGAGTTTATGATTTGTTACAAAAAAGAGATTGTGGTAAGGTGGGCACACATAAATTTGAGCTATAAGGAGTGAAAAGGTGAAAAAATACAGAAAAGAACAGTTTAAAATCGTACTAAGTGGCTAGTGTTTTACATTGCTCCAACCAAAGCAAAACTTCTATCATACCACATCTCAGTATCTATGGTTCTGATGTTTTTCTTCAGAGGTACCAGTATGGGGTACCAGTGCCTACTGTCTCACTTCAAGCACTGTATATTACAGTGTTGCAAGAGCTTGACACCTCTCTATGTTGCATAATTTACAAGATTCAGTTTAGTAACTAGATGTAGAGTGTTGATGACATCTTTATTTTCATACCACTATACATAATCTGTTTTAAGGAACTTGACACTCAGATAAGAGCTACACTCCTGGAAATGGAAAAAAGAACACATTGACACCGGTGTGTCAGACCCACCATACTTGCTCCGGACACTGCGAGAGGGCTGTACAAGCAATGATCACACGCACGGCACAGCGGACACACCAGGAACCGCGGTGTTGGCCGTCGAATGGCGCTAGCTGCGCAGCATTTGTGCACCGCCGCCGTCAGTGTCAGCCAGTTTGCCGTGGCATACGGAGCTCCATCGCAGTCTTTAACACTGGTAGCATGCCGCGACAGCGTGGACGTGAACCGTATGTGCAGTTGACGGACTTTGAGCGAGGGCATATAGTGGGCATGCGGGAGGCCGGGTGGACGTACCGCCGAATTGCTCAACACGTGGGGCGTGAGGTCTCCACAGTACATAGATGTTGTCGCCAGTGGTCGGCGGAGGGTGCACGTGCCCGTCGACCTGGGACCGGACCGCAGCGATGCACGGATGCACGCCAAGACCGTAGGATCCTACGCAGTGCCGTAGGGGACCGCACCGCCACTTCCCATCAAATTAGGGACACTGTTGCTCCTGTGGTATCGACGAGGACCATTCGCAACCGTCTCCATGAAGCTGGGCTACGGTCCCGCACACCGTTAGGCTGTCTTCCGCTCACGCCCCAACAGCGTGCAGCCCGCCTCCAGTGGTGTCGCGACAGGCGTGAATGGAGGGACGAATGGACATGTGTCGTCTTCAGCGATGAGAGTAGCTTCTGCCTTGGTGCCAATGATGGTCGTATGCGTGTTTGGCGCCGTGCAGGTGAGCGCCACAATCAGGACTGCATACGACCGAGGCACACAGGGCCAACACCCGGCATCATGGTGTGGGGAGCGATCTCCTACACTGGCCGTACACCACTGGTGATCGTCGAGGGGACACTGAATAGTGCACAGTACATCCAAACCGTCATCGAACCCATCGTTCTACCATTCCTAGACCGGCAAGGGAACTTGCTGTTCCAACAGGACAATGCACGTCCGCATGAATCCCGTGCCACCCAACGTGCTCTAGAAGGTGTAAGTCAACTACCCTGGCCAGCAAGATCTCCGGATCTGTCCCCCATTGAGCATGTTTGGGACTGGATGAAGCGTCGTCTCACGCGGTCTGCACGTCCAGCACGAACGCTGGTCCAACTGATGCACCAGGTGGAAATGGCATGGCAAGCCGTTCCACAGGACTACATTCAGCATCTCTACGATCGTCTCCATGGGAGAATAGCAGCCTGCATTGCTGCGAAAGGTGGATATACACTGTACTAGTGCCGACATTGTGCATGCTCTGTTGCCTGTGTCTATGTGCCTGTGGTTCTGTCAGTGTGATCATGTGATGTATCTGACCCCAGGAATGTGTCAATAAAGTTTCCCCTTCCTGGGACAATGAATTCACGGTGTTCTTATTTCAATTTCCAGGAGTGTATTTAAAAGCACTCTTACTTTATTAGATAGAACTGTTCAGTTATGCACGTCACATTTTTTGGATTTGATAGATTTCTCCTTGAAACCTTATACATTTTCGTCTGATGGTTCTCCTTAACAAGTCATTGTAGTGATAGTTTGCACTTTTGGTTCAGAAGATTAAGGCAACATAATAGGAGACAGGTATCTTAAATCATTTTTCAGTTTTTGTAAAGTCACATATGGGGTATCACTATCAACTATCTGTTATACATATACAAAAGTCTGAAAGAATTCTGAAATTCCAGTATGGTAGTTTGGCTTCTGAAGTAGCACAAGATCATGCTTTGGTTTACATAGTTGTAAGGAAAATATGAACAGAACCAAATGCAGTCTCTTCTTGTGGTTGTAATTCAACTTCATAATGGAACATAAACTTCTTCTACACATATATGGCTTTTGCTATCCACCTTGCGTGATGGATCCTCTTGCAACATGGCAATACAGTCCATGAGATGGTTTTTTGAGAAGAGAGTTTGGAATTAATTCAACAAGTATGAATATAATCTTCTCATACATCTTATACCTGCAAGGTAAATACAACAGATCTTTTTCAAAATATATTTTTCAATCACAACACATGCCTCTCAAAAATTGGTCGTAGTTTATGCCATTCAGCATCAGTTTCGTAGACAATTTTTCCTTGCCTTTTCCATAGTAAGTTAAATGATCAAAATATGTGTAAAATTATCAGCACTGAACTACTAGTGAATTTTAATTTTATTTTATTTTAAAATGCACATATGAGTAAAGTTTTCATTTATGTACATTAATACATATTTAATGAATTGTTGAGTTTCATGTTTGTTTCGTTCTCATCTGTTAATGGCTACCTGCAGTCGCTCAGAAGTTCTCTTTCTCAAATAGCTGGTAACTGATTCGATCTGGTGACTGATCAAAAACTGTTTATCTTTTTCGACTGTAAAGATATTCAAAGCAATGACGTGTGCTATGTTGTGAAGATTTTGAAACAAAGGGTCTTGTTTCTCTCCATTTACGAGTACGATCTCCAAGCGTATTTATATAGTTGCCCCCACTGCTGATGTGAAATTTCTAGAGTCAGTACGCAATTTCTCTCCTCCAGTATTGGAAGCTGTGATTTTTCAGTTAAATCTGTACACACAGATAGTATAGCATTTGATGTGTAGTTAACTCACAATCCCACACATTGAAAAAGGAAACTATTAATGTTGGATCGGCATATTACAGTTTGAGGACTAAGTTTCTCCCTGCATATAAAATGTTCAAATAACGTATGGGAAAGCAGCGGGGTGACGTCGTTGACAACTGTCGATATTTCTAGAGATCACCACCCTGTCATTTTCAAGGCGATAGTACAGCAAATGACAGCAGTGCAAAGGAATTTAGAACCTCTGATTGCAAAGAAATTCCATAAAAATAACACACACACACACACTGCAAAAAATAGAGCCACTACACAACCAAAGATACTGATGTCAGAAGTTATTGATAGTCAAAATTACTAAACAACCGGTGATGTGGCATAAACTTTGTGCCATTGTTTTTTGACAAGGGAGAGAGCAGGATTCCACAAGGAGTTAAGCAAAAACTTCCATCTCAGTGTACAAGGTATTTGCTACTTTAATTTCAACTGCTTTCTTGATAACACTTCGTCAACAGCTGGAAATGCATGTCATTATTTATTGTTATATTCTATGGGACGATCGGTGCCAAGACAATGTTCTCCATATAAGATTTCCTCAGCTGTTGTAAGCATGTCTTATGCTTATGCTCAGTACACCATTTCTCCATGGTCCTGATGATCTGACCAATATATGACATCTACTGCCGCAAGGAATACGATAGAACCCACCTTATGCAAACCAAGACCGATCTTAACGGAATATACAAGGACCCTAATCTTAGACTGAGGTCGAAAAAAACATTTCGCATCATATTTTCGCAAAATACAACTAATCTTGTTAGAAATGCTCTCTGAATAAGGCAAAAATTTCGTTGACCTTGGTGACAACTCGGTACTATCTTCTCTCGCCCAGTGCACGGTTGGTCGATAGCACAATGCACGCCTGATCAACCTTTCACTATATCAATTCTGATAAATGTAAATGTCGTGTGACTAGGGGCTCCCATCAAGTAGACCATTCGCTGGGTGCAAGTCTTTCGATTTGACGCCACTTCGGCGACTTGCGCGTCGATGGGGATGAAATGATGGTGATTAGGACAACAGAACACCCAGTCCCTGAGCGGAGAAAATCTCTGACCAGCCGGGAATCGAACCTGGACCCTTGGGATTAACATCCTGTCGCGCTGACCATTCAACTACCGGGGGCGGACATCAATTCTGATGGAAGGTAACCTTAAGATGGGCTGACTCACCTGAGCAAACTCTAAGTGTCTGAAATGACGTGAACCCTGTGAATCAAGGTACAAAGCACCTCTAGATGCTGATTCGGATGATAACAGCTGTCAACCTGTGGATACATGTCAGTATGAGTAGGCTTCCTATAATCAGCATGTCTCAGTGTACCATCAACCTTCCTCTTGACCAAAGGATCAATGTAGGGGAGGCAGCCATCCTTTTCCACCTCCAGTGTGAAACGAATATTCACTTGGATTGAATCCAGGTGTTTTAAAAAGTCGTTCAAATTCTCACTGTCATGAGATCAAAGAACAAAGTATCGTCTACACATCTGGAAAAGCGAGCAGGATTCAAAGCGGCCAACTCCAAGCCACATTCTTCAAATTAGCAATAATAGGTGACAACGGGCCTCCCATCGCAAATTCATCTGTCTGCTCATAGTACTGGTCATTGAATGAAAAGTAACTGGAAGTCAACGTATGTCGAAATAGGTAAGTTAGTTCAACACCAAACCCAGCCTCAATCAACCATACCGAATCAGACAGAGGAGCAAGAATGAAGAGAGGAAGACTGCATCAAAACTTATTAGATTATTGGAGTCATTGAACGACATTAACTCTCACTGACGTGAGAAACCCACCAAGCTCTTAATGTGAGAGTAGCAACCTGTTTTGCAGAGCCAAATTTTACAACTGGACGAAGAGGAACGAGCACACTAAGTGTTAGTGCTCGTGATAATCTCCTGCGATAAAGAACTTTTCTTCAGAAGGCTGTTAGTATTTCCCTCAACAGTTTTTTTTTGGGGGGGGGGTCAGCATCAATCCTGCGATGCACTGGTTCATATTGTAAACACTGCATCTTTTGAATGTAATCCTGCCTGTCCAGAACAACCGTATTGCTCTTGTCCTTGGGTAATAATAATATCTTGATCAGCTCTAAGTGGATAAAACAGCCCTCTAAAAATGGTTCAAATGGCTCTGAGCACTATGGGACTCAACATCTGAGGTCATCAGTCCCCTAGAACTTAGAACTACTTAAACCTAACTAACCTAAGGACATCACACACATCCATGCCCGAGGCAGGATTCGAACCTGCGACTGTAGCGGTCATGCGGTTCCACACTGAAGCGCTTAGAACCGCACGGCCACACCGGCCGGCAAAACAGCCCTCTCTGCTGCTGTTATATTGCTCTTTGGTGGACATCCACAGTCAACGCACAACCTGCCTCCCTCCTAACCTTAACTAAGTTAGCTCATCTTCAGATCATTTTTCGTCAGATTGTACTTGTATATAGGTAAAGACAGATCGGACATGGGTCGCGCAATAGACCAACTGTGCCTTGGGTGAGTGAAGATAATACCGAGTTGTTACCAAAGCCAACGAAATTTTGCCTTGTGCAGGGAGCATTTCCAATAAGATTAGTCGTATTTTGCGAAAATATGATGGAAAATTTGTGTTCCAAGTTCCACCTAAGATTAGGGTCCTTTTAATTTCTGTTAAGGATGATCTTGGTTTGCATAAGGTGGGTGTCTATCGTATTCCTTGCCTCTGTGCATGACGTATATTGGTCAGACTATCAGGACCATGGAGGACCGGTGTCACACATGCTTACCAAAGCCAAGCAAATTTGATACTGCAGAATATTATCTTGGCACAATTCATCCCATCGAATATAACATATAGATACTGACATGCACTTCAAGCTTCTGGGGACAGTGTTATTAAAAGCAGTTGAAATTACATTAGCATGTAACATTTCAAATTGAGATAGTATTTTTTACTTAACTGCTGTGTGAAATTCTGCTCTCTCCCTTGTCAAAAAACAGTGGGACAAAGTTAACTCTAGCTCCCCCACTGTTTAGCAATTTGCACTATCGATAACTTCTGATGTCAGCCATCTTTGGTCATGTAGTACTGGTGTTAACAACATGTGTGTGTGTGTGTGTGTGTGTGTGTGTGTTATCTTTCCGCCATTCATGTGCAAACTGAGGTTTTGAATTCCTTTGCACAGCTCTTACTTGCTGCAATTTTCCCTTGAAAACGGCAGGGTAGTCACATAACAAAACATCCATTTATCAATTAAGCTAATTTGTTTGAATTTTATTCCAAAACAAAAAAGAACTGAGCATACTGTGCGTACAGAACAGTGCTGATGCATTACAACAGCAGCTTGATGTGGCGACCACTAACGTTGTTACAACATAGTACCTATGAAGAATGTTCTTGTGCTAGCAGATCTTCCTCTGTCTTTACAGGAGTCTCGTAAATTAAACTTCGCACACAATCACATAAGAAGTAGTCCATAGGAGTTAAATCTGGCGATAGTGGTGGGCACGCACTTGGACCAGTTCAGCCCGTCCATCTATCATCACATCGTCTGGTGAGATGTCCCAAACTGCACATGATAAGTGAGCTGGTGCACCATCATGCTGAAACCACATTTCCTAGCGGACATTCAGTCGCACAATTTGCAAGAATGGGTCAAATAAGTTTTATAGGAAGATCAGTTAAACAGGGTCAATCAGCTTCAGTGGAAGGAAGTAGGGCCCAGTCAGATGACCATCCAGAATATCTACCCACGCATTAATACCAAACTGCTCCTGAAATCCCTGAACATGCGTGGCACGAGTGCTTTCGTATGCCCAGACATATCCGTCTTGCGAATCAGAACACAGTCCCTAGTGAACATACATTCATCTGTGAACAGAACTCGACGTGGCAACAGGTGCGTGTTGATGCAATGGTGCATGGCCTATGTGCAATAGGCAACATGTTGTGGAAATTTGGCTTGACCCATAGCATGTACACTTTGTAAATGGTATGGATGTAGCTGTTGCTCATGCGGTGATACTGTCTTAGGTGATACGTCTCAGATGATACTATTGCATGCACAGCTGTTCGAGTACTCGTTGGCAGGTATTCTTCAGTGTGATGCAGTACATCTGCTTGAAATTTGAGTGTGTGGAGTTGCCATGGAGCACCACAGCCCTATTTCTTCATGGTGGGGGTTACTGTTTCTCGAAGCCACTGTATGACCTGAAAAATGTTTGTGCGATGGCATACTATATTGTGAAAAATGTTTGTGATACAACCAACTGCTCTTCCGTTGTCTCGAGCTTCGCCATACACAAGCAGTATGTCAGTGCATTCCGAAAACGTGTACCAAACCATGTTTACTGTATCGAACATTCACAGGTATTGAATAGGTCTCACAGCAAGGTAGACGTTAAGTGACATCAGATGACTGTCTGACATAGTGGTTTGAAAGTTTAACTTTAATTATAATCACCCTGTATAACTATTCTTTTCTACACGTTGGTTGTGGCTGTCAATTGTTTGTCTATATTGCGAATTTAATTTCTGCTGAATGTTGGGTTTGCCTAGAAATGAAAGACTAAGCACATTATTCATGTGTCGCTTTGACATTTCATATACTTTCATTTTAGACCATGTATGCCAAATATCAGATATTGTGGTCTTACACTAACGAACATCTCCATCAAACAATACAAAACGAAAATTAAAATCAGTATTGCGTTCTGCACAGCTACAAATCCATTTGTTCTTTTGGTAAATTTCTGGCTAAACTTATGGCATCGATTTTTTGTTTGCTTCTGCACATATGGATTCGGGAGTGGTGTACCTAGTGTCTCTTACCTGAATTTTTTCACTGAGAGCCCTGTCGCTAAATGGTGTTTTCAATAACTCCTTTATTTTGTTCATTTTGATATTTTCACCTTCAACAGAATTTTTCCTTACAGATAACACTGTGCACACAACTATATATTGTCCATTACCTGACCTCACAATAATGACTACAACATGTTCGTACAGAACTGTATTGCACGGATGTAACGAGTATAAACAGAAATACTACACTGTTGCTTGTAAAACATATGCTCAACCCATGGTGAATATATTAGTTTTTTTTGTTCTGGAGCAATAGTCCTGCTGTTGAGAAATGACCCATATTGAAATAATTCCTCTTAGTTTCAAAATCTAAGGGCATAATTATATTCAAAAATTATATTCAAATTATATACAGCTATTTATAACGATATTTAAGTGTATTATTTCTGCGTTCGATTTAATTAAGCATCAATTTGCGTTTAGCAATTCATTAGCTTTAACTTGCAGAAAGATCGTACAACTGGATTACTAGAAATTGCACCTTGATGTATTCTAACATGATCGCTAGATGGCAGATCGTGCTTCTATAGGTTCTGCACTTTACTGCTCTCTGGTGGAAGGAACGTAAATCTCTGAATCAAACCAGCAGTGGCTCCATCTCCACCATAAGAAGCGTGTAGAAACCGACGGCCGGGTCTTTCACACAGTGCTTATGAGTGCAGATGGTGCCTATCTGCAGTTGGCCCCAAGCTTCAGAAAACTACCGCAAGAGCATGTATGGCGAAACGCGCCTCTTCAAATCAGAAAATACATACTCCAAAACAATGTTTTATGTACAGCTCGCACAGACTCCTCTTTCTTTCTTTTTCATGCAAGTGGTGCCACGTTACATTGTCAGTACCTCAGAAGCTGCCCCTGCTAATTGTGCATGCTACAAGGATTTTAGCTAAATTTTCAGATAAAAATATGAAGTATGCACAATTATTAGTTCTGCATGATATATTCATTGATTGTCTTATGTAGACAGGTTGTTTACTTCTATTTCTTTGGAAGAATTCGTCCTTAGTCGGCTGACATGAGGGGCCAGCGACCACAACCGAGGTAGAGAGAGCCAAGAGCAAGCTGAGATGGGAGAGTGGATGGCCCAGTGCAGAGCACCACAGTCGTATTCACTTTCGAGGAAAGCTCGTGGTCGTAGCAGATACAGTTTCTCCGTTTTTCACTCGTATACAGAAAATAATATACAGGCCTTTCGGAAATACTCGTTACGAACGTCTAGGACGTATAGAGTATTTTGACTAGGAACCCATGTACGGAAACGTATTGTTTCCATTCTACGGCGGTTTCAGTTTAGATGTGTAACGTGTCCACGTCTGCTGAGGGGAAGAGAAAAATCTCGGAGTTGCTTGTCCCGGTATGCAGTAGGGTAGACAAGATGACATGTACAATGTCAGACAGTCATCTGACGTCACTTAACGTCTACCTTGCTGTGAGACCTATTCAATACCTGTGAATGTTCGATACAGTAAACATGGTTTGGTACACGTTTTCGGAATGCACAGACATACTGCTTGTGTATGGCGAAGCTCGAGACAACGGAAGAGCAGTTGGTTGTATCACAAACATTTTTCACAATATAGTATGCCATCGCACAAACATTTTTCAGGTCATACAGTGGCTTCGAGAAACAGTAACCCCCACCATGAAGAAATAGGGCTGTGGTGCTCCATGGCAACTCCACACACTCAAATTTCAAGCAGATGTACTGCATCACACTGAAGAATACCTGCCAACGAGTACTCGAACAGCTGTGCATGCAATAGTATCATCTGAGACGTATCACCTAAGACAGTATCACCGCATGAGCAACAGCTACATCCATACCATTTACAAAGTGTACATGCTATGGGTCAAGCCAAATTTCCACAACATGTTGCCTATTGCACATAGGCCATGCACCATTGCATCAACACGCACCTGTTGCCACGTCGAGTTCTGTTCACAGATGAATGTATGTTCACTAGGGACTGTGTTCTGATTCGCAAGACGGATATGTCTGGGCATACGAAAGCACTCGTGCCACGCATGTTCAGGGATTTCAGGAGCAGTTTGGTATTAATGCGTGGGTAGATATTCTGGATGGTCATCTGACTGGGCCCTACTTCCTTCCACTGAAGCTGATTGACCCTGTTTAACTGATCTTCCTATAAAACTTATTTGACCCATTCTTGCAAATTGTGCGACTGAATGTCCGCTAGGAAATGTGGTTTCAGCATGATGGTGCACCAGCTCACTTATCATGTGCAGTTTGGGACATCTCACCAGACGATGTGATGATAGATGGACGGGCTGAACTGGTCCAAGTGCGTGCCCACCACTATCGCCAGATTTAACTCCTATGGACTACTTCTTATGTGATTGTGTGCAAAGTTTAATTTACGAGACTCCTGTAGAGACAGAGGAAGATCTGCTAGCACAAGAACATTCTTCATAGGTACTATGTTGTAACAACGTTAGTGGTCGCCACATCAAGCTGCTGTTGTAATGCATCAGCACTGTTCTGTACGCACAGTATGCTCAGTTCTTTTTTATTTTGGAATAATGTAAATTTAAGTGTTAATTCAAACAAATTAACTTAATTGACAAATGGATGTTTTGTTATGTTTCCTTTCGAATTAGGCAAAATTGCAGCAAGTAAGAGCTGTGCAAAGGTTAGCAATATAGAACAGGTTATGCACACAACCAGAATATTCCTTGACCAGAGCAAAACTTTTGACTCAGTAAACCATGAGCTTCTCTTAAAAAAGCTGTGGGCATACAATATCAGCTATGCATCAATGAAACTTCTATCCAACTATCTGGTAAATCGGAAACTATGTACCAAACTTATAGGTCAAATTCACAATAAGATCTTAACTTTCAAATCCAGAAGTGAAACAGTGACACAGGGAGTCCCAACGGCTCAATTCCTGAACCTTTCCTCTTTTTAGCATATATTAATGAGGTTGTACACCCCATTAACTTGCACATTGTAAATTATGCTGATGACACCTTAGTTTTATTTCATGGTAAAGATGTGAGGAACTCAAATTTTCAGAAAGTAATGGGATACTAGAATTAAGTTCATATTTTCATGGACAAGGATTAAAGGTCAATGCAAATAAATCTCAGATGCTAATATTTACAAGTGGCAGCTCACACCACTCATGCACAAGTGAGGTATGTGGCACAGTGGCAGAGGAAGCAAATGAGTGTAAATTTCTAGGGGTCCACCTGGATTCAAACCTCTGGTGGATTAGCCATGTTAATGCTGTATGTAAAAACGTCAGAAATCGGCTGTATCTTCTAAGTCAACTGTTCAAAATGGCGCCCATACACATACTTAAAACTGTGTATTATGGAACAGTCTATCCCCATCTTAGCTACTGTATGGAAATATAGAGTTATGCTATAGACATTCACCTTAACAGAGTACTGTTGCTACAAAAAAAGAGGGTTTAGAATCATACATGGACTAGGCTGTAAGACTGTTGCCATGATGTTTTCAGACAACATAAGTACTTCACCATATACTCTCTGTATCTTTATAAACTAATTACATCTTTTGTCTCACAGAAAACTGAAGTAACTAAATGTAATGATATACATGACCACAACACCAGGTGCAAAGAGAATTAATACTAACAAAGAATAAGATTAAAAATGATGGACCAAAGCCCATATACTAATGGACTGATATGGTATAATAAACTGCCAGAGTCCATGAAAAACATCAATAAAAAGTAATTCAAATCAAAACTAAAAGAATTCTTAACTGAATGACTTCTCTAATCACTTAATGAATTTTAAATGGTTAAGTATAACAGCTGTAAAATAATGTATAAAAATGTAATTAGCTGTATTAATAGGTGTAAAATGTAATGTATTTTGACAAGCATCAATTTATTGTTTAATTTCCACCTGTAAGGCTAAGATATAAATGTATTTTATGATTGTAGCTCTACTTGTTGTTTGCAAAAGCCATCATACTGATGACTCCAAGCAAAAAAATCTAAATAAATAAATCTTTTGTTAGCCATTAGTCTACACAGTTCCTCAGTTTTTGTTGTAGGCCTTTTTTCAATTAGAATTTTAATTCCAGGCATAAATAATAGAAATATTCAGTTATAAAAAAAGAGAAGTGAATCAGTGAACTGCATGAATGAGAGAGTGAAGGAAAAAAGTGAAAGCATTTACATCAACACTGTAGGAAGAGTAAAATCACAGTGTGTAAAATCCTGGATGAGATAACAGCAGCACAATGAATTCAAATAGACTGCTACTCACCATAGAGGTTGTGTTGAATGGCTTACAGGTGCATTTAAAAGTATGCTGCTGGATATTATTCAGCTATCAGATGAGATCCTTCATCAAATGAAAAAACACACACGCGCATGCGCGCGTAGCCACTGTCATCTCAAGGTCATATATGTTTCTTCATTTGGTGAAGGACTTTGTTCGATAGCTAAATAGTATCCACCAGCCTGCTCATTAATGTGAACTGAGCTGCAGAGCCATACACCATCAGGTCTGAGAAAAATATGACACAAAAATATCAACTGGTAACAAAAAAAATAATGGGGTAATGTGGAAGAGAACCAATAGAGTCCAAAATATTTCTTGAGAAAGAACAATCTTCGACAAATCTTCTCCTCTTCAATTGTTAGGGTGTGAAATTATATTTACAAAGAGTGAGACTGAGTACAAATCTAGAAAAATCCATACAATATGTGGAAACATTCATAACAGTTCCATGAATATAACAAACAGAAACTAGAACTAAACTTCACAGTACCATGACACTTCCTGCACTACTGCATACCTGTGGTGGTTGGGTACTGATAAATACGACTCCTTATGAGATGTTGGTCATAGCCCACTGTGGTATTGCTGCATTGGCTATCAGCTAGCTCCATTAAGGTCCAGAGTCATATGTTGGGTACCAACATCTGCAAAACGTATTTTTGCCCACTGCCCAGTGACGGTTAAATGGGTAACCAAGCCGTGACGGTAATTGATTACATGCGAACATTACACAGCTCAAAAGCTGTAAACTGATGTTTTCTTATGATGTATTGGAAAGGGGGGGGGGGTGCAGTGTGCATGTGATCTACATCTAAGTGATTACACTGCAATTCACACTTCACACTTAAGTGTTTGACAGAGGGTGCACAGAACCACTTTCAGACTACTTCTGTACTGTTCCATTCTGGAACAGCATGTGGATAAAATGTGAGCTCTTATTTGTTTTATTACAATGGCCATTTCTCCCTATTTAGGTGGTAGTCAACAAAATATTTTGTCATTTAGAGATGAAAGTTGGTGTCTCAAAACACACCACTAGGGAAAAATGCTTTTATTGTAATAACTGCCACACCAACCTGCTTATATCTGTGATATACTCTCCCCTACTTCCTGATAATACAAAATGGTGTCTCATGCTTCGACTTTTTGTGTCCTCTGTCAGTCCTTTCTAGTAAGGACCCCAAACAAGGCAACATTACTCCAGAAGAGAATGGACAAACCTAGTGTAGACATGATCTTTAGTAGGTTTGATGCATTGTCCAACTGTTCTGCCAGTAAAATGAACTGTTTGGCTTGTCATCGCCACGACATTTTCTATGTGATGCTTCAAATTTATATGTAACTGGAGTGCCTAGGAATTTAGTTGAACTGACAGATTTTATATTTGTGTAACTGACCATGTAACTAAAATTTAAAAGATTTTTTTTAGTACTTATGTGGAGGACCTCACACATTTCTTTGTTCACAGTCAATTGCCACTTTTCGCTACACATATATATTGTCCAAACAATTTTGTAATTATGAATTTACTCAACCATCTGTAGAGAGACTAAAAGGGGTGCTCTGAATGTCTCCTAATTTTTTTTTATATGGTTTAAGAACAGGAGGAGGTGTATAACAGTTTCTTGGGGCACTCTGGATATAAGCTCTGTGTCAGTAAATGACTTCCTGGCAACTGCTGCAAACTGTCACCTTCCCAAGAGGATATCATGACTCCAGCCACACAGCTGAGACTATTCTCCACAGGCATGCAATTTTATTAGAAGCTACTTGTAAGGATTAGTGTCGAAAGCTTTCCGAGAATCTGGAAATAAGGAATCAACTTGAGGTCCCCTGTCAACAACTCTCATTACTTCATGCGAGTGAAGAATGATACTTTCTGAACCTAAACTTGCTATGTGTCAGTAAACGATTTTCATCAAGGAATTTCATGTTGAAAGTCCTGTGGAGGAACTGAATTCTGAAGTGTGAAATGTCAACTAGCAAGTAATTTCAATTACACTAGACAGTGCAGAGCTTTGAGATTAGATTCCTTGATAGAACTAAAGGATATACAAAGTGTGTTAAAAAGTATGTAACCTCTGCATAATCCAACAATGTGAGGGAGACTTTCTATGACGGAAATGTGGTTGGTTAGTTTAATGAATAAAGGGACCAAACTATGAGGTCACCAGTCCCTCCTAATGGAACAGACAAGTCAACAAAACTACACATCAAAGAAGGGCCTGTTGGGTGAAAACCAAGGAAAGAAATCCCCAAGGGCTACCAGAATGCAGTTGTAGGTCCCTGGAGCATTGTGAAAAAGGGGGAGAAGAGCAAACTAGCGGGTAGAGTAAGGGCTGGGGCAAACCACAGTGCCGCTGCTTGTTTGGGGCAGAGGAGGCAATAAGATGTCCTGCCAACCCATAAATGGGTCGACAAGGCTGAGGTGCCATTTCTTAGAGAGAATGGTAAAAATCCCCTTCACAAATAAACTATAAAATCAGGTCAGCCGCTGAGGCACCTTCCGCTAACACCAGGGGTAGTGAGTCAGGAAGACCAAGTGTCTCCTGCATGGTGGCTATGGTAGAACAGTCCAGCAAAATGTGGACCACCGTCAAACAGGCACCACAATGACAGTGGATGGATCCTCATCATGCAGGAGATAACCATGAGTAGCGAAGTACAGCTTAGGTGGAGGTGGCAAACGATAATGGAGTCCTTCTGAGAGGCCTGCATGGAGGGCCTCCACCAATTTACAGTCTCCTTTATTGCCCACAGTTTGTTCAGCAGTCAGACTATGCCATTATGCATTCCTCATCCTTAGAATTTGATGGCATAATGCCGATCAAAGGTCTGATTCCAGAATACCAATCTGAACAGGCAGCTTGCTGGTAGCCAATTTGGCCAGCCAGCCCGGGATCCCGATCTGACCCAGGGTCCAGACAAAACTATTTGGTTGAGATGTGGCGTGTAACATTCATCATCATTCATAAACTTTTTCCTGTCAGTAGAAAGTGCCAGTCACTGGCAGTCGGCCTACAAGTGACAATGTGTGGTGAGTGTTTGTCAGATTCCAGTAAGCTGGGAAATGACAGAAGAAACTGAGCAACAATATTGCATCAAATTTTGCCAAAAGCTCGGCGATAGCTGAGTGGAAGCCATTCACAAGATTCATCAGACTTGCAGGGTATGATTCCACGAGCAACTCATGGAACTGAACTGCTTCAAAGATGGCCACATGTCAGATCACAGCTAACTGCATTCAGTCAGAACCTTAACAAGCCAAAATGACAATGTCACTGAGCAAGTGTGTACTTTCATCAGGGAAGACTTTCGTTTCACAATATGAGAACTTGCTAATGAGACAGAGGCAAGCATTGGATTGGCACATTCAATTTTGACCACCAATTTACAGTCTCCTTTATTGCCCACAGTTTGTTCAGCAGTCAGACTACGCCATTCTGCATTCCTCATCCTTAGAATTTGATGGCATAATACCGATCAAAGGTCTGATTCCAGAATACCAATCTGAACAGGCAGCTTGCTGGTAGCCAATTTGGCCAGCCAGCCCGGGATCCCGATCTGACCCAGGGTCCAGACAAAACTATTTGGTTGAGATGTGGCGTGTAACATTCATCATCATTCGTAAACTTTTTCCTGTCAGTAGAAAGTGCCAGTCACTGGCAGTCGGCTTACAAGTGACAATGTGTGGTGAGTGTTTGTCAGATTCCAGTAAGCTGGGAAATGACAGAAGAAACTGAGCAACAATATTGCATCAAATTTTGCCAAAAGCTTGGCGATAGCTGAGTGGAAGCCATTCACAAGATTCATCAGACTTGCAGGGTATGATTCCACGAGCAACTCATGGAACTGAACTGCTTCAAAGATGGCCACATGTCAGATCACAGCTAACTGCATTCAGTCAGAACCTTAACAAGCCAAAATGACAATGTCACTGAGCAAGTGTGTACTTTCATCAGGGAAGACTTTCGTTTCACAATATGAGAACTTGCTAATGAGACAGAGGCAAGCATTGGATTGGCACATTCAATTTTGACCACCAATTTACAGTCTCCTTTATTGCCCACAGTTTGTTCAGCAGTCAGACTACGCCATTCTGCATTCCTCATCCTTAGAATTTGATGGCATAATACCGATCAAAGGTCTGATTCCAGAATACCAATCTGAACAGGCAGCTTGCTGGTAGCCAATTTGGCCAGCCAGCCCGGGATCCCGATCTGACCCAGGGTCCAGACAAAACTATTTGGTTGAGATGTGGCGTGTAACATTCATCATCATTCGTAAACTTTTTCCTGTCAGTAGAAAGTGCCAGTCACTGGCAGTCGGCTTACAAGTGACAATGTGTGGTGAGTGTTTGTCAGATTCCAGTAAGCTGGGAAATGACAGAAGAAACTGAGCAACAATATTGCATCAAATTTTGCCAAAAGCTTGGCGATAGCTGAGTGGAAGCCATTCACAAGATTCATCAGACTTGCAGGGTATGATTCCACGAGCAACTCATGGAACTGAACTGCTTCAAAGATGGCCACATGTCAGATCACAGCTAACTGCATTCAGTCAGAACCTTAACAAGCCAAAATGACAATGTCACTGAGCAAGTGTGTACTTTCATCAGGGAAGACTTTCGTTTCACAATATGAGAACTTGCTAATGAGACAGAGGCAAGCATTGGATTGGCACATTCAATTTTGACCACCAATTTACAGTCTCCTTTATTGCCCACAGTTTGTTCAGCAGTCAGACTACGCCATTCTGCATTCCTCATCCTTAGAATTTGATGGCATAATACCGATCAAAGGTCTGATTCCAGAATACCAATCTGAACAGGCAGCTTGCTGGTAGCCAATTTGGCCAGCCAGCCCGGGATCCCGATCTGACCCAGGGTCCAGACAAAACTATTTGGTTGAGATGTGGCGTGTAACATTCATCATCATTCGTAAACTTTTTCCTGTCAGTAGAAAGTGCCAGTCACTGGCAGTCGGCTTACAAGTGACAATGTGTGGTGAGTGTTTGTCAGATTCCAGTAAGCTGGGAAATGACAGAAGAAACTGAGCAACAATATTGCATCAAATTTTGCCAAAAGCTTGGCGATAGCTGAGTGGAAGCCATTCACAAGATTCATCAGACTTGCAGGGTATGATTCCACGAGCAACTCATGGAACTGAACTGCTTCAAAGATGGCCACATGTCAGATCACAGCTAACTGCATTCAGTCAGAACCTTAACAAGCCAAAATGACAATGTCACTGAGCAAGTGTGTACTTTCATCAGGGAAGACTTTCGTTTCACAATATGAGAACTTGCTAATGAGACAGAGGCAAGCATTGGATTGGCACATTCAATTTTGACCACCAATTTACAGTCTCCTTTATTGCCCACAGTTTGTTCAGCAATCAGACTACGCCATTCTGCATTCCTCATCCTTAGAATTTGATGGCATAATACCGATCAAAGGTCTGATTCCAGAATACCAATCTGAACAGGCAGCTTGCTGGTAGCCAATTTGGCCAGCCAGCCCGGGATCCCGATCTGACCCAGGGTCCAGACAAAACTATTTGGTTGAGATGTGGCGTGTAACATTCATCATCATTTGTAAACTTTTTCCTGTCAGCGGAAAGTGCCAGTCACTGGCAGTCGGCTTACAAGTGACAATGTGTGGTGAGTGTTTGTCAGATTCCAGTAAGCTGGGAAATGACAGAAGAAACTGAGCAACAATATTGCATCAAATTTTGCCAAAAGCTCAGCGATAGCTGAGTGGAAGCCATTCACAAGATTCATCAGACTTGCAGGGTATGATTCCACGAGCAACTCATGGAACTGAACTGCTTCAAAGATGGCCACATGTCAGATCACAGCTAACTGCATTCAGTCAGAACCTTAACAAGCCAAAATGACAATGTCACTGAGCAAGTGTGTACTTTCATCAGGGAAGACTTTCGTTTCACAATATGAGAACTTGCTAATGAGACAGAGGCAAGCATTGGATTGGCACATTCAATTTTGACCACCAATTTACAGTCTCCTTTATTGCCCACAGTTTGTTCAGCAGTCAGACTACGCCATTCTGCATTCCTCATCCTTAGAATTTGATGGCATAATACCGATCAAAGGTCTGATTCCAGAATACCAATCTGAACAGGCAGCTTGCTGGTAGCCAATTTGGCCAGCCAGCCCGGGATCCCGATCTGACCCAGGGTCCAGACAAAACTATTTGGTTGAGATGTGGCGTGTAACATTCATCATCATTTGTAAACTTTTTCCTGTCAGCGGAAAGTGCCAGTCACTGGCAGTCGGCTTACAAGTGACAATGTGTGGTGAGTGTTTGTCAGATTCCAGTAAGCTGGGAAATGACAGAAGAAACTGAGCAACAATATTGCATCAAATTTTGCCAAAAGCTTGGCGATAGCTGAGTGGAAGCCATTCACAAGATTCATCAGACTTGCAGGGTATGATTCCACGAGCAACTCATGGAACTGAACTGCTTCAAAGATGGCCACATGTCAGATCACAGCTAACTGCATTCAGTCAGAACCTTAACAAGCCAAAATGACAATGTCACTGAGCAAGTGTGTACTTTCATCAGGGAAGACTTTCGTTTCACAATATGAGAACTTGCTAATGAGACAGAGGCAAGCATTGGATTGGCACATTCAATTTTGACCAACCATTTTGGCACAAGTGATGTGTCTGTGAAATTCAACTGAAACTGGAAACAATGGAGCAGAAACAATGTCAACTGGATATGGTGCTGGATATGCTGGACAATGCAGACAATAATCCTAGAATTCTGTACACCGTGATCACAAGTGATGAGGCGTGGATTTTGTATACAACCCAGAAACAGAGATACAGTTAGTTGGTTCAAATGGCTCTGAGCACTATAGGACTTAACTTCTGAGGTCATCAGTCCCCTAAAACTTAGAACTACTTAAACCTAACTAACCTAAGGACATTACACACATCCATACCCGAGGCAGGATTCGAACCTGCGACCGTAGCGGTCCCGCGATTCCGGACTGTAGCGCCTAGAACCGCTCGGCTACTCCAGCTGGCGAGATACAGTTGCCACGGTGGAACCATCCTTGAGGAAGAAAAAGCAAGCAAGTATAGCAGGGCCACAACAATGTAAAAATCAAACTGATATTTGTCATTTTTGGTCTTTGTGATGCTGTGTATGCATATGATTACATCTGCAGGCAACAAAAGCTTGACAGCTCCATAATGGTAACGCATCCACCCATTATGTGCATCTGATTCAGACTTCCCTAATCAAACACAACACTCCTGTGGTTGGTCAGGCTCCCTATGCCCCTGACATAGCTCCATATGACTTTTGCCTATTTCCTAAACTGAAAATGCCCCTGAAAGAAGCACAATTTGAGTCAAGAGAAGACATCATATGGAATACAATTGTCCAGTTGATAAGCAGTCAAAAAGACCAAAAGACACATTTCTGAAGTGCGTCCACCGATGGTGGGAATGCTGGAAGAAACGTTTGAATTACCAAGGAGACTAATTTAAAGAAGATTAAAGTTTTGAATCTCCAAATCAGTAACTGTAACCAAAAGCTCGATACTTTTTGAATACGGCTAGTATCTGTAAGGAAATACAGGTCTTAACCTGTAAAATATGAACATGAATTAAAAAGTAAATGCAATCAACACTAGAATGCTGGAATAAAGATTAAGGTGGGTAACACATTTGACAGGATGGACGATACCAGAGCCAGAAAGGCAGCTCTCTGCTATCCAACCAGACGAAGAAGAGATGTGAACACTGTAGACAGAACAAGCAGAAGCATTTCCCAGTAAAAGGAGGAGAATAACAGACACAAGCTGTGTGTGAGCAGTCTTCCAGTTGTCATATATTTACGATGTAGCTGGCGAAAGTGCTATGCTTCCTTCGTCATAGTGTAACACTACGCTACTGCACACGATACTTATTAAAGCCTATACTATGGTAAGTTGACGGGCTTCACCTTATAAGAAAGGATTTTGGTATATATGTTGACCGCGTGTACCTGAATGGAGGCAAAATCAGACTTCCACCCACTCAGTAACAACAATGATACGTCAAGCAAGTCTGAAGTGCAACTACACGTTAGGACGGACAAGAAACGACACAGCAGATGCTGCCAAATTGTTAATAATACGGTTGCCAGCCTAATTAGGCATTAACTGGGTTTCTTCCCAGTACAAGTTGATGTACGTTCATACAAAACAACACGTAATACCACTGCATAATATGGTAAATTTTAGAACCAGAAAATCTACTGAACTAATAATTTCACTTTCTGTACTAATATGGACAAGCCAAAGATACACAACAATACACTATAATGTTTACTACGAACTTCGTACTGTCTATTGATCTGATTAAAATCGGGCATAGGTTACCCTAGAAATAGCACTTTCGAAACACACATACAATGTCAATTTTGAAAAAGGTGAAACACAAATAAATTTTGGTTTTATATTGACTTTAACTTTGCTAGTCAAATCAGTTCAGTACACTTCAGAATTTAAATGAATAGAAAAGAAAAAAGAGGGGGGGGGGGGGGGGAAGGGAATCCTGAAACTGTTATGATCACTGTACTGAAAATTTTGATTATGAAATCGTTAAGCACTCAAGATTTCCAATATATGAGTTACAACTCTTTTTGTCTCATTTCTTGCTCATTTAACTACCATTAATCTTGTCTCAAATTAATTAAACTTTATTACTAAACCAATTTCAACATTATCTTCCAACTTTGTCAGACCTATATTATTTGCCTATATATTCATTAACAACAAAGTTCTTTAAACATCATTCTAACATAGATAGGTCTGCAGGTAATTATTATTAACATAAACTTTAAATCTTCATCTCGGGACACTCGGATTGCACAACATGTGGAAAGGACCCTGTCTAGGTTAGTGATTAGGATAATTAAATGATAGGACTGTTCTGGTAAAAGTTAAGTTGTTATTGAACAGTAAGGAACAAACGTAACACTGGTCCACACGAATACAGTACTAATAGTTTCAACCTGTTTGTATCGATGTGGCGGTTGGCGGGCGGCGAGATGGCGAGGCGCAGAGCACACATACAATCACAGCTATGGCTCTTGATGTATCGGCACTTTACTTCTTCATAGCGTCGCAATATTTTTCCATTTAGTGGCTATGTAATTTTGCCATGCTGTATAGTTGTCGGAAACGGCACATCCAAGGCTCAATGAAACTACGTCTTCCAGGAGAGCCTCCTCGATCCAGAACGTGTTGCTCAGATCAAAGCCCAACTCCGACTACTACTGCTGAGCCCGTTATGCCGTGCCGCGCCCGTGTGCATTTTCCCGCGCTCGCCTGCCATCCACCTTTTATCGCTCCCCTACAGACAGGGTATTCACCAAAGGTTTTGCACTCCACATATCCTAATACATTGCCTACGTATGGACCAGACGCAAAATTAGAACTTTGACATCTTACAATATTTTCAACGTTTCTTACAATCCAATTCTGTTATAATATTGCTTAAACATTTGACATAAACATTAATATTTACATCGAAAATTGTTTACAGTTCCTTTAACATAATGGCATGAAATAAAAAAGAAATGAAATCAGCTAATTTATCGAAAAACAGAAGCAAAAATTATTATATGTACAATAGTATAACGTTGTTGTTGTTACAATAGGAATAAGCATGATGAAATCAAATGCGACAGCCGTAGCACACGTACACTGGTGTTGTCACGCTGGAAGTAGGTCCTACTTATGTAATACATACCTTATTACTATGTTACGATAAATGACTCTTTAAGATATTCAAATATAGTAACAGCGGTCAACGGTTTTGTTAACGATATTAGGGAAACACGCCTGTAGAATACCGTTAAGCTGCGTACACACTGAGCCTGAAACTGTTTTTTTCAAAACATGTTTCTGGCTACTTAATGTTAAACCATTTGGAAACATGTTTCGAAACGCAGGAACGTCTATCCGTAGCAGTTTCGGTAGAGATAAAAGGAAACAGCTACCACTTGTCACCGCAGCACGGCGCTAGCGCTCGCGCGTGTGTCTGTGTGTCGTCTACTGTTCAGTGGTGTTGTGTTTACTATCGTGTCGTTTTCGCTTTATTTTTCTAAAACAATGGAGTGGTCAAGGTAGCAAATTGCTTATTTAATTGCCATGTACCAGGCGGAGGATTGATTATGTAACGTCCCGAGCAAGGAATATAAAAACAGTGTGGAAAAACATGATGCACTTGCAAAAACTGCAGTAGCTTTTGGCACGGACAAGGAAAGTGTGGAGAAAAAAAAATACTATCGCTCGTGGTTGCTTACAGACGTGAGAAAAGAAAAATGATTTCCAGCAGACCGTCTGGTAGTGGTGCAGACACTGCATATGAGTCCAACTGGTTCGGCTGTCGGCTGCTTCAGTTCTTGTACGATGTTCATGAGCCAGAGGAGGCAACAGATACTGTGGAAAATGAAGTACGAAAATTAGGCTTGTTTGTCTTTATTTGTATTTTATAGCACGTAGTCACACTCACCCATACTTATTTTTCCACGGTATACTTCCTTGTGGCCTTAAAAAATAATTAGCAAACTCGTCTCGAATTTTTTTATTCGTGGAAGCAGCTTTCCTTGGTATATTCTGTGCTGCAATGAAAACTGATGCAGTGTCATTTCGTCCCCATCTCATCTGTTTGTAAATCGTAGAAATCGAAGGTTCCATGTGGAGTGTACTGGTTCTTTGCCTCAGAATTTCGTCTTAAAAAATTGCGGGGACTCACAGCCGTACATGTGACAGTTTTTGCCTTCTCCAGTTGAAGCAACATAAGTTTTCTAAACACACGAAGAACTGAAGCCATAATGCCGGAAGTGTTCTCAGCAACCATTCTGGCCCTAGACAGTCTGTAATTAAAAGCTCTCTCTTTTGAACCTATAATGGCTCTGAGCACTATGGGACTCAACTGCTGTGGTTATAAGTCCCCTAGAACTTAGAACTACTTAAACCTAGCTAACCTAAGGACAGCACATAACACCCAGCCATCACGAGGCAGAGAAAATCCCTGACCCCGCCGGGAATCGAACCCGGGAACCCGGGCGTGGGAAGCGAGAACGCTACCGCACGACCACGAGATGCGGGCTTTTGAACCTATAACATGTTTTCCTGTGTAGGGTTTTCATAATATTTGCCTGTAAAGGAAAAGCATCATCTGCTACAAAAACATATGGTAGGGCCTTTGTGCCATCTGGTAAGCATTCAGCTTGGGGCAAGTTCAGTTTCTTTCTGTTAATTAACTCACTTATGCTCGCGTTTTTGGACACACCACCATTCTGCCTTGGCAGCGGATATCTGCGTACAACAAGTTGTAACTGGCATGGAAATAGTCTGCCTGTACACACTATAATTAGTTAATTATTGTTTGTTCTGTTATTCATAGTGGTCAATGATAATGATAATTGATATTTGAACAAATTTATGAAAATAATCTGCCTGTACACACTATAATTAATTAATTATTGTTTGTTCTGTTATCCTCTACTATAGTGGTCAATGATAATGATAAGTCATATCTGAAAAACAAATGTATGAAAATAGTATGCACTATAAATAATTAATTATTGTTTGTTTTGTTATTTGTGTGAGAACAAACATGCTGTTTCACGCCATTCGTTTTCAGTCGCCGGTATCTGAAAGAAATAAATTTTTCGTTCATTCGCCAGAAGGCATAAGTGAAGACGAAGAGGATGTTGCTGGACCTTTCAGTGCTCCACCACGAAAAATCAGAGGAGTGGGCGAGAAAAAAAGATACTATGCAGCAACCCTACAAGATTGCGTATCAGTTATTAACTAAAGTACTGCAAAAACAAGAAGATAACAACAACTATGTATGTAGCACATAATGACAGTATGTGGCATCAGTGTTATGGAAATTGCCAGAATTTCAAAGAGCAAAAACAATGGCTTTACTTAATGAAGTGTTAAAGAAACAGCATGTAGCACATCTGGAAAGTCAGCATTCGACAGTGGGTATGAATGTGGCAGTAATTCCCTTGACACATTTACGAGTTAGGTAGACAGTGGAAACACAACTGAAGAAGTTGCGTTTGATGACATCTATAATATAATTGACAAATAATAATATTTAGTTAAGATGGATATTTAACGATGTTTTTCATTTACGTACCTTTACATAATCCCTTAGTACTTCCACCAGAGCTCCACATACTTCAGCCATTATTTGAGATACTGCTTGTGAAATAAATACGCAAGGCTCTGAAATCAATTTCCGGTTGCCAGAAACGAAGAGTAACTGCAAGCCTCTGGTTGAATGAAATCGCTTTCCTGAAATTCGTGTCGTTTTTTGAAACAAATGGTGCTATCATATTTTCCAGTTACTCAAAATCAGTAGATGACATCCGAGTGAAGTTACGAAAGCCAGAGCCGTCTTCCATATTCAGCTCACGCAGCAAGTTATTCCCGCCAGTTCTTCTACAGAATGTTTTTCTCCACCAACGACGAGGACGCCTTTCAGTTTGTTGGTGTAAACCTTCTAGTATTAATAATGTAGCATCACATATCATTGTATTTTCCTCGGCAACAGACATAACGCAGCAGCAGACGATACAACTTAATAAGACAAGCAGCACTGCAGACGGCGTGAACACACAACGAGAAATGTTTGCCGCCAGTGTGGACGGAAACAAAGTCGGAAACATTGCAGAAAACTATGTTTCCGACAGAAACACGTTATGAGCAGCAGTATGTACGCGGTTTTAGAAAGTGGCGAAAAACAAGTTGGTCTTAATGTTTTTCATATGTTTATAGAAAAAAAATCAGCTTTGAATTTCTCCGTGAAACCATATTTATGAAAGACGAGGACCTCTGAAGCATGGGAAGTACAGCTGTATAACTAGAGTTGTAGAATAGTAATGTTAGGGTCGACCAAAGCGACCGATCCCGCCCGTCGGCTTTGACCCGTGACGTAAGGCTGTTGTCGTGTGTGACGTCACAACTGCGCAGAATTTAGTTTGTAAGAGTGGCGTGTTTGTAGGTGTCGTTTTGATGCGATCGGTGGTGCTCTCTGGTGGTGTGTTAGGTGATGTTTTTTGTTTAGTTTGCGGGTGTGGCATCATGTGTGAATTTTGCTAAATTGCTTTTTTTATGTCTTTATTAGGTATGGATATGACTGACAGGGTCAACAATTTTCGGTTGTCGGCTATGATGGGGGACAGAGTGTTGTCTCTAGTAAAATTTCTTCAACTATTCGGATTTTTGGATGAAGTCGTGAACTGTTCAGTATGTCGTGAAGAAATGAGGCTTACTTAAAGTTCCGACGTCTCGGACCATGGACAGCTGTATGTGGAGATGTCGTAAGAATAACAGGTCAAGGGAAGTGTTCGATCCCAATGCATGGCTGTGAATGTTAGTATCGGGATGTGTTTTTGAGCTATATAGCTCAAGGGAAGTGTTAGGTACTAATTTATGAGATCGGGCGCTGCTGTTGATCTATATAGGTCGAGGGAAGTGTTCGATCCCAATTTCTGGGATCGCGAGTTATATAGGTCAAGGGAAGTGTCCGATTCCAGATGATTGTGTTTAGTGGTATTTGGGGAGATTTGTGATGTCGGTTTTTTTCGTCGTTTTGCGTGATTTTGTCGGGTTTTTTCGTCGTTTTGTGTGATTTTGTATGGGGGTGGGTGTCTGAATTTGTTCATATTTAGTTTGTCCCCACCCAAAAACCCCTTATTTCCCGCACTTGTCCCATTAGTGTCATTAGGCTTTTTGTAGAACGTGTGTGTGTTTGTTTTTCGATGTATTTTCGTCCTCATAATGTGTACGTAACGACTTTATATGCGCCATATTGGAATCGTGGTTTATGGTCGTTTCCGCCATAATTGTGACGTCATGGGTCAAAGCAGACGGGTGGGATCGGACGCTTCCGTATTTACAATTCATTGATCGCAGGTACAGTCATCCCTGTGATCGTTTTTTTTCCTTCACGTTGGAATACCTACATCCATTAAATGTAAAATGCATCAAATATATGCACTCTTACCTAATCATCATTCAATTAAAGACACACGTGTTCTTGTTTGTAATTACATACTGCACGGGAAATTTGAGTTTTCAGTGCAAATATAAGTTCTTAATTATCGATATTTTATAGAAGATTGTTAATAAAGGTTGTTTAAATTAGGAAAACATAAATTTTTAGGACAAAAATGAAAAACCAAATGTCCAGCATATTGTAAATTTGGTCTCACACGAGTCAGAGTGATAAGCGCCGTGAAAACGGGGACAACAATAATTTTCACAGATTTTAGCATACATTTAAAACGCAGATTTTTATAGTTACCACCGAACCACTGCAATATGAAGCCAAAAAAGCTAATCTGGAGCCAATTTATCGAGATAAATAACAAGACGTTTCAGCAGCCACACGTACTGGCATTAAAACACTAAAGTTTGTCGCACGTCACTGCCCAACGTTCACAGGATACAAAACGTCACATCATAAAAGGAGAAAGTGGGGCGCTCGGTTGGCTTCGTGGATTCCGTTGTTTGCTCTGATCGTAATCAGTGTCGCAGATGACAGTAACAATATTCAACTGTGTTTCTCAGATTCGGATATGGAAGAGATTGAGAGAATACCAGACGACTGACAGCAATACCTTCAGTGGGTTCAATATTTAACAAGAGCGCGTTTAAAATTAGTTGCGACTTTTGACAGTTCAGTACACCGAAAGCATACTTGCCCGTGTGTGCTGAATGTGTCAGCACTGGAGAAACTATAAGATAATAAACTGCAAGTCTCGCACACCTTATAGCTTCACACGTCAGCTTCCTGATCAATTACCTATTATTTCGTTAATGGTCACAGTTATTACGATATTTCGGTATTAGCTAAACTACTGGAGAAATTCTTAACGAATCTTCGTTTGATGAGTTAGGTCATATGACGCTGCACATAACATTGAGGTAACATGTTGAATTATTTATTAAACCTCGAAGGATATCGCTATTTATCTCCAATATCCCGAAAATGGAATGCGTGTAAAGGTTTCCATCACGAATGCACACGCCACTGAAAAAGCCAGAATGAAATAAAGCCTTCGTATCTCATTAACGGTCTGAGATATCCAAACAAGATTTTGGCAAATGATAGCACGCAAGGAGCAGAGCATTTTGCCATATGATTAATATGCGAAACTTCCATATCTACCGCGGTATTCAAGCAGCTACAGAAGATTTTAAATGAAATTTTCAAGGACCATCACTAGCAGGTGAAAACAAAAACTGCTGTGCGTTTTGCAACAACGTAAATGAAGCTGAATATTTCTTTTTATACTGAGAATGGGCTTTCTTATAACTAATGATTTGTCTCGCCCTCTGTTGCTAATTTAATAACACACTTTTTATGATTCTTTTATTCATTATTTATACTGAGCAAGCAGTATAGGAAACAAAAGAAAAATTTGGAGTAGGAATTAAAATCTATAAAGAAGAAATAAAAACTTTGAGGTTTGCTGATGACATTGTAATTCTGTCAGAGACAGCAAAGAACCTGGAAGAGCAGCTGAATGGAAAGGGCTGTGTCTTGAAAGGCAGATATAAGATGAACATCCAAAAAAGCAAAACGAGGATAATGGAATGTAGTCTAATTAAATCAGGTGATGCTAAGGGAATTAGATGAAGACATGAGGAATTAGATTAAGACATGAGACACTTAAAGTAGTAGATGAGTTCTGCTATTTGGGGAGCAAAATAACTGATGATTGTCAAAGTAGAGAGGATATAAAATGTAGACTAGCAATGGCAAGAAAAGCGTTTCTGAAGAAGAGAAATTTGTTAACATCGAGTATAGATTTAAGTGTCAGGAAGCCTTTTCCAAAAGTATTTGTATGGAGTGTAGCCATGTATGGAAGTGAAACGTGGACGATAAATAGTTTAGATAAGAAGAGAATAGAAGCTTTCGAAATGTTCTGCTACAGAAGACTGCTGAAGATTAGATGGGTAGATCACATAACTAATGAGGAGGTACTGAATAGAACCGAGGAGAAGAGGAATTTGTGGCACAACTTGACTAGAAGAAGGGATCGGTTGGTAGGACATGTTCTGAGGCATCAAGGGATCACCAATTTGGTACTGGAGGGCAGAGTGGAGGGTAAAAATCGTAGAGGGAGACCAAGAGATGGATACACTAAGCAGATTCAGAAGGATGTAGGCTGCAGTAGGTACTGGGAGATGAAGAAACTTGCACAGGATAGAGTAGCATGGAGAGCTGCATCAAACCAGTCTCTGGACTGAAGACCACAGCAGCAAAACCACTATTTCAACTGCAGTAGAATCTTAGTGAGATGCATATCTGTAAAGTCTGCTGTGTTTGGGCAAAAGAAGTAGTTGCTAACACAGCAACAGGAGAAGTGATGTATTACTCAAAAATCGAAACTGTCCTTCACGAATCCATGTGTCCTTAAACACATTCTTGGTATGGCTCACAACTTGAGGCCAGTCCTGCGATGTAACATTTGCAATGACTTCTTTTGTCAGCATTTCAACCTCACTGAGTGTAAATTTCTTGTTTTTGTCACATTACTTTTCACCTAGGCCCATATATTCTCTGTCGGATTTAAATGTGGATGACACAGAGGAAGCCTGATTAAATTATGCCCTTTAGCGTTAGCCTGTTCGTCTATCTGGTAGCGTGGAGTTCTTGGCTTGTACAGTACTACAAGTTCCATTAACTTCACCTTACACAAACGAGATTCAGTTTATCCAATCGAACATTTCTTTGTACCCAGAGGAAAATAGCCGCTTTCCTCTGCTGCGTTGGAGCTTTATCCAGCACAACCGAGTGGTATTACACTTGACCATTGCTTTGTAGAATTCGTAGGAATTATATTCATAGTCGATAACCGGTTCTAGAACAACCACTTTTATTGAAGTGCTGTACTTTTATTATTAAGGCAGTACCAACACGAAACACTCGTTCACAACACCTGACGACTGTAGAACACTTCAACGCCAGAATACATCACTTTACTATGAGAGCTACTGGGCTAGGTGCCTCTAAAGCGCGACAGCACGTGGTACTGTTTATCCATGGCGTGGCAACAGGGGCACTGTACCAAGCAAACTGCTGGTGGCGTGGTGGGGAAAGCCGGCTCGCCATTGACGTTACCTGAGCAATGGCGACATGTCCCCACTGCTGAGCCAAACGTCAGAAGTCGCAACTAATTTTAAACTCAGTATAGACGGTGAAATCAAAGCAATACGCTTTTGCATCACACATATCTCGTGCAGAACAAATACCCTGTGCTTAAGTTAGAAATTTTCATTACTGCTATGCTATCACTGCGTTTACATGCAACACATCTTCCGAGAGACGAAAGCCGAAGTTTGGAAACCGTTTTTCACTGTTGTGTTCACATTTTAAGGTCAGAAGCGGATATGCTAGCACAATTAATTATTGCGCCTGGAAAACAGCTGATACAATTTACGATTTAGTCAGCATAATCGATATTTCTCTTCAGTTAGACGAGGTGTAAACAGCTTCAGTCTAGTATCATTCACTGTACAAAAAGTAACCTCGTCCACATTGGCTGAATACTTTTCAAAACAAACGAAAGCTGACAGCCGAAACACATTTCAAAATCAGCTGTGCTTACATGAGACCAGAAATCAATTGCGGAACTGGAAAACCAGAAGCAGATTTCCAAAATCGATTTTGAATACCAAGAAGCGGTATTGGGAAACTGGTTTACGAAATCCGGTTTTTGGGGCGCCATGTATACGGGGTGTATGTTAGCTACGAAAAGAGCATGTTACCATCTCCGTCTGGTCCTCTAAGAAGAGTGCGATGTTGCCGAAGTTTTGTGAATATTATTTCTTTCCCTTTAAAAACTGAATGACGTTCGAAGCTATATTGTTTCTTTGCTCATCTCTTCTTACGTCAGAGTTGAGACTTCTCACATCGTGGCAGGTTAGCCAGTTGGCTACCCAGTGCTGTCCCAGTTAAATGCGCTGTTAAAGCTGTTGTCCCGTATTATCATTCAGTCGATACACACGTAAAGCATAGCATAAAACGTATCCGTATTATCGTACTTGACTGCACTCAAGCCATCTTGGCTTCCACTCCACATGAAACACAACGCAACAGGTCCCGCAAATGTGACAGCTATGCGCGACATCATTTTCACGTCACTTCAATATCACCTGATTGGCTTTTTTAGCGTTCAATACGGGCCTCTCACAAGGCTTAAAGGGAGATGTAATGGAAAATGTAAACATTTATTTAAAAAACATTACAGCCATATTTATTAATGTACAAATCTAAAATTTTGCATGTGTAAAGCAGATGAGCCGTGATTTAACGGAAAAATATAATAAAATATGCAGGATTAATATTTTGCCAGAAATATGAATTTTTAATTGTCTTGTTTATAAAGTGCCATAACTCAGACTCTAATCATGCAATTAATCTGAAAATTTTATTGTAGTGTCCTGAGAAGGTTATTGATTTACGGCACAAATTGTATCATTAACAGAGTTTTTAATTTTGCACACCCAAAATTAACTATTTTTCTACATACAATCATCTAAAAATCAGAATGCAATTGTAGGATCTCGTATTTTTTAGTTCCAGGGAGACAGCAACATGTTACGAACAGTTCCTGAAAATTTCATAGCCTTAGCACATATACTTTTTGAGAAAAGGCTTCTAAGAACCAAAAAAATGTAAAACAGAGAAAATGAGGTTCAAAGATTACCTTCTGGTACTTCCACATGTAATAAGCTTACCTCAATTTTAAAATCCTCCATACTGTTACTCCTCATCCTTCACGTTTTTCTTCTCTCCTCTTCGAATCTGCCCAGCCTGTATTTGCAGGTAAGACGCTGATCTGTTAGCTTTTTTGGTCCTGCTCTTGTCGATGGTGTAAAATGCTTTTGTTGTAAACATGCCAGGATCTATACCATCTCTCTTCAGCACTTCAGTCCTGCCATTATTTCCGTTATTGTAACATAAAACTGCATCATAGAAACCTATTCTGAGCTCTTCAAGTCCACAGAATGTCCTTTTTGAGCATCTAATCCAAATTAAATTATTGGGGCTTTCATTTGCATTTTTCCGTGAAGACACTTCCTCGATAAATCAGGGTTTGCAAGAAACCTGAATGTGTGCTTAACTGCATTCATGACAGGTTCTGATAATGAATGTTTATGTGAATACACTTCATTTCGATTGTTGAACTTACACCAATCATCTTTCAGACACAGATTGTGCATTGGTGTTTGATCAGTGGATAATTTGTGGAAATTAACTACTCACACAGCAGGCCTCATTGCCTCTGAATTATGTGTGCTTTTCCTGGCAGCTCTCCCATAAAATAACTGAAGAGAATCAATTTCCTTCAGAGTAAGCCTACCATTTCCTCCTAGTTGTTTTCCATCCTCAAGTACTTCACCTTTCTTCTCTTTCAGCAAGCAATGAAGCCTACTACCAAGCTTCTTTTGGATGTGACCAACAAATTCCAAATTTAATGAAGAGGAGGCCCCATCTCCAAGGTATTTAGTATATCTAACACCATACTGGCCCTCAGATGTGAAGAATATCCTCACAACTGCAAAAGCCTCCATGCCCCCACTTGAGGCACTAAAATTTCTAGAGCATGCTTCTGCATGTTTTTCACTGTATTCATTGGTGGACATTTTCCTTGCTGCACATCGGTGGCTGTGTTTAGACATATTTTCTACATCTAAAACTTTACCTGAGTCTATACCAATAACAGATGCAACTCTGTACAGAGATGTGTGACCCCTTTTCATCCAGGTCCCATCTACAGACACACACAGGTCAGTAACATTTGCAGGAGGCTCACTGTCATGAATATCTACCCCAGGATCTATTTCCTTTTGGTTTATTGCCACCAATTCCTCCACTGCTTTCTTCATAGAAACTTTGGCAGTATCGCAATTAGCATTAGACATGTTTTATTTATTTTTTCAAACCTTGCATAAGGTGGAGGCATGTTCAGAAAACCACACAATAAATTATCTCATTCCCTGTCCTGTCCAAGGCATCTCAGAGCATATGCTAACTTAAAATTGTTTTCATGGGTACCAGTGTCAGTTTTTTTGGAGGAGGAAAATGAAAATTCATAGCCACACGAATTACAAATTAATTTAAAATCACAAGCTATTCCCACTCTACTTTCTTCAACAATTGTGCATTCTGTATTGTTACAGCTAAAATCCAGTGGAATCCATATCAACATCATTCATGCACCTGTACGGTTCTCTTGTCCCAAGTTCTGATGCTGAAGCTGAGAGCTTATGTTCTTCATTTCGAGCTGCTTCCTCTTTTTTGTTGATAAATCGATTTCCATGAAAACTTCATTTCCTAAACACAGTTTTTCCACCACCCATTATGCATAAATCTTGACTTCTGCGTAAAGGTTTGCTAATTCAACCTTCCACTTAATAATATGAGTTAGTATTGTCAAAACGTAAATAATCGACATGCAAGAATGTTTTCAGGCAAAGATATAGATGTCAGCCATCGATATAGATGTCAGTCAAAGGTATCGAAAGAAAATAGCGTTCACACTGACAAAAATTCCGCTGAAGCAAGCAGTTTCCCAAATGTTGGAAAAGGTGGGAGTGGCCACCAGTGCAGAGTTAATCAGTTTAACAATTTAAAGGCACTTTCAAAGCAGCTATCACGATAAAATTCACACACAAAATAGATTAAACTATGTAGATCAAGAAAATAATGTTTTTGAAAAATCGATTTTTTGGACCAAAATCCATTACATCCCTCTTCAATGCATATGTACCAGATCTTTACAAAAAACACATTATTCTTGGAATGATTTACCATAATCAAAGCTATAACAATATGTTACACAATGGTTCATGCCTTCATATAAGAGTACTCTCTCAGGTGTTAACTATTATCGTCAATAATTCACAAATTAAGCATGAAACACACTTGTTTTATAATTCCCAACATGTAGTTTTTATGGTAATGGAGCACTGAAAGTTTATCACAAACATGTCACCATTATCACTAAACATCACTTAATAACACATCAACTATATATGCTTTCAAGAGAGAATATGATAACCAAGACAGTAGACAATCACCACATGCAAATGTTTTATTTTTTTCGTATTAACGTTGTTAACACATTCTGGGATTTTCTTATGAATGTAATACAAGTATGTTCTGCAATATTCGATGTTATTTATATTCCATCTGATTTGGGAACGAAGGCTGACATAATTGTTTGGAGATTCCGAGTGTATGGTTAGGCAGGATCCTAAGAGGACAGCTTAAATTACTGTGAATGAAAGAACAGCAATAACATTCATATTCCTCCGTGTCACAAATATCTCGCTGTTTATTTACGAATATGTAGCGATTTCCGAATGTGTGGTTAGGCAGGAACCTGAGAGTACAGTTTCAAATGCTGTGACTAAATCGAGCTGCAATAAAATTCATAGTTTACCTTTACATAAATATTTGGCTCTTAATTTCTCAATATGATCGGCTGTCAACTTTGTGGCACGGAAAAATATGAATATTATTGCTCCTCGATTCACTCGCAGCAATTTAAGCTGTCCTGACCACTTACTCGGAAATCGCTAAATATTTATTTCATTCTTCGTTCTCAGATCAGACTGAATGCAAGTAACATCCAGTATTGCAGAACATACTTGTGTTACATTCATAAGGAAGTAACAGAACGTGTTAACAACACTAACATAAAAAAGTTGCATGTAAGTGGATGCGAACCAACGACTTCTGACTCCAGAAACATGACATTACTCATTATGCTAACACACAGACATAAACATTAATAGACTGGCAGTACCGTGTACAGTATCATCGGCGTTACTGAAGCTAGCCAGCACTTTAGCACAGCAATATGGCGTGTAAAAATCTGTTTATGTACTGATAAATCAGTCGCAATAAATGGGGATAAACGGATATAACTACGTTACCTTTGGAGTTTTGACAGAATGGTTATTATATGCGTCGTATTTGGTTCTAATTTCGCGTACAGCAGATGGGAGATACAAGGAAAGAAACATATCGCAATGCAAGAATAATTAGGTGCATCTTAGGCATTTTTGCTTTTGTGCTGTATGTAGTCCTAAATAATTACATTACAGTTTGTCTTATCTGAAATATTGACAATGATTAAATAGTTTATGTACATTTTAGGGGATTACATCAATCTAGCATTAATAGACGTTGGTTAACGATATGCTTTTAACCAGATTTGATCAACTTTGGCTTTTCTTCGAATAGTATGCTCCTTATGAAAGTGCTCCTATAAGTAGAACGTGCTATTTGTCCTTGAGAACAAGTGTCTTTATTCATTTAAGTGTTCTTATAAAAACTACCGTCTGCTTCAAATGCATGTATATGCAACTTGATGTCCTTCTCATAACACGATTCTGCAATGCATGATTCAACTAGTACACAAAAATTTAGTCAACTAAAGAACTTTATTAGACCACTTTGTAAAGGCTACAACGTCATTTGGTATCGGGAAATCTTGGTAGCATAATGCGCAAAATTGCTGCCGCCACCATCTTATCTCACCAAAATGTCTGGCTTCATTAACAGATGCATTTAAGCCAGTGTAGTAATGTACGTCTGTGATGCTGAACTCTGGTCTTGGTTATAATATTCTGTCTTGAAAGCTTGTATCATTGACACGTTATAAAGCGACATTTAGTGATAATGGTGTGTGTTTGTGATGAATTTTCAATGTTCCGTTACACTGAAACGACATACTGCAAATTATAAAACAAGTGTGTTTCATTCTTTATTTTTAAATTGTTGACGATAACAACTCACTCGTAAGAGGGGGCACTCTTATGCAAAGGCATTAACCATCGACAAAGCATTATGTGACATTTTATTATAGCAATAATTATAATAAATTATTCCAAGAATGATGTGTTTTGTAAATATCCCGTATACGCACATGAAATCTTTTGATAGGCCCGTATCGAATGTTACCGAAAGTTGATCATCAAGTCGTCGATATTGTATGTGACGTCAAAATGACGTCACGTTTGCGGGAATTTTAGGAAACGGCCATAACTCTGAAAGAAATTCAGCGATATTCCAGAAAATTCGGAAGAATACATGGTGTCATGTTTACAAAAGGTTTATTCTTATGGTGAACACAGTAAAGCATTTAGGTTACCGGAGGTCAACAGTAACGCTAGGCACCCTGTGAACTGCATATCCTTTGGATAGCTGTCCCAGAAGAGAAGTTTCACTTCGAAGAATTAACTGGTAACTCCGTCCACCACCTAGACACTTTTGTAAGACGTCACAGTAGAAGATAGTCGCAAAAAGGCATATCGTAGCAGGTATAGCAAGCTTGATACTTGCCCCTAAGAACCACAATGTGAGTGTGTGAAGTACAGATACATCCCTACCTACTAAGTCGGAGAGGGGAAGGAATCAGAATGTTGTCAGAGGTGCAGAGACATTCGTCAGATTGTCTGAACCATGTCAAGTGCGCCGGCTGGTGTAGCCGATCGGTTCTAGGCGCTTCAGTCTGGGACCGCGCGACCGCTACGGTCGTAGGTTCGAATCCTGCCTCGGGCATGGATGTGTGTGATGTCCTTGGGTTAGTTAGGTTTAAGTAGTTCTAAGTTCTAGGGGACTTACGACCTCAGATGTTGAGTCCCATAGTGCTGAGAGCCATTTGAACCATGTCAAGTGCCGCACCACCACAATCCTTTAAAAACCCATGTTTTTGTTTTCACACAGAGTTCACAGTAAGATGATTGGGATGCCAACTGTCTCATTCATTGCCAGCCTCAGCAAGCTCTAAAAAAAATCGGTTTTTCTCACTTGGATTGCTGCTCTCAAAGTCTGTACTTAAAATACTGCCAGTTTTCACTGCTTCTATCAGTGTTCACTCCACAGGCTCAGACAGCGACTTCCGTTGTGCAACCAAAAGGACAGAACAAAGAAACAGAGATCCATAGATTGATGCCAGACGAGGAAAGATGTGGCCAGGGCAGTCCTGTTTACACGATTTCACGAGAAGCGGTCATGGGAATGGTTGGTCGACAACGTAATGTATGCAAGAATTGTAGAACATCTTAACAGCCACAACATACTCAACAGAAACCAGTTTGGTTTCCAAAAAGGTAGATCAACTGAGCAGGCTATTTTTTCTCTCACTAATGAAATTTTAGAGTCAATAAATAATAAAATGTCACCTATTGGAATTTTTTGTGACTTGTCTAAGGCCTTTGACTGTGTGGACCACAACATTCTCTTACATAAGGCTAATTTTTATGGCTTGCGAGGTAGCATTGGTAGATGGATAGAATCATATCTGCAAAACAGAAAACAGAAGGTGATAATTAATGGTGCCAATGATAGTCCCATTTCCTCTGATTGGGGCACATTAAAGTGTGGTGTGCCTCAGGGGTCCATCCTAGGACCTTTGCTTTTCCTTATCTTCATCAATGATCTCCCACTTTGCACAGACACCGAGTGTAAATTTACTCTTTTTGCCGATGACACCACTATTCTGCTTGAAAGTCGAACTAACAGTGACCTAGAAAATAAATGTAATGCTGTACTCGTTGACATCCTACACTGGTTTAAGTGCAACGGACTAACTCTAAACATTCAGAAAACTCAGTATATGCAATTTCACACATCTCAACAAGAAAATGAAGTATGCCACTTAAACTGTGGTAACCAAAATATACTACACTGTGAATCATCTAAGTTCTTGGGCATTCTAATTGATGGCAAGCTGAACTGGTCTGAGCATATCTTAGACCTACATAGAAGGCTCAGTGTGGCAACTTATGCTCTGCGTGTAATCACCCCCATTGGTGATGAGGACGCTACTAAAGCTGCCTACTTTGGTTATTTTCATTCTATCATGTCGTATGGCATAATATTTTGGGGCAACAAGCCTTTAGCCAAAAAAATATTTACTGCACAGAAGAGAGCTGTTAGAATCATGAGTGGTGTTCATCCAAGATATTCTTGCAGAAGTCTGTTTCATAAGTTACAAATATTAACACTTACCTCTCAATTCATATTTTCTTTGATGATTTTTGTTTCTAACAACCTATCTCTTTTTAAAACTAATAGTGAATGTCATGATCATAATACTAGGTCTAAAAATGATCTACACAGGGATCTGAAACATCTTGTTCAGAAAGGTGTTCATTATTCAGCCACAAAAATTTTCAACTCCCTTCCATCAGGTATTAAAGATCACATTAATGTTTTACCTACTTTTAAATGTAAATTGAGAGAATACCTAATGGTAAATTCCTTCTATTCTCTTGATGAGTATCTACAGATAAAGCAATGATTTTTTATACTGATAAAAATTTGTTTGCTATAGATCACATTAACTGTTTAATTTGGAAAATGTACTATATTTCCTTTTTAGGTATTGTTTTATATTACTTGAGCTATACCTTTGATTTGATTTTAACCTACAAACTTATTCATAATCTTATGGTACATTTTTGTCATTTTATATATGTGTATTATTTGTTTAATTTGGAAAATGTACTATATTTCCTTTTTAGGTATTGTTTTATATTACTTGAGCTATACCTTTGATTTGATTTTAACCTACAAACTTATTCATAATCTTATGGTACATTTTTGTCATTTTATATATGTGTATTATATCTGTTGTATGTAATCATGACTCATTCCACATCCTTGTGATTTATCACAATACGGATTAATTGAATACGAGAAAAAAAGAAAAGAAAAAGTAATTGAGCGGTGGCAGCAGCAGCTTCAGTGGGAAGCGAGCAGCTGGCAGTGGGTAATAGGCTGGCACAGCCTACACCTTAATGTAGTGCATTGTATAGCTTTCAGTGGTGGGGCTGTCTTGACTCAAGTCGCCTGAAACTGCAACATGGCAGAGGTTTGTGTGCAATCTGATGGAAAATTATATAAAATCCTAGAATAAAAGAACTGTAAGTCAATCTTCACGGCAATTTTACTGCAAGAAGTCCCATATTTTGTTTTGGGAACTTGCGAGGCACACGGTAATGCAAAAATACTTAGCAAACGCACGATCTCAGACACCAATGCCATTGTTCACATGCCAGACAATATGTGAGGAAATATTTTTTTGCCTTAATGCTTTGAAATGGTGTTACTTACCTGATCCGTATTCTCATATTCACTCGTAAAAGCATAATACTTATAGAATGCAGTATTTCTGTGAAAATTATAAGCAGAGAAACAAAAGAAAAGCATGATTACAGTCGCCTTATGTTGAATTGGGAAAGATATCTAAAGTCGACAGAGAAAGTAAAAATGAGTTTGTAAAATTGAATTTGATTGCCTACAGAGTACATAAAGCCCGTTAAAATTGCTTCTTAACAATGCAGCACAGATTTAGCTTGTTCAGTATGACGTACCTGTGAAGCCAGGTCAAGTACAGACCTTAAGGAAGTAAAAAGATTAAAGGTATTACAAGCCCAGTCATTAGATTAGATTAGATTAGTTTTTCATCCCATAGATCCATGTTGAGGAGATCTATGTGGATGTGGACCATGTCAATTTTTTTTAAGTTGAAGTAACAACACTAAAAGTATGAATATATACAGCACATCATTTGTTTCTATTAAAAGATTCGTCAATGGAGTAGAAGGAGTTGGCCACTAGTAAGTCTTTCAGGCTCCTTTTAAACTGATCTTTATTTGCAACTAATTTTTTTATGTTTGCTGGCAAATTATTGAAGATGAGTGTTCCTGAGTAGTGGACCCCTTTTTGAACTAAAGTAAGTGCTTCTAAGTACTTGTGCAGATCATTTTTGTTCCTGGTATTGTATGTATGAACTGAGCTGTTTGTTGGAAAAAAGAGATATATTATTTAGGACAAATTTCATTAAGGAGTAAATATACTGAGAGGCAGTAGTTAGTATACCCAGTTCTTTGTAGAGGTTTCTACAGGACGTCCGTGAATTTACTCCACAAATAATGTATGGGACAAGTTTCAGAACTTGGGATAGAAACTGATTATGCCAAGGGAATCCTGTCGATCGGGGTAGGCCCATTAAATTGTGTACGGAGATAGAAGCACAAGGTGCAAGTACACAGGGGCAGGGACTTACCAAACCACAAACAGATTTTGAAACTGCAAGACGTGAATACAGTAGAGTTCACAGTTTTGGGTAATTCAGAGAAACCAGTTAACCAAATTACACCGAAAAAAATTACCCGTAAATGGACGTGTCACCGACAGGAAACGGACGTTATGGAAGCTAAGGCAGGCCACAGGGTTAGAATAAAGGTAGGTTCTCGTCAGGAGAGGATAAAAGATTGCAGATACTAGCCTGAGAGAAGGCACTGTTGAAAAACAGGAGTTGCAGGAAGGCGTGTACCTACCAGATAAACTGGTGAGAGTACGAAAAAGCTCTCGTTTCGTTAGTGTGTTAAATACATATGAGGAAATGGTTTCTATTGAGATGCCTCATGTTAAGGTCAAAGAAGTTTCGCCATTTAATCCAATTCCAAAGCAGATTGAGCAGAAGATAGACAAGGTGTCGATTGAATAAAAAATCGAGCCAGATCGTTTAAAATGGCATAGAAAAACTGTCCGTAATAGAGATGTGTTCTGGGTTTACCGATATCTCTCATTTGCCAGGGAATAAGCAGAGGGAAGAGTAATTTGCTCTCGCACTTAAGGAAGCATTACAACAGGAGATAAATCAGTACCTTCAACAAGCACCGGGAATTTCCAGTTAATTGCATTTCCCACAAAGATAGATGCCTCTGGCAAAAATAAATGGAGAGTGCTGGCTAATTACAGAAAACTAAATGTTGTTGCCATCAACACAGTCCTCCCACTCCCATGTACTGATGAAATTTTGGACAGATTAGCAAGGCAAAAATTTTTTCAGCACTTGGTTTGGTTAAGGGATACTATTAGATATTATTAAATGAAAAAAACTGAGAATTTACAGCTTTTAGTACACAGTATGCTCATGATATGTATGAAAGAATGAAATGGGACTCCATTCTGCACCCTCCACATTCCAAAAACTGATGAATTTGGATCTAATGGGTTTACAGGGTGATAAAATGTTTGTTTATTTATTTAGACAGTGTAGTAATTTTTGGTCCATCTCTGGAAAAACACAATCCTTGCTTGGCCGAGGTTTTTGAAAGACTTGAGGCAACACAATTTTAAGTTATTTTAAGTTACACATGGATAAATATGAATTTTTAAGGAAAGAGATCTCACATCTGGGACTTGTGTTAACTGAGGATGATGGGTTAATGCCAGATCGAAACAAGTTAAAAGCAATGGCGGCCATACCTGGAAGCAAGGGTGGGTGGAGGGGTGGGGAGGCGAGGGGGTTCTAGGATGGAGATGTCACCCCCCCACCGCCACAGCTCTCGGAGAAAGGAAAAATATATTGGAGTCAAGTGATTTAAAAGTTGGTATTACGCAGTTTTATAAGAGGGCCATTACTGCAACTTTTTATGGGTGTGCAAAGTTGCCATTCAACGTCAGAATTATGAAAAACACTCCATACTCCCAAGACTTGCCTCTCCCCCCCCCCCCCCATATAAACCATCATATGGATTCTCTTTTCCCAGCCCAATACAATAAAATCATTAAAAAGTGTCCTCGGGTTAGTTGGGGGCTATAGGTGCTTCCTAAGTGACTTCAGTAAAGTGAAAAAATTGCTACATGCATTGCTGAAGGAAAGATTTGAGTATGAATGGGACACCAAGCAAGAAGATGTGTTTCAAGTGCTAAAATAGAAGCTACTCAATCCCACTGCATTGCAGCATCCAGATTTTTCAAAAAAGTTTTTAATCGTGACTGATGTGAGCCAGGATGCTATTGGCACAGTTCTTAGCGAGGGGAGGTAGGTAAATAATTTTCAGTTTCATATGATTCCAGGCACAGCAAAATGATAGCACCATTGAGAGTTATTGGCAGTAGTTTGGGTGGTCAAACTTTTCAGACCATATATGTTTGATCGTAAGTTTACCATTTGTACAGATCATAAAACAGTGCAGTGGGTCGGAAATATTAGCAATCTGTCCTCATGTTCAATGATTTTCAGATTGAAACTGTATACGAAAAGGGCAAGAACAACTGTGTAGCGGATGCGTTATCGAGAATAAGGAAAGTACAGTCAGCTTATACTGAGACTGGAGCAAATGGAAATAAGGAAGGGGTGGTAGTCAAGAAAGATGAACAGCAAGAGATAACTGCTGAACAAAAGGCGGAAATTTTACGGGAATTCCATGACAGACCCATACGTGGTCATCAAAAGATCGTGAGAACTTATGATCAAATCAGGAAATACCAAACATGGTCAGGTATGAAGGAGGATATTGAGGAATACCATGTTTTATGGACTATAAGACGCACTTTTTTCTTCGAAAAATTGCCTACAGAATTCACATACATCTTATACTTGAAATTAATATAAAAATGTCCAGTGTTTGCTTTAAAATTCCCACCAGTCTTAAAAATGGCGAAATATTTGATGCCGCAGGAAATCTATCTCTACCTGGCAACATTGGATTCAACTGACAGCAGCAGTGTACCAATGTGACGAACATGAGTTGTGGGGATTCAAAGGCTTAAGCTTGCTAAAACTATCTCCCTCCTGCTCCACCATCAGTTAAACCCAGAACTCGATACATCACTGTAGTCTACACAGCCAGTGAACTAATATTGAAAGTGATTTGTGTTATCAGTAACAGTACAATATTTTTGTTAGTAGCTAGTATCATAGTGGAAAAATTAAATGGTATTCATATGATGCGGGCTATAAATTGAAAGTAATAGCATATGCAGAACAACATGGAAACAGAGCAGTTGAGTGGCATTTTGCTCACCATCAACGGAGAAAACCATTTGCAATTGGCAGCCTGGAAAAAAAAGGGGGGGGGGAGACTAAATGTGCAGATAAGAGGACTGAATGCAAAATGGGCAAAACTGGAAGATGGATTATTGCAGTGGAGTTAAGGACACCATCGAAATGGTACTGGAATTAATACAAAAAAGATTCAATACACGCTTGGAAGCTAGTCCTACAGTGGACTTAGCATGCAAACCAAAACCAAAAATATGCCAGAAAAATGCCACAAGAGTGTGAAGAGAAAATATTTTCTTTCCTTGGCTTTGTTATTCAACATCAAAAGAAAACCAGTGTGGAACTAAGCCAAATAGCGAATATGGATGAAACTCTTCTGACAGTTGATAAGCCGAGTAACACAACTGTTGCCATGAAAGGTGCTAAAACTGTAACTATTAAAACAAGTGGACATGACAAAATGCACTGCACTGTTGTCCTTTCATGTTGTGCTGGCGGTACTAAACTTAATCCAATGATCACTTTCAAGTGCAAAATAATGCTAAAAACTTCTGAAGTACTGCCAGGTATTGTTGTTCACATACATGGAAAGGTTCGGACGGACGAGGCTGGTATGAAATTGCGGATTATCACAGTGTGAAAGAGATGGAACGGTGCTTTATTGAAGAAGAGTTCTCTTCTTGTGTTAGAGCAGTTTAGCAGTCATTTGAAAAATTCTGTGAAAGAGAAGTCGAGAAAGGGAAATACATAGCTTTCTATTATTCCAGGAGCACTTACTTCGCAATTGCAATCTCTTGATGTGTCGATAAATAAACCACTTAAAGTGTATATGAGAGAGGAATGGAATAAATAGATGAAACCCAACAAGAGTTCACATCGAAGGGAGCTTTAAAGCAACCTACAATCAAATAAGTGTTTCAGTGGATAAAGCAGTCTTGTTGTAGAGTGAGAGAAGACATTATTGTTAAATCTTTCAGGAAGTGTGGCACAAGTGATGCTCTCAATGGCAGTGAAGACCATCTTATATATGAAGAGGACAATGATGATGATGAAGAGGAAGAAGAAGAAGCAAGTTCAGATGATGATTTTCGTGGATTTTAAAGGTCAGTTCGGTTTCATAAACTCTAACAATAAAAATGTTATTTAAAAAAAGCTGCTCCAAAACTAGGGTGTCTTAGAGCCCGTAAAATGTGTTATATCAGAAAATGTATTAGCTGTCAAAAAAAAGAAGAAAATATAAAATAAGACAAAAATACAATTGGATGTAACACCGACACCAGGTGCAGTGTTTGATAGGTGTGATGTGGAAACATCATGTCCCGTGACAGTAACAAACAGAAATAATAAATATATACTAACATTCCAGGATGCTTTAATGAGTTCATTGTAGCAGAACCGATACAAAAGCAGGACAAAGATACAGTGGCTCATGTCCTGGTGGAAAGAATAATTCTAAAATCTGGGATACTCTCAAGTAATCCTCAGTGACAATGGTAGCACTTTTTTGAGTGACACACTAAAGAGTGGGTGCAGATTGTTAATAACTGACAGGGTGCAGACCACCTGTTACCATCCCCAATCGAATGGAGGATTGGAAAGATCACACCAAACCATAATAGAATTCCTGTGATAATATATCAAATAGTGTTCGATCTAACTGGGACGGCTGACTTCCATTCACAGTATTTGTGCACAATACCACACCCCATGGTGTCACAAGTCATACACCACACGAGTTATTTTTTGGTATTGCATGTAATATACAAGGTACATTGCAAAGAATCCTGCAGGGGTTACTTATAATTACAATGATAATGTACACAAATTAGAGGAGAAAATTAGGCAGATTCACCAATGTGCCACAGGATTATAATAAACAGTGTAAAGACAAGAACAAAGAGTACTGTGATAGAGACCAGAATCTAAAAGATTTTAAAAGAGGTATCAATTTCTATTGTACAAGGAAAGTATTAGAAGAGGCAGAAGTTGTCAAGTAGGAATGCAGTGGTGTGGGACAAAGGGCCCAAATGTGGTCATTCATTTAAAGAGAAACAAATTTTTAACAGTGCATGCCAAGAGGTTAAAAGAGTTCTACTGACACAGAACTTTTTCTTGAATTTCAGATGAGGAAAGTGACGGGAATGTTGAACCTGGTATGCTGTATTGCAACAATGTACACACTTGGATAATTTCAAGATTTTAGCACAGAGAAGTTTCCTTCAGCACTGGGTTTATATGATGATAATACTGGCAAGGTAAAAATCTACAGTATGACGTGGAAAACTGTTAGCTATATATATCTGGGAGAACTTCACAGAAAAACTGATGACACAAAGACTTGTAAACAGAAGTTAACAGTGCTTGGGAATAACTGATCAAGAGTGTACAGCTGTAGTGGCATGTCGTAGAGATCCAGTTAATTGGACAATTAACAAGACATGACACATGTAAGAAACGAGGTGTTTAAATTTTGTGGGTGAACCTAACATAACTAATGCACTGCAAACACTTCAATACTTGCATTTAATTCGAGACAATATTCAAGGCAAGAAGTTTCCAATTGCTCTCATGGAACAGAGCGGATACCAGTTGGTATCAATCATTGATGTTGAAGTATTTCCATCTGGCCATATAAGCTGTGTATTGAATCTCTATTTATTAGAAAATGAGCGATTTAATTCGTACAGAGTATTACCCTTACCTTCTGAAGTTGGTGGAAATCAAAGTTTATTTATGTCCATACAACCAGAGAAAGAATATTTGTTAATTGATGAATACAAGCAGTACTATGGGAAACTGAGTAACAAACAACTGTTGTATAAAGAAATAAATTCTGTTCTCAAAATTTCTAAGCAAAAGTTTGTTTTACTGTCCACATATGATCACGAAACCTGAGAAGCTAGGAGGTTGCAATCCGTAATGGTAATTCCCAAGCATAGTATTAAGAAGTTTGCGACACTAAAGGATACGTTTGGCCTCCACTAAGTCAGGACCAATGGTTACTCATTGCTCCAAACAGGGAAGACTTGACAATTCTGTGTAACGACAAGAAGCCAACAGACATACTGGTCAAAGATACAGGGAAACTAACATTTTATGGGAAATGTATAGAGTATGGAGCAAAGGTGTTCATATAGCCTTAATGAATAATAAGAATTAATGTGACCACTGGGCACAGTGCCAGCTTTACACATGGAGACTGAGTGCCGTATTATAAAGCAGGAAAAGAGAAACATTTCTGAGTTATGGTTAGACCTGCCATTGGAACATGTAATACAACATTTATATGACTTTAAAGTAGCAGGTCATAAAACAGCAGAAATAGAAGAGGAAATAGCTTTCCAAGAGCAGCACAGATTTTCAGAAATACCTTGGTATCATTAATTGTTCTCATCCTACTTAAGAGTTGTAATACTTACCCATTATGTTTATATGTTGTTTGTGCAAATACTGCAGTGTTTCAGAGATTGTTTTAAGGACATGTGGAAGGCATGGGTGGTGATTGTTGTGGCAGAGTGTGTGTGAGGACGACTGTAGTAAACATATGTGAGGGTCCAAGATGCCACGCATTCGTAGTACACAGCCTCTTTGGTCAAGGAGAGGAAATAGTGAAGAGTGAGATGAAAGCTCCATTATGTTTGAACACAATTAAGAACGAGCCTCGTTACCTATTCCAGCTCCACACAGAGATCAATGATAACACAAGAAACTGCAAAAGTCCCTTAGTATGTTGGAAATCGTGTGAATCACATAAGGAAAATGTGAACAAGGATCTTGTGTGTTCATTTTCAGATTTATTATTGTAATTATGATATGTAATGTTCTGTATTGGCGTGTTTATGTACATGCAACGTGAAGAAAAATAAATACTGATTTGTTTATGTAACATGGAAAAAAGGAGCGGCAAAAATATTTTATCTTTGTTGTATGTACCTGTAAAGTGAAAAACAAATGTACCTGTAAAGTGAAAAACAAATCAATGTTTATACTGATGTTTCTATGTATCTGTACAGTACAGTGAAAAATGAACCAAGGAATTACATTTATGGTTCTATGCATATCTATCTGTGTGTATATAACTACAGTTAAAAATGAAACAATGTTTTATATCAATGTTTACCAGTGTGCAAAAATGAAGTGAAAACTTAACTTTACAAAATGCAAAATGTAAAAACAACAAAATTGATTAACCAAGAATGAATATTATGTCACTTTTAGAACTATGATACTTTTACCACAACAGAACTCAGATTACACAACTGTTGCCAAGTGACTGCCAACAAATTTTTCCCATTGGGGAGATATCATATATTGACGATGTAAATACTTGTATATTGTTAAGCTAGAGGCTGTTGGAAACTAACAAGGGCCCTTCATAATAGGGGATCAGAGACATAGAGGAAGTGGTGAGTTGCAGACTGGCACAACGAGAAACACTGCTAATATATTAAGCTTTCAGACAAGGTGGTCCTTTTGAAATAGAAAACATACACATTCATACATGCATAATGCACAGGCACACTCAGGCTCTGGGTGCTGGAGGCTGTAGCTCCGTGTGTGTGTGTTCTATTTTGATGAAACACCTTGTCTGAAAACTTAATATTTTTGCAGTGTTTTTCGTTGTGCTGGTTTGTGACTCATAACATCCTCTTTATGGCGAGTATGAACCTATCCTTTTCAGATTGCTTTTCTTCTATCCTGGACTTTTGTAATTGCTTAGCTGAGTGGTAATGTGTTTGTCTCCCGTGCAATGGGCACAGGTTCAATTCCTGGCTAAGTTGGAGATTTTCTCTGCTCGTGTTGTTTTGTCCTCCTCATCAGCACGCAAGTTGCTCAGTGTCGGTTGAAATAAGACTCGCATTTGGTGGCCGAACTTCCCCAAATGGAGCCTCCCGGGCAACAATGCCATACAGTCATTTCATATAATTTGAAATACTACTTTGGATAGTTATCTCTGTTGTTAATCCATGACTTAAGCACTCAGGTAGTGTCCTTTGTCTACTTGAGGCAGTCAATCTGTACAGAGTTACTGCAAACGTTTCTAAATTCTCTTCACAAATTCTGTATATTTTACATGTAAACAACATACTGCATGGCATTCATGAAGGTCACAAAGGTTAGTTCAAAGGAACAGTAAATATCTATACTTCTCCAGTTTCTAACTAGATAATTTACGTGGTGCTTGTGACATTTCCATAAAAACAATGCCTCATCCTATTGTCTAGCATGTAGAAATCATTCTATCAAAATGTCACAGACACCTTGAGAATGGATACGGTTGGAAATCTTAGTAGCTCCTACAATAGCACCACATCATGACAACCTGCACAGAGAATGTCAACAACTGCCATTATACACTATCTGTAAAACATTGTGAAGTACATGAAAGGATTTAATTGTATAAATGTGAAGCTGTGCAACAAGTAACTCGAAATAAATTACAGTGTAAGCCATGTGAGACTTTTTCTGGAAATCACATTGCATACATGTTTGATGCTAATCATAATCGAACACACTTTAACTAAAGCTTTTGTTCTTTTATTCAGCAGCCTAATTAACAAAAATATAAAAACTAATTTCCCTTGTACAGGAAAAAATGCTTCATTTAATACTCACTTTATTCAGTTTAAAATTACATTAAACAATAATAAAATAGCAGAGAGTTAAACATTACATTTATTCAAATGTATGTCAGTAAATATATTTAAAACATCTCTCTTTCTGTCACACACACACACACACACACACACACACACACACAAACACACACAATATAATTCCACTGTAGACATGTTCGTCCCACATAATAAATCTTTTGAACTGTAAATACTTTTCACAATTACAATTATTTGGATGCTCCCACAATTATCTACAAGGAACTGGGGTATGGCAGTGGACACAAACGCGTCGTGTGACACGCAATTACAAATAATTAGTCATTTTACTCCTGCCAAAATAAATTGGGATAATTTTGACTTGCAATCAAAGGTACACAGTCACTTTGAGCACTAATAAAGAATAAATTCAAACACTCATCGTAGACTATTCTTCCACAGCACATTGTTTCATGCTGACTCGGGGAGAAATACAGATTACCAAGACAATGTACAATATCTTGTATGAAGCAGATATATACATCACTACTATACTTGTTAAAGTCAATGTAGAGAAACACATACACATCTGAAATTAAGAAAAGGTAAAAGAAAAAAAGATGGTCAGTGGATACATCAGTTTCACACTTGTATCTACAATTTCAATAAATGCACACCCAGTAGTCTGGAAATTTGTAACTACATGGTTTTGAACACCATCAATGCGTGATACAGCATGCTTCCACATAATTAACAAATTATAAAACAAAGACAAAAAGCATTACTTTAAACATATGCTCGAATAGATGCATTCAGCCGGCATAAAGATTTCCTAATATTTTACACCTTAGTCCAACAAACTAAATACTTCATCATGCACCCAGTATATATGCAATCCTTAGTGATATAATCAGTGCAGAGTATTTGCCACTTATGTGTGCTCTTATTAATCATTCTAGCCAACAGAGATTACAGCTTTTAGCATATCGTGATCACAAACTGCATTCGATGTTCCTCTATAGTCTGTCCAACTCTAACACCTATCTCTGTCTCACAAGCCAATACTGGTCTATTACTGCAGGGAAGGAATTTGTCCCTGGTGATCCCTCCAAAGCTTTCAGGTAAATTTACAGAGCTATCAGAAACAAATATTGTGATGTGTCCACAATGTATTTTCATTCTGAAGCGGAATGTGGGCTGTTTTGAATCTTCCTAACACTTTCAAACTGTGTACCACGACAGCACTCAAACCCAGAACCACTGTCTTCTAAGACAAATGCTCTACTGGCTACGCAATCCACATGGGTAATGAATCATGCCTCCATAGTCGTCAGTAAATCTGCATAGAGAATGCAATGGTTCCAGGTTCAAATCCCCTCCAGCACAAAGTCACTATACACTTCCGTACTGGATATGTATTCCGCTGCAGAGTTCTGGACTTATTTCGCAACTGAGCAGTTAAGAAATCTTACGCACTCCATAGCACTTAGGCTACAGTCGTTTCTTGCGTGTCATAAAAATAATAAAGTCCCAAAAACCAGGTTTTACAAACAAAGTAAATATCAAAAGTCATACAGTTTATGATGTATAACATATACATTATTGATACAATATAAAAGTACACTTGCACAATTTGAAAATGTTGATATTATACCACTTCAACAGTAACTGCATACATTATTGATACAATATAAAAGTACACTTGCACAATATGAATATATTGGTATTATACCAGTTCAACAGTAACTGCATAAAATAAATGTAAGTAAGTAAAAGATTAAATGCCACTATAAAACTTTCGAAACTGAGAAGAGTATTTTAGTCATGTTACATTAGTTCTTATGGAAAAGTCTTATCAAGAGAGCCAAATCCAAACAAGATTATCAACTCAACAAGACGGTATCTTTTGGACCTAATAATACAGTGCCATGTGGTGTAAGGAAGGATGACCATGGCTTAAAGTCCAGCTATCAGTGATATTAATAGAGGCAAAGCATGATCTTTGACAGGGCAAATATGGGGAATGATATTGGCCAAAACTTTTCCAAATGTACCATCCAAGCATTTGCCATAAGCAATTTAGGAAAACAACAGAACACCTAAATATGAATGGCCATAACAGGGTTTGAAACTAACTACTCCCAAACACAAGTCAACTGCCTTCACCCAACCAGCTTGTTCAGTGTTTCATGCAAATGTGTCCTATAGGTTCAAAGTAAAATGTGTGGAAGCACCTTTACCAGTGTTGTATTATAATGCAAATATTAAACATCAAGTAAGCAAAAGTGAACTAAATGAAAACAAATGAGGAGCCTTAACAAATGACATTATGCTGCTGAGCCAAAACAAAGACAAACTGAGATTTTCGTGTCTTCTGGATCAAGGCCATAATGAGTTTTCACAAGTAGATTTAAGTTACAAATCAGAAATTTAGGTTCCTGGGAGGTTGGCTAACCACATGTAATGAACTGGACCTAAGGTATAATGTGGAGATATATGTTTCATCAAGCTGCAAAATAGGCTGAGATAATGTATGCCACACAGAGTACAACCTATGATACAATCCTTCGCTCATTTGTTCTGAAACCTGGGTAGCTAAGAAGACTGAATAGTGGTGCAGCAAATCTTTGAACCTGTCAAAGACGGAGGACAAAGAACACAGTGAACAAAGAAGTATGTCATGTGAAGGGGGAGGGATAACATATTGCAAACATCATGGGAAGCAAGCAGATCTGGTTGCAGGTCATGTGACAAGGAGTAATTCCCACACCGAGAGGAGGAGAAAAATCATGGGAAACTTGTGTCACTGGTATATTAGGTGGGGAAGGAAAATGACCTAACTGAGGTGAGCATTTCAACACCCTGGGAGAAGATAGGTTTATATTGGAGGAGCCAGAGGCAGCTTCTGAAGGCTGTACGGGCCAATAACAGCTGGATGATAGATGCAAAGATAGACAGACGGAGGGGTCACAGATAACAGTCTGTGGGGAAAAAACCCAGTTTTGCTAATTATAGCTGCGCAACATGAATCTTTTTTCTTCCAAGCCAGATTTCTTCACATTTATAAGTTTATTACATGATATGGGTCTCAAGGACTAGGTCTCTAGGTATGTTAAACTTACTGCGGTGCACAAATTAAGTCAAAAAATCTTACATGGTGAGATGAACCAGAAATAGTTCCTTTGAGAGTTTTCAGCATATGGTAATTTATATTTGTGACAATGACTTATTGTCTCTTCTGTACTGGCACCCCTAGGAGCAGAGCTGTGTAGGTCCCAACAACTGTTATATGCTATGAATCCAATGTGAATACGGCTGTTACTAAGAACCAGAAGCAGCAACTCCTTATTTAATATAAAATGTCCTAATACTGGATACAGATAGCTAGTCGTTAACCAAAAAGGTGATGGCACATGGTATCCATGAAGATCTTTGCTTCTATGACTAGTTTGTTTAACAATGCTCAATATGTGGTTGAAATGTTAAATACAATGCCACACAGTTTCACTGTGAAATGACTCGAGTCAAACTGTATATTATTAAATTAAGAAAAGTACTACTGCTATATCCATAACACACAGGTGTCACTCAGAAAATCTATACTTCAAAATACGAATGAATACAGTCAACAGTGCTGTTACAATATGCTGCCTGCCACGTACCTAACACGTATTACATAATATAGGTGCAGATGAAGTCACAACAATGATGCACGAAGTAATGTGCCCTTTTATAATTAATATACGCCACTGAATGCAAACAATGTTCAAATTGACTCAAATAAATATACTTTTCAAATGTAAAAGATATTTTATCACAAACATAGTTCAAGCAGACAGTAAGCCTTCTTGATTTTGCTCAAATAAATCAATATCCAATTATAAAACAATGTTCTTCCAAACATAATCTTAAACCATCATATGTATCAACAAATATGAACGCCTTACAGGTGTCTTAATTTACAAAAGAATTTTATATTCTTGTACTTGACACATTAGTGTAACAAGAATAATAGATGACAAAAATATTATTTTATATAGACATTCATATGTTTAAATATGTTTTACTACATCATTATGTCTGCTACCTTTGTTCTAAATACAGTATGACTTTTCATATGTGTATTTCACAAGTTTATATTAAAATCTTGAGTTTACTGTCCTGCAGCTGCCAGGATTTTTAAATAGATGCTGCTGTCCTTAGCACCATTTGGCAGTTTCTTTGAAAAGATTCTCTCTCGACCTTCAGAATCCATTAGGCTGAAAAATATTTTTTTATTAGAACTGTACATGTTGAGGCTAATTCAGCTGTGATCAACTGCATACTATCTGCAAAAGCAGAAACAATAAAAGCAAAGAAATTTCAAAACTAAAGTGATCATTCCAAACTAAAAAAAAGCATAAATTAGGGCCACATCTCAGAAAGGGCTGATACTGTTTTCTTCACCTCACTACAGATTAGTTAATAAAACTTATTTAGAATTACAAATGATTATTAATCCGTGTATGTCAAGTTGTTCCTGGCTAGTACAAGAAATGTAACACAAATTGTAAAAAAATCCAAACAATTCAATTGTCAATACAAACACACTTTATTGCTTTGAAACTATCTTCATCATTAAGAAGCACCATTCACAACCATGTAGTAATTGTTTATATGATAATTTGGTAAAGAAATATTGCAAAATGTTTCATTGTGACACATCCAAAACGAGTACTGTCTCTCAGACCTGGACGCCAGCCATTTGTAGCTGTGCAATGATCTATCAATTTTGTGCACATTTTACCAACTGACTCACAAAGTCCAACTTGCCACGAAGAGCTCTCCATTTCTTCCTAACTATTCAGGCAGAGTGGGGGTGGGAGGAGTGTGGGGGGCAGAAATCATTTCCTATTATGTTGGTTGAATGAACATGAAAAGGCAGTTTGGCTTCTCCAAGGATGCAGGCTGCTCTAAGCAGAGACTGCACTGCACTAATTATACAGGGTGTCTTAAAAGAAAGTTTATATTTGAACAGCTCTCTGCACATGTGCAACAAATTGGAGGAGAGTGGGGGTGTGTTCATCGCTTGCTTGGTCTTCACAAATTCAGTTGATATTGAGCATTTCTCAGGGGTGGACCACACGTTCTGTGAGCAAGCATTTTACAAAATCGGTGATTTGGCAACTGTAGCACAGAGGAAATTTTGCAGTGATTGTGGATTTGCATAATGTGTTCCCCTAATCCGCAAATGAATGTTTGAAGAGACCTGTTCAACACGAGCCAAAGCAAAATCCACACAATCAACGTCTTCAAGAATGGGCGAATCTCCGGAGTTCGTAATTCAGTCGGTTTGTGATGATCCTAACCTCTCCAGTCGTAAGCGTGCAAGTTCTTTAATTGTGTGTAGATCATTACTGCGCCCTTACAAAATCCAATTGGTACAAGAATTAAAACCTCAGGATGCAAGACAAAGGCTGCAGTTCATTAATGATGTGGCTGAGTGCCTTTCATTTAACATCTTGTTTTCTGATGAGGCTCATTTTCACATGAACGAGCATGTCAGTAAGCTAAATTGCCACTACTGGAGTGCAATGAATCATAAACAGAAGCATACAAAACTCCTTCATTCACCAAATGTTCCTGTATGGACTGCAATGTTGGCGTGAGGAATAATTGGCCTGTACTTTCTCGAGGACAAGAGCAGTCGTGCATTTACACTGCATTTGGTATGTTATGCGACGATGTCAAATGACTTTTTGGTGCCTGAACTGCAAAACTTTCCTGATTGTTACCAAAGAACATGGGTTTCAGCATGACGGACCCACTCCACACACGTCCAATGCGTCTATATGAGAGACCGTGAAATTTTTCCTGCTAACTTGATTTCTAGGAGGAGTGACATAAATTGGCCCCTACACTGTCCAGATTTGAGCCCCATGGACTTTTTTCTCATGGGGATCCATCAAATCTCAAGTGTATGTCAATAATCCTACTTCTCTGCAGCAATTGAAAGACAACATCTGTTGCGAAGTGACAGCCATCCCCGTGTCCACATGCCGAGTCATCATGCATAATTTTGTTTGTTGTTTAAATGAGTGCCATTGGCATGCTGGATTGCATTTAAATGACATTATTTTTAAGAAGCAAATTACTAAACTGTATATTTCAATAATAAAAAAGATTTTGTTGATGACTTCAACCTCTATTTTATTCTGACGCGTCAAATATAAACTTTGTTTTGAGACGCCCTACACTAGGCATCCTCCAATTATACAGGAAGACCTGAGAGGATGTATTGTGGGGTAAATGGGAAATTATTATACAACATGGATGCAGGGCTTATAAATTTACTTATCCAAGAACCACTAAAAAGTTATATATCTACAATATATTTGATTTATAGCTCAATTTTCAATATTCAGATATAAAATAATTCAATTTAATTTTTTTAAGGTTAATAAAAACGGGAGGAGGATGAAAGCCTGCCCCGATAACCTCTAAAATTGACAACTTACCCACAACAGTCTTTAGTTCACTCAGTGATGGAAAATTAGGGGACAAAATTTTGCAATCACAAATTTTCACACAGAACTAGGTAGAAGTGTCAGGAACAACGTACTAAAAATCCTGACCAGTTAGCTGTGAGTGTTGGGTTGGATCAGTGGGTCAACAAGGGGAGTTATAGTTGGAGGGGAGAGTGGGAAATTGAAAGGTCACTTTTTTTATGTTTTTCTGGTATAACTTGAAAACCGCAGCTCCTAGCAAAAGTGTTTCCCAGTACAAAATTAAACTACATTAAATTTCCTTCAAAAAATGTCCTATTCTTTTTTTTTTCTCTAGAATTAATAGCTTCTTTGCACAGTCGATGGAAAAAGATCACATATTGTTACCTTTAACTAAAATGGGTTAAATGCAAATATTAAACTTGTGTGCGATATCTAAGTGTAGTAGAGCCGTATTAATGGATAAATTGTGTTCCAGAGTGTGGAGAGGGGGAGATGTGAGGGATGGAAATGAAAGGCAAGGCAGATTGCTAGAGTGTATTCATGCACTTTCCTCCTCCATAGGACTGCAAATAAAAGTTCAGGGGATTTCTCACTCTTATACACCAAACTAAATCATAGGAGGCAACTATAGGTATTTCACAAAGCTATATGGACCCTCTAAAGCACACCTAATGAATCACTGGTGACAAAGTGCGCAGATATGCTGGGGGACTTTTGTACAAAATGCATTAATACCACATAGAACGCATATATGAATTACTAATAACACTAATGCAAGTAATGCACATGGACAGAATCTCTGTAAATCTCCGTACATTTTTCTAAAATTCTAGAGAGGAAATTGATTCTTAGTCATCTTGTACGGTAGCTGGAGGATTCTTCTGAGAAAGATGATGTTCTACAGTACGAGCACTACTTGCTTTTCAGTTTATGGGCAGGCTATACCTCCCCAGCATTTCCAGTCCCGTTCTCTTATGCGAATAGACAAAATGACTTCACTGAGCACGTGTTTATATAATCGAGTTATTATTAGTAAGTCATATCTGCTTTCCATATAGCATTAAAGCACTTGGTGGGGGGAAAAAAAGCAAGAAACCACAACAACAATATCTGCACATCTGCACACTGTGTCAGCAATGATTTAAAAGGCATGCTCGGAGGGGCTGTATAACTTTGTGAAATACGCTGTACTTTCTTCTTATGACCTAGCAGGGCAGATATAGTGGGGAATTGCCGTCTCAACCTTCAGTTTGCAGACCTGTGAAGGAGGGAACTTCATGAACGCAACCCGAAATTCTACCTTCCCATGTGCTTCTACCCCATACATCTCCACCCACACTGTTACACCCCAATAACGCAGTTTATCTCTCAACATGGTTCTGCCCCACTGAGAAGTGGTACACACATTTAATATTTCTAATTAATCCTTTTTGTTTAAGAATGAACAATAATTTCACTTTGCTGGAACAATATATTTAATTATTTGTAATTTTCTCCTCCCCTGAAACATGGAAACTATTGACCCTACAGAAAAAGTGAATAAGACCTTTTGTGTAGAAAATTTAATGTTGTACGGGAAATTTTTTGTTACCACCTGTGGCTTTTTATATTATTCGAAAGAAACATAAAAAAGTGACTTTTAAAGTCCTATCCCCACACCAATGCTTGTGATTTTTAGTATATTGTCCAGGACACTCCCTCCTAGCACTGAGCAAAAATTTGCTACTACATGATTTTACCCCAATAAAAAAATTAAATAAAATAAAAAAAAAAATAAAAAAAATATTACAGGGCAATATTATGGAAAGAACAGACTGCTACTCACCATATAGTGGAGATAACAAAAAGACAGGCATAACAAAAAAGACTCTCAAACAAGTTAACGTATCAGTCGAAAAGGCAACGCAACTGAAAAACAAAAGAAAACAAAGAAGAACAAAAATACTGCTTCAAGCAACAACAATTACAGACATAAGACTGTCTGTAATCCTCTTTGAGGATGTCCACATGGACACTGCTATCTGTCACCATGATGCAGTTGTAACAACAGTTACTAACAAAGTACAAAGAGCAACAAATCAAGAAGAATAATTTATATTTTTAGCAAATTAGATAAAATGGCAGTAGTGCTGTATCTCAATAAGTAACTCAAATCATTTAGCCCTGGAGAGGAGCACAAGGTTTAGGAACTATGGCTCAGGTTTAGGACAGTTGACTATGCACTTGATAAGAGAGGAGCCCTCCACAGTACACAGTAACTCTAAAGGAACTTGTTTGTAAAGAAACAGAAATTACTGTATAACAGGTGTAAAACAAAGTGCAGAGCTATGGTTAGAGTTACGAAGATGTTGAATCAAACACATTTGGCTATCAAGAGAGCAGTGGGTAGCCTTCAGTGACTACTGTAGCAGATTTTTATTGAATGATGTCTCTCAAAAAGCAGAGCTATTTTGGTTATATTACAGGCTGTTAGTAGTACCACAGTTAATGTCCATTCAGCCAAGGGCGAGACAGGGACTGAAAATGAAGATAGCAAAGAAAAAGCAGAAATGATTAAACCTATTTTCAAATGTTGCCTACAAAGGAAAGCCCAAGAGTATTGCCCCAGTTTAATTCTCACTGAAAAGATGAGTGATGTAGATATTAGTGTCAGTGGTTTTGAGAAACGGCTGAAGACACTGAAGTTAAAAAAAGCTGCAGGGTCTGATGGAATCCCTATCACAGAGCTATACTGAATTTCTGGCTGAATTAGTCCCTCTTCTAACTATAATCTATCATAGTCCCTCTTCTAACTATAATCTATCATAGATTCCTTGAAGAAAAAGCTGTGCCCAGTAGTTGGAAGAAAGCACAGATCATACCCATCTACTAGAAGGGCAGCAGAAGTGATCCAGAAAACTACCATTTAATATCCTTGACATCCATTTGTTGTAGAATCTTAGAACCTATTTTGAGCTCAAATATAATGAAGTATCATGAGCAGGATGCTGGTTGGCATGGGTTCTGAAAACATCAATCATGTGAAACCCACCGAGCACTTTCCTCACATAACATGCTGAAAGCAATGGATCAAGGCAGTCACGTAGATGCAGTATTTCTCAATTTCCAAAAATGGAGTGAGAGTCACTAACAGATTTACAAGTAACTTCGGCTGTGCCCCAGGGAAGTGATTGGGGCCCTTGCTGTTCATGTTGTATTCAATGACCTTGCAGACAATATTAATATTAACCTCAGACTTTTTGCAGATGACACAGTTATCTATATTGAAGTACTGTTGAAAGAAGCTGCATAAAAGTTCAGTCAGGTGTTGAGAAGATTTCAGAGTGGTACAGAGATTGCCAACTTACTGTAAATGTTCAAATATGTAAAACTCTGCAATTCATAAACTGAAAAAACTTCATATCATATGACTACAGTGTCTATGTTATAACTGGCCAATTCATACAAAAACCTGAGTGTAACACTTTATACGGAGATGAAATGGAACAATCATATATATTCAAGTGTAGGCAAATCAGGTGGCAGGCATCAGTTGATTTGTAGAATTCTAGAAAAATACAATAATTCTATATATTCAATAATTCTATATATTCTAATAATTCTGTATAGAGATTGCTTATGTATCGCTCATGCAACCTGTCCTAGAATATTGTTGAAGTATGAGAGACCTGTACCAAAAAGGACTAAAGGGAATATTAAACATAAAAAGAGAAGGGCAGCATGAATTGCCATGGATTCTCGAAGATAGACACGAACTATCCTGATAAATCCTATTTACAGAGTTTCAAGAATAAGCTTTAAATGACTTATCTTGAAATATAATACAACCTCTCAAATATTGTCCCGTAGGTTTCGTGAGAACACAATTAGATTAATTACAGTGCGTATAGAGGCATCAAACATAGAAATAGGTATAAAAATCAATGGGAATGTCATTGACAATATACACTATCCAGAATGAAATTTTCACTCTGCAGCAGAATGTGCACTGATATGAAACTTCCTGTCAGATTAAAACTGTGTGCCGGACTGAGACTTGAACTCGGGAACTTTGCCTTTTGCAGGCAAGTGCTCTACCATCTGAGCTACCCAAGCATTACTCATGACTGATCCTCACAGCTTTAATTCTGCCAGTATCTCATCTCCTTTAAAAACTTCACAGAAGCTCTCCTGCAGACTTTGCAGAACTAGCACTGGGTAGCTCTGATGCCAGAGAACTTGTCTGCGAAAGGCAAGGGTCCCGAGTTCGAGTCTTGGCCTGGCGCACAGTTTTAATTTGCCAGGAAGTTTAATACACACTATGTCGACACGCTAGTACTGGCAAAAAAAAAACACAGCTACAGACACCAATCCAAGAAATCCAGATCTGATGGATGAATTGTGCAAGCGCAATATGTGCACTTGGAGGAATGTGTTTCTATGGTCTACTTCATTAACTGCAGCTTTTGTTTCAACAATTGAGTGCATAGTATAATGATACTACGTAATGTGCTAATGCAGTTACTATTTATCATAAAGCCTCTTTCCTTACTACATTTTGCTGCATAACATAAAAGCACAGTAATCTGGATTTTAAGATTTATTTATGCTTAATTCTGTAGGAAAGATTTTGCACAATTACTTAAAGAGGGCATTTCTTTTAAGTTATGTGGTTCTTGGATTGATGATAAGTTCAATCAGACCTAGAAAATCAATAGCTGAACTGAACAAGCTAGAGCTGTATTTTTTAACATGAGATTCTTTTTTTACCAACCATAATATATCTTGCAGCTGAGACTCCAAATGATAAAATGTTTTGTAATCCCAGTACTTTTTTACGGAAAGAAGGCATGGCAACAATGAAGAAAGTGGAGACATTCAAAATGTGACTATGTTAACAAGTGTGAAAATATCCTGGACACGAAGCAGTTTTACTGCAAATTAATAACAATAAGGAATTGAGGAAAACAATCAAAACCATAAAACTACAACATACTTGGCCATATCATGAGAGAAGAAAGGTACAATACTCTCATAATGGAAGGAAAAGGCGTAAAGAAAAGATCGATAGGAAGACAATGAACACTGTGACTGCAGAATGTTAGATGTGATTCAGGTGTGTGCCCAACAACTGTTTAGATAAACATATTCAAGAACATTATTAGCTAGAATGACAACTAACCTTTGAAGAGGGACAGCAAATTACGAAGAAGAACAGAGGCATTTAAACATTCATTCTTCCTGTACCCCATATGTGAGTGGAAAAATAAGCAGCCCCAGTAAGTGGTAAAATGGGAGGTACCCTCTGTTGTGCACTTCACAGTGGTTTACAGAGTAGATGCAGATGACTTGTCTGCAGCCTTGCTACATGCTGGTATCCAAAATATGGGTGCCAAAACCTTACAGAGCATCACTGTAGTAGTGCTTACAACCAGCTTGGGCACTGCAACATTACCTACAGCATATGGCAAAATGTAGTACATACACTCCTGGAAATGGAAAAAAGAACACATTGACACCGGTGTGTCAGACCCACCATACTTGCTCCGGACACTGCGAGAGGGCTGTACAAGCAATGATCACACGCACGGCACAGCGGACACACCAGGAACCGCGGTGTTGGCCGTCGAATGGCGCTAGCTGCGCAGCATTTGTGCACCGCCGCCGTCAGTGTCAGCCAGTTTGCCGTGGCATACGGAGCTCCATCGCAGTCTTTAACACTGGTAGCATGCCGCGACAGCGTGGACGTGAACCGTATGAGCAGTTGACGGACTTTGAGCGAGGGCGTATAGTGGGCATGCGGGAGGCCGGGTGGACGTACCGCCGAATTGCTCAACACGTGGGGCGTGAGGTCTCCACAGTACATCGATGTTGTCGCCAGTGGTCGGCGGAAGGTGCACGTGCCCGTCGACCTGGGGCCGGACCGCAGCGACGCACGGATGCACGCCAAGACCGTAGGATCCTACGCAGTGCCGTAGGGGACCGCACCGCCACTTCCCAGCAAATTAGGGACACTGTTGCTCCTGGGGTATCGGCGAGGACCATTCGCAACCGTCTCCATGAAGCTGGGCTACGGTCCCGCACACCGTTAGGCCGTCTTCCGCTCACGCCCCAACATCGTGCAGCCCGCCTCCAGTGGTGTCGCGACAGGCGTGAATGGAAGGACGAATGGAGACGTGTCGTCTTCAGCGATGAGAGTCGCTTCTGCCTTGGTGCCAATGATGGTCGTATGCGTGTTTGGCGCCGTGCAGGTGAGCGCCACAATCAGGACTGCATACGACCGAGGCACACAGGGCCAACACCCGGCATCATGGTGTGGGGAGCGATCTCCTACACTGGCCGTACACCACTGGTGATCGTCGAGGGGACACTGAATAGTGCACGGTACATCCAAACCGTCATCGAACCCATCGTTCTACCATTCCTAGACCGGCAAGGAAACTTGCTGTTCCAACAGGACAATGCACGTCCGCATGTATCCCGTGCCACCCAACGTGCTCTAGAAGGTGTAAGTCAACTACCCTGGCCAGCAAGATCTCCGGATCTGTCCCCCATTGAGCATGTTTGGGACTGGATGAAGCGTCGTCTCACGCGGTCTGCACGTCCAGCACGAACGCTGGTCCAACTGAGGCGCCAGGTGGAAATGGCATGGCAAGCCGTTCCACAGGACTACATCCAGCATCTCTACGATCGTCTCCATGGGAGAATAGCAGCCTGCATTGCTGCGAAAGGTGGATATACACTGTACTAGTGCCGACATTGTGCATGCTCTGTTGCCTGTGTCTATGTGCCTGTGGTTCTGTCAGTGTGATCATGTGATGTATCTGACCCCAGGAATGTGTCAATAAAGTTTCCCCTTCCTGGGACAATGAATTCACGGTGTTCTTATTTCAATTTCCAGGAGTGTATATACAAAATATATGTGGCACTATCATTTTTAAGCTAACACTAAATGGAAACACTGAAGTGTGGTGCATATGCAGAAAATCTGTCGCACTTTCTGCAAGAGATCTGACATAATGGAAACGTAATCACAGAGTACTGTATTCAAAGTTACTTTGCAGTGGTCGACTGTGGTATAATAGTCCAGAAAATTTTTAACATTTCATGTTACGTGTGTAATTTGTCATGTTCAGAAGCTACACTGTTCCTGCCAACTAAGCCCTAATCCGATTCCACTGGGCCTCCATAAGTTGCGAGTCAGACTTGATCTTCAAACCTTTTTTTTGGCAGAATAGATGATCTTCAGATTCCTAAGTTTACAGCTGAGTGAATACAACCACTTTGCCCACAATATTTTGCCAGCTTTTCCTGCATTTTCCCTCACGTGTGTTGGGTGTAAGCCTCACAGGTCTGCTACAGGTGACACAGGCCTCCAAAAACGAGAAGTGTACAGCAGACAAAAGGCAGAACAGTTGGACTCAAAGCAAAAGCAATATCAGTGTCACCCCCATCTCTATACAGTGGCATGCGACTACAAAGGTGAGAGCACTGAGAGTGATGGAGCATACCGTGTGTTGCCAAAGTTGTCTCCATCTCTGTTCCACCTCCCACTCTCCACCCATGACCTTCTCCGTTAAGTGACAAACCAGGCATAACGTCACTTTGGGGCCACTGTTTCTGCTTTTGACTCTACCAGGAAAAATTGATTTTCTCAGAAAATGATTGCGATCACTTTTTAACTCAATACTGTCTTGTTTGCTTTATTATTATTATTATTGTGGTGGTTGTTGTTATTGTTATCTTCTATCCAAAAACAGGTTTGATGCATTTTTTCGCACTATTCTATCCAGTACAAGCCTCTTAATCTCTGCATAACTACTACAATCTCCATCCATTTGAACCTGCTTACTGTGTTCATCCCTTGGTCTCCCTCTACAATATTTACCCCCCCCCCCTTCCCCCCACACACACACCTCACTCCATTACTAAATTGATGAATCTTCACATCTTAGGATGTGTCCATCAACTGATACCTTCTTCTCCAACTTGATTCATTACCTGCTCATGAGTTACTCAGTCTAACCATTAAATCTTGAGCATTCAAAATTAGCACCACATTTCAAAAGCTTCTGTTCTCTTCTTATCTGAACTGCTTGTCATCCACATTTCCCTTCCACATGTGGCAACTCTCCTAATACCTTCAGAAAAGATTTCCTAACGTAAAAATTTATATTAGATGTTAACAAATTCCTCTTTTCAAAATCGCTTCCATTACTATTGCCAGTCTGCATTTTATATCCTTCCTACTTCGACCATCATGAGTTTTTCTGCTGCCGAAAAAAGTAGTACTCGTCTACTACTTTACTAAGGTAACTCTGTCAGCATCATGTGATTTTAATTCAACTACATTCCAACACCCATGTTTTACTTTTGTTGATGTTCATCTCATAATCTTCTTTCAGAACACCATCCATTCTCTTCAATAGCTGTTCCAAGCCCTTTGCTGTATCTGACTGAATTACAACGTCATCGGCAAACCACAAAGTTTTTATCTCTTCTTGCTGAACTTTAATTCTCTTTCCAAATTTTCCCTTTCTTTTATTTTTATTTTTTTACTGATTGCTCAGTGTACAGACTGGTTAACACAGGGGATAGGCTATAACATTGTCGCATTGCTTTCTCAATCACTGCTTCCCTTTCACACCCTTTGCCATTTATAATTGTGGTCTGGTTTCTGTGCCCATATTTTATTTCTGCTTCCTTCATAAATTCAAAACGTATTCCAGGAAACACTGTCAAAAGCTTTCTTTAAATCTACAAATGCTTTAAACATCAGTTTGCCTTCTTCAGTCTTTTGTAAGATAAATCATAGGAGCAATATTGCATTGTATGTTCCCACACTTCTCCAGAATCCAAACTGATTTTCCTCGGGGTGGCTTAGTGCTTCCTTTAACCCACCCATAATGAACACTACAGTAGCTAAATATCTCCACCATATCTAAACTAACACAGTAAATGACTCTAAACGCTCCATGTGCACCACAAAGTGTGCACTATACTCAAGACCTAGTATAATGACGAGCGTTACATGGCACAGTGCTACTTGCCACTGTGTATTACCCCACCACCTGCCTTCCTACTTGCTCACGAATATAGCAGCAGCAGTGAAGTAAAGTATCAGCCGTGCGCACAAAATGGTCAGCATTATTATGCAGGTACCTATATCTGAGACAATTTAATAAAGGAGGCAAGTGAGATTAGAGTGTTGGATAATTTAACTAACAGCAACAGAGTGTTAATCTTAGTAAATTTTGGGAGGTGGCACTAAATTTGCTTACAAAAATCACATCTATCAGCTACAGACAACACCCCAAGAGAGCACATCAATTGTTATGACATTGACAACACCAAAATACAGTCTCCATTACAAAAAACTGGTATAAACTACATCCTATGCAGTTTGCAGTTTATCGAGATCCAAACAGCAAGCAACTGAGATTTTCGATTGATACACTAAAGTATGATTAGTAGGGAAGCTGTCAGAATCTTGCAGGGAAAAAATGATAACATTCAGATACGGACCTGGAGTGCTGCTGATTATCACTCTCCATTTGTCTCCGCAGTAGGAAGTGCACACAATAGGTGGCCTAAAAACGTACATCTGTCTGCCACCCACAACACTGCAGTTATAGGGGAACCTCCACTGGACTCTTTCAACCCGTTACGCAACTGGACATGGCAGGCAGGCACGGAAAGCCACTTGCATTATTTTTACACCACCTTATTAACACCCTCTTCGATTACCTGATTAAGCTTTAAAATAGTAGTGGCTTGAAAACAGTTATGACTACGAATGAAAAGGGTTCAACACCAATAATGTGGCAAAGAAGTCATTGAGATATTCAACACAATGCTTACAAAGCTCCAGGGGCTGGTACTTGACACGATTTGACTTTCCTGTACAAGGCAACTCCACCTTTCGTAAAATTTTGTTGTATAATAGTGTGATATTAACCTTTAACTCCAAAGACACATCCAATCAATTTCCCATAGTTCAAAATGATGTTCCGATAATGCTGGAACGTGTCTACAAATACAACATTTAACCATTCACTTCTCAGCACTGAAATTTGTAGGTTCATCCCTTGTATTTAATATTCTGTTGACAATGATGTCCAAGATGGGGTACACACTTAAACTGGACAAGATGAGGAAGAGATGTATCCTTGGTTTAGGGAAACCATACAAAACCTTTTTATTTTAAGAGACTCCTAATGTTTTGGCAGTATATAGTGAAGCAAACACTATTTGTTGTCCAAGCTGTGTTGTTTTGCTTTCCTACACATTCCTTCAAATGAGAGCACTAGTATTATTGTAGCTCTGTCCTTTGATAGCAAAGATCTAATGAAAACAATGTTTTGCTCAGATCGACCACTGGTTTAGCAGTAATGTGGTTCCAGCATTAAGCTAAGCAACTAACTTAAAGCCAAATCCAACAGAAGTAGACTGACATGTATGATATGATGTAGTGAGGTGTGATCTCACCCATATTTGGTTGGTTTGTGGGAATAAAGGGACCAGACTGCTACGGTCATCGGTCCCTTTCACCCATATTTGATTTCCCTATTTTCCTGAGGAACTTCCCAAGTTTTGCATTTACTGTTCAACGGAATCCTTCAAACAGAGCTTGTGAAACTACCTGAAAAGTAACATTGGTCAGTTAATTGTCTGATGTCATCAACTGTGAGGGTGATGTTGAGTTGGAGCTGTACACAGTATTTTGAAAAAGAGCCAAATTCACAGATTACATTACTCACCCCTTCACTAGACTTCAGATTATAAGAAACATGGTATTCACCTCTAGAACAGATGTGAAGCTGCCCAGATGTTTCTCTGGTGTGGCTACAATGCAATACGACTTTTGTAGCCTTCCCCCTCCCCCTCCCCCATTCCCCCGTGCTACAGTTAGACTGCCCCTCAATTTATGTAGTCTGAAAAGTTTTGGCAATCTCAAAAATATTTATATTCTGTTGCAGGGGTTCATATACAGCAGACACTCAGAGACTAGCATATCCCTCAAAATAATAAACTAACCACCTATCTTGCACGAATCACTAGCAAGATGCACAACTGACAAAACTAGCCACCATTTCTTTGATTTTTATTCTCAATACATGATAAAGAGAGATTTTGACCTGGCTAGTTTCATTCACTTCAGACACTTGTGACTTCACATGCATGTTTGGGAGGGCTTGAAGTCATCTTGAATGAGAAAGAGCAACTACGCATGTGGCTGCCAGATGACTATCACAGCAGTTGCTAGACAAACAGTTGTGAGTTTGGAATACTTGCCATTCCTACAAATACAGGAAAAAATACATCTTTTTCAAATGATGCACAATACACAGACCCACACCTAACCCCCCCCCCCCCCCCCACACACACACAGAGATATATACGATATCTCACACTTTCTTCAACTGTGACATGATATAGACATATAGTTTTGTGGTTATAATGATACGGTGGCTTGAACAATACTTTTCTTAGTTGCTTATTACTTAGAGGCATATGATGGCTTCTGAGTGTCGGCAGTATGTGAACATCTCCAAATACTTTTGAAATTTTTGGACAAAGTGGTATAAAGATTGGCAACTTGTTTTAAATGTTCAAAAACGTACATTTCTTGAAAACAGTAGCTCCTAGCAAACATGATTTCTACTGCAAAATTAAACTGCAGTGCATTAAATTTCATACAAAAAAGTCCTATTCACTTTCTCCTGCAAGACTAATAATTTCTGCATTGCAGGGGATGGGAAAAATTGTGAATTATTAAAAATATTGTTCCGACACAATAAAATTATTGTTTATTTGTAAATGAAGTGGGTGAAGAGACGTATAAGGGATAAATTGTGTTCTGGGGGTGTAACAGCGTGAAGCGGGGATCTGAGGAGTAGAACCGTGAGGGAAGGTAGGTAACCCGATTGTGTTCATGTACTTCCCTCCTTCAAAGGTCTGCAAACAGAAGACTGAACAGGTGGTTAAGTGATTCCCCACACTTATCTACCCCACTATGTCATAAGAAGCATTTACAGGATATCACGCAAAGTTACACTGACACTCCACAGCGCACCTTATGAAGCACTGGGGACGCATTGCAAAGACGTGCCTGGGGGTATTTATATTCCACAAAATACATTAACACAACATGGAATGCACATATGTACTAATAATGCTACCACAAGTAATGCATATGGACAGAATCTATGTAAATCTCTGCACACTGTTGTGCACTGCTAGAGAGGAAACTGTTACTTTGTCATCCTGTACGGCAGCTATGATCTTCTTCCGAAAAAGGCAATTTCCTACACTGCGAGTACGGCTTGGTTTTCAGCTTACAGACAGGCTACATCTCCCCAGCAGTCTGTCCAGTTCTCCTATGTGGATTGACAAAATAACTTCACTGAGCTCGCATTTATGCAGTGGAGTTATTTTAGTTTTATTAAATGAGTCCTTTTTGCCCGTGTTAAGTGGGCTATTATGTAAAATACATACATTAATTTGTTAAGTGTGATACTGTCAGTGGCCTACGTAGTGCTGGTGGGAAAGGGATTGAATTGGTAAATAAGATACATTGCTGCTGTCAATCGATGAGAGCATATTGTAAAGCCACATAATTCTGGAGGGACTGGATTGGTAAATACAACACCTTGCTGCTGTCTATTGATGATTGTGTATTGTAAAGCCAGGTAATTATGCTGTAGTCACTTGTTGGTGAATTAATGAATGACCAGAAAGTTAGTGCACTTCTCTTGCCATTAATTGTGTTACTAATAGGTTACATAATTTTCTTCTGTTCAGGAGTTGCAGGCAGGCATAGAGTGTGCTGCACTGGGTGGAGCCACTTACACACATACACAGTATATCTTTCAAGATGGGTGTGAATCTGTCTGATGGAATGGGACTGATTACGTTCAAGTCTAGAACAGTACCGTAATCTGTTGTAGTACACTTTCTGACTTGCACTGAAACATCTGAAGTTCTGTAACATCTAGGTGACCAATTCCTGTTGCAGAAGAGGTCAATTTAAGCCTCTGGGCCTCTTCAGATGTGAGAGCAGAGGCTGTGGTTATGCATTTGATGCGCCTCATGCTGTGAAACGTACTCCAGACAGTGACAATGGAGACAATGAAATCAACATTGTCGAACACATATTGACAGCATGTTACAATTGGGGCAGGCTCTGCAGTGCGGTAGGCAGCTGACAGCTATGCTTTCTTACATAACAGTTCACTTAACAACTGCAAATAAGTACTTATTCAAATTGAAAATAACTCCGGCACTACATATGCTCAGTGAAGTTATTCTGTCTACTCTTATAAGAGAACCAGACAGGAAATGCTGAGAAGGTATAGTCAGCCTGCAAAATGAAAAACAAGCTGCGTGCGTGACGGGGAACTTTGCCTTTCCCGGAATGCTTCAGTTACTATACAGGTTGCTAGAATCAATTTCCCCTCTGACAGTGTAAATTCGGTCCAAATGTGTTTCTTGTTTTAGTGTTGTTAGTAACTCATTTCTGCATTCCATGTATCATTAATGCATTGTATAGAAAATAAACATTCCCTGGGCATATCTGCACACTGCATCACCAGAGATTCCTAAGGTGTGCTATGGACAGTTGGTGTAACTTTGTGAGACATACTGTACTTGCTTTTTGTGAAGTAGAGGGTAGGTGGAGTGGGGAATCAGCTGCTCAATCTTCAATTTGCAGACCTATGAAACAGGAAAGCATAAACACAATCCTGTCACCTACCTTACCTCATGCTTCTACCACACACATCATCTCTCCCTTTCATCCTGTCACACCCCCAGAAGACAATTTATCCCTTAATATGGCTCTACTGCACTTACTTGTGGTACACACATTTAGTATTTGTTTTTAACCGATTTAATTTAAAGATAAACAATTTAAAGAAAAAAACAATGAAAATAAATAGCTCAAAATATGTACTCATACGGCATACAGAAATATGCTTTTAGGCCACATGACAGGTAACCAGCAGTGGCTCTGATTTGCCTGAAATGATTTAGAAAAACAACAGAAAACCTAAATCAATATGGCGAGAGAGAGAGACAGAGAGAGAGAGAGAGAGAGAGAGAGAGAGAGAGAGAGAGAGAGAAATCTCCATCCTCCCAAATATAAGGTGTCTTAACAACTGTACTGCCTCATTCAGTTGGCCCGTACTGTGCAATGTTCTCTTATTTACACAACAATTTTCTCTAGGTAACTTCTATTTTGAAATACAGTTTTGTTCTTCACGGCTGCACACATTAAGAAGTACTTGCTGTCGACTCCTGGTATATTTTAATATTGTGCATTTTCATTTTATGTACTGTGTATGATACTGTTCAGCTCAAAAATTGAAATTTAACATGTTTCGTGCATAACACGGGTGATGTATGCTCAAAATTGACATTTCTCACCTAATGCCATGATCAAATATTCCGCATGTCTTTACAGCACCCGCGTTTCTAATGTTTCATTGCTTATACATTAGTATCTATTGTGGATGCTAGTCAGTTGTATCCTGATGATGCCCCAAAAAGCTGAAAATTGCTTAATAATAAACAAATTAATGCAACAAAAATGCAGCTTTTTTCAACTTTAAATATAAAATTGTTCTCCTAAGAAGTGATGGAAGAATCCATAAATGTGTATCTTTTCAACTGAGATCATCAATTTCTGGAAGCATGGGAAAGGAAATCAGCTGTGCTGTGCACTTTTCAAAGAACCATCCCCAAACCTGGCTCCAAGTGATTTACAGATATTACAGAAAACCTTTATCTGGACAGCCAAGGAGAAAGATTCGAAGTGCCGTACTTCCAAACACAAATCCACCTTCTTACCACTTTGCGATCTCTCTTGATCCAGATGGTCCAGTGTTGCCCGTGTTCTTTCACAAAAGCACTGTTGATAAACAAGAAATAAGGGAGACAGTTCTCAGAGATGTATACATCATACGGTACTGTCAGCTAAGATTTAATATATCAGCCAGATGAATCACTCGACACTGTTGCCCACACACAACAGCTGCCTGGCAACGGAGCCGACAAACACCTGTGCAGTTTGGGGTCAAGGAAAGCCATGGGGCACTCCCACAGTCTCTATTGTGTGTCCAAACAGGTAACAGACCTGACGTTGACTGACAGTAATACTGTAAGGTCATAGTGAATGCAGATATCTGCAGATCAAAATGTGCTTTTTAATGGCAGAGGTGACAAACGGACACATTTGCAGGACACAGGATGTCAACACTCTAAGGATGAGACAAAACTTGTCGAGCAACAAAATACCTTCTAGCAATGACTTTGTTGCCGGTTGTGTGAGAATTTTGTGTGGTACACAACAGGTAAGTAAGAACATGAGCTGGCCAAATGGGTGCACGGTCATGTCCAGGGAATGTAGAATGCTGGGGAACAGATCCTTTCAGTGTGGGACAGTTAACTTTGAGACAGCAGATTATACACTTCCTGATGAGATTTGATAATAGAGACTTCATCTAGAATCACCGCAGAAGAGACATCGATGACGACATCGATGAGGCTTGGCTTTCGAGCACTGCTGCCGCTAATGCCAAACATCCAGCTCCAGTTGTTGTCATAATATGAGATACACACCATCCGCTACATCTACTCTGCCAGCAGCCTAACTGTTGTTCAGAAAATGAGTTAAACTGCAGCACTCCCGTCGTGCAGTGAAGACAATCATATCCGGCAGCATACTCGTGAAGAGCATAAACATATAAGACGCCAGGAAAATCTATGGAAACACAATCCTGAGAGCTTTTTGCTATTGGTAATGGACAAATTACTGTTTTCTTCCATTTGTTAAATGGAAACAGGTCAAGTATTTTGAAACAGATATTTATTAAGTATTTATAATCATGCCACAAAATACTTCTATCCATTAAAATAAATTTTTGTGACAATATGATTACAATCTTGCTGCTGGCAGTCCCAACTCATTCATGCAGTATGCAAATGCTGCACTCAAGTGCATCTGAAATAAATGATAATTTAATAGAAACGTGTGAGCTTTTGGAGCCAGTGGCTGTTTCTTTTAACAGAAGTTTTGAATGGAAAGGAAGAGGGATGAAGGAAAAGTACTGGTGAGGTTCAGGAAATGGAAAGAGTTGCCGAGAAGTCACTCAGAACCCCAGGTCAGGAAGATTTACTGGATGGGATAGTAAGGTCTTCTCATGTTTTAAATCCCATCAGTCCTTTTCCTTCATCCCTCTTCCTTTCTCTCCAACCTCTGCCAGGAGGAGAAGCAACAGACTCCAAAAGTTCACACATTTACACATCTTTTGTATGTATTTTGCTTGCTGCCATTTGCTGAGTAGGTAAAACATATTGTACGTTTCACAAATGAGATTGAAGTGTTGTGTATAGTGAACAGCATTTTGCGTTATTCATTAAAATTGTGGGGGGAGGGGGACGAGAGGGAGGGGAGGGGGTAAGAGAAAAAGAGAAAGAGAAAGAGAGAGAGAGAGAGAGAGAGAGAGAGAGAGAGAAGACAGGGTAGGGGATCTCAATTCCACAACATGGTTTACTAATCTTGTATAGTATTAAAGAAGTTGCTGAGCTTATTGGTTGGTTGGTTTAAACGAGGAGGAAAGGGACCAAACTACGAGGTCATTGCTCCCTTGTTCCTAATAACGCAATGCCACAAGTGTGAGAATAAAGCAGACAAGACATACAACACAAAACAGAAAGAAAGGAAAGACCACAAGAACGAATAAAAGGCAACGGACACTAAATGGAACAAAAGAGGACAAGAGAAGAACAGAGAGATGCAAGAAACAGTTAGAAGAGAGTAAAACGAGGAAGCAGATTACAGTGGCTGGCCGACCACGGAAATAAAAAGGAAAAGCCAGCCACTCTGCAACACATTAAACCCTCCACCCTAAAAGCACTATGGTGGAGGACACAGAGGGACAAAGGAAATGCATTAAATCTCAGATTGAATGATAAAACCCACCCTCATGGATGAAAGGCAAAACCAAATCAACCGATGAGGCGTTGTCTGCTAAAATCAACAACATGTCCGGCAACCGAAGATGAAGTTGCAGGGCAGCCAAAGAAGGACAGAGCAGAAGAATATGGGCCACTGTCAACTGGGTGCTGCACCAACACTGAGGTGGGTCTTCACGGCGCAAGAGGCAGCCATGGGTCGCCCAGGCATGGTCAATACAGAGCCGGCAGAGAACCACGGAGCCCTGTGAGAGGCCCCCATCATGGACTTCCATACATTTGTGGTCCCCTTAATGGCTCACAGTTTGTTGTGCGTACTGAGATTTTGACGTTCCGTCTCCCAAAGCTGAACAACGTTGCAGCGTAATAACGAACACAGGTCAGTTGTGGGGATGCCCATCTCCAGAAGTGGTTTCTGTGTAGGCTGCTTGGCCAGCAAGTTCATTTCCTGGGATTCCAACATGACCAATGAATGACTGGACTGTTCCAGGGCAAGGATGGACTCCTGGATGGACAGTACCAAAGGAAGACAAGGGTAGCACTGGTCGATAGTTTTCAGGGTGCTCAAGGAGTCAATTCATAAAAGAAAAGACTTCCCAGGGCATGAACGGAGATACTGAAGTGCACGAGAAATGGCCACCAGCTCTGCAGTGAATAGACTGCAGCCATCGGGTAAGGAATGCTGTTCAATATGGCCACCGTGAACGTAGGCAAAGCCAATGCGATCACCAGCTGTCGAGCCGCCGGTGTAAACCATTTCAGAGCCCCAGAATACGTCAAGAATCAAGAGGAAGTGTCGGCGAGGAGCCGCAGGGTTAACAAAGTCCTTAGGGCCATGTGAAAGGTTCAGACAAAGCTGGGACCGAGGCGTACACCATGGAGGCATACGTGAACGGACCGCAAGTAGAGATGGTAAAGGGAAAGACTCCAGTTCGGAGAGAAGGGACCACACGTGAACCACAATCATTAGCCCCGACCTGGGCCGCCGATGCGGGAGATGGACTGCCATGGGCGGAAAAGGAGATGGTAATTCGGATGCTCAGGAGCACTACAAAAGTGTGCTACATAACTGGTGAGCAGTTGTGCACTCCTGTTGCTAGTCGATGCTGAGCTTATTGTGCCAATCTGTCAGAGAGATCACTACCACTACAGTAACTTCCCTTCATTCCGTAAAATACAGAGGAGTGGTTTGTTATTCAATCCTGAAATTAGGAAAATAGAAAAAATGTCATGGAAAAACAAAGCTTTGATGGTGGCTTGTGAGTTGTGCCTGGACGAGTCAGTTCAAGAGAGGCAAAGGTCCCTGGTTTGTGACCCAGTCCACCATACAGTTTTGATATGGAAGCAAGTTTCAAATAATTGCTTGGATGGTGAACGGCACCAAATTGAACACCACTCCCTACATTTAATGTCAATGATGACTTTTCCATTTATCAGCAGCAAATAGTTCTATGGACAAGTGATGAGACTAAGACTTTCCTGGTTGAGCAGTAAAGTGTATTTGCACATTTCACACTTTATGTGTTTAGCTAGGTTCACCCCACTCTCCTCTTTGTCTTTCTCTCTTATGCAATACTTTGCAACTGGCCTAATGATCATCTCTAAATAAAAGATTATACCCCCATATGTTGGGCAGAACACAGATTTACACAGAATTTGTGAGGCCAGCAGACGTCTTCAAAAAGTCGTTCTAAGCAGATTACACAGCCTAACAGTTGTTTAATGATGGAATAAAAATGAAAAATAAACCATAATTTTTTAACAATTTTTGGTGCAGAACGCAACCAGCCGTGAATACTTTTAAGAAGTTCCAGGCCATTCCCATCTTGACATGGCTACACGTGTATTAGTACAGTATCAAAATCACCAGTAGAATGTCGTCTGCTACAGTAATTTGTTCTAGTGAATAGTGTTTTGTCTTGTTATGCTCCCTTAAATATTTCTAGGAGGAATCAGATAGTATTTAAAAAGTACAAGCTGCCCACACATTTCACAGTCAACAAGATGATACTCTTGCTCAAATAAATAAATAAATAATAAACAAATGAAAAACAAACAAACTGTAAATTATCATGAAAAATAGTATGAAGTGTCCCTGTGTCACAGGGATTTGTGGAATATGTGCATGCTGTTTACATATACACACTTTTTTGTGTGTCCTCACAGAAATGTAAATGGACTAAAATGAGGCAAAACACCTTCATTTCATGTATTAGGCAAATTGCCTGTTATGGTACCGATATCTTCTATAATTTTCCTATATTTCTTCTTCCAGTGCCTTTATAATTGAGAGCTCTTGCTAGAAGCCTTTCTCCACCTACGCCATTTACATCTTTCCTCCATTTTGTCATTTTGCTTTTATTTTTTTCATTTAGGCTACACATCTCTAACTGTGCGCTTATATCCTAATTTATTCTACTATCTTCTCTTGTAAGTCCTTCCAATCTTCTTACAAATCTCTTTTTTTGAACCTCTAGTCTATTTTCTTGGTGTCTTGTCCGTCACCCATGCTTCACTTCTACAAATAAGGGTTGGAGCTGCTACAGTTTTGTAAAACCTCAGAGTTCTTTTATTTTGCAAATTTAGTAGTATTGTTCCACATATACAAGTATATTTATTTAATTTTTGTTCCATGTCATGGTTGTATTCTTATGTGATGTCCAATCCTAGACACTTAAAATGTTTAACCCACTCCAAGATTTTATCATTCAAGACTACTTTCGATTTTACAGGTTGTATGCTCTGAAATCCATCATTTTATCTACAGAAAATTTTTGTTTGCATTCTGAGGCTATGTGCTATAACTCACAGATCCCATCTGAAGGTCGTACCTTTATTCCCTGTAATTAGTGTTAGGTCACCTGCGTACAGGGTTGCAAATACAACATTCTTATTTTACCCCTTTCTTTGTATCCATTGGTTTGTGATTATAGTTCCCATATCCATGGTATACAATTTATGTGTTTGTGTATAGACCCATAATAATATTTATGAGTTGAAAAGGATAATCTTGTTCAGCCATTATATTCCATAGCATTTCCCTGTTCACATTAACAAATGCCTTTTCATAATCTATAAAAGCAAGATGGCTTTCCCTATTGATTTCTCGTCTTCTTTTTTTTTTTTTTTTTTTTTTAATGCAAAATATTGGCAATACTTGATCATTTCTTTGTGAAACTTGATTGTTTTTCAGATATTAAGTTTTTCCATGATATTTTTTTGATCTTTCATAGGCTGATATCTCTAACCATTCATTACATAAGCAGATGACATTCTGCTCACGATTCTGATACTGTGCTACAACACAGTGTAGCCATATGAAGATGATCACAACGGCTCAAAACTGGTGAGGACAGTGAAATTACGTTTCTTAAAAGTATTTGTGACTAACTGCATTCTCCACCAACAATCCTTAATTGAATTACAACTGCAGTGTTCTACAAGATCCGCTATGGATAGAATAACAATAATATTTCTACGTTAGAGACTTCTACTTTTTATCAAACTGATTCTCATTTCAAGTACTATAAACATACTATACAATTTTCTAACTTTCACTATTGTTCCTTGAGATACTAATGGGTGACAAGAGTGATAACCTTACAGACATACCCAGAGTGTCAACATTACTGAGTAGCCAAAAGTATAGTGGGAGAGAGTACGGAAAAAAAAGAGAACTGGGAGATTCAGACTGTGTTTCTAGGCTATGAATAAGCCACCCTCCGCCACACACTCCTCCATGGAGGGCGCTACTGGCAGAATGATGCTGTGAATTGAAGTAAGGGTGAGCTCAGGCAAAACGAGAAACAAATATTAAGATTGAAGGTCCCATGAACAATGAGGTCATTACAGATGGAGTACAAACTCACACAGGGAAAGAATAAGAGAAGGAAATAGGCTGCCTGCATTTCATTCTCTTACTTACTTAACTGGCAATCGGAGACCTTGCAAATTTTGCACTGAACTTACATACTGCCTCCACCAAATGCTGTTCTGTGCACCTTCCATCCTGTTTCCTGTGATTCTACTTGTTGCATATCTTTTCAGTTGATCCTCCCGTCTTTTTCTCGGTCTTCCCTGTAAATGCTTTCCCTGACCTCCCCTACTTGTGGAATCCCTGCAACATGTCCAGCCCACTGCAGTCACTTAACCTTTGCTTTTTGTACAATACTGAGATGATTCCTCTGTTCCCTCCACCCTTTTTCTTCCTACACTGGCCCATAAATATTTCTTAAATCTTTCTTTCACACACTATCAGTTTTCTTTCACACACCATCAGTTTTCTTCTACTGCTCTCGATACTATTCGATGTTTCAATGCCGTAAAGCAACACTGGCACAATTATTACATTATTTGCCTTCATTTTAACTTTTGTTGACATTAGACCTTGATTTCATGATTGGTATTACTGGATAGTATTCCTACAGTAGAGGTATGATCCTAATTATTTAAAGTTCTCAACTACCTTCAGCTTCATCACCCCAACTTGTAAATCCCCACAGTGTTGTGGCTCATCCTCCTACTTAGTTCTATCACTTCTGTACATTACCCTTGAAAGTTAAAAAAATGATTTTTTTTAAATGAAACCTGTTGAACTTAAAAGTGGAAGCTCTCCTTCACAGGGAATATACTACTATTTGGAAGATGCAAAATTTGGTAAAAATTTTAAAATGCTGTATCTCGTGAACAGTTCTAGAGATTTTGTTAGAGGTTTTTTTATTTGACAGATAATTGCTTTATAATTACAATGGTATCCTCCGTTTGGACATATCTTCCCTTCTCTCCCTACTTTCATCAAATTATGGAAACCACAGAAAGTGGAAGACCAAGCAGAGGTCTGAATCCCCTATCACCTGAACCCAAGTTCAATGTCTTAAACTGATGGGCCATCCCGTATGGTAGGTGTCCTTGAACTGTCTTGTTACTGCAGGCATCATCCGTGTCACTTCAGAAAAGGGGTGGGGGATTTACATTCATAGTCTCAGATGTTATTGATGTCAAAATGAAGGACTAAGTAAAGAACGCGTATTTTTTGTTTTCTCCACAACAATTCCTGACCCAAGATACAGCCCTCCAAAGATAACACTGTACATACCATTTGGAAGATGCAAAATTTGGTAAAAATTTTAAAATGCTGTATCTCGTGAACAGTTCTAGAGATTTTGTTATAGGTTTTTTTATTTGACAGATAATTGCTTTATAATTACAATGGTATCCTCCGTTTGGACATATCTTTCAACGTTCTTTTACTGTCAACTTTTGAATTTTTTTTTATAATTTACAGTTTTTTTTCCAGAAATGCCAATACAGGAAAGTTTATTTTTTTCTGTTGATTAGTACCACGCAGTAGTATATTCCCTGTGAAGGAGAGCTTCCACTTTTAAGTTCAACAGGTTTCATTTTAAAAAAATCATTTTTTTAACTTTCAAGGGTAATGTACACTACATGATCAAAAGTATCTGGACATCTCCAAAAACATATGTTTTCCATATTAGGTGCAGTGTGCTGCCACCTACTGCCAGGTGCTCCATATCAGCGACCTCTGTAGTAATTAGACGTCATGAGAGAGCAGAATGGGGCGCTCCATGGAACTCATGGACTTTGAACAAGGTCAGGTGATTGGGTGTCACTTGTGTCATATGTCTGTACTTGAGATTTTCACACTCCTAAACATCCCTAGGTCCACTGTTTCTGATGAAGAATGGGCCGTCATTTCCCAAGAAACCTGCCAGTACCTGATTGAACGTATGCCTGCAAGAGTGGAAGCTCTCATCAAGGCTACACTTGCACTTCTTGTTGGTTTGCGTGGCACTATCACAGCACAGGTCTACATTGATGGTTTAAGCACCTTCTTGCTTCCCACTGTTGAAGAGTAATTCAGGGATGGCGATTGCATCTTTCAACACTGTTGAGCACCCGTTCATAATGCACGGCCTATGCCGAAGTGGCTACACGACAATAACATTCCTGTAATGGACTGGCCTGCACAGAGTCCTGACCTGAATCCTATAGAACACCTCTCGGATGTTTTGGAATGCCGACATCGTGCCAGGCCTCACCGAACGACATCGATACCTCTCCTCAGTGCAGCACTCCGTGTAGAATGGCCTGCCATTCCCCAAGAAACCTTCCAGCACTTGACTGAACATATGTCTGCGAGAAAGGAAGCTGTCATCAAGGCTAAGTGTGGGCCAACACCATATTGAATTCCAGCATTACCGACGGATCGCACCACAAACTTGTAAGTCATTTTCAGCCAGGTGTCCGGATACTTTTGATCACATGGTGTATGTCTTCACTGGAGTTGTTTCTTACTAAATTCTTTGTTACAATGTTTATTTCTATTGTCTTTGTTGCAGCTATTTCTTATCACTTTCTTTTTTGCAGCATTTATTTCTTTTGATTTTCATTGTTGCAGATATTTCTTACACTTCGTTGTAGTTTCTTGTCAGTTTCTTTGTTGTGGTTGTTCATTGCAGCTTTCTGTACTATAGTTGTTCAGTGTTAATTCGTTTACTGCAGAGGCTTCTAAGAAATCTGAGACCATCCAGTGAATTCTGTGTTTTCAGGAGGAATTTGCCAGTTGGCACTGTTGCATTGTATTTTGTGAAAAGAACTGTTTGAAATGTCTTCTGACTTGGGCCACAGGAATGTGAAGTGTGCTGACTATTTGCATAGCCATAAAAGAGTGATATATAAGACAAACAAAGGAACAGACTTTGATCAGGATGGAAATAAGTGTTCTCATTTGAAGACACTCTTCCAAAGCGAAGATGTTTCCAGTGACAGCTTTTTTGTGTTCTAAATGTTTTGACAGAACAACAACAATGATAGTACCTGAACAAGGTGAAGCCTCCCATGGTGCAGATGATGCAGATTTTGCATCAATAGAGGAAGAATTAAATACCCTGAATCAGTCAACTACAGATGTTAGTCTTGTTAAGAAACCGAGGTCAGTGAAGTTGTCATAAGCTCTTATGCATCACGAATGCGCCGAGAAATTACCAAAGCTATGGATGAATACACTACAGTAAAACTGACCACACTCTTCAAAGTAGAAATTACATCTTCAGAAGAAAATGAACCAAAGCACTCCTGCACCTCGTGTCAGGAATTTTTCACAAATATCAATCCACCTGTTGAATACTATGCATCCTACAGTGAACTGGTACAAGTTTAACTATTATCCCAGAGACATTTTGAAAGAAAACAATTTTGAAGCACTTTCCATCAGTATCAAAGTACATGGTAGAAAAATCAAGAAAAGTGAGGCCTGTAAAAGGAGACTTTGGAAGACCATATCCCTATTACGATCATCCTATAGAAGCAGTTCAAGTTCAAATGGTGCAGTCATTTTATCTGGAAGATAAATGGGACTGTTCTCGCCAGAGCGCTAACAAAAAAATACATTAGGCCTATAACTGTAACAGTTGAAGGCCAAAAAGTTGTAAAAGTGAAGAGGTACATGACTCGCAGTGTTAAAGAAACTTTTGCAGTTTATAAGTGCAACTATACAACTTCACATATTGGAAGATCAATATTTTATGCACTGTGACCTAAGTGGGTAGTTCCACACCCACCTAAAGATGTCTGTTTTGTGTGTACTGTGTGAATTTTGAACTTTGTATGGTAACTTTGAAGAACTTACTGGAGCTCATGATATATGACACCTTGGTTGGGCGAGTGAAGTCATTTGTAGTCTGTGACATAAAGCAAGAGACTTGTTTGTTCCAAGAATGTGGAGACTGCCTTTGAAAGGGAGGACTGTCTTTACAGGCACTTGTCCTGGAAGATGTAGGAGATAACTCTGCAGAAATTACATACACGACATGTGAGGAAAATAAACTAATTAAGAAAACTGTTGCCTTTGACAGTTTCATTGATGAACTGGGTAAATAGCCAGTGAAAGCAGGAACACACCAGCATCTGACAAAACTGCAACACACTGCAGAAGTGAGAGGGAGTGTACAGGCTGAAGAACTATGTTTAGTGCTTTACTGTGATGTTGCTGAGAACTGGTCTGTAATTCTCCCACAAGAAGTACAAGGGTATCATTGTAGTAATGACCAGCTTTTTTACAGGAGTGACGTATTTTCAAAACAGGAGCACAAGTATTGCAGTTATAAGTGACGACACAGGACATGACTCAGCACATGCTTCGTTAGCAATGTGTGAAATTCTTCAACTGCAAACAGAGGCAGAGAAAGTCATCATTATTTCTAATGCTGCTCCTAGCCATTTAAAAAAAAAAAACGTTACCAGCTGTTTGAATTGAGTAAGTCGCTTGTGCCAACTGACTGGGTATACAGTGCTACTGGTCACAGGAAGGGGCCTTGTGATTGTGTAGGAGACCTGCTGAAGCACCATGCTACAAAACAATCTTTCCAGACCAAATACAGCTTCAATTCAGAATGCTGAGGATTTTATGAGAGTTGTGAAATCTTACACATCCACAGTCCTCATTCTTTTGTACAAAGAAGAAAACGAAGAATTCTGTGAGCAGAAAAAAAAAGAATGGTCCAAACAAACTACTCCTGTGAAAGGAATTCATAAGACACATTTTTGGACTCAAAGTGATGGGCAACCATATTAAACGCACTTTAAAGAGCAAGAAAGAAGAAATTTCATTAGTTCAGCCAACACCTCACAAACAGCAGGATTATATTCAGATTCACAACTTGAGAAGGTGGATGTTTGTGGTGTGTGTGTGTGTGGGGGGGGGGGGGGGGGCTGTGACTGGTGGATTGCAGAGATATAGACACCAGTTACGAGAAACAAAACTGTAGTGAACTTTATGCTACCACATGGACCAGCTGCTGAATATAGGTTTCCAACTGAAGGACAGTAACAACGCCATCAGTGCTCACTTCCTGTTCACAATGTTTTGAAGATTTAAGTGCTACAGTTCCTATTGGTTCAACAGGAAGGCATCACTCTACATCAAAGGAAGATACTGAAGCAGTGGAACACATTTTTAGTTCATTGACTGGTTAATTTCAGTACATAACAGAGTGCACTGAAGTTGTATAAATTGAAACCTTTTAAGTCTTTGGACATTTCACATACATTTTGGAACCATTTGAAATACTTGAAAAATGAGTCTCTTGCTCATCTTCCAAAAGTGAAATTATGTTAAATATGGCTAAGTTTTGTTTTATGAGCCTCTTATGTGATAATGTAGTAACAAACCAGTTTTTATGTATGGCAAAAATTTTGATAGTTTATAAAAACCAGTTCAACGTAAAAGTGGAAGCTCTCCTTTTCAGGAAATGTAGTACTAAGGGTACTAATCACCACAAAAAAATCAAAATGTTATGGATTGGCATTTTTGAAAAAAATAAAAAAATAAATAAAAAAAGTTCCATAAATTATAAACAAAAAAGTTCTGAGCACTATAGTAAAAGAACTTGACAGATTAGTCCAAATGGAGTATTTCTTTGTAATCATAAAGCAATTATCTTTCAAATTAAAAAATAACCCTAGCCTGCCTGAATTGATATTGACTATTGTGTATGAAAATCAGTGGCTAGAAACAGGATTGTTTTTAGATACCCGATTTAAAATAGCAGGCACATGTCAATTCCTGCTTGACTACAGAGTGCAAGCTCCTTCTAGAACTCTTGATAGTTACTCTGAACAATATAACCTTGTTCCTAGAAACAGCAGCAGAGCTTAGAGTATCAATGTCAACAAATGAAAGTGTGTCAATGAATTACAATTTTTTTGTCTTAGTAACAAGTTTTTATTGCAGCCTCAATGTTGTTAAATTACTGTAGTGACAGGAGTTTTGTCCTTGAAAGCCATCAAATTTTTTCTGTGGAATGGTGCCTGACACACACAAAGAGAAGTTGAAACAGAGAGCCTTCAGAGCAACATGTGTTATGACATTTTGTGATCTTGAATATAGTTAAATTTGTGGACAGATGGTCCATCAGAACTTATAGGAGGAGAAACTCCCACTTCTTCCTTCTCAAAGCAGGAGTGTGCTTCCCAGCTTGGGTTTCGGGTAGCTTGGCATCTTTGACAAACCAATACACTTGTGAGTGGTGAAAAGGGCATTAAACTTCTATCTGCAGGAAACTTACTTTGTAAGAATACATTATAAACTTGTGTCTAAAAATAGTTTAAGGAGTACACATAAAAACTCAGTGAGTAGCTGATATGCTGAATCACTGAAAGGCACAAATAAGACGTTGCTAGCTTTGGGCAAATTCTTCTTCAGAAACACACACACACACACACACACACACACACACACACACACACACACAGAGAGAGAGAGAGAGAGAGAGAGAGAGAGAGAGAGAGAGAGCACACACTCCTGCACAGCTACATGGACTCAGCTGACTAAATCAAGCTAAGGTGAGGAACTGTGCTGGGTGGAGTAGGTGAAGAAAGGGGGGAGGGGAGGGGGGGAAGAGGGTAGGAGGTAGGCAGATGATGGCTGGGAGGGACTGGGAGTGCCAGCCACAACAGTGTAATTACACTGTCACAAAAATTTATTTCAACTAAGAAAAGTATTTTGGAGCACAACAATAAATACTAACAAAATTTATTTTACAAAATACTTGACCTCTTTCCACTACTACCAATGATATAAAGCCATAATATGGCCATTAACAATAGCAGAAAGCTCTCAGGTCATTACCAGGTATTTTAAATAGTGGCTGCTAAGTGATATAAAGAACTGGCAGTGAGAGTGCTGTAGTTGAAGTCATTTACTGTGTGACAGTCCAACTGCAGGCAGCATGGGTGTGGTACATGTCATATTAGCGCAGTTAGCACAGCTGGACATTTAAAAAAAATATATACACACGAGGGCAATTCCTACCCACCACCTTTCACACATTCCAATAAGAGAAATTCTTCTATGCAATTGGGTGACTAGGAGGGTGCTCCTTTGCAGCTGGTTCCTGGGGATAGTCTGAGGATGAGGGGCGTGTGTGGATATTATTCATAAACTTCTATGAAAGTCTCACAAGTCCTCTACGTCCAATAGAAACTGAAGAACACAACACAGCAGCATGTTCATTCAACAGCCAGCTACGATGCAACTATGAACATTATAACAATGTACATAATTTTAAAACTTTGGAGTGGAACCAGTCAACCAGAAATGTGAATTTAACAAAGACATACATGCTAGTAGTACCACACTTTTGAATAGCACTGGTTTTATGCCAGTAGATTATCAACTGTGGGCCCTCATGCTGTATTTTGTCTTTTGTATTGTGCAATTTGGGTAGAAGACACGTACACAAAGTTCTAGATGACTGAGAAGCTAGATATCTTCTTGATAGTACCCTACAGCATATTATGTAGGCCACTATATCATCAAATACTGTTCATTGCTCTCAGTGTAGTTGTTTATGGAAGGAGATGTAAAACAGGTAAAATAGTGATAAATGTAGGCAATTACCAAGCAAAGTGTATTACCAGTATCTGCAGTGAGACAGAGTGAAATGAATAATTACACTATTTTAAAGGATCTGCATTGACCATCACATTACAGCTGCAGTCTTAAATATATGTTACCAGTCTGTCTATTCATGACTGTCTACTTACGAAGTTATGACAACAAAATTTATAAACTCTGTAGGAAAAGTTAAACGACTATTGTCAGTGTCAATCAGGGGAATTTATTAGTCTGTAATAAGCAGGACAAAAAAATAAGCGTCTCAGTCCGCTACTTCCCATGATATGTTTCACTACTGTTTGTCCGCAACACTGCATACATAGCATCTGTATGTAAACAAATTCCAGTGACATATGTAGGCCTATGGCACTTTTAAAGGCTGCACAAAGAAACCAACTGGAGACTCATTACAAAAGGATAACCATCTTTCCGAATGCATTAAGAGTCTTTCCACTTAACTGTCTCCAATTCTGCATCACAATTCTCTGAACTTTATTTAAAGATATATGATAGCTTATGGAAATTATTTTCATGTCTAGTTTAACTGTCTCTTGGTTCAAACGTATTTCATGAGAGCAAATATTGTTATTTCAGAACTGTCAGCTAAAGTTACATATGGACCGAAACCCCTGAAAATTTTGGTTGTGATGACAGACTGATCTGTAGTGCAGTCTGAGGCCTAGGTTACGATGAAAGGTAACAATCTAGTTGTGAGTCAGCGAATTTGGTGAATGTGAAAGCACAAAATCTGATTGTAATAACATTTGACTGGTAGCAAATCTGTGCAATACTGAAAAATGCAAGGGGGAGGGGGGATGGGGGGGAGGACTTTCACTTAACTGTCTACACAATATGTGGTGTTTTCTCTGTGTACCTAGCCTTAAGCCATGTTCTGCAATTCAGTGTACATTAGAATATTTTCTTGGGTGAATATCATGTAGCCAGGTATGTACAATTGTCTCTCACACATCAAAGTTCAATAAAAACGTTGCTAAGCCTTCAGTATACTAGCTTCTTTTGATAATTAAAACCTCTTGACTCTTAAAAGCTGGGTTACCAAATTGTCAGGCTGAATTAATGCACAGAAAACTTTCTTGTTACCTGGAATACATCAGTATTTCATTACTACAATCCCCTCCCACCCCACACACACAATTTAGATGGGTGTTGCATTGATAGAGGAAAGGAACAATGGTTTCAGTGTAGCTATAAGCAGTTTCTTTCTGCAAAATTTAAAATTAAAAGTATTAAAAGAATAAATGTAAACTGTCATTGAACATTGGTGGTGTCATCTTATTTGAGGGCAGTAATTTTTAGGGATTAAAAGAACAATTAATAAAGTAAAATTTATTTTACAATACTTGTGGGCACAACTCAGAAATGGAACAAATGTATTATTACAGTGTAATGATCACAGTTAAGAGAATAGTGAAAGGGGAATGAGGGCAGTGCTGAACGTACCTGCATCACTACTCCGAGCGTCATTGCTGGATTCTGAGTGGCTTCCCAGTTCCGAGGACGCGGTACTTGACTGACTACAGTGTTCTGGGGGCTTTTTTGCTTTGTACTCTGTTATAAATACTGTAACATCGTTCACAGTGACCTCACTTGTCACGCCAGTAGTCCTGTCAATATTTTTGATCCGTGGCACGCTTTTCCTGGAGGCTTTCTCTGGGGTCCCGGATTTCTTCTCCGTTTTTTCTTTGGGAGGTGGGTCCTTCGTGCCTCCTTCTTTTGTCCCTCCCTCCTTTTTCGCGACTTTTGGCGCCGTCGACGTGTATTGTTGTGCAACTTGCTGGGCTACAAGCTGCGGATTTATCCTCGGTTTTCTGGTAGTGGTGCCCTTACGAACGTCGCACATTAGACACTTAAATGCCTCCGCGGTATTTCTGTAAGTGCACACGGAACAATCCCAGAAGTTCTCCTCCAACACTTTTGCTTGACGTTTGTTTCTTTGAGCTGATTTTTGGCTCGAAGACTTCAATTCCATGTTAGTAGTACCCAACTGTTTTAGGAAGTGATCTATCCGTTTTCAATTAATTTTTTGAGCGAATAGATGCTCACACTGTAGGGAAGTATCCGAAACACCGCTACACTCTTTTACTAGTGCATATTTCTGCCCATCTTACAGGTACACAGTATGTCCTCTAAGTTGTCCAGCTAACCAACCATTTAACAACAAAGCCCACCGCTTATGAAATTACTCAAATCTGTGAGGAGACGCTCGACAGCGTTGCCAAACGTAACAATACAGTTGGCAGAAGAGCAAGGATAAACATTGACACTTGCCAGTTCCAGAGATGTGATTCCAAATGAAGCCTTCACCGGGGGAGTATCTCGTGCCAGGCAAACTCTGGCTGCATTGGCGTTTCGGACTGGAAATTTAGCTAACTTGACCATACTCTCCTGTCATACGACAACACCAGGCTGCGTGTGCTCTACTGCTCTGTAAGTAGCAGTTAAGACGTGTACTATGCTTGCCTACTCACATATCATTTACTTATTCTCATTTCGCTTCCTTTTTTTGTTATTTTTTTGGTGCATCATTGTCATGGTGATGACTGTCTGTGTAAATAGTGTGCTATTCGCGCCCATCACCTTAATTTTTTTTAAAATCGAGAGTCATCATGATGCAAATACGCAGTAAAGGTAGAATACCTAAACTTTTAAAAGGGTGCCTACAGGAGTTTCTAGATTTACATCCATTATCATTTTAATGCACATTTTTGTATTCTGAAAACTCGATTAGTTGCTGCGAAATAGAACAGAATATTTTCCAATGTTTAAGCTGGGAAAGAAAGTAGTCATAATAAGTACTTTTGTTTTTTCACATGACACCTATATTTTAAATAACGTTGAAGCTGATGCTATGTACATTTTCCGTCACAAACTCAGTGATGCAGTTAATAAATATGTTCGTTCAGACAGCTAGTTATACAGTTAGATACCAAATTGACATGTTAGGTACACACTCAGCAGGTATATAGCAATCTATTAAAAGTGGTTTCGTCCCTCACAACTTAGTTACCATTTCTTGGTAAAAATTACTTTTTATGTTAGGGTCTGTGGAAATGTACTGTACAGTAACAGTATTCCTGTGGCAAAAGAAAACAAACAGATCTAACAAAGAAGTGTTAAATATGCAACTGAATCATATAGGCCTCCCTTCTCAGTGATTTAACACATTAATTGTATTACCATTGTATCCTAAAAAGGCCTTATTCCAAAAGCAGACAAAAGTTGGGAAGTCATTATCACAAAGACGTGATGTAGACAGACATGACCCTACATGTGGTACTTTTCTATTTTTCGCTTTAGACTGAGTAAATCTTAATGGTTTTAGCTTTGCTGGCCTGAAGATGTCGATGACCTATTTTTATCAGAGACACTGATGTTTTTAAATTTGTTTATTTCGTTTAGACAAACAATTACACAACATTAAAGTAATTTATGAGCATAGTGTAATATTAAATTTAAAACATCTGTATAAGTGTACTTAAAGTAATCCACAATGTGTCAGTAGTGTATGGTATGGTCTGCCTGTATTAATTATGAGAGGAAATCTACAATAACGTAATATATTTCTCAGTATGTAATGCACAACTTGACCACATACATTACCATAAATGCAGTGATGCTGTTTGATCTTGAGTCTACACCTACAATGGGATCACACAAATGTGTTACATAACAGCAATCACACTTTTCTTTCTGTCAGGCAAAAGTTCTTAAGCACAACTGAAATGTAATTAACACTATATCTCTCTCTTTAATCCCAGCCAGCTGGTTCAGTATACTCGCGAATTTGTTTGATGCATATGAATAACTGAGGGATCAAAATGAGGAAAAGTGCACGAATTTTATAGCTGTGAATATACAATCATATTCCATACAAACACAGAGTTTAATGTCAGCTGTTCATCCGTCATTGCAGCCAGGTGTGTACAGCAGCTAGTCACATGATACTGGTTTCCGGTTTGAAAGTTAATGCAGCCAAGAATTTTTCTGATGTGAGACACTCCTGCTTTGAGTGTGCAACCCCAGCTTACATTCTTGTGGATGATAAATCAAATAGTACCATGTATACCAACTACAACAAAATACTCAAAGCGCTGAAATGCTTTAGGTGATGTATAGGGGATACAAGTAAATTCGCTTAAAGTAAAAGTCGAATCACACTTGGTGGAATGGAATGGGTATGAAACAGAAAGCCAAAAAAATCCACAGTTCATTTCACATGAAGGCGTTTACACAGGTTGTCAATGAAATGGAATGGGACTGGACAGAATGAGACATATACATCAAAGTTTCTCCACAAGAAAATTTCGACCTTGACTTTGGTGATGAACTGTCTTGTGTGACACTGTAAGTCAACCTATTATTGCCACAATCGCTCAAGCTATAATAGAGGATTTCGCGCTTTTGTATCTATGTTTGTTGTTGTTGTGGTCTTCAGTCCTGAGACTGGTTTGATGCAGCTCTCCATGCTACTCTATCCTGTGCAAGCTTCTTCATCTCTCAGTACCTACTGCAACCTACATCCTTCTGAATCTGCTTAGTGTATTCATCTCTTGGTCTCCCTCTACGATTTTTACCCTCCACAGTGCCCTCCAATGCTAAATTTGTGATCCCTTGATGCCTCAAAACATGTCCTACCAACTGATCCCTTCTTCTAGTCAAGTTGTGCCACGAACTTCTCTTCTCCCAAATCCTATTCAATACCTCCTCATTAGTTACGTGATCTACCCACCTTATCTTCAGCATTCTTCTGTAGCACCACATTTCGAAAGCTTCTATTCTCTTCTTGTCCAAACCAGTTATCGTCCATGTTTCACTTCCATACATGGCTACACTCCATACAAATACTTTCAGAAATGGCTTCCTGACACCTAAGTCTATACTCGATGTTAACAAATTTCTCTTCTTGAGAAACGCTTTCCTTGCCATTGCCAGTCTACATTTTATATCCTCTCTACTTCGACCATCATCAGTTATTTTACTCACTAAATAGCAAAACTCCTTTACTACTTTAAGTGTCTCATTTCCTAATCTAATTCTCTCAGCATCACCCGACTTAATTTGACTACATTCCATTATCCTCGTTTTGCTTTTGTTGATGTTCATCTTATATCTTCCTTTCAAGACACTATGCATTCCGTTCAACTGCTCTTCCAAGACCTTTGCTGTCTCTGCAAGAATTACAATGTCATCGGCGAACCTCAAAGTTTTTACTTCTTCTCCATGAATTTTAATACCTACTCCGAATTTTTCTTTTGTTTCCTTCACTGCTTGCTCAATATACAGATTGAATAACATCGGGGAGAGGCTACAACCCTGTCTCACTCCTTTCCCAACCACTGCTTCCCTTTCATGCCCCTCGACTCTTATAATTGCCATCTGGTTTCTGTACAAATTGTAAATAGCCTTTCGCTCCCTGTATTTTACCCCTGCCACCTTCAGAATTTGGAAGAGAGTATTCCAGTTAACATTGTCAAAAGCTTTCTCTAAGTCTACAAATGCTAGAAACGTAGGTTTGCCTTTTCTTAATCTTTCTTCTAAGATAAGTCGTAAGGTTAGTATTGCCTCACGTGTTCCAACATTTCTACGGAATCCAAACTGATCTTCCCCGAGGTCCGCTTCTACCAGTTTTTCCATTCGTCTGTAAAGAATTCGCGTTAGTATTTTGCAGCTGTGACTTATTAAAATGATAGTTCGGTAATTTTCATATCTGTCAACATCTACTTTTTTTGGGATTGGAATTATTATATTCTTCTTGAAGTCTGAGGGTATTTCGCCTGTCTCATACATCTTGCTCACCAGATGGTAGAGTTTTGTCGTGACTGGCTCTCCCAAGGCCATCAGTAGTTCTAATGGAATGTTGTCTACTCCCGGGGCCTTGTTTCGACTCAGGTCTTTCAGTGCTCTGTCAAACTCTTCACGCAGTATAATATCTGCCATTTCGTCTTCATCTACATCCTCTTCCATTTCCATAATATTGTCCTCAAGTACATCGCCCTGGTATAAACCCTCTATATACTTCTTCCACCTTTCTGCCTTCCCTTCTTTGCTTAGAACTGGGTTGCCATCTGAGCTCTTGATATTCATACAAGTGGTTCTCTTCTCTCTTTAATTTTCCTGTAGGCAGTATCTATCTTACCCCTAGTGAGACAAGCCTCTACATCCTTACATTTGTCCTCTAGCCATCCCTGCTTAGCCATTTTGCACTTCCTGTCAATCTCATTTTTGAGACGTTTGTATTCCTTTTTGCCTGCTTCATTTACTGCATTTTTATATTTTCTCCTTTCATCAATTAAATTCAATATTTCTTATGTTACCCAAGGATTTCTGTTAGCCTTCGTCGTTTTACCTACTTGACCGTCTGCTGCCTTCACTACTTCATCCCTCAGAGCTACCCATTCTTCTTCTACTGTATTTCTTTCCCCCATTCCTGTTAATTGTTCCCTTATGCTCTCCCTGAAACTCTCTACAACCTCTGGTTCTTTCAGTTTATCCAGGTCTCATCTACTTAAATTCCCACCTTTTTGCAGTTTCTTCAGTTTCAATCTGCAGTTCATAACCAATAGATTGTGGTCAGAATCCACATCTGCCCCTGGAAATGTCTTACAATTTAAAATCTGGTTCCTAAATCTCTGTCTTACCATTATATAATGTATCTGATACCTTTTAGTATCTCCAGGATTCTTCCAGGTATACAACCTTCTTTTCTATATTAATCTTTATTAACCAACATTAAAACATTGATTTTGTGTTTGCGATACATTGCAAATGTTGAATGACAATTTGTATATTTTTCCACATATGTTGTTCCACCTATGAGGCCAGATATCTAAGAACAAAAGATGATTTAGGTTTTGCAATAGCTAGACGAAGAAAAAGCCTGCACATAAATTGATGAAATAGTTTTCATTGACTAGCATTTTTAATAGTAAAAACATCAGCTGTATTGAAAGAGAAAGATACAATTGGTTCTGACATTATTTGGTACTTCGAAAGGGAAAAAATACACAATGGGGATGTGTCTGTACGTGTAGTGGTACAGGGCACCCTCCACCACACACCGTGTGGTGGCTTGCAGAGTAGCTATGTAGATGTAAGTATATATTTTATTTGGTGTTTAACTGTCAATGCTTCCAAATGTTTGAACAATACTTTTCCTATTGTTTCACTTTTCAGCAGTTTGTCACATTAACTTTGTCAAGAGCATCCATTATGAATTTTGCTTTTGCCATTAACATACTTGAAATGTTAATTCATTTATTATGATACATTTAAGTGGACCAATTTTCTTGATATTTTGATAATTTTTTCTGAGGTAAGTCAGACATTCGCCATTCATGTTGTGCATGTTGTTGTTATACAGCTCCAATTGCAGCTGATGATGTATTCACCGCAAATGCGAGAGTTGTATGTGCTAATAATGCAGCCTTTTCAGTAGTAACTTTTACTCTGTGGCGAATGCTTTCTTTTCATCTGTCCACCATCTCCTAGTGTGGGCAATCTTTCAAAAATTCATTGCATGATTCCGCCAATGGTGAAGAATTACTCATAAATCTTCGATGATAATACTTCCAACAGAAGAAACGTTGTAATTCGTGGAAAAGAGAAATGATTTATATTCTGTTTTGAGGTAGCAGGTGTCCTTGTGCATTAATAATGTAGACTAGGAAGTTTTACTTCCATCGCTATAAAGACCCACTTTGACAGGTTACTTACTAAGCTATGTTCTCATAGCCTAGTGAATGGCTGCTCCAAATGAGCCAGATGCGCTGCCTCACTAGGCGACATTATAAGCAGGTCATCAGTATACTTATGTCAATAATAAAATGTTGGGAAGTTTGGGGTGGCATTGCTCATTCCAAATAGTATTTGAAGAAACTCACAAACAAGTGGATTGCAAGCAGCAGTTTTGGGTATACTTTGTGGTGTACCTGTTGTATCAGGGAAAGGTCGAGCATGCAGAAAACTGTCTTACCATGGATGTACATAGCAAAGTCCATGAAGTGTGGTATAGTGTAGCAATGAGATATGGTTCTGGCGCTAAGCTGATGGCAGTCGCTAGAAGAACGTCACTCACTGTTCTCCTTAAGTACAATATATAGTGGAATACCCCATTAATACACTCCTGGAAATGGAAAAAAGAACACATTGACACCGGTGTGTCAGACCCACCATACTTGCTCCGGACACTGCGAGAGGGCTGTACAAGCAATGATCACACGCACGGCACAGCGGACACACCAGGAACCGCGGTGTTGGCCGTCGAATGGCGCTAGCTGCGCAGCATTTGTGCACCGCCGCCGTCAGTGTCAGCCAGTTTGCCGTGGCATACGGAGCTCCATCGCAGTCTTTAACACTGGTAGCATGCCGCGACAGCGTGGACGTGAACCGTATGTGCAGTTGACGGACTTTGAGCGAGGGCGTATAGTGGGCATGCGGGAGGCCGGGTGGACGTACCGCCGAATTGCTCAACACGTGGGGCGTGAGGTCTCCACAGTACATCGATGTTGTCGCCAGTGGTCGGCGGAAGGTGCACGTGCCCATCGACCTGGGACCGGACCGCAGCGACGCACGGATGCACGCCAAGACCGTAGGATCCTACGCAGTGCCGTAGGGGACCGCACCGCCACTTCCCAGCAAATTAGGGACACTGTTGCTCCTGGGGTATCGGCGAGGACCATTCGCAACCGTCTCCATGAAGCTGGGCTACGGTCCCGCACACCGTTAGGCCGTCTTCCGCTCACGCCCCAACATCGTGCAGCCCGCCTCCAGTGGTGTCGCGACAGGCGTGAATGGAGGGACGAATGGAGACGTGTCGTCTTCAGCGATGAGAGTCCCCACCAAGAACTTTGACAACTGCTTGGCTCTACAAAACAGATTTATAATCACAGACACAAACGTTTTGTCGATCTACCTAGTCATTCACCACATGAGCAACTGTTCCACCATTTTCATGAAGTCACTCATTTCTTGTCTGCTTCATTGTGGGTAATACACTCAATGGTGCACCACTGTCATAATACCAAAACCATCAGTCCACATGGCCTCAGTGGCTGTCTCCAAGCAAACTCAAGGTAGCAACAGTTCTCTTTCATGTTGGCGTATGTCGCCCTTTAAATACAGTATAAACTAAAAGAGCTATGAGGTAAATCTGAAGTTCCTTATTCGCCTGCATACTTAGTGTGGGAGAGAAGCACTGTTACAAAGTCACCACAAACCGCAAGGCGATTTTCAGACAATTTCAGAAAGATTTTCTTGCTTAAACATGTATGTTTACCAGAAATATCATTAATATATCTGTAGTGACCAAGATCGTCAGTTACCATCGACTGGGGTGTTCGCACCCTAGCCATAAGATGCGCTGAATTTTAGTTTGTTCTCTGTGTGCAGTGCAACGTTACATAGGACAATAATATCTTGGCAGTGATAGAAAGTTTTTGTCGAACTCTATTCTAGCGCTAACTAATCCGAAATATCTCTTCTGTGGTTATTAGTTAATAAATGTTATTCGTTTATGGTACACTGGAGTTAATATTTCGTATAATGGATTACCTCAAAGACACAGTTAAAGTTGTTTTGATTGATAACACTTAGTTGTGCAGACATTAGTGATCCTGATCTGATCTCAGCCTATGCGTTTAGTCTACATATCTGGAAGAAGTAGGACTAGTTTTCAAGAATAAATAAAGAATTTTCACGAACTGCAACATAAACTGACCGCTGAAATACCCGCAGTATCACTACTCACTGTGAGAATGCCTCCTATTTTTACTCATAATCCTGCATTTTGGTTCACACAGGTAGAAGCTAGCTTCTATTAGACAGAAAGGACCAAGGATTCAACTAAATTTACCTTGGTGGTCAGCCAGCTCGATCATCATAACGCAACTGGTGTTGAAGATGTAATAACTGCATCTCCTGAACGAGATTCCTACAATAAACTCAAGGGCGAATTAATTCACAGTTTTTCCACTTCGCAAGAAGAGCGCATGTGACAAGTCCTGACACAAGAAGATATGAGTGGTAGGAAACCATCACAATATCTCATGCACTTACACAGTAAAATCGGCATAGGCACTCTACCTGATACCTTTCTATGTACACTGTGGAACAACTGTCTTCCAGCCTAGGTGAAAGCTGTATTGGCGTCTCAGACGGAAATGCCATTAGGCACCGTCGCGGATCTGGCCGATAGGGCACAAAATACAATAACGCAGTGAAAGCACATTCAATGATGCTTTGTCATCAACAGTGACTCAAACAGGTCACTAATGCTTCACAGATAAGATCGACGTTCTTACTTAACAGATTAGTGAGTTGTTGTCTCGTCACACCTCTAGTAACGACAGGGAACTCTATTGCAAGACATCACGTAATTGTTTCTGTATCAGCTCCTTGGCCTTGAGTGACACATAGCTGTGACTTTCTGTTTGCTGGTTTGGAGATCAGGCGAACGAGTGCTCATTATCTTTGCTTACCCAAATGTTACTGGCAGTCGAACATAAGTGCATCTGACTGCTGATTCCAGTCTCAGATTCTCTTTATCAGCTGTTTGAAGACAGTACAAAAATTTCTTGTGGACATTGGCTCAGACTAGTGCATTTATCCATGTACCTTACTGTACGATTGCCCAGCCACTGACTTTGTTCTGTCTCTACGCAGAAACAATTCATGCATAGCTACTTATGGCACTCACCATATAGAGTTGGGCTAGGGACCAAGACATGATTTCCCCTGGAAATTATTATTGGGAAAGCAAAGGCCACACGTTAAATAACCTAGAAGAAGAACCGAAATTTGCGATCCATCAAGCACCTACTCCATCATACCCCAAGTAGGCAAATGGAATTAAGGCACCATGACATCTTGGCAAATTTTGACCACATCAGCAAAAGTTACTTGGCAAAATGACCTGTTCTTCTGCCCCCCTCTCTTTCCCTCTTTTTCTTCCCTTTTTTCTCCTTGGCCTTTTCCATTTATTCCCCTCCCCACACTGCTCCATCTTTATAAACCGTTTCCCCCCTGACCCCCTTGTATCTCTCAATAATTTATGCGGTTCTCTGCAGTTACCAGGAACATGTCTAACTTCTTACATACCATGCATTCAAGTACATTTTAAAAATTGTTAAAAAATATATATTGTAAGGTTGTTAGATCTTACTGAACTGGGAAAAGCATAGGTCTTGAAAACATTGTATAATTTATATTTAGATATCTAAAGTTTATTTAGCAGATATTGATATTACTTTGAACTGGACCTATTCCCCGTGTCATAATGTAGTATCTAGCAGTCTTCATTTAAGCCATTAAACGTGATCAGTTCATGTTGTTTCTCTTAGGCTAACATCACTGTATGGGCATTATTATTTATACATTTCAATACAGATTGATTGTCACTGTTGTATTTTCCATACAAGTTTTAGGATATTGCATTCAGACATCCCAGCATTCCTTGTTCCAATTTGATTATTCACATGTTTACCAAATCATCACCAATTCTTCGGTTGTACTCGCACATCATCTGCACATGTTCATGCCCTCCTTGGACTGGGTGCTTACTTTTGCAGTGTCAGTATTTCACAGTACACAGTCACATTCTGTGTTCCACAAATGCACATAGACTAGAACTGTGGTATGTGCTTATTTTATTCACATCTCTTTTTCCATTTTTGTATAAATTGATTCCCAGTTAACTTCAAAATACAGGGGGATTCAAAAAGAATACCACAACTTTAGGAATTTAAAACTCTGCAACGACAAAAGGCAGAGCTAAGCACTATCTGTCGGCGAATTAAGGGAGCTATAAAGTTTCATTTAGTTGTACATTTGTTCGCTTGAGGCGCTGTTGACTAGGCGTCAGCGTCAGTTGATGCTAAGATGGCGACCGCTCAACAGAAAGCTTTTTGTGTTATTGAGTACGGCAGAAGTGAATCGACGACAGTTGTTGAGCATGCATTTCGAACGAAGTATGGTGTTAAACCTCCTGATAGGTGGTGTATTAAACGTTGGTATAAACAGTTTACAGAGAATGGGTGTTTGTGCAAAGGGAAAAGTTCTGGACGGCCGAGAACGAGTGATGAAAATGTAGCACGCATCCAGCAAGCATTTGTTCGCAGCCCAGGAAAATCGACTCGCAGAGCTAGCAGAGAGCTGCAAATTCCACAATCAACCGTATGGAGAGTCCTACGAAAAAGGTTGGCACTTATCTGTCCGTAACTACCTGAACGTCAACTACCCGAGGCGATGGGTCGGCCGCCAGGCAGCCCATGACAGAGCACTTCATCACTGGCCTCCAAGAAGCCCTGATCTTACCCCCTGCGATTTTTTCTTATGGGGGTATGTTAAGGATATGGTGTTTCGGCCACCTCTCCCAGCCACCATTGATGATTTGAAACGAGAAATAACAGCAGCTATCCAAACTGTTACGCCTGATATGCTACAGAGAGTGTGGAACGAGTTGGAGTATCGGGTTGATATTGCTCGAGTGTCTGGAGGGAGCCATATTGAACATCTCTGAACTTGTTTTTGAGTAGAAAAAAACCTTTTTAAATACTCTTTGTAATGATGTATAACAGAAGGTTATATTATGTTTCTTTCATTAAATACACATTTTTAAAGTTGTGGTATTCTTTTTGAATCACCCTGTATTTTATTTAGCTTGTGCAGGTCATGTTTCTTCATTACAAGCTTTTTCGGCTAGTATGCCATTGTCAAGTGTACCTGTCATGTTAAAATTAATATACGAGGGCTATCCACAAAGTACATTACGTTTTGGAATTAAAAATAAATAATATATTGGATTTTTTTTAATTATATACAGATGAAAGCCACACTTAAATACTACTTTTCTACATAGTTCTTATTTAAATTAAGGCACTTATCGTAACGATGGACGAGCTATGAAATTCCTTCGTCGTAAAATTTGGCCGCCTGCGCCTTCAACCACGTGGTTAATCAGTAACCCGATAGAAATACAATTCTTGTGGATTTCCTGAAAAGAGGCACTACAATAAACTCTGAAAGGTATTGCCAAACTCTGCACAACCTCAGAAGAGCAATACAAAACAAGTGCAGGGGAAAGTTGGGCTCAAAGATCTTGCTGATTCACGACAACGCCCGGGCCCACACGGCAAATGCCACTCGTGAAGTTCTCGAATCTTTTAAGTGGGAGTTGTTTCCTCATCCGCCGTACAGTCTCGACCTGGCACCGAGCGACTTCCACTTATTCCCAGCAATGAAGAAGTGGTTGGCTATGCAGCGTTTTGATGACGACGCACAGCTTCAAGAAGATGTAACCACATGGTTGAAGGCGCAGGCGGCCGGATTTTATGACGAAGGAATTTCCAAGCTTGTCCATCGCTACGATAAGTGACTTAATTTAAATGGCAACTATGTAGAAAAGTAGTATTTAAGTGTGGCTTTCATCTGTATATAATAAAAAAAAAATCCAATACTTTATTTATTTTTAATTCCAAAACGTAACGTACTTTGTGGATAGCCCTTGTAATTACTTATGTCTATGTATGTTTCACGTAGAGTTGTTTTCCCCTGTTTTACTTATGTGCAGATAGAGTGGCATTCTTATTACATTTTGGAGCAGATATTTGTCTGGCGACCAGTAGAACAAGCCACAAAATTCCGTCAGTACAGAGTACTATTTTGGCAGATAAAATGACAGTTCTCACTTCTACGATCTATGATGCTTCATGTCTACAGTATAAATCAAATATGTGAAGATCAGAGATGGTGGTTGTACGTCATAGATATTATAATTGTGTTGTTAACTGAAGTTAAAAGTTGTCTGTTGGTTTTGTATATCATGTGATTTTTATTCATTTCCTTTTCCAAAAATTTCAATGAAGTTTTCTAAATAATTTTATTAGAAATCGGTTTGTCCCTTGAGGACGTTGTAAGTTTCCAGTTCTTCCAAAAATGTTCATCAAAGGGCTTTCAGGTATTCTATGTAAAATTCTTAAACCATTTTAGATGTGTTCTGTAGTGTGGTTTTTGCTTTTTGGTGTAAATAGAAGCTTGACTGGTTGCTTTCATAGTTTCTCATACATTCTTTAAAGTTGAATTGCAAAGTTTCTACCAGTTTGCCCAGTACACAACTTAGTGAAATTTTTTTGACTCCTGGGTTGGAATGAATGTGGACTTTTGTCTTTCCTCACCTTAGTTTTGTTCCTAAATTATTGTTTGTGCGAAATGCGAGTTTTATTTCATTTTTTAAACAGTCCATTCATTTTGTTCGATATGTTGCCTGAGTATGTTTTTGGTACATATGTTGGTTTAGTTTTGGTTCTGTCTTCTTGTTTCATTGTTATGTCTCTCTATATATATGAGTACTGTTTTAGGTTTTGTGTATCATTCACATAATTTGAGCACTTTGAAATTATTCTTTTGTGCTATTTACTATAATGTTGTAAGTTCATCTTGTAGTGTGTTTTGTTCCTTGGATAGATTTACGATTCTATTAGCTATAGATTCGAAAAGATGCATATTTGTGTGAGTTACCGTCAGCTGTTGTGTTTGCATGAGCTGTCAAAGAATTCTCACTCCAGCCACCAGAGGCGTTGGATTTTGATTTGTTCTGCGTGTGTGCAGTGCGACATTCTGTGAGTGTTACATAGGACGATAATTTCTTGGCAATGACTGAAAGTTCTTGTCAATCTCTGTTCTAGCCCTAACTATTCTCAAATATCTTCAAGTAGGTACCTTATCTGTGTTTATCAGTTAATGGACGTCATTGTTTCCTGGTACACTACAGTTCATATTTCATAGAGTTGGGTGAGTCTCTCGAAGATGCAGTTATGGCTGTCTGGATAGCTAACACCTAGCTGCGCCAACATATCAGCAGAGGAATTTTGTACCCTTCAGCTAAGAACCTCAAAAAGTGTCACAATGTCTCTCCCACTTACGAAATTTGCTTTTTTTTTCTAGCCACATTGGACTAATGTCCCCACTAAGGCTGCAGAAGCTTTTTTGTTATACACGATTTGTTTTCTTTCCAAGAAATAGTTAATGGCTTGTGATAACCATTTCGATTTACTCTTGGCAGGTACATGTCCACTTTCTGATCAAAAGTATCCGAACACTCCTATTTAATGTGTAGTTGACCACTAGATTTCATTAGAAGCAGATCTGCCAGACGAAAAGGAAGTGAAGAGTACTGTGTCGTCAGTACAGATGCAGTAACAGCAGAATGGGTCATTCCGAAGAGCTCAGTGACTTTGGATGACGACTAGTCATTGGATGTCCCCTGAGTAAAAGATCCATCAGAGATACTTCAGCCCATCTAAAGCGGCTGAAGGAGCCTGTTGGTGATGTGACTGTTAAGTAGAAACATGAAGGAACAACTGCAACCAAATAAAGAACAAGCAGACCTCATGTAATGATGAACAGGGACCATCAAAAATTGTGGACATTGGTCGTAAAAAATGTATAAAATCAGCGGAAAGAATCACTCAGCAGTTCCATCAGTGGCAACAGTCGAATTAGCACAATGGCAGTGAGTAGGGAGTTAAAAGGAATGGAGTACAATGGCCGAGCAATTCTTCATAAGCTACACATTTCTGTAGTAAATGCTATGTAATGCTTCAGGCAGTGTAAACATCGCTATGAGTTGATACTGAATGACTGGAAACCAATGATTTCGAGTGGTGAAGCACGCTATTCCCTGCGGCAATCTGATAGAAGGATGTTGGTTTGGCAAATGCCTGAAAAACTTTTCCTGTCATCATGTGTAGTGCCAACACTGAAGTATGGAGAAGCATGTTATAGCATGGGGGTGTTTTTCGTGGGTAGGGTCTGGTTCTCTTACTGTATTTAAGAAAACGCTACAAATAGAAGGATATACACACATTTTACAACTTTTGTACTGCATATAGTAGACGAACAGTTAAGAGACAATGATTGATTGTATCAGCATAGCTGTGCTGTCATAAAGCATTGCCGATGAGGCAATGGTTTGTTGACAATAACATTCATGAAATGGACTAACCTGCCCAGAGTGCCAGCCTAAACCTAATGGAGCACCTTTGGAAAGAGTGAGAAATTTGGCATGACTCAAGAGCGCAGTGTCCACATCACTACCTTCTCTGGTTTCCGTTCTTGAGGAAGAATGGGCCACCATTTCTCCACAGGCATTCAGACACCCCAGAAGAGTTCAAGCTTGAAGTAAGTTAAACTACTGTGGGGCCACCCTACTTGTACGTCTGCTAATAGGTTTCCAGATACAAGCCAATTCACACTTAAGGGAAGCTCAAAACATCCCACAATGCATTTCAAATGGCGACGTTCAGACACATTGTCGATAATACAGAACGTCACGTCACCGTCAAGATTTGGGAAGAACGTTTTGATGTTGATGTTGGTGAGGGAACTGTGTTGTCACCTGCTACCATTGGGAGTTAAGCTACTTTCGCCGAACTCACTCATTTATAGCAGTTGAGTTTGTACGTTTGTGTCTTCTTATTGTTTATTTTTAATACTTTGCTCTGTTTTCGTGACAAATAGCAAACGTTCCACAGCGACTTTTTTTCATTGAGTGCTCCTCGATAAACGAGGCCAGATATCTGTAAGAGAAAAGTTATTGTAACAGAACAGTGCTGACACCTACACTATGTATTAATAGGAACATTTGGAAGATTTCCCCACAGGGGGTAAGGGAAGTTACAATAAGGGAACCGAGATGGTTGTGAGCGAACAATCGTAATTTCCAAGATCACTTACAAGCGACATATTTCCAGTCCACAACTGTCATGGTGGCAGATACTAGTTTTGTTCACATTATTGACAATAACAATGACAAACGATGACAGTAGTTTACCTTACTTTATTCATCATCCAGATCTTCATCGACGATTCTGCATGTTGTATATGCAGTTGGATGTAGTCCTTTTTGGCCATGATTGGGGTACATTGTAACCATATCTCTCAGGAAAACTATGATTGTCTCGCAAGCAAGCTTTTTCCATCCTACCGCAAATTATGAAAATACAGATACCGAAATATGTACAATTAGTCACAAGCAACTGACACCCCTCAGGGCAAAGAGCACAGTAATTGCAAGCAGTATTTGTAGATAAGCCAGTATCTGAAGCAATTACTTCTAACATATATTTTTTTAACCAAGTAAGAGAATAAATAATACTCTGTTACATCATCAGTTTACATCTATTGAACAACGTGTTTTTACTGATCATAGTTCTTTTGCAGCATTTAATACAATATAATTGAAAGGGGAAATTGAAGTTGGTGGTTTTTGTACCAAGCTTCACACACATCTCCCCATGACAGTCTACGCCGTTCCTACAATCGCAATTCAGCAATAAATGATATTCCAAACAGAAGTCTAAACCACTTTCCACAGTACACACTCTCGGTATTAATTTCCATCAAGTAAGAGTAGTGCAATCCGACACTGCACTGTCTTCGTTTCACTCATCTGTAGAGCACCACTGACAAGGTTAACTATTACTGTAAACAAAAGCCATAGCTAGTTGATATCTGACGCTGTAACAGTCGCATGTTTGATTCCTATGACTGACAAGTGATTTTGAAAATTACCTGAACGATACATTGTTGTGATAGAACGATACAAAAGCGTGACTGCGTAGTCACTTGCCTCACTGCACTCTGAAGTCCTTGTTTATTGCGCAGATATTCCTAGTTGGCATCCCTACACTCTCTACCCAGTGATGCTTATGCCTGTGAGCAGCATTGTCGACGTCGATATTCCTGCAGAGACACCTCCCCCTCCCCCATAGTGCAGAGCACTGGGGGAAGTTGTGAAAAGCTGTTGTTGACCGTCTACCGTCGAATCTACATCATCTACAGACGAATGTACAGATTTGTGTGACCAGCTGTGCCATGGCTAGGGTGAGGACAGGGCATAGCTGAACCGTCTCTCGTGGAATACTTGCGCAGATGCGTCAGACCAGTCGTGCTGTGGAAGGTGTGTGTGAGAGACATGACTGGACTGTTCCTCAGATAAGTGTTGGATAGGTGCTCTGATTGTTCATGCTGTGACAAGCAGATATGCGAGATACGAGTGGAGCATTTCTAAGAGTCGCCTGCAGTGCTGATGCCATATCCAAGGCGAGTCATTAACTATTGCCACAAAGAATAACTCCAAAAGTATGATAGCAGCTGAAAAGTTTGTGGGACAAAAGTTGCATGGGACAACGGGGGCCATAATACGATGTTGGTTTTTTGTTGCTAGGTGGGATTGTTTCACAGATATGAAGGTCAACTTTGTCTTTTTTTTTAATGGGGTGCTATAGTTTGGTACTTATTTTTTGATAGTGGCTATCGAGACAAATCAAATGATGTCTAACAGTAAGGTCTTTGAAGGTCAATGAAGGTCACAGAGGTGGTATGAACATCCATTTACAGAAGATGTTGGAAGTGACAGCCCTTGTTATCAACACAGTGCTGAAATCTGCTTCTCATGGATTGAGAGGTATTCTTTATCACATCGGCACTTATCAAAGCACATGCTTTGACAATTCTCGCTCGCATATCTTCAGGTGTAGTTGGAAGGTTTTTACAAACAATGTCTTTTACTAATCTCCACAAGAAAATGTCCAGAGGCGTCAAGTCTGGCGAACGAACCGGCCACTACACATCTCCTCCGCATCCAATCCAACATTTTGAGAATTGTCTATGCAACTCATTTCTAGCCATCAGCGAATAATGTGCCGAACACCCATTGCGTTGATACCACCCTCTGTTCCTTGGTCCTAAAGATATTTCTTCTAATAAGAGACCTAATTTTTCTTGCAGGAATGCGGTGTACTTCCTAACATTAAGATTTCCTCCGATTTTCAGTTGCCCAATAATGCATGTTATGTAAATTAACATTTCTGAGGTTCGTGAATGTAGCCTCGTCAGTAAATAAAATCAAATTAATAAATCCATCATCCCTCTGAATCTGAAATTCAGCCCATCAGCCGAATTCAATGTGATGCATACAATCTGTACCAGTTAATTCTTGGTGGAGACTGATATGTAAGGATTATATTTATGGCGATACAGAACATTAACAACACTACTCTGGCTCCCCATGCCAGATTCTCTTGTGATTTGACGTGTACTAACACAAGGATCTCAAACCACAGTGGCGAGAGTACCAATTTCCATTTCCTCGTTAGTAACTTTCGTTTGCTGGATATGTTTCTGAAGCGTTAAAGATATAGTTGTTCTCAATTTATCTCACACATATTTAAATGTACGACGTGTAGGTTGAGTACACTGAGGATATCTTTCAGCGTATAAGTCTCTAGCTGTCACTGAATTTCGTTGGCATTCTCCGTAAATGAGAAGCATATCGACTTGTTCTTCGAAGGAATACAACATTCACATCCGCTTGATTCGACGATATTATAATAGGTTCATCATAAGAATACACCTGATGTAAACATTGCACTATGTATTCTTCCGCGTTTGCTGGAACCTTATTGGATTTCCGTTTCACGTGGTACTGCACCCAAGCTGACTCGAGTACTTTCAAGTACAATAATAAGGGTACGTTTGCTATTTTGTCTAAAACTGACGTGGTGAGACTGTGGCTGTGTACAATTAATGTACGTTAATTCTTACAAAGAAAAAAAACAGCAACCAGCCACTATTAATACTGTTATTTATTTAGGCAAATAGTGCCATTACCTGTTTCGAACTGGCAAGTTCATCATCAGACGGCTGTTCACATGATTTTCAAGATACACTTTACCTTATCGTCCGTTTTTGATTTTTATTATTCCACTGTGGCGAAGTATTTTTGGTGTGTTGTTGCTGTCGAAACTCTCAACAAAATCGCGCCAACCAGACGCAGCATTTTCTTTTCTTTTATGATGAGCCATTCTATATCCTGCCAGCGTTCGGCAGTGACGTGTGAAAAAGCTGCGTGCGTTAGTTCCAGTACGTTTGGCAGCTTAACAGTCTTGTTACTTCTCAGGCCAAATCCCGCAGCTTGGCTCCAGATCAGTCCTGTTGGGTTCATATTGTAAAGGTACAGTCGTAAAAACGTAGCATTTTGATGATGTGCTCGATGCTGTGAAAACGATTGTTTTTCGTGTTTCTATGATACTTATCTACCTCTGTGGTATAAAACGATGGACATAGTCCAAATATAGAGGATTTGGTTTTTCATTTTCGACTTAAAAATTAAATTGTTATTCCTTAATTTAAACAATTTTTATGAACAGTCTTTCATAAAATATCCATAATTAAGAATTTGTATTTGAAATGGAAACAGGAATTTTGAGTCCATTATGTACTTAGAAACAAGAAGACATGCATTATTAATAAAAAATGATGATGATTTCTATAATTACGAGATGTAGGTACTTCAAGTAGAACGAGAAAAACTATTGTTGGGGAGATTTCAACCAGCGCACAAATAAGCGCATTTGGTTCACATTCCATTACGCTACCAACTGCGCTATATACTCAATAAATGTTTGTGTCTTATCTGCAGTATATATAACACTAGGAAAACTTCAAAGCTGATTGTCTCCGTAAATTTCTGAAAAAATATTAAGAAAAACCTGTTTCTCGGCACTTTTAAACCGTATTCCACATGCGTGTTTTACTACGGAACAGAAAGCAGCCTGAGCCATTTTCATACTGTGCATTAACAGCGCGACAATCAGAGCACAACGTTACAGAGGATGTGACTGTACACGATGTTTGAAATAAAAACTACATAGCTAAAGCATGATTAAGAAAAACGTTGGTGGCTGTTAATTCATTTGAATATCTTAAAGTTTCATTTAACATAACATAGTAATAAGACAGCTAATACATAAGTAGGGCCTACTTCCAAGAGCGTAACAGCAGCGCCCTACGCCGTTTCCGACGTCGTCTTCGCTTCTGCCGCTGCGTCGGTGCGGCCGCCTCGCCGCCCTCGGCGCGGTTGCGGCTTGAGAAAGCCGCACAACCGCGCCAATTGGCGACGTGCGGGCCGCCACACCGGACACAAGTCGGCAGAACGTTGCTGCCGCGGTCGCAGGCGCGGCTGTCGTGCTCCCCTGAGTACTTGACGCACCGCGCCGCGTTGCGGCAATACTTCGCAACATGGCCCTCGCCCTGGCACCTGGAGCACTGAGGCTGGGGGTCCGTGGCGGTCGGGAGAGCCTCTGTCGTAACCGGGAAGCCCAGCAACTTCCGCAAGTCGAAGATGTCGCTCCCGCCGTCGACCGTCTGCACGGTCACGGCATAGAGCGGCGCACTCTTCCTGTTGGTCCAGTTGTGCAACCTTGCGGTTGCATTACCAAACCCGGCTCGCAGCAGCCCTTCCAGGACTGCTGCCTCATCACAGCACCAAGGTAGCCCCCTGAGGAGTGCCTTAGTCGTCTTCATCCTTCCTACGGAAGGTGCCTTCACACACGCGGGCGGCGCGTCGACGATGTGGTCGGCCACTGCGACCTTGATCGCCCTGTGGTCGGCCACGTTTGCTGCTCGAACGCAGATCAGCGAGTCTGCATCGACAGACTCGTAGACCACCTCGTTCCGAGCGCAATTCGTCATGGTGTCGAACAGCGCTGTCCACCCGCCTTTGCACTTGACGTACAAAGGGGGGACAGGCCGCGACTCGTCTTCTCGGGAGTTCCTTGCACGGTCGGCAGTCTCAGTGAGTCGCACAACCAAAGGACCCTTCGTAGCGGCAGGTTTCCTCCGCGCACCCTTCTTTCCCATGCTGCGAGACGCGGAACACGACAATCTGCACGCGTTGTAAAAACAACGCACGACAATTTGCTCTCCGCGGCGCCCACAGCACAGAAACCTCTTCACGAGCTCTCAACGGCCGAGTAAGCGAAGCGCGCAACGGCAGCGACGCGCTCGCCTCGTTAGCTCAGGCCGCTCTTTCTGTCGTTTGCGGCGGCGGCCGGGTTTATATAAGGCTTGCTAGTTAATGGAGCCGTCGGCTGAGGTCGCTGTGTTCCAGGGAAAACCAATACCAATGTTTCCTGGCGTAGCCAATTGCTGTGTGCTGACAAACGCGCGCGCGCGAAGGCGACCAGCGGTGGTAGCCGCGAGCCGCCCGGAGAAGTGCGGCCAGCGATGTATTTCTCGGCCACGTAATGGAGCGTGCGTGTGAAGACGGCCAGCGATGGAAGCAGCGGGCCGCCCAGAGAACTGCGGCCAGCGATGTATTTGGCGGCCGCGTACTGGAGCGCGTTGTTCGGAGTTCGTTAGAAGTGGTGTATACCACATGTGCCATACGTTGTTGGAGACTACAACTAAAATGGGGGATAACTGACCGAATGGGGGAAAATATAACGTTACATAGAGTGAGTATTAGAGGATAGAAATGGTGATGACCAATTTTTACATGGCTACTTGATGTGTTTGTACATAATGCGCGGCCCCTCTACAGAAGTCAGGTGTGAATACGTCAGCTACAGTTTCGACGCTACAATGTGAAATGTTACCCGACTTCCAGTAAAACAATTCCTAGGGGTGTTGTTCGTCCTTCAAATAATACATAGCAAGGTAGAGTGCTGCATGATACCAGATATATTTAGAAACATCATCTGGTAACTATGGTACCAAAGAAAATAGACACTGTGCTGCAGAAAACTGCAGAGGAATTCCAAGACAATGAGCTGCAGATGTGATACTGGTTTGTGCACGGTACTTTGTGCCATGTCACAGGAAATGAATGTTGTTACCTAAACATAATGTAAATGACGTATAGTGTGCTATTTTGCATAAAATGTATGTTCTGCCTAGCATGACGCATATGTAACAACCTCTTTTGTTTAGACTCTTAGTTATCTTGTTTGTTTAAGTGTGTCTTTGATGACAATACCATATAAGCAGTAATTTGTATGATTCAGAACTGAAAAACTAATCAGGCTGAAATGGGTTAAAGTTGCATGGAGGTTTGAATAGCGCCGATTCAAACTGTCGACCCTTTTAGATCGTCATAGGCTGAATGGGGCTATCCAACTGTCCATGAATGGACAAGCCATTGATTTTACTGGAATATCCTTCAGCGGTGTCACTTCGATCTATCAAGACGCTCTGTCAGTTTCTGACAACACGTTTTTGTATACCCCTGATTCTGGGAGGTGTTGAGGAGGCAGAGGCGTACATGGTGGAATGTGTGTGTGGTATCTCGAATTATTGTAATACTTGGGGCTGCTGACTCCGCTGCACTGGCATTCTTGTGCTGCAGCTGAAGCAGTCTCGTTCTATGTTTGACCATGTGAATGACTCTGTAATGATGGACTCTTCTCAGGTTATCAGCTGTGTGGCTGGCCGGGGGTGGCCGAGCGGTTCTAGGCGCTACAATCCTGCCTCGGGCATGGATGTGTGTGATGTCCTTAGGTTAGTTAGGTTTAAATAGTTCTAAGTTCTAGGGGACTGATGACCTCAGAAGTTAAGTCCCACAGTGCTCAGAGCCATTTGAAACATTTTATCAGCTGAGGCAAGGCATTGTTCTGTGGCAACATTTCAACAAGATTCCTGCTTGTTATCTTCAGACGAAGTGTCGGGTTCATGTCCTGTCTGGTTCTTTATAGTCACTGGACTGTAGGCTCCTGTGCCTCGTCTGCATTGGCAGCGCCAATTACGCGCCTCCAGGATGAGTGCCGCAGTGCATGGTTGGGGAGAGTCTCTGACCGGTGGTGGTGGGGCTCCCCGCATGGTGGCAGGTGCGGGCATCCTTTTGAGACCTGCCCCTTCCGTCTGCTGCCTGAGCCAGTTTCACATCGGAGCGTTCTTGTCGTATTTTTGTTATCACTACATCCCATGCTGTGCTAAGTTGGAAATCGCTGTCTCGGTTGACAAGGTTGTTATAGACTCGTAGCTCCATAGCCTCTTTAAAGATCGAATCCCAGAAATCGTTTGCCCTGCACAGGAGCTTTGTTTGTTCAGAATCAAACATGGGGTTTTTCTTGAGACAGTGTTCTGACACTGCAGATTTCTCAGTTTGGCGTAGGCAAATACTTCTTTCGTGTTGTGAGCAGCGTTGATATATATACCACTGCATCTGGCCAATGTACTGTTTGCCACACTCGCAGCTGATGCTGTAAACGCCAGGTGTCTGTATTCCTAGTGTATCCTTCACTGAGCCTAGCGTATTATTGATTTCGGCTGATGCACGGAAGATGGTTTTAATGTTTCTCTTTTCTAATATCGCAGCAGTCTTTGCCATGGGCAACCCAGCACACAGAAGAAACGCCAAGTGCTTAGTGTCTTCTTTGCATATATCTTCTCTCTCCTTCTTGCTCGGTTGGAAAGCGCGTCTTATCTGTGTCTCAGAAGAGCCATTCTTGCAAAAGGTTTTTCTCAAGTGCTGCAGTTTGGCAGGTAGACTCTCCTTGTCGCATATTTCTTGTGTGCTGCATACCGAGGTGGTGAGTGCAGATTTGCATTGTGCTGGTAGGTTGCAGGTACTGGCGTTAAAGTACAAATCAGTGGCTGTCTTCTTCCTGTAAACAGAATGACCTAGCATGCCATCAGTCTTCTTCTTTATCATGCTGTCAAGAGCCATTTGTTTGAAGTGTTCCTTGTATAGGTTTGCGATACATGGCGCCAAGAGGGAACCCATGGCCACCCTGTCTATTGTTGGTAGAATTTATCACCATATTAGAAGTATGTGGTAGTGAGTGTGTGGCAGAACAGTTCCACTGTGTCTTTGTCAAAGCGGCTACTTAGTAATGTCAAGAAGTCCTCAGGAGGTACTCGTGTGAAAGACATGACATCAAAGCTGACCAGGATGTCTCCTTTGTCCACATGTGTCCCTCTAAGTATCTTCACAAACTTCAAGTTTTTGACATGGTTGAGGACAATGACCCATGAGAGGCTTCAATAGCTGTGCAAAGTGTTTGGCTATTTCACAAGTTGGTGAATTCATTATGTCCACTATTGGACATAGTGGAACTCCCTTCTTGCGTATCTTTAGAAGTTCGTACAGGTGTGGTGGTATCAGTGCTCTGGGATACAGCCTTCTAACCATGTCCTTGTCCATTCCTGAGTTGTTCAGCAGTGAGATTGTCTTCATCATCACAGCTGATGTAGGATCCTTGTTCACTTGTTTGTAAGCTGGATCTCGTGAGAGGATCTCAATACTCTGCCAGTAGTCAACTGATTGTAGCAGTACCGTCACACTGTGTTCGTCTACCTCAAGGATGATTGTATCTTCATCTTCTTGTAGGTCTTGTATCACCCTGCATTCAGCCATGGAAATGTTGGTTTTCAGCGTTTTTGCTTTTTCCGAGATCCTGCAAGTCTCCCTTCTGATCTCTTCGGTGGCATTTGTGAAGATGATTCGAGGGACATGTCTTAACAAAGGAGACATCCTGGGAAACCCCCGGTTCTTCCAAAAACTCTGGAATGTGGGTGTCTCAGAAATATGTTCCCCACTCTATCAAACTGGTTGACTAATTACTTAACTCGATACCCTCTATGTGGGACAGTTTTTCCTTGTATCCTGATGGTGGATATTAGCACTGGTACATGTGGCAGGAAATTCCTTGACTAAATCCCACAGCTGCCCCATTCCCAAACCCTACACTTCCCCATTCTGTATTTTTTCCTTGCATCCTGTTGGTGTATACTGGCACAGGTAGATCGTTTGGCACAAAATCTATTACGTTGGAGGTAGCTGAAAGTTTCAAATTTCAGCTTAATTATGCTATGTTGTAAAACAATTTGCAGGAGGTGGGGGTGCAGGGGTTTGACTGGAGGATGTGTTCACAATACCACTACCAGAAACAATAAATTGATTGCAATTTTGCTGTAAAAATAGCACTACCATATCAACTTCATTGTTTTACAATTTACAGGAGTCAAATAGATCGCTTAAAACATTCTTCATTACCTTACAGTGATAATTGTTCGTAATAAAACATATTTTCAGCGGTTTAGAATCACACACAAACATTTTGCAAATCAAGTAATTAAATTTCAGCCACAAATAGCTCGTAGTGCTAAATATATCGAAGGTTTTGTATGCACTGACGTTTGACAACACAAGCACAATCCTCCACCACAATGTGTCCACTAAACGTATCTGGTCAAAAAATTCTACTGAGCACACACACACACACACACACAATTACAAAGAGTGCACTGCCTGCCAACTGCTAGGAGCCACTGGCCGCGACATCGCATCGTCACGCAGGCGCCAGTCAGGAGAAACCCATACATGCATTAGTTGTGCTGGCTGTTCCATGCCTGTGGCCGAGTGGTTCTAGGCGCTTCAGTTTGGAACCGCGCTGCTGCTACGGTCGCAGGTTGGAATCCTGCCCCGGGCATGGATGTGTGTGTTGTCCTTAGGTTAGTTAGGTTTAACTAGTTCTAAGTTCTAGGGGACTGATGACCTCAGATGTTAAGTTACATAGTGCTTAGAGCCATTTGAACCATTTTTTCTTGTTCCATGCCCATCCCTCAGCATCCACAGGTCGGAGAGACTGTCACCGATCAATGTACATTAGGGGGAATAATCGTTCAGCACTAACTCCCATCATACTGAATCTTCTCACGCAAAACACATGTCTGCTTCTACCACCACTCACCCAGCACACTGGTTACTTGGCTAGTCAGTCATCCAGAGAACGCCGCCGACGGGAGCTGTCCCTGTGGTCGCAGGCAAGAGCTGACAGCTCAGCACATTCTTTGTAACTAAGCCCTGACTTCCGATCAACCGAAGCCTTGTACCATCTCCTGTGGCGTCCTTGAGACAAGAAAGCACAGCTTGGACTATAGTACTACATGCAATTCTACCCAAATGTAGACTTTCCCCAGCTCAAACAATCCATTTTACCCTACCCGATACAGGGATATTGTTGACTATACGCCTCACGTGAAATGTAAATTTCTCCTTTTCCTAAGGATTATTTTCAAAGACAGAAGAATTCAGGGCATAAACGCGTTTTCACATCCCTAAAGTATCATAAATTGTTGTGAAAATCATATAACAGTACGGCGTGGGCTATATTTCCTCTAAGTATCCTCTCATGAGGTAAAAAATCTGTTCTAATCAGTTTAATATGTGTTATGTCCTGCATCACAAGGGCTAAAATATTACACTCATTTTGGCTCACGACAGAGTGCTAATAACATGCTCTATCTTTGTCACAGGATGCTTCCTCACTTTTGAACTCTCTTAAAGTAGGCAAATACCTTGTTACATACAGAGTCTCTTAAGGTAACAGCACAGAGAAGTTGTAAATGTCAGGTTTATACTACGAATCACTTTATAAATTGGGTAATATATCTGATTCTGATTTTATTACGATGGTCATTTCTCCCTGTGAAGATGGGAGATTGAAATTTCATTAAAACATTTCACTGGATCGAAAAAATACCACTCCAACTGCTGAATCATATCTGTGATACTCTAGCTCTCACTTGCACCCACCCAGCAGCACGCCATTATATCAAATTGATAGGCTAATAAATTAAATTGATTATGAGAGTCACTTTGCATGACAAGTAATTTTTTTCCAACAGTCGGATTACACTCACAAGATAGCTTCCCTGGAGGGAAGACGATGTTGTTTTCGAGAAATGCTATTGAGAACCGACAGTCGAAGCTGATCACAAAAGGATTCTGCTGCTGCCAACGCACATTTCGCATAGGAACACGAAGGTAAGATACAAGAAATTAACGCTCATAAGGAAGCATATAGGAAGTTTTTTTCCCTTGCCCTAATTCACAACCACAGTCACTACACATTGAAATTCAGAATCATAACACCTAGAATTCTTCGACATCAAATGATGGTCTATAAATATTGCCCTCTATGTGTCCTCATCTTCTTTACCGTATTCCTATAATTCCATGTTAGAAATACAACAGTGCAATGGTGTCAGAGACTTCGCTGACAGCTCCCTCTCTCTCTCTCTCCCCTTCTCCTCCTCTCCTCGTTATTTTTATAACATCCAACAGAGTAAAACTATGAACTATAAAAACTTCACTAATGTCATCTGGCAGAGAACTTGGTAAGATATTGCCAGGTCTTTGTCTTTTGACATACCAAGAACCATTACCATCTGTGTGGTGACATTGAGCATACGTGGTGATCTCGTTAAACATACATATATTGGTCTGTTGGAGCAGGTAGCCAGTGATTAAAGTCACTTACACAGACCTGTGTAAAGTTTTGATGCCCATACTGCAGGAGAACCATATCCCACAGACTAATAATTACAAGAGAGGGTGTCTGTAACACATCCAAGCAGTGTATAAGACAGCTTTGTACACCAACATACAGTTTGTTTTTCTACTATGACTGAGGTCTGTGTGAAGTGTAAACTGGCATTAACACATTTCAGTCCACAGGTTCTGACATGGTGTAAGTTTAGCTACTCCCACAAAACACAGTATGACTGAAATAAAAGACAGAGCGGCATTTGTCACTGACAAAAGTGTGGAAGACATGTCAATATATGGGAACCGGAAGAGTTTGCGGCATTGTGGAGCGTTTCCAAACAGCTAACCTCTACATTAAATCTCATCCTTCGCAGTGACTAGGTAGCAAATGTCTCAGTGTTCTGTTTTCGAAGAGACCTAGAGCATTGATTCCTCATATTTGTGGTGGATATTGCACCCAGGCATCTGATCGTTGTTTTGGTGTTCTAGGTAGTAGGCATCCTGACCCCCAAATCTTTGGAAACAGTGGCTTTCATTGTTATGACTTACAATGCACAAATGCATGTGGAACAAAGAGGTTTTCTGCAGGACCTAAACCCATAAAGCACACATAGTATGCACCATCAGTTGTCAATCCCACTGGTGGAGGACTGGGTTGATTTTCATACACCCAGGCGAACATGTAAATACTCTCATCCCTCCATATTTTTTGTCATATTTTCAACAATTTTACGTATTTTTCATTATTTTTCACAATTTTATCAGGTTTTCCGTGAATTTAGTGCATCTTACTCAATGACTTAAGGTCCAAACCACAGCCTAGACGAGCTGGCATGTCAACAAAACGTCTCATCTCGTCGATCTCGTAATGCTTTCAGCCAGTGACATTGCAGCACCGTTCTCAATTTCTGTATCACTGCTAAACCACTCCCTCCATTACCTTGTGAGGGTCATATACATGTGGCCATGATGCAAGCCCTGTTATACTCGTTACATCACATAACACGAATACTGTTTCTTAGTGTAGGAAATAGCCACCAGCAGAGAGGAGATGCAAAAACTATGTTCCTTAGCTGAAACACTTTATAAATTCAGTAAGATTCTATTTTGATTTGCCATCCCCTTATGTCGATGGGAGTCACAAAATATTCTCACATTCATAGGATAGTAAGAGTTTCAAAGATCTTGCAATCTGTCCTCTATTTCGAAATGAGCTACCCCTTTGTAGAACGTAAGTAACCTGAGCAAAACTCTAGATGCTGTACCTCTACAAATCTTGTAATTCTTCCTCTGTCTTTAACCAACCATCCCTGCAACATTGTCTCTGATTTAATTCTGAGCTGACCAGAAGTAAGAGGGCGCAACACTCGCTGCATTCGATACCTCATGAACGAACAGAATGAGCTGAGTTCCACATAATCAACAGACTTTGATATTTTGCTTTTGCAAAGAGTGTAACATATGTTTCAAACTTGTACTGACCAACAATAGTGATATAGGCCAGTATTCTCATTCCAGTATTGTAACTTCCGCCCTGTGAAGACTGTACTGTATGAATCTTCTTCATTTCACCTCTCCAGTTACACACGATCTCTTTAGACGCTGGCATGCTGAGGAGTTTAGCACACCATATTGTTGCTGTATGGTAGACATGGGCCTGATACATTTGAGAGTATTGTGGTGTTGTAACAGATGATTAACAAGAAGAAGAAACATATGATTTATGCACAATTGAGCTCCAGACTGAAGGAGTGTGAAATGCTTTACATAAATCACTTATGCTATCAATTCAGTTGAATTGTTGTAGTATTTGGATTCCACACAAAGAAGATAATGGCAAGAGGGAAATGATCATAGAACATAAACACACACTCCTAAGGCTACACAGTTCTGCATTTAAGAATCCTATAATACTAAAGCAGTGTGGTTTCTGGTATATTAGTCATGTGGAGGTAAATGCTGTTAATACTCCAATGCAGGAAATATATTTTCAAAACATAAATTCATACTGCATGTGTTTTATCCAACTCACTATGGTTAGAAACTTAAAGTGATAAAATTACTGCTACCTTCTACATTAAAGGAAAAAAAGTGTAGATTCTTTGTGATTCATCCACTGTACAGCTTTTGGGAGGTATATAGTGCCCACTGTTCACATCTGATTATGGTTTGGAAATTATGCTATGCTCATATCAGTACTACAAAATGGTTGTCAGCTATGGAAAATGTATGAAACAAAGACATCTTATGAGGGAATAGACAAATGCATAGTATCTGTGTCTGACAAGTGAAATTACACACTATGCTACTCTAACTCTATGAACAGAACACAGTCTCTTTCACACACAACATCTGTCAAGCAAATGTGTACACAAGGTTTTACAGTATCTCACAAACCTGTCACTAACTTAGAATCACTGCAGTTATGAAACTCAAGAATTAATTTATGTTTAAGATGTGGCAGGGGAATGGGTTACTTTGCATACATCTTCATTCGTCTAGAGAAGGATGCTGAAATAGGTTTTCCATTGGTTTCGTGGACAAGATTGATTACACATGAGTTGGAAGTCCTCTGCTGACGACAGTATGAAGAGGTTTGCTGTTAACGATTGCAAGCAGAGAGTGCTCTAAGCCACCCACAGAACTTGCAATTGGATACTAGTCGAATGCAGAAAAAATCAATAAATGTGTGGTAAATGACCTGCCCCAAAATCTCCCTCTCTCTAGAATGAATCATCAGTCTACCATTAAATCATATATTGTTTAACCCGTCTCAACCGATTACTCCATCTACTTTCTATCATTATTCAACGCAGGTCCATGTCAATTTAGAGGCAGATGGTTCTCTTTTCCAGGAAAGCATCAAAGACAACAGTCAAGTTGTATGTATCCCTATTACCTCAATAGACATGCAGCAGAATTTTGTTAAAACCATGCAGCAACTGTTACGTTAGGCATTTGTTAACTGAAACTGCATGGTATTGAATGGTAGAGAGTGCAGAGAAGCACATTGTAAATAGTGTTTGTTAGTGCTTAAAACACATAAACAAACTTGTATAGAATCAAACATGTGATCCACTGTGTAGTTGTATATTGCAGCCCCAAAGCTGGAAATAGTATGCTCTTAGGCTAAGGACACTTTATAAAAATATGTAAGGTGGTTGCTGAAAACTTTGGGGTACCATCTGGGCGTTTGATCTGACGTACATAAATTTATTACTCTACATTTGGTGGTCATCGTCGTTAAACAATCTACAGAAGATGTCTCATTGTTGTCCATGAGAAATGAATGTTTCCCTGATTCCCAGAGCTTCCTGTCAACTTTTGCTTGTATTCCACTTGCTGTTATATCCTCATTCCCACGTACAAGAATTTTCCTGCACCAAGCAGACATGTAAGTACTACCTCACTCTCTCTCAATTTCCGCACGTTTTAACTCCATTTATACATATTTGCTGTCAATTTTCGTAATTTTACCGATTTTATGTCCATTCTGCTAATTTTATCGTGATATCACTTCTTGCTTTGTATTACAAAATTGTTTGTAAGTGTAGTGCTGCACATCTGCCCTGGAGTAAGTGCAAACATGTGATCGGAAGAGTGTAATTGTGTGATGAGTTATGTCGATGTCGATTTCATGATGGTATTCCTTACATGATCAGAAAAGGATGATCTATTTACACATTTAATTACGTCTTTTAAATGTACTTTACAAGACCTGCATCTTTCAAAACAGCAGAGAATGAGAGCTTTTCCCATGAAATAAATAGATCCTGTACCTGGAAACTGAATTTTATAACTAAACAATATATCATTATATCCTCTGCATTGTTTTCTGTTGTGGGATCCTTCAAGTCCACCAGCTTGGCGATTTTTCCCAGCAATGTTTTCTGGGAGGGGTGGGCAGGGAGGGGGCGATGAGTGGGATGTCCTCTTGTGGTGGAATTGTGCACTAGCTCAGTCAATCACTGCATATCAGGGTGAGTACACACATGAAAATTTTCCAGCAAGACAACAACTCCAATCTGCAGCACTGTAATTACATAATTAGGACGTACAGTTGCTGGACAGTATAATAACTGCACATTCCACACCAGCAGCTCTGCACAGACTGAGCGACTTTCCCACAATTGTTTGTGGGTGAGGGAGGAAGTGGGGGAGGGGAGTGCTGGAGGTTTTCCAGGAGGGGTGATTAATTGATCAATCTAATTAACTAGTCAATTAATTTGATATAAAAAATGTAGTTCTACCAGTCAGGATAAGGGAGGGAGGATTGCAGATTTCCCATAGATGTGGGGGAGGAGGAAGAAAATGTGCCTCTATTGGCTTTGCCCTACTACTAAGATTATCTAGCTGTTGCCACTGTTGAAGGGGTTTGGGCTGGGCATGTGATCTAGCACAGAACTTGTAGCTGTTGTCCACTCACATTCTACTACTGGTCAGTGATTGTCACACCGATTGCACTGTTGAAACGCTTCTTGCGACAGAACCGTGAAGGGCTGTGAAGCAGGATGTCCAACACAAAATCCACGCATTTTGATCTGCATTAACCAAAACGAAACGAACACTTCACTCATTGTAGTATATGGTTGACAGGCTGTCATGACTATGGAAGATTTTCCCAATAAGTGAGATGAGATGGCTGTGAGTGAACAATATTTTAACTGAACGATACAAAATCGTGACTGTACAGTCATATGAATATAAAATCATGGGAGCCTCGTGCAGGAACTGAAATAACCCAGGGTCTAGTAATATCCCCACCAAGCTGTCTGAACTCTAACCAGGCGATCAGTGAAATGTCAGGTCTGAAAGGCCAAAAAATAGCGCTTTGTTTCACCTGCATGCAGGTTTTAATTTGTAAACTGAGTTACATGTGCTTTGTATTCTCGCTTTGTGTTTGCCTGTTTGAAGCTCGCAGCAAATTCAGCTTAAGCTGTTCTCTTAGGTTACTGCCTAACTACATCCTTGGAAATCGCGACACATGCGGAAATAGACACTTAAGTATTTGTAACAAGCAGGGAACATAAACGTCATCGTCGCTTGTTCCGCTCGGAAAAATTTTAGCTGTACTTTCGTTTAGACGGGCCAAATTTTATGGCAATATTTCGCCACAATAGCGTTGCTGTCAACATTACTCCAATGTGGCTGCTGTAAATGGCAATTTTGCGGTGTGGCTGGGCATTATTGCATATTGCCGATGTTCCAGGCTGTTGTATGTATTTGGTGCCGTATTGCTAAGGGCTTTCTGGTGTTCACCAAAGATGCAGAATATTTCGTGTTGCAGGGCAATACGTATATCTGTCCTTGTCTAAGTGGTTCTCTCTCGCTCTCACATTCCTTTCATCCTCCTCTCACCGATAGCGCTTTACCTGGCTGGGCAAAAGCAATATACAACCAAGCCACTTCTTTTGTAGTTGTTTCTTGTGCACAGCCATGGAGAAGTGAACAAATGAGAGAACTATATAGATGCAATTCATCTATGACCAGAGCTGTCGGAAGTCGAAATTGATGTATACAAATATTGCAATCTGTATAAACATTTGGCAAGCTGTTACCAATGAGTTCAAAATCACTCTTGATGAAGGATACAAAAAATATCGACGTCTTCAAACGTATTTTATGTGCGAGGCAAAAAAGTTGCATATGAAGATTGGAAGTGCAGGTAGCTCTTCATCTGCATAGTATGCATTTGACATGTAAACAGTGGTATGTGCTGGTGAACGAAAACAATAATAAAATCGGATTCTTGTTTCAAACCTCCCTTAATAAGATCTTTCAGTCCTTCTGCCAAAACATTACATACTTCTGGTACCACGAGGTTATTGACGAATATTGAAGAGGCACTTTCAACTTCTGTACAAATTGTCGGCAACTAAAAACCAAAGGGTGATCGCCATTCGGGTTGTAACTGATTTACCCTCTTATATTTGTATAAGTTGTAGTCTGTACAAAATTGCTTTGGGATTGACACTTAAGTGGAAGCATATGGAGGCATGGAACACACACGTAATCTTATATTTCTTTCAACTGGCTCAAACAGCCAAATTATTCACTTTATGAATATGGAAATTGCATCAATGTGTTCGGAAGAGTTACACTACATATTGATTTCAGTTTCTTCTGCGGCAAGTCATAATTAAGACGATATATGGACTGTTTACGAAAATCCATTTCCTCACAACGTTGCCGAATTTTCGTCATGGGGGAACCTTTTTTGTTATTGATGTTAGGTGACTACATTATGGTAATGAAATCTTGAGAATAAATTATATTTTCATATATTCAGAACCACAACTCTGTCGAACCTCTCTAATCCGAGATAATTTCAGTTAAATATGGCGCGCAATTGTCCGCTTGTGCTTCTACTACTAACCAGGCGCCTGTACTGCTTCACCCGAAAAACAGATTGCTGTAGATTTGTAATGAAACCGTTGTTAATTTTTCATGTCAGCCTACTCCTAACACAACAAAAAGATTAACTGCGGTTATCACGTTGCGAAAACCTATCAAATCAGCTAACCGTTATTGTTTAGAAAGACCAAAAAACGATACAAACAACAGGGACTCTGTATCACAGCATTTATATTGTAAAAAGTAATATTTATTTATCTGATACAGTCTGAAATCGTGAATTTAAAATTACTTGTTATTAAAGCCTTCTTATTAAAATTTCAAAACTTAATCATATAATTTTGTTACGCAGGTAGTTGCAGAAGTGCACTGCTCACACCAAACATGGAGTTGAAACCGTCTGTGCTCCATTTCTCTAGGGGCAATGGAAAAACTCCATTGATATCACTCTCGTCACTATGATGAGTTCTTGAAGTGTCACTGTTTTACATTTATTGAAATTATCATCTCCTTCAATGAATTTTCCTAAAGAGCTTCATTCTACTACGCTCTTTCCATGATGCTCATTGCTCTGCATATGTTTAACAGCCTTCTTCCAATCTTCAGAGGCGATGTTTCTGACAGCTTCTCTTGTGAGTACTTCGACTGCAGGGAGCGTAAATTTATAGTTATACCAGGCAACGTTAAGGGTGTCGTTAGTAAACAAACTGAAATATTATGTAGGGAACTTATTCGCTTTTTGGATATCAATGCTATGCATGGGTATTGATAGGATTTTAGTAACACAGACCACAAAAACAAGTAGGGACTATTGCTGCACTTGAGACTGTCGTATGTGATCTGGATTTGTAGAAAATATCTGAACCGCAGGGCAAAATCCATTAAATTAAAATTGTAGGACTACATACAAAATGATCTTTAAAAAAAAATGCAAACAAAAGATCTAGTTGGGAAACAGCCCACGTCTACAAGACTAAAAACTTGTGGTTCGAGTTGGGTGATTCTTTTTTAAGGAAAATAGTTGACAAGGGAAAAGACTACAGAAATCTGGAAAGCTGAATCCTTTATTCAATTAAATGAAATGTCATGTGGGTAGGGCCTCCTGCCAGGTATACCAGTCACCTGGTGCAAGTGTTTTTAGTTGACGCCACTTTGGCGACTTGGGTATCGATGGGGATAATATGATGATGAAGACAACACCCACTCCCTGAGCAGTGAAAACCTCCAACCCAGCTGGGAATCGAACCCGGGGCTCTTTTCACAACATTCCGCCATGTTGACCATCGAGCTATCGAGGTGAACCTTTACTCAATATTAATTTATTTAAAAAGCCACAGCAGTGCTTTCTTTCAGCAAGGTCAGTGAGCAACTGAGCTGACGTCTTTTCTTTATGCAGTCGAGGACCCAAAAACGTTTCTTATTTTTTACCTTTATCTTTTGTCTTATGCAGCCATTTCATGCAAACAAGATTAACTCTGCCACAACTTGTACAGCCACCAAAACTTTTATTTTACATGCGACTACAGCACTCACAAAATCATAAAACTGAAGTGTACACTGGTGACGCCTAGACATACACGAAACTATTTGCGTGCAACTCATTGCAACGAGTGATGCAAGCTAGTGTCATCATGTAAACTAGGCTTAATTTCGGACAGACTACGTATGCCTCTCATGGCAGGGCTACACTGACCAACAGCATCATTAACGTTAATTTTGGAACCTCCTGGAGGCTTTTACTGTCAACTCGTCATTAAATGATGTTTACTTATAAGAAATCGTACCGAGGATGCGTGCTTGTGATAAATATTCAATGCACCAAAAACAACATTGTTGTAGTAATGTAAATCCGCACACAGGAGAAAACAGCACTTTTTATTGGCCTTAAAGTTCTTGATTTCCATTGGTCGCTTGGTTAGAGCTCAGACAGCGAGTTGTAGACACTGCAGGACCCCATGTTCAAGGCATGCATTGAGCCACCAGAGATCACAGCCACTACTGCTGGGTGAGCCTCGAGTCGCACTGTCTGGTCAACCAGGGGAGCTTCACCAAGGTCCACCCATCTACATGGTGCTCTGCTAGAGCCCGAGTCCAGAGTCATCCACAGTGCTGGTTTCAGCCCACGTTTTGTGGGCTGACCTATACGGGCCATGAGATGAATCCACCACACTGGCAAGCTGATGGCAGACTGCTGGGCTGGGGCCAGTGAGCTCACGGTCCAGCTTGCCAGCCTGTTAACCTAATACCCCACTGCACCGTCCACCCTGCTCGCGGTGTGCAGCAGACCTCTGCCTGTGCTGTGATGCATCTGTTTGCAACATCTTGAGATATACAGGGAGAGAATGACTTATTCACATTTTGTGTTACGTGATTCCTACTATGAGTCTATTCATTACTACAGTAACTATGATAAGGGACTCCATTCTATGGGAATGCAATGTCTTTAATTCAGCCAACGTATGTTTGCACTGTTTGGAAAATTAAGACGTGTAATTACAAGAATCTACCCGCAGCAAAAATATTCTCCAATTTTTAATAGCATCGCAAACACTCTTATAACATGTATAGGTACTGTAACAGACTGAAACTTAACAAGAGCTGGTATTTCAAGGAAACATGCAGCTCATGTGTGGTTTGCATGCTCATCAAGTCGCACACTCGCCAGGCATCAAAATGCTGCAGATGCTGGACCAAATATCTGTGGCCCATTTGATAGTTTTTTTAATTCTCACAGTATTTACCGACGCTGTACTTCACTTCTGGTACTATATTAAAATAAGTGATGGTTGTAACAAGATGGTCTCTTAAATCTTCAACATTGCTTGTAATTGTTAAATCAACTTATTTTTATGTGTATGTGAAGAAAAACTATGTTATGATGCAGTGAAAACAGTTAAAGATAGCCCTACTAATTATCGAATTTTTGCAAAGCTGTATGAGGAAATGGCAGGTATTTTAAAGTTTTTATCCACACACATGGAAGTTAGATTACTATACCAAGGCATAACTACTTTCATATTGTATGTAGTTTATCTTCTTCTCACCACTTACACCTTTCCTAAGACAAACGCTGCCTTCACGTTATGGCTTATTTGGCAGACATTTTGTGAAAAAACTATTTTTAAAATTTATTTCTTCAGGGACCAAATACAAACTAGTGTAATGTGAAAAACCGCATTGGATCACTTTTAAAAACCTTACAGTTGAGGAAATTTGTTTCCATTCAAATAAAATTGAATCCTTCGATACCCTTCATGATTTCCTTGTAGACATTCATCTTACTTCGTACGGAAATATCAAGAGCATATATAAGCAGCATTTGTACGGATCTGGAAAAAACTTTCGAAGACTATTTCCCTACTGTCTTAGGATTCCGATATTTTCAAAAATATCGGCAATCCGATATATCGATATTTAAAAAGTATTATCGGACCTCGATATATCGAAAAATTATTAGATATCCTGTACGTCAACAAGCTAGCAGCCTACTTATCCTCCTTACAGCAAGAATTGAAAGAAAAATGATGTGCGATCATGCTTGGTGACGAACATTTTGCTAACAATGGTAACTGAATGTGAGTGGCACAGGAAAAGGTGTCCTATGGGTCCAGCGTTCGGTTTCGTCAGATATCGGGTTTGTCTGCAACACTTCATGTCGACTTCTCTGTTTTTTCATTTCTACTAACACCAGCGAACAAGCAGTCATAGTGTCAAAATTGTGTGGCGAAGTTAAAAGTTCCAGTTTCTGCTAGTAGCACGAAGCGCCGATTACGTCAGTATTTAATCTTACACGTCTCCGTCCACGGCAAACACTAACCTTGTCATTTAGATGCTAGTCCATCAGTTTCAGCAATTGTTGTTGTAGAATGCCGATGTAAAGAAATAGCAAACTGGAGTGTTAATTCTTCACATCGGATATCTTGTTATTCCATTCACACTGCCATCCTCCAGTGCAATTGGACTACGACTTTGTGCAATCTATACTTGCTTCACACAGTTAAAGGGAAAGACTGGAAGTGATGAAAGCTCAAAAAATTGTAAGATTCCTTCACACAATGAAAGTAAAATTATGTTCTACTACAATTTGAAATATTTACAAAAATTTAAAAAAATTAAATAAATAAAATAAAAAAATCGACACTATATAGATATTTCCTATTCGATATACAAATTCGATATACAAATTAGAGCAAATACGGAGACTTACAAGCAGTCGTTCTTTCCACGCACAATTCGTGAATGGAACAGGGAAGGGGGGATCAGATAGTGGTACAATAAGTACCCTCCGCCACACACCGTAAGGTGGCTCGCGGAGTATAGATGTAGATGTAGATATAGGTGAATCAATATCATTGATACGTGTCAACATATTTTAGAAAAAATATCTATAGCCCTACTCTAGTAATAATTGGGTTCGCAGTCGCTTGGAAGAGACAATAATTTTGGAGTTAAATTAAAACGTGCAACTACTAGACACTCCCAGTAGACGTAGACAAATTTTCTTTAACTTAGTCACTCGAAACTTCCAGTGAGTAAGTTACAGAAAATAAATATTTGCCATGAATAAGTTTTTAGATAAGCTTATAAGCAGTGATTCCATTAATACCGAATAAAGCGGTAATAACTTTATTACCTTTATTGCCCACATATTTGAGCGACGAACTCCTCAGCAAAATTGATTAGACTGTGTTTAATGTCTGTGGTTATTGATTAAAGTAAGTGACATGCAAAGCAGGCAGATGCCTTCTCATCGAATTCCAAAGATGGATTTAGTCAGCTAATTCCATAATGAAAACTTGTAGATGAACAGAAAAGTGTAAAATACTTTAATATTGTATATTAGACGTACCCATCGTGCGAAAGCCTACGTCAGCCCTTTTTACGCGGTACAACTTAACTGTAAGGCATTGTAAAATCATTACATCTATTAGCCCTTTGTGTCACAGTGGTTTCACTGCGAAACCACTTTTTGCTGCGTTGTGTCCCCTTGTGGCATAGGTGACTCTCTGTGAAGTGTGAAGCCACTTTCTCACCCTTGTTTGTGGTGCACTCTAGCGGATTTTCGATGAACTAACTCATCGAATCTTGAGAGAGCAACGCTGCGACCGGAAATCGGCATTCGGCGCGTGTTTTCCATGCAAGTGCGACATATTGTGATTCAGACAAATTGTTTTGTGGTTCCCAAGGCTCTCGGGTGTCCAGCCAGATGTGATCGTTGAAGTCCCATGATATTTCAGCGAATAACCTTTCCGCCATCATCAGGTGGTTCTGATGGAATGGCTTGTCTGCTCTCTCTCACCTTTTACTTTCCCCTCCTTGGGGAAGTCTATGGAGGAATTTGTAGCCTTTTGGCTTTTACTCCACAATGTATGTTGCATGTGTGTGGTTGTCTTGGATAGTTTTGGCTGTCTGTGTACTGTGGTAGTGTTCTGATGGTGTCTTGTACTTGCCAGAGGTTGGCGAGATGTCAGGTATTTTAAGGATTACGGATTGATGTTACGACTTCGAGATTTTGGGATTTTTCTCTTCGACTTAGTCGTCGAAGATCGTCATAGGGCGTTTATGCTTATCACGGGACATGTCATACCGTCCTAGGGAGTGGATGAGGTTATTTCCAGATCTGGAAGAGCTCTTGTAAAAAGTCCACGCCAGATCTTGGAATCTTTCTTTGGGGATGGGGATTTCAGGAGCGGCGTGCAGATCATCCCAGGGGAATCCCATGGGTAGATGCAGTGCCCTCCTGAGGGCGTGGTTCTGCAGCTTCTGGAGTTTGTCCAGGTGCTGCTTGGCCGTGTATCCTCAGACAGGGCAAACATACTCCATTACTGGCTGTATAAGGGCCTAATAGACATTTATTCCCACAGAGCAGGGAAGGGAGCTGGCTGTGTTGAGGACTGGGTGGGTATAGGGTGAACATTCTGGCACAGACCTTCCTGTGGTCCTCATCTATGTGGTGTTTCCACATTAGGCTCGAGTCCAAGGTTCAGGGCGTATACGGGGACAAGGAAAAATAATTCCCGGATTATTCCCGGATATCCCGTTTAAAAATATGCTTTTTCCCAGGCTAAGTGACAGTAGGTTTTCCATAGATTTTCCCTTAGAACTGTAAAACTTATCAATCCGTTGAATGGTTAACGTTTTATACACTCGCGTAGAACTTCCCGAAAGAAAAGTAAAGACAGGGGAGAGAAGTTTTGGAAAGACTTTTAATGAAAAAAAAAGGAGAGAAGTTTTGGACAGACCTTAAATTTGCAGCGACATATACGCTGCATATTTTCGTATTACGAAAGTATAAATTCGAATTGCACGAAACACAGCGAGTTAGTTTCCGCAGCATTGAAACCGAGCTTGTGATGTCCTTTTGTGAGGCAATCATATCTTACGCCAGCCGATGACAACAGATATTCAGAGCATAGGGCACGTGTTATCGTTAGCCAATAGCAAGATCACTGGTTATGTAGCGCGAACACACAAAGAGGAAAAGTTAACGGTTTACATTAATATACATAGTATAGCTACAAGAAAAGCTAAGCTTTCACATGTAATATTGGTTTCTAAGGCTAACAAGCTACAACAGAAGCTAAGCTTTCACATCTAATATTGATCTTTTTTGTGTGTGTTATATTTTAAGATACATCAATCAAATGTGCCATTAAATTTAAAATCATAATATAAACTCCTGGGCTCGAAATTCTTGTAAGTGGCTGGTCCTCAAAGTGTTCAGTTTTAAACACTCTGTGATTTAGAAATTCATCCCACTTTCTCACACACAACATAATTCATCTTGCATAAAAAGAAATTTACTTTGAATGTAACGCTTTTCGAACCACCTTTCACAATACTATCCGGAGACTGTTAGAAAAAGGTTCGATTTACCAGTTGCCAGAGAGCGCCAGAAAACAGCCATTATTGCGCATACGTAGCTGCAGTGGTGTAGGAAGCCCGCATGTTCGTATGTATAAAGCACTAAGAGAGCTTACATTACACAATAAAAGAAACAGGGCATCAGAGGATACTGCTGGTATAGCTAACAGCCACACTTCAAGTAGCAGAAAGCGGGAGTAGGTACTGCTCATATGCGAGTCAACTGCGCATGCGCATCAGCCCACTGGCAAGTGGTCAAACGAACCTAATGTGAGCAGTTGTGACGTCATGCTCATAGCAAGCAGGTTATTGTTACGAAGAATTACACAGTCTTTGCTCAACGGCCTTTGACATATTTTTGCTATTTGCAGACGCTTGTGTGTGCTTGGTGTTTTGTTGCCATAAACTGCGCATTTCCTTTGCCACTAAAGTTTTATTTTTTCCCCTCTCGTTTATAATTTATTCTGCAACATCATTCTCCAGTAGCAGGGTACAGAACATTCTTCGCTAGAGAATCAATTCTTACCAGTCAAAATAACAAAAATTTAACTGAAATCTAAAACAATGAAAAATTCCTGGAATTCTGAAAAATTACCGGGTTTTTCCCAGATGAAAAAATTCCTGGGTTTTTCCCGGGTCGTATACACCCTTAAGGTTACACTGTAATACTTGGCGGATCTGCACCAGGGGAATTGGGATCCGTGTAGCTGCAGGTGAAAAGGGGGGTGGGGCATTGCGGGGCTCCACGTCTCCCAAGCCTCTTGGTGATCAGCATAGCCTGTGTCTTTTCAGGGTTGATGGTGATGTGCCAGCAATGGCCCCAGGTTTCTATGTCATCTAAAACCCTTTGTAGCCTATGACCAGGCAGTTATTCGCGTTATGAGTGTAAAAGGCTGCGTCGGCAGCATACTGTGCAGTGTGCACCAGAGGGGCTTTGGGAGTGTCCACAGTGCGCAGACTGTACAATACGGGCCCCAGAATCGATCCCTGTGGCACCCTGGCATGAATATGCCTTTTGGTGGACGCGGCTGTTTCCACCTTGACAGAGAAAGTTCTGTTCGTGAGATAGCTATGGATTAACCTGACTATGCTCCCAGGGAACCCCTGTGTGTTTAACTTGTATAGTAGCCCTTTATGCCATACTGAGTCGACGGCTTTGGCTACATCAAGTAGCACTATCCCACAATAGTCTGGTTAAAGCCCTCTATGGCTACTTCCACCAGTCACCAGTCTCATGATCTGTTGTGGGACAGAGTGGTTCTGTCGAAATCCGAATTGGAAATCCAGCAGAAGTCGCTTGTTGGTGATGTGATCTCATGTGGGTATTAGCAGGAGGCGCTCATAGATCTTGCTGAGAGTTGGTAAGAGGCTAATAGGCCTGTAGTACTGTGGGAATAAAGAGTCTTTCCCTGGTTTGTGTATCGCAACCACTTCTGTATATTTCCAGGATGCTGGAAACTCGCAGGTATGAGTAATCTCGAATACGTTCACGAGGTGTTTGATAGACGAGAGTGGGAGGTTTTTGACTAGCTGCTTGGTGACACTGTTGTGTCCTGGCGCCTTTTTCGTAGAGGGGGGGGGGGGGACTAATTACTTTTGCCATGTCCTTGGGGGCAAAAAGTCGGGGTTCGTTCTCTGGGTCCTCCTCAGCACTGAAGAAGACAGCCAGTTGATGATGGACTACCTCTTCGTGTTGATCATCCTGGCTTCTGCCACTTGGAACCGCTACTCAAAGGAGCCGGTGAGCGCATTGGCCTTTTCAACATGGCTGTAGGCCAGACCTTGCTTGCCATGCAGTGGCGGCAACCTAGCACGTCTTTTGGTGAATTGCTTGTTTGCTTGCCATAGTGTGTGATTCTCTATTTTGAGAGCTGTGAGGCGGTTGTGCCATTGCTGGTTTCTGTGCATATTGAGTGCTACTTTCAGCTCTCTGTGTAGACAACTGAGCAGCCTCCTGGTGGCCTGATTTCTGGTGATCTTCCACTCTTTTGCCACTCTGTTCTAGTGTCGGATTTGGGCTAGCAAATGTGCCGGGAGTTGTACTTGCGGGTTGTACTTTGTAAGAGAGTGGCATCTTCCGCTGCCCGCAAAATGGTACCTGTTATGTCTTGTAGCGCGTGTTCTACTGTTTCGGCTGTAGGTGGTGGAGTGTGAGTGATGTCAGAGGCGAAAATTTCTCGGTATTGCTCCCAGTCTGTAGGTTTGTAAGACGTCTGGTACTGTGGGAGTGCTACCCATTCTCCCACATTGACCTCTAGAATCACTGGGTTGTGGTCGGAGGACATTCTGTTGATTGTCCTTGCTGTCACAAACCCTGTGATCCTCCTAGTTAGGGCTATGTCTAACATGTTGGCCCTACCTCCGTTTTCTGGAAAATGTGTGTGCTCAACCATACCCCATGTTTCGAAATGGTGGTCACGCACTAGTTATTGCAGTCTGGCGCCTGCTCTGGAGGTTACTCTAGAGCTCCAACTGGGATGTTTGGCGTTGAGTCACCTCCTATTATGAGTTTGCCTTCAATTTGCCCTAGAGCAGCTATGTGTCCCTTGTCTATCGCATCTTGTAGGGGTTGGTAGATTGCAACAATTGTTAGGGGTCTGGTGGCAATGATTACTTCCACTGCCACTATTTCGATTTTATTGGTAGCTGGTAGGTATACCTGGTAGTGGGGGGATCCCTCTTTCCACCTTGGGTTGGCCTGTCTTTACGGTAGCTAATATAGTTGGGAACTGTTGCTTTTATTCCTGGTTTTAGGTGGGTTTCCCCCATCATGCATATGTCGATGGAGAACTCCTTCACGAGTTCCTGAACTCGACCTCTTGATTAACAATGCTGTCTGCGTTAAAGACGCACATTGTCGGGCTATGGATATTTGGTCATCTATCCATGATGGGGTTTTGAACATCTGAAGAAGTTGCAGAGGGGAGGGGGGGGGGGGGCTGCTGCCTGAAGGGCAACAAGGATCTAAGTGACCTAACAACTGATCCGAGGGGATGGATTAAGTGTGTGGTTCCCTACAACTTCCTCTGTCTTACTGGACCTGGTCGTTGTTATGTTTTCCTGGTGTTGTTCTTGCGTATGTGTCTGGTGTTGTGGTGATAGAGCTTGCGTCTATTTCTCGACGTTTCTGTGGATTTTTGGTGGAGAAACCACTTCCGCGAATGTTGCCCTTGGTGTGGTCTGTCTGCTCATTGTCAGTGATATTTATGTTCGTCAGTCGGGCTTCGATTCCCTGTACTGACGGTCCGATTGCGGCCGCCGATATTCAGATTGCGAGCGCCGACGCTTCGATTGCGGCCGCCGACAATCCGTTTGCGGGCGCCGACCCAGGTCCGCGCCGTCCCTGTCGTCGCGACGGGTGGTGGAAGGTTCAGAACCCCGCGAAGTGCCCCGGCGGCCGTCGTGGAAGGATGTTGCGTCCGCTTGAGGCGTAACTCCTTGACGGAGCTAAGTAATGGTTTCCATGCCTTGCTGAGTTAAAAACCTGTGTCTCGGTTTATGAGATTGCCCGTTATACAAATTTCAATGACCTCCTTGAAGATGCTGTCCCAGTAGAAGCTGGTAGGGGTCAGAATCTTGGTCTCTTTGCATTTCGTCTTGTTTCCGGTTTCCAAGCAGTGTTCCGCCGGTGCCGACTTGTTGGGCTGGCCTATGCACTTGTGGCGTTGGTGTTCCTTGCAGCAGTCTTCAACTGTTAGGAATGTTTGACTGATCTAGGATTTGTCGCAACCACATGGAATATTGTATACACCCGCTTCACTGACTCCAGTAAGGCGCATATCTTGGACAGTGGTCGGAGGACAGGGTCAATTTTGTGTTGTTTTAGTAGTCTTCCAATTTTTGACGTCATGTTGCCCGCATATGGTAGAAAGGCAAGGCCTGGTTCCTTATCTTCAGGCTGTTCTTCATCTGCGTAACACTGACAATGAGCAGACAGACCATTCCACATCAGAACCACCTGATGGTGGCGGAAAGGTTATTCACCGAAATATCCAGACATTTCAACGATTTCATTTGGATGGATACCAGAGAGCCCTGGAAACAACACATATGCCAGGAAAGCCTCCGATCACATATTGTTGTTTTGTGTTATTCAGATGCTGTACTTTATTCAATGTAAGTAAAATTTTTATACATGCTACGACTTATGTTCTAGATTGAAAATATGTCTAAAGTTTGAATACAGCACATTATTTGAAACAAGGAGAAGCACAAATATTGGTTTCACTGTGAAACCACTATGTTAATATGATACCTTTACCATACAAAGCTTCAATTTTTATATACAGTAAGTTATTTAACTTTTACATCTATTTAGATGGATAAAAGATGCACCTTGGCAGAATTAGATGGGGCTACTGTCTACAACCGACTTTTTGAGGCCATTCCAAGCGATTTGTCAGAAACTGAAGCCTATAATCTGGAGGGTATTGTATACAACTTCTTCCTTCCATCCTAGACTTTGCAGAACTGAAGTGGGCACGTGAGTTTGGTGATTATGATAATATAAGTTTTGTGGAGGAAACTGGGCCTTCATCCAATTTCGATAATCTTTCTTCCCCAGTTGACTTTTTCCTTGAACTTGTTATGAACAGACATTGGAGGAAATAAGTGTATCAGACAAATTTATATGATATGCAAAATCCCCACCTACAAATGGAGATGAGATGACAGTGTTTCTAGGTATTAATTTTCTTATGGGTGTAAGACCACAACCTAGTTTTAGGGATTACTGCTCATCTTTCCCAGCATTGTGGGATGAATATATTGCCCAAAGAATGTCATTGTATGGATTTGTGTGGCTCCTTTCTAATTTACATGTAAATGACAGCAAAAAACAACCACATAGGGGATCAGCAGATTATCACAAACTATATAAACTATGACCTCTCTCTCCACAACCTACAAAAACTGTTACAAGCCATCTAAGAAACAAAGCACTGACAAGTCAATGATTAAGTTCAAAGGGTGATCATTTATGAAAATGTATATGCTAAAGAAACCCAAAAATAGATTACAAAGTGTGGGTAAGGGCGGATGAAATGAGGTATATTTGTGTTTCAAATCTACACAGGGAAAAAAAGAACCCAGGTAGAAAAGGGCCTAGGTGGGAGTAATGTTACTGATTTGACAAGGTCACTGGTAGGTCTGGGTTATGAAATCTATGTAGACAACTATTTTACATCAGTACCATTGTTCAAAAACCTATTAGATCCAATGTATGCCTGTGGCATAGTTAAAAAATGTCAGGAAATACTTGTCAAAATTTTAAATCTGATAAATGTTATACTTGTGGGGACTCAGAGTGGAGGAACTGGGAGGGAGTAACCTGCACTAAATGGACGGACAAAAAATCTGTTCTTTTTCTCTCAAACTTCCATAATCCAAACCAAGAACCAACAGTGGACCAAAGGAAAAAAGATGTCTCTCAGAAAGCAATAACATGTCCAAAAGTCATATGTGACTACAATACTTCAAGGGATTATGTTGACAAAGCAGACATGCTCAAATAAACTTATGAATTAGACAGGAAAAGCAAGAAGTGGTGGCACAATATATTTTTTTTAATTCTTGGACGCTACTGTCATGAATGCCTATATCATATATAAAATAAAAACTGGAGGAACACCACTGAAATTAAAAGATTTTAAGATACTACTTGTTGAGGGTCTGTTTGCGCAAGGCGGCATGTCTCCTGGCAGGAAAAGGAAAGCAATATCCTCGCCACCATCGTCTAAGAAGACATTTAGAATGGAAGTCCCTGTAGATAAAAGGCAATGCAATGAATCACATATTCCTGTTCATAGCAAATCGGAACACTGTGCAAACTGTAGTTCAAAGAAGGAGCCTCATAGGACCAGATGGTCATGCAAAGTATTTGATGTCAGTTTGTTCCTAACAGATAAAAGTAACTGTTCTTTGAAATATCATGAAAAGTAGGAAACAAGTTGTATGTAATGTACTTTGAAATTCTGCATTGAATAAATTTTTTTGGGACATCAGTTTATAAAAAAATGTGTATGAAAGAAAATGTAACATCAGTGTAATAAGTGGATTTTTGAAAGACACTGAACAACCCCTTGTGTCACAGTGGTTTCATAATGAAACCACCTATGTATATCTTTTTTTAATAAAAATTGAAATTAAAAAAAAAAAAAAAATTTGTAATGTGCTCCAGCAATGCAATAAAGGATAAGATCAAATTTCAGTGCATATCATATCCAGAAGTATTTGTGAGACTCAAAGGGTTAAACAATCTGCTTGGAATTCAATTACTTCCATGTTACAGTACGGCAGTAGTTAGCACATATTAGACTTTTGTGAAGGAGGTTTCAGGCCGAAGTTTACGAACCAGTACTCTTTGATACATGCAAAAATAGCTACGACATATTTGTACAATACAGCCACTAAATTACCTTCCGGGACAAATATATTTGTTAAAATTAAAAGAAAAATAATGAAAGAACACAAAAGGCAGGCAAGGACATATGAAGTTAACTGAAAATTTTCTTTCTCCAAGTAAGAAATAAATATCCATTATCTCATAATGCTGTTATGACCTATTGGATGAATTTATTTATGAAACAAGCAGTTAAGAGGTTAGAGATTTATGACAATGATAATGGAATGTAATGCAAGTGTATCTGAAACTTAGTGGTACTGCAGTGCACCATAAGCATGTTATTCGAAGTTTCCATAGATATTCCATTATGTTTATCCGTAACAACTAGCCCAGGTTTACTAAATACCCCCTCACTAGAGACGGCCGAGGCAGGTGTACATGAAACTTCCCGTGCCACTTGCGACAGTCTGGGGTAAGTTGTTGCTCTTGATTTTCACCACTCCAGAAGTGACTTTCCCTCATCTAGTTTTCTCCTCCTCTTCTCACAATGCAGACACTCTTTGCACGTTTTGAAGACGTCCATGCTGAGGGTTCCTCATCTGAATGACACTGTAAATTATACAACTTACCTGTATTGTGGACAGATATGTTATATTGCCTAGCTGCTAATAATTTTGGTACATTGTTCACATGAATTTAAGCCTTCTCACTATTAAAAGGTCAGTCTTTGAGAATGTCACTACTGATACGATATTCACTTAGCATACCTACACATCATCTTGTTCTGCGTAAACAAACGTGCTACACATCGCTTTCACCTTTTAAGTGCAGTATATCTGGAACACGCTGTGATATAATTTTCTTTCTCACAGTTATTGAAATTACTTCAGCTGATTTGCCTGTCTTATCAGAAATAATGCAAGCAAATGCACTTGCTTGGTTTCCATTTTCACTGAAGGTATTTAGAGCGCTCACAATCAGCACTAGTATTCCCTGAAGATGTTTGATGATACTGGGGCACACAATCTTTAATATGATCTCTCATCCAGCTCTGGATGTTTCAAATCTCTCATCCAAACCTAAATTTTAGTTGCTTATAAGTGCGTCATTTTATGTACGTGGGAGTGTTTACCACACTGTCCGCTGCTTTCTCACAAGGGAACTTCCCAATCGCACCACATGTTTGTTCTCTATCTGTAGTCTTAGCAGTTCTCATACTATACATTGGTTATAGAATGCAAGTCATGTGGTAAGAATACATTACCATTGCAAGTAAATGTCATAACGAGTGCAGGTGAGATACCACAGACGTCTCACAGAAATAAAGACAACAAATAAACAGATGTGAACTACGTTACAACAAAGGAATTCAAGAGTCAAACCTACCAAAACAGAACACACAACTTCAGAAACATTAAAAACAATATGGTTTGTCAGAGTACAGAGGAACTGTGCAATGTTGTGCTCATTTGTTGAGGCTTATGTGACAAACTACTATGTTTTCATAATTTCCTTGGGAGTGATAACATTCTCATTCAAACAAAAGAAATACCTAAATTAGGCAAGGAGGTGTATCTCTCTCACACACTCACCAGGCATACAAATTGGGTCCTGTCATATGACACATGTACTGTCAATGCCGTGTATGACACACCAGATGTGTTTCCAGTGGAGGATTCGGATGACTTGCCTCTGAATTTCCCTTGTTAGTACAGTGTTTCTGTAGTAGGACCACTGTCAGCTACCATAGCACTGAAATGCTTCGAGAAACTTAATTTGTCAGCCACCTGCTAATCCTAGTTCCCAAACAAGTGTATTTTCACCAGTTCACATAAAACAGCAGCAATTTGTTCATGCCGCTTAAACACAGATTTTAGAGTATGCCGAAGTATTCTAGTGAGTCTTAGTATGCTGCTATACTGCAACTGTGTCATTCACATGGTCACTCCTTTTTAAGCAAGTTGTGGCATTTTTGTCGATTCCAAAGACGTGTAAGCATTAGGACAATATTCCAGCGACCATTGATGCTCAAGGGCATGGCGTAGATCAGGAATGGTTGTACGGAAGGCTACAATCTGTCTCAAATGCCTTTTTCATACGCTATGTGATCAAAAGTGTCTGACACCTGGTTGAAAATGACTTACAATTTTGTGGTGCGCTCAGTCAGTAATCCTGGAATTCAATATCGTGTTGGCCCACCCTCAGCCTTGATGACAGCTTCCAGTCTTGCAAGAATATGTTCAGTCAGGTGCTGGAAGGTTTCTTGGGGAATGGCAGCCCATTCTTCACGGAGTGCTGCACTGAGGAGAGGTATCGATGTCAGCCGGTGAGGCCTGGCACGAATCTGGCAATCCTAAACATCCCAAAGGTGTTTTATAGGAATCAGGTTAGGACTGTGCAGGCCAATCCATTACAGGGATGTCATTGTTGTGCAACCACCCCACCACAGGCCAGGCATTATGAACAAGTGCTTGATTGTGTTGAAAGCTACAATTACCATCCCCGAATTGCTTTTAACAGTGGGAAGAAGGTGCTTAAAACATCAATGTACGCCTGTGCTGTGATAGTGCCACGCAACACACCAATGGGTGCAAGCCCCATCCATGAAAAACATAACCACACCATAACATCAACACCTCCATGATTCGTCACTCCACACAACATTTTTCCACAGTTCAATTGTCCAATGTTCATATTCCTTACACCAAGCAAGGTGTCGTTTGGCGTTTACCGGCATGATATGTGGTATGAGCAGCCGCTCGACCAAGAAATCCAAGTTCTCACCTCCCGCCTATCATAGTACAAGCAGTGAAACCTGATGCAGTTTGGAATTCCTGTGTGATGGTCTGGATAGATGTCTGCCTATTACCACGCTCTTCAACTATTGGCAGTATGTCAGTCAACGGACGAGGTCAGCCTGTACACGCCCCTTCAAGTTTCCACTTCACTACCACATCGTAAACAGTGGGCCTAGGGATGTTTAGGAGTGTGGAAATCTCGCGTACAGACATACAAGTGACACTAGATTAACTGACCACGCTTGAAGTTCGTTGAGTTCTGCAGTGTCCCATTCTGCTCTCTCACAATGGCTAATGGCTCCTGAGGGCACTGATATCAAGTACCTGGCAGTAAGTAGCAGCACAATGCACCTAATACGAAAACATTTTTGGGGTGTCCATACGAAAACATTTTTGGGGTGTCTGGATACCTTTGATTACATAGTGTGTGTATCACTAACGAAGGTAACCTGTGACAGATGGCTTTCAATTCTCCCTGACATGTTCATATTAGTTTCAATTTCTTCCTGTATACTTCTCCCTGTATCAGATGGGAACTTTGCAATAAACAGGGCCCGATTTTCCCACTGCAACTCTCGCAAGACTGAATGCATATTAAGAGTTAAATAATGCATTTTGGGTACGCGTCTGTTCACATGTCAGATGTACATGCACTTGTCAATACGAGAAACTGACGACGAATAAGGAAGCACACCTCTTGCATCTGCAGTGGGGTACTTAGCTCTTATTTCTGACAGTATCTGTGTGCACAATTGACAAAGCTTTCTCCTGCAACTGTGCTGAATGGTCACAGATCTCTTCCACACATTGTTACACACTTCTCCAGCACAATGGATTCTGCCAACACTGGAAGGTTGCCACTTCTATAGATACTACTATTAGGAGTAACTTTACAGGTATTCAAGCGTCTTAACAGTATTGGTAATATCACCACAGGAAGCTAATAACTTAATGAAAGCCACTACACTCTGGAAAACCTACAGACTTCTTTTGATTATTTACAACCTGTGTAAAATTTTGCCATACTATGGTATCTCCAAATTTCTTCAGAGTAGTTTCCCCTCCTCCAGTTTCAGTTAAATTTCTTTTTTTTCTTGTACACGTTTTCTAATCCTTGGATGTTGGAAGAACCTTCGATATTCACAGTGGCATCTCTTGAACATATCTGACGGACATGCAGTTCTCTGTATCATCAAACAGAAGAGCGAAAGTGGTGGGACAGCAAGAGGGGGAGGGGGGGGGGGGGGGGGGGGGGGGGGGGAGGACACCACCGTGAGAAAAGCAACACTGAGGCACCAAGCACTTCCAGCAGGACAACCATATCGTACAGTAAAAAAAAATATCACAAGTATAATCAAGCTTTGTTCAACAATCACTTCCCATAATGAGTACAACAAACTGTAAAAATCTGACTTCCTAAACGACTGACATTTCGAACAGTCTGTCTGTACTTCTTTTCAGTTTTGAAGAACCATTTCAACATGTCAAGGGTGCCCATATGATAGTTTGTAGGCAGTTTATGAAGTATTTTTGATGTTCTAAAATACAAATGGCAATGTAATTATTCAGAAGAAAGGTAATCCTGACCATCATAAAAACCTGCTTTCACTGACATTTAAATAATTTTCTGGGATGAAAAACAGCTGAGATTACACTATATTTTTTTCCTTTGACAGAGCCGGTGTGGGGGGACATCGACGACGCCATAGTCCACCCTTGGTCACAGGTATGGGTGCCCTTGCAACATTTGTTCCTTAATCCCCATTCTCACCTAGATCAGTTTCTCTGTCCACTAGCTACGGCAGTAACACACACTCCTGTGACACATTGCTAAGGTATAAGATCAGACAATGCCTATTCAGCTGTACTTGTCATGACGCACTTCACACCTCAATTGTTCCTTCAGCCACAGCTGTGGCCTCCATGACAAATTCTTTGCAACTTTCTACATGTCACTTAAATGGTGCCTTGCAATAACTATAATGAACAATTCTGATTTGTTGTCATCAATACGTCTTCTATTATGTTCATTAGCAAGTAATGTTGGCATAATGGCTTTAAAAAACCTAGAGTGAACCTTCAACATTTTTCTGTAATTTATTGCTGAAATTGTGTAATTAGAGTTTTATAGCAAAGTTCCTTTTAAATAAGATTTTTGATTTGTGATACTTTCAGTTCATTCTGTCAATAAGTGTTCCAAATCGTAAATTCTTTTAGCAAATACCACAACTTGAGAAAAAATATAAAACACGCACTTAGCGACTTGGCATCTACTTTTAAAGTATGTCATTTATACACCGACAGTAGCAGGTTCTTGCAATAACATTTCCAAAAGTAGAGTTAAGTATTTGACAACACTTCCTCTGTTCTTAAAAACAGTATGAAATAAAAATGAAGTACAAGCACTTTTATGATAGAAGAGATTGTTTCTTAGAAGTAATTATGAGCTTTTAACACTTGTATTAGCTTCCAGAGTTTGAGGTGTTAAATTTTTGAATGAGAGCTAAAGAATGTTTCTTTAAAATACACACAAAATAGCGAAAAGCTAGGCCTTTCTAATAATGGTGCCATTTGGGCAGCCATACTTTGAGCCTTTCAAAATTGTTGGCCTTAGTGGGAATAGAACATGGTTTCCAGAGTAGTGGTCCACTACAGTAATCTCTACACTGTAGGGATCATCACAAGCAGCAGCTGAAATAAATAATTCCACTACTGAGGAAGTCAGGCATATGTAGAATCTTGTCAAAAGTTGTGAATCTTAACATCTGCTTTCAAAATACTGCCTACAGAGATAACTCATTCTCAGTCTCGTTTTGCTAACGCTAAGACTACGGAACTCAATTTGAGGAAAAATTATAAATCAGCAGATTTCCTTACAGAAAAGTTACTTCTACATCAGTTCAATTCTTTCCTGGGACAAGCACAAGAAATTCTCTATCACATTGTCATAAAACAGGCTTGCTCCTCAGAGTGACAAGGGTTTGCTTCTCTACTGAAAGTAGACTAAGTCACTCAGTCTCATCGTGACTCTGTGCTGCTTAGGTATGTATTCTTTTCAGAGCCAAGAGACTGTTCCACTGAAGATTTTGTACACAGTTTTATCAATATCAAAGTTGACAATTTACACACTTGTTCATTAGTGAAACTACCTCAGTCTTTGAAGAGCATTCGGATACAATGAGTTAATTTTTCAAAGCAACTTAATCTAACAGTGGCCCACTAATTGACAACTGTTTATGTAAGAGGGTCAGGAAATTTCAGTCCATTTTCTTAGTTCTGAGAGTAAATCAGTGAAAAAGTTCCAGCTTAAAAAAAGAGAACCTCAGCTATCTCTCACGTCAATTTCTGTTTCAACTGAATGTAGTCTCTTTACTATCTGTTTAGAATTTGTATCCCAGTTTTGATCCATTGACGATTTCCCTGTCAAATTGCAAATGTTCTGAAATCTCCTTAACCTTCTTGCTGCGATACACACCACAATTTGTCATTTGCAGTATGTTATACAAGACATCCATGTAAGTGACCAGCTTAGAAAAAACTTCCAAGAAAATTTACTGAAAGCTGTTCAGAAACGCAAAAAACCTTGAGATTTTACCACTGCATCATTGACCAAATTAAGACTTGTCCAGAACACTGTCAAACAATTGTAAAAGTTTTTCTCTGTGTTGACTAATCTGGATGAGAAGTTCCACCCAGTTGGGGCAAGAGATGGCAACTTCCTTTGAACAAATTCCTGTAACACCACCACATGTCTCGCCAACCACCTTATCTGCAATGGAAAATTCAACTATGCACTCAACATGAGCAAACAGACCCTTAGCAGTTCTGTCTGCAAACATCATTAAAAACCAATGAATGTTTCACATCACCTTCATGAACAGTGGACAGCTGCGATTTACACCACGTCCTAAGTTTCGTCACGCATAATGGCTAAAAAATCTGCTGAATCTATTTCCGGTTTTAGTGATACCTTGACAACCTCAGAAATAGCTTTAATAAGGCCACTTTGTATACTTGCAGATGTTGCTCAAAATACTGTAGAAGTACTGAAGTGTGCTTCTAGCAAGTGGCCACAGTTTTTCAAAACCTTCAGTAATTCCAGGTGCAGCATATATGGTTGCTTTATAAATTATTAAAAAATATTACAGCTTACTTCATGCAGACAAACAGAATTTAAAATTAGCTAGAAGGGCAGTACAGGAAAAAGACACTAGCTGTCCGAAAGCATTTAGAGAGAGAGAGAGAGAGAGAGAGAGAGAGAGAGAGAGAGAGAGAGAGAATCACCCCACATTTAATTACTCTGTCATTACAACCAGTGTCAACTATACATCAATTACAGCAGAAATAGCAACTAGGGCAATAAATGTGTGTTTCGGAGAATGAATGAACAAATCTAAATTGGGATTCAGACAGGTTGTGACCTATACAACAGTACCATCCAAAACAAAAACTGTCTAATTTCCCTGGAATAAAGCATCACAAATGACCAGTTCCTCAAAACATACATTAAGAACATCCCATCAAATCTACACGCAAAAACATAATTCCACCATCAAAGGCTGAATAATTTTCATTTCACAATTTCAATGTACCATGACAACTGAAGAGACCAATGAGATCTACTGTAGTAGTGTACATCATTGAGTAAATAGTAACTAAAACCATTTCCCATTACATACCTACCCTTTTCCAACATGACAGCGACAAATATTACATAATGTAATATTTCACGCTGCTTTTAGAACCAAAGCACTTTCAGTTTTACAATGCAATTATCACAAAACCTTCATATCAAAGCAAGTGATGTTGATTCATTTAAACAGTAAAATTACAATATTACATTTAAGCAAAATGATAGTTCAGTATCCAATGGTAAAAGTTATGATAACAAAGTTTAATTTGGTGTGAGTATTCAATTTCTTTTATTTACAGACAAAGTAATATGAAGAAGCTGCATTACATGCCACCACAACAAAAACACTGGGTGTATTAGCGTGGATACAGGACAGGCTGTTAAATGATTTTGGTATACAATGCACAACTAACGAAAACACACACACACACACACACACACACACACACACACACACACACACACACAAAATTCCTGATGTGTTCTGAACCACAGTTCAGAATTTTAGACATAGTTTCAATTCACAATCTTTATTAACATTCAGGGAAACAGGCAAGCAATAAAAATTTAAATCCAAAATGCACTCCCTCTGAAGGAATACATGTAGTACACACAAAACTGTTTAATAAAACCAGCTTGTTACTATCACACATGCCAGTGGTGTTAAATGCTGCAAATGACCTTATAAAATGTTGGCTATTTTTCAAAATGGAGGCACACAATCTCACCAATCTCAAATTCCCCTCAACAATAAATAAAGATAACCAGATAAATTGCTTATGAACACTTCCAACATTTTATTACAAAAGTCATGTCTTTGCTACTGCTCACAGTACAAAGAAATTCTGGCAGTAAGCAAAACCCTCATCTCACTTTGTGTAAGTACAATAAATCTTGCATTTATTTGAAGATCTTCCCCTGGTTGAACTTGCGGCCCTGCTTGTCTGTGCCCGTCCACGAGAGGTACTGCTTCACCAGTGCCTTCGTTTCCTCCTTGCTGGGATCCAGCTTGGTCCACTGGTAGGACTCATAGTCAACCTGCCAGTCTGGACTCAGCTGGAACAATGTTGAACATTATCAAATTCACTCTAATTACCAGGAATGCATTAAGTCAATATCATTCGAGAAGAAAGGGCTGATGATATACAATGGCAGCACTTGTGACAAACACACTTTTACCAATCATTCACACATTTAACTATCACATCCAGAGCAAAACATTCTTATTAATAATAGTTTTCCTGGGATCTGGACAATATTTAGGAACAGGTCATCCTGAAAGTTTAAGGAATGACTGTGCTCTGGCCTTGGCACACAAGAGCAATCTGTATAATTTTTCTCATGTTTGAACAATGTGAGGTAAGAAACCTGGTTTAAGAACATTACCCCTTCATTTAATCCAGTAGAACCAGTTCAGCAATCCTAATTTTATTTCTAACTTTAATTGGGTAATATCTCCGGTATTTTTCAGAAATGAATGACTTGTCATTTAACACTTTCAGTATAGTCAGATCTTATATTCGAGTTTTTTTTACCCTCCAACACAACTGAATTGTACTTTATCGAGATCACGTTAGTACGTGTGGCGTTATGAGATCACATACTATCCCAAAAACTGTACCTATAATTCTGCATTTTCACCAACAAAAAATTTAAACCATTGCTGAATTAGGCATTTCTCTGTTTTACATTTTCCCTGCTCAAAATCTGTGTCCTATTACAGTCCTCATTCTAAAGAGATAAATGTTTCCAATTATCTTTGCCTTTGAGATGTAATTCTTAATACACAGACACTATTCTCATTCTCAGATTTGTCTGATTCTCACAGTTTTCCAAGGAATACTTTCCCCTAAGGATTTTTTTAATGTCAAAAGTAATGGTCCAATAACACGATTAAATCTCTCCACAATACATTTAAATTTCACGTGATCAATTTCATGTAACAGCATTTTCCCTTGTGCACATTTAATCAGAACACAAGTTAACTTACTGAACAGCTATCTTCTAATTTTGATTACTCCCTTACTAGACACCAGCCCATTTTCTTTACTGCCTCATCACTCATACAAAATTCTTTTTAATGTGTTTTCTTTACCTCTGCCTTTGCATTCATATTCACGCACCATGAAAACTGACAAAAAATATCACCTTGTATTTCAATACACAAAATAATTTGAAGTGTTCTGTGTAAAATTGAACAGAAAAATTATAACAAAAAGCCAACAGTTTCCTGAACTGCATATAAAAGCAACAGCACACAAATCAAATGGCATGGCAGACAAGCTTAGTGACTTCAAGAAAACAGATGTAGAGAATTTAAACTACAAGGAAAAAATAAATTAGCAGAACTGTGCAACCGTTTTAATAAATTTCACCGAAACACTAACTTTCCACGACTTCAAGAAAGAACAGTTTTCTTTAACTATCACTCTAGCAAAAATAATATACACAAAGGAGATAGCAAAAAGAATCTACAAGAACCCATTCCAAACCATGTAAGGTGGCTTGTTAGACAAGTACATTACTAGCCTCCAACACCCCCAGGCCTCAACAAAATTACCAAAAGGGGTCTTAATTATGGACATCTGTCATTCACTACTGATTTACAGACTAATGTTGAAAAGAAACTGGACACGTAAAGAAATTACTACACAGATATAAACTTCAAAAACCATTGGTATATAAATTTCATCATTTGAATACACATCTTACTTCAGCTCAATTACTGGATTAAATTACCTTACTTGGTACAACACACGGTAAAGCTATGATAAAGTATTTTACACTACCTAAAAATGAGATTACGACAAATGTTTCAACTATTCAAATGTCGTTATACAAACCTTACTTTATATTAATGGCAAACATATGCAATATAAATTTGGCTCGTGTAACACGCGGAAATTTATAATTATACAAATGAAATAATGTAGGTAGTATGGTTTTTATACCAAGTTTTTTGCACATAATGTATTCATTAAAAATACAACAGATTATCAATAATCAGAATTGACTCTTCAGATACCCAAAACAAGTAATCAAAATATTTCATAAGAGGTGTCAGAATCAATTAATTGGGAATCATCATGAGAGTCCACAACTGTTCATTTCTTTCAATTTGAACAAAGTACTTACATCGAATGCCAAGTCCTGTCCTCTCCACACCCAGATTCCTGAAATAGAGCTGTCGTTATCAGCACCAAACAGGCACATTGAGGCAAATGCATTCTTGCGCATTTTATCCAGACGCTGATACATGCCTGCAACAAGACATTAACAGCTTAGAAAAAGCAGCAGAAACCATCTAATGTATTAAAATTAATCACCAAAATTCAGCTGTCCTTACTACATGAGGAAAACTTTTGTAGTAACAACAAGAACACCAAAATAGGATACTTGGTTATAAAATAAAAAGCTTTTTCCAAATCACATTGTGTGAAGACAGCTGACTCGTGTTATACAAATCCCCTAACCAAGTTTGATGGGCTGTCTTTCACTGTAACAAACAGATAGTGGAAATCACTTCCACTGTTTTGGGGAACAGGCAAGGAAGGTAGGGAAAGGGCTGTTTTTAAGAGCAGTCTACAGTATCTACCTATTATGTTTAGACCAAGTGATCCACTGTCTGGAGTCAATACGCTCTTCCTTATTTTGTACGTATTTTATTCTCCTAGAAATTATCTTTTTAAGACAGGAAATTGAGAATTTACTGACTATTAAACTGTTAGGACAATATTATTAATAAATAATGCTACAGCCTAAAATTACTCTAAAACGTGAACTGGCTCTTCAGAATCCAAATATGTAAACACTGATTTTCATAAGAGGTGTCAGAAATCAATGTTTTGGAAATCATCACGAGTATGCACAGAACAACTTTTAGATTCACAGCCTAATAACCAAATCATAACTAGTTGCCAAGGACTTTTATGGTACTTTTTATCCTCTTGCCTCACTAAAGTAACCAGTTTCAACTTGCATGAAAGCAACTGTTCGGCAGATTCTCTGAATAGATCCAATGGTATCTCATCATAAGGACAAATGAACAGGCCATAAGATGATGAAACCAGTTATTTTATTTGTGAGACTGGAACTAGCACCCGTTTATGTGTGTGTGTTTTTTGGAAATTTTATGCTCTAGCATGACTTCATGAAGAAAGTATTTTAAGTCGTTCTGTCACTGCTTTTTCTTAAAAAAGTGAAAGAGAATTACAAAATATGTGAAGCAACACTGTATTGCTATTGCACATAAGGTGTGCAATGTGACTTTGAATTGCTTTACCTTGCTGTCCCTTCCGTTGGTTACAAGTCAAGTGACAGATACACTTGCTTGCCTTTAAAAAAGGGATTACAAAAGATGCACTTCACACAACTGCTTGTACATTTGGGGTACACACAACATTAGTTTCAACAAAATAGTTGATGCCTTACCTGATATAAGGTTGCAGCTCATGAAAACCTTCTGCAGCTCATCATTATATTTGTATTCACCAAGCCAGATTGAGTAATGCTCTGGATCAAACTTCTCCCAAAAATAAGGAATGGATTTACTCTCATCTTCGTTGGAATAGAAACGCTTGAAATCATCCATGTTGAATGTCCTGTAAAATTGAAACTACTTCCAATAAAGTAATTGCACTCCAAACCAGTTTGCAAAAATCTGGAGAAGATTATTACAGTGCTAAGTTTTAAATTCTCTCATATAGTGAGCAGCTACAGTCAGCAAATATACAGTGGAACAAAAGTTGAGCACTCAGTTTCAAACCATAGAACTACGTGTGACGTAAGACTACATGACCAATTTGAAGCCTGACTGAACATCCAACAACACCAAATTTAAAGGGGTCAGAGCACAATTCACCTCACATTGAGCTTGCGCAATGACCAAACTCTGATACAGCGCGCACAGAAAATAATGAAATTCACTGCCCGTTTACAGGATGTGTCCTAAGAGCGATGCATCGCAATTTTTTGTGATTTAACTATACATCACAGAGTGGTTTGACTTGTTGGGGAGGGTTGAGACCCTCAGCTTTACAGCATAAGGTCACTTGACTGCCTCTGTGCTCTCTGAGGGTTAGGATGGCTTCTTCCGTCAATCTCTACGTAGTGGTCGCATCGAAGATATCTTTCGAGCAATGCTATGCAATACTTTAGGTCGCCGACAAGACCTGCACAGGACAGAAGTCAACATTGCGAATGACACTGTGCACCAGTTACTGAATTCAGCCTGTGAAATGAGTGCTCGCTTGACGTCGGAAATATTAGAGTGCTGAAGGCTGCGGTAATGAGAGTGGCGGCTTGGCCACGTGGAAAACTTGAGCAAAAGCTTGTGTCCAGACTTTTGGCCAATGTGCAAAAGCAACAAGTGGAAGTGTTTGAAGAACTTAAGAATTACTAAAGAAGATTCCAATTTCCTGGACAATATGATCACTGCGGATGAGTCGTGGGTCTTTCAGTACGACCCCTAATCAAAGAGGCAGAGTGTGGAATGGCACATAAACCACAAGTGGCCAGACCACCAAAGCTGAATTTTACAAAGCACTGCACCAGAGACAATCACCAGGTCATCTGTGTCCAAAGGAAGTTCTGTGAATCATGGGAACAGCACCATGTCAATGCACCACCACTTTTGTTGTCACAGCCTTGACAAGTTGCTCTATAGTCTTGACCTGGCCTCAGCAGACTTTTGTGTTTCCTCAGCCGAAAACAGACCTCAATGGAAAGCATCTTGAGTCTGTGGACAATGTGCAAACTACTTCAACGGCTTCCCTGAATAGCATCCCAATTAAGGAATCCCATGATTACGATGCGGAAATCTCACTGTCAAAAATGTACTGATGCAGAAAGATCATATGCCCAAAGCATTTTAAGTTGTTGAACCTATCTGTGAGTAGCTTTTTTTGAAAAATATGCAACGCATTAGTTTTTGGACAAACCCTGTAGACCCAGTAACATGGACCAGGTTTTCTACCTCATCCCTCACAGATATTATATTGAGTAAGTTGCAACACCTACTTACAGACTAAACACTTAACTGTTTGAAGTCACAGTATCTTCCAGATTCTCTCTAAATTTTGTTCTTTGGAAAATAATAAAACCGAGACTTCACCACCTATTGAATTTTGTATGCATTATTATTTATTAACAATGCTACAATCTACAGTAAATTCTCAATAACGGACACTGGCTCTTCAGAATCCAAATACATAATCAAAGATTTTCAGATAAGAGGTGTCAGAAATCAATGAAATGGAAATCATCATGAGAGCCCCGCTAAGGAGAACCTAGCGCAAAGGCTCCCGACTTCACATTTTTTTTAATGTCAACGCCTCAGGGTAAGTAACTTTACTTAAAGCAACACTCAAACTACAAAACTTGGATCCACCCCACCTTCAAATCCTAGATTTGACCTTGGTAACTGTATGCAAAATTATTTATTTAATCATTTCCCACATTCCAGGCTACTTCCATTGAATGAGGTAGTGATAAAAAGACTCAAACATAAATTTTTAAGCCCTTATATAAATTTGTACAAATTAAAATAATTTTGGAGTAATTTATTCATATGAAGGCAATAGAAATGAATAGAAAGTATCTGAATTCATATTTAAAGGCTGTCCCTTGTGAATACAGGAAGTTCCCCTGGGTCAATATGCATTTCTCTTTCTCAGAGTCAAAACGACACAGTTAAATGAATGTTGTCCTGCAAACACTAACAATAAATCAACACATTTCAGTGCCTCAGCATACGGAATAATGGGTTCATCAATTGCCTTGTCTTCACTGTGTTTACCATATTCTTGTCGCATAGCTGCTGAAATTACTATTTACCCCCCCCCCCCCCTGGATGTATCTATCACCTATGTCTTCACAAACCTATTTTAACAGAATATTAAGGTTTCATTTTCCGTAAAGTATTTATGCAAAGACAATCCATGAGCTGGATAAGTTGCATCCGAACAATCAGAGGCTTGCCATGTAATGAAGTGAGTAGCAAAGTTACTGTGTTAAAAAGCAGTTTTACCCTTTGGGAAGGGCTTCCAGGGGGTCCTTGGCCTTCGGCTCTGAAGCAACAGCTAAGTCAGCTGCATCCATCTCCTCTGCAGGGTCAGGTTCCTCTTTCTTCTTGCTTTCCTTTTCCTTTGGTTGCTGCTGCTGACCCTCCCCCTGGCCTTTCTGCTTTTTCTCTTTTTTTGCACTGCCTGGCTGCTGCTGTTTGGTGGCAGCTGGAGAGAGGAAGCAAATTTGCATCTTATTTTACATGTATAATTCTGCAGGACCAAATTGAGGAGCCTATCTCCATGGTCATGGAATAAGTCACCAAATGAAATTAAAATCACGGACGTTAATAGCTAGAATAAAATTGACATGACTCCTTTGCTGAAAAGCTACTGAGTACATGTTAGTGTAATGAACAACGTAACACAGGACTTTGCTTGAATTTTTTGTGGGAACTTTCCGACAGAACAGAAGTTAGCCATGATAAAATTCTTCATTTGGACTTTAAAGTGTGAGGATAACTGCTAATATTGTTGTGGTTTATTATGTAGTGTAACTTATCACTCTGGCAGATTCGTGTGTAACCTTATGTCGACTTAGCCAATGAATGATGGCCTCAATATGCGAAACTACATAACAGTTAAATAATTATAAACAGAAAGCTCTCTGTAGGTTTTTGTCATCACAATTGCATCTAACGCTTATAGGGATGGACGCCATGCATCTTCAAGGTGGAACAGCTATCATAGTTATCGTCAAGAGTTACAGCACCTGCGTGGTGTGTGTGTGTGTGTGTGTGTGTGTGTGTGTGTGTGTGTGTGTGTGTGTGTGTGTAAGCTTCATGAACTAGCATCCCAATTTGAAGTAGTGTGGTGCGCAGTTGTATAAGGAGTGCACTGTGACAATACAGTAGGATCTCTTGACATAACGGAAGCCATCTACAGGTATGTCAAAAATCCTTTTGGTCAATGTACGATCTGTAACTGTACACGCAAGCAATGTTCCATTTTGCTAAATGTTGTAATAAGGTAAATGATTTAGACTGGGATGCAATATAAGCATCTGTTAGAAGAATTAAATCCTATTCCATCATAGGGAGTTGAAACTTTATGTTTATCAAATTCTAGTGCATGTAAGTGTCCACACACAAGCATGTGCAACTGGGAAGGTAACTAAGTCCATCAAGCTGGTCTGGCACAGTTGATGAAAACAGTTCCAGTGCAGCAGTTCAGAATGCCAAGAAAACAACAACTTGTGTTTAGTTGATAATGGTATTGAACCATCTGTTTACATTCTTGAGAAAACAATACAAGTTTCTCGTACTAATCAATCTCCACTTGGTCATTACGTCACGTTTACATAAATTTACAGTATTGTCACAGGTAACACTGAGAAATATTAGAACACTGTTGAATGTCAAGTGTATGCCATCATTAGTTCTGAATTCTGTATGACAATGCAGATCAGGGTGGAACATGGCATATTTTCACTATATCTCCCTTAATTACAAATTGTGTCACAAGAAACACAACCTGCACTCAAAGAGAGAACAACATGTCAGTGACAGCTTTTTAAATAGACTAGACTACAAAGGGAAACTTAACTATCAAGTGAACAATTAAAGGAGCAGCACCATTCCTGAACATGAGCTTTTCATCATAGCTCGCCATCTATCTGAACACCAAGGAATTCGGATTGTTCTGACTCCTTAACCGCACACCCGTTACACATAACCAAAATGTCAGTTTCATTGGAACTGTGTGTTACAACTGTTAAGTGGTGTAAATGTTTATGACTAATCCTGTTTGCAGAAAAACTACTGAAATGACCACCATTCCCTAAATTCTAATATATAATCTTTCACACAAACTTCTAGTGACATTAACAGGGTGTATATGCGGACAAGGAAAAAAAAAAAAAAATCCTGGAATTCTCCCAGATAAAAACACTTTCTCCTGGGTGAAAGCATACTTTTTCCCTGTTAACTAACAGTATATTTTATTTTGGAACTGTATTAACTTATTAGTCCTTCAAATGATTATGGTTTTAAACACAAGCGTAGAATTTCCCGGCGCTATCGAAAACTAAACACAGGGAAAAACATGTTTTGGAAAGATCTTTGATGTGCAGCAACATGTACGCTGCATATTTTCGTATTACGAAAGTATAAATTTGAATTCCACCAAACACCGCATGTTACTTTCCGAAGCATTGAAATTGAGATTGCGGTGCGCTTTTGTAAGCCAGTCATATCTCATGTCACGTGATCTCGCCAGCCGATGACATTCAGAGCTTAGGACACGCGATGTAGTCAGCCAATAGCAACGTCACTTAAGAAGCGCGAACACACAAACAAAAAAGTTAATGGTTTAAATTAATACACACAAAACTCAAAGCTTTCACATGTAATATTGGTCTATAAGCTTAATATGCTGCAAGAGAAGCTAAGCTTTCACATATAATGTTGATCTTTTATGCGTGCATTACAATTTAAGATATATCACACAAATGTGCCAGTAAAATTTTTAACAACAACATAAATTTCTGATCATCTGGGCTCGAAATTCATCTAAATGGCTCGTCATGGAAGAGTTTATTTTCAAATGAGAGTGAAACGCTCTGCGATGTAAGAAATTCATCGTACTTTCTCACAGAGTTCTGGTGTAACTGCCAGAATGGTACTTTGATGGTAATGCTTTTCAAACCACCATTCGGAATATTTTCCCGTGACCTGTTAGAAATAGGTTTGTTTCTGCCAGATAACAGCAATCACCGTGCTTGCGCAGCTACGATGTCGTAGGGAGCCCGCATGTTCGTACGTGTAAACATTAAAAGATCTTACATTATGTCATAAAAGACGCAAGACATCAGAGGACACTCCAGCAGCATCGGAATTTCGTGACCCATACTAAAATAAGCACATTTAAAGTGCACATTCGTACGTCCAGATTCCCAGTGAAGTAGGCCACAACTTGAAAATGTGACTTTAAATTCAGCGAACAGTGTGTAGAATTAAACACTTCGTTTCAAATATTTGTCTGCCTCAGCGGAAAAGATTTATGAAAGAAAATTTCTTTAGCAAACCAACAAAAGTGACTTCACTGTTCTGGAAGGCAATGCTTGACTGTCACAAATGTGGAAGTAAAATCTGCAACTACTAACAAATTTTAGCCTTCCGTAATTATGTGAATGTATTTTAATTCACTTGACAGCTCCCAGCCACAGAAATCTGTTTTGTTTTCATTTGACACGAGAGCAGTAAACGAAGAGGAAACTGCAAAATCACTTGATGTAAACATGGGCCACGTGGAGACTACCCACTTCCCCACTGTAACTCAGACTGCTCTGCGCAGAGCCTACGTAGAGCCCCGGATCTACAATATTTCCGAACCGAGGCAATACCCCACCACTTTGAGATGGGACGTCAAAAATTAAAAAATTCCAGTTTTCAAAAATATGTTCATTTTGTAGTGCACACCTTTCTAAAGACTTTAATGGATTAAACGTGTGTTCGAGAAATGCAACACATGTTATTTGGTCATAAGTGTACCAAAGTGCAGTGCCTCGCTGCCTCACACAGCATTCTTCTATTGCACATCACTGTACTTTGCTCTATGGAATTGAAACATGTATATCTTGTAATGGATGCCATCAAACCATATTCAGGACAGTGGAAATTAAAATGTCCTGTGGTGCCTCTCCTGCTTACTTTCGGCTGCTTTGACATCCTGCCCCCCCCCCCCCCCTAATCTTTCTACAGCTTTACATGGCGTGCTTTCCTTTCTGCGAAAGAATCTATTAGCACAAAGTTCACCAAACGTTTCGCTACATGAAAAGTCGAAATGTTGTTGTCTAATACTGAAAAAGCTGTTAATACAAATAGGACCCAAGGCTGGTATGGTTTCCCGATCTGATTACATCTATTCAGTCACCGTCTGCTAGATAAAATAGGCCTTTGTAATACTGCAACAATTGTAACACACATCAAATAAACGAGACTGTTTTGGCACAAACAGTCTTTTTTTGTAACGACAGAATATAATTCACAATATACCAATATCTAATGCCTATTAGACCTACTACAAGCAAAAAGTTTTATGTTAGGAAATAGTTTCACACTTCATTCATACACTCCAGTTTCTGAAGTATGAAATCGAAAAGAAGTAGTAATAAAATTTTATACAGACTTTGAATCATCATATTGTTCCATAATTTGTGTAATGTACCTGTTTCTTCTCCTTCCTCTTTTTAACAAACAGTCTTGTTATCACTAATTCTGTAACTATTCCTGCCAATGTCAAAGCTTATTCGCAGGTTAACTTCACTAACTCTGCCAGAATCACCAGTTCAGTTATCCCGCGATTATTCTCCGGTTAGGCATCGTTACGTGTTCGTACAATACGTTTTCCGCCCTACTTCCAGAACAGACCTTAAAGAGGCTGCTAGCCAGAGACTGTACAACTGGCCCTTGCTAGTATAGCGATCTGGACAAAATTTCATTTTGTTGGATACACCAAGAAGGTAATACGTAATCTTTCTTACCTGTTATGCGTTTATTTCCACTCCTGTAGTCTGAATCTATGGATGTCGCTAGTAATTATAACAATGCTCATCATTCGCAAACCCAATCAATCACACAATCAGACAGCGGTTGGCATTCATCCGTTCGGCCTTACTCCACTCAGCTCTTATAGCCCCTTTTGTCTGTAGGAAAGTTAGTTTGTACATGCGACTAGGATTCCCCTGGCAGAGACATCATGTACACTAAGCACAAACCAACTTATAATTCATTCAGAAATCAACTTAGAATGTGTTCAAAAACTGACAGGAATGCGTGAATTTGCCTCCCTCCTTCCTAGATCTGGGCCTGCTGCACATGCGTAAATCTGGCAGCTTGAGCGCTCCAGTAAAATTTTTCCCGGTAGCATCTAGATGCTTGCTGCGACTGCTTAGCAACTAACAGCCATATTTCTGTAGCCAAAAGCAGGAGAAGGTACTACTCAACTGCACATGCGCACGATCCCGCTCGTTGCTGCTAAAACGAATCTAATGTAAACAGTTGTGACATCACGCTCATCGGAGGCAATTTGTTGTTACGAAGCATTGCATAGTCTTCCTAAAGTCTTTGACTCATTTTGCTGTTGGCAGACGCTTGTATGAGCACTGTGTGTGGTCGCTGTATATGGCGTATTTCCTTTGCAATTGAAATTTTATCTTCGTTTTTTCTCTCGTTATGTTTTATAGCTGCAGTATTATTCTGCAGTAACGGGATACAGTAACATCGTTTGTTAGAGTATTGGTTCTTCACAGTCAAAAAGTTTAACTGAAAACAAAAACAATGGAAAATTCCCGGAATTCTAAAAAATTCCCAGGTTTTCCCCAGATCTCCCAGTTGTCCTGGATTGTATACACTCTGATTAACCCCTTCAGATGTTTTAATTTCTGACCTTTAACAGGACATTAATTTGCTGGCTAAACGCTCTGCCACAGTAGGTACATTCCCCTCCACTCACCAAGACAGTCACAGATCTCACTTCTACACAAAGGCATAATGTATAGGTATCATCTAACATCTGATAGCCATTTTGTCGACCTTACCACGCACAACAGGGAGAATATCAACAAAGCAGTCAATTGTGTAAACAAGAAAAGGCACTGGCAGAAGACAATATGTAATTAATGGGAAAATTAAATATTTTTGTTTACTGCAATCCAAGAGCTTTCAATCCTCACAAGTGGATAAGATTTCAACAAAAAATAAAACTTTTCAGCTACAAACTTACTAAGCATCTGTGTCATGTGACACTCTTAGAATAGTAGAGTTTGCATTCAGCCTTACCAGTGAATGAGAGCCAATGACCATATGAATCATTTCATACAAAAGAACCTGTTCGCAAACCCTGCAAGCTATCTGATAAGGTGAGTTTTGAATCCAACCAACTCAGTGCAGCAGGAAGTCAATTGTTCATTATTTACTAATACCATTATTTGAGGCAAGTTTGATATCTGATAGTGAAACTAATTATAGAGAAATCTTTCCTCGAATTACAAACTTTTTTCCCCATGGCAAGAGGTAGGATTGCTTGCAGTGGGATGAGAAAGGCTGGTGGAATAGCAGAAAAGAAGTATTTTTCTCTTGAGGGGGTATTTGTCAACTCCCACTTCACATCAATCCTGAGCTGTTTTAAAAGATTATTTGACACATTATAAATATTTTACAAAATGTATAATACACCGACAATACCTAAATCAGTGAGCATGTTATCCTAAACGAAAAATGTCAGGGAAAACGTCAGGCAAGAGCTTGTTAGAAAGTGCAATCTCAGCATTTGCTGTCAGCAGTTTACAGAAATCCCAAAGCAGGGTGATTAGACTTCTAAATCAAGTTTTGAACCTTAACTGAAATACTGTTTTTATGTCAATACACCGCAGGCTGTTATTAAACATTCTTGGATGTAAAAGAAATGACCAATCAGGAGGTAGTACTTATCTTTCACAAGAAAAGACTCCTCACCTATGCATCTAATGTTATTCATACAGAAAATTCAAAAAGCTTCTTTAATCAGACAACAGTTGTACATCTAATAGGCTAATGCATTATCTGTTTAAAAGTATGATGCATTAACAGTAACTGTGCCTGGCCAAAAGCCATTAAAAGCATCTCAACATTTGTGTAAATGATGAGCTAAAAATTATGTAGTAACTACACTTACAGAAATCAATAAAGCTGTGAAATTATAATAATGAAATTTATCTAGCGAATTACCTTGGAATTCAGCAAATTTCTTTGGATCAAATTCTGCCATCTTCTCACACAGTTTGAATTCACCAATAACAGCTTTAACTTGTGGTTGGTTGATAATGGTATTGAACCATCTGTTTACATTTTGATACGGCTTCCTTGAGAAAAAAATAAAAGTTTCTGGTAATAATTCAATCGCCACTTGTCATTATGTCACGTTTACATAAATTTACAGTATTGTCACAGATAACATTGAGAAATTTTAAAACAATGTTTAATGTCAAGTGTGTGCCATTATTAGTTCTGAATTCTGTATGACAATGCAGATCAGGGTGGAACATGGCATATTTTCACTGTATCTCCCTTAATTACAAATTGTGTCACAGGAAACACAACTGCACTCAAAGAGAGAACAACATATCAGTGACAGCCTTTTTAAATAGACAAGACTAGAAAGGGAAACTTAACTATCAAGTGAACAATTAAAGGAGCAGCACCATTCCAAGATTCCACACTCCTACAACACACCTGAATTTAAAATATAAAGACACTCATTTTCACACATTTTTTTCAGACTAAGCACAAACAACATGACCGACTTAAATTTGTAGGATTAAAATTTAGATTATGTTAACATTACAAAAATTCAATTTGCTTACTTTCAACGATCATTACACATTGGCAAGCTCTGGTTTACGATATTTGGAAATATTTCATAAATTTGCAAGTCATGACAATTATGCAGTCTACTATTAATTTCACCAACTCTTGCAACTGAGAATAGGTAATGGGACAATATTACTGACAGTAATAATAAGTAACAAAAATAAGATTGATTTTTGTCCTTTGTAAATGCTGACACTTCACACACAATTGTAATAAAATATCTTAAAAGTATTTTCATGTGATGGGGGCAATTCTGGAGGAGATAGTGAACATGCTCATTCACAGCTCTGAAACAGAGTTTGAGCACAATCAGAAAAGAAACTCTTAATAGCACATAGGTAAATGGAATTACCAACTGTGGCATGGGATTCCTCAAGGCTCAATCTGAGGGCCGCCTTTGTTCCTCATATGTGAACATCTTTCATCTAACATACTACAAGCAGAATTAGTTCTTTTAGCAGGTGACACTAGTGCAGTAACCAATCCGAGTATATGCACAGTAGCAGAAGAAATGGCAAACTAGATTCTTAGAAGTATCTGTGAATAGTCTGACCCTCAACTTCAAAGAAAACGTTCCATTTTGCAATCTACAGGTACCACATCAATGATAAGTGAAACACGTAACTGAGGAAATAACAGAGTGGAAACTTCACAATCCTTACTTGTCCACACTTATGAAAAAGTAAACTGGAAAAAAGCACATTTTGGAACTCCTAAAACAATGTAGTTCAGCTACATTTGCATTTAGAATCATCAATTTTGTTTGGGGAGAGAAATCAGTTGACATTTTCATTTAGTAATGTCATAGGGAATAAAGTTCTGGTGTTAAGACATCTTTATGACCAAGTCTTCATTGTCTATCGACCTGCCAGCGCTTTCGTTCGGTAAGTCACCTCATCTTTGTTTTTATATATAATTTTTCCCACGTGGAATGTTTCCCTCTATTATATTGATAACAGTAAATAATAGTTTGCGTTTCCTTAAACCTGTTGTTGGCATGTACATTAATTTAAATTTTGTAGACCAGACGTCACGAGCAGTCCACATACTAACATTCCATCTACATAACTGCTCCCACTGGTATTTCAACTTTGGGTTGTGCTTTGTACTGGTCTGAGGGTGCCTAAACAGCACTGGTAGGTCGCAAACTTTACTTAGGGGGTTACGTACTTTTCCTTATGTACCCACAACTGCACAGTCTATAACATCTTTTCTGGGCATCCAGCACTCAAAATATTGTCTACCTGTCTTCATGTGGATCCATGTCTGGTGCACCCCTAAGCCTGGATCATTGTTAAGTTTTGTAATGGGGATTTGGGATGTTGAGCCATTAACTCTTTTTATGGTTTATTATACTAAACAATGGTCTCTGCCTTTAATTGGGGGCCTTTACCCTTTTATGTAGTCCCTCCTCTGCGAGAAGCTTTATGGCAGACTTAGGATTGAAAAGGCCATTTTCTTGAATACCATGTACCGCAGATGCACTAGTTTAACATCTTTTAACCATAGTTATGCATCCTTCATGGACTAATTTTAACGAAAGCTTTTTTAAGAATTTCTGTTGGTTCTGTTTTGCTTTGATTGTCTTAACCACGTGAATACATGTTATTCATTTAATATTTTGCAGATGCGCGTGACAAAGGGACATATGACCTGAAAGCACACAGTATTTGCATTTGAAGAAGTAATTAATTTTTAGAACTGTCAGATTTCATCGCTGACAATGAACAACAGACGTGGATGCCCTGTCAAGCAAAAATCTATATGTTTTATCCTTTAACAATAATCCCTTTACCAAGAGGAACGTCCTACCCTCTTCATTTGAAGTGTTAGTCCATCGCCCACCAAAAGTATGCCACATCTCAGGTCCACCCCTATGCCAATGATACCACCCACCCCGCACCACGAAGATCATGCCCCAACACAGAAACCAAGCTCATGCCCTTGACACCTATGAACCACAGTCAAGTCACAGGCAATTTATATCCTATAAAAGAGGGCCACGAAAGTCATTCCCCTGCAGAGAACAAGCTCAAGTCACGTCCTCAACATCTTCAAACCACAGTCCAGTTACAGGCTATTTACACTACTGGCCATTAAAATTGCTACACCAAGAAGAAATGCAGATGATAAACGGGTTTTCATTGGACAAATATATTACACTAGAACTAACATGTGATTACATTTTCATGCAATTTGGGTGCATAGATCCCGAGAAATCAGTACCCCAAACAACCACCTCTGGCTGTAGTAACGGCCTTGATACGCCTGGGCACTGAGCCAAACAGAGCTTTGATAGTGTACACAGGTACAGCTGCCCATGCAGCTTCAACATGATACCACAGTTGATCAAGAGTAGCGATTGGCGTATTGTGACAAGCCAGTTGCTCGGCCACCATTGACCGCACATTTTCAATTGGTGAGAGATCTGGAGAATGTGCTGGCCAGGGCAGCAGTCCAACATTTTCTGTATCCAGAAACGCCCGTACAGGACCTGCAACATGCGGTCGTGCATTATCCTGCTGAAATGTAGGTTTTGCAGGGATCGAATGAAGGGTAGAGCCACGGGTCGTAACACATCTCAAATGTAACGTCCACTGTTCGAAGTGTTGTCAACGTGTACAAGAGGTGACCGAGGCGTGTAACCAATGGCACCCCATACCATCAAGCCAGGTGATACGCCAGTATGGCGATGAATACAAGCTTCCAATGTGCGCTCACCGCGATGTCGCCAAACACGAATGCGACCATCATGATGCTCTAAACAGAACCTGGATTCATCTGAAAAAATGACGTTTTTCCATTCGTGCACCCAGGTTCATCGACTACACCATCGCAGGCAGTCCTGTTTGTGACGCAGCCTGAAGGGTAACTGTAGCCATGGTCTCCGAGCTGATAGTACATGCTGCTGCAAACGTCGTCTAACTGTTCGTGTAGATGGTTGCTGTCTTGCAAATGTCCCCATGTGTTGACTCAGGGATCGAGACGTGGCTGCACGATCCATTACAGCCATGCGGATAAGATGCCTGGTATCTCGACTGCTAGTGATACGAGGCCGTTGGGATCCAGCACGGCGTTCCGTATTACCCTCCTGAACCCACCTATTCCATGTTCTGCTAACAGACATTTGGATCTCAAGCAACACGAGCAGCAATGTCGTGATACGATAAACCGCAATCGCGATAGGCTACAATATGACCTTTATCTAAGTAAACATGATGGTACGCATTTCTCCTCCTTACACGAGGCATCACAACAATGTTTCACCAGGCAATGCCGTCAACTGCTGTTTATGTATGAGAAATTGGTTGGAAACTTTCCTCATGTCAGCACGTTGTAGGTGTCGCCACTGGCGCCAACCTTGTGTGAATGCTCTGAAAAGCTAATCATTTGCATATCACAGCATCTTCTTCCTGTCGGTTAAATTTCACGTCTGAAGCACGTCATCTTCGTGGTGTAGCAATTTTAACGGCCAGTAGTGCATATTGTACAAAAGATAGGGCATGTGAGACAGCAATGTTGTATATCAAAGGTCCTAACTATAATTACTACACTGTATTTGATGTAGGGATGGCAATTAACGACAGTCTACCAGCAAGAATGGTCACTGCCGAATTGTGGCTGAACCAACTTCACCGTGATCCCCCCGCCCCAATGACCACAGTGCCTCTTTGCACACTTCAATCAGGTGAAATTCTGAGCTCACTGGCAATAACTTGCCCGATATCCTTTTTCAGATTGCAATCTTTGTTTGCATTACTTTCCATATCCTATAGGTTTGGCTGCAGATTAATTACATTTACAAAATTGATTATTTTGTTGTTTGTCCACATAGCAGTACACAACATAGAAAACCACTATATGTAGGTATGCAAACTTTTTCTCAGACAAATGACTGCACCACAGTCTGTGAGAGTAGGAAACAAAGGTTAGAGTGGGAGGGGAGCCTTCAGATGCAAAGACAGACTTACGTACTGTCCTGCAACAATGAACATTCCCTTCCCTTGGTGGACAATGCTGACAAACCTTGGCCATTACCTCCAACACTGGGAATATTGCTTGGCAAAATTGCAGCCACACTGTACCATTATTATGGTAAAATATGGCACGTGTAAATGTATCTTAGAAAACCCCCACAAACCTAATTGCTCAAGCCAGTTCCAACAGCCATATATTCTCGAATTTCCACAAATATCTTCTGTGTAATACGCTGAGTCTCGCCTATTTAAATAAAGCTATATTTCAAATCGAAGTTTTGTTTATGTCTAGATGCTATGAAGTCAGTCAATTATCTTTTTCCTCTACATAGTTTTTACACCAGTGAACGCAAGATTATCAACAGTTGCATTACACATGAGCCAGCTATCAAACACAAAATCCATACATTAAAAACAGAAAATGGTCTCACCTAAAGGCAGGGTCCAGAACATACTGATACAAGTGCAGCAGCGTACAGGCAACACAAATGTCTGCGAGGGATATGCGTTCCCCAACTAGGAAGGTACGTGTCAGGAGGTGATTGTTCAGAGTTCTAAGTGCTTCCTTCACATCCTCCTTTGAACGTTCTGTTGCCTGCAGCAGTCAAGAATTATCACTATTTACTAAACTACAAAAATTTTATACACTATTACATTATACAAAACAAAATTAAAAGTAAATCACTTGATAAGCAAGGATGACAGGGTAAGTATATTGTGGTAAGATGATATACAAATACTTATGACTGTGCAAGGAAACTAGTAATACGATGGAACTACATCAATACGTTAATTATGTCACGAATGCTTTTAAAAATAAGAATCACATGAAATTAAAAATAAGGGATGTGAACCACTGGTACTTCCATGCAGTTAATGTTATATTTATAAAGACCTTTCGAATTTTAGATATACATCAAAACCCTCCTTTTATGTTCCCAGAATTAACATTTTTCCTGCCATTTACACCATTTGTACCACTCCAGTCAAATTTCTGACATCCTCTATATTAATTTGGACCCAATTATTTGTTAACATGCTTATAATTTTCCCACAATTTACACTTTATGAAGAAATGTCTGTGGAGGAAAAACTGATGTAATTGATGTAAAATAATGCTGACATGGCACTGGCTGTGAAGTAAGTGTTTACAAATGTTCCATGGCTAAGTTTCTTGACAGCAGGGTTCTCCACTCAGTAGAACTGGCAAATGGTAAAAGCCTGAACCACTATTGCCATATCTCTTGCCACTGCCAAGCTCTACTTGGTGTGATGGCTGATGGGAGTAAAGGTTTGTGGTATCATGACCAACTACAACTATTTCCAAACTGTCTCTAATATGCATGCATAGCTTTGCAATTGTTGTAATCTTGACACCTTCACTCAATGTGTTGTAATATTTTTGATTTAAACACATCTAGAATTATTTATTTTTTTCAGGCATAGCAAGATGTGTTTCAAGAATGTGTTCCTGTTAAGTGTTTCTTGATAAGTGCAATATTTACAAATTTATTTTTTGTCAGGTTTCACAAACAATGTGAGTGATAGTGTGTGTGGTTTTCTACATAACTGAGGAGGTACAGCACTTAATACCTCAAAAACATAACTGCCGTGCAAGGGACACACAACACGTATGCAAACATCACACAAAACCACTTAAGTAAATACTTGCACTCTACAATAAGACAAATTCTCGAAACGTGTCATGCAAAGCACAAAAAAAGAAGAAACTGATTCAATGTTGGATTATTTACATGAGTGGCAGCTTCGAAAATCATCAATTATTATGCATGAAATTAAGTCAAATCTTTCTATGTCCCAGTCAGTCACCAACTCCAGTTACAGCAGCATATTTTATTAGGTAATATACATTTACTAGGCAATAATGTCCCTTACAAGCATATTCATGTCTGCTATGTACATATATCATACATAAAAGTGAGAAAATGCAAGGGGGATCTTGCACATTACTTTTACCACTTAATAGGCGGTTCCCTAAATTTTACATTTTCAAAAGTAGGGTTCCACTGCAATATACCTACGTATTATTTACTGTAAAGGGCCCACACTGAGTTGAGGACAAGAGAAACATTCGTTTTTGGCCACAGCCTTAGAGAAAGAAAGGCACACAAATTCATGCATATAAGCAAGCACACCTAACACACACATTACTATCATATCTCTGGCAGCTCGGACCAGAATTCATTCTAATATTTTGGTCCCAGCTGCTGGAGATGGTCATGGGTGCATGAGGTATGCTTGCTTCTGTGCGTTTTTATGATGAAGGCAGTGGCCAAAAGCTAATGTCTAAGTGTTTTAACTGAGCCTGTCTGCAACAATGTGTCATTTTTACAGTAAGTAGCAATCTATATTTTGCTACTTTGTTAACTGAAAATCAAAGTGTGTGTACAAATTTATGTTCTTACCCCTTTCCCCAAAGCTGTGACATTACTGCTTCATCACTTCATATCTGCATACCTCCTAAAATGATTTAAGCTACAGGATGTTCTGCCACACACAATCCCTTAAATCCAATATGCCCAACAGTGAGCAGTAAGAGAATATTTCAATTTTAAATAAATATATCTACAAGTTCCGAAAGGGTGGAAGCTATCAGTTTTTATCATTTACATATAGAATTTGAAGTTTATCAATCATTTATCAACAATGGATAAATAAACATACTCCAAGAACACATGAAACCTAAATTGCACTTACAAGTGAATACAAAGGTTTAGTGGAAACAAACATATAACTCAAATGTCTTTCCACAAACCTGCTGATAAGGAATCTAAAAATACTTCCTGGAAATGTGTTGCCTCCTATAACACAAAATCATCTTCAGGAAGAAATAGCCAGTAGATACGAAATTTCTGTGAAAAAACTTTTTACTAACATTAAAAGTGCATGGAAACTCTGAAATCGAGACAAGGTCAAACTGAAAATGTTACAAATCTTGAGAGGGTTTTTTTTTCTTTTTTTTTCTTTTTGTGGTTTTAGGGCGCACAACTTCAATGGTCATTAGCGCCCTTACTACGTTAAGAATGCACCGCGAGGCACAAGTTTAAAACAACAACTAAAAGGGAAAACCGCGATAAAAGACAGACTGATAGGCAGAGGATTAAAAAACAGCATCATCAAATGTCCTTGGAGAGGTGTGTCAAATTGATAAAACGAAGGACACGAGCAGCTGCTCGTGGGTCATCTGCTAAAATGGCATCTAAAGTACATGGCAGGATAAGATCGAGACGCAGTGTGTTGAAATCCGGACAGGACATTAAAATGTGGCGGACCGTCAGCAATTGCCCACATGGGCAGAACGGCGCCGGCGCAGCCGTCAGCAGATGGCGATGGCTGAACCAGCAGTGTCCAATGTGTAACCGGGCCAAAACGACCTCCTCCCGCCGAGAAGGGCGGGAGGAGGATGTCCAAGCCGCGGGAAGAGGTTTCAAGGCCCGAAGCTTGTTGTCTTTAAGTGCAGCCCAATCAGCATGCCACAGCGATAAAATGCGCCGACAAATGACCCTGCTACAGTCTGAGGAATGGACACAACACGAAGCTGTCCGAGGCTGGAGGACCGCAGCCTTGGCCGCGGCATCTGCAGCTTCGTTCCCAGGGATACCGACATGGCCAGGGACCCACATAAAGCTAACCGGAGAACCGACGTCCACCAGCCGCTGAAGAGAGCGTTGGATCCGGTGCACAAAAGGGTGAACCGGACGCGGATCACTGAGGCTCTGGATGGCGCTCAGGGAATCGGAGCAGATGACATAAGCAGAACGTCGGTGGCGGCAGATGTAAAGAACAACCTGGTAGAGGGCAAAGAGCTCAGCTGTGAAGACCGAACAATGGCCATGGAGCCGGTATTTGAAACTTTGTGCCCCGACAATAAAAGAACACCCGACCCCGTCATTAGTCTTTGAGCCATCTGTATAAATGAAGGTCCTATTGATGAACTTTGAACGAAGTTCAACAAAACGGGAGTGGTAGACCGAACCGGGGGTAACCTCTTTTGGGAGCGAGCTGAGGTCAAGGTGAACGCGGACCTGAGCCTGGAGCCAAGGTGGCGTGTGGCTCTCGCCCACTCTAAAGGTTGCAGGGAGTGAAAAATTAAGGTGTTGAAGGAGGCGACGAAAGCGAACTCCAGGGGGTAGCAGGGCAGAGACATACAACCCGTATTGACGGTCGAGAGAGTCGTCAAAAAAGGAGCGATAAGACGGGTGGTCGTGCACTGACAGTAGCCGACAGGCATACCGACAAAGCAGTACATCGCACCGGTAGGTGAGTGGCAATTCGCCAGCGTCAGCATGAAGACACTCTACGGGACTAGTATAAAACGCTCCGATCACAAGTCGTAAACCCCGATGTTGTATGGAGTTGAGGCGGCGTAAGATGGATGGCCGTGCAGAGGAGTATACGAAGCTCCCACAATCCAGCTTGGAGCGGACGATCGACCGATATAGACGAAGCAGGACGGTTCGATCCGCTCCCCACGACATACCACTGAGAACACGGAGGACATTTAAAGAACGGGTACAACGGGCAGCCAAATATGACATGTGGAGACCAGCTAAGTTTCCTGTCAAATGTAAGACCTAAAAATTTTGTTGTCTCCACGATTGGGAGAGCAACGGGACCGAGTCGTAAGGACGGTGGGAGAAACTCTTTGTAGCGCCAGAAGTTAATACAGACCGTCTTCTCGTCAGAAAAACGGAAGCCATTGGCGACACTCCAGGAGTAAAGACGGTCAAGAGAACGCTGAAGACAGCGCTCCAGGACACGTGTACACTGCGCGCTGCAATAGATGGTAAAATCGTCCACGAAAAGGGAGCCTGATACATCAGCTGGGAGGCAATCCATTATAGGATTGATCGCGATGGCGAAGAGAGCGACGCTCAAAACTGAGCCCTGTGGCACCCCATTCTCCTGGCGAAAGGTGTCTGACAGGACAGAACCCACACGTACCCTGAACTGTCGATCCATTAAAAAAGAACGAATAAAAAGAGGGAGGCGACCGCGAAGGTCCCATGTACGCATGGTGCGGAGAATGCCCGCCCTGCAACAGGTGTCGTAAGCCTTCTCCAAATGAAATAACACAGCCGCGGTCGGGTGCTTCCGCAAGAAGTTATTCATAATGAAGGTCGACAACGTAACCAGATGGTCAACAGCAGAGCGGCGCCTACGAAATCCACATTGTACATTGGTAAGTAGGCGTCGAGACTCAAGCAGCCAAACCAATCGAGAGTTAACCATTCGCTCCATCACTTTACAGACACAGCTGGTAAGCGAGATGGGTCGATAACTGGAAGGCAAGTGCTTGTCCTTCCCCGGCTTAGGAATCGGGACAACAATAGACTCGCGCCAGCATGCGGGAACATGTCCCTCAATCCAGATGCGATTGTAAGTACGAAGAAGAAAACCTTTACTCGCAGGAGAAAGGTTCTTCAGCATCTGAATATGAATAGAATCAGGCCCTGGAGCGGAGGACCGTGATTGGCCAAGTGCGTTTCCGAGTTCCCGCATGGTGAATGGGGCATTATAACTTTCACGATTCGAGGAGCGGAAGTTAGGTGGCCTAGCCTCCTCTGCCTGTTTGCGGTGGAGGAAGGCAGGGTGGTAATGAGCGGAGCTCGAAACCTCGGCGAAAAAGCGGCCGAAGGCATTGGAGACATCCTCAGGGGCCACAAGGACGGCATTCGCGACCATCAAGCCAGAAACTGGTGAGTGGACCTTAGTGCCAGATAGCCGGCGCAGGCCACCCCAGACAACAGGAGGAGGAGGAAAACTGTTGAAGGTGCTTGTGAAAGCAGCCCAGCTGGCTTTCTTGCTTTCTTTAATAATACGACGACACTGAGCACGTAATCGTTTATAATTGATACAATTCGCCACTGTAGGGTGGCGTTTAAAGGTGCGTAAAGCATGTCGACGAGCACGTAAAGCGTCTCTACATGCTGCAGTCCACCAGGGGACCGGTACGCGACGTGGAGAAGAAGTAGGGTGAGGGATGGAATATTCAGCAGCAGCGAGAATGACTTCCGTAAGGTGTGCGAGCTGACGATCGCAGCTTGTGAAGGTTTGATCCTGAAAGGTCGCCCTGGAAGAGAAGAGCCCCCTGCCTTGGAGATGGTCCAACTAGAGGAGCATGGAGAGGGGGTATGCTGCAGGAGATGGATAACACACGGGAAGTGGTCGCTCGAATATGTATCAGAAAGTACATACCACTCAAACCGGCGTGCAAGTTGGGGAGTACATATAGAGGTCTAAATGGGAATAGGTGTGAGATGTGTCCGAAAGGAAAGTAAGGGCGCCAGTATTGAGGCAGACAAGGTTGAGCTGGTTGAAAAGGTCTGCTAACAGGGAGCCCCTCGGGCAGGATGCTGGAGAGCCCCAAAGGGGATGGTGGGCATTGAAGTCTCCAGTTAACAAAAATGGTGTAGGTAGCTGAGCAATAAGTTGCATCATGTCTGCCCTGGTAACGGCAGATGACGATGGAGTGTAAACGGTACAAATGGAAAATGTAAAAGTGGGGAGAGTAATGCGGATGGCAACTGCCTGCAGGCCGGTGTGCAACGTGATGGGATCGTAATAAATATCATCCCGGACGAGCAACATAACCCCTCCACGAGCTGGGATACCCACCACAGGGGGTAGGTCAAAACGCACAGAGGTGTAGTGTGCCAAGGAAATTTGATCGCATGGGCGTAGCTTCGTTTCCTGGAGGGCTACGACGAGCGGACGGTGCAAGCGGAGCAGCAACTTCAAGTCCTCTCGATTGGAGCGAATGCTGCGAATATTCCAGTGAATAAGTGCCATCGTAAGAAAATGAAGATAGAAGAAGGGGTCACCTCGAAGGCCGCGGAGGGCCTGGCTTCGAGCGAGCACTGACGCCGCTATCAGTAGGCGGACAGTCTTCGTCCATTGGGTCTATAGGTTCATCGGCCATCTTGGGAAGATGGCCGGGAGGGGGAGCTTCCTTCGCCGGTGAACGGCCAGATGTTCGGCTACCAGCGGTGCGGCCAGGCGAAACGGATGACGGCCTGGGGCGGCAGCTGGGTGGCGCAGGAGAAGAAATGCGCCGTGGCGGAGAAGGAGAACTGTGCTTCCTATGAGCCTTCTTGGAAGGACGTTTGGTGGAAGTACCGGTCGAAGGCTGGGAGGTAGAGGTACGTAGGAAGTCTGCACGGGACGGTTCCTTCTTGAAGGCCCGTGCATCTGACTTCTGGGTCTTCGTCTTGGCAGAAGCTGATGAAGGTGTGTCTGAGGGGTGACGGGAGGAAGAGGAGACGTCGACCGGGCGATCTTAGCACTGGCCGAACGGACGACCGTGGTGCTGAAGGTCAGATCGCATGTCTGGGTTGCCACCTCCCTGGTAGTCCGAGGAGAGGCGAGGACAGTACTGTGTTTCCCCGCTGGGAGCAGCGTGGGCTTCCTACTAGCCAATAGCTTGCGAGCAGCCGAGGTGGACACTTTCTCTTTGACCCTAATTTCTTGGATACAGCGTTCCTCCTTATAGACAGGACAGTCGCGGGAGGATGCGGATGGTCACCCTGACAGTTCACACAACGAGGAGACGGAGGTGGACAGTCACCCCATGGGCATCCCTGCCACAAGTGACACATTTAGCCGCATTGGAACAAGACTGTCGAGTGTGATTGAAACGCTGACACTGGTAGCAGCACGTAGGTGTCGGGACATAGGGGCGAACAGAAATAACCTCGTAGCCCGCCTTGATGCGCGATGGCAGCTGAACACTATCGAAGGTCAAGAAAAGTGTCCGGGTCGGTACAAGGTCATTGTTGACCTTTTTCATGACCATATGGACAGCCGTCACGCCCTGCTCAGCGAGGAAAGATTGAATCTCCTCGTCAGTCAGTCCGTCGAGGGAGCTAGTATAGACCACACCACGAGACGAATTCAAAGTTCGGTGAGCCTCCACCCGCACAGGGAACGTGTACAGGAGTGTGGCCCGAAGCAGTTTTTGTGCCTGAAAGGCGCTCTCAGTTTCTAGTAATAAGGTACCGTTACGCAACCTGGTACAAGATTTGACAGATCCGGCTATGGCATCTACACCCTTCTGGATAACGAAAGGGTTGACAGAGGAAAAATCCTTTCCGTCCTCAGATCGAGAAACGACGAGGAACTGTGGGGTTGGCGGTAGTACTTTTGTCACTGATGGTTGGTCACGTTTCCGTTTTTGGGCAGAAGTCGAGACAGATGGAGTGAAATCCATTGCGGAGGAATCCCCCATGATTGCCAGCGTCTCCGATGGCGCGCTCCTTCCTTGTGGGGACCCTCTCAGAGGGCACTCCCGCCTTAGGTGAATGTTTACACCTCAGGTCACACCTCCCGAGAACCAGACGGAGGGACCAATCGGCATGGTCAGAAGGTATCAGCTCAGGCAATCACCCCTGCCCGGGCCTGGCCTTTACCAGGGGGTACGCGCGTGCCTTACATGTCTACCCAGGGCGGGGAATTACGCGTTACCCCGTCACCGGCTACGCGTGCGAACGCGTGGGTCGGCCTTCAGACAAGCACAGGGAGGAAGGAAGAAGAGGAAAAGGAGGAGAGAGAGGGAGAGAGAGGACAGACTGTCTCAAACGCCGAGGCGGAGACCAGAGAAGGCAAGGAGAAGAAGGCAATGAGAAGAAGGCAATGAGAAGAAGGCAAGGAGAAGAAGGCAATGAGAAGAAGGCAATGAGAAGAAGGCAATGAGAAGAAGGCAATGAGAAGAAGGCAATGAGAAGAAGGCAATGAGAAGAAGGCAATGAGAAGAAGGCAATGAGAAGAAGGCAATGAGAAGAAGGCAATGAGAAGAAGGCAATGAGAAGAAGGCAATGAGAAGAAGGCAATGAGAAGAAGGCAATGAGAAGAAGGCAATGAGAAGGCAAGGAGAAGGCAAGCAGAAGAAGACAAGGAAAGAGTAAGGAAGACAGTGAGGTGGAAAAGAGCAAAGAAAGGAACCAACCAAAGGAAGGAAGAAACGAGAAGTGAAAAAGCAAAATGACCGCAAATAGAGGTCGTGGAACCGTCCGTCTCCGGACGCAGGCGCTAACGACCCCTCTTGAGGGGGTGGGACTCCTTTTAGTCGCCTCTTACGACAGGCAGGAATACCTCGGGCCTATTCTAATCCCCGGACCCGCAGGGGGGAATCTTGAGAGGGAGATTATTCGACAAAATGGTTTGGAAAAAGCTGCTTTAGAGGGAAGGATATATAAAAGGGGAAGGGCATGAGGTAAGCAAATAAAAACTTTTTCAACAAAAAATGCCAGTCTAAAAAATTAAACACAATAGTTAAGATGGAATGCAAGTGAATGTCTAAGCATTTACTAATAATTTAGGAAACTATGGAAGGTTGTAAATTATGTAGTAATAAAGAAATTTATTGAAACATGGAAAATATAGGAGAAGAAATGAGAAAATAAGACCATCTTAACCAAACAGATACTAAAATTTTGTGGGACAAGTTTGACATGTGAAGCAAAATAATTTAGAAACACTAAACCAAAAAGGACAATACAGAAAGAAGTGTTTTCTGTTGGCCAATCCAACAGCAGAGGAAAAGGGGGGGGGGGAGGAGTGAGAAACCATTAACAAGTGCAATCTATGAAGACCTTATTCAGAATATTTACTACAGGATGTACTCCTGCAATTAGGATACATGGGAGTCATGCGATCACATTCCACTATGTGGCTCTAGATAAGATGAGGCATGTGGTTTGGAGAGATCCGACTCCAGATCAGTGTTTTGGATGCAATCTATGGATAAGGAGGGAACTTGTTCTATGATATGCATGTACCCCAGCACCAATTGTCCTCTTGGAATCTTCCTGCAGCCACTAGTTAATTCAGCAGAAATTGCAAATACGGCTGCCAATGGTTTGTGCAGCAGAAATTCCAAATACCAAGATCCTTCATCAATGTGTCACATAAGCCTGCAAAACCATTCAGCACCACCCAGAAAGTTTGAAGGGTGTGTCTGATCCAGGCAAAGGGGTGTTATTGAACATTTGTTACAAACTTTTGATCTATGAAAATATTCCTTCATAAACTCCAAGTTTCAGATGTGCCTAGAGTATTTTGTTTTGATATGAGGAATCCAAGTTTTGTAACAATACTTCTGACTGGACATTTCACTTGTGCTTCTTGAGCCTTAAATTTTTGTAACAGAAAATGGGATGCTGGTGCACTGACTTATGTTAAAGCCTGTCTGGCTTGATGGCCTGCCAGTAGCTACACTACCACCATCATCTAAAGTTATGAGACACTTAGAGAAGTGGAATGAGGAGAAATGAAACACTGATTAAGATTCATATAAAATCATTAAAGTGACTTGAGCATTTGTTTAAAAATGCTAGATTGGTGGAAAAGAAGTTAACTGATGGAAACCACCTGGCAGCACACATTTTTGGGAAGACCATATCTACGAAATAATGGAGCATCATGCTGCACACTAGGATGCTCTGAATATGAGGCTTGGCACAAGGAAACAGGAAAATAAAGCTATTAACTGCTGTTTTAATTAACCTTGTATAAACTTAGAATCTGCCCCCCACCAAACTTTTTCAGAAACAAAAATATGTCAACAAAGTTGTCACGAAATTCCAATCACCAACTTTCTCCTCCAAATGCAAAAATATTTTGTCGACACCGATCTAAATAGTGAGCAACGATCAACACAATAAAATAAGGGAAATCAGAGCTTGTACAGAAAGATGTGTGTTCATTCTTTCCACACGCTATACAAGACTGGAATAACATAATTATGAAGGTGGTTCGATGAACCCTCTGCCAGGCACTTTAATGTGATTTTCAGAGTATCCATGTAGATGTGGACTAGCATCAGAAACAGACTTCACCAGCATCTGCTCCATCAAACGGTAAATACATTCCTCTGATGTTTCATGTGTGCAACATATCTCACAGGCATTTGAAAAATAGTTTTATCATTTTATATTTCGGGAGTGAATTTTGTTTCACTGTATTGACTGTGCTGGAAGGGGACTTCACTGTCGCAAAATAATGTGATCTTTATATTCTCTAATACAAGTAAATATGCTTGCCTTTAGCTACCCCTCATCACTGTTCCTCCACAACCACCTAAATTAAATGCAAGTCTTAAATATAAAGTTATTTACCCAGACAGAAAAATGTGCGTCTTGTAACCTACCTGCTTGTTGTACTGCATGATACCAATGCATGGGAACACCCATGTACAGGAGGCAGGGAGGATTTCACTGTCTGCAAAACCCAGCCACTGCAACACCTGAGCACGCTCCAGGTCAGACTGACCCCTAAGCTGCGCATTCGCCACTGCAATAAATGCAAGAGTTGTAGATATACCTGATAAAGCAGGCATCTGTAACTAATCTAATAATGTGATAACTATTCTATTCGGATGATTGATAAAGCCTAACGTGCAACTTTTTAAATTCTCGAATTATATCACACAGTCTTAGCAAAAGGAGGCTGGTAATTATTTGCCTGGCTATATTGAAACTGCCTGAATTCAGATTTGACATTGCAATCACAGAAACAGTCTAGCAATAATCCCTGAATATTCAAATTTCAAGCACTCAATGCGTCGTTTTAGCACCTCCAAGGTCATACAGATTTTAAAAACTTCGTAGTGGAAATTGGTTTTAGCAAAATTACAGCATAATGCAAGATCTAGTGAAAAACAAACACACACACACACACACACACACACACACACACACACACACACACACACACACAGCCTTTAAGAGGACATGCTCGTGAAAATGACCAAAAATTTGAAACAATTCTTGGTCTATAGGAAAGAGCATTTCATGCTGATTTCAAAAATGTACAGTTTATGGGCATTTTTTCCATTCGATCTAAATTTGAGGTTTAAAGTAATGTTGCACAGGGGCCACGCCCATCTGTCAGTTTGAAGTGTCAGAATACGTGATGCATTATTTTGTTCTTACATTTTTTCTGTAATTAGTTACAGATTGTCAACACAGGTGTATTCCAGAAGGTACTGACTACTGGAACCAAAGTACATGCACGTCTAGAAGGCTATGGTCTGAATGTAAACAAAGATCTGAGAATATATGATTTTGGAATTTCATACACATGTGGTTTTGTTGTTGTTGTAGTAGTAGTAGTAGTAGTAGTAGTAGTAGTAGTACATCAGTTGCTTTGAAAGTCATCCGCGGAAACTGTGCCTACAGGTGGTGCTTCTAGTTGTACACTCACTTTCTGAATGTAATACGAAGAAGCCTAGTAGTATTGTCAGCAGCAATAACAAGACTTTTGAAGAGTGTTGTGAAATGTAAGTACTGCAATTGTGAAGATAGTATTGACGTTTCTGTGGACATTTGAGCAAGGAAAGGTCTTTCAATTCTATTAGTGATTGGCTATAACTCATGTAAGATGCACAGTGATACTATGACATCGCAAGCAACTGACAGTTTAAACATTCAACTTGCTTATGCAATGTGATGTATTGGAAGGGGTAGGAGAGCTGCCCAGACTTTTTGTGCAGTGATGGATTTGCCTCTACCTCTACTGAGGTATGACAGATATAATAAATTAATACATAATGCTTTATGTGGTGCAAGTGAACAATGAGGACAGCAGCAGAAGAAGCTGTAGCCTTGCCTGAGAATACAGACATTGTAGCAGTATTTGATGCATCTTGGCAGAAGAGAGGTCATACTCCTCTGAATGGGATTGAAACTGCCAAATTTATTGAAACTGGTAAGATACTAGATTATAAGTGTCTAACAAAGCACTGCCATGGTTGTTCAAGTAAATTTATTGGCACCAATGTTTGTGAAAAGAACTTTGATGGCCCAAGTGGAAACATGGGAATGAAAGGAGTTCTACACATCTATAGAAGATCAGAGATCAGTCGTGGTGTGAGGTATGTAGGCTACCTTGGGGATGGGGACTGTAAGGGACACACTACTGTTGTTAATGACAGACCATAAGAGGACACACTGATAGGGAAGCTTGAATGTGTTGGGCACATACAAAAATGAGAGCTTGGCTGAGAAAATTATGTAAAGACTTCAGTGGGGGGGGGGGGGGGGGGGGGGGGGGGGGAAACTGTTAGACAGAAAACACATAGGCAGTCCAGGTCATTTTAGAAAAAACTAAAATTTATTCTTTGACTCAATATTATGGACTAAGGAGAAATGTAGGAGATTCGGAGAACGAGACGAGCTGTTTGGGCAACATGGTTTCACAGAGTGTCAACAGATGAAACCACACAGCATGGTTTGTGTCCAAACGGGGAAGATTCACAGTGCAAGTACTACTTTAGCAATGATATAGGCATAGAGTATACCAATAAGCATTCCTTACCACTTGCTGTAACTGAAACAATTAGGTCTATATATAGAGTCTGGCAAATAAAAATCTAAGGAAATGTATGCAAGGTCTCTCTCAGAATGCAAATGAAAGCTTCAACAGCTGTCTATGGGAGAGAATACCCAAAACTGTATTTGTTGGGCTGACAGTGCTGAGGATTGGTGTAATGCATGCAATAACAACATTCAATGATGGTGCAATTTCAAGGATTACTGTTATGAAGAATTTGAGCATCAAGACAGGAAGGGAATATGGCTTCAGCTCTAACTGCTATTGATAAGCGGCAGGTAATCGAAGCAGAGATACCTACAGAAGCTGTTACCAAAGAGTCAAGGATAAAGAAAAGAATAAAATAAAAGTATGGAGGATAACGAAACAGGAGGCAACTGGAGTCTGCAGCTGAAATGTTCTAAGTGAGCATGGTAGTAAATTAATGAATCCGTAAATCATATTTTGCGATTTACCGAAAACTTGAATTTTCATGATTCAGGTACACTTTTCTCCTAAATGACTGAAGTTAAATGCACAAAAATTGGTACAGATATTTAGATTGACCTCTTCTACCTACCTTCCATACTATTTCCTGAAATTAAATATTCTTGTTGTAGTAAAATAAATTACTTGTCTTTACAGATCAGCATCAGGGAAGGAAACTGGAGCCATAAAACACTTACGTGAATGTTGTTTGTACTCTTTTTCCAAGCTGTGCAGTCAGTGGTTCCAAAGTAAATGGTACCACACTGACAGTGTTCTGTTTTTTTATATACTATTATATTGTTGTCAGTACCAAAATATAATAATAAATATCTCTATAATTTGGGAAATGCTTTGACTAATGACTAATTGTGTCTAAGAATTTTGAGCTACCTCATTTATAGATCAATTGCACTATGAGGGTGAAGATAATGCTAAAAATGCTGTCTGTTCAGGGTCATGTCCCCTTAACCACTGGTGTCATTTCCAGTCTATTATAATGAACTATTCTGAAAATGTGTAACTAACAATGCCAATTTGTTTTCAATAATTCTTCTACCACATTCTACAATTCTTTTGCATTCAAACTTAATCCAAAAACATTAGTAATAGTAATAGATACAACTTTTGACAATGGATGTCAGTGTCAATATTTTCAGGTTCTGGATCCTACATACACCTAAATGAATATTTAAAAAGCATGTTGTTAAAAATGAAATTTGTATTATTTTAATTTTTTTGTGGTCAAAGTATCCCCTGTAGATAGTACTGACTGAATATGTGGTTGTGTTGCTACAGTTAATGAGACAGTTACAATGAGGTGTTTAATACTGTTACCGTTAAATACACAAGAAACACTGTACAACACTTTTTCGTATGCAAAACGACATTTTTAATTTCTTGTACCACTTCCCTGCTAAGCAGTCCTATTTGACCAAGACCTGCAATACTGTCAGACAACCTTAGTTCTGCTTCGCACAAGGCCTGCAGGGTGGATGTTGTCCCTTTCTCTTCCTTTTCTGTTCACAAAATGAAACTGAACATTTCATTCTGTCATACAAGAAAAGGTTGGCTTAACATTTTAAATTTTTCAGAAAAATGACTGTTCTTCTAGAAAACAAATTCATACAAGCAACTGCAATAAATGTAGAAATATACAACACACGCAGTCATTAACAGTGTTTCTTTCATTTTCAAAATATGGTTTGTTGTACTTCCCGAGAGAATAAAATTAACGGCTTGGTTGCTGTAAGCATTTAGAGTACAGTAATGGGTGTTAATTGTTTGAAGATTTCCTGAAAATAGAAAATTTGGGCCCTTAACTCCATTGCATTTTGTAACCCTTAAGTAGTAACAGAAGTGAAGTTTTAGATGCTCTCTTTTCCTTGCCAAGCCAAATGTGAGAGAATCTTAGCTCTGCTCTATTGTTCATTTCCTGGTTATGAAATGAATCTAAATGTACAGTTCATTTAAAGCGAAAAGTTGAATTGACAATATAAATGTTAGGCAACCATGATTGACATCACTTCTCTCTGCTGATGTGTGATGGGCAGGGGCTGGGTGAAATCTAAAAAGCAGCTCAGCTGCTCTTCAATCCTGGCAGTTAAGAGAAGGACACACTGCTTTTAAAAAAAGGCTCTCCAGCTATGTTAATCCCAAAAATTGAGTGTGGAATTACCAACCCATTCAGTATGCCCAACTAATCAAATATACACTTCAATTACACAAACACAAAGTTACCCTTTCTACCCAAGCAATCCTATTTGGCCAACAGCAAAGCTAGTGCACAAGTGTTCTACTAGTTTCCAACTGTTATATTAAGCGATATTCCGAAAAACATACAAGACTTATTTAGCTATGGGTTCCAAGAAATGAACACTGTCGGTAATTTTCAAAAGGGTAATAACTGAAACATGGATAACTACACATTTTATTAATATTTACATCCACAATTTGAAAACCACTGAAGTGTACGGTAGAGGGTATATTCCACTTTAGAACTTATTAGAGCTTCTTCCCATTCAATTTGTATACAGAGCACAGACAGAATCACTGTTCTGCCTCTGTGCATGCTATGGTCAGTCTCAGCTTGTGCTTTCCACCCAACAGATGCAATGTGTAGTAATTTGTGCAAATCATTTAAAGCTGGTTCTTGACACAATACTTTCTCAGGATAGTCTGCATCTATCTTCACGCTCCTGCCTGTTCTGTCAATTCAGCATCTACATGTCACTCAACCACAGGTCAAACGTTTGGTATACATTCAATAGTCAAATTCCTATAAGGCATGGACTCGACACACTTGAGAAAGAGTTGCAGAAGGGCTTTGTACATAATCTCCTTTGATTCTTGAAGTTTTCCCGGTGGACATAATGTTCCATCATCTTTTGGGCGTGCACTTGGAACAGCAACAATTCTTCTTGCAATAATTTGTTTATGGACGATTTTGAAGAGAAAGCCCTCAACTCAGCAGTATTAAAACCGACAGTCTTCTGGAGATACGTGGTTGCACTTTCACAGCGTGGCCCCACGGAGAGGATAAATTTATAGTTTTCGGAACATCTTCAATTCCATTCACGGAAACATCAAGTTCACTATGGAGCGAGAGAAGAATGGCTAGTTACCGTTTCTGGATGCGCTGGTTCGCCGGAAAGAAGATGGATCCCTAGGTCATTGCGTATACCGTAAGCCCACACATACAGACCTGTATTTGCAGGCGTCTAGCTGCCACCATCTGTCGCAAATTATGAGTGTTCTGAAAACTTTGGTCCACAGGGCTCACATAGTAACTGATGTTGACAGCCTGCAGGATGAGCTTGTACACCTAGAGGCAGTTTTTAGGAGAAATGGCTATTCGCAACAGCAGATTAAGAAAGCCCTGCAAATAAAAACTGCAGAAAAATCACAGGAAAAGGATGAGGAAGTGGAAAGGGATGTGAAATCTACAGCCTTTCTCCCATACGTGGGTAATGTTTCTTCTAAAATCGCTAGAATCTTGAAGAAACAAAGTGGATGTGATATTCCGCCCACCAGCTAAGACTGCAGCCTTGTTGGGATCCGTTAAGGATGACCTGCTCTTGCGAAAAGCGGGAGTTTATGAAATCCCTTGTGAGTGTGGCAAACATTACACAGGGCAAACCACGCGCACTGTACAGAAACGATGCGTCGAACACCAGCGGTACACACGTCTTCTTCAGTCCAACAAATCAGCAGTTGCCGAACATTGCATTTCTACTGGCCATGCCACGGATTATAAAGATGTTAAGATTTTAACTACTGCTTCATCTTTCTGGGACTCAGTTGTTAAGGAAACTGTAGAAATACAACTAGCCGACAACCTGCTAAACCGTGACCAAGGATTTCATTTTGAGAATGCTTGGACACCGCTTATTTCACACCTTCGTTCGGAAAGAATTTCTGCATCTTCACTTCCGACAGATGCAGAATTATTTATTTACAAGCACGGTGGATTCGCAGCAGCACTATTTTGTTTGCACTCGGCGCTTATGTGTTTATCTTTGCTATATACATCTTATCTATGACTAGCACAGTAGTGGTGACTGATATCTTTGACGCATGCACTTTCAATCCTCAGCAGCTTTGTATCACGTGATTCTCCGTATCAATAGGCACGCGCAAACGCTATGAACTGTCTCCGACTCACCTTGAAGATGGCTGGGAGGTTTCTAGCTGAAATATCGCAAGAAGAATTGTCGTTGTCCCAAGTGCACGCCCGAAAGACGATGGAACATAATCTCCTTTGTATAATCATTGCACTTCCATAGTATTTTAACAATGAACAAAATTTTGCCACTTGTTTTATCTACGCTAAGCCTATGCGATTGTTCCATTATACACCCTTAAAAGGTCTTACAACAAGTTCTTAAAACCAGATATTTGTGATAAATAACTTATTCAAATTGCTAGCTGTTTTTGTATTCATAAGCTATACGTATTTTCAATTTGTTGAGTGCAAAATTTTACATTTATGAACAGCTAAAGGAAACTGACAATCTTAGCACTTCTTTGAAATCTAATCAATGCCCTATTGAATATTGCTGCATCTGTTTTAGATAGTATCTTCATTACATACAACTGCATCATCTGCAAACATGTGAGGTTACCATCAATGCACCAACCATGTCAGTTATAAACAAATGAACAGCAAATAGCCCAAAACTCTTCCCTGGGAATCTGAATTTATTTCTACATATGTTGACTCCAAGATAACATGCAGTGTCCTCCCTACCAAAAAATCCTCAATTCAGTCACAAATTTTGTTTGATGCCCCATATGACTACTTTTAATTATAAGCATGTGTGGTATTGGGTTCAAGGCTTTTGGAAGTAAAGAAATACAGCATCTACCTGTCTTGATCCACTGTTTCCAAGAAGACATGTGAGAAAAACGCAAATTGGGTTACACGCGATCAATGTCATTTGAAACCATGTTTGTAAACGTGGAGAGGTCATTCTTTCCAAGATACCCCATTATGTTCAAGTTCAGAATATATTCTAAGATTTTACAATGAATGAATGTCAGCATACTGAATGGTAGACACTGCCATGCACTTTATGGTGACTTGTGATGTACTGATATGAATCACTTGCTACCTTACTCGCACACAGGTGTACCGTGTGCTTTCTTCCAACTACTGGGCATTGTGTTTTTGTCTGAGGGATTTAGGATAGATTATCATTACACACAGGGCCAAATATTCCGTAAAGAATGTGACATTCCACTGAATGACAATAGAAAGTATCTCAATGTGACAACCTCATTCTATGCCATTTACAGTGAAACATACAGCTATCTAAAAGACAATGAGTAACTTACACAAATGTAGTACACTTGAAAATTGTTGATCTATTAATCAAATAAACAATGCAAAATGTGTAACTTTTTTTTACCTTTCTGAGTTACAGCTTACACAACAATGCGCAGCTGCCTTTGAGAAAGGAGACATGGAACTAAACATACTGCGAAGAAGTCTGCAGTTGGCTCCAACATTTCATATGTAATGATTCACAAAGTTATTCTATGCAGTCAGTTATTGGAAAAATTGCACATTTCATACAGACAGACATCATCTGGTATAGAGCACCCAATTCCTACAATGGTTGCATTGTTTAGTTTACAATTTCTCACACATCTGCTGTATGTAAGGGGTCACATTTACTAGTGTATACCCAAAAACAAGCAAAGAAAAGTCCAGGAACAAATAAAAATATGAAAAGGATAGATTGTTGTTCATCAGACAAGGCACCGAGAATATTTTAGAAGAGTGTTGTTGACTCAGTACCAACATAATGAGTTGTAATTTATTTCCATTTTCTTCCCCAACCAACATTTGAAAGACTGTTTGACAGCCCAGTTCTGTTTAGCACATGGCCTACAGGCTGCATACCATCCCTTTTGCGCATAAATTAATATGAACAGTTCATTTCATTTTACAATATCCACTGATCATCTCTGAACATTTATCCCACTAAAAATAATTACAAGCCTACATTCTGTACACACACACACACACACACACACACACACACACACTGCACAGGACGTATGTGCAAACAAATGAGGTTTTTGATAATTTACAAGAGTGAAGAAACTGCATGAAAACTGAAACGAGTATTTTCCTGGACATAAAATTGTTCCATTTACTTTCTAAATAGTGTGATGTGAACAATATTATGAAAAGATCAGGCTGAGGTAGCAGTTGTGTGTGATGTATGGTTGCTTGTGTGAAAGTGTGCAGAAAGCTCATACATTACATACTGTTCTTCGTGCCTGTCTGCAACTCAATGTTTCATCTTTATGGTGAGCAGCAATCTTCCCTTTTTCATAATATTGTCAATATTCTAACCTGGCCTTTAAATTGTTTAAGCAGTGTAATGGTCATATGAAACTGAACAAATCATTTAGTGGACCTAAGGAATGTAAATTAATGGTCACATAATTGAAGTTAATGGGCAGAGTCAGAACGCTATTTATGACCTCAGATTTTCAACAAATGTTTTTGTATACAACTGGCAATGGCTTCTGCTTAATCCCTATTGTCTGCTAACAAAGGTTTGATTAAATTTCCCTGGCATGTCATAGCCTTGACATTTTCAAGTTTGTGAGACAGCCTTAGTTCTGCTTAGCACAAGGCATGCAGGGTGGATGTTGTCTATTTCTCTTCCTTTTCTACTTACGAAATGAACCAGTAACAGTTCACTTCGCCTTACTCGAAAAGGTTGAGTCAAACATTCTAATTATAGTTTTCCTCAAACTAGCAACAGTATGTTTGTTACATCCAGAAAGCGAATTTTAAATATACATGTCTGCTCCATAAACATGTAGCTGCATGTGGTAGGGCCCAGAGAAGGTGAAACATATCCTAACCTCAAAAAACTAAAAGGGTATACTTGCGTAGTCTGTATTTAATAACACGGTGGTGGTGACACATTCAGTAGCAAGATGTATACACTACATGATATTCTCAAAATTGTGTGTGCTGCAGGTGCTTCAGTGTAGATGCCAAACTCATTTTGCCCAAGTCTGGTGATGACCAATTTATAAGTCTAGTGTCTACATATGAGAACATAAGCAAGACAATTGGTAGTGACAGCATCCCTTGAATATACAGAACCAATGTCCCCATACAACATTCACCTAAGCCTTGGAGTAGGGCAACTACTGTATGTGCTATACAGAGAAACCAAATCAAAGCCATTGCAAAGTATTTTCTGTAAGTGCAGAAGACACCAGCCACCTGCCTTACAATGTGCACACCACTTTAGTAACCTCAATTTTGCACTCATTACAGATGGACTGAGCCAAACACTCAATGATTTAAGAAATTCGTCTCTCACACATAACAATTCATCTTGTGTAAAAAGTATTTGTTTTGAAACCAGTGCTTCTCAAACCACTAATTGCAATGTTTTCCCACCTGTTAGAAATAGGTTCGTTAGAGCACTTGTCAGAGAGCACCAGGAAACAGGCGTTACTGCGTATTTGCAGGTATGACAACATACAAAGCCCTTGCTTGGTTTTGTTTTGCTTTGTTTTAGGGCACAAAAACTAGGATAATATGTGCCCTTGTCGAAACTATAGAACACGAAGACAGAGAGGAGTTAAAAACGACTCCACATCAATCGCAATCAACATAAAAAGAGCAATGTACAGAAAGTGGTGGGGGAGCACCACTGAACAAGTGGCAACAGCTAAAGAGACAGTGCGAAGAAAGAGGTCATTCGTCGTTCAAGCCTCTGGGAGATAGTTACTAGCCTGGAATTTACTTCCATGACATGAGGACCAGACCACTGGTGACACCAAAGTGAACCCACCTGCTAATACATGGCAACACAGATCTGAGGGAATATAAGAACCAGCAGGCTGAAGTATGAGGACTGCAGGCTTGGCAACAGCATCAGTGGCTACGTTTCCTGTCAGAGTCACATGACCAGGAACCCACATGAACATCAGAGTGGCTCTTACAAGAGAGCAAGTAACAGCTTTCCTGGACCCGGTGCACTAATGGGTGGATGGTGTGCAACGCACAGAAGCTTTTAAGGGCAGAGAGATAGTGAGCAGATAGTGCAATTTAAAATCCTGCATCACGAGATGTACTGGGTGGCCTGATACAGAATGACGAACTCTGTTGTAAATACCGAGCGGTGTTCTGGAAGCTGATACCAAAAAATGTCCGCGCCAATGACGAAGGTACACCCGACACCAGTCAGGGCATCATCAGTGTACACAAAGGTACTATTGCGAAAGACTGTGCAAAGGTCGTGAAACTGAAGGCCACACAGCCCGGCTGGAGTAGTGTCCTTAGGAAGCAAATGATGGCCAAGGTGATCATGGGCCGCCACACGAAGCCAAGATGGTGAAGGGTTCACACCCACAGGGAAAGTTGTAGGTAGCGTGAAGTTAAGCTGCCGGAACAAGAGCTGAAAGCGAACTCCAGGAGGTAATAGAATAGGCATGCGCCCAATACTGGTATAAAAGGAGTCATTGAAGAAGGCATAGGATGGGTGGCAACGCATAGCAGACGAACAGCATGCCTATCTGCTAAGGAGAAAGTCATGGTGGTGGACATCAGTAGTTCAATAACTTCTGCATACAGACTCAACCAGGCTAATCTAACAGGCACCAGTGGCCAAATGGATGTGACGACAGTGGATAGTATTAAATGGTGAGAGAAGGACGGACATGCAGATGCATGAACGAAACACCCATAGTCTAGTTTTGAATGGGCAAGGGGCCAGTGCAAAAGGAGGGGGGTTTGATCTGCTCCCAAGAAAGTACCACTTAGGACTCGTAGGGCATTGAGGAACCACATACAGCTGGCTGCTGGGTAAGACACTTGGGAGGACCCAGAAAGTCCAGGAATTTCATAGTTTCAACGAACAGAAGAGCCCAAGACGTGAAAACAGCGGAAGAAAGCAATTGCGCAGCCAGAAATTCACACACTGTTTTGTCATTGCAAAAATGAAAGCCATTGTCAATGCTCCACGAGTGTAGGCGATTGAGATACCTCTGATGATGCCGCTGCCGCTCAATGGCAAGGCCATGGAGAACTGCAACAGATGGCAAAATTGTCAATGGAAAGGGAGCCAGAGACGGGCCACAATAGGGTTAATGGAGACAGCAAAGAGGACACTCAGGATGGAATGTTGAGGCACACTTTTTTCTAGAAGAAAGGTATCCGACAAGGCAGAACCCATACATACCTTGAAAACTCTGCCCTTTAAAAATTTCTCAATAAAAACACGGTAGGCAGCCGCAGAATCCCCACATGTAGGGAGTACAAAAGATACTCGTCCTCTAACGGGTGCTGTAGGTCAACTGCAGAACGCTGTGCTTGAAATCCAAACTGTGCAGTGGTTAGTGAATTGCGAGACTCGAGCCACCATACCAGCCAGGCAGGAACCCTACATTCCTTTACCTTGCAAATACAGCTGGTGAGAGAAATGGGGCAGTAGCTGGAAGGAAGGTGTTTGTCCTTAGTGGGCTTAAGTATGGGTATGATAGTGGCTTGACACCAGCATCTGGGTAATGTGCCCTCTGCCCAGATGTGATTGTTCATGTTGAACAAAAAGTTCTTGCCTGCTAGAGAAAGGATCTGCAACATCTGAATGAACGTTGCCTGGCCCAGGGGCAGAGGATCAGGATGAAGTGAGAGCAAGATCTAGCTCCCTCACAGTAAAGGCAGCATTGTAGCACTCACTGTTTGAAGAGAAGGGTTTCACCTGAGTCCCTCTGCAAGTTTCCGATGGAGGAAAGCAGAGTTATAGGGGGAGGAGCTCGAAATCTGCAAAATGGGGGTCCAAGGTGTTGGAGATAGCAATAGGGTCCACGATGACATTGTCTGCTACTGTCAGGCTGGATATTTATCTTGGTCCCAGACAGCCGTTGGAGGTCGGCCCACACGATGGAAAAGGGAGTGGAACTGTTAAGAGAAACAGTGAATGAAATCCAGCTAGCTTCTTTGCTATGCCGAAGAACGTGACGACACTGTGCATGCAACTGTTTATAATGAATTGCAGTTTTCCATTGTAAGATAACCGTCAAAAATGTGGAGCGCATGTCTCTGTATGCAAATCGCATCGCAGCATGTCTCAGTCCAACCTAGGAACCGGAACAAAGCATAGTAAAGAGGAGGTGCTAGGAATGGAATGTTCTGAAACAGTAAAGGATAACATTTCCAAGATATTCCACCCGGTCATCACAACTGGGGAAATGTTTGTCGAAAGTCGCCAGGGAAGAGTAAAGCCTTCAGTCGGCCTTAGTGAGCTGCCACTTGAGTGTGCACGTATGTGGAGTAGGTGTCAGCAAACGGATAGCACATGGGAAATGGTCACTCAAGTATGTGTCAGCGAGAAAGGACCACTAGAGACGAAGGACAAGCTGGGCAGGGCAGAAGAATAGTTCCAAATGGGAATAGGTGTGGGGTCTGAAAAGAACGTGGGTAGCTCCTGTGTTAAGACAAAAGAGGATAAGGTTATTAAGGTCAGTCAAGAGGGCACCTCACAGACAGGCTCTGTAAGATCCAAAAGCAGATGGTACATACAGTCACCAAGTAGCCGAAAGGGGTGTGGTAGCTGACCAATAAGGTGGAGAAAGTCTGCCCTGATGACACCAATGATGTAAAAGGTACAAAGGGAAAAGGTCATGTGAGGAAGGAAAAGGAGTATTGCAACAGCTTGAAGGTGGGCAGTCATGATGATGGGTTGACTATGAATGTCATCCAGTATGACCAGCAAGACTCCCCACGACACGGAATGCCGACCTCAGGGAGGAGGAGTCAAAGCGAACCAGTAAGAAATGCAAAAGCTCAAAGCTGTCATGAGGGGACAATTTTGTTTCCTGGGGACAAAACAAGTGAACGCTGTGATGCTAAAAGATGCCATAAATCTCTTTGTTGGACCAAAGACCACGAATGTTCCATTGGAGGAGAGTCATGATGAGGAAAAAATGAAGATGTGTCAGCTTGGTGACTGCCAAGTGTTTAAGACTTGTTGCTAGAGGGCAGAGACATGAGGATCCTGCTCCTTCAGGCCTACAGAAGCATTGGTATATTCCTCCTGTCGGCCTGCGAAGTTCAATGCAGAAAACAGTTGGCAGTGCGCACTGGCAACACAAGGCCTGCAGGGCGAGGGTATTGCGTGACAATACTGTTTAAGAGGAACGTCATGACTTCGAGTCTTTCCGCTTAGCAGAGGAAGAGAGAGATGTTTTTTGGCTGGAGGGACATAGGAAGTCTTCACGAGAGTATTCCTTCCACTCTTCCTGGCCTGGCGGTTACGTAGCTGGTGACTTCACCCTATGAGGAAAAAGTTTAGTGGCATGTTACACAGCTGAAGGAGATAAGGACGCTATCATGACACAGGGCAATTTCACAACCTCAGGAGCTGAATTTGAGGTTGCATGTCTGTGTGGCCATGTCCTCCATGTAGCAAGAGGTGGCAAGAACAGTAATGTGGATACCAGATGGTATAACACTGTTTCCGACTAGCGAGCAACTTGTGAGGGATCAGGTAAAGCACCTTTTCCTTCATCCGAATCTCCTGATCAGCCCGCTCACCAAGGTACATGAGACAGTCGTAGGAGAAGCGACATGGTCACCATTGCAGTTGGTGCAGCAGGGAGGTGGAAGTGGACAATCGTCCTAGTGAGTATTCCTGCCTCAGGCTGGGTGTTGACAACACTCTCGACTGTGGTTGTAACAATGACACTGGTAGCAGCACATATATAGTCTGAGGTAACTTCATAACCTGCTTTGATCTTTGATGGAAGAACCACTCTATCAAAAGTGATAAAGATAGCGCATGCGCACACAAACGAGGCATCTATTTCTTTCATCACCCAAGTGACGGCAATGACACCCTGATCAGAGATCTGCATAACACCATGGGGACAGCTCTAGGGCCCCGACACTAACAGGATAGCCATGAAAGAGTGAAGTTGCAAGCAGTTGTACTGCTTGAGAATAAGCAGTAGTCTTCCGAAGCAAAGTACCATTGCATAAACGAGACCAGGATTTCACAGGGCCAGTAACTGCATCAACACCTTTCTGAATAATAAACGGATTTACCATTGCATCAGACTGACTCTTCAGCACAGGAAATCTCAAGGAACCTTGGCGCAGCTGGGAGAGTGTGAATTGTCAGCCTAATTCCATTTCGTAGCCATTGACTGAACATGATTGGCACACTGTGAAAATCCCCATGATCGCCAGCATCTCTGATGGCATGCTTCTTCCAACAGTGGGCCCCTTCAGAAGTAGGCACACCTTAGGTGAGTTTTCACACCTAATGTCACATCTCCCAAACACCCGACAGAGGGACCAATAAGCAATCTGGGAAGGTAGCAGCTCAATGTTCCTCTCTGGGCCTGGCCTGTGTCAGGGGGCATGTGCGAACCCTACCTGTAGACACGGGGCTGGGAATTATGCATTACTCACCTGTTACATGTCACGTGGGCTGGCCTTCAGCAGTGCACATGGAGGAGGAGGACCTCAAATACCGAAGCAGAGGAAACATAGGAGGAGGTGAAAAAGGGGTCCTATGAAACAGTGTACGGCACTGAAAATACAGAACAATCCAAAAACACCCCACACGTTCCCAAGGGAGGGAAAAGAACAGCATGAGGATAGACATGCAGCATGGAAAGGAAAAGATGCTGCAATGGCTGAGGCAGCCAAGTACAACCTAGCCGAAGAGCAGTGAGCCTCCCTTGGTGAGGGGAGGTGGGCCTTGGTGTTTGCTCTGGTCATTGCATTTCTGTTTAGAATTTCGTGTGTAGCAGGGCATCGTGTGGAGCAGTGAGGGATGTTGTTCATAGGGAACATAAGGAATTGTTTTACTTGTGGCAATTTTTTCATCGTATCCTACCCAGATACAGAATGCAAAATTAGAAAGCAGTCCTTGGCACAATATTCGTGGCACTACTAGACTAAAACTCAAAGCACTGTAATCTTTTGCTATGTAGTAACTAACAGATTTTTTAATCCAAACTCTGCAATACTGTAATGTAGCATTTCCAATGTTTACATCCACACAGCACTACAAGAAGCTAGTAAGAAGGAATACATATTTCTTGAAAAAATTATGTAACAGAACGAACTCCCCGCCTTGTTTGGAGTTAAAATGATAAAAACACAGTGTGCTGCCAGTCTCATAATTTACTGAAGAATGGTGTTCTGTAAATTTGAGATGTGAATAACAATTAACGTCAAGCCTAAAGGAGGTACTAGATTAAGTGTTCAAACATGTCTTGCAATTGAAAAGCAATGCGTTTCCTGGAAGGCAGGTATGTAAAATCCTGCTAAAGCTTTTCAGTGGGGTTTTCAGGAAGCCAATTTTCTTTGAGTACCATTATTGTATAGTCTCATGTTTAGTTCTTTATTATCGCAAACACCATATGTGCCAGAAGACAAAAATGTGCACTTAAAATCCAGTGAACGGATGAAATAGCTAACAGCGTGGAAGAAGCATTTTGTTTCAAATTAACTGACTGCCACTGCAGAACATTTCTTTAGCAAACAGACAAAAATAACCTCACTACTCTGCAAAGCAATTAGTGCACGTTTGCCAATAACAACAAGATAAAATAAAATCAGAAACCTGAAACTAATAACATACTTTAGTCTTCCATAAATGAGAATGTATTTTAATCCACAAATGAAGATAACAGCAAAATCACGAAACATAAATGGAGGTCATATGGAGTATACCCTGGGCATGTGCGAATCTGGCAGCTACTGCTTATACATCTAACTGCCAGACTTCTGTAGTGAGAACCTGGAGAAGGCACTGCTCATATGCAATTCTAGCTTTGCACATACCTAAGCCCGTTGGCAACAGCTCAAACGAACGTAATTTAAAAAGTTATGACACCACACTCATTGAATGCAGCTGCTTGTTACGAAGTATTGTATAGGCTTCTTCCCAAAGAATTTGACATTTTGCTGTCGGCACACTTAAAAAAAAGTGTGCACTGTGTTTTGCTATTGTAAATGGGACATTTTCTTTGCAACTTCATTTTATTGCTGCAGTATTATTTTACAATAGCAGGCTAAAATAAAATTCATTGTAAGGTATCGGTTCTTAGCAGTCAAAATTACAAAAATTTAAATAGCCTCAACCTCTCTCAGGGCGTGCCATTAGTAATAGGGGCTTACATTAATAACTACAATTATTTATGCCTCCATTCATTTCACAAATATTTAATTTAATTACATAATGACTGTATAAAATAACTTACCATAGTAAGCAATAGCATTGCTTTCAGTCAAGTAGTGGCCATCAGAGGATTCAAAAGCTGGAACCTGTAAGGTAAATTAAATGTAATTTTTAAAGCTGTTGAATATTTAACATAAAACAAGTAAACCAACAATTTGAAGTTCATCACAATTTTGTAGATATAACATGAAATGAATTTTCACACACATTCTTAAAGTATCCAGATTATCTGAAGTTAGCAGCCAAACTTACTAGTAAATGTAACTGCTGGCTACATTATAGGTAACTGTTATCACAACTTGTTTCCCAAGAAACAGAAACAAAAAATACTTGCACCATTCTGTACTCTTCCTGACAGTGGATGTGCGACTTCACATACCACATACTAACAGGGTAAGCCCACATCCTGTATCTGCCTGTTCAACTTACCAGTACACTATCAACTCCAATTTTAAAGGAATGTCAGACCAATACTTGCTACCAAACTAAATCCCTCTTAAGATCTGTAATATATTAGCAAGTAGGCCTAGCTTTCTTCCATTAGAAAAACTTGTTAGTTTCTGATATACTACCCCAAGTTCATTTTTGCTGAGTTAGCCAACAGTCAAAATTGTTGAACTGCATGCCCTTTGAAAAATGAAGAGAGATGAAGATTTCTTAAATGTCATTTTCAGGTATGGCAGTATCATCAAATCATCAAGCCATAAAGGGCTGGTCAGCATAACACGAAGAGACTCAGAGCACCACTTGCAGGAGATATAAAAAGTGAAATGTGCCAATGAAATTCAAATGCAGTATATACACAGTTAACGTAAACACAAATCTTGTAACGAGAGTGTTGAACTTACTGCATGCACTTAACACTTTCTGTAACAAGTCAGATTTTGTATGTGTGGTTGAAAGCAAATGACTTGTCAGAGCGCACAGCTTCCAAATCGTTCACCGGACTGTCATGCACAGTAGCCCTGCACATTAAGCACTTGTGAAGGGAACATTTATTAAAATCGACGTTGCATTTTATCTGCTTGCTTCAATTCAAAACCCCAATTCATGAAATAATCTTATTGATGAGAATATACCTGAAAAACTAATAAATTTGAAATGCAATATCAAACATGCTTTAAGAACTGACATGGGAATAAGACGCTGACAATTATTTGGCTGCGTGAAGACAGTTATCTGAAATATCTGAATGCCCAATGTCTTCCTGCAGCAAAATTTGACTACAATATTATGACATCATAGAGCACATGCATTCATCACATGTGACAAGCCCATTTTGACACAATTTGTTCCTGTTTGTGTGTAATCAAATCAAATGGTGCTCAAGAAAGGCAAAACAGCAGAAAGTTATTTAAACAAAATTTCTGTGTTTTTGAGGGTACTGAATCCAAATTCTTATAGCACCACCAAAAATTTGGCCTGGAAATAGAAAATTTGCAAAAAAGACTTTGGGTTTTTCACTTTTATCTGAAATGAAACAATTTTCGGCAATCTCGACTTTGTGAAACCAAAAAGAATAAAATTTCCCGCAAACAGGCCAAAGTGACTCATCAGAATAACCATATGGCATGTGTCGAAGTGCGAGTTCAAAGCTGAGGAGGTGTGCCATCTCAGAACCTACAATCCAACATCCTTAGCCTAGTCCTAACGCACAACCATTGCTGAATTTCAACCCCCCCCCCCCCCAAGTAGTATGACGGTGATATTGGAATGGTTTGTGGTTGATGCTTCCTGTGGTCAAAGAGTAAGACATTCATGATATGGTATTGACCTCCCCCTCCTGATGGGGGATACCTGTGGCACCGAGTTGTTTGGCACAGTGGACTGTAATTTTCAGATATTTGTGCCAACTACATTTCCTTCTCTCTAAGGAAAACTTCCTCAAAACTGAAGATCAAGGACCACCTAATATCAACATTAATGGACAAGAAAGAGATTTTCACTCTGCAGTGGAGTGTGCGCTGTTATGAAACTTTCCTGGCAGATTAAAACAGTGTGCCGGACCGAAACTCGAACTCGGGACCTTTGCCATTCTGGAAACATACCCCAAGCTGTGACTGAGCCATGTCTCCACAATACCCTTTCTTCCAGGAGTGCTAGTTCTGCAAGGTTCGCAGAAGAGCTTCTGTGAAGTCAGGAAAGTAGGAGACAAGGTACTGGTGGAAGTAAAGCTGTGGGGACGGGGCGTGAGTCGTGCTTGGGTAGCTCAGATGGTAAGAACACTTGCCCACGAAAGGCAAAGGTCCCGAGCCTCGGTCCGGGACACAATTTTAATCTGCCAGGAGAGTTTCATTAATGGAAAAGTTTGCCAAAGCAGGCATAGTCTCCTTGCAAGCCGTGGAAGATGCTTACTTTGGCCCCCACACATTCAAATATCATATTTGTTGGGAAAGGCGTGCCTTTGTCATTCTAACATGTCTCCATCAATGAAGTAATATACTACTGATGAAACTTAGGAGAGGGAAAATCCAACAGTAGTTTTACTCTCCTCAGGTAATTGGCTACCTGGCTTGAAAGCATAACCTGCTTTTCATAGTCAGTGGCTGTGATAATATTACTTTTTACAATCAGAGCAAAGTGAAATTCACCACGACACTAAAGAAAAACAGTGAATTGCAACAGAACATACAAATATTTAAAGATCTGAACATAGACAGGGAGACCAAAGTGGAGAGTAGTAAACTATTCCTCAATTTATGTGGTGGTGTAAGCAAAGGGGTGTGAACCAGTTCAAATACAGGAGCTACATCAAATCAGGATTCAAAACTGTCAATTTCCCTTCCCTGCTATCAATCGAGGATACTGCTCATCAGCATATTCTCTAAGCTTAACACCTGGTACAATAGCTGTTGGGCAAAAATAGAAATCCAAAGATCCATGGATCACCTGGTTCCCACCACTATGCTTTAGCCAACTATATCACAAGGAAATTCAAAACTGGGTGTCATGACTACTCTCATAGCTGCCAAAAATCAGGCCGCCACTTCTCAAAGCTTCGCATCAAATGCAGTACAGTTGCGAGAATATCAGCCACTTCAATTCGCAAGACCTAGAAGCCATGTTAAGGTCAAGGACGTAAACAAGGACTTCTTGTGTTGGCAGAAGAGCCAACACCATGTTACTAGTGGAGGCCGAAATGCACGCGTTTTAGCTCACGCAGGCTGGCGTGAGGAGAGAAGAACTATACTGACGTGAGGCCTGGAACATGAATAGGAATTAGAATTCAGAAAGCGGACGTAATTAGTTTGATACTTAATCCATTAATGATGAATGTCGCTCTTGCCAGTACATGATTCACAAAATTATCTGTTCAGAATACATTCATAGTAACTGAATATGGCACCTCGCTAGGTCGTAGCAAATGACGTAGCTGAAGGCTATGCTAAACTGTCGTCTCTGCAAATGAGAGCACAAGTAGACAGTGAACCATCGCCAGCAGTCAGCTGTACAACTGGGGCGAGTGGTAGGGAGTCTCTCTAGACTAGACCTGCCGTGTGGCGGCACTCGGTTTGCAATCACTGATAGTGGCGACACGCGGGTCCGACGCATACCAACAGATCGCGGCCGATTTAAAGGCTACCACCTAGCAAGTGTGGTGTCTGGCGGTGACACCACACTTCTTATTTCACACTGTGAAAACTGATCTCATTATTGTAAGAAACACTGTACACTGGTTTCAAGCCTAATTATTTGTCTGTTATTCGGTATGAAATTAGTCATCTTATCTTATGCAGTTGTAACATACCCACATATATTTTCAGACTGCAAACAAATCATGTAGACAAGGGCATGAAAACAATAATGCCTTAGAAACTTATTTTAAATAATAATATCAATTATTACAAATTGCCAAACAAAGCAAAACTATCATTAACATTTATTTAATTGAACATCTAATTATAGCAGTTCATTTTACCATTTACAGAAACATAGCATATTGAGGGATAAGGAATTGGGTTTGGTGGCAGCGCCTGAAACCATGCTAACTTAAACATGTGCTCATGTCGTATGTTTGGTCTGGGGGAGGGTTAAGTCACTTGGACCTAATCTGAGGTAAATTTTATCCTCTACTTTCATAGTCAACTTTGCTGTACATCATTATTTCCATGTCAGAAGCAAAACTGCCAGGAGTCCCACTTTGACCCATTTCTGTGGAGAAATTTTGTGAACTTCGAAAATTAGGATCCAGTGGCATCAAAAAACTTACAGGAAGCTTGTAACTAAACTTTTACAAAACTGTCCTCTAAAAACCACATATCTGAAAACAAATGCCTTCACATGATAAATACGACGCTAACTCACAAAAGATATATGCACACCACACAAGTCATACAACAAAAAACATAGTAATCTGACAGTGGTGGTGGTGGGGGAGAGAGAGATCCCACATGCATATCCTCCGAAAAATGTGATACATATTGATGGAAACATTGCATTGCAATAAAAAACGTGCAGTTATCACAAATCATGGTTTCTGGTTGTGTGAAGAAAAATTACACAATGTCACTTCCATATCACAATGCACAAACAATCCAGCACAATTTATGTTTAAACACTACAAGCAGATGACATCTTAAAAACGACTTAATATCTCAAGAGTGGGCTAAAATTGACCACGCCCTGTAAAATCCTATACCTCAACCATATGAAAAACAATTTTTACTGATGGATAAAATAGTAACAGGTCTTCCAAATCATTAAGTGATACATAACGGTCACAGACTTCAAAATAAATGGATCTATATCCTTCACTTGTAAAAGTATGCCATACCACCAATTCCCAACTTGTACCCTACCTTAGGACGACAATATTCGATACAGATCACCCAACATAAAAAGTTGTGGAAGCAAAACTTTTGAAGACTCATTACACACAGGTTACTTCCAAGCAAAATATTTCAACATCGAAGTCACGGCACTATAAGATGCTGCCACTAAACTACCTACAGATTCCAGAATACGGAAATCAACAAAAAGGTTTCAAAAAAAACAGTCACTAAACTAACAATGGGTGACGTATCTCACACTGCACGGAAATTACTTTTCACAGTTGGATAAAAAAGAATGCCTCACTATAACCAGCAGTTAGTAGTACAATTTTAAAATCTCTGATACCGTTGATTCACTGCTCACTTGTTACGTGTCAAGAAATACCGTCCGTTATAAGTCACACTCACAGCACTGTTCACAAAACGAATTATTAATATTTCAGTATTCTTTGTTGCAACCAATTCATCTAAAATTAATACACGAAGCGTAGATTCACACAAAAACAGACTTCTTAATATTTCAACACATGCCGGCAATGGCAACAGTGATCACGTGTACTTCACTTGCAGTCAGAGGTTTCTTAATAGAAAATATATAATTAAAATTACCTTTCCTAGTGGAAACTTCTTTAAAAATGATTCAGTCTTGTTAGTTTCTCCAAAAACAAAGCCAGGAGCAACTTTCACATTGCTGCCAGCATATTGTGCCGCTATCAACACTTTATACGCTCGAAAATTCTCCGGGTAAGTATACAATGTCTGAAAAAATAAGTATACTAAATTAACTAGTTAATTACAAAGTACATGATTTGAAGCAATACAAAAAAATTACACGTACGATGCACTCATTTCAACTAAATAAAGCGAGCCCCAACCAAACTCACCCCAGACGCCATGGCTGGTTTTTACGGAAGAGGAAGCTCTGTTGTCATCAACTACCTTGGAGCAAGTCAAGGATATTGTGGCAGCAGCTGATACAGTGAAACTTCTCTGTTAACACTATCGATAGATTTAGGAAATTGGTATTCTATTTCTCTGTTTCTTATTTTATCCGTATTGCTTAAAGAACACAGCAGCCGTTTCCGTACTGTAAACAGCTATAAGTTTTTATTAAAGATGATTTTATATTACCATTACTAGTTTCGGGCCTGAGGCCATCGTCAGATGGAAGTGTTGACTTCTTTCCACGTTTTACATTTGCTTTTCCATGAATCCCCCCGTTTACATATTTTATGACAGAGGTTTGCTTTTCTTTTACAATCTATCGTGCTTAATGAACTGAAAAATCTGTATCTACTGCAACATGACTGTAAAGTTATACGGGTAAGTCTATGAAAAGTGAAATTTGATGGAAACTTCCGGTGTGCAGTAAATACATTTAAAACTCAGCATTTACAATTTCTGAAACTGAAAAATAGTTCACACCATATGCTGTTTAGATTATATTTTTCCTGAAAAAGAAATGCTAATGGTTTACTCAGATATACTGGAGAAAAATTCATGACTTTTGGTAGACTATATTTTGATACTTCATTTTTTTCAATAAAACATTTATTTCTAATAATGTCAAAAACTTTACTGACTTTAGAGAGCTTATTCACTGTTACACTCATAACAATAAACTGAAATGTTTTCCCTACACCCATGATTTTATATTTAATGAAACAAGTAATATTTCTATATATTAATTATGATGAAAGGTAAAATTAAAGAGAAAAAATATTTTATAACATATCACAATTGGCAGAAATGCTGTTACAAGTGTAGCTCTCTAACGAGATCTAACTCTAATGAAACAAAGAATTCCAAAATGTTTTTTTCAAAACAGTGTTGCCACATTTCAGAAATGAGGAAATTCAAAGAAGTACATATGAAGAATTCCTTAACTCATTGCCTCGTTGCTCAGATGAATTCAAAGTTGGTAACAATAGAATAACAATGAGTCAAGAAGAGTAGTTAAAGTGGTGTAGAAAAGTTTTATAGATGGTTTTTCAAAAGTTTGGAGAACAGACTACTAAAGTTTTATATAAAATAAGAGAAGATTCTTCTTTCAAATGACAAAGGTTTAAAATCTTTCAGACAGAATTTGTTTTCTCCAAATTGATTTAAATGAGAACTTCAGGATTAGATGCAGAGTGCACACTGGAGTAATAACAAATTACTATTCACATGGTAGTAGCTTACATAGTTACTAATCCAGTTTCATATGCTATTTGGACATGATTATATGCAGTATGGTAGACTGGCTGCCCACACTTTTATTCAAAAAAATAATGTGAAACCTAGAAAATAAATTTCATAATCTTAAACTCATGGAAATATTTTTTGATGGAGATAATTAACATTTCAAACAGCGATACACATCAGCCTATAAAACTCCTGAAAGAAGATCTTGATCCTGTATTAAATACGAATTTCTGTTGTACACACCATCGAGAAGCAGCTGTTGATGCCTGCTGGAGGGATGCTGAAGCGCCATGTATGAGAATGTGTGAAAGTGAGACAAGCTGTCATTACTGATCACACATGTTTTGTACCATTTTTAAAATCCATATTTGGTAAAATTAATATAATAGCAGTTCTAGCAAAGGAAGTAAAAAAACCATGCTGATATGTTATAGCATATTTCTGGCTTAGCATGATGCAAGACCAGTGCTAGATTAGGCATGTAGCAAGAATTAGCAAATGGTGTGGGCCCTGCGCATTAGGGGCCCTGCACCTGGATGTAAAAAGTCTATCAAGTTGGTGATGAATGGTATTCTACTGACTGTCCAATGGAAAGATGACGGTGTCCAAATCTACAATGAGTAGTAACAGTTTTAACTCATTTCTAAAAGTGAGCGCCGGCTATATGAAACATTATGTATTGTAAGTTGACAACACCCCAAGACTTACAGGGAATTCCCTGTTGTCAGAGCAAGTCAAAATAACCCAATGAATTTGAATAGGATTCTATAGATAGCCAATAAGAAAGTTTTGTAATTGATGGATATCATATTTTTGTAAGTCTACTATTACAGTCGTTCATTCCTTCTAGATTGTGTATATTTTTCTTACAGTACTTTTTGTGGTATCGATACCATACTACCAAGATTTCACAGTTGATAACAGAATTGCAAGTTTCCATCTGACATTGATAGCAGTCATGAAGAATATGGCAGAACCAATGGATTGTGCCTACTGTATCACACCTTCAGCAGCTCTGTACTACAAATGCTCCCTGCTGCTGTGATATAGGATGGCCCACAGCAGCCACTTAACCAACTTTCACTTGGAGCACCATCACAACGACATTACCGTTCGTGCTTGGTACAGCGAGACTCATCCTAGTTGACATTGTAATAGCTGGACTCTCATTATTGCCCTATTATTTGTAATGAATCTTTGCACACTTGGAGAAATCCAAGTTGAGTACATGTTCTATTTGTTGTGCTTAACTTGTTGACTAATCATTTCTACTCCTGTCCAGCTTTCCTACAACGACAGTTGTTGCCTTACTCTGTAGTCCATCGCTATTTATCGCTGCGTACAAAGTCTTAACAATGTTTTTCATATGAGCTATGTAGAGTGAAGGTTGCTCACTTATTTGTGGTCTATTGTTGTATAACGTGTTGTAGGTTCGTGGTTCCTGCATTTCTTTTGTGTTGTAGATTCTTTGCTGGTCACTATGGACTAACGACACTACTGTTTAGCAACAGTGGAAGACTTTAAAAGACTGAAATAAATTTTTATATAGTGGTTGCGAAATTTGCTGACAGGAAAACGAGAATCACTGAAGAATATTGTAAGCTTATTTGTTTTGGTTATGTAAATTACCAAGTTATAAAAGGCAAGTAGATCTTGTGTGCAATATATATAACCATGGAGATACCAATTATTGGTGTTGGGTCTGATAGTAAAATATTAGCGTTATAATTCATTTTCTTCCAAAAACAATAAAGAATTATTTGTCATTGTGTAACATTTTTTGTGGTTCATGGTGTGGGTTCCTGTAGTCATGTCCTAGTTCATGAACCACTGGCAACGTATGAGTGGCCAGGTAAGTGGTCCCGACAGTCGGGATACCAGTTACTTTGGAATAAGGCTGGGCACCTCGGACATATTCTGAGTCGTGGTCACCTTTGTGCTCATACGGCAAAGACTACCAAATCCACCGGTTAGTCCCTCAGCCGTTAGGGGTAAAACCCAATGGGACTCAGGGCAAGTAAGGCTAGCAACCTGCTTCCCTGGTGCTTTAAATATGATGCTGGCAATAATCAGAGTAAAATGCCTCGGACCTTTGGAGGTGACGGAGTTCCACCTCTAACTGACAAACCAGGGACTCCTAAGATACGACTTGGCAAACACATGGTAATGAGACGTGGAGCTATTAATATCAATGGGGGCTACTCGGGGAAGAAGGTAGAGCAGGCAGAGGCTGCAAGTAAGATGGGGCTGGACGTTTTAGCTGTTAGTGACATTCGGGTAAGGGGTGAGAAAGAAGAGGTAGTGGGAGAATACAAGGTCTACCTGTCAGGAGTCAAAGCAGGAACAGCACAATGGGGTGTAGGGCTTTACATCAGGAACCCAGCGTAGTTGCAATAAGGTATGTAAACGAACGACTGATGTGGATAGATTTGACAGTGTCTAGCAAGAAAATTAGGATTGTGTCAGTATATTCGCATTGTCAAGGGACAGATCAAGATAAGATGGATAGTTTTTATGAGGCACTCAGTGATGTAGTTGTTAGAGTAGAGGACAAGGACAGTGTTCTGCTCATGGGTGATTTTAACGCCAGGATTGGAAATCGAACAGAAGGGTATGAAAAGGTCATGGGTAAATTTGGAGAGGATATGGAGGCCAACAGGAACAGGAAACAACTCTTGGATTTCTGTGCCAGTATGGGCTTAGTAATCACAAACTCCTTTTTTAAACATAAGAACATTCACCGGTATACTTGGGAAGGCAGGGGAACCAGATCAGTCATTGACTATATAATAATAGATCAGGAAGGCTGTGAGGGACACACGTGTATTCAGGGGATTCTTTGATGACACTGATCATTATTTAATCTGCAGTGAAATTGGGATTGTGAGGCCAAAAGTGCAGGAGGTCAGGTCCATTTGTAGGAGGATAAGAGTGGAGAAACTTCAGGATAAGGAAATCAGGCACAAGTACATAACAGCGATCTCAGAAAGGTACCAGTTAGTTGAATGTAGTCAATTACAGTCATTGGAAAAGGAATGGACAAGGTACAGGGACACAGTACTAGAAGTGGCTAAAAAATATCTTGGAACAGCAGTGTGTAAAAGTAGGATGAAGCAAACAGCTTGGTGGAATGATACAGTCAAGGCAGCCCGTAAAAGGAAAAAGAAGGCGTATCAGAAATGGCTACATACCAGAACCCAGGTAGACGGAGAAAGTTATGTTGACGAAAGAAACAAAGCCAAACAGATAATTGCAGCATCGAAGAAGAAATCATGGGAAGACTTTGGAAACAGGTTGGAGACTATGGGTCAAGCTGCTGGAAAACCATTCTGGAGTGTAATTAGCAGTCTTCAAAAGGGAGGTAAGAAGGAAATGACAAGTTTTGGACAGGTCGGGAAAACTGCTGGTGAATCCTGTGGATGCCTTGGGCAGTTGGAGCGAATATTTTGAAGAGTTGCTCAATGTAGGTGAAAATGCGATCAGTAATGTTTCAGATTTCGACATAGAATGGGATAGGAATGATGATGGAAATAGGATCACATTTGAGGAAGTGGAAAAAATGGTCAATAGATTGCAGTGCAATAAAGCGGATGGGGTGGATGAAATTAAGTCGGAACTCATCAAATACAGTGGAATGTCAGGTCTTAAATGGCTACACAGGATAACTGAAATGGCCTGGGAGTCGGGACAGGTTCCATCAGACTGGACAAAAGCAGTAATCACACCAATCTTTAAACATGGAAACAGAAAAGATTGTAACAACTACAGAGGTATCTCTTTAATCAGCGTTGTGGGTAAAATCTTCGCAGGTATTGTTGAAAGTGTGGGTTTAGGCCTCTTAGAGGTTGTCAGGACCAGATCTTTAGCTGACGGCAAATAATGGAGAAGTGTTATGAGTGGAACAGGGAACTGTATCTATGCTTTATAGATCTAGAAAAGGCATATGACCGGGTTCCTAGGAGGAAGTTATTGTCTGTTCTACAAGATTATGGAATAGGAGGCAAACTTTTGCAAGCAATTAAAGGTCTTTACATGGATAGTCAGGCAGCAGTTAGAGTTGACGGTAAATTGAGTTCATGGTTCAGAGTAGTTTCAGGGGTAAGACAAGGCTGCAACCTGTCTCCACTGTTGTTCATATTATTTATGGATCATATGTTGAAAACAAAAGACTGGCTGGGTGAGATTAAGATATGTGAACACAAAATAAGCAGTCTTGCATATGCGGATGACTTAGCTGTGATGGCAGATTCGATTGAAAGTTTGCAAAGTAATATTTCAGAGCTAGATCAGAAATGTAAGGACTATGGTATGAAGATTAGCATCTCCAAAACGAAAGTAATGTCAGTGGGAAAGAAATATAAACGGATTGAGTGCCAAATAGGAGGAACAAAGTTAGAACGGGTGGACGGTTTCAAGTACTTAGGATGCATATTCTCACAGGATGGCAACATAGTGAAAGAACTGGAAGCGAGGTGTAGCAAAGCTAATGCAGTGAGCGCTCAGCTACGATCTACTCTCTTCTGCAAGAAGGAAGTCAGTACCAAGACTAAGTTATCTGTGCACCGTTCAATCTTTCGACCAACTTTGTTGTATGGGAGCGAAAGCTGGTGGATTCAGGTTACCTTATCAACAACGTTGAGGTTACGGATATGAAAGTAGCTAGGATGATTGCAGGTACTAGTAGATGGGAACAAAGGCAGGAGGGTGTCCACAATGAGGAAATCAAAGAAAAACTGGGAATGAACTCTATAGATGTAGCAGTCAGGGCGAACAGGCTTAGATGGTGGGGTCATGTTACACGCATGGGAGAAGCAAGATTACCCAAGAGACTCATGGATTCAGCAGTAGAGGGTAGGAGGAGTTGGGGCAGACTGAGAAGAAGGTACCTGGATTCGGTTAAGAATGATTTTGAAGTAATAGGTTTAACATCAGAAGAGGCACCAATGTTAGCACTGAATAGGGGATCATGGAGGAACTGTATAAGGGGGGCTATGCTCCAGACTGAACGCTGAAAGGCATAATCAGTCTTAAATGATGATGATGATAATGATGATGATGTATAACATTTCGTTCCTTTCTGGCAGGTAAAAGTGAGAGAATTATTTAATTTAACAAAAAAATCTCTGTCCATAAGTATGAGCCAGGACAAAGACAAAAATGCAGTTAGTAATCTTACACTCATGCATATACACTGATCAGCCAGAACATTATGACCTATGACATGCTGTCAATGCAAATGCGTCCAGGCAATAACAGTGTCATCTGGCGAAGAATGACTGCTAATCAGACCCACAACCTGCGCATATAGTAGCAATGAGCATGCTTTCCATGTGTAGAATTTGGGGGACACACAATCAATCTGAGTTTGACTGTGAGGAGATTGTGATGGTCTGGATGCATGGCACCAGCATTTCAGAAACTACACGATTTATCAGGTGTTTGAGAAATGCTGTCGTGAGCGTTTCCAACGTGCGGCGAAACCAACATGAAACCACGTCCAGACCTCATGGAGTTGGGCGGCCGCTCCTCATTAACGATGTCGGACGTCGCAGGTTGGGCTGACTGTTAAAACAGGATAGGTGGCGAGCTGTGGCGGAACTAAGATCAGAATTTAATGCTGGGCAGAATAAAAGTGTGCCTGAACATACAGTGCAGTTTAGACTCCTAACAAGGGGCCTCTGCAGCCGACGACTCATTCATGTGCCAATGTTAACACCGTGGTATCAGTAACTATGAATGAAATGGGCAAGTAACAATCAGCAGTGGATGTAGGCGCATTAGCAGACTATTGCATGGTCTGATGAACCTTGATATCTTATTCATCATGCCGATAGAAGGGGGCTAATCAGTCGTCTTACAGGGAAACATCTCCTTGAAACCTATACTGTGTGATGGAAACAAGCTGGCAGAAGGTCCATTATGCTCTGAGGAACACGTGGGCATCCATGAGTCCAGTGGATCTCGTGCAAGGTACCATGATGGCCAAGGAGTGTCGTACACTGGTTGCAGACCATGTACACCCCTTCATGACTATTTTTCAACAACATAATACGCTATGTCACGAAGCCAGGAATGTGATGGAGTGATTCAAAGAACATAGTGGTGAATTCCAATGGACGTGCTGGCCCTCCATTTCGCCAGATCTGAACCTGATCAAACAAATGTGGGGTGTGACTGAATGTGGTGTCAGAGCTCATCGCCTCCCTCCTTGGAATTTAAAGGAATTAGGTGACTTGTGTGTGCAGATGTGGTGCCAACTCCCTCCAGCGACCTACCAAGGTCTCATTGCTACTATATGATGATGCATCACTGCTGTTATCCATGTCAAAGGTAGACATAACTCCTATTAGGTAAGTGCTCATCGGTGTTACATTTGATGTACCAGGCTCTGTTGGTTGTTGGGCCCCATCACTGTTTGGAGGCTCATTGAACATAAAATATTATTATGACTTCATATAAAGTTGAGCTGCAGATTCGGCTTCGGGAGAATAAAATATATAAATGACATGATGCAATCAGCAGTCAGTCGCTTTGCCTTCAAGCAATGTGAGCACAATTTACTGCTACATCGACCTGAAAAATATAAACCATAAAACAAATTCAGTAAGTGGATATTAACAGGTTCGCTACAATAAATGCAAATATCGATATTTATGAACGAAAATATTATTACTCCACAAAAATTTAAACACAGGGCATTTGACAACATACGTACATCTTAGTACATCGAATGTCAAAACATAGGTGAATCATAAGAAGAGGAAGTCTCCACTTCCTTTCAGAATCATTTGTTTCTTTAGAAAAACAAACAAAGTTTTTCTTACAGAGATTTCCTGTTTCCATTTCATACACACAGTCTTGGAATTTCTCATTAACAACTGTTAGTTAATCATTGACATTATGTATATTTCTCATGACACAAGATTTTTGCAATTTGAAAGTTTCTTAAAAAAAATAAAGAGTGAAATGTCGTTATATAACAGCTGCTTCACTGCCTCCTAAACTGTGGAAGGCCGCAAGTGCTACTCAGTGATGAAGAGGTTGGCACAGGAGAGGAATTCGTGGTGGGCCACACCAAACCAGCTGGAAGACTGATGACCCAAAAGAAAAAAATGGTTTAACAGTGTCTCGCTTCCAGGATTCAGTTCAAATTAGTTAAATAGGCAATGCATCATCATTACTTGACAACAAATAGGTTCTTTTGCTCTCAAATACTTACAAGTTGACAGAATGTGACTCCATTGTGTAAGATGTTTGACTGTTAAATGACATGCTCAGGAGGTCTGGAATCATGTTGACAGTAGTCCAGACAGATATTTTGGTTTGTTCACCTATTTGTATGTAGGATCGAGAAAAACTAGACCTGGTAACCACAGACTAAACCTTCAGACTATTCCATTTTCAGTACTTTTGATTACATGGCTTTCAATAACTAGTTTATTTTGGGCAATGTGAAAAACAACATGGCATAAATGCTCAGTTTACAAAAAGACAAAGAATAATTTTTTTGCTTGTAAGATAACAAAAATTAATTTCTGAGTAGGTTCTCTTGAAGTCTCAAAATAATCCATTGGAATTTAAAGTTCATCACTGTTTGAAGGTTTGTTGGCCATAAGATATTATTGTGACTTTCACATAAAAGGTGGTAATGAGAAATTTGTCACTTTGCCTTCAAACAATGTGGGCACAATTCATTGATACATTTCGGAAGTCAGTAGCTTAGCTTCTGCTGCTTTGCTCACATAGGCTATATGGCCTGCTCAGATTCTTTAGCTTTTATTTAACAGAATTTTTATGTTGTTTACAAAATGCTCATCTTCTAAACTCGTCTCAATGTAAATGAACGAATTCTGAGAAAATTTTGTCCCCCATCGAATGTTTTACAACATGCTGGCTAAACCTTAAACTTTACATCAAAATGACATGATACTAAAATGTAGATCTCAAAAATATGTGAATGAAACACAATGACATCACATATTAACTTATACGATTCACCAGCAATCGCCAGTTTAGTGTTTTAGATTCACTGCACACAGCGACTTCAAAATGGTGCCTGTAGGGAAACTGCAAAATATAAACAGGTGCTATACTGGTGTTTTATGCATTGCACATGTTTTCAGGTACATGTTAACACAGACATCACTCGACTAAAACATTCTAAAGAGTAGGTTACTTTTATCTCTAGATGTAAAAGAAAATAAACAAACAAATTAATTTTAGGATGGTTTATTTTCGATCTTTTTTTTAAAAAAATTACTGACAATTAATCTTATAACTTCAACTGCTTTGTTCTCCTGTCGAAAAGTTTGTTGATATTTGTACCTGTCAGTGACTAGGCATATGTTCTTTCTTTGCAAGGAATTTATACAATGATTGTAATTTTCAGGTATTTTCATACTTCAGGATTTATGATATATTGTTACATGAGTTATGTAAATTTCCAGTACTTTGTATTGCATTATTATTTTCTCCATGTTTGTCCCTAGCTATATTGAAATAATTTATTATGGTTATTTTATGCCTAGCTATACATTCCATATTCTATGATGTTCCCTTTAATGCTGCCCCTTAACTTCCCTCTGTCTTCAATGTCTATATGCCATTACTGAATTGTTGTAGACATGTCATCTGTGACTTTGTATGTCATATGAAAAAAGTGATTTGTACTCTTCCTTGGAATAACCATAATAGACTTACAACCTTTGACCACCATGCAATCAGTAACTCCCACAGTATATTTTCAGATTATGTTCACAGCACATGTGAATATTGACGTTCATTCTGTGGTTCAGTCGTTCCGTCATTGGAAAATATGTTTGTTACCTTTGTTTCATACATTTTTGCAATGTTGTACTTATCTACACACAGGGACATCCAGTTCAATAGGTCTTGATGATGACTTCACTTAAAGTCTAATTGTATCCAACATGCAAGTAGTACTATTTCGACAATTTTTAATCTGTCATTGGAGTAGCATAATGATGTTAAATTTTAGTCCCCACTTTCTATGCATTTGTACAAAAACTTGCTCAGTGTTGTACTCAATAATGGCTTAAGTTCTAAATCATTATAATACCATATATAAAATGAAGTTTATACAGTCAAATGATGGAAATGTCATTCAAAAATGGAAGTATTCCATCAAGTGACTAGGGTATTTGGACTTCTTTTGTAATTTAAGTCTTTAACAGCCGAGGAGATCTAGAAAAGAATTACAGTTATCCTCAGTGCTTGCTCAGATGATTTGGAAAAAAGTCTAATGATGAACAGGTGCAGTTTGCTGAGCTGCACAAAAGAGATGTGGCTGCTGCTATTGGCAGCAAAAAGCATGAGCCCCTGAAACTACAGTTTTATAAACTTTTAATGGAAAATTCATTAAAATCTTCTTTACCAGATGTGGAAATAATCTTATGTCTGACGAGCAACTGCAGTGTGAACGTTCTTTGCAACATTAAGGAGCATTAAAAATGAGTTAAGGGACACCAGAGGGCAAACGGTCTCACCTTAACATAGAATGTCAGTTGCTTAGAGATGCTGATTTGACTAGCGATCTCTCAATTTGCCCAAATTAAATCGAGAAATTTTTTTTGTGAAGTAGTTTTATTATGTATGCTAAACTTTGAGGACTAAATCATACCCAGTGTTTCTTAGAATTTTCTATGAGTGCCACGCTGTATTACTCTGGCCCTGTATAAGACAATTACAATATTTTCATTCAGTAATTCAATTGAGGACAGAAGAGGCAGGATCTTCTATGTTTTGGCTGTGGCTTAGTATGTTTCACTGGTCACCATATCATCCCTGGTGACAGTGACGTAGATGCTACTGTTGGCATATAGCTGCACTCTTCCTCACGACGTGAAACGAACAGAAACAATCATTTACATACAAAAATGATCCTGACAACGTTTTTAAATAGGAAGTTAAATTCTGAATCTAATACAGTAATAGGTATTGTGGCATTGTTTTGGCAGCGAATAGTAAGGAGTAGAAATTATAAAAATGTTATTAAAACTCACTCACATTGCCATAGGCAACGTAAATCATGCCAGAGACAGAAGGGACTAGAAATCAAATGGGCTTCAAGAAGCCCCCAAGTAGGCCCCAAGTGGGTCAGGTCTACAACGCAATATGTCTGAGCCGTGGTAAAAATTGCTGTTTTGAAGAGTGCGCCACAGTGTGTAGTGTGGAGCAGTCGCCCTCCGTTTCTGGCAGTGGCGCCGCTGTGGCAATCGCAGCTTTGGTGTCTCCCACTGGTGGGAAAGGGGAAACGTTGCCTGTTCACGTGCATTTAAGGGGCGCTACGAGCTCGCCAGTCGGTCAGTCCAGGTCAGTCTCTCGTCCCCAGCTTGCTAGTCTGTCATCATCCGCATTTGTTAGGCAGTGAGAGTCTGTCTGCCGTTCAGAGTGCTAGTATGTCTGTCGTTCGGATCAACCTGTAAATCCAGCGAAATGAGAGTCTTTCCACGCTGCCAGTAAGAGAACTCAGCGAGTGATCGCCCGGTGGGGGACTTAGTTTCTGCATCTGAGTCTGCACATTAGGCCGCCAGTCAGCTCAGGTTTGCTCAGGCAATGATCATTGGCGGTTGGATCGATCGGTTGGTCGGTCACACACTGAGACACAAGATGACTTGTCCGTATTGAGCGTCAGTGGGTGTGAGGTCGCCACGTGAGTCCAGTGGGCCGCGGCGTGTAGCGAGGGGTAGTGACTTCACAGTCGACACGAGAGCAACAGGAGTCAACCCACGACATCAGTCTGGCTGGTATGAGCTGCGACGCCATGGGACAGGAGATCGGCGCGCCTTCCTGCGTCCGTTGAAGCGGCTGGCAGTGGACAGTTCGGGAGAGCGATTTGGTGGTGCTGGTCTTCTCGAGAAATCGTAATTTGTTGGAAGTTAAGTGATTGGTGATATGTTGTTTGATTTACTTTTGTTAAATTCTACTTGTTTTCTTGATGAGGTCACCAGCCGTTTTGCTTTGGGGTCTCCCACCATTCTTCTCCATTTGCCGACCCACGGGAAGGTGGTTGTTTATAAATTGGGTGGTCGGTTTTTCCCTTGTGGAGTAGGGGTGGGTTAGAGCAACCTGCAGTTTGAGTTGTTTGGTAATCTCCCTATCAATCTACCGTACGTTAGTAGCTACCTCTGTCATGTTTGTCGGATTTGGTGTGTTAACGAAGTTATTGCTTGTAGTGTAACGGACTAATACCTGAAATATGTTTTGATCTTTGGAAACTTTGATATTATTGCCTATGATCTTGAGAGGCGGTATCTGTGTACTGTAGAGCATCTCAACTGTTGTTGGGCCAACCTTGTAGAATTTTATATAAGTTTGCATTTCATGGGCTTTTATTTAAATGATCATTTTAGTATATAAAGTTGCCACACTTTCACCATAAGACTTTTCTTCGAAGTTAAAATCAAGTTGCACCTTTGGTGGCAAGATTGGTATTTGAATTGTTAGTGCTTTGTATCATTTCCATCCCTCCTACGGGGGTGCATAGTTTGTGTGCTTGTGTAAATTGTTAAAACTCTTAGTTTAATGTAATCTGATATGTTGTAGATTTGCACCAGTGTAGTCTTTCAGAGGCTGTTGTGAGCAGTTGTAACTACAGCTGTGTCAAAAGGGAGCGGCAAGGTTCTCTGCCCGAAAGCTCATACAGCCAAAACTTGTTTCTTTCTGCCTCTGAACAAATTGTAGCTTTGATATTTAGAGGGCGCTTTCTGATTATAATTTTAAATCTGTTTCTTTTAAAAAATGCTTTTAGGCACTATTAAAGTGAATAATATTCCCTTTTTTTGAAAGGAATTTGGTTATGATTTTATCAGATACTCCCTGGCAACTACTTCCATGCTCACATAGTGTGATTAAATGTATTAATGTTCTTGATGAATCGCTAGTAAATAAAATAAATTCTTAAGAATATTCTTTGAAAATAAATCATTGTTCAATGACACTGTCTGCTGAGTGAGAAAACTTATTCATCAGAAAGACTGACAAAACCAAATGAAACGGGAAAAGTATATTCTTTAGCTCGTATGACATACTGCAAGAAAAGCATATAGCGAGGAACTGACACAGCAGCCAACAGCCTGCTAAGGGAATATAGCACAATAAGAGGACATGTGCAGTCATTACGAACCGATCCTTCTGTCATAGCTTTACACTAGCTCCGTTTAAATAATCCAGCTCTCATCATAAGTTGATCATTGGGACCAGTGGCATTCACACTATCATCACTCGATACTATAATTACAATACTGTAGTGAATCTAAGTTCTAGAAGATTCAGCACAGTCTATGAACTAGCTTCTTCACCTGATGGAGTTCGTGCTGCTCGCCATCTACCACCTACTGTTGGAGTACTGATTCTTACGACAACACCACGTTGCAGAGTGCTGCCTCTGGAACTTCAACATTGCGTTGAAGCCAAAAACAGGGTCCCTTGTAGTCCACAACCCTGTGTCAACACTCGAGCGCCTCTCAATGCTGAAACCTACCAATGGTAGGGAGCAGATAACCGACCATACAACTACTGACACCAGGTACATTGCGGATGGGTCATCAAGGGTCACTGTAAAATTCGGAGTAAGACCAAGCACACCGCAGCAGCCACCTTGAGAATCACTTCGTGCTAGGCTGTGCGTGCGCCTGCCCACAGGCAACCCACCGCAGCGCCAGTCGCCATAATCATCTACTGGGCATGCAATCACTGGTGCGAAAGAACGACGACTTCTAAACATTGGAATACATAACTGAACTCCAATAAAGTTTCACTAGCGTCGCCGACTGCTAAGGTTCCCAACAGCTACACTGACTTCATGCAGAGGTATCTGCACTTCGCCCTCTGTAATATTTCCTCATCTGCATACACGGCCGTGGTTAGAATCCACTGCTGTTGATCTTATACGTTTACTGTACCTCCCCTCAGATTAGTGTACACGCCTAAATGAGGGTTTTGTGTACTCTATTACTTTGATTTTATTATATTGCGACCGAAACTGCCTAAGATAGCCTTTTTTGGTTTTGTTTTATGGGGCAAAAACAACTGAAGTCATAAGCGCCCATGTCATAATCTTACAACATTCATACGAAAAAGTTAAAAGCTGCTACATGTTAAGCCCAATGGATGGTACGAGAGAGGGCTAAGAACAAGGACTTCCTCTTGGAGAAAGATCCGCAAAATACGCCGTAGAGACAGAGAAGGTTTCGAACCAAATTTTAAATGTCCTTCATCATATTGCTATGACGGATAGAAAGTAAAACGCGGTCGATAGTCCGCATGTTATTCGCTAAAATGGCCGACAACTCAGGCGGCAGCCATACATTACAACGTAAGCAGTTAAAAAAAGGGGCATTTGGCCAGGAAACGGTGAACCGTCAAAGGTTGACGACAATGAACACAAAGTGGTGGAATATCACCACTTAATAAATGGCGAGAGCTAAACGACAGTGCCCAATTCGTAACCTAGCTAAAATGATACCTTCGTGGCGAGAAGGCAGAGAGGAGTTCGGCCAAAAGCGCTGGGAGAATTCCCTGGAGATTGCTCCCATGAAGAGAAGACTAGTGGTGATGTCAAAGTGACACCACCTGCCAACAGACGGCAACATGGGGATCATTCAAAGGAACGGGAGAGCTAGCAGGCCAAGGCAGCAGGACTGCAGTCTCGGAGCAGCGTCAGGCCGACGTAAACCAGCAACCCACATGAACATGACAGCAGCTCTCTCAACAGTGAGCAAGTGGAAACTTTCTTGGACCTGTTGCACTGAGGGATGGACTGTACAGCACACAAAGACTCCTGTGTCACCAGATGCACTGGGTAGCCTGATGGAGGGCGAAGAGCTCTGGTGTAAATAGTGAGCAGTGTTCTGGAAGCCGATACCGAAAATGGTCGGTGCCAATGACAATGGCAAACCCAACACCACATCAGTCTTGGAGCCGTCAGTGTACACGAAGGTTCTGTCGCTAAGTTGCGTGTGAAGGTCGAGAAACTTACAATGACAGGTTAGATCCAGAGTAGTTTGCTTGGGAATCAAGTGAACTCCAAGATGGACACAGGTCACTGCAAGAAGCCAAGGTGGTGAAGGATTCACACCCGTCAGGAGTGTGGCAGGTAGCGTGCAGTTAAACTGCTGGAGCAGTAACCATAAACGAAGTCCAGGAGGTAACAGAGAAGAAAAGCGCGCCCCATACTGGCGGCCAAGGGAGTCGTCGAAAAAGGACGAATGGGATGGATGGCCAGGCATGGCAGACAAACGGCATGCGTATTGGCTGAGGAGACAGCGGTAGCTCAGCAGCTTCTGCAAAGAGAATCAAGTGGGCTGAAAATGGTGGAGGATGGTCCAATCAGCTCCCCAGGAAGTACTGCTTAGCAAAAACAGACATAATGTCTGCTGGGATACCGCAATCACTGGTTATACAATGTTACTTATAATCCGTTTTGCTTGCAAAAATGTTTATTCACATGACCGATTTCGGTTCATCTAGGACCTTCTTCAGATCTGAAACGACAATGACACTACGCAGAGTCTGATAAACGATTCCAAGAGGAAGTCAATGCTGGTCCCATAAAGAAGGCGGAGAACAAGGCTAGGGCTCTTCTCAAGGATGCCGATTTAACAGAGGGGTCGCCAAGAAACGTACCTCAAGAACCTGCACCACCAGTACTTCATGGACTCCCGAAAGTCCACAAAGATGGGGTGCCATTGCGCACCACTGTCAGCAACATTAGGACAGCTACATATATGTTGGCAAAATTGTTGATGGAAATATTAAACACTGATGGGGGTAAATACACTTATCATATCCGCAGTTGGGTGTGCATTTTGTAAAACGTTTCGCCAACTTCAGGGTGAAAGACTCAGATATCCTGGTGAATTTTGACGTTTCGTGATTCGTCAGGCTACCCGCTACGAGTCACCTGACCTCCGCATATTTTATGTCTAATGGTGAGTACTGTGAACAATCGGAAGGGGTTGCAACGGGCAGCCTATTTTCGCCTGTGGTCATGAATTTGTATATTGAGTACTTCGAGGAAGAAGCCCTTGAATCATGCGAATGGAAAGCCACATGTTTTTTCCGTTATGTGGATGACACGTTCGTCGTCTAGCCTCATGTAATGGACAAACTCCTTGACTTCCTTAAACATTTGAACTTCATACATCCCAAAACCAAATTCACAATAGAGACCGAAGTAGAAGGAAGATTACCATTCCTGGACATCATGATGAAGAGGAGCTGATGGCTCCCTGGGCCACGGTGTCTATCGGAAGAACGTAGAAGGATCTTGGCGCAGACTTCCAAATATTGGGACAGCGTTGATAGAGAGGCCGTAGAAATACTCACAAAGGACGATCGTATCAATCGAGATTGCGACTATAGTATTAGCAAGGCTTGAGAATCAGCACTGAGTTTGATGAAGAATACTCAGCGAATAAAACGATTTGACGACCAGGGTGGACAGAGAACTTAAACCAACGCTATAACAGACGCCGACGACAGCGTCTCTGCGACCGCCGACGCGCAGCCGCTGGCGCTGACCGCGGACTGAACGGATAGCAGGGGAGGGCCACACGCTTTCAGGAGATCAGTTCGTCAGCGCACCTGATGATGGGACATGTGTGATCACTGAAATATTGTGGCTGTTGGACTCTATGAACTGGGAGGACACCCATGGACTGATCGATCAAGAAATACACTGGGAGAAACTGAAGAATCCAGAATACTGGTGCAAATAGTCTTCACGGGTGTGCCGCCGGATGACGTTGTGCAAATCCCACAATATTTCTTTGGAGCAACTATCAGACATCATCAGGTGGTTGAACCTCGCTGCTGACTAGGTACGACTGACAAGATCCGCATGTCGACACCGCTGTATATAGATCACGCGCGTGAAGAGTGCGCAGGCGCGGGCAACCACGCATGCGCAAAAATTTGCAGATAGATGGCGCCAAACTCAAACGCCCTCTGCCGGGAAACGCAGAGCGGCCGTTCTGCGCGAGCGCTGACGCTATGTTTACTAACATGCTGCCAAAGTTATGACGGGTCTATTATCGAAAGCTCTTTGCTTTCTCGTCGTGATTTAACAACGGCCAATGCAGGGTTCCAGGCTGTACTCAATTGAAATCCCGCATCCCTGTTGATAAGGTTATCAGCTGTACGGATATGTATTGCTTCCTTAATGACGCAATCCCAAAAAGAGGATGCTGGGGATAAAACTTCCGTCTGTTCATAAATCATGTCAAGTCCCGTGTTCAGACAGTGTTCTGCAATTGCCGAATTCTCCGGTTGGCGTAGGCGTGTATGACGCTGATGTTCATCGCAACGTTCTTGTACTGTGCGACATGTCTGGCCTATATATGCCGCCCCACACTGACAAGGAATCTTGTACACACCACGTTTCCTCAGACCGAGATCATCCTTAACCGAACCTAACGGGTTCCTCAGTTTTGCAGATGGTCGGAAACACACTTGATGTCATATCTTTCGAGGACTCTTCCGATTATTGACGACATGGCACCAAAGTAGGGCAACAAGGCCAAGGTGGTGGGTGTCTTCGTATCTTCATTGTGCTCCGTAGATTGAACCCGCTTGGACCTGAATGCATTACGTATCTGTCTCTCAGAATAACCGTTTTACGGAAGACTGTCTTCAAATGTTGCATCTCACTTGGCAGGCTTTCAGAGTCAGATACCACACGCACTCTATGAACTAGCGTACGTAGTGCACTACCGCATTGTGCTGGATGATGGCAGCTTGTAGCCTGCAAATATAGATCTGTATGCGTTGGCTTGCGGTATACGCTGTGTCCCAAGGTTCCATCTGCTTTCATTCGTACCAAAACATCAAGAAAAGGTACAGTGCCATCTTTTTCCACTTCCATAGTGAAGTTAATATTCGGATGGAGCGAATTTAAATGTTGAAGAAACGTAGGTAGAGTATCCAGTCCGTGTGGTCACACCACAAGTATCGTCAAAATACCGCAGAAAACCAGAGGGTTTGAGAGTGGCTGTATCTTCAAAGTCCTCCATAAAATAATTGGCCACCACAGGAGAAAGAGGGCTCCCCATGGCGACTCCGTCCACTTGTTCAAAATATTGGTCTTGAAATAAGAAGTATGTTGAAGTAAGCACATGTTTAAATATTGGCACTATGTCCTCCTCAAACTTGTTACTACTGAGCTCTAAAGAGTCCTGTAAGGGCACCTTTGTAAATAAATACACAACATCGAAACTTACTAAGAGATCCGGTGATCGTAGTCTAGGGGTTTTCAAGCGACCTATGAAATCCTCGGAGTTGCGAATATGATGGTCGCACTTGCTTACGAGAGGCCCCAGTAGCGACGTCATTTGGCAACAAAATAAGTAGGTGCTTCGATGTTGCTCACGATAGGGCGCAGAGGCACCCCAATCTTATGGATCTTGGGTAGGGCATAGAGTCTAGGAGGGACTGCAGCTTGTTGACGTAAAACCTTAGCGACTTGCGCTGGGATCGAGCTCTTCCTGATGAGTTCCAAAGTCTTCCTCTACATACAGCGGCGTCGACATGCGGAACTTGTCAGTCGTACCTAGCCACCAGCGAGGTTCAACCACCTGATGATGTATGACAGTTGCTCCGAAGAAATATTGTGGGATTTGCACAACGTCATCCGGCGGCACACCCGTGAAGACTATCTGCAACATATCCACCTGGAAAGCCTGAAGAGTCACATCCAGAATACGCGTGTTTGGAGCCTGTATTAGTACCTGTAATGTTCATTTGGCATTTTGGAACGTTGCGCTATCCATGTAACAAGCATATTCAACTATATTTTATCAAATACCTGGCTGCATCTTTGTAACAACTCATACTAGCGACTCTGCTTCACAGCAAGGTTCGCCTTTGTTGAATAACGTCCATCAATGAGAATCTGAATGCGAGTGGCGCGTAGCGAGTCACCCAGTCCTCCTTGTTGAGCGGAAGTTTGTTGACATCCAGTGGCTCAGTGGGGTGGAGAGGGGGGGGGGGCAGAGGCTGGGTTGGATGCTGCGTGCAGGTAGCAATACTAAGGGACCAAGTTCACTTGTGTCAGCTGACCTGGGTGAATGACAACTGACGGCTGTAGAGCAGGCATGGCCCCCCACAGAAACTGCAGTGTGCCACTGAGCAGGTGAGGTGGGTGTGTCATGTCAGTTGGAGTTGAGGGTTGGGTTGATTTGGGGGAAGAGACCAAACAGCGATGTCATCGGTCTCATCGGATTAGGGAAGGGTGGGGAAGTAAGTCGGTCATGCCCTGCCAAAGGAACCATCCCGACATTGGCCTGAGGCGATTTAGGGAAATCATGGAAAACCTAAATCAGGATGGCTGCACGTGGGACTTAACCATCGTCTTCCCGAATGCGGGTCCAGTGTGCTAACCACTGCGCCACCTCGCTCGGTGTGTCATGTCAGTCGGGTAGACTGACCCCAGATGCTGCCCAGTTTGCAAGCCAGTAGCTGCATCAGTCGTTGAGTGAGTTAAGAGGAGAGAGAAATGTTCTCGTCACCTCAGTAACTCCAACCGCGTCACTTCTGTCTGTTACAACAGAGGATCACTTGGGTTGCATGGTGATAATTATAAAGTGTCTCCATAATTGTTCCATTTGTTGCTCCAACAGTTAATGGTGTATACTTGATTATAGACAAAAGGAAAACTGGCCACGCCAAAACTTTATAATAATACTCAAAATTATGACAGTAAAATGGCAGAGACTTAGTCTTTTGAATTCGTAGTAATGGTACAATAACATAAGAGAAAAGGTTCAACCATGACACAACTTTATAGATTTGCACGATTCCTAATTGACAATGAAATCATAACAGTATATATGTACGAAGCGTTGGAAAAAGTGTGTGTGATCAGAAGGGAACTACTTTGAAGGATGCAACACTAAACTTGACTAAAACGGTAACCAACATTTTTTTCACAGCGCCTCATTACTTTATTGTCGCACCTCGTATTTCCTAGGCTGTAAGACAATACACATTAATGCAAAGCATAAACCATCCACGACAGAACTTTATAAATTTGAGTATTGCCTAACTGATAATGAAATCATAAGAATATTGATAGTTTCCTAGAATCTAAAGCAATACTCATTAATGAAAGGAAAAATTATACACACCAGAGGTTTACAAATTTGCAAGGGTGTTAACTGACAATGAAACTGCAAAAATATTTAAGATCTCTAGAAAATTAAGGTAACGTACATTCTAAGTAATGGTCCACATCTTGCTGGGCAAAATAAATGTTGTTTTAACTACCAGTAAAAATATAAAGAGGATACACATAGAGTAATAGTAAATGTTCATACACACCAGAGATTGCTGTAAAAAAAAAAACAGATATGAAACTGTCATTCACATTCATCCGAGTACATTTCACATTCACTGCATACTAGCACTCACATTCCAGTACAAATCAATGGAGTACAGAGGGTCAAGACGTTCCAAGAGTTCATAGATTTTCTGCCATGATACCAAATCTAAATGATTGGAACCATTGTACCACAAAGTGATACTGAAGTTCACATTCACAAAAATCTATTTGCTATCCCAAAATAAATCTGCACTATGCAATACTATAGACACCCTAGTGTCTCACAGTCATACTTGTCTTCCCTAATGTGAAATGATTAGTACCTACACTAACTACATCATACACATTGAAAGCATGTAAAACAGTATAACAAATATATCATTGACAAAAGTTAATATAACACTTGATAAAACCCAAGGGATGCTTTTTCAATAATCACTTATAAATATCAGCAGATTTACCAATTTCCTTAGTCATGCCTACCTGTCAACCTTTTCTTGATCTGATAACCTGGAACATCACCCAAGATTTCTTCTTTCTGTTTGTGTTATAAGCCAACTACAAAACTATTCTCTCATTTCTTTTCCACCCATTTTCTTTTATCTGAATCTCCCAGGACATCATTCTCTCATGTGTTTTAATTCACTCTCAACTGCATTCCTTCAGTTATATTCAGCTAAAACTCACAAAACCAAGATAACATTCACATAGTTTCTACATCAAAAAAATTTGTAAACATAATACAGCATCTAATATGATTACGGATTTGTAGCATTACTCTATTGGTTTTAACCACAAGGCTCTTGGTCACCTCACAATATTCACCTTGTACATATACACCATAAGAAAATTGAGACCACTTACCACATGCCTCATACATACATCACCTGAATGGATCAGAGTACCTTCCTTTTGCACTTCCCTATGTTATTTTTTCCATAGCTTTATGCCTCTGATATGGTGGAGCCTGCATGTCTTGCAGGTTCTTCAACCTTCCACTTCAGTAGCACTTAGGTTAAGTATTTGACATGGACCCTGGTCGACAGCAAAAAGCTTCTTGCACAAAGGGTTCCTTTTATGGCAGTCGGTGACACTTCAAGAGAATCTTCTGTCCTATGTCAAACACAATTTGTCTCTTCTTGTGATTGGCCTTCAACTGCTCACTAAATGTTTTCCAGAGCTAGTTGAACGATGAATCTTTGAGCCATGATATGGTTTCCTTAAACTAGGGGCTCCTAATAGGCTATAGTTTATGATTATTGATGATCAGAATGATTCATCGTTTTATCCAAATCAGGTTGCAGATCTTTTAATACGTGAACGTCCTAGGAAAGCAGTTAAAGACCATGTTAAACAAAAATATTGTAAAACATGTGAAAATTTTAGCAGTGTCATTTTGGTGCTATCTTAATATGTACAAAATTCAAAAAAATTTATCAATGAAACCAGTCTATATTCTTTAGTTATGATTTTCAAAATGCCTTTTGCAATAGTTTTTCAAGATAACATTTATGAAGTTGTTTTACCATCATTTCGGAAACATGGAGAATATAAGATCAAAAACGAAGTGAAAGAAATGTATAAAGGTCATAAAGGTCAATTGGAAAATTTAAGCAAAATTCGAGAAGATCATTTTCAAAACTTAAATGGAATAGTTGATAATGGTTGAGAAACAATACAACAAAGACACAGAGAAACAGATAATTGTTTCCTCATGTCATACCTGAAACAGTTAATGGAAATTTAAGGCCTACTTTTACTCTTTTAAAATTATTTGATGAAAACTGTAAATATATTTATTATGTTATTTGAGCATAACGAAAAAATTTACAAAAGTAGTTATACAGAACCGAAGATAGACATCCAAATTCTGAAGAAATGTTAAGACTTAATTATAATCCTAATTCAGTAAATTTATACCAAAAATATGAAAGAAACTTTAAAAGGTGGTTGTTGCCACAATTATTTTAATATTCTGGATGACTATACACAAGAGCAATTGATTAATGATATATTCGATCTCAGTCAACAAATGTTTAATTATATTCTTTTAATAATATTTCTGTGTAATTTGTTCCTTTCGCTTGGTGGCAAATTAATAAATGATGGGAAAGTTACTGCACTTCTACTACCATTAATTCCATTACTGGTAAACTGCACAAATCCCTTCCAGACTTGTAGATTGAGCTGCACTGTGTGGAGCCACTTAACACACAGCCACACTGTATCTTCCACGGTGGATGTGAATGTGTCTGATGGAATGGGGCTAATCGTGTGCTAGTCTAGAACAATAATCTGCTGTAATGTATTGCTCGGCTTCTGTTGAAATATCTGAATATCTGTAACACCCATGTGACCTTCTTCTGCTGCAGATGGTGATAATTTGAGCCTCTGGGGCTCTTCAGATGTTGCGAGAGCTAAGGCTGGGTTTGATGCATTTGGTACACCTTGAAAGAAGTCTATTATTATCTGGGCAGCCCAGTGAGCTAAATGAAGGAAGTCTATTATGGGGGAACTATGTGGATATACTGGCAGGGTGAGTTAAGTAACCTATTAAGATTCACTGTCTTTTTTTGGTTATTGAAATTTTTTAAGCCCTCCTTATACAGTCATTTTGGGCAACACAAGATACAAACTTTTTGTAAATGAAAATCACCAGTTTAGCCACTTTTAGGAGCTCACCTTATAAAGTAATTTTGGGGCAGTATGTTCACCTAAACTTTTAAGGTAGTAATAAAAATTTATGTAGGTACTTTGTAAAACATGACTAATATAAAGCTGTTGGGGGACATACTTTCTTGATTGTAGTTAAAATGAGTATCGCAACTCAGTGCCTGTGGCCAGCAGCTCTGTCACTGAGGGCCAAATTAAAGCTACTGCAGGCAGAAATCCCAAAGGCATCTGTGGGACAGGTAGACAAACATGGGAGGATGGCGCTGCGCACCCTCTCTGATACCCGATGGCACCATCTGACCTAGTGACTGCTGTTCACTGCTGGATCAGTGTCTGTAAGTGGCGTGATCGCAGCAAGCAGACACACTTATCCAAACTCAGCGTGCTCCGCATCTGGGCGTGCAAGCAATTGGCCATGTTGACATGCACACGAGCAGTGGCAGATTCACCAAAACATTCCGAACCATCCAGGAGCGTGCCTCTGGTCAAAATAAATCCGGCAGTTAATGAGACATGGAGCTACTGCATCAATTATGAGAACCTGATGGCTGGCCGAGGGTGTGTGGCGCTGTAATGGATGTCAGCTGTTACACCAGATAAATTGATCAGACGACCATAGAGGAAAATCACTGGGTGTGATCGGCCACTGCTGTCATATGCCATGCATCTTGATCAATATCTGTGTTGGTTAGGGGTACTCCCCATTACATGCAACCCTTGCACAGAGACATCACAAACAATAGTCTACGCAGCACAGTAGGGGGGGGGGGGGATTCAGGTGACGTCTGGAAATGTCACACCACTGGACTATGAAAAACGTGTTGACTAGATGGAAGAGACGAAACTGTTCACTACAAAGAGATGGCTGAGATGGCGGAGGTGGCGAGATTGTGCACTGAAACTGTTGGCGAGTACCTTACAGAAACTCAGTATGACAAGCCCCTCTCCCTCTGGGACTCAAAACTGTGACAACTGTGTGTGGCAAAACAGTGCCTCGGTTATTTCTGCTTTCGATGCAATGTAAGAACCTGTGCACGTATTCTTCAGAATAGACATAGCTGACATATGCCTTAAGTTTGGTAATTCATGAACCATTTCTTTATCACGTTTGTTGACCACTTGACTCTTTAGCAAGCTTCAAGAGAAATTCTAAGTTTCAGTTCATGTTCTCAACTATTTATTTGTGCATTGTTATGCTATAAACATTTTCAAAGACTCTTGTAAGAAATGCTATAGGGAGTGAACTTTTAAATCAGGCATCTCTCATTTCTAATTGCAATTGAACTTCTGGCCCACTCATTATTTTTTCATAACTTTGCTATTATTTTTTGTCTGATTTTTGCTTTCTATCTCATGTCTAAGTTTATTTCCATGTAATTAATTATTGAATTGTACTCAGTGGTTCTTTGAACATTTTCTTTACAAATGTAAAGAGTACTTCAAACACGAACTCTTAATTCGTGAGAATTCCATTCAGTTTTAAATATTTTCATCATAACTGTTTATTTCTCATAATATTGGTGTTTTCTTGGTTTTATTAATAATGCGTTTTACTGTATGGTTATGTGACCAATTTACGTGTTTTATTGTTGTTATAACTGATTTTGTCTACCTTGCTGGTGTACTGTGCGTTATTCCTAAACTTTTTGATGTATTGAATATTGTGATTTCTGCTGTATTCTGTTCACGTTTTTTAAACAATTTTGTTGCGCTTTCTTTTCATGATTACGTTGTTGTGTTCTCAAGTTTTGAATCTGGTTAACCTGTGCTTTGGCTTGGCTCTTGCACTGAGCATGAAGTGGCGGACTTCATAAGATAAAACAATCAACTTTTCCTTAAGTCTAACTTTTGTTAAGTGATGCAGTGATCATTACATTAATTATTGTGACCAAATGAGAACCATGTTTCACCTTCACTAAATTTAAGTGCCACAGTTCAACTTCAATTTCACATACTTATTTTTAGCTTTAGATAATTCATTATGTTCCTTTTCCTTTCAATGCTTGTTTGTCAGTTGCCGTAATTTGTTGGTTTTTGAGGTGGTTTGCGGCATTGCGTCCTTTATACTTAAAGACTGCTTGGGAGCGCCCTAGCGTGGCAGGAACATTCCCCGCACAGTCCTTCTCGTGGTTCCTGGTGGTTATGAAAACTTTCTGTCAGAAACGATTTCTGTACTCTTTCTTCTGTTACATGCTATTTCCATTCAGTATTCTTGTCTCAAACCATGAGAAAATTGAGCGTTGGGACATGTTTATTTCATTCTAAATTAACTGAACGATCCAGACAGTCTGTGTTCTGCATGTCTCTAAAGGTATTTACATGTGCGTATTTATGTTCCCATGCAAGCCCTCGCTCCTATTTACATTGCTTATATTTTGTGCTTCTACATTTCCTTTATTTAATTATCCTCTGTGTGAAAGCGTGAGCGAACGTGAGTGCTTTTAATTTTATTACTTCAATGGTATTTAGTAGGGAAGCACCTTACTATCTTCTATGGTCACAAAGCAGTCAGTGTGTTCCGGCGAGACACAGAAGTTCGTGTCCTCTAAGTATCCATCCGACTATAGTTAGACTGGTGGCGGAAGAGACATCTTTGGTCAGGTCTGGTTACTTGGAGAGCCCCACTCTTCTGCACTTGGCGTTGGGCTGTTGGTGAGTGTGGATCGTAGCCTTAAGAGTTAGATTAGGGAAGTAGGGTTACAAGTTGTGTAAGTGTTCTGGCTATCTTAAGGATTCTGAAGGGGTTACTTTTATGGCTTGGGCCTCTATGTTTCACAGTATAGACAGAGTAGCAAATGACGTTATCTATAGGTTTTATCAACTTTTTCTGCAACTTACTTTGTTCTGCTAGAACTTTTGGTGTGGAAATGCTTACACGAGGAAATGCTTCAGGTTTCTGTGCAATGGTTTTTCCTAAGAGTGAATGTGCTTGTGACGTCATGTGAATATATTTTAATTTATTCTCGTAATGTCATTCTTTTTGGTTTTCATAGCAATTTTGTAACTTGGACTTGTGTTGCACACCACGTGGTAGTAAATTCCTTCTATGAACCTTCAGCACTATCTATTTTTTTATTATTAAATTCAAGTCTTGAATATTTGCTTTGTTCGTGTCGACCAAGCGCTCAGATGAATCAGTTGAGCTATCAGTTGCGCGTATTCATCGATTCCTCGTTTCCACTGCAGTCATATTTTCTAATCGTGGCACATATCTGTTTAATTGATTTATTCGTAAATATTTGAACAGTTTGTGAATGTCTCACTTTATTGAGTCTGGCATCCATGTTGTTCCCCTTTTTGCATAGATTTGCAGCGAGTGTAGACACTCCTTGCTAGTTTATTTACTGCAACACTACGTCGAAAGGCAAGAATCTCTTGGTCATTAGTTACATGGTGAAGGACAAACTTCATTTGATCCTTGTTCTTTCAGTGTGAATACCGTGTGCGTGCGTGGATTTATGTTGTCCTTCTTTTAATTTTACATGAAGTCTCCTGACCATATCCCTCAGTATCCAGAACGCAGTTTATTGAAACGGTTTCGCTACATAAATACAAGTAATGGCAAACTTAAATTTTATTTCTTGTTCAACCTTTAAGTTTGCTTATGTGAAAATAAATTAAGTTTATAGCTTAACGATTGTTTCTCTTTACAATAACCGTAGTGCATTCAGCCTGGCGTTCCCGAAGTGCAACACTTCTTGCAGGTCTCAGATTTTCATGTTTTGAATGAGAGTTTATTGTGTTATACTGAGGCTTAACCTCTCGTTTCCTCTTATTCAGAAAGAACGTTCCATATGATTATATTGATCCCTGCAGATGAATTGATGAACGTAATTATACATTTCTAACTGATGTGTATAAAAGTCAGTAACTAACTCCCTTGTCTTGATTCAGTTTTCCCCGCTCAGTTGGGTATCGACCACGAATAGTTGATCAAATTCGGAATATCTGAGTAGACCTCAGAGTCCCCCAGTTTTTCAAACAGTAAATCTAAAGTTTATGTAAGCTAGTCATACGTTGTTCCTATGGCTAGGAGTCTAATCTTAGCAAGAGCTCATAATCCCGTTTAGTATCTATCCATCGTTTGTTGTCATATATTGACGGCATAATGACTTGTAAGTTGTTGCGCTCAAGGCTATTTGGAGCCATCTAGGGCACTTCAAGGTAGGAAATCAGAGACACAATGCAGAAAGCAGGCAAAAGTGGTAGCATTTAGGTTACCGGAGATAAATACGAGTAGGAACACTAGAGCTGTGCAGATTTCAGATGCTCTGGGCAGCTGTCCCAGTGGTGAAGTTTCACTGCGGAGAAATAACTGGTGACTCCATACACCGCCTATACGCCGTCGTAAGGCGTCACTTTTGAAGATGGCCACGAAGACACGTCTTAGCAGAGACAGCAAGCTTGATACCAGCTCCTGAGAGCTGCAACGTCAGTGGGTTAACACAGGTTAGGGTGCTACTACAGCAGTCCCTACTCACAGAAGGGCGGAGAGTGTGGCCAACTGACATCAAATACGAGTGTTGATGGCCATAATAGGAGTGGCAGTGACGTTTAGCTTTCAGCTGAACGCTGTTCATAAAAAATGATCAAATCTGTGTGAAATCTTACGGGACTTAACTGCTAAGGTCATCAGTCCCTAAGCTTACACACTACTTAACCTAAATTATCCTAAGGACAAACACACACCCATGCCCGAGGGAGGACTCGAACCTCCGCCGGGACCAGCCGCACAGACCATGACCGCAGCGCCGTAGACCGCTCGGCTAATCCCGCGCGGCGCTGTGTTCATACCAAGCTCGGAGTTTGTTAATGTAAAATCGAGAAGCATCCCTACCTACCGAGTAAGAGTAGGGGCGGAATCTAAATGTGGTTGGCCAGGAGGTGCAGAGCGACTCGCCAGATTGGCTGAAGCTTGTTGCGTGCTGGTGGATTGGAGGGTTGACGATAGGAAGGGAGAAATAGTGCGCCGCCACGATTCTTTGAAAACCTATGTTTTTGTACTCAGAGGGAGCTCTCAGTCAGATCGCTGGGGCCCCGACTCCGTGTTGCTCGTGGTCAGCCTTGGTAAGCTCTGACATGCCTCTTTCTTGGAGTACTGCTCTCAAGTTTGCACTGAACGTGCTGCTGGTGCTCGCTGCTCCCGTGGCTCCAGACACTGACTTCTGTTGTGCAATCAATTGCCTCCTTTGCTTTGCCTAATGTTTAGAATTAGCCTTCTGTGTAGTAGTTACTCTGATCGCAATTTTATAGAGTTAACTAGACTCCCGAATTTCATAAGTCTCCTGCTACAAGCATTCTGTCGAGTCCCAAAATCCGCATCTTTCGTAGCTGTCCTGTGACAGAGTTTGACGATGGTCCAAGTCATCAGCGTGCCTTCACTGGGAATTTGTTTTTCTACATTTGCTCCTCAGCGCTCGGAAATTGCAGACTGACCTCAGATCCCGCCTTCCCTCTATCGTGTGTCAGGACACGACATTCCGTGTGAAAAAACCTTTGTACAAAGAATTCAACTTTTATATCCCTTTTATGTGCTGTGTAGGTGTAACTATCACTAGTAACTGTTTGAACACTAATATTTACACCCCTGACAGCCTTTACATGTCAACAAAATTACTTTGTGTCTGGGGTGAGTTCTCAAATTTGTATTATAATTTTTCAGGTACTAAATGCTTAAAGTACATTCGCCCATTCATCTACTCTAAAGTAGGAAATCTTGCTCTTTGGCTTAGCGTTATTTAGAATTACGTGTCAGTTCATCGAAACTCCACTGTTTACCATAATTTTTGCAGCACATATAAAGTGAGATGTGCAGCTAAGATATGTCAAGTACTATAGCTTAATAAATTTGTATTCATTATTGTTTGTTACATGTTGCAGGATACAAATGAACAACACATTTCAAGAGTTGTTTACATTATTTATTTATTGGATTTTGGTTTCATGATCATACAGCTAGCCTCAGAGCATACAAGTTAGTAACAGCTGTCAGTGCTAACAATTATTTATGTACAATATTTAAATTCATTTACAGCAAAAAATGCCTGCAACATTAACATATCCCCTACAGATCTTATCTACAAACACTGAAAAGTCAAAAACTGGTGGATGGGTATCAAGTATAATATATGAAATATGTAGTATAACATTATGTTCACTGCTCCTCTTGTACATTTCTCTGCAACAACAAATTTAAAACAAGTCGTATACTACATATTCCCAGCGTACGATAATGAAACAAAGTGGCTTTATCGTTAACACGAAAGTAAAGGAAAAACAAAGCAGTTTAACATGAGAAAATAACTGCAAGCATATTAAAGGAATTAAATAGAAATAGCAAACTTTGTCTGGCAATGTCTGTACAATAGAGAGACGTAAAGATAGTTAAATAATAATTAAAAGTACATTATTTAGAAGTGTGTAATATTGAAATATGAAACTTTTTATTTTGGATTTACCATCAACAACTTGTTATTGCAATTTTTCTTTCAAATGTTTTATAGCCCTGTCTTTCACATTTTTCGTAAAAATGGAGCTTACCAATGGCGCCCATCTTTATTACTCAGTGTTATATCTACTTGACTTGCAGTTCATCATTTATTACCTTGTGTTTTGTGCATATATTTGTTTATTACAAATATGTAATGTTTAGATTGTTTCTAAAATAGAAATCCAGATAAATGAAATTTTATATTTAATTATTGGGATATGGGTGTGGTAGATCATCATTCTGACTCATTTTTAATAATTTGCCTTTTTCCATCAGGGAAATTTTGTGACGCAAGAAAGGCTTGCCACATGCAGTTAGTGAATGGGAAAATCCAATTACATAGTGTTCTCACCACACAGCTGATTGCATTTTCTAAATGCCATTCCATCACCTTCTCAAAACAGAGCAGTATGTTGTTTTATAACAAATAAGTTAGCTCAGTAACCTTTACTGTGTCGACTGTTTCAGGTTATTCCCATAAACTGTTTGCCGTAATTTTCTCAAATTACTCGGGGCAGTTTGCGTATTTTGTGTTCCATTCAAAAGGAGATCGCTTTTTCCACAATTCCTCAGAGCTGTGTTCTTTTCCGTCTGTACCATCCTGAAGTCTTTCATGCAGTGAGAATGTCTTGTAGGAAGGAGTTAGACACTTTGTTGGCTTAGGTTCCTGAAAAGGAAGTTATAATTAGTAAAATCATAATACGGGAACAAAAAACAGCAGTGTTCATCCATAGTGATACAGCTATTGTTGTCAAGAAAAGTGTTTATAAGCTTGGAAAAACACAAAAAACTGCAATTTCAGTGAGTGTTTTATTAGTGACTGTCCAAAAGTACACAAAAAATTTATAAGTTGAGCACCACCGATGGGAAGAAGGTAGAAAATGGCTCTGAGCACTATGGGACTTAACATCTGAGGTCATCAGTCCCCTAGAACTTAGAACTACTTAAACGTAACTAATCTAAGGACATCACACACATCCATCCCCGAGGCAAGATTCAAACCTGCGACCGTAGCGATCGCGTAGTTCCAGACTGAAGCAGCTAGAACCGCTCGGCCACACCGGCCGGCGGAAGAAGATAGAAACTCGTTTGGTGAGACACTGTCCAGTTAATCAATGGACAAAGTACCATTGCAGTACAGAATAGCAATGAAGTGTATAAATAAAATTTTGTTAAGATCAGTTGGCACGATTCTAAGTGGAACATATCCACCAGGCACGCAACGGTGGCATAACGAATGTAAACATCTGGAAGGACTGAAGTACAAACAGACAATGAGCTTATAGCCCATAATATGCGAGAGAGAACTCCAGGAGACCCTGATTCATTAATTAGACAACAGTTTCAGACGCAATGCTCTTCTGTAATGGGGCTACATGTAGCAACTTCACCTAGACACGACACAAGAACGTCTTTCAGGCTACAAACCTTGCGTAAGGGGACGCTCTGAAACCCCGAAGTTAAACAATAGGCCAGCTAAGAGCGCTGTCAAGATAAGAAAATGGGAGAATGTTCGGTCATGCATAGAGGGGCATCAGTTTATCGACTGCTATAAAACCCTCACCTTCCTTCCACTCATTCTCAGAAGCAGGCCATTCTATGTGCATCACAGATACCGAAGGAAGGTGAACCTCACAAGTTTCAGGAAGCGCTGGTAAAAACTAAGATGTGTCTACAGCCGCTGCCGTCTCAGAGTCAACCGCTACGGATCCGCAACCATCTAGCCATTGGGGGAACTTCAACTGTGTGAGCTACGCTCCTGCCGGACACAATGGTGACTGACTAAAGATGAGGGCTGGTCCACTCTTCCATGTATGAAGAACAAATCGGTGCATTACAAGCTGTTCAACTTGGGGACAGGGCGCCTGTGCTGTCACTCCTGGGCGGTGTAAGTACCACCTCACTGGCTGTGTGTTGGGACCGTATCTCGAGCTGCCCTCTATGTTGCTGCTGGGACTTTCCTCTATACAACAGGCAACAAGAGCATGCAGCTTCACTCAAGGAGAGTGCTGAGGCTCTGACAGACGTCCACAGGCATTCTGGCTGTAGCAAATCGTTGGCCACTGGATCTTACAATGACGGGACCACAGCACTGACTCCAGACATCTGAGTCTCCTGATTCCTTTGCCGGGCACTGATATACCATACTGCACCGTCGAGCAACGCGCGTTCAGCATGGCTACTATTTGCTAATAGACGACTTTGAACTTAATGATGTCTCATTAGTACCCTGGCAATGCATATGACTCCACAACCGCACCACCGCTCCTCTTCCCACGCCACGCATCTGACAGGCACCTACAAATTTGGAGTGAGCAAAAATTTAGTGCCAGAATAAACAGCAGTTCAACACGCTGTACGCCAGAGGTGCTGATGACAGCTTCGTTACCATCAGGGAGCCGTACCTGTATACCAGCAGCCATCGAAACCTGTCACTATTCGGTGCTTTCAGTGACCAATTTTTGTTGGCCTCTTTCTTTTATTTTTGGGGCTAAGTTGAGTAGGCCCCCCCATGAACCATGGACCTTGCCGTTGGTGGGGAGGCTTGCGTGCCTCAGCGATACAGATGGCCGTACCGTAGGTGCAACCACAACGGAGGGGTATCTGTTGAGAGGCCAGACAAACATGTGGTTCCTGAAGAGGGGCAGCAGCCTTTACAGTAGTTGCAGGGGCAACAGTCTGGATGATTGACTGATCTGGTCTTGTAACATTAACCAAAACGGCCTTGCTGTGCTGGTACTGCGAACGGCTGAAAGCAAGGGGAAACTACAGCTGTAATTTTTCCCGAGGACATGCAGCTTTACTGTATGATTAAATGATGATGGCGTCCTCTTGGGTAAAATATTCCGGAGGTAAAATAGTCCCCCATTCGGATCTCCAGGCGGGGACTACTCAAGAGGACGTCGTTATCAGGAGAAAGAAAACTGGCGTTCTACGGATCGGAGCGTGGAATGTCAGATCCCTTAATCGGGCAGGTAGGTTAGAAAATTTAAAAAGGGAAATGGATAGGTTAAAGTTAGATATAGTGGGAATTAGTGAAGTTCGGTGGCAGGAGGAACAAGACTTTTGGTCAGGTGATTACAGGGTTACAAATACAAAATCAAATAGGGGTAATGCAGGAGTAGGTTTAATAATGAATAAAAAGATAGGAGTGCGGGTTAGGTACTACAAACAGCATAGTGAACGCATTATTGTGGCCAAGATAGACACAAAGCCCATGCCTACTACAGTAGTACAAGTTTATATGCCAACTAGCAATGCAGATGATGAAGAAATTGATGAAATGTATGACGAGATAAAAGAAATTATTCAGGTAGTGAAGGGAGACGAAAATTTAATAGTCATGGGTGACTGGAATTCGTCAGTAGGAAAAGGGAGAGAAGGAAACATAGTAGGTGAATATGGATTGGGGGGAAGAAATGAAAGAGGAAGCCGCCTGGTAGAATTTTGCACAGAGCATAACTTAATCACAGCTAACACTTGGTTCAAGAATCATAAAAGAAGGTTGTATACCTGGAAGAATCCTGGAGATACTAAAAGGTATCAGATAGATTATATAATGGTAAGACAGAGATTTAGGAACCAGGTTTTAAATTGTAAGACATTTCCAGGGGCAGATGTGGATTCTGACCACAATATATTGGTTATGAACTACAGATTGAAACTGAAGAAACTGCAAAAAGGTGGGAATTTAAGGAGATGGGACCTGGATAAACCGAAAGAACCAGAGGTTGTAGAGAGTTTCAGGGAGAGCATAAGGGAACAATTGACAGGAATGGGGGAAAGAAATACAGTAGAAGAAGAATGGGTAGCTCTGAGGGATGAAGTAGTGAAGGCAGCAGAGGATCAAGTAGGTAAAAAGACGAGGGCTAATAGAAATCCTTGGGTAACAGAAGAAATATTGAATTTAATTGATGAAAGGAGAAAATATAAAAATGCAGTAAATGAAGTAGGCAAAAAGGAATACAAACGTCTCAAAAATGAGATCTACAGGAAGTGCAAAATGGCTAAGCAGGGATGGCTAGAGGACAAATGTAAGGATGTAGAGGCTTGTCTCACTAGGGGTAAGATAGATACTGCCTACAGGAAAATTAAAGAGACCTTTGGAGAGAAGAGAACCACTTGTATGAATATCAAGAGCTCAGATGGCAACCCAGTTCTAAGCAAAGAAGGGAAGGCAGAAAGGTGGAAGGAGTATATGGAGGGTTTATACAAGGGCGATGTACTTGAGGACAATATTATGGAAATGGAAGAGGATGTAGATGAAGATGAAACGGGAGATAAGATACTGCGTGAGGAGTTTGACAGAGCACTGAAAGACCTGAGTCGAAACAAGGCCCCGGGAATAGACAACATTCCATTAGAACTACTGATGGCCTTGGGAGAGCCAGTCATGACAAAACTCTACCACCTGGTGAGCAAGATGTATGAGACAGGCGAAATACCCACAGACTTCAAGAAGAATATAATAAATCCAATCCCAAAGAAAGCATTTGTTGACAGATGTGAAAATTACCGAACTATCAGTTTAATAAGTCACAGCTGCAAAATACTAACTCGAATTCTTTACAGACGAATGGAAAAACTAGTAGAAGCGGACCTCAGGGAAGATCAGTTTGGATTCCGTAGAAATGTTGGAACACGTGAGGCAATACTAACCTTACGACTTATCTTAGAAGAAAGATTAAGAAAAGGCAAACCTACGTTTCTAGCATTTGTAGACTTAGAGAAAGCTTTGCAACGTTAACTGGAATACTCTCTTTCAAATTCTGAAGGTGGCAGGGGTCAAATACAGGGAGCGAAAGGCTATTTACAATTTGTACAGAAACCAGATGGCAGTTATAAGAATCGAGGGGCATGAAAGGGAAGCAGTGGTTGGGAAAGGAGTGAGACAGGGTTGTAGCCTCTCCCCGATGTTATTCAATCTATATATTGAGCAAGCAGTAAAGGAAACAAAAGAAAAATTCGGAGTAGGTATTAAAATTCATGGAGAAGAAGTAAAAACTTTGAAGTTCGCCGATGGCATTGTAATTCTGTCAGAGACAGCAAAGGACTTGGAAGAGCAGTTGAACGGAATGGACAGTGTCTTGAAAGGAGGATATAAGATGAACATCAACAAAATCAAAACGAGGATAATGGAATGTAGTCAAATTAAATCGGGTGATGCTGAGGGGATTAGATTAGGAAATGAGACACTTAAAGTAGTAAAGGAGTTTTGCTATTTAGGGAGTAAAATAACTGATGATGGTCGATGTAGAGAGGATATAAAATGTAGACTGGCAATGGCAAGGAAATCGTTTCTGAAGAAGAGAAATTTGTTAACATCGAGTATAGATTTAAGTGTCAGGAAGTCGTTTCTGAAAGTATTTGTATGGAGAGTAGCCATGTATGGATGTGAAACATGGACGATAACCAGTTTGGACAAGAAGAGAATAGAAGCTTTCGAAATGTGGTGCTACAGAAGAATGCTGAAGATAAGGTGGGTAGATGACGTAACTAATGAGGAGGTATTGAATAGGATTGGGGAGAAGAGAAGTTTGTGGCACAACTTGACTAGAAGAAGGGATCGGTTGGTAGGACACGTTTTGAGGCATCAAGGGATCACAAATTTAGCATTGGAGGGCAGCGTGGAGGGTAAAAATCGTTGAGGGAGACCAAGAGATGATTACACTAAGCAGATTCAGAAGGATGTAGGTTGCAGTAGGTACTGGGAGATGAAGAAGCTTGCACAGGATAGAGTAGCATGGAGAGCTGCATCAAACCAGTCTCAGGACTGAAGACCACAACAACAACAACAACAAGTTGATTAGGAAGGATCTGCATATGAATTTGAAAGTGACACTTTATAGGCAACAAGATTCTGCAGATCTTTCACAGTTTTGGGGTAACTTATAGCCAACGGTACTTACGGCTGACTAATCTATCAGGACAAGAATTACTATGTACTAAGGCATTGCCAATAAAGCGTGAAACTTGTAGAAGTCATGGTCATGAAGCCCGGCGGTGCAATGAGTCACGTTGGGCTATGATACGTAAGGTTAATATAGTTGGTTTTGATTCATATTGTGTCGTAATACTAGGTTTCAGTCTCTCCGCAGTGCCGTATGATTGTTACCCGCGCGTGCCGTATGCTTGTTCGCCTGCCTGGGTTACTTCCCTTCAAGTGGACTCTACCAAAATTCCACTGTTTCGTTTATCTCAGCCGGTGGCAGTAGTATCGTTGGTCTTTGTCGTTACGTGTTGACGTGAACGTTTGAAGTTTAATTCCTTTGTTCGTTTGTCTCATTTTTGTCACTGTTAAAATGCTAACCAATGAAGAACGTGTGTTTTTAGTCGAACATGTGTTCAAAGCTGGCGGTAAATACACAGTTTCAGTTCGTGAAACATTTAATTCAGTTTTCACGAAGACAACACTCCCACATCGCGATACTGTGCGAGATTTGATTAACAAATTTCGAAGTACGGGTTCAGTGACAGATGCACCGAGAAGTGGTCGTCCTAGCGTTTTGCCTGAGGATAAACTACTCGATATTTCCGATAAAATCTCCGTGAGTCCGAACAAGCCAGTAAGAAAACTCGCCCAGGAAATCGATGTTAGTGTCGGAACGGCCTATACAGCTGTAAGGAAAAAATTAGAACTTTTCCCATACAAAGCGACAGTCGTGCAAGAACTGAAAAATACTGATCATGGCAAGAGATTGCATTATTGTCGTTGTTGTGGTCTTCAGTCCTGAGACTGGTTTGATGCAGCTCTCCATGCTACTCTGTCCTGTGCAAGCTTTTTCATCTCCCAGTACCTACTGCAACCTACATCCTTCTGAATCTGCTTAGTGTATTCATCTCTTGGTCTCCCTCTACGATTTTTACCCTCCACGCTGCCCTCCAATACTAATTTGGTGATCCCTTGATGCCTCACAACATGTCCTACCAACCGATCCCTTCTTCTGGTCAAGTTGTGCCACAAACTTCTCTTCTCCCCAATCCTATTCAATACTTCCTCACGTGATCTACCCATCTAATCTTCAGCATTCTTCTGTAGCACCACATTTCGAAAGCTTCTATTCTCTTCTTGTCTAAACTATTTAACGTCCATGTTTCACTTCCATACATGGCTACACTCCATACAAATACTTTCAGAAATGACTTCCTGAAACTTAAATCTATACTAGATGTTAACAAATTTCTCTTCTTTAGAAACGCTTTCCTTGCCATTGCCAGTCTACATTTTATATCCTCTCTACTTCGACCATCATCAGTTATTTTGCTCCCCAAATAGCAAAACTCCTTTACTACTTTAAGTGCCTCATTTCCTAATCTAATTCCCTCAGCATCACCTTATCTACAGCATTATCCTTGTTTTGCTTTTGTTGATGTTCATCTTATATCCTCCTTTCAAGACACTGTCCATTCCATTCAACTGCTCTTCCAAGTCCTTTGCTGTCTCTGACAGAATTACAATGTCATCGGGGAACCTCAAAGTTGTCATTGGTTCAAAAATTTCATTGAACAAAATGGAAGGTATATTCTTAATGAAACGTTTTTCACTGATGAGGCGTGGTTTTATTCATCCGGGTACATGAACTCTCAAAATTCTCGTATGTACTGCAAATCCATTGTGTATTAATGAGGAACCACTTAATTCTGTGAAAATAGAAGTTTGGATTCCAATTTCTAGACGTCGGATTGTGGGTCCCATATTTTTTAACGAAACAATAAACGCACAACGATACTGCAGTGATATTCTGTACCCATTCATAAGAGAACTTGTGTAAAGTGAAATACTGAACGCTTATTTTCAACAGATAGCGCAACCGCGCATACAGCTCGCATTTCAATGTCACTGCTTGCTGATGTTTTTGGTAATCGCATAATTTCACAGGGACTTTGGCCCCCACGATCGCCTGACCTAACACCATCTGACTTTTTCTTCTGGGGTGCAGCGAAAGCAGCCGGCCGGATTGACCGAGCGGTTCTAGGCGCTTCAGTCTGGAACCGCGCGACCGCAGTTTCGAATCCTGCCTCGGGCATGAATGTGTGCGATGTCCTTAGGTTAGTTAGGTTTAAGTAGTTCTAAGTTCTAGGGGACAGATGACCTCAGACGTTAAGCTCAGAGTCATTTTTGCAGCGAAAGCAACTGTCTATAAAAACCGTCCAAAATCCACCGACGAATTGAAAACTGCAATATGCACTTTCACTGCTTCTGTTATAGGAGAAATGTTACAGCTTGTGTTTGGAAACATGATTAGACGAAATGAATTGTGTATTCAACAACAGGGGGGACCCTTTCAACATTTAATGTGAAAATTTGTAAGTAAAAATGAATATTCAATAAATTAATAACTTGTATTTCACTGAGTTTCATTTCGGTATATTCACTGCGGCATACGGCTGCACGGCTAACAATCATACGGCACTGCGGAGAGACTTTTTAAACACCCCGTATGTCGAAATGGAAGTAACAAAACGACCAGAAACGCATTAATAACTTTGAGTCAAACCGTTGAAGTTTTGAAACGCAATGTAACCTCATTATTCGAGAATAAAACAGAACGATGACAGGCTAGTGAAGAAATGCGGAGACAAGAAGTAACACTACATGCCATGCATGGGTTGATGCAATCACGGGGACGTGTACGAAGACCGTAGAACACTGAGGTAAATGTAAATGTCGTGTAACTAGGGCCTCCCGTCGGATACACCTTTCGCCGGGTGCAAGTCTTTCGATTTGACACCACTTCGACGACTTGCGCGTCGATGGGGATAAAATGATGATGAATAGGACAACACAACACCCAGTCCCTGAGCGGAGAAAATCTCCGATATTACCGGGAATCGTACCCGGACCCTCAGGATTGACATTCTGTCGCGCTGACCACTCAGCTACCGGTGGCGGACGGAACACTGAGGTGACAAAATTCATTGGATAGCGATATGCACATATATACAGGGTGTTACAAAAAGGTACGGCCAAACATTCAGGAAACATTCCTCACACACAAATAAAGAAAAGATGTTATGTGGACATGTGTCCGGAAACGCTTAATTTCCATGTTAGAGCTCATTTTAGTTTCGTCAGTATGTACTGTACGTCCTCGATTCACCGCCAGTTGGCCCAATTGAAGGAAGGTAATGTTGACTTATGTGCTTGTGTTGACATGCGACTCATTGCTCTACAGTACTAGCATCAAGCACATCAGCACGTAGCATCAACAGGTTAGTGTTCATCACGAACGTGGTTTTGCAGTCAGTGCAATGTTTACAAATGCGGAGTTGGCAGATGCCCATTTGATGTATGGATTAGCACGGGGCAATAGCCGTGGCGAGGTACGTTTGTATCGAGACAGATTTCCGGAAGGAAGGTGTCCCGACAGGAAGACGTTCGAAGCAATTGATCGGCAGGGAGCACGGAACATTCCAGCCTATGACTCGCGCGCGACTGGGGAAGACCTAGAACGACGAGGACACCTGCAATGAACGAGGCAATTCTTCGTGCAGTTGACGATAACCCTAATGTCAGCGTCAGAGAAGTTGCTGCTGTACAAGGTAACGTTGACCACGTCACTGTATGGAGAGTGCTACGGGAGAACCAGTTGTTTCCGTACCATGTACAGCGTGTGCAGGCACTATCAGCAGCTGATTGGCCTCCACGGGTACACTTCTGCGAATGGTTCATCCAACACCGTGTCAATCCTCATTTCAGTGCAAATGTTCTCTTTACGGATGAGGCTTCATTCCAACGTGATCAAATTGTAAATTTTCACAATCAACATGCGTGGGCTGAAGAGAATCCGCACGCAATTGTGCAATCACGTCATCAACACAGATTTTCTGTGAACGTTTGGGCAGGCATTGTTGGTGATGTCTTGCTTGGGCCCCATGTTCTTCCACCTACGCTCAATGGAGCACGTTATCATGATTTCATACGGGATACTCTACCTGTGCTGCTAGAACATGTGCCTTTACAAGTACGACACAACATATGGTTCATGCACGATGGAGCTCCTGCACATTTCAGTCGAAGTGTTCGTACGCTTGTCAACAACAGATTCGGTGACCGATGGATTGGTAGAGGCGGACCAATTCCAAGGCCTCCATGCTGTCCTGACCTCAACCCTCTTGACTTTCATTTATGGGGGCATTTGAAAGCTCTTGTCTACGCAGCCCCGGTACCAAATGTAGAGACTCTTCGTGCTCGTATTGTGGACGGCTGTGATACAATACACCATTCTCCAGGACTGCATCAGCGCATCAGGGATTCCTTGCGGCGGAGGGTGGATGCATGTATCCTCGCTAACGGAGGACATTTTGAACATTTCCTGTAACAAACTGTTTACATTCCATGATTAATGTGATTTGAAGAGAAGTAATAAAATGAGGTCTAACATGGAAAGTAAGCGTTTCCGCACACATGTCCACATAACATATTTTCTTTCTTTGTGTGTGAGGAATGTTTCCTGAAAGTTTGGCCGTACCTTTTTGTAACACCCTGTATAGATAGCAGTAATATCACGTACACAAGGCATAAAAGAGCAGTGTTTTGGCGGCGCAGTCATTTGTGCTAATGTGGCTCACGTGAAAAGGTTTCGAAATCCATAATGGCCACAAGACAGGAATTAACAGACTTTGAATGAGGAATGGTACTTGGAGGTACACGCCTGGGACATTCAATTTCGAAAATCATCTGGGAATTCAATATTTAGAGAGTGCCGACAAAACCAAATTTCAGACATTGCCTCTCATCACTGACGACGCAGTTTCTGACGGCCTTCACCTAACGACCGAGAGCAGCGGCGTTTACTTAGAGTCGTCAGTGCTAACAGACAAGCAACACTGCGTGAGATAAACACAGAAATCAATGTGGGACGAGCGATGAACGTATCCATTAGGGCAGTGCGGCGAAATCTGGCATTAATGGGCTACGGTAGCAGACGACCGATGCGAGTACCTTTGCTAACAGCACGACATCGCCTGCAGCTCCTCTTATGGACTCGTGAGCACTTCGGTTGGACCCTAGACGACTGGAAAAACGTGGCCTGGTAAGATGAGTCCCGATTTCAGCTGGTAAGAGCTGATGGTAGGGTTCGAGTGTGGCATAGACTCCACGAAGTCGTGGACCCAGGTTGTCCACAAGGCACTGTGCACGGTGGTGGTGGCTCGCTCCACAGTCGTGTAGGCTGTGTTTATATGGAATGGACTTAGTTCGCTGGTCCAAGTGAACCGATCATTGACCGGAAATGGTTATGTTCGGCTACTTGGAGAGCATTTTAAGCCATTCATCGACTTCATGGTCCCAAACGACGATGGAATTTTTATGGATGACAATGCGCCATTCTACCAGGCCACAACTGATCGCAATTGGTTTGAAGAACATTCTGGACAATTCTAGCGAATGATTTGTGGCCACCCAGATCGCCCGACGTGAATCCCATGGAATATTTATGAAATATAATCGAGATGTGAGTTCGTGCACAATATCCTGTACTGGCAACGCCTTCATTGTCATGGACGGGTATAGAGGGACCATCGTTCATCGTTTCTGCTGGGGGCTTCCAACGACTTGTTGACTCGGTGCCACGTTGAGATGCTGCACTACACCGGGCAAAAAGAGGTCGGACATGATATTAGCAGGTATTCCATGATTTTTGTCACTTCAGTGTAAACGTTCCTATCCCATCCGTGGATCCTATGGCAACACTAGTTTCATTACACCTTTTCCTGGGAAAGCATCCCAGCCTTTCTGGATGATGTGAAGAAGCAGCTCCGTTAGGGAATTGGTCCAATGCGACCTGTCCCTCTACAGTTAAGTCACAGTTAACGGATGACGCTTAGACGTATGTCGTATGGTGTGAAATCCTAAGGAAAAGACGAACCTGCTGGCCGTAGGGCTTACCCAACGCTATCACAAGCAAAATATTTCCAGATTTTTCAGGAAAAAGCTCGTGGGGTTAACACGAAACAAAATGAGTCAGTAGAGTCATCCTCTGACAGAATTCGTAACTTAAGCAAACTTACGAACTGACGCACAATGCAGAGGTGGATAGAGGAAGTAGGGCCGATGATTAAATATCGATGTAGCGATACATTTTCCAAAAATATCGATATATTTCATCGATATTTTCATCTGTATATAGACATACAGATATCAGAATGGCAGAATCGAGTGTCGATATATTTATTTTATATTATATATTTTTTCAAAATCTTTGGTAAATACACTCCTGGAAATGGAAAAAAGAACACATTGACACCGGTGTGTCAGACCCACCATACTTGCTCCGGACACTGCGAGAGGGCTGTACAAGCAATGATCACACGCACGGCACAGCGGACACACCAGGAACCGCGGTGTTGGCCGTCGAATGGCGCTAGCTGCGCAGCATTTGTGCACCGCCGCCGTCAGTGTCAGCCAGTTTGCCGTGGCATACGGAGCTCCATCGCAGTCTTTAACACTGGTAGCATGCCGCGACAGCGTGGACGTGAACCGTATGTGCAGTTGACGGACTTTGAGCGAGGGCGTATAGTGGGCATGTGGGAGGCCGGGTGGACGTACCGCCGAATTGCTCAACACGTGGGGCGTGAGGTCTCCACAGTACATCGATGTTGTCGCCAGTGGTCGGCGGAAGGTGCACGTGCCCGTCGTCCTGGGACCGGACCGCAGCGACGCACGGATGCACGCCAAGACCGTAGGATCCTACGCAGTGCCGTAGGGGACCGCACCGCCACTTCCCAGCAAATTAGGGACACTGTTGCTCCTGGGGTATCGGCGAGGACCATTCGCAACCGTCTCCATGAAGCTGGGCCACGGTCCCGCACACCGTTAGGCCGTCTTCCGCTCACGCCCCAACATCGTGCAGCCCGCCTCCAGTGGTGTCGCGACAGGCGTGAATGGAGGGACGAATGGAGACGTGTCGTCTTCAGCGATGAGAGTCGCTTCTGCCTTGGTGCCAATGATGGTCGTATGCGTGTTTGGCGCCGTGCAGGTGAGCGCCACAATCAGGACTGCATACGACCGAGGCACACAGGGCCAACACCCGGCATCATGGTGTGGGGAGCGATCTCCTACACTGGCCGTACACCACTGGTGATCGTCGAGGGGACACTGAATAGTGCACGGTACATCCAAACCGTCATCGAACCCATCGTTCTACCATTCCTAGACCGGCAAGGGAACTTGCTGTTCCAACAGGACAATGCACGTCCGCATGTATCTCGTGTCACCCAACGTGCTCTAGAAGGTGTAAGTCAACTACCCTGGCCAGCAAGATCTCCGGATCTGTCCCCCATTGAGCATGTTTGGGACTGGATGAAGCGTCGTCTCACGCGGTCTGCACGTCCAGCACGAACGCTGGTCCAACTGAGGCGCGAGGTGGAAATGGCATGGCAAGCCGTTCCACAGGACTACATCCAGCATCTCTACGATCGTCTCCATGGGAGAATAGCAGCCTGCATTGCTGCGAAAGGTGGATATACACTGTAATAGTGCCGACATTGTGCATGCTCTGTTGCCTGTGTCTATGTGCCTGTGGTTCTGTCAGTGTGATCATGTGATGTATCTGACCCCAGGAATGTGTCAATAAAGTTTCCCCTTCCTGGGACAATGAATTCACGGTGTTCTTATTTCAATTTCCAGGAGTGTATTTTAATTTCACTTTGTGAATGAGTCTTAGTACTTTTGGAGCTTTCATCACGTCCAATGTTTCTGTTTGGCTGTGTGAAGGAAGTATATGTGGCACAAAAGAAGAAGTCCGATTATTACACCGTGTGTGTGAGAGTGGGGGAGGGGGGGGGGACGGTGAATGGAGTAGTTCCGATGTGAAAGAATAGCGCTGTTATATTTTTTCACATGGGCATTCTTCGAAAACAGTTACTCAAAATGATGAACAAAAATCTGAATGAAAGGTTCGTCTTTGCGGTAGGCGGAGCCGTGTGAGGGAAATGCTGACGTAATCGGCGCTCGGTGCCACCAACAGAAACTGCAACGTTTAGCTTCACCACGCAGTTCTGACGCTGCAATCATTTATTTGTCACAGGGAATAATCCTAAAGATGTAAAAGACGTCCAGATCTTGCACTCAGAGAGAAAAGACTTTAAGTTTAACATCTTAGAAGAGCTAGAAATTTTTAAACATCTATCTCTAAAGGACGGTCTCATTCTTAAAGAACAGCTGCAATTACGCAACAAAAACTTTTTTCAAGGTATAGAGCCGCTCATTAAAACTGTCTGAATGACGAAACTTTTCTCTATGTAGTCTCCTAAACATCGTTTTTCCTTCCAATCTTATGTTTTATCCGTATATGTTACCTGAACTGTGTTTTGTGTAAAAAAATATTGTTACGTTATGTTGCAACTTTCATACACCGGTTCCTGTTTGTTACCAGTAGTGTTTCAAATTGTCCTTGCAATGCCTTATTTGCTTGTAAGTTGTCTATATGTCGATTACTTCCTGCTAGATGGCGCGAAACTGTTTTCGTGTCCACCTCGTGGCTGCCTCGGCGTGTTAGCCGTTTAGTCTGACCCTAGCGGTCGTATTATGCCGCTCTTGGTCCTAAGTGACCTTGCGGTTGTCATATTCCACGGAGTATTTTATATGGTTGACAGTTTGGTTATACCTTTACAGCTTAGTTTTTATTCTTATGACATTTCCGTCTGACGAGAGCACTTTTGCTCGCCGGCCGTTGTGGCCGAGCGGTTGTAGGCGCTTTAGTCGGGAACCGCGCTGCTGCAACGGTTGCAGCTTCGAATCCTGCCTCGGGCATGGTTGTATATGATGTCCTTAGGTTAGTTAGGTTTAATTAGTTCTAAGTCTAGGGGACTGATGACCTCAGATGTTAAGCCCCATAGTGCTTAGAGCCATTTGAACCATTTTTTTAAGCACTTTTGCTCCGGCGTTTTAAACCATGGTGTAACTATATGTAAGTACATTCTGTTTGTACGTAATTTATGGAGGTAATAATATTAAGTGTATATCATTTCAGTCCATGTCATATTTTTAGATATTCCATGTAATTTTTTATTCTGATCTAGATTTCCCTAGTGAAATCGAAACCGTGCTCAATTGACAAAATTTTGTGCAACCGAAGTGGCTGTACATACGTCCGTTAATAAAACAGCGTACGGTTGCTGGATCACAGCCAATCAAATGTTTAATACTTTAAATAATATAAAATGATGTTTAGTTCTTCTTGCAGAACGTTTTCCCTCGACTTTCATCGTCATGTGTAAATTACAAAGCAGTACTGTAACAGTTTCCACAGAACAAACGTTATCCTAAAACAGAAAATTAGGTGTACTACAACAAGGTGCAGATGTGATATTTATGCTGATGGTATGAATTGCTTATTAAAAATTTTTGTGCATGATATTTACAATTTTCTAGCATTTGTAGACTTAGAGAAAGCTTTTGACAACGTTAACTGGAATACTCTCTTTCAAATTCTAAAGGTGGCAGGGGTAAAATACAGGGAGCGAAAGGCTATTTACAATTTGTACAGAAACCAGATGGCAGTTATAAGAATCGAGGGGCATGAAAGGGAAGCAGTGGTTGAGAAGGGAGTGAGACAGGGTTGTAGCCTCTCCCCGATGTTATTCAATCTGTATATTGAGCAAGCAGTAAAGGAAACAAAAGAAAAATTCGGAGTAGGTATTAAAATCCATGGAGAAGAAGTAAAAACTTTGAGGTTCGCCGATGACATTGAAATTCTGTCAGAGACAGCAAAGGACTTGGAAGAGCAGTTGAACGGAATGGACAGTGTCTTGAAAGGAGGATATAAGATGAACATCAACAAAAGCAAAACAAGGATAATGGAATGTAGTCAAATTAAATCGGGTGATGCTGAGGGGATTAGATTAGGAAATGAGACACTTAAAGTAGTAAAAGAGTTTTGCTATTTAGGGAGTAAAATAACTGATGATGGTCGATGTAGAGAGGATATAAAATGTAGACTGGCAATGGCAAGGAAATCGTTTCTGAAGAAGAGAAATTTGTTAACATCGAGTATAGATTTAAGTGTCAGGAAGTCGTTTCTGAAAGTATTTGTATGGAGTGTAGCCATGTGTGGAAGTGAAACATGGACGATAACCAGTTTGGACAAGAAGAGAATAGAAGCTTTCGAAATGTGGTGCTACAGAAGAATGCTGAAGATAAGGTGGGTAGATCACGTAACTAATGAGGAGGTATTGAATAGGATTGGGGAGAAGAGAAGTTTGTGGCACAACTTGACTAGAAGAAGGGATCGGTTGGTAGGACACGTTTTGAGGCATCAAGGGATCACAAATTTAGCATTGGAGGGCAGCGTGGAGGGTAAAAATCGTTGAGGGAGACCAAGAGATGATTACACTAAGCAGATTCAGAAGGATGTAGGTTGCAGTAGGTACTGGGAGATGAAGAAGCTTGCACAGGATAGAGTAGCATGGAGAGCTGCATCAAACCAGTCTCAGGACTGAAGACCACAACAACAACAACAACAACTAATATGTTCAAGGTTTTGTTCACTAAATTCTGTTTAGAGTAAAATTAAGACTTTGGAAGTGCAACTGCAATTATTTTCTTCGCCTTCATCAAAAAGAAAAATACTCCAGTATTACACAAAACAGTTTGTCTGCAATCATGAATCACAACTCTCGCCCCGTCCTCACTGGCCTACTTCTGGCAGTACCTCTTCTGCTACATCTGGGGCCTCGCCGAAGTTCTCCTGCTCACTCCGCTAAAAATGGGTTGCCGCTGCAAAAAAGTATACAGGAGAAGTTCTGTGAAGTTTGGAAGACAGGAGATAAGGTACTGGCAGAAGTTGGGCTGTGCTTGGGTAACTCAACCGGTAGCGCATTTTCCTCTGGAGGCAAAGGTGCCAGGTTCGAGTCTCGGACTACCATGCATTTTTGATTTGCAAAGTGTGATTCATTCTGAAAATGGATGTAATGTGTTTCTGAACCATAGAGATAATACATTATCTTGTTTTATGAATCAGGAACGTGTACTGAACGTTTACCTGTTCGTTTTTATTCCACGTGGAATTTATGGCACAGGACTGTTGCGTGCTTTTTAACTGAAAAAACTCGCATAACAAAGCACAGTAGATACGCGGTGACAACTACATGAAGAAAAACTACGGCGTGCACATGGCGTGCACGCACTTTATTGAACATGTAAACGTCACTGCAGATATTCGGATTTATGTTATGACATGTTAGATATGCCTGCCATCATTGTCGACGACATGGCGCAGACGAAAAGCGAGCAGCTCAGCAGTGGTTTTGTGGTTATTGCTGTACACCTTGTCTTTAATATTGCCCTACAAAAAGGAGTCTCATGTGTCCAGATCCGGAGAATACGGTAGCCAATCGAAGCCCATGCCAGTGGCCTCTGGGTACACCAGAGCCAGAATGCGGACTCCAAAGTGCTCCTCCAGGACATCATACACTCTCCTGCTTCGATGGGGTCGAGCTCCGTCTTGCATGAACCACATCTTGTCGTGGTCAAGGTATCTTCGGATAATGGGAATGAAATCATCTTCCAAAAACCTTCACGTACTGTTCGGTAGTCACCGTGCCATCGAGGGATATCTCGTGAATGGTCGTAGCACATCACAAAGTCACCCGTTGAGAGTGAAGAGACTTCTCGATTGCGAAGGGCCGATTCTCAGTCCCTCAAATGCGCCAATTTTGCTTATTGAAGAACCCCTACAAATGAAAGTGGGCTTCGTCGCTATACCAAACCATGCATGCGCATACTAACTCCCATCATGCTCCGCGGCCAACCGTGCAGTTTGAGTGTCCTAACCCTAACCGTTCAGAAGTTATGGCGATTTTATTTGGTATAGTTCAATCACTGTAAATCATCCAGAGTTTTTGTCTTCCGAACTCTGGCCGCTTTGCGTTTACAGAAGTACAAATGCATAGAAAGAAAATCTCGCAAACAAGGAAATTCATCACATAAGAATGCTTAGAAGTAGACATGATAGCTAGACGCATTATTCCAATAATGAAAACTTCATACTCACCGGGAAATGTTTGCAAAGTTCGCCCCAGAAGTCGTTTATTGCAGCTAACTGATCACCCAGTTTCTGAAAATAGACCGAAGGTCAAACCACTCTTATAGAATGATAAGCAAAAGTTGTACATGGTTTCAAAACAACTTGCTCTAGAGAACGATAATTTTGTAGCACATGCCAAAGACGTTTGCTGGTAACTTTCATGTAATTACTCAATTATGCGACCATGGTAATCAGCATATAATTGTATAGTCACACGAACGTAATCAGCGCATGTCGCTAGCTTATGCAAAAAAAGACATAGAAAACCCATTGGAATGGAAATGGTAAGGATAAAGAACTACCATACATATTTATAATAGTAAGTGTATATCAAGAAATGTTTAAGTAAGGTATTACAACATGCAAGTAATCCTACTAGCTCTTAATTATGAATTAGAAAAGCTACAAATATTAGCTAGAAGAATGGCGAGGAAAATTTTAGCCTAAAAAGAAGCACAGAAGCATGGAAATTATAAGAAGCAATAACGTAATTCATCAGGATAGAGCAGAAGTTACAAAAACAATAAGGGAAAGAACACTGGTATTTTTTGGAGTTTGTACGGGATGAATCACAATAGGCTGACAAGACAAATCTTCAAGTATCTCTTGGAAACGGACCGAGCGAGGTGGCGCAGTTTCAGCACGCTGAACCCGCAACCAGGAGAACGACGGTTCGAATACCGCTCCGGCCAAGCAGATTTACTTTTTCCGTGACTCCCTTAAATCATTTCAGGCAAACGCCGTGATGTTTCCTTTCAAAGGACAGGATCGATATTCTTCCCCGTCCTTGGAACATTCCGAGCATGAACTTCGTCTCTAATGACCTCGATGTCGACGGGATATTAAACCTTAATCTTCCTTCTTTTTTCTGGGAAAAGGAAGTAACATCAAATAATTACAAATACACACCACCAAAGCATAAGAAGCAGCAGAAAAATGTTTTCAGATGGAAAATCTTAAATTTTGAAGGATTGCCAGTCAGGATACGTATAGGAAGACGTAAGAAATGGTTCGAAGGAAGAAAAAAAGGAAATGGTGAAAAGATTAATGAGTTCTGGAGGAAAAGAAAGAATAGCAGATGACAGGAAATTACTACTGTCGCGTGACGTCTAATTAGCGAAATCGGGGAAAAGCAAATTGTGCAACATAAAAGATTGTATGCTGACTACAATGTGGAAGGACATCAGTACGAGTCAGGCACGAAGGAACTCCATGGTGTAGTGAGACAGCTTCAGAAGCTGTCAAGAAGAAGAATAACGCATGGAGCGAATGGTTCAAAATCGGAACGGGACATAACAGAGGCAATTGGAAACGACTGAGCAGGGCAGCAAGGGAAAACGATAGAACTGGGTAAGATGTCTTGGGAGAAATTCACAAAAGAAATAGAAGAAAATAGGAAGAGAAAGGATGACAAGAAGATATTATGCTGCAAATTAGGTAACACAACGAATCAAAACAGAAAATACTTCAGAAGTCATCAACAAAGAAGGAAAACCCATATGGGGGGGGGGGGGGGGGGGAAGAGAAAGCTTTGAAAGTGTGGACTGAATATTTCCAAAAATTATATGAAGGACAGGATGAAACAAATACACTTCATAACACAGAGGGAGACGAAAGAAATGTAACCATCGTAGAGGAAAAAGAAAGATAAGATCTGCAGAAGTTGAACTGCAAAGCTCCAGGAGTAGATGATATTATAGTGGAAATGAACAAAGCCGCACGACCTGTCGGAATTCAGTGGCTATATAGAATGAGGAGGATAGTATGGACATATGGAAGGATTCCTGATGGCTGGAGAATGGCAATTACTGTACCTACTTCTAAGATGGGTAACAAGGCGCTCCGTGAGAATTACAGAGGGTTGCACTACTGTGCTCCTGCATGAAGATTTATGATAATTTTACAGAAAATGAAGAATAAGATAGAACCACAATTAAGACAAGAATAACAACAAGGATTTCGACCTAGAAGATCAACTGTAGATGCCATATACGCAGCCAGACAGGTTGCAGAAAAGAAATGGGAATGTGGGACATAGTAGTTTCATTCACAGATATAAAGAAGTTTTATGACACTCTTAGAGTAGAAGCACTGAGTAGACTGGAACTGTCAAATGGAATGCAACTGAGAATCACAAAGATGCACAAGAAATGCCTTAGTTATGTTATAACAGAAGGTAGTAAAGAAATGGTTTATATCGAACAGGGAGGTTCGGCAAAGAAGTATGCTCTCACCCGTGTAGTTATGGGCAACATCATAGGGAAAGTTCGCCAAGGGCCAACAGCAGATGGTATGAAAATCATAACATATGCATATGATGCGGTGATGTGGGAAGACAATGAGCAGAAATTGGAAGAACAACTAAACGCATGACAGAGAGTAATTGAAGAGGCAGGCTTGCAAATAAGCTTAACAATACGTGAAGTAATAAAAATCGACATGAAAAATGAAAAAAGGAAGGATGTAACTTGCAACGGAAAATTATTAAGAAAATATATGCTTTCGAGTATCTAGGAAATAAATTAAATAAGAGAGGAAACATCGAGGCTGAAATTTCGGAGAGAACAGAAAATTATTCGAAATTTTACTATTGTGTATTGGACATAATCATAAATGGAAAAGCACCTGCCAAAGCAAAGATCATGATGTACAAGTCAAATTATTTGCCAATTTTGAGCTGTGGATCAGAATGCTGGACTTGGACAAAGAAAGATTTGAGGTGAATGCAAGCGACAGAGATGTACTTGCCATGAGAGATCCTGGCTAAGACGACAAGGGACAGGATAAGGAATGAAATAATACGAAACACCCTGCAGATGAAGTCCCTAAGAGGAACCATGAGGAGTAGTAGGGTTAAATGGTTTGGCCACATAAAAAGAATGGGACCAGAAAGACTTCGGAGAAGAGTCCTAGAATGGACAGAATCTGGATGAAGACCAAATGGAAGACCACGAAAAAGATGAAGAGACCAGGTGAAGGATGATGTGAACCGTAGAGGACTGCCTTGGAAGGAGATGCCGAACTCTGGGAGCATGGAAACATGGAAGCATAGAAGAGAAGAAGTAGAAGAAGAATATAAATTGGGTAATTAATATGACCTTATCAGAAAGTGCCTTTGCATTGTGCTAAGTAGACAATATATACAATAAGAATCCGCTGTAGATGGTCATGTGCCCGCTACTAGCCCAGCAATAAAACAAAACGTACACCTCATCTATGCATCGTCTGCCCAAAAAGTCCCGATACCGATTTTTTTACTGGTGAAGAGGAGACGTCAGCGCAGTGACTATGGTGGCAGCTTGAACTAACAACTGCAAACAACAGACATGTGTATTCGACCATTCAGTTGGGAGAAGGCAGTGTTAAGTTGTGGACGTGCGGCCGTAGTGTACCAGTGATGTTGTGTTATAAATCGCCGTGGAACAAGGAACAGAACATCCCTAAGTACAGAATAAAAGACATTCTTCATAACGTTTTGAAGAAGAGAAAAGTGAAAAGCTAACCCCGCACACCTTGACTTCCATTCAAAAATAACGACGCATGGACGCCAACCACGACTTGACTGAATTGCAAAACACGAACATTTTATTTTTGGAAAAAGTCATCACTGGTGAAGAGACTTGTTGTTGTAATGTTACCAATATGGACCCACCACATAACGACATAGTGTGGAAATTCATATGAAGGCTCAATGCTTTGACGACAAAACTGACATTCAAGTCAATGTGGCGTGCGAGTCAGACGACTTCTGACGTTTCACATGGGTGTGTCAACGTTCTTTGTGTTCCACTTAAGTGTGAGGGAATTAATTACAACACGTGAAGCATTAAAACCGCCGTCTTAGCTTTTCTCTATTTTTCACTGAACCTGTCTCACAACTTTTTTCCCCTTTATTGAGTTTCGATTCCCTCCGAAGGGGGCGGGCTGGCAGCAGCTTAGTACGCTGCTCTTCAGCCTACAGAATTTTTAAAACATAAGAAGAAGATAATAAACAATAAAAGCAAGCGATAAAAACGGTGACTTAAATTGTAAAATGGCGGAAAATTGTGGAAGTTAAAACATAAAACAAAGGGTTGGCGATGCTAATAAAATACCCAGGAAGTAGACAGGTAGAATAGTGGACAGACAATTAAAAAAACACGTCGACAGTCTGGTTCTGTTCGCAATCACACCCAGCGACAGTATGATTTCCCTTCGCAACACTTTGGAAAAGACGCACAACGCTTGACACTCACTTGAAACACTGCACTTAAAAAAAATCTTCAAATGTGTGTGAAATCCTATGGGACTTAACTGCTAAGGTCATCAGTCCCTAAGCTTACACAATACTTAACCTAAATTATCCTAAGGACAAACACACACAGCCATGCCCGAGGGAGGACTCGAACCTCCGCAGGGACCAGCCGCACAGTCCACGACTGCAGCGCCTAAGACCGCTTGGCTAATCCCGCGCGGCTGCACTTAAACTTGGCACGAAGATGACAGGGAAGATGGGGGGGACCTGGACAAGATGAGGGGAAAAGAAGGGAGATGAGAGGAAAAACCAAATAGGGGGGGGGGGGGGAACCGACGGAGGGAGAGGACTCATAAGGAGACAGGGCAGATGGAGTGGGGAAAGGCAGAGGAGGGGAATGCAAAAGGACTCGGGGGAGAGAAGGGAGGCAGAGTGGGCAGGCGGGGAAAAAACAGGACGGAAGGGGGGGGGGAGGAAGCCTGGGAAAAGGACAGAGGAAGGGAGGGGGATCTCATAACTTTTTGGACTGACGGATTATGTTCAGTAACATGATATATTTCAACTAGAGAGTGTTTTATTAAAAAGACACAGTAGTAGGCAGTTATTAGCTGAATACGCTCTGCTTTGTATCCAAGTAGTCCCACATGATAAACCTGGCAAAAGAAACTCATGTGGTGCACTGTAGCGCTTTAATGTGTTGAGTCTCGCGACGCGACAGCTGTCCGACTTACCCCGTTGAATGTGATGGCTGGTACGCCTTCCATCTCAGGGCCTAGGGCCTCTGTCAAATCGCCATTGGCCTTCAGCAATTCAGTCCCCTCTCTTCCCCTCGAACACTTCAGTATCGGCTTCCACGGAATACCCGTCAATTGGGCGCACTGGAACCAGAGAAAAACGAAGAGTTTGTACAGTTTGTACAGCTTGGATATTTAATAATGGCAGAACAAGAACTCTGTGCTGAAATAAACATAAAGGACAAAAGAAAAAAAAGTGACCAGTGAAAGCCTGAATTTGACACCGCATCGACAGAAAGGATTCAAAATGTTCATCTAAATATTTACTCCACAAGACACAACGAGGCATGATTTAATTCCTTTCGCGGATAGTGCGCGCCAGCAACGACGATCGGCAGATACGCAGGATGGTTATGAAAAATGCAATGAGCGTACGGCATTGTGGGCCGGCAGTCCCCCATTTAGGGAAGTTCGGCCGCCAAGGGCAAGTACTTATTACATTCGACCC